>NW_028139225.1:0-2494204 GCF_964270905.1 Leucopleurus acutus | reverse complement strand
TCTTAAGGTGAGGAACCCAGCACATGTGTCCTCAAACCAGAGGACCCACATCACCAAGGGCCTTGGAGTGAGGCAGGCAGGAGTAGCCTCACAACACAGGGCACATAATATAAAAAACGTGAGGATTCCAGCATTTAGACCTTCCAGCAGGCGGCCCAGAACACCGAGGCTATGGGATCCAGGCCACAGTGAACTCACAGCAGAGGGCCCACATCACAAAACTGTGAGCAACCCAGGAGTTGAGACCTCAGCGCAGAAGGACCACATCCCCATGGGAATGGGAACCTGGCTGGAGTGTCCTCGCACCACTGGGCGCACATCAGAAAATGTGGGGAGCCCACCATTTAGGGCCTGACGCCAGAGGGCCGTCATCACCGAGAGGAGGAGGCGCCCTGCACGCTCCAACTGCCACCAGAGGGCTCACGTCTCCAAGGTGACGTGTGCCAGCCAGGCAGGAGTGACCTCACAGCAGAGGGCCTACCTCACAGAACGTTGAGGAACCCAGCCAGGATTAGACTCTCGCCAGAGGGCCCACCTCACCAAGGGGATGGGAACCAGGCAGGAGTGTCCTCACACGAGTGGGGTCACATCATCGAAAGGTGAGGAACGCAGCACATGTGGCCTCAAGCCATAGGACAGTCATCACCAAGGGGCTGGCAGTGAGGCAGGCAGGAGGAGCCTCACAACAGAGGGCACATAGAATAAAAAAGTTGAGGAATCCAGCAGTTGGAACCTCCCAGCAGGCGGCTCAGAGCACCGATGATAAGGGATCCTTGCCGGAGTGAACTCACAGCAGAGGGCCCACATCATGGTACTGTGAGCAAGCCAGCCGTTTTGACCTCAGAGCAGAAGGCCCATATCGCCATGGGGATGGGAACCTGGCAAGAGTCTCCTCACTCACTTGGCGCACATCAGAAAATGTGGGGAGCCCAGCAGTTATGGCCTAAGGCAAGAGGGCCCTCATCACCGAGGGGAGGAGGATCCCAGCACACTCCAACTGCCACCAGAGGGCCCACGTCGCCAAGGTGACGTGTGCCAGACAGGCATGATTGACCTCACAGCAGAGGGCCCACCTCACAGAAGGGTGAGGAACCCAGCCAGGATCAGACTCTCACCTGAGGGCCCACATCAGCAAGGGGATGGGAACCAGTCAGGACTGTCTTCCCTCCAGTGGGGTCACATCATCGAAAGGTGTGGAACCCAGCACATGTAGCCTCAAATCAGAGGACACATATCACAAAGGGAATGGAAGTGAGGCAGGCAGGAGTAGCCTAAAAACAGAGGGCCCAAAGAATAAGAAAGGTGAGGAATCCAGCAGTTGGAACCTCCCAGCAGGCGGCCCAGAGCACAGAAGCTATGGGATGCAGGCAGGAGTGAACTAACAGCAGAGAGCCCACATCATGAAACTGTGAGCAACCCAGGCTTTGGGACCTCAGAGCAGAAGGCCCACACCCCAATGGGGATGTGAACCTGGCTGGAGTGTCCTCGCACCACTGGGCGCACATCACAAAATGTAGGGAGCCCAGCAGTTAGGGCCTGATGCCAGAGGGCCCTCATCACCGAGGAGAGGAGGCTCCCAGCAGGCTCCAAGTGCCACCAGAGGGCTCATGTCCACAAGGCGAGGTGAGCAAGCCAGGCAAGAGTGACCTCACATCAGACGGCCTACCTCACAGATGGGTGAGGAACCCAGCCGGGATCAGACTCTCAACAGAGGGCCCACATCACCAAGGGGATGTGAACCAGGCAGGAGTCTCCTAAGACCATTGGTCCCACATCATCGAAAGGTGAGGAACCCAGCACATGTGGCCTCAAACCAGACGACACACATCACGAAGGGGCTGGGAGTGAGGCAGGCAGGAGGATCCTCACAACAGAGGGCCCAAAAAATTAAAAAAGTGAGGAATCCAGCAGTTGGAACCTCCCAGCAGGCAGCCAAGAGCACAGAGGCTATGGGATCCAGGCTTCTGTGAACTAACACCAGAGAGCCCACATCATGAAAATGTGAACAACCCAGCCGTTGGGACCTCAGAGCAGAAGGCCCACATCCCCATGGAGATGGGATCCTAAGAGGAGTGCCAAAGCATCACTGGGCTCCCTAAGAAAAGTTGGTGAGCCCAGCAGTTAGGGCCTGACGCAAGAGGGCCCTCATCACCGGGGGAAGAGATTCCCAGCACGCTCCAACTGCCACCACACGGCTGACTTCACCAAGGCAATGTGTGCCAGCCATGCAGGAGTGACCTATCAGCAGAGGGTCTCCCTCACAGGTGGGTGAGGAACAAAGCCAGGAACAGACTCTCACCAGGGGGTCCACATAACCACGTGGATGAGAACCAAGCAGGAGTGTCCTCACACTAGTGGGGCCACATCATTGAAAGGTGAGGAACCCAGCAAAAGTGGCCACAAACCAGAGGACCCACATCACCAAGGGGTTGAGAGTGAGGTAGGTGTCTGGACGGGCATATTTAACACTCATTTCCCACCAGGAAGAGGAATTAACCAAAGGCTCAGCGTGCCCTGCCAGAAGCAGATTAGGGCCTGAAGCAGTCTTGCGGGTTTGCGGCCAGCTCACAAGAAAGCGAGTTGAAGAAAGGAGCTCAGGGGCCCTGTAATTCACAAACCTGCAGAGTTATAAATGACAGATAACGTCCAAAAATATATTGAAGTAAGGCTGCGAAGAGGACTTGAAAGCGGGGCAGAATTGCAGGAAACCGATTTCAGGAGGTAGACTGGATTTGCATTTAAAGCATAGGAAAAGAGGCAGAACATCGACAATGATGCACTTGGCAACAAAGGGCATATGAGTTTGTTCCTGAATATATTCAGGAAAAAACACATACGCCCTTTTTGGCAAACCAAGCAAGCTTGCAATGGAAATCCGAACTACTATGAAGTGTCACTTCCCCCCGGTCTAAAGGGCCACTGAGAAAAGTGTAAAATCCAGAAAGGCAAGACAGGCCATGGGGAAAAAGGAGCCTTGTTATGCTTATGGGCGGGATGTACATTGCCAACAGCCACTCTGGAGAAGTGTATGGTGTTTCCTGATACATCTGAAAAACAAAGCAACAGAATCTAGGGCATTTCCACTTATGGTCCTATAGCTTAGGGAAATTAAAATCAAAAAGACACAGCCACCCCAAAATTTACAACGGCTCTGTTTACAGGAGCCTCTTCTACAGTACAAGTTAAATATCCCAGAGAACAAATAATTGATAAAGAAGTTGCGGTACTTATGTACAACAGAATACCACTCAGCAATGAAATCTGTGTCACCAGGCCTGTACCAGCATAATGAGTGGATTGAGGCATGATGATTCTAAGTGAAATAAGTCACACAGAAAAAGAAACATCATAAGGTATCACTAATGCACGGAATGTAAACTTGGCTACACATGAACTGAATTACAAAACAGAACAGGGTCTCAAGTTTAGAAAACCAACTTATGCTTGCTTAAGGGGAAAGGTGAGTTGGGGTGCTGCATAAAACCAGAGTTTGAAATTAGCACAGATACCGTTCCATAAGCCAAATATGTAATAGACAAGACCTACCCGTTGCTCAACGAAATGGACTCAACAATGAGGTATCACCTCACACCTGTTAGAATGGGCATCATCTGAAAATCTACAAACAACAAATGCTGGAAAGGGTGTGGAGAAAAGGAACACTCTTCCACTATTGTTGGGAATATAAATTGATACAGTCACTATGGAGAACAATATGGAGTTTCTTAAGAAACTAATAATAGAATTACCATATGATACAGCAATCCCAGGACTGGACATATACTCAGACAAAACCATAAATCAAAAAGAGACATTCACCGCAATGTTCATTGCATCACTATTTACAATATCGAGGTAATGGAAGCAACCTAAATGCCCACAGACAGACGAATGCATAAAGCTGTGGTACATATATAAAATGGAATATTACTAAGCCATGAAAGGAATGAAATTGGGTCATTTGTAGAGACGTCGATGGATCTAGAGACTGTCCTACAGAGTGAAGTAAGTCAGAAAGAGAAAAACAAATCTTGTATATTCATGCATATATGTGGAACCTAGAAAAACTGTACAGATTAACCGTTTTGCAAGGCATAAATAGAGCAACAGATGTAGACAACAATCGTATGGACAACAAGGGGGGAAAGCTCTTGGAGGGGTGGTGGTGGGAGGAGTTGAGAGATTGGGATTGGCATGTAAACATTTATATGTATAAAATAGATAACCAATGAGAACCTGCTGTATAAAAATATAAAATAAAATTCAAAATTAAAAAGAAATAAAATTTAAAAAATAAAACAGAAAAAACAATTATTCCCTTCACATACATGTATTTATATGAATAAATTATTTCCATGCTTATATCTGTAAATACAAAAAAGAGGAATAAAATCTACCTTGAACCAAAAACGAAAAAGAGAAAAAAAAAACAGAACCCAACAGTTACTCAGAGGAAAACCGTATCAGGGCACTTGCTCCAGTTGTAAACAATTCTGAAGTTGGTCAGTGGTGGGGAATCGTCTCCCATTCAGCCAGCAGCCCCCACACAACAAGCGTCCTCATTGCAAAGCTGGGGCACCGTGCCGAGGCATCTGTGAGTAAACGTGAGCTGAGCCCCAGGCCACTTGCTGCTGAACTGTTCCCACCCTTCCCAGGTAAAACACCTGAATATATACAAGGACTTGAAAGCCTAGAGGAAGGGCCATGGAGCCACACGAGTGACAGCATGCCAGCTGACTTGGTGCCTGCAGGCCAGCCAGGATGGTCCTGGCCCTGGGTGCTCTTCTGGAAGATTTCCATTTCCCTGCCTGAGATACCCGTCCTGTCCCTGCCCCCACTGCTTTTTTCCTTCCTCACCTCTGCCCAGGGAGAAATTCCAGCAGCAGGTATGGGTGACACATCCTCTTCTTTAGCAGGTGGCAGCCTGGCAACTGCTGCAGAAAGTCCAGCAGAGCCCCACTCACACTGGGCCACCCACAAAGCCGTGGCCTCTCACTCCCTCCCACCAGCCCAGCCCCGAGACTGCTGACAGGGCAGAGAAAATGGCGTCAGGCACAGCTGCAGGGGCTTTTGCTGCCTGGAGTGGTATTTATATTGATCTCAACCCAGGCACACCTGGGGAGGGCTGGCCGGCATGGTAAGGCTGCCCAGGTAGCCAATCATCACCCCTCAGGGGCTCACAGTTGCAGAAAATGGAACTTGCTGAACCGGCCAGGTCCAAGGAACAGGTGTGGGCTCCTGAGAGTCAGGATAGACAAGGGGCTGCAGCTTTGGCTTGTTTTCTAATCATTTTATCTGGCCCATGAGTGGGAGACAACTTCAAGAAAACCCTCTCCTAATGAGAGGAACCCAGGAGTCAGGGAGAGGAGGGGTGGGTGGTGGTTGGAGACAGAGGCCTGGTGCCCTGGGTGCAGTGGAAGTCTCTGGAAGACCAGGTGGAGGGAGGCCACACAGAGTGATGCCCAGGGTCACAGACCTGTCGGAGCTGCTGTTTGTTAGTTCAAGTCCTGCTCTGAGGTGCTCTGTGTCAGCTCTGAGCGACAGGTGAGCTGGGGGTGCTCTTCAATGAGGGCTATGTGCACGGTTCCTGTGTGCCCAGCCCTGCCACGGTACCTGCAAGGGTAGCTCTGTATCCTGGGAGGGGCCTGACCATGAGAGCCCCGTGGGCTGGGTTGGGGGTGGGGTACCTGCCCAGGAGAGCTCCATATCCTGGGATTGGCCTGACCACGAGAGCCCCATGGGCTGCTGGGGACCTGGTAAAGGATGTCAGGACAGTCAGTGAAGCCACCGAGGATATACCTCCAGTTGCTCCTGATTCCTACACCCTGCTGGTCATTCTACCAACCACCAGGACATGGTATTCTGTATTAGTCTTCAATGATGCCTTCTTTTGTATTCCATTAGTCCCAGAGTCACAAGAAATTTTGGCTTGTGAGTGGCAGGACTCAACATACAACTAAAACAATACTTCCGGGCCGTCTTGCCCCAAGGGTTCAAAAATTCCCACACCATCTTTGGGGAAAGCTTAGCTAACGACCGAAAAGTTCTACCTCTGGAAAAGGAAACCCTCCTGCAATATGCAGACGACATTCTGATCGCCAGCCCTACTAAGGAGGCCTCTGAACTACCAAGCCAATAAAGGATAGAAGTTGTCCAAGAAAAAGCTCAAATATCACAGACTGCGGTGACCTGCCTGGGCTTCATTCTCACACAAGGTCAGAGAAGCCCATCCCAGGAAAGGGAAGAAACCATTTTCAGCCTTACCCCTTTCTAAAACTAGAAGACAGCTTAGGGGTTCCTGGGGAGGCCAGGGTTTGCTGCTTCTGGATCCCTAACTACAGTCTACTAGCTGGGCCTCTATATGAAACACTGAAAGGAAAAGATGATGATCCTTTTGAACAGAATCCAGAAGTGGCCTTTCAAGAATGGAAAGAGCAGTCAATTCAGACCCTTGCCCTGGAACTCCCTAATTGAGCTAAACCCTTTGACCTTTCCATTCCCGGTGAAAGGTGAATCGCCATTGGAGAATTAGTGCAAAAACTGGGACCACTTGAAATGGAACAACGCAAGAATGCCATCCAGGTAGGATAAACTACAGTCACCAAGGGGCTTGGCCCACTGCCACATCTGGCCAAGATACTGGCGGTATCTAAAAACCTGGAAATCAGCAGCCCAAAAGGCCACCTCCCTCCTAAGGGAAAAGGACCCCACGTGGTGATCCTAATCACCAACCATGCCCTGAAGTTGCAGGGTTCGCTCCGTGGGCACACCGACCTCGAGTGAGGAGGCCCTCCAACTCCAACATCCAGAGAGATAACCGGAGGCAACAGGGCACCATGACGACTCATGTGAACATCACTTGACCTGGAGTTTCTCTCATAAAACAACAATAGTGTGTCCCGAAGGAGTAGACTACTGCTTGCAGGACTTCCTGCACCCGGAGGGGAGCTAATAATCTTGGCGGGGGAACCGTATATCACACTGTCACCATAGAAAAGCCTACAGACACCGTGATGATGGTGGCCAATAAGACCGGCTGGACTCCTGTTTACTTCAAAAGGCTGTTGACTCAGTGGCCATCATGGTCCTTGATCACCACTGACCCTGGACTGTCTGGGAGTTGAGCGGGCAGGGCTCTGACACCTGGTGCTGTTTTTATGTTAATTCAGGGGCCTAATTGAAGAAAGAGCAGACTACTGGTCAGAGCATCTAGGCTGGCAGAAACGGTCAGCCTAAGGTGGCCGAACAAATGTGGGGCGGGGTGAAACCGGCCCCCACAGCGTCTCTGCACATCTCTTTCCTGGACCCTTAAAGGTCATTAGAATCTATAACACTTCCAATGCTGGTGCTCAGGCGGACGAGCAGGGAGGCAGGGGTCCTGGGGCCAATCAACGTCACCTGGAGGCTGCTGGGGAGAAGTTCTGACCCTCGTCCCCTGGTATGAGGGCTCCCAACTCAGCACTCAGCAGTTACAGAAGAAGGGTCTGCACCCTCAGCACTCCAAGAATGAGGAACGGGACAAAAGGCAGAGGAGGGGTTTGTCCCCAGCAAAGCCCATTAAAAATCCCTGGGAGATAAAAATAGAATGTGGGCAATAAAGTCAAGTCTGACCTTTTTTATCCTTTGTGCTTTGTCTAATTTCACGTGCTCCTAGGGTCCCGCATGCAGAGGTTCCACACCCGGCACTTCAGACCAGATTTCCTGGTGCAGAATGGCTGGGTCGACACCTCAGCTCCTGGGGCCCAGTGCAGACTCCGAGATATAGAGCCTGAGCTGCAGCCAACCCGGCCCTTGAGAGCTCCGCCCCCTCCCTCCCACTGACTCTGACAGGATCTCTACACAGCAGCCCAGCCCACAGCCCACGGGGTAGTGCATGCTCTCACCTCTCCATTCTCTGATGAAAATATAAAGTTTCCTTTGCTTGGGAACCAAACTCAGTCTCGATCTGTTGGCCCCAATGACACTGGGCAGGGGGACCCTTGTTGGGGTCCACTCTGGAGGATCAGTAACAGAAATTGAGACTATTGTAACTTCAATGAACAGATGTGTGAGCCAAACTGTAGTTAACATAGAACAGTTTATAAGGCTCGGGTAAAATAAGATGTTTCTAACACTTCCATTTGATATTTCCATCACTTTATTATAAGCAAGTTCAGTGAGAAGGTTTGTCCTATTTGTCAGGTCAATATTAGAGAAATGAAGTGATTTCTTTCCAAGGATGTACATCTAATAATCTTGGTTAAAGCTTCAATCTTGTTTTAAATGCTTTTCCATTGAAAATGATACCTCTCTTTCAGCTCCCCCATTTCTGAGAAGTATAAAATCTTATAATTTATTATTACCAAAGGGGAAAGGTGGGAGGAGGGATAAATTAACAGTTTGGAATTAACACATACACACTGCTATGTATAAAATAGATCATCAACAAGGAACTACTGTATAGCACAGGGAACTACACTCAATATTGTGCAATAACCTATAAGGGGAAATAATCGGAAAAAGAATAGATATTTTTATTGACATCATCTATCAATGACAGTTAAAGTGTAACCTAAGGGAAGCCGGTGGTGAGTGCTTCTGACCCTGAAGACTTCAGTCATCTAAAGTTTGGACTCTGCCTACTTCCCAAGGCCCTTAATGAACATATGTGTAGCCGTAGCTTAAAAAACTCCCCAGTTTGGGTTTCGGGGAGACACTGATTTTGAAAAAGCCCTGGTGTTCTCCTTACATGAATGGGACTCTTCCTACTGCTAAAACATGTCTGTCACATCCAGAGGATGGTATACCGTCTGATCGGGAAGAGTTTGGAAAAGGCATCTCATCTCCTCATCTCCTGGTGCTCGGGTTCACCCCTCCAGCGTCTTTACTAACAGTCTCCCCACTTGGAGATGTCAACACTGTCAACATCCTGTTGCGTACAGTTTGGAATTTGTCCAGAGGATGAAGCGGAAGGATGAGGAACAATGAGAGACAAGTCCTAGGTGTTCAGACAGGCACATGTCACTCTAATTTCCAATCAGGAAGATGAATTGACCAAAGGCTAGGGTTGCCCATGGAAACAGTATAGGGCTTGAGGAAATCCCACTGCTTTGTGGCCAGTTCCCATAAACACAAGTTGAACAATGGAACTCAGGGGCAGTAAAATTCACGAAACTGCAGAGTTGAAAATATCTATCACTGAAAAATGTCTTGAGGAAAGTCAGAGAAAAGGATTGGCAAGCAAGGGAGAATGGCAGGAAAGGGATTTGAGGAGGTAGAAAGGACTCGCCATTAAGCACAAGAAAAGGGGCTGAACATTGCCAACATTGCAGTTGGCCAAAAAGGCTGTATGCGTTTTTTTCTGTATATATTCAAGAAAAGGGCATACACTTTTTTAGCCAACCAAACAGGTGGGCACTGGAAATCAATACTACAAAAGATATCACTTCGCATCAGTCAGAAGAGCCATCCTCATAAAGTGTAAACGCCAGAAATGCAGGACAGGACAAGGAGAAGAGGGAGCCCTGTGAGGCTTATAGTGGAAATGTATATTGCCAACGGCCATTCTGGAGAAGTGTATTGTGTTTACTAAAGCATCTAAAAAATGAGCTACAGAGCATAGGGCACTTGCACTCATGGGCGTATATCTTGGGAAAAACAAAAATCGAGAGGACACAGGCACCCCAATGTTTACTGCCTCTCTGTTTAAAAGATCCTCGACTAGGATATAACTTAAATGTCTCTGGAGGGAAAAAATGGATAGAGATGTGGTACTTATGTAGAGTGGAATATTACTCAGCCTGGAAATCAATGAAATATGGCCAGTTGTAACAACTCCGGAGGAGTTACGTATGATCATTCTAAGTGACATAAATATGTAGAAAACACGCGTAAGGCTGCTAAACGGGAAAGGTGGGGAGGGGTGAGGCATCATCCAGGAGGTTGAAATTAGCAAAGATACCATTCCAAATACCAAACTGATAATCAACAAGGCCTACACGGTAGCTAAAAGAACTGCACTCAGCACACTCAAGTCACCGGAAAAGAATATCTATGACTGGTAAGAATCTGAAAAAGAAATTATTGATGTCTCTCTGTACGTGAATCAAGTGGATGTACAGCAGCAAGAAACAGAGCTTTGAAAATCAGCTGTAAACAACATAGTAATAAATTGAAAAAAATAAACGACAGAGAGACAGAGAAAACCTCTTACAACTTTTCCTCAGGGACGGTGATGCAACATGGATTGAACACATCTAGACCCACAGCAGGATGAGACATAAGGCTGGAAACTGTTCGCGCTAAGAGAAATGTGAGGTTGGGTGAGGAAATGCACACCCTTTAAAGTAATACTACCTGGTACCCATTCAATGGGTCCCAAATCTGCAGGTTCAAGGAATCTTCCTACAGCTAAAACATGCATGGAAAACCCAGAGGACTGTACACCATGTGATCGGGAGATGTGTCTAAAATGCACCTCATTTATCCTCTCCTGGTGCTCCTGTTCATCATTCCAGCCACGTTACTTAGAATCTCCCCACTTAGAGAATCAGCACATTTAAACTTCTGTTTCACACATTTTGCAAATTGTGAGGAGGATGAACGGGAACAGGGGGAACCAATGAGAGAATAGTTGTAGGGGTTTGGACGGGCACATGTCACTCTAATTTCCCATTAAGAATAAGAATTAAAAAAAGGCTCAGCCCGCCTCGCCCGAGCCAAAATAGGACCTGAAGCAATCCTGCGGTTTTGAGGCCAGCTCACAAAAGAGCAACTTAAAAAATGGAGCTCAGGGTCACTGCAATTCACAAACCTGCAGAGTTATAAATGAAAACTAACGTCCAAAAATATGTTGAGGTAAGGCAAAGAAGAGGATCTGAATGCAAGACAGAATTGCAAGAAACAGATTTCAAGAGATAGATTGGACTCGCCTTTAAAGCACATGAAAAGCGGCAGAATTTCGACAATGATGCAGTTGGCCCAAAAGGGAGTATGCGTTATTTCCTGAATATATCCAGGAAAAAACGCATACGCATTTTATGGGCAACCAAGCAAGCAAGCAATGCAAATGTGCACAACAAAGAAGTCTCATTTCCCACCGGTCAAAAGGGCCATCCGAAAAAATTGTAAAAACCAGAAATGCAGGACAGGCCATGGAGAACAGGGAGCCTTTATACGCTGATGGACAGTGTGTGAACTGCCGAGAGCCACTCTGGAGAAGTGTATGGTGGTTCCTAAATCATCTAAAAAACAGAGCGACAGAGCATAGGGCACTTCCAATCACGGGAGTATATCTAGGGAAGTCTAAAAATCAACAAGACACAAGCACACCACAGTTTAGGGCTACTCTGTTTACAAGAACCTCAACTTCAGTACACCTTAAATATCCCAGGAAAGAGAACAATGGATAAAGAAAATGTGGTACTTATGTACAATGGAATATCTCTTCACCATGAAATCAATGTAATAAGGCTAGTAGAAGGATAAAGAGTGGATTGAGGTCCGATAATACTACTTGAAATAAGTCAAACAGAAAAAGAAACATATCATAAGATATCACTTATAGAGGGAGGATAAATATGGCTGCACAAAAAATGAATTACAAAACAGAACAGTGTCTCACATTTAGAAAACACACTTATGTCAGCTTAAGGGGAAAGGAGAGGTGGGGTGATGCATAAAACCAGAGTTTGAAATTAGCACAGATACCGTTCAATAAACCAAATAGGTATCAGACAAGATCTACACCTCGCTCAATGAACTGGCCTCAACACACCCTATACACCACAGAGAAATATATCTGAGTAATAAGAATCTTAAAACCCATGTATTGATATATCTCCATAAGGGAATCAAGTGTGCGCAGAGCGGCACAAACACAGCAGTGAAAATGAGCTAAACCCCATTATAGAAATAAATTTTAAAACCAAAACACAGAAACAATGAAAGAGAGAAAAATTCTTACAAAATTCGCTCAGGGGCTGTGATGCAACCTGGAATGACCACATATAAACCCACAGCTGGATAAGACATAAGGCTGGACACTTGGGGCTGAAAGGATTGGAGAGCTTTGGTGAGCAACTGCCGAAAGTTTAATGCAATACTTCATGCTACTTATTCCAAGGGTCCCAACACTCCAAGTTGAAGGGAATCTTCCTACAGCTAAACCATGCATGGGAAATCCAGCAGATGGTATACCATATGATCGGGAAAGGTTTCTAAAATGCACCTCATTTTCCTCTCCTGGGGCTCCGGATCAACATTCCACCCACTTTACTAACAACATCTCCACATGGAGAGTCAATGCCTTTAAGTTCCAGTATCGCACAGTCTGCAGTTAGTGCGGAGGATGAATGGGAATAGGGGGAACCAGTGAGAAAATAGCTGTAGCGGTTTCAATGGGCACATGTCACTCTAATTTCACATCAGGAAGAAGAATTAACCAAAGGCAGAGCAAGGCGCCCCAGAAGAAGAATAGGGCCTGAAGAAATCCTGTGGATATGAGGCAAGATCACAAAAATAAGAGCTGAAAAATGGAGCTAAGGGCCACTGCAATTCAAAAACCTGCAGAGTTATAAAGGCCAACTATTTTTCAAAAGTATATTGAGGTAAGGCTATGAAGAGGAACTGAGAGCAAGGCAGAACTGCAAGAAACCGAATTCAGGAGGTAGACTGGAATTGCACTGAAAACATAGGAAAAGACTCAGAACGTCGACAATGATGCACTTGGCCAAAAAGGGCGTATGCGTTCTTTCCTGAATATATTCAGGAAGAAACGCATACGCACTTTCTGGCCAACCAAGCAAGCTCGCAAAGGAAATCTGCACTACAATGAAGTCTCACTGCCCCCCGGTCAAAGGACCTTCTGAAAAAAGTGTAAAATCCAGAAAGGCAGGACAGGCCATGGAGAACTGGGAGCCTTGTTATGCTGATGGGCGAGATGTAAATTGCCAACAGCCACTCTGGAGAAGTGTATGGTGTTTCCTGAAACATCCAAAAAATTAAGCAACAGAGCCTAGGGCACTTCCACTTATGGTCCTATAGCTTAGGGAAATTAAAATCAAAAAGACACAGCCACCCCAAAGTTTGGGATGGCTCTCTTTACAAGAACCTCGTTTACGGTACAAGTTCAATATCGCAAAAAGCGAAAAATGGATAAAGAAGTTGTGGTACTTACGTACAATGCAATATCACTCAGCAATGAAATCTATGTCATCAGGCCCGTAGCAGCATAATGAGTGGATTCAGGTACGATGATTCCAAGTGAAATAAGTCACACAGAAAAAGAAATATCATAAGGTATCACTAATACACGGAATGTAAACTTGGCTATACAGGAACTGAATTACAAAGCAAAACAGTGTCTTAAATGTAGAAAACCAACTTATGCTTGCTTAAGGGGAAAGGTGAGTTGGGGTGCTGCATAAAACCAGAGATTGAAATTAGCACAGATACCGTTCCATAAGCCAAATATGTAATAGACAAGAGCTACTCCTTGCTCAACGAAGTGGACTCAACACCCCATATTAAATGCCTAAAAATATACCTGACTAGTAAGAATCTTAAAACCTATGGATTTATATGTCTCCGAAAGAGAATCAAGCGTGTGTACAGCGGCATAAACGCAGCAGTGATAGGATTGGTGAGGTTCGGTGAGCAAATGCAGACCCTTTGAAGTCATATTGCATGGTACCCATTCCATGGGTCTCAACTCTCCATGTTTAAGGGATTCTTCCTTCAGCTAAAACATGCATGTGGAACCCAGAGTATGATCCACTGTGTGATCGGGAAACGTGTTCAAATGTGTCTCAGTTTTCGTCCCCTGGTACTCGGGTGCAACATTCCAGACGCTTTACTAACACTCTCCCCACTTGGAGAGTCAGTGCCTTTAACCTCCTGTTTGGCCCAGTTAGCAATTTCTGCGGAAGATGAACAGGAATAGGGAGAACCAATGAGAGACTAGGGGGAGGTGTCTGGACGGGCAAATTTAACTCTCATTTCCCACCAGGAAGAGGAATTAACCAAAGGCTCAGCATGCCGTGCCGGAACCAAACGAGGGCCTGAAGCAATCCTGCGGTGTTGCGGCCAGCTCACAAGAAAGCGAGTTGAAGAAAGGAGCTCAGGGGCACTGTAATTCACAAACCTGCAGAGTTATAAATGACAGCTATCTTCCAAAAATATATTGAAGGAAGGCAGCCAAGAGGACTTGAAAGCGGGGCAGAAATGCAGGAAACCGATTTCAGGAGTCAGACGGGAATTGCATGTAAAGCATAGGAAAAGAGGCAGAACGTCCACAATGATGCACTTGGCCAAAACGGGCGTAGGCGTTTTTTCCTGAATATATTCAGGAAAAAACGCATACGCCCTTTTTGGCCAACCAAGCAAGCTTGCAAAGGAAATCTGCACTACAATGAAGTCTCACTGCCCCCCGGTAAAAAGGGCCATCTGAAAAAAGTGTAAAATCCAGAAAGGCAGGACAGGCCATGGAGAACTGGGACCCTTGTTATGCTGAAGGGCGGGATGTAAATTGCCAGCAGCCACTCTGGAGAAGTGTATGCTGTTTCCTGAAACATCCAAAAAACAAAGCAACAGAGCCTAGGGCACTTCCACTTATGGTCCTATAGCTTAGGGAAATTAAAATCAAAAAGACACAGCCACCCCAAAGATTGGGACGGCTCTGTTTACAAGAACCTCTTTTACGGTACAAGTTCAATATCACAAAAAGCGATAAATGGATAAAGAAGTTGTGGTACTTACGTACAATGCAATATCACTCAGCAATGAAATCTATGTCATCAGGCCCATAGCAGCACAATGAGTGGATTCAGGTACGATGATTCTAAGTGAAATAAGTCACACAGAAAAAGAAACATCATAAGATATCACTACTACACGGAATGTAAACTTGGCTACACAGGAAGAGAATTACAAAACAGAACAGGGTGTCAAATGTAGAAAACCAACTTATGCTTGCTTAAGGGGAAAGGTGAGTTGGGGTGTTGCATAAAACCAGAGATTGAAATTAGCACAGATACCGTTCCATAAGCCAAATATGTAATAGACAAGAGCTACTCCTTGCTCAACGAAGTGGACTCAACACCCCATATTAAACGCCTAAGAATATACCTGACTAGTAAGAATCTTAAAACCTATGGATTGATATGTTTCCGAAAGAGAATCAAGCGTGTGTACAGCGGCATAAACGCAGCAGTGATAGGACTGGTGAGGTTCGGTGAGCAAATGCAGACCCATTGAAGTCATATTGCATGGTACCCATTCCACGGGTCTCAACTCTCCATGTTTAAGGGATTCTTCCTTCAGCTAAAACATGCCTGTGGAACACAGAGTATGATCCACCGTGTGATCGGGAAACGTGTTCAAATGTGTCTCAGTTTTTGTCCCCTGGTACTCGGGTGCAACATTCCAGACGCTTTACTAACACTCTCCCCACTTGGAGAGTCAGTGCTTAAAACCTCCTGTTTGGCCCAGTTTGCAATTTCTGTGGAAAATGAACAGGAATAGGGAGAACCAATGAGAGACTAGGTGGAGGTGTCTGGTCGGGCAAATTTAACTCTCATTTCCCACCAGGAAGAGGAATTAACCAAAGGCTCAGCATGCCGTGCCGGAACCAAACTAGGGCCTGAAGCAATCCTGCGGTGTTGCAGCCAGCTCACAAGAAAGCGAGTTGAAGAAAGGAGCTCAGGGGCACTGTAATTCACAAACCTGCAGAGTTTTAAATGACAGCTATCTTCCAAAAATATATTGAAGTAAGGCTGCCAAGAGGAGTTGAAAGCGGGCAGAATTGCAGGAAACCGATTTCAGGAGGTAGACTGGAATTGCATGTAAAGCATAGGAAAAGAGGCAGAACGTCCACAATGATGCACTTGGCCAAAAAGGGCGTATGCGTTTTTTCCTGAATATATTCAGGAAAAAACGCATACGCACTTTTTGGCCAACCAAGCAAGCTTGCAAAGGAAATCTGCACTACAATGAAGTCTCACTGCCCCCCGGTCAAAAGGGCCATCCGAAAAAAGTGTAAAATCCAGAAAGGCAGGACAGGCCATGGAGAACTGGGAGCCTTGTTATGCTGATGGGCGGGATGTAAATTGCCAGCAGCCACTCTGGAGAAGTGTATGGTGTTTCCTGAAACATCCAAAAAACAAAGCAACAGAGCCTAGGGCACTTCCACTTATGGTCCTATAGCTTAGGGAAATTAAAATCAAAAAGACACAGCCACCCCAAAGTTTGGGACGGCTCTGTTTACAAGAACCTCGTTTACGGTACAAGTTCAATATCACAGAAAGCGAAAAATGGATAAAGAAGTTGTGGTACTTACGTACAATGCAATATCACTCAGCAATGAAATCTATGTCATCAGGCCCGTAGCAGCATAATGAGTGGATTCAGGTACGATGATTCTAAGTGAAATAAGTCACACAGAAAAAGAAACATCATAAGATATCAATACTACACGGAATGTAAACTTGGCTTCACAAGAACTGAATTACAAAACAGAACAGTGTGTCAAATGTAGAAAACCAACTTATGCTTGCTTAAGGGGAAAGGTGAGTTGGGGTGCTGCATAAAACCAGAGATTGAAATGAGCACAGATACCATTCCATAAGCCAAATATGTAATAGACAAGAGCTACTCCTTGCTCAACGAAGTGGACTCAACACCCCATATTAAACGCCTAAGAATATACATGACTAGTAAGAATCTTAAAACCTATGGATTTATATGTCTCCGAAAGAGAATCAAGCGTGTGTACAGCGGCATAAATGCAGCAGTGATAGGACTGGTGAGGTTCGGTGAGCAAATGCAGACCCTTTGAAATCATATTGCATGGAATCCATTCCATGGGTCTCAACTCTCCCTTTTTAAGGGATTCTTCCTTCAGCTAAAACATGCATGTGGAACCCAGAGTATGATCCACCGTGTGATCGGGAAACGTGTTCAAATGTGTCTCAGTTTTTGTCCCCAGGTACTCGGGTGCAACATTCCAGACGCTTTACTAACACTCTCCCCACTTGGAGAGTCAGTGCCTTTAACCTCCTGTTTGGCCCAGTTTGCAATTTCTGTGGAAAATGAACAGGAATAGGGAGAACCAATAAGAGACTAGGTGGAGGTGTCTGGACGGGCAAATTTAACTCTCACTTCCCACCAGGATGAGGAATTAACCAAAGGCTCAGCATGCCGTGCCGGAACCAAACTAGGGCCTGAAGCAATCCTGCGGTGTTGCGGCCAGCTCACAAGAAAGCGAGTTGAAGAAAGGAGCTCAGGGGCACTGTAATTCACAAACCTGCAGAGTTATAAATGACAGCTATCTTCCAAAAATATATTGAAGTAAGGCTGCCAAGAGGAGTTGAAAGCGGGGCAGAATTGCAGGAAACCCATTTCAGGAGGTAGACTGGAATTGCATGTAAAGCATAGGAAAAGAGGCAGAACGTCCACAATGATGCACTTGGCCAAAAAGGGCGTATGCGTTTTTTACTGAATATATTCAGAAAAAACGCATATGCCCTTTTTGGCCAACCAAGCAAGCTTGCAAAGGAAATCTGCACTACAATGAAGTCTCACTGCCCCCTGGTCAAAAGGGCCATCTGAAAAAAGTGTAAAATCCAGAAAGGCAGGGCAGGCCATGGAGAACTGGGAGCCTTGTTATGCTTATGGGCGGGATGTAAATTGCCAGCAGCCACTCTGGAGAAGTGTATGGTGTTTCCTGAAACATCCAAAAAACAAAGCAACAGAGCCTAGGGCACTTCCACTTATGGTCCTATAGCTTAGGGAAACTAAAATCAAAAAGACACAGCCACCCCAAAGTTTGGGACGGCTCTGTTTACAAGAACCTCGTTTACGGTACAAGTTCAATATTGCAGAAAGTGAAAAATGGATAAAGAAGTTGTGGTACTTACGTACAATGCAATATCACTCAGCGATGAAATCTATGTCATCAGGCCCATAGCAGCATAATGAGTGGATTCAGGTATGATGATACTAACTGAAATAAGTCACACAGAAAAAGAAAAATCATAAGATATCACTAATACACGGAATGTAAACTTGGGTACACAGGAACTGGATTACAAAACAGAACAGGGTCTCAAATTTAGAAAACCAACTTATGCTTGCTTAAGGGGAAAGGTGAGTTGGGGTGCTGCATAAAACCAGATATTGAAATTAGCACAGATACAGTTCCATAAGCCAAATATGTAATAGAAAAGAGCTACTCCTTGCTCAACGAAGTGGACTCAACACCCCATATTAAACGCCTAACAATATACCTGACTAGTAAGAATCTTAAAACCTATGGATGTATATGTCTCCGAAAGAGAATCAAGCGTGTGTACAGCGGCATAAACGCAGCAGTGATAGGACTGGTGAGGTTCGGTGAGCAAATGCAGACCCTTTGAAGTCATATTGCATGGTACCCATTCCATGGGTCTCAACTCTCCATGTTTAATGGATTCTTCCTTCAGCTAAAACATGCATGTGGAACCCAGAGTATGATCCACCGTGTGATCGGGAAATGTGTTCAAATGTGTCTCAGTTTTCGTCCCCTGGTACTCGGGTGCAACATTCCAGACGCTTTACTAACACTCTCCCCACTTGGAGAGTCAGTGCCTTTAACCTCCTGTTTGGCCCAGTTTGCAATTTCTGTGGAAAATGAACAGGAATAGGGAGAACCAATGAGAGACTAGCTGGAGGTGTCCGGACGGGCAAATTTAACTCTCATTTCCCACCAGGAAGAGGAATTAACCAAAGGCTCAGCGTGCCGTGCCGGAACCAAACTAGGGCCTGAAGCAATCCTGCGGTGTTGCGGCCAGCTCACAAGAAACGAGTTGAAGAAAGGAGCTCAGGGGCACTGTAATTCACAAACCTGCAGAGTTTTAAATGACAGCTATCTTCCAAAAATATATTGAAGCAAGGCTGCCAAGAGGAGTTGAAAGCGGGCAGAATTGCAGGAAACCGATTTCAGGAGGTAGACTGGAATTGCATGTAAAGCATAGGAAAAGAGGCAGAACGTCCACAATGATGCACTTGGCCAAAAAGGTCGTATGCGTTTTTTCCTGAATATATTCCTGAATATATTCAGGAAAAAACGCATACGCCCTTTTTGGCCAACCAAGCAAGCTTGCAAAGGAAATCTGCACTACAATGAAGTCTCACTTCCCCCGGGTCAAAAGGGCCACCTGAAAAAAGTGTAAAATCCAGAAAGGCAGGACAGGCCATGGAGAACTGGGAGCCTTGTTATGCTGATGGGCGGGATGTAAATTGCCAACAGCCACTTGGGAGAGGTGTATGGTGTTTCCTGAAACATCTAAAAAACAAAGCAACAGAGCCTAGGGCACTTCCACTTATGGTCCTATAGCTTAGGGAAATTAAAATCAAAAAGACACAGCCACCTGAAAGTTTGGGACGGCTCTGTTTACAAGAACCTCATTTACAGTACAAGTTCAATATCGCAGAAAGTGAAAAATGGATAAAGAAGTTGTGGTACTTACGTACAATGCAATATCACTCAGCGATGAAATCTATGTCATCAGGCCCATAGCAGCATAATGAGTGGATTCAGGTATGATGATTCTAACTGAAATAAGGCACACAGAAAAAGAAACATCATAAGATACCACTAATACACGGAATGTAAACTTGGGTACACAGGAACTGGATTACAAAACAGAACAGGGTCTCAAATTTAGAAAACCAACTTATGCTTGCTTAAGGGGAAAGGTGAGTTGGGGTGCTGCATAAAACCAGAGATTGAAATGAGCACAGATAAAGTTCCTTAAGCCAAATATGGAATAGACAAGAACTACTCCTTGCTCAACGAAATGGACTCAACACCCCATATTAAACGCCTAAGAATGTACCTGACTAGTAAGTATCTTAAAACCTATGGATTGCTATGTCTCTGAAAGAAAATCAAGCGTGTGTACAGGGGCATAAACGCAGCAGTGATAGGATTGGAGAGGTTCGGTGAGCAAATGAAGACCCTTTGAAGTCATATTGCATGGTACCCATTCCACGGGTCTCAACTCTCCAGGTTTAAGGGATTCTTCCTTCAGCTAAAACATGCACGTGGAACCCAGAGTATGATCAACCGTGTGATAGGAAGACGTGTTCCAATATGTCTCAGTTCTCGTCCCCTGGTACTCGGGTGCAACATTCCAGATGCTTTACTAACACTCTCCCGACTTGGAGAGTCAGTGCCTTTAACCTCCTGTTTGGCCCAGTTTGCAATTTCTGTGGAAGATGTACAGGAGTAGGGAGAACCAATGAGAGACTAGCTGGAGGTGTCTGGACGGGCAAATTTAACTCTCATTTCCCACCAGGAAGAAGAATTGACCAAAGGCTCAGCATGCCGTGCCGGAACCAGATTAGGGCCTGAAGCAATCCTGCGGTGTTGCGGCCAGCTCACAAGAAAGCGAGTTGAAGAAAGGAGCTCAGGGGCACTGTAATTCACAAACCTGCAGAGTTATAAAGGACAGCTATCTTCCAAAAATATATTGAAGTAAGGCTGCCAAGAGGAGTTGAAAGGGTGGCAGAATTGCAGGAAACCGATTTCAGGAGGTAGACTGGAATTGCATGTAAAGCATAGGAAAAGAGGCAGAACGTCCACAATGATGCACTTGGCCAAAAAGGGCGTATGCGTTTTTTCCTGAATATATTCAGGAAAAAACGCATACGCCCTTTTTGGCCAACCAAGCAAGCTTGCAAAGGAAATCTGCACTACAATGAAGTCTCACTGCCCCCCGGTCAAAAGGGCCATCTGAAAAAAGTGTAAAATCCAGAAAGGCAGGACAGGCCATGGAGAATTGGGAGCCTAGTTATGCTGATGGGCGGGATGTAAATTGCCATCAGCCACTCTGGAGAAGTGTATGGTGTTTCCTGAAACATCCAAAAAACAAAGCAACAGAGCCTAGGGCACTTCCACTTATGGTCCTATAGCTTAGGGAAATTAAAATCAAAAAGACACAGCCACCCCAAAGTTTGGGACGGCTCTGTTTACAAGAACCTCGTTTACGGTACAAGTTCAATATCACAGAAAGCGAAAAATGGATAAAGAAGTTGTGGTACTTACGTACAATGCAATATCACACAGCAATGAAATCTAAGTCATCAGGCCCGTAGCAGCATAATGAGTGGATTCAGGTACGATGATTCTAAGTGAAATAAGTCACACGGAAAAAGGAACATCATAAGATATCACTACTACACGGAATGTAAACTTGGCTACACAAGAACTGAATTACAAAACAGAACAGGGTGTCAAATGTACAAAACCAACTTATGCTTGCTTAAGGGGAAAGGTGAGTTCGGGTGCTGCATAAAACCAGAGATTGAAATTAGCACAGATACCGTTCCATAAGCCAAATATGTAATAGACAAGAGCTACTCCTTGCTCAACGAAGTGGACTCAACACCCCATATTAAACGCCTAAGAATATACCTGACTAGTAAGAATCTACCTGACTAGTAAGAATCTTAAAACCTATGGATTTATATGTCTCCGAAAGAGAATCAAGCGTGTGTACAGAGGCATAAACGCAGCAGTGATAGGATTGGTGAGGTTTGGTGAGCAAATGCAGACCCTTTGAAGTCATATTGCATGGTACCCATTCCATGGGTCTCAACTCTCCAGGTTTAAGGGATTCTTCCTTCAGCTAAAACATTCATTTGGAACCCAGAGTATGATCCACCGTGTGATCGGAAAACGTGTTCAAACGTGTCTCAGTTTTCGTCCCCTGGTACTCGGGTGCAACATTCCAGATGCTTTACTAACACTCTCCCCACTTCGAGAGTCAGTGCCTTTAACTTCCTGTTTGGCCCAGTTAGCAATTTCTGCGGAAGATGAACAGGAATAGGGAGAACCAATGAGAGACTAGGTGGAGGTGTCCAGACGGGCAAATTTAACTCTCATTTCCCACCAGGAAGAGGAATTAACCAAAGGCTCAGCGTGCCATGCCGGAACCACACTAGGGCCTGAAGCAATCCTGCGGTGTTGCGGCCAACTCACAAGAAAGCGAGTTGAAGAAAGGAGCTCAGGGGCACTGTAATTCACAAACCTGCAGAGTTATAAATGACAGCTATCTTCCAAAAATATATTGAAGTAAGGATGCCAAGAGGAGTTGAAAGGGGGGCAGAATTGCAGGAAACCGATTTCAGGAGGTAGACTGGAATTGCATGTAAAGCATAGGAAAAGAGGCAGAACGTCCACAATGATGCACTTGGCCAAAAAGGGCGTATGCGTTTTTTCCTGAGGAAAAAACGCATACGCACTTTTTGGCCAACCAAGCAAGCTTGCAAAGGAAATCTGCACTACAATGAAGTCTCACTGCCCCCCGGTCAAAAGGGCCATCTGAAAAAAGTATAAAATCCAGAAAGGCAGGACAGGCCATGGAGAACTGGGAGCCTAGTTATGCTGATGGGCGGGATGTAAATTGCCAGCAGCCACTCTGGAGAAGTGTATGGTGTTTCCTGAAACATCCAAAAAACAAAGCAACAGAGCCTAGGGCACTTCCACTTATGGTCCTATAGCTTAGGGAAATTAAAATCAAAAAGACACAGCCACCCCAAAGTTTGGGACGGCTCTGTTTACAAGAACCTCGTTTACGGTACAAGTTCAATATCACAGAAAGCGAAAAATGGATAAAGAAATTGTGGTACTTACGTACAATGCAATATCACTCAGCAATGAAATCTATGTCATCAGGCCCGTAGCAGCATAATGAGTGGATTCAGGTACGATGATTCTAAGTGAAATTAGTCACACAGAAAAAGAATCATCATAAGATATCACTAATACACGGAATGTAAACTTGGCTACACAAGAACTGAATTACAAAACTGAACAGGGTGTCAAATGTAGAAAATCAACTTATGCTTGCTTAAGGGGACGGGTGAGTTGGGGTGCTGCATAAAACCAGAGATTGAAATGAGCACAGATACCGTTCCATAAGCCAAATATGTAATAGACAAGAGCTACTCCTTGCTCAACGAAGTGGACTCAACACCCCATATTAAACGCCTAAGAATATACCTGACTAGTAAGAATCTACCTGACTAGTAAGAATCTTAAAACCTATGGATTTATATGTCTCCGAAAGAGAATCAAGCGTGTGTACAGCGGCATAAACGCAGCAGTGATAGGATTGGAGAGGTTCGGTGAGCAAATGCAGACCCTTTGAAGTCATATTGCATGGTACCCATTCCATGGGTCTCAACTCTCCATGTTTAAGGTATTCTTCCTTCAGCTAAAACATTCATGTGGAACCCAGAGTATGATCCACCGTGTGATCGGAAAACGTGTTCAAATGTGTCTCAGTTTTCGTTCCCTGGTACTCGGGTGCAACATTCCAGACGCTTTACTAACACTCTCCCCACATGGAGAGTCAGTGCCTTTAACCTCCTGTTTGGCCCAGTTTGCAATTTCTGTGGAAAATGAACAGGAATAGGGAGAACCAATGAGAGACTAGGTGGAGGTATCCGGACGGGCAAATTTAACTCTCATTTCCCACCAGGAAGAGGAATTAACCAAAGGCTCAGCATGCCGTGCCGGGATCAAACTAGGGCCTGAAGCAATCCTGCGGTGTTGCGGCCAGCTCACAAGAAAGCGAGTTGAAGAAAGGAGCTCAGGGGCACTGTAATTCACAAACCTGCAGAGTTATAAATGACAGCTATCTTCCAAAAATATATTGAAGTAAGGCTGCCAAGAGGAGTTGAAAGCGGGGCAGAATTGCAGGAAACCGATTTCTGGAGGTACACTGGAATTGCATGTAAAGCATAGGAAAAGAGGCAGAACGTCCACAATGATGCACTTGGCCAAAAAGGGCGTATGCGTTTTTTCCTGAGGAAAAAACGCATACGCCCTTTTTGGCCAACCAAGCAAGCTTGCAAAGGAAATCTGCACTACAATGAAGTCTCACTGCCCCCCGGTCAAAAGGGCCATCTGAAAAAAGTGTAAAATCCAGAAAGGCAGGACAGGCCATGGAGAACTGGGAGCCTAGTTATGCTGATGGGCGGTATGTAAATTGCCAGCAGCCACTCTGGAGAAGTGTATGGTGTTTCCTGAAACATCCAAAAAACAAAGCAACAGAGCCTAGGGCACTTCCACTTATGGTCCTATAGCTTAGGGAAATTAAAATCAAACAGACACAGCCACCCCAAAGTTTGGGACGGCTCTGTTTACAAGAACCTCGTTTACGGTACAAGTTCAATATCACAGAAAGCGAAAAATGGATAAAGAAATTGTGGTACTTACGTACAATGCAATATCACTCAGCAATGAAATCTATGTCATCAGGCCCGTAGCAGCATAATGAGTGGATTCAGGTACGATGATTCTAAGTGAAATTAGTCACACAGAAAAAGAATCATCATAAGATATCACTAATACACGGAATGTAAACTTGGCTACACAAGAACTGAATTACAAAACAGAACAGGGTGTCAAATGTAGAAAATCAACTTATGCTTGCTTAAGGGGACGGGTGAGTTGGGGTGCTGCATAAAACCAGAGATTGAAATTAGCACAGATACCGTTCCATAAGCCAAATATGTAATAGACAAGAGCTACTCCTTGCTCAACGAAGTGGACTCAACACCCCATATTAAACGCCTAAGAATATACCTGACTAGTAAGTATCTTAAAACCTATGGATTGCTATGTCTCTGAAAGAAAATCAAGCGTGTGTACAGGGGCACAAACGCAGCAGTGATAGGATTGGAGAGGTTCGGTGAGCAAATGAAGACCCTTTGAAGTCATATTGCATGGTACCCATTCCACGGGTCTCAACTCTCCAGGTTTAAGGGATTCTTCCTTCAGTTAAAACATGCACGTGGAACCCAGAGTATGATCAACCGTGTGATCGGGAGACGTGTTCCAATATGTCTCAGTTCTCGTCCCCTGGTACTCGGGTGCAACATTCCAGACGCTTTACTAACACTCTCCCGACTTGGAGAGTCAGTGCCTTTAACCTCCTGTTTGGCCCAGTTTGCAATTTCTGCGGAAGATGAACAGGAATAGGGAGAACCAATGAGAGACTAGCTGGAGGTGTCTGGACGGGCAAATTTAACTCTCATTTCCCACCAGGAAGAGGAATTAACCAAAGGCTCAGCGTGCCGTGCCGGAACCAGATTAGGGCCTGAAGCAATCCTGCGGTGTTGCGGCCAGCTCACAAGAAAGCGAGTTGAAGAAAGGAGCTCAGGGGCACTGTAATTCACAAACCTGCAGAGTTATAAATGACAGCTATCGTCCAAAAATATACTGAAGTAAGGCTGCCAAGAGGACTTGAAAGCGGGGCAGAATTGCAGGAAACCGATTTCAGGAGGTAGACTGGAATTGCATTTAAAGCATAGGAAAAGAGGCAGAACGTCCACAATGATGCACTTGGCCAAAAAGGGCGTATGCGTTTTTTCCTGAATATATTCAGGAAAAAACGCATACGCCCTTTTTGGCCAACCAAGCAAGCTTGCAAAGGAAATCTGCACTACAATGAAGTCTCACTTCCCCCCGGTCAAAAGGGCCATCTGAAAAAAGTGTAAAATCCAGAAAGGCAGGACAGGCCATGGAGAACTGGGAGCCTTGTTATGCTGATGGGCGGGATGTAAATTGCCAACAGCCACTCGGGAGAGGTGTATGGTGTTTCCTGAAACATCTAAAAAACAAAGCAACAGAGCCTAGGGCACTTCCACTTATGGTCCTATAGCTTAGGGAAATTAAAATCAAAAAGACACAGCCACCCCAAAGTTTGGGACGGCTCTGTTTACAAGAACCTCGTTTACGGTACAAGTTCAATATCGCAGAAAGTGAAAAATGGATAAAGAAGTTGTGGTACTTACGTACAATGCAATATCACTCAGCAATGAAATCTATGTCATCAGGCCCGTAGCAGCATAATGAGTGGATTCAGGTATGATGATTCTAACTGAAATAAGTCACACAGAAAAGAAACATCATAAGATATCACTAATACACGGGATGTAAACTTGGCTACACAGGAACTGGATTACAAAACAGAACAGGGTCTCAAATTTAGAAAACCAACTTATGCTTGCTTAAGGGGAAAGGTGAGTTGGGGTGCTGCATCAAACCAGAGATTGAAATGAGCACAGATAAAGTTCCTTAAGCCAAATATGGAATAGACAAGAACTACTCCTTGCTCAACGAAATGGACTCAACACCCCATATTAAACGCCTAAGAATGTACCTGACTAGTAAGTATCTTAAAACCTATGGATTGCTATGTCTCTGAAAGAAAATCAAGCGTGTGTACAGGGGCACAAACGCAGCAGTGATAGGATTGGAGAGGTTCGGTGAGCAAATGAAGACCCTTTGAAGTCATATTGCATGGTACCCATTCCACGGGTCTCAACTCTCCAGGTTTAAGGGATTCTTCCTTCAGCTAAAACATGCACGTGGAACCCAGAGTATGATCAACCGTGTGATCGGGAGACGTGTTCCAATATGTCTCAGTTCTCGTCCCCTGGTACTCGGGTGCAACATTCCAGACGCTTTACTAACACTCTCCCGACTTGGAGAGTCAGTGCCTTTAACCTCCTGTTTGGCCCAGTTTGCAATTTCTGCGGAAGATGAACAGGAATAGGGAGAACCAATGAGAGACTAGCTGGAGGTGTCTGGACGGGCAAATTTAACTCTCATTTCCCACCAGGAAGAGGAATTAACCAAAGGCTCAGCGTGCCGTGCCGGAACCAGATTAGGGCCTGAAGCAATCCTGCGGTGTTGCGGCCAGCTCACAAGAAAGCGAGTTGAAGAAAGGAGCTCAGGGGCACTGTAATTCACAAACCTGCAGAGTTATAAATGACAGCTATCGTCCAAAAATATACTGAAGTAAGGCTGCCAAGAGGACTTGAAAGCGGGGCAGAATTGCAGGAAACCGATTTCAGGAGGTAGACTGGAATTGCATTTAAAGCATAGGAAAAGAGGCAGAACGTCCACAATGATGCACTTGGCCAAAAAGGGCGTATGCGTATTTTCGTGCAGGAAAAAACGCATACGCCATTTTTGGCCAACCAAGCAAGCTTGCAAAGGAAATCTGCACTACAATGAAGTCTCACTTCCCGCCAGTCAAAGGGGCCATCTGAAAAAAGTGTAAAATCAAGAAAGGCAGGACAGGCCATGGAGAACTGGGAGCCTTGTTATGCTGATGGGCGGGATGTAAATTGCCAACAGCCACTCGGGAGAGGTGTATGGTGTTTCCTGAAACATCTAAAAAACAAAGCAACAGAGCCTAGGGCACTTCCACTTATGGTCCTATAGCTTAGGGAAATTAAAATCAAAAAGACACAGCCACCCCAAAGTTTGGGACGGCTCTGTTTACAAGAACCTCGTTTACGGTACAAGTTCAATATCGCAGAAAGTGAAAAATGGATAAAGAAGTTGTGGTACTTACGTACAATGCAATATCACTCAGCAATGAAATCTATGTCATCAGGCCCGTAGCAGCATAATGAGTGGATTCAGGTATGATGATTCTAACTGAAATAAGTCACACAGAAAAAGAAACATCATAAGATATCACTAATACACGGAATGTAAACTTGGCTACACAGGAACTGGATTACAAAACAGAACAGGGTCTCAAATTTAGAAAACCAACTTATGCTTGCTTAAGGGGAAAGGTGAGTTGGGGTGCTGCATCAAACCAGAGATTGAAATGAGCACAGATAAAGTTCCTTAAGCCAAATATGGAATAGACAAGAACTACTCCTTGCTCAACGAAATGGACTCAACACCCCATATTAAACGCCTAAGAATGTACCTGACTAGTAAGTATCTTAAAACCTATGGATTGCTATGTCGCTGAAAGAAAATCAAGCGTGTGTACAGGGGCATAAACGCAGCAGTGATAGGATTGGAGAGGTTCGGTGAGCAAATGAAGACCCTTTGAAGTCATATTGCATGGTACCCATTCCACGGGTCTCAACTCTCCAGGTTTAAGGGATTCTGCCTTCAGGTAAAACATGCACGTGGAACCCAGAGTATGATCAACCGTGTGATCGGGAGACGTGTTCCAATATGTCTCAGTTCTCGTCCCCTGGTACTCGGGTGCAACATTCCAGACGCTTTACTAACACTCTCCCGACTTGGAGAGTCAGTGCCTTTAACCTCCTGTTTGGCCCAGTTTGCAATTTCTGCGGAAGATGAACAGGAATAGGGAGAACCAATGAGAGACTAGCTGGAGGTGTCTGGACGGGCAAATTTAACTCTCATTTCCCACCAGGAAGAGGAATTAACCAAAGGCTCAGCGTGCTGAGCCGGAACCAGATTAGGGCCTGAAGCAATCCTGCGGTGTTGCGGCCAGCTCACAAGAAAGCGAGTTGAAGAAAGGAGCTCAGGGGCACTGTAATTCACAAACCTGCAGAGTTATAAATGACAGCTATCGTCCAAAAATATACTGAAGTAAGGCTGCCAAGAGGACTTGAAAGCGGGGCAGAATTGCAGGAAACCGATTTCAGGAGGTAGACTGGAATTGCATTTAAAGCATAGGAAAAGAGGCAGAACGTCCACAATGATGCACTTGGCCAAAAAGGGCGTATGCGTTTTTTCCTGAATATATTCAGGAAATTTTTGGCCAACCCTTTTGGCCAACCTTTTTGGCCAACCAAGCAAGCTTGCAAAGGAAATCTGCACTACAATGAAGTCTCACTTCCCACCGGTCAAAAGGGCCATCTGAAAAAAGTATAATCCAGAAAGGCAGGACAGGTCATGGAGAACTGGGAGCCTTGTTATGCTGATGGGTGGGATGTAAATTGCCAACAGCCACTCGGGAGAGGTGTATGGTGTTTCCTGAAACATCTAAAAAACAAAGCAACAGAGCCTAGGGCACTTCCACTTATGGTCCTATAGCTTAGGGAAATTAAAATCAAAAAGACACAGCCACCCCAAAGTTTGGGACGGCTCTGTTTACAAGAACCTCGTTTACAGTACAAGTTCAATAGCGCAGAAAGTGAAAAATGGATAAAGAAGTTGTGGTACTTACGTACAATGCAATATCACTCAGCAATGAAATCTATGTCATCAGGCCCGTAGCAGCATAATGAGTGGATTCAGGTATGATGATTCTAACTGAAATAAGTCACACAGAAAAAGAAACATCATAAGATATCACTAATACACGGGATGTAAACTTGGCTACACAGGAACTGGATTACAAAACAGAACAGGGTCTCAAATTTAGAAAACCAACTTATGCTTGCTTAAGGGGAAAGGTGAGTTGGGGTGCTGCATAAAACCAGAGATTTAAATGAACACAGATAAAGTTCCTTAAGCCAAATATAGAATAGACAAGAACTACTCCTTGCTCAACGAAATGGACTCAACACCCCATATTAAACGCCTAAGAATGTACCTGACTAGTAAGTATCTTAAAACCTATGGATTGCTATGTCGCTGAAAGAAAATCAAGCGTGTGTACAGGGGCATAAACGCAGCAGTGATAGGATTGGAGAGGTTCGGTGAGCAAATGAAGACCCTTTGAAGTCATATTGCATGGTACCCATTCCACGGGTCTCAACTCTCCAGGTTTAAGGGATTCTGCCTTCAGGTAAAACATGCACGTGGAACCCAGAGTATGATCAACCGTGTGATCGGGAGACGTGTTCCAATATGTCTCAGTTCTCGTCCCCTGGTACTCGGGTGCAACATTCCAGACGCTTTACTAACACTCTCCCGACTTGGAGAGTCAGTGCCTTTATCCTCCTGTTTGGCCCATTTGCAATTTCTGAGGAAGATGAACAGGAATAGGGAGAACCAATGAGAGACTAGCTGGAGGTGTCTGGACGGGCAAATTTAACTCTCATTTCCCACCAGGAAGAGGAATTAACCAAAGGCTCAGCGTGCCGTGCTGGAACCAGATTAGGGCCTGAAGCAATCCTGCGGTGTTGCGGCCAGCTCACAAGAAAGCGAGTTGAAGAAAGGAGCTCAGGGGCACTGTAATTCACAAACCTGCAGAGTTATAAATGACAGCTATCGTCCAAAAATATACTGAAGTAAGGCTGCCAAGAGGACTTGAAAGCGGGGCAGAATTGCAGGAAACCGATTTCAGGAGGTAGACTGGAATTGCATTTAAAGCATAGGAAAAGAGGCAGAACGTCCACAATGATGCACTTGGCCAAAAAGGGCGTATGCGTTTTTTCCTGAATATATTCAGGAAAAAACGCATACGCCCTTTTTGGCCAACCAAGCAAGCTTGCAAAGGAAATCTGCACTACAATGAAGTCTCACTTCCCCCCGGTCAAAAGGGCCATCTGAAAAAAGTGTAAAATCCAGAAAGGCAGGACAGGCCATGGAGAACTGGGAGCCTTGTTATGCTGATGGGCGGGATGTAAATTGCCAACAGCCACTCGGGAGAGGTGTATGGTGTTTCCTGAAACATCTAAAAAACAAAGCAACAGAGCCTAGGGCACTTCCACTTATGGTCCTATAGCTTAGGGAAATTAAAATCAAAAAGACACAGCCACCCCAAAGTTTGGGACGGCTCTGTTTACAAGAACCTCGTTTACGGTACAAGTTCAATATCGCAGAAAGTGAAAAATGGATAAAGAAGTTGTGGTACTTACGTACAATGCAATATCACTCAGCAATGAAATCTATGTCATCAGGCCCGTAGCAGCATAATGAGTGGATTCAGGTATGATGATTCTAACTGAAATAAGTCACACAGAAAAGAAACATCATAAGATATCACTAATACACGGGATGTAAACTTGGCTACACAGGAACTGGATTACAAAACAGAACAGGGTCTCAAATTTAGAAAACCAACTTATGCTTGCTTAAGGGGAAAGGTGAGTTGGGGTGCTGCATCAAACCAGAGATTGAAATGAGCACAGATAAAGTTCCTTAAGCCAAATATGGAATAGACAAGAACTACTCCTTGCTCAACGAAATGGACTCAACACCCCATATTAAACGCCTAAGAATGTACCTGACTAGTAAGTATCTTAAAACCTATGGATTGCTATGTCTCTGAAAGAAAATCAAGCGTGTGTACAGGGGCACAAACGCAGCAGTGATAGGATTGGAGAGGTTCGGTGAGCAAATGAAGACCCTTTGAAGTCATATTGCATGGTACCCATTCCACGGGTCTCAACTCTCCAGGTTTAAGGGATTCTTCCTTCAGCTAAAACATGCACGTGGAACCCAGAGTATGATCAACCGTGTGATCGGGAGACGTGTTCCAATATGTCTCAGTTCTCGTCCCCTGGTACTCGGGTGCAACATTCCAGACGCTTTACTAACACTCTCCCGACTTGGAGAGTCAGTGCCTTTAACCTCCTGTTTGGCCCAGTTTGCAATTTCTGCGGAAGATGAACAGGAATAGGGAGAACCAATGAGAGACTAGCTGGAGGTGTCTGGACGGGCAAATTTAACTCTCATTTCCCACCAGGAAGAGGAATTAACCAAAGGCTCAGCGTGCCGTGCCGGAACCAGATTAGGGCCTGAAGCAATCCTGCGGTGTTGCGGCCAGCTCACAAGAAAGCGAGTTGAAGAAAGGAGCTCAGGGGCACTGTAATTCACAAACCTGCAGAGTTATAAATGACAGCTATCGTCCAAAAATATACTGAAGTAAGGCTGCCAAGAGGACTTGAAAGCGGGGCAGAATTGCAGGAAACCGATTTCAGGAGGTAGACTGGAATTGCATTTAAAGCATAGGAAAAGAGGCAGAACGTCCACAATGATGCACTTGGCCAAAAAGGGCGTATGCGTATTTTCGTGCAGGAAAAAACGCATACGCCATTTTTGGCCAACCAAGCAAGCTTGCAAAGGAAATCTGCACTACAATGAAGTCTCACTTCCCGCCAGTCAAAGGGGCCATCTGAAAAAAGTGTAAAATCAAGAAAGGCAGGACAGGCCATGGAGAACTGGGAGCCTTGTTATGCTGATGGGCGGGATGTAAATTGCCAACAGCCACTCGGGAGAGGTGTATGGTGTTTCCTGAAACATCTAAAAAACAAAGCAACAGAGCCTAGGGCACTTCCACTTATGGTCCTATAGCTTAGGGAAATTAAAATCAAAAAGACACAGCCACCCCAAAGTTTGGGACGGCTCTGTTTACAAGAACCTCGTTTACGGTACAAGTTCAATATCGCAGAAAGTGAAAAATGGATAAAGAAGTTGTGGTACTTACGTACAATGCAATATCACTCAGCAATGAAATCTATGTCATCAGGCCCGTAGCAGCATAATGAGTGGATTCAGGTATGATGATTCTAACTGAAATAAGTCACACAGAAAAAGAAACATCATAAGATATCACTAATACACGGAATGTAAACTTGGCTACACAGGAACTGGATTACAAAACAGAACAGGGTCTCAAATTTAGAAAACCAACTTATGCTTGCTTAAGGGGAAAGGTGAGTTGGGGTGCTGCATCAAACCAGAGATTGAAATGAGCACAGATAAAGTTCCTTAAGCCAAATATGGAATAGACAAGAACTACTCCTTGCTCAACGAAATGGACTCAACACCCCATATTAAACGCCTAAGAATGTACCTGACTAGTAAGTATCTTAAAACCTATGGATTGCTATGTCTCTGAAAGAATATCAAGCGTGTGTACAGGTGCATAAACGCAGCAGTGATAGGATTGGAGAGGTTCGGTGAGCAAATGAAGACCCTTTGAAGTCATATTGCATGGTACCCATTCCACGGGTCTCAACTCTCCAGGTTTAAGGGATTCTGCCTTCAGGTAAAACATGCACGTGGAACCCAGAGTATGATCAACCGTGTGATCGGGAGACGTGTTCCAATATGTCTCAGTTCTCGTCCCCTGGTACTCGGGTGCAACATTCCAGACGCTTTACTAACACTCTCCCGACTTGGAGAGTCAGTGCCTTTAACCTCCTGTTTGGCCCAGTTTGCAATTTCTGCGGAAGATGAACAGGAATAGGGAGAACCAATGAGAGACTAGCTGGAGGTGTCTGGACGGGCAAATTTAACTCTCATTTCCCACCAGGAAGAGGAATTAACCAAAGGCTCAGCGTGCTGAGCCGGAACCAGATTAGGGCCTGAAGCAATCCTGCGGTGTTGCGGCCAGCTCACAAGAAAGCGAGTTGAAGAAAGGAGCTCAGGGGCACTGTAATTCACAAACCTGCAGAGTTATAAATGACAGCTATCGTCCAAAAATATACTGAAGTAAGGCTGCCAAGAGGACTTGAAAGCGGGGCAGAATTGCAGGAAACCGATTTCAGGAGGTAGACTGGAATTGCATTTAAAGCATAGGAAAAGAGGCAGAACGTCCACAATGATGCACTTGGCCAAAAAGGGCGTATGCGTTTTTTCCTGAATATATTCAGGAAATTTTTGGCCAACCCTTTTGGCCAACCTTTTTGGCCAACCAAGCAAGCTTGCAAAGGAAATCTGCACTACAATGAAGTCTCACTTCCCACCGGTCAAAAGGGCCATCTGAAAAAAGTATAATCCAGAAAGGCAGGACAGGTCATGGAGAACTGGGAGCCTTGTTATGCTGATGGGCGGGATGTAAATTGCCAACAGCCACTCGGGAGAGGTGTATGGTGTTTCCTGAAACATCTAAAAAACAAAGCAACAGAGCCTAGGGCACTTCCACTTATGGTCCTATAGCTTAGGGAAATTAAAATCAAAAAGACACAGCCACCCCAAAGTTTGGGACGGCTCTGTTTACAAGAACCTCGTTTACAGTACAAGTTCAATAGCGCAGAAAGTGAAAAATGGATAAAGAAGTTGTGGTACTTACGTACAATGCAATATCACTCAGCAATGAAATCTATGTCATCAGGCCCGTAGCAGCATAATGAGTGGATTCAGGTATGATGATTCTAACTGAAATAAGTCACACAGAAAAAGAAACATCATAAGATATCACTAATACACGGGATGTAAACTTGGCTACACAGGAACTGGATTACAAAACAGAACAGGGTCTCAAATTTAGAAAACCAACTTATGCTTGCTTAAGGGGAAAGGTGAGTTGGGGTGCTGCATAAAACCAGAGATTTAAATGAACACAGATAAAGTTCCTTAAGCCAAATATAGAATAGACAAGAACTACTCCTTGCTCAACGAAATGGACTCAACACCCCATATTAAACGCCTAAGAATGTACCTGACTAGTAAGTATCTTAAAACCTATGGATTGCTATGTCGCTGAAAGAAAATCAAGCGTGTGTACAGGGGCATAAACGCAGCAGTGATAGGATTGGAGAGGTTCGGTGAGCAAATGAAGACCCTTTGAAGTCATATTGCATGGTACCCATTCCACGGGTCTCAACTCTCCAGGTTTAAGGGATTCTGCCTTCAGGTAAAACATGCACGTGGAACCCAGAGTATGATCAACCGTGTGATCGGGAGACGTGTTCCAATATGTCTCAGTTCTCGTCCCCTGGTACTCGGGTGCAACATTCCAGACGCTTTACTAACACTCTCCCGACTTGGAGAGTCAGTGCCTTTATCCTCCTGTTTGGCCCATTTGCAATTTCTGAGGAAGATGAACAGGAATAGGGAGAACCAATGAGAGACTAGCTGGAGGTGTCTGGACGGGCAAATTTAACTCTCATTTCCCACCAGGAAGAGGAATTAACCAAAAGCTCAGCGTGCCGTGCCGGAACAAAACTAGGGCCTGAAGCAATCCTGCGGTGTTGCGGCCAGCTCACAAGAAAGCGAGTTGAAGAAAGGAGCTCAGGGGCACTGTAATTCACAAACCTGCAGAGTTATAAATGACAGCTATCGTCCAAAAATATACTGAAGTAAGGCTGCCAAGAGGACTTGAAAGCGGGGCAGAATTGCAGGAAACCGATTTCAGGAGGTAGACTGGAATTGCATTTAAAGCATAGGAAAAGAGGCAGAACGTCCACAATGATGCACTTGGCCAAAAAGGGCGTATGCGTTTTTTCCTGAATATATTCAGGAAAAAACGCATACGCCCTTTTTGGCCAACCAAGCAAGCTTGCAAAGGAAATCTGCACTACAATGAAGTCTCACTTCCCCCCGGTCAAAAGGGCCAACTGAAAAAAGTGTAAAATCCAGAAAGGCAGGACAGGCCATGGAGAACTGGGAGCCTTGTTATGCTGATGGGCGGGATGTAAATTGCCAAGAGCCACTCGGGAGAGCTGTATGGTGTTTCCTGAAACATCTAAAAAACAAAGCAACAGAGCCTAGGGCACTTCCACTTATGGTCCTATAGCTTAGGGAAATTAAAATCAAAAAGACACAGCCACCCCAAAGTTTGGGACGGCTCTGTTTACAAGAACCTCGTTTACGGTACAAGTTCAATAGCGCAGAAAGTGAAAAATGGATAAAGAAGTTGTGGTACTTACGTACAATGCAATATCACTCAGCAATGAAATCTATGTCATCAGGCCCGTAGCAGCATAATGAGTGGATTCAGGTATGATGATTCTAACTGAAATAAGTCACACAGAAAAAGAAACATCATAAGATATCACTAATACACGGGATGTAAACTTGGCTACACAGGAACTGGATTACAAAACAGAACAGGGTCTCAAATTTAGAAAACCAACTTATGCTTGCTTAAGGGGAAAGGTGAGTTGGGGTGCTGCATAAAACCAGAGATTTAAATGAACACAGATAAAGTTCCTTAAGCCAAATATAGAATAGACAAGAACTACTCCTTGCTCAACGAAATGGACTCAACACCCCATATTAAACGCCTAAGAATGTACCTGACTAGTAAGTATCTTAAAACCTATGGATTGCTATGTCGCTGAAAGAAAATCAAGCGTGTGTACAGGGGCATAAACGCAGCAGTGATAGGATTGGAGAGGTTCGGTGAGCAAATGAAGACCCTTTGAAGTCATATTGCATGGTACCCATTCCACGGGTCTCAACTCTCCAGGTTTAAGGGATTCTTCCTTCAGCTAAAACATGCACGTGGAACCCAGAGTATGATCAACCGTGTGATCGGGAGACGTGTTCCAATATGTCTCAGTTCTCGTCCCCTGGTACTCGGGTGCAACATTCCACACGCTTTACTAACACTCTCCCGACTTGGAGAGTCAGTGCCTTTATCCTCCTGTTTGGCCCATTTGCAATTTCTGAGGAAGATGAACAGGAATAGGGAGAACCAATGAGAGACTAGCTGGAGGTGTCTGGACGGGCAAATTTAACTCTCATTTCCCACCAGGAAGAGGAATTAACCAAAAGCTCAGCGTGCCGTGCCGGAACCAGAATAGGGCCTGAAGCAATCCTGCGGTGTTGCGGCCAGCTCACAAGAAAGCGAGTTGAAGAAAGGAGCTCAGGGGCACTGTAATTCACAAACCTGCAGAGTTATAAATGACAGCTATCGTCCAAAAATATACTGAAGTAAGGCTGCCAAGAGGACTTGAAAGCGGGGCAGAATTGCAGGAAACCGATTTCAGGAGGTAGACTGGAATTGCATTTAAAGCATAGGAAAAGAGGCAGAACGTCCACAATGATGCGCTTGGCCAAAAAGGGCGTATGCGTTTTTTCCTTTCAGGAAAAAACGCATACGCCCTTTTTGGCCAACCAAGCAAGCTTGCAAAGGAAATCTGCACTACAATGAAGTCTCACTTCCCCCCGGTCAAAAGGGCCATCTGAAAAAAGTGTAAAATCCAGAAAGGCAGGACAGGCCATGGAGAACTGGGAGCCTTGTTATGCTGATGGGCGGGATGTAAATTGCCAACAGCCACTCGGGAGAGGTGTATGGTGTTTCCTGAAACATCTAAAAAACAAAGCAACAGAGCCTAGGGCACTTCCACTTATGGTCCTATAGCTTATGGAAATTAAAATCAAAAAGACACAGCCACCCCAAAGTTTGGGACGGCTCTGTTTACAAGAACCTCGTTTACGGTACAAGTTCAATATCGCAGAAAGTGAAAAATGGATAAAGAAGTTGTGGTACTTACGTACAATGCAATATCACTCAGCAATGAAATCTATGTCATCAGGCCCGTATCAGCATAATGAGTGGATTCAGGTATGATGATTCTAACTGAAATAAGTCACACAGAAAAAGAAACATCATAAGATATCACTAATACACGGAATGTAAACTTGGCTACACAGGAACTGGATTACAAAACAGAACAGGGTCTCAAATTTAGAAAACCAACTTATGCTTGCTTAAGGGGAAAGGTGAGTTGGGGTGCTGCATAAAACCAGAGATTGAAATGAGCACAGATAAAGTTCCTTAAGCCAAATATAGAATAGACAAGAACTACTCCTTGCTCAACGAAATGGACTCAACACCCCATATTAAATGCCTAAGAATGTACCTGACTAGTAAGTATCTTAAAACCTATGCACTGCTATGTCTCTGAAAGAAAATCAAGCATGTGTACAGGGGCATAAACGCAGCAGTGATAGGATTGGAGAGGTTCGGTGAGCAAATGAAGACCCTTTGAAGTCATATTGCATGGTACCCATTCCACGGGTCTCAACTCTCCAGGTTTAAGGGATTCTTCCTTCAGCTAAAACATGCACGTGGAACCCAGAGTATGATCAACCGTGTGATCGGGAGACGTGTTCCAATATGTCTCAGTTCTCGTCCCCTGGTACTCGGGTGCAACATTCCAGACGCTTTACTAACACTCTCCCGACTTGGAGAGTCAGTGCCTTTAACCTCCTGTTTGGCCCAGTTTGCAATTTCTGCGGAAGATGAACAGGAATAGGGAGAACCAATGAGAGACTAGCTGGAGGTGTCTGGACGGGCAAATTTAACTCTCATTTCCCACCAGGAAGAGGAATTAACCAAAGGCTCAGCGTGCCGTGCCGGAACCAGATTAGGGCCTGAAGCAATCCTGCGGTGTTGCGGCCAGCTCACAAGAAAGCGAGTTGAAGAAAGGAGCTCAGGGGCACTGTAATTCACAAACCTGCAGAGTTATAAATGACAGCTATCGTCCAAAAATATACTGAAGTAAGGCTGCCAAGAGGACTTGAAAGCGGGGCAGAATTGCAGGAAACCGATTTCAGGAGGTAGACTGGAATTGCATTTAAAGCATAGGAAAAGAGGCAGAACGTCCACAATGATGCACTTGGCCAAAAAGGGCGTATGCGTTTCTTCCTGAATATATTCAGGAAAAAACGCATACACCCTTTTTGGCCAACCAAGCAAGCTTGCAAAGGAAATCTGCACTACAATGAAGTCTCACTTCCCCCCGGTCAAAAGGGCCATCTGAAAAAAGTGTAAAATCCAGAAAGGCAGGACAGGCCATGGAGAACTGGGAGCCTTGTTATGCTGATGGGCGGGATGTAAATTGCCAACAGCCACTCGGGAGAGGTGTATGGTGTTTCCTGAAACATCTAAAAAACAAAGCAACAGAGCCTAGGGCACTTCCACTTATGGTCCTATAGCTTAGGGAAATTAAAATCAAAAAGACACAGCCACCCCAAAGTTTGGGACGGCTCTGTTTACAAGAACCTCGTTTACGGTACAAGTTCAATATCGCAGAAAGTGAAAAATGGATAAAGAAGTTGTGGTACTTACGTACAATGCAATATCACTCAGCAATGAAATCTATGTCATCAGGCCCGTAGCAGCATAATGAGTGGATTCAGGTATGATGATTCTAACTGAAATAAGTCACACAGAAAAAGAAACATCATAAGATATCACTAATACACGGAATGTAAACTTGGCTACACAGGAACTGGATTACAAAACAGAACAGGGTCTCAAATTTAGAAAACCAACTTATGCTTGCTTAAGGGGAAAGGTGAGTTGGGGTGCTGCATAAAACCAGAGATTGAAATGAGCACAGATAAAGTTCCTTAAGCCAAATATAGAATAGACAAGAACTACTCCTTGCTCAACGAAATGGACTCAACACCCCATATTAAATGCCTAAGAATGTACCTGACTAGTAAGTATCTTAAAACCTATGCACTGCTATGTCTCTGAAAGAAAATCAAGCATGTGTACAGGGGCATAAACGCAGCAGTGATAGGATTGGAGAGGTTCGGTGAGCAAATGAAGACCCTTTGAAGTCATATTGCATGGTACCCATTCCACGGGTCTCAACTCTCCAGGTTTAAGGGATTCTGCCTTCAGGTAAAACATGCACGTGGAACCCAGAGTATGATCAACCGTGTGATCGGGAGACGTGTTCCAATATGTCTCAGTTCTCGTCCCCTGGTACTCGGGTGCAACATTCCACACGCTTTACTAACACTCTCCCGACTTGGAGAGTCAGTGCCTTTATCCTCCTGTTTGGCCCATTTGCAATTTCTGAGGAAGATGAACAGGAATAGGGAGAACCAATGAGAGACTAGGTGGAGGTGTCTGGACGGGCAAATTTAACTCTCATTTCCCACCAGGAAGAGGAATTAACCAAAGGCTCAGCGTGCCGTGCCGGAACCAGAATAGGGCCTGAAGCAATCCTGCGGTGTTGCGGCCAGCTCACAAGAAAGCGAGTTGAAGAAAGGAGCTCAGGGGCACTGTAATTCACAAACCTGCAAAGTTATAAATGACAGCTATCGTCCAAAAATATACTGAAGTAAGGCTGCCAAGAGGACTTGAAAGCGGGGCAGAATTGCAGGAAACCGATTTCAGGAGGTAGACTGGAATTGCATTTAAAGCATAGGAAAAGAGGCAGAACGTCCACAATGATGCACTTGGACAAAAAGGGCGTATGCGTTTTTTCCTGAATATATTCAGGAAAAAACGCATACGCCCTTTTTGGCCAACCAAGCAAGCTTGCAAAGGAAATCTGCACTACAATGAAGTCTCACTTCCCCCCGGTCAAAAGGGCCATCTGAAAAAAGTGTAAAATCCAGAAAGGCAGGACAGGCCATGGAGAACTGGGAGCCTTGTTATGCTGATGGGCGCGATGTAAATTGCCAACAGCCACTCGGGAGAGGTGTATGGTGTTTCCTGAAACATCTAAAAAACAAAGCAACAGAGCCTAGGGCACTTCCACTTATGGTCCTATAGCTTAGGGAAATTAAAATCAAAAAGACACAGCCACCCCAAAGTTTGGGACGGCTCTGTTTACAAGAACCTCGTTTACGGAACAAGTTCAATATCGCAGAAAGTGAAAAATGGATAAAGAAGTTGTGGTACTTACGTACAATGCAATATCACTCAGCAATGAAATCTATGTCATCAGGCCCCTATCAGCATAATGAGTGGATTCAGGTATGATGATTCTAACTGAAATAAGTCACACAGAAAAAGAAACATCATAAGATATCACTAATACACGGAATGTAAACTTGGCTACACAGGAACTGGATTACAAAACAGAACAGGGTCTCAAATTTAGAAAACCAACTTATGCTTGCTTAAGGGGAAAGGTGAGTTGGGGTGCTGCATAAAACCAGAGATTGAAATGAGCACAGATAAAGTTCCTTAAGCCAAATATAGAATAGACAAGAACTACTCCTTGCTCAACGAAATGGACTCAACACCCCATATTAAATGCCTAAGAATGTACCTGACTAGTAAGTATCTTAAAACCTATGCACTGCTATGTCTCTGAAAGAAAATCAAGCATGTGTACAGGGGCATAAACGCAGCAGTGATAGGATTGGAGAGGTTCGGTGAGCAAATGAAGACCCTTTGAAGTCATATTGCATGGTACCCATTCCACGGGTCTCAACTCTCCAGGTTTAAGGGATTCTGCCTTCAGCTAAAACATGCACGTGGAACCCAGAGTATGATCAACCGTGTGATCGGGAGACGTGTTCCAATATGTCTCAGTTCTCGTCCCCTGGTACTCGGGTGCAACATTCCAGACGCTTTACTAACACTCTCCCGACTTGGAGAGTCAGTGCCTTTAACCTCCTGTTTGGCCCAGTTTGCAATTTCTGCGGAAGATGAACAGGAATAGGGAGAACCAATGAGAGACTAGCTGGAGGTGTCTGGACGGGCAAATTTAACTCTCATTTCCCACCAGGAAGAGGAATTAACCAAAGGCTCAGCGTGCCGTGCCGGAACCAGATTAGGGCCTGAAGCAATCCTGCGGTGTTGCGGCCAGCTCACAAGAAAGCGAGTTGAAGAAAGGAGCTCAGGGGCACTGTAATTCACAAACCTGCAGAGTTATAAATGACAGCTATCGTCCAAAAATATACTGAAGTAAGGCTGCCAAGAGGACTTGAAAGCGGGGCAGAATTGCAGGAAACCGATTTCAGGAGGTAGACTGGAATTGCATTTAAAGCATAGGAAAAGAGGCAGAACGTCCACAATGATGCACTTGGCCAAAAAGGGCGTATGCGTTTTTTCCTGAATATATTCAGGAAAAAACGCATACGCCCTTTTTGGCCAACCAAGCAAGCTTGCAAAGGAAATCTGCACTACAATGAAGTCTCACTTCCCCCCGGTCAAAAGGGCCATCTGAAAAAAGTGTAAAATCCAGAAAGGCAGGACAGGCCATGGAGAACTGGGAGCCTTGTTATGCTGATGGGCGGGATGTAAATTGCCAACAGCCACTCGGGAGAGGTGTATGGTGTTTCCTGAAACATCTAAAAAACAAAGCAACAGAGCCTAGGGCACTTCCACTTATGGTCCTATAGCTTAGGGAAATTAAAATCAAAAAGACACAGCCACCCCAAAGTTTGGGACGGCTCTGTTTACAAGAACCTCGTTTACGGTACAAGTTCAATATCGCAGAAAGTGAAAAATGGATAAAGAAGTTGTGGTACTTACGTACAATGCAATATCACTCAGCAATGAAATCTATGTCATCAGGCCCGTAGCAGCATAATGAGTGGATTCAGGTATGATGATTCTAACTGAAATAAGTCACACAGAAAAAGAAACATCATAAGATATCACTAATACACGGAATGTAAACTTGGCTACACAGGAACTGGATTACAAAACAGAACAGGGTCTCAAATTTAGAAAACCAACTTATGCTTGCTTAAGGGGAAAGGTGAGTTGGGGTGCTGCATCAAACCAGAGATTGAAATGAGCACAGATAAAGTTCCTTAAGCCAAATATAGAATAGACAAGAACTACTCCTTGCTCAACGAAATGGACTCAACACCCCATATTAAATGCCTAAGAATGTACCTGACTAGTAAGTATCTTAAAACCTATGCACTGCTATGTCTCTGAAAGAAAATCAAGCGTGTGTACAGGGGCATAAACGCAGCAGTGATAGGATTGGAGAGGTTCGGTGAGCAAATGAAGACCCTTTGAAGTCATATTGCATGGTACCCATTCCACGCGTCTCAACTCTCCAGGTTTAAGGGATTCTTCCTTCAGCTAAAACATGCACGTGGAACCCAGAGTATGATCAACCGTGTGATCGGGAGACGTGTTCCAATATGTCTCAGTTCTCGTCCCCTGGTACTCGGGTGCAACATTCCAGACGCTTTACTAACACTCTCCCGACTTGGAGAGTCAGTGCCTTTAACCTCCTGTTTGGCCCAGTTTGCAATTTCTGCGGAAGATGAACAGGAATAGGGAGAACCAATGAGAGACTAGCTGGAGGTGTCTGGACGGGCAAATTTAACTCTCATTTCCCACCAGGAAGAGGAATTAACCAAAGGCTCAGCGTGCCGTGCCGGAACCAGATTAGGGCCTGAAGCAATCCTGCGGTGTTGCGGCCAGCTCACAAGAAAGCGAGTTGAAGAAAGGAGCTCAGGGGCACTGTAATTCACAAACCTGCAGAGTTATAAATGACAGCTATCGTCCAAAAATATACTGAAGTAAGGCTGCCAAGAGGACTTGAAAGCGGGGCAGAATTGCAGGAAACCGATTTCAGGAGGTAGACTGGAATTGCATTTAAAGCATAGGAAAAGAGGCAGAACGTCCACAATGATGCACTTGGACAAAAAGGGCGTATGCGTTTTTTCCTGAATATATTCAGGAAAAAACGCATACGCCCTTTTTGGCCAACCAAGCAAGCTTGCAAAGGAAATCTGCACTACAATGAAGTCTCACTTCCCCCCGGTCAAAAGGGCCATCTGAAAAAAGTGTAAAATCCAGAAAGGCAGGACAGGCCATGGAGAACTGGGAGCCTTGTTATGCTGATGGGCGGGATGTAAATTGCCAACAGCCACTCCGGAGAGGTGTATGGTGTTTCCTGAAACATCTAAAAAACAAAGCAACAGAGCCTAGGGCACTTCCACTTATGGTCCTATAGCTTAGGGAAATTAAAATCAAAAAGACACAGCCACCCCAAAGTTTGGGACGGCTCTGTTTACAAGAACCTCGTTTACGGTACAAGTTCAATATCGCAGAAAGTGAAAAATGGATAAAGAAGTTGTGGTACTTACGTACAATGCAATATCACTCAGCAATGAAATCTATGTCATCAGGCCCGTAGCAGCATAATGAGTGGATTCAGGTATGATGATTCTAACTGAAATAAGTCACACAGAAAAAGAAACATCATAAGATATCACTAATACACGGGATGTAAACTTGGCTACACAGGAACTGGATTACAAAACAGAACAGGGTCTCAAATTTAGAAAACCAACTTATGCTTGCTTAAGGGGAAAGGTGAGTTGGGGTGCTGCATAAAACCAGAGATTGAAATGAGCACAGATAAAGTTCCTTAAGCCAAATATGGAATAGACAAGAACTACTCCTTGCTCAACGAAATGGACTCAACACCCCATATTAAACGCCTAAGAATGTACCTGACTAGTAAGTATCTTAAAACCTATGCACTGCTATGTCTCTGAAAGAAAATCAAGCGTGTGTACAGGGGCATAAACGCAGCAGTGATAGGATTGGAGAGGTTCGGTGAGCAAATGAAGACCCTTTGAAGTCATATTGCATGGTACCCATTCCACGGGTCTCAACTCTCCAGGTTTAAGGGATTCTGCCTTCAGGTAAAACATGCACGTGGAAACCAGAGTATGATCAACCGTGTGATCGGGAGACATGTTCCAATATGTCTCAGTTCTCGTCCCCTGGTACTCGGGTGCAACATTCCAGACGCTTTACTAACACTCTCCCGACGTGGAGAGTCAGTGCCTTTAACCTCCTGTTTGGCCCAGTTTGCAATTTCTGCGGAAGATGAACAGGAATAGGGAGAACCAATGAGAGACTAGCTGGAGGTGTCTGGACGGGCAAATTTAACTCTCATTTCCCACCAGGAAGAGGAATTAACCAAAGGCTCAGCGTGCCGTGCCGGAACCAGATTAGGGCCTGAAGCAATCCTGCGGTGTTGCGGCCAGCTCACAAGAAAGCGAGTTGAAGAAAGGAGCTCAGGGGCACTGTAATTCACAAACCTGCAGAGTTATAAATGACAGCTATCGTCCAAAAATATACTGAAGTAAGGCTGCCAAGAGGACTTGAAAGCGGGGCAGAATTGCAGGAAACCGATTTCAGGAGGTAGACTGGAATTGCATTTAAAGCATAGGAAAAGAGGCAGAACGTCCACAATGATGCACTTGGCCAAAAAGGGCGTATGCGTTTTTTCCTGAATATATTCAGGAAAAAACCCATACGCACTTTTTGGCCAACCAAGCAAGTTTGCAAAGGAAATCTGCACTAAAATGAAGTCTCACTTCCCGCCAGTCAAAGGGGCCATCTGAAAAAAGTGTAAAATCAAGAAAGGCAGGACAGGCCATGGAGAACTGGGAGCCTTGTTATGCTGATGGGCGGGATGTAAATTGCCAACAGCCACTCGGGAGTGGTGTATGGTGTTTCCTGAAACATCTAAAAAACAAAGCAACAGAGCCTAGGGCACTTCCACTTATGGTCCTATAGCTTAGGGAAATTAAAATCAAAAAGACACAGCCACCCCAAAGTTTGGGACGGCTCTGTTTACAAGAACCTCGTTTACGGTACAAGTTCAATATCGCAGAAAGTGAAAAATGGATAAAGAAGTTGTGGTACTTACGTACAATGCAATATCACTCAGCAATGAAATCTATGTCATCAGGCCCGTAGCAGCATAATGAGTGGATTCAGGTATGATGATTCTAACTGAAATAAGTCACACAGAAAAAGAAACATCATAAGATATCACTAATACACGGAATGTAAACTTGGCTACACAGGAACTGGATTACAAAACAGAACAGGGTCTCAAATTTAGAAAACCAACTTATGCTTGCTTAAGGGGAAAGGTGAGTTGGGGTGCTGCATAAAACCAGAGATTGAAATGAACACAGATAAAGTTCCTTAAGCCAAATATGGAATAGACAAGAACTACTCCTTGCTCAACGAAATGGACTCAACACCCCATATTAAACGCCTAAGAATGTACCTGACTAGTAAGTATCTTAAAACCTATGGATTGCTATGTCTCTGAAAGAAAATCAAGCGTGTGTACAGGGGCATAAACGCAGCAGTGATAGGATTGGAGAGGTTCGGTGAGCAAATGAAGACCCTTTGAAGTCATATTGCATGGTACCCATTCCACGGGTCTCAACTCTCCAGGTTTAAGGGATTCTTCCTTCAGCTAAAACATGCACGTGGAACCCAGAGTATGATCAACCGTGTGATCGGGAGACGTGTTCCAATATGTCTCAGTTCTTGTCCCCTGGTACTCGGGTGCAACATTCCAGACGCTTTACTAACACTCTCCCGACTTGGAGAGTCAGTGCCTTTAACCTCCTGTTTGGCCCAGTTTGCAATTTCTGCGGAAGATGAACAGGAATAGGGAGAACCAATGAGAGACTAGCTGGAGGTGTCTGGACGGGCAAATTTAACTCTCATTTCCCACCAGGAAGAGGAATTAACCAAAGGCTCAGCGTGCCGAGCCGGAACCAGATTAGGGCCTGAAGCAATCCTGCGGTGTTGCGGCCAGCTCACAAGAAAGCGAGTTGAAGAAAGGAGCTCAGGGGCACTGTAATTCACAAACCTGCAGAGTTATAAATGACAGCTATCGTCCAAAAATATACTGAAGTAAGGCTGCCAAGAGGACTTGAAAGCGGGGCAGAATTGCAGGAAACCGATTTCAGGAGGTAGACTGGAATTGCATTTAAAGCATAGGAAAAGAGGCAGAACGTCCACAATGATGCACTTGGACAAAAAGGGCGTATGCGTTTTTTCCTGAATATATTCAGGAAAAAACGCATACGCCCTTTTTGGCCAACCAAGCAAGCTTGCAAAGGAAATCTGCACTACAATGAAGTCTCACTTCCCCCCGGTCAAAAGGGCCATCTGAAAAAAGTGTAAAATCCAGAAAGGCAGGACAGGCCATGGAGAACTGGGAGCCTTGTTATGCTGATGGGCGGGATGTAAATTGCCAACAGCCACTCGGGAGAGGTGTATGGTGTTTCCTGAAACATCTAAAAAACAAAGCAACAGAGCCTAGGGCACTTCCACTTATGGTCCTATAGCTTAGGGAAATTAAAATCAAAAAGACACAGCCACCCCAAAGTTTGGGACGGCTCTGTTTACAAGAACCTCGTTTACGGTACAAGTTCAATATCGCAGAAAGTGAAAAATGGATAAAGAAGTTGTGGTACTTACGTACAATGCAATATCACTCAGCAATGAAATCTATGTCATCAGGCCCGTAGCAGCATAATGAGTGGATTCAGGTATGATGATTCTAACTGAAATAAGTCACACAGAAAAAGAAACATCATAAGATATCACTAATACACGGGATGTAAACTTGGCTACACAGGAACTGGATTACAAAACAGAACAGGGTCTCAAATTTAGAAAACCAACTTATGCTTGCTTAAGGGGAAAGGTGAGTTGGGGTGCTGCATCAAACCAGAGATTGAAATGAGCACAGATAAAGTTCCTTAAGCCAAATATGGAATAGACAAGAACTACTCCTTGCTCAACGAAATGGACTCAACACCCCATATTAAACGCCTAAGAATGTACCTGACTAGTAAGTATCTTAAAACCTATGGATTGCTATGTCGCTGAAAGAAAATCAAGCGTGTGTACAGGGGCATAAACGCAGCAGTGATAGGATTGGAGAGGTTCGGTGAGCAAATGAAGACCCTTTGAAGTCATATTGCATGGTACCCATTCCACGGGTCTCAACTCTCCAGGTTTAAGGGATTCTGCCTTCAGGTAAAACATGCACGTGGAAACCAGAGTATGGTCAACCGTGTGATCGGGAGACATGTTCCAATATGTCTCAGTTCTCGTCCCCTGGTACTCGGGTGCAACATTCCAGACGCTTTACTAACACTCTCCCGACGTGGAGAGTCAGTGCCTTTAACCTCCTGTTTGGCCCAGTTTGCAATTTCTGCGGCAGATGAACAGGAATAGGGAGAACCAATGAGAGACTAGGTGGAGGTGTCTGGACGGGCAAATTTAACTCTCATTTCCCACCAGGAAGAGGAATTAACCAAAGGCTCAGCGTGCCGTGCCGGAACCAGATTAGGGCCTGAAGCAATCCTGCGGTGTTGCGGCCAGCTCACAAGAAAGCGAGTTGAAGAAAGGAGCTCAGGGGCACTGTAATTCACAAACCTGCAGAGTTATAAATGACAGCTATCGTCCAAAAATATACTGAAGTAAGGCTGCCAAGAGGACTTGAAAGCGGGGCAGAATTGCAGGAAACCGATTTCAGGAGGTAGACTAGAATTGCATTTAAAGCATAGGAAAAGAGGCAGAACGTCCACAATGATGCACTTGGCCAAAAAGGGCGTATGCGTTTTTTCCTGAATATATTCAGGAAAAAACCCATACGCCCTTTTTGGCCAACCAAGCAAGTTTGCAAAGGAAATCTGCACTAAAATGAAGTCTCACTTCCCGCCAGTCAAAGGGGCCATCTGAAAAAAGTGTAAAATCAAGAAAGGCAGGACAGGCCATGGAGAACTGGGAGCCTTGTTATGCTGATGGGCGGGATGTAAATTGCCAACAGCCACTCGGGAGTGGTGTATGGTGTTTCCTGAAACATCTAAAAAACAAAGCAACAGAGCCTAGGGCACTTCCACTTATGGTCCTATAGCTTAGGGAAATTAAAATCAAAAAGACACAGCCACCCCAAAGTTTGGGACGGCTCTGTTTACAAGAACCTCGTTTACGGTACAAGTTCAATATCGCAGAAAGTGAAAAATGGATAAAGAAGTTGTGGTACTTACGTACAATGCAATATCACTCAGCAATGAAATCTATGTCATCAGGCCCGTAGCAGCATAATGAGTGGATTCAGGTATGATGATTCTAACTGAAATAAGTCACACAGAAAAAGAAACATCATAAGATATCACTAATACACGGAATGTAAACTTGGCTACACAGGAACTGGATTACAAAACAGAACAGGGTCTCAAATTTAGAAAACCAACTTATGCTTGCTTAAGGGGAAAGGTGAGTTGGGGTGCTGCATAAAACCAGAGATTGAAATGAACACAGATAAAGTTCCTTAAGCCAAATATGGAATAGACAAGAACTACTCCTTGCTCAACGAAATGGACTCAACACCCCATATTAAACGCCTAAGAATGTACCTGACTAGTAAGTATCTTAAAACCTATGGATTGCTATGTCTCTGAAAGAAAATCAAGCGTGTGTACAGGGGCATAAACGCAGCAGTGATAGGATTGGAGAGGTTCGGTGAGCAAATGAAGACCCTTTGAAGTCATATTGCATGGTACCCATTCCACGGGTCTCAACTCTCCAGGTTTAAGGGATTCTTCCTTCAGCTAAAACATGCACGTGGAACCCAGAGTATGATCAACCGTGTGATCGGGAGACGTGTCCCAATATGTCTCAGTTCTTGTCCCCTGGTACTCGGGTGCAACATTCCAGACGCTTTACTAACACTCTCCCGACTTGGAGAGTCAGTGCCTTTAACCTCCTGTTTGGCCCAGTTTGCAATTTCTGCGGAAGATGAACAGGAATAGGGAGAACCAATGAGAGACTAGCTGGAGGTGTCTGGACGGGCAAATTTAACTCTCATTTCCCACCAGGAAGAGGAATTAACCAAAGGCTCAGCGTGCCGAGCCGGAACCAGATTAGGGCCTGAAGCAATCCTGCGGTGTTGCGGCCAGCTCACAAGAAAGCGAGTTGAAGAAAGGAGCTCAGGGGCACTGTAATTCACAAACCTGCAGAGTTATAAATGACAGCTATCGTCCAAAAATATACTGAAGTAAGGCTGCCAAGAGGACTTGAAAGCGGGGCAGAATTGCAGGAAACCGATTTCAGGAGGTAGACTGGAATTGCATTTAAAGCATAGGAAAAGAGGCAGAACGTCCACAATGATGCACTTGGACAAAAAGGGTGTATGCGTTTTTTCCTGAATATATTCAGGAAAAAACGCATACGCCCTTTTTGGCCAACCAAGCAAGCTTGCAAAGGAAATCTGCACTACAATGAAGTCTCACTTCCCCCCGGTCAAAAGGGCCATCTGAAAAAAGTGTAAAATCCAGAAAGGCAGGACAGGCCATGGAGAACTGGGAGCCTTGTTATGCTGATGGGCGGGATGTAAATTGCCAACAGCCACTCGGGAGAGGTGTATGGTGTTTCCTGAAACATCTAAAAAACAAAGCAACAGAGCCTAGGGCACTTCCACTTATGGTCCTATAGCTTAGGGAAATTAAAATCAAAAAGACACAGCCACCCCAAAGTTTGGGACGGCTCTGTTTACAAGAACCTCGTTTACGGTACAAGTTCAATATCGCAGAAAGTGAAAAATGGATAAAGAAGTTGTGGTACTTACGTACAATGCAATATCACTCAGCAATGAAATCTATGTCATCAGGCCCGTAGCAGCATAATGAGTGGATTCAGGTATGATGATTCTAACTGAAATAAGTCACACAGAAAAAGAAACATCATAAGATATCACTAATACACGGGATGTAAACTTGGCTACACAGGAACTGGATTACAAAACAGAACAGGGTCTCAAATTTAGAAAACCAACTTATGCTTGCTTAAGGGGAAAGGTGAGTTGGGGTGCTGCATCAAACCAGAGATTGAAATGAGCACAGATAAAGTTCCTTAAGCCAAATATGGAATAGACAAGAACTACTCCTTGCTCAACGAAATGGACTCAACACCCCATATTAAACGCCTAAGAATGTACCTGACTAGTAAGTATCTTAAAACCTATGGATTGCTATGTCGCTGAAAGAAAATCAAGCGTGTGTTCAGGGGCATAAACGCAGCAGTGATAGGATTGGAGAGGTTCGGTGAGCAAATGAAGACCCTTTGAAGTCATATTGCATGGTACCCATTCCACGGGTCTCAACTCTCCAGGTTTAAGGGATTCTGCCTTCAGGTAAAACATGCACGTGGAAACCAGAGTATGATCAACCGTGTGATCGGGAGACATGTTCCAATATGTCTCAGTTCTCGTCCCCTGGTACTCGGGTGCAACATTCCAGACGCTTTACTAACACTCTCCCGACGTGGAGAGTCAGTGCCTTTAACCTCCTGTTTGGCCCAGTTTGCAATTTCTGCGGAAGATGAACAGGAATAGGGAGAACCAATGAGAGACTAGCTGGAGGTGTCTGGACGGGCAAATTTAACTCTCATTTCCCACCAGGAAGAGGAATTAACCAAAGGCTCAGCGTGCCGTGCCGGAACCAGATTAGGGCCTGAAGCAATCCTGCGGTGTTGCGGCCAGCTCACAAGAAAGCGAGTTGAAGAAAGGAGCTCAGGGGCACTGTAATTCACAAACCTGCAGAGTTATAAATGACAGCTATCGTCCAAAAATATACTGAAGTAAGGCTGCCAAGAGGACTTGAAAGCAGGGCAGAATTGCAGGAAACCGATTTCAGGAGGTAGACTGGAATTGCATTTAAAGCATAGGAAAAGAGGCAGAACGTCCACAATGATGCACTTGGCCAAAAAGGGCGTATGCGTTTTTTCCTGAATATATTCAGGAAAAAACGCATACGCCCTTTTTGGCCAACCAAGCAAGCTTGCAAAGGAAATCTGCACTACAATGAAGTCTCACTTCCCCCCGGTCAAAAGGGCCATCTGAAAAAAGTGTAAAATCCAGAAAGGCAGGACAGGCCATGGAGAACTGGGAGCCTTGTTATGCTGATGGGCGGGATGTAAATTGCCAACAGCCACTCGGGAGAGGTGTATGGTGTTTCCTGAAACATCTAAAAAACAAAGCAACAGAGCCTAGGGCACTTCCACTTATGGTCCTATAGCTTAGGGAAATTAAAATCAAAAAGACACAGCCACCCCAAAGTTTGGGACGGCTCTGTTTACAAGAACCTCGTTTACGGTACAAGTTCAATAGCGCAGAAAGTGAAAAATGGATAAAGAAGTTGTGGTACTTACGTACAATGAAATATCACTCAGCAATGAAATCTATGTCATCAGGCCCGTAGCAGCATAATGAGTGGATTCAGGTATGATGATTCTAACTGAAATAAGTCACACAGAAAAAGAAACATCATAAGATATCACTAATACACGGGATGTAAACTTGGCTACACAGGAACTGGATTACAAAACAGAACAGGGTCTCAAATTTAGAAAACCAACTTATGCTTGCTTATGGGGAAAGGTGAGTTGGGGTGCTGCATCAAACCAGAGATTGAAATGAGCACAGATAAAGTTCCTTAAGCCAAATATGGAATAGACAAGAACTACTCCTTGCTCAACGAAATGGACTCAACACCCCATATTAAACGCCTAAGAATGTACCTGACTAGTAAGTATCTTAAAACCTATGGATTGCTATGTCTCTGAAAGAAAATCAAGCGTGTGTACAGGGGCACAAACGCAGCAGTGATAGGATTGGAGAGGTTCGGTGAGCAAATGAAGACCCTTTGAAGTCATATTGCATGGTACCCATTCCACGGGTCTCAACACTCCAGGTTTAAGGGATTCTTCCTTCAGCTAAAACATGCACGTGGAACCCAGAGTATGATCAACCGTGTGATCGGGAGACGTGTTCCAATATGTCTCAGTTCTCGTCCCCTGGTACTCGGGTGCAACATTCCAGACGCTTTACTAACACTCTCCCGACTTGGAGAGTCAGTGCCTTTAACCTCCTGTTTGGCCCAGTTTGCAATTTCTGCGGAAGATGAACAGGAATAGGGAGAACCAATGAGAGACTAGCTGGAGGTGTCTGGACGGGCAAATTTAACTCTCATTTCCCACCAGGAAGAGGAATTAACCAAAGGCTCAGCGTGCCGTGCCGGAACCAGAATAGGGCCTGAAGCAATCCTGCGGTGTTGCGGCCAGCTCACAAGAAAGCGAGTTGAAGAAAGGAGCTCAGGGGCACTGTAATTCACAAACCTGCAGAGTTATAAATGACAGCTATCGTCCAAAAATATACTGAAGTAAGGCTGCCAAGAGGACTTGAAAGCGGGGCAGAATTGCAGGAAACCGATTTCAGGAGGTAGACTGGAATTGCATTTAAAGCATAGGAAAAGAGGCAGAACGTCCACAATGATGCACTTGGCCAAAAAGGGCGTATGCGTTTTTTCCTGAATATATTCAGGAAAAAACGCATACGCCCTTTTTGGCCAACCAAGCAAGCTTGCAAAGGAAATCTGCACTACAATGAAGTCTCACTTCCCCCCGGTCAAAAGGGCCATCTGAAAAAAGTGTAAAATCCAGAAAGGCAGGACAGGCCATGGAGAACTGGGAGCCTTGTTATGCTGATGGGCGGGATGTAAATTGCCAACAGCCACTCGGGAGAGGTGTATGGTGTTTCCTGAAACATCTAAAAAACAAAGCAACAGAGCCTAGGGCACTTCCACTTATGGTCCTATAGCTTAGGGAAATTAAAATCAAAAAGACACAGCCACCCCAAAGTTTGGGACGGCTCTGTTTACAAGAACCTCGTTTACGGAACAAGTTCAATATCGCAGAAAGTGAAAAATGGATAAAGAAGTTGTGGTACTTACGTACAATGCAATATCACTCAGCAATGAAATCTATGTCATCAGGCCCGTAGCAGCATAATGAGTGGATTCAGGTATGATGATTCTAACTGAAATAAGTCACACAGAAAAAGAAACATCATAAGATATCACTAATACACGGAATGTAAACTTGGCTACACAGGAACTGGATTACAAAACAGAACAGGGTCTCAAATGTAGAAAACCAACTTATGCTTGCTTAAGGGGAAAGGTGAGTTGGGGTGCTGCATCAAACCAGAGATTGAAATGAGCACAGATAAAGTTCCTTAAGCCAAATATGGAATAGACAAGAACTACTCCTTGCTCAACGAAATGGACTCAACACCCCATATTAAACGCCTAAGAATGTACCTGACTAGTAAGTATCTTAAAACCTATGGATTGCTATGTCTCTGAAAGAAAATCAAGCGTGTGTACAGGGGCATAAAAGCAGCAGTGATAGGATTGGAGACGTTCGGTGAGCAAATGAAGACCCTTTGAAGTCATATTGCATGGTACCCATTCCACGAGACTCAACTCTCCAGGTTTAAGGGATTCTGCCTTCAGGTAAAACATGCACGTGGAACCCAGAGTATGATCAACCGTGTGATCGGGAGACGTGTTCCAATATGTCTCAGTTCTCGTCCCCTGGTACTCGGGTGCAACATTCCAGACGCTTTACTAACACTCTCCCGACTTGGAGAGTCAGTGCCTTTAACCTCCTGTTTGGCCCAGTTTGCAATTTCTGCGGAAGATGAACAGGAATAGGTAGAACCAATGAGAGACTAGCTGGAGGTGTCTGGACGGGCAAATTTAACTCTCATTTCCCACCAGGAAGAGGAATTAACCAAAGGCTCAGCGTGCCGTGCCGGAACCAGATTAGGGCCTGAAGCAATCCTGCGGTGTTGCGGCCAGCTCACAAGAAAGCGAGTTGAAGAAAGGAGCTCAGGGGCACTGTAATTCACAAACCTGCAGAGTTATAAATGACAGCTATCGTCCAAAAATATACTGAAGTAAGGCTGCCAAGAGGACTTGAAAGCGGGGCAGAATTGCAGGAAACCGATTTCAGGAGGTAGACTGGAATTGCATTTAAAGCATAGGAAAAGAGGCAGAACGTCCACAATGATGCACTTGGCCAAAAAGGGCGTATGCGTTTTTTCCTGAATATATTCAGGAAAAAACGCATACGCCCTTTTTGGCCAACCAAGCAAGCTTGCAAAGGAAATCTGCACTACAATGAAGTCTCACTTCCCCCCGGTCAAAAGGGCCATCTGAAAAAAGTGTAAAATCCAGAAAGGCAGGACAGGCCATGGAGAACTGGGAGCCTTGTTATGCTGATGGGCGGGATGTAAATTGCCAACAGCCACTCGGGAGAGGTGTATGGTGTTTCCTGAAACATCTAAAAAACAAAGCAACAGAGCCTAGGGCACTTCCACTTATGGTCCTATAGCTTAGGGAAATTAAAATCAAAAAGACACAGCCACCCCAAAGTTTGGGACGGCTCTGTTTACAAGAACCTCGTTTACGGTACAAGTTCAATATCGCAGAAAGTGAAAAATGGATAAAGAAGTTGTGGTACTTACGTACAATGCAATATCACTCAGCAATGAAATCTATGTCATCAGGCCCGTAGCAGCATAATGAGTGGATTCAGGTATGATGATTCTAACTGAAATAAGTCACACAGAAAAAGAAACATCATAAGATATCACTAATACACGGAATGTAAACTTGGCTACACAGGAACTGGATTACAAAACAGAACACTGTCTCAAATTTAGAAAACCAACTTATGCTTGCTTAAGGGGAAAGGTGAGTTGGGGTGCTGCATAAAACCAGAGATTGAAATGAGCACAGATAAAGTTCCTTAAGCCAAATATAGAATAGACAAGAACTACTCCTTGCTCAACGAAATGGACTCAACACCCCATATTAAACGCCTAAGAATGTACCTGACTAGTAAGTATCTTAAAACCTATGGATTGCTATGTCGCTGAAAGAAAATCAAGCGTGTGTACAGGGGCATAAACGCAGCAGTGATAGGATTGGAGAGGTTCGGTGAGCAAATGAAGACCCTTTGAAGTCATATTGCATGGTACCCATTCCACGGGTCTCAACTCTCCAGGTTTAAGGGATTCTTCCTTCAGCTAAAACATGCACGTGGAACCCAGAGTATGATCAACCGTGTGATCGGGAGACGTGTTCCAATATGTCTCAGTTCTCGTCCCCTGGTACTCGGGTGCAACATTCCAGACGCTTTACTAACACTCTCCCGACTTGGAGAGTCAGTGCCTTTAACCTCCTGTTTGGCCCAGTTTGCAATTTCTGCGGAAGATGAACAGGAATAGGGAGAACCAATGAGAGACTAGCTGGAGGTGTCTGGACGGGCAAATTTAACTCTCATTTCCCACCAGGAAGAGGAATTAACCTAAGGCTCAGCGTGCCGTGCCAGAACCAGATTAGGGCCTGAAGCAATCCTGCGGTGTTGCGGCCAGCTCACAAGAAAGCGAGTTGAAGAAAGGAGCTCAGGGGCACTGTAATTCACAAACCTGCAGAGTTATAAATGACAGCTATCGTCCAAAAATATACTGAAGTAAGGCTGCCAAGAGGACTTGAAAGCGGGGCAGAATTGCAGGAAACCATTTTCAGGAGGTAGACTGGAATTGCATTTAAAGCATAGGAAAAGAGGCAGAACGTCCACAATGATGCACTTGGCCAAAAAGGGCGTATGCGTTTTTTCCTGAATATATTCAGGAAAAAACGCATACGCCCTTTTTGGCCAACCAAGCAAGCTTGCAAAGGAAATCTGCACTACAATGAAGTCTCACTTCCCCCCGGTCAAAAGGGCCATCTGAAAAAAGTGTAAAATCCAGAAAGGCAGGACAGGCCATGGAGAACTGGGAGCCTTGTTATGCTGATGGGCGGGATGTAAATTGCCAAGAGCCACTCGGAAGAGGTGTATGGTGTTTCCTGAAACATCTAAAAAACAAAGCAACAGAGCCTAGGGCACTTCCACTTATGGTCCTATAGCTTAGGGAAATTAAAATCAAAAAGACACAGCCACCCCAAAGTTTGGGACAGCTCTGTTTACAAGAACCTCGTTTACGGTACAAGTTCAATATCGCAGAAAGTGAAAAATGGATAAAGAAGTTGTGGTACTTACGTACAATGCAATATCACTCAGCAATGAAATCTATGTCATCAGGCCCGTAGCAGCATAATGAGTGGATTCAGGTATGATGATTCTAACTGAAATAAGTCACACAGAAAAAGAAACATCATAAGATATCACTAATACACGGAATGTAAACTTGGCTACACAGGAACTGGATTACAAAACAGAACAGGGTCTCAAATTTAGAAAACCAACTTATGCTTGCTTAAGGGGAAAGGTGAGTTGGGGTGCTGCATAAAACCAGAGATTGAAATGAGCACAGATAAAGTTCCTTAAGCCAAATATGGAATAGACAAGAACTACTCCTTGCTCAACGAAATGGACTCAACACCCCATATTAAACGCCTAAGAATGTACCTGACTAGTAAGTATCTTAAAACCTATGGATTGCTATGTGTCTGAAAGAAAATCAAGCGTGTGTACAGGGGCATAAACGCAGCAGTGATAGGATTGGAGACGTTCGGTGAGCAAATGAAGACCCTTTGAAGTCATATTGCATGGTACCCATTCCACGGGTCTCAACTCTCCAGGTTTAAGGGATTCTGCCTTCAGGTAAAACATGCACGTGGAACCCAGAGTATGATCAACCGTGTGATCGGGAGACGTGTTCCAATATGTCTCAGTTCTCGTCCCCTGGTACTCGGGTGCAACATTCCACACGCTTTACTAACACTCTCCCGACTTGGAGAGTCAGTGCCTTTATCCTCCTGTTTGGCCCATTTGCAATTTCTGCGGAAGATGAACAGGAATAGGGAGAACCAATGAGAGACTAGCTGGAGGTGTCTGGACGGGCAAATTTAACTCTCATTTCCCACCAGGAAGAGGAATTAACCAAAAGCTCAGCGTGCCGTGCCGGAACCAGAATAGGGCCTGAAGCAATCCTGCGGTGTTGCGGCCAGCTCACAAGAAAGCGAGTTGAAGAAAGGAGCTCAGGGGCACTGTAATTCACAAACCTGCAGAGTTATAAATGACAGCTATCGTCCAAAAATATACTGAAGTAAGGCTGCCAAGAGGACTTGAAAGCGGGGCAGAATTGCAGGAAACCGATTTCAGGAGGTAGACTGGAATTGCATTTAAAGCATAGGAAAAGAGGCAGAACGTCCACAATGATGCGCTTGGCCAAAAAGGGCGTATGAGTTTATTCCTTTCAGGAAAAAACGCATACGCCCTTTTTGGCCAACCAAGCAAGCTTGCAAAGGAAATCTGCACTACAATGAAGTCTCACTTCCCCCCGGTCAAAAGGGCCATCTGAAAAAAGTGTAAAATCCAGAAAGGCAGGACAGGCCATGGAGAACTGGGAGCCTTGTTATGCTGATGGGCGGGATGTAAATTGCCAACAGCCACTCGGGAGAGGTGTATGGTGTTTCCTGAAACATCTAAAAAACAAAGCAACAGAGCCTAGGGCACTTCCACTTATGGTCCTATAGCTTAGGGAAATTAAAATCAAAAAGACACAGCCACCCCAAAGTTTGGGACGGCTCTGTTTACAAGAACCTCGTTTACGGAACAAGTTCAATATCGCAGAAAGTGAAAAATGGATAAAGAAGTTGTGGTACTTACGTACAATGCAATATCACTCAGCAATGAAATCTATGTCATCAGGCCCATAGCAGCATAATGAGTGGATTCAGGTATGATGATTCTAACTGAAATAAGTCATACAGAAAAAGAAACATCATAAGATATCACTAATACACGGAATGTAAACTTGGCTACACAGGAACTGGATTACAAAACAGAACAGGGTCTCAAATTTAGAAAACCAACTTATGCTTGCTTAAGGGGAAAGGTGAGTTGGGGTGCTGCATCAAACCAGAGATTGAAATGAGCACAGATAAAGTTCCTTAAGCCAAATATAGAATAGACAAGAACTACTCCTTGCTCAACGAAATGGACTCAACACCCCATATTAAATGCCTAAGAATGTACCTGACTAGTAAGTATCTTAAAACCTATGCACTGCTATGTCTCTGAAAGAAAATCAAGCATGTGTACAGGGGCATAAACGCAGCAGTGATAGGATTGGAGAGGTTCGGTGAGCAAATGAAGACCCTTTGAAGTCATATTGCATGGTACCCATTCCACGCGTCTCAACTCTCCAGGTTTAAGGGATTCTTCCTTCAGCTAAAACATGCACGTGGAACCCAGAGTATGATCAACCGTGTGATCGGGAGACGTGTTCCAATATGTCTCAGTTCTCGTCCCCTGGTACTCGGGTGCAACATTCCAGACGCTTTACTAACACTCTCCCGACTTGGAGAGTCAGTGCCTTTAACCTCCTGTTTGGCCCAGTTTGCAATTTCTGTGGAAGATGAACAGGAATAGGGAGAACCAATGAGAGACTAGCTGGAGGTGTCTGGACGGGCAAATTTAACTCTCATTTCCCACCAGGAAGAGGAATTAACCAAAGGCTCAGCGTGCCGTGCCGGAACCAGATTAGGGCCTGAAGCAATCCTGCGGTGTTGCGGCCAGCTCACAAGAAAGCGAGTTGAAGAAAGGAGCTCAGGGGCACTGTAATTCACAAACCTGCAGAGTTATAAATGACAGCTATCGTCCAAAAATATACTGAAGTAAGGCTGCCAAGAGGACTTGAAAGCGGGGCAGAATTGCAGGAAACCGATTTCAGGAGGTAGACTGGAATTGCATTTAAAGCATAGGAAAAGAGGCAGAACGTCCACAATGATGCGCTTGGCCAAAAAGGGCGTATGAGTTTATTCCTTTCAGGAAAAAACGCATACGCCCTTTTTGGCCAACCAAGCAAGCTTGCAAAGGAAATCTGCACTACAATGAAGTCTCACTTCCCCCCGGTCAAAAGGGCCATCTGAAAAAAGTGTAAAATCCAGAAAGGCAGGACAGGCCATGGAGAACTGGGAGCCTTGTTATGCTGATGGGCGGGATGTAAATTGCCAACAGCCACTCGGGAGAGGTGTATGGTGTTTCCTGAAACATCTAAAAAACAAAGCAACAGAGCCTAGGGCACTTCCACTTATGGTCCTATAGCTTAGGGAAATTAAAATCAAAAAGACACAGCCACCCCAAAGTTTGGGACGGCTCTGTTTACAAGAACCTCGTTTACGGAACAAGTTCAATATCGCAGAAAGTGAAAAATGGATAAAGAAGTTGTGGTACTTACGTACAATGCAATATCACTCAGCAATGAAATCTATGTCATCAGGCCCATAGCAGCATAATGAGTGGATTCAGGTATGATGATTCTAACTGAAATAAGTCATACAGAAAAAGAAACATCATAAGATATCACTAATACACGGAATGTAAACTTGGCTACACAGGAACTGGATTACAAAACAGAACAGGGTCTCAAATTTAGAAAACCAACTTATGCTTGCTTAAGGGGAAAGGTGAGTTGGGGTGCTGCATCAAACCAGAGATTGAAATGAGCACAGATAAAGTTCCTTAAGCCAAATATAGAATAGACAAGAACTACTCCTTGCTCAACGAAATGGACTCAACACCCCATATTAAATGCCTAAGAATGTACCTGACTAGTAAGTATCTTAAAACCTATGCACTGCTATGTCTCTGAAAGAAAATCAAGCATGTGTACAGGGGCATAAACGCAGCAGTGATAGGATTGGAGAGGTTCGGTGAGCAAATGAAGACCCTTTGAAGTCATATTGCATGGTACCCATTCCACGCGTCTCAACTCTCCAGGTTTAAGGGATTCTTCCTTCAGCTAAAACATGCACGTGGAACCCAGAGTATGATCAACCGTGTGATCGGGAGACGTGTTCCAATATGTCTCAGTTCTCGTCCCCTGGTACTCGGGTGCAACATTCCAGACGCTTTACTAACACTCTCCCGACTTGGAGAGTCAGTGCCTTTAACCTCCTGTTTGGCCCAGTTTGCAATTTCTGTGGAAGATGAACAGGAATAGGGAGAACCAATGAGAGACTAGCTGGAGGTGTCTGGACGGGCAAATTTAACTCTCATTTCCCACCAGGAAGAGGAATTAACCAAAGGCTCAGCGTGCCGTGCCGGAACCAGATTAGGGCCTGAAGCAATCCTGCGGTGTTGCGGCCAGCTCACAAGAAAGCGAGTTGAAGAAAGGAGCTCAGGGGCACTGTAATTCACAAACCTGCAGAGTTATAAATGACAGCTATCGTCCAAAAATATACTGAAGTAAGGCTGCCAAGAGGACTTGAAAGCGGGGCAGAATTGCAGGAAACCGATTTCAGGAGGTAGACTGGAATTGCATTTAAAGCATAGGAAAAGAGGCAGAACGTCCACAATGATGCACTTGGCCAAAAAGGGCGTATGCGTTTTTTCCTGAATATATTCAGGAAAAAACGCATACGCCCTTTTTGGCCAACCAAGCAAGCTTGCAAAGGAAATCTGCACTACAATGAAGTCTCACTTCCCCCCGGTCAAAAGGGCCATCTGAAAAAAGTGTAAAATCCAGAAAGGCAGGACAGGCCATGGAGAACTGGGAGCCTTGTTATGCTGATGGGCGGGATGTAAATTGCCAACAGCCACTCGGGAGAGGTGTATGGTGTTTCCTGAAACATCTAAAAAACAAAGCAACAGAGCCTAGGGCACTTCCACTTATGGTCCTATAGCTTAGGGAAATTAAAATCAAAAAGACACAGCCACCCCAAAGTTTGGGACGGCTCTGTTTACAAGAACCTCGTTTACGGTACAAGTTCAATATCGCAGAAAGTGAAAAATGGATAAAGAAGTTGTGGTACTTACGTACAATGCAATATCACTCAGCAATGAAATCTATGTCATCAGGCCCGTAGCAGCATAATGAGTGGATTCAGGTATGATGATTCTAACTGAAATAAGTCACACAGAAAAAGAAACATCATAAGATATCACTAATACACGGAATGTAAACTTGGCTACACAGGAACTGGATTACAAAACAGAACAGGGTCTCAAATTTAGAAAACCAACTTATGCTTGCTTAAGGGGAAAGGTGAGTTGGGGTGCTGCATCAAACCAGAGATTGAAATGAGCACAGATAAAGTTCATTAAGCCAAATATAGAATAGACAAGAACTACTCCTTGCTCAACGAAATGGACTCAACACCCCATATTAAATGCCTAAGAATGTACCTGACTAGTAAGTATCTTAAAACCTATGCACTGCTATGTCTCTGAAAGAAAATCAAGCATGTGTACAGGGGCATAAACGCAGCAGTGATAGGATTGGAGAGGTTCGGTGAGCAAATGAAGACCCTTTGAAGTCATATTGCATGGTACCCATTCCACGGGTCTCAACTCTCCAGGTTTAAGGGATTCTGCCTTCAGGTAAAACATGCACGTGGAACCCAGAGTATGATCAACCGTGTGATCGGGAGACGTGTTCCAATATGTCTCAGTTCTCGTCCCCTGGTACTCGGGTGCAACATTCCACACGCTTTACTAACACTCTCCCGACTTGGAGAGTCAGTGCCTTTATCCTCCTGTTTGGCCCATTTGCAATTTCTGAGGAAGATGAACAGGAATAGGGAGAACCAATGAGAGACTAGCTGGAGGTGTCTGGACGGGCAAATTTAACTCTCATTTCCTACCAGGAAGAGGAATTAACCAAAAGCTCAGCGTGCCGTGCCGGAACCAGAATAGGGCCTGAAGCAATCCTGCGGTGTTGCGGCCAGCTCACAAGAAAGCGAGTTGAAGAAAGGAGCTCAGGGGCACTGTAATTCACAAACCTGCAGAGTTATAAATGACAGCTATCGTCCAAAAATATACTGAAGTAAGGCTGCCAAGAGGACTTGAAAGCGGGGCAGAATTGCAGGAAACCGATTTCAGGAGGTAGACTGGAATTGCATTTAAAGCATAGGAAAAGAGGCAGAACGTCCACAATGATGCGCTTGGCCAAAAAGGGCGTATGCGTTTTTTCCTGAATATATTCAGGAAAAAATGCATACGCCCTTTTTGGCGAACCAAGCAAGCTTGCAAAGGAAATCTGCACTACAATGAAGTCTCACTTCCCCCCGGTCAAAAGGGCCATCTGAAAAAAGTGTAAAATCCAGAAAGGCAGGACAGGCCATGGAGAACTGGGAGCCTTGTTATGCTGATGGGCGGGATGTAAATTGCCAACAGCCACTCGGGAGAGGTGTATGGTGTTTCCTGAAACATCTAAAAAACAAAGCAACAGAGCCTAGGGCACTTCCACTTATGGTCCTATAGCTTAGGGAAATTAAAATCAAAAAGACACAGCCACCCCAAAGTTTGGGACGGCTCTGTTTACAAGAACCTCGTTTACGGTACAAGTTCAATATCGCAGAAAGTGAAAAATGGATAAAGAAGTTGTGGTACTTACGTACAATGCAATATCACTCAGCAATGAAATCTATGTCATCAGGCCCGTAGCAGCATAATGAGTGGATTCAGGTATGATGATTCTAACTGAAATAAGTCACACAGAAAAAGAAACATCATAAGATATCACTAATACACGGAATGTAAACTTGGCTACACAGGAACTGGATTACAAAACAGAACAGGGTCTCAAATTTAGAAAACCAACTTATGCTTGCTTAAGGGGAAAGGTGAGTTGGGGTGCTGCATCAAACCAGAGATTGAAATGAGCACAGATAAAGTTCCTTAAGCCAAATATGGAATAGACAAGAACTACTCCTTGCTCAACGAAATGGACTCAACACCCCATATTAAACGCCTAAGAATGTACCTGACTAGTAAGTATCTTAAAACCTATGGATTGCTATGTCTCTGAAAGAATATCAAGCGTGTGTACAGGTGCATAAACGCAGCAGTGATAGGATTGGAGAGGTTCGGTGAGCAAATGAAGACCCTTTGAAGTCATATTGCATGGTACCCATTCCACGGGTCTCAACTCTCCAGGTTTAAGGGATTCTGCCTTCAGGTAAAACATGCACGTGGAACCCACAGTATGATCAACCGTGTGATCGGGATACGTGTTCCAATATGTCTCAGTTCTCGTCCCCTGGTACTCGGGTACAACATTCCACACGCTTTACTAACACTCTCCCGACTTGGAGAGTCAGTGCCTTTAACCTGCTGTTTGGCCCAGTTTGCAATTTCTGCGGAAGATGAACAGGAATAGGGAGAACCAATGAGAGACTAGCTGGAGGTGTCTGGACGGGCAAATTTAACTCTCATTTCCCACCAGGAAGAGGAATTAACCAAAGGCTCAGCGTGCCGTGCCGGAACCAGATTAGGGCCTGAAGCAATCCTGCGGTGTTGTGGCCAGCTCACAAGAAAGCGAGTTGAAGAAAGGAGCTCAGGGGCACTGTAATTCACAAACCTGCAGAGTTATAAATGACAGCTATCGTCCAAAAATATACTGAAGTAAGGCTGCCAAGAGGACTTGAAAGCGGGGCAGAATTGCAGGAAACCGATTTCAGGAGGTAGACTGGAATTGCATTTAAAGCATAGGAAAAGAGGCAGAACGTCCACAATGATGCACTTGGACAAAAAGGGCGTATGCGTATTTTCGTGCAGGAAAAAACGCATACGCCCTTTTTGGCCAACCAAGCAAGCTTGCAAAGGAAATCTGCACTACAATGAAGTCTCACTTCCCGCCAGTCAAAGGGGCCATCTGAAAAAAGTGTAAAATCAAGAAAGGCAGGACAGGCCATGGAGAACTGGGAGCCTTGTTATGCTGATGGGCGGGATGTAAATTGCCAACAGCCACTCGGGAGTGGTGTATGGTGTTTCCTGAAACATCTAAAAAACAAAGCAACAGAGCCTAGGGCACTTCCACTTATGGTCCTATAGCTTAGGGAAATTAAAATCAAAAAGACACAGCCACCCCAAAGTTTGGGATGGCTCTGTTTACAAGAACCTCGTTTACGGTACAAGTTCAATATCGCAGAAAGTGAAAAATGGATAAAGAAGTTGTGGTACTTACGTACAATGCAATATCACTCAGCAATGAAATCTATGTCATCAGGCCCGTAGCAGCATAATGAGTGGATTCAGGTATGATGATTCTAACTGAAATAAGTCACACAGAAAAAGAAACATCATAAGATACCACTAATACACGGATTGTAAACTTAGGTACACAGGAACTGGATTACAAAACAACAGGGTCTCAAATTTAGAAAACCAACTTATGCTTGCTTAAGGGGAAAGGTGAGTTGGGGTGCTGCATAAAACCAGAGATTGAAATGAGCACAGATAAAGTTCCTTAAGCCAAATATGGAATAGACAAGAACTACTCCTTGCTCAACGAAATGGACTCAACACCCCATATTAAACGCCTAAGTATGTACCTGACTAGTAAGTATCTTAAAACCTATGGATTGCTATGTCTCTGAAAGAAAATCAAGCGTGTGTACAGGGGCATAAACGCAGCAGTGATAGGATTGGAGAGGTTCGGTGAGCAAATGAAGACCCTTTGAAGTCATATTGCATGGGACCCATTCCACGGGTCTCAACGCTCCAGGTTTAAGGGATTCTGCCTTCAGCTAAAACATGCATGTGGAACCCAGAGTATGATCAACCGTGTGATCGGGAGACGTGTTCCAATATGTCTCAGTTTTTGTCCCCTGGTACTCGGGTGCAACATTCCAGACGCTTTACTAACACACTCCCGACTTGGAGAGTCAGTGCCTTTAACCTCCTGTTTGGTCAAGTTTGCAATTTCTGCGGAAGATGAACAGGAATAGGGAGAACCAATGAGAGACTAGCTGGAGGTTTCTGGACGGGCAAATTTAACTCTCATTTCCCACCAGGAAGAGGAATTAACCAAAGGCTCAGTGTGCCATGCTGGAACCAGATTAGGGCCTGAAGCAATCCTGCGGTGTTGCGGCCAGCTCACAAGAAAGCGAGTTGAAGAAAGGAGCTCAGGGGCACTGTAATTCACAAACCTGCAGAGTTATAAATGACAGCTATCATCCAAAAATATACTGAAGTAAGGCTGCCAAGAGGACTTGAAAGCGGGGCAGAATTGCAGGAAACCGATTTCAGGAGGTAGACTGGAATTGCATTTAAAGCATAGGAAAAGAGGCAGAACGTCCACAATGATGCACTTGGCCAAAAAGGGCGTATGCGTTTTTTCCTGAATATATTCAGGAAAAAACGCATACGCCCTTTTTGGCCAACCAAGCAAGCTTGCAAAGGAAATCTGCACTACAATGAAGTCTCACTTCCCCCGGGTCAAAAGGGCCACCTGAAAAAAGTGTAAAATCCAGAAAGGCAGGACAGGCCATGGAGAACTGGGAGCCTTGTTATGCTGATGGGCGGGATGTAAATTGCCAACAGCCACTTGGGAGAGGTGTATGGTGTTTCCTGAAACATCTAAAAAACAAAGCAACAGAGCCTAGGGCACTTCCACTTATGGTCCTATAGCTTAGGGAAATTAAAATCAAAAAGACACAGCCACCTGAAAGTTTGGGACGGCTCTGTTTACAAGAACCTCATTTACAGTACAAGTTCAATATCGCAGAAAGTGAAAAATGGATAAAGAAGTTGTGGTACTTACGTACAATGCAATATCACTCAGCGATGAAATCTATGTCATCAGGCCCATAGCAGCATAATGAGTGGATTCAGGTATGATGATTCTAACTGAAATAAGGCACACAGAAAAAGAAACATCATAAGATACCACTAATACACGGAATGTAAACATGGGTACACAGGAACTGGATTACAAAACAGAACAGGGTCTCAAATTTAGAAAACCAACTTATGCTTGCTTAAGGGGAAAGGTGAGTTGGGGTGCTGCATAAAACCAGAGATTGAAATGAGCACAGATAAAGTTCCTTAAGCCAAATATGGAATAGACAAGAACTACTCCTTGCTCAACGAAATGGACTCAACACCCCATATTAAACGCCTAAGAATGTACCTGACTAGTAAGTATCTTAAAACCTATGGATTGCTATGTCTCTGAAAGAAAATCAAGCGTGTGTACAGGGGCATAAACGCAGCAGTGATAGGATTGGAGAGGTTCGGTGAGCAAATGAAGACCCTTTGAAGTCATATTGCATGGTACCCATTCCACGGGTCTCAACTCTCCAGGTTTAAGGGATTCTTCCTTCAGCTAAAACATGCACGTGGAACCCAGAGTATGATCAACCGTGTGATAGGAAGACGTGTTCCAATATGTCTCAGTTCTCGTCCCCTGGTACTCGGGTGCAACATTCCAGATGCTTTACTAACACTCTCCCGACTTGGAGAGTCAGTGCCTTTAACCTCCTGTTTGGCCCAGTTTGCAATTTCTGCGGAAGATGTACAGGAGTAGGGAGAACCAATGAGAGACTAGCTGGAGGTGTCTGGACGGGCAAATTTAACTCTCATTTCCCACCAGGAAGAAGAATTGACCAAAGGCTCAGCATGCCGTGCCGGAACCAGATTAGGGCCTGAAGCAATCCTGCGGTGTTGCGGCCAGCTCACAAGAAAGCGAGTTGAAGAAAGGAGCTCAGGGGCACTGTAATTCACAAACCTGCAGAGTTATAAAGGACAGCTATCTTCCAAAAATATATTGAAGTAAGGCTGCCAAGAGGAGTTGAAAGGGTGGCAGAATTGCAGGAAACCGATTTCAGGAGGTAGACTGGAATTGCATGTAAAGCATAGGAAAAGAGGCAGAACGTCCACAATGATGCACTTGGCCAAAAAGGGCGTATGCGTTTTTTCCTGAATATATTCAGGAAAAAACGCATACGCCCTTTTTGGCCAACCAAGCAAGCTTGCAAAGGAAATCTGCACTACAATGAAGTCTCACTGCCCCCCGGTCAAAAGGGCCATCTGAAAAAAGTGTAAAATCCAGAAAGGCAGGACAGGCCATGGAGAATTGGGAGCCTAGTTATGCTGATGGGCGGGATGTAAATTGCCATCAGCCACTCTGGAGAAGTGTATGGTGTTTCCTGAAACATCCAAAAAACAAAGCAACAGAGCCTAGGGCACTTCCACTTATGGTCCTATAGCTTAGGGAAATTAAAATCAAAAAGACACAGCCACCCCAAAGTTTGGGACGGCTCTGTTTACAAGAACCTCATTTACGGTACAAGTTCAATATCACAGAAAGCGAAAAATGGATAAAGAAGTTGTGGTACTTACGTACAATGCAATATCACTCAGCAATGAAATCTAAGTCATCAGGCCCGTAGCAGCATAATGAGTGGATTCAGGTACGATGATTCTAAGTGAAATAAGTCACACGGAAAAAGGAACATCATAAGATATCACTACTACACGGAATGTAAACTTGGCTACACAAGAACTGAATTACAAAACAGAACAGGGTGTCAAATGTACAAAACCAACTTATGCTTGCTTAAGGGGAAAGGTGAGTTCGGGTGCTGCATAAAACCAGAGATTGAAATTAGCACAGATACCGTTCCATAAGCCAAATATGTAATAGACAAGAGCTACTCCTTGCTCAACGAAGTGGACTCAACACCCCATATTAAACGCCTAAGAATATACCTGACTAGTAAGAATCTACCTGACTAGTAAGAATCTTAAAACCTATGGATTTATATGTCTCCGAAAGAGAATCAAGCGTGTGTACAGAGGCATAAACGCAGCAGTGATAGGATTGGTGAGGTTTGGTGAGCAAATGCAGACCCTTTGAAGTCATATTGCATGGTACCCATTCCATGGGTCTCAACTCTCCAGGTTTAAGGGATTCTTCCTTCAGCTAAAACATTCATTTGGAACCCAGAGTATGATCCACCGTGTGATCGGAAAACGTGTTCAAACGTGTCTCAGTTTTCGTCCCCTGGTACTCGGGTGCAACATTCCAGATGCTTTACTAACACTCTCCCCACTTCGAGAGTCAGTGCCTTTAACTTCCTGTTTGGCCCAGTTAGCAATTTCTGCGGAAGATGAACAGGAATAGGGAGAACCAATGAGAGACTAGGTGGAGGTGTCCAGACGGGCAAATTTAACTCTCATTTCCCACCAGGAAGAGGAATTAACCAAAGGCTCAGCGTGCCATGCCGGAACCACACTAGGGCCTGAAGCAATCCTGCGGTGTTGCGGCCAACTCACAAGAAAGCGAGTTGAAGAAAGGAGCTCAGGGGCACTGTAATTCACAAACCTGCAGAGTTATAAATGACAGCTATCTTCCAAAAATATATTGAAGTAAGGATGCCAAGAGGAGTTGAAAGGGGGGCAGAATTGCAGGAAACCGATTTCAGGAGGTAGACTGGAATTGCATGTAAAGCATAGGAAAAGAGGCAGAACGTCCACAATGATGCACTTGGCCAAAAAGGGCGTATGCGTTTTTTCCTGAGGAAAAAACGCATACGCCCTTTTTGGCCAACCAAGCAAGCTTGCAAAGGAAATCTGCACTACAATGAAGTCTCACTGCCCCCCGGTCAAAAGGGCCATCTGAAAAAAGTATAAAATCCAGAAAGGCAGGACAGGCCATGGAGAACTGGGAGCCTAGTTATGCTGATGGGCGGGATGTAAATTGCCAGCAGCCACTCTGGAGAAGTGTATGGTGTTTCCTGAAACATCCAAAAAACAAAGCAACAGAGCCTAGGGCACTTCCACTTATGGTCCTATAGCTTAGGGAAATTAAAATCAAAAAGACACAGCCACCCCAAAGTTTGGGACGGCTCTGTTTACAAGAACCTCGTTTACGGTACAAGTTCAATATCACAGAAAGCGAAAAATGGATAAAGAAATTGTGGTACTTACGTACAATGCAATATCACTCAGCAATGAAATCTATGTCATCAGGCCCGTAGCAGCATAATGAGTGGATTCAGGTACGATGATTCTAAGTGAAATTAGTCACACAGAAAAAGAATCATCATAAGATATCACTAATACACGGAATGTAAACTTGGCTACACAAGAACTGAATTACAAAACTGAACAGGGTGTCAAATGTAGAAAATCAACTTATGCTTGCTTAAGGGGACGGGTGAGTTGGGGTGCTGCATAAAACCAGAGATTGAAATGAGCACAGATACCGTTCCATAAGCCAAATATGTAATAGACAAGAGCTACTCCTTGCTCAACGAAGTGGACTCAACACCCCATATTAAACGCCTAAGAATATACCTGACTAGTAAGAATCTACCTGACTAGTAAGAATCTTAAAACCTATGGATTTATATGTCTCCGAAAGAGAATCAAGCGTGTGTACAGCGGCATAAACGCAGCAGTGATAGGATTGGAGAGGTTCGGTGAGCAAATGCAGACCCTTTGAAGTCATATTGCATGGTACCCATTCCATGGGTCTCAACTCTCCATGTTTAAGGTATTCTTCCTTCAGCTAAAACATTCATGTGGAACCCAGAGTATGATCCACCGTGTGATCGGAAAACGTGTTCAAATGTGTCTCAGTTTTCGTTCCCTGGTACTCGGGTGCAACATTCCAGACGCTTTACTAACACTCTCCCCACATGGAGAGTCAGTGCCTTTAACCTCCTGTTTGGCCCAGTTTGCAATTTCTGTGGAAAATGAACAGGAATAGGGAGAACCAATGAGAGACTAGTTGGAGGTGTCCAGACGGGCAAATTTAACTCTCATTTCCCACCAGGAAGAGGAATTAACCAAAGGCTCAGCGTGCCATGCAGGAACCACACTAGGACCAGAAGCAATCCTGCGATGTTGCGGCCAGCTCACAAGAAAGCGAGTTGAAGAAAGGAGCTCAGGGGCACTGTAATTCACAAACCTGCAGAGTTATAAATGACAGCTATCTTCCAAAAATATATTGAATTAGGCTGCCAAGAGGAGTTGAAAGCGGGGCAGAATTGCAGGAAACCGATTTCAGGAGGTACACTGGAATTGCATGTAAAGCATAGGAAAAGAGGCAGAACGTCCACAATGATGCACTTGGCCAAAAAGGGCGTATGCATTTTTTTCTGAATATATTCAGGAAAAAACGCATACGCCCTTTTTGGCCAACCAAGCAAGCTTGCAAAGGAAATCTGCACTACAATGAAGTCTCACTGCCCCCCGGTCAAAAGGGCCATCTGAAAAAAGTGTAAAATCCAGAAAGGCAGGACAGGCCATGGAGAACTGGGAGCCTAGTTATGCTGATGGGCGGGATGTAAATTGCCAGCAGCCACTCTGGAGAAGTGTATGGTGTTTCCTGAAACATCCAAAAAACAAAGCAACAGAGCCTAGGGCACTTCCACTTATGGTCCTATAGCTTAGGGAAATTAAAATCAAAAAGACACAGCCACCCCAAAGTTTGGGATGGCTCTGTTTACAAGAACCTCATTTATGGTACAAGTTCAATATCACAGAAAGCGAAAAATGGATAAAGAAATTGTGGTAGTTACGTACAATGCAATATCACTCAGCAATGAAATCTATGTCATCAGGCCCGTAGCAGCATAATGAGTGGATTCAGGTACGATGATTCTAAGTGAAATTAGTCACACAGAAAAAGAAACATCATAAGATATCACTAATACACGGAATGTAAACTTGTCTACACAAGAACTGAATTACAAAACAGAACAGGGTGTCAAATGTAGAAAACCAACTTATGCTTGCTTAAGGGGACGGGTGAGTTGGGGTGCTGCATAAAACCAGAGATTGAAATTAGCACAGATACCGTTCCATAAGCCAAATATGTAATAGACAAGAGCTACTCCTTGCTCAACGAAGTGGACTCAACACCCCATATTAAACGCCTAACAATATACCTGACTAGTAAGAATCTACCTGACTAGTAAGAATCTTAAAACCTATGGATTTATATGTCTCCGAAAGAGAATCAAGCGTGTGTACAGCGGCATAAACGCAGCAGTGATAGGATTGCTGAGGTTCGGTGAGCAAATGCAGACCCTTTGAAGTCATATTGCATGGTACCCATTCCATGGGTCTGAACTCTCCCTGTTTAAGGGATTCTATCTTCAGCTAAAACATGCATGTGGAACCCAGAGTATGATCCACCGTGTGATTGGAAAACGTGTTCAAATGTGTCTCAGTTTTCGTCCCCTGGTACTCGGGTGCAACATTCCAGACGCTTTACTAACACTCTCCCCACTTGGAGAGTCCGTGCCTTTAACCTCCTGTTTGGCCCAGTTTGCAATTTCTGTGGAAAATGAACAGGAATAGGGAGAACCAATGAGAGACTAGGTGCAGGTGTCCAGACGGGCAAATTTAACTCTCATTTCCCACCAGGAAGAGGAATTAACCAAAGGCTCAGCGTGCCATGCCGGAACCACACTAGGACCAGAAGCAATCCTGCGGTGTTGCGGCCAGCTCACAAGAAAGCGAGTTGAAGAAAGGAGCGCAGGGGCACTGTAATTCACAAACCTGCAGAGTTATAAAGGACAGCTATCTTCCAAAAATATATTGAAGTAAGGCTGCCAAGAGGAGTTGAAAGGGGGGCAGAATTGCAGGAAACCGATTTCAGGAGGTAGACTGGAATTGCATGTAAAGCATAGGAAAAGAGGCAGAACGTCCACAATGATGCACTTGGCCAAAAAGGGCGTATGCGTTTTTTCCTGAATATATTCAGGAAAAAACGCATACGCCCTTTTTGGCCAACCAAGCAAGCTTGCAAAGGAAATCTGCACTACAATGAAGTCTCACTGCCCCCCGGTCAAAAGGGCCATCTGAAAAAAGTGTAAAATCCAGAAAGGAAGGACAGGCCATGGAGAACTGGGAGCCTAGTTATGCTGATGGGCGGGATGTAAATTGCCAGCAGCCACTCTGGAGAAGTGTATGGTGTTTCCTGAAACATCCAAAAAACAAAGCAACAGAGCCTAGGGCACTTCCACTTATGGTCCTATAGCTTAGGGAAATTAAAATCAAAAAGACACAGCCACCCCAAAGTTTGGGACGGCTCTGTTTACAAGAACCTCGTTTACGGTACAAGTTCAATATCACAGAAAGCGAAAAATGGATAAAGAAATTGTGGTACTTACGTACAATGCAATATCACTCAGCAATGAAATCTATGTCATCAGGCCCGTAGCAGCATAATGAGTGGATTCAGGTACGATGATTCTAAGTGAAATTAGTCACACAGAAAAAGAATCATCATAAGATATCACTAATACACGGAATGTAAACTTGGCTACACAAGAACTGAATTACAAAACAGAACAGGGTGTCAAATGTAGAAAATCAACTTATGCTTGCTTAAGGGGACGGGTGAGTTGGGGTGCTGCATAAAACCAGAGATTGAAATTAGCACAGATACCGTTCCATAAGCCAAATATGTAATAGACAAGAGCTACTCCTTGCTCAACGAAGTGGACTCAACACCCCATATTAAACGCCTAAGAATATACCTGACTAGTAAGTATCTTAAAACCTATGGATTGCTATGTCTCTGAAAGAAAATCAAGCGTGTGTACAGGGGCACAAACGCAGCAGTGATAGGATTGGAGAGGTTCGGTGAGCAAATGAAGACCCTTTGAAGTCATATTGCATGGTACCCATTCCACGGGTCTCAACTCTCCAGGTTTAAGGGATTCTTCCTTCAGCTAAAACATGCACGTGGAACCCAGAGTATGATCAACCGTGTGATCGGGAGACGTGTTCCAATATGTCTCAGTTCTCGTCCCCTGGTACTCGGGTGCAACATTCCAGACGCTTTACTAACACTCTCCCGACTTGGAGAGTCAGTGCCTTTAACCTCCTGTTTGGCCCAGTTTGCAATTTCTGCGGAAGATGAACAGGAATAGGGAGAACCAATGAGAGACTAGCTGGAGGTGTCTGGACGGGCAAATTTAACTCTCATTTCCCACCAGGAAGAGGAATTAACCAAAGGCTCAGCGTGCCGTGCTGGAACCAGATTAGGGCCTGAAGCAATCCTGCGGTGTTGCGGCCAGCTCACAAGAAAGCGAGTTGAAGAAAGGAGCTCAGGGGCACTGTAATTCACAAACCTGCAGAGTTATAAATGACAGCTATCGTCCAAAAATATACTGAAGTAAGGCTGCCAAGAGGACTTGAAAGCGGGGCAGAATTGCAGGAAACCGATTTCAGGAGGTAGACTGGAATTGCATTTAAAGCATAGGAAAAGAGGCAGAACGTCCACAATGATGCACTTGGCCAAAAAGGGCGTATGCGTTTTTTCCTGAATATATTCAGGAAAAAACGCATACGCCCTTTTTGGCCAACCAAGCAAGCTTGCAAAGGAAATCTGCACTACAATGAAGTCTCACTTCCCCCCGGTCAAAAGGGCCATCTGAAAAAAGTGTAAAATCCAGAAAGGCAGGACAGGCCATGGAGAACTGGGAGCCTTGTTATGCTGATGGGCGGGATGTAAATTGCCAACAGCCACTCGGGAGAGGTGTATGGTGTTTCCTGAAACATCTAAAAAACAAAGCAACAGAGCCTAGGGCACTTCCACTTATGGTCCTATAGCTTAGGGAAATTAAAATCAAAAAGACACAGCCACCCCAAAGTTTGGGACGGCTCTGTTTACAAGAACCTCGTTTACGGTACAAGTTCAATAACGCAGAAAGTGAAAAATGGATAAAGAAGTTGTGGTACTTACGTACAATGCAATATCACTCAGCAATGAAATCTATGTCATCAGGCCCGTAGCAGCATAATGAGTGGATTCAGGTATGATGATTCTAACTGAAATAAGTCACACAGAAAAGAAACATCATAAGATATCACTAATACACGGGATGTAAACTTGGCTACACAGGAACTGGATTACAAAACAGAACAGGGTCTCAAATTTAGAAAACCAACTTATGCTTGCTTAAGGGGAAAGGTGAGTTGGGGTGCTGCATCAAACCAGAGATTGAAATGAGCACAGATAAAGTTCCTTAAGCCAAATATGGAATAGACAAGAACTACTCCTTGCTCAACGAAATGGACTCAACACCCCATATTAAACGCCTAAGAATGTACCTGACTAGTAAGTATCTTAAAACCTATGGATTGCTATGTCTCTGAAAGAAAATCAAGCGTGTGTACAGGGGCACAAACGCAGCAGTGATAGGATTGGAGAGGTTCGGTGAGCAAATGAAGACCCTTTGAAGTCATATTGCATGGTACCCATTCCACGGGTCTCAACTCTCCAGGTTTAAGGGATTCTTCCTTCAGCTAAAACATGCACGTGGAACCCAGAGTATGATCAACCGTGTGATCGGGAGACGTGTTCCAATATGTCTCAGTTCTCGTCCCCTGGTACTCGGGTGCAACATTCCAGACGCTTTACTAACACTCTCCCGACTTGGAGAGTCAGTGCCTTTAACCTCCTGTTTGGCCCAGTTTGCAATTTCTGCGGAAGATGAACAGGAATAGGGAGAACCAATGAGAGACTAGCTGGAGGTGTCTGGACGGGCAAATTTAACTCTCATTTCCCACCAGGAAGAGGAATTAACCAAAGGCTCAGCGTGCCGTGCCGGAACCAGATTAGGGCCTGAAGCAATCCTGCGGTGTTGCGGCCAGCTCACAAGAAAGCGAGTTGAAGAAAGGAGCTCAGGGGCACTGTAATTCACAAACCTGCAGAGTTATAAATGACAGCTATCGTCCAAAAATATACTGAAGTAAGGCTGCCAAGAGGACTTGAAAGCGGGGCAGAATTGCAGGAAACCGATTTCAGGAGGTAGACTGGAATTGCATTTAAAGCATAGGAAAAGAGGCAGAACGTCCACAATGATGCACTTGGCCAAAAAGGGCGTATGCGTATTTTCGTGCAGGAAAAAACGCATACGCCATTTTTGGCCAACCAAGCAAGCTTGCAAAGGAAATCTGCACTACAATGAAGTCTCACTTCCCGCCAGTCAAAGGGGCCATCTGAAAAAAGTGTAAAATCAAGAAAGGCAGGACAGGCCATGGAGAACTGGGAGCCTTGTTATGCTGATGGGCGGGATGTAAATTGCCAACAGCCACTCGGGAGAGGTGTATGGTGTTTCCTGAAACATCTAAAAAACAAAGCAACAGAGCCTAGGGCACTTCCACTTATGGTCCTATAGCTTAGGGAAATTAAAATCAAAAAGACACAGCCACCCCAAAGTTTGGGACGGCTCTGTTTACAAGAACCTCGTTTACGGTACAAGTTCAATATCGCAGAAAGTGAAAAATGGATAAAGAAGTTGTGGTACTTACGTACAATGCAATATCACTCAGCAATGAAATCTATGTCATCAGGCCCGTAGCAGCATAATGAGTGGATTCAGGTATGATGATTCTAACTGAAATAAGTCACACAGAAAAAGAAACATCATAAGATATCACTAATACACGGAATGTAAACTTGGCTACACAGGAACTGGATTACAAAACAGAACAGGGTCTCAAATTTAGAAAACCAACTTATGCTTGCTTAAGGGGAAAGGTGAGTTGGGGTGCTGCATCAAACCAGAGATTGAAATGAGCACAGATAAAGTTCCTTAAGCCAAATATGGAATAGACAAGAACTACTCCTTGCTCAACGAAATGGACTCAACACCCCATATTAAACGCCTAAGAATGTACCTGACTAGTAAGTATCTTAAAACCTATGGATTGCTATGTCGCTGAAAGAAAATCAAGCGTGTGTACAGGGGCATAAACGCAGCAGTGATAGGATTGGAGAGGTTCGGTGAGCAAATGAAGACCCTTTGAAGTCATATTGCATGGTACCCATTCCACGGGTCTCAACTCTCCAGGTTTAAGGGATTCTGCCTTCAGGTAAAACATGCACGTGGAACCCAGAGTATGATCAACCGTGTGATCGGGAGACGTGTTCCAATATGTCTCAGTTCTCGTCCCCTGGTACTCGGGTGCAACATTCCAGACGCTTTACTAACACTCTCCCGACTTGGAGAGTCAGTGCCTTTAACCTCCTGTTTGGCCCAGTTTGCAATTTCTGCGGAAGATGAACAGGAATAGGGAGAACCAATGAGAGACTAGCTGGAGGTGTCTGGACGGGCAAATTTAACTCTCATTTCCCACCAGGAAGAGGAATTAACCAAAGGCTCAGCGTGCTGAGCCGGAACCAGATTAGGGCCTGAAGCAATCCTGCGGTGTTGCGGCCAGCTCACAAGAAAGCGAGTTGAAGAAAGGAGCTCAGGGGCACTGTAATTCACAAACCTGCAGAGTTATAAATGACAGCTATCGTCCAAAAATATACTGAAGTAAGGCTGCCAAGAGGACTTGAAAGCGGGGCAGAATTGCAGGAAACCGATTTCAGGAGGTAGACTGGAATTGCATTTAAAGCATAGGAAAAGAGGCAGAACGTCCACAATGATGCACTTGGCCAAAAAGGGCGTATGCGTTTTTTCCTGAATATATTCAGGAAATTTTTGGCCAACCCTTTTGGCCAACCTTTTTGGCCAACCAAGCAAGCTTGCAAAGGAAATCTGCACTACAATGAAGTCTCACTTCCCACCGGTCAAAAGGGCCATCTGAAAAAAGTATAATCCAGAAAGGCAGGACAGGTCATGGAGAACTGGGAGCCTTGTTATGCTGATGGGCGGGATGTAAATTGCCAACAGCCACTCGGGAGAGGTGTATGGTGTTTCCTGAAACATCTAAAAAACAAAGCAACAGAGCCTAGGGCACTTCCACTTATGGTCCTATAGCTTAGGGAAATTAAAATCAAAAAGACACAGCCACCCCAAAGTTTGGGACGGCTCTGTTTACAAGAACCTCGTTTACAGTACAAGTTCAATAGCGCAGAAAGTGAAAAATGGATAAAGAAGTTGTGGTACTTACGTACAATGCAATATCACTCAGCAATGAAATCTATGTCATCAGGCCCGTAGCAGCATAATGAGTGGATTCAGGTATGATGATTCTAACTGAAATAAGTCACACAGAAAAAGAAACATCATAAGATATCACTAATACACGGGATGTAAACTTGGCTACACAGGAACTGGATTACAAAACAGAACAGGGTCTCAAATTTAGAAAACCAACTTATGCTTGCTTAAGGGGAAAGGTGAGTTGGGGTGCTGCATAAAACCAGAGATTTAAATGAACACAGATAAAGTTCCTTAAGCCAAATATGGAATAGACAAGAACTACTCCTTGCTCAACGAAATGGACTCAACACCCCATATTAAACGCCTAAGAATGTACCTGACTAGTAAGTATCTTAAAACCTATGGATTGCTATGTCTCTGAAAGAAAATCAAGCGTGTGTACAGGGGCACAAACGCAGCAGTGATAGGATTGGAGAGGTTCGGTGAGCAAATGAAGACCCTTTGAAGTCATATTGCATGGTACCCATTCCACGGGTCTCAACTCTCCAGGTTTAAGGGATTCTTCCTTCAGCTAAAACATGCACGTGGAACCCAGAGTATGATCAACCGTGTGATCGGGAGACGTGTTCCAATATGTCTCAGTTCTCGTCCCCTGGTACTCGGGTGCAACATTCCAGACGCTTTACTAACACTCTCCCGACTTGGAGAGTCAGTGCCTTTAACCTCCTGTTTGGCCCAGTTTGCAATTTCTGCGGAAGATGAACAGGAATAGGGAGAACCAATGAGAGACTAGCTGGAGGTGTCTGGACGGGCAAATTTAACTCTCATTTCCCACCAGGAAGAGCAATTAACCAAAGGCTCAGCGTGCCGTGCCGGAACCAGATTAGGGCCTGAAGCAATCCTGCGGTGTTGCGGCCAGCTCACAAGAAAGCGAGTTGAAGAAAGGAGCTCAGGGGCACTGTAATTCACAAACCTGCAGAGTTATAAATGACAGCTATCGTCCAAAAATATACTGAAGTAAGGCTGCCAAGAGGACTTGAAAGCGGGGCAGAATTGCAGGAAACCGATTTCAGGAGGTAGACTGGAATTGCATTTAAAGCATAGGAAAAGAGGCAGAACGTCCACAATGATGCACTTGGCCAAAAAGGGCGTATGCGTATTTTCGTGCAGGAAAAAACGCATACGCCATTTTTGGCCAACCAAGCAAGCTTGCAAAGGAAATCTGCACTACAATGAAGTCTCACTTCCCGCCAGTCAAAGGGGCCATCTGAAAAAAGTGTAAAATCCAGAAAGGCAGGACAGGCCATGGAGAACTGGGAGCCTTGTTATGCTGATGGGCGGGATGTAAATTGCCAACAGCCACTCGGGAGAGGTGTATGGTGTTTCCTGAAACATCTAAAAAACAAAGCAACAGAGCCTAGGGCACTTCCACTTATGGTCCTATAGCTTAGGGAAATTAAAATCAAAAAGACACAGCCACCCCAAAGTTTGGGACGGCTCTGTTTACAAGAACCTCGTTTACGGTACAAGTTCAATATCGCAGAAAGTGAAAAATGGATAAAGAAGTTGTGGTACTTACGTACAATGCAATATCACTCAGCAATGAAATCTATGTCATCAGGCCCGTAGCAGCATAATGAGTGGATTCAGGTATGATGATTCTAACTGAAATAAGTCACACAGAAAAAGAAACATCATAAGATATCACTAATACACGGAATGTAAACTTGGCTACACAGGAACTGGATTACAAAACAGAACAGGGTCTCAAATTTAGAAAACCAACTTATGCTTGCTTAAGGGGAAAGGTGAGTTGGGGTGCTGCATCAAACCAGAGATTGAAATGAGCACAGATAAAGTTCCTTAAGCCAAATATGGAATAGACAAGAACTACTCCTTGCTCAACGAAATGGACTCAACACCCCATATTAAACGCCTAAGAATGTACCTGACTAGTAAGTATCTTAAAACCTATGGATTGCTATGTCGCTGAAAGAAAATCAAGCGTGTGTACAGGGGCATAAACGCAGCAGTGATAGGATTGGAGAGGTTCGGTGAGCAAATGAAGACCCTTTGAAGTCATATTGCATGGTACCCATTCCACGGGTCTCAACTCTCCAGGTTTAAGGGATTCTGCCTTCAGGTAAAACATGCACGTGGAACCCAGAGTATGATCAACCGTGTGATCGGGAGACGTGTTCCAATATGTCTCAGTTCTCGTCCCCTGGTACTCGGGTGCAACATTCCAGACGCTTTACTAACACTCTCCCGACTTGGAGAGTCAGTGCCTTTAACCTCCTGTTTGGCCCAGTTTGCAATTTCTGCGGAAGATGAACAGGAATAGGGAGAACCAATGAGAGACTAGCTGGAGGTGTCTGGACGGGCAAATTTAACTCTCATTTCCCACCAGGAAGAGGAATTAACCAAAGGCTCAGCGTGCTGAGCCGGAACCAGATTAGGGCCTGAAGCAATCCTGCGGTGTTGCGGCCAGCTCACAAGAAAGCGAGTTGAAGAAAGGAGCTCAGGGGCACTGTAATTCACAAACCTGCAGAGTTATAAATGACAGCTATCGTCCAAAAATATACTGAAGTAAGGCTGCCAAGAGGACTTGAAAGCGGGGCAGAATTGCAGGAAACCGATTTCAGGAGGTAGACTGGAATTGCATTTAAAGCATAGGAAAAGAGGCAGAACGTCCACAATGATGCACTTGGCCAAAAAGGGCGTATGCGTTTTTTCCTGAATATATTCAGGAAATTTTTGGCCAACCCTTTTGGCCAACCTTTTTGGCCAACCAAGCAAGCTTGCAAAGGAAATCTGCACTACAATGAAGTCTCACTTCCCACCGGTCAAAAGGGCCATCTGAAAAAAGTATAATCCAGAAAGGCAGGACAGGTCATGGAGAACTGGGAGCCTTGTTATGCTGATGGGCGGGATGTAAATTGCCAACAGCCACTCGGGAGAGGTGTATGGTGTTTCCTGAAACATCTAAAAAACAAAGCAACAGAGCCTAGGGCACTTCCACTTATGGTCCTATAGCTTAGGGAAATTAAAATCAAAAAGACACAGCCACCCCAAAGTTTGGGACGGCTCTGTTTACAAGAACCTCGTTTACAGTACAAGTTCAATAGCGCAGAAAGTGAAAAATGGATAAAGAAGTTGTGGTACTTACGTACAATGCAATATCACTCAGCAATGAAATCTATGTCATCAGGCCCGTAGCAGCATAATGAGTGGATTCAGGTATGATGATTCTAACTGAAATAAGTCACACAGAAAAAGAAACATCATAAGATATCACTAATACACGGGATGTAAACTTGGCTACACAGGAACTGGATTACAAAACAGAACAGGGTCTCAAATTTAGAAAACCAACTTATGCTTGCTTAAGGGGAAAGGTGAGTTGGGGTGCTGCATAAAACCAGAGATTTAAATGAACACAGATAAAGTTCCTTAAGCCAAATATAGAATAGACAAGAACTACTCCTTGCTCAACGAAATGGACTCAACACCCCATATTAAACGCCTAAGAATGTACCTGACTAGTAAGTATCTTAAAACCTATGGATTGCTATGTCGCTGAAAGAAAATCAAGCGTGTGTACAGGGGCATAAACGCAGCAGTGATAGGATTGGAGAGGTTCGGTGAGCAAATGAAGACCCTTTGAAGTCATATTGCATGGTACCCATTCCACGGGTCTCAACTCTCCAGGTTTAAGGGATTCTGCCTTCAGGTAAAACATGCACGTGGAACCCAGAGTATGATCAACCGTGTGATCGGGAGACGTGTTCCAATATGTCTCAGTTCTCGTCCCCTGGTACTCGGGTGCAACATTCCACACGCTTTACTAACACTCTCCCGACTTGGAGAGTCAGTGCCTTTATCCTCCTGTTTGGCCCATTTGCAATTTCTGAGGAAGATGAACAGGAATAGGGAGAACCAATGAGAGACTAGCTGGAGGTGTCTGGACGGGCAAATTTAACTCTCATTTCCCACCAGGAAGAGGAATTAACCAAAAGCTCAGCGTGCCGTGCCGGAACCAGAATAGGGCCTGAAGCAATCCTGCGGTGTTGCGGCCAGCTCACAAGAAAGCGAGTTGAAGAAAGGAGCTCAGGGGCACTGTAATTCACAAACCTGCAGAGTTATAAATGACAGCTATCGTCCAAAAATATACTGAAGTAAGGCTGCCAAGAGGACTTGAAAGCGGGGCAGAATTGCAGGAAACCGATTTCAGGAGGTAGACTGGAATTGCATTTAAAGCATAGGAAAAGAGGCAGAACGTCCACAATGATGCACTTGGCCAAAAAGGGCGTATGCGTTTTTTCCTGAATATATTCAGGAAAAAACGCATACGCCCTTTTTGGCCAACCAAGCAAGCTTGCAAAGGAAATCTGCACTACAATGAAGTCTCACTTCCCCCCGGTCAAAAGGGCCAACTGAAAAAAGTGTAAAATCCAGAAAGGCAGGACAGGCCATGGAGAACTGGGAGCCTTGTTATGCTGATGGGCGGGATGTAAATTGCCAAGAGCCACTCGGGAGAGCTGTATGGTGTTTCCTGAAACATCTAAAAAAGAAAGCAACAGAGCCTAGGGCACTTCCACTTATGGTCCTATAGCTTAGGGAAATTAAAATCAAAAAGACACAGCCACCCCAAAGTTTGGGACGGCTCTGTTTACAAGAACCTCGTTTACGGTACAAGTTCAATATCGCAGAAAGTGAAAAATGGATAAAGAAGTGTGGTACTTACGTACAATGCAATATCACTCAGCAATGAAATCTATGTCATCAGGCCCGTAGCAGCATAATGAGTGGATTCAGGTATGATGATTCTAACTGAAATAAGTCACACAGAAAAAGAAACATCATAAGATATCACTAATACACGGGATGTAAACTTGGCTACACAGGAACTGGATTACAAAACAGAACAGGGTCTCAAATTTAGAAAACCAACTTATGCTTGCTTAAGGGGAAAGGTGAGTTGGGGTGCTGCATAAAACCAGAGATTTAAATGAACACAGATAAAGTTCCTTAAGCCAAATATAGAATAGACAAGAACTACTCCTTGCTCAACGAAATGGACTCAACACCCCATATTAAACGCCTAAGAATGTACCTGACTAGTAAGTATCTTAAAACCTATGGATTGCTATGTCGCTGAAAGAAAATCAAGCGTGTGTACAGGGGCATAAACGCAGCAGTGATAGGATTGGAGAGGTTCGGTGAGCAAATGAAGACCCTTTGAAGTCATATTGCATGGTACCCATTCCACGGGTCTCAACTCTCCAGGTTTAAGGGATTCTGCCTTCAGGTAAAACATGCACGTGGAACCCAGAGTATGATCAACCGTGTGATCGGGAGACGTGTTCCAATATGTCTCAGTTCTCGTCCCCTGGTACTCGGGTGCAACATTCCACACGCTTTACTAACACTCTCCCGACTTGGAGAGTCAGTGCCTTTATCCTCCTGTTTGGCCCATTTGCAATTTCTGAGGAAGATGAACAGGAATAGGGAGAACCAATGAGAGACTAGCTGGAGGTGTCTGGACGGGCAAATTTAACTCTCATTTCCCACCAGGAAGAGGAATTAACCAAAAGCTCAGCGTGCCGTGCCGGAACCAGAATAGGGCCTGAAGCAATCCTGCGGTGTTGCGGCCAGCTCACAAGAAAGCGAGTTGAAGAAAGGAGCTCAGGGGCACTGTAATTCACAAACCTGCAGAGTTATAAATGACAGCTATCGTCCAAAAATATACTGAAGTAAGGCTGCCAAGAGGACTTGAAAGCGGGGCAGAATTGCAGGAAACCGATTTCAGGAGGTAGACTGGAATTGCATTTAAAGCATAGGAAAAGAAGCAGAACGTCCACAATGATGCGCTTGGCCAAAAAGGGCGTATGCGTTTTTTCCTTTCAGGAAAAAACGCATACGCCCTTTTTGGCCAACCAAGCAAGCTTGCAAAGGAAATCTGCACTACAATGAAGTCTCACTTCCCCCCGGTCAAAAGGGCCATCTGAAAAAAGTGTAAAATCCAGAAAGGCAGGACAGGCCATGGAGAACTGGGAGCCTTGTTATGCTGATGGGCGGGATGTAAATTGCCAAGAGCCACTCGGGAGAGGTGTATGGTGTTTCCTGAAACATCTAAAAAACAAAGCAACAGAGCCTAGGGCACTTCCACTTATGGTCCTATAGCTTAGGGAAATTAAAATCAAAAAGACACAGCCACCCCAAAGTTTGGGACGGCTCTGTTTACAAGAACCTCGTTTACGGTACAAGTTCAATATCGCAGAAAGTGAAAAATGGATAAAGAAGTTGTGGTACTTACGTACAATGCAATATCACTCAGCAATGAAATCTATATCATCAGGCCCGTATCAGCATAATGAGTGGATTCAGGTATGATGATTCTAACTGAAATAAGTCACACAGAAAAAGAAACATCATAAGATATCACTAATACACGGAATGTAAACTTGGCTACACAGGAACTGGATTACAAAACAGAACAGGGTCTCAAATTTAGAAAACCAACTTATGCTTGCTTAAGGGGAAAGGTGAGTTGGGGTGCTGCATAAAACCAGAGATTGAAATGAGCACAGATAAAGTTCCTTAAGCCAAATATAGAATAGACAAGAACTACTCCTTGCTCAACGAAATGGACTCAACACCCCATATTAAATGCCTAAGAATGTACCTGACTAGTAAGTATCTTAAAACCTATGCACTGCTATGTCTCTGAAAGAAAATCAAGCATGTGTACAGGGGCATAAACGCAGCAGTGATAGGATTGGAGAGGTTCGGTGAGCAAATGAAGACCCTTTGAAGTCATATTGCATGGTACCCATTCCACGGGTCTCAACTCTCCAGGTTTAAGGGATTCTTCCTTCAGCTAAAACATGCACGTGGAACCCAGAGTATGATCAACCGTGTGATCGGGAGACGTGTTCCAATATGTCTCAGTTCTCGTCCCCTGGTACTCGGGTGCAACATTCCAGACGCTTTACTAACACTCTCCCGACTTGGAGAGTCAGTGCCTTTAACCTCCTGTTTGGCCCAGTTTGCAATTTCTGCGGAAGATGAACAGGAATAGGGAGAACCAATGAGAGACTAGCTGGAGGTGTCTGGACGGGCAAATTTAACTCTCATTTCCCACCAGGAAGAGGAATTAACCAAAGGCTCAGCGTGCGGTGCCAGAACCAGATTAGGGCCTAAAGCAATCCTGCGGTATTGCGGCCAGCTCACAAGAAAACGAGTTGAAGAAAGAAGCTCAGGGGCACTGGAATTCACAAACCTGCAGAGTTATAAATGACAGCTATCGTCCAAAAATATACTGAAGTAAGGCTGCCAAGAGGACTTGAAAGCGGGGCAGAATTGCAGGAAAACGATTTCAGGAGGTAGACTGGAATTGCATTTAAAGCATAGGAAAAGAGGCAGAATGTCGACAATGATGCACTTGGCCAAAAAGGGCGTATGCGTTTTTTCCTGAATATATTCAGGAAAAAACGCATACGCCCTTTTTGGCCAACCAGGCCAGCTTGCAAAGGAAATCTGCACTACAATGAAGTCTCACTTCCCCCGGGTCAAAAGGGCAATCTGAAAAAAGTGTAAAATCCAGAAAGGCAGGACAGGCCATGGAGAACTGGGAGCCTTGTTATGCTGATGGGCGGGATGTAAATTGCCAAGAGCCACTGGGAAGAAGTGTATGGTGCTCCTGAAACATCTAAAAAACAAAGCAACGGAGCCTAGGGCACTTCCACTTATGGTCCTATAGCTTAGGGAAACTATTATCAAAAAGACACAGCCACCCCAAAGTTTGGGACGGCTCTGTTTACAAGAACCTCGTTTACGGTACAAGTTCAATATCGCAGAAAGTGAAAAATGGATAAAGAAGTTGTGGTACTTACGTACAATGCAATATCACTCAGCAATGTAATCTATGTCATCAGGCCCGTAGCAGCATAATGAGTGGATTCAGGTATGATGATTCTAACTGAAATAAGTCACACAGAAAAAGAAACATCATAAGATATCACTAATACACGGGATGTAAACTTGGCTACACAGGAACTGGATTACAAAACAGAACAGGGTCTCAAATTTAGAAAACCAACTTATGCTTGCTTAAGGGGAAAGGTGAGTTGGGGTGCTGCATAAAACCAGAGATTTAAATGAACACAGATAAAGTTCCTTAAGCCAAATATAGAATAGACAAGAACTACTCCTTGCTCAACGAAATGGACTCAACACCCCATATTAAACGCCTAAGAATGTACCTGACTAGTAAGTATCTTAAAACCTATGGATTGCTATGTCGCTGAAAGAAAATCAAGCGTGTGTACAGGGGCATAAACGCAGCAGTGATAGGATTGGAGAGGTTCGGTGAGCAAATGAAGACCCTTTGAAGTCATATTGCATGGTACCCATTCCACGGGTCTCAACTCTCCAGGTTTAAGGGATTCTTCCTTCAGCTAAAACATGCACGTGGAACCCAGAGTATGATCAACCGTGTGATCGGGAGACGTGTTCCAATATGTCTCAGTTCTCGTCCCCTGGTACTCGGGTGCAACATTCCAGACGCTTTACTAACACTCTCCCGACTTGGAGAGTCAGTGCCTTTAACCTCCTGTTTGGCCCAGTTTGCAATTTCTGCGGAAGATGAACAGGAATAGGGAGAACCAATGAGAGACTAGCTGGAGGTGTCTGGACGGGCAAATTTAACTCTCATTTCCCACCAGGAAGAGGAATTAACCTAAGGCTCAGCGTGCCGTGCCGGAACCAGATTAGGGCCTGAAGCAATCCTGCGGTGTTGCGGCCAGCTCACAAGAAAGCGAGTTGAAGAAAGGAGCTCAGGGGCACTGTAATTCACAAACCTGCAGAGTTATAAATGACAGCTATCGTCCAAAAATATACTGAAGTAAGGCTGCCAAGAGGACTTGAAGGCGGGGCAGAATTGCAGGAAACCGATTTCAGGAGGTAGACTGGAATTGCATTTAAAGCATAGGAAAAGAGGCAGAACGTCCACAATGATGCACTTGGCAAAAAAGGGCGTATGCGTTTTTTCCTGAATATATTCAGGAAAAAACGCATACGCCCTTTTTGGCCAACCAAGCAAGCTTGCAAAGGAAATCTGCACTACAATGAAGTCTCACTTCCCCCCGGTCAAAAGGGCCATCTGAAAAAAGTGTAAAATCCAGAAAGGCAGGACAGGCCATGGAGAACTGGGAGCCTTGTTATGCTGATGGGCGGGATGTAAATTGCCAACAGCCACTCGGGAGAGGTGTATGGTGTTTCCTGAAACATCTAAAAAACAAAGCAACAGAGCCTAGGGCACTTCCACTTATGGTCCTATAGCTTAGGGAAATTAAAATCAAAAAGACACAGCCACCCCAAAGTTTGGGACGGCTCTGTTTACAAGAACCTCGTTTACGGTACAAGTTCAATATCGCAGAAAGTGAAAAATGGATAAAGAAGTTGTGGTACTTACGTACAATGCAATATCACTCAGCAATGAAATCTATGTCATCAGGCCCGTAGCAGCATAATGAGTGGATTCAGGTATGATGATTCTAACTGAAATAAGTCACACAGAAAAAGAAACATCATAAGATATCACTAATACACGGAATGTAAACTTGGCTACACAGGAACTGGATTACAAAACAGAACAGGGTCTCAAATTTAGAAAACCAACTTATGCTTGCTTAAGGGGAAAGGTGAGTTGGGGTGCTGCATCAAACCAGAGATTGAAATGAGCACAGATAAAGTTCCTTAAGCCAAATATGGAATAGACAAGAACTACTCCTTGCTCAACGAAATGGACTCAACACCCCATATTAAACGCCTAAGAATGTACCTGACTAGTAAGTATCTTAAAACCTATGGATTGCTATGTCGCTGAAAGAAAATCAAGCGTGTGTACAGGGGCATAAACGCAGCAGTGATAGGATTGGAGAGGTTCGGTGAGCAAATGAAGACCCTTTGAAGTCATATTGCATGGTACCCATTCCACGGGTCTCAACTCTCCAGGTTTAAGGGATTCTGCCTTCAGGTAAAACATGCACGTGGAAACCAGAGTATGATCAACCGTGTGATCGGGAGACGTGTTCCAATATGTCTCAGTTCTCGTCCCCTGGTACTCGGGTGCAACATTCCAGACGCTTTACTAACACTCTCCCGACGTGGAGAGTCAGTGCCTTTAACCTCCTGTTTGGCCCAGTTTCCAATTTCTGCGGAAGATGAACAGGAATAGGGAGAACCAATGAGAGACTAGCTGGAGGTGTCTGGACGGGCAAATTTAACTCTCATTTCCCACCAGGAAGAGGAATTAACCAAAGGCTCAGCGTGCCGTGCCGGAACCAGATTAGGGCCTGAAGCAATCCTGCGGTGTTGCGGCCAGCTCACAAGAAAGCGAGTTGAAGAAAGGAGCTCAGGGGCACTGTAATTCACAAACCTGCAGAGTTATAAATGACAGCTATCGTCCAAAAATATACTGAAGTAAGGCTGCCAAGAGGACTTGAAGGCGGGGCAGAATTGCAGGAAACCGATTTCAGGAGGTAGACTGGAATTGCATTTAAAGCATAGGAAAAGAGGCAGAACGTCCACAATGATGCACTTGGCCAAAAAGGGCGTATGCGTTTTTTCCTGAATATATTCAGGAAAAAACCCATACGCCCTTTTTGGCCAACCAAGCAAGCTTGCAAAGGAAATCTGCACTACAATGAAGTCTCACTTCCCCCCGGTCAAAAGGGCCATCTGAAAAAAGTGTAAAATCCAGAAAGGCAGGACAGGCCATGGAGAACTGGGAGCCTTGTTATGCTGATGGGCGGGATGTAAATTGCCAACAGCCACTCGGGAGAGGTGTATGGTGTTTCCTGAAACATCTAAAAAACAAAGCAACAGAGCCTAGGGCACTTCCACTTATGGTCCTATAGCTTAGGGAAATTAAAATCAAAAAGACACAGCCACCCCAAAGTTTGGGACGGCTCTGTTTACAAGAACCTCGTTTACGGTACAAGTTCAATATCGCAGAAAGTGAAAAATGGATAAAGAAGTTGTGGTACTTACGTACAATGCAATATCACTCAGCAATGAAATCTATGTCATCAGGCCCGTAGCAGCATAATGAGTGGATTCAGGTATGATGATTCTAACTGAAATAAGTCACACAGAAAAAGAAACATCATAAGATATCACTAATACACGGGATGTAAACTTGGCTACACAGGAACTGGATTACAAAACAGAACAGGGTCTCAAATTTAGAAAACCAACTTATGCTTGCTTAAGGGGAAAGGTGAGTTGGGGTGCTGCATCAAACCAGAGATTGAAATGAGCACAGATAAAGTTCCTTAAGCCAAATATGGAATAGACAAGAACTACTCCTTGCTCAACGAAATGGACTCAACACCCCATATTAAACGCCTAAGAATGTACCTGACTAGTAAGTATCTTAAAACCTATGGATTGCTATGTCGCTGAAAGAAAATCAAGCGTGTGTACAGGGGCATAAACGCAGCAGTGATAGGATTGGAGAGGTTCGGTGAGCAAATGAAGACCCTTTGAAGTCATATTGCATGGTACCCATTCCACGGGTCTCAACTCTCCAGGTTTAAGGGATTCTGCCTTCAGGTAAAACATGCACGTGGAAACCAGAGTATGGTCAACCGTGTGATCGGGAGACATGTTCCAATATGTCTCAGTTCTCGTCCCCTGGTACTCGGGTGCAACATTCCAGACGCTTTACTAACACTCTCCCGACGTGGAGAGTCAGTGCCTTTAACCTCCTGTTTGGCCCAGTTTGCAATTTCTGCGGAAGATGAACAGGAATAGGGAGAACCAATGAGAGACTAGGTGGAGGTGTCTGGACGGGCAAATTTAACTCTCATTTCCCACCAGGAAGAGGAATTAACCAAAGGCTCAGCGTGCCGAGCCGGAACCAGATTAGGGCCTGAAGCAATCCTGCGGTGTTGCGGCCAGCTCACAAGAAAGCGAGTTGAAGAAAGGAGCTCAGGGGCACTGTAATTCACAAACCTGCAGAGTTATAAATGACAGCTATCGTCCAAAAATATACTGAAGTAAGGCTGCCAAGAGGACTTGAAAGCGGGGCAGAATTGCAGGAAACCGATTTCAGGAGGTAGACTGGAATTGCATTTAAAGCATAGGAAAAGAGGCAGAACGTCCACAATGATGCACTTGGCCAAAAAGGGCGTATGCGTTTTTTCCTGAATATATTCAGGAAAAAACCCATACGCCCTTTTTGGCCAACCATGCAAGTTTGCAAAGGAAATCTGCACTAAAATGAAGTCTCACTTCCCGCCAGTCAAAGGGGCCATCTGAAAAAAGTGTAAAATCAAGAAAGGCAGGACAGGCCATGGAGAACTGGGAGCCTTGTTATGCTGATGGGCGGGATGTAAATTGCCAACAGCCACTCGGGAGTGGTGTATGGTGTTTCCTGAAACATCTAAAAAACAAAGCAACAGAGCCTAGGGCACTTCCACTTATGGTCCTATAGCTTAGGGAAATTAAAATCAAAAAGACACAGCCACCCCAAAGTTTGGGACGGCTCTGTTTACAAGAACCTCGTTTACGGTACAAGTTCAATATCGCAGAAAGTGAAAAATGGATAAAGAAGTTGTGGTACTTACGTACAATGCAATATCACTCAGCAATGAAATCTATGTCATCAGGCCCGTAGCAGCATAATGAGTGGATTCAGGTATGATGATTCTAACTGAAATAAGTCACACAGAAAAAGAAACATCATAAGATATCACTAATACACGGAATGTAAACTTGGCTACACAGGAACTGGATTACAAAACAGAACAGGGTCTCAAATTTAGAAAACCAACTTATGCTTGCTTAAGGGGAAAGGTGAGTTGGGGTGCTGCATAAAACCAGAGATTGAAATGAACACAGATAAAGTTCCTTAAGCCAAATATGGAATAGACAAGAACTACTCCTTGCTCAACGAAATGGACTCAACACCCCATATTAAACGCCTAAGAATGTACCTGACTAGTAAGTATCTTAAAACCTATGGATTGCTATGTCTCTGAAAGAAAATCAAGCGTGTGTACAGGGGCATAAACGCAGCAGTGATAGGATTGGAGAGGTTCGGTGAGCAAATGAAGACCCTTTGAAGTCATATTGCATGGTACCCATTCCACGGGTCTCAACTCTCCAGGTTTAAGGGATTCTTCCTTCAGCTAAAACATGCACGTGGAACCCAGAGTATGATCAACCGTGTGATCGGGAGACGTGTCCCAATATGTCTCAGTTCTTGTCCCCTGGTACTCGGGTGCAACATTCCAGACGCTTTACTAACACTCTCCCGACTTGGAGAGTCAGTGCCTTTAACCTCCTGTTTGGCCCAGTTTGCAATTTCTGCGGAAGATGAACAGGAATAGGGAGAACCAATGAGAGACTAGCTGGAGGTGTCTGGACGGGCAAATTTAACTCTCATTTCCCACCAGGAAGAGGAATTAACCAAAGGCTCAGCGTGCCGAGCCGGAACCAGATTAGGGCCTGAAGCAATCCTGCGGTGTTGCGGCCAGCTCACAAGAAAGCGAGTTGAAGAAAGGAGCTCAGGGGCACTGTAATTCACAAACCTGCAGAGTTATAAATGACAGCTATCGTCCAAAAATATACTGAAGTAAGGCTGCCAAGAGGACTTGAAAGCGGGGCAGAATTGCAGGAAACCGATTTCAGGAGGTAGACTGGAATTGCATTTAAAGCATAGGAAAAGAGGCAGAACGTCCACAATGATGCACTTGGCCAAAAAGGGCGTATGCGTTTTTTCCTGAATATATTCAGGAAAAAACGCATACGCCCTTTTTGGCCAACCAAGCAAGCTTGCAAAGGAAATCTGCACTACAATGAAGTCTCACTTCCCCCCGGTCAAAAGGGCCATCTGAAAAAAGTGTAAAATCCAGAAAGGCAGGACAGGCCATGGAGAACTGGGAGCCTTGTTATGCTGATGGGCGGGATGTAAATTGCCAACAGCCACTCGGGAGAGGTGTATGGTGTTTCCTGAAACATCTAAAAAACAAAGCAACAGAGCCTAGGGCACTTCCACTTATGGTCCTATAGCTTAGGGAAATTAAAATCAAAAAGACACAGCCACCCCAAAGTTTGGGACGGCTCTGTTTACAAGAACCTCGTTTACGGTACAAGTTCAATATCGCAGAAAGTGAAAAATGGATAAAGAAGTTGTGGTACTTACGTACAATGCAATATCACTCAGCAATGAAATCTATGTCATCAGGCCCGTAGCAGCATAATGAGTGGATTCAGGTATGATGATTCTAACTGAAATAAGTCACACAGAAAAAGAAACATCATAAGATATCACTAATACACGGGATGTAAACTTGGCTACACAGGAACTGGATTACAAAACAGAACAGGGTCTCAAATTTAGAAAACCAACTTATGCTTGCTTAAGGGGAAAGGTGAGTTGGGGTGCTGCATCAAACCAGAGATTGAAATGAGCACAGATAAAGTTCCTTAAGCCAAATATGGAATAGACAAGAACTACTCCTTGCTCAACGAAATGGACTCAACACCCCATATTAAACGCCTAAGAATGTACCTGACTAGTAAGTATCTTAAAACCTATGGATTGCTATGTCGCTGAAAGAAAATCAAGCGTGTGTTCAGGGGCATGAACGCAGCAGTGATAGGATTGGAGAGGTTCGGTGAGCAAATGAAGACCCTTTGAAGTCATATTGCATGGTACCCATTCCACGGGTCTCAACTCTCCAGGTTTAAGGGATTCTGCCTTCAGGTAAAACATGCACGTGGAAACCAGAGTATGATCAACCGTGTGATCGGGAGACATGTTCCAATATGTCTCAGTTCTCGTCCCCTGGTACTCGGGTGCAACATTCCAGACGCTTTACTAACACTCTCCCGACGTGGAGAGTCAGTGCCTTTAACCTCCTGTTTGGCCCAGTTTGCAATTTCTGCGGAAGATGAACAGGAATAGGGAGAACCAATGAGAGACTAGCTGGAGGTGTCTGGACGGGCAAATTTAACTCTCATTTCCCACCAGGAAGAGGAATTAACCAAAGGCTCAGCGTGCCGTGCCGGAACCAGATTAGGGCCTGAAGCAATCCTGCGGTGTTGCGGCCAGCTCACAAGAAAGCGAGTTGAAGAAAGGAGCTCAGGGGCACTGTAATTCACAAACCTGCAGAGTTATAAATGACAGCTATCGTCCAAAAATATACTGAAGTAAGGCTGCCAAGAGGACTTGAAAGCGGGGCAGAATTGCAGGAAACCGATTTCAGGAGGTAGACTGGAATTGCATTTAAAGCATAGGAAAAGAGGCAGAACGTCCACAATGATGCACTTGGCCAAAAAGGGCGTATGCGTTTTTTCCTGAATATATTCAGGAAAAAACGCATACGCCCTTTTTGGCCAACCAAGCAAGCTTGCAAAGGAAATCTGCACTACAATGAAGTCTCACTTCCCCCCGGTCAAAAGGGCCATCTGAAAAAAGTGTAAAATCCAGAAAGGCAGGACAGGCCATGGAGAACTGGGAGCCTTGTTATGCTGATGGGCGGGATGTAAATTGCCAACAGCCACTCGGGAGAGGTGTATGGTGTTTCCTGAAACATCTAAAAAACAAAGCAACAGAGCCTAGGGCACTTCCACTTATGGTCCTATAGCTTAGGGAAATTAAAATCAAAAAGACACAGCCACCCCAAAGTTTGGGACGGCTCTGTTTACAAGAACCTCGTTTACGGTACAAGTTCAATAGCGCAGAAAGTGAAAAATGGATAAAGAAGTTGTGGTACTTACGTACAATGAAATATCACTCAGCAATGAAATCTATGTCATCAGGCCTGTAGCAGCATAATGAGTGGATTCAGGTATGATGATTCTAACTGAAATAAGTCACACAGAAAAAGAAACATCATAAGATATCACTAATACACGGGATGTAAACTTGGCTACACAGGAACTGGATTACAAAACAGAACAGGGTCTCAAATTTAGAAAACCAACTTATGCTTGCTTAAGGGGAAAGGTGAGTTGGGGTGCTGCATCAAACCAGAGATTGAAATGAGCACAGATAAAGTTCCTTAAGCCAAATATGGAATAGACAAGAACTACTCCTTGCTCAACGAAATGGACTCAACACCCCATATTAAACGCCTAAGAATGTACCTGACTAGTAAGTATCTTAAAACCTATGGATTGCTATGTCTCTGAAAGAAAATCAAGCGTGTGTACAGGGGCACAAACGCAGCAGTGATAGGATTGGAGAGGTTCGGTGAGCAAATGAAGACCCTTTGAAGTCATATTGCATGGTACCCATTCCACGGGTCTCAACTCTCCAGGTTTAAGGGATTCTTCCTTCAGCTAAAACATGCACGTGGAACCCAGAGTATGATCAACCGTGTGATCGGGAGACGTGTTCCAATATGTCTCAGTTCTCGTCCCCTGGTACTCGGGTGCAACATTCCAGACGCTTTACTAACACTCTCCCGACTTGGAGAGTCAGTGCCTTTAACCTCCTGTTTGGCCCAGTTTGCAATTTCTGCGGAAGATGAACAGGAATAGGGAGAACCAATGAGAGACTAGCTGGAGGTGTCTGGACGGGCAAATTTAACTCTCATTTCCCACCAGGAAGAGGAATTAACCAAAGGCTCAGCGTGCCGTGCCGGAACCAGAATAGGGCCTGAAGCAATCCTGCGGTGTTGCGGCCAGCTCACAAGAAAGCGAGTTGAAGAAAGGAGCTCAGGGGCACTGTAATTCACAAACCTGCAGAGTTATAAATGACAGCTATCGTCCAAAAATATACTGAAGTAAGGCTGCCAAGAGGACTTGAAAGCGGGGCAGAATTGCAGGAAACCGATTTCAGGAGGTAGACTGGAATTGCATTTAAAGCATAGGAAAAGAGGCAGAACGTCCACAATGATGCGCTTGGCCAAAAAGGGCGTATGCGTTTTTTCCTGAATATATTCAGGAAAAAACGCATACGCCCTTTTTGGCCAACCAAGCAAGCTTGCAAAGGAAATCTGCACTACAATGAAGTCTCACTTCCCCCCGGTCGAAAGGGCCATCTGAAAAAAGTGTAAAATCCAGAAAGGCAGGACAGGCCATGGAGAACTGGGAGCCTTGTTATGCTGATGGGCGGGATGTAAATTGCCAACAGCCACTCGGGAGAGGTGTATGGTGTTTCCTGAAACATCTAAAAAACAAAGCAATAGAGCCTAGGGCACTTCCACTTATGGTCCTATAGCTTAGGGAAATTAAAATCAAAAAGACACAGCCACCCCAAAGTTTGGGACGGCTCTGTTTACAAGAACCTCGTTTACGGTACAAGTTCAATAGCGCAGAAAGTGAAAAATGGATAAAGAAGTTGTGGTACTTACGTACAATGCAATATCACTCAGCAATGAAATCTATGTCATCAGGCCCGTCGCAGCATAATGAGTGGATTCAGGTATGATGATTCTAACTGAAATAAGTCACACAGAAAAAGAAACATCATAAGATATCACTAATACACGGGATGTAAACTTGGCTATACAGGAACTGGATTACAAAACAGAACAGGGTCTCAAATTTAGAAAACCAACTTATGCTTGCTTAAGGGGAAAGGTGAGTTGGGGTGCTGCATCAAACCAGAGATTGAAATGAGCACAGATAAAGTTCCTTAAGCCAAATATAGAATAGACAAGAACTACTCCTTGCTCAACGAAATGGACTCAACACCCCATATTAAACGCCTAAGAATGTACCTGACTAGTAAGTATCTTAAAACCTATGGATTGCTATGTCTCTGAAAGAAAATCAAGCGTGTGTACAGGGGCACAAACGCAGCAGTGATAGGATTGGAGAGGTTCGGTGAGCAAATGAAGACCCTTTGAAGTCATATTGCATGGTACCCATTCCACGGGTCTCAACTCTCCAGGTTTAAGGGATTCTTCCTTCAGCTAAAACATGCACGTGGAACCCAGAGTATGATCAACCGTGTGATCGGGAGACGTGTTCCAATATGTCTCAGTTCTCGTCCCCTGGTACTCGGGTGCAACATTCCAGACGCTTTACTAACACTCTCCCGACTTGGAGAGTCAGTGCCTTTAACCTCCTGTTTGGCCCAGTTTGCAATTTCTGCGGAAGATGAACAGGAATAGGGAGAACCAATGAGAGACTAGCTGGAGGTGTCTGGACGGGCAAATTTAACTCTCATTTCCCACCAGGAAGAGGAATTAACCAAAGGCTCAGCGTGCCGTGCCGGAACCAGATTAGGGCCTGAAGCAATCCTGCGGTGTTGCGGCCAGCTCACAAGAAAGCGAGTTGAAGAAAGGAGCTCAGGGGCACTGTAATTCACAAACCTGCAGAGTTATAAATGACAGCTATCGTCCAAAAATATACTGAAGTAAGGCTGCCAAGAGGACTTGAAAGCGGGGCAGAATTGCAGGAAACCGATTTCAGGAGGTAGACTGGAATTGCATTTAAAGCATAGGAAAAGAGGCAGAACGTCCACAATGATGCACTTGGCCAAAAAGGGCGTATGCGTTTTTTCCTGAATATATTCAGGAAAAAACGCATACGCCCTTTTTGGCCAACCAAGCAAGCTTGCAAAGGAAATCTGCACTACAATGAAGTCTCACTTCCCCCCGGTCAAAAGGGCCATCTGAAAAAAGTGTAAAATCCAGAAAGGCAGGACAGGCCATGGAGAACTGGGAGCCTTGTTATGCTGATGGGCGGGATGTAAATTGCCAACAGCCACTCGGGAGAGGTGTATGGTGTTTCCTGAAACATCTAAAAAACAAAGCAACAGAGCCTAGGGCACTTCCACTTATGGTCCTATAGCTTAGGGAAATTAAAATCAAAAAGACACAGCCACCCCAAAGTTTGGGACGGCTCTGTTTACAAGAACCTCGTTTACGGTACAAGTTCAATAGCGCAGAAAGTGAAAAATGGATAAAGAAGTTGTGGTACTTACGTACAATGCAATATCACTCAGCAATGAAATCTATGTCATCAGGCCCGTCGCAGCATAATGAGTGGATTCAGGTATGATGATTCTAACTGAAATAAGTCACACAGAAAAAGAAACATCATAAGATATCACTAATACACGGGATGTAAACTTGGCTATACAGGAACTGGATTACAAAACAGAACAGGGTCTCAAATTTAGAAAACCAACTTATGCTTGCTTAAGGGGAAAGGTGAGTTGGGGTGCTGCATCAAACCAGAGATTGAAATGAGCACAGATAAAGTTCCTTAAGCCAAATATAGAATAGACAAGAACTACTCCTTGCTCAACGAAATGGACTCAACACCCCATATTAAACGCCTAAGAATGTACCTGACTAGTAAGTATCTTAAAACCTATGGATTGCTATGTCTCTGAAAGAAAGTCAAGCGTGTGTACAGGGGCACAAACGCAGCAGTGATAGGATTGGAGAGGTTCGGTGAGCAAATGAAGACCCTTTGAAGTCATATTGCATGGTACCCATTCCACGGGTCTCAACTCTCCAGGTTTAAGGGATTCTTCCTTCAGCTAAAACATGCACGTGGAACCCAGAGTATGATCAACCGTGTGATCGGGAGACGTGTTCCAATATGTCTCAGTTCTCGTCCCCTGGTACTCGGGTGCAACATTCCAGACGCTTTACTAACACTCTCCCGACTTGGAGAGTCAGTGCCTTTAACCTCCTGTTTGGCCCAGTTTGCAATTTCTGCGGAAGATGAACAGGAATAGGGAGAACCAATGAGAGACTAGCTGGAGGTGTCTGGACGGGCAAATTTAACTCTCATTTCCCACCAGGAAGAGGAATTAACCAAAGGCTCAGCGTGCCGTGCCGGAACCAGATTAGGGCCTGAAGCAATCCTGCGGTGTTGCGGCCAGCTCACAAGAAAGCGAGTTGAAGAAAGGAGCTCAGGGGCACTGTAATTCACAAACCTGCAGAGTTATAAATGACAGCTATCGTCCAAAAATATACTGAAGTAAGGCTGCCAAGAGGACTTGAAAGCGGGGCAGAATTGCAGGAAACCGATTTCAGGAGGTAGACTGGAATTGCATTTAAAGCATAGGAAAAGAGGCAGAACGTCCACAATGATGCACTTGGCCAAAAAGGGCGTATGCGTTTTTTCCTGAATATATTCAGGAAAAAACGCATACGCCCTTTTTGGCCAACCAAGCAAGCTTGCAAAGGAAATCTGCACTACAATGAAGTCTCACTTCCCCCCGGTCAAAAGGGCCATCTGAAAAAAGTGTAAAATCCAGAAAGGCAGGACAGGCCATGGAGAACTGGGAGCCTTGTTATGCTGATGGGCGGGATGTAAATTGCCAACAGCCACTCGGGAGAGGTGTATGGTGTTTCCTGAAACATCTAAAAAACAAAGCAACAGAGCCTAGGGCACTTCCACTTATGGTCCTATAGCTTAGGGAAATTAAAATCAAAAAGACACAGCCACCCCAAAGTTTGGGACGGCTCTGTTTACAAGAACCTCGTTTACGGAACAAGTTCAATATCGCAGAAAGTGAAAAATGGATAAAGAAGTTGTGGTACTTACGTACAATGCAATATCACTCAGCAATGAAATCTATGTCATCAGGCCCGTAGCAGCATAATGAGTGGATTCAGGTATGATGATTCTAACTGAAATAAGTCACACAGAAAAAGAAACATCATAAGATATCACTAATACACGGAATGTAAACTTGGCTACACAGGAACTGGATTACAAAACAGAACAGGGTCTCAAATGTAGAAAACCAACTTATGCTTGCTTAAGGGGAAAGGTGAGTTGGGGTGCTGCATCAAACCAGAGATTGAAATGAGCACAGATAAAGTTCCTTAAGCCAAATATGGAATAGACAAGAACTACTCCTTGCTCAACGAAATGGACTCAACACCCCATATTAAACGCCTAAGAATGTACCTGACTAGTAAGTATCTTAAAACCTATGGATTGCTATGTCTCTGAAAGAAAATCAAGCGTGTGTACAGGGGCATAAAAGCAGCAGTGATAGGATTGGAGACGTTCGGTGAGCAAATGAAGACCCTTTGAAGTCATATTGCATGGTACCCATTCCACGAGACTCAACTCTCCAGGTTTAAGGGATTCTGCCTTCAGGTAAAACATGCACGTGGAACCCAGAGTATGATCAACCGTGTGATCGGGAGACGTGTTCCAATATGTCTCAGTTCTCGTCCCCTGGTACTCGGGTGCAACATTCCAGACGCTTTACTAACACTCTCCCGACTTGGAGAGTCAGTGCCTTTAACCTCCTGTTTGGCCCAGTTTGCAATTTCTGCGGAAGATGAACAGGAATAGGTAGAACCAATGAGAGACTAGCTGGAGGTGTCTGGACGGGCAAATTTAACTCTCATTTCCCACCAGGAAGAGGAATTAACCAAAGGCTCAGCGTGCCGTGCCGGAACCAGATTAGGGCCTGAAGCAATCCTGCGGTGTTGCGGCCAGCTCACAAGAAAGCGAGTTGAAGAAAGGAGCTCAGGGGCACTGTAATTCACAAACCTGCAGAGTTATAAATGACAGCTATCGTCCAAAAATATACTGAAGTAAGGCTGCCAAGAGGACTTGAAAGCGGGGCAGAATTGCAGGAAACCGATTTCAGGAGGTAGACTGGAATTGCATTTAAAGCATAGGAAAAGAGGCAGAACGTCCACAATGATGCACTTGGCCAAAAAGGGCGTATGCGTTTTTTCCTGAATATATTCAGGAAAAAACGCATACGCCCTTTTTGGCCAACCAAGCAAGCTTGCAAAGGAAATCTGCACTACAATGAAGTCTCACTTCCCCCCGGTCAAAAGGGCCATCTGAAAAAAGTGTAAAATCCAGAAAGGCAGGACAGGCCATGGAGAACTGGGAGCCTTGTTATGCTGATGGGCGGGATGTAAATTGCCAACAGCCACTCGGGAGAGGTGTATGGTGTTTCCTGAAACATCTAAAAAACAAAGCAACAGAGCCTAGGGCACTTCCACTTATGGTCCTATAGCTTAGGGAAATTAAAATCAAAAAGACACAGCCACCCCAAAGTTTGGGACGGCTCTGTTTACAAGAACCTCGTTTACGGTACAAGTTCAATATCGCAGAAAGTGAAAAATGGATAAAGAAGTTGTGGTACTTACGTACAATGCAATATCACTCAGCAATGAAATCTATGTCATCAGGCCCGTAGCAGCATAATGAGTGGATTCAGGTATGATGATTCTAACTGAAATAAGTCACACAGAAAAAGAAACATCATAAGATATCACTAATACACGGAATGTAAACTTGGCTACACAGGAACTGGATTACAAAACAGAACACTGTCTCAAATTTAGAAAACCAACTTATGCTTGCTTAAGGGGAAAGGTGAGTTGGGGTGCTGCATCAAACCAGAGATTGAAATGAGCACAGATAAAGTTCCTTAAGCCAAATATGGAATAGACAAGAACTACTCCTTGCTCAACGAAATGGACTCAACACCCCATATTAAACGCCTAAGAATGTACCTGACTAGTAAGTATCTTAAAACCTATGGATTGCTATGTCTCTGAAAGAAAATCAAGCGTGTGTACAGGGGCATAAAAGCAGCAGTGATAGGATTGGAGACGTTCGGTGAGCAAATGAAGACCCTTTGAAGTCATATTGCATGGTACCCATTCCACGAGACTCAACTCTCCAGGTTTAAGGGATTCTGCCTTCAGGTAAAACATGCACGTGGAACCCAGAGTATGATCAACCGTGTGATCGGGAGACGTGTTCCAATATGTCTCAGTTCTCGTCCCCTGGTACTCGGGTGCAACATTCCAGACGCTTTACTAACACTCTCCCGACTTGGAGAGTCAGTGCCTTTAACCTCCTGTTTGGCCCAGTTTGCAATTTCTGCGGAAGATGAACAGGAATAGGGAGAACCAATGAGAGACTAGCTGGAGGTGTCTGGACGGGCAAATTTAACTCTCATTTCCCACCAGGAAGAGGAATTAACCAAAGGCTCAGCGTGCCGTGCCGGAACCAGATTAGGGCCTGAAGCAATCCTGCGGTGTTGCGGCCAGCTCACAAGAAAGCGAGTTGAAGAAAGGAGCTCAGGGGCACTGTAATTCACAAACCTGCAGAGTTATAAATGACAGCTATCGTCCAAAAATATACTGAAGTAAGGCTGCCAAGAGGACTTGAAAGCGGGGCAGAATTGCAGGAAACCGATTTCAGGAGGTAGACTGGAATTGCATTTAAAGCATAGGAAAAGAGGCAGAACGTCCACAATGATGCACTTGGCCAAAAAGGGCGTATGCGTTTTTTCCTGAATATATTCAGGAAAAAACGCATACGCCCTTTTTGGCCAACCAAGCAAGCTTGCAAAGGAAATCTGCACTACAATGAAGTCTCACTTCCCCCCGGTCAAAAGGGCCATCTGAAAAAAGTGTAAAATCCAGAAAGGCAGGACAGGCCATGGAGAACTGGGAGCCTTGTTATGCTGATGGGCGGGATGTAAATTGCCAACAGCCACTCCGGAGAGGTGTATGGTGTTTCCTGAAACATCTAAAAAACAAAGCAACAGAGCCTAGGGCACTTCCACTTATGGTCCTATAGCTTAGGGAAATTAAAATCAAAAAGACACAGCCACCCCAAAGTTTGGGACGGCTCTGTTTACAAGAACCTCGTTTACGGTACAAGTTCAATAGCGCAGAAAGTGAAAAATGGATAAAGAAGTTGTGGTACTTACGTACAATGCAATATCACTCAGCAATGAAATCTATGTCATCAGGCCCGTCGCAGCATAATGAGTGGATTCAGGTATGATGATTCTAACTGAAATAAGTCACACAGAAAAAGAAACATCATAAGATATCACTAATACACGGGATGTAAACTTGGCTATACAGGAACTGGATTACAAAACAGAACAGGGTCTCAAATTTAGAAAACCAACTTATGCTTGCTTAAGGGGAAAGGTGAGTTGGGGTGCTGCATCAAACCAGAGATTGAAATGAGCACAGATAAAGTTCCTTAAGCCAAATATAGAATAGACAAGAACTACTCCTTGCTCAACGAAATGGACTCAACACCCCATATTAAACGCCTAAGAATGTACCTGACTAGTAAGTATCTTAAAACCTATGGATTGCTATGTCTCTGAAAGAAAATCAAGCGTGTGTACAGGGGCACAAACGCAGCAGTGATAGGATTGGAGAGGTTCGGTGAGCAAATGAAGACCCTTTGAAGTCATATTGCATGGTACCCATTCCACGGGTCTCAACTCTCCAGGTTTAAGGGATTCTTCCTTCAGCTAAAACATGCACGTGGAACCCAGAGTATGATCAACCGTGTGATCGGGAGACGTGTTCCAATATGTCTCAGTTCTCGTCCCCTGGTACTCGGGTGCAACATTCCAGACGCTTTACTAACACTCTCCCGACTTGGAGAGTCAGTGCCTTTAACCTCCTGTTTGGCCCAGTTTGCAATTTCTGCGGAAGATGAACAGGAATAGGGAGAACCAATGAGAGACTAGCTGGAGGTGTCTGGACGGGCAAATTTAACTCTCATTTCCCACCAGGAAGAGGAATTAACCAAAGGCTCAGCGTGCCGTGCCGGAACCAGATTAGGGCCTGAAGCAATCCTGCGGTGTTGCGGCCAGCTCACAAGAAAGCGAGTTGAAGAAAGGAGCTCAGGGGCACTGTAATTCACAAACCTGCAGAGTTATAAATGACAGCTATCGTCCAAAAATATACTGAAGTAAGGCTGCCAAGAGGACTTGAAAGCGGGGCAGAATTGCAGGAAACCGATTTCAGGAGGTAGACTGGAATTGCATTTAAAGCATAGGAAAAGAGGCAGAACGTCCACAATGATGCACTTGGCCAAAAAGGGCGTATGCGTTTTTTCCTGAATATATTCAGGAAAAAACGCATACGCCCTTTTTGGCCAACCAAGCAAGCTTGCAAAGGAAATCTGCACTACAATGAAGTCTCACTTCCCCCCGGTCAAAAGGGCCATCTGAAAAAAGTGTAAAATCCAGAAAGGCAGGACAGGCCATGGAGAACTGGGAGCCTTGTTATGCTGATGGGCGGGATGTAAATTGCCAACAGCCACTCGGGAGAGGTGTATGGTGTTTCCTGAAACATCTAAAAAACAAAGCAACAGAGCCTAGGGCACTTCCACTTATGGTCCTATAGCTTAGGGAAATTAAAATCAAAAAGACACAGCCACCCCAAAGTTTGGGACGGCTCTGTTTACAAGAACCTCGTTTACGGAACAAGTTCAATATCGCAGAAAGTGAAAAATGGATAAAGAAGTTGTGGTACTTACGTACAATGCAATATCACTCAGCAATGAAATCTATGTCATCAGGCCCGTAGCAGCATAATGAGTGGATTCAGGTATGATGATTCTAACTGAAATAAGTCACACAGAAAAAGAAACATCATAAGATATCACTAATACACGGAATGTAAACTTGGCTACACAGGAACTGGATTACAAAACAGAACAGGGTCTCAAATGTAGAAAACCAACTTATGCTTGCTTAAGGGGAAAGGTGAGTTGGGGTGCTGCATCAAACCAGAGATTGAAATGAGCACAGATAAAGTTCCTTAAGCCAAATATGGAATAGACAAGAACTACTCCTTGCTCAACGAAATGGACTCAACACCCCATATTAAACGCCTAAGAATGTACCTGACTAGTAAGTATCTTAAAACCTATGGATTGCTATGTCTCTGAAAGAAAATCAAGCGTGTGTACAGGGGCATAAAAGCAGCAGTGATAGGATTGGAGACGTTCGGTGAGCAAATGAAGACCGTTTGAAGTCATATTGCATGGTACCCATTCCACGAGACTCAACTCTCCAGGTTTAAGGGATTCTGCCTTCAGGTAAAACATGCACGTGGAACCCAGAGTATGATCAACCGTGTGATCGGGAGACGTGTTCCAATATGTCTCAGTTCTCGTCCCCTGGTACTCGGGTGCAACATTCCAGACGCTTTACTAACACTCTCCCGACTTGGAGAGTCAGTGCCTTTAACCTCCTGTTTGGCCCAGTTTGCAATTTCTGCGGAAGATGAACAGGAATAGGTAGAACCAATGAGAGACTAGCTGGAGGTGTCTGGACGGGCAAATTTAACTCTCATTTCCCACCAGGAAGAGGAATTAACCAAAGGCTCAGCATGCCGTGCCGGAACCAGATTAGGGCCTGAAGCAATCCTGCGGTGTTGCGGCCAGCTCACAAGAAAGCGAGTTGAAGAAAGGAGCTCAGGGGCACTGTAATTCACAAACCTGCAGAGTTATAAATGACAGCTATCGTCCAAAAATATACTGAAGTAAGGCTGCCAAGAGGACTTGAAAGCGGGGCAGAATTGCAGGAAACCGATTTCAGGAGGTAGACTGGAATTGCATTTAAAGCATAGGAAAAGAGGCAGAACGTCCACAATGATGCACTTGGCCAAAAAGGGCGTATGCGTTTTTTCCTGAATATATTCAGGAAAAAACGCATACGCCCTTTTTGGCCAACCAAGCAAGCTTGCAAAGGAAATCTGCACTACAATGAAGTCTCACTTCCCCCCGGTCAAAAGGGCCATCTGAAAAAAGTGTAAAATCCAGAAAGGCAGGACAGGCCATGGAGAACTGGGAGCCTTGTTATGCTGATGGGCGGGATGTAAATTGCCAACAGCCACTCGGGAGAGGTGTATGGTGTTTCCTGAAACATCTAAAAAACAAAGCAACAGAGCCTAGGGCACTTCCACTTATGGTCCTATAGCTTAGGGAAATTAAAATCAAAAAGACACAGCCACCCCAAAGTTTGGGACGGCTCTGTTTACAAGAACCTCGTTTACGGTACAAGTTCAATATCGCAGAAAGTGAAAAATGGATAAAGAAGTTGTGGTACTTACGTACAATGCAATATCACTCAGCAATGAAATCTATGTCATCAGGCCCGTAGCAGCATAATGAGTGGATTCAGGTATGATGATTCTAACTGAAATAAGTCACACAGAAAAAGAAACATCATAAGATATCACTAATACACGGAATGTAAACTTGGCTACACAGGAACTGGATTACAAAACAGAACACTGTCTCAAATTTAGAAAACCAACTTATGCTTGCTTAAGGGGAAAGGTGAGTTGGGGTGCTGCATAAAACCAGAGATTGAAATGAGCACAGATAAAGTTCCTTAAGCCAAATATAGAATAGACAAGAACTACTCCTTGCTCAACGAAATGGACTCAACACCCCATATTAAACGCCTAAGAATGTACCTGACTAGTAAGTATCTTAAAACCTATGGATTGCTATGTCGCTGAAAGAAAATCAAGCGTGTGTACAGGGGCATAAACGCAGCAGTGATAGGATTGGAGAGGTTCGGTGAGCAAATGAAGACCCTTTGAAGTCATATTGCATGGTACCCATTCCACGGGTCTCAACTCTCCAGGTTTAAGGGATTCTTCCTTCAGCTAAAACATGCACGTGGAACCCAGAGTATGATCAACCGTGTGATCGGGAGACGTGTTCCAATATGTCTCAGTTCTCGTCCCCTGGTACTCGGGTGCAACATTCCAGACGCTTTACTAACACTCTCCCGACTTGGAGAGTCAGTGCCTTTAACCTCCTGTTTGGCCCAGTTTGCAATTTCTGCGGAAGATGAACAGGAATAGGGAGAACCAATGAGAGACTAGCTGGAGGTGTCTGGACGGGCAAATTTAACTCTCATTTCCCACCAGGAAGAGGAATTAACCTAAGGCTCAGCGTGCCGTGCCAGAACCAGATTAGGGCCTGAAGCAATCCTGCGGTGTTGCGGCCAGCTCACAAGAAAGCGAGTTGAAGAAAGGAGCTCAGGGGCACTGTAATTCACAAACCTGCAGAGTTATAAATGACAGCTATCGTCCAAAAATATACTGAAGTAAGGCTGCCAAGAGGACTTGAAAGCGGGGCAGAATTGCAGGAAACCGATTTCAGGAGGTAGACTGGAATTGCATTTAAAGCATAGGAAAAGAGGCAGAACGTCCACAATGATGCACTTGGCCAAAAAGGGCGTATGCGTTTTTTCCTGAATATATTCAGGAAAAAACGCATACGCCCTTTTTGGCCAACCAAGCAAGCTTGCAAAGGAAATCTGCACTACAATGAAGTCTCACTTCCCCCCGGTCAAAAGGGCCATCTGAAAAAAGTGTAAAATCCAGAAAGGCAGGACAGGCCATGGAGAACTGGGAGCCTTGTTATGCTGATGGGCGGGATGTAAATTGCCAAGAGCCACTCGGAAGAGGTGTATGGTGTTTCCTGAAACATCTAAAAAACAAAGCAACAGAGCCTAGGGCACTTCCACTTATGGTCCTATAGCTTAGGGAAATTAAAATCAAAAAGACACAGCCACCCCAAAGTTTGGGACAGCTCTGTTTACAAGAACCTCGTTTACGGTACAAGTTCAATATCGCAGAAAGTGAAAAATGGATAAAGAAGTTGTGGTACTTACGTACAATGCAATATCACTCAGCAATGAAATCTATGTCATCAGGCCCGTAGCAGCATAATGAGTGGATTCAGGTATGATGATTCTAACTGAAATAAGTCACACAGAAAAAGAAACATCATAAGATATCACTAATACACGGAATGTAAACTTGGCTACACAGGAACTGGATTACAAAACAGAACAGGGTCTCAAATTTAGAAAACCAACTTATGCTTGCTTAAGGGGAAAGGTGAGTTGGGGTGCTGCATAAAACCAGAGATTGAAATGAGCACAGATAAAGTTCCTTAAGCCAAATATGGAATAGACAAGAACTACTCCTTGCTCAACGAAATGGACTCAACACCCCATATTAAACGCCTAAGAATGTACCTGACTAGTAAGTATCTTAAAACCTATGGATTGCTATGTGTCTGAAAGAAAATCAAGCGTGTGTACAGGGGCATAAACGCAGCAGTGATAGGATTGGAGACGTTCGGTGAGCAAATGAAGACCCTTTGAAGTCATATTGCATGGTACCCATTCCACGGGTCTCAACTCTCCAGGTTTAAGGGATTCTGCCTTCAGGTAAAACATGCACGTGGAACCCAGAGTATGATCAACCGTGTGATCGGGAGACGTGTTCCAATATGTCTCAGTTCTCGTCCCCTGGTACTCGGGTGCAACATTCCACACGCTTTACTAACACTCTCCCGACTTGGAGAGTCAGTGCCTTTATCCTCCTGTTTGGCCCATTTGCAATTTCTGAGGAAGATGAACAGGAATAGGGAGAACCAATGAGAGACTAGCTGGAGGTGTCTGGACGGGCAAATTTAACTCTCATTTCCCACCAGGAAGAGGAATTAACCAAAAGCTCAGCGTGCCGTGCCGGAACCAGAATAGGGCCTGAAGCAATCCTGCGGTGTTGCGGCCAGCTCACAAGAAAGCGAGTTGAAGAAAGGAGCTCAGGGGCACTGTAATTCACAAACCTGCAGAGTTATAAATGACAGCTATCGTCCAAAAATATACTGAAGTAAGGCTGCCAAGAGGACTTGAAAGCGGGGCAGAATTGCAGGAAACCGATTTCAGGAGGTAGACTGGAATTGCATTTAAAGCATAGGAAAAGAGGCAGAACGTCCACAATGATGCGCTTGGCCAAAAAGGGCGTATGAGTTTATTCCTTTCAGGAAAAAACGCATACGCCCTTTTTGGCCAACCAAGCAAGCTTGCAAAGGAAATCTGCACTACAATGAAGTCTCACTTCCCCCCGGTCAAAAGGGCCATCTGAAAAAAGTGTAAAATCCAGAAAGGCAGGACAGGCCATGGAGAACTGGGAGCCTTGTTATGCTGATGGGCGGGATGTAAATTGCCAACAGCCACTCGGGAGAGGTGTATGGTGTTTCCTGAAACATCTAAAAAACAAAGCAACAGAGCCTAGGGCACTTCCACTTATGGTCCTATAGCTTAGGGAAATTAAAATCAAAAAGACACAGCCACCCCAAAGTTTGGGACGGCTCTGTTTACAAGAACCTCGTTTACGGAACAAGTTCAATATCGCAGAAAGTGAAAAATGGATAAAGAAGTTGTGGTACTTACGTACAATGCAATATCACTCAGCAATGAAATCTATGTCATCAGGCCCATAGCAGCATAATGAGTGGATTCAGGTATGATGATTCTAACTGAAATAAGTCATACAGAAAAAGAAACATCATAAGATATCACTAATACACGGAATGTAAACTTGGCTACACAGGAACTGGATTACAAAACAGAACAGGGTCTCAAATTTAGAAAACCAACTTATGCTTGCTTAAGGGGAAAGGTGAGTTGGGGTGCTGCATAAAACCAGAGATTGAAATGAGCACAGATAAAGTTCCTTAAGCCAAATATAGAATAGACAAGAACTACTCCTTGCTCAACGAAATGGACTCAACACCCCATATTAAATGCCTAAGAATGTACCTGACTAGTAAGTATCTTAAAACCTATGCACTGCTATGTCTCTGAAAGAAAATCAAGCATGTGTACAGGGGCATAAACGCAGCAGTGATAGGATTGGAGAGGTTCGGTGAGCAAATGAAGACCCTTTGAAGTCATATTGCATGGTACCCATTCCACGCGTCTCAACTCTCCAGGTTTAAGGGATTCTTCCTTCAGCTAAAACATGCACGTGGAACCCAGAGTATGATCAACCGTGTGATCGGGAGACGTGTTCCAATATGTCTCAGTTCTCGTCCCCTGGTACTCGGGTGCAACATTCCAGACGCTTTACTAACACTCTCCCGACTTGGAGAGTCAGTGCCTTTAACCTCCTGTTTGGCCCAGTTTGCAATTTCTGTGGAAGATGAACAGGAATAGGGAGAACCAATGAGAGACTAGCTGGAGGTGTCTGGACGGGCAAATTTAACTCTCATTTCCCACCAGGAAGAGGAATTAACCAAAGGCTCAGCGTGCCGTGCCGGAACCAGATTAGGGCCTGAAGCAATCCTGCGGTGTTGCGGCCAGCTCACAAGAAAGCGAGTTGAAGAAAGGAGCTCAGGGGCACTGTAATTCACAAACCTGCAGAGTTATAAATGACAGCTATCGTCCAAAAATATACTGAAGTAAGGCTGCCAAGAGGACTTGAAAGCGGGGCAGAATTGCAGGAAACCGATTTCAGGAGGTAGACTGGAATTGCATTTAAAGCATAGGAAAAGAGGCAGAACGTCCACAATGATGCACTTGGCCAAAAAGGGCGTATGCGTTTTTTCCTGAATATATTCAGGAAAAAACGCATACGCCCTTTTTGGCCAACCAAGCAAGCTTGCAAAGGAAATCTGCACTACAATGAAGTCTCACTTCCCCCCGGTCAAAAGGGCCATCTGAAAAAAGTGTAAAATCCAGAAAGGCAGGACAGGCCATGGAGAACTGGGAGCCTTGTTATGCTGATGGGCGGGATGTAAATTGCCAACAGCCACTCGGGAGAGGTGTATGGTGTTTCCTGAAACATCTAAAAAACAAAGCAACAGAGCCTAGGGCACTTCCACTTATGGTCCTATAGCTTAGGGAAATTAAAATCAAAAAGACACAGCCACCCCAAAGTTTGGGACGGCTCTGTTTACAAGAACCTCGTTTACGGTACAAGTTCAATATCGCAGAAAGTGAAAAATGGATAAAGAAGTTGTGGTACTTACGTACAATGCAATATCACTCAGCAATGAAATCTATGTCATCAGGCCCGTAGCAGCATAATGAGTGGATTCAGGTATGATGATTCTAACTGAAATAAGTCACACAGAAAAAGAAACATCATAAGATATCACTAATACACGGAATGTAAACTTGGCTACACAGGAACTGGATTACAAAACAGAACAGGGTCTCAAATTTAGAAAACCAACTTATGCTTGCTTAAGGGGAAAGGTGAGTTGGGGTGCTGCATCAAACCAGAGATTGAAATGAGCACAGATAAAGTTCATTAAGCCAAATATAGAATAGACAAGAACTACTCCTTGCTCAACGAAATGGACTCAACACCCCATATTAAATGCCTAAGAATGTACCTGACTAGTAAGTATCTTAAAACCTATGCACTGCTATGTCTCTGAAAGAAAATCAAGCATGTGTACAGGGGCATAAACGCAGCAGTGATAGGATTGGAGAGGTTCGGTGAGCAAATGAAGACCCTTTGAAGTCATATTGCATGGTACCCATTCCACGGGTCTCAACTCTCCAGGTTTAAGGGATTCTGCCTTCAGGTAAAACATGCACGTGGAACCCAGAGTATGATCAACCGTGTGATCGGGAGACGTGTTCCAATATGTCTCAGTTCTCGTCCCCTGGTACTCGGGTGCAACATTCCACACGCTTTACTAACACTCTCCCGACTTGGAGAGTCAGTGCCTTTATCCTCCTGTTTGGCCCATTTGCAATTTCTGAGGAAGATGAACAGGAATAGGGAGAACCAATGAGAGACTAGCTGGAGGTGTCTGGACGGGCAAATTTAACTCTCATTTCCTACCAGGAAGAGGAATTAACCAAAAGCTCAGCGTGCCGTGCCGGAACCAGAATAGGGCCTGAAGCAATCCTGCGGTGTTGCGGCCAGCTCACAAGAAAGCGAGTTGAAGAAAGGAGCTCAGGGGCACTGTAATTCACAAACCTGCAGAGTTATAAATGACAGCTATCGTCCAAAAATATACTGAAGTAAGGCTGCCAAGAGGACTTGAAAGCGGGGCAGAATTGCAGGAAACCGATTTCAGGAGGTAGACTGGAATTGCATTTAAAGCATAGGAAAAGAGGCAGAACGTCCACAATGATGCGCTTGGCCAAAAAGGGCGTATGCGTTTTTTCCTGAATATATTCAGGAAAAAATGCATACGCCCTTTTTGGCGAACCAAGCAAGCTTGCAAAGGAAATCTGCACTACAATGAAGTCTCACTTCCCCCCGGTCAAAAGGGCCATCTGAAAAAAGTGTAAAATCCAGAAAGGCAGGACAGGCCATGGAGAACTGGGAGCCTTGTTATGCTGATGGGCGGGATGTAAATTGCCAACAGCCACTCGGGAGAGGTGTATGGTGTTTCCTGAAACATCTAAAAAACAAAGCAACAGAGCCTAGGGCACTTCCACTTATGGTCCTATAGCTTAGGGAAATTAAAATCAAAAAGACACAGCCACCCCAAAGTTTGGGACGGCTCTGTTTACAAGAACCTCGTTTACGGAACAAGTTCAATATCACAGAAAGTGAAAAATGGATAAAGAAGTTGTGGTACTTACGTACAATGCAATATCACTCAGCAATGAAATCTATGTCATCAGGCCCGTAGCAGCATAATGAGTGGATTCAGGTATAATGATTCTAACTGAAATAAGTCACACAGAAAAAGAAACATCATAAGATATCACTAATACACGGAATGTAAACTTGGCTACACAGGAACTGGATTACAAAACAGAACAGGGTCTCAAATTTAGAAAACCAACTTATGCTTGCTTAAGGGGAAAGGTGAGTTGGGGTGCTGCATAAAACCAGAGATTGAAATGAACACAGATAAAGTTCCTTAAGCCAAATATAGAATAGACAAGAACTACTCCTTGCTCAACGAAATGGACTCAACACCCCATATTAAACGCCTAAGAATGTACCTGACTAGTAAGTATCTTAAAACCTATGGATTGCTATGTCTCTGAAAGAAAATCAAGCGTGTGTACAGGGGCATAAACGCAGCAGTGATAGGATTGGAGAGGTTCGGTGAGCAAATGAAGACCCTTTGAAGTCATATTGCATGGTACCCATTCCACGGGTCTCAACTCTCCAGGTTTAAGGGATTCTTCCTTCAGCTAAAACATGCACGTGGAACCCAGAGTATGATCAACCGTGTGATCGGGAGACGTGTTCCAATATGTCTCAGTTCTCGTCCCCTGGTACTCGGGTGCAACATTCCAGACGCTTTACTAACACTCTCCCGACTTGGAGAGTCAGTGCCTTTAACCTCCTGTTTGGCCCAGTTTGCAATTTCTGCGGAAGATGAACAGGAATAGGGAGAACCAATGAGAGACTAGCTGGAGGTGTCTGGACGGGCAAATTTAACTCTCATTTCCCACCAGGAAGAGGAATTAACCAAAGGCTCAGCGTGCCGTGCCGGAACCAGATTAGGGCCTGAAGCAATCCTGCGGTGTTGCGGCCAGCTCACAAGAAAGCGAGTTGAAGAAAGGAGCTCAGGGGCACTGTAATTCACAAACCTGCAGAGTTATAAATGACAGCTATCGTCCAAAAATATACTGAAGTAAGGCTGCCAGAGGACTTGAAAGCGGGGCAGAATTGCAGGAAACCGATTTCAGGAGGTAGACTGGAATTGCATTTAAAGCATAGGAAAAGAGGCAGAACGTCCACAATGATGCACTTGGCCAAAAAGGGCGTATGCGTTTTTTCCTGAATATATTCAGGAAAAAACGCATACGCCCTTTTTGGCCAACCAAGCAAGCTTGCAAAGGAAATCTGCACTACAATGAAGTCTCACTTCCCCCCGGTCAAAAGGGCCATCTGAAAAAAGTGTAAAATCCAGAAAGGCAGGACAGGCCATGGAGAACTGGGAGCCTTGTTATGCTGATGGGCAGGATGTAAATTGCCAAGAGCCACTCCGGAGAGGTGTATGGTGTTTCCTGAAACATCTAAAAAACAAAGCAACAGAGCCTAGGGCACTTCCACTTATGGTCCTATAGCTTAGGGAAATTAAAATCAAAAAGACACAGCCACCCCAAAGTTTGGGACGGCTCTGTTTACAAGAACCTCGTTTACGGTACAAGTTCAATATCGCAGAAAGTGAAAAATGGATAAAGAAGTTGTGGTACTTACGTACAATGCAATATCACTCAGCAATGAAATCTATGTCATCAGGCCCGTAGCAGCATAATGAGTGGATTCAGGTATGATGATTCTAACTGAAATAAGTCACACAGAAAAAGAAACATCATAAGATATCACTAATACACGGGATGTAAACTTGGCTACACAGGAACTGGATTACAAAACAGAACAGGGTCTCAAATTTAGAAAACCAACTAATGCTTGCTTAAGGGGAAAGGTGAGTTGGGGTGCTGCATAAAACCAGAGATTTAAATGAACACAGATAAAGTTCCTTAAGCCAAATATGGAATAGACAAGAACTACTCCTTGCTCAACGAAATGGACTCAACACCCCATATTAAACGCCTAAGAATGTACCTGACTAGTAAGTAACTTAAAACCTATGAATTGCTATGTCTCTGAAAGAAAATCAAGCGTGTGTACAGGGGCAGAAACGCAGCAGTGATAGGATTGGAGAGGTTCGGTGAGCAAATGAAGACCCTTTGAAGTCATATTGCATGGTACCCATTCCACGGGTCTCAACTCTCCAGGTTTAAGGGATTCTGCCTTCAGGTAAAACATGCACGTGGAACACAGAGTATGATCACCCGTGTGATCGGGAGACATGTTCCAATATGTCTCAGTTCTCGTCCCCTGGTACTCGGGTGCAACATTCCAGACGCTTTACTAACACTCTCCCGACGTGGAGAGTCAGTGCCTTTAACCTCCTGTTTGGCCAAGTTTGCAATTTCTGCGGAAGATGAACAGGAATAGGGAGAACCAATGAGAGACTAGCTGGAGGTGTCTGGACGGGCAAATTTAACTCTCATTTCCCACCAGGAAGAGGAATTAACCAAAGGCTCAGCGTGCCGTGCCGGAACAAGATTAGGGCCTGAAGCAATCCTGCGGTGTTGCGGCCAGCTCACAAGAAAGCGAGTTGAAGAAAGGAGCTCAGGGGCACTGTAATTCACAAACCTGCAGAGTTATAAATGACAGCTATCGTCCAAAAATACACTGAAGTAAGGCTGCCAAGAGGACTTGAGAGCGGGGCAGAATTGCAGGAAACCGATTTCAGGAGGTAGACTGGAATTGCATTTAAAGCATAGGAAAAGAGGCAGAACGTCCACAATGATGCACTTGGCCAAAAAGGGCGTATGCGTTTTTTCCTGAATATATTCAGGAAAAAACGCATACGCCCTTTTTGGCCAACCAAGCAAGCTTGCAAAGGAAATCTGCACTACAATGAAGTCTCACTTCCCCCTGGTCAAAAGGGCCATCTGAAAAAAGTAAAATCCAGAAAGGCAGGACAGGCCATGGAGAACTGGGAGCCTTGTTATGCTGATGGGCGGGATGTAAATTGCCAACAGCCACTCGGGAGAGGTGTATGGTGTTTCCTGAAACATCTAAAAAACAAAGCAACAGAGCCTAGGGCACTTCCACTTATGGTCCTATAGCTTAGGGAAATTAAAATCAAAAAGACACAGCCACCCCAAAGTTTGGGACGGCTCTGTTTACAAGAACCTCGTTTACGGTACAAGTTCAATAGCGCAGAAAGTGAAAAATGGATAAAGAAGTTGTGGTACTTACGTACAATGCAATATCACTCAGCAATGAAATCTATGTCATCAGGCCCGTAGCAGCATAATGAGTGGATTCAGGTATGATGATTCTAACTGAAATAAGTCACACAGAAAAAGAAACATCATAAGATATCACTAATACACGGGATGTAAACTTGGCTACACAGGAACTGGATTACAAAACAGAACAGGGTCTCAAATTTAGAAAACCAACTTATGCTTGCTTAAGGGGAAAGGTGAGTTGGGGTGCTGCATAAAACCAGAGATTGAAATGAGCACAGATAAAGTTCCTTAAGCCAAATATGGAATAGACAAGAACTACTCCTTGCTCAACGAAATGGACTCAACACCCCATATTAAACGCCTAAGAAAGTACCTGACTAGTAAGTATCTTAAAACCTATGGATTGCTATGTCTCTGAAAGAAAATCAAGCGTGTGTACAGGGGCATAAACGCAGCAGTGATAGGATTAGAGAGGTTCGGTGAGCAAATGAAGACCCTTTGAAGTCATATTGCATGGTACCCATTCCACGGGTCTCAACTCTCCAGGTTTAAGGGATTCTTCCTTCAGCTAAAACATGCACGTGGAACCCAGAGTATGATCAACCGTGTGATCGGGAGACGTGTTCCAATATGTCTCAGTTCTCGTCCCCTGGTACTCGGGTGCAACATTCCAGACGCTTTACTAACACTCTCCCGACTTGGAGAGTCAGTGCCTTTAACCTCCTGTTTGGCCCAGTTTGCAATTTCTGCGGAAGATGAACAGGAATAGGGAGAACCAATGAGAGACTAGCTGGAGGTGTCTGGACGGGCAAATTTAACTCTCATTTCCCACCAGGAAGAGGAATTAACCAAAGGCTCAGCGTGCCGTGCCGGAACCAGATTAGGGCCTGAAGCAATCCTGCGGTGTTGTGGCCAGCTCACAAGAAAGCGAGTTGAAGAAAGGAGCTCAGGGGCACTGTAATTCACAAACCTGCAGAGTTATAAATGACAGCTATCGTCCAAAAATATACTGAAGTAAGGCTGCCAAGAGGACTTGAAAGCGGGGCAGAATTGCAGGAAACCGATTTCAGGAGGTAGACTGGAATTGCATTTAAAGCATAGGAAAAGAGGCAGAACGTCCACAATGATGCACTTGGCCAAAAAGGGCGTATGCGTTTTTTCCTGAATATATTCAGGAAAAAACGCATACGCCCTTTTTGGCCAACCAAGCAAGCTTGCAAAGGAAATCTGCACTACAATGAAGTCTCACTTCCCCCCAGTCAAAAGGGCCATCTGAAAAAAGTGTAAAATCCAGAAAGGCAGGACAGGCCATGGAGAACTGGGAGCCTTGTTATGCTGATGGGCGGGATGTAAATTGCCAACAGCCACTCGGGAGAGGTGTATGGTGTTTCCTGAAACATCTAAAAAACAAAGCAACAGAGCCTAGGGCACTTCCACTTATGGTCCTATAGCTTAGGGAAATTAAAATCAAAAAGACACAGCCACCCCAAAGTTTGGGACGGCTCTGTTTACAAGAACCTCGTTTACGGTACAAGTTCAATAGCGCAGAAAGTGAAAAATGGATAAAGAAGTTGTGGTACTTACGTACAATGCAATATCACTCAGCAATGAAATCTATGTCATCAGGCCCGTAGCAGCATAATGAGTGGATTCAGGTATGATGATTCTAACTGAAATAAGTCACACAGAAAAAGAAACATCATAAGATATCACTAATACACGGGATGTAAACTTGGCTACACAGGAACTGGATTACAAAACAGAACAGGGTCTCAAATTTAGAAAACCAACTTATGCTTGCTTAAGGGGAAAGGTGAGTTGGGGTGCTGCATAAAACCAGAGATTGAAATGAGCACAGATAAAGTTCCTTAAGCCAAATATGGAATAGACAAGAACTACTCCTTGCTCAACGAAATGGACTCAACACCCCATATTAAACGCCTAAGAAAGTACCTGACTAGTAAGTATCTTAAAACCTATGGATTGCTATGTCTCTGAAAGAAAATCAAGCGTGTGTACAGGGGCATAAACGCAGCAGTGATAGGATTAGAGAGGTTCGGTGAGCAAATGAAGACCCTTTGAAGTCATATTGCATGGTACCCATTCCACGGGTCTCAACTCTCCAGGTTTAAGGGATTCTTCCTTCAGCTAAAACATGCACGTGGAACCCAGAGTATGATCAACCGTGTGATCGGGAGACGTGTTCCAATATGTCTCAGTTCTCGTCCCCTGGTACTCGGGTGCAACATTCCAGACGCTTTACTAACACTCTCCCGACTTGGAGAGTCAGTGCCTTTAACCTCCTGTTTGGCCCAGTTTGCAATTTCTGCGGAAGATGAACAGGAATAGGGAGAACCAATGAGAGACTAGCTGGAGGTGTCTGGATGGGCAAATTTAACTCTCATTTCCCACCAGGAAGAGGAATTAACCAAAGGCTCAGCGTGCCGTGCCGGAACCAGATTAGGGCCTGAAGCAATCCTGCGGTGTTGCGGCCAGCTCACAAGAAAGCGAGTTGAAGAAAGGAGCTCAGGGGCACTGTAATTCACAAACCTGCAGAGTTATAAATGACAGCTATCGTCCAAAAATATACTGAAGTAAGGCTGCCAAGAGGACTTGAAAGCGGGGCAGAATTGCAGGAAACCGATTTCAGGAGGTAGACTGGAATTGCATTTAAAGCATAGGAAAAGAGGCAGAACGTCCACAATGATGCACTTGGCCAAAAAGGGCGTATGCGTTTTTTCCTGAATATATTCAGGAAAAAACGCATACGCCCTTTTTGGCCAACCAAGCAAGCTTGCAAAGGAAATCTGCACTACAATGAAGTCTCACTTCCCCCCGGTCAAAAGGGCCATCTGAAAAAAGTGTAAAATCCAGAAAGGCAGGACAGGCCATGGAGAACTGGGAGCCTTGTTATGCTGATGGGCGGGATGTAAATTGCCAAGAGCCACTCGGGAGAGGTGTATGGTGTTTCCTGAAACATCTAAAAAACAAAGCAACAGAGCCTAGGGCACTTCCACTTATGGTCCTATAGCTTAGGGAAATTAAAATCAAAAAGACACAGCCACCCCAAAGTTTGGGACGGCTCTGTTTACAAGAACCTCGTTTACGGTACAAGTTCAATATCGCAGAAAGTGAAAAATGGATAAAGAAGTTGTGGTACTTACGTACAATGCAATATCACTCAGCAATGAAATCTATGTCATCAGGCCTGTAGCAGCATAATGAGTGCATTCAGGTATGATGATTCTAACTGAAATAAGTCACACAGAAAAAGAAACATCATAAGATATCACTAATACACGGGATGTAAACTTGGCTACACAGGAACTGGATTACAAAACAGAACAGGGTCTCAAATTTAGAAAACCAACTTATGCTTGCTTAAGGGGAAAGGTGAGTTGGGGTGCTGCATAAAACCAGAGATTGAAATGAGCACAGATAAAGTTCCTTAAGCCAAATATGGAATAGACAAGAACTACTCCTTGCTCAACGAAATGGACTCAACACCCCATATTAAACGCCTAAGAATGTACCTGACTAGTAAGTATCTTAAAACCTATGCACTGCTATGTCTCTGAAAGAAAATCAAGCGTGTGTACAGGGGCATAAACGCAGCAGTGATAGGATTGGAGAGGTTCGGTGAGCAAATGAAGACCCTTTGAAGTCATATTGCATGGTACCCATTCCACGGGTCTCAACTCTCCAGGTTTAAGGGATTCTTCCTTCAGCTAAAACATGCACGTGGAACCCAGAGTATGATCAACCGTGTGATCGGGAGACGTGTTCCAATATGTCTCAGTTCTCGTCCCCTGGTACTCGGGTGCAACATTCCAGACGCTTTACTAACACTCTCCCGACTTGGAGAGTCAGTGCCTTTAACCTCCTGTTTGGCCCAGTTTGCAATTTCTGCGGAAGATGAACAGGAATAGGGAGAACCAATGAGAGACTAGCTGGAGGTGTCTGGACGGGCAAATTTAACTCTCATTTCCCACCAGGAAGAGGAATTAACCAAAGGCTCAGCGTGCCGTGCCGGAACCAGATTAGGGCCTGAAGCAATCCTGCGGTGTTGCGGCCAGCTCACAAGAAAGCGAGTTGAAGAAAGGAGCTCAGGGGCACTGTAATTCACAAACCTGCAGAGTTATAAATGACAGCTATCGTCCAAAAATATACTGAAGTAAGGCTGCCAAGAGGACTTGAAAGCGGGGCAGAATTGCAGGAAACCGATTTCAGGAGGTAGACTGGAATTGCATTTAAAGCATAGGAAAAGAGGCAGAACGTCCACAATGATGCACTTGGCCAAAAAGGGCGTATGCGTTTTTTCCTGAATATATTCAGGAAAAAACGCATACGCCCTTTTTGGCCAACCAAGCAAGCTTGCAAAGGAAATCTGCACTACAATGAAGTCTCACTTCCCCCCGGTCAAAAGGGCCATCTGAAAAAAGTGTAAAATCCAGAAAGGCAGGACAGGCCATGGAGAACTGGGAACCTTGTTATGCTGATGGGCAGGATGTAAATTGCCAAGAGCCACTCGGGAGAGGTGTATGGTGTTTCCTGAAACATCTAAAAAACAAAGCAACAGAGCCTAGGGCACTTCCACTTATGGTCCTATAGCTTAGGGAAATTAAAATCAAAAAGACACAGCCACCCCAAAGTTTGGGACGGCTCTGTTTACAAGAACCTCGTTTACGGTACAAGTTCAATATCGCAGAAAGTGAAAAATGGATAAAGAAGTTGTGGTACTTACGTACAATGCAATATCACTCAGCAATGAAATCTATGTCATCAGGCCCGTAGCAGCATAATGAGTGGATTCAGGTATGATGATTCTAACTGAAATAAGTCACACAGAAAAAGAAACATCATAAGATATCACTAATACACGGGATGTAAACTTGGCTACACAGGAACTGGATTACAAAACAGAACAGGGTCTCAAATTTAGAAAACCAACTTATGCTTGCTTAAGGGGAAAGGTGAGTTGGGGTGCTGCATAAAACCAGAGATTGAAATGAGCACAGATAAAGTTCCTTAAGCCAAATATGGAATAGACAAGAACTACTCCTTGCTCAACGAAATGGACTCAACACCCCATATTAAACGCCTAAGAATGTACCTGACTAGTAAGTATCTTAAAACCTATGGATTGCTATGTCTCTGAAAGAAAATCAAGCGTGTGTACAGGGGCATAAACGCAGCAGTGATAGGATTGGAGAGGTTCGGTGAGCAAATGAAGACCCTTTGAAGTCATATTGCATGGTACCCATTCCACGGGTCTCAACTCTCCAGGTTTAAGGGATTCTTCCTTCAGCTAAAACATGCACGTGGAACCCAGAGTATGATCAACCGTGTGATCGGGAGACGTGTTCCAATATGTCTCAGTTCTCGTCCCCTGGTACTCGGGTGCAACATTCCAGACGCTTTACTAACACTCTCCCGACTTGGAGAGTCAGTGCCTTTAACCTCCTGTTTGGCCCAGTTTGCAATTTCTGCGGAAGATGAACAGGAATAGGGAGAACCAATGAGAGACTAGCTGGAGGTGTCTGGACGGGCAAATTTAACTCTCATTTCCCACCAGGAAGAGGAATTAACCAAAGGCTCAGCGTGCCGTGCCGGAACCAGATTAGGGCCTGAAGCAATCCTGCGGTGTTGCGGCCAGCTCACAAGAAAGCGAGTTGAAGAAAGGAGCTCAGGGGCACTGTAATTCACAAACCTGCAGAGTTATAAATGACAGCTATCGTCCAAAAATATACTGAAGTAAGGCTGCCAAGAGGACTTGAAAGCGGGGCAGAATTGCAGGAAACCGATTTCAGGAGGTAGACTGGAATTGCATTTAAAGCATAGGAAAAGAGGCAGAACGTCCACAATGATGCACTTGGCCAAAAAGGGCGTATGCGTTTTTTCCTGAGGAAAAAACGCATACGCCCTTTTTGGCCAACCAAGCAAGCTTGCAAAGGAAATCTGCACTACAATGAAGTCTCACTTCCCCCCGGTCAAAAGGGCCATCTGAAAAAAGTGTAAAATCCAGAAAGGCAGGACAGGCCATGGAGAACTGGGAGCCTTGTTATGCTGATGGGCGGGATGTAAATTGCCAACAGCCACTCGGGAGAGGTGTATGGTGTTTCCTGAAACATCTAAAAAACAAAGCAACAGAGCCTAGGGCACTTCCACTTATGGTCCTATAGCTTAGGGAAATTAAAATCAAAAAGACACAGCCACCCCAAAGTTTGGGACCGCTCTGTTTACAAGAACCTCGTTTACGGTACAAGTTCAATATCGCAGAAAGTGAAAAATGGATAAAGAAGTTGTGGTACTTACGTACAATGCAATATCACTCAGCAATGAAATCTATGTCATCAGGCCTGTAGCAGCATAATGAGTGCATTCAGGTATGATGATTCTAACTGAAATAAGTCACACAGAAAAAGAAACATCATAAGATATCACTAATACACGGGATGTAAACTTGGCTACACAGGAACTGGATTACAAAACAGAACAGGGTCTCAAATTTAGAAAACCAACTTATGCTTGCTTAAGGGGAAAGGTGAGTTGGGGTGCTGCATAAAACCAGAGATTGAAATGAGCACAGATAAAGTTCCTTAAGCCAAATATGGAATAGACAAGAACTACTCCTTGCTCAACGAAATGGACTCAACACCCCATATTAAACGCCTAAGAATGTACCTGACTAGTAAGTATCTTAAAACCTATGCACTGCTATGTCTCTGAAAGAAAATCAAGCGTGTGTACAGGGGCATAAACGCAGCAGTGATAGGATTGGAGAGGTTCGGTGAGCAAATGAAGACCCTTTGAAGTCATATTGCATGGTACCCATTCCACGGGTCTCAACTCTCCAGGTTTAAGGGATTCTTCCTTCAGCTAAAACATGCACGTGGAACCCAGAGTATGATCAACCGTGTGATCGGGAGACGTGTTCCAATATGTCTCAGTTCTCGTCCCCTGGTACTCGGGTGCAACATTCCAGACGCTTTACTAACACTCTCCCGACTTGGAGAGTCAGTGCCTTTAACCTCCTGTTTGGCCCAGTTTGCAATTTCTGCGGAAGATGAACAGGAATAGGGAGAACCAATGAGAGACTAGCTGGAGGTGTCTGGACGGGCAAATTTAACTCTCATTTCCCACCAGGAAGAGGAATTAACCAAAGGCTCAGCGTGCCGTGCCGGAACCAGATTAGGGCCTGAAGCAATCCTGCGGTGTTGCGGCCAGCTCACAAGAAAGCGAGTTGAAGAAAGGAGCTCAGGGGCACTGTAATTCACAAACCTGCAGAGTTATAAATGACAGCTATCGTCCAAAAATATACTGAAGTAAGGCTGCCAAGAGGACTTGAAAGCGGGGCAGAATTGCAGGAAACCGATTTCAGGAGGTAGACTGGAATTGCATTTAAAGCATAGGAAAAGAGGCAGAACGTCCACAATGATGCACTTGGCCAAAAAGGGCGTATGCGTTTTTTCCAGAATATATTCAGGAAAAAACGCATACGCCCTTTTTGGCCAACCAAGCAAGCTTGCAAAGGAAATCTGCACTACAATGAAGTCTCACTTCCCCCCGGTCAAAAGGGCCATCTGAAAAAAGTGTAAAATCCAGAAAGGCAGGACAGGCCATGGAGAACTGGGAGCCTTGTTATGCTGATGGGCGGGATGTAAATTGCCAACAGCCACTCGGGAGAGGTGTATGGTGTTTCCTGAAGCATCTAAAAAACAAAGCAACAGAGCCTAGGGCACTTCCACTTATGGTCCTATAGCTTAGGGAAATTAAAATCAAAAAGACACAGCCACCCCAAAGTTTGGGACGGCTCTGTTTACAAGAACCTCGTTTACGGTACAAGTTCAATATCGCAGAAAGTGAAAAATGGATAAAGAAGTTGTGGTACTTACGTACAATGCAATATCACTCAGCAATGAAATCTATGTCATCAGGCCCGTAGCAGCATAATGAGTGGATTCAGGTATGATGATTCTAACTGAAATAAGTCACACAGAAAAAGAAACATCATAAGATATCACTAATACACGGGATGTAAACTTGGCTACACAGGAACTGGATTACAAAACAGAACAGGGTCTCAAATTTAGAAAACCAACTTATGCTTGCTTAAGGGGAAAGGTGAGTTGGGGTGCTGCATAAAACCAGAGATTGAAATGAGCACAGATAAAGTTCCTTAAGCCAAATATGGAATAGACAAGAACTACTCCTTGCTCAACGAAATGGACTCAACACCCCATATTAAACGCCTAAGAATGTACCTGACTAGTAAGTATCTTAAAACCTATGCACTGCTATGTCTCTGAAAGAAAATCAAGCGTGTGTACAGGGGCATAAACGCAGCAGTGATAGGATTGGAGAGGTTCGGTGAGCAAATGAAGACCCTTTGAAGTCATATTGCATGGTACCCATTCCACGGGTCTCAACTCTCCAGGTTTAAGGGATTCTTCCTTCAGCTAAAACATGCACGTGGAACCCAGAGTATGATCAACCGTGTGATCGGGAGACGTGTTCCAATATGTCTCAGTTCTCGTCCCCTGGTACTCGGGTGCAACATTCCAGACGCTTTACTAACACTCTCCCGACTTGGAGAGTCAGTGCCTTTAACCTCCTGTTTGGCCCAGTTTGCAATTTCTGCGGAAGATGAACAGGAATAGGGAGAACCAATGAGAGACTAGCTGGAGGTGTCTGGACGGGCAAATTTAACTCTCATTTCCCACCAGGAAGAGGAATTAACCAAAGGCTCAGCGTGCCGTGCCGGAACCAGATTAGGGCCTGAAGCAATCCTGCGGTGTTGCGGCCAGCTCACAAGAAAGCGAGTTGAAGAAAGGAGCTCAGGGGCACTGTAATTCACAAACCTGCAGAGTTATAAATGACAGCTATCGTCCAAAAATATACTGAAGTAAGGCTGCCAAGAGGACTTGAAAGCGGGGCAGAATTGCAGGAAACCGATTTCAGGAGGTAGACTGGAATTGCATTTAAAGCATAGGAAAAGAGGCAGAACGTCCACAATGATGCACTTGGCCAAAAAGGGCGTATGCGTTTTTTCCTGAATATATTCAGGAAAAAACGCATACGCCCTTTTTGGCCAACCAAGCAAGCTTGCAAAGGAAATCTGCACTACAATGAAGTCTCACTTCCCCCCGGTCAAAAGGGCCATCTGAAAAAAGTGTAAAATCCAGAAAGGCAGGACAGGCCATGGAGAACTGGGAGCCTTGTTATGCTGATGGGCAGGATGTAAATTGCCAACAGCCACTCTGGAGAGGTGTATGGTGTTTCCTGAAACATCTAAAAAACAAAGCAACAGAGCCTAGGGCACTTCCACTTATGGTCCTATAGCTTAGGGAAATTAAAATCAAAAAGACACAGCCACCCCAAAGTTTGGGACGGCTCTGTTTACAAGAACCTCGTTTACGGTACAAGTTCAATATCGCAGAAAGTGAAAAATGGATAAAGAAGTTGTGGTACTTACGTACAATGCAATATCACTCAGCAATGAAATCTATGTCATCAGGCCCGTAGCAGCATAATGAGTGGATTCAGGTATGATGATTCTAACTGAAATAAGTCACACAGAAAAAGAAACATCATAAGATATCACTAATACACGGGATGTAAACTTGGCTACACAGGAACTGGATTACAAAACAGAACAGGGTCTCAAATTTAGAAAACCAACTTATGCTTGCTTAAGGGGAAAGGTGAGTTGGGGTGCTGCATAAAACCAGAGATTGAAATGAGCACAGATAAAGTTCCTTAAGCCAAATATGGAATAGACAAGAACTACTCCTTGCTCAACGAAATGGACTCAACACCCCATATTAAACACCTAAGAATGTACCTGACTAGTAAGTATCTTAAAACCTATGGATTGCTATGTCTCTGAAAGAAAATCAAGCGTGTGTACAGGGGCATAAACGCAACAGTGATAGGATTGGAGAGGTTCGGTGAGCAAATGAAGACCCTTTGAAGTCATATTGCATGGTACCCATTCCACGGGTCTCAACTCTCCAGGTTTAAGGGATTCTTCCTTCAGCTAAAACATGCACGTGGAACCCAGAGTATGATCAACCGTGTGATCGGGAGACGTGTTCCAATATGTCTCAGTTCTCGTCCCCTGGTACTTGGGTGCAACATTCCAGACGCTTTACTAACACTCTCCCGACTTGGAGAGTCAGTGCCTTTAACCTCCTGTTTGGCCCAGTTTGCAATTTCTGCGGAAGATGAACAGGAATAGGGAGAACCAATGAGAGACTAGCTGGAGGTGTCTGGACGGGCAAATTTAACTCTCATTTCCCACCAGGAAGAGGAATTAACCAAAGGCTCAGCGTGCCGTGCCGGAACCAGATTAGGGCCTGAAGCAATCCTGCGGTGTTGCGGCCAGCTCACAAGAAAGCGAGTTGAAGAAAGGAGCTCAGGGGCACTGTAATTCACAAACCTGCAGAGTTATAAATGACAGCTATCGTCCAAAAATATACTGAAGTAAGGCTGCCAAGAGGACTTGAAAGCGGGGCAGAATTGCAGGAAACCGATTTCAGGAGGTAGACTGGAATTGCATTTAAAGCATAGGAAAAGAGGCAGAACGTCCACAATGATGCACTTGGCCAAAAAGGGCGTATGCGTTTTTTCCTGAATATATTCAGGAAAAAACGCATACGCCCTTTTTGGCCAACCAAGCAAGCTTGCAAAGGAAATCTGCACTACAATGAAGTCTCACTGCCCCCCGGTCAAAAGGGCCATCTGAAAAAAGTGTAAAATCCAGAAAGGCAGGACAGGCCATGGAGAACTGGGAGCCTTGTTATGCTGATGGGCGGGATGTAAATTGCCAACAGCCACTCGGGAGAGGTGTATGGTGTTTCCTGAAACATCTAAAAAACAAAGCAACAGAGCCTAGGGCACTTCCACTTATGGTCCTATAGCTTAGGGAAATTAAAATCAAAAAGACACAGCCACCCCAAAGTTTGGGACGGCTCTGTTTACAAGAACCTCGTTTACGGTACAAGTTCAATATCGCAGAAAGTGAAAAATGGATAAAGAAGTTGTGGTACTTACGTACAATGCAATATCACTCAGCAATGAAATCTATGTCATCAGGCCCGTAGCAGCATAATGAGTGGATTCAGGTATGATGATTCTAACTGAAATAAGTCACACAGAAAAAGAAACATCATAAGATATCACTAATACACGGGATGTAAACTTGGCTACACAGGAACTGGATTACAAAACAGAACAGGGTCTCAAATTTAGAAAACCAACTTATGCTTGCTTAAGGGGAAAGGTGAGTTGGGGTGCTGCATAAAACCAGAGATTGAAATGAGCACAGATAAAGTTCCTTAAGCCAAATATGGAATAGACAAGAACTACTCCTTGCTCAATGAAATGGACTCAACACCCCATATTAAACGCCTAAGAATGTACCTGACTAGTAAGTATCTTAAAACCTATGGATTGCTATGTGTCTGAAAGAAAATCAAGCGTGTGTACAGGGGCATAAACGCAGCAGTGATAGGATTGGAGAGGTTCGGTGAGCAAATGAAGACCCTTTGAAGTCATATTGCATGGTACCCATTCCACGGGTCTCAACTCTCCAGGTTTAAGGGATTCTTCCTTCAGCTAAAACATGCACGTGGAACCCAGAGTATGATCAACCGTGTGATCGGGAGACGTGTTCCAATATGTCTCAGTTCTCGTCCCCTGGTACTCGGGTGCAACATTCCAGACGCTTTACTAACACTCTCCCGACTTGGAGAGTCAGTGCCTTTAACCTCCTGTTTGGCCCAGTTTGCAATTTCTGCGGAAGATGAACAGGAATAGGGAGAACCAATGAGAGACTAGCTGGAGGTGTCTGGACGGGCAAATTTAACTCTCATTTCCCACCAGGAAGAGGAATTAACCAAAGGCTCAGCGTGCCGTGCCGGAACCAGATTAGGGCCTGAAGCAATCCTGCGGTGTTGCGGCCAGCTCACAAGAAAGCGAGTTGAAGAAAGGAGCTCAGGGGCACTGTAATTCACAAACCTGCAGAGTTATAAATGACAGCTATCGTCCAAAAATATACTGAAGTAAGGCTGCCAAGAGGACTTGAAAGCGGGGCAGAATTGCAGGAAACCGATTTCAGGAGGTAGACTGGAATTGCATTTAAAGCATAGGAAAAGAGGCAGAACGTCCACAATGATGCACTTGGCCAAAAAGGGCGTATGCGTTTTTTCCTGAATATATTCAGGAAAAAACGCATACGCCCTTTTTGGCCAACCAAGCAAGCTTGCAAAGGAAATCTGCACTACAATGAAGTCTCACTTCCCCCCGGTCAAAAGGGCCATCTGAAAAAAGTGTAAAATCCAGAAAGGCAGGACAGGCCATGGAGAACTGGGAGCCTTGTTATGCTGATGGGCGGGATGTAAATTGCCAAGAGCCACTCGGGAGAGGTGTATGGTGTTTCCTGAAACATCTAAAAAACAAAGCAACAGAGCCTAGGGCACTTCCACTTATGGTCCTATAGCTTAGGGAAATTAAAATCAAAAAGACACAGCCACCCCAAAGTTTGGGACGGCTCTGTTTACAAGAACCTCGTTTACGGTACAAGTTCAATATCGCAGAAAGTGAAAAATGGATAAAGAAGTTGTGGTACTTACGTACAATGCAATATCACTCAGCAATGAAATCTATGTCATCAGGCCCGTAGCAGCATAATGAGTGGATTCAGGTATGATGATTCTAACTGAAATAAGTCACACAGAAAAAGAAACATCATAAGATATCACTAATACACGGGATGTAAACTTGGCTACACAGGAACTGGATTACAAAACAGAACAGGGTCTCAAATTTAGAAAACCAACTTATGCTTGCTTAAGGGGAAAGGTGAGTTGGGGTGCTGCATAAAACCAGAGATTTAAATGAACACAGATAAAGTTCCTTAAGCCAAATATGGAATAGACAAGAACTACTCCTTGCTCAACGAAATGGACTCAACACCCCATATTAAACGCCTAAGAATGTACCTGACTAGTAAGTATCTTAAAACCTATGCACTGCTATGTCTCTGAAAGAAAATCAAGCGTGTGTACAGGGGCATAAACGCAGCAGTGATAGGATTGGAGAGGTTCGGTGAGCAAATGAAGACCCTTTGAAGTCATATTGCATGGTACCCATTCCACGGGTCTCAACTCTCCAGGTTTAAGGGATTCTTCCTTCAGCTAAAACATGCACGTGGAACCCAGAGTATGATCAACCATGTGATCGGGAGACCTGTTCCAATATGTCTCAGTTCTCGTCCCCTGGTACTCGGGTGCAACATTCCAGACGCTTTACTAACACTCTCCCGACTTGGAGAGTCAGTGCCTTTAACCTCCTGTTTGGCCAAGTTTGCAATTTCTGCGGAAGATGAACAGGAATAGGGAGAACCAATGAGAGACTAGCTGGAGGTGTCTGGACGGGCAAATTTAACTCTCATTTCCCACCAGGAAGAGGAATTAACCAAAGGCTCAGCGTGCCGTGCCGGAACCAGATTAGGGCCTGAAGCAATCCTGCGGTGTTGCGGCCAGCTCACAAGAAAGCGAGTTGAAGAAAGGAGCTCAGGGGCACTGTAATTCACAAACCTGCAGAGTTATAAATGACAGCTATCGTCCAAAAATATACTGAAGTAAGGCTGCCAAGAGGACTTGAAAGCGGGGCAGAATTGCAGGAAACCGATTTCAGGAGGTAGACTGGAATTGCATTTAAAGCATAGGAAAAGAGGCAGAACGTCCACAATGATGCACTTGGCCAAAAAGGGCGTATGCGTTTTTTCCTGAATATATTCAGGAAAAAACGCATACGCCCTTTTTGGCCAACCAAGCAAGCTTGCAAAGGAAATCTGCACTACAATGAAGTCTCACTTCCCCCCGGTCAAAAGGGCCATCTGAAAAAAGTGTAAAATCCAGAAAGGCAGGACAGGCCATGGAGAACTGGGAGCCTTGTTATGCTGATGGGCAGGATGTAAATTGCCAACAGCCACTCGGGAGAGGTGTATGGTGTTTCCTGAAACATCTAAAAAACAAAGCAACAGAGCCTAGGGCACTTCCACTTATGGTCCTATAGCTTAGGGAAATTAAAATCAAAAAGACACAGCCACCCCAAAGTTTGGGACGGCTCTGTTTACAAGAACCTCGTTTACGGTACAAGTTCAATATCACAGAAAGTGAAAAATGGATAAAGAAGTTGTGGTACTTACGTACAATGCAATATCACTCAGCAATGAAATCTATGTCATCAGGCCCGTAGCAGCATAATGAGTGGATTCAGGTATGATGATTCTAACTGAAATAAGTCACACAGAAAAAGAAACATCATAAGATATCACTAATACACGGAATGTAAACTTGGCTACACAGGAACTGGATTACAAAACAGAACAGGGTCTCAAATTTAGAAAACCAACTTATGCTTGCTTAAGGGGAAAGGTGAGTTGGGGTGCTGCATAAAACCAGAGATTGAAATGAGCACAGATAAAGTTCCTTAAGCCAAATATGGAATAGACAAGAACTACTCCTTGCTCAACGAAATGGACTCAACACCCCATATTAAACGCCTAAGAATGTACCTGACTAGTAAGTATCTTAAAACCTATGGATTGCTGTCTCTGAAAGAAAATCAAGCGTGTGTACAGGGGCATAAACGCAGCAGTGATAGGATTGGAGAGGTTCGGTGAGCAAATGAAGACCCTTTGAAGTCATATTGCATGGTACCCATTCCACGGGTCTCAACTCTCCAGGTTTAAGGGATTCTTCCTTCAGCTAAAACATGCACGTGGAACCCAGAGTATGATCAACCGTGTGATCGGGAGACGTGTTCCAATATGTCTCAGTTCTCGTCCCCTGGTACTCGGGTGCAACATTCCAGACGCTTTACTAACACTCTCCCGACTTGGAGAGTCAGTGCCTTTAACCTCCTGTTTGGCCCAGTTTGCAATTTCTGCGGAAGATGAACAGGAATAGGGAGAACCAATGAGAGACTAGCTGGAGGTGTCTGGACGGGCAAATTTAACTCTCATTTCCCACCAGGAAGAGGAATTAACCAAAGGCTCAGCGTGCCGTGCCGGAACCAGATTAGGGCCTGAAGCAATCCTGCGGTGTTGCGGCCAGCTCACAAGAAAGCGAGTTGAAGAAAGGAGCTCAGGGGCACTGTAATTCACAAACCTGCAGAGTTATAAATGACAGCTATCGTCCAAAAATATACTGAAGTAAGGCTGCCAAGAGGACTTGAAAGCGGGGCAGAATTGCAGGAAACCGATTTCAGGAGGTAGACTGGAATTGCATTTAAAGCATAGGAAAAGAGGCAGAACGTCCACAATGATGCACTTGGCCAAAAAGGGCGTATGCGTTTTTTCCTGAATATATTCAGGAAAAAACGCATACGCCCTTTTTGGCCAACCAAGCAAGCTTGCAAAGGAAATCTGCACTACAATGAAGTCTCACTGCCCCCCGGTCAAAAGGGCCATCTGAAAAAAGTGTAAAATCCAGAAAGGCAGGACAGGCCATGGAGAACTGGGAGCCTTGTTATGCTGATGGGCGGGATGTAAATTGCCAAGAGCCACTCGGGAGAGGTGTATGGTGTTTCCTGAAACATCTAAAAAACAAAGCAACAGAGCCTAGGGCACTTCCACTTATGGTCCTATAGCTTAGGGAAATTAAAATCAAAAAGACACAGCCACCCCAAAGTTTGGGACGGCTCTGTTTACAAGAACCTCGTTTACGGTACAAGTTCAATATCGCAGAAAGTGAAAAATGGATAAAGAAGTTGTGGTACTTACGTACAATGCAATATCACTCAGCAATGAAATCTATGTCATCAGGCCCGTAGCAGCATAATGAGTGGATTCAGGTATGATGATTCTAACTGAAATAAGTCACACAGAAAAAGAAACATCATAAGATATCACTAATACACGGGATGTAAACTTGGCTACACAGGAACTGGATTACAAAACAGAACAGGGTCTCAAATTTAGAAAACCAACTTATGCTTGCTTAAGGGGAAAGGTGAGTTGGGGTGCTGCATAAAACCAGAGATTGAAATGAGCACAGATAAAGTTCCTTAAGCCAAATATGGAATAGACAAGAACTACTCCTTGCTCAATGAAATGGACTCAACACCCCATATTAAACGCCTAAGAATGTACCTGACTAGTAAGTATCTTAAAACCTATGGATTGCTATGTGTCTGAAAGAAAATCAAGCGTGTGTACAGGGGCATAAACGCAGCAGTGATAGGATTGGAGAGGTTCGGTGAGCAAATGAAGACCCTTTGAAGTCATATTGCATGGTACCCATTCCACGGGTCTCAACTCTCCAGGTTTAAGGGATTCTTCCTTCAGCTAAAACATGCACGTGGAACCCAGAGTATGATCAACCGTGTGATCGGGAGACGTGTTCCAATATGTCTCAGTTCTCGTCCTCTGGTACTCGGGTGCAACATTCCAGACGCTTTACTAACACTCTCCCGACTTGGAGAGTCAGTGCCTTTAACCTCCTGTTTGGCCCAGTTTGCAATTTCTGTGGAAGATGAACAGGAATAGGGAGAACCAATGAGAGACTAGCTGGAGGTGTCTGGACGGGCAAATTTAACTCTCATTTCCCACCAGGAAGAGGAATTAACCAAAGGCTCAGCGTGCCGTGCCGGAACCAGATTAGGGCCTGAAGCAATCCTGCGGTGTTGCGGCCAGCTCACAAGAAAGCGAGTTGAAGAAAGGAGCTCAGGGGCACTGTAATTCACAAACCTGCAGAGTTATAAATGACAGCTATCGTCCAAAAATATACTGAAGTAAGGCTGCCAAGAGGACTTGAAAGCGGGGCAGAATTGCAGGAAACCGATTTCAGGAGGTAGACTGGAATTGCATTTAAAGCATAGGAAAAGAGGCAGAACGTCCACAATGATGCACTTGGCCAAAAAGGGCGTATGCGTTTTTTCCTGAATATATTCAGGAAAAAACGCATACGCCCTTTTTGGCCAACCAAGCAAGCTTGCAAAGGAAATCTGCACTACAATGAAGTCTCACTTCCCCCCGGTCAAAAGGGCCATCTGAAAAAAGTGTAAAATCCAGAAAGGCAGGACAGGCCATGGAGAACTGGGAGCCTTGTTATGCTGATGGGCGGGATGTAAATTGCCAAGAGCCACTCGGGAGAGGTGTATGGTGTTTCCTGAAACATCTAAAAAACAAAGCAACAGAGCCTAGGGCACTTCCACTTATGGTCCTATAGCTTAGGGAAATTAAAATCAAAAAGACACAGCCACCCCAAAGTTTGGGACGGCTCTGTTTACAAGAACCTCGTTTACGGTACAAGTTCAATATCGCAGAAAGTGAAAAATGGATAAAGAAGTTGTGGTACTTACGTACAATGCAATATCACTCAGCAATGAAATCTATGTCATCAGGCCCGTAGCAGCATAATGAGTGGATTCAGGTATGATGATTCTAACTGAAATAAGTCACACAGAAAAAGAAACATCATAAGATATCACTAATACACGGGATGTAAACTTGGCTACACAGGAACTGGATTACAAAACAGAACAGGGTCTCAAATTTAGAAAACCAACTTATGCTTGCTTAAGGGGAAAGGTGAGTTGGGGTGCTGCATAAAACCAGAGATTGAAATGAGCACAGATAAAGTTCCTTAAGCCAAATATGGAATAGACAAGAACTACTCCTTGCTCAACGAAATGGACTCAACACCCCATATTAAACGCCTAAGAATGTACCTGACTAGTAAGTATCTTAAAACCTATGCACTGCTATGTCTCTGAAAGAAAATCAAGCGTGTGTACAGGGGCATAAACGCAGCAGTGATAGGATTGGAGAGGTTCGGTGAGCAAATGAAGACCCTTTGAAGTCATATTGCATGGTACCCATTCCACGGGTCTCAACTCTCCAGGTTTAAGGGATTCTTCCTTCAGCTAAAACATGCACGTGGAACCCAGAGTATGATCAACCATGTGATCGGGAGACCTGTTCCAATATGTCTCAGTTCTCGTCCCCTGGTACTCGGGTGCAACATTCCAGACGCTTTACTAACACTCTCCCGACTTGGAGAGTCAGTGCCTTTAACCTCCTGTTTGGCCAAGTTTGCAATTTCTGCGGAAGATGAACAGGAATAGGGAGAACCAATGAGAGACTAGCTGGAGGTGTCTGGACGGGCAAATTTAACTCTCATTTCCCACCAGGAAGAGGAATTAACCAAAGGCTCAGCGTGCCGTGCCGGAACCAGATTAGGGCCTGAAGCAATCCTGCGGTGTTGCGGCCAGCTCACAAGAAAGCGAGTTGAAGAAAGGAGCTCAGGGGCACTGTAATTCACAAACCTGCAGAGTTATAAATGACAGCTATCGTCCAAAAATATACTGAAGTAAGGCTGCCAAGAGGACTTGAAAGCGGGGCAGAATTGCAGGAAACCGATTTCAGGAGGTAGACTGGAATTGCATTTAAAGCATAGGAAAAGAGGCAGAACGTCCACAATGATGCACTTGGCCAAAAAGGGCGTATGCGTTTTTTCCTGAATATATTCAGGAAAAAACGCAAACGCCCTTTTTGGCCAACCAAGCAAGCTTGCAAAGGAAATCTGCACTACAATGAAGTCTCACTTCCCCCCGGTCAAAAGGGCCATCTGAAAAAAGTGTAAAATCCAGAAAGGCAGGACAGGCCATGGAGAACTGGGAGCCTTGTTATGCTGATGGGCAGGATGTAAATTGCCAACAGCCACTCGGGAGAGGTGTATGGTGTTTCCTGAAACATCTAAAAAACAAAGCAACAGAGCCTAGGGCACTTCCACTTATGGTCCTATAGCTTAGGGAAATTAAAATCAAAAAGACACAGCCACCCCAAAGTTTGGGACGGCTCTGTTTACAAGAACCTCGTTTACGGTACAAGTTCAATATCACAGAAAGTGAAAAATGGATAAAGAAGTTGTGGTACTTACGTACAATGCAATATCACTCAGCAATGAAATCTATGTCATCAGGCCCGTAGCAACATAATGAGTGGATTCAGGTATGATGATTCTAACTGAAATAAGTCACACAGAAAAAGAAACATCATAAGATATCACTAATACACGGGATGTAAACTTGGCTACACAGGAACTGGATTACAAAACAGAACAGGGTCTCAAATTTAGAAAACCAACTTATGCTTGCTTAAGGGGAAAGGTGAGTTGGGGTGCTGCATAAAACCAGAGATTGAAATGAGCACAGATAAAGTTCCTTAAGCCAAATATGGAATAGACAAGAACTACTCCTTGCTCAACGAAATGGACTCAACACCCCATATTAAACGCCTAAGAATGTACCTGACTAGTAAGTATCTTAAAACCTATGGATTGCTGTCTCTGAAAGAAAATCAAGCGTGTGTACAGGGGCATAAACGCAGCAGTGATAGGATTGGAGAGGTTCGGTGAGCAAATGAAGACCCTTTGAAGTCATATTGCATGGTACCCATTCCACGGGTCTCAACTCTCCAGGTTTAAGGGATTCTTCCTTCAGCTAAAACATGCACGTGGAACCCAGAGTATGATCAACCGTGTGATCGGGAGACGTGTTCCAATATGTCTCAGTTCTCGTCCCCTGGTACTCGGGTGCAACATTCCAGACGCTTTACTAACACTCTCCCGACTTGGAGAGTCAGTGCCTTTAACCTCCTGTTTGGCCCAGTTTGCAATTTCTGCGGAAGATGAACAGGAATAGGGAGAACCAATGAGAGACTAGCTGGAGGTGTCTGGACGGGCAAATTTAACTCTCATTTCCCACCAGGAAGAGGAATTAACCAAAGGCTCAGCGTGCCGTGCCGGAACCAGATTAGGGCCTGAAGCAATCCTGCGGTGTTGCGGCCAGCTCACAAGAAAGCGAGTTGAAGAAAGGAGCTCAGGGGCACTGTAATTCACAAACCTGCAGAGTTATAAATGACAGCTATCGTCCAAAAATATACTGAAGTAAGGCTGCCAAGAGGACTTGAAAGCGGGGCAGAATTGCAGGAAACCGATTTCAGGAGGTAGACTGGAATTGCATTTAAAGCATAGGAAAAGAGGCAGAACGTCCACAATGATGCACTTGGCCAAAAAGGGCGTATGCGTTTTTTCCTGAATATATTCAGGAAAAAACGCATACGCCCTTTTTGGCCAACCAAGCAAGCTTGCAAAGGAAATCTGCACTACAATGAAGTCTCACTTCCCCCCGGTCAAAAGGGCCATCTGAAAAAAGTGTAAAATCCAGAAAGGCAGGACAGGCCATGGAGAACTGGGAGCCTTGTTATGCTGATGGGCGGGATGTAAATTGCCAAGAGCCACTCGGGAGAGGTGTATGGTGTTTCCTGAAACATCTAAAAAACAAAGCAACAGAGCCTAGGGCACTTCCACTTATGGTCCTATAGCTTAGGGAAATTAAAATCAAAAAGACACAGCCACCCCAAAGTTTGGGACGGCTCTGTTTACAAGAACCTCGTTTACGGTACAAGTTCAATATCGCAGAAAGTGAAAAATGGATAAAGAAGTTGTGGTACTTACGTACAATGCAATATCACTCAGCAATGAAATCTATGTCATCAGGCCCGTAGCAGCATAATGAGTGGATTCAGGTATGATGATTCTAACTGAAATAAGTCACACAGAAAAAGAAACATCATAAGATATCACTAATACACGGGATGTAAACTTGGCTACACAGGAACTGGATTACAAAACAGAACAGGGTCTCAAATTTAGAAAACCAACTTATGCTTGCTTAAGGGGAAAGGTGAGTTGGGGTGCTGCATAAAACCAGAGATTGAAATGAGCACAGATAAAGTTCCTTAAGCCAAATATGGAATAGACAAGAACTACTCCTTGCTCAACGAAATGGACTCAACACCCCATATTAAACGCCTAAGAATGTACCTGACTAGTAAGTATCTTAAAACCTATGCACTGCTATGTCTCTGAAAGAAAATCAAGCGTGTGTACAGGGGCATAAACGCAGCAGTGATAGGATTGGAGAGGTTCGGTGAGCAAATGAAGACCCTTTGAAGTCATATTGCATGGTTCCCATTCCACGGGTCTCAACTCTCCAGGTTTAAGGGATTCTTCCTTCAGCTAAAACATGCACGTGGAACCCAGAGTATGATCAACCATGTGATCGGGAGACGTGTTCCAATATGTCTCAGTTCTCGTCCCCTGGTACTCGGGTGCAACATTCCAGACGCTTTACTAACACTCTCCCGACTTGGAGAGTCAGTGCCTTTAACCTCCTGTTTGGCCAAGTTTGCAATTTCTGCGGAAGATGAACAGGAATAGGGAGAACCAATGAGAGACTAGCTGGAGGTGTCTGGACGGGCAAATTTAACTCTCATTTCCCACCAGGAAGAGGAATTAACCAAAGGCTCAGCGTGCCGTGCCGGAACCAGATTAGGGCCTGAAGCAATCCTGCGGTGTTGCGGCCAGCTCACAAGAAAGCGAGTTGAAGAAAGGAGCTCAGGGGCACTGTAATTCACAAACCTGCAGAGTTATAAATGACAGCTATCGTCCAAAAATATACTGAAGTAAGGCTGCCAAGAGGACTTGAAAGCGGGGCAGAATTGCAGGAAACCGATTTCAGGAGGTAGACTGGAATTGCATTTAAAGCATAGGAAAAGAGGCAGAACGTCCACAATGATGCACTTGGCCAAAAAGGGCGTATGCGTTTTTTCCTGAATATATTCAGGAAAAAACGCATACGCCCTTTTTGGCCAACCAAGCAAGCTTGCAAAGGAAATCTGCACTACAATGAAGTCTCACTTCCCCCCGGTCAAAAGGGCCATCTGAAAAAAGTGTAAAATCCAGAAAGGCAGGACAGGCCATGGAGAACTGGGAGCCTTGTTATGCTGATGGGCAGGATGTAAATTGCCAACAGCCACTCGGGAGAGGTGTATGGTGTTTCCTGAAACATCTAAAAAACAAAGCAACAGAGCCTAGGGCACTTCCACTTATGGTCCTATAGCTTAGGGAAATTAAAATCAAAAAGACACAGCCACCCCAAAGTTTGGGACGGCTCTGTTTACAAGAACCTCGTTTACGGTACAAGTTCAATATCACAGAAAGTGAAAAATGGATAAAGAAGTTGTGGTACTTACGTACAATGCAATATCACTCAGCAATGAAATCTATGTCATCAGGCCCGTAGCAGCATAATGAGTGGATTCAGGTATGATGATTCTAACTGAAATAAGTCACACAGAAAAAGAAACATCATAAGATATCACTAATACACGGGATGTAAACTTGGCTACACAGGAACTGGATTACAAAACAGAACAGGGTCTCAAATTTAGAAAACCAACTTATGCTTGCTTAAGGGGAAAGGTGAGTTGGGTTGCTGCATAAAACCAGAGATTGAAATGAGCACAGATAAAGTTCCTTAAGCCAAATATGGAATAGACAAGAACTACTCCTTGCTCAACGAAATGGACTCAACACCCCATATTAAACGCCTAAGAATGTACCTGACTAGTAAGTATCTTAAAACCTATGGATTGCTGTCTCTGAAAGAAAATCAAGCGTGTGTACAGGGGCATAAACGCAGCAGTGATAGGATTGGAGAGGTTCGGTGAGCAAATGAAGACCCTTTGAAGTCATATTGCATGGTACCCATTCCACGGGTCTCAACTCTCCAGGTTTAAGGGATTCTTCCTTCAGCTAAAACATGCACGTGGAACCCAGAGTATGATCAACCGTGTGATCGGGAGACGTGTTCCAATATGTCTCAGTTCTCGTCCCCTGGTACTCGGGTGCAACATTCCAGACGCTTTACTAACACTCTCCCGACTTGGAGAGTCAGTGCCTTTAACCTCCTGTTTGGCCCAGTTTGCAATTTCTGCGGAAGATGAACAGGAATAGGGAGAACCAATGAGAGACTAGCTGGAGGTGTCTGGACGGGCAAATTTAACTCTCATTTCCCACCAGGAAGAGGAATTAACCAAAGGCTCAGCGTGCCGTGCCGGAACCAGATTAGGGCCTGAAGCAATCCTGCGGTGTTGCGGCCAGCTCACAAGAAAGCGAGTTGAAGAAAGGAGCTCAGGGGCACTGTAATTCACAAACCTGCAGAGTTATAAATGACAGCTATCGTCCAAAAATATACTGAAGTAAGGCTGCCAAGAGGACTTGAAAGCGGGGCAGAATTGCAGGAAACCGATTTCAGGAGGTAGACTGGAATTGCATTTAAAGCATAGGAAAAGAGGCAGAACGTCCACAATGATGCACTTGGCCAAAAAGGGCGTATGCGTTTTTTCCTGAATATATTCAGGAAAAAACGCATACGCCCTTTTTGGCCAACCAAGCAAGCTTGCAAAGGAAATCTGCACTACAATGAAGTCTCACTTCCCCCCGGTCAAAAGGGCCATCTGAAAAAAGTGTAAAATCCAGAAAGGCAGGACAGGCCATGGAGAACTGGGAGCCTTGTTATGCTGATGGGCGGGATGTAAATTGCCAAGAGCCACTCGGGAGAGGTGTATGGTGTTTCCTGAAACATCTAAAAAACAAAGCAACAGAGCCTAGGGCACTTCCACTTATGGTCCTATAGCTTAGGGAAATTAAAATCAAAAAGACACAGCCACCCCAAAGTTTGGGACGGCTCTGTTTACAAGAACCTCGTTTACGGTACAAGTTCAATATCGCAGAAAGTGAAAAATGGATAAAGAAGTTGTGGTACTTACGTACAATGCAATATCACTCAGCAATGAAATCTATGTCATCAGGCCCGTAGCAGCATAATGAGTGGATTCAGGTATGATGATTCTAACTGAAATAAGTCACACAGAAAAAGAAACATCATAAGATATCACTAATACACGGGATGTAAACTTGGCTACACAGGAACTGGATTACAAAACAGAACAGGGTCTCAAATTTAGAAAACCAACTTATGCTTGCTTAAGGGGAAAGGTGAGTTGGGGTGCTGCATAAAACCAGAGATTGAAATGAGCACAGATAAAGTTCCTTAAGCCAAATATGGAATAGACAAGAACTACTCCTTGCTCAACGAAATGGACTCAACACCCCATATTAAACGCCTAAGAATGTACCTGACTAGTAAGTATCTTAAAACCTATGCACTGCTATGTCTCTGAAAGAAAATCAAGCGTGTGTACAGGGGCATAAACGCAGCAGTGATAGGATTGGAGAGGTTCGGTGAGCAAATGAAGACCCTTTGAAGTCATATTGCATGGTACCCATTCCACGGGTCTCAACTCTCCAGGTTTAAGGGATTCTTCCTTCAGCTAAAACATGCACGTGGAACCCAGAGTATGATCAACCATGTGATCGGGAGACCTGTTCCAATATGTCTCAGTTCTCGTCCCCTGGTACTCGGGTGCAACATTCCAGACGCTTTACTAACACTCTCCCGACTTGGAGAGTCAGTGCCTTTAACCTCCTGTTTGGCCAAGTTTGCAATTTCTGCGGAAGATGAACAGGAATAGGGAGAACCAATGAGAGACTAGCTGGAGGTGTCTGGACGGGCAAATTTAACTCTCATTTCCCACCAGGAAGAGGAATTAACCAAAGGCTCAGCGTGCCGTGCCGGAACCAGATTAGGGCCTGAAGCAATCCTGCGGTGTTGCGGCCAGCTCACAAGAAAGCGAGTTGAAGAAAGGAGCTCAGGGGCACTGTAATTCACAAACCTGCAGAGTTATAAATGACAGCTATCGTCCAAAAATATACTGAAGTAAGGCTGCCAAGAGGACTTGAAAGCGGGGCAGAATTGCAGGAAACCGATTTCAGGAGGTAGACTGGAATTGCATTTAAAGCATAGGAAAAGAGGCAGAACGTCCACAATGATGCACTTGGCCAAAAAGGGCGTATGCGTTTTTTCCTGAATATATTCAGGAAAAAACGCATACGCCCTTTTTGGCCAACCAAGCAAGCTTGCAAAGGAAATCTGCACTACAATGAAGTCTCACTTCCCCCCGGTCAAAAGGGCCATCTGAAAAAAGTGTAAAATCCAGAAAGGCAGGACAGGCCATGGAGAACTGGGAGCCTTGTTATGCTGATGGGCGGGATGTAAATTGCCAAGAGCCACTCCGGAGAGGTGTATGGTGTTTCCTGAAACATCTAAAAAACAAAGCAACAGAGCCTAGTGTACTTCCACTTATGGTCCTATAGCTTAGGGAAATTAAAATCAAAAAGACACAGCCACCCCAAAGTTTGGGACGGCTCTGTTTACAAGAACCTCGTTTACGGTACAAGTTCAATATCGCAGAAAGTGAAAAATGGATAAAGAAGTTGTGGTACTTACGTACAATGCAATATCACTCAGCAATGAAATCTATGTCATCAGGCCTGTAGCAGCATAATGAGTGGATTCAGGTATGATGATTCTAACTGAAATAAGTCACACAGAAAAAGAAACATCATAAGATATCACTAATAAACGGAATGTAAACTTGGCTACACAGGAACTGGATTACAAAACAGAACAGGGTCTCAAATTTAGAAAACCAACTTATGCTTGCTTAAGGGGAAAGGTGAGTTGGGGTGCTGCATAAAACCAGAGATTTAAATGAACACAGATAAAGTTCCTTAAGCCAAATATAGAATAGACAAGAACTACTCCTTGCTCAACGAAATGGACTCAACACCCCATATTAAACGCCTAAGAATGTACCTGACTAGTAAGTATCTTAAAACCTATGAATTGCTATGTCTCTGAAAGAAAATCAAGCGTGTGTACAGGGGCACAAACGCAGCAGTGATAGGATTGGAGAGGTTCGGTGAGCAAATGAAGACCCTTTGAAGTCATATTGCATGGTACCCATTCCACGGGTCTCAACTCTCCAGGTTTAAGGGATTCTTCCTTCAGCTAAAACATGCACGTGGAACCCAGAGTATGATCAACCGTGTGATCGGGAGACGTGTTCCAATATGTCTCAGTTCTCGTCCCCTGGTACTCGGGTGCAACATTCCAGACGCTTTACTAACACTCTCCCGACTTGGAGAGTCAGTGCCTTTAACCTCCTGTTTGGCCCAGTTTGCAATTTCTGCGGAAGATGAACAGGAATAGGGAGAACCAATGAGAGACTAGCTGGAGGTGTCTGGACGGGCAAATTTAACTCTCATTTCCCACCAGGAAGAGGAATTAACCAAAGGCTCAGCGTGCCGTGCCGGAACCAAACTAGGGCCTGAAGCAATCCTGCGGTGTTGCGGCCAGCTCACAAGAAAGCGAGTTGAAGAAAGGAGCTCAGGGGCACTGTAATTCACAAACCTGCAGAGTTATAAATGACAGCTATCGTCCAAAAATATACTGAAGTAAGGCTGCCAAGAGGACTTGAAAGCGGGGCAGAATTGCAGGAAACCGATTTCAGGAGGTAGACTGGAATTGCATTTAAAGCATAGGAAAAGAGGCAGAACGTCCACAATGATGCACTTGGCCAAAAAGGGCGTATGCGTTTTTTCCTGAATATATTCAGGAAAAAACGCATACGCCCTTTTTGGCCAACCAAGCAAGCTTGCAAAGGAAATCTGCACTACAATGAAGTCTCACTTCCCCCCGGTCAAAAGGGCCATCTGAAAAAAGTGTAAAATCCAGAAAGGCAGGACAGGCCATGGAGAACTGGGAGCCTTGTTATGCTGATGGGCGGGATGTAAATTGCCAACAGCCACTCCGGAGAGGTGTATGGTGTTTCCTGAAACATCTAAAAAACAAAGCAACAGAGCCTAGTGTACTTCCACTTATGGTCCTATAGCTTAGGGAAATTAAAATCAAAAAGACACAGCCACCCCAAAGTTTGGGACGGCTCTGTTTACAAGAACCTCGTTTACGGTACAAGTTCAATATCACAGAAAGTGAAAAATGGATAAAGAAGTTGTGGTACTTACGTACAATGCAATATCACTCAGCAATGAAATCTATGTCATCAGGCCCGTAGCAGCATAATGAGTGGATTCAGGTATGATGATTCTAACTGAAATAAGTCACACAGAAAAAGAAACATCATAAGATATCACTAATACACGGAATGTAAACTTGGCTACACAGGAACTGGATTACAAAACAGAACAGGGTCTCAAATTTAGAAAACCAACTTATGCTTGCTTAAGGGGAAAGGTGAGTTGGGGTGCTGCATAAAACCAGAGATTTAAATGAACACAGATAAAGTTCCTTAAGCCAAATATGGAATAGACAAGAACTACTCCTTGCTCAACGAAATGGACTCAACACCCCATATTAAACGCCTAAGAATGTACCTGACTAGTAAGTATCTTAAAACCTATGAATTGCTATGTCTCTGAAAGAAAATCAAGCGTGTGTACAGGGGCATAAACGCAGCAGTGATAGGATTGGAGAGGTTCGGTGAGCAAATGAAGACCCTTTGAAGTCATATTGCATGGTACCCATTCCACGGGTCTCAACTCTCCAGGTTTAAGGGATTCTTCCTTCAGCTAAAACATGCACGTGGAACCCAGAGTATGATCAACCGTGTGATCGGGAGACGTGTTCCAATATGTCTCAGTTCTCGTCCCCTGGTACTCGGGTGCAACATTCCAGACGCTTTACTAACACTCTCCCGACTTGGAGAGTCAGTGCCTTTAACCTCCTGTTTGGCCCAGTTTGCAATTTCTGCGGAAGATGAACAGGAATAGGGAGAACCAATGAGAGACTAGCTGGAGGTGTCTGGACGGGCAAATTTAACTCTCATTTCCCACCAGGAAGAGCAATTAACCAAAGGCTCAGCGTGCCGTGCCGGAACCAGATTAGGGCCTGAAGCAATCCTGCGGTGTTGCGGCCAGCTCACAAGAAAGCGAGTTGAAGAAAGGAGCTCAGGGGCACTGTAATTCACAAACCTGCAGAGTTATAAATGACAGCTATCGTCCAAAAATATACTGAAGTAAGGCTGCCAAGAGGACTTGAAAGCGGGGCAGAATTGCAGGAAACCGATTTCAGGAGGTAGACTGGAATTGCATTTAAAGCATAGGAAAAGAGGCAGAACGTCCACAATGATGCACTTGGCCAAAAAGGGCGTATGCGTTTTTTCCTGAATATATTCAGGAAAAAACGCATACGCCCTTTTTGGCCAACCAAGCAAGCTTGCAAAGGAAATCTGCACTACAATGAAGTCTCACTTCCCCCCGGTCAAAAGGGCCATCTGAAAAAAGTGTAAAATCCAGAAAGGCAGGACAGGCCATGGAGAACTGGGAGCCTTGTTATGCTGATGGGCGGGATGTAAATTGCCAAGAGCCACTCCGGAGAGGTGTATGGTGTTTCCTGAAACATCTAAAAAACAAAGCAACAGAGCCTAGTGTACTTCCACTTATGGTCCTATAGCTTAGGGAAATTAAAATCAAAAAGACACAGCCACCCCAAAGTTTGGGACGGCTCTGTTTACAAGAACCTCGTTTACGGTACAAGTTCAATATCGCAGAAAGTGAAAAATGGATAAAGAAGTTGTGGTACTTACGTACAATGCAATATCACTCAGCAATGAAATCTATGTCATCAGGCCTGTAGCAGCATAATGAGTGGATTCAGGTATGATGATTCTAACTGAAATAAGTCACACAGAAAAAGAAACATCATAAGATATCACTAATACACGGAATGTAAACTTGGCTACACAGGAACTGGATTACAAAACAGAACAGGGTCTCAAATTTAGAAAACCAACTTATGCTTGCTTAAGGGGAAAGGTGAGTTGGGGTGCTGCATCAAACCAGAGATTGAAATGAGCACAGATAAAGTTCCTTAAGCCAAATATGGAATAGACAAGAACTACTCCTTGCTCAACGAAATGGACTCAACACCCCATATTAAACGCCTAAGAATGTACCTGACTAGTAAGTATCTTAAAACCTATGGATTGCTATGTCTCTGAAAGAAAATCAAGCGTGTGTACAGGGGCATAAACGCAGCAGTGATAGGATTGGAGAGGTTCTGTGAGCAAATGAAGACCCTTTGAAGTCATATTGCATGGTACCCATTCCACGGGTCTCAACTCTCCAGGTTTAAGGGATTCTGCCTTCAGGTAAAACATGCACGTGGAACCCAGAGTATGATCAACCGTGTGATCGGGAGACGTGTTCCAATATGTCTCAGTTCTCGTCCCCTGGTACTCGGGTGCAACATTCCAGACGCTTTACTAACACTCTCCCGACTTGGAGAGTCAGTGCCTTTAACCTCCTGTTTGGCCCAGTTTGCAATTTCTGCGGAAGATGAACAGGAATAGGGAGAACCAATGAGAGACTAGCTGGAGGTGTCTGGACGGGCAAATTTAACTCTGATTTCCCACCAGGAAGAGCAATTAACCAAAGGCTCAGCGTGCCGTGCCGGAACCAGATTAGGGCCTAAAGCAATCCTGCGGTGTTGCGGCCAGCTCACAAGAAAGCGAGTTGAAGAAAGGAGCTCAGGGGCACTGTAATTCACAAACCTGCAGAGTTATAAATGACAGCTATCGTCCAAAAATATACTGAAGTAAGGCTGCCAAGAGGACTTGAAAGCGGGGCAGAATTGCAGGAAACCGATTTCAGGAGGTAGACTGGAATTGCATTTAAAGCATAGGAAAAGAGGCAGAACGTCCACAATGATGCACTTGGCCAAAAAGGGCGTATGCGTTTTTTCCTGAATATATTCAGGAAAAAACGCATACGCCCTTTTTGGCCAACCAAGCAAGCTTGCAAAGGAAATCTGCACTACAATGAAGTCTCACTTCCCCCCGGTCAAAAGGGCCATCTGAAAAAAGTGTAAAATCCAGAAAGGCAGGACAGGCCATGGAGAACTGGGAGCCTTGTTATGCTGATGGGCGGGATGTAAATTGCCAAGAGCCACTCGGGAGAGGTGTATGGTGTTTCCTGAAACATCTAAAAAACAAAGCAACAGAGCCTAGTGTACTTCCACTTATGGTCCTATAGCTTAGGGAAATTAAAATCAAAAAGACACAGCCACCCCAAAGTTTGGGACAGCTCTGTTTACAAGAACCTCGTTTACGGTACAAGTTCAATATCGCAGAAAGTGAAAAATGGATAAAGAAGTTGTGGTACTTACGTACAATGCAATATCACTCAGCAATGAAATCTATGTCATCAGGCCTGTAGCAGCATAATGAGTGGATTCAGGTATGATGATTCTAACTGAAATAAGTCACACAGAAAAAGAAACATCATAAGATATCACTAATACACGGAATGTAAACTTGGCTACACAGGAACTGGATTACAAAACAGAACAGGGTCTCAAATTTAGAAAACCAACTTATGCTTGCTTAAGGGGAAAGGTGAGTTGGGGTGCTGCATAAAACCAGAGATTTAAATGAACACAGATAAAGTTCCTTAAGCCAAATATGGAATAGACAAGAACTACTCCTTGCTCAACGAAATGGACTCAACACCCCATATTAAACGCCTAAGAATGTACCTGACTAGTAAGTATCTTAAAACCTATGAATTGCTATGTCTCTGAAAGAAAATCAAGCGTGTGTACAGGGGCACAAACGCAGCAGTGATAGGATTGGAGAGGTTCGGTGAGCAAATGAAGACCCTTTGAAGTCATATTGCATGGTACCCATTCCACGGGTCTCAACTCTCCAGGTTTAAGGGATTCTTCCTTCAGCTAAAACATGCACGTGGAACCCAGAGTATGATCAACCGTGTGATCGGGAGACGTGTTCCAATATGTCTCAGTTCTCGTCCCCTGGTACTCGGGTGCAACATTCCAGACGCTTTACTAACACTCTCCCGACTTGGAGAGTCAGTGCCTTTAACCTCCTGTTTGGCCCAGTTTGCAATTTCTGCGGCAGATGAACAGGAATAAGGAGAACCAATGAGAGACTAGCTGGAGGTGTCTGGACGGGCAAATTTAACTCTGATTTCCCACCAGGAAGAGCAATTAACCAAAGGCTCAGCGTGCCGTGCCGGAACCAGATTAGGGCCTGAAGCAATCCTGCGGTGTTGCGGCCAGCTCACAAGAAAGCGAGTTGAAGAAAGGAGCTCAGGGGCACTGTAATTCACAAACCTGCAGAGTTATAAATGACAGCTATCGTCCAAAAATATACTGAAGTAAGGCTGCCAAGAGGACTTGAAAGCGGGGCAGAATTGCAGGAAACCGATTTCAGGAGGTAGACTGGAATTGCATTTAAAGCATAGGAAAAGAGGCAGAACGTCCACAATGATGCACTTGGCCAAAAAGGGCGTATGCGTTTTTTCCTGAATATATTCAGGAAAAAACGCATACGCCCTTTTTGGCCAACCAAGCAAGCTTGCAAAGGAAATCTGCACTACAATGAAGTCTCACTTCCCCCCGGTCAAAAGGGCCATCTGAAAAAAGTGTAAAATCCAGAAAGGCAGGACAGGCCATGGAGAACTGGGAGCCTTGTTATGCTGATGGGCGGGATGTAAATTGCCAAGAGCCACTCCGGAGAGGTGTATGGTGTTTCCTGAAACATCTAAAAAACAAAGCAACAGAGCCTAGTGTACTTCCACTTATGGTCCTATAGCTTAGGGAAATTAAAATCAAAAAGACACAGCCACCCCAAAGTTTGGGACGGCTCTGTTTACAAGAACCTCGTTTACGGTACAAGTTCAATATCGCAGAAAGTGAAAAATGGATAAAGAAGTTGTGGTACTTACGTACAATGCAATATCACTCAGCAATGAAATCTATGTCATCAGGCCCGTAGCAGCATAATGAGTGGATTCAGGTATGATGATTCTAACTGAAATAAGTCACACAGAAAAAGAAACATCATAAGATATCACTAATACACGGAATGTAAACTTGGCTACACAGGAACTGGATTACAAAACAGAACAGGGTCTCAAATTTAGAAAACCAACTTATGCTTGCTTAAGGGGAAAGGTGAGTTGGGGTGCTGCATAAAACCAGAGATTTAAATGAACACAGATAAAGTTCCTTAAGCCAAATATGGAATAGACAAGAACTACTCCTTGCTCAACGAAATGGACTCAACACCCCATATTAAACGCCTAAGAATGTACCTGACTAGTAAGTATCTTAAAACCTATGAATTGCTATGTCTCTGAAAGAAAATCAAGCGTGTGTACAGGGGCACAAACGCAGCAGTGATAGGATTGGAGAGGTTCGGTGAGCAAATGAAGACCCTTTGAAGTCATATTGCATGGTACCCATTCCACGGGTCTCAACTCTCCAGGTTTAAGGGATTCTGCCTTCAGGTAAAACATGCACGTGGAACCCAGAGTATGATCAACCGTGTGATCGGGAGACGTGTTCCAATATGTCTCAGTTCTCGTCCCCTGGTACTCGGGTGCAACATTCCAGACGCTTTACTAACACTTTCCCGACTTGGAGAGTCAGTGCCTTTAAACTCCTGTTTGGCCCAGTTTGCAATTTCTGCGGAAGATGAACAGGAATAGGGAGAACCAATGAGAGACTAGCTGGAGGTGTCTGGACGGGCAAATTTAACTCTCATTTCCCACCAGGAAGAGGAATTAACCAAAGGCTCAGCGTGCCGTGCCGGAACCAGATTAGGGCCTGAAGCAATCCTGCGGTGTTGCGGCCAGCTCACAAGAAAGCGAGTTGAAGAAAGGAGCTCAGGGGCACTGTAATTCACAAACCTGCAGAGTTATAAATGACAGCTATCGTCCAAAAATATACTGAAGTAAGGCTGCCAAGAGGACTTGAAAGCGGGGCAGAATTGCAGGAAACCGATTTCAGGAGGTAGACTGGAATTGCATTTAAAGCATAGGAAAAGAGGCAGAACGTCCACAATGATGCACTTGGCCAAAAAGGGCGTATGCGTTTTTTCCTGAATATATTCAGGAAAAAACGCATACGCCCTTTTTGGCCAACCAAGCAAGCTTGCAAAGGAAATCTGCACTACAATGAAGTCTCACTTCCCCCCGGTCAAAAGGGCCATCTGAAAAAAGTGTAAAATCCAGAAAGGCAGGACAGGCCATGGAGAACTGGGAGCCTTGTTATGCTGATGGACGGGATGTAAATTGCCAACAGCCACTCGGGAGAGGTGTATGGTGTTTCCTGAAACATCTAAAAAACAAAGCAACAGAGCCTAGGGCACTTCCACTTATGGTCCTATAGCTTAGGGAAATTAAAATCAAAAAGACACAGCCACCCCAAAGTTTGGGACGGCTCTGTTTACAAGAACCTCGTTTACGGAACAAGTTCAATATCGCAGAAAGTGAAAAATGGATAAAGAAGTTGTGGTACTTACGTACAATGCAATATCACTCAGCAATGAAATCTATGTCATCAGGCCCGTAGCAGCATAATGAGTGGATTCAGGTATGATGATTCTAACTGAAATAAGTCACACAGAAAAAGAAACATCATAAGATATCACTAATACACGGAATGTAAACTTGGCTACACAGGAACTGGATTACAAAACAGAACAGGGTCTCAAATTTAGAAAACCAACTTATGCTTGCTTAAGGGGAAAGGTGAGTTGGGGTGCTGCATCAAACCAGAGATTGAAATGAGCACAGATAAAGTTCCTTAAGCCAAATATGGAATAGACAAGAACTACTCCTTGCTCAACGAAATGGACTCAACACCCCATATTAAACGCCTAAGAATGTACCTGACTAGTAAGTATCTTAAAACCTATGGATTGCTATGTGTCTGAAAGAAAATCAAGCATGTGTACAGGGGCATAAACACAGCAGTGATAGGATTGGAGAGGTTCGGTGAGCAAATGAAGACCCTTTGAAGTCATATTGCATGGAACCCATTCCACGGGTCTCAACTCTCCAGGTTTAAGGGATTCTGCCTTCAGGTAAAACATGCACGTGGAACCCAGAGTATGATCAACCGTGTGATCGGGAGACGTGTTCCAATATGTCTCAGTTCTCGTCCCCTGGTACTCGGGTGCAACATTCCAGACGCTTTACTAACACTCTCCCGACTTGGAGAGTCAGTGCCTTTAACCTCCTGTTTGGCCCAGTTTGCAATTTCTGCGGAAGATGAACAGGAATAGGGAGAACCAATGAGAGACTAGCTGGAGGTGTCTGGACGGGCAAATTTAACTCTCATTTCCCACCAGAGAGAGCAATTAACCAAAGGCTCAGCGTGCCGTGCCGGAACCAGATTAGGGCCTGAAGCAATCCTGCGGTGTTGCGGCCAGCTCACAAGAAAGCGAGTTGAAGAAAGGAGCTCAGGGGCACTGTAATTCACAAACCTGCAGAGTTATAAATGACAGCTATCGTCCAAAAATATACTGAAGTAAGGCTGCCAAGAGGACTTGAAAGCGGGGCAGAATTGCAGGAAACCGATTTCAGGAGGTAGACTGGAATTGCATTTAAAGCATAGGAAAAGAGGCAGAACGTCCACAATGATGCACTTGGCCAAAAAGGGCGTATGCGTTTTTTCCTGAATATATTCAGGAAAAAACGCATACGCCCTTTTTGGCCAACCAAGCAAGCTTGCAAAGGAAATCTGCACTACAATGAAGTCTCACTTCCCCCCGGTCAAAAGGGCCATCTGAAAAAAGTGTAAAATCCAGAAAGGCAGGACAGGCCATGGAGAACTGGGAGCCTTGTTATGCTGATGGACGGGATGTAAATTGCCAACAGCCACTCGGGAGAGGTGTATGGTGTTTCCTGAAACATCTAAAAAACAAAGCAACAGAGCCTAGGGCACTTCCACTTATGGTCCTATAGCTTAGGGAAATTAAAATCAAAAAGACACAGCCACCCCAAAGTTTGGGACGGCTCTGTTTACAAGAACCTCATTTTCGGAACAAGTTCAATATCGCAGAAAGTGAAAAATGGATAAAGAAGTTGTGGTACTTACGTACAATGCAATATCACTCAGCAATGAAATCTATGTCATCAGGCCCGTAGCAGCATAATGAGTGGATTCAGGTATGATGATTCTAACTGAAATAAGTCACACAGAAAAAGAAACATCATAAGATATCACTAATACACGGAATGTAAACTTGGCTACACAGGAACTGGATTACAAAACAGAACAGGGTCTCAAATTTAGAAAACCAACTTATGCTTGCTTAAGGGGAAAGGTGAGTTGGGGTGCTGCATCAAACCAGAGATTGAAATGAGCACAGATAAAGTTCCTTAAGCCAAATATGGAATAGACAAGAACTACTCCTTGCTCAACGAAATGGACTCAACACCCCATATTAAACGCCTAAGAATGTACCTGACTAGTAAGTATCTTAAAACCTATGGATTGCTATGTCTCTGAAAGAAAATCAAGCATGTGTACAGGGGCATAAACACAGCAGTGATAGGATTGGAGAGGTTCGGTGAGCAAATGAAGACCCTTTGAAGTCATATTGCATGGAACCCATTCCACGGGTCTCAACTCTCCAGGTTTAAGGGATTCTGCCTTCAGGTAAAACATGCACGTGGAACCCAGAGTATGATCAACCGTGTGATCGGGAGACGTGTTCCAATATGTCTCAGTTCTCGTCCCCTGGTACTCGGGTGCAACATTCCAGACGCTTTACTAACACTCTCCCGACTTGGAGAGTCAGTGCCTTTAACCTCCTGTTTGGCCCAGTTTGCAATTTCTGCGGAAGATGAACAGGAATAGGGAGAACCAATGAGAGACTAGCTGGAGGTGTCTGGACGGGCAAATTTAACTCTCATTTCCCACCAGGAAGAGGAATTAACCAAAGGCTCAGCGTGCCGTGCCGGAACCAGATTAGGGCCTGAAGCAATCCTGCGGTGTTGCGGCCAGCTCACAAGAAAGCGAGTTGAAGAAAGGAGCTCAGGGGCACTGTAATTCACAAACCTGCAGAGTTATAAATGACAGCTATCGTCCAAAAATATACTGAAGTAAGGCTGCCAAGAGGACTTGAAAGCGGGGCAGAATTGCAGGAAACCGATTTCAGGAGGTAGACTGGAATTGCATTTAAAGCATAGGAAAAGAGGCAGAACGTCCACAATGATGCACTTGGCCAAAAAGGGCGTATGCGTTTTTTCCTGAATATATTCAGGAAAAAACGCATACGCCCTTTTTGGCCAACCAAGCAAGCTTGCAAAGGAAATCTGCACTACAATGAAGTCTCACTTCCCCCCGGTCAAAAGGGCCATCTGAAAAAAGTGTAAAATCCAGAAAGGCAGGACAGGCCATGGAGAACTGGGAGCCTTGTTATGCTGATGGACGGGATGTAAATTGCCAACAGCCACTCGGGAGAGGTGTATGGTGTTTCCTGAAACATCTAAAAAACAAAGCAACAGAGCCTAGGGCACTTCCACTTATGGTCCTATAGCTTAGGGAAATTAAAATCAAAAAGACACAGCCACCCCAAAGTTTGGGACGGCTCTGTTTACAAGAACCTCATTTTCGGAACAAGTTCAATATCGCAGAAAGTGAAAAATGGATAAAGAAGTTGTGGTACTTACGTACAATGCAATATCACTCAGCAATGAAATCTATGTCATCAGGCCCGTAGCAGCATAATGAGTGGATTCAGGTATGATGATTCTAACTGAAATAAGTCACACAGAAAAAGAAACATCATAAGATATCACTAATACACGGAATGTAAACTTGGCTACACAGGAACTGGATTACAAAACAGAACAGGGTCTCAAATTTAGAAAACCAACTTATGCTTGCTTAAGGGGAAAGGTGAGTTGGGGTGCTGCATCAAACCAGAGATTGAAATGAGCACAGATAAAGTTCCTTAAGCCAAATATGGAATAGACAAGAACTACTCCTTGCTCAACGAAATGGACTCAACACCCCATATTAAACGCCTAAGAATGTACCTGACTAGTAAGTATCTTAAAACCTATGGATTGCTATGTCTCTGAAAGAAAATCAAGCGTGTGTACAGGGGCATAAACACAGCAGTGATAGGATTGGAGAGGTTCGGTGAGCAAATGAAGACCCTTTGAAGTCATATTGCATGGTACCCATTCCACGGGTCTCAACTCTCCAGGTTTAAGGGATTCTGCCTTCAGGTAAAACATGCACGTGGAACCCAGAGTATGATCAACCGTGTGATCGGGAGACGTGTTCCAATATGTCTCAGTTCTCGTCCCCTGGTACTCGGGTGCAACATTCCAGACGCTTTACTAACACTCTCCCGACTTGGAGAGTCAGTGCCTTTAACCTCCTGTTTGGCCCAGTTTGCAATTTCTGCGGAAGATGAACAGGAATAGGGAGAACCAATGAGAGACTAGCTGGAGGTGTCTGGACGGGCAAATTTAACTCTCATTTCCCACCAGGAAGAGGAATTAACCAAAGGCTCAGCGTGCCGTGCCGGAACCAAACTAGGGCCTGAAGCAATCCTGCGGTGTTGCGGCCAGCTCACAAGAAAGCGAGTTGAAGAAAGGAGCTCAGGGGCACTGTAATTCACAAACCTGCAGAGTTATAAATGACAGCTATCTTCCAAAAATATATTGAAGTAAGGCTGCCAAGAGGAGTTGAAAGCGGGCAGAATTGCAGGAAACCGATTTCAGGAGGTAGACTGGAATTGCATTTAAAGCATAGGAAAAGAGGCAGAACGTCCACAATAATGCACTTGGCCAAAAAGGGCGTATGCGTTTTTTCCTGAATATATTCAGGAAAAAACGCATACGCACTTTTTGGCCAACCAAGCAAGCTTGCAAAGGAAATCTGCACTACAATGAAGTCTCACTGCCCCCCGGTCAAAAGGGCCATCTGAAAAAAGTGTAAAATCCAGAAAGGCAGGACACGCCATGGAGAACTGGGAACCTTATTATGCTGATGGGCGGGATGTAAATTGCCAGCAGCCACTCTGGAGAAGTGTATGGTGTTTCCTGAAACATCCAAAAAAAAAAGCAACAGAGCCTAGGGCACTTCCACTTATGGTCCTATAGCTTAGGGAAATTAAAATCAAAAAGACACAGCCACCCCAAAGTTTGGGACGGCTCTGTTTACAAGAACCTCGTTTACGGTACAAGTTCAATATCACAGAAAGCGAAAAATGGATAAAGAAGTTGTGGTACTTACGTACAATGCAATATCACGCAGCAATGAAATCTATGTCATCAGGCCCGTAGCAGCATAATGAGTGGATTCAGGTATGATGATTCTAAGTGAAATAAGTCACACAGAAAAAGAAACATCATAAGATATCACTAATACACGGAATGTAAACTTGGCTACACAGGAACTGGATTACAAAACAGAACAGTGTCTCCAATTAAGAAAACCAACTTTTGCTTCCTTAACGGGAATGGTGAGTTGGGGTGCTGCATAAAACCAGAGATTGAAATTAGCACAGATACCGTTCCATAAGCCAAATATGTAATAGACAAAAGCTACTCCTTGCTCAACGAAGTGGACTCAACACCCCATATTAAACGCCTAACAATATACCTGACTAGTAAGAATCTTAAAACCTATGGATTTATATGTCTCCGAAAGAGAATCAAGCGTGTGTACAGCGGCATAAACACAGCAGTGATAGGATTGGTGAGGTTCGGTGAGCAAATGCAGACCCTTTGAAGTCATATTGCATGATACCCATTCCATGGGTCTCAACTCTCCACGTTTAAGAGATTCTTCCTTCAGCTAAAACATGCATGTGGAACCCAGAGTATGATCCACCGTGTGATCGGGAAACGTGTTCAAATGTGTCTCAGTTTTCGTCCCCTGGTACTCGGGTGCAACATTCCAGACGCTTTACTAACACTCTCCCCACTTGGAGAGTCAGTGCCTTTAACCTCCTGTTTGGCCCAGTTTGCAATTTCTTCGGAAGATGAACAGGAATAAGGAGAAGCATTGGGGGACTATCTGTCGGTGTCTGGACGGCAAATTTAACTCTCATTTCCCACCAGGAAGATAAATGAACCAAAGGCTCCGCGTGCCATGCTGGAACTAAATTAGGGCCTGAGGAGATCCTGCGGTGTTGCGGCCAGCTCACAAGAAAGCGAGTTGAAGAAAGGAGCTCAGGGGCACTGTAATTCAGAAACCTGCGGAGTTATAAATGACAGCTATCATCCAAAATTATGCTGAAGTAAGGCTGCGAAGAGGACTTGAATGCGGGGCAGAATTGCTGGAAATTGATTTCAGAACATACACGGGAGTAGCTCTTAAAGCATAGGAAAAGGGACAGAACTTGGAAAATAATGCACTTGGCAAAAAAGGGCATATGTGTTTTATCCAGAGCTCTCATAACTGAGGGGAGGAGATTCCCAGCAGGCTCCAACTGCCACCTGAGGGCTCACATTGCCAAGGCAACGTTAGCATGCCAGGCAGGAGTTACCTCACAGCAGAGGTCCCACCTCACAGAAGGGTGAGAAACCCAGCCAACATCAGACTCTCACCAGAGGGCCCACATCACCAAGGGGATGGGAACCAGGCAGGAGTGTCTTCACATCAGTGGGGCCACATCATCGAAAGCTGAGGTACTCAGCACATGTGTCCTCAAACCAGAGGACCCACATCACCAAGGACCTCGGAGTGAGGCAGGCAGGAGTAGCCTCACAACACTGGGCACATAGAATAAAAAAGTGAGGAATCCAGCAGTTGGAACCTCCCAGCAGGCGGTCCAGAGCACCGAGACTATGGGATCCAGGCCACAGTGAACTCACAGAAGAGGGCCCATGTCATGAAACTGAGCAACCCAGCCATTGGGACCTCAGAGCAGGAGGCCCACATCCCCATGGGGATGGAATTCTGGTAGGAGTGTCCTCGCACCACTGAGAACGTATCAGAAAATTTTGGGCGACCAGCAGTTAGGGCCTGGCGCCAGAGGACCCTCATCACCAAGGGAAGGAGGCTCCCAGCAGGCTCGAACTGCCACCAGAGGGCTGACGTCGCCAAGGCGATGTGTGCCAACCAGGCACGAATGACCTCACAGCAGAGGGCCCACCTCAGAGAAGTGTGACGAACCCAGTCAGGATCAGACTCGCACCAGAGGGCCCACATCACCAAATGGATTGGAACCAGGCAGGAGTGTCCTCACATGAGTAGGGCCACATCATCTAAAGGTGAGGAACCCAGAACATGTGGCTTCAAACCATAGGACACCCATCACCAAGGGGCTGGGAGTGAGGCAGGCAGGAGGAGCCTCATAACAGAGGGCCCAAAAATAAGAAAGGTGAGGAATCCAGCAGTTGGAACCTCCCAGCAGGCGGCCCAGAGCACAGAGGCTAGAGGAACCAGGCCAGAGTGAACTAACACCAGACAGCCCACATCATGAAACTGTGAGCAACCCAGACATTGGGACCTCAGAGCAGAAGGCCCACATCCCCATGGTGATGGGAACATGACAGGAGTGTCCTGGCATCACTGGGCTCACATCAGAAAACGTGGGGTGCTCAGAAGTTAGGGCCTGACGCTAGAGGGCACTCATCACCGAGAGGAGGAGGCTCCCAGCAGGCTCCAGCTGCCACCAGAGGGCCAACGTCGCCAAGGCGATGTGTGCCAGCCTGGCAGGAGTGACCTCACAGCAGAGGGCCCACCTCACAGAAGGGTGAGGAACACAGCCAGGATCAGACTCTCACCAGAGGGCCCACATCACCAAGGGGATGGGAACCAGGCAGGAGTGTCCCCACACCAGTGGGACAACATCATCGAAAGGTGAGGATCCCAGCACATGTGTCCTCAAACCAGAGGAACCACATCACCAAGGGGTTTGGAATGAGGCTGGCAGGACTGGCCTCACAACACAGGGTCCATAGAATATAAAAGTTGAGGAATCCAGCAGTTGGAACCTCCCAGCAAGTGGCCCAGAGCACCGAGGCTATGGGATCCAGGCCGCAGTGAACTCACAGCAGAGGGCCCACATCATGAACCTGTGAGCAGCCCAGCTGTTGGGACCTCAGAACAGAAGGCCCACATCCCCATTGGGATGGGAACCTGGCAGGAGTGGCTTCACACCACTTAGCACATATCAGAAAATGTTAGGAGCCCAGCAGTTAGGGCCTGATGCCAGGGGGCCCTCATAACTGAGGGGAGGAGACTCCCAGCAGGTTCCAACTGCCAACAGAGGGCCCACGTCTACAAGGTGGCATGCACCAGCCAGGCAGTAGTGACCTCACAGCAGAGGGCCTATCTCACAGAAGGGTGAGGAACCGAGGCAGGATGAGACTCTCACCAGAGGGCCCACAACACCAAGGGGATGGGAACCAGTCAGGACTGTCCTCCCACCAGTGGGGCCACATCATCGAAAGGTGAGGAACCCAGCACATGTGGCCTCATATCAGAGGACATACATCACAAAGGGGATGGGAGTGAGGCAGGTAGGAGTAGCCTAAAAACAGAGGGCCCAAAGAATAAAAAAAGTGAGGAATCCAGCATTTGGAACCTCCCAGCAGGCGGCCGAGAGCACAGAAGCTATGGGATGCAGGCAGGAGTTAACTAACACCAGAGAGCCCACATCATGAAACTGTGAGCAACCCAGGCATTGGGACCTCAGAGCAGAAAGCCCACATCCCCATGGGGATGGGAACCTGACAGGAGTGTCCTGGCATCACTGGGCTCACATCAGAAAACGTGGGGAGCCCAGCAGTTAGAGCCTGATGCTAGAGGGCCATCATCACCGAGGGCAGGAGGCTCCCAGCAGGTTCCATGTGCCAACAGAGGGCCCACGTCGCCAAGGTGATGTGTGCAAGTCAGGCAGGATTGACCTCACAGCAGAGGGCCTACCTCACAGAAGAGTGAGGAACCCAGCCAGGATAAGACTGTCACCAGAAGGCCCACATCACCAAGGGGATGGGAACCAGGCAGGAGTGTCCTCACACCAGTGGGGCCACATCATTGAAAGTTGCCTAACCCAGCACATGTGGCCTCAAACCAGAAGACCCACATCACGAAGGGGTTGCGAGTGAGGCAGGCAGGAGGAGCATCACAACACAGGACCCATAGAATACAAAAGTTGAGGAATCGAACAGTTGGAACCTCCCAGCAGGCAGCCAAGACCACAGAGGCTATGGGATCCAGGCCACAGTGAACTAACACCAGAGAGCCCACATCATGAAATTGTGATCAACCCAGCCGTTGGAACCTCAGAGCAGAAGGCCCACATCCGCATGGGGATGGGAACCTAAGAGGAGTGCTTGAGCAACACTGGGCTCACTAAGAAAAGTTGGGGAGCCCAGCAGTTAGGGCCTGACATCAGAGGGCCCTCATCACAGAGCTGAGGAGGCTCGCAGCAGGGTCCAATTGCCACCAGAGGGCTCATGTCAACAAGGCGAGGTGAGCAACCCAGGCAAGAGTTACCTGATAGTAGAGGGCCCACCTCACAGATGGGTGAGGAACCCAGCCAGGATCAGACTCTCACCAGAGGGCCCACATCACAAAGGGGATGGGACCCAGTCAGGATTATCCTCACACCAGTGGGGCCTCATCATCTTAAGGTGAGGAACCCAGCACATGTGTCCTAAAACCAGAGGACCCACATCACCAAGGGCCTTGGAGTGAGGCAGACAGGAGTAGCCTCACAACACAGGGCACATAATATAAAAAACGTGAGGATTCCAGCATTTAGACCTTCCAGCAGGCGGCCCAGAACACCGAGGCTATGGGATCCAGGCCACAGTGAACTCACAGCAGAGGGCCCACATCACAAAACTGTGAGCAACCCAGGAGTTGAGACCTCAGCGCAGAAGGACCACATCCCCATGGGAATGGGAACCTGGCTGGAGTGTCCTCGCACCACTGGGCGCACATCAGAAAATGTGGGGAGCCCACCATTTAGGGCCTGACGCCAGAGGGCCGTCATCACCGAGAGGAGGAGGCGCCCTGCACGCTCCAACTGCCACCAGAGGGCTCACGTCTCCAAGGTGACGTGTGCCAGCCAGGCAGGAGTGACCTCACAGCAGAGGGCCTACCTCACAGAACGTTGAGGAACCCAGCCAGGATTAGACTCTCGCCAGAGGGCCCACCTCACCAAGGGGATGGGAACCAGGCAGGAGTGTCCTCACACGAGTGGGGTCACATCATCGAAAGGTGAGGAACGCAGCACATGTGGCCTCAAGCCATAGGACAGTCATCACCAAGGGGCTGGCAGTGAGGCAGGCAGGAGGAGCCTCACAACAGAGGGCACATAGAATAAAAAAGTTGAGGAATCCAGCAGTTGGAACCTCCCAGCAGGCGGCTCAGAGCACCGATGATAAGGGATCCTTGCCGGAGTGAACTCACAGCAGAGGGCCCACATCATGGTACTGTGAGCAAGCCAGCCGTTTTGACCTCAGAGCAGAAGGCCCATATCGCCATGGGGATGGGAACCTGGCAAGAGTCTCCTCACTCACTTGGCGCACATCAGAAAATGTGGGGAGCCCAGCAGTTATGGCCTAAGGCAAGAGGGCCCTCATCACCGAGGGGAGGAGGATCCCAGCACACTCCAACTGCCACCAGAGGGCCCACGTCGCCAAGGTGACGTGTGCCAGACAGGCATGATTGACCTCACAGCAGAGGGCCCACCTCACAGAAGGGTGAGGAACCCAGCCAGGATCAGACTCTCACCTGAGGGCCCACATCAGCAAGGGGATGGGAACCAGTCAGGACTGTCTTCCCTCCAGTGGGATCACATCATCGAAAGGTGTGGAACCCAGCACATGTGGCCTCAAATCAGAGGACACATATCACAAAGGGAATGGGAGTGAGGCAGGCAGGAGTAGCCTAAAAACAGAGGGCCCAAAGAATAAGAAAGGTGAGGAATCCAGCAGTTGGAACCTCCCAGCAGGCGGCCCAGAGCACAGAAGCTAAGGGATGCAGGCAGGAGTGAACTAACAGCAGAGAGCCCACATCATGAAACTGTGAGCAACCCAGGCTTTGGGACCTCAGAGCAGAAGGCCCACACCCCAATGGGGATGTGAACCTGGCTGGAGTGTCCTCGCACCACTGGGCGCACATCACAAAATGTAGGGAGCCCAGCAGTTAGGGCCTGATGCCAGAGGGCCCTCATCACCGAGGAGAGGAGGCTCCCAGCAGGCTCCAAGTGCCACCAGAGGGCTCATGTCCACAAGGCGAGGTGAGCAAGCCAGGCAAGAGTGACCTCACATCAGACGGCCTACCTCACAGATGGGTGAGGAACCCAGCCGGGATCAGACTCTCAACAGAGGGCCCACATCACCAAGGGGATGTGAACCAGGCAGGAGTCTCCTAAGACCATTGGTCCCACATCATCGAAAGGTGAGGAACCCAGCACATGTGGCCTCAAACCAGACGACACACATCACGAAGGGGCTGGGAGTGAGGCAGGCAGGAGGATCCTCACAACAGAGGGCCCAAAAAATTAAAAAAGTGAGGAATCCAGCAGTTGGAACCTCCCAGCAGGCAGCCAAGAGCACAGAGGCTATGGGATCCAGGCTTCTGTGAACTAACACCAGAGAGCCCACATCATGAAAATGTGAACAACCCAGCCGTTGGGACCTCAGAGCAGAAGGCCCACATCCCCATGGAGATGGGATCCTAAGAGGAGTGCCAAAACATCACTGGGCTCCCTAAGAAAAGTTGGTGAGCCCAGCAGTTAGGGCCTGACGCAAGAGGGCCCTCATCACCGGGGGAAGAGATTCCCAGCACGCTCCAACTGCCACCACACGGCTGACTTCACCAAGGCAATGTGTGCCAGCCATGCAGGAGTGACCTATCAGCAGAGGGTCTCCCTCACAGGTGGGTGAGGAACAAAGCCAGGAACAGACTCTCACCAGGGGGTCCACATAACCACGTGGATGAGAACCAAGCAGGAGTGTCCTCACACTAGTGGGGCCACATCATTGAAAGGTGAGGAACCCAGCAAAAGTGGCCACAAACCAGAGGACCCACATCACCAAGGGGTTGAGAGTGAGGTAGGTGTCTGGACGGGCATATTTAACACTCATTTCCCACCAGGAAGAGGAATTAACCAAAGGCTCAGCGTGCCCTGCCAGAAGCAGATTAGGGCCTGAAGCAGTCTTGCGGGTTTGCGGCCAGCTCACAAGAAAGCGAGTTGAAGAAAGGAGCTCAGGGGCCCTGTAATTCACAAACCTGCAGAGTTATAAATGACAGATAACGTCCAAAAATATATTGAAGTAAGGCTGCGAAGAGGACTTGAAAGCGGGGCAGAATTGCAGGAAACCGATTTCAGGAGGTAGACTGGATTTGCATTTAAAGCATAGGAAAAGAGGCAGAACATCGACAATGATGCACTTGGCAACAAAGGGCGTATGAGTTTGTTCCTGAATATATTCAGGAAAAAACACATACGCCCTTTTTGGCAAACCAAGCAAGCTTGCAATGGAAATCCGAACTACTATGAAGTGTCACTTCCCCCCGGTCTAAAGGGCCACTGAGAAAAGTGTAAAATCCAGAAAGGCAAGACAGGCCATGGGGAAAAAGGAGCCTTGTTATGCTTATGGGCGGGATGTACATTGCCAACAGCCACTCTGGAGAAGTGTATGGTGTTTCCTGATACATCTGAAAAACAAAGCAACAGAATCTAGGGCATTTCCACTTATGGTCCTATAGCTTAGGGAAATTAAAATCAAAAAGACACAGCCACCCCAAAATTTACAACGGCTCTGTTTACAGGAGCCTCTTCTACAGTACAAGTTAAATATCCCAGAGAACAAATAATTGATAAAGAAGTTGCGGTACTTATGTACAACAGAATACCACTCAGCAATGAAATCTGTGTCACCAGGCCTGTACCAGCATAATGAGTGGATTGAGGCATGATGATTCTAAGTGAAATAAGTCACACAGAAAAAGAAACATCATAAGGTATCACTAATGCACGGAATGTAAACTTGGCTACACATGAACTGAATTACAAAACAGAACAGGGTCTCAAGTTTAGAAAACCAACTTATGCTTGCTTAAGGGGAAAGGTGAGTTGGGGTGCTGCATAAAACCAGAGTTTGAAATTAGCACAGATACCGTTCCATAAGCCAAATATGTAATAGACAAGACCTACCCGTTGCTCAACGAAATGGACTCAACAATGAGGTATCACCTCACACCTGTTAGAATGGGCATCATCTGAAAATCTACAAACAACAAATGCTGGAAAGGGTGTGGAGAAAAGGAACACTCTTCCACTATTGTTGGGAATATAAATTGATACAGTCACTATGGAGAACAATATGGAGTTTCTTAAGAAACTAATAATAGAATTACCATATGATACAGCAATCCCAGGACTGGACATATACTCAGACAAAACCATAAATCAAAAAGAGACATTCACCGCAATGTTCATTGCATCACTATTTACAATATCGAGGTAATGGAAGCAACCTAAATGCCCACAGACAGACGAATGCATAAAGCTGTGGTACATATATAAAATGGAATATTACTAAGCCATGAAAGGAATGAAATTGGGTCATTTGTAGAGACGTCGATGGATCTAGAGACTGTCCTACAGAGTGAAGTAAGTCAGAAAGAGAAAAACAAATCTTGTATATTCATGCATATATGTGGAACCTAGAAAAACTGTACAGATTAACCGTTTTGCAAGGCATAAATAGAGCAACAGATGTAGACAACAATCGTATGGACAAGGGGGGAAAGCTCTTGGAGGGGTGGTGGTGGGAGGAGTTGAGAGATTGGGATTGGCATGTAAACATTTATATGTATAAAATAGATAACCAATGAGAACCTGCTGTATAAAAATATAAAATAAAATTCAAAATTAAAAAGAAATAAAATTTAAAAAATAAAACAGAAAAAACAATTATTCCCTTCACATACATGTATTTATATGAATAAATTATTTCCATGCTTATATCTGTAAATACAAAAAAGAGGAATAAAATCTACCTTGAACCAAAAACGAAAAAGAGAAAAAAAAAACAGAACCCACCAGTTACTCAGAGGAAAACCGTATCAGGGCACTTGCTCCAGTTGTAAACAATTCTGAAGTTGGTCAGTGGTGGGGAATCGTCTCCCATTCAGCCAGCAGCCCCCACACAACAAGCGTCCTCATTGCAAAGCTGGGGCACCGTGCCGAGGCATCTGTGAGTAAACGTGAGCTGAGCCCCAGGCCACTTGCTGCTGAACTGTTCCCACCCTTCCCAGGTAAAACACCTGAATATATACAAGGACTTGAAAGCCTAGAGGAAGGGCCATGGAGCCACACGAGTGACAGCATGCCAGCTGACTTGGTGCCTGCAGGCCAGCCAGGATGGTCCTGGCCCTGGGTGCTCTTCTGGAAGATTTCCATTTCCCTGCCTGAGATACCCGTCCTGTCCCTGCCCCCACTGCTTTTTTCCTTCCTCACCTCTGCCCAGGGAGAAATTCCAGCAGCAGGTATGGGTGACACATCCTCTTCTTTAGCAGGTGGCAGCCTGGCAACTGCTGCAGAAAGTCCAGCAGAGCCCCACTCACACTGGGCCACCCACAAAGCCGTGGCCTCTCACTCCCTCCCACCAGCCCAGCCCCGAGACTGCTGACAGGGCAGAGAAAATGGCGTCAGGCACAGCTGCAGGGGCTTTTGCTGCCCGGAGTGGTATTTATATTTATCTCAACCCAGGCACACCTGGGGAGGGCTGGCCGGCATGGTAAGGCTGCCCAGGTAGCCAATCATCACCCCTCAGGGGCTCACAGTTGCAGAAAATGGAACTTGCTGAACAGGCCAGGTCCAAGGAACAGGTGTGGGCTCCTGAGAGTCAGGATAGACAAGGGGCTGCAGCTTTGGCTTGTTTTCTAATCATTTTATCTGGCCCATGAGTGGGAGACAACTTCAAGAAAACCCTCTCCTAATGAGAGGAACCAAGGAGTCAGGGAGAGGAGGGGTGGGTGGTGGTTGGAGACAGAGGCCTGGTGCCCTGGGTGCAGTGGAAGTCTCTGGAAGACCAGGTGGAGGGAGGCCACACAGAGTGATGCCCAGGGTCACAGACCTGTCGGAGCTGCTGTTTGTTAGTTCAAGTCCTGCTCTGAGGTGCTCTGTGTCAGCTCTGAGCGACAGGTGAGCTGGGGGTGCTCTTCAATGAGGGCTATGTGCACGGTTCCTGTGTGCCCAGCCCTGCCACGGTACCTGCAAGGGTAGCTCTGTATCCTGGGAGGGGCCTGACCATGAGAGCCCCGTGGGCTGGGTTGGGGGTGGGGTACCTGCCCAGGAGAGCTCCATATCCTGGGATTGGCCTGACCACGAGAGCCCCATGGGCTGCTGGGGACCTGGTAAAGGATGTCAGGACAGTCAGTGAAGCCACCGAGGATATACCTCCAGTTGCTCCTGATTCCTACACCCTGCTGGTCATTCTACCAACCACCAGGACATGGTATTCTGTATTAGTCTTCAATGATGCCTTCTTTTGTATTCCATTAGTCCCAGAGTCACAAGAAATTTTGGCTTGTGAGTGGCAGGACTCAACATACAACTAAAACAATACTTCCGGGCCGTCTTGCCCCAAGGGTTCAAAAATTCCCACACCATCTTTGGGGAAAGCTTAGCTAACGACCGAAAAGTTCTACCTCTGGAAAAGGAAACCCTCCTGCAATATGCAGACGACATTCTGATCGCCAGCCCTACTAAGGAGGCCTCTGAACTACCAAGCCAATAAAGGATAGAAGTTGTCCAAGAAAAAGCTCAAATATCACAGACTGCGGTGACCTGCCTGGGCTTCATTCTCACACAAGGTCAGAGAAGCCCATCCCAGGAAAGGGAAGAAACCATTTGCAGCCTTACCCCTTTCTAAAACTAGAAGACAGCTTAGGGGTTCCTGGGGAGGCCAGGGTTTGCTGCTTCTGGATCCCTAACTACAGTCTACTAGCTGGGCCTCTATATGAAACACTGAAAGGAAAAGATGATGATCCTTTTGAACAGAATCCAGAAGTGGCCTTTCAAGAATGGAAAGAGCAGTCAATTCAGACCCTTGCCCTGGAACTCCCTAATTGAGCTAAACCCTTTGACCTTTCCATTCCCGGTGAAAGGTGAATCGCCATTGGAGAATTAGTGCAAAAACTGGGACCACTTGAAATGGAACAACGCAAGAATGCCATCCAGGTAGGATAAACTACAGTCACCAAGGGGCTTGGCCCACTGCCACATCTGGCCAAGATACTGGCGGTATCTAAAAACCTGGAAATCAGCAGCCCAAAAGGCCACCTCCCTCCTAAGGGAAAAGGACCCCACGTGGTGATCCTAATCACCAACCATGCCCTGAAGTTGCAGGGTTTGCTCCGTGGGCACACCGACCTCGAGTGAGGAGGCCCTCCAACTCCAACATCCAGAGAGATAACCGGAGGCAACAGGGCACCATGACGACTCATGTGAACATCACTTGACCTGGAGTTTCTCTCATAAAACAACAATAGTGTGTCCCGAAGGAGTAGACTACTGCTTGCAGGACTTCCTGCACCCGGAGGGGAGCTAATAATCTTGGCGGGGGAACCGTATATCACACTGTCACCATAGAAAAGCCTACAGACACCGTGATGATGGTGGCCAATAAGACCGGCTGGACTCCTGTTTACTTCAAAAGGCTGTTGACTCAGTGGCCATCATGGTCCTTGATCACCACTGACCCTGGACTGTCTGGGAGTTGAGCGGGCAGGGCTCTGACACCTGGTGCTGTTTTTATGTTAATTCAGGGGCCTAATTGAAGAAAGAGCAGACTACTGGTCAGAGCATCTAGGCTGGCAGAAACGGTCAGCCTAAGGTGGCCGAACAAATGTGGGGCGGGGTGAAACCGGCCCCCACAGCGTCTCTGCACATCTCTTTCCTGGACCCTTAAAGGTCATTAGAATCTATAACACTTCCAATGCTGGTGCTCAGGCGGACGAGCAGGGAGGCAGGGGTCCTGGGGCCAATCAACGTCACCTGGAGGCTGCTGGGGAGAAGTTCTGACCCTCGTCCCCTGGTATGAGGGCTCCCAACTCAGCACTCAGCAGTTACAGAAGAAGGGTCTGCACCCTCAGCACTCCAAGAATGAGGAACGGGACAAAAGGCAGAGGAGGGGTTTGTCCCCAGCAAAGCCCATTAAAAATCCCTGGGAGATAAAAATAGAATCTGGGCAATAAAGTCAAGTCTGACCTTTTTTATCCTTTGTGCTTTGTCTAATTTCACGTGCTCCTAGGGTCCCGCATGCAGAGGTTCCACACCTGGCACTTCAGACCAGATTTCCTGGTGCAGAATGGCTGGGTCGACACCTCAGCTCCTGGGGCCCAGTGCAGACTCCGAGATATAGAGCCTGAGCTGCAGCCAACCCAGCCCTTGAGAGCTCCGCCCCCTCCCTCCCACTGACTCTGACAGGATCTCTACACAGCAGCCCAGCCCACAGCCCACGGGGTAGTGCATGCTCTCACCTCTCCATTCTCTGATGAAAATATAAAGTTTCCTTTGCTTGGGAACCAAACTCAGTCTCGATCTGTTGGCCCCAATGACACTGGGCAGGGGGACCCTTGTTGGGGTCCACTCTGGAGGATCAGTAACAGAAATTGAGACTATTGTAACTTCAATGAACAGATGTGTGAGCCAAACTGTAGTTAACATAGAACAGTTTATAAGGCTCGGGTAAAATAAGATGTTTCTAACACTTCCATTTGATATTTCCATCACTTTATTATAAGCAAGTTCAGTGAGAAGGTTTGTCCTATTTGTCAGGTCAATATTAGAGAAATGAAGTGATTTCTTTCCAAGGATGTACATCTAATAATCTTGGTTAAAGCTTCAATCTTGTTTTAAATGCTTTTCCATTGAAAATGATACCTCTCTTTCAGCTCCCCCATTTCTGAGAAGTATAAAATCTTATAATTTATTATTACCAAAGGGGAAAGGTGGGAGGAGGGATAAATTAACAGTTTGGAATTAACACATACACACTGCTATGTATAAAATAGATCATCAACAAGGAACTACTGTATAGCACAGGGAACTACACTCAATATTGTGCAATAACCTATAAGGGGAAATAATCGGAAAAAGAATAGATATTTTTATTGACATCATCTATCAATGACAGTTAAAGTGTAACCTAAGGGAAGCCGGTGGTGAGTGCTTCTGACCCTGAAGACTTCAGTCATCTAAAGTTTGGACTCTGCCTACTTCCCAAGGCCCTTAATGAACATATGTGTAGCCGTAGCTTAAAAAACTCCCCAGTTTGGGTTTCGGGGAGACACTGATTTTGAAAAAGCCCTGGTGTTCTCCTTACATGAATGGGACTCTTCCTACTGCTAAAACATGTCTGTCACATCCAGAGGATGGTATACCGTCTGATCGGGAAGAGTTTGGAAAAGGCATCTCAACTCCTCATCTCCTGGTGCTCGGGTTCACCCCTCCAGCGTCTTTACTAACAGTCTCCCCACTTGGAGATGTCAACACTGTCAACATCCTGTTGCGTACAGTTTGGAATTTGTCCAGAGGATGAAGCGGAAGGATGAGGAACAATGAGAGACAAGTCCTAGGTGTTCAGACAGGCACATGTCACTCTAATTTCCAATCAGGAAGATGAATTGACCAAAGGCTAGGGTTGCCCATGGAAACAGTATAGGGCTTGAGGAAATCCCACTGCTTTGTGGCCAGTTCCCATAAACACAAGTTGAACAATGGAACTCAGGGGCAGTAAAATTCACGAAACTGCAGAGTTGAAAATATCTATCACTGAAAAATGTCTTGAGGAAAGTCAGAGAAAAGGATTGGCAAGCAAGGGAGAATGGCAGGAAAGGGATTTGAGGAGGTAGAAAGGACTCGCCATTAAGCACAAGAAAAGGGGCTGAACATTGCCAACATTGCAGTTGGCCAAAAAGGCTGTATGCGTTTTTTTCTGTATATATTCAAGAAAAGGGCATACACTTTTTTAGCCAACCAAACAGGTGGGCACTGGAAATCAATACTACAAAAGATATCACTTCGCATCAGTCAGAAGAGCCATCCTCATAAAGTGTAAATGCCAGAAATGCAGGACAGGGCAAGGAGAGGAGGGAGCCCTGTGAGGCTTATAGTGGAAATGTATATTGCCAACGGCCATTCTGGAGAACTGTATTGTGTTTACTAAAGCATCTAAAAAATGAGCTACAGAGCATAGGGCACTTGCACTCATGGGCGTATATCTTGGGAAAAACAAAAATCGAGAGGACACAGGCACCCCAATGTTTACTGCCTCTCTGTTTAAAAGATCCTCGACTAGGATATAACTTAAATGTCTCTGGAGGGAAAAAATGGATAGAGATGTGGTACTTATGTAGAGTGGAATATTACTCAGCCTGGAAATCAATGAAATATGGCCAGTTGTAACAACTCCGGAGGAGTTACGTATGATCATTCTAAGTGACATAAATATGTAGAAAACACGCGTAAGGCTGCTAAACGGGAAAGGTGGGGAGGGGTGAGGCATCATCCAGGAGGTTGAAATTAGCAAAGATACCATTCCAAATACCAAACTGATAATCAACAAGGCCTACACGGTAGCTAAAAGAACTGCACTCAGCACACTCAAGTCACCGGAAAAGAATATCTATGACTGGTAAGAATCTGAAAAAGAAATTATTGATGTCTCTCTGTACGTGAATCAAGTGGATGTACAGCAGCAAGAAACAGAGCTTTGAAAATCAGCTGTAAACAACATAGTAATAAATTGAAAAAAATAAACGACAGAGAGACAGAGAAAACCTCTTACAACTTTTCCTCAGGGACGGTGATGCAACATGGATTGAACACATCTAGACCCACAGCAGGATGAGACATAAGGCTGGAAACTGTTCGCGCTAAGAGAAATGTGAGGTTGGGTGAGGAAATGCACACCCTTTAAAGTAATACTACCTGGTACCCATTCAATGGGTCCCAAATCTGCAGGTTCAAGGAATCTTCCTACAGCTAAAACATGCATGGAAAACCCAGAGGACTGTACACCATGTGATCGGGAGATGTGTCTAAAATGCACCTCATTTATCCTCTCCTGGTGCTCCTGTTCATCATTCCAGCCACGTTACTTAGAATCTCCCCACTTAGAGAATCAGCACATTTAAACTTCTGTTTCACACATTTTGCAAATTATGAGGAGGATGAACGGGAACAGGGGGAACCAATGAGAGAATAGTTGTAGGGGTTTGGACGGGCACATGTCACTCTAATTTCCCATTAAGAATAAGAATTAAAAAAAGGCTCAGCCCGCCTCGCCCGAGCCAAAATAGGACCTGAAGCAATCCTGCGGTTTTGAGGCCAGCTCACAAAAGAGCAACTTAAAAAATGGAGCTCAGGGTCACTGCAATTCACAAACCTGCAGAGTTATAAATGAAAACTAACGTCCAAAAATATGTTGAGGTAAGGCAAAGAAGAGGATCTGAATGCAAGACAGAATTGCAAGAAACAGATTTCAAGAGATAGATTGGACTCGCCTTTAAAGCACATGAAAAGCGGCAGAATTTCGACAATGATGCAGTTGGCCCAAAAGGGAGTATGCGTTATTTCCTGAATATATCCAGGAAAAAACGCATACGCATTTTATGGACAACCAAGCAAGCAAGCAATGCAAATGTGCACAACAAAGAAGTCTCATTTCCCACCGGTCAAAAGGGCCATCCGAAAAAATTGTAAAAACCAGAAATGCAGGACAGGCCATGGAGAACAGGGAGCCTTTATACGCTGATGGACAGTGTGTGAACTGCCGAGAGCCACTCTGGAGAAGTGTATGGTGGTTCCTAAATCATCTAAAAAACAGAGCGACAGAGCATAGGGCACTTCCAATCACGGGAGTATATCTAGGGAAGTCTAAAAATCAACAAGACACAAGCACACCACAGTTTAGGGCTACTCTGTTTACAAGAACCTCAACTTCAGTACACCTTAAATATCCCAGGAAAGAGAACAATGGATAAAGAAAATGTGGTACTTATGTACAATGGAATATCTCTTCACCATGAAATCAATGTAATAAGGCTAGTAGAAGGATAAAGAGTGGATTGAGGTCCGATAATACTACTTGAAATAAGTCAAACAGAAAAAGAAACATATCATAAGATATCACTTATAGAGGGAGGATAAATATGGCTGCACAAAAAATGAATTACAAAACAGAACAGTGTCTCACATTTAGAAAACACACTTATGTCAGCTTAAGGGGAAAGGAGAGGTGGGGTGATGCATAAAACCAGAGTTTGAAATTAGCACAGATACCGTTCAATAAACCAAATAGGTATCAGACAAGATCTACACCTCGCTCAATGAACTGGCCTCAACACACCCTATACACCACAGAGAAATATATCTGAGTAATAAGAATCTTAAAACCCATGTATTGATATATCTCCATAAGGGAATCAAGTGTGCGCAGAGCGGCACAAACACAGCAGTGAAAATGAGCTAAACCCCATTATAGAAATAAATTTTAAAACCAAAACACAGAAACAATGAAAGAGAGAAAAATTCTTACAAAATTCGCTCAGGGGCTGTGATGCAACCTGGAATGACCACATATAAACCCACAGCTGGATAAGACATAAGGCTGGACACTTGGGGCTGAAAGGATTGGAGAGCTTTGGTGAGCAACTGCCGAAAGTTTAATGCAATACTTCATGCTACTTATTCCAAGGGTCCCAACACTCCAAGTTGAAGGGAATCTTCCTACAGCTAAACCATGCATGGGAAATCCAGCAGATGGTATACCATATGATCGGGAAAGGTTTCTAAAATGCACCTCATTTTCCTCTCCTGGGGCTCCGGATCAACATTCCACCCACTTTACTAACAACATCTCCACATGGAGAGTCAATGCCTTTAAGTTCCAGTATCGCACAGTCTGCAGTTAGTGCGGAGGATGAATGGGAATAGGGGGAACCAGTGAGAAAATAGCTGTAGCGGTTTCAATGGGCACATGTCACTCTAATTTCACATCAGGAAGAAGAATTAACCAAAGGCAGAGCAAGGCGCCCCAGAAGAAGAATAGGGCCTGAAGAAATCCTGTGGATATGAGGCAAGATCACAAAAATAAGAGCTGAAAAATGGAGCTAAGGGCCACTGCAATTCAAAAACCTGCAGAGTTATAAAGGCCAACTATTTTTCAAAAGTATATTGAGGTAAGGCTATGAAGAGGAACTGAGAGCAAGGCAGAACTGCAAGAAACCGAATTCAGGAGGTAGACTGGAATTGCACTGAAAACATAGGAAAAGACTCAGAACGTCAACAATGATGCACTTGGCCAAAAAGGGCGTATGCGTTCTTTCCTGAATATATTCAGAAAGAAACGCATACGCACTTTCTGGCCAACCAAGCAAGCTCGCAAAGGAAATCTGCACTACAATGAAGTCTCACTGCCCCCCGGTTAAAGGGCCTTCTGAAAAAAGTGTAAAATCCAGAAAGGCAGGACAGGCCATGGAGAACTGGGAGCCTTGTTATGCTGATGAGCGAGATGTAAATTGCCAACAGCCACTCTGGAGAAGTGTATGGTGTTTCCTGAAACATCCAAAAAATTAAGCAACAGAGCCTAGGGCACTTCCACTTATTGTCCTATAGCTTAGGGAAATTAAAATCAAAAAGACACAGCCACCCCAAAGTTTGGGATGGCTCTCTTTACAAGAACCTCGTTTACGGTACAAGTTCAATATCGCAAAAAGCGAAAAATGGATAAAGAAGTTGTGGTACTTACGTACAATGCAATATCACTCAGCAATGAAATCTATGTCATCAGGCCCGTAGCAGCATAATGAGTGGATTCAGGTACGATGATTCCAAGTGAAATAAGTCACACAGAAAAAGAAATATCATAAGGTATCACTAATACACGGAATGTAAACTTGGCTACACAGGAACTGAATTACAAAGCAAAACAGTGTCTTAAATGTAGAAAACCAACTTATGCTTGCTTAAGGGGAAAGGTGAGTTGGGGTGCTGCATAAAACCAGAGATTGAAATTAGCACAGATACCGTTCCATAAGCCAAATATGTAATAGACAAGAGCTACTCCTTGCTCAACGAAGTGGACTCAACACCCCATATTAAACGCCTAAAAATATACCTGACTAGTAAGAATCTTAAAACCTATGGATTTATATGTCTCCGAAAGAGAATCAAGCGTGTGTACAGCGGCATAAACGCAGCAGTGATAGGATTGGTGAGGTTCGGTGAGCAAATGCAGACCCTTTGAAGTCATATTGCATGGTACCCATTCCATGGGTCTCAACTCTCCAGGTTTAAGGGATTCTTCCTTCAGCTAAAACATGCATGTGGAACCCAGAGTATGATCCACTGTGTGATCGGGAAACGTGTTCAAATGTGTCTCAGTTTTCGTCCCCTGGTACTCGGGTGCAACATTCCAGACGCTTTACTAACACTCTCCCCACTTGGAGAGTCAGTGCCTTTAACCTCCTGTTTGGCCCAGTTTGCAATTTCTGCGGAAGATGAACAGGAATAGGGAGAACCAATGAGAGACTAGGTGGAGGTGTCTGGACGGGCAAATTTAACTCTCATTTCCCACCAGGAAGAGGAATGAACCAAAGGCTCAGCATGCCGTGCCAGAACAAAACTAGGGCCTGAAGCAATCCTGCGGTGTTGCGGCCAGCTCACAAGAAAGCGAGTTGAAGAAAGGAGCTCAGGGGCACTGTAATTCACAAACCTGCAGAGTTTTAAATGACAGCTATCTTCCAAAAATATATTGAAGTAAGGCTGCCAAGAGGAGTTGAAAGCGGGGCAGAATTGCAGGAAACCGATTTCAGGAGGTAGACTGGAATTGCATGTAAAGCATAGGAAAAGAGGCAGAACGTCCACAATGATGCACTTGGCCAAAAAGGGCGTATGCGTTTTTTCCTGAATATATTCAGGAAAAAACGCATACGATCTTTTTGGCCAACCAAGCAAGCTTGCAAAGGAAATCTGCACTACAATGAAGTCTCACTGCCCCCCGGTCAAAGGGCCATCCGAAAAAAGTGTAAAATCCAGAAAGGCAGGACAGGCCATGGAGAACTGGGAGCCTTGTTATGCTGATGGGCGCGATGTAAATTGCCAGCAGCCACTCTGGAGAAGTGTATGGTGTTTCCTGAAACATCCAAAAAACAAAGCAACAGAGCCTAGGGCACTTCCACTTATGGTCCTATAGCTTAGGGAAATTAAAATCAAAAAGACACAGCCAACCCAAAGTTTGGAACGCCTCTGTTTACAAGAACCTCGTTTACGGTACAAGTTCAATATCACCGAAAGCGAAAAATGGATAAAGAAGTTGTGGTATTAACGTACAATGCAATATCACTCAGCAATGAAATCTATGTCATCAGGCCCGTAGCAGCATAATGAGTGGATTCAGGTACGATGATTCTAAGTGAAATAAGTCACACAGAAAAAGAAACATCATAAGATATCACTAATACACGGAATGTAAACTTGGCTACACAAGAACTGAATTACAAAACAGAACAGGGTGTCAAATGTAGAAAACCAACTTATGCTTGCTTAAGGGGAAAGGTGAGTTGGGGTGCTGCATAAAACCAGAGATTGAAATGAGCACAGATACCGTTCCATAAGCCAAATATGTAATAGACAAGAGCTACTCCTTGCTCAACAAAGTGGACTCAACACCCCATATTAAACGCCTAAGAATATACATGACTAGTAAGAATCTTAAAACCTATGGATTTATATGTCTCCGAAAGAGAATCAAGCGTGTGTACAGCGGCATAAACGCAGCAGTGATAGGACTGGTGAGGTTCGGTGAGCAAATGCAGACCCTTTGAAGTCATATTGCATGGTACCCATTCCATGGGTCTCAACTCTCCATGTTTAAGGGATTCTTCCTTCAGCTAAAACATGCCTGTGGAACCCAGAGTATCATCCACTGTGTGATCGGGAAACGTGTTCAAATGTGTCTCAGTTTTCGTCCCCTGGTACTCGGGTGCAACATTCCAGACGCTTTACTAACACTCTCCCCACTTGGAGAGTCAGTGCCTAAAACCTCCTGTTTGACCCAGTTTGCAATTTCTGTGGAAAATGAACAGGAATAGGGAGAACCAATGAGAGACTAGGTGGAGGTGTCTGGACGGGCAAATTTAACTCTCATTTCCCACCAGGAAGAGGAATTAACCAAAAGCTCAGCATGCCGTGCCGGAACCAAACTAGGGCCTGAAGCAATCCTGCGGTGTTGCGGCCAGCTCACAAGAAAGCGAGTTGAAGAAAGGAGCTCAGGGGCACTGTAATTCACAAACCTGCAGAGTTATAAATGACAGCTATCTTCCAAAAATATATTGAAGTAAGGCTGCCAAGAGGAGTTGAAAGCGGGGCAGAATTGCAGGAAACCGATTTCAGGAGGTAGACTGGAATTGCATGTAAAGCATAGGAAAAGAGGCAGAACGTCCACAATGATGCACTTGGCCAAAAAGGACGTATGCGTTTTTTCCTGAATATATTCAGGAAAAAACGCATACGCCCTTTTTGGCCAACCAAGCAAGCTTGCAAAGGAAATCTGCACTACAATGAAGTCTCACTGCCCCCCGGTCAAAAGGGCCATCTGAAAAAAGTGTAAAATCCAGAAAGGCAGGACAGGCCATGGAGAACTGGGAGCCTTGTTATGCTGATGGGCGCGATGTAAATTGCCAGCAGCCACTCTGGAGAAGTGTATGGTGTTTCCTGAAACATCCAAAAAACAAAGCAACAGAGCCTAGGGCACTTCCACTTATGGTCCTATAGCTTAGGGAAATTAAAATCAAAAAGACAGAGCCAACCCAAAGTTTGGAACGCCTCTGTTTACAAGAACCTCGTTTACGGTACAAGTTCAATATCACCGAAAGCGAAAAATGGATAAAGAAGTTGTGGTACTAACGTACAATGCAATATCACTCAGCAATGAAATCTATGTCATCAGGCCCGTAGCAGCATAATGAGTGGATTCAGGTACGATGATTCTAAGTGAAATAAGTCACACAGAAAAAGAAACATCATAAGATATCACTAATACACGGAATGTAAACTTGGCTACACAAGAACTGAATTACAAAACAGAACAGGGTGTCAAATGTAGAAAACCAACTTATGCTTGCTTAAGGGGAAAGGTGAGTTGGGGTGCTGCATAAAACCAGAGATTGAAATGAGCACAGATACCGTTCCATAAGCCAAATATGTAATAGACAAGAGCTACTCCTTGCTCAACAAAGTGGACTCAACACCCCATATTAAACGCCTAAGAATATACATGACTAGTAAGAATCTTAAAACCTATGGATTTATATGTCTCCGAAAGAGAATCAAGCGTGTGTACAGCGGCATAAACGCAGCAGTGATAGGACTGGTGAGGTTCGGTGAGCAAATGCAGACCCTTTGAAGTCATATTGCATGGTACCCATTCCATGGGTCTCAACTCTCCATGTTTAAGGGATTCTTCCTTCAGCTAAAACATGCCTGTGGAACCCAGAGTATGATCCACTGTGTGATCGGGAAACGTGTTCAAATGTGTCTCAGTTTTCGTCCCCTGGTACTCGGGTGCAACATTCCAGACGCTTTACTAACACTCTCCCCACTTGGAGAGTCAGTGCCTAAAACCTCCTGTTTGGCCCAGTTTGCAATTTCTGTGGAAAATGAACAGGAATAGGGAGAACCAATGAGAGACTAGGTGGAGGTGTCTGGACGGGCAAATTTAACTCTCATTTCCCACCAGGAAGAGGAATTAACCAAAGGCTCAGCATGCCGTGCCGGAACCAAACTAGGGCCTGAAGCAATCCTGCGGTGTTGCGGCCAGCTCACAAGAAAGCGAGTTGAAGAAAGGAGCTCAGGGGCACTGTAATTCACAAACCTGCAGAGTTATAAATGACAGCTATCTTCCAAAAATATATTGAAGTAAGGCTGCCAAGAGGAGTTGAAAGCGGGGTAGAATTGCAGGAAACCGATTTCAGGAGGTAGACTGGAATTGCATGTAAAGCATAGGAAAAGAGGCAGAACGTCCACAATGATACACTTGGCCAAAAAGGGCGTATGCGTTTTTTCCTGAATATATTCAGGAAAAAACGCATACGCACTTTTTGGCCAACCAAGCAAGCTTGCAAAGGAAATCTGCACTACAATGAAGTCTCACTGCCCCCCGGTCAAAAGGGCCATCCGAAAAAAGTGTAAAATCCAGAAAGGCAGGACAGGCCATGGAGAACTGGGAGCCTTGTTATGCTGATGGGCGGGATGTAAATTGCCAGCAGCCACTCTGGAGAAGTGTATGGTGTTTCCTGAAACATCCAAAAAACAAAGCAACAGAGCCTAGGGCACTTCCACTTATGGTCCTATAGCTTAGGGAAATTAAAATCAAAAAGACACAGCCACCCCAAAGTTTGGGACGGCTCTGTTTACAAGAACCTCGTTTACGGTACAAGTTCAATATCACCGAAAGCGAAAAATGGATAAAGAAGTTGTGGTACTAACGTACAATGCAATATCACTCAGCAATGAAATCTATGTCATCAGGCCCGTAGCAGCATAATGAGTGGATTCAGGTACGATGATTCTAAGTGAAATAAGTCATACAGAAAAAGAAACATCATAAGATATCACTAATACACGGAATGTAAACTTGGCTACACAAGATCTGAATTACAAAACAGAACAGGGTGTCAAATGTAGAAAACCAACTTATGCTTGCTTAAGGGGAAAGGTGAGTTGGGGTGCTGCATAAAACCAGAGATTGAAATGAGCACAGATACCGTTCCATAAGCCAAATATGTAATAGACAAGAGCTACTCCTTGCTCAACAAAATGGACTCAACACCCCATATTAAACGCCTAAGAATATACATGACTAGTAAGAATCTTAAAACCTATGGATTTATATGTCTCCGAAAGAGAATCAAGCGTGTGTACAGCGGCATAAACGCAGCAGTGATAGGACTGGTGAGGTTCGGTGAGCAAATGCAGACCCTTTGAAGTCATATTGCATGGTACCCATTCCATGGGTCTCAACTCTCCATGTTTAAGGGATTCTTCCTTCAGCTAAAACATGCCTGTGGAACCCAGAGTATGATCCACTGTGTGATCGGGAAACGTGTTCAAATGTGTCTCAGTTTTCGTCCCCTGGTACTCGGGTGCAACATTCCAGACGCTTTACTAACACTCTCCCCACTTGGAGAGTCAGTGCCTAAAACCTCCTGTTTGGCCCAGTTTGCAATTTCTGTGGAAAATGAACAGGAATAGGGAGAACCAATGAGAGACTAGGTGGAGGTGTCTGGACGGGCAAATTTAACTCTCATTTCCCACCAGGAAGAGGAATTAACCAAAGGCTCAGCATGCCGTGCCGGAACCAAACTAGGGCCTGAAGCAATCCTGCGGTGTTGCGGCCAGCTCACAAGAAAGCGAGTTGAAGAAAGGAGCTCAGGGGCACTGTAATTCACAAACCTGCAGAGTTATAAATGACACCTATCTTCCAAAAATATATTGAAGTAAGGCTGCCAAGAGGAGTTGAAAGCGGGGCAGAATTGCAGGAAACCGATTTCAGGAGGTAGACTGGAATTGCATGTAAAGCATAGGAAAAGAGGCAGAACGTCCACAATGATGCACTTGGCCAAAAAGGGCGTATGCGTTTTTTCCTGAATATATTCAGGAAAAAACGCATACGCCCTTTTTGGCCAACCAAGCAAGCTTGCAAAGGAAATCTGCACTACAATGAAGTCTCACTGCCCCCCGGTCAAAAGGGCCATCCGAAAAAAGTGTAAAATCCAGAAAGGCAGGACAGGCCAAGGAGAACTAGGAGCCTTCTTATGCTGATGTGTTGGATGTAAATTGCCAGCAGCCACTCTGGAGAAGTGTATGGTGTTTCCTGAAACATCCAAAAAACAAAGCAACAGAGCCTAGGGCACTTCCACTTATGGTCCTATAGCTTAGGGAAATTAAAATCAAAAAGACACAGCCACCCCAAAGTTTGGGACGGCTCTGTTTACAAGAACCTCGTTTACGGTACAAGTTCAATATCACAGAAAGCGAAAAATGGATAAAGAAGTTGTGGTACTTACGTACAATGCAATATCACTCAGCAATGAAATCTATGTCATCAGGCCCGTAGCAGCATAATGAGTGGATTCAGGTACGATGATTCTAAGTGAAATAAGTCACACAGAAAAAGAAACATCATAAGATATCACTACTACACGGAATGTAAACTTGGCTACACAGGAACTGAATTACAAAACAGAACAGGGTGTCAAATGTAGAAAACCAACTTATGCTTGCTTAAGCGGAAAGGTGAGTTGGGGTGCTGCATAAAACCAGAGATTGAAATTAGCACAGATACCGTTCCATAAGCCAAATATGTAATAGAAAAGAGCTACTCCTTGCTCAACGAAGTGAACTCAACACCCCATATTAAACGCCTAACAATATACCTGACTAGTAAGAATCTTAAAACCTATGGATTTATATGTCTCCGAAAGAGAATCAAGCGTGTGTACAGTGGCATAAACGCAGCAGTGATAGGACTGGTGAGGTTCGGTGAGCAAATGCAGACCCTTTGAAGTCATATTGCATGGTACCCATTCCATGGGTCTCAACTCTCCATGTTTAAGGGATTCTTCCTTCAGCTAAAACATGCCTGTGGAACCCAGAGTATGATCCACCGTGTGATAGGCAAACGTGTTCAAATGTGTCTCAGTTTTCGTCCCCTGGTACTCAGGTGCAACATTCCAGACGCTTTACTAACACTCTCCTCACTTGGAGAGTCAGTGCCTTTAACCTCCTCTTTGGCCCAGTTTGCAATTTCTGTGGAAAATGAACAGGAATCGGGAGAACCAATGAGAGACTAGGTGGAGGTGTCCGGACCGGCAAATTTAACTCCCATATCCGACCAGGAAGAGGAATTAACCAAAGGCTCAGCGTGCCATGCCGGAACCACACTAGGGCCAGAAGCAATCCTGCGGTGTTGCGGCCAGCTCACAAGAAAGCGAGTTGAAGAAAGGAGCTCAGGGGCACTGTAATTCACAAACCTGCAGAGTTTTAAATGACAGCTATCTTCCAAAAATATATTGAAGTAAGGCTGCCAAGAAGAGTTGAAAGCGGGCAGAATTGCAGGAAACCGATTTCAGGAGGTAGACTGGAATTGCATGTAAAGCATAGGAAAAGAGGCAGAACGTCCACAATGATGCACTTGGCCAAAAAGAGCGTATGCGTTTTTTCCTGAATATATTCAGGAAAAAACGCATACGCCCTTTTTGGCCAACCAAGCAAGCTTGCAAAGGAAATCTGCACTACAATGAAGTCTCACTGCCCCCCGGTCAAAAGGGCCATCTGAAAAAAGTGTAAAATCCAGAAAGGCAGGACAGGCCATGGAGAACTGGGAGCCTTGTTATGCTGATGGGCGGGATGTAAATTGCCAGCAGCCACTCTGGAGAAGTGTATGGTGTTTCCTGAAACATCCAAAAAACAAAGCAACAGAGCCTAGGGCACTTCCACTTATGGTCCTATAGCTTAGGGAAATTAAAATCAAAAAGACACAGCCAACCCAAAGTTTGGAACACCTCTGTTTACAAGAACCTCTTTTACGGTACAAGTTCAATATCACACAAAGCGATAAAGGGATAAAGAAGTTGTGGTACTTACGTACAATGCAATATCACTCAGCAATGAAATCTATGTCATAAGGCCCATAGCAGCATAATGAGTGGATTCAGGTACGATGATTCTAAGTGAAATAAGTCACACAAAAAAGAAACATCATAAGATATCACTACTACACGGAATGTAAACTTGGCTACAGAGGAAGTGAATTACAAAACAGAACAGGGTGTCAAATGTAGAAAACCAACTTATGCTTGCTTAAGGGGAAAGGTGAGTTGGGGTGTTGCATAAAACCAGAGATTGAAATTAGCACAGATACCGTTCCATAAGCCAAATATGTAATAGACAAGAGCTACTCCTTGCTCAACGAAGTGGACTCAACACCCCATATTAAACGCCTAAGAATATACCTGACTAGTAAGAATCTTAAAACCTATGGATTGATATGTCTCCGAAAGAGAATCAAGCATGTGTACAGCGGCATAAACGCAGCAGTGATAGGACTGGTGAGGTTCGGTGAGCAAATGCAGACCCATTGAAGTCATATTGCATGGTACCCATTCCACGGGTCTCAACTCTCCATGTTTAAGGGATTCTTCCTTCAGCTAAAACATGCCTGTGGAACACAGAGTATGATCCACCATGTGATCGGGAAACGTGTTCAAATGTGTCTCAGTTTTCGTCCCCTGGTACTCGGGTGCAACATTCCAGACGCTTTACTAACACTCTCCCCACTTGGAGAGTCAGTGCCTTTAACCTCCTGTTTGGCCCAGTTTGCAATTTCTGTGGAAAATGAACAGGAATAGGGAGAACCAATGAGAGACTAGGTGGAGGTGTCTGGTCGGGCATTTTTAACTCTCATTTCCCACCAGGAAGAGGAATTAACCAAAGGCTCAGCATGCCGTGCCGGAACCAAACTAGGGCCTGAAGCAATCCTGCGGTGTTGCGGCCAGCTCACAAGAAAGCGAGTTGAAGAAAGGAGCTCAGGGGCACTGTAATTCACAAACCTGCAGAGTTATAAATGACAGGTATCTTCCAAAAATATATTGAAGTAAGGCTGTCAAGAGGACTTGAAAGTGGAGCAGAATTGCAGGAAACCGATTTCAGGAGGTAGACTGGAATTGCATGTAAAGCATAGGAAAAGAGGCAGAACGTCCACAATGATGCACTTGGCCAAAAAGGGCGTATGCGTTTTTTCCTGAATATATTCAGGAAAACACGCATACGCCCTTTTTGGCCAACCAAGCAAGCTTGCAAAGGAAATCTGCACTACAATGAAGTCTCACTGCCCCCCGGTCAAAAGGGTCATCTGAAAAAAGTGTAAAATCCAGAAAGGCATGACAGGACATGGAGAACTGGGAGCCTTGTTATGCTGATGGGCGGGATGTAAATTGCCAGCAGCCACTCTGGAGAAGTGTATGGTGTTTCCTGAAACATCCAAAAAACAAAGCAACAGAGCCTAGGGCACTTCCACTTATGGTCCTATAGCTTAGGGAAATTAAAATCAAAAAGACACAGCCACCGCAAAGTTTGGGACGGCTCTGTTTACAAGAACCTCGTTTACGGTACAAGTTCAATATCACAGAAAGCGAAAAATGGATAAAGAAGTTGTGGTACTTACGTACAATGCAATATCACTCAGCAATGAAATCTATGTCATCAGGCCCGTAGCAGCATAATGAGTGGATTCAGGTACGATGATTCTAAGTGAAATAAGTCACACAGAAAAAGAAACATCATAAGGTATCACTAATACATGGAATGTAAACTTGGCTACACAGGAACAGAATTACAAAGCAAAACAGGGTCTCAAATATAGAAAACCAACTTATGCTTGCTTAAGGGGAAAGGTGAGTTGGGGTGCTGCATAAAACCAGAGATTGAAATTAGCACAGATACCGATCCCTAAGCCAAATATGTAATAGAGAAGAGCTACTCCTTGCTCAACGAACTGGACTCAACACACTATATTAAACGCCTAAGAATATACCTGACTAGTAAGAAACTTAAAACCTATGGATTCATATGTGTCCGAAAGAGAATCAAGCGTTTGTACAGCGACATAAACGCAGCAGTGATAGGATTGGTGAGGTTCGGTGAGCAAATGCAGACCCTTTGAAGTCATATTGCATGGTACCCATTCTATGGGTCTCAACTCTCCAGGTTTAAGGGATTCTTCCTTCAGCTAAAACATGCATGTGGAACCCAGAGTATGATCCACCGTGTGATTGGGAAACGTGTTCAAATGTGTCTCAGTTTTCGTCCCCAGGTACTCGGGTGCAACATTCCAGACGCTTTACTAACACTCTCCCCACTTGGAGAGTCAGTGCCTTTAACCTCCTGTTTGGCCCAGTTTGCAATTTCTGTGGAAAATGAACAGGAATAGGGAGAACCAATGAGAGACTAGGTGGAGGTGTCTGGACGGGCAAATTTAACTCTCATTTCCCACCAGGAAGAGGAATTAAGCAAAGGATCAGCATGCCGTGCCGGAACCAAACTAGGGCCTGAAGCAATCCTGCGGTGTTGCGGCCAGCTCACAAGAAAGCGACTTGAAGAAAGGAGGTCAGGGGCACTGTAATTCACAAACCTGCAGAGTTATAAATGACAGCTATCTTCCAAAAATATATTGAAGTAAGGCTGCCAAGAGGAGTTGAAAGCGGGCAAAATTGCAGGAAACCGATTTCAGGAGGTAGACTGGAATTGCATGTAAAGCATAGGAAAAGAGGCAGAAGTCCACAATGATGCACTTGGCCAAAAACGGCGTATGCGTCAGGAAAAAACGCATACGCCCTTTTTGGCCAACCAAGCAAGCTTGCAAAGGAAATCTGCACTACAATGAAGTCTCACTGCCCCCCGGTCAAAAGGGCCATCTGAAAAAAGTGTAAAATCCAGAAAGGCAGGACAGGCCATGGAGAACTGGGAGCCTTGTTATGCTGATGGGCGTGATGTAAATTGCCAGCAGCCACTCTGGAGAAGTGTATGGTGTTTCCTGAAACATCCAAAAAACAAAGCAACAGAGCCTAGGGCACTTCCACTTATGGTCCTATAGCTTAGGGAAATTAAAATCAAAAAGACACAGCCAACCCAAAGTTTGGAACGCCTCTGTTTACAAGAACCTCGTTTACGGTACAAGTTCAATATCACCGAAAGCGAAAAATGGATAAAGAAGTTGTGGTACTAACGTACAATGCAATATCACTCAGCAATGAAATCTATGTCATCAGGCCCGTAGCAGCATAATGAGTGGATTCAGGTACGATGATTCTAAGTGAAATAAGTCACACAGAAAAAGAAACATCATAAGATATCACTAATACACGGAATGTAAACTTGGCTACACATGAACTGAATTACAAAACAGAACAGGGTGTCAAATGTAGAAAACCAACTTATGCTTGCTTAAGGGGAAAGGTGAGTTGGGGTGCTGCATAAAACCAGAGATTGAAATGAGCACAGATACCGTTCCATAAGCCAAATATGTAATAGACAAGAGCTACTCCTTGCTCAACAAAGTGGACTCAACACCCCATATTAAACGCCTAAGAATATACATGACTAGTAAGAATCTTAAAACCTATGGATTTATATGTCTCCGAAAGAGAATCAAGCGTGTGTACAGCGGCATAAACGCAGCAGTGATAGGACTGGTGAGGTTCGGTGAGCAAATGCAGACCCTTTGAAGTCATATTGCATGGTACCCATTCCATGGGTCTCAACTCTCCATGTTTAAGGGATTCTTCCTTCAGCTAAAACATGCCTGTGGAACCCAGAGTATGATCCACTGTGTGATCGGGAAACGTGTTCAAATGTGTCTCAGTTTTCGTCCCCTGGTACTCGGGTGCAACATTCCAGACGCTTTACTAACACTCTCCCCACTTGGAGAGTCAGTGCCTAAAACCTCCTGTTTGGCCCAGTTTGCAATTTCTGTGGAAAATGAACAGGAATAGGGAGAACCAATGAGAGACTAGGTGGAGGTGTCTGGACGGGCAAATTTAACTCTCATTTCCCACCAGGAAGAGGAATTAACCAAAGGCTCAGCATGCCGTGCCGGAACCAAACTAGGGCCTGAAGCAATCCTGCGGTGTTGCGGCCAGCTCACAAGAAAGCGAGTTGAAGAAAGGAGCTCAGGGGCACTGTAATTCACAAACCTGCAGAGTTATAAATGACACCTATCTTCCAAAAATATATTGAAGTAAGGCTGCCAAGAGGAGTTGAAAGCGGGGCAGAATTGCAGGAAACCGATTTCAGGAGGTAGACTGGAATTGCATGTAAAGCATAGGAAAAGAGGCAGAACGTCCACAATGATGCACTTGGCCAAAAAGGGCGTATGCGTTTTTTCCTGAATATATTCAGGAAAAAACGCATACGCCCTTTTTGGCCAACCAAGCAAGCTTGCAAAGGAAATCTGCACTACAATGAAGTCTCACTGCCCCCCGGTCAAAAGGGCCATCCGAAAAAAGTGTAAAATCCAGAAAGGCAGGACAGGCCATGGAGAACTGGGAGCCTTGTTATGCTGATGGGCGGGATGTAAATTGCCAGCAGCCACTCTGGAGAAGTGTATGGTGTTTCCTGAAACATCCAAAAAACAAAGCAACAGAGCCTAGGGCACTTCCACTTATGGTCCTATAGCTTAGGGAAATTAAAATCAAAAAGACACAGCCACCCCAAAGTTTGGGACGGCTCTGTTTACAAGAACTTCGTTTACGGTACAAGTTCAATATCACAGAAAGCGAAAAATGGATAAAGAAGTTGTGGTACTTACGTACAATGCAATATCACTCAGCAATGAAATCTATGTCATCAGGCCCGTAGCAGCATAATGAGTGGATTCAGGTACGATGATTCTAAGTGAAATAAGTCACACAGAAAAAGAAACATCATAAGATATCACTACTACACGGAATGTAAACTTGGCTTCACAAGAACTGAATTACAAAACAGAACAGGGTGTCAAATGTAGAAAACCAACTTATGCTTGCTTAAGGGGAAAGGTGAGTTGGGGTGCTGCATAAAACCAGAGATTGAAATGAGCACAGATACCATTCCATAAGCCAAATATGTAATAGACAAGAGCTACTCCTTGCTCAACGAAGTGAACTCAACACCCCATATTAAACGCCTAAGAATATACATGACTAGTAAGAATCTTAAAACCTATGGATTTATATGTCTCTGAAAGAGAATCAAGTGTGTGTACAGCGGCATAAACGCAGCAGTGATAGGACTGGTGAGGTTCGGTGAGCAAATGCAGACCCTTTGAAGTCATATTGCATGGTACCCATTCCATGGGTCTCAACTCTCCATGTTTAAGGGATTCTTCCTTCAGCTAAAACATGCATGTGGAACCCAGAGTATGATCCACCGTGTGATCGGGAAACGTGTTCAAATGTGTCTCAGTTTTCGTCCCCTGGTACTCGGGTGCAACATTCCAGACGCTTTACTAACACTCTCCCCATTTGGAGAGTCAGTGCCTTTAACCTCCTGTTTGGCCCAGTTTGCAATTTCTGTGGAAAATGAACAGGAATAGGGAGAACCAATGAGAGATTTGGTGGAGGTGTCTGGACGGGCAAATTTAACTCTCATTTCCCACCAGGAAGAGGAATTAAGCAAAGGATCAGCATGCCGTGCCGGAACCAAACTAGGGCCTGAAGCAATCCTGCGGTGTTGCGGCCAGCTCACAAGAAAGCGACTTGAAGAAAGGAGGTCAGGGGCACTGTAATTCACAAACCTGCAGAGTTATAAATGACAGCTATCTTCCAAAAATATATTGAAGTAAGGCTGCCAAGAGGAGTTGAAAGCGGGCAAAATTGCAGGAAACCGATTTCAGGAGGTAGACTGGAATTGCATGTAAAGCATAGGAAAAGAGGCAGAAGTCCACAATGATGCACTTGGCCAAAAAGGGCGTATGCGTCAGGAAAAAACGCATACGCCCTTTTTGGCCAACCAAGCAAGCTTGCAAAGGAAATCTGCACTACAATGAAGTCTCACTGCCCCCCGGTCAAAAGGGCCATCTGAAAAAAGTGTAAAATCCAGAAAGGCAGGACAGGCCATGGAGAACTGGGAGCCTTGTTATGCTGATGGGCGTGATGTAAATTGCCAGCAGCCACTCTGGAGAAGTGTATGGTGTTTCCTGAAACATCCAAAAAACAAAGCAACAGAGCCTAGGGCACTTCCACTTATGGTCCTATAGCTTAGGGAAATTAAAATCAAAAAGACACAGCCAACCCAAAGTTTGGAACGCCTCTGTTTACAAGAACCTCGTTTACGGTACAAGTTCAATATCACCGAAAGCGAAAAATGGATAAAGAAGTTGTGGTACTAACGTACAATGCAATATCACTCAGCAATGAAATCTATGTCATCAGGCCCGTAGCAGCATAATGAGTGGATTCAGGTACGATGATTCTAAGTGAAATAAGTCACACAGAAAAAGAAACATCATAAGATATCACTAATATACGGAATGTAAACTTGGCTACACAAGAACTGAATTACAAAACAGAACAGGGTGTCAAATGTAGAAAACCAACTTATGCTTGCTTAAGGGGAAAGGTGAGTTGGGGTGCTGCATAAAACCAGAGATTGAAATGAGCACAGATACCGTTCCATAAGCCAAATATATAATAGACAAGAGCTACTCCTTGCTCAACAAAGTGGACTCAACACCCCATATTAAACGCCTAAGAATATACATGACTAGTAAGAATCTTAAAACCTATGGATTTATATGTCTCCGAAAGAGAATCAAGCGTGTGTACAGCGGCATAAACGCAGCAGTGATAGGACTGGTGAGGTTCGGTGAGCAAATGCAGACCCTTTGAAGTCATATTGCATGGTACCCATTCCATGGGTCTCAACTCTCCATGTTTAAGGGATTCTTCCTTCAGCTAAAACATGCCTGTGGAACCCAGAGTATGATCCACTGTGTGATCGGGAAACGTGTTCAAATGTGTCTCAGTTTTCGTCCCCTGGTACTCGGGTGCAACATTCCAGACGCTTTACTAACACTCTCCCCACTTGGAGAGTCAGTGCCTTTAACCTCCTGTTTGGCCCAGTTTGCAATTTCTGTGGAAAATGAACAGGAATAGGGAGAACCAATGAGAGACTAGGTGGAGGTGTCTGGACGGGCAAATTTAACTCTCATTTCCCACCAGGAAGAGGAATTAACCAAAGGCTCAGCATGCCGTGCCGGAACCAAACTAGGGCCTGAAGCAATCCTGCGGTGTTGCGGCCAGCTCACAAGAAAGCGAGTTGAAGAAAGGAGCTCAGGGGCACTGTAATTCACAAACCTGCAGAGTTATAAATGACACCTATCTTCCAAAAATATATTGAAGTAAGGCTGCCAAGAGGAGTTGAAAGCGGGGCAGAATTGCAGGAAACCGATTTCAGGAGGTAGACTGGAATTGCATGTAAAGCATAGGAAAAGAGGCAGAACGTCCACAATGATGCACTTGGCCAAAAAGGGCGTATGCGTTTTTTCCTGAATATATTCAGGAAAAAACGCATACGCCCTTTTTGGCCAACCAAGCAAGCTTGCAAAGGAAATCTGCACTACAATGAAGTCTCACTGCCCCCCGGTCAAAAGGGCCATCCGAAAAAAGTGTAAAATCCAGAAAGGCAGGACAGGCCATGGAGAACTGGGAGCCTTGTTATGCTGATGGGCGCGATGTAAATTGCCAGCAGCCACTCTGGAGAAGTGTATGGTGTTTCCTGAAACATCCAAAAAACAAAGCAACAGAGCCTAGGGCACTTCCACTTATGGTCCTATAGCTTAGGGAAATTAAAATCAAAAAGACACAGCCACCCCAAAGTTTGGGACGGCTCTGTTTACAAGAACTTCGTTTACGGTACAAGTTCAATATCACAGAAAGCGAAAAATGGATAAAGAAGTTGTGGTACTTACGTACAATGCAATATCACTCAGCAATGAAATCTATGTCATCAGGCCCGTAGCAGCATAATGAGTGGATTCAGGTACGATGATTCTAAGTGAAATAAGTCACACAGAAAAAGAAACATCATAAGATATCACTACTACACGGAATGTAAACTTGGCTTCACAAGAACTGAATTACAAAACAGAACAGGGTGTCAAATGTAGAAAACCAACTTATGCTTGCTTAAGGGGAAAGGTGAGTTGGGGTGCTGCATAAAACCAGAGATTGAAATGAGCACAGATACCATTCCATAAGCCAAATATGTAATAGACAAGAGCTACTCCTTGCTCAACGAAGTGAACTCAACACCCCATATTAAACGCCTAAGAATATACATGACTAGTAAGAATCTTAAAACCTATGGATTTATATGTCTCTGAAAGAGAATCAAGCGTGTGTACAGCGGCATAAACGCAGCAGTGATAGGACTGGTGAGGTTCGGTGAGCAAATGCAGACCCTTTGAAGTCATATTGCATGGTACCCATTCCATGGGTCTCAACTCTCCATGTTTAAGGGATTCTTCCTTCAGCTAAAACATGCATGTGGAACCCAGAGTATGATCCACCGTGTGATCGGGAAACGTGTTCAAATGTGTCTCAGTTTTCGTCCCCTGGTACTCGGGTGCAACATTCCAGACGCTTTACTAACACTCTCCCCACTTGGAGAGTCAGTGCCTTTAACCTCCTGTTTGGCCCAGTTTGCAATTTCTGTGGAAAATGAACAGGAATAGGGAGAACCAATGAGAGATTAGGTGGAGGTGTCTGGACGGGCAAATTTAACTCTCATTTCCCACCAGGAAGAGGAATTAACCAAAGGCTCAGCATGCCGTGCCGGATCCAAACTAGGGCCTGAAGAAATCCTGCGGTGTTGCGGCCAGCTCACAAGAAAGCGAGTTGAAGAAAGGTGCTCAGGGTCACTGTAATTCACAAACCTGCAGAGTTATAAATGACGGCTGTCTTCCAAAAATATATTGAAGTAAGGTAGCCAAGAGGAGTTGAAAGCCGGGCAGAATTGCAGGAATCAGATTTCAGGAGGTAGACTGGAATTGCATGTAAAGCATAGGAAAAGAGGCAGAACGTCCACAATGATGCACTTGGCCAAAAAGGGCGTATGCGTTTTTTCCTGAATATATTCAGGAAAAAACGCATACGCCCTTTTTGGCCAACCAAGCAAGCTTGCAAAGGAAATCTGCACTACAATGAAGTCTCACTGCCCCCCGGTCAAAAGGGCCATCTGAAAAAAGTGTAAAATCCAGAAAGGCAGGACAGGCCATGGAGAACTGGGAGCCTTGTTATGCTGATGGGCGGGATGTAAATTGCCAGCAGCCACTCTGGAGAAGTGTATGGTGTTTCCTGAAACATCCAAAAAACAAAGCAACAGAGCCTAGGGCACTTCCACTTATGGTCCTATAGCTTAGGGAAATTAAAATCAAAAAGACACAGCCACCCCAAAGTTTCGGACGGCTCTGTTTACAAGAACCTCGTTTACGGTACAAGTTCAATATCACAGAAAGCGAAAAATGGATAAAGAAGTTGTGGTACTTACGTACAATGCAATATCACTCAGCAATGAAATCTATGTCATCAGGCCCGTAGCAGCATAATGAGTGGATTCAGGTACGATGATTCTAAGTGAAATAAGTCACACAGAAAAAGAAACATCATAAGATATCACTACTACACGGAATGTAAACTTGGCTACACAGGAACTGAATTACAAAACAAAACAGGGTGTCAAATGTAGAAAACCAACTTATGCTTGCTTAAGGGGAAAGGTGAGTTGGGGTGCTGCATAAAACCAGAGATTGAAATTAGCACAGATACCGTTCCATAAGCCAAATATGTAATAGAAAAGAGCTACTCCTTGCTCAACGAAGTGGACTCAACACCCCATATTAAACGCCTAACAATATACCTGACTAGTAAGAATCTTAAAACCTATGGATTTATATGTCTCCGAAAGAGAATCAAGCGTGTGTACAGCGGCATAAACGCAGCAGTGATAGGACTGGTGAGGTTCGGTGAGCAAATGCACACCCTTTGAAGTCATATTGCATGGTATCCATTCCATGGGTCTCAACTCTCCATGTTTAAGGGATTCTTCCTTCAGCTAAAACATGCATGTGGAACCCAGAGTATGATCCACCGTGTGATCGGGAAACGTGTTCAAATGTGTCTCAGTTTTCGTCCCCTGGTACTCGGGTGCAACATTCCAGACGCTTTACTAACACTCTCCCCACTTGGAGAGTCAGTGCCTTTAACCTCCTGTTTGGCCCAGTTTGCAATTTCTGTGGAAAATGAACAGGAATAGGGAGAACCAATGAGAGACTAGGTGGAGGCGTCCGGACGGGCAAATTTAACTCTCATTTCCCACCAGGAAGAGGAATTAACCAAAGGCTCAGCGTGCCATGCCGGAACCACACTAGGGCCAGAAGCAATCCTGCGGTGTTGCGGCCAGCTCACAAGAAAGCGAGTTGAAGAAAGGAGCTCAGGGGCACTGTAATTCACAAACCTGCAGAGTTATAAATGACAGCTATCTTCCAAAAATATATTGAAGTAAGGCTGCCAAGAGGAGTTGAAAGCGGGGCAGAATTGCAGGAAACCGATTTCAGGAGGTAGACTGGAATTGCACGTAAAGCATAGGAAAAGAGGCAGAACGTCCACAATGATGCACTTGGCCAAAAAGGGCGTATGCGTTTTTTCCTGAATATATTCAGGAAAAAACGCATACGACCTTTTTGGCCAACCAAGCAAGCTTGCAAAGGAAATCTGCACTACAATGAAGTCTCACTTCCCCCCGGTCAAAAGGGCCATCCGAAAAAAGTGTAAAATCCAGAAAGGCAGGACAGGCCAAGGAGAACTAGGAGCCTTCTTATGCTGATGGGTGGGATGTAAATTGCCAGCAGCCACTCTGGAGAAGTGTATGGTGTTTCCTGAAACATCCAAAAAACAAAGCAACAGAGCCTAGGGCACTTCCACTTATGGTCCTATAGCTTAGGGAAATTAAAATCAAAAAGACACAGCCACCCCAAAGTTTGGGACGGCTCTGTTTACAAGAACCTCGTTTACGGTACAAGTTCAATATCACAGAAAGCGAAAAATGGATAAAGAAGTTGTGGTACTTACGTACAATGCAATATCACTCAGCAATGAAATCTATGTCATCAGGCCCGTAGCAGCATAATGAGTGGATTCAGGTACGATGATTCTAAGTGAAATAAGTCACACAGAAAAAGAAACATCATAAGATATCACTACTACACGGAATGTAAACTTGGCTACACAGGAACTGAATTACAAAACAGAACAGGGTGTCAAATGTAGAAAACCAACTTATGCTTGCTTAAGGGGAAAGGTGAGTTGGGGTGCTGCATAAAACCAGAGATTGAAATTAGCACAGATACCGTTCCATAAGCCAAATATGTAATAGAAAAGAGCTACTCCTTGCTCAACGAAGTGAACTCAACACCCCATATTAAACGCCTAACAATATACCTGACTAGTAAGAATCTTAAAACCTATGGATTTATATGTCTCCGAAAGAGAATCAAGCGTGTGTACAGCGGCATAAACGCAGCAGTGATAGGACTGGTGAGGTTCGGTGAGCAAATGCAGACCCTTTGAAGTCATATTGCATGGTACCCATTCCATGGGTCTCAACTCTCCATGTTTAAGGGATTCTTCCTTCAGCTAAAACATGCATGTGGAACCCAGAGTATGATCCACCGTGTGATAGGCAAACGTGTTCAAATGTGTCTCAGTTTTCGTCCCCTGGTACTCGGGTGCAACATTCCAGACGCTTTACTAACACTCTCCTCACTTGGAGAGTCAGTGCCTTTAACCTCCTCTTTGGCCCAGTTTGCAATTTCTGTGGAAAATGAACAGGAATAGGGAGAACCAATGAGAGACTAGGTGGAGGTGTCCGGACGGGCAAATTTAACTCCCATATCCGACCAGGAAGAGGAATTAACCAAAGGCTCAGCGTGCCATGCCGGAACCACACTAGGGCCAGAAGCAATCCTGCGGTGTTGCGGCCAGCTCACAAGAAAGCGAGTTGAAGAAAGGAGCTCAGGGGCACTGTAATTCACAAACCTGCAGAGTTTTAAATGACAGCTATCTTCCAAAAATATATTGAAGTAAGGCTGCCAAGAAGAGTTGAATGCGGGCAGAATTGCAGGAAACCGATTTCAGGAGGTAGACTGGAATTGCATGTAAAGCATAGGAAAAGAGGCAGAACGTCCACAATGATGCACTTGGCCAAAAAGAGCGTATGCGTTTTTTCCTGAATATACTCAGGAAAAAACGCATACGCCCTTTTTGGCCAACCAAGCAAGCTTGCAAAGGAAATCTGCACTACAATGAAGTCTCACTGCCCCCCGGTCAAAAGGGCCATCTGAAAAAAGTGTAAAATCCAGAAAGGCAGGACAGGCCATGGAGAACTGGGAGCCTTGTTATGCTGATGGGCGGGATGTAAATTGCCAGCAGCCACTCTGGAGAAGTGTATGGTGTTTCCTGAAACATCCAAAAAACAAAGCAACAGAGCCTAGGGCACTTCCACTTATGGTCCTATAGCTTAGGGAAATTAAAATCAAAAAGACACAGCCAACCCAAAGTTTGGAACACCTCTGTTTACAAGAACCTCTTTTACGGTACAAGTTCAATATCACACAAAGCGATAAAGGGATAAAGAAGTTGTGGTACTTACGTACAATGCAATATCACTCAGCAATGAAATCTATGTCATAAGGCCCATAGCAGCATAATGAGTGGATTCAGGTACGATGATTCTAACTGAAATAAGTCACACAGAAAAAGAAACATCATAAGGTATCACTAATACATGGAATGTAAACTTGGCTACACAGGAACAGAATTACAAAGCAAAACAGGGTCTCAAATATAGAAAACCAACTTATGCTTGCTTAAGGGGAAAGGTGAGTTGGGGTGCTGCATAAAACCAGAGATTGAAATTAGCACAGATACCGATCCCTAAGCCAAATATGTAATAGAGAAGAGCTACTCCTTGCTCAACGAACTGGACTCAACACACTATATTAAACGCCTAAGAATATACCTGACTAGTAAGAAACTTAAAACCTATGGATTCATATGTGTCCGAAAGAGAATCAAGCGTTTGTACAGCGACATAAACGCAGCAGTGATAGGATTGGTGAGGTTCGGTGAGCAAATGCAGACCCTTTGAAGTCATATTGCATGGTACCCATTCTATGGGTCTCAACTCTCCAGGTTTAAGAGATTCTTCCTTCAGCTAAAACATGCATGTGGAACCCAGAGTATGATCCACCGTGTGATTGGGAAACGTGTTCAAATGTGTCTCAGTTTTCGTCCCCAGGTACTCGGGTGCAACATTCCAGACGCTTTACTAACACTCTCCCCACTTGGAGAGTCAGTGCCTTTAACCTCCTGTTTGGCCCAGTTTGCAATTTCTGTGGAAAATGAACAGGAATAGGGAGAACCAATGAGAGACTAGGTGGAGGTGTCTGGACGGGCAAATTTAACTCTCATTTCCCACCAGGAAGAGGAATTAAGCAAAGGATCAGCATGCCGTGCCGGAACCAAACTAGGGCCTGAAGCAATCCTGCGGTGTTGCGGCCAGCTCACAAGAAAGCGACTTGAAGAAAGGAGGTCAGGGGCACTGTAATTCACAAACCTGCAGAGTTATAAATGACAGCTATCGTCCAAAAATATACTGAAGTAAGGCTGCCAAGAGGACTTGAAAGCGGGGCAGAATTGCAGGAAACCGATTTCAGGAGGTAGACTGGAATTGCATTTAAAGCATAGGAAAAGAGGCAGAACGTCCACAATGATGCACTTGGCCAAAAAGGGCGTATGCGTTTTTTCCTGAATATATTCAGGAAAAAACGCATACGCCCTTTTTGGCCAACCAAGCAAGCTTGCAAAGGAAATCTGCACTACAATGAAGTCTCACTGCCCCCCGGTCAAAAGGGCCATCTGAAAAAAGTGTAAAATCCAGAAAGGCAGGACAGGCCATGGAGAACTGGGAGCCTTGTTATGCTGATGGGCGCGATGTAAATTGCCAGCAGCCACTCTGGAGAAGTGTATGGTGTTTCCTGAAACATCCAAAAAACAAAGCAACAGAGCCTAGGGCACTTCCACTTATGGTCCTATAGCTTAGGGAAATTAAAATCAAAAAGACACAGCCAACCCAAAGTTTGGAACGCCTCTGTTTACAAGAACCTCGTTTACGGTACAAGTTCAATATCACCGAAAGCGAAAAATGGATAAAGAAGTTGTGGTACTAACGTACAATGCAATATCACTCAGCAATGAAATCTATGTCATCAGGCCCGTAGCAGCATAATGAGTGGATTCAGGTACGATGATTCTAAGTGAAATAAGTCACACAGAAAAAGAAACATCATAAGATATCACTAATACACGGAATGTAAACTTGGCTACACAAGAACTGAATTACAAAACAGAACAGGGTGTCAAATGTAGAAAACCAACTTATGCTTGCTTAAGGGGAAAGGTGAGTTGGGGTGCTGCATAAAACCAGAGATTGAAATGAGCACAGATACCGTTCCATAAGCCAAATATGTAATAGACAAGAGCTACTCCTTGCTCAACAAAGTGGACTCAACACCCCATATTAAACGCCTAAGAATATACATGACTAGTAAGAATCTTAAAACCTATGGATTTATATGTCTCCGAAAGAGAATCAAGCGTGTGTACAGCGGCATAAACGCAGCAGTGATAGGACTGGTGAGGTTCGGTGAGCAAATGCAGACCCTTTGAAGTCATATTGCATGGTACCCATTCCATGGGTCTCAACTCTCCATGTTTAAGGGATTCTTCCTTCAGCTAAAACATGCCTGTGGAACCCAGAGTATGATCCACTGTGTGATCGGGAAACGTGTTCAAATGTGTCTCAGTTTTCATCCCCTGGTACTCGGGTGCAACATTCCAGACGCTTTACTAACACTCTCCCCACTTGGAGAGTCAGTGCCTAAAACCTCCTGTTTGGCCCAGTTTGCAATTTCTGTGGAAAATGAACAGGAATAGGGAGAACCAATGAGAGACTAGGTGGAGGTGTCTGGACGGGCAAATTTAACTCTCATTTCCCACCAGGAAGAGAAATTAACCAAAGGCTCAGCATGCCGTGCCGGAACAAAACTAGGGCCTGAAGCAATCCTGCGGTGTTGCGGCCAGCTCACAAGAAAGCGAGTTGAAGAAAGGAGCTCAGGGGCACTGTAATTCACAAAACTGCAGAGTTATAAATGACAGCTATCTTCCAAAAATATATTGAAGTAAGGCTGCCAAGAGGAGTTGAAAGCGGGGCAGAATTGCAGGAAACCGATTTCAGGAGGTAGACTGGAATTGCATGTAAAGCATAGGAAAAGAGGCAGAACGTCCACAATGATGCACTTGGCCAAAAAGGGCGTATGCGTTTTTTCCTGAATATATTCAGGAAAAAACGCATACGCCCTTTTTGGCCAACCAAGCAAGCTTGCAAAGGAAATCTGCACTACAATGAAGTCTCACTGCCCCCCGGTCAAAAGGGCCATCCGAAAAAAGTGTAAAATCCAGAAAGGCAGGACAGGCCATGGAGAACTGGGAGCCTTGTTATGCTGATGGGCGGGATGTAAATTGCCAGCAGCCACTCTGGAGAAGTGTATGGTGTTTCCTGAAACATCCAAAAAACAAAGCAACAGAGCCTAGGGCACTTCCACTTATGGTCCTATAGCTTAGGGAAATTAAAATCAAAAAGACACAGCCACCCCAAAGTTTGGGACGGCTCTGTTTACAAGAACCTCGTTTACGGTACAAGTTCAATATCACAGAAAGCGAAAAATGGATAAAGAAGTTGTGGTACTTACGTACAATGCAATATCACTCAGCAATGAAATCTATGTCATCAGGCCCGTAGCAGCATAATGAGTGGATTCAGGTACGATGATTCTAAGTGAAATAAGTCACACAGAAAAAGAAACATCATAAGATATCACTACTACACGGAATGTAAACTTGGCTTCACAAGAACTGAATTACAAAACAGAACAGGGTGTCAAATGTAGAAAACCAACTTATGCTTGCTTAAGGGGAAAGGTGAGTTGGGGTGCTGCATAAAACCAGAGATTGAAATGAGCACAGATACCATTCCATAAGCCAAATATGTAATAGACAAGAGCTACTCCTTGCTCAACGAAGTGAACTCAACACCCCATATTAAACGCCTAAGAATATACATGACTAGTAAGAATCTTAAAACCTATGGATTTATATGTCTCTGAAAGAGAATCAAGCGTGTGTACAGCGGCATAAACGCAGCAGTGATAGGACTGGTGAGGTTCGGTGAGCAAATGCAGACCCTTTGAAGTCATATTGCATGGTACCCATTCCATGGGTCTCAACTCTCCTTGTTTAAGGGATTCTTCCTTCAGCTAAAACATGCATGTGGAACCCAGAGTATGATCCACCGTGTGATCGGGAAACGTGTTCAAATGTGTCTCAGTTTTCGTCCCCTGGTACTCGGGTGCAACATTCCAGACGCTTTACTAACACTCTCCCCACTTGGAGAGTCAGTGCCTTTAACCTCCTGTTTGGCCCAGTTTGCAATTTCTGTGGAAAATGAACAGGAATAGGGAGAACCAATGAGAGATTAGGTGGAGGTGTCTGGACGGACAAATTTAACTCTCATTTCCCACCAGGAAGAGGAATTAACCAAAGGCTCAGCATGCCGTGCCGGATCCAAACTAGGGCCTGAAGAAATCCTGCGGTGTTGTGGCCAGCTCACAAGAAAGCGAGTTGAAGAAAGGTGCTCAGGGTCACTGTAATTCACAAACCTGCAGAGTTATAAATGACGGCTGTCTTCCAAAAATATATTGAAGTAAGGTAGCCAAGAGGAGTTGAAAGCCGGGCAGAATTGCAGGAATCCGATTTCAGGAGGTAGACTGGAATTGCATGTAAAGCATAGGAAAAGAGGCAGAACGTCCACAATGATGCACTTGGCCAAAAAGGGCGTATGCGTTTTTTCCTGAATATATTCAGGAAAAAACGCATACGCCCTTTTTGGCCAACCAAGCAAGCTTGCAAAGGAAATCTGCTCTACAATGAAGTCTCACTGCCCCCCGGTCAAAAGGGCCATCTGAAAAAAGTGTAAAATCCAGAAAGGCAGGACAGGCCATGGAGAACTGGGAGCCTTGTTATGCTGATGGGCGCGATGTAAATTGCCAGCAGCCACTCTGGAGAAGTGTATGGTGTTTCCTGAAACATCCAAAAAACAAAGCAACAGAGCCTAGGGCACTTCCACTTATGGTCCTATAGCTTAGGGAAATTAAAATCAAAAAGACACAGCCACCCCAAAGTTTGGGACGGCTCTGTTTACAAGAACCTCGTTTACGGTACAAGTTCAATATCACAGAAAGCGAAAAATGGATAAAGAAGTTGTGGTACTTACATACAATGCAATATCACTCAGCAATGAAATCTATGTCATCAGGCTCGTAGCAGCATAATGAGTGGATTCAGGTACGATGATTCTAAGTGAAATAAGTCACACAGAAAAAGAAACATCATAAGATATCACTACTACACAGAATGTAAACTTGGCTTCACAAGAACTGAATTACAAAACAGAACAGGGTGTCAAATGGAGAAAACCAACTTATGCTTGCTTAAGGGGAAAGGTGAGTTGGGGTGCTGCATAAAACCAGAGATTGAAATGAGCACAGATACCGTTCCATAAGCCAAATATGTAATAGACAAGAGCTACTCCTTGCTCAACGAAGTGGACTCAACACCCCATATTAAACGCCTAAGAATATACCTGACTAGTAAGAATCTTAAAACCTATGGATTTATATGTCTCCGAAAGAGAATCAAGCGTGTGTACAGCGGCATAAACGCAGCAGTGATAGGACTGGTGAGGTTCGGTGAGCAAATGCAGACCCTTTGAAGTCATATTGCATGGTACGCATTCCATGGGTCTCAACTCTCCATGTTTAAGGGATTCTTCCTTCAGCTAAAACATGCCTGTGGAACCCAGAGTATCATCCACTGTGTGATCGGGAAACGTGTTCAAATGTGTCTCAGTTTTCGTCCCCTGGTACTCGGGTGCAACATTCCAGACGCTTTACTAACACTCTCCCCACTTGGAGAGTCAGTGCCTAAAACCTCCTGTTTGGCCCAGTTTGCAATTTCTGTGGAAAATGAACAGGAATAGGGAGAACCAATGAGAGACTAGGTGGAGGTGTCTGGACGGGCAAATTTAACTCTCATTTCCCACCAGGAAGAGGAATTAACCAAAGGCTCAGCATGCCGTGCCGGAACCAAACGAGGGCCTGAAGCAATCCTGCGGTGTTGCGGCCAGCTCACAAGAAAGCGAGTTGAAGAAAGGAGCTCAGGGGCACTGTAATTCACAAACCTGCAGAGTTATAAATGACAGCTATCTTCCAAAAATATATTGAAGTAAGGCTGTCAAGAGGACTTGAAAGTGGAGCAGAATTGCAGGAAACCGATTTCAGGAGGTAGACTGGAATTGCATGTAAAGCATAGGAAAAGAGGCAGAACGTCCACAATGATGCACTTGGCCAAAAAGGGCGTATGCGTTTTTTCCTGAATATATTCAGGAAAAAACGCATACGCACTTTTTGGCCAACCAAGCAAGCTTGCAAAGGAAATCTGCACTACAATGAAGTCTCACTGCCCCCCGGTCAAAAGGGCCATCCGAAAAATGTGTAAAATCCAGAAAGGCAGGACAGGCCATGGAGAACTGGGAGCCTTGTTATGCTGATGGGCGGGATGTAAATTGCCAGCAGCCACTCTGGAGAAGTGTATGGTGTTTCCTGAAACATCCAAAAAACAAAGCAACAGAGCCTAGGGCACTTCCACTTATGGTCCTATAGCTTAGGGAAATTAAAATCAAAAAGACACAGCCACCCCAAAGTTTGGGACGGCTCTGTTTACAAGAACCTCGTTTACGGTACAAGTTCAATATCACAGAAAGCGAAAAATGGATAAAGAAGTTGTGGTACTTACGTACAATGCAATATCACTCAGCAATGAAATCTATGTCATCAGGCCCGTAGCAGCATAATGAGTGGATTCAGGTACGATGATTCTAAGTGAAATAAGTCACACAGAAAAAGAAACATCATAAGATATCACTACTACACGGAATGTAAACTTGGCTACACAAGAACTGAATTACAAAACAGAACAGGGTGTCAAATGTAGAAAACCAACTTATGCTTGCTTAAGGGGAAAGGTGAGTTGGGGTGCTGCATAAAACCAGAGATTGAAATTAGCACAGATACCGTTCCATAAGCCAAATATGTAATAGAAAAGAGCTACTCCTTGCTCAACGAAGTGGACTCAACACCCCATATTAAACGCCTAACAATATACCTGACTAGTAAGAATCTTAAAACCTATGGATTTATATGTCTCCGAAAGAGAATCAAGCGTGTGTACAGCGGCATAAACGCAGCAGTGATAGGACTGGTGAGGTTTGGTGAGCAAATGCAGACCCTTTGAAGTCATATTGCATGGTACGCATTCCATGGGTCTCAACTCTCCATGTTTAAGGGATTCTTCCTTCAGCTAAAACATGCCTGTGGAACCCAGAGTATCATCCACTGTGTGATCGGGAAACGTGTTCAAATGTGTCTCAGTTTTCGTCCCCTGGTACTCGGGTGCAACATTCCAGACGCTTTACTAACACTCTCCCCACTTGGAGAGTCAGTGCCTAAAACCTCCTGTTTGGCCCAGTTTGCAATTTCTGTGGAAAATGAACAGGAATAGGGAGAACCAATGAGAGACTAGGTGGAGGTGTCTGGACGGGCAAATTTAACTCTCATTTCCCACCAGGAAGAGGAATTAACCAAAGGCTCAGCATGCCGTGCCGGAACCAAACGAGGGCCTGAAGCAATCCTGCGGTGTTGCGGCCAGCTCACAAGAAAGCGAGTTGAAGAAAGGAGCTCAGGGGCACTGTAATTCACAAACCTGCAGAGTTATAAATGACAGCTATCTTCCAAAAATATATTGAAGTAAGGCTGTCAAGAGGACTTGAAAGTGGAGCAGAATTGCAGGAAACCGATTTCAGGAGGTAGACTGGAATTGCATGTAAAGCATAGGAAAAGAGGCAGAACGTCCACAATGATGCACTTGGCTAAAAAGGGCGTATGCGTTTTTTCCTGAATATATTCAGGAAAAAACGCATATGCACTTTTTGGCCAACCAAGCAAGCTTGCAAAGGAAATCTGCACTAAAATGAAGTCTCACTGCCCCCCGGTCAAAAGGGCCATCCGAAAAATGTGTAAAATCCAGAAAGGCAGGACAGGCCATGGAGAACTGGGAGCCTTGTTATGCTGATGGGCGGGATGTAAATTGCCAGCAGCCACTCTGGAGAAGTGTATGGTGTTTCCTGAAACATCCAAAAAACAAAGCAACAGAGCCTAGGGCACTTCCACTTATGGTCCTATAGCTTAGGGAAATTAAAATCAAAAAGACACAGCCACCCCAAAGTTTGGGACGGCTCTGTTTACAAGAACCTCGTTTACGGTACAAGTTCAATATCACAGAAAGCGAAAAATGGATAAAGAAGTTGTGGTACTTACGTACAATGCAATATCACTCAGCAATGAAATCTATGTCATCAGGCCCGTAGCAGCATAATGAGTGGATTCAGGTACGATGATTCTAAGTGAAATAAGTCACACAGAAAAAGAAACATCATAAGATATCACTACTACACGGAATGTAAACTTGGCTACACAAGAACTGAATTACAAAACAGAACAGGGTGTCAAATGTAGAAAACCAACTTATGCTTGCTTAAGGGGAAAGGTGAGTTGGGGTGCTGCATAAAATCAGAGATTGAAATTAGCACAGATACCGTTCCATAAGCCAAATATGTAATAGAAAAGAGCTACTCCTTGCTCAACGAAGTGGACTCAACACCCCATATTAAACGCCTAACAATATACCTGACTAGTAAGAATCTTAAAACCTATGGATTTATATGTCTCCGAAAGAGAATCAAGCGTGTGTACAGCGGCATAAACGCAGCAGTGATAGGACTGGTGAGGTTTGGTGAGCAAATGCAGACCCTTTGAAGTCATATTGCATGGTACGCATTCCATGGGTCTCAACTCTCCATGTTTAAGGGATTCTTCCTTCAGCTAAAACATGCCTGTGGAACCCAGAGTATCATCCACTGTGTGATCGGGAAACGTGTTCAAATGTGTCTCAGTTTTCGTCCCCTGGTACTCGGGTGCAACATTCCAGACGCTTTACTAACACTCTCCCCACTTGGAGAGTCAGTGCCTAAAACCTCCTGTTTGGCCCAGTTTGCAATTTCTGTGGAAAATGAACAGGAATAGGGAGAACCAATGAGAGACTAGGTGGAGGTGTCTGGACGGGCAAATTTAACTCTCATTTCCCACCAGGAAGAGGAATTAACCAAAGGCTCAGCATGCCGTGCCGGAACCAAACGAGGGCCTGAAGCAATCCTGCGGTGTTGCGGCCAGCTCACAAGAAAGCGAGTTGAAGAAAGGAGCTCAGGGGCACTGTAATTCACAAACCTGCAGAGTTATAAATGACAGCTATCTTCCAAAAATATATTGAAGTAAGGCTGTCAAGAGGACTTGAAAGTGGAGCAGAATTGCAGGAAACCGATTTCAGGAGGTAGACTGGAATTGCATGTAAAGCATAGGAAAAGAGGCAGAACGTCCACAATGATGCACTTGGCTAAAAAGGGCGTATGCGTTTTTTCCTGAATATATTCAGGAAAAAACGCATATGCACTTTTTGGCCAACCAAGCAAGCTTGCAAAGGAAATCTGCACTAAAATGAAGTCTCACTGCCCCCCGGTCAAAAGGGCCATCCGAAAAATGTGTAAAATCCAGAAAGGCAGGACAGGCCATGGAGAACTGGGAGCCTTGTTATGCTGATGGGCGGGATGTAAATTGCCAGCAGCCACTCTGGAGAAGTGTATGGTGTTTCCTGAAACATCCAAAAAACAAAGCAACAGAGCCTAGGGCACTTCCACTTATGGTCCTATAGCTTAGGGAAATTAAAATCAAAAAGACACAGCCACCCCAAAGTTTGGGACGGCTCTGTTTACAAGAACCTCGTTTACGGTACAAGTTCAATATCACAGAAAGCGAAAAATGGATAAAGAAGTTGTGGTACTTACGTACAATACAATATCACTCAGCAATGAAATCTATGTCATCAGGCCCGTAGCAGCATAATGAGTGGATTCAGGTACGATGATTCTAAGTGAAATAAGTCACACAGAAAAAGAAACATCATAAGATATCACTACTACACGGAATGTAAACTTGGCTACACAAGAACTGAATTACAAAACAGAACAGGGTGTCAAATGTAGAAAACCAACTTATGCTTGCTTAAGGGGAAAGGTGAGTTGGGGTGCTGCATAAAATCAGAGATTGAAATTAGCACAGATACCGTTCCATAAGCCAAATATGTAATAGAAAAGAGCTACTCCTTGCTCAACGAAGTGGACTCAACACCCCATATTAAACGCCTAACAATATACCTGACTAGTAAGAATCTTAAAACCTATGGATTTATATGTCTCCGAAAGAGAATCAAGCGTGTGTACAGCGGCATAAACGCAGCAGTGATAGGACTGGTGAGGTTCGGTGAGCAAATGCAGACCCTTTGAAGTCATATTGCAAGGTATCCATTCCATGGGTCTCAACTCTCCATGTTTTAGGGATTCTTCCTTCAGCTAAAACATGCATGTGGTACCCAGAGTATGATCCACCGTGTGATCGGGAAACGTGTTCAAATGTGTCTCAGTTTTCGTCCCCTGGTACTCGGGTGCAAAATTCCAGACGCTTTACTAACACTCTCCCCACTTGGAGAGTCAGTGCCTTTAACCTCCTGTTTGGCCCAGTTTGCAATTTCTGTGGAAAATGAACAGGAATAGGGAAAACCAATGAGAGACTAGGTGGAGGTGTCCGGACGGGCAAATTTAACTCTCATTTCCCACCAGGAAGAGGAATTAACCAAAGGCTCAGCGTGCCATGCCGGAACCACACTAGGGCCAGAAGCAATCCTGCGGTGTTGCGGCCAGCTCACAAGAAAGCGAGTTGAAGAAAGGAGCTCAGGGGCACTGTAATTCACAAACCTGCAGAGTTATAAATGACAGCTATCTTCCAAAAATATATTGAAGTAAGGCTGCCAAGAGGAGTTGAAAGCGGGGCAGAATTGCAGGAAACCGATTTCAGGAGGTAGACTGGAATTGCACGTAAAGCATAGGAAAAGAGGCAGAACGTCCACAATGATGCACTTGGCCAAAAAGGGCGTATGCGTTTTTTCCTGAATATATTCAGGAAAAAACGCATACGCCCTTTTTGGCCAACCAAGCAAGCTTGCAAAGGAAATCTGCACTACAATGAAGTCTCACTGCCCCCCGGTCAAAAGGGCCATCCGAAAAAAGTGTAAAATCCAGAAAGGCAGGACAGGCCAAGGAGAACTAGGAGCCTTCTTATGCTGATGGGTGGGATGTAAATTGCCAGCAGCCACTCTGGAGAAGTGTATGGTGTTTCCTGAAACATCCAAAAAACAAAGCAACAGAGCCTAGGGCACTTCCACTTATGGTCCTATAGCTTAGGGAAATTAAAATCAAAAAGACACAGCCACCCCAAAGTTTGGGACGGCTCTGTTTACAAGAACCTCGTTTACGGTACAAGTTCAATATCACAGAAAGCGAAAAATGGATAAAGAAGTTGTGGTACTTACGTACAATGCAATATCACTCAGCAATGAAATCTATGTCATCAGGCCCGTAGCAGCATAATGAGTGGATTCAGGTACGATGATTCTAAGTGAAATAAGTCACACAGAAAAAGAAACATCATAAGATATCACTACTACACGGAATGTAAACTTGGCTACACAGGAACTGAATTACAAAACAGAACAGGGTGTCCAATGTAGAAAACCAACTTATGCTTGCTTAAGGGGAAAGGTGAGTTGGGGTGCTGCATAAAATCAGAGATTGAAATTAGCACAGATACCGTTCCATAAGCCAAATATGTAATAGAAAAGAGCTACTCCTTGCTCAACGAAGTGGACTAAACACCCCATATTAAACGCCTAACAATATACCTGACTAGTAAGAATCTTAAAACCTATGGATTTATATGTCTCCGAAAGAGAATGAAGCGTGAGTACAGCGGCATAAACGCAGCAGTGATAGGACTGGTGAGGTTCGGTGAGCAAATGCAGACCCTTTGAAGTCATATTGCATGGTACGCATTCCATGGGTCTTAACTCTCCATGTTTAAGGGATTCTTCCTTCAGCTAAAACATGCCTGTGGAACCCAGAGTATCATCCACTGTGTGATCGGGAAACGTGTTCAAATGTGTCTCAGTTTTCGTCCCCTGGTACTCGGGTGCAACATTCCAGACGCTTTACTAACACTCTCCCCACTTGGAGAGTCAGTGCCTAAAACCTCCTGTTTGGCCCAGTTTGCAATTTCTGTGGAAAATGAACAGGAATAGGGAGAACCAATGAGAGACTAGGTGGAGGTGTCTGGACGGGCAAATTTAACTCTCATTTCCCACCAGGAAGAGGAATTAACCAAAGGCTCAGCATGCCGTGCCGGAACCAAACGAGGGCCTGAAGCAATCCTGCGGTGTTGCGGCCAGCTCACAAGAAAGCGAGTTGAAGAAAGGAGCTCAGGGGCACTGTAATTCACAAACCTGCAGAGTTATAAATGACAGCTATCTTCCAAAAATATATTGAAGTAAGGCTGTCAAGAGGACTTGAAAGTGGAGCAGAATTGCAGGAAACCGATTTCAGGAGGTAGACTGGAATTGCATGTAAAGCATAGGAAAAGAGGCAGAACGTCCACAATGATGCACTTGGCCAAAAAGGGCGTATGCGTTTTTTCCTGAATATATTCAGGAAAAAACGCATACGCACTTTTTGGCCAACCAAGCAAGCTTGCAAAGGAAATCTGCACTACAATGAAGTCTCACTGCCCCCCGGTCAAAAGGGCCATCCGAAAAATGTGTAAAATCCAGAAAGGCAGGACAGGCCATGGAGAACTGGGAGCCTTGTTATGCTGATGGGCGGGATGTAAATTGCCAGCAGCCACTCTGGAGAAGTGTATGGTGTTTCCTGAAACATCCAAAAAACAAAGCAACAGAGCCTAGGGCACTTCCACTTATGGTCCTATAGCTTAGGGAAATTAAAATCAAAAAGACACAGCCACCCCAATGTTTGGGACGGCTCTGTTTACAAGAACCTCGTTTACGGTACAAGTTCAATATCACAGAAAGCGAAAAATGGATAAAGAAGTTGTGGTACTTACGTACAATGCAATATCACTCAGCAATGAAATCTATGTCATCAGGCCCGTAGCAGCATAATGAGTGGATTCAGGTACGATGATTCTAAGTGAAATAAGTCACACAGAAAAAGAAACATCATAAGATATCACTACTACACGGAATGTAAACTTGGCTACACAAGAACTGAATTACAAAACAGAACAGGGTGTCAAATGTAGAAAACCAACTTATGCTTGCTTAAGGGGAAAGGTGAGTTGGGGTGCTGCATAAAACCAGAGATTGAAATTAGCACAGATACCGTTCCATAAGCCAAATATGTAATAGAAAAGAGCTACTCCTTGCTCAACGAAGTGGACTCAACACCCCATATTAAACGCCTAACAATATACCTGACTAGTAAGAATCTTAAAACCTATGGATTTATATGTCTCCGAAAGAGAATCAAGCGTGTGTACAGCGGCATAAACGCAGCAGTGATAGGACTGGTGAGGTTTGGTGAGCAAATGCAGACCCTTTGAAGTCATATTGCATGGTACGCATTCCATGGGTCTCAACTCTCCATGTTTAAGGGATTCTTCCTTCAGCTAAAACATGCCTGTGGAACCCAGAGTATCATCCACTGTGTGATCGGGAAACGTGTTCAAATGTGTCTCAGTTTTCGTCCCCTGGTACTCGGGTGCAACATTCCAGACGCTTTACTAACACTCTCCCCACTTGGAGAGTCAGTGCCTAAAACCTCCTGTTTGGCCCAGTTTGCAATTTCTGTGGAAAATGAACAGGAATAGGGAGAACCAATGAGAGACTAGGTGGAGGTGTCTGGACGGGCAAATTTAACTCTCATTTCCCACCAGGAAGAGGAATTAACCAAAGGCTCAGCATGCCGTGCCGGAACCAAACGAGGGCCTGAAGCAATCCTGCGGTGTTGCGGCCAGCTCACAAGAAAGCGAGTTGAAGAAAGGAGCTCAGGGGCACTGTAATTCACAAACCTGCAGAGTTATAAATGACAGCTATCTTCCAAAAATATATTGAAGTAAGGCTGTCAAGAGGACTTGAAAGTGGAGCAGAATTGCAGGAAACCGATTTCAGGAGGTAGACTGGAATTGCATGTAAAGCATAGGAAAAGAGGCAGAACGTCCACAATGATGCACTTGGCTAAAAAGGGCGTATGCGTTTTTTCCTGAATATATTCAGGAAAAAACGCATATGCACTTTTTGGCCAACCAAGCAAGCTTGCAAAGGAAATCTGCACTAAAATGAAGTCTCACTGCCCCCCGGTCAAAAGGGCCATCCGAAAAATGTGTAAAATCCAGAAAGGCAGGACAGGCCATGGAGAACTGGGAGCCTTGTTATGCTGATGGGCGGGATGTAAATTGCCAGCAGCCACTCTGGAGAAGTGTATGGTGTTTCCTGAAACATCCAAAAAACAAAGCAACAGAGCCTAGGGCACTTCCACTTATGGTCCTATAGCTTAGGGAAATTAAAATCAAAAAGACACAGCCACCCCAAAGTTTGGGACGGCTCTGTTTACAAGAACCTCGTTTACGGTACAAGTTCAATATCACAGAAAGCGAAAAATGGATAAAGAAGTTGTGGTACTTACGTACAATACAATATCACTCAGCAATGAAATCTATGTCATCAGGCCCGTAGCAGCATAATGAGTGGATTCAGGTACGATGATTCTAAGTGAAATAAGTCACACAGAAAAAGAAACATCATAAGATATCACTACTACACGGAATGTAAACTTGGCTACACAAGAACTGAATTACAAAACAGAACAGGGTGTCAAATGTAGAAAACCAACTTATGCTTGCTTAAGGGGAAAGGTGAGTTGGGGTGCTGCATAAAATCAGAGATTGAAATTAGCACAGATACCGTTCCATAAGCCAAATATGTAATAGAAAAGAGCTACTCCTTGCTCAACGAAGTGGACTCAACACCCCATATTAAACGCCTAACAATATACCTGACTAGTAAGAATCTTAAAACCTATGGATTTATATGTCTCCGAAAGAGAATCAAGCGTGTGTACAGCGGCATAAACGCAGCAGTGATAGGACTGGTGAGGTTCGGTGAGCAAATGCAGACCCTTTGAAGTCATATTGCAAGGTATCCATTCCATGGGTCTCAACTCTCCATGTTTTAGGGATTCTTCCTTCAGCTAAAACATGCATGTGGTACCCAGAGTATGATCCACCGTGTGATCGGGAAACGTGTTCAAATGTGTCTCAGTTTTCGTCCCCTGGTACTCGGGTGCAAAATTCCAGACGCTTTACTAACACTCTCCCCACTTGGAGAGTCAGTGCCTTTAACCTCCTGTTTGGCCCAGTTTGCAATTTCTGTGGAAAATGAACAGGAATAGGGAAAACCAATGAGAGACTAGGTGGAGGTGTCCGGACGGGCAAATTTAACTCTCATTTCCCACCAGGAAGAGGAATTAACCAAAGGCTCAGCGTGCCATGCCGGAACCACACTAGGGCCAGAAGCAATCCTGCGGTGTTGCGGCCAGCTCACAAGAAAGCGAGTTGAAGAAAGGAGCTCAGGGGCACTGTAATTCACAAACCTGCAGAGTTATAAATGACAGCTATCTTCCAAAAATATATTGAAGTAAGGCTGCCAAGAGGAGTTGAAAGCGGGGCAGAATTGCAGGAAACCGATTTCAGGAGGTAGACTGGAATTGCACGTAAAGCATAGGAAAAGAGGCAGAACGTCCACAATGATGCACTTGGCCAAAAAGGGCGTATGAGTTTTTTCCTGAATATATTCAGGAAAAAACGCATACGCCCTTTTTGGCCAACCAAGCAAGCTTGCAAAGGAAATCTGCACTACAATGAAGTCTCACTGCCCCCCGGTCAAAAGGGCCATCCGAAAAAAGTGTAAAATCCAGAAAGGCAGGACAGGCCAAGGAGAACTAGGAGCCTTCTTATGCTGATGGGTGGGATGTAAATTGCCAGCAGCCACTCTGGAGAAGTGTATGGTGTTTCCTGAAACATCCAAAAAACAAAGCAACAGAGCCTAGGGCACTTCCACTTATGGTCCTATAGCTTAGGGAAATTAAAATCAAAAAGACACAGCCACCCCAAAGTTTGGGACGGCTCTGTTTACAAGAACCTCGTTTACGGTACAAGTTCAATATCACAGAAAGCGAAAAATGGATAAAGAAGTTGTGGTACTTACGTACAATGCAATATCACTCAGCAATGAAATCTATGTCATCAGGCCCGTAGCAGCATAATGAGTGGATTCAGGTACGATGATTCTAAGTGAAATAAGTCACACAGAAAAAGAAACATCATAAGATATCACTACTACACGGAATGTAAACTTGGCTACACAGGAACTGAATTACAAAACAGAACAGGGTGTCCAATGTAGAAAACCAACTTATGCTTGCTTAAGGGGAAAGGTGAGTTGGGGTGCTGCATAAAATCAGAGATTGAAATTAGCACAGATACCGTTCCATAAGCCAAATATGTAATAGAAAAGAGCTACTCCTTGCTCAACGAAGTGGACTAAACACCCCATATTAAACGCCTAAGAATATACATGACTAGTAAGAATCTTAAAACCTATGGATTTATATGTCTCCGAAAGAGAATGAAGCGTGAGTACAGCGGCATAAACGCAGCAGTGATAGGACTGGTGAGGTTCGGTGAGCAAATGCAGACCCTTTGAAGTCATATTGCATGGTACGCATTCCATGGGTCTCAACTCTCCATGTTTAAGGGATTCTTCCTTCAGCTAAAACATGCCTGTGGAACCCAGAGTATTATCCACTGTGTGATCGGGAAACGTGTTCAAATGTGTCTCAGTTTTCGTCCCCTGGTACTCGGGTGCAACATTCCAGACGCTTTACTAACATTCTCCCCACTTGGAGAGTCAGTGCCTAAAACCTCCTGTTTGGCCCAGTTTGCAATTTCTGTGGAAAATGAACAGGAATAGGGAGAACCAATGAGAGACTAGGTGGAGGTGTCTGGACGGGCAAATTTAACTCTCATTTCCCACCAGGAAGAGGAATTAACCAAAGGCTCAGCATGCCGTGCCGGAACCAAACGAGGGCCTGAAGCAATCCTGCGGTGTTGCGGCCAGCTCACAAGAAAGCGAGTTGAAGAAAGGAGCTCAGGGGCACTGTAATTCACAAACCTGCAGAGTTATAAATGACAGCTATCTTCCAAAAATATATTGAAGTAAGGCTGTCAAGAGGACTTGAAAGTGGAGCAGAATTGCAGGAAACCGATTTCAGGAGGTAGACTGGAATTGCATGTAAAGCATAGGAAAAGAGGCAGAACGTCCACAATGATGCACTTGGCCAAAAAGGGCGTATGCGTTTTTTCCTGAATATATTCAGGAAAAAACGCATACGATCTTTTTGGCCAACCAAGCAAGCTTGCAAAGGAAATCTGCACTACAATGAAGTCTCACTGCCCCCCGGTCAAAAGGGCCATCCGAAAAATGTGTAAAATCCAGAAAGGCAGGACAGGCCATGGAGAACTGGGAGCCTTGTTATGCTGATGGGCGGGATGTAAATTGCCAGCAGCCACTCTGGAGAAGTGTATGGTGTTTCCTGAAACATCCAAAAAACAAAGCAACAGAGCCTAGGGCACTTCCACTTATGGTCCTATAGCTTAGGGAAATTAAAATCAAAAAGACACAGCCACCCCAAAGTTTGGGACGGCTCTGTTTACAAGAACCTCGTTTACGGTAGAAGTTCAATATCACAGAAAGTGAAAAATGGATAAAGAAGTTGTGGTACTTACGTACAATGCAATATCACTCAGCAATGAAATCTATGTCATCAGGCCCGTAGCAGCATAATGAGTGGATTCAGGTACGATGATTCTAAGTGAAATAAGTCACACAGAAAAAGAAACATCATAAGATATCACTAATACACGGAATGTAAACTTGGCTACACAAGAACTGAATTACAAAACAGAACAGGGTGTCAAATGTAGAAAACCAACTTATGCTTGCTTAAGGGGAAAGGTGAGTTGGGGTGCTGCATAAAACCAGAGATTGAAATTAGCACAGATACCGTTCCATAAGCCAAATATGTAATAGACAAGAGCTACTCCTTGCTCAACGAAGTGGACTCAACACCCCATATTAAACGCCTAACAATATACCTGACTAGTAAGAATCTTAAAACCTATGGATTTATATGTCTCTGAAAGAGAATCAAGCGTGTGTACAGTGGCATAAACGCAGCAGTGATAGGATTGGTGAGGTTCGGTGAGCAAATGCAGACCCTTTGAAGTCATATTGCATGGTACCCATTCCATGGGTCTCAACTCTCCATGTTTAAGGGATTCTTCCTTCAGTTAAAACATGCATGTGGAACCCAGAGTATGATCCACCGTGTGATCGGGAAACGTGTTCAAATGTGTCTCAGTTTTCGTCCCCTGGTACTCGGGTGCAACATTCCAGACGCTTTACTAACACTCTCCCCACTTGGAGAGTCAGTGCCTTTAACCTCCTGTTTGGCCCAGTTTGCAATTTCTGCGGAAAATGAACAGGAATAGGGAGAACCAATGAGAGACTAGGTGGAGGTGTCTGGACGGGCAAATTTAACTCTCATTTCCCACCAGGAAGGGGAATTAACCAAAGGCTCAACATGCCGTGCCGGAACCAAACTAGGACCTGAAGCAATCCTGCGGTGTTGCGGCCAGCTCACAAGAAAGCGAGTTGAAGAAAGGAGCTCAGGGGCACTGTAATTCACAAACCTGCAGAGTTATAAATGACAGCTATCTTCCAAAAATATATTGAAGTAAGGCTGCCAAGAGGAGTTGAAAGCGGGGCAGAATTGCAGGAAACCCATTTCAGGAGGTAGACTGGAATTGCATGTAAAGCATAGGAAAAGAGGCAGAACGTCCACAATGATGCACTTGGCCAAAAAGGGCGTATGCGTTTTTTACTGAATATATTCAGGAAAAAACGCATATGCCCTTTTTGGCCAACCAAGCAAGCTTGCAAAGGAAATCTGCACTACAATGAAGTCTCACTGCCCCCTGGTCAAAAGGGCCATCTGAAAAAAGTGTAAAATCCAGAAAGGCAGGACAGGCCATGGAGAACTGGGAGCCTTGTTATGCTGATGGGCGGGATGTAAATTGCCAGCAGCCACTCTGGAGAAGTGTATGGTGTTTCCTGAAACATCCAAAAAACAAAGCAACAGAGCCTAGGGCAATTCCACTTATGGTCCTATAGCTTAGGGAAATTAAAATCAAAAAGACACAGCCACCCCAAAGTTTGGGACGGCTCTGTTTACAAGAACCTCGTTTACGGTACAAGTTCAATATCATAGAAAGCGAAAAATGGATAAAGAAGTTGTGGTACTTACGTACAATGCAATATCTCGCAGCAATGAAATCTATGTCATCAGGCCCATAGCAGCATAATGAGTGGATTCAGGTATGATGATTCTAAGTGAAATAAGTCACACAGAAAAAGAAACATCATAAGATATCACTACTACACGGAATGTAATCTTGGCTACACAGGAACTGAATTACAAAACAGAACAGGGTGTCAAATGTAGAAAACCAACTTATGCTTGCTTAAGGGGAAAGGTGAGTTGGGGTGCTGCATAAAACAAGAGATTGAAATTAGCACAGATACCGTTCCATAAGCCAAATATGTAATAGACAAGAGCTACTCCTTGCTCAACGAAGTAGACTCAACACACCATATTAAACGCCTAAGAATATACCTGACTAGTAAGAAACTTAAAACCTATGGATTCATATGTGTCCGAAAGAGAATCAAGCCTTTGTACAGCGACATAAACGCAGCAGTGATAGGATTGGTGAGGTTCGGTGAGCAAATGCAGACCCTTTGAAGTCATATTGCATGGTACCCATTCTATGGGTCTCAACTCTCCAGGTTTAAGGGATTCTTCCTTCAGCTAAAACATGCATGTGGAACCCAGAGTATGATCCACCGTGTGATTGGGAAACGTGTTCAAATGTGTCTCAGTTTTCGTCCCCAGGTACTCGGGTGCAACATTCCAGACGCTTTACTAACACTCTCCCCACTTGGAGAGTCAGTGCCTTTAACCTCCTGTTTGGCCCAGTTTGCAATTTCTGTGGAAAATGAACAGGAATAGGGAGAACCAATGAGAGACTAGGTGGAGGTGTCTGGACGGGCAAATTTAACTCTCATTTCCCACCAGGAAGAGGAATTAACCAAAGGATCAGCATGCCGTGCCGGAACCAAACTAGGGCCTGAAGCAATCCTGCGGTGTTGCGGCCAGCTCACAAGAAAGCGACTTGAAGAAAGGAGGTCAGGGGCACTGTAATTCACAAACCTGCAGAGTTATAAATGACAGCTATCTTCCAAAAATATATTGAAGTAAGGCTGCCAAGAGGAGTTGAAAGCGGGCAAAATTGCAGGAAACCGATTTCAGGAGGTAGACTGGAATTGCATGTAAAGCATAGGAAAAGAGGCAGAAGTCCACAATGATGCACTTGGCCAAAAAGGGCGTATGCGTCAGGAAAAAACGCATACGCCCTTTTTGGCCAACCAAGCAAGCTTGCAAAGGAAATCTGCACTACAATGAAGTCTCACTGCCCCCCGGTCAAAAGGGCCATCTGAAAAAAGTGTAAAATCCAGAAAGGCAGGACAGGCCATGGAGAACTGGGAGCCTTGTTATGCTGATGGGCGCGATGTAAATTGCCAGCAGCCACTCTGGAGAAGTGTATGGTGTTTCCTGAAACATCCAAAAAACAAAGCAACAGAGCCTAGGGCACTTCCACTTATGGTCCTATAGCTTAGGGAAATTAAAATCAAAAAGACACAGCCAACCCAAAGTTTGGAACGCCTCTGTTTACAAGAACCTCGTTTACGGTACAAGTTCAATATCACCGAAAGCGAAAAATGGATAAAGAAGTTGTGGTACTTACGTACAATGCAATATCACTCAGCAATGAAATCTATGTCATCAGGCCCGTAGCAGCATAATGAGTGGATTCAGGTACGATGATTCTAAGTGAAATAAGTCACACAGAAAAAGAAACATCATAAGATATCACTAATACACGGAATGTAAACTTGGCTACACAAGAACTGAATTACAAAACAGAACAGGGTGTCCAATGTAGAAAACCAACTTATGCTTGCTTAAGGGGAAAGGTGAGTTGGGGTGCTGCATAAAACCAGAGATTGAAATGAGCACAGATACCGTTCCATAAGCCAAATATGTAATAGACAAGAGCTACTCCTTGCTCAACAAAGTGGACTCAACACCCCATATTAAACGCCTAAGAATATACATGACTAGTAAGAATCTTAAAACCTATGGATTTATATGTCTCCGAAAGAGAATCAAGCGTGTGTACAGCGGCATAAACGCAGCAGTGATAGGACTGGTGAGGTTCGGTGAGCAAATGCAGACCCTTTGAAGTCATATTGCATTGTACCCATTCCATGGGTCTCAACTCTCCATGTTTAAGGGATTCTTCCTTCAGCTAAAACATGCATGTGGAACCCAGAGTATGATCCACTGTGTGATCGGGAAACGTGTTCAAATATGTCTCAGTTTTCGTCCCCTGGTACTCGGGTGCAACATTCCAGACGCTTTACTAACACTCTCCCCATTTGGAGAGTCAGTGCCTTTAACCTCCTGTTTGGCCCAGTTTGCAATTTCTGTGGAAAATGAACAGGAATAGGGAGAACCAATGAGAGACTAGCTGGAGGTGTCCGGACGGGCAAATTTAACTCTCATTTCCCACCAGGAAGAGGAATTAACCAAAGGCTCAGCATGCCGTGCCGGAACCAAACTAGGGCCTGAAGCAATCCTGCGGTGTTGCGGCCAGCTCACAAGAAACGAGTTGAAGAAAGGAGCTCAGGGGCACTGTAATTCACAAACCTGCAGAGTTTTAAATGACAGCTATCTTCCAAAAATATATTGAAGTAAGGCTGCCAAGAGGAGTTGAAAGCGGGCAGAATTGCAGGAAACCGATTTCAGGAGGTAGACTGGAATTGCATGTAAAGCATAGGAAAAGAGGCAGAACGTCCACAATGATGCACTTGGCCAAAAAGGGCATATGCGTTTTTTCCTGAATATATTCAGGAAAAAACGCATACGCCCTTTTTGGCCAACCAAGCAAGCTTGCAAAGGAAATCTGCACTACAATGAAGTCTCACTGCCCCCGGTCAAAAGGGCCATCTGAAAAAAGTGTAAAATCCAGAAAGGCAGGACAGGCCATGGAGAACTGGGAGCCTTGTTATGCTGATGGGCGGGATGTAAATTGCCAGCAGCCACTCTGGAGAAGTGTATGGTGTTTCCTGAAACATCCAAAAAACAAAGCAACAGAGCCTAGGGCACTTCCACTTATGGTCCTATAGCTTAGGGAAATTAAAATCAAAAAGACACAGCCACCCCAAAGTTTGGGACGGCTCTGTTTACAAGAACCTCGTTTACGGTACAAGTTCAATATCACAGAAAGCGAAAAATGGATAAAGAAGTTGTGGTACTTACGTACAATGCAATATCACTCAGCAATGAAATCTATGTCATCAGGCCCGTAGCAGCATAATGAGTGGATTCAGGTACGATGATTCTAAGTGAAATAAGTCACACAGAAAAAGAAACATCATAAGATATCACTACTACACGGAATGTAAACTTGGCTTCACAAGAACTGAATTACAAAACAGAACAGGGTGTCAAATGTAGAAAACCAACTTATGCTTGCTTAAGGGGAAAGGTGAGTTGGGGTGCTGCATAAAACCAGAGATTGAAATGAGCACAGATACCATTCCATAAGCCAAATATGTAATAGACAAGAGCTACTCCTTGCTCAACGAAGTGAACTCAACACCCCATATTAAACGCCTAAGAATATACATGACTAGTAAGAATCTTAAAACCTATGGATTTATATGTCTCTGAAAGAGAATCAAGCGTGTGTACAGCGGCATAAACGCAGCAGTGATAGGACTGGTGAGGTTCGGTGAGCAAATGCAGACCCTTTGAAGTCATATTGCATGGTACCCATTCCATGGGTCTCAACTCTCCATGTTTAAGGGATTCTTCCTTCAGCTAAAACATGCATGTGGAACCCAGAGTATGATCCACCGTGTGATCGGGAAACGTGTTCAAATGTGTCTCAGTTTTCGTCCCGTGGTACTCGGGTGCAACATTCCAGACGCTTTACTAACACTCTCCCCACTTGGAGAGTCAGTGCCTTTAACCTCCTGTTTGGCCCAGTTTGCAATTTCTGTGGAAAATGAACAGGAATAGGGAGAACCAATGAGAGATTAGGTGGAGGTATCTGGACGGGCAAATTTAACTCTCATTTCCCACCAGGAAGAGGAATTAACCAAAGGCTCAGCATGCGGTGCCGGATCCAAACTAGGGCCTGAAGAAATCCTGCGGTGTTGCGGCCAGCTCACAAGAAAGCGAGTTGAAGAAAGGTGCTCAGGGTCACTGTAATTCACAAACCTGCAGAGTTATAAATGACGGCTGTCTTCCAAAAATATATTGAAGTAAGGTAGCCAAGAGGAGTTGAAAGCCGGGCAGAATTGCAGGAATCCGATTTCAGGAGGTAGACTGGAATTGCATGTAAAGCATAGGAAAAGAGGCAGAACGTCCACAATGATGCACTTGGCCAAAAAGGGCGTATGCGTTTTTTCCTGAATATATTTAGGAAAAAACGCATACGCCCTTTTTGGCCAACCAAGCAAGCTTGCAAAGGAAATCTGCACTACAATGAAGTCTCACTGCCCCCCGGTCAAAAGGGCCATCTGAAAAAAGTGTAAAATCCAGAAAGGCAGGACAGGCCATGGAGAACTGGGAGCCTTGTTATGCTGATGGGCGCGATGTAAATTGCCAGCAGCCACTCTGGAGAAGTGTATGGTGTTTCCTGAAACATCCAAAAAACAAAGCAACAGAGCCTAGGGCACTTCCACTTATGGTCCTATAGCTTAGGGAAATTAAAATCAAAAAGACACAGCCACCCCAAAGTTTGGGACGGCTCTGTTTACAAGAACCTCGTTTACGGTACAAGTTCAATATCACAGAAAGCGAAAAATGGATAAAGAAGTTGTGGTACTTACGTACAATGCAATATCACTCAGCAATGAAATCTATGTCATCAGGCTCGTAGCAGCATAATGAGTGGATTCAGGTACGATGATTCTAAGTGAAATAAGTCACACAGAAAAAGAAACATCATAAGATATCACTACTACACAGAATGTAAACTTGGCTTCACAAGAACTGAATTACAAAACAGAACAGGGTGTCAAATGTAGAAAACCAACTTATGCTTGCTTAAGGGGAAAGGTGAGTTGGGGTGCTGCATAAAACCAGAGATTGAAATGAGCACAGATACCGTTCCATAAGCCAAATATGTAATAGACAAGAGCTACTCCTTGCTCAACGAAGTGGACTCAACACCCCATATTAAACGCCTAAGAATATACCTGACTAGTAAGAATCTTAAAACCTATGGATTTATATGTCTCCGAAAGAGAATCAAGCGTGTGTACAGCGGCATAAACGCAGCAGTGATAGGACTGGTGAGGTTCGGTGAGCAAATGCAGACCCTTTGAAGTCATATTGCATGGTACGCATTCCATGGGTCTCAACTCTCCATGTTTAAGGGATTCTTCCTTCAGCTAAAACATGCCTGTGGAACCCAGAGTATCATCCACTGTGTGATCGGGAAACGTGTTCAAATGTGTCTCAGTTTTCGTCCCCTGGTACTCGGGTACAACATTCCAGACGCTTTACTAACACTCTCCCCACTTGGAGAGTCAGTGCCTAAAACCTCCTGTTTGGCCCAGTTTGCAATTTCTGTGGAAAATGAACAGGAATAGGGAGAACCAATGAGAGACTAGGTGGAGGTGTCCGGACGGGCAAATTTAACTCTCATTTCCCACCAGGAGGAGGAATTAACCAAAGGCTCAGCATGCCGTGCCGGAACCAAACGAGGGCCTGAAGCAATCCTGCGGTGTTGCGGCCAGCTCACAAGAAAGCGAGTTGAAGAAAGGAGCTCAGGGGCACTGTAATTCACAAACCTGCAGAGTTATAAATGACAGCTATCTTCCAAAAATATATTGAAGTAAGGCTGCCAAGAGGAGTTGAAAGCGGGGCAGAATTGCAGGAAACCGATTTCAGGAGGTAGACTGGAATTGCACGTAAAGCATAGGAAAAGAGGCAGAACGTCCACAATGATGCACTTGGCCAAAAAGGGCGTACGCGTTTTTTCCTGAATATATTCAGGAAAAAACGCGTACGCCCTTTTTGGCCAACCAAGCAAGCTTGCAAAGGAAATCTGCACTACAATGAAGTCTCACTGCCCCCCGGTCAAAAGGGCCATCCGAAAAAAGTGTAAAATCCAGAAAGGCAGGACAGGCCAAGGAGAACTAGGAGCCTTCTTATGCTGATGGGTGGGATGTAAATTGCCAGCAGCCACTCTGGAGAAGTGTATGGTGTTTCCTGAAACATCCAAAAAACAAAGCAACAGAGCCTAGGGCACTTCCACTTATGGTCCTATAGCTTAGGGAAATTAAAATCAAAAAGACACAGCCACCCCAAAGTTTGGGACGGCTCTGTTTACAAGAACCTCGTTTACGGTACAAGTTCAATATCACAGAAAGCGAAAAATGGATAAAGAAGTTGTGGTACTTACGTACAATGCAATATCACTCAGCAATGAAATCTATGTCATCAGGCCCGTAGCAGCATAATGAGTGGATTCAGGTACGATGATTCTAAGTGAAATAAGTCACACAGAAAAAGAAACATCATAAGGTATCACTACTACACGGAATGTAAACTTGGCTACACAGGAACTGAATTACAAAACAGAACAGGGTGTCAAATGTAGAAAACCAACTTATGCTTGCTTAAGGGGAAAGGTGAGTTGGGGTGCTGCATAAAACCAGAGATTGAAATTAGCACAGATACCGTTCCATAAGCCAAATATGTAATAGAAAAGAGCTACTCCTTGCTCAATGAAGTGGACTCAACACCCCATATTAAACGCCTAACAATATACCTGACTAGTAAGAATCTTAAAACCTATGGATTTATATGTCTCCGAAAGAGAATGAAGCGTGAGTACAGCGGCATAAACGCAGCAGTGATAGGACTGGTGAGGTTCGGTGAGCAAATGCAGACCCTTTGAAGTCATATTGCATGGTACCCATTCCATGGGTCTCAACTCTCCAGGTTTAAGGGATTCTTCCTTCAGCTAAAACATGCATGTGGAACCCAGAGTATGATCCACCGTGTGATCGGGAAACGTGTTCAAATGTGTCTCAGTTTTCGTCCCCTGGTACTCGGGTGCAACATTCCAGACGCTTTACTAACACTCTCCCCACTTGGAGAGTCAGTGCCTTTAACCTCCTGTTTGGCCCAGTTTGCAATTTCTGTGGAAAATGAACAGGAATAGGGAGAACCAATGAGAGACTAGCTGGAGGTGTCCGGACGGGCAAATTTAACTCTCATTTCCCACCAGGAAGAGGAATTAACCAAAGGCTCAGCATGCCGTGCCGGAACCAAACTAGGGCCTGAAGCAATCCTGCAGTGTTGCGGCCAGCTCACAAGAAACGAGTTGAAGAAAGGAGCTCAGGGGCACTGTAATTCACAAACCTGCAGAGTTTTAAATGACAGCTATCTTCCAAAAATATATTGAAGTAAGGCTGCCAAGAGGAGTTGAAAGCGGGCAGAATTGCAGGAAACCGATTTCAGGAGGTAGACTGGAATTGCATGTAAAGCATAGGAAAAGAGGCAGAACGTCCACAATGATGCACTTGGCCAAAAAGGGCATATGCGTTTTTTCCTGAATATATTCAGGAAAAAACGCATACGCCCTTTTTGGCCAACCAAGCAAGCTTGCAAAGGAAATCTGCACTACAATGAAGTCTCACTGCCCCCGGTCAAAAGGGCCATCTGAAAAAAGTGTAAAATCCAGAAAGGCAGGACAGGCCATGGAGAACTGGGAGCCTTGTTATGCTGATGGGCGGGATGTAAATTGCCAGCAGCCACTCTGGAGAAGTGTATGGTGTTTCCTGAAACATCCAAAAAACAAAGCAACAGAGCCTAGGGCACTTCCACTTATGGTCCTATAGCTTAGGGAAATTAAAATCAAAAAGACACAGCCACCCCAAAGTTTGGGACGGCTCTGTTTACAAGAACCTCGTTTACGGTACAAGTTCAATATCACAGAAAGCGAAAAATGGATAAAGAAGTTGTGGTACTTACGTACAATGCAATATCACTCAGCAATGAAATCTATGTCATCAGGCCCGTAGCAGCATAATGAGTGGATTCAGGTACGATGATTCTAAGTGAAATAAGTCACACAGAAAAAGAAACATCATAAGATATCACTAATACACGGAATGTAAACTTGGCTACACAAGAACTGAATTACAAAACAGAACAGGGTGTCAAATGTAGAAAACCAACTTATGCTTGCTTAAGGGGAAAGGTGAGTTGGGGTGTTGCATAAAACCAGAGATTGAAATTAGCACAGATACCGTTCCATAAGCCAAATATGTAATAGACAAGAGCTACTCCTTGCTCAACGAAGTGGACTCAACACCCCATATTAAACGCCTAAGAATATACATGACTAGTAAGAATCTTAAAACCTATGGATTTATATGTCTCCGAAAGAGAATCAAGCGTGTGTACAGCGGCATAAACGCAGCAGTGATAGGACTGGTGAGGTTCGGTGAGCAAATGCAGACCCTTTGAAGTCATATTGCATGGTACGCATTCCATGGGTCTTAACTCTCCATGTTTAAGGGATTCTTCCTTCAGCTAAAACATGCCTGTGGAACCCAGAGTATCATCCACTGTGTGATCGGGAAACGTGTTCAAATGTGTCTCAGTTTTCGTCCCCTGGTACTCGGGTGCAACATTCCAGACGCTTTACTAACACTCTCCCCACTTGGAGAGTCAGTGCCTAAAACCTCCTGTTTGGCCCAGTTTGCAATTTCTGTGGAAAATGAACAGGAATAGGGAGAACCAATGAGAGACTAGGTGGAGGTGTCTGGACGGGCAAATTTAACTCTCATTTCCCACCAGGAAGAGGAATTAACCAAAGGCTCAGCATGCCGTGCCGGAACCAAACGAGGGCCTGAAGCAATCCTGCGGTGTTGCGGCCAGCTCACAAGAAAGCGAGTTGAAGAAAGGAGCTCAGGGGCACTGTAATTCACAAACCTGCAGAGTTATAAATGACAGCTATCTTCCAAAAATATATTGAAGTAAGGCTGTCAAGAGGACTTGAAAGTGGAGCAGAATTGCAGGAAACCGATTTCAGGAGGTAGACTGGAATTGCATGTAAAGCATAGGAAAAGAGGCAGAACGTCCACAATGATGCACTTGGCCAAAAAGGGCGTATGCGTTTTTTCCTGAATATATTCAGGAAAAAACGCATACGCCCTTTTTGGCCAACCAAGCAAGCTTGCAAAGGAAATCTGCACTACAATGAAGTCTCACTGCCCCCCGGTCAAAAGGGCCATCCGAAAAAAGTGTAAAATCCAGAAAGGCAGGACAGGCCAAGGAGAACTAGGAGCCTTCTTATGCTGATGGGTGGGATGTAAATTGCCAGCAGCCACTCTGGAGAAGTGTATGGTGTTTCCTGAAACATCCAGAAAACAAAGCAACAGAGCCTAGGGCACTTCCACTTATGGTCCTATAGCTTAGGGAAATTAAAATCAAAAAGACACAGCCACCCCAAAGTTTGGGACGGCTCTGTTTACAAGAACCTCGTTTACGGTACAAGTTCAATATCACAGAAAGCGAAAAATGGATAAAGAAGTTGTGGTACTTACGTACAATGCAATATCACTCAGCAATGAAATCTATGTCATCAGGCCCATAGCAGCATAATGAGTGGATTCAGGTACGATGATTCTAAGTGAAATAAGTCACACAGAAAAAGAAACATCATAAGATATCACTACTACACGGAATGTAAACTTGGCTACACAGGAACTGAATTACAAAACAGAACAGGGTGTCAAATGTAGAAAACCAACTTATGCTTGCTTAAGGGGAAAGGTGAGTTGGGGTGCTGCATAAAACCAGAGATTGAAATTAGCACAGATACCGTTCCATAAGCCAAATATGTAATAGAAAAGAGCTACTCCTTGCTCAACGAAGTGAACTCAACACCCCATATTAAACGCCTAACAATATACCTGACTAGTAAGAATCTTAAAACCTATGGATTTATATGTCTCCGAAAGAGAATCAAGCGTGTGTACAGCGGCATAAACGCAGCAGTGATAGGACTGGTGAGGTTCGGTGAGCAAATGCAGACCCATTGAAGTCATATTGCATGGTACCCATTCCATGGGTCTAAACTCTCCAGGTTTAAGGGATTCTTCCTTCAGCTAAAACATGCATGTGGAACCCAGAGTATGATCCACCGTGTGATAGGCAAACGTGTTCAAATGTGTCTCAGTTTTCGTCCCCTGGTACTCGGGTGCAACATTCCAGACGCTTTACTAACAATCTCCCCACTTGGAGAGTCAGTGCCTTTAACCTCCTGTTTGGCCCAGTTTGCAATTTCTGTGGAAAATGAACAGGAATAGGGAGAACCAATGAGAGACTAGGTGGAGGTGTCTGGTCGGGCATTTTTAACTCTCATTTCCCACCAGGAAGAGGAATTAACCAAAGGCTCAGCATGCCGTGCCGGAACCAAACTAGGGCCTGAAGCAATCCTGCGGTGTTGCAGCCAGCTCACAAGAAAGCGAGTTGAAGAAAGGAGCTCAGGGGCACTGTAATTCACAAACCTGCAGAGTTTTAAATGACAGCTATCTTCCAAAAATATATTGAAGTAAGGCTGCCAAGAGGAGTTGAAAGCGGGCAGAATTGCAGGAAACCGATTTCAGGAGGTAGACTGGAATTGCATGTAAAGCATAGGAAAAGAGGCAGAACGTCCACAATGATGCACTTGGCCAAAAAGGGCGTATGCGTTTTTTCCTGAATATATTCAGGAAAAAACGCAAACGCACTTTTTGGCCAACCAAGCAAGCTTGCAAAGGAAATCTGCACTACAATGAAGTCTCACTGCCCCCCGGTCAAAAGGGCCATCTGAAAAAAGTGTAAAATCCAGAAAGGCAGGACAGGCCATGGAGAACTGGGAGCCTTGTTATGCTGATGGGCGCGATGTAAATTGCCAGCAGCCACTCTGGAGAAGTGTATGGTGTTTCCTGAAACATCCAAAAAACAAAGCAACAGAGCCTAGGGCACTTCCACTTATGGTCCTATAGCTTAGGGAAATTAAAATCAAAAAGACACAGCCAACCCAAAGTTTGGAACGCCTCTGTTTACAAGAACCTAGTTTACGGTACAAGTTCAATATCACCGAAAGCGAAAAATGGATAAAGAAGTTGTGGTACTAACGTACAATGCAATATCACTCAGCAATGAAATCTATGTCATCAGGCCCGTAGCAGCATAATGAGTGGATTCAGGTACGATGATTCTAAGTGAAATAAGTCACACAGAAAAAGAAACATCATAAGATATCACTAATACACGGAATGTAAACTTGGCTACACAAGAACTGAATTACAAAACAGAACAGGGTGTCAAATGTAGAAAACCAACTTATGCTTGCTTAAGGGGAAAGGTGAGTTGGGGTGCTGCATAAAACCAGAGATTGAAATGAGCACAGATACCGTTCCATAAGCCAAATATGTAATAGACAAGAGCTACTCCTTGCTCAACAAAGTGGACTCAACACCCCATATTAAACGCCTAAGAATATACATGACTAGTAAGAATCTTAAAACCTATGGATTTATATGTCTCCGAAAGAGAATCAAGCGTGTGTACAGCGGCATAAACGCAGCAGTGATAGGACTGGTGAGGTTCGGTGAGCAAATGCAGACCCTTTGAAGTCATATTGCATGGTACCCATTCCATGGGTCTCAACTCTCCATGTTTAAGGGATTCTTCCTTCAGCTAAAACATGCCTGTGGAACCCAGAGTATCATCCACTGTGTGATCGGGAAACGTGTTCAAATGTGTCTCAGTTTTCGTCCCCTGGTACTCGGGTGCAACATTCCAGACGCTTTACTAACACTCTCCCCACTTGGAGAGTCAGTGCCTAAAACCTCCTGTTTGGCCCAGTTTGCAATTTCTGTGGAAAATGAACAGGAATAGGGAGAACCAATGAGAGACTAGGTGGAGGTGTCTGGACGGTCAAATTTAACTCTCATTTCCCACCAGGAAGAGTAATTAACCAAAGGCTCAGCATGCCGTGCCGGAACCAAACTAGGGCCTGAAGCAATCCTGCGGTGTTGCGGCCAGCTCACAAGAAAGCGAGTTGAAGAAAGGAGCTCAGGGGCACTGTAATTCACAAACCTGCAGAGTTATAAATGACAGCTATCTTCCAAAAATATATTGAAGTAAGGCTGTCAAGAGGACTTGAAAGTGGAGCAGAATTGCAGGAAACCGATTTCAGGAGGTAGACTGGAATTGCATGTAAAGCATAGGAAAAGAGGCAGAACGTCCACAATGATGCACTTGGCCAAAAAGGGCGTATGCGTTTTTTCCTGAATATATTCAGGAAAAAACGCATACGCCCGTTTTGGCCAACCAAGCAAGCTTGCAAAGGAAATCTGCACTACAATGAAGTCTCACTGCCCCCCGGTCAAAAGGGCCATCCGAAAAAAGTATAAAATCCAGAAAGGCAGGACAGGCCATGGAGAACTGGGAGCCTTGTTATGCTGATGGGCGGTATGTAAATTGCCAGCAGCCACTCTGGAGAAGTGTATGGTGTTTCCTGAAACATCCAAAAAACAAAGCAACAGAGCCTAGGGCACTTCCACTTATGGTCCTATAGCTTAGGGAAATTAAAATCAAAAAGACACAGCCACCCCAAAGTTTGGGACGGCTCTGTTTACAAGAACCTCGTTTACGGTACAAGTTCAATATCACAGAAAGCGAAAATTGGATAAAGAAGTTGTGGTACTTACATACAATGCAATATCACTCAGCAATGAAATCTATGTCATCAGGCCCGTAGCAGCATAATGAGTGATTCAGGTACGATGATTCTAAGTGAAATAAGTCACACAGAAAAAGAAACATCATAAGATATCACTACTACACGGAATGTAAACTTGGCTTCACAAGAACTGAATTACAAAACAGAACAGGGTGTCAAATGTAGAAAACCAACTTATGCTTGCTTAAGGGGAAAGGTGAGTTGGGGTGCTGCATAAAACCAGAGATTGAAATGAGCACAGATACCATTCCATAAGCCAAATATGTAATAGACAAGAGCTACTCCTTGCTCAACGAAGTGGACTCAACACCCCATATTAAACGCCTAATAATATACATGACTTGTAAGAATCTTAAAACCTATGGATTTATATGTCTCCGAAAGAGAATCAAGCGTGTGTACAGTGGCATAAACGCAGCAGTGATAGGACTGGTGAGGTTCGGTGAGCAAATGCAGACCCTTTGAAGTCATATTGCATGGTACCCATTCCATGGGTCTAAACTCTCCAGGTTGAAGGGATTCTTCCTTCAGCTAAAACATGCATGTGGAACCCAGAGTATGATCCACCGTGTGATAGGCAAACGTGTTCAAATGTGTCTCAGTTTTCGTCCCCTGGTACTCGGGTGCAACATTCCAGACGCTTTACTAACACTCTCCTCACTTGGAGAGTCAGTGCCTTTAACCTCCTGTTTGGCCCAGTTTGCAATTTCTGTGGAAAATGAACAGGAATAGGGAGAACCAATGAGAGACTAGGTGGAGGTGTCCGGACGGGCAAATTTAACTCTCATATCCGACCAGGAAGAGGAATTAACCAAAGGCTCAGCGTGCCATGCCGGAACCACACTAGGGCCAGAAGCAATCCTGCGGTGTTGCGGCCAGCTCACAAGAAAGCGAGTTGAAGAAAGGAGCTCAGGGGCACTGTAATTCACAAACCTGCAGAGTTTTAAATGACAGCTATCTTCCAAAAATATATTGAAGTAAGGCTGCCAAGAAGAGTTGAAAGCGGGCAGAATTGCAGGAAACCGATTTCAGGAGGTAGACTGGAATTGCATGTAAAGCATAGGAAAAGAGGCAGAACGTCCACAATGATGCACTTGGCCAAAAAGGGCGTATGCGTTTTTTCCTGAATATATTCAGGAAAAAACGCATACGCACTTTTTGGCCAACCAAGCAAGCTTGCAAAGGAAATCTGCACTACAATGAAGTCTCACTGCCCCCCGGTCAAAAGGGCCATCTGAAAAAAGTGTAAAATCCAGAAAGGCAGGACAGGCCATGGAGAACTGGGAGCCTTGTTATGCTGATGGGCGGGATGTAAATTGCCAGCAGCCACTCTGGAGAAGTGTATGGTGTTTCCTGAAACATCCAAAAAACAAAGCAACAGAGCCTAGGGCACTTCCACTTATGGTCCTATAGCTTAGGGAAATTAAAATCAAAAAGACACAGCCAACCCAAAGTTTGGAACACCTCTGTTTACAAGAACCTCTTTTACGGTACAAGTTCAATATCACACAAAGCGATAAAGGGATAAAGAAGTTGTGGTACTTACGTACAATGCAATATCACTCAGCAATGAAATCTATGTCATCAGGCCCATAGCAGCATAATGAGTGGATTCAGGTACGATGATTCTAAGTGAAATAAGTCACACAAAAAAGAAACATCATAAGATATCACTACTACACGGAATGTAAACTTGGCTACACAGGAAGTGAATTACAAAACAGAACAGGGTGTCAAATGTAGAAAACCAACTTATGCTAACTTAAGGGGAAAGGTGAGTTGGGGTGTTGCATAAAACCAGAGATTGAAATTAGCACAGATACCGTTCCATAAGCCAAATATGTAATAGACAAGAGCTACTCCTTGCTCAACGAAGTGGACTCAACACCCCATATTAAACGCCTAAGAATATACCTGACTAGTAAGAATCTTAAAACCTATGGATTGATATGTCTCCGAAAGAGAATCAAGCATGTGTACAGCGGCATAAACGCAGCAGTGATAGGACTGGTGAGGTTCGGTGAGCAAATGCAGACCCATTGAAGTCATATTGCATGGTACCCATTCCACGGGTCTCAACTCTCCATGTTTAAGGGATTCTTCCTTCAGCTAAAACATGCCTGTGGAACACAGAGTATGATCCACCATGTGATCGGGAAACGTGTTCAAATGTGTCTCAGTTTTCGTCCCCTGGTACTCGGGTGCAACATTCCAGACGCTTTACTAACACTCTCCCCACTTGGAGAGTCAGTGCCTTTAACCTCCTGTTTGGCCCAGTTTGCAATTTCTGTGGAAAATGAACAGGAATAGGGAGAACCAATGAGAGACTAGGTGGAGGTGTCTGGTCGGGCATTTTTAACTCTCATTTCCCACCAGGAAGAGGAATTAACCAAAGGCTCAGCATGCCGTGCCGGAACCAAACTAGGGCCTGAAGCAATCCTGCGGTGTTGCGGCCAGCTCACAAGAAAGCGAGTTGAAGAAAGGAGCTCAGGGGCACTGTAATTCACAAACCTGCAGAGTTATAAATGACAGGTATCTTCCAAAAATATATTGAAGTAAGGCTGTCAAGAGGACTTAAAAGTGGAGCAGAATTGCAGGAAACCGATTTCAGGAGGTAGACTGGAATTGCATGTAAAGCATAGGAAAAGAGGCAGAACGTCCACAATGATGCACTTGGCCAAAAAGGGCGTATGCGTTTTTTCCTGAATATATTCAGGAAAAAACGCATACGCACTTTTTGGCCAACCAAGCAAGCTTGCAAAGGAAATCTGCACTACAATGAAGTCTCACTGCCCCCCGGTCAAAAGGGCCATCCGAAAAAAGTGTAAAATCCAGAAAGGCAGGACAGGCCATGGAGAACTGGGAGCCTTGTTATGCTGATGGGCGGGATGTAAATTGCCAGCAGCCACTCTGGAGAAGTGTATGGTGTTTCCTGAAACATCCAAAAAACAAAGCAACAGAGCCTAGGGCACTTCCACTTATGGTCCTATAGCTTAGGGAAATTAAAATCAAAAAGACACAGCCACCCCAAAGTTTGGGACGGCTCTGTTTACAAGAACCTCGTTTACGGTACAAGTTCAATATCACAGAAAGCGAAAAATGGATAAAGAAGTTGTGGTACTTACGTACAATGCAATATCACTCAGCAATGAAATCTATGTCATCAGGCCCGTAGCAGCATAATGAGTGATTCAGGTACGATGATTCTAAGTGAAATAAGTCACACAGAAAAAGAAACATCATAAGATATCACTACTACACGGAATGTAAACTTGGCTTCACAAGAACTGAATTACAAAACAGAACAGGGTGTCAAATGTAGAAAACCAACTTATGCTTGCTTAAGGGGAAAGGTGAGTTGGGGTGCTGCATAAAACCAGAGATTGAAATGAGCACAGATACCGTTCCATAAGCCAAATATGTAATAGACAAGAGCTACTCCTTGCTCAACGAAGTGGACTCAACACCCCATATTAAACGCCTAACAATATACCTGACTAGTAAGAATCTTAAAACCTATGGATTTATATGTCTCCGAAAGAGAATCAAGCGTGTGTACAGTGGCATAAACGCAGCAGTGATAGGATTGGTGAGGTTCGGTGAGCAAATGCAGACCCTTTGAAATCATATTGCATGGTACCCATTCCATGGATCTCAACTCTCCATGTTTAAGGGATTCTTCCTTCAGTTAAAACATGCATGTGGAACCCAGAGTATGATCCACCGTGTGATCGGGAAACGTGTTCAAATGTGTCTCAGTTTTCGTCCCCTGGTACTCGGGTGCAACATTCCAGACGCTTTACTAACACTCTCCCCACTTGGAGAGTCAGTGCCTTTAACCTCTTGTTTGGCCCAGTTTGCAATTTCTGCGGAAAATGAACAGGAATAGGGAGAACCAATGAGAGACTAGGTGGAGGTGTCTGGACGGGCAAATTTAACTCTCATTTCCCACCAGGAAGGGGAATTAACCAAAGGCTCAACATGCCGTGCCGGAACCAAACTAGGACCTGAAGCAATCCTGCGGTGTTGCGGCCAGCTCACAAGAAAGCGAGTTGAAGAAAGGAGCTCAGGGGCACTGTAATTCACAAACCTGCAGAGTTATAAATGACAGCTATCTTCCAAAAATATATTGAATTAGGCTGCCAAGAGGAGTTGTAAGTGGGGCAGATTGCAGGAAACCGATTTCAGGAGGTACACTGGAATTGCATGTAAAGCATAGGAAAAGAGGCAGAACGTCCACAATGATGCACTTGGCCAAAAAGGGCGTATGCGTTTTTTCCTGAATATATTCAGGAAAAAACGCATACGCCCTTTTTAGCCAACCAAGTAAGCTTGCAAAGGAAATCTGCACTACAATGAAGTCTCACTGCCCCCCGGTCAAAAGGGCCATCTGAAAAAAGTGTAAAATCCAGAAAGGCAGGACAGGCCATGGAGAACTGGGAGCCTTGTTATGCTGATGGGCGGGATGTAAATTGCCAGCAGCCACTCTGGAGAAGTGTATGGTGTTTCCTGAAACATCCAAAAAACAAAGCAACAGAGCCTAGGGCACTTCCACTTATGGTCCTATAGCTTAGGGAAATTAAAATCAAAAAGACACAGCCACCCCAAAGTTTGGGACGGCTCTGTTTACAAGAACCTCGTTTACGGTACAAGTTCAATATCACAGAAAGCGAAAAATGGATAAAGAAGTTGTGGTACTTACGTACAATGCAATATCACTCAGCAATGAAATCTATGTCATCAGGCCCGTAGCAGCATAATGAGTGGATTCAGTTACGATGATTCTAAGTGAAATAAGTCACACAGAAAAAGAAACATCATAAGATATCACTACTACACGGAATGTAATCTTGGCTACACAGGAACTGAATTACAAAACAGAACAGGGTGTCAAATGTAGAAAACCAACTTATGCTTGCTTAAGGGGAAAGGTGAGTTGGGGTGCTGCATAAAACCAGAGATTGAAATTAGCACAGATACCGTTCCATAAGCCAAATATGTAATAGAAAAGAGCTACTCCTTGCTCAACGAAGTGGACTCAACACCCCATATTAAACGCCTAACAATATACCTGACTAGTAAGAATCTTAAAACCTATGTATTTATATGTCTCCGAAAGTGAATCAAGCGTGTGTACAGCGGCATAAACGCAGCAGTGATAGGACTGGTGAGGTTCGGTGAGCAAATGCAGACCCTTTGAAGTCATATTGCATGGTACCCATTCCATGGGTCTAAACTCTCCAGGTTTAAGGGATTCTTCCTTCAGCTAAAACATGCATGTGGAACCCAGAGTATGATCCACCGTGTGATAGGCAAACGTGTTCAAATGTGTCTCAGTTTTCGTCCCCTGGTACTCGGGTGCAACATTCCAGACGCTTTACTAACACTCTCCTCACTTGGAGAGTCAGTGCCTTTAACCTCCTGTTTGGCCCATTTTGCAATTTCTGTGGAAAATGAACAGGAATAGGGAGAACCAATGAGAGACTAGGTGGAGGTGTCCGGACGGGCAAATTTAACTCTCATATCCGACCAGGAAGAGGAATTAACCAAAGGCTCAGCGTGCCATGCCGGAACCACACTAGGGCCAGAAGCAATCCTGCGGTGTTGCGGCCAGCTCACAAGAAAGCGAGTTGAAGAAAGGAGCTCAGGGGCACGGTAATTCACAAACCTGCAGAGTTTTAAATGACAGCTATCTTCCAAAAATATATTGAAGTAAGGCTGCCAAGAGGAGTTGAAAGCGGGCAGAATTGCAGGAAACCGATTTCAGGAGGTAGACTGGAATTGCATGTAAAGCATAGGAAAAGAGGCAGAACGTCCACAATGATGCACTTGGCCAAAAAGGGCGTATGCGTTTTTTCCTGAATATATTCAGGAAAAAACGCATACGCCCTTTTTGGCCAACCAAGCAAGCTTGCAAAGGAAATCTGCACTACAATGAAGTCTCACTGCCCCCGGTCAAAAGGGCCATCTGAAAAAAGTGTAAAATCCAGAAAGGCAGGACAGGCCATGGAGAACTGGGAGCCTTGTTATGCTGATGGGCGCGATGTAAATTGCCAGCAGCCACTCTGGAGAAGTGTATGGTGTTTCCTGAAACATCCAAAAAACAAAGCAACAGAGCCTAGGGCACTTCCACTTATGGTCCTATAGCTTAGGGAAATTAAAATCAAAAAGACACAGCCAACCCAAAGTTTGGAACGCCTCTGTTTACAAGAACCTCTTTTACGGTACAAGTTCAATATCACCGAAAGCGAAAAATGGATAAAGAAGTTGTGGTACTAACGTACAATGCAATATCACTCAGCAATGAAATCTATGTCATCAGGCCCGTAGCAGCATAATGAGTGGATTCAGGTACGATGATTCTAAGTGAAATAACTCACACAGAAAAAGAAACATCATAAGATATCACTACTACACGGAATGTAAACTTGGCTTCACAAGAACTGAATTACAAAACAGAACAGGGTGTCAAATGTAGAAAACCAACTTATGCTTGCTTAAGGGGAAAGGTGAGTTGGGGTGCTGCATAAAACCAGAGATTGAAATGAGCACAGATACCATTCCATAAGCCAAATATGTAATAGACAAGAGCTACTCCTTGCTCAACGAAGTGGACTCAACACCACATATTAAACGCCTAAGAATATACATGACTAGTAAGAATCTTAAAACCTATGGATTTATATGTCTCCGAAAGAGAATCAAGCGTGTGTACAGCGGCATAAACGCAGCAGTGATAGGACTGGTGAGGTTCGGTGAGCAAATGCAGACCCTTTGAAGTCATATTGCATTGTACCCATTCCATGGGTCTCAACTCTCCATGTTTAAGGGATTCTTCCTTCAGCTAAAACATGCATGTGGAACCCAGAGTATGATCCACTGTGTGATCGGGAAACGTGTTCAAATATGTCTCAGTTTTCGTCCCCTGGTACTCGGGTGCAACTTTCCAGACGCTTTACTAACACTCTCCCCACTTGGAGAGTCAGTGCCTTTAACCTCCTGTTTGGCCCAGTTTGCAATTTCTGTGGAAAATGAACAGGAATAGGGAGAACCAATGAGAGATTAGGTGGAGGTGTCTGGACGGGCAAATTTAACTCTCATTTCCCACCAGGAAGAGGAATTAACCAAAGGCTCAGCATGCCGTGCCGGATCCAAACTAGGGCCTGAAGAAATCCTGCGGTGTTGCGGCCAGCTCACAAGAAAGCGAGTTGAAGAAAGGTGCTCAGGGTCACTGTAATTCACAAACCTGCAGAGTTATAAATGACAGCTGTCTTCCAAAAATATATTGAAGTAAGGCAGCCAAGAGGAGTTGAAAGCCGGGCAGAAGTGCAGGAAACCGATTTCAGGAGGTAGACTGGAATTGCATGTAAAGCATAGGAAAAGAGGCAGAACGTCCACAATGATGCACTTGGCCAAAAAGGGCGTATGCGTTTTTTCCTGAATATATTCAGGAAAAAACGCATACGCCCTTTTTGGCCAACCAAGCAAGCTTGCAAAGGAAATCTGTACTACAATGAAGTCTCACTGCCCCCCGGTCGAAAGGGCCATCTGAAAAAAGTGTAAAATCCAGAAAGGCAGGACAGGCCATGGAGAACTGGGAGCCTTGTTATGCTGATGGGCGGGATGTAAATTGCCAGCAGCCACTCTGGAGAAGTGTATGGTGTTTCCTGAAACATCCAAAAAACAAAGCAACAGAGCCTAGGGCACTTCCACTTATGGTCCTATAGCTTAGGGAAATTAAAATCAAAAAGACACAGACACCCCAAAGTTTGGGACGGCTCTGTTTACAAGAACCTCGTTTACGGTACAAGTTCAATATCACAGAAAGCGAAAAATGGATAAAGAAGTTGTGGTACTTACGTACAATGCAATATCACTCAGCAATGAAATCTATGTCATCAGGCCCGTAGCAGCATAATGAGTGGATTCAGGTACGATGATTCTAAGTGAAATAAGTCACACAGAAAAAGGAACATCATAAGATATCACTACTACACGGAATGTAAACTTGGCTTCACAAGAACTGAATTACAAAACAGAACAGGGTGTCAAATGGAGAAAACCAACTTATGCTTGCTTAAGGGGAAAGGTGAGTTGGGGTCCTGCATAAAACCAGAGATTGAAATGAGCGCAGATAGCGTTCCATAAGCCAAATATGTAATAGACAAGAGCTACTCCGTGCTCAACGAAGTGGACTCAACACCCCATGTTAAACGCCTAAGAATATACCTGACTAGTAAGAATCTTAAAACCTATGGATTTATATGTCTCCGAAAGAGAATCAAGCGTGTGTACAGCAGCATAAACGCAGCAGTGATAGGACTGTTGAGGTTCGGTGAGCAAATGCAGACCCTTTGAAGTCATATTGCATGGTACCCATTCCATGGGTCTCACCTCTCCATGTTTAAGGGATTCTTCCTTCAGCTAAAACATGCATGTGGAACCCAGAGTATAATCCACCGTGTGATCGGAAAACGTGTTCAAATGTGTCTCAGTTTTCGTCCCCTGGTACTCGGGTGCAACATTCCAGACGCTTTACTAACACTCTCCCCACTTGGAGAGTCAGTGCCTTTAACCTCCTGTTTGGCCAAGTTTGCACTTTCTGTGGAAAATGAACAGGAATAGGGAGAACCAATGAGAGATTAGGTGGAGGTGTCTGGACGGGCAAATTTAACTCTCATTTCCCACCAGGAAGAGGAATTAACCAAAGGCTCAGCATGCCGTGCCGGATCCAAACTAGCGCCTGAAGCAATCTTGCGGTGTTGCGGCCAGCTCACAAGAAAGCGAGTTGAAGAAAGGAGCTCAGGGGCACTGTAATTCACAAACCTGCAGAGTTATAAATGACACCTATCTTCCAAAAATATATTGAAGTAAGGCAGCCAAGAGGAGTTGAAAGCCGGGCAGAATTGCAGGAAACCGATTTCAGGAGGTAGACTGGAATTGCATGTAAAGCATAGGAAAAGAGGCAGAACGTCCACAATGATGCACTTGGCCAAAAAGGGCGTATGCGTTTTTTCCTGAATATATTCAGGAAAAAACGCATACGCACTTTTTGGCCAACCAAGCAAGCTTGCAAAGGAAATCTGCACTACAATGAAGTCTCACTGCCCCCCGGTCAAAAGGGCCATCCGAAAAAAGTGTAAAATCCAGAAAGGCAGGACAGGCCATGGAGAACTGGGAGCCTTGTTATGCTGATGGGCAGGATGTAAATTGCCAGCAGCCACTCTGGAGAAGTGTATGGTGTTTCCTGAAACATCCAAAAAACAAAGCAACAGAGCCTAGGGCACTTCCACTTATGGTCCTATAGCTTAGGGAAATTAAAATCAAAAAGACACAGCCACCCCAAAGTTTGGGAGGGCTCTGTTTACAAGAACCCCGTTTACCGTACAAGTTCAATATCACAGAAAGCGAAAAATGGATAAAGAAGTTGTGGTACTTACGTACAATGCAATATCACTCAGCAATGAAATCTATGTCATCAGGCCCGTAGCAGCATAATGAGTGGATTCAGGTACAATGATTCTAAGTGAAATAAGTCACACAGAAAAAGGAACATCATATGGTATCACTACTACACGGAATGTAAACTTGGCTACACAAGAACTGAATTACAAAACAGAACAGGGTGTCAAATGTAGAAAACCAACTTATGCTTGCTTAAGGGGAAAGGTGAGTTGGGGTGCTGCATAAAACCAGAGATTGAAATGAGCACAGATACCGTTCCATAAGCCAAATATGTAATAGACAAGAGCTACTCCTTGCTCAACGAAGTGGACTCAACACCCCATATTAAACGCCTAAGAATATACCTGACTAGTAAGAATCTTAAAACCTATGGATTTATATGTCTCCGAAAGAGAATCAAGCGTGTGTACAGCGGCATAAATGCAGCAGTGATAGGACTGGTGAGGTTCGGTGAGCAAATGCAGACCCTTTGAAGTCATATTGCATGGTACCCATTCCATGGGTCTCAACTCTCCAGGTTTAAGGGATTCTTCCTTCAGCTAAAACATGCATGTGGAACCCAGAGTATGATCCACCGTGTGATCGGAAAACGTGTTCAAATCTGTCTCAGTTTTCGTTCCCTGGTACTCGGGTGCAACATTCCAGACGCTTTACTAACACTCTCCCCACTTGGAGAGTCAGTGCCTTTAACCTCCTGTTTGGCCCAGTTTGCAATTTCTGTGGAAAATGAACAGGAATAGGGAGAACCAATGAGAGACTAGGTGGAGGTGTCCGGACTGGCAAATTTAACACTCATTTCCCACCAGGAAGAGGAATTAACCAAAGGCTCAGCATGCCGTGCCGGAACCAAACTAGGGCCTGAAGCAATCCTGCGGTGTTGCGGCCAGCTCACAAGAAAGCGAGTTGAAGAAAGGAGCTCAGGGTCACTGTAATTCACAAACCTGCAGAGTTATAAATGACAGCTATCTTCCAAAAATATATTGAAGTTAGGCTACCAAGAAGAGTTGAAAGCGGGGCAGAATTGCAGGAAACCGATTTCAGGAGGTACACTGGAATTGCACGTAAAGCATAGGAAAAGAGGCAGAACGTCCACAATGATGCACTTGGCCAAAAAGGGCGTATGCGTTTTTTCCTGAGGAAAAAACGCATACGCCCTTTTTGGCCAACCAAGCAAGCTTGCAAAGGAAATCTGCACTACAATGAAGTCTCACTGCCCCCCGGTCAAAAGGGCCATCTGAAAAAAGTATAAAATCCAGAAAGGCAGGACAGGCCATGGAGAACTGGGAGCCTTGTTATGCTGATGGGCGGGATGTAAATTGCCAGCAGCCACTCTGGAGAAGTGTATGGTGTTTCCTGAAACATCCAAAAAACAAAGCAACAGAGCCTAGGGCACTTCCACTTATGGTCCTATAGCTTAGGGAAATTAAAATCAAAAAGACACAGCCACCCCAAAGTTTGGGAGGGCTCTGTTTACAAGAACCCCGTTTACCGTACAAGTTCAATATCACAGAAAGCGAAAAATGGATAAAGAAGTTGTGGTACTTACGTACAATGCAATATCACTCAGCAATGAAATCTATGTCATCAGGCCCGTAGCAGCATAATGAGTGGATTCAGGTACAATGATTCTAAGTGAAATAAGTCACACAGAAAAAGGAATATCATATGGTATCACTACTACACGGAATGTAAACTTGGCTACACAAGAACTGAATTACAAAACAGAACAGGGTGTCAAATGTAGAAAACCAACTTATGCTTGCTTAAGGGGAAAGGTGCGTTGGGGTGCTGCATAAAACCAGAGATTGAAATTAGCACAGATACCGTTCCATAAGCCAAATATGTAATAGACAAGAGCTACTCCTTGCTCAACGAAGTGGACTCAACACCCCATATTAAACGCCTAAGAATATACCTGACTAGTAAGAATCTACCTGACTAGTAAGAATCTTAAAACCTATGGATTTATATGTCTCCGAAAGAGAATCAAGCGTGTGTACAGCGGCATAAACGCAGCAGTGATAGGATTGGTGAGTTTCGGTGAGCAAATGCAGACCCTTTGAAGTCATATTGCATGGTACCCATTCCATGGGTCTCACCTCTCCATGTTTAAGGGATTCTTCCTTCAGCTAAAACATGCATGTGGAACCCAGAGTATGATCCACCGTGTGATCGGGAAACGTGTTCAAATGTGTCTCAGTTTTCGTCCCCTGGTACTCGGGTGCAACATTCCAGACGCTTTACTAACACTCTCCTCACTTGGAGAGTCGGTGCCTTTAACCTCCTGTTTGGCCCAGTTTGCAATTTCTGTGGAAAATGAACAGGAATAGGGAGAACCAATGAGAGACTAGGTGGAGGTGTCTGGACGGGCAAATTTAACTCTCATTTCCCACCAGGAAGAGGAATTAACCAAAGGCTCAACATGCCGTGCCGGAACCAAACTAGGGCCTGAAGCAATCCTGCGGTGTTGCGGCCAGCTCACAAGAAAGCGAGTTGAAGAAAGGAGCTCAGGGGCACTGTAATTCACAAACCTGCAGAGTTAGAAATGACAGCTATCTTCCAAAAATATATTGAAGTAAGGCAGCCAAGAATAGTTGAAAGCGGGGCAGAACTGCAGGAAACTGATTTCAGGAGGTAGACTGGAATTGCATGTAAAGCATAGGAAAAGAGGCAGAACGTCCACAATGATGCACTTGGCCAAAAAGGGCGTTTGCGTTTTTTCCTGAATATACTCAGGAAAAAACGAATACGCCCTTTTTGGCCAACCAAGCAAGCTTGCAAAGGAAATCTGCACTACAATGAAGTCTCACTGCCCCCCGGTCAAAAGAGCCATCTGAAAAAAGTGTAAAATCCAGAAAGGCAGGACAGGCCATGGAGAACTGGGAGCCTTGTTATGCTGATGGGCGGGATGTAAATTGCCAGCAGCCACTCTGGAGAAGTGTATGGTGTTTCCTGAAACATCCAAAAAACAAAGCAACAGAGCCTAGGGCATTTCCACTTATTGTCCTATAGCTTAGGGAAATTAAAATCAAAAAGACACAGCCACCCCAACGTTTGGGCCGGCTCTGTTTAAAAGAACCTCGTTTACGGTACAAGTTCAATATCACAGAAAGCGAAAAATGGATAAAGAAGTTGTGGTAATTACGTACAATGCAATATCACTCAGCAATGAAATCTATGTCATCAGGCCCGTAGCAGCATAATGAGTGGATTCAGGTACGATGATTCTAAGTGAAATAAGTCACACAGAAAAAGAAACATCATAAGATATCACTACTACACGGAATGTAAACTTGGCTACACAGGAACTGAAATACAAAACAGAACAGGGTCTCAAATGTAGAAAACCAACTTATGCTTGCTTAAGGGGAAAGGTGAGTTGGGGTGCTGCATAAAACCAGAGATTGAAATTAGCACAGATACCGTTCCGTAAGCCAAATATGTAATAGACAAGAGCTACTCCTTGCTCAACGAAGTGGACTCAACACCACATAATAAACGCCTAAGAATATACCTGACTAGTAAGAATATTAAAACCTATGGATTTATATGTCTCCAAAAGAGAATCAATCGTGTGTACAGCGGCATAAACGCAGCAGTGATAGTATTGGTGAGGTTCGATGAGCAAATGCAAACCATTTGAAGTCATATTGCATGGTACCCATTCCATGGGTCTCAACTCTCCAGGTTTAAGGTATTTTTCCTTCAGCTAAACATGCATGTGGAACACAGAGTATGATCCACCGTGTGATCGGGAAACGTGTTCAAATGTGTCTCAGTTTTCGTCCCCTGGTACTTGGGTGCAACATTCCAGACGCTTTACTAACACTCTCCCCACTTGGAGAGTCAGTGCCTTTAACCTCCTGTTTGGCCCAGTTTGCAATTTCTGTGGAAAATGAACAGGAATAGGGAGAACCAATGAGAGACTAGGTGGAGGTGTCCGGACTGGCAAATTTAACACTCATTTCCCACCAGGAAGAGGAATTAACCAAAGGCTCAGCATGCCGTGCCGGAACCAAACTAGGGCCTGAAGCAATCCTGCGGTGTTGCGGCCAGCTCACAAGAAAGCGAGTTGAAGAAAGGAGCTCAGGGTCACTGTAATTCACAAACCTGCAGAGTTATAAATGACAGCTATCTTCCAAAAATATATTGAAGTTAGGCTACCAAGAGGAGTTGAAAGCGGGACAGAATTGCAGGAAACCGATTTCAGGAGGTACACTGGAATTGCATGTAAAGCATAGGAAAAGAGGCAGAACGTCCACAATGATGCACTTGGCCAAAAAGGGCGTATGCGTTTTTTTCCTGAGGAAAAAACGCATACGCCCTTTTTGGCCAACCAAGCAAGCTTGCAAAGGAAATCTGCACTACAATGAAGTCTCACTGCCCCCCGGTCAAAAGGGCCATCTGAAAAAAGTATAAAATCCAGAAAGGCAGGACAGGCCATGGAGAACTGGGAGCCTTGTTATGCTGATGGGCGGGATGTAAATTGCCAAGAGCCACTCGGGAGAGGTGTATGGTGTTTCCTGAAACATCTAAAAAACAAAGCAACAGAGCCTAGGGCACTTCCACTTATGGTCCTATAGCTTAGGGAAATTAAAATCAAAAAGACACAGCCACCGCAAAGTTTGGGACGGCTCTGTTTAGAAGAACCTCATTTACGGTACAAGTTCAATATCACAGAAAGTGAAAAATGGATAAAGAAGTTGTGGTACTTACGTACAATGCCGTATCACTCAGCAATGAAATCTATGTCATCAGGCCCATAGCAGCATAATGAGTGGATTCAGGTATGATGATTCTAACTGAAATAAGTCACACAGAAAAAGAAACATCATAAGATATCACTAATACACGGGATGTAAACTTGGCTACACAGGAACTGGATTACAAAACAGAACAGGGTCTCAAATTTAGAAAATCAACTTATGCTTGCTTAAGGGGACGGGTGAGTTGGGGTGCTGCTAAAACCAGAGATTGAAATTAGCACAGATACCGTTCCATAAGCCAAATATGTAATAGACCAGAGCTACTCCTTGCTCAACGAAGTGGACTCAACACCCCATATTAAACGCCTAAGAATATACCTGACTAGTAAGAATGTACCTGACTAGTAAGAATCTTAAAACCTATGGATTTATATGTCTCCGAAAGAGAATCAAGCGTGTGTACAGCGGCATAAACGCAGCAGTGATAGGATTGGTGAGGTTCGGTGAGCAAATGCAGACCCTTTGAAGTCATATTGCATGGTACCCATTCCATGGGTCTCAACTCTCCCTGTTTAAGGGATTCTTCCTTCAGCTAAAACATGCATGTGGAACCCAGAGTATGATCCACCGTGTGATCGGAAAACGTGTTCAAATGTGTCTCAGTTTTCGTCCCCTGGTACTCGGGTGCAACATTCCAGACGCTTTACTAACACTCTCCCCACTTGGAGAGTCAGTGCCTTTAACCTCCTGTTTGGCCCAGTTTGCAGTTTCTGTGGAAAATGAACAGGAATAGGGAGAACCAATGAGAGACTAGGTGGAGGTGTCCGGACGGGCAAATTTAACTCTCATTTCCCACGAGGAAGAGGAATTAACCAAATGCTCCGCGTGCCATGCTGGAACTAAATTAGGGCCTGAGGAGATCCTGCAGTGTTGCGGCCAGCTCACAAGAAAGCGAGTTGAAGAAAGGAGCTCAGGGACACTGTAATTCAGAAACCTGCAGAGTTATAAATGACAGCTATCATCCAAAATTATGCTGAAGTAAGGCTGCGAAGAGGACTTGAATGCAGGGCAGAATTGCTGGAAATTGATTTCAAAACGTACACGGGAGTAGCTCTTAAAGCATAGGAAAAGAGACAGAACTTGGAAAATAATGCACTTGGCAAAAAAGGGCATATGTGTTTTATCCAGAGCTCTCATAACTGAGGGGAGGAGATTCCCAGCAGGCTCCAACTGCCACCTGAGGGCTCACATTGCCAAGGCAACGTTAGCATGCCAGGCAGGAGTTACCTTACAGCAGAGGTCCCACCTCACAGAAGGGTGAGAAACCCAGCCAACATCAGACTCTCACCAGAGGGCCCACATCACCAAGGGGATGGGAACCAGGCAGGAGTGTCTTCACATCAGTGGGGCCACATCATCCAAAGCTGAGGTACTCAGCACATGTGTCCTCAAACCAGAGGACCCACATCACCAAGGACCTCGGAGTGAGGCAGGCAGGAGTAGCCTCACAACACTGGGCACATAGAATTAAAAAGTGAGGAATCCAGCAGTTGGAACCTCCCAGCAGGCGGCCCAGAGCACCGAGGCTATGGGATCCAGGCCACAGTGAACTCACAGAAGAGGGCCCATGTCATGAAACTGAGCAACCCAGCCATTGGGACCTCAGAGCAGGAGGCCCACATCCCCATGGGGATGGAATTCTGGTAGGAGTGTCCTCGCACCACTGAGAACGTATCAGAAAATTTTGGGCGACCAGCAGTTAGGGCCTGACGCCAGAGGACCCTCATCACCAAGGGAAGGAGGCTCCCAGCAGGCTCCAACTGCCACCAGAGGGCTGACGTCGCCAAGGCGATGTGTGCCAACCAGGCACGAATGACCTCACAGCAGAGGGTCCACCTCAGAGAAGTGTGACGAACCCAGTCAGGATCAGACTCGCACCAGAGGGCCCACATCACCAAATGGATTGGAACCAGGCAGGAGTGTCCTCACATGAGTAGGGCCACATCATCTAAAGGTGAGGAACCCAGAACATGTGGCTTCAAACCATAGGACACCCATCACCAAGGGGCTGGGAGTGAGGCAGGCAGGAGTAGCCTCATAACAGAGGGCCCAAAAATAAGAAAGGTGAGGAATCCAGCAGTTGGAACCTCCCAGCAGGCGGCCCAGAGCACAGAGGCTAGAGGAACCAGGCCAGAGTGAACTAACACCAGACAGCCCACATCATGAAACTGTGAGCAACCCAGACATTGGGACCTCAGAGCAGAAGGCCCACATCCCCATGGTGATGGGAACATGACAGGAGTGTCCTGGCATCACTGGGCTCACATCAGAAAACGTGGGGTGCTCAGAAGTTAGGGCCTGACGCTAGAGGGCACTCATCACCGAGAGGAGGAGGCTCCCAGCAGGCTCCAGCTGCCACCAGAGGGCCAACGTCGCCAAGGCGATGTGTGCCAGCCTGGCAGGAGTGACCTCACAGCAGAGGGCCCACCTCACAGAAGGGTGAGGAACACAGCCAGGATCAGACTCTCACCAGAGGGCCCACATCACCAAGGGGATGGGAACCAGGCAGGAGTGTCCCCACACCAGTGGGACAACATCATCGAAAGGTGAGGATCCCAGCACATGTGTCCTCAAACCAGAGGAACCACATCACCAAGGGGTTCGGAATGAGGCTGGCAGGACTGGCCTCACAACACAGGGTCCATAGAATATAAAAGTTGAGGAATCCAGCAGTTGGAACCTCCCAGCAAGTGGCCCAGAGCACCGAGGCTATGGGATCCAGGCCGCAGTGAACTCACAGCAGAGGGCCCACATCATGAACCTGTGAGCAGCCCAGCTGTTGGGACCTCAGAACAGAAGGCCCACATCCCCATTGGGATGGGAACCTGGCAGGAGTGGCTTCACACCACTTAGCACATATCAGAAAATGTTAGGAGCCCAGCAGTTAGGGCCTGATGCCAGGGGGCCCTCATAACTGAGGGGAGGAGACTCCCAGCAGGTTCCAACTGCCAACAGAGGGCCCACGTCTACAAGGTGGCATGCACCAGCCAGGCAGTAGTGACCTCACAGCAGAGGGCCTATCTCACAGAAGGGTGAGGAACCGAGGCAGGATGAGACTCTCACCAGAGGGCCCACAACACCAAGGGGATGGGAACCAGTCAGGACTGTCCTCCCACCAGTGGGACCACATCATCGAAAGGTGAGGAACCCAGCACATGTGGCCTCATATCAGAGGACATACATCACAAAGGGGATGGGAGTGAGGCAGGTAGGAGTAGCCTAAAAACAGAGGGCCCAAAGAATAAAAAAAGTGAGGAATCCAGCATTTGGAACCTCCCAGCAGGCGGCCGAGAGCACAGAAGCTATGGGATGCAGGCAGGAGTTAACTAACACCAGAGAGCCCACATCATGAAACTGTGAGCAACCCAGGCATTGGGACCTCAGAGCAGAAAGCCCACATCCCCATGGGGATGGGAACCTGACAGGAGTGTCCTGGCATCACTGGGCTCACATCAGAAAACGTGGGGAGCCCAGCAGTTAGAGCCTGATGCTAGAGGGCCATCATCACCGAGGGCAGGAGGCTCCCAGCAGGTTCCATGTGCCAACAGAGGGCCCACGTCGCCAAGGTGATGTGTGCAAGTCAGGCAGGATTGACCTCACAGCAGAGGGCCTACCTCACAGAAGAGTGAGGAACTCAGCCAGGATAAGACTGTCACCAGAAGGCCCACATCACCAAGGGGATGGGAACCAGGCAGGAGTGTCCTCACACCAGTGGGGCCACATCATTGAAAGTTGCCTAACCCAGCACATGTGGCCTCAAACCAGAAGACCCACATCACGAAGGGGTTGCGAGTGAGGCAGGCAGGAGGAGCATCACAACACAGGACCCATAGAATACAAAAGTTGAGGAATCGAGCAGTTGGAACCTCCCAGCAGGCAGCCAAGACCACAGAGGCTATGGGATCCAGGCCACAGTGAACTAACACCAGAGAGCCCACATCATGAAATTGTGATCAACCCAGCCGTTGGAACCTCAGAGCAGAAGGCCCACATCCCCATGGGGATGGGAACCTAAGAGGAGTGCTTGAGCAACACTGGGCTCACTAAGAAAAGTTGGGGAGCCCAGCAGTTAGGGCCTGACGTCAGAGGGCCCTCATCACAGAGCTGAGGAGGCTCCCAGCAGGGTCCAATTGCCACCAGAGGGCTCATGTCAACAAGGCGAGGTGAGCAACCCAGGCAAGAGTTACCTGATAGTAGAGGGCCCACCTCACAGATGGGTGAGGAACCCAGCCAGGATCAGACTCTCACCAGAGGGCCCACATCACAAAGGGGATGGGACCCAGTCAGGATTATCCTCACACCAGTGGGGCCTCATCATCTTACCTCAAACCAGAGGACCCACATCACCAAGGGCCTTGGAGTGAGGCAGGCAGGAGTAGCCTCACAACACAGGGCACATAATATAAAAAACGTGAGGATTCCAGCATTTAGACCTTCCAGCAGGCGGCCCAGAACACCGAGGCTATGGGATCCAGGCCACAGTGAACTCACAGCAGAGGGCCCACATCACAAAACTGTGAGCAACCCAGGAGTTGAGACCTCAGCGCAGAAGGACCACATCCCCATGGGAATGGGAACCTGGCTGGAGTGTCCTCGCACCACTGGGCGCACATCAGAAAATGTGGGGAGCCCACCATTTAGGGCCTGACGCCAGAGGGCCGTCATCACCGAGAGGAGGAGGCGCCCTGCACGCTCCAACTGCCACCAGAGGGCTCACGTCTCCAAGGTGACGTGTGCCAGCCAGGCAGGAGTGACCTCACAGCAGAGGGCCTACCTCACAGAACGTTGAGGAACCCAGCCAGGATTAGACTCTCGCCAGAGGGCCCACCTCACCAAGGGGATGGGAACCAGGCAGGAGTGTCCTCACACGAGTGGGGTCACATCATCGAAAGGTGAGGAACGCAGCACATGTGGCCTCAAGCCATAGGACAGTCATCACCAAGGGGCTGGCAGTGAGGCAGGCAGGAGGAGCCTCACAACAGAGGGCACATAGAATAAAAAAGTTGAGGAATCCAGCAGTTGGAACCTCCCAGCAGGCGGCTCAGAGCACCGATGATAAGGGATCCTTGCCGGAGTGAACTCACAGCAGAGGGCCCACATCATGGTACTGTGAGCAAGCCAGCCGTTTTGACCTCAGAGCAGAAGGCCCATATCGCCATGGGGATGGGAACCTGGCAAGAGTCTCCTCACTCACTTGGCGCACATCAGAAAATGTGGGGAGCCCAGCAGTTATGGCCTAAGGCAAGAGGGCCCTCATCACCGAGGGGAGGAGGATCCCAGCACACTCCAACTGCCACCAGAGGGCCCACGTCGCCAAGGTGACGTGTGCCAGACAGGCATGATTGACCTCACAGCAGAGGGCCCACCTCACAGAAGGGTGAGGAACCCAGCCAGGATCAGACTCTCACCTGAGGGCCCACATCAGCAAGGGGATGGGAACCAGTCAGGACTGTCTTCCCTCCAGTGGGGTCACATCATCGAAAGGTGCGGAACCCAGCACATGTGGTCTCAAATCAGAGGACACATATCACAAAGGGAATGGGAGTGAGGCAGGCAGGAGTAGCCTAAAAACAGAGGGCCCAAAGAATAAGAAAGGTGAGGAATCCAGCAGTTGGAACCTCCCAGCAGGCGGCCCAGAGCACAGAAGCTATGGGATGCAGGCAGGAGTGAACTAACAGCAGAGAGCCCACATCATGAAACTGTGAGCAACCCAGGCTTTGGGACCTCAGAGCAGAAGGCCCACACCCCAATGGGGATGTGAACCTGGCTGGAGTGTCCTCGCACCACTGGGCGCACATCACAAAATGTAGGGAGCCCAGCAGTTAGGGCCTGATGCCAGAGGGTCCTCATCACCGAGGAGAGGAGGCTCCCAGCAGGCTCCAAGTGCCACCAGAGGGCTCATGTCCACAAGGCGAGGTGAGCAAGCCAGGCAAGAGTGACCTCACATCAGACGGCCTACCTCACAGATGGGTGAGGAACCCAGCCGGGATCAGACTCTCAACAGAGGGCCCACATCACCAAGGGGATGTGAACCAGGCAGGAGTCTCCTAAGACCATTGGTCCCACATCATCGAAAGGTGAGGAACCCAGCACATGTGGCCTCAAACCAGACGACACACATCACGAAGGGGCTGGGAGTGAGGCAGGCAGGAGGATCCTCACAACAGAGGGCCCAAAAAATTAAAAAAGTGAGGAATCCAGCAGTTGGAACCTCCCAGCAGGCAGCCAAGAGCACAGAGGCTATGGGATCCAGGCTTCTGTGAACTAACACCAGAGAGCCCACATCATGAAAATGTGAACAACCCAGCCGTTGGGACCTCAGAGCAGAAGGCCCACATCCCCATGGAGATGGGATCCTAAGAGGAGTGCCAAAGCATCACTGGGCTCCCTAAGAAAAGTTGGTGAGCCCAGCAGTTAGGGCCTGACGCAAGAGGGCCCTCATCACCGGGGGAAGAGATTCCCAGCACGCTCCAACTGCCACCACACGGCTGACTTCACCAAGGCAATGTGTGCCAGCCATGCAGGAGTGACCTATCAGCAGAGGGTCTCCCTCACAGGTGGGTGAGGAACAAAGCCAGGAACAGACTCTCACCAGGGGGTCCACATAACCACGTGGATGAGAACCAAGCAGGAGTGTCCTCACACTAGTGGGGCCACATCATTGAAAGGTGAGGAACCCAGCAAAAGTGGCCACAAACCAGAGGACCCACATCACCAAGGGGTTGAGAGTGAGGTAGGTGTCTGGACGGGCATATTTAACACTCATTTCCCACCAGGAAGAGGAATTAACCAAAGGCTCAGCGTGCCCTGCCAGAAGCAGATTAGGGCCTGAAGCAGTCTTGCGGGTTTGCGGCCAGCTCACAAGAAAGCGAGTTGAAGAAAGGAGCTCAGGGGCCCTGTAATTCACAAACCTGCAGAGTTATAAATGACAGATAACGTCCAAAAATATATTGAAGTAAGGCTGCGAAGAGGACTTGAAAGCGGGGCAGAATTGCAGGAAACCGATTTCAGGAGGTAGACTGGATTTGCATTTAAAGCATAGGAAAAGAGGCAGAACATCGACAATGATGCACTTGGCAACAAAGGGCGTATGAGTTTGTTCCTGAATATATTCAGGAAAAAACACATACGCCCTTTTTGGCAAACCAAGCAAGCTTGCAATGGAAATCCGAACTACTATGAAGTGTCATTTCCCCCCGGTCTAAAGGGCCACTGAGAAAAGTGTAAAATCCAGAAAGGCAAGACAGGCCATGGGGAAAAAGGAGCCTTGTTATGCTTATGGGCGGGATGTACATTGCCAACAGCCACTCTGGAGAAGTGTATGGTGTTTCCTGATACATCTGAAAAACAAAGCAACAGAATCTAGGGCATTTCCACTTATGGTCCTATAGCTTAGGGAAATTAAAATCAAAAAGACACAGCCACCCCAAAATTTACAACGGCTCTGTTTACAGGAGCCTCTTCTACAGTACAAGTTAAATATCCCAGAGAACAAATAATTGATAAAGAAGTTGCGGTACTTATGTACAACAGAATACCACTCAGCAATGAAATCTGTGTCACCAGGCCTGTACCAGCATAATGAGTGGATTGAGGCATGATGATTCTAAGTGAAATAAGTCACACAGAAAAAGAAACATCATAAGGTATCACTAATGCACGGAATGTAAACTTGGCTACACATGAACTGAATTACAAAACAGAACAGGGTCTCAAGTTTAGAAAACCAACTTATGCTTGCTTAAGGGGAAAGGTGAGTTGGGGTGCTGCATAAAACCAGAGTTTGAAATTAGCACAGATACCGTTCCATAAGCCAAATATGTAATAGACAAGACCTACCCGTTGCTCAACGAAATGGACTCAACAATGAGGTATCACCTCACACCTGTTAGAATGGGCATCATCTGAAAATCTACAAACAACAAATGCTGGAAAGGGTGTGGAGAAAAGGAACACTCTTCCACTATTGTTGGGAATATAAATTGATACAGTCACTATGGAGAACAATATGGAGTTTCTTAAGAAACTAATAATAGAATTACCATATGATACAGCAATCCCAGGACTGGACATATACTCAGACAAAACCATAAATCAAAAAGAGACATTCACCGCAATGTTCATTGCATCACTATTTACAATATCGAGGTAATGGAAGCAACCTAAATGCCCACAGACAGACGAATGCATAAAGCTGTGGTACATATATAAAATGGAATATTACTAAGCCATGAAAGGAATGAAATTGGGTCATTTGTAGAGACGTCGATGGATCTAGAGACTGTCCTACAGAGTGAAGTAAGTCAGAAAGAGAAAAACAAATCTTGTATATTCATGCATATATGTGGAACCTAGAAAAACTGTACAGATTAACCATTTTGCAAGGCATAAATAGAGCAACAGATGTAGACAACAATCGTATGGACAACAAGGGGGGAAAGCTCTTGGAGGGGTGGTGGTGGGAGGAGTTGAGAGATTGGGATTGGCATGTAAACATTTATATGTATAAAGTAGATAACCAATGAGAACCTGCTGTATAAAAATATAAAATAAAATTCAAAATTTAAAAGAAATAAAATTTAAAAAATAAAACAGAAAAAACAATTATTCCCTTCACATACATGTATTTATATGAATAAATTATTTCCATGCTTATATCTGTAAATACAAAAAAGAGGAATAAAATCTACCTTGAACCAAAAACGAAAAAGAGAAAAAAAAAAACAGAACCCACCAGTTACTCAGAGGAAAACCGTATCAGGGCACTTGCTCCAGTTGTAAACAATTCTGAAGTTGGTCAGTGGTGGGGAATCGTCTCCCATTCAGCCAGCAGCCCCCACACAACAAGCGTCCTCATTGCAAAGCTGGGGCACCGTGCCGAGGCATCTGTGAGTAAACGTGAGCTGAGCCCCAGGCCACTTGCTGCTGAACTGTTCCCACCCTTCCCAGGTAAAACACCTGAATATATACAAGGACTTGAAAGCCTAGAGGAAGGGCCATGGAGCCACACGAGTGACAGCATGCCAGCTGACTTGGTGCCTGCAGGCCAGCCAGGATGGTCCTGGTCCTGGGTGCTCTTCTGGAAGATTTCCATTTCCCTGCCTGAGATACCCGTCCTGTCCCTGCCCCCACTGCTTTTTTCCTTCCTCACCTCTGCCCAGGGAGAAATTCCAGCAGCAGGTATGGGTGACACATCCTCTTCTTTAGCAGGTGGCAGCCTGGCATCTGCTGCAGAAAGTCCAGCAGAGCCCCACTCACACTGGGCCACCCACAAAGCCGTGGCCTCTCACTCCCTCCCACCAGCCCAGCCCCGAGACTGCTGACAGGGCAGAGAAAATGGCGTCAGGCACAGCTGCAGGGGCTTTTGCTGCCTGGAGTGGTATTTATATTGATCTCAACCCAGGCACACCTGGGGAGGGCTGGCCAGCATGGTAAGGCTGCCCAGGTAGCCAATCATCACCCCTCAGGGGCTCACAGTTGCAGAAAATGGAACTTGCTGAACCGGCCAGGTCCAAGGAACAGGTGTGGGCTCCTGAGAGTCAGGATAGACAAGGGGCTGCAGCTTTGGCTTGTTTTCTAATCATTTTATCTGGCCCATGAGTGGGAGACAACTTCAAGAAAACCCTCTCCTAATGAGAGGAACCCAGGAGTCAGGGAGAGGAGGGGTGGGTGGTGGTTGGAGACAGAGGCCTGGTGCCCTGGGTGCAGTGGAAGTCTCTGGAAGACCAGGTGGAGGGAGGCCACACAGAGTGATGCCCAGGGTCACAGACCTGTCGGAGCTGCTGTTTGTTAGTTCAAGTCCTGCTCTGAGGTGCTCTGTGTCAGCTCTGAGCGACAGGTGAGCTGGGGGTGCTCTTCAATGAGGGCTATGTGCACGGTTCCTGTGTGCCCAGCCCTGCCACGGTACCTGCAAGGGTAGCTCTGTATCTTGGGAGGGGCCTGACCATGAGAGCCCCGTGGGCTGGGTTGGGGGTGGGGTACCTGCCCAGGAGAGCTCCATATCCTGGGATTGGCCTGACCACGAGAGCCCCATGGGCTGCTGGGGACCTGGTAAAGGATGTCAGGACAGTCAGTGAAGCCACCGAGGATATACCTCCAGTTGCTCCTGATTCCTACACCCTGCTGGTCATTCTACCAACCACCAGGACATGGTATTCTGTATTAGTCTTCAATGATGCCTTCTTTTGTATTCCATTAGTCCCAGAGTCACAAGAAATTTTGGCTTGTGAGTGGCAGGACTCAACATACAACTAAAACAATACTTCCGGGCCGTCTTGCCCCAAGGGTTCAAAAATTCCCACACCATCTTTGGGGAAAGCTTAGCTAACGACCGAAAAGTTCTACCTCTGGAAAAGGAAACCCTCCTTCAATATGCAGACGACATTCTGATCGCCAGCCCTACTAAGGAGGCCTCTGAACTACCAAGCCAATAAAGGATAGAAGTTGTCCAAGAAAAAGCTCAAATATCACAGACTGCGGTGACCTGCCTGGGCTTCATTCTCACACAAGGTCAGAGAAGCCCATCCCAGGAAAGGGAAGAAACCATTTGCAGCCTTACCCCTTTCTAAAACTAGAAGACAGCTTAGGGGTTCCTGGGGAGGCCAGGGTTTGCTGCTTCTGGATCCCTAACTACAGTCTACTAGCTGGGCCTCTATATGAAACACTGAAAGGAAAAGATGATGATCCTTTTGAACAGAATCCAGAAGTGGCCTTTCAAGAATGGAAAGAGCAGTCAATTCAGACCCTTGCCCTGGAACTCCCTAATTGAGCTAAACCCTTTGACCTTTCCATTCCCGGTGAAAGGTGAATCGCCATTGGAGAATTAGTGCAAAAACTGGGACCACTTGAAATGGAATAACGCAAGAATGCCATCCAGGTAGGATAAACTACAGTCACCAAGGGGCTTGGCCCACTGCCACATCTGGCCAAGATACTGGCGGTATCTAAAAACCTGGAAATCAGCAGCCCAAAAGGCCACCTCCCTCCTAAGGGAAAAGGACCCCACGTGGTGATCCTAATCACCAACCATGCCCTGAAGTTGCAGGGTTCGCTCCGTGGGCACACCGACCTCGAGTGAGGAGGCCCTCCAACTCCAACATCCAGAGAGATAACCGGAGGCAACAGGGCACCATGACGACTCATGTGAACATCACTTGACCTGGAGTTTCTCTCATAAAACAACAATAGTGTGTCCCGAAGGAGTAGACTACTGCTTGCAGGACTTCCTGCACCCGGAGGGGAGCTAATAATCTTGGCGGGGGAACCGTATATCACACTGTCACCATAGAAAAGCCTACAGACACCGTGATGATGGTGGCCAATAAGACCGGCTGGACTCCTGTTTACTTCAAAAGGCTGTTGACTCAGTGACCATCATGGTCCTTGATCACCACTGACCCTGGACTGTCTGGGAGTTGAGCGGGCAGGGCTCTGACACCTGGTGCTGTTTTTATGTTAATTCAGGGGCCTAATTGAAGAAAGAGCAGACTACTGGTCAGAGCATCTAGGCTGGCAGAAACGGTCAGCCTAAGGTGGCCGAACAAATGTGGGGCGGGGTGAAACCGGCCCCCACAGCGTCTCTGCACATCTCTTTCCTGGACCCTTAAAGGTCATTAGAATCTATAACACTTCCAATGCTGGTGCTCAGGCGGACGAGCAGGGAGGCAGGGGTCCTGGGGCCAATCAACGTCACCTGGAGGCTGCTGGGGAGAAGTTCTGACCCTCGTCCCCTGGTATGAGGGCTCCCAACTCAGCACTCAGCAGTTACAGAAGAAGGGTCTGCACCCTCAGCACTCCAAGAATGAGGAACGGGACAAAAGGCAGAGGAGGGGTTTGTCCCCAGCAAAGCCCATTAAAAATCCCTGGGAGATAAAAATAGAATCTGGGCAATAAAGTCAAGTCTGACCTTTTTTATCCTTTGTGCTTTGTCTAATTTCACGTGCTCCTAGGGTCCCGCATGCAGAGGTTCCACACCCGGCACTTCAGACCAGATTTCCTGGTGCAGAATGGCTGGGTCGACACCTCAGCTCCTGGGGCCCAGTGCAGACTCCGAGATATAGAGCCTGAGCTGCAGCCAACCCGGCCCTTGAGAGCTCCGCCCCCTCCCTCCCACTGACTCTGACAGGATCTCTACACAGCAGCCCAGCCCACAGCCCACGGGGTAGTGCATGCTCTCACCTCTCCATTCTCTGATGAAAATATAAAGTTTCCTTTGCTTGGGAACCAAACTCAGTCTCGATCTGTTGGCCCCAATGACACTGGGCAGGGGGACCCTTGTTGGGGTCCACTCTGGAGGATCAGTAACAGAAATTGAGACTATTGTAACTTCAATGAACAGATGTGTGAGCCAAACTGTAGTTAACATAGAACAGTTTATAAGGCTCGGGTAAAATAAGATGTTTCTAACACTTCCATTTGATATTTCCATCACTTTATTATAAGCAAGTTCAGTGAGAAGGTTTGTCCTATTTGTCAGGTCAATATTAGAGAAATGAAGTGATTTCTTTCCAAGGATGTACATCTAATAATCTTGGTTAAAGCTTCAATCTTGTTTTAAATGCTTTTCCATTGAAAATGATACCTCTCTTTCAGCTCCCCCATTTCTGAGAAGTATAAAATCTTATAATTTATTATTACCAAAGGGGAAAGGTGGGAGGAGGGATAAATTAACAGTTTGGAATTAACACATACACACTGCTATGTATAAAATAGATCATCAACAAGGAACTACTGTATAGCACAGGGAACTACACTCAATATTGTGCAATAACCTATAAGGGGAAATAATCGGAAAAAGAATAGATATTTTTATTGACATCATCTATCAATGACAGTTAAAGTGTAACCTAAGGGAAGCCGGTGGTGAGTGCTTCTGACCCTGAAGACTTCAGTCATCTAAAGTTTGGACTCTGCCTACTTCCCAAGGCCCTTAATGAACATATGTGTAGCCGTAGCTTAAAAAACTCCCCAGTTTGGGTTTTGGGGAGACACTGATTTTGAAAAAGCCCTGGTGTTCTCCTTACATGAATGGGACTCTTCCTACTGCTAAAACATGTCTGTCACATCCAGAGGATGGTATACCGTCTGATCGGGAAGAGTTTGGAAAAGGCATCTCATCTCCTCATCTCCTGGTGCTCGGGTTCACCCCTCCAGCGTCTTTACTAACAGTCTCCCCACTTGGAGATGTCAACACTGTCAACATCCTGTTGCGTACAGTTTGGAATTTGTCCAGAGGATGAAGCGGAAGGATGAGGAACAATGAGAGACAAGTCCTAGGTGTTCAGACAGGCACATGTCACTCTAATTTCCAATCAGGAAGATGAATTGACCAAAGGCTAGGGTTGCCCATGGAAACAGTATAGGGCTTGAGGAAATCCCACTGCTTTGTGGCCATTTCCCATAAACACAAGTTGAACAATGGAACTCAGGGGCAGTAAAATTCACGAAACTGCAGAGTTGAAAATATCTATCACTGAAAAATGTCTTGAGGAAAGTCAGAGAAAAGGATTGGCAAGCAAGGGAGAATGGCAGGAAAGGGATTTGAGGAGGTAGAAAGGACTCGCCATTAAGCACAAGAAAAGGGGCTGAACATTTCCGACATTGCAGTTGGCCAAAAAGGCTGTATGCGTTTTTTTCTGTATATATTCAAGAAAAGGGCATACACTTTTTTAGCCAACCAAACAGGTGGGCACTGGAAATCAATACTACAAAAGATATCACTTCGCATCAGTCAGAAGAGCCATCCTCATAAAGTGTAAATGCCAGAAATGCAGGACAGGGCAAGGAGAGGAGGGAGCCCTGTGAGGCTTATAGTGGAAATGTATATTGCCAACGGCCATTCTGGAGAAGTGTATTGTGTTTACTAAAGCATCTAAAAAATGAGCTACAGAGCATAGGGCACTTGCACTCATGGGCGTATATCTTGGGAAAAACAAAAATCGAGAGGACACAGGCACCCCAATGTTTACTGCCTCTCTGTTTAAAAGATCCTCGACTAGGATATAACTTAAATGTCTCTGGAGGGAAAAAATGGATAGAGATGTGGTACTTATGTAGAGTGGAATATTACTCAGCCTGGAAATCAATGAAATATGGCCAGTTGTAACAACTCCGGAGGAGTTACGTATGATCATTCTAAGTGACATAAATATGTAGAAAACACGTGTAAGGCTGCTAAACGGGAAAGGTGGGGAGGGGTGAGGCATCATCCAGGAGGTTGAAATTAGCAAAGATACCATTCCAAATACCAAACTGATAATCAACAAGGCCTACACGGTAGCTAAAAGAACTGCACTCAGCACACTCAAGTCACCGGAAAAGAATATCTATGACTGGTAAGAATCTGAAAAAGAAATTATTGATGTCTCTCTGTACGTGAATCAAGTGGATGTACAGCAGCAAGAAACAGAGCTTTGAAAATCAGCTGTAAACAACATAGTAATAAATTGAAAAAAATAAACGACAGAGAGACAGAGAAAACCTCTTACAACTTTTCCTCAGGGACGGTGATGCAACATGGATTGAACACATCTAGACCCACAGCAGGATGAGACATAAGGCTGGAAACTGTTCGCACTAAGAGAAATGTGGGGTTGGGTGAGGAAATGCACACCCTTTAAAGTAATACTACCTGGTACCCATTCAATGGGTCCCAAATCTGCAGGTTCAAGGAATCTTCCTACAGCTAAAACATGCATGGAAAACCCAGAGGACTGTACACCATGTGATCGGGAGATGTGTCTAAAATGCACCTCATTTATCCTCTCCTGGTGCTCCTGTTCATCATTCCAGCCACGTTACTTAGAATCTCCCCACTTAGAGAATCAGCACATTTAAACTTCTGTTTCACACATTTTGCAAATTGTGAGGAGGATGAACGGGAACAGGGGGAAACAATGAGAGAATAGTTGTAGGGGTTTGGACGGGCACATGTCACTCTAATTTCCCATTAAGAATAAGAATTAAAAAAAGGCTCAGCCCGCCTCACCGGAGCCAAAATAGGGCCTGAAGCAATCCTGCAGTTTTGAGGCCAGCTCACAAAAGAGCAACTTAAAAAATGGAGCTCAGGGTCACTGCAATTCACAAACCTGCAGAGTTATAAATGAAAACTAACGTCCAAAAATATGTTGAGGTAAGGCAAAGAAGAGGATCTGAATGCAAGACAGAATTGCAAGAAACAGATTTCAAGAGATAGATTGGACTCGCCTTTAAAGCACATGAAAAGCGGCAGAATTTCGACAATGATGCAGTTGGCCCAAAAGGGAGTATGTGTTATTTCCTGAATATATCCAGGAAAAAACGCATACGCACTTTATGGGCAACCAAGCAAGCAAGCAATGCAAATGTGCACAACAAAGAAGTCTCATTTCCCACCGGTCAAAAGGGCCATCCGAAAAAATTGTAAAAACCAGAAATGCAGGACAGGCCATGGAGAACAGGGAGCCTTTATACGCTGATGGACAGTGTGTGAACTGCCGAGAGCCACTCTGGAGAAGTGTATGGTGGTTCCTAAATCATCTAAAAAACAGAGCGACAGAGCATAGGGCACTTCCAATCACGGGAGTATATCTAGGGAAGTCTAAAAATCAACAAGACACAAGCACACCACAGTTTAGGGCTACTCTGTTTACAAGAACCTCAACTTCAGTACACCTTAAATATCCCAGGAAAGAGAACAATGGATAAAGAAAATGTGGTACTTATGTACAATGGAATATCTCTTCACCATGAAATCAATGTAATAAGGCTAGTAGAAGGATAAAGAGTGGATTGAGGTCCGATAATACTACTTGAAATAAGTCAAACAGAAAAAGAAACATATCATAAGATATCACTTATAGAGGGAGGATAAATATGGCTGCACAAAAAATGATTTACAAAACAGAACAGTGTCTCACATTTAGAAAACACACTTATGTCAGCTTAAGGGGAAAGGAGAGGTGGGGTGATGCATAAAACCAGAGTTTGAAATTAGCACAGATACCGTTCAATAAACCAAATAGGTATCAGACAAGATCTACACCTTGCTCAATGAACTGGCCTCAACACACCCTATACACCACAGAGAAATATATCTGAGTAATAAGAATCTTAAAACCCATGTATTGATATATCTCCATAAGGGAATCAAGTGTGCGCAGAGCGGCACAAACACAGCAGTGAAAATGAGCTAAACCCCATTATAGGAATAAATTTTAAAACCAAAACGCAGAAACAATGAAAGAGAGAAAAATTCTTACAAAATTCGCTCAGGGGCTGTGATGCAACCTGGAATGACCACATATAAACCCACAGCTGGATAAGACATAAGGCTGGACACTTGGGGCTGAAAGGATTGGAGAGCTTTGGTGAGCAACTGCCGAAAGTTTAATGCAATACTTCATGCTACTTATTCCAAGGGTCCCAACACTCCAAGTTGAAGGGAATCTTCCTACAGCTAAACCATGCATGGGAAATCCAGCAGATGGTATACCATATGATCGGGAAAGGTTTCTAAAATGCACCTCATTTTCCTCTCCTGGGGCTCCGGATCAACATTCCAGCCACTTTACTAACAACATCTCCACATGGAGAGTCAATGCCTTTAAGTTCCGGTATCGCACAGTCTGCAGTTAGTGCGGAGGATGAATGGGAATAGGGGGAACCAGTGAGAAAATAGCTGTAGCGGTTTCAATGGGCACATGTCACTCTAATTTCACATCAGGAAGAAGAATTAACCAAAGGCAGAGCAAGGCGCCCCAGAAGAATAGGGCCTGAAGAAATCCTGTGGATATGAGGCAAGATCACAAAAATAAGAGCTGAAAAATGGAGCTAAGGGCCACTGCAATTGAAAAACCTGCAGAGTTATAAAGGCCAACTATTTTCCAAACGTATATTGAGGTAAGGCTATGAAGAGGAACTGAGAGCAAGGCAGAACTGCAGGAAACCGATTTCAGGAGGTAGACTGGAATTGCACTGAAAACATATGAAAAGACTCAGAACGTCGACAATGATGCACTTGGCCAAAAAGGGCGTATGCGTTCTTTCCTGAATATATTCAGGAAGAAACGCATATGCCCTTTCTGGCCAACCAAGCAAGCTCGCAAAGGAAATCTGCACTACAATGAAGTCTCACTGCCCCCCCGGTCAAAGGGCCTTCTGAAAAAAGTGTAAAATCCAGAAAGGCAGGACAGGCCATGGAGAACTGGGAGCCTTGTTATGCTGATGGGCGAGATGTAAATTGCCAACAGCCACTCTGGAGAACTGTATGGTGTTTCCTGAAACATCCAAAAAACTAAGCAACAGAGCCTAGGGCACTTCCACTTATGGTCCTATAGCTTAGGGAAATTAAAATCAAAAAGACACAGCCACCCCAAAGTTTGGGATGGCTCTGTTTACAAGAACCTCGTTTACGGTACAAGTTCAATATCGCAAAAAGCGAAAAATGAATAAAGAAGTTGTGGTACTTACGTACAATGCAATATCACTCAGCAATGAAATCTATGTCATCAGGCCCGAAGCAGCATAATGAGTGGATTCAGGTACGATGATTCTAAGTGAAATTAGTCACACAGAAAAAGAAACATCATAAGATATCACTACTACACGGAATGTAAACTTGGCTACACAGGAACTGAATTACAAAACAGAACAGGGTCAAAAATGTAGAAAACCAACTTATGCTTGCTTAAGGGGAAAGCCGATATGGGGTGCTGCATGAAACCAGAGATTGAAATTGGCACAGATACCGTTCCATAAGCCAAAAATATAGTAGACAAAAGGTACTCCTTGCTCAACGAAGTGGACTCAACACCCTATATTAAACGCCTAGGAATATACCTGACTAGTAAGAATCTACCTGACTAGTAAGAATCTTAAAACCTATAGATTTATATGTCTCCGAAAGAGAATCAAGCGTGTGTACAGCGGCATAAACGCAGCAGTGATAGGATTGGTGAGGTTCGGTGAGCAAATGCAGACCCTTTGAAGTCATATTGCATGGTACCCATTCCATGGGTCTCAACTCTCCAGGTTTAAGGGATTCTTCCTTCAGCTAAAACATGCATGTGGAACCCAGAGTATGATCCACCATGTGATCGGGAAACGTGTTCAAATGTGTCTCAGTTTTCGTCCCCTGGTACTCGGGTGCAACATTCCAGACGCTTTACTAACACTCTCCCCACTTGGAGAGTCAGTGCTTTTAACCTCCTGTATGGCCCAGTTTGCAATTTCTGTGGAAAATGAACAGGAATAGGGAGAACCAATGAGAGACTAGGTGGAGGTGTCTGGACGGGCAAATTTAACTCTCATTTCCCACCAGGAAGAGGAATTAACCAAAGGCTCAGCGTGCCATGCCGGAACCACACAAGGACCAGAAGAAATCCTGCGGTGTTGTGGCCAGCTCACAAGAAAGCGAGTTGAAGAAAGGAGCTCAGGGGCACTGTAATTCACAAACCTGCAGAGTTATAAATGACAGCTATCTTCCAAAAATATATTGAAGTAAGGCTGCCAAGAGGAGTTGAAAGCGGGGCAGAATTGCAGGAAACCGATTTCAGGAGGTAGACTGGAATTGCATGTAAAGCATAGGAAAAGAGGCAGAACGTCCACAATGATGCACTTGGCCAAAAAGGGCGTATGCGTTTTTTCCTGAATATATTCAGGAAAAAACGCATACGCACTTTTTGGCCAACCAAGCAAGCTTGCAAAGGAAATCTGCACTACAATGAAGTCTCACTGCCCCCCGGTCAAAAGGGCCATCTGAAAAAAGTGTAAAATCCAGAAAGGCAGGACAGGCCATGGAGAACTGGGAGCCTAGTTATGCTGATGGGTGGGATGTAAATTGCCAGCAGCCACTCTGGAGAAGTGTATGGTGTTTCCTGAAACATCCAAAAAACAAAGCAACAGAGCCTAGGGCACTTCCACTTATGGTCCTATAGCTTAGGGAAATTAAAATCAAAAAGACACAGCCACCCCAAAGTTTGGGACGGCTCTGTTTACAAGAACCTCGTTTACGGTACAAGTTCAATATCACAGAAAGCGAAAAATGGATAAAGAAATTGTGGTACTTACGTACAATGCAATATCACTCAGCAATGAAATCTATGTCATCAGGCCTGTAGCAGCATAATGAGTGGATTCAGGTACGATGATTCTAAGTGAAATTAGTCACACAGAAAAAGAAACATCATAAGATATCACTAATACATGGAATGTAAACTTGGCTACACAAGAACTGAATTACAAAACAGAACAGGGTGTCAAATGTAGAAAACCAACTTATGCTTGCTTAAGGGGACGGGTGAGTTGGGGTGCTGCATAAAACCAGAGATTGAAATTAGCACAGATACGGTTCCATAAGCCAAATATGTAATAGACAAGAGCTACTCCTTGCTCAACGAAGTGGACTCAACACCCCATATTAAACGCCTAAGAATATACCTGACTAGTAAGAATCTTAAAACCTATGGATTTATATGTCTCCGAAAGACAATCAAGCGTGTGTACAGAAGCATAAACGTAGCAGTGATAGGATTGGTGAGGTTCGGTGAGCAAATGCAGACCCTTTGAAGTCATATTGCATGGTACCCGTTCCATGGGTCTCAACTCTCCATGTTTAAGGGATTCTTCCTTCAGCTAAAACATGCATGTGGAACCCAGAGTATGATCCACCATGTGATCGGAAAACGTGTTCAAATGTGTCTCAGTTTTCGTCCCCTGGTACTCGGGTGCAACATTCCAGACGCTTTACTAACACTCTCCCCACTTGGAGATTCAGTGCCTAAAACCTCCTGTTTGGCCCAGTTTGCAATTTCTGTGGAAAATGAACAGGAATAGGGAGAACAAATGAGAGACTAGGTGGAGGTGTCTGGAGGGGCACATTTAACTCTCATTTCCCACCAGGAAGAGGAATTAACCAAAGGCTCAGCATGCCGTGCCGGAACCAAACTAGGGCCTGAAGCAATCCTGCGGTGTTGCGGCCAGCTCACAAGAAAGCGAGTTGAAGAAAGGAGCTCAGGGGCACTGTAATTCACAAACCTGCAGAGTTATAAATGACAGCTATCTTCCAAAAATATATTGAAGGAAGGCTGCCAAGAGGACTTGAAAGTGGGGCAGAATTGCAGGAAACCAATTTCAGGAGGTAGACTGGAATTGCATGTAAAGCATAGGAAAAGAGGCAGAACGTCCACAATGATGCACTTGGCCAAAAAGGGCTTATGCGTTTTTTCCTGAATATATTCAGGAAAAAACGCATACGCCCTTTTTGGCCAACCAAGCAAGCTTGCAAAGGAAATCTGCACTACAATGAAGTCTCACTGCCCCCCGGTCAAAAGGGCCATCCGAAAAAAGTGTAAAATCCAGAAAGGCAGGACAGGCCAAGGAGAACTAGGAGCCTTCTTATGCTGATGGGTGGGATGTAAATTGCCAGCAGCCACTCTGGAGAAGTGTATGGTGTTTCCTGAAACATCCAGAAAACAAAGCAACAGAGCCTAGGGCACTTCCACTTATGGTCCTATAGCTTAGGGAAATTAAAATCAAAAAGACACAGCCACCCCAAAGTTTGGGACGGCTCTGTTTACAAGAACCTCGTTTACGGTACAAGTTCAATATCACAGAAAGCGAAAAATGGATAAAGAAGTTGTGGTACTTACGTACAATGCAATATCACTCAGCAATGAAATCTATGTCATCAGGCCCGTAGCAGCATAATGAGTGGATTCAGGTACGATGATTCTAAGTGAAATAAGTCACACAGAAAAAGAAACATCATAAGATATCACTACTACACGGAATGTAAACTTGGCTACACAGGAACTGAATTACAAAACAGAACAGGGTGTCAAATGTAGAAAACCAACTTATGCTTGCTTAAGGGGAAAGGTGAGTTGGGGTGCTGCATAAAACCAGAGATTGAAATTAGCACAGATACCGTTCCATAAGCCAAATATGTAATAGAAAAGAGCTACTCCTTGCTCAACGAAGTGAACTCAACACCCCATATTAAACGCCTAAGAATATACATGACTAGTAAGAATCTTAAAACCTATGGATTTATATGTCTCCGAAAGAGAATCAAGCGTGTGTACAGCGGCATAAACGCAGCAGTGATAGGACTGGTGAGGTTCGGTGAGCAAATGCAGACCCATTGAAGTCATATTGCATGGTACCCATTCCATGGGTCTAAACTCTCCAGGTTTAAGGGATTCTTCCTTCAGCTAAAACATGCATGTGGAACCCAGAGTATGATCCACCGTGTGATAGGCAAACGTGTTCAAATGTGTCTCAGTTTTCGTCCCCTGGTACTTGGGTGCAACATTCCAGACGCTTTACTAACACTCTCCCCACTTGGAGAGTCAGTGCCTTTAACCTCCTGTTTGGCCCAGTTTGCAATTTCTGTGGAAAATGAACAGGAATAGGGAGAACCAATGAGAGACTAGGTGGAGGTGTCTGGTCGGGCATTTTTAACTCTCATTTCCCACCAGGAAGAGGAATTAACCAAAGGCTCAGCATGCCGTGCCGGAACCAAACTAGGGCCTGAAGCAATCCTGCGGTTTTGCAGCCAGCTCACAAGAAAGCGAGTTGAAGAAAGGAGCTCAGGGGCACTGTCATTCACAAACCTGCAGAGTTTTAAATGACAGCTATCTTCCAAAAATATATTGAAGTAAGGCTGCCAAGAGGAGTTGAAAGCGGGCAGAATTGCAGGAAACCGATTTCAGGAGGTAGACTGGAATTGCATGTAAAGCATAGGAAAAGAGGCAGAACGTCCACAATGATGCACTTGGCCAAAAAGGGCGTTTGCGTTTTTTCCTGAATATATTCAGGAAAAAACGCAAACGCCCTTTTTGGCCAACCAAGCAAGCTTGCAAAGGAAATCTGCACTACAATGAAGTCTCACTGCCCCCCGGTCAAAAGGGCCATCTGAAAAAAGTGTAAAATCCAGAAAGGCAGGACAGGCCATGGAGAACTGGGAGCCTTGTTATGCTGATGGGCGCAATGTAAATTGCCAGCACCCACTCTGGAGAAGTGTATGGTGTTTCCTGAAACATCCAAAAAACAAAGCAACAGAGCCTAGGGCACTTCCACTTATGGTCCTATAGCTTAGGGAAATTAAAATCAAAAAGACGCAGCCAACCCAAAGTTTGGAACGCCTCTGTTTACAAGAACCTAGTTTACGGTACAAGTTCAATATCACCGAAAGCGAAAAATGGATAAAGAAGTTGTGGTACTAACGTACAATGCAATATCACTCAGCAATGAAATCTATGTCATCAGGCCCGTAGCAGCATAATGAGTGGATTCAGGTACGATGATTCTAAGTCAAATAAGTCACACAGAAAAAGAAACATCATAAGATATCACTAATACACGGAATGTAAACTTGGCTACACAAGAACTGAATTACAAAACAGAACAGGGTGTCAAATGTAGAAAACCAACTTATGCTTGCTTAAGGGGAAAGGTGAGTTGGGGTGCTGCATAAAACCAGAGATTGAAATGAGCACAGATACCGTTCCATAAGCCAAATATGTAATAGACAAGAGCTACTCCTTGCTCAACAAAGTGGACTCAACACCCCATATTAAACGCCTAAGAATATACATGACTAGTAAGAATCTTAAAACCTATGGATTTATATGTCTCCGAAAGAGAATCAAGCGTGTGTACAGCGGCATAAACGCAGCAGTGATAGGACTGGTGAGGTTCGGTGAGCAAATGCAGACCCTTTGAAGTCATATTGCATGGTACCCATTCCATGGGTCTCAACTCTCCATGTTTCAGGGATTCTTCCTTCAGCTAAAACATGCCTGTGGAACCCAGAGTATCATCCACTGTGTGATCGGGAAACGTGTTCAAATGTGTCTCAGTTTTCGTCCCCTGGTACTCGGGTGCAACATTCCAGACGCTTTACTAACACTCTCCCCACTTGGAGAGTCAGTGCGTAAAACCTCCTGTTTGGCCCAGTTTGCAATTTCTGTGGAAAATGAACAGGAATAGGGAGAACCAATGAGAGACTAGGTGGAGGTGTCTGGACGGGCAAATTTAACTCTCATTTCCCACCAGGAAGAGTAATTAACCAAAGGCTCAGCATGCCGTGCCGGAACCAAACTAGGGCCTGAAGCAATCCTGCGGTGTTGCGGCCAGCTCACAAGAAAGCGAGTTGAAGAAAGGAGCTCAGGGGCACTGTAATTCACAAACCTGCAGAGTTATAAATGACAGCTGTCTTCCAAAAATATATTGAAGTAAGGCAGCCAATAGGAGTTGAAAGCCGGGCAAAAGTGCAGGAAACCGATTTCAGGAGGTAGACTGGAATTGCATGTAAAGCATAGGAAAAGAGGCAGAACGTCCACAATGATGCACTTGGCCAAAAAGGGCGTATGCGTTTTTTCCTGAATATATTCAGGAAAAAACGCATACGCCCTTTTTGGCCAACCAAGCAAGCTTGCAAAGGAAATCTGCACTACAATGAAGTCTCACTGCCCCCCGGTCAAAAGGGCCATCTGAAAAAAGTGTAAAATCCAGAAAGGCAGGACAGGCCATGGAGAACTGGGAGCCTTGTTATGCTGATGGGCGGGATGTAAATTGCCAGCAGCCACTCTGGAGAAGTGTATGGTGTTTCCTGAAACATCCAAAAAACAAAGCAACAGAGCCTAGGGCACTTCCACTTATGGTCCTATAGCTTAGGGAAATTAAAATCAAAAAGACACAGCCACCCCAAAGTTTGGGACGGCTCTGTTTACAAGAACCTCGTTTACGGTACAAGTTCAATATCACAGAAAGCGAAAAATGGATAAAGAAGTTGTGGTACTTACGTACAATGCAATATCACTCAGCAATGAAATCTATGTCATCAGGCCCGTAGCAGCATAATGAGTGATTCAGGTACGATGATTCTAAGTGAAATAAGTCACACAGAAAAAGAAACATCATAAGATATCACTACTACACGGAATGTAAACTTGGCTTCACAAGAACTGAATTACAAAACAGAACAGGGTGTCAAATGGAGAAAACCAACTTATGCTTGCTTAAGGGGAAAGGTGAGTTGGGGTGCTGCATAAAACCAGAGATTGAAATGAGCACAGATACCGTTCCATAAGCCAAATATGTAATAGACAAGAGCTACTCCTTGCTCAACGAAGTGGACTCAACACCCCATGTTAAACGCCTAACAATATACCTGACTAGTAAGAATCTTAAAACCTATGGTTTTATATGTCTCCGAAAGAGAATCAAGCGTGTGTACAGCGGCATAAACGCAGCAGTGATAGGACTGGTGAGGTTCGGTGAGCAAATGCAGACCCTTTGAAGTCATATTGCATGGTACCCATTCCATGGTTCTCAACTCTCCATGTTTAAGGGATTCTTCCTTCAGCTAAAACATGCCTGTGAAACCCAGAGTATCATCCACTGTGTGATCGGGAAACGTGTTCAAATGTGTCTCAGTTTTCGTCCCCTGGTACTCGGGTGCAACATTCCAGACGCTTTACTAACACTCTCCCCACTTGGAGAGTCAGTGCCTTTAACCTCCTGTTTGGCCCAGTTTGCAATTTCTGTGGAAAATGAACAGGAATAGGGAGAACCAATGAGAGACTAGGTGGAGGTGTCCGGACGGGCAAATTTAACTCTCATATCCGACCAGGAAGAGGAATTAACCAAAGGCTCAGCGTGCCATGCCGGAACCACACTAGGGCCAGAAGCAATCCTGCGGTGTTGCGGCCAGCTCACAAGAAAGCGAGTTGAAGAAAGGAGCTCAGGGGCACTGTAATTCACAAACCTGCAGAGTTTTAAATGACAGCTATCTTCCAAAAATATATTGAAGTAAGGCTGCCAAGAAGAGTTGAAAGCGGGCAGAATTGCAGGAAACCGATTTCAGGAGGTAGACTGGAATTGCATGTAAAGCATAGGAAAAGAGGCAGAACGTCCACAATGATGCACTTGGCCAAAAAGGGCGTATGCGTTTTTTCCTGAATATATTCAGGAAAAAACGCATACGCCCTTTTTGGCCAACCAAGCAAGCTTGCAAAGGAAATCTGCACTACAATGAAGTCTCACTGCCCCCCGGTCAAAAGGGCCATCTGAAAAAAGTGTAAAATCCAGAAAGGCAGGACAGGCCATGGAGAACTGGGAGCCTTGTTATGCTGATGGGCGGGATGTAAATTGCCAGCAGCCACTCTGGAGAAGTGTATGGTGTTTCCTGAAACATCCAAAAAACAAAGCAACAGAGCCTAGGGCACTTCCACTTATGGTCCTATAGCTTAGGGAAATTAAAATCAAAAAGACACAGCCAACCCAAAGTTTGGAACACCTCTGTTTACAAGAACCTCTTTTACGGTACAAGTTCAATATCACACAAAGCGATAAAGGGATAAAGAGGTTGTGGTACTTACGTACAATGCAATATCACTCAGCAATGAAATCTATGTCATCAGGCCCGTAGCAGCATAATGAGTGATTCAGGTACGATGATTCTAAGTGAAATAAGTCACACAGAAAAAGAAACATCATAAGATATCACTACTACACGGAATGTAAACTTGGCTTCACAGGAACTGAATTACAAAACAGAACAGGGTGTCAAATGTAGAAAACCAACTTATGCTTGCTTAAGGGGAAAGGTGAGTTGGGGTGCTGCATAAAACCAGAGATTGAAATGAGCACAGATACCGTTCCATAAGCCAAATATGTAATAGACAAGAGCTACTCCTTGCTCAACGAACTGGACTCAACACCCCATATTAAACGCCTAACAATATACCTGACTAGTAAGAATCTTAAAACCTATGGATTTATATGTCTCCGAAAGAGAATCAAGCGTGTGTACAGTGGCATAAACGCAGCAGTGATATGAATGGTGAGGTTCGGTGAGCAAATGCAGACCCTTTGAAGTCATATTGCATGGTACCCATTCCATGGGTCTCAACTCTCCATGTTTAAGGGATTCTTCCTTCAGTTAAAACATGCATGTGGAACCCAGAGTATGATCCACCATGTGATCGGGAAACGTGTTCAAATGTGTCTCAGTTTTCGTCCCCTGGTACTCGGGTGCAACATTCCAGACGCTTTACTAACACTCTCCCCACTTGGAGAGTCAGTGCCTTTAACCTCCTGTTTGGCCCAGTTTGCAATTTCTGCGGAAAATGAACAGGAATAGGGAGAACCAATGAGAGACTAGGTGGAGGTGTCTGGACGGGCAAATTTAACTCTCATTTCCCACCAGGAAGGGGAATTAACCAAAGGCTCAACATGCCGTGCCGGAACCAAACTAGGACCTGAAGCAATCCTGCGGTGTTGCGGCCAGCTCACAAGAAAGCGAGTTGAAGAAAGGAGCTCAGGGGCACTGTAATTCACAAACCTGCAGAGTTATAAATGACAGCTATCTTCCAAAAATATATTGAATTAGGCTGCCAAGAGGAGTTGTAAGTGGGGCAGATTGCAGGAAACCGATTTCAGGAGGTACACTGGAATTGCATGTAAAGCATAGGAAAAGAGGCAGAACGTCCACAATGATGCACTTGGCCAAAAAGGGCGTATGCGTTTTTTCCTGAATATATTCAGGAAAAAACGCATACGCCCTTTTTAGCCAACCAAGTAAGCTTGCAAAGGAAATCTGCACTACAATGAAGTCTCACTGCCCCCCGGTCAAAAGGGCCATCTGAAAAAAGTGTAAAATCCAGAAAGGCAGGACAGGCCATGGAGAACTGGGAGCCTTGTTATGCTGATGGGCGGGATGTAAATTGCCAGCAGCCACTCGGGAGAAGTGTATGGTGTTTCCTGAAACATCCAAAAAACAAAGCAACAGAGCCTAGGGCACTTCCACTTATGGTCCTATAGCTTAGGGAAATTAAAATCAAAAAGACACAGCCACCCCAAAGTTTGGGACGGCTCTGTTTACAAGAACCTCGTTTACGGTACAAGTTCAATATCACAGAAAGCGAAAAATGGATAAAGAAGTTGTGGTACTTACGTACAATGCAATATCACTCAGCAATGAAATCTATGTCATCAGGCCCGTAGCAGCATAATGAGTGGATTCAGTTACGATGATTCTAAGTGAAATAAGTCACACAGAAAAAGAAACATCATAAGATATCACTACTACACGGAATGTAATCTTGGCTACACAGGAACTGAATTACAAAACAGAACAGGGTGTCAAATGTAGAAAACCAACTTATGCTTGCTTAAGGGGAAAGGTGAGTTGGGGTGCTGCATAAAACCAGAGATTGAAATTAGCACAGATACCGTTCCATAAGCCAAATATGTAATAGAAAAGAGCTACTCCTTGCTCAACGAAGTGGACTCAACACCCCATATTAAACGCCTAACAATATACCTGACTAGTAAGAATCTTAAAACCTATGTATTTATATGTCTCCGAAAGTGAATCAAGCGTGTGTACAGCGGCATAAACGCAGCAGTGATAGGACTGGTGAGGTTCGGTGAGCAAATGCAGACCCTTTGAAGTCATATTGCATGGTATCCATTCCATGGGTCTCAACTCTCCATGTTTAAGGGATTTTTCCTTCAGCTAAAACATGCATGTGGAACCCAGAGTATGATCCACCGTGTGATCGGGAAACGTGTTAAAATGTGTCTCAGTTTTCGTCCCCTGGTACTCGGGTGCAACATTCCAGACGCTTTACTAACACTCTCCCCACTTGGAGAGTCAGTGCCTTTAACCTCCTGTTTGGCCCAGTTTGCAATTTCTGTGGAAAATGAACAGGAATAGGGAGAACCAATGAGAGACTAGGTGGAGGTGTCTGGACGGGCAAATTTAACTCTCATTTCCCACCAGGAAGAGGAATTAACCAAAGGCTCAGCATGCCGTGCCGGAACCAAACTAGGGCCTGAAGCAATCCTGCGGTGTTGCAGCCAGCTCACAAGAAAGCGAGTTGAAGAAAGGAGCTCAGGGGCACTGTAATTCACAAACCTGCAGAGTTTTAAATGACAGCTATCTTCCAAAAATATATTGAAGTAAGGCTGCCAAGAGGAGTTGAAAGCGGGCAGAATTGCAGGAAACCGATTTCAGGAGGTAGACTGGAATTGCATGTAAAGCATAGGAAAAGAGGCAGAACGTCCACAATGATGCACTTGGCCAAAAAGGGCGTATGCGTTTTTTCCATTCAGGAAAAAACGCATACGCCCTTTTTGGCCAACCAAGCAAGCTTGCAAAGGAAATCTGCACTACAATGAAGTCTCACTGCCCCCCGGTCAAAAGGGCCATCTGAAAAAAGTGTAAAATCCAGAAAGGCAGGACAGGCCATGGAGAACTGGGAGCCTTGTTATGCTGATGGGCGCGATGTAAATTGCCAGCAGCCACTCTGGAGAAATGTATGGTGTTTACTGAAACATCCAAAAAACAAAGCAACAGAGCCTAGGGCACTTCCACTTATGGTCCTATAGCTTAGGGAAATTAAAATCAAAAAGACACAGCCAACCCAAAGTTTGGAACGCCTCTGTTTACAAGAACCTCGTTTACGGTACAAGTTCAATATCACCGAAAGCGAAAAATGGATAAAGAAGTTGTGGTACTAACGTACAATGCAATATCACTCAGCAATGAAATCTATGTCATCAGGCCCGTAGCAGCATAATGAGTGGATTCAGGTACGATGATTCTAAGTCAAATAAGTCACACAGAAAAAGAAACATCATAAGATATCACTAATACACGGAATGTAAACTTGGCTACACAAGAACTGAATTACAAAACAGAACAGGGTGTCAAATGTAGAAAACCAACTTATGCTTGCTTAAGGGGAAAGGTGAGTTGGGGTGCTGCATAAAACCAGAGATTGAAATTAGCACAGATACGGTTCCATAAGCCAAATATGTAATAGACAAGAGCTACTCCTTGCTCAACAAAGTGGACTCAACACCCCATATTAAACGCCTAAGGATATACATGACTAGTAAGAATCTTAAAACCTATGGATTGATATGTCTCCGAAAGAGAATCAAGCGTGTGTACAGCGGCATAAACGCAGCAGTGATAGGACTGGTGAGGTTCGGTGAGCAAATGCAGACCCTTTGAAGTCATATTGCATGGTACCCATTCCAAGGGTCTCAACTCTCCATGTTTAAGGGATTCTTCCTTCAGCTAAAACATGCCTGTGGAACCCAGAGTATGATCCACTGTGTGATCGGGAAACGTGTTCAAATGTGTCTCAGTTTTCGTCCCCTGGTACTCGGGTGCAACATTCCAGACGCTTTACTAACACTCTCCCCACTTGGAGAGTCAGTGCCTAAAAACTCCTGTTTGGCCCAGTTTGCAATTTCTGTGGAAAATGAACAGGAATAGGGAGAACCAATGAGAGACTAGGTGGAGGTGTCTGGACGGGCAAATTTAACTCTCATTTCCCACCAGGAAGAGTAATTAACCAAAGGCTCAGCATGCCGTGCCGGAACCAAACTAGGGCCTGAAGCAATCCTGCGGTGTTGCGGCCAGCTCACAAGAAAGCGAGTTGAAGAAAGGAGCTCAGGGGCACTGTAATTCACAAACCTGCAGAGTTATAAATGACAGCTATCTTCCAAAAATATATTGAAGTAAGGCTGTCAAGAGGACTTGAAAGTGGAGCAGAATTGCAGGAAACCGATTTCAGGAGGTAGACTGGAATTGCATGTAAAGCATAGGAAAAGAGGCAGAACGTCCACAATGATGCACTTGGCCAAAAAGGGCGTATGCGTTTTTTCCTGAATATATTCAGGAAAAAACGCATACGCACTTTTTGGCCAACCAAGCAAGCTTGCAAAGGAAATCTGCACTACAATGAAGTCTCACTGCCCCCCGGTCAAAAGGGCCATCCGAAAAAAGTGTAAAATCCAGAAAGGCAGGACAGGCCATGGAGAACTGGGAGCCTTGTTATGCTGATGGGCGGGATGTAAATTGCCAGCAGCCACTCTGGAGAAGTGTATGGTGTTTCCTGAAACATCCAAAAAACAAAGCAACAGAGCCTAGGGCACTTCCACTTATGGTCCTATAGCTTAGGGAAATTAAAATCAAAAAGACACAGACACCCCAAAGTTTGGGACGGCTCTGTTTACAAGAACCTCGTTTACGGTACAAGTTCAATATCACAGAAAGTGAAAAATGGATAAAGAAGTTGTGGTACTTACGTACAATGCAATATCACTCAGCAATGAAATCTATGTCATCAGGCCCGTAGCAGCATAATGAGTGGATTCAGGTACGATGATTCTAAGTGAAATAAGTCACACAGAAAAAGAAACATCATAAGATATCACTAATACACGGAATGTAAACTTGGCTACACAGGAACTGAATTACAAAACAGAACAGGGTGTCAAATGTAGAAAACCAACTTATGCTTGCTTAAGGGGAAAGGTGAGTTGGGGTGCTGCATAAAACCAGAGATTGAAATTAGCACAGATACCGTTCCATAAGCCAAATATGTAATAGAAAAGAGCTACTCCTTGCTCAACGAAGTGGACTCAACACCCCATATTAAACGCCTAACAATATACCTGACTAGTAAGAATCTTAAAACCTATGGATTTATATGTCTCCGAAAGAGAATCAAGCGTGTGTACAGCGGCATAAACGCAGCAGTGATAGGACTGGTGAGGTTCGGTGAGCAAATGCAGACCCTTTGAAGTCATATTGCATGGTATCCATTCCATGGGTCTCAACTCTCCATGTTTAAGGGATTCTTCCTTCAGCTAAAACATGCATGTGGAACCCAGAGTATGATCCACCGTGTGATCGGGAAACGTGTTCAAATGTGTCTCAGTTTTCGTCCCCTGGTACTCGGGTGCAACATTCCAGACGCTTTACTAACACTCTCCCCACTTGGAGAGTCAGTGCCTTTAACCTCCTGTTTGGCCCAGTTTGCAATTTCTGTGGAAAATGAACATGAATAGGGAGAACCAATGAGAGACTAGGTGGAGGTGTCCGGACGGGCAAATTTAACTCTCATTTCCCACAAGGAAGAGGAATTAACCAAAGGCTCAGCGTGCCATGCCGGAACCACACTAGGGCCAGAAGCAATCCTGCGGTGTTGCGGCCAGCTCACAAGAAAGCGAGTTGAAGAAAGGAGCTCAGGGGCACTGTAATTCACAAACCTGCAGAGTTATAAATGACAGCTATCTTCCAAAAATATATTGAAGTAAGGCTGCCAAGAGGACTTGAAAGTGGAGCAGAATTGCAGGAAACCGATTTCAGGAGGTAGACTGGAATTGCATGTAAAGCATAGGAAAAGAGGCAGAACGTCCACAATGATGCACTTGGCCAAAAAGGGCGTATGCGTTTTTTCCTGAATATATTCAGGAAAAAACGCATACGCACTTTTTGGCCAACCAAGCAAGCTTGCAAAGGAAATCTGCACTACAATGAAGTCTCACTGCCCCCCGGTCAAAAGGGCCATCCGAAAAAAGTGTAAAATCCAGAAAGGCAGGACAGGCCATGGAGAACTGGGAGCCTTGTTATGCTGATGGGCGGGATGTAAATTGCCAGCAGCCACTCTGGAGAAGTGTATGGTGTTTCCTGAAACATCCAAAAAACAAAGCAACAGAGCCTAGGGCACTTCCACTTATGGTCCTATAGCTTAGGGAAATTAAAATCAAAAAGACACAGCCACCCCAAAGTTTGGGACGGCTCTGTTTACAAGAACCTCGTTTACGGTACAAGTTCAATATCACAGAAAGCGAAAAATGGATAAAGAAGTTGTGGTACTTACGTACAATGCAATATCACTCAGCAATGAAATCTATGTCATCAGGCCCGTAGCAGCATAATGAGTGATTCAGGTACGATGATTCTAAGTGAAATAAGTCACACAGAAAAAGAAACATCATAAGATATCACTACTACACGGAATGTAAACTTGGCTTCACAAGAACTGAATTACAAAACAGAACAGGGTGTCAAATGTAGAAAACCAACTTATGCTTGCTTAAGGGGAAAGGTGAGTTGGGGTGCTGCATAAAACCAGAGATTGAAATGAGCACAGATACCGTTCCATAAGCCAAATATGTAATAGACAAGACTTACTCCTTGCTCAACGAAGTGGACTCAACACCCCATGTTAAACGCCTAAGAATATACCTGACTAGTAAGAATCTTAAAACCTATGGATTTATATGTCTCCGAAAGAGAATCAAGCGTGTGTACAGCAGCATAAACGCAGCAGTGATAGGACTGTTGAGGTTCGGTGAGCAAATGCAGACCCTTTGAAGTCATATTGCATGGTACCCATTCCATGGGTCTCACCTCTCCATGTTTAAGGGATTCTTCCTTCAGCTAAAACATGCATGTGGAACCCAGAGTATGATCCACCGTGTAATCGGGAAACGTGTTCAAATGTGTCTCAGTTTTCGTCCCCTGGTACTCGGGTGCAACATTCCAGACGCTTTACTAACACTCTCCCCACTTGGAGAGTCAGTGCCTTTAACCTCCTGTTTGGCCAAGTTTGCACTTTCTGTGGAAAATGAACAGGAATAGGGAGAACCAATGAGAGATTAGGTGGAGGTGTCTGGACGGGCAAATTTAACTCTCATTTCCCACCAGGAAGAGGAATTAACCAAAGGCTCAGCATGCCGTGCCGGATCCAAACTAGCGCCTGAAGCAATCCTGCGGTGTTGCGGCCAGCTCACAAGAAAGCGAGTTGAAGAAAGGTGCTCAGGGGCACTGTAATTCACAAACCTGCAGAGTTATAAATGACAGCTGTCTTCCAAAAATATATTGAAGTAAGGCAGCCAAGAGGAGTTGAAAGCCGGGCAGAATTGCAGGAAACCGATTTCAGGAGGTAGACTGGAATTGCATGTAAAGCATAGGAAAAGAGGCAGAACGTCCACAATGATGCACTTGGCCAAAAAGGGCGTATGCGTTTTTTCCTGAATATATTCAGGAAAAAACGCATACGCCCTTTTTGGCCAACCAAGCAAGCTTGCAAAGGAAATCTGCACTACAATGAAGTCTCACTGCCCCCCGGTCAAAAGGGCCATCTGAAAAAAGTGTAAAATCCAGAAAGGCAGGACAGGCCATGGAGAACTGGGAGCCTTGTTATGCTGATGGGCGGGATGTAAATTGCCAGCAGCCACTCTGGAGAAGTGTATGGTGTTTCCTGAAACATCCAAAAAACAAAGCAACAGAGCCTAGGGCACTTCCACTTATGGTCCTATAGCTTAGGGAAATTAAAATCAAAAAGACACAGCCACCCCAAAGTTTGGGACGGCTCTGTTTACAAGAACCTCGTTTACGGTACAAGTTCAATATCACAGAAAGCGAAAAATGGATAAAGAAGTTGTGGTACTTACGTACAATGCAATATCACTCAGCAATGAAATCTATGTCATCAGGCCCGTAGCAGCATAATGAGTGGATTCAGGTACGATGATTCTAAGTGAAATAAGTCACACAGAAAAAGAAACATCATAAGATATCACTAATACACGGAATGTAAACTTGGCTACATAAGAACTGAATTACAAAACAAAACAGGGTGTCAAATGTAGAAAACCAACTTATGCTTGCTTAAGGGGAAAGGTGAGTTGGGGTGCTGCATAAAACCAGAGATTGAAATTAGCACAGATACCGTTCCATAAGCCAAATATGTAATAGACAAGAGCTACTCCTTGCTCAACGAAGTGGACCCAACACCCCATATTAAACGCCTAAGAATATACATGACTAGTAAGAATCTTAAAACCTATGGTTTTATATGTCTCCGAAAGAGAATCAAGCGTGTGTACAGCGGCATAAACGCATCAGTGATAGGACTGGTGAGGTTCGGTGAGCAAATGCAGACCCTTTGAAGTCATATTGCATGGTACCCATTCCATGGGTCTCAACTCTCCATGTTTAAGGGATTCTTCCTTCAGCTAAAACATGCCTGTGGAACCCAGAGTATCATCCACTGTGTGATCGGGAAACGTGTTCAAATGTGTCTCAGTTTTCGTCCCCTGGTACTCGGGTGCAACATTCCAGACGCTTTACTAACACTCTCCCCACTTGGAGAGTCAGTGCCTAAAACCTCCTGTTTGGCCCAGTTTGCAATTTCTGTGGAAAATGAACAGGAATAGGGAGAACCAATGAGAGACTAGGTGGAGGTGTCCGGACGGGCAAATTTAACTCTCATTTCCCACAAGGAAGAGGAATTAACCAAAGGCTCAGCGTGCCATGCCGGAACCACACTAGGGCCAGAAGCAATCCTGCGGTGTTGCGGCCAGCTCACAAGAAAGCGAGTTGAAGAAAGGAGCTCAGGGGCACTGTAATTCACAAACCTGCAGAGTTATAAATGACAGCTATCTTCCAAAAATATATTGAAGTAAGGCTGCCAAGAGGACTTGAAAGTGGAGCAGAATTGCAGGAAACCGATTTCAGGAGGTAGACTGGAATTGCATGTAAAGCATAGGAAAAGAGGCAGAACGTCCACAATGATGCACTTGGCCAAAAAGGGCGTATGCGTTTTTTCCTGAATATATTCAGGAAAAAACGCATACGCACTTTTTGGCCAACCAAGCAAGCTTGCAAAGGAAATCTGCACTACAATGAAGTCTCACTGCCCCCCGGTCAAAAGGGCCATCCGAAAAAAGTGTAAAATCCAGAAAGGCAGGACAGGCCATGGAGAACTGGGAGCCTTGTTATGCTGATGGGCGGGATGTAAATTGCCAGCAGCCACTCTGGAGAAGTGTATGGTGTTTCCTGAAACATCCAAAAAACAAAGCAACAGAGCCTAGGGCACTTCCACTTATGGTCCTATAGCTTAGGGAAATTAAAATCAAAAAGACACAGCCACCCCAAAGTTTGGGACGGCTCTGTTTACAAGAACCTCGTTTACGGTACAAGTTCAATATCACAGAAAGCGAAAAATGGATAAAGAAGTTGTGGTACTTACGTACAATGCAATATCACTCAGCAATGAAATCTATGTCATCAGGCCCGTAGCAGCATAATGAGTGATTCAGGTACGATGATTCTAAGTGAAATAAGTCACACAGAAAAAGAAACATCATAAGATATCACTACTACACGGAATGTAAACTTGGCTTCACAAGAACTGAATTACAAAACAGAACAGGGTGTCAAATGTAGAAAACCAACTTATGCTTGCTTAAGGGGAAAGGTGAGTTGGGGTGCTGCATAAAACCAGAGATTGAAATGAGCACAGATACCGTTCCATAAGCCAAATATGTAATAGACAAGACTTACTCCTTGCTCAACGAAGTGGACTCAACACCCCATGTTAAACGCCTAAGAATATACCTGACTAGTAAGAATCTTAAAACCTATGGATTTATATGTCTCCGAAAGAGAATCAAGCGTGTGTACAGCAGCATAAACGCAGCAGTGATAGGACTGTTGAGGTTCGGTGAGCAAATGCAGACCCTTTGAAGTCATATTGCATGGTACCCATTCCATGGGTCTCACCTCTCCATGTTTAAGGGATTCTTCCTTCAGCTAAAACATGCATGTGGAACCCAGAGTATGATCCACCGTGTAATCGGGAAACGTGTTCAAATGTGTCTCAGTTTTCGTCCCCTGGTACTCGGGTGCAACATTCCAGACGCTTTACTAACACTCTCCCCACTTGGAGAGTCAGTGCCTTTAACCTCCTGTTTGGCCAAGTTTGCACTTTCTGTGGAAAATGAACAGGAATAGGGAGAACCAATGAGAGATTAGGTGGAGGTGTCTGGACGGGCAAATTTAACTCTCATTTCCCACCAGGAAGAGGAATTAACCAAAGGCTCAGCATGCCGTGCCGGATCCAAACTAGCGCCTGAAGCAATCCTGCGGTGTTGCGGCCAGCTCACAAGAAAGCGAGTTGAAGAAAGGTGCTCAGGGGCACTGTAATTCACAAACCTGCAGAGTTATAAATGACAGCTGTCTTCCAAAAATATATTGAAGTAAGGCAGCCAAGAGGAGTTGAAAGCCGGGCAGAATTGCAGGAAACCGATTTCAGGAGGTAGACTGGAATTGCATGTAAAGCATAGGAAAAGAGGCAGAACGTCCACAATGATGCACTTGGCCAAAAAGGGCGTATGCGTTTTTTCCTGAATATATTCAGGAAAAAACGCATACGCCCTTTTTGGCCAACCAAGCAAGCTTGCAAAGGAAATCTGCACTACAATGAAGTCTCACTGCCCCCCGGTCAAAAGGGCCATCTGAAAAAAGTGTAAAATCCAGAAAGGCAGGACAGGCCATGGAGAACTGGGAGCCTTGTTATGCTGATGGGCGGGATGTAAATTGCCAGCAGCCACTCTGGAGAAGTGTATGGTGTTTCCTGAAACATCCAAAAAACAAAGCAACAGAGCCTAGGGCACTTCCACTTATGGTCCTATAGCTTAGGGAAATTAAAATCAAAAAGACACAGCCACCCCAAAGTTTGGGACGGCTCTGTTTACAAGAACCTCGTTTACGGTACAAGTTCAATATCACAGAAAGCGAAAAATGGATAAAGAAGTTGTGGTACTTACGTACAATGCAATATCACTCAGCAATGAAATCTATGTCATCAGGCCCGTAGCAGCATAATGAGTGGATTCAGGTACGATGATTCTAAGTGAAATAAGTCACACAGAAAAAGAAACATCATAAGATATCACTAATACACGGAATGTAAACTTGGCTACATAAGAACTGAATTACAAAACAAAACAGGGTGTCAAATGTAGAAAACCAACTTATGCTTGCTTAAGGGGAAAGGTGAGTTGGGGTGCTGCATAAAACCAGAGATTGAAATTAGCACAGATACCGTTCCATAAGCCAAATATGTAATAGACAAGAGCTACTCCTTGCTCAACGAAGTGGACCCAACACCCCATATTAAACGCCTAAGAATATACATGACTAGTAAGAATCTTAAAACCTATGGTTTTATATGTCTCCGAAAGAGAATCAAGCGTGTGTACAGCGGCATAAACGCATCAGTGATAGGACTGGTGAGGTTCGGTGAGCAAATGCAGACCCTTTGAAGTCATATTGCATGGTACCCATTCCATGGGTCTCAACTCTCCATGTTTAAGGGATTCTTCCTTCAGCTAAAACATGCCTGTGGAACCCAGAGTATCATCCACTGTGTGATCGGGAAACGTGTTCAAATGTGTCTCAGTTTTCGTCCCCTGGTACTCGGGTGCAACATTCCAGACGCTTTACTAACACTCTCCCCACTTGGAGAGTCAGTGCCTAAAACCTCCTGTTTGGCCCAGTTTGCAATTTCTGTGGAAAATGAACAGGAATAGGGAGAACCAATGAGAGACTAGGTGGAGGTGTCTGGACGGGCAAATTTAACTCTCATTTCCCACCAGGAAGAGGAATTAACCAAAGGCTCAGCATGCCGTGCCGGAACCAAACGAGGGCCTGAAGCAATCCTGCGGTGTTGTGGCCAGCTCACAAGAAAGCGAGTTGAAGAAAGGAGCTCAGGGGCACTGTAATTCACAAACCTGCAGAGTTATAAATGACAGCTATCTTCCAAAAATATATTGAAGTAAGGCTGTCAAGAGGACTTGAAAGTGGAGCAGAATTGCAGGAAACCGATTTCAGGAGGTAGACTGGAATTGCATGTAAAGCATAGGAAAAGAGGCAGAACGTCCACAATGATGCACTTGGCCAAAAAGGGCGTATGCGTTTTTTCCTGAATATATTCAGGAAAAAACGCATACGCACTTTTTGGCCAACCAAGCAAGCTTGCAAAGGAAATCTGCACTACAATGAAGTCTCACTGCCCCCCGGTCAAAAGGGCCATCCGAAAAATGTGTAAAATCCAGAAAGGCAGGACAGGCCATGGAGAACTGGGAGCCTTGTTATGCTGATGGGCGGGATGTAAATTGCCAGCAGCCACTCTGGAGAAGTGTATGGTGTTTCCTGAAACATCCAAAAAACAAAGCAACAGAGCCTAGGGCACTTCTACTTATGGTCCTATAGCTTAGGGAAATTAAAATCAAAAAGACACAGCCACCCCAAAGTTTGGGACGGCTCTGTTTACAAGAACCTCGTTTACAGTACAAGTTCAATATCACAGAAAGTGAAAAATGGATAAAGAAGTTGTGGTACTTACGTACAATGCAATATCACTCAGCAATGAAATCTATGTCATCAGGCCCGTAGCAGCATAATGAGTGGATTCAGGTACGATGATTCTAAGTGAAATAAGTCACACAGAAAAAGAAACATCATAAGATATCACTAATACACGGAATGTAAACTTGGCTACACAAGAACTGAATTACAAAACAGAACAGGGTGTCAAATGTAGAAAACCAACTTATGCTTGCTTAAGGGGAAAGGTGAGTTGGGGTGCTGCATAAAACCAGAGATTGAAATTAGCACAGATACCGTTCCATAAGCCAAATATGTAATAGACAAGAGCTACTCCTTGCTCAACGAAGTGGACTCAACACCCCATATTAAACGCCTAACAATATACCTGACTAGTAAGAATCTTAAAACCTATGGATTTATATGTCTCCGAAAGAGAATCAAGCGTGTGTACAGTGGCATAAACGCAGCAGTGATAGGATTGGTGAGGTTCGGTGAGCAAATGCAGACCCTTTGAAGTCATATTGCATGGTACCCATTCCATGGGTCTCAACTCTCCATGTTTAAGGGATTCTTCCTTCAGTTAAAACATGCATGTGGAACCCAGAGTATGATCCACCGTGTGATCGGGAAACGTGTTCAAATGTGTCTCAGTTTTCGTCCCCTGGTACTCGGGTGCAACATTCCAGACGCTTTACTAACACTCTCCCCACTTGGAGAGTCAGTGTCTTTAACCTCCTGTTTGGCCCAGTTTGCAATTTCTGCGGAAAATGAACAGGAATAGGGAGAACCAATGAGAGACTAGGTGGAGGTGTCTGGACGGGCAAATTTAACTCTCATTTCCCACCAGGAAGGGGAATTAACCAAAGGCTCAACATGCCGTGCCGGAACCAAACTAGGACCTGAAGCAATCCTGCGGTGTTGCGGCCAGCTCACAAGAAAGCGAGTTGAAGAAAGGAGCTCAGGGGCACTGTAATTCACAAACCTGCAGAGTTATAAATGACAGCTATCTTCCAAAAATATATTGAATTAGGCTGCCAAGAGGAGTTGTAAGTGGGGCAGATTGCAGGAAACCGATTTCAGGAGGTACACTGGAATTGCATGTAAAGCATAGGAAAAGAGGCAGAACGTCCACAATGATGCACTTGGCCTAAAAGGGCGTATGCGTTTTTTCCTGAATATATTCAGGAAAAAACGCATACGCCCTTTTTAGCCAACCAAGTAAGCTTGCAAAGGAAATCTGCACTACAATGAAGTCTCACTGCCCCCCGGTCAAAAGGGCCATCTGAAAAAAGTGTAAAATCCAGAAAGGCAGGACAGGCCATGGAGAACTGGGAGCCTTGTTATGCTGATGGGCGGGATGTAAATTGCCAGCAGCCACTCTGGAGAAGTGTATGGTGTTTCCTGAAACATCCAAAAAACAAAGCAACAGAGCCTAGGGCACTTCCACTTATGGTCCTATAGCTTAGGGAAATTAAAATCAAAAAGACACAGCCACCCCAAAGTTTGGGATGGCTCTGTTTACAAGAACCTCGTTTACGGTACAAGTTCAATATCACAGAAAGCGAAAAATGGATAAAGAAGTTGTGGTACTTACGTACAATGCAATATCACTCAGCAATGAAATCTATGTCATCAGGCCCGTAGCAGCATAATGAGTGGATTCAGTTACGATGATTCTAAGTGAAATAAGTCACACAGAAAAAGAAACATCATAAGATATCACTACTACACGGAATGTAATCTTGGCTACACAGGAACTGAATTACAAAACAGAACAGGGTGTCAAATGTAGAAAACCAACTTATGCTTGCTTAAGGGGAAAGGTGAGTTGGGGTGCTGCATAAAACCAGAGATGGAAATGAGCACAGATAAAGTTCCTTAAGCCAAATATGGAATAGACAAGAACTACTCCTTGCTCAACGAAATGGACTCAACACCCCATATTAAACGCCTACGAATGTACCTGACTAGTAAGTATCTTAAAACCTATGGATTGCTATGTCTCTGAAAGAAAATGAAGCGTGTGTACAGGGGCATAAACGCAGCAGTGATAGGATTGGAGAGGTTCGGTGAGCAAATGAAGACCCTTTGAAGTCATATTGCATGGTACCCATTCCACGGGTCTCAACTCTCCAGGTTTAAGGGATTCTTCCTTCAGCTAAAACATGCACGTGGAACCCAGAGTATGATCAACCGTGTGATCGGGAGACGTGTTCCAATATGTCTCAGTTCTCGTCCCCTGGTACTCGGGTGCAACATTCCAGACGCTTTACTAACACTCTCCCGACTTGGAGAGTCAGTGCCTTTAACCTCCTGTTTGGCCCAGTTTGCAATTTCTGCGGAAGATGAACAGGAATAGGGAGAACCAATGAGAGACTAGCTGGAGGTGTCTGGACGGGCAAATTTAACTCTCATTTCCCACCAGGAAGAGGAATTAACCAAAGGCTCAGCGTGCCGTGCCGGAACCAGATTAGGGCCTGAAGCAATCCTGCGGTGTTGCGGCCAGCTCACAAGAAAGCGAGTTGAAGAAAGGAGCTCAGGGGCACTGTAATTCACAAACCTGCAGAGTTATAAATGACAGCTATCGTCCAAAAATATACTGAAGTAAGGCTGCCAAGAGGACTTGAAAGCGGGGCAGAATTGCAGGAAACCGATTTCAGGAGGTAGACTGGAATTGCATTTAAAGCATAGGAAAAGAGGCAGAACGTCCACAATGATGCACTTGGCCAAAAAGGGCGTATGCGTTTTTTCCTGAATATATTCAGGAAAAAACGCATACGCCCTTTTTGGCCAACCAAGCAAGCTTGCAAAGGAAATCTGCACTACAATGAAGTCTCACTTCCCCCCGGTCAAAAGGGCCATCTGAAAAAAGTGTAAAATCCAGAAAGGCAGGACAGGCCATGGAGAACTGGGAGCCTTGTTATGCTGATGGGCGGGATGTAAATTGCCAAGAGCCACTCGGGAGAGGTGTATGGTGTTTCCTGAAACATCTAAAAAACAAAGCAACAGAGCCTAGGGCACTTCCACTTATGGTCCTATAGCTTAGGGAAATTAAAATCAAAAAGACACAGCCACCGCAAAGTTTGGGACGGCTCTGTTTAGAAGAACCTCATTTACGGTACAAGTTCAATATCACAGAAAGTGAAAAATGGATAAAGAAGTTGTGGTACTTACGTACAATGCCATATCACTCAGCAATGAAATCTATGTCATCAGGCCCATAGCAGCATAATGAGTGGATTCAGGTATGATGATTCTAACTGAAATAAGTCACACAGAAAAAGAAACATCATAAGATATCACTAATACACGGGATGTAAACTTGGCTACACAGGAACTGGATTACAAAACAGAACAGGGTCTCAAATTTAGAAAATCAACTTATGCTTGCTTAAGGGGACGGGTGAGTTGGGGTGCTGCTAAAACCAGAGATTGAAATTAGCACAGATACCGTTCCATAAGCCAAATATGTAATAGACAAGAGCTACTCCTTGCTCAACGAAGTGGACTCAACACCCCATATTAAACGCCTAAGAATATACCTGACTAGTAAGAATCTACCTGACTAGTAAGAATCTTAAAACCTATGGATTTATATGTCTCCGAAAGAGAATCAAGCGTGTGTACAGCGGCATAAACGCAGCAGTGATAGGATTGGTGAGGTTCGGTGAGCAAATGCAGACCCTTTGAAGTCATATTGCATGGTACCCATTCCATGGGTCTCAACTCTCCCTGTTTAAGGGATTCTTCCTTCAGCTAAAACATGCATGTGGAACCCAGAGTATGATCCACCGTGTGATCGGAAAACGTGTTCAAATGTGTCTCAGTTTTCGTCCCCTGGTACTCGGGTGCAACATTCCAGACGCTTTACTAACACTCTCCCCACTTGGAGAGTCAGTGCCTTTAACCTCCTGTTTGGCCCAGTTTGCAGTTTCTGTGGAAAATGAACAGGAATAGGGAGAACCAATGAGAGACTAGGTGGAGGTGTCCGGACGGGCAAATTTAACTCTCATTTCCCACCAGGAAGAGGAATTAACCAAATGCTCCGCGTGCCATGCTGGAACTAAATTAGGGCCTGAGGAGATCCTGCAGTGTTGCGGCCAGCTCACAAGAAAGCGAGTTGAAGAAAGGAGCTCAGGGACACTGTAATTCAGAAACCTGCGGAGTTATAAATGACAGCTATCATCCAAAATTATGCTGAAGTAAGGCTGCGAAGAGGACTTGAATGCAGGGCAGAATTGCTGGAAATTGATTTCAAAACGTACACGGGAGTAGCTCTTAAAGCATAGGAAAAGAGACAGAACTTGGAAAATAATGCACTTGGCAAAAAAGGGCATATGTGTTTTATCCAGAGCTCTCATAACTGAGGGGAGGAGATTCCCAGCAGGCTCCAACTGCCACCTGAGGGCTCACATTGCCAAGGCAACGTTAGCATGCCAGGCAGGAGTTACCTCACAGCAGAGGTCCCACCTCACAGAAGGGTGAGAAACCCAGCCAACATCAGACTCTCACCAGAGGGCCCACATCACCAAGGGGATGGGAACCAGGCAGGAGTGTCTTCACATCAGTGGGGCCACATCATCGAAAGCTGAGGTACTCAGCACATGTGTCCTCAAACCAGAGGACCCACATCACCAAGGACCTCGGAGTGAGGCAGGCAGGAGTAGCCTCACAACACTGGGCACATAGAATAAAAAAGTGAGGAATCCAGCAGTTGGAACCTCCCAGCAGGCGGCCCAGAGCACCGAGGCTATGGGATCCAGGCCACAGTGAACTCACAGAAGAGGGCCCATGTCATGAAACTGAGCAACCCAGCCATTGGGACCTCAGAGCAGGAGGCCCACATCCCCATGGGGATGGAATTCTGGTAGGAGTGTCCTCGCACCACTGAGAACGTATCAGAAAATTTTGGGCGACCAGCAGTTAGGGCCTGGCGCCAGAGGACCCTCATCACCAAGGGAAGGAGGCTCCCAGCAGGCTCCAACTGCCACCAGAGGGCTGACGTCGCCAAGGCGATGTGTGCCAACCAGGCACGAATGACCTCACAGCAGAGGGTCCACCTCAGAGAAGTGTGACGAACCCAGTCAGGATCAGACTCGCACCAGAGGGCCCACATCACCAAATGGATTGGAACCAGGCAGGAGTGTCCTCACATGAGTAGGGCCACATCATCTAAAGGTGAGGAACCCAGAACATGTGGCTTCAAACCATAGGACACCCATCACCAAGGGGCTGGGAGTGAGGCAGGCAGGAGGAGCCTCATAACAGAGGGCCCAAAAATAAGAAAGGTGAGGAATCCAGCAGTTGGAACCTCCCAGCAGGCGGCCCAGAGCACAGAGGCTAGAGGAACCAGGCCAGAGTGAACTAACACCAGACAGCCCACATCATGAAACTGTGAGCAACCCAGACATTGGGACCTCAGAGCAGAAGGCCCACATCCCCATGGTGATGGGAACATGACAGGAGTGTCCTGGCATCACTGGGCTCACATCAGAAAACGTGGGGTGCTCAGAAGTTAGGGCCTGACGCTAGAGGGCACTCATCACCGAGAGGAGGAGGCTCCCAGCAGGCTCCAGCTGCCACCAGAGGGCCAACGTCGCCAAGGCGATGTGTGCCAGCCTGGCAGGAGTGACCTCACAGCAGAGGGCCCACCTCACAGAAGGGTGAGGAACACAGCCAGGATCAGACTCTCACCAGAGGGCCCACATCACCAAGGGGATGGGAACCAGGCAGGAGTGTCCCCACACCAGTGGGACAACATCATCGAAAGGTGAGGATCCCAGCACATGTGTCCTCAAACCAGAGGAACCACATCACCAAGGGGTTCGGAATGAGGCTGGCAGGACTGGCCTCACAACACAGGGTCCATAGAATATAAAAGTTGAGGAATCCAGCAGTTGGAACCTCCCAGCAAGTGGCCCAGAGCACCGAGGCTATGGGATCCAGGCCGCAGTGAACTCACAGCAGAGGGCCCACATCATGAACCTGTGAGCAGCCCAGCTGTTGGGACCTCAGAACAGAAGGCCCACATCCCCATTGGGATGGGAACCTGGCAGGAGTGGCTTTGCACCACTTAGCACATATCAGAAAATGTTAGGAGCCCAGCAGTTAGGGCCTGATGCCAGGGGGCCCTCATAACTGAGGGGAGGAGACTCCCAGCAGGTTCCAACTGCCAACAGAGGGCCCACGTCTACAAGGTGGCATGCACCAGCCAGGCAGTAGTGACCTCACAGCAGAGGGCCTATCTCACAGAAGGGTGAGGAACCGAGGCAGGATGAGACTCTCACCAGAGGGCCCACAACACCAAGGGGATGGGAACCAGTCAGGACTGTCCTCCCACCAGTGGGACCACATCATCGAAAGGTGAGGAACCCAGCACATGTGGCCTCATATCAGAGGACATACATCACAAAGGGGATGGGAGTGAGGCAGGTAGGAGTAGCCTAAAAACAGAGGGCCCAAAGAATAAAAAAAGTGAGGAATCCAGCATTTGGAACCTCCCAGCAGGCGGCCGAGAGCACAGAAGCTATGGGATGCAGGCAGGAGTTAACTAACACCAGAGAGCCCACATCATGAAACTGTGAGCAACCCAGGCATTGGGACCTCAGAGCAGAAAGCCCACATCCCCATGGGGATGGGAACCTGACAGGAGTGTCCTGGCATCACTGGGCTCACATCAGAAAACGTGGGGAGCCCAGCAGTTAGAGCCTGATGCTAGAGGGCCATCATCACCGAGGGCAGGAGGCTCCCAGCAGGTTCCATGTGCCAACAGAGGGCCCACGTCGCCAAGGTGATGTGTGCAAGTCAGGCAGGATTGACCTCACAGCAGAGGGCCTACCTCACAGAAGAGTGAGGAACTCAGCCAGGATAAGACTGTCACCAGAAGGCCCACATCACCAAGGGGATGGGAACCAGGCAGGAGTGTCCTCACACCAGTGGGGCCACATCATTGAAAGTTGCCTAACCCAGCACATGTGGCCTCAAACCAGAAGACCCACATCACGAAGGGGTTGCGAGTGAGGCAGGCAGGAGGAGCATCACAACACAGGACCCATAGAATACAAAAGTTGAGGAATCGAGCAGTTGGAACCTCCCAGCAGGCAGCCAAGACCACAGAGGCTATGGGATCCAGGCCACAGTGAACTAACACCAGAGAGCCCACATCATGAAATTGTGATCAACCCAGCCGTTGGAACCTCAGAGCAGAAGGCCCACATCCCCATGGGGATGGGAACCTAAGAGGAGTGCTTGAGCAACACTGGGCTCACTAAGAAAAGTTGGGGAGCCCAGCAGTTAGGGCCTGACGTCAGAGGGCCCTCATCACAGAGCTGAGGAGGCTCCCAGCAGGGTCCAATTGCCACCAGAGGGCTCATGTCAACAAGGCGAGGTGAGCAACCCAGGCAAGAGTTACCTGATAGTAGAGGGCCCACCTCACAGATGGGTGAGGAACCCAGCCAGGATCAGACTCTCACCAGAGGGCCCACATCACAAAGGGGATGGGACCCAGTCAGGATTATCCTCACACCAGTGGGGCCTCATCATCTTAAGGTGAGGAACCCAGCACATGTGTCCTCAAACCAGAGGACCCACATCACCAAGGGCCTTGGAGTGAGGCAGGCAGGAGTAGCCTCACAACACAGGGCACATAATATAAAAAACGTGAGGATTCCAGCATTTAGACCTTCCAGCAGGCGGCCCAGAACACCGAGGCTATGGGATCCAGGCCACAGTGAACTCACAGCAGAGGGCCCACATCACAAAACTGTGAGCAACCCAGGAGTTGAGACCTCAGCGCAGAAGGACCACATCCCCATGGGAATGGGAACCTGGCTGGAGTGTCCTCGCACCACTGGGCGCACATCAGAAAATGTGGGGAGCCCACCATTTAGGGCCTGACGCCAGAGGGCCGTCATCACCGAGAGGAGGAGGCGCCCTGCACGCTCCAACTGCCACCAGAGGGCTCACGTCTCCAAGGTGACGTGTGCCAGCCAGGCAGGAGTGACCTCACAGCAGAGGGCCTACCTCACAGAACGTTGAGGAACCCAGCCAGGATTAGACTCTCGCCAGAGGGCCCACCTCACCAAGGGGATGGGAACCAGGCAGGAGTGTCCTCACACGAGTGGGGTCACATCATTGAAAGGTGAGGAACGCAGCACATGTGGCCTCAAGCCATAGGACAGTCATCACCAAGGGGCTGGCAGTGAGGCAGGCAGGAGGAGCCTCACAACAGAGGGCACATAGAATAAAAAAGTTGAGGAATCCAGCAGTTGGAACCTCCCAGCAGGCGGCTCAGAGCACCGATGATAAGGGATCCTTGCCGGAGTGAACTCACAGCAGAGGGCCCACATCATGGTACTGTGAGCAAGCCAGCCGTTTTGACCTCAGAGCAGAAGGCCCATATCGCCATGGGGATGGGAACCTGGCAAGAGTCTCCTCACTCACTTGGCGCACATCAGAAAATGTGGGGAGCCCAGCAGTTATGGCCTAAGGCAAGAGGGCCCTCATCACCGAGGGGAGGAGGATCCCAGCACACTCCAACTGCCACCAGAGGGCCCACGTCGCCAAGGTGACGTGTGCCAGACAGGCATGATTGACCTCACAGCAGAGGGCCCACCTCACAGAAGGGTGAGGAACCCAGCCAGGATCAGACTCTCACCTGAGGGCCCACATCAGCAAGGGGATGGGAACCAGTCAGGACTGTCTTCCCTCCAGTGGGGTCACATCATCGAAAGGTGCGGAACCCAGCACATGTGGTCTCAAATCAGAGGACACATATCACAAAGGGAATGGGAGTGAGGCAGGCAGGAGTAGCCTAAAAACAGAGGGCCCAAAGAATAAGAAAGGTGAGGAATCCAGCAGTTGGAACCTCCCAGCAGGCGGCCCAGAGCACAGAAGCTATGGGATGCAGGCAGGAGTGAACTAACAGCAGAGAGCCCACATCATGAAACTGTGAGCAACCCAGGCTTTGGGACCTCAGAGCAGAAGGCCCACACCCCAATGGGGATGTGAACCTGGCTGGAGTGTCCTCGCACCACTGGGCGCACATCACAAAATGTAGGGAGCCCAGCAGTTAGGGCCTGATGCCAGAGGGCCCTCATCACCGAGGAGAGGAGGCTCCCAGCAGGCTCCAAGTGCCACCAGAGGGCTCATGTCCACAAGGCGAGGTGAGCAAGCCAGGCAAGAGTGACCTCACATCAGACGGCCTACCTCACAGATGGGTGAGGAACCCAGCCGGGATCAGACTCTCAACAGAGGGCCCACATCACCAAGGGGATGTGAACCAGGCAGGAGTCTCCTAAGACCATTGGTCCCACATCATCGAAAGGTGAGGAACCCAGCACATGTGGCCTCAAACCAGACGACACACATCACGAAGGGGCTGGGAGTGAGGCAGGCAGGAGGATCCTCACAACAGAGGGCCCAAAAAATTAAAAAAGTGAGGAATCCAGCAGTTGGAACCTCCCAGCAGGCAGCCAAGAGCACAGAGGCTATGGGATCCAGGCTTCTGTGAACTAACACCAGAGAGCCCACATCATGAAAATGTGAACAACCCAGCCGTTGGGACCTCAGAGCAGAAGGCCCACATCCCCATGGAGATGGGATCCTAAGAGGAGTGCCAAAGCATCACTGGGCTCCCTAAGAAAAGTTGGTGAGCCCAGCAGTTAGGGCCTGACGCAAGAGGGCCCTCATCACCGGGGGAAGAGATTCCCAGCACGCTCCAACTGCCACCACACGGCTGACTTCACCAAGGCAATGTGTGCCAGCCATGCAGGAGTGACCTATCAGCAGAGGGTCTCCCTCACAGGTGGGTGAGGAACAAAGCCAGGAACAGACTCTCACCAGGGGGTCCACATAACCACGTGGATGAGAACCAAGCAGGAGTGTCCTCACACTAGTGGGGCCACATCATTGAAAGGTGAGGAACCCAGCAAAAGTGGCCACAAACCAGAGGACCCACATCACCAAGGGGTTGAGAGTGAGGTAGGTGTCTGGACGGGCATATTTAACACTCATTTCCCACCAGGAAGAGGAATTAACCAAAGGCTCAGCGTGCCCTGCCAGAAGCAGATTAGGGCCTGAAGCAGTCTTGCGGGTTTGCGGCCAGCTCACAAGAAAGCGAGTTGAAGAAAGGAGCTCAGGGGCCCTGTAATTCACAAACCTGCAGAGTTATAAATGACAGATAACGTCCAAAAATATATTGAAGTAAGGCTGCGAAGAGGACTTGAAAGCGGGGCAGAATTGCAGGAAACCGATTTCAGGAGGTAGACTGGATTTGCATTTAAAGCATAGGAAAAGAGGCAGAACATCGACAATGATGCACTTGGCAACAAAGGGCGTATGAGTTTGTTCCTGAATATATTCAGGAAAAAACACATACGCCCTTTTTGGCAAACCAAGCAAGCTTGCAATGGAAATCCGAACTACTATGAAGTGTCATTTCCCCCCGGTCTAAAGGGCCACTGAGAAAAGTGTAAAATCCAGAAAGGCAAGACAGGCCATGGGGAAAAAGGAGCCTTGTTATGCTTATGGGCGGGATGTACATTGCCAACAGCCACTCTGGAGAAGTGTATGGTGTTTCCTGATACATCTGAAAAACAAAGCAACAGAATCTAGGGCATTTCCACTTATGGTCCTATAGCTTAGGGAAATTAAAATCAAAAAGACACAGCCACCCCAAAATTTACAACGGCTCTGTTTACAGGAGCCTCTTCTACAGTACAAGTTAAATATCCCAGAGAACAAATAATTGATAAAGAAGTTGCGGTACTTATGTACAACAGAATACCACTCAGCAATGAAATCTGTGTCACCAGGCCTGTACCAGCATAATGAGTGGATTGAGGCATGATGATTCTAAGTGAAATAAGTCACACAGAAAAAGAAACATCATAAGGTATCACTAATGCACGGAATGTAAACTTGGCTACACATGAACTGAATTACAAAACAGAACAGGGTCTCAAGTTTAGAAAACCAACTTATGCTTGCTTAAGGGGAAAGGTGAGTTGGGGTGCTGCATAAAACCAGAGTTTGAAATTAGCACAGATACTGTTCCATAAGCCAAATATGTAATAGACAAGACCTACCCGTTGCTCAACGAAATGGACTCAACAATGAGGTATCACCTCACACCTGTTAGAATGGGCATCATCTGAAAATCTACAAACAACAAATGCTGGAAAGGGTGTGGAGAAAAGGAACACTCTTCCACTATTGTTGGGAATATAAATTGATACAGTCACTATGGAGAACAATATGGAGTTTCTTAAGAAACTAATAATAGAATTACCATATGATACAGCAATCCCAGGACTGGACATATACTCAGACAAAACCATAAATCAAAAAGAGACATTCACCGCAATGTTCATTGCATCACTATTTACAATATCGAGGTAATGGAAGCAACCTAAATGCCCACAGACAGACGAATGCATAAAGCTGTGGTACATATATAAAATGGAATATTACTAAGCCATGTAAGGAATGAAATTGGGTCATTTGTAGAGACGTCGATGGATCTAGAGACTGTCCTACAGAGTGAAGTAAGTCAGAAAGAGAAAAACAAATCTTGTATATTCATGCATATATGTGGAACCTAGAAAAACTGTACAGATTAACCATTTTGCAAGGCATAAATAGAGCAACAGATGTAGACAACAATCGTATGGACAACAAGGGGGGAAAGCTCTTGGAGGGGTGGTGGTGGGAGGAGTTGAGAGATTGGGATTGGCATGTAAACATTTATATGTATAAAGTAGATAACCAATGAGAACCTGCTGTATAAAAGTATAAAATAAAATTCAAAATTAAAAAGAAATAAAATTTAAAAAATAAAACAGAAAAAACAATTATTCCCTTCACATACATGTATTTATATGAATAAATTATTTCCATGCTTATATCTGTAAATACAAAAAAGAGGAATAAAATCTACCTTGAACCAAAAACGAAAAAGAGAAAAAAAAAAAAACAGAACCCACCAGTTACTCAGAGGAAAACCGTATCAGGGCACTTGCTCCAGTTGTAAACAATTCTGAAGTTGGTCAGTGGTGGGGAATCGTCTCCCATTCAGCCAGCAGCCCCCACACAACAAGCGTCCTCATTGCAAAGCTGGGGCACCGTGCCGAGGCATCTGTGAGTAAACGTGAGCTGAGCCCCAGGCCACTTGCTGCTGAACTGTTCCCACCCTTCCCAGGTAAAACACCTGAATATATACAAGGACTTGAAAGCCTAGAGGAAGGGCCATGGAGCCACACGAGTGACAGCATGCCAGCTGACTTGGTGCCTGCAGGCCAGCCAGGATGGTCCTGGTCCTGGGTGCTCTTCTGGAAGATTTCCATTTCCCTGCCTGAGATACCCGTCCTGTCCCTGCCCCCACTGCTTTTTTCCTTCCTCACCTCTGCCCAGGGAGAAATTCCAGCAGCAGGTATGGGTGACACATCCTCTTCTTTAGCAGGTGGCAGCCTGGCATCTGCTGCAGAAAGTCCAGCAGAGCCCCACTCACACTGGGCCACCCACAAAGCCGTGGCCTCTCACTCCCTCCCACCAGCCCAGCCCCGAGACTGCTGACAGGGCAGAGAAAATGGCGTCAGGCACAGCTGCAGGGGCTTTTGCTGCCTGGAGTGGTATTTATATTGATCTCAACCCAGGCACACCTGGGGAGGGCTGGCCAGCATGGTAAGGCTGCCCAGGTAGCCAATCATCACCCCTCAGGGGCTCACAGTTGCAGAAAATGGAACTTGCTGAACCGGCCAGGTCCAAGGAACAGGTGTGGGCTCCTGAGAGTCAGGATAGACAAGGGGCTGCAGCTTTGGCTTGTTTTCTAATCATTTTATCTGGCCCATGAGTGGGAGACAACTTCAAGAAAACCCTCTCCTAATGAGAGGAACCCAGGAGTCAGGGAGAGGAGGGGTGGGTGGTGGTTGGAGACAGAGGCCTGGTGCCCTGGGTGCAGTGGAAGTCTCTGGAAGACCAGGTGGAGGGAGGCCACACAGAGTGATGCCCAGGGTCACAGACCTGTCGGAGCTGCTGTTTGTTAGTTCAAGTCCTGCTCTGAGGTGCTCTGTGTCAGCTCTGAGCGACAGGTGAGCTGGGGGTGCTCTTCAATGAGGGCTATGTGCACGGTTCCTGTGTGCCCAGCCCTGCCACGGTACCTGCAAGGGTAGCTCTGTATCTTGGGAGGGGCCTGACCATGAGAGCCCCGTGGGCTGGGTTGGGGGTGGGGTACCTGCCCAGGAGAGCTCCATATCCTGGGATTGGCCTGACCACGAGAGCCCCATGGGCTGCTGGGGACCTGGTAAAGGATGTCAGGACAGTCAGTGAAGCCACCGAGGATATACCTCCAGTTGCTCCTGATTCCTACACCCTGCTGGTCATTCTACCAACCACCAGGACATGGTATTCTGTATTAGTCTTCAATGATGCCTTCTTTTGTATTCCATTAGTCCCAGAGTCACAAGAAATTTTGGCTTGTGAGTGGCAGGACTCAACATACAACTAAAACAATACTTCCGGGCCGTCTTGCCCCAAGGGTTCAAAAATTCCCACACCATCTTTGGGGAAAGCTTAGCTAACGACCGAAAAGTTCTACCTCTGGAAAAGGAAACCCTCCTTCAATATGCAGACGACATTCTGATCGCCAGCCCTACTAAGGAGGCCTCTGAACTACCAAGCCAATAAAGGATAGAAGTTGTCCAAGAAAAAGCTCAAATATCACAGACTGCGGTGACCTGCCTGGGCTTCATTCTCACACAAGGTCAGAGAAGCCCATCCCAGGAAAGGGAAGAAACCATTTGCAGCCTTACCCCTTTCTAAAACTAGAAGACAGCTTAGGGGTTCCTGGGGAGGCCAGGGTTTGCTGCTTCTGGATCCCTAACTACAGTCTACTAGCTGGGCCTCTATATGAAACACTGAAAGGAAAAGATGATGATCCTTTTGAACAGAATCCAGAAGTGGCCTTTCAAGAATGGAAAGAGCAGTCAATTCAGACCCTTGCCCTGGAACTCCCTAATTGAGCTAAACCCTTTGACCTTTCCATTCCCGGTGAAAGGTGAATCGCCATTGGAGAATTAGTGCAAAAACTGGGACCACTTGAAATGGAACAACGCAAGAATGCCATCCAGGTAGGATAAACTACAGTCACCAAGGAGCTTGGCCCACTGCCACATCTGGCCAAGATACTGGCGGTATCTAAAAACCTGGAAATCAGCAGCCCAAAAGGCCACCTCCCTCCTAAGGGAAAAGGACCCCACGTGGTGATCCTAATCACCAACCATGCCCTGAAGTTGCAGGGTTCGCTCCGTGGGCACACCGACCTCGAGTGAGGAGGCCCTCCAACTCCAACATCCAGAGAGATAACCGGAGGCAACAGGGCACCATGACGACTCATGTGAACATCACTTGACCTGGAGTTTCTCTCATAAAACAACAATAGTGTGTCCCGAAGGAGTAGACTACTGCTTGCAGGACTTCCTGCACCCGGAGGGGAGCTAATAATCTTGGCGGGGGAACCGTATATCACACTGTCACCATAGAAAAGCCTACAGACACCGTGATGATGGTGGCCAATAAGACCGGCTGGACTCCTGTTTACTTCAAAAGGCTGTTGACTCAGTGGCCATCATGGTCCTTGATCACCACTGACCCTGGACTGTCTGGGAGTTGAGCGGGCAGGGCTCTGACACCTGGTGCTGTTTTTATGTTAATTCAGGGGCCTAATTGAAGAAAGAGCAGACTACTGGTCAGAGCATCTAGGCTGGCAGAAACGGTCAGCCTAAGGTGGCCGAACAAATGTGGGGCGGGGTGAAACCGGCCCCCACAGCGTCTCTGCACATCTCTTTCCTGGACCCTTAAAGGTCATTAGAATCTATAACACTTCCAATGCTGGTGCTCAGGCGGACGAGCAGGGAGGCAGGGGTCCTGGGGCCAATCAACGTCACCTGGAGGCTGCTGGGGAGAAGTTCTGACCCTCGTCCCCTGGTATGAGGGCTCCCAACTCAGCACTCAGCAGTTACAGAAGAAGGGTCTGCACCCTCAGCACTCCAAGAATGAGGAACGGGACAAAAGGCAGAGGAGGGGTTTGTCCCCAGCAAAGCCCATTAAAAATCCCTGGGAGATAAAAATAGAATCTGGGCAATAAAGTCAAGTCTGACCTTTTTTATCCTTTGTGCTTTGTCTAATTTCACGTGCTCCTAGGGTCCCGCATGCAGAGGTTCCACACCCGGCACTTCAGACCAGATTTCCTGGTGCAGAATGGCTGGGTCGACACCTCAGCTCCTGGGGCCCAGTGCAGACTCCGAGATATAGAGCCTGAGCTGCAGCCAACCCGGCCCTTGAGAGCTCCGCCCCCTCCCTCCCACTGACTCTGACAGGATCTCTACACAGCAGCCCAGCCCACAGCCCACGGGGTAGTGCATGCTCTCACCTCTCCATTCTCTGATGAAAATATAAAGTTTCCTTTGCTTGGGAACCAAACTCAGTCTCGATCTGTTGGCCCCAATGACACTGGGCAGGGGGACCCTTGTTGGGGTCCACTCTGGAGGATCAGTAACAGAAATTGAGACTATTGTAACTTCAATGAACAGATGTGTGAGCCAAACTGTAGTTAACATAGAACAGTTTATAAGGCTCGGGTAAAATAAGATGTTTCTAACACTTCCATTTGATATTTCCATCACTTTATTATAAGCAAGTTCAGTGAGAAGGTTTGTCCTATTTGTCAGGTCAATATTAGAGAAATGAAGTGATTTCTTTCCAAGGATGTACATCTAATAATCTTGGTTAAAGCTTCAATCTTGTTTTAAATGCTTTTCCATTGAAAATGATACCTCTCTTTCAGCTCCCCCATTTCTGAGAAGTATAAAATCTTATAATTTATTATTACCAAAGGGGAAAGGTGGGAGGAGGGATAAATTAACAGTTTGGAATTAACACATACACACTGCTATGTATAAAATAGATCATCAACAAGGAACTACTGTATAGCACAGGGAACTACACTCAATATTGTGCAATAACCTATAAGGGGAAATAATCGGAAAAAGAATAGATATTTTTATTGACATCATCTATCAATGACAGTTAAAGTGTAACCTAAGGGAAGCCGGTGGTGAGTGCTTCTGACCCTGAAGACTTCAGTCATCTAAAGTTTGGACTCTGCCTACTTCCCAAGGCCCTTAATGAACATATGTGTAGCCGTAGCTTAAAAAACTCCCCAGTTTGGGTTTTGGGGAGACACTGATTTTGAAAAAGCCCTGGTGTTCTCCTTACATGAATGGGACTCTTCCTACTGCTAAAACATGTCTGTCACATCCAGAGGATGGTATACCGTCTGATCGGGAAGAGTTTGGAAAAGGCATCTCATCTCTTCATCTCCTGGTGCTCGGGTTCACCCCTCCAGCGTCTTTACTAACAGTCTCCCCACTTGGAGATGTCAACACTGTCAACATCCTGTTGCGTACAGTTTGGAATTTGTCCAGAGGATGAAGCGGAAGGATGAGGAACAATGAGAGACAAGTCCTAGGTGTTCAGACAGGCACATGTCACTCTAATTTCCAATCAGGAAGATGAATTGACCAAAGGCCAGGGTTGCCCATGGAAACAGTATAGGGCTTGAGGAAATCCCACTGCTTTGTGGCCAGTTCCCATAAACACAAGTTGAACAATGGAACTCAGGGGCAGTAAAATTCACGAAACTGCAGAGTTGAAAATATCTATCACTGAAAAATGTCTTGAGGAAAGTCAGAGAAAAGGATTGGCAAGCAAGGGAGAATGGCAGGAAAGGGATTTGAGGAGGTAGAAAGGACTCGCCATTAAGCACAAGAAAAGGGGCTGAACATTTCCGACATTGCAGTTGGCCAAAAAGGCTGTATGCGTTTTTTTCTGTATATATTCAAGAAAAGGGCATACACTTTTTTAGCCAACCAAACAGGTGGGCACTGGAAATCAATACTACAAAAGATATCACTTCGCATCAGTCAGAAGAGCCATCCTCATAAAGTGTAAACGCCAGAAATGCAGGACAGGGCAAGGAGAGGAGGGAGCCCTGTGAGGCTTATAGTGGAAATGTATATTGCCAACGGCCATTCTGGAGAACTGTATTGTGTTTACTAAAGCATCTAAAAAATGAGCTACAGAGCATAGGGCACTTGCACTCATGGGCGTATATCTTGGGAAAAACAAAAATCGAGAGGACACAGGCACCCCAATGTTTACTGCCTCTCTGTTTAAAAGATCCTCGACTAGGATATAACTTAAATGTCTCTGGAGGGAAAAAATGGATAGAGATGTGGTACTTATGTAGAGTGGAATATTACTCAGCCTGGAAATCAATGAAATATGGCCAGTTGTAACAACTCCGGAGGAGTTACGTATGATCATTCTAAGTGACATAAATATGTAGAAAACACGTGTAAGGCTGCTAAACGGGAAAGGTGGGGAGGGGTGAGGCATCATCCAGGAGGTTGAAATTAGCAAAGATACCATTCCAAATACCAAACTGATAATCAACAAGGCCTACACGGTAGCTAAAAGAACTGCACTCAGCACACTCAAGTCACCGGAAAAGAATATCTATGACTGGTAAGAATCTGAAAAAGAAATTATTGATGTCTCTCTGTATGTGAATCAAGTAGATGTACAGCAGCAAGAAACAGAGCTTTGAAAATCAGCTGTAAACAACATAGTAATAAATTGAAAAAAATAAACGACAGAGAGACAGAGAAAACCTCTTACAACTTTTCCTCAGGGACGGTGATGCAACATGGATTGAACACATCTAGACCCACAGCAGGATGAGACATAAGGCTGGAAACTGTTCGCACTAAGAGAAATGTGGGGTTGGGTGAGGAAATGCACACCCTTTAAAGTAATACTACCTGGTACCCATTCAATGGGTCCCAAATCTGCAGGTTCAAGGAATCTTCCTACAGCTAAAACATGCATGGAAAACCCAGAGGACTGTACACCATGTGATCGGGAGATGTGTCTAAAATGCACCTCATTTATCCTCTCCTGGTGCTCCTGTTCATCATTCCAGCCACGTTACTTAGAATCTCCCCACTTAGAGAATCAGCACATTTAAACTTCTGTTTCACACATTTTGCAAATTGTGAGGAGGATGAACGGGAACAGGGGGAAACAATGAGAGAATAGTTGTAGGGGTTTGGACGGGCACATGTCACTCTAATTTCCCATTAAGAATAAGAATTAAAAAAAGGCTCAGCCCGCCTCGCCGGAGCCAAAATAGGGCCTGAAGCAATCCTGCAGTTTTGAGGCCAGCTCACAAAAGAGCAACTTAAAAAATGGAGCTCAGGGTCACTGCAATTCACAAACCTGCAGAGTTATAAATGAAAACTAACGTCCAAAAATATGTTGAGGTAAGGCAAAGAAGAGGATCTGAATGCAAGACAGAATTGCAAGAAACAGATTTCAAGAGATAGATTGGACTCGCCTTTAAAGCACATGAAAAGCGGCAGAATTTCGACAATGATGCAGTTGGCCCAAAAGGGAGTATGTGTTATTTCCTGAATATATCCAGGAAAAAACGCATACGCACTTTATGGGCAACCAAGCAAGCAAGCAATGCAAATGTGCACAACAAAGAAGTCTCATTTCCCACCGGTCAAAAGGGCCATCCGAAAAAATTGTAAAAACCAGAAATGCAGGACAGGCCATGGAGAACAGGGAGCCTTTATACGCTGATGGACAGTGTGTGAACTGCCGAGAGCCACTCTGGAGAAGTGTATGGTGGTTCCTAAATCATCTAAAAAACAGAGCGACAGAGCATAGGGCACTTCCAATCACGGGAGTATATCTAGGGAAGTCTAAAAATCAACAAGACACAAGCACACCACAGTTTAGGGCTACTCTGTTTACAAGAACCTCAACTTCAGTACACCTTAAATATCCCAGGAAAGAGAACAATGGATAAAGAAAATGTGGTACTTATGTACAATGGAATATCTCTTCACCATGAAATCAATGTAATAAGGCTAGTAGAAGGATAAAGAGTGGATTGAGGTCCGATAATACTACTTGAAATAAGTCAAACAGAAAAAGAAACATATCATAAGATATCACTTATAGAGGGAGGATAAATATGGCTGCACAAAAAATGAATGACAAAACAGAACAGTGTCTCACATTTAGAAAACACACTTATGTCAGCTTAAGGGGAAAGGAGAGGTGGGGTGATGCATAAAACCAGAGTTTGAAATTAGCACAGATACCGTTCAATAAACCAAATAGGTATCAGACAAGATCTACACCTTGCTCAATGAACTGGCCTCAACACACCCTATACACCACAGAGAAATATATCTGAGTAATAAGAATCTTAAAACCCATGTATTGATATATCTCCATAAGGGAATCAAGTGTGCGCAGAGCGGCACAAACACAGCAGTGAAAATGAGCTAAACCCCATTATAGAAATAAATTTTAAAACCAAAACGCAGAAACAATGAAAGAGAGAAAAATTCTTACAAAATTCGCTCAGGGGCTGTGATGCAACCTGGAATGACCACATATAAACCCACAGCTGGATAAGACATAAGGCTGGACACTTGGGGCTGAAAGGATTGGAGAGCTTTGGTGAGCAACTGCCGAAAGTTTAATGCAATACTTCATGCTACTTATTCCAAGGGTCCCAACACTCCAAGTTGAAGGGAATCTTCCTACAGCTAAACCATGCATGGGAAATCCAGCAGATGGTATACCATATGATCGGGAAAGGTTTCTAAAATGCACCTCATTTTCCTCTCCTGGGGCTCCGGATCAACATTCCAGCCACTTTACTAACAACATCTCCACATGGAGAGTCAATGCCTTTAAGTTCCGGTATCGCACAGTCTGCAGTTAGTGTGGAGGATGAATGGGAATAGGGGGAACCAGTGAGAAAATAGCTGTAGCGGTTTCAATGGGCACATGTCACTCTAATTTCACATCAGGAGGAAGAATTAACCAAAGGCAGAGCAAGGCGCCCCAGAAGAAGAATAGGGCCTGAAGAAATCCTGTGGATATGAGGCAAGATCACAAAAATAAGAGCTGAAAAATGGAGCTAAGGGCCACTGCAATTGAAAAACCTGCAGAGTTATAAAGGCCAACTATTTTCCAAACGTATATTGAGGTAAGGCTATGAAGAGGAACTGAGAGCAAGGCAGAACTGCAGGAAACCGATTTCAGGAGGTAGACTGGAATTGCACTGAAAACATATGAAAAGACTCAGAACGTCGACAATGATGCACTTGGCCAAAAAGGGCGTATGCGTTCTTTCCTGAATATATTCAGGAAGAAACGCATACGCCCTTTCTGGCCAACCAAGCAAGCTCGCAAAGGAAATCTGCACTACAATGAAGTCTCACTGCCCCCCGGTCAAAGGGCCTTCTGAAAAAAGTGTAAAATCCAGAAAGACAGGACAGGCCATGGAGAACTGGGAGCCTTGTTATGCTGATGGGCGAGATGTAAATGACCAACAGCCACTCTGGAGAAGTGTATGGTGTTTCCTGAAACATCCAAAAAACTAAGCAACAGAGCCTAGGGCACTTCCACTTATGGTCCTATAGCTTAGGGAAATTAAAATCAAAAAGACACAGCCACCCCAAAGTTTGGGATGGCTCTGTTTACAAGAACCTCGTTTACGGTACAAGTTAAATATCGCAAAAAGCGAAAAATGGATAAAGAAGTTGTGGTACTTACGTACAATGCAATATCACTCAGCAATGAAATCTATGTCATCAGGCCCGGAGCAGCATAATGAATGGATTCAGGTACGATGATTCTAAGTGAAATTAGTCACACAGAAAAAGAAACATCATAAGATATCACTACTACACGGAATGTAAACTTGGCTACACAGGAACTGAATTACAAAACAGAACAGGGTCAAAAATGTAGAAAACCAACTTATGCTTGCTTAAGGGGAAAGCCGATATGGGGTGCTGCATGAAAACAGAGATTAAAATTGGCACAGATACCGTTCCATAAGCCAAAAATATAATAGACAAAAGGTACTCCTTGCTCAACGAAGTGGACTCAAAACCCTATATTAAACGCCTAGGAATATACCTGACTAGTAAGAATCTACCTGACTAGTAAGAATCTTAAAACCTATAGATTTATATGTCTCCGAAAGAGAATCAAGCATGTGTACAGCGGCATAAACGCAGCAGTGATAGGATTGGTGAGGTTCGGTGAGCAAATGCAGACCCTTTGAAGTCATATTGCATGGTACCCATTCCATGGGTCTCAACCCTCCAGGTTTAAGGGATTCTTCCTTCAGCTAAAACATGCATGTGGAACCCAGAGTATGATCCACCGTGTGATCGGGAAACGTGTTCAAATGTCTCTCAGTTTTCGTCCCCTGGTACTCGGGTGCAACATTCCAGACGCTTTACTAACACTCTCCCCACTTGGAGAGTCAGTGCCTTTAACCTCCTGTATGGCCCAATTTGCAATTTCTGTGGAAAATGAACAGGAATAGGGAGAACCAATGAGAGACTAGGTGGAGGTGTCTGGACGGGCAAATTTAACTCTCATTTCCCACCAGGAAGAGGAATTAACCAAAGGCTCAGCGTGCCATGCCGGAACCACACTAGGACCAGAAGCAATCCTGCGGTGTTGCGGCCAGCTCACAAGAAAGCGAGTTGAAGAAAGGAGCTCAGGGGCACTGTAATTCACAAACCTGCAGAGTTATAAATGACAGCTATCTTCCAAAAATATATTGAATTAGGATGCCAAGAGGAGTTGAAATGGGGGCAGAATTGCAGGAAACCGATTTCAGGAGGTACACTGGAATTGCATGTAAAGCATAGGAAAAGAGGCAGAACGTCCACAATGTTGCACTTGGCCAAAAAGGGCGTATGCGTTTTTTCCTGAATATATTCAGGAAAAAACGCATACGCCCTTTTTGGCCAACCAAGCAAGCTTGCAAAGGAAACCTGCACTACAATGAAGTCTCACTGCCCCCCGGTCAAAAGGGCCATGTGAAAAAAGTGTAAAATCCAGAAAGGCAGGACAGGCCATGGAGAACTGGGAGCCTAGTTATGCTGATGGGCGGGATGTAAATTGCCAGCAGCCACTCTGGAGAAGTGTATGGTGTTTCCTGAAACATCCAAAAAACAAAGCAACAGAGCCTAGGGCACTTCCACTTATGGTCCTATAGCTTAGGGAAATTAAAATCAAAAAGACACAGCCACCCCAAAGTTTGGGACGGCTCTGTTTACAAGAACCTCGTTTACGGTACAAGTTCAATATCACAGAAAGCGAAAAATGGATAAAGAAATTGTGGTACTTACGTACAATGCAATATCACTCAGCAATGAAATCTATGTCAACAGGCCCGTAGCAGCATAATGAGTGGATTCAGGTACGATGATTCTAAGTGAAATTAGTCACACAGAAAAAGAAACAGCATAAGATATCACTAATACACGGAATGTAAACTTGGCTACACAAGAACTGAATTACAAAACAGAACAGGGTGTCAAATGTAGAAAACCAACTTATGCTTGCTTAAGGGGACGGGTGAGTTGGGGTGCTGCATAAAACCAGAGATTGAAATGAGCACAGATACCGTTCCATAAGCCAAATATGTAATAGACAAGAGCTACTCCTTGCTCAACGAAGTGGACTCAACACCCCATATTAAACGCCTAAGAATCTACCTGACTAGTAAGAATCTTAAAACCTATGGATTTATATGTCTCCGAAAGAGAATCAAGCGTGTGTACAGCGCCATAAATGCAGCAGTGATAGGACTGGTGAGGTTCGGTGAGCAAATGCAGACCCTTTGAAGTCATATTGCATGGTACCCATTCCATGGGTCTCAACCCTCCAGGTTTAAGGGATTCTTCCTTCAGCTAAAACATGCATGTGGAACCCAGAGTATGATCCACCGTGTGATCGGGAAACGTGTTCAAATGTCTCTCAGTTTTCGTCCCCTGGTACTCGGGTGCAACATTCCAGACGCTTTACTAACACTCTCCCCACTTGGAGAGTCAGTGCCTTTAACCTCCTGTATGGCCCAATTTGCAATTTCTGTGGAAAATGAACAGGAATAGGGAGAACCAATGAGAGACTAGGTGGAGGTGTCTGGACGGGCAAATTTAACTCTCATTTCCCACCAGGAAGAGGAATTAACCAAAGGCTCAGCGTGCCATGCCGGAACCACACTAGGACCAGAAGCAATCCTGCGGTGTTGCGGCCAGCTCACAAGAAAGCGAGTTGAAGAAAGGAGCTCAGGGGCACTGTAATTCACAAACCTGCAGAGTTATAAATGACAGCTATCTTCCAAAAATATATTGAATTAGGATGCCAAGAGGAGTTGAAATGGGGGCAGAATTGCAGGAAACCGATTTCAGGAGGTACACTGGAATTGCATGTAAAGCATAGGAAAAGAGGCAGAACGTCCACAATGTTGCACTTGGCCAAAAAGGGCGTATGCGTTTTTTCCTGAATATATTCAGGAAAAAACGCATACGCCCTTTTTGGCCAACCAAGCAAGCTTGCAAAGGAAACCTGCACTACAATGAAGTCTCACTGCCCCCCGGTCAAAAGGGCCATGTGAAAAAAGTGTAAAATCCAGAAAGGCAGGACAGGCCATGGAGAACTGGGAGCCTAGTTATGCTGATGGGCGGGATGTAAATTGCCAGCAGCCACTCTGGAGAAGTGTATGGTGTTTCCTGAAACATCCAAAAAACAAAGCAACAGAGCCTAGGGCACTTCCACTTATGGTCCTATAGCTTAGGGAAATTAAAATCAAAAAGACACAGCCACCCCAAAGTTTGGGACGGCTCTGTTTACAAGAACCTCGTTTACGGTACAAGTTCAATATCACAGAAAGCGAAAAATGGATAAAGAAATTGTGGTACTTACGTACAATGCAATATCACTCAGCAATGAAATCTATGTCAACAGGCCCGTAGCAGCATAATGAGTGGATTCAGGTACGATGATTCTAAGTGAAATTAGTCACACAGAAAAAGAAACAGCATAAGATATCACTAATACACGGAATGTAAACTTGGCTACACAAGAACTGAATTACAAAACAGAACAGGGTGTCAAATGTAGAAAACCAACTTATGCTTGCTTAAGGGGACGGGTGAGTTGGGGTGCTGCATAAAACCAGAGATTGAAATGAGCACAGATACCGTTCCATAAGCCAAATATGTAATAGACAAGAGCTACTCCTTGCTCAACGAAGTGGACTCAACACCCCATATTAAACGCCTAAGAATATACCTGACTAGTAAGAATCTTAAAACCTATGGATTTATATGTCTCCGAAAGAGAATCAAGCGTGTGTACAGCGCCATAAATGCAGCAGTGATAGGACTGGTGAGGTTCGGTGAGCAAATGCAGACCCTTTGAAGTCATATTGCATGGTACCCATTCCATGGGTCTCAACTCTCCAGGTTTAAGGGATTCTTCCTTCAGCTAAAACATGCATGTGGAACCCAGAGTATGATCCACCGTGTGATCGGAAAACGTGTTCAAATGTGTCTCAGTTTTCGTCCCCTGGAACTCAGGTGCAACATTCCAGACGCTTTACTAACACTCTCCCCACTTGGAGAGTCAGTGCCTTTAACCTCCTGTATGGCCCAGTTTGCAATTTCTGTGGAAAATGAACAGGAATAGGGAGAACCAATGAGAGACTAGGTGGAGGTGTCTGGACTGGCAAATTTAACTCTCATTTCCCACCAGGAAGAGGAATTAACCAAAGGCTCAGCATGCCGTGCCGGAACCAAACTAGGGCCTGAAGCAATCCTGCGGTGTTGCGGCCAGCTCACAAGAAAACGAGTTGAAGAAAGGAGCTCAGGGGCACTGTAATTCACAAACCTGCAGAGTTATAAATGACAGCTATCTTCCAAAAATATATTGAAGTTAGGCTACCAAGAGGAGTTGAAAGCGGGACAGAATTGCAGGAAACCGATTTCAGGAGGTACACTGGAATTGCATGTAAAGCATAGGAAAAGAGGCAGAACGTCCACAATGATGCACTTGGCCAAAAAGGGCGTATGCGTTTTTTTCCTGAGGAAAAAACGCATACGCCCTTTTTGGCCAACCAAGCAAGCTTGCAAAGGAAATCTGCACTACAATGAAGTCTCACTGCCCCCCCGGTCAAAAGGGCCATCTGAAAAAAGTATAAAATCGAGAAAGGCAGGACAGGCCATGGAGAACTGGGAGCCTTGTTATGCTGATGGGCGGGATGTAAATTGCCAGCAGCCACTCTGGAGAAGTGTATGGTGTTTCCTGAAACATCCAAAAAACAAAGCAACAGAGCCTAGGGCACTTCCACTTATGGTCCTATAGCTTAGGGAAATTAAAATCAAAAAGACACAGCCACCCCAAAGTTTGGGAGGGCTCTGTTTACAAGAACCCCGTTTACCGTACAAGTTCAATATCACAGAAAGCGAAAAATGGATAAAGAAGTTGTGGTACTTACGTACAATGCAATATCACTCAGCAATGAAATCTATGTCATCAGGCCCGTAGCAGCATAATGAGTGGATTCAGGTACAATGATTCTAAGTGAAATAAGTCACACAGAAAAAGGAACATCATATGGTATCACTACTACACGGAATGTAAACTTGGCTACACAAGAACTGAATTACAAAACAGAACAGGGTGTCAAATGTAGAAAACCAACTTATGCTTGCTTAAGGGGAAAGGTGCGTTGGGGTGCTGCATAAAACCAGAGATTGAAATTAGCACAGATACCGTTCCATAAGCCAAATATGTAATAGACAAGAGCTACTCCTTGCTCAACGAAGTGGACTCAACACCCCATATTAAACGCCTAAGAATATACCTGACTAGTAAGAATCTACCTGACTAGTAAGAATCTTAAAACCTATGGATTTATATGTCTCCGAAAGAGAATCAAGCGTGTGTACAGCGGCATAAACGCAGCAGTGATAGTATTGGTGAGGTTCGATGAGCAAATGGAAACCATTTGAAGTCATATTGCATGGTACCCATTCCATGGGTCTCAACTCTCCAGGTTTAAGGTATTTTTCCTTCAGCTAAACATGCATGTGGAACACAGAGTATGATCCACCGTGTGATCGGGAAACGTGTTCAAATGTGTCTCAGTTTTCGTCCCCTGGTACTCGGGTGCAACATTCCAGACGCTTTACTAACACTCTCCCCACTTGGAGAGTCAGTGCCTTTAACCTCCTGTTTGGCCCAGTTTGCGATTTCTGCGGAAGATGAACATTAATAGGGAGAACCAATGAGAGACTAGGTGGAGGTGTCCGGACGGGCAAATTTAACTCTCATTTCCCACCAGGAAGAGGAATTAAGCAAAGGCTCAGCGTGCCAGGCCGGAACCACACTAGAACCAGAAGCAATCCTGTGGAGTTGCGGCCAGCTCACAAGAAAGCGAGTTGAAGAAAGGAGCTCAGGGGCACTTTAATTCACAAACCTGCAGAGTTATAAAGGACAGCTATCTTCCAAAAATATATTGAAGTAAGGCTGCCAAGAGGAGTTGAAAGGGGGGCAGAATTGCAGGAAACCAATTTCAGGAGGTAGACTGGAATTGCATGTAAAGCATAGGAAAAGAGGCAGAACGTCCACAATGATGCACTTGGCCAAAAAGGGCGTATGCGTTTTTTCCTGAATATATTCAGGAAAAAACGCATACGCACTTTTTGGCCAACCAAGCAAGCTTGCAAAGGAAATCTGCACTACAATGAAGTCTCACTGCCCCCCGGTCAAAAGGGCCATCTGAAAAAAGTGTAAAATCCAGAAAGGCAGGTCAGGCCATGGAGAATTGGGAGCCTAGTTATGCTGATGGGCGGGATGTAAATTGCCAGCAGCCACTCTGGAGAAGTGTATGGTGTTTCCTGAAACATCCAAAAAACAAAGCAACAGAGCCTAGGGCACTTCCACTTATGGTCCTATAGCTTAGGGAAATTAAAATCAAAAAGACACAGCCGCCCCAAAGTTTGGGACGGCTCTGTTTACAAGAACCTCGTTTACGGTACAAGTTCACTATCACAGAAAGCGAAAAATGGATAAAGAAATTGTGGTACTTACGTACAATGCAATATCACTCAGCAATGAAATCTATGTCATCAGTCCCGTAGCAGCATAATGAGTGGATTCAGGTACGATGATTCTAAGTGAAATTAGTCACACAGAAAAAGAAACATCATAAGATATCACTAATACATGGAATGTAAACTTGGCTACACAAGAACTGAATTACAAAACAGAACAGGGTGTCAAATGTACAAAACCAACTTATGCTTGCTTAAGGGGACGGGTTAGTTGGGGTGCTGCATAAAACCAGAGATTGAAATTAGCACAGATACCGTTCCATAAGCCAAATATGTAATAGACAAGAGCTACTCCTTGCTCAACGAAGTGGACTCAACACCCCATATTAAACGCCTAAGAATATACCTGACTAGTAAGAATATACCTGACTAGTAAGAATCTTAAAACCTATGGATTTATATGTCTCCGAAAGAGAATCAAGCGTGTGTACAGCGGCATAAACGCAGCAGTGATAGGATTGGTGAGGTTCGGTGAGCAAATGCAGACCCTTTGAAGTCATATTGCATGGTACCCATTCCATGGGTCTCAACTCTCCATGTTTAAGGGATTCTTCCTTCAGCTAAAACATGCATGTGGAACCCAGAGTATGATCCACCGTGTGGTCGGAAAACGTGTTCAAATGTGTCTCAGTTTTCATCCCCTGGTACTCGGGTGTAACATTCCAGACGCTTTACTAACACTCTCCCCACTTGGAGAGTCAGTGCCTTTAACATCCTGTTTGGCCCCGTTTGCAAATTCTGTGGAAAATGAACAGGAATAGGGAGAACCAATGAGAGACTAGGTGGAGGTGTCCAGACGGGCAAATTTAACTCTCATTTCCCACCAGGAAGAGGAATTAACCAAAGGCTCAGCATGCCGTGCCAGAACCAAACTAGGGCCTGAAGCAATCATGCGGTGTTGCGGCCAGCTCACAAGAAAGCGAGTTGAAGAAAGGAGCTCAGGGGCACTGTAATTCACAAACCTGCAGAGTTATAAATGACAGCTATCTTCCAAAAATATATTGAAGTAATGCTGCCAAGAGGAGTTGAAAGCGGGACAGAATTGCAGGAAACCGATTTCAGGAGGTAGACTGGAATTGCATGTAAAGCATAGGAAAAGAGGCAGAACGTCCACAATGATGCACTTGGCCAAAAAGGGCGTATGCGTTTTTTCCTGAATATATTCAGGAAAAAACGCATACGCCCTTTTTGGCAAACCAAGCAAGCTTGCAAAGGAAATCTGCACTACAATGAAGTCTCACTGCCCCCCGGTCAAAAGGGCCATCTGAAAAAAGTGTAAAATCCAGAAAGGCAGGACAGGCCATGGAGAATTGGGAGCCTAGTTATGCTGATGGGCGGGATGTAAATTGCCAGCAGCCACTCTGGAGAAGTGTATGGTGTTTCCTGAAACATCCAAAAAGCAAAGCAACAGAGCCTAGGGCACTTCCACTTATGGTACTATAGCTTAGGGAAATTAAAATCAAAAAGACACAGCCACCCCAACGTTTGGGACGGCTCTGTTTACAAGAACCTCGTTTACGGTACAAGTTCAATATCACAGAAAGCGAAAAATGGATAAAGAAATTGTGGTACTTACGTACAATGCAATATCACTCAGCAATGAAATCTATGTCATCAGGCCCGTAGCAGCATAATGAGTGGATTCAGGTACGATGATTCTAAGTGAAATTAGTCACACAGAAAAAGAAACATCATAAGATATCACTAATACACGGAATGTAAACTTGGCTACACAAGAACTGAATTACAAAACAGAACAGGGTGTCAAATGTAGAAAACCAACTTATGCTTGCTTAAGGGGACGGGTGAGTTGGGGTGCTGCATAAAACCAGAGATTGAAATTAGCACAGATACCGTTCCATAAGCCAAATATGTAATAGACAAGAGCTACTCCTTGCTCAACGAAGTGGACTCAACACCCCATATTAAACGCCTAAGACTATACCTGACTAGTAAGAATCTTCCTGACTAGTAAGAATCTTAAAACCTATGGATTTATATGTCTCCGAAAGAGAATCAAGCGTGTGTACAGCGGCATAAACGCAGCAGTGATAGGATTGCTGAGGTTCGGTGAGCAAATGCAGACCCTTTGAAGTCATATTGCATGGTACCCATTCCATGGGTCTGAACTCTCCCTGTTTAAGGGATTCTTCCTTCAGCTAAAACATGCATGTGGAACCCAGAGTATGATCCACCGTGTGATCGGAAAACGTGTTCAAACGTGTATCAGTTTTCGTCCCCTGGTACTCGGGTGCAACATTCCAGACGCTTTACTAACACTCTCCCCACTTGGAGAGTCGGTGCCTTTAACCTCCTGTTTGGCCCAGTTTGCAATTTCTGTGGAAAATGAACAGGAATAGGGAGAACCAATGAGAGACTAGGTGGAGGTGTCCAGACGGGCAAATTTAACTCTCATTTCCCACCAGGAAGAGGAATTAAGCAAAGGCTCAGCGTGCCAGGCAGGAAGCACACTAGAACCAGAAGCAATCCTGCGGTGTTGTGGCCAGCTCACAAGAAAGCGAGTTGAAGAAAGGAGCTCAGGGGCACTGTAATTCACAAACCTGCAGAGTTATAAAGGACAGCTATCTTCCAAAAATATATTGAAGTAAGGCTGCCAAGAGGAGTTGAAAGCGGGGCAGAATTGCAGGAAACCGATTTCAGGAGGTAGACTGGAATTGCATGTAAAGCATAGGAAAAGAGGCAGAACGTCCACAATGATGCACTTGGCCAAAAAGGGCGTATGCGTTTTTTCCTGAATATATTCAGGAAAAAACGCATACGCCCTTTTTGGCCAACCAAGCAAGCTTGCAAAGGAAATCTGCACTACAATGAAGTCTCACTGCCACCCGGTCAAAAGGGCCATGTGAAAAAAGTGTAAAATCCAGAAAGGCAGGACAGGCCATGGAGAACTGGGAGCCTTGTTATGCTGATGGGCGGGATGTAAATTGCCAGCAGCCACTCTGGAGAAGTGTATGGTGTTTCCTGAAACATCCAAAAAACAAAGCAACAGAGCCTAGGGCACTTCCACTTATGGTCCTATAGCTTAGGGAAATTAAAATCAAAAAGACACAGCCACCCCAAAGTTTGGGACGGCTCTGTTTACAAGAACCTCGTTTACGGTACAAGTTCAATATCACAGAAAGCGAAAAATGGATAAAGAAGTTGTGGTACTTACGTACAATGCAATATCACTCAGCAATGAAATCTATGTCATCAGGCCCGTAGCATCATAATGAGTGGATTCAGGTACGATGATTCTAAGTGAAATAAGTCACACGGAAAAAGGAACATCATAAGATATCACTACTACACGGAATGTAAACTTGGCTACACAAGAACTGAATTACAAAACAGAACAGGGTGTCAAATGTACAAAACCAACTTATGCTTGCTTAAGGGGAAAGGTGAGTTGGGGTGCTGCATAAAACCAGAGATTGAAATGAGCACAGATACCATTCCATAAGCCAAATATGTAATAGACAAGAGCTACTCCTTGCTCAACGAAGTGGACTCAACACCCCATATTAAACGCCTAACAATATACCTGACTAGTAAGAATCTACCTGACTAGTAAGAATCTTAAAACCTATGTATTTATATGTCTCCGAAAGAGAATCAAGCGTGTGTACAGCGGCATAAACGCAGCAGTGATAGGATTGGTGAGGTTCGGTGAGCAAATGCAGACCCTTTGAAGTCATACTGCATGGTACCCATTCCATGGGTCTCAACTCTCCCTGTTTAAGGGATTCTTCCTTCAGCTAAAACATTCATTTGGAACCCAGAGTATGATCCACCGTGTGATCGGAAAACGTGTTCAAACGTGTCTCAGTTTTCGTCCCCTGGTACTCGGGTGCAACATTCCACATGCTTTACTAACACTCTCCCCACTTGGAGAGTCAGTGCCTTTAACCTCCTGTATGGCCCAGTTTGCAATTTCTATGGAAAATGAACAGGAATAGGGAGAACCAATGAGAGACTAGGTGGAGGTGTCCAGACGGGCAAATTTAACTCTCATTTCCCACCAGGAAGAGGAATTAACCAAAGGCTCAGCGTGCCATGCCGGAACCACACTAGGACCAGAAGCAATCCTGCGGTGTTGCGGCCAGCTCACAAGAAAGCGAGTTGAAGAAAGGAGCTCAGGGGCACTGTAATTCACAAACCTGCAGAGTTATAAATGACAGCTATCTTCCAAAAATATATTGAAGTAAGGCTGCCAAGAGGAGTTGAAAGGGGGGCAGAATTGCAGGAAACCGATTTCAGGAGGTAGACTGGAATTGCATGTAAAGCATAGGAAAAGAGGCAGAACGTCCACAATGATGCACTTGGCCAAAAAGGGCGTATGCGTTTTTTCCTGAATATATTCAGGAAAAAACGCATACGCACTTTTTGGCCAACCAAGCAAGCTTGCAAAGGAAATCTGCACTACAATGAAGTCTCACTGCCCCCCGGTCAAAAGGGCCATCTGAAAAATGTGTAAAATCCAGAAAGGCAGGACAGGCCATGGAGAACTGGGAGCCTAGTTATGCTGATGGGCGGGATGTAAATTGCCAGCAGCCACTCTGGAGAAGTGTATGGTGTTTCCTGAAACATCCAAAAAACAAAGCAACAGAGCCTAGGGCACTTCCACTTATGGTCCTATAGCTTAGGGAAATTAAAATCAAAAAGACACAGCCACCCCAAAGTTTGGGACGGCTCTGTTTACAAGAACCTCGTTTACGGTACAAGTTCAATATCACAGAAAGCGAAAAATGGATAAAGAAATTGTGGTACTTACGTACAATGCAATATCACTCAGCAATGAAATCTATGTCATCAGGTCCGTAGCAGCATAATGAGTGGATTCAGGTACGATGATTCTAAGTGAAATTAGTCACACAGAAAAAGAAACATCATAAGATATCACTAATACACGGAATGTAAACTTGGCTACACAAGAACTGAATTACAAAACAGAACAGGGTGTCAAATGTAGAAAACCAACTTATGCTTGCTTAAGGGGACGGGTGAGTTGGGGTGCTGCATAAAACCAGAGATTGAAATGAGCACAGATACCGTTCCATAAGCCAAATATGTAATAGACAAGAGCTACTCCTTGCTCAACGAAGTGGACTAAACACTCCATATTAAACGCCTAAGAATCTACCTGACTAGTAAGAATCTTAAAACCTATGGATTTATATGTCTCCGAAAGAGAATCAAGCGTGTGTACAGCGGCATAAACGCAGCAGTGATAGGATTGGTGAGGTTCAGTGAGCAAATGCAGACCCTTTGAAGTCATACTGCATGGTACCCATTCCATGGGTCTCAACTCTCCCTGTTTAAGGGATTCTTCCTTCAGCTAAAACATTCATTTGGAACCCAGAGTATGATCCACCGTGTGATCGGAAAACGTGTTCAAACGTGTCTCAGTTTTCGTCCCCTGGTACTCGGGTGCAACATTCCAGATGCTTTACTAACACTCTCCCCACATGGAGAGTCAGTGCCTTTAACCTCCTGTATGGCCCAGTTTGCAATTTCTATGGAAAATGAACAGGAATAGGGAGAACCAATGAGAGACTAGGTGGAGGTGTCCAGACGGGCAAATTTAACTCTCATTTCCCACCAGGAAGAGGAATTAACCAAAGGCTCAGCGTGCCATGCCGGAACCACACTAGGACCAGAAGCAATCCTGCGGTGTTGCGGCCAGCTCACAAGAAAGCGAGTTGAAGAAAGGAGCTCAGGGGCACTGTAATTCACAAACCTGCAGAGTTATAAATGACAGCTATCTTCCAAAAATATATTGAAGTAAGGCTGCCAAGAGGAGTTGAAAGGGGGGCAGAATTGCAGGAAACCGATTTCAGGAGGTAGACTGGAATTGCATGTAAAGCATAGGAAAAGAGGCAGAACGTCCACAATGATGCACTTGGCCAAAAAGGGCGTATGCGTTTTTTCCTGAATATATTCAGGAAAAAACGCATACGCACTTTTTGGCCAACCAAGCAAGCTTGCAAAGGAAATCTGCACTACAATGAAGTCTCACTGCCCCCCGGTCAAAAGGGCCATCTGAAAAATGTGTAAAATCCAGAAAGGCAGGACAGGCCATGGAGAACTGGGAGCCTAGTTATGCTGATGGGCGGGATGTAAATTGCCAGCAGCCACTCTGGAGAAGTGTATGGTGTTTCCTGAAACATCCAAAAAACAAAGCAACAGAGCCTAGGGCACTTCCACTTATGGTCCTATAGCTTAGGGAAATTAAAATCAAAAAGACACAGCCACCCCAAAGTTTGGGACGGCTCTGTTTACAAGAACCTCGTTTACGGTACAAGTTCAATATCACAGAAAGCGAAAAATGGATAAAGAAATTGTGGTACTTACGTACAATGCAATATCACTCAGCAATGAAATCTAAGTCATCAGGTCCGTAGCAGCATAATGAGTGGATTCAGGTACGATGATTCTAAGTGAAATTAGTCACACAGAAAAAGAAACATCATAAGATATCACTAATACACGGAATGTAAACTTGGCTACACAAGAACTGAATTACAAAACAGAACAGGGTGTCAAATGTAGAAAACCAACTTATGCTTGCTTAAGGGGACGGGTGAGTTGGGGTGCTGCATAAAACCAGAGATTGAAATGAGCACAGATACCGTTCCATAAGCCAAATATGTAATAGACAAGAGCTACTCCTTGCTCAACGAAGTGGACTAAACACTCCATATTAAACGCCTAAGAATCTACCTGACTAGTAAGAATCTTAAAACCTATGGATTTATATGTCTCCGAAAGAGAATCAAGCGTGTGTACAGCGGCATAAACGCAGCAGTGATAGGATTGGTGAGGTTCGGTGAGCAAATGCAGACCCTTTGAAGTCATATTGCATGGTACCCATTCCATGGGTCTCAACTCTCCAGGTTTAAGGGATTCTTCCTTCAGCTAAAACATGCATGTGGAACCCAGAGTATGATCCACCGTGTGATCGGAAAACGTGTTCAAATGTGTCTCAGTTTTCGTCCCCTGGTACCCGGGTGCAACATTCCAGATGCTTTACTAACACTCTCCCCACTTCGAGAGTCAGTGCGTTTAACTTCCTGTTTGGCCCAGTTAGCAATTTCTGCGGAAGATGAACAGGAATAGGGAGAACCAATGAGAGATTAGGTGGAGGTGTCCGGACGGGCAAATTTAACTCTCATTTCCCACCAGGAAGAGGAATTAACCAAAGGCTCAGCATGCCGTGCCGGAACCAAACTAGGGCCTGAAGCAATCCTGCGGTGTTGCGGCCAACTCACAAGAAAGCGAGTTGAAGAAAGGAGCTCAGGGGCACTGTAATTCACAAACCTGCAGAGTTATAAATGACAGCTATCTTCCAAAAATATATTGAATTAGGCTGCCAAGAGGAGTTGAAAGCGGGGCAGAATTGCAGGAAACCGATTTCAGGAGGTACACTGGAATTGCATGTAAAGCATAGGAAAAGAGGCAGAACGTCCACAATGATGCACTTGGCCAAAAAGGGCGTATGCGTTTTTTTCTGAATATATTCAGGAAAAAACGCATACGCCCTTTTTGGCCAACCAAGCAAGCTTGCAAAGGAAATCTGCACTACAATGAAGTCTCACTGCCCCCCGGTCAAAAGGGCCATCTGAAAAAAGTGTAAAATCCAGAAAGGCAGGACAGGCCATGGAGAACTGGGAGCCTAGTTATGCTGATGGGCGGGATGTAAATTGCCAGCAGCCACTCTGGAGAAGTGTATGGTGTTTCCTGAAACATCCAGAAAACAAAGCAACAGAGCCTAGGGCACTTCCACTTATGGTCCTATAGCTTAGGGAAATTAAAATCAAAAAGACACAGCCACCCCAAAGTTTGGGATGGCTCTGTTTACAAGAACCTCGTTTATGGTACAAGTTCAATATCACAGAAAGCGAAAAATGGATAAAGAAATTGTGGTAGTTACGTACAATGCAATATCACTCAGCAATGAAATCTATGTCATCAGTCCCGTAGCAGCATAATGAGTGGATTCAGGTACGATGATTCTAAGTGAAATTAGTCACACAGAAAAAGAAACATCATAAGATATCACTAATACACGGAATGTAAACTTGGCTACACAAGAACTGAATTACAAAACAGAACAGGGTGTCAAATGTAGAAAACCAACTTATGCTTGCTTCAGGGGACGGGTGAGTTGGGGTGCTGCATAAAACCAGAGATTGAAATTAGCACAGATACCGTTCCATAAGCCAAATATGTAATAGACAAGAGCTACTCCTTGCTCAACGAAGTGGACTCAACACCCCATATTAAACGCCTAACAATATACCTGACTAGTAAGAATCTACCTGACTAGTAAGAATCTTAAAACCTATGGATTTATATGTCTCCGAAAGAGAATCAAGCGTGTGTACAGCGGCATAAACGCAGCAGTGATAGGATTGCTGAGGTTCGGTGAGCAAATGCAGACCCTTTGAAGTCATATTGCATGGTACCCATTCCATGGGTCTCAACTCTCCATGTTTAAGGGATTCTTCCTTCAGCTAAAACATGCATGTGGAACCCAGAGTATGATCCACCGTCTGATCGGGAAACGTGTTCAAATGTGTCTCAGTTTTCGTCCCCTGGTACTCGGGTGCAACATTCCAGACGCTTTACTAACACTCTCCCCACTTGGAGAGTCGGTGCCTTTAACCTCCTGTTTGGCCCAGTTTGCAATTTCTGTGGAAAATGAACAGGAATAGGGAGAACCAATGAGAGACTAGGTGGAGGTGTCTGGACGGGCAAATTTAACTCTCATTTCCCACCATGAAGAGGAATTAACGAAAGGCTCAACATGCCGTGCCGGAACCAAACTAGGGCCTGAAGCAATCCTGCGGTGTTGCGGCCAGCTCACAAGAAAGCGAGTTGAAGAAAGGAGCTCAGGGGCACTGTAATTCACAAACCTGCAGAGTTATAAATGACAGCTATCTTCCAAAAATATATTGAAGTAAGGCAGCCAAGAATAGTTGAAAGCGGGGCAGAATTGCAGGAAACTGATTTCAGGAGGTAGACTGGAATTGCATGTAAAGCATAGGAAAAGAGGCAGAACGTCCACAATGATGCACTTGGCCAAAAAGGGCGTTTGCGTTTTTTCCTGAATATATTCAGGAAAAGACGCATACGCCCTTTTTGGCCAACCAAGCAAGCTTGCAACGGAAATCTGCACTACAATGAAGTCTCACTGCCCCCGGTCAAAAGGGCCTTCCGAAAAAAGTGTAAAATCCAGAAAGGCAGGACAGGGTATGGAGAACTGGGAGCCTTGTTATGCTGATGGGCGGGATGTAAATTGCCAACAGCCACTCTGGAGAAGTCTACGGTGTTTCCTGAAACATCAAAAAAACAAAGCAACAGAGCCTAGGGCACTTCCACTTATGGTCCTATAGCTTTGGAAAATTAAAATCAAAAAGACACAGCCACCCCAAAATTTCGGCCGGCTCTGTTTACAAGAACCTCGTTTACGGTACAAGTTCAATATCACAGAAAGCGAAAAATGGATAAAGAAGTTGTGGTACTTATGTACAATGGAATATCACTCAGCAATGAAATCTATGTCATCAGTCCCGTAGCAGCATAATGAGTGGATTCAGGTACGATGATTGTAAGTGAAATAAGTCACAGCGAAAAAGAAGCATCATAAGATATCACTAATACACGGAATGTAAACTTGGCTACAAAAGAACTGAATTACAAAACAGAACAGGGTCTCAAATGTAGAAAACCAACTTATGCTTGCTTAAGGGGAAAGGTGAGTTGGGGTGCTGCATAAAACAGAGATTGAAATTAGCACAGATACCGTTCCATAAATCAAATATGTAATAGACAAGAGATACTCCTTGCTCAACGAAGTGGACTCAACACCCCATATTAAATGCCTAAGAATATACCTGACTAGTAAGAATCTTAAAACCTATGGATGTATATGTCTCCGAAAGAGAATCAAACGTCTGTACAGCGGCATAAACGCAGCAGTGATAGGATTGGTGAGGTTCGGTGAGCAAATGCAGACCGTTTGAAGTCATATTGCATGGTACCCATTCCATGGGTCTCAACTCTCCAGGATTAAGGGGTTCTTCCTTCAGCTAAAACATGCATGTGGAACCCAGAGTATGATCCACCGTGTGATCGGGAAACGTGTTCAAATGTCTCTCAGGTTTCGTCCCCTGGTACTCGGGTGCAACATTCCAGATGCTTTACTAACACTCTCCCCACTTGGAGAGTCAGTGCCTTTAACCTCCTGTTTGGCCCAGTTTGCAATTTCTGCGTAAGATGAACAGGAATAGGGAGAACCAATGAGAGACTAGGTGGAGGTGTCTGGACGGGCAAATTTAACTCTCATTTCCCACCAGGAAGAGGAATTAACCAAAGGCTCAGCATGCCTTGACGGAACCAAACTAGGGCCGGAAGCAATCCTGCGGTGTTGCGGCCAGCTCACAAGAAAGCGAGTTGAAGAAAGGAGCTCAGGGGCACTGTAATTCACAAACCTGCAGAGTTATAAATGACAGCTATCTTCCAAAAATATATTGAAGTAAGGCTGCCAAGAGGAGTTGAAAGCGGGGCAGAATTGCAGGAAACCGATTTCAGGAGGTAGACTGGAATTGCATGTAAAGCATAGGAAAATAGGCAGAATGTCCACAATGATGCACTTGGCTAAAAAGGGCATATGCGTTTTTTCCTGAATATACTCAGGAAAAAACGCATATGCCCTTTTTGGCCAACCAAGCAAGCTTGCAAAGGAAATCTGCACTACAATGAAGTCTCACTGCCCCCCGGTCAAAAGGGCCATCTGAAAAAAGTGTAAAATCCAGAAAGGCAGGACAGGCCATGGAGAACTGGGAGCCTTGTTATGCTGATGGGCGGGATGTAAATTGCCAGCAGCCACTCTGGAGAAGTGTATGGTGTTTCCTGAAACATCCAAAAAACAAAGCAACAGAGCCTAGGGCATTTCCACTTATGGTCCTATAGCTTAGGGAAATTAAAATCAAAAAGACACAGCCACCCCAACGTTTGGGCCGGCTCTGTTTAAAAGAACCTCGTTTACGGTACAAGTTCAATATCACAGAAAGCGAAAAATGGATAAAGAAGTTGTGGTAATTACGTACAATGCAATATCACTCAGCAATGAAATCTATGTCATCAGGCCCGTAGCAGCATAATGAGTGGATTCAGGTACGATGATTCTAAGTGGAATAAGTCACACAGAAAAAGAAACATCATAAGATATCACTACTACACGGAATGTAAACTTGGCTACACAGGAACTGAAATACAAAACAGAACAGGGTCTCAAATGTAGAAAACCAACTTATGCTTGCTTAAGGGGAAAGGTGAGTTGGGGTGCTGCATAAAACCAGAGATTGAAATTAGCACAGATACCGTTCCGTAAGCCAAATATGTAATAGACAAGAGCTACTCCTTGCTCAACGAAGTGGACTCAACACCACATAATAAACGCCTAAGAATCTACCTGACTAGTAAGAATCTTAAAACCTATGGATATATATGTCTCCGAAAGAGAATCAAGCGTGTGTACAGCGGCATAAACGCAGCAGTGATAGGATTGGTGAGGTTTGGTGAGCAAATGCAGACCCTTTGAAGTCATATTGCATGGTACCCATTCCATGGGTCTCAACTCTCCAGGTTTAAGGGATTCTTCCTTCAGCTAAAACATGCATGTGGAACCCAGAGTATGATCCACCATGTGATCGGAAAACGTGTTCAAATGTGTCTCAGTTTTCGTCCCCTGGTACTTGGGTGCAACATTCCAGACGCTTTACTAACACTCTCCCCACTTCGAGAGTCAGTGCCTTTAACTTCCTGTTTGGCCCAGTTAGCAATTTCTGCGGAAGATGAACAGGAATAGGGAGAACCAATGAGAGATTAGGTGGAGGTGTCCGGACCGGCAAATTTAACTCTCATTTCCCACCAGGAAGAGGAATTAACCAAAGGCTCAGCATGCCGTGCCGGAACCAAACTAGGGCCTGAAGCAATCCTGCGGTGTTGCGGCCAGCTCTCAAGAAAGCGAGTTGAAGAAAGGAGCTCAGGGGCACTGTAATTCACAAACCTGCAGAGTTATAAATGACAGCTATCTTCCAAAAATATATTGAATTAGGCTGCCAAGAGGAGTTGAAAGCGGGGCAGAATTGCAGGAAACCGATTTCAGGAGGTAGACTGGAATTGCATTTAAAGCATAGGAAAAGAGGCAGAACGTCCACAATGATGCACTTGGCCAAAAAGGGCGTATGCGTTTTTTCCTGAATATATTCAGGAAAAAACGCATACGCCCGTTTTGGCCAACCAAGCAAGCTTGCAAAGGAAATCTGCACTACAATGAAGTCTCACTGCCCCCCGGTCAAAAGGGCCATCTGAAAAAAGTGTAAAATCCAGAAAGGCAGGACAGGCCATGGAGAACTGGGAGCCTAGTTATGCTGATGGGCGGGATGTAAATTGCCAGCAGCCGCTCTGGAGAAGTGTATGGTGTTTCCTGAAACATCCAAAAAACAAAGCAACAGAGCCTAGGGCACTTCCACTTATGGTCCTATAGCTTAGGGAAATTAAAATCAAAAAGACACAGCCACCCCAAAGTTTGGGACGGCTCTGTTTACAAGAACCTCGTTTACGGTACAAGTTCAATATCACAGAAAGCGAAAAATGGATAAAGAATTTGTGGTACTTACATACAATGCAATATCACTCAGCAATGAAATCTATGTCATCAGGCCCATAGCAGCATAATGAGTGGATTCAGGTACGATGATTCTAAGTGAAATTAGTCACACAGAAAAAGAAACATCATAAGATATCACTAATACACGGAATGTAAACTTGGCTACACAAGAACTGAATTACAAAACAGAACAGGGTGTCAAATGTAGAAAACCAACTTATGCTTGCTTAAGGGGACGGGTGAGTTGGGGTGCTGCATAAAACCAGAGATTGAAATTAGCACAGATACCGTTCCATAAGCCAAATATGTAATAGACAAGAGCTACTCCTTGCTCAACGAAGTGGACTCAACACCCCATATTAAACGCCTAAGAATATACCTGACTAGTAAGAATCTACCTGACTAGTAAGAATCTTAAAACCTATGGGTTTATATGTCTCCAAAAGAGAATCAAGCGTGTGTACAGCGGCATAAACGCAGCAGTGATAGGATTGGTGAGGTTCGGTGAGCAAATGCAGACCCTTTGAAGTCATATTGCATGGTACCCATTCCATGGGTCTCAACTCTCCATGTTTAAGGGATTCTTCCTTCAGCTAAAACATGCATGTGGAACCCAGAGTATGATCCACCATGTGATCGGAAAACGTGTTCAAATGTGTCTCAGTTTTCGTCCCCTGGTACTCGGGTGCAACATTCCAGACGCTTTACTAACACTCTCCCCACTTGGAGATTCAGTGCCTAAAACCTCCTGTTTGGCCCAGTTTGCAATTTCTGTGGAAAATGAACAGGAATAGGGAGAACAAATGAGAGACTAGGTGGAGGTGTCTGGACGGGCACATTTAACTCTCATTTCCCACCAGGAAGAGGAATTAACCAAAGGCTCAGCATGCCGTGCCGGAACCAAACTAGGGCCTGAAGCAATCCTGCGGTGTTGCGGCCAGCTCACAAGAAAGCGAGTTGAAGAAAGGAGCTCAGGGGCACTGTCATTCACAAACCTGCAGAGTTATAAATGACAGCTATCTTCCAAAAATATATTGAAGGAAGGCTGCCAAGAGGACTTGAAAGTGGGGCAGAATTGCAGGAAACCGATTTCAGGAGGTAGACTGGAATTGCATGTAAAGCATAGGAAAAGAGGCAGAACGTCCACAATGATGCACTTGGCCAAAAAGGGCGTATGCGTTTTTTCCTGAATATATTCAGGAAAAAACGCATACGCCCTTTTTGGCCAACCAAGCAAGCTTGCAAAGGAAATCTGCACTACAATGAAGTCTCACTGCCCCCCGGTCAAAAGGGCCATCCGAAAAAAGTGTAAAATCCAGAAAGGCAGGACAGGCCAAGGAGAACTAGGAGCCTTGTTATGCTGATGGGCGGGATGTAAATTGCCAGCAGCCACTCTGGAGAAGTGTATGGTGTTTCCTGAAACATCCAAAAAACAAAGCAACAGAGCCTAGGGCACTTCCACTTATGGTCCTATAGCTTAGGGAATTTAAAATCAAAAAGACACAGCCACCCCAAAGTTTGGGATGGCTCTGTTTACAAGAACCTCGTTTACGGTACATGTTCAATATGACAGAAAGCGAAAAATGGATAAAGAAGTTGTGGTACTTACGTACAATGCAATATCACTCAGCAATGAAATCTATGTCATCAGGCCCGTAGCAGCATAATGAGTGGATTCAGGTACGATGATTCTAAGTGAAATAAGTCACACAGAAAAAGAAACATCATAAGATATCACTAATACACGGAATGTAAACTTGGCTACACAAGAACTGAATTGCAACACAGAACAGGGTGTCAAATGTAGAAAACCAACTTATGCTTGCTTAAGCAGAAAGGTGAGTTGGGGTGCTGCATAAAACCAGAGATTGAAATGAGCACAGATACCGTTCCATAAGCCAAATATGTAATAGACAAGAGCTACTCCTTGCTCAACGAAGTGGACTCAACACCCCATATTAAACGTCTAAGAATATACCTGACTAGTAAGAATCTTAAAACCTATGGATTTATATGTCTCCGAAAGAGAATCAAGCGTGTGTACAGCGGCATAAACGCAGCAGTGATAGGATTGGTGAGGTTCGGTGAGCAAATGCAGACCCTTTGAAGTCACATTACATGCTACCCATTCCATGGGTCTCAACTCTCCATGTTTAAGGGATTCTTCCTTCAGCTAAAACATGCATGTGGAACCCAGAGTATGATCCACCGTGTGATCGGGAAACGTGTTCAAATGTGTCTCAGTTTTCGTCCCCTGGTACTCGGGTGCAACATTCCAGACGCTTTACTAACACTCTCCCCACTTGGAGAGTCAGTGCCTTTAACCTCCTGTTTGGCCCAGTTTGCAATTTCTGTGGAAAATGAACAGGAATAGGGAGAACCAATGAGAGACTAGGTGGAGGTGTCCGGACGGGCAAATTTAACTCTCATTTCCCACCAGGAAGAGGAATTAACCAAAGGCTCCGCGTGCCATGCTGGAACTAAATTAGGGCCTGAGGAGATCCTGCGGTGTTGCGGCCAGCTCACGAGAAAGCGAGTTGAAGAAAGGAGCTCAGGGGCACTGTAATTCAGAAACCTGCGGAGTTATAAATGACAGCTATCATCCAAAATTATGCTGAAGTAAGGCTGCGAAGAGGACTTGAATGCAGGGCAGAATTGCTGGAAATTGATTTCAAAACGTACACGGGAGTAGCTCTTAAAGCATAGGAAAAGAGACAGAACTTGGAAAATAATGCACTTGGCAAAAAAGGGCATATGTGTTTTATCCAGAGCTCTCATAACTGAGGGGAGGAGATTCCCAGCAGGCTCCAACTGCCACCTGAGGGCTCACATTGCCAAGGCAACGTTAGCATGCCAGGCAGGAGTTACCTTACAGCAGAGGTCCCACCTCACAGAAGGGTGAGAAACCCAGCCAACATCAGACTCTCACCAGAGGGCCCACATCACCAAGGGGATGGGAACCAGGCAGGAGTGTCTTCACATCAGTGGGGCCACATCATCCAAAGCTGAGGTACTCAGCACATGTGTCCTCAAACCAGAGGACCCACATCACCAAGGACCTCGGAGTGAGGCAGGCAGGAGTAGCCTCACAACACTGGGCACATAGAATAAAAAAGTGAGGAATCCAGCAGTTGGAACCTCCCAGCAGGCGGCCCAGAGCACCGAGGCTATGGGATCCAGGCCACAGTGAACTCACAGAAGAGGGCCCATGTCATGAAACTGAGCAACCCAGCCATTGGGACCTCAGAGCAGGAGGCCCACATCCCCATGGGGATGGAATTCTGGTAGGAGTGTCCTCGCACCACTGAGAACGTATCAGAAAATTTTGGGCGACCAGCAGTTAGGGCCTGACGCCAGAGGACCCTCATCACCAAGGGAAGGAGGCTCCCAGCAGGCTCCAACTGCCACCAGAGGGCTGACGTCGCCAAGGCGATGTGTGCCAACCAGGCACGAATGACCTCACAGCAGAGGGTCCACCTCAGAGAAGTGTGACGAACCCAGTCAGGATCAGACTCGCACCAGAGGGCCCACATCACCAAATGGATTGGAACCAGGCAGGAGTGTCCTCACATGAGTAGGGCCACATCATCTAAAGGTGAGGAACCCAGAACATGTGGCTTCAAACCATAGGACACCCATCACCAAGGGGCTGGGAGTGAGGCAGGCAGGAGGAGCCTCATAACAGAGGGCCCAAAAATAAGAAAGGTGAGGAATCCAGCAGTTGGAACCTCCCAGCAGGCGGCCCAGAGCACAGAGGCTAGAGGAACCAGGCCAGAGTGAACTAACACCAGACAGCCCACATCATGAAACTGTGAGCAACCCAGACATTGGGACCTCAGAGCAGAAGGCCCACATCCCCATGGTGATGGGAACATGACAGGAGTGTCCTGGCATCACTGGGCTCACATCAGAAAACGTGGGGTGCTCAGAAGTTAGGGCCTGACGCTAGAGGGCACTCATCACCGAGAGGAGGAGGCTCCCAGCAGGCTCCAGCTGCCACCAGAGGGCCAACGTCGCCAAGGCGATGTGTGCCAGCCTGGCAGGAGTGACCTCACAGCAGAGGGCCCACCTCACAGAAGGGTGAGGAACACAGCCAGGATCAGACTCTCACCAGAGGGCCCACATCACCAAGGGGATGGGAACCAGGCAGGAGTGTCCCCACACCAGTGGGACAACATCATCGAAAGGTGAGGATCCCAGCACATGTGTCCTCAAACCAGAGGAACCACATCACCAAGGGGTTCGGAATGAGGCTGGCAGGACTGGCCTCACAACACAGGGTCCATAGAATATAAAAGTTGAGGAATCCAGCAGTTGGAACCTCCCAGCAAGTGGCCCAGAGCACCGAGGCTATGGGATCCAGGCCGCAGTGAACTCACAGCAGAGGGCCCACATCATGAACCTGTGAGCAGCCCAGCTGTTGGGACCTCAGAACAGAAGGCCCACATCCCCATTGGGATGGGAACCTGGCAGGAGTGGCTTTGCACCACTTAGCACATATCAGAAAATGTTAGGAGCCCAGCAGTTAGGGCCTGATGCCAGGGGGCCCTCATAACTGAGGGGAGGAGACTCCCAGCAGGTTCCAACTGCCAACAGAGGGCCCACGTCTACAAGGTGGCATGCACCAGCCAGGCAGTAGTGACCTCACAGCAGAGGGCCTATCTCACAGAAGGGTGAGGAACCGAGGCAGGATGAGACTCTCACCAGAGGGCCCACAACACCAAGGGGATGGGAACCAGTCAGGACTGTCCTCCCACCAGTGGGACCACATCATCGAAAGGTGAGGAACCCAGCACATGTGGCCTCATATCAGAGGACATACATCACAAAGGGGATGGGAGTGAGGCAGGTAGGAGTAGCCTAAAAACAGAGGGCCCAAAGAATAAAAAAAGTGAGGAATCCAGCATTTGGAACCTCCCAGCAGGCGGCCGAGAGCACAGAAGCTATGGGATGCAGGCAGGAGTTAACTAACACCAGAGAGCCCACATCATGAAACTGTGAGCAACCCAGGCATTGGGACCTCAGAGCAGAAAGCCCACATCCCCATGGGGATGGGAACCTGACAGGAGTGTCCTGGCATCACTGGGCTCACATCAGAAAACGTGGGGAGCCCAGCAGTTAGAGCCTGATGCTAGAGGGCCATCATCACCGAGGGCAGGAGGCTCCCAGCAGGTTCCATGTGCCAACAGAGGGCCCACGTCGCCAAGGTGATGTGTGCAAGTCAGGCAGGATTGACCTCACAGCAGAGGGCCTACCTCACAGAAGAGTGAGGAACTCAGCCAGGATAAGACTGTCACCAGAAGGCCCACATCACCAAGGGGATGGGAACCAGGCAGGAGTGTCCTCACACCAGTGGGGCCACATCATTGAAAGTTGCCTAACCCAGCACATGTGGCCTCAAACCAGAAGACCCACATCACGAAGGGGTTGCGAGTGAGGCAGGCAGGAGGAGCATCACAACACAGGACCCATAGAATACAAAAGTTGAGGAATCGAGCAGTTGGAACCTCCCAGCAGGCAGCCAAGACCACAGAGGCTATGGGATCCAGGCCACAGTGAACTAACACCAGAGAGCCCACATCATGAAATTGTGATCAACCCAGCCGTTGGAACCTCAGAGCAGAAGGCCCACATCCCCATGGGGATGGGAACCTAAGAGGAGTGCTTGAGCAACACTGGGCTCACTAAGAAAAGTTGGGGAGCCCAGCAGTTAGGGCCTGACGTCAGAGGGCCCTCATCACAGAGCTGAGGAGGCTCCCAGCAGGGTCCAATTGCCACCAGAGGGCTCATGTCAACAAGGCGAGGTGAGCAACCCAGGCAAGAGTTACCTGATAGTAGAGGGCCCACCTCACAGATGGGTGAGGAACCCAGCCAGGATCAGACTCTCACCAGAGGGCCCACATCACAAAGGGGATGGGACCCAGTCAGGATTATCCTCACACCAGTGGGGCCTCATCATCTTAAGGTGAGGAACCCAGCACATGTGTCCTCAAACCAGAGGACCCACATCACCAAGGGCCTTGGAGTGAGGCAGGCAGGAGTAGCCTCACAACACAGGGCACATAATATAAAAAACGTGAGGATTCCAGCATTTAGACCTTCCAGCAGGCGGCCCAGAACACCGAGGCTATGGGATCCAGGCCACAGTGAACTCACAGCAGAGGGCCCACATCACAAAACTGTGAGCAACCCAGGAGTTGAGACCTCAGCGCAGAAGGACCACATCCCCATGGGAATGGGAACCTGGCTGGAGTGTCCTCGCACCACTGGGCGCACATCAGAAAATGTGGGGAGCCCACCATTTAGGGCCTGACGCCAGAGGGCCGTCATCACCGAGAGGAGGAGGCGCCCTGCACGCTCCAACTGCCACCAGAGGGCTCACGTCTCCAAGGTGACGTGTGCCAGCCAGGCAGGAGTGACCTCACAGCAGAGGGCCTACCTCACAGAACGTTGAGGAACCCAGCCAGGATTAGACTCTCGCCAGAGGGCCCACCTCACCAAGGGGATGGGAACCAGGCAGGAGTGTCCTCACACGAGTGGGGTCACATCATCGAAAGGTGAGGAACGCAGCACATGTGGCCTCAAGCCATAGGACAGTCATCACCAAGGGGCTGGCAGTGAGGCAGGCAGGAGGAGCCTCACAACAGAGGGCACATAGAATAAAAAAGTTGAGGAATCCAGCAGTTGGAACCTCCCAGCAGGCGGCTCAGAGCACCGATGATAAGGGATCCTTGCCGGAGTGAACTCACAGCAGAGGGCCCACATCATGGTACTGTGAGCAAGCCAGCCGTTTTGACCTCAGAGCAGAAGGCCCATATCGCCATGGGGATGGGAACCTGGCAAGAGTCTCCTCACTCACTTGGCGCACATCAGAAAATGTGGGGAGCCCAGCAGTTATGGCCTAAGGCAAGAGGGCCCTCATCACCGAGGGGAGGAGGATCCCAGCACACTCCAACTGCCACCAGAGGGCCCACGTCGCCAAGGTGACGTGTGCCAGACAGGCATGATTGACCTCACAGCAGAGGGCCCACCTCACAGAAGGGTGAGGAACCCAGCCAGGATCAGACTCTCACCTGAGGGCCCACATCAGCAAGGGGATGGGAACCAGTCAGGACTGTCTTCCCTCCAGTGGGGTCACATCATCGAAAGGTGCGGAACCCAGCACATGTGGTCTCAAATCAGAGGACACATATCACAAAGGGAATGGGAGTGAGGCAGGCAGGAGTAGCCTAAAAACAGAGGGCCCAAAGAATAAGAAAGGTGAGGAATCCAGCAGTTGGAACCTCCCAGCAGGCGGCCCAGAGCACAGAAGCTATGGGATGCAGGCAGGAGTGAACTAACAGCAGAGAGCCCACATCATGAAACTGTGAGCAACCCAGGCTTTGGGACCTCAGAGCAGAAGGCCCACACCCCAATGGGGATGTGAACCTGGCTGGAGTGTCCTCGCACCACTGGGCGCACATCACAAAATGTAGGGAGCCCAACAGTTAGGGCCTGATGCCAGAGGGCCCTCATCACCGAGGAGAGGAGGCTCCCAGCAGGCTCCAAGTGCCACCAGAGGGCTCATGTCCACAAGGCGAGGTGAGCAAGCCAGGCAAGAGTGACCTCACATCAGACGGCCTACCTCACAGATGGGTGAGGAACCCAGCCGGGATCAGACTCTCAACAGAGGGCCCACATCACCAAGGGGATGTGAACCAGGCAGGAGTCTCCTAAGACCATTGGTCCCACATCATCGAAAGGTGAGGAACCCAGCACATGTGGCCTCAAACCAGACGACACACATCACGAAGGGGCTGGGAGTGAGGCAGGCAGGAGGATCCTCACAACAGAGGGCCCAAAAAATTAAAAAAGTGAGGAATCCAGCAGTTGGAACCTCCCAGCAGGCAGCCAAGAGCACAGAGGCTATGGGATCCAGGCTTCTGTGAACTAACACCAGAGAGCCCACATCATGAAAATGTGAACAACCCAGCCGTTGGGACCTCAGAGCAGAAGGCCCACATCCCCATGGAGATGGGATCCTAAGAGGAGTGCCAAAGCATCACTGGGCTCCCTAAGAAAAGTTGGTGAGCCCAGCAGTTAGGGCCTGACGCAAGAGGGCCCTCATCACCGGGGGAAGAGATTCCCAGCACGCTCCAACTGCCACCACACGGCTGACTTCACCAAGGCAATGTGTGCCAGCCATGCAGGAGTGACCTATCAGCAGAGGGTCTCCCTCACAGGTGGGTGAGGAACAAAGCCAGGAACAGACTCTCACCAGGGGGTCCACATAACCACGTGGATGAGAACCAAGCAGGAGTGTCCTCACACTAGTGGGGCCACATCATTGAAAGGTGAGGAACCCAGCAAAAGTGGCCACAAACCAGAGGACCCACATCACCAAGGGGTTGAGAGTGAGGTAGGTGTCTGGACGGGCATATTTAACACTCATTTCCCACCAGGAAGAGGAATTAACCAAAGGCTCAGCGTGCCCTGCCAGAAGCAGATTAGGGCCTGAAGCAGTCTTGCGGGTTTGCGGCCAGCTCACAAGAAAGCGAGTTGAAGAAAGGAGCTCAGGGGCCCTGTAATTCACAAACCTGCAGAGTTATAAATGACAGATAACGTCCAAAAATATATTGAAGTAAGGCTGCGAAGAGGACTTGAAAGCGGGGCAGAATTGCAGGAAACCGATTTCAGGAGGTAGACTGGATTTGCATTTAAAGCATAGGAAAAGAGGCAGAACATCGACAATGATGCACTTGGCAACAAAGGGCGTATGAGTTTGTTCCTGAATATATTCAGGAAAAAACACATACGCCCTTTTTGGCAAACCAAGCAAGCTTGCAATGGAAATCCGAACTACTATGAAGTGTCACTTCCCCCCGGTCTAAAGGGCCACTGAGAAAAGTGTAAAATCCAGAAAGGCAAGACAGGCCATGGGGAAAAAGGAGCCTTGTTATGCTTATGGGCGGGATGTACATTGCCAACAGCCACTCTGGAGAAGTGTATGGTGTTTCCTGATACATCTGAAAAACAAAGCAACAGAATCTAGGGCATTTCCACTTATGGTCCTATAGCTTAGGGAAATTAAAATCAAAAAGACACAGCCACCCCAAAATTTACAACGGCTCTGTTTACAGGAGCCTCTTCTACAGTACAAGTTAAATATCCCAGAGAACAAATAATTGATAAAGAAGTTGCGGTACTTATGTACAACAGAATACCACTCAGCAATGAAATCTGTGTCACCAGGCCTGTACCAGCATAATGAGTGGATTGAGGCATGATGATTCTAAGTGAAATAAGTCACACAGAAAAAGAAACATCATAAGGTATCACTAATGCACGGAATGTAAACTTGGCTACACATGAACTGAATTACAAAACAGAACAGGGTCTCAAGTTTAGAAAACCAACTTATGCTTGCTTAAGGGGAAAGGTGAGTTGGGGTGCTGCATAAAACCAGAGTTTGAAATTAGCACAGATACCGTTCCATAAGCCAAATATGTAATAGACAAGACCTACCCGTTGCTCAACGAAATGGACTCAACAATGAGGTATCACCTCACACCTGTTAGAATGGGCATCATCTGAAAATCTACAAACAACAAATGCTGGAAAGGGTGTGGAGAAAAGGAACACTCTTCCACTATTGTTGGGAATATAAATTGATACAGTCACTATGGAGAACAATATGGAGTTTCTTAAGAAACTAATAATAGAATTACCATATGATACAGCAATCCCAGGACTGGACATATACTCAGACAAAACCATAAATCAAAAAGAGACATTCACCGCAATGTTCATTGCATCACTATTTACAATATCGAGGTAATGGAAGCAACCTAAATGCCCACAGACAGACGAATGCATAAAGCTGTGGTACATATATAAAATGGAATATTACTAAGCCATGAAAGGAATGAAATTGGGTCATTTGTAGAGACGTCGATGGATCTAGAGACTGTCCTACAGAGTGAAGTAAGTCAGAAAGAGAAAAACAAATCTTGTATATTCATGCATATATGTGGAACCTAGAAAAACTGTACAGATTAACCGCTTTGCAAGGCATAAATAGAGCAACAGATGTAGACAACAATCGTATGGACAACAAGGGGGGAAAGCTCTTGGAGGGGTGGTGGTGGGAGGAGTTGAGAGATTGGGATTGGCATGTAAACATTTATATGTATAAAATAGATAACCAATGAGAACCTGCTGTATAAAAATATAAAATAAAATTCAAAATTAAAAAGAAATAAAATTTAAAAAATAAAACAGAAAAAACAATTATTCCCTTCACATACATGTATTTATATGAATAAATTATTTCCATGCTTATATCTGTAAATACAAAAAGGAGGAATAAAATCTACCTTGAACCAAAAACGAAAAAGAGAAAAAAAAAACAGAACCCACCAGTTACTCAGAGGAAAACCGTATCAGGGCACTTGCTCCAGTTGTAAACAATTCTGAAGTTGGTCAGTGGTGGGGAATCGTCTCCCATTCAGCCAGCAGCCCCCACACAACAAGCGTCCTCATTGCAAAGCTGGGGCACCGTGCCGAGGCATCTGTGAGTAAACGTGAGCTGAGCCCCAGGCCACTTGCTGCTGAACTGTTCCCACCCTTCCCAGGTAAAACACCTGAATATATACAAGGACTTGAAAGCCTAGAGGAAGGGCCATGGAGCCACACGAGTGACAGCATGCCAGCTGACTTGGTGCCTGCAGGCCAGCCAGGATGGTCCTGGCCCTGGGTGCTCTTCTGGAAGATTTCCATTTCCCTGCCTGAGATACCCGTCCTGTCCCTGCCCCCACTGCTTTTTTCCTTCCTCACCTCTGCCCAGGGAGAAATTCCAGCAGCAGGTATGGGTGACACATCCTCTTCTTTAGCAGGTGGCAGCCTGGCATCTGCTGCAGAAAGTCCAGCAGAGCCCCACTCACACTGGGCCACCCACAAAGCCGTGGCCTCTCACTCCCTCCCACCAGCCCAGCCCCGAGACTGCTGACAGGGCAGAGAAAATGGCGTCAGGCACAGCTGCAGGGGCTTTTGCTGCCTGGAGTGGTATTTATATTGATCTCAACCCAGGCACACCTGGGGAGGGCTGGCCAGCATGGTAAGGCTGCCCAGGTAGCCAATCATCACCCCTCAGGGGCTCACAGTTGCAGAAAATGGAACTTGCTGAACCGGCCAGGTCCAAGGAACAGGTGTGGGCTCCTGAGAGTCAGGATAGACAAGGGGCTGCAGCTTTGGCTTGTTTTCTAATCATTTTATCTGGCCCATGAGTGGGAGACAACTTCAAGAAAACCCTCTCCTAATGAGAGGAACCCAGGAGTCAGGGAGAGGAGGGGTGGGTGGTGGTTGGAGACAGAGGCCTGGTGCCCTGGGTGCAGTGGAAGTCTCTGGAAGACCAGGTGGAGGGAGGCCACACAGAGTGATGCCCAGGGTCACAGACCTGTCGGAGCTGCTGTTTGTTAGTTCAAGTCCTGCTCTGAGGTGCTCTGTGTCAGCTCTGAGCGACAGGTGAGCTGGGGGTGCTCTTCAATGAGGGCTATGTGCACGGTTCCTGTGTGCCCAGCCCTGCCACGGTACCTGCAAGGGTAGCTCTGTATCCTGGGAGGGGCCTGACCATGAGAGCCCCGTGGGCTGGGTTGGGGGTGGGGTACCTGCCCAGGAGAGCTCCATATCCTGGGATTGGCCTGACCACGAGAGCCCCATGGGCTGCTGGGGACCTGGTAAAGGATGTCAGGACAGTCAGTGAAGCCACCGAGGATATACCTCCAGTTGCTCCTGATTCCTACACCCTGCTGGTCATTCTACCAACCACCAGGACATGGTATTCTGTATTAGTCTTCAATGATGCCTTCTTTTGTATTCCATTAGTCCCAGAGTCACAAGAAATTTTGGCTTGTGAGTGGCAGGACTCAACATACAACTAAAACAATACTTCCGGGCCGTCTTGCCCCAAGGGTTCAAAAATTCCCACACCATCTTTGGGGAAAGCTTAGCTAACGACCGAAAAGTTCTACCTCTGGAAAAGGAAACCCTCCTTCAATATGCAGACGACATTCTGATTGCCAGCCCTACTAAGGAGGCCTCTGAACTACCAAGCCAATAAAGGATAGAAGTTGTCCAAGAAAAAGCTCAAATATCACAGACTGCGGTGACCTGCCTGGGCTTCATTCTCACACAAGGTCAGAGAAGCCCATCCCAGGAAAGGGAAGAAACCATTTGCAGCCTTACCCCTTTCTAAAACTAGAAGACAGCTTAGGGGTTCCTGGGGAGGCCAGGGTTTGCTGCTTCTGGATCCCTAACTACAGTCTACTAGCTGGGCCTCTATATGAAACACTGAAAGGAAAAGATGATGATCCTTTTGAACAGAATCCAGAAGTGGCCTTTCAAGAATGGAAAGAGCAGTCAATTCAGACCCTTGCCCTGGAACTCCCTAATTGAGCTAAACCCTTTGACCTTTCCATTCCCGGTGAAAGGTGAATCGCCATTGGAGAATTAGTGCAAAAACTGGGACCACTTGAAATGGAACAACGCAAGAATGCCATCCAGGTAGGATAAACTACAGTCACCAAGGGGCTTGGCCCACTGCCACATCTGGCCAAGATACTGGCGGTATCTAAAAACCTGGAAATCAGCAGCCCAAAAGGCCACCTCCCTCCTAAGGGAAAAGGACCCCACGTGGTGATCCTAATCACCAACCATGCCCTGAAGTTGCAGGGTTTGCTCCGTGGGCACACCGACCTCGAGTGAGGAGGCCCTCCAACTCCAACATCCAGAGAGATAACCGGAGGCAACAGGGCACCATGACGACTCATGTGAACATCACTTGACCTGGAGTTTCTCTCATAAAACAACAATAGTGTGTCCCGAAGGAGTAGACTACTGCTTGCAGGACTTCCTGCACCCGGAGGGGAGCTAATAATCTTGGCGGGGGAACCGTATATCACACTGTCACCATAGAAAAGCCTACAGACACCGTGATGATGGTGGCCAATAAGACCGGCTGGACTCCTGTTTACTTCAAAAGGCTGTTGACTCAGTGGCCATCATGGTCCTTGATCACCACTGACCCTGGACTGTCTGGGAGTTGAGCGGGCAGGGCTCTGACACCTGGTGCTGTTTTTATGTTAATTCAGGGGCCTAATTGAAGAAAGAGCAGACTACTGGTCAGAGCATCTAGGCTGGCAGAAACGGTCAGCCTAAGGTGGCCGAACAAATGTGGGGCGGGGTGAAACCGGCCCCCACAGCGTCTCTGCACATCTCTTTCCTGGACCCTTAAAGGTCATTAGAATCTATAACACTTCCAATGCTGGTGCTCAGGCGGACGAGCAGGGAGGCAGGGGTCCTGGGGCCAATCAACGTCACCTGGAGGCTGCTGGGGAGAAGTTCTGACCCTCGTCCCCTGGTATGAGGGCTCCCAACTCAGCACTCAGCAGTTACAGAAGAAGGGTCTGCACCCTCAGCACTCCAAGAATGAGGAACGGGACAAAAGGCAGAGGAGGGGTTTGTCCCCAGCAAAGCCCATTAAAAATCCCTGGGAGATAAAAATAGAATCTGGGCAATAAAGTCAAGTCTGACCTTTTTTATCCTTTGTGCTTTGTCTAATTTCACGTGCTCCTAGGGTCCCGCATGCAGAGGTTCCACACCCGGCACTTCAGACCAGATTTCCTGGTGCAGAATGGCTGGGTCGACACCTCAGCTCCTGGGGCCCAGTGCAGACTCCGAGATATAGAGCCTGAGCTGCAGCCAACCCGGCCCTTGAGAGCTCCGCCCCCTCCCTCCCACTGACTCTGACAGGATCTCTACACAGCAGCCCAGCCCACAGCCCACGGGGTAGTGCATGCTCTCACCTCTCCATTCTCTGATGAAAATATAAAGTTTCCTTTGCTTGGGAACCAAACTCAGTCTCGATCTGTTGGCCCCAATGACACTGGGCAGGGGGACCCTTGTTGGGGTCCACTCTGGAGGATCAGTAACAGAAATTGAGACTATTGTAACTTCAATGAACAGATGTGTGAGCCAAACTGTAGTTAACATAGAACAGTTTATAAGGCTTGGGTAAAATAAGATGTTTCTAACACTTCCATTTGATATTTCCATCACTTTATTATAAGCAAGTTCAGTGAGAAGGTTTGTCCTATTTGTCAGGTCAATATTAGAGAAATGAAGTGATTTCTTTCCAAGGATGTACATCTAATAATCTTGGTTAAAGCTTCAATCTTGTTTTAAATGCTTTTCCATTGAAAATGATACCTCTCTTTCAGCTCCCCCATTTCTGAGAAGTATAAAATCTTATAATTTATTATTACCAAAGGGGAAAGGTGGGAGGAGGGATAAATTAACAGTTTGGAATTAACACATACACACTGCTATGTATAAAATAGATCATCAACAAGGAACTACTGTATAGCACAGGGAACTACACTCAATATTGTGCAATAACCTATAAGGGGAAATAATCGGAAAAAGAATAGATATTTTTATTGACATCATCTATCAATGACAGTTAAAGTGTAACCTAAGGGAAGCCGGTGGTGAGTGCTTCTGACCCTGAAGACTTCAGTCATCTAAAGTTTGGACTCTGCCTACTTCCCAAGGCCCTTAATGAACATATGTGTAGCCGTAGCTTAAAAAACTCCCCAGTTTGGGTTTCGGGGAGACACTGATTTTGAAAAAGCCCTGGTGTTCTCCTTACATGAATGGGACTCTTCCTACTGCTAAAACATGTCTGTCACACCCAGAGGATGGTATACCGTCTGATCGGGAAGAGTTTGGAAAAGGCATCTCATCTCTTCATCTCCTGGTGCTCGGGTTCACCCCTCCAGCGTCTTTACTAACAGTCTCCCCACTTGGAGATGTCAACACTGTCAACATCCTGTTGCGTACAGTTTGGAATTTGTCCAGAGGATGAAGCGGAAGGATGAGGAACAATGAGAGACAAGTCCTAGGTGTTCAGACAGGCACATGTCACTCTAATTTCCAATCAGGAAGATGAATTGACCAAAGGCCAGGGTTGCCCATGGAAACAGTATAGGGCTTGAGGAAATCCCACTGCTTTGTGGCCAGTTCCCATAAACACAAGTTGAACAATGGAACTCAGGGGCAGTAAAATTCACGAAACTGCAGAGTTGAAAATATCTATCACTGAAAAATGTCTTGAGGAAAGTCAGAGAAAAGGATTGGCAAGCAAGGGAGAATGGCAGGAAAGGGATTTGAGGAGGTAGAAAGGACTCGCCATTAAGCACAAGAAAAGGGGCTGAACATTTCCGACATTGCAGTTGGCCAAAAAGGCTGTATGCGTTTTTTTCTGTATATATTCAAGAAAAGGGCATACACTTTTTTAGCCAACCAAACAGGTGGGCACTGGAAATCAATACTACAAAAGATATCACTTCGCATCAGTCAGAAGAGCCATCCTCATAAAGTGTAAACGCCAGAAATGCAGGACAGGGCAAGGAGAGGAGGGAGCCCTGTGAGGCTTATAGTGGAAATGTATATTGCCAACGGCCATTCTGGAGAACTGTATTGTGTTTACTAAAGCATCTAAAAAATGAGCTACAGAGCATAGGGCACTTGCACTCATGGGCGTATATCTTGGGAAAAACAAAAATCGAGAGGACACAGGCACCCCAATGTTTACTGCCTCTCTGTTTAAAAGATCCTCGACTAGGATATAACTTAAATGTCTCTGGAGGGAAAAAATGGATAGAGATGTGGTACTTATGTAGAGTGGAATATTACTCAGCCTGGAAATCAATGAAATATGGCCAGTTGTAACAACTCCGGAGGAGTTACGTATGATCATTCTAAGTGACATAAATATGTAGAAAACACGTGTAAGGCTGCTAAACGGGAAAGGTGGGGAGGGGTGAGGCATCATCCAGGAGGTTGAAATTAGCAAAGATACCATTCCAAATACCAAACTGATAATCAACAAGGCCTACACGGTAACTAAAAGAACTGCACTCAGCACACTCAAGTCACCGGAAAAGAATATCTATGACTGGTAAGAATCTGAAAAAGAAATTATTGATGTCTCTCTGTACGTGAATCAAGTAGATGTACAGCAGCAAGAAACAGAGCTTTGAAAATCAGCTGTAAACAACATAGTAATAAATTGAAAAAAATAAACGACAGAGAGACAGAGAAAACCTCTTACAACTTTTCCTCAGGGACGGTGATGCAACATGGATTGAACACATCTAGACCCACAGCAGGATGAGACATAAGGCTGGAAACTGTTCGCACTAAGAGAAATGTGGGGTTGGGTGAGGAAATGCACACCCTTTAAAGTAATACTACCTGGTACCCATTCAATGGGTCCCAAATCTGCAGGTTCAAGGAATCTTCCTACAGCTAAAACATGCATGGAAAACCCAGAGGACTGTACACCATGTGATCGGGAGATGTGTCTAAAATGCACCTCATTTATCCTCTCCTGGTGCTCCTGTTCATCATTCCAGCCACGTTACTTAGAATCTCCCCACTTAGAGAATCAGCACATTTAAACTTCTGTTTCACACATTTTGCAAATTGTGAGGAGGATGAACGGGAACAGGGGGAAACAATGAGAGAATAGTTGTAGGGGTTTGGACGGGCACATGTCACTCTAATTTCCCATTAAGAATAAGAATTAAAAAAAGGCTCAGCCCGCCTCGCCGGAGCCAAAATAGGGCCTGAAGCAATCCTGCAGTTTTGAGGCCAGCTCACAAAAGAGCAACTTAAAAAATGGAGCTCAGGGTCACTGCAATTCACAAACCTGCAGAGTTATAAATGAAAACTAACGTCCAAAAATATGTTGAGGTAAGGCAAAGAAGAGGATCTGAATGCAAGACAGAATTGCAAGAAACAGATTTCAAGAGATAGATTGGACTCGCCTTTAAAGCACATGAAAAGCGGCAGAATTTCGACAATGATGCAGTTGGCCCAAAAGGGAGTATGTGTTATTTCCTGAATATATCCAGGAAAAAACGCATACGCACTTTATGGGCAACCAAGCAAGCAAGCAATGCAAATGTGCACAACAAAGAAGTCTCATTTCCCACCGGTCAAAAGGGCCATCCGAAAAAATTGTAAAAACCAGAAATGCAGGACAGGCCATGGAGAACAGGGAGCCTTTATACGCTGATGGACAGTGTGTGAACTGCCGAGAGCCACTCTGGAGAAGTGTATGGTGGTTCCTAAATCATCTAAAAAACAGAGCGACAGAGCATAGGGCACTTCCAATCACGGGAGTATATCTAGGGAAGTCTAAAAATCAACAAGACACAAGCACACCACAGTTTAGGGCTACTCTGTTTACAAGAACCTCAACTTCAGTACACCTTAAATATCCCAGGAAAGAGAACAATGGATAAAGAAAATGTGGTACTTATGTACAATGGAATATCTCTTCACCATGAAATCAATGTAATAAGGCTAGTAGAAGGATAAAGAGTGGATTGAGGTCCGATAATACTACTTGAAATAAGTCAAACAGAAAAAGAAACATATCATAAGATATCACTTATAGAGGGAGGATAAATATGGCTGCACAAAAAATGATTTACAAAACAGAACAGTGTCTCACATTTAGAAAACACACTTATGTCAGCTTAAGGGGAAAGGAGAGGTGGGGTGATGCATAAAACCAGAGTTTGAAATTAGCACAGATACCGTTCAATAAACCAAATAGGTATCAGACAAGATCTACACCTTGCTCAATGAACTGGCCTCAACACACCCTATACACCACAGAGAAATATATCTGAGTAATAAGAATCTTAAAACCCATGTATTGATATATCTCCATAAGGGAATCAAGTGTGCGCAGAGCGGCACAAACACAGCAGTGAAAATGAGCTAAACCCCATTATAGGAATAAATTTTAAAACCAAAACGCAGAAACAATGAAAGAGAGAAAAATTCTTACAAAATTCGCTCAGGGGTTGTGATGCAACCTGGAATGACCACATATAAACCCACAGCTGGATAAGACATAAGGCTGGACACTTGGGGCTGAAAGGATTGGAGAGCTTTGGTGAGCAACTGCCGAAAGTTTAATGCAATACTTCATGCTACTTATTCCAAGGGTCCCAACACTCCAAGTTGAAGGGAATCTTCCTACAGCTAAACCATGCATGGGAAATCCAGCAGATGGTATACCATATGATCGGGAAAGGTTTCTAAAATGCACCTCATTTTCCTCTCCTGGGGCTCCGGATCAACATTCCAGCCACTTTACTAACAACATCTCCACATGGAGAGTCAATGCCTTTAAGTTCCGGTATCGCACAGTCTGCAGTTAGTGCGGAGGATGAATGGGAATAGGGGGAACCAGTGAGAAAATAGCTGTAGCGGTTTCAATGGGCACATGTCACTCTAATTTCACATCAGGAAGAAGAATTAACCAAAGGCAGAGCAAGGCGCCCCAGAAGAAGAATAGGGCCTGAAGAAATCCTGTGGATATGAGGCAAGATCACAAAAATAAGAGCTGAAAAATGGAGCTAAGGGCCACTGCAATTGAAAAACCTGCAGAGTTATAAAGGCCAACTATTTTCCAAACGTATATTGAGGTAAGGCTATGAAGAGGAACTGAGAGCAAGGCAGAACTGCAGGAAACCGATTTCAGGAGGTAGACTGGAATTGCACTGAAAACATATGAAAAGACTCAGAACGTCGACAATGATGCACTTGGCCAAAAAGGGCGTATGCGTTCTTTCCTGAATATATTCAGGAAGAAACGCATACGCCCTTTCTGGCCAACCAAGCAAGCTCGCAAAGGAAATCTGCACTACAATGAAGTCTCACTGCCCCCCCGGTCAAAGGGCCTTCTGAAAAAAGTGTAAAATCCAGAAAGGCAGGACAGGCCATGGAGAACTGGGAGCCTTGTTATGCTGATGGGCGAGATGTAAATGGCCAACAGCCACTCTGGAGAAGTGTATGGTGTTTCCTGAAACATCCAAAAAACTAAGCAACAGAGCCTAGGGCACTTCCACTTATGGTCCTATAGCTTAGGGAAATTAAAATCAAAAAGACACAGCCACCCCAAAGTTTGGGATGGCTCTGTTTACAAGAACCTCGTTTACGGTACAAGTTAAATATCGCAAAAAGCGAAAAATGGATAAAGAAGTTGTGGTACTTACGTACAATGCAATATCACTCAGCAATGAAATCTATGACATCAGGCCCGGAGCAGCATAATGAGTGGATTCAGGTACGATGATTCTAAGTGAAATTAGTCACACAGAAAAAGAAACATCATAAGATATCACTACTACACGGAATGTAAACTTGGCTACACAGGAACTGAATTACAAAACAGAACAGGGTCAAAAATGTAGAAAACCAACTTATGCTTGCTTAAGGGGAAAGCCGATATGGGGTGCTGCATGAAACCAGAGATTAAAATTGGCACAGATACCGTTCCATAAGCCAAAAATATAATAGACAAAAGGTACATCTTGCTCAACGAAGTGGACTCAACACCCTATATTAAACGCCTAGGAATATACCTGACTAGTAAGAATCTACCTGACTAGTAAGAATCTTAAAACCTATAGATTTATATGTCTCCGAAAGAGAATCAAGCGTGTGTACAGCGGCATAAACGCAGCAGTGATAGGATTGGTGAGGTTCGGTGAGCAAATGCAGACCCTTTGAAGTCATATTGCATGGTACCCATTCCATGGGTCTCAACTCTCCAGGTTTAAGGGATTCTTCCTTCAGCTAAAACATGCATGTGGAACCCAGAGTATGATCCACCGTGTGATCGGGAAACGTGTTCAAATGTGTCTCAGTTTTCGTCCCCTGGTACTCGGGTGCAACATTCCAGACGCTTTACTAACACTCTCCCCACTTGGAGAGTCAGTGCCTTTAACCTCCTGTATGGCCCAATTTGCAATTTCTGTGGAAAATGAACAGGAATAGGGAGAACCAATGAGAGACTAGGTGGAGGTGTCTGGACGGGCAAATTTAACTCTCATTTCCCACCAGGAAGAGGAATTAACCAAAGGCTCAGCATGTCCTGCCGGAATCAAACTAGGGCCTGAAGGAATCCTGCGGTGTTGCGGCCAGCTCACAAGAAAGCGAGTTGAAGAAAGGAGCTCAGGGGCACTGTAATTCACAAACCTGCAGAGTTATAAATGACAGCTATCTTCCAAAAATATACTGAAGTAAGGCTGCCAAGAGGAGTTGAAAGCGGGGCAGAATTGCAGGAAACCGATTTCAGGAGGTAGACTGGAATTGCATGTAAAGCATAGGAAAAGAGGCAGAACGTCCACAATGATGCACTTGGCCAAAAAGGGCGTATGCGTTTTTTCCTGAATATATTCAGGAAAAAACGCATACGCCCTTTTTGGCCAACCAAGCAAGCTTGCAAAGGAAATCTGCACTACAATGAAGTCTCACTGCCCCCCGGTCAAAAGGGCCATCTGAAAAAAGTGTAAAATCCAGAAAGGCAGGACAGGCCATGGAGAACTGGGAGCCTTGTTATGCTGATGGGCGGGATGTAAATTGCCAGCAGCCACTCTGGAGAAGTGTATGGTGTTTCCTGAAACATCCAAAAAACAAAGCAACAGAGCCTAGGGCACTTCCACTTATGGTCCTATAGCTTAGGGAAATTAAAATCAAAAAGACACAGCCACCCCAAAGTTTGGGACGGCTCTGTTTACAAGAACCTCGTTTACCGAACAAGTTCAATATCACAGAAAGCGAAAAATGGATAAAGAAGTTGTGGTACTTATGTACAATGCAATATCACTCAGCAATGAAATCTATGTCATCAGGCCCGTAGCAGCATAATGAGTGGATTCAGGTACGATGATTCTAAGTGAAATTAGTCACACAGAAAAAGAAACATCATAAGATATCACTAATACACGGAATGTAAACTTGGCTACACAAGAACTGAATTACAAAACAGAACAGGGTGTCAAATGTAGAAAATCAACTTATGCTTGCTTAAGGGGACGGGTGAGTTGGGGTGCTGCATAAAACCAGAGATTGAAATGAGCACAGATACCGTTCCATAAGCCAAATATGTAATAGACAAGAGCTACTCCTTGCTCAACGAAGTGGACTCAACACCCCATATTAAACGCCTAAGAATATACCTGACTAGTAAGAATCTACCTGACTAGTAAGAATCTTAAAACCTATGGATTTATATGTCTCCGAAAGAGAATCAAGCGTGTGTACAGTGGCATAAACGCAGCAGTGATAGGATTGCTGAGGTTCGGTGAGCAAATGCAGACCCTTTGAAGTCATATTGCATGGTACCCATTCCATGGGTCTCAACTCTCCCTGTTTAACGGATTCTTCCTTCAGCTAAAACATGCATGTGGAACCCAGAGTATGATCCACCGTGTGATCGGAAAACGTGTTCAAATGTGTCTCAATTTTCGTTTCCTGGTACTCGGGTGCAACATTCCAGACGCTTTACTAACACTCTCCCCACTTGGAGAGTCAGTGCCTTTAACCTCCTGTTTGGCCCAGTTTGCAATTTCTGTGGAAAATGAACAGGAATAGGGAGAACCAATGAGAGACTAGGTGGAGGTGTCCAGACGGGCAAATTTAACTCTCATTTCCAACCAGGAAGAGGAATTAACCAAAGGCTCAGCGTGCCATGCCGGAACCACACTAGGACCAGAAGCAATCCTGCGGTGCTGCGGCCAGCTCACAAGAAAGCGAGTTGAAGAAAGGAGCTCAGGGGCACTGTAATTCACAAACCTGCAGAGTTATAAAGGACAGCTATCTTCCAAAAATATATTGAAGTAAGGCTGCCAAGAGGAGTTGAAAGGGGGGCAGAATTGCAGGAAACCGATTTCAGGAGGTAGACTGGAATTGCATGTAAAGCATAGGAAAAGAGGCAGAACGTCCACAATGATGCACTTGGCCAAAAAGGGCGTATGCGTTTTTTCCTGAATATATTCAGGAAAAAACGCATACGCCCTTTTTGGCCAACCAAGCAAGCTTGCAAAGGAAATCTGCACTACAATGAAGTCTCACTGCTCCCAGGTCAAAAGGGCCATCTGTAAAAAGTGTAAAATCCAGAAAGGCAGGACAGGCCATGGAGAACTGGGAGCCTAGTTATGCTGATGGGCGGGATGTAAATTGCCAGCAGCCACTCTGGAGAAGTGTATGGTGTTTCCTGAAACATCCAAAAAACAAAGCAACAGAGCCTAGGGCACTTCCACTTATTGTCCTATAGCTTAGGGAAATTAAAATCAAAAAGACACAGCCACCCCAAAGTTTGGGATGGCTCTGTTTACAAGAACCTCGTTTACGGTACAAGTTCAATATCACAGAAAGCGAAAAATGGATAAAGAAATTGTGGTACTTACGTACAATGCAATATCACTCAGCAATGAAATCTATGTCAACAGGCCCGTAGCAGCATAATGAGTGGATTCAGGTACGATGATTCTAAGTGAAATTAGTCACACAGAAAAAGAAACATCATAAGATATCACTAATACACGGAATGTAAACTTGGCTACACAAGAACTGAATTACAAAACAGAACAGGGTGTCAAATGTAGAAAACCAACTTATGCTTGCTTAAGGGGACGGGTGAGTTGGGGTGCTGCATAAAACCAGAGATTGAAATGAGCACAGATACCGTTCCATAAGCCAAATATGTAATAGACAAGAGCTACTCCTTGCTCAACGAAGTGGACTCAACACTCCATATTAAACGCCTAAGAATCTACCTGACTAGTAAGAATCTTAAAACCTATGGATTTATATGTCTCCGAAAGAGAATCAAGCGTGTGTACAGCGGCATAAACGCAGCAGTGATAGGATTGCTGAGGTTCGGTGAGCAAATGCAGACCCTTTGAAGTCATATTGCATGGTACCCATTCCATGGGTCTCAACTCTCCAGGTTTAATGGATTCTTCCTTCAGCTAAAACATGCATGTGGAACCCAGAGTATGATCCACCGTGTGATCGGGAAACGTGTTCAAATGTGTCTCAGTTTTCGTCCCCTGGTACTCGGTTGCAACATTCCAGACGCTTTACTAACACTCTCCCCACTTGGAGAGTCCGTGCCTTTAACCTCCTGTTTGGCCCAGTTTGCAATTTCTGTGGAAAATGAACAGGAATTGGGAGAACCAATGAGAGACTAGGTGGAGGTGTCCGGACGGGCAAATTTAACTCTCATTTCCCACCAGGAAGAGGAATTAACCAAAGGCTCAGCATGCCGTGCCGGAACCAAACTAGGGCCTGAAGCAATCCTGCGGTGTTGCGGCCAGCTCACAAGAAAGCGAGTTGAAGAAAGGAGCTCAGGGGCACTGTAATTCACAAACCTGCAGAGTTATAAAGGACAGCTATCTTCCAAAAATATATTGAAGTAAGGCTGCCAAGAGGAGTTGAAAGGGGGGCAGAATTGCAGGAAACCGATTTCAGGAGGTAGACTGGAATTGCATGTAAAGCATAGGAAAAGAGGCAGAACGTCCACAATGATGCACTTGGCCAAAAAGGGCGTATGCGTTTTTTCCTGAATATATTAAGGAAAAAACGCATACGCCCTTTTTGGCCAACCAAGCAAGCTTGCAAAGGAAATCTGCACTACAATGAAGTCTCACTGCTCCCCGGTCAAAAGGGCCATCTGTAAAAAGTGTAAAATCCAGAAAGGCAGGACAGGCCATGGAGAACTGGGAGCCTAGTTATGCTGATGGGCGGGATGTAAATTGCCAGCAGCCTCTCTGGAGAAGTGTATGGTGTTTCCTGAAACATCCAAAAACAAAGCAACAGAGCCTAGGGCACTTCCACTTATTGTCCTATAGCTTAAGGAAATTAAACTCAAAAAGACACAGCCACCCCAAAGTTTGGGACGGCTCTGTTTACAAGAACCTCGTTTACGGTACAAGTTCAATATCACAGAAAGCGAAAAATGGATAAAGAAATTGTGGTACTTACGTACAATGCAATATCACTCAGCAATGAAATCTATGTCAACAGGCCCGTAGCAGCATAATGAGTGGATTCAGGTACGATGATTCTAAGTGAAATTAGTCACACAGAAAAAGAAACATCATAAGATATCACTAATACACGGAATGTAAACTTGGCTACACAAGAACTGAATTACAAAACAGAACAGGGTGTCAAATGTAGAAAACCAACTTATGCTTGCTTAAGGGGACGGGTGAGTTGGGGTGCTGCATAAAACCAGAGATTGAAATGAGCACAGATACCGTTCCATAAGCCAAATATGTAATAGACAAGAGCTACTCCTTGCTCAACGAAGTGGACTCAACACTCCATATTAAACGCCTAAGAATCTACCTGACTAGTAAGAATCTTAAAACCTATGGATTTATATGTCTCCGAAAGAGAATCAAGCGTGTGTACAGCGGCATAAACGCAGCAGTGATAGGATTGCTGAGGTTCGGTGAGCAAATGCAGACCCTTTGAAGTCATATTGCATGGTACCCATTCCATGGGTCTCAACTCTCCAGGTTTAATGGATTCTTCCTTCAGCTAAAACATGCATGTGGAACCCAGAGTATGATCCACCGTGTGATCGGGAAACGTGTTCAAATGTGTCTCAGTTTTCGTCCCCTGGTACTCGGTTGCAACATTCCAGACGCTTTACTAACACTCTCCCCACTTGGAGAGTCAGTGCCTTTAACCTCCTGTTTGGCCCAGTTTGCAATTTCTGTGGAAAATGAACAGGAATTGGGAGAACCAATGAGAGACTAGGTGGAGGTGTCCGGACGGGCAAATTTAACTCTCATTTCCCACCAGGAAGAGGAATTAACCAAAGGCTCAGCATGCCGTGCCGGAACCAAACTAGGGCCAGAAGCAATCCTGCGGTGTTGCGGCCAGCTCACAAGAAAGCGAGTTGAAGAAGGAGCTCAGGGGCACTGTAATTCACAAACCTGCAGAGTTATAAATGACAGCTATCTTCCAAAAATAGATTGAAGTAAGGCTGCCAAGAGGAGTTGAAAGCGGGGCAGAATTGCACAAAACCGATTTCAGGAGGTAGACTGGAATTGCATGTAAAGCATAGGAAAAGAGGCAGAACGTCCACAATGATGCACTTGGCCAAAAAGGGCGTATGCGTTTTTTCCTGAATATATTCAGGAAAAAACGCATACGCCCTTTTTGGCCAACCAAGCAAGCTTGCAAAGGAAATCTGCACTACAATGAAGTCTCACTGCCCCCAGTCAAAAGGGCCATCTGAAAAAAGTGTAAAATCCAGAAAGGCAGGACAGGCCATGGAGAACTGGGAGCCTTGTTATGCTGATGGGTGGGATGTAAATTGCCAGCAGCCACTCTGGAGAAGTGTATGGTGTTTCCTGAAACATCCAAAAAACAAAGCAACAGAGCCTAGGGCACTTCCACTTATGGTCCTATAGCTTAGGGAAATTAAAATCAAAAAGACACAGCCACCCCAAAGTTTGGGACGGCTCTGTTTACAAGAACCTCGTTTACCGAACAAGTTCAATATCACAGAAAGCGAAAAATGGATAAAGAAGTTGTGGTACTTATGTACAATGCAATATCACACAGCAATGAAATCTATGTCATCAGGCCCGTAGCAGAATAATGAGTGGATTCAGGTACGATGATTCTAAGTGAAATTAGTCACACAGAAAAAGAAACATCATAAGATATCACTAATACACGGAATGTAAACTTGGCTACACAAGAACTGAATTACAAAACAGAACAGGGTGTCAAATGTAGAAAACCAACTTATGCTTGCTTAAGGGGACGGGTGAGTTGGGGTGCTGCATAAAACCAGAGATTGAAATTAGCACAGATACCGTTCCATAAGCCAAATATGTAATAGACAAGAGCTACTCCTTGCTCAACGAAGTGGACTCAACACCCCATATTAAACGCCTAAGAATATACCTGACTAGTAAGAATCTACCTGACTAGTAAGAATCTTAAAACCTATGGATTTATATGTCTCCGAAAGAGAATCAAGCGTGTGTACAGCGGCATAAACGCAGCAGTGATAGGATTGGTGAGGTTCGGTGAGCAAATGCAGACCCTTTGAAGTCATATTGCATGGTACCCATTCCATGGGTCTCAACTCTCCCTGTTTAAGGGATTCTTCCTTCAGATAAAACATGCATGTGGAACCCAGAGTATGATCCACCGTGTGATCGGAAAACGTGTTCAAATGTGTCTCAGTTTTCGTTTCCTGGTACTCGGGTGCAACATTCCAGACGCTTTACTAACACTCTCCCCACTTGGAGAGTCAGTGCCTTTAACCTCCTGTTTGGCCCAGTTTGCAATTTCTGTGGAAAATGAACAGGAATAGGGAGAACCAATGAGAGACTAGGTGGAGGTGTCCGGACGGGCAAATTTAACTCTCATTTCCCACCAGGAAGAGGAATTAACCAAAGGCTCTGCGTGCCATGCTGGAACTAAATTAGGGCCTGAGGAGATCCTGCGGTGTTGCGGCCAGCTCACAAGAAAGCGAGTTGAAGAAAGGAGCTCAGGGGCACTGTAATTCAGAAACCTTCAGAGTTATAAATGACAGCTATCATCCAAAATTATGCTGAAGTAAGGCTGCGAAGAGGACTTGAATGCAGGGCAGAATTGCTGGAAATTGATTTCAAAACGTACACGGGAGTAGCTCTTAAAGCATAGGAAAAGAGACAGAACTTGGAAAATAATGCACTTGGCAAAAAAGGGCATATGTGTTTTATCCAGAGCTCTCATAACTGAGGGGAGGAGATTCCCAGCAGGCTCCAACTGCCACCTGAGGGCTCACATTGCCAAGGCAACGTTAGCATGCCAGGCAGGAGTTACCTCACAGCAGAGGTCCCACCTCACAGAAGGGTGAGAAACCCAGCCAACATCAGACTCTCACCAGAGGGCCCACATCACCAAGGGGATGGGAACCAGGCAGGAGTGTCTTCACATCAGTGGGGCCACATCATCCAAAGCTGAGGTACTCAGCACATGTGTCCTCAAACCAGAGGACCCACATCACCAAGGACCTCGGAGTGAGGCAGGCAGGAGTAGCCTCACAACACTGGGCACATAGAATAAAAAAGTGAGGAATCCAGCAGTTGGAACCTCCCAGCAGGCGGCCCAGAGCACCGAGGCTATGGGATCCAGGCCACAGTGAACTCACAGAAGAGGGCCCATGTCATGAAACTGAGCAACCCAGCCATTGGGACCTCAGAGCAGGAGGCCCACATCCCCATGGGGATGGAATTCTGGTAGGAGTGTCCTCGCACCACTGAGAACGTATCAGAAAATTTTGGGCGACCAGCAGTTAGGGCCTGGCACCAGAGGACCCTCATCACCAAGGGAAGGAGGCTCCCAGCAGGCTCCAACTGCCACCAGAGGGCTGACGTCGCCAAGGCGATGTGTGCCAACCAGGCACGAATGACCTCACAGCAGAGGGTCCACCTCAGAGAAGTGTGACGAACCCAGTCAGGATCAGACTCGCACCAGAGGGCCCACATCACCAAATGGATTGGAACCAGGCAGGAGTGTCCTCACATGAGTAGGGCCACATCATCTAAAGGTGAGGAACCCAGAACATGTGGCTTCAAACCATAGGACACCCATCACCAAGGGGCTGGGAGTGAGGCAGGCAGGAGGAGCCTCATAACAGAGGGCCCAAAAATAAGAAAGGTGAGGAATCCAGCAGTTGGAACCTCCCAGCAGGCGGCCCAGAGCACAGAGGCTAGAGGAACCAGGCCAGAGTGAACTAACACCAGACAGCCCACATCATGAAACTGTGAGCAACCCAGACATTGGGACCTCAGAGCAGAAGGCCCACATCCCCATGGTGATGGGAACATGACAGGAGTGTCCTGGCATCACTGGGCTCACATCAGAAAACGTGGGGTGCTCAGAAGTTAGGGCCTGACGCTAGAGGGCACTCATCACCGAGAGGAGGAGGCTCCCAGCAGGCTCCAGCTGCCACCAGAGGGCCAACGTCGCCAAGGCGATGTGTGCCAGCCTGGCAGGAGTGACCTCACAGCAGAGGGCCCACCTCACAGAAGGGTGAGGAACACAGCCAGGATCAGACTCTCACCAGAGGGCCCACATCACCAAGGGGATGGGAACCAGGCAGGAGTGTCCCCACACCAGTGGGACAACATCATCGAAAGGTGAGGATCCCAGCACATGTGTCCTCAAACCAGAGGAACCACATCACCAAGGGGTTCGGAATGAGGCTGGCAGGACTGGCCTCACAACACAGGGTCCATAGAATATAAAAGTTGAGGAATCCAGCAGTTGGAACCTCCCAGCAAGTGGCCCAGAGCACCGAGGCTATGGGATCCAGGCCGCAGTGAACTCACAGCAGAGGGCCCACATCATGAACCTGTGAGCAGCCCAGCTGTTGGGACCTCAGAACAGAAGGCCCACATCCCCATTGGGATGGGAACCTGGCAGGAGTGGCTTTGCACCACTTAGCACATATCAGAAAATGTTAGGAGCCCAGCAGTTAGGGCCTGATGCCAGGGGGCCCTCATAACTGAGGGGAGGAGACTCCCAGCAGGTTCCAACTGCCAACAGAGGGCCCACGTCTACAAGGTGGCATGCACCAGCCAGGCAGTAGTGACCTCACAGCAGAGGGCCTATCTCACAGAAGGGTGAGGAACCGAGGCAGGATGAGACTCTCACCAGAGGGCCCACAACACCAAGGGGATGGGAACCAGTCAGGACTGTCCTCCCACCAGTGGGACCACATCATCGAAAGGTGAGGAACCCAGCACATGTGGCCTCATATCAGAGGACATACATCACAAAGGGGATGGGAGTGAGGCAGGTAGGAGTAGCCTAAAAACAGAGGGCCCAAAGAATAAAAAAAGTGAGGAATCCAGCATTTGGAACCTCCCAGCAGGCGGCCGAGAGCACAGAAGCTATGGGATGCAGGCAGGAGTTAACTAACACCAGAGAGCCCACATCATGAAACTGTGAGCAACCCAGGCATTGGGACCTCAGAGCAGAAAGCCCACATCCCCATGAGGATGGGAACCTGACAGGAGTGTCCTGGCATCACTGGGCTCACATCAGAAAACGTGGGGAGCCCAGCAGTTAGAGCCTGATGCTAGAGGGCCATCATCACCGAGGGCAGGAGGCTCCCAGCAGGTTCCATGTGCCAACAGAGGGCCCACGTCGCCAAGGTGATGTGTGCAAGTCAGGCAGGATTGACCTCACAGCAGAGGGCCTACCTCACAGAAGAGTGAGGAACTCAGCCAGGATAAGACTGTCACCAGAAGGCCCACATCACCAAGGGGATGGGAACCAGGCAGGAGTGTCCTCACACCAGTGGGGCCACATCATTGAAAGTTGCCTAACCCAGCACATGTGGCCTCAAACCAGAAGACCCACATCACGAAGGGGTTGCGAGTGAGGCAGGCAGGAGGAGCATCACAACACAGGACCCATAGAATACAAAAGTTGAGGAATCGAGCAGTTGGAACCTCCCAGCAGGCAGCCAAGACCACAGAGGCTATGGGATCCAGGCCACAGTGAACTAACACCAGAGAGCCCACATCATGAAATTGTGATCAACCCAGCCGTTGGAACCTCAGAGCAGAAGGCCCACATCCCCATGGGGATGGGAACCTAAGAGGAGTGCTTGAGCAACACTGGGCTCACTAAGAAAAGTTGGGGAGCCCAGCAGTTAGGGCCTGACGTCAGAGGGCCCTCATCACAGAGCTGAGGAGGCTCCCAGCAGGGTCCAATTGCCACCAGAGGGCTCATGTCAACAAGGCGAGGTGAGCAACCCAGGCAAGAGTTACCTGATAGTAGAGGGCCCACCTCACAGATGGGTGAGGAACCCAGCCAGGATCAGACTCTCACCAGAGGGCCCACATCACAAAGGGGATGGGACCCAGTCAGGATTATCCTCACACCAGTGGGGCCTCATCATCTTAAGGTGAGGAACCCAGCACATGTGTCCTCAAACCAGAGGACCCACATCACCAAGGGCCTTGGAGTGAGGCAGGCAGGAGTAGCCTCACAACACAGGGCACATAATATAAAAAACGTGAGGATTCCAGCATTTAGACCTTCCAGCAGGCGGCCCAGAACACCGAGGCTATGGGATCCAGGCCACAGTGAACTCACAGCAGAGGGCCCACATCACAAAACTGTGAGCAACCCAGGAGTTGAGACCTCAGCGCAGAAGGACCACATCCCCATGGGAATGGGAACCTGGCTGGAGTGTCCTCGCACCACTGGGCGCACATCAGAAAATGTGGGGAGCCCACCATTTAGGGCCTGACGCCAGAGGGCCGTCATCACCGAGAGGAGGAGGCGCCCTGCACGCTCCAACTGCCACCAGAGGGCTCACGTCTCCAAGGTGACGTGTGCCAGCCAGGCAGGAGTGACCTCACAGCAGAGGGCCTACCTCACAGAACGTTGAGGAACCCAGCCAGGATTAGACTCTCGCCAGAGGGCCCACCTCACCAAGGGGATGGGAACCAGGCAGGAGTGTCCTCACACGAGTGGGGTCACATCATCGAAAGGTGAGGAACGCAGCACATGTGGCCTCAAGCCATAGGACAGTCATCACCAAGGGGCTGGCAGTGAGGCAGGCAGGAGGAGCCTCACAACAGAGGGCACATAGAATAAAAAAGTTGAGGAATCCAGCAGTTGGAACCTCCCAGCAGGCGGCTCAGAGCACCGATGATAAGGGATCCTTGCCGGAGTGAACTCACAGCAGAGGGCCCACATCATGGTACTGTGAGCAAGCCAGCCGTTTTGACCTCAGAGCAGAAGGCCCATATCGCCATGGGGATGGGAACCTGGCAAGAGTCTCCTCACTCACTTGGCGCACATCAGAAAATGTGGGGAGCCCAGCAGTTATGGCCTAAGGCAAGAGGGCCCTCATCACCGAGGGGAGGAGGATCCCAGCACACTCCAACTGCCACCAGAGGGCCCACGTCGCCAAGGTGACGTGTGCCAGACAGGCATGATTGACCTCACAGCAGAGGGCCCACCTCACAGAAGGGTGAGGAACCCAGCCAGGATCAGACTCTCACCTGAGGGCCCACATCAGCAAGGGGATGGGAACCAGTCAGGACTGTCTTCCCTCCAGTGGGGTCACATCATCGAAAGGTGCGGAACCCAGCACATGTGGTCTCAAATCAGAGGACACATATCACAAAGGGAATGGGAGTGAGGCAGGCAGGAGTAGCCTAAAAACAGAGGGCCCAAAGAATAAGAAAGGTGAGGAATCCAGCAGTTGGAACCTCCCAGCAGGCGGCCCAGAGCACAGAAGCTATGGGATGCAGGCAGGAGTGAACTAACAGCAGAGAGCCCACATCATGAAACTGTGAGCAACCCAGGCTTTGGGACCTCAGAGCAGAAGGCCCACACCCCAATGGGGATGTGAACCTGGCTGGAGTGTCCTCGCACCACTGGGCGCACATCACAAAATGTAGGGAGCCCAGCAGTTAGGGCCTGATGCCAGAGGGCCCTCATCACCGAGGAGAGGAGGCTCCCAGCAGGCTCCAAGTGCCACCAGAGGGCTCATGTCCACAAGGCGAGGTGAGCAAGCCAGGCAAGAGTGACCTCACATCAGACGGCCTACCTCACAGATGGGTGAGGAACCCAGCCGGGATCAGACTCTCAACAGAGGGCCCACATCACCAAGGGGATGTGAACCAGGCAGGAGTCTCCTAAGACCATTGGTCCCACATCATCGAAAGGTGAGGAACCCAGCACATGTGGCCTCAAACCAGACGACACACATCACGAAGGGGCTGGGAGTGAGGCAGGCAGGAGGATCCTCACAACAGAGGGCCCAAAAAATTAAAAAAGTGAGGAATCCAGCAGTTGGAACCTCCCAGCAGGCAGCCAAGAGCACAGAGGCTATGGGATCCAGGCTTCTGTGAACTAACACCAGAGAGCCCACATCATGAAAATGTGAACAACCCAGCCGTTGGGACCTCAGAGCAGAAGGCCCACATCCCCATGGAGATGGGATCCTAAGAGGAGTGCCAAAGCATCACTGGGCTCCCTAAGAAAAGTTGGTGAGCCCAGCAGTTAGGGCCTGACGCAAGAGGACCCTCATCACCGGGGGAAGAGATTCCCAGCACGCTCCAACTGCCACCACACGGCTGACTTCACCAAGGCAATGTGTGCCAGCCATGCAGGAGTGACCTATCAGCAGAGGGTCTCCCTCACAGGTGGGTGAGGAACAAAGCCAGGAACAGACTCTCACCAGGGGGTCCACATAACCACGTGGATGAGAACCAAGCAGGAGTGTCCTCACACTAGTGGGGCCACATCATTGAAAGGTGAGGAACCCAGCAAAAGTGGCCACAAACCAGAGGACCCACATCACCAAGGGGTTGAGAGTGAGGTAGGTGTCTGGACGGGCATATTTAACACTCATTTCCCACCAGGAAGAGGAATTAACCAAAGGCTCAGCGTGCCCTGCCAGAAGCAGATTAGGGCCTGAAGCAGTCTTGCGGGTTTGCGGCCTGCTCACAAGAAAGCGAGTTGAAGAAAGGAGCTCAGGGGCCCTGTAATTCACAAACCTGCAGAGTTATAAATGACAGATAACGTCCAAAAATATATTGAAGTAAGGCTGCGAAGAGGACTTGAAAGCGGGGCAGAATTGCAGGAAACCGAATTCAGGAGGTAGACTGGATTTGCATTTAAAGCATAGGAAAAGAGGCAGAACATCGACAATGATGCACTTGGCAACAAAGGGCGTATGAGTTTGTTCCTGAATATATTCAGGAAAAAACACATACGCCCTTTTTGGCAAACCAAGCAAGCTTGCAATGGAAATCTGAACTACTATGAAGTGTCACTTCCCCCCGGTCTAAAGGGCCACTGAGAAAAGTGTAAAATCCAGAAAGGCAAGACAGGCCATGGGGAAAAAGGAGCCTTGTTATGCTTATGGGCGGGATGTACATTGCCAACAGCCACTCTGGAGAAGTGTATGGTGTTTCCTGATACATCTGAAAAACAAAGCAACAGAATCTAGGGCATTTCCACTTATGGTCCTATAGCTTAGGGAAATTAAAATCAAAAAGACACAGCCACCCCAAAATTTACAACGGCTCTGTTTACAGGAGCCTCTTCTACAGTACAAGTTAAATATCCCAGAGAACAAATAATTGATAAAGAAGTTGCGGTACTTATGTACAACAGAATACCACTCAGCAATGAAATCTGTGTCACCAGGCCTGTACCAGCATAATGAGTGGATTGAGGCATGATGATTCTAAGTGAAATAAGTCACACAGAAAAAGAAACATCATAAGGTATCACTAATGCACGGAATGTAAACTTGGCTACACATGAACTGAATTACAAAACAGAACAGGGTCTCAAGTTTAGAAAACCAACTTATGCTTGCTTAAGGGGAAAGGTGAGTTGGGGTGCTGCATAAAACCAGAGTTTGAAATTAGCACAGATACCGTTCCATAAGCCAAATATGTAATAGACAAGACCTACCCGTTGCTCAACGAAATGGACTCAACAATGAGGTATCACCTCACACCTGTTAGAATGGGCATCATCTGAAAATCTACAAACAACAAATGCTGGAAAGGGTGTGGAGAAAAGGAACACTCTTCCACTATTGTTGGGAATATAAATTGATACAGTCACTATGGAGAACAATATGGAGTTTCTTAAGAAACTAATAATAGAATTACCATATGATACAGCAATCCCAGGACTGGACATATACTCAGACAAAACCATAAATCAAAAAGAGACATTCACCGCAATGTTCATTGCATCACTATTTACAATATCGAGGTAATGGAAGCAACCTAAATGCCCACAGACAGACGAATGCATAAAGCTGTGGTACATATATAAAATGGAATATTACTAAGCCATGAAAGGAATGAAATTGGGTCATTTGTAGAGACGTCGATGGATCTAGAGACTGTCCTACAGAGTGAAGTAAGTCAGAAAGAGAAAAACAAATCTTGTATATTCATGCATATATGTGGAACCTAGAAAAACTGTACAGATTAACCATTTTGCAAGGCATAAATAGAGCAACAGATGTAGACAACAATCGTATGGACAACAAGGGGGGAAAGCTCTTGGAGGGGTGGTGGTGGGAGGAGTTGAGAGATTGGGATTGGCATGTAAACATTTATATGTATAAAATAGATAACCAATGAGAACCTGCTGTATAAAAATATAAAATAAAATTCAAAATTAAAAAGAAATAAAATTTAAAAAATAAAACAGAAAAAACAATTATTCCCTTCACATACATGTATTTATATGAATAAATTATTTCCATGCTTATATCTGTAAATACAAAAAAGAGGAATAAAATCTACCTTGAACCAAAAACGAAAAAGAGAAAAAAAAAAACAGAACCCACCAGTTACTCAGAGGAAAACCGTATCAGGGCACTTGCTCCAGTTGTAAACAATTCTGAAGTTGGTCAGTGGTGGGGAATCGTCTCCCATTCAGCCAGCAGCCCCCACACAACAAGCGTCCTCATTGCAAAGCTGGGGCACCGTGCCGAGGCATCTGTGAGTAAACGTGAGCTGAGCCCCAGGCCACTTGCTGCTGAACTGTTCCCACCCTTCCCAGGTAAAACACCTGAATATATACAAGGACTTGAAAGCCTAGAGGAAGGGCCATGGAGCCACACGAGTGACAGCATGCCAGCTGACTTGGTGCCTGCAGGCCAGCCAGGATGGTCCTGGCCCTGGGTGCTCTTCTGGAAGATTTCCATTTCCCTGCCTGAGATACCCGTCCTGTCCCTGCCCCCACTGCTTTTTTCCTTCCTCACCTCTGCCCAGGGAGAAATTCCAGCAGCAGGTATGGGTGACACATCCTCTTCTTTAGCAGGTGGCAGCCTGGCATCTGCTGCAGAAAGTCCAGCAGAGCCCCACTCACACTGGGCCACCCACAAAGCCGTGGCCTCTCACTCCCTCCCACCAGCCCAGCCCCGAGACTGCTGACAGGGCAGAGAAAATGGCGTCAGGCACAGCTGCAGGGGCTTTTGCTGCCTGGAGTGGTATTTATATTGATCTCAACCCAGGCACACCTGGGGAGGGCTGGCCAGCATGGTAAGGCTGCCCAGGTAGCCAATCATCACCCCTCAGGGGCTCACAGTTGCAGAAAATGGAACTTGCTGAACCGGCCAGGTCCAAGGAACAGGTGTGGGCTCCTGAGAGTCAGGATAGACAAGGGGCTGCAGCTTTGGCTTGTTTTCTAATCATTTTATCTGGCCCATGAGTGGGAGACAACTTCAAGAAAACCCTCTCCTAATGAGAGGAACCCAGGAGTCAGGGAGAGGAGGGGTGGGTGGTGGTTGGAGACAGAGGCCTGGTGCCCTGGGTGCAGTGGAAGTCTCTGGAAGACCAGGTGGAGGGAGGCCACACAGAGTGATGCCCAGGGTCACAGACCTGTCGGAGCTGCTGTTTGTTAGTTCAAGTCCTGCTCTGAGGTGCTCTGTGTCAGCTCTGAGCGACAGGTGAGCTGGGGGTGCTCTTCAATGAGGGCTATGTGCACGGTTCCTGTGTGCCCAGCCCTGCCACGGTACCTGCAAGGGTAGCTCTGTATCCTGGGAGGGGCCTGACCATGAGAGCCCCGTGGGCTGGGTTGGGGGTGGGGTACCTGCCCAGGAGAGCTCCATATCCTGGGATTGGCCTGACCACGAGAGCCCCATGGGCTGCTGGGGACCTGGTAAAGGATGTCAGGACAGTCAGTGAAGCCACCGAGGATATACCTCCAGTTGCTCCTGATTCCTACACCCTGCTGGTCATTCTACCAACCACCAGGACATGGTATTCTGTATTAGTCTTCAATGATGCCTTCTTTTGTATTCCATTAGTCCCAGAGTCACAAGAAATTTTGGCTTGTGAGTGGCAGGACTCAACATACAACTAAAACAATACTTCCGGGCCGTCTTGCCCCAAGGGTTCAAAAATTCCCACACCATCTTTGGGGAAAGCTTAGCTAACGACCGAAAAGTTCTACCTCTGGAAAAGGAAACCCTCCTTCAATATGCAGACGACATTCTGATTGCCAGCCCTACTAAGGAGGCCTCTGAACTACCAAGCCAATAAAGGATAGAAGTTGTCCAAGAAAAAGCTCAAATATCACAGACTGCGGTGACCTGCCTGGGCTTCATTCTCACACAAGGTCAGAGAAGCCCATCCCAGGAAAGGGAAGAAACCATTTGCAGCCTTACCCCTTTCTAAAACTAGAAGACAGCTTAGGGGTTCCTGGGGAGGCCAGGGTTTGCTGCTTCTGGATCCCTAACTACAGTCTACTAGTTGGGCCTCTATATGAAACACTGAAAGGAAAAGATGATGATCCTTTTGAACAGAATCCAGAAGTGGCCTTTCAAGAATGGAAAGAGCAGTCAATTCAGACCCTTGCCCTGGAACTCCCTAATTGAGCTAAACCCTTTGACCTTTCCATTCCCGGTGAAAGGTGAATCGCCATTGGAGAATTAGTGCAAAAACTGGGACCACTTGAAATGGAACAACGCAAGAATGCCATCCAGGTAGGATAAACTACAGTCACCAAGGGGCTTGGCCCACTGCCACATCTGGCCAAGATACTGGCGGTATCTAAAAACCTGGAAATCAGCAGCCCAAAAGGCCACCTCCCTCCTAAGGGAAAAGGACCCCACGTGGTGATCCTAATCACCAACCATGCCCTGAAGTTGCAGGGTTCGCTCCGTGGGCACACCGACCTCGAGTGAGGAGGCCCTCCAACTCCAACATCCAGAGAGATAACCGGAGGCAACAGGGCACCATGACGACTCATGTGAACATCACTTGACCTGGAGTTTCTCTCATAAAACAACAATAGTGTGTCCCGAAGGAGTAGACTACTGCTTGCAGGACTTCCTGCACCCGGAGGGGAGCTAATAATCTTGGCGGGGGAACCGTATATCACACTGTCACCATAGAAAAGCCTACAGACACCGTGATGATGGTGGCCAATAAGACCGGCTGGACTCCTGTTTACTTCAAAAGGCTGTTGACTCAGTGGCCATCATGGTCCTTGATCACCACTGACCCTGGACTGTCTGGGAGTTGAGCGGGCAGGGCTCTGACACCTGGTGCTGTTTTTATGTTAATTCAGGGGCCTAATTGAAGAAAGAGCAGACTACTGGTCAGAGCATCTAGGCTGGCAGAAACGGTCAGCCTAAGGTGGCCGAACAAATGTGGGGCGGGGTGAAACCGGCCCCCACAGCGTCTCTGCACATCTCTTTCCTGGACCCTTAAAGGTCATTAGAATCTATAACACTTCCAATGCTGGTGCTCAGGCGGACGAGCAGGGAGGCAGGGGTCCTGGGGCCAATCAACGTCACCTGGAGGCTGCTGGGGAGAAGTTCTGACCCTCGTCCCCTGGTATGAGGGCTCCCAACTCAGCACTCAGCAGTTACAGAAGAAGGGTCTGCACCCTCAGCACTCCAAGAATGAGGAACGGGACAAAAGGCAGAGGAGGGGTTTGTCCCCAGCAAAGCCCATTAAAAATCCCTGGGAGATAAAAATAGAATCTGGGCAATAAAGTCAAGTCTGACCTTTTTTATCCTTTGTGCTTTGTCTAATTTCACGTGCTCCTAGGGTCCCGCATGCAGAGGTTCCACACCCGGCACTTCAGACCAGATTTCCTGGTGCAGAATGGCTGGGTCGACACCTCAGCTCCTGGGGCCCAGTGCAGACTCCGAGATATAGAGCCTGAGCTGCAGCCAACCCGGCCCTTGAGAGCTCCGCCCCCTCCCTCCCACTGACTCTGACAGGATCTCTACACAGCAGCCCAGCCCACAGCCCACGGGGTAGTGCATGCTCTCACCTCTCCATTCTCTGATGAAAATATAAAGTTTCCTTTGCTTGGGAACCAAACTCAGTCTCGATCTGTTGGCCCCAATGACACTGGGCAGGGGGACCCTTGTTGGGGTCCACTCTGGAGGATCAGTAACAGAAATTGAGACTATTGTAACTTCAATGAACAGATGTGTGAGCCAAACTGTAGTTAACATAGAACAGTTTATAAGGCTCGGGTAAAATAAGATGTTTCTAACACTTCCATTTGATATTTCCATCACTTTATTATAAGCAAGTTCAGTGAGAAGGTTTGTCCTATTTGTCAGGTCAATATTAGAGAAATGAAGTGATTTCTTTCCAAGGATGTACATCTAATAATCTTGGTTAAAGCTTCAATCTTGTTTTAAATGCTTTTCCATTGAAAATGATACCTCTCTTTCAGCTCCCCCATTTCTGAGAAGTATAAAATCTTATAATTTATTATTACCAAAGGGGAAAGGTGGGAGGAGGGATAAATTAACAGTTTGGAATTAACACATACACACTGCTATGTATAAAATAGATCATCAACAAGGAACTACTGTATAGCACAGGGAACTACACTCAATATTGTGCAATAACCTATAAGGGGAAATAATCGGAAAAAGAATAGATATTTTTATTGACATCATCTATCAATGACAGTTAAAGTGTAACCTAAGGGAAGCCGGTGGTGAGTGCTTCTGACCCTGAAGACTTCAGTCATCTAAAGTTTGGACTCTGCCTACTTCCCAAGGCCCTTAATGAACATATGTGTAGCCGTAGCTTAAAAAACTCCCCAGTTTGGGTTTCGGGGAGACACTGATTTTGAAAAAGCCCTGGTGTTCTCCTTACATGAATGGGACTCTTCCTACTGCTAAAACATGTCTGTCACATCCAGAGGATGGTATACCGTCTGATCGGGAAGAGTTTGGAAAAGGCATCTCATCTCCTCATCTCCTGGTGCTCGGGTTCACCCCTCCAGCGTCTTTACTAACAGTCTCCCCACTTGGAGATGTCAACACTGTCAACATCCTGTTGCGTACAGTTTGGAATTTGTCCAGAGGATGAAGCGGAAGGATGAGGAACAATGAGAGACAAGTCCTAGGTGTTCAGACAGGCACATGTCACTCTAATTTCCAATCAGGAAGATGAATTGACCAAAGGCCAGGGTTGCCCATGGAAACAGTATAGGGCTTGAGGAAATCCCACTGCTTTGTGGCCAGTTCCCATAAACACAAGTTGAACAATGGAACTCAGGGGCAGTAAAATTCACGAAACTGCAGAGTTGAAAATATCTATCACTGAAAAATGTCTTGAGGAAAGTCAGAGAAAAGGATTGGCAAGCAAGGGAGAATGGCAGGAAAGGGATTTGAGGAGGTAGAAAGGACTCGCCATTAAGCACAAGAAAAGGGGCTGAACATTTCCGACATTGCAGTTGGCCAAAAAGGCTGTATGCGTTTTTTTCTGTATATATTCAAGAAAAGGGCATACACTTTTTTAGCCAACCAAACAGGTGGGCACTGGAAATCAATACTACAAAAGATATCACTTCGCATCAGTCAGAAGAGCCATCCTCATAAAGTGTAAACGCCAGAAATGCAGGACAGGGCAAGGAGAGGAGGGAGCCCTGTGAGGCTTATAGTGGAAATGTATATTGCCAACGGCCATTCTGGAGAACTGTATTGTGTTTACTAAAGCATCTAAAAAATGAGCTACAGAGCATAGGGCACTTGCACTCATGGGCGTATATCTTGGGAAAAACAAAAATCGAGAGGACACAGGCACCCCAATGTTTACTGCCTCTCTGTTTAAAAGATCCTCGACTAGGATATAACTTAAATGTCTCTGGAGGGAAAAAATGGATAGAGATGTGGTACTTATGTAGAGTGGAATATTACTCAGCCTGGAAATCAATGAAATATGGCCAGTTGTAACAACTCCGGAGGAGTTACGTATGATCATTCTAAGTGACATAAATATGTAGAAAACACGTGTAAGGCTGCTAAACGGGAAAGGTGGGGAGGGGTGAGGCATCATCCAGGAGGTTGAAATTAGCAAAGATACCATTCCAAATACCAAACTGATAATCAACAAGGCCTACACGGTAACTAAAAGAACTGCACTCAGCACACTCAAGTCACCGGAAAAGAATATCTATGACTGGTAAGAATCTGAAAAAGAAATTATTGATGTCTCTCTGTACGTGAATCAAGTAGATGTACAGCAGCAAGAAACAGAGCTTTGAAAATCAGCTGTAAACAACATAGTAATAAGTTGAAAAAAATAAACGACAGAGAGACAGAGAAAACCTCTTACAACTTTTCCTCAGGGACGGTGATGCAACATGGATTGAACACATCTAGACCCACAGCAGGATGAGACATAAGGCTGGAAACTGTTTGCACTAAGAGAAATGTGAGGGTGGGCGAGGAAATGCACACCCTTTAAAGTAATACTACCTGGTACCCATTCAATGGGTCCCAAATCTGCAGGTTCAAGGGATCTTCCTACAGCTAAAACATGCATGGAAAACCCAGAGGACTGTACACCATGTGATCGGGAGATGTGTCTAAAATGCAGCTCATTTATCCTCTCCTGGTGCTCCTGTTCACCATTCCAGCCACGTTACTTAGAATCTCCCCACTTGGAGAATCAGCACATTTCAACTTCTGTTTCACACATTTTGCAAATTGTGAGGAGGATGAACGGGAAGAGGGGGAACCAATGAGAGAATAGTTGTAGCGGTTCGGACGGGCACATATCACTCTAATTTCCCATTAAGAATAAGAATTAAAAAAAGGCTCAGCCCGCCTCGCCCGAGCCAAAATAGGGCCTGAAGCAATCCTGCGGGTTTGAGGCCAGCTCACAAAAGAGCAATTTAAAAAATGGAGCTCAGGGTCACTGCAATTCACAAACCTGCAGAGTTATAAATGAAAACTAACGTCCAAAAATATGTTGAGGTAAGGCAAAGAAGAGGATCTGAATGCAAGACAGAATTGCAAGAAACAGATTTCAAGAGATAGATTGGACTCATCTTTAAAGCACATGAAAAGCGGCAGATTTTCGACAATGATGCAGTTGGCCCAAAAGGGCGTATGCGTTTTTTCCTGATTATATCCAGGAAAAAACGCATACGCACTTTATGGGGAACGAAGCAAGCAAGCAATGCAAATGTGCACAACAAAGAAGTCTCATTTCCCACTGGTCAAAAGGGCCATCCTAAAAAATTGGAAAAACCAGAAATGCAGGACAGGCCATGGAGAACAGGGAGCCTTTATACGCTGATGGGCAGTGTGTGAACTGCCGAGAGCCACTCTGGAGAAGTGTATGGTGGTTCCTAAATCATCTAAAAAACAGAGCTACAGAGCATAGGACACTTCCAATCATGGGAGTATATCTAGGGAAGTCTAAAAATCAACAAGACACAAGCACACCACAGTTTAGGGCTACTCTGTTTACAAGAACCTCAACTTCAGTACACCTTAAATATCCCAGGAAAGAGAACAATGGATAAAGAAGATGTGGTACTTATGTACAATGGAATATCTCTTCACCATGATATCAATGTAATAAGGCTAGTAGAAGGATAAAGAGTGGATTTAGGTCTGATAATACTACTTGAAATAAGTCAAACAGAAAAAGAAACATATCATAAGATATCACTTATAGAGGGAGGGTAAATATGGCTGCACAAGAAATGAATTACAGAACAGAACAGTGTCTCACATTTAGAAAACACACTTATTTCAGCTTAAGGGGAAAGGAGAGGTGGGGTGATGCATAAAACCAGAGTTTGAAATTAGCACAGATACCGTTCAATAAACCAAATAGATATTAGACAAGATCTACACCTTGCTCAATGAACTGGCCTCAACACACCCTATACACCGCAGGGAAATATATCTGAGTAATAAGAATCTTAAAACCCATGTATTGATATATCTCCATAAGGGAATCAAGTGTGTGCAGAGCGGCACAAACACAGCAGTGAAAATGAGCTAAACCCCATTATAGAAATAAATTTTAAAAACAAAACGCAGAAACAATGAAAGAGAGAAAAATTCTTACAAAATTCGCTCAGGGGCTGTGATGCAACCTGGAATGACCACATATAAACCCACAGCTGGATAAGACATAAGGCTGGACACTAGGGGCTGAGAGGATTGGTGAGCTTTGGTGAGCAACTGCCAAAAGTTTCATGCAATACTTCATGCTACTCATGCCAAGGGTCCCAACACTCCAGGGTGAAGGGAATCTTCCTACAGCTAAACCATGCTTGGGAAACCCAGCGACTGGTATACCATATGATCGGGAAAGGTTTCTAAAACGCACCTCATTTTTCCTCTCCTGGGGCTCCGGATCGACATTCCAGCCGCTTTACTAAAAATATCCCCACATGGAGAGTCAATGCCTTTAAGTTCTGGTATCGCACAGTCTGCAGTTAGTGCGGAGGATGAAAGGGAATAGGGGGAACCAGTGAGAAACTAGATGTAGCGGTTTCAATGGGCACATGTCACTCTAATTTCACATCAGTAAGAAGAATAACCCTAACCCTAACCCTTCCCCGAAGCTTTCCCCTCACCCGTCCCCTAATCCTAACACGTATGCTCACACTAACCCGCGCCCTCACAGGTACGCTCCCCCTAAACTGCTGTCATACCATCACATGGACCCTAAACCGTCCCCGTCCCCTAACCCTAACCCTAGCCCGAACCCTAACCCTAACCCTTCCCCGAAGCCTTCCCCTCACCCGTCCCCTAATCTTAACCCGTACGCTCACACTAACCCGCGCCCTCACACATACGCTCCCCCTAAACCGTTGTCGTACCCTCACCTGGACCCTCAACCGTCCCCGTCCCCTAACCCTAACCCTAGCCTGAACCCTAACCCTAACTCTTCCCAAAAGCCTTCCCCTAACCCGTCCCCTAATCCTAACCCGTACGCTCACACTAACCCGCGCCCTCACACGTACGCTCCCCCTAAAGCGTTGTCGAACCCTCACCTGGACCCTAAAACGTGCCCGTCCCCTAACCCTAACCCTAGCCCGAACCCTAACCCTAACCCTTCCCCGAAGAATTCCCCTCACCTGTCCCCTAATCCTAACCCGTACGCTCACACTAACCTACGCCCTCACACGTACGCTCCCCCTAAAGCTCTGTCGTACCCTCACCTGCACCCTAAACCGTCCCCGTCACCTAATCCTAACCCTAGCCTGAACCCTAACCCTAAACCTTCCCCGAAGCCTTCCCCTCACCCGTCCCCTAATCCTAACCCGTACGCTCACAGTAACCTGCGCCCTCACACGTACGCTCCCCCTAAACCGTTGTCGTACCCTCACGTGGACCCTAAACCGTCCCCGTCCCCTCACCCTAACCGTAGCCCGAACCCTAACAATAACTCTTCCCCGAAGCCTTCCCCTCACACGTCCCCTAATCCTAACCCGTACGCTCACAGTAACCCGCGCCCTCACACGTACCATCCCCCTAAAGCGTTGTCGTACCCTCACCTGGACCCTAAACCGTCCCCGTCCCCTAACCCTAACCCTACACCGAATCCTAACCCTAACACTTCCCCGAAGCCTTACCCTCACCCGTCCCCTAATCCTAACCCGTACGCTCACAGTAACGCGTGCCCTCACACGTACACTCCCCCTAAACCGCTGTCGTACCCTCAACTGGACCCTAAACCGTCCCCGTCCCCTAACCCTAACCCTAGCCCGAACCCTAACCCTAACACTTCCCCGAAGACTTCCCCTCACCCGGCCCGTAATCCTAACCCGTACGCTCACAATAACCCGCGCCCGCACACGTACAGTCCCCCTAAACCGTTGCCGTACCCTCACCTGTACCCTAAACCGTCCCCATTCCCTAACGCTAACCCTAGCCCGAACACTAAACCTAACCCTTCCCCGAAGCCTTCCCCTCACCGTCCCCTAATCCTAACCTGTACGCTCACACTAACCCACGCCCTCACACGTACGCTACCCCTAAACCATTGTCGTACCCTCACCTGGACCCTAAACGGTCCCCGTCCCCTAACCCTAACCCTAGCCCGAACCCTAACCCTAACCCTTCCCGGAAGCCTTCCCCTCACCTGTCCCCTCATCCTAACCCGTACGCTCACACTAACCCACGCGCTCACACGTACGCTGCCCCTAAACCGTTGTCGTACCCTCACCTGGACCCTAAACCGTCCCCATCCCCTAACCCTAACCCTAGCCCGAACCCTAACGCTAACCCTTCCCCGAAGCCTTCCCCTCACCCGTCTCCTAATCCTAACCCGTACGCTCACACTGACCCGCGCCCTCACATGTACGCTCCCCTTAAAGCGTTGTCGTACCCTCTCCTGGACCCTAAACCGTCCCCGGCCCCTAACCCTAACCCTAGCCCGAACACTAAACCTAACCCTTACCCGAAGCCTTCCCCTCACCCGTCCCCTAATCCTAACCCGTACGCTCACACTAACACGCGCCCTCACACGTACGCTCCCCCTAAAGCTCTGTCGTACCCTCACCTGGACCCTAAACCGTCCCCGACCCCTAAACCTAAACCTAGCCTGAACGCTAACCCTACACCTTCCCCGAAGTCTTCCCCTCACCCGTCCCCTAATCCTAACCCGTACACTCACACTAACCCGCGCCGTCACACATACGCTCCCCCTCAACCGTTGTCGTACCCTCACCTGGACCCTAAACCGTCCCCATCCCCTAACCCTAACCCTAGCCCGAACCCTAACCCCAACCCTTCCCCGAAGCCTTCCCCTCACCGGTCCCATAATCCTAACCCTTACGGTCACACTAACCCACGCCCTCACACGTACGCTCGCCATAAACCGTTGTCGTAACCGAACCTGGACCCTAAACCATCCCCGTCCCCTAATCCTAACCCTAGCCCGAACGGTAACCCTAACCCTTCCCCGAAATCTTCCCCTAACCCGTCCCCTAATCCTAACCCGTATGTTCACACTAACCCGCCCCTCACACGTACGCTCCCCCGAAACCGCTATCGTACCATCACCTGGACCCTAAACCGTACCCGTTCCCTAACCCTAACCCTAGACCGAACCCTAAACCTAACCCTTCCCCGAAATCTTCCCCTCACCCGTCCCCTAATCCTAACCCGTACCCTCACACTAACCCGCGCCCTCACACATTAGCTCCCCCTAAACGGTAGTTGTACCCTCACCTGGACCCTAAACCGTCCCTGTCCCCTAACCCTAACCCTAGCCCGAACACTAACCCTAACCCTTCCCCGAAGCCTTCCCCTCACCCGTCCCCTAATCCTAACCCGTACGCTCACACTAACCCGCGCCCTCACACGTACGCTACCCCTAAACCGTTGTCATACCCTCACCTGGACCCTAAACCGTCCCCGTCCCCTAACACTAACCCTAGCCCGAACCCTAACCCTAACCCTTCCCCGAAGCCTTCCCCTCACCCGTCCCCTAATCCTAACCCGTACGCTCACACTAACCCGCGCCCTCACACGTACGCTCCCCCTAAACCGCTGTCGTACCCTCAACTGGACACTAAACCGTCCCCGTCACCTAACCCTAACCCTAGCCCGAACTCTAACCCTAACCCTTTCACGAAGCCTTCCCCTCACCAGTCCCCTAATCCTATCCCGTACGCTCACACTAACCCGCGCCCGCATACGTACAGTTCCCCTAAACCGTTGTCGTACACTCACTTGGACCCTAAACCGTCCCCGTCCCCGTCCCCTAACCTTAGACCGAACCCTAACGCTAACCCTTCCCCGAAGCCTTCCCTTCACCCGTCCCCTAATCCTAACCCGTACGTTCACACTGACCCGGACCCTCACATGTACGCTCCCCCTAAAGCGTTGTCGTACCCTCACCTGGACCCTAAACCGTCCCCGTCCCCTAACCCTAACCCTAGCCCGAACCGTAACCCTAACCCTTCCTGGAAGCCTTCCCATCACCCGTCCCCTAATCCTAACCCGTACGCTCACACTAACCACCGGACTCACACGTACGCTGCCCCTAAACCGTTGTCGTACCCTCACCTGGACCCTAAACAGTCCCAATCCCCTAACCCTAAACCTAGCCCAAACCCTAACCCTAACCCTTCCCCGAAGCCTTCCCCTCACCCATCCCCTAATCCTAACCCGTACCGTCACACTAACGCGCGCCCTCACACTAACCTTCCCCCTAAAGCGTTGTCGTACCCTCACCTGGACCCTAAACCGTCCCAGTCCCCTAACCCTAACCCTAGCCCGAACCCTAACCCTAACCCTTCCCCGAAGCCTTCCCCTCACCTGTCCCCTAATCCTAACCCGTACGCTCACACTAACCCATTCCCTCACATGTACGCTCCCCCTAAACCGCTGTTGTACCCTCACCTGGACCCTAAACCGTCCCCGTCCCCTAACCCTAATCCTAGCCCGAAACCTAACCCTAAACATTCCCCGAAGCCTTCCCCTCACGCGTCCCCTAATCCTAAATCGTACGCTCACAGTAACCCGCGCCCTCACAGGTACGCTCCCCCTAAACCGTTGTCGTACACTCACCTGGACCCTAAATCGTCCCCGTCCCCTAACCCTAACCCTAGCCAGAACCCTAACCCTAACACTTCCCCGAAGCCTTCCCCTCACCCGTCCCCTAATCCTAACCCCTACGCTCACAGTAACCCGCACCCTCACACGTACGCTCCCCCTAAACCTCTGTCGTACCCTCAAATGGACCCTAAACCGTCTCCGTCCCCTAACCCTAACCCTAGCCCGAACTCTAACCCTAACCCTTTCACGAAGCCTTCCCCTCACCCGTCCCCTAATCCTATCGCGTACGCTCACACTAATCCGCGCCCGCACACGTACAGTTCCCCTAAACCGTTGTCGTACACTCACTTGGACCCTAAACCGTCCCCGTCCCCGTCCCCTAACCCTAGCCCGAACCCTATCCTTAACCCTTCCCCGAAGCCTTCCCCTAACCCGTCCCATGATCCTAACTCGTACGCTCACACTAACCCGCGCCCTTACACGTACGTTCCCCCTAAACTGCTGTCGTATCATCACATGGACCCTAAACCGTACCCATCCCCTAACCCTAACCCTAGCCTGAACCCTAACCCTAACCCTTCCCAAAAGCCTTCCCCTAACCCGTCCCCTAATCCTAACCCGTACGCTCACACAACCCCGCGCCCTCACACGTACACTCCCCCTAAAGCGTTGTCGTACGGTCACCTGGACCCTAAAACGTGCCCGTCCCCTAACCCTAACCCTAGCCCGAACCCTAACCCTAACCCTTCCCCGAAACCTTCCCCTCACCCGTCCCCTAATCCTAACCCGTACGCTCACACTAACCCGTGCCCTCACACGTACGCTACCCCTAAACCGTTGTCATACCCTCACCTGGACCCTAAACCGTCCCCATCCCCTAACCCTAACCCTAGCCCGAACCCTAACCCTAACACTTTCCCGAAATCTTCCCCTCACCCGTCCCCTAATCCTAACCCGTACGCACACACTAACCCACGCCCTCACACGTACGCTCCCCCTATAGCGTTGTCGTACCCTCACCTGGACACTAAACCGTCCCCATCCCCTAATCCTAACCCTAGCCCGAACCCTAAACCTAACCCTTCCCCGAAGCCTTCCCTTCACCCGTGCCCTAATCCTAAACCGTACGCTCACACTAACCCGCGTCCTCACACGTGCTCTCCCCCTAAACCGTTGTCGTACCCTCACCTGGACCCTAAACCGTCTCGGTCCCCTAACCCTAACCCTAGCCCGAACCCTAACCCAAACACTTCCCCGAAGCCTTCCCCTCACCCGTCCCCTAATCCTAACCCGTACGCTCACACTAACCTGTGCCCTCACACGTACGCTCCCCCTAAACCACTCTCGTACCCTCAACTGTACCCTAAACCGTCCCAGTCCCCTAACCCTAACCCTAGCCGGAACCCTAAACCTAACACTTCCCCGAAGCCTTCCCCTCACCCGTCCCCTAATCCTAACCCTTACGTTCACACTAACCCGCGCCCTCACACGTACGGTCCCCCTAAACTGTTGTCGTACCCTCACCTGGACCCGAAATGGTCCCAGTCCCCTAAACCTAACCCTAGCCCTAGCCCAAACCCTAACCCTAACCCTTCCCCAAAGCCTTCCCCTCACCCGTCCCCTAATCCTAACCCGTACACTCACACTAACCCGTGCCCTCACACGTACGCTCCCCCTAAACCGTTGTCGTACCCTCACATGGACCCTAAACCGTCCCCGTCCCCTAACCCTAACCCTAGCCCGAACCCTAACCCTAACACTTCCCCGAAGCCTTCCCCTCACCCGTCCCCTAATCCTAACCAGTACCCTCACACTAACCCGCGCCCTCACAGGTACCCTCCCCCTAAAGCGTTGTCGTACCCTCACCTCGACCCTAAACCGTCCCCGTCCCCTAACCCTAACCCTAGCCCGAACCCTAAACCTAACCCTTCCCCGAAGCCTTCCCCTCACACTTCGCCTAATCCTAACTCGTACGCTCACACTAACACGCGCCCTCACACGTACGCTCCCCCTAAAACGTTGTCATACCCTCACCTGGACCCTAAACCGTCCCTTTCCACTAACCCTAACCCTAGCCCGAACCCTAACCCTAACCTTTCCCCGAAGCCTTCCCCTCAAACATCCCCTAATCCTAACCCGTACCCTCACACTAACCCGCTCCCTCACACGTACCCTCCCCCTAAAGCATTGTCGTACCCTCACCTGGACCCTAAACCGTCCCCGTCCCCTAACCCTAACCCTAGCCCGAACCCTAACCCTAACACTTCCCCAAAGCCTTCCCCTCACCCGTCCCCTAATCCTAACCCGTACGGTCACACTAACCCACGACCTCACACGTACGCTTCCCCTAAAATGTTGTCGTACCCTCACCTGGACCCTAAACCGTCCCCGTCCCCTAACCCTAACCCTAAGCCGAACCCTAGCCCTAACCCTTCCCCGAAGCCTTCCCCTCACCCATCCCCTAATCCTAACCCGTACACTCACACTAACCCGCGCCCTCACACGTACGCTCCCCCTAAACCGTTGTCATACCCTCACCTGGACCCTAAACAGTCCCCGTCCCCTAGCCCTAAGCCTAGCCAGAACACTAACCCTAACCCTTCCCCGAAGCCTTCACCTCACCCGTCCCCTAATCCTAACCCATACGCTCACACTAACCCGCGCCCTCACACGTACCCTCCCCGTAAAGCGTTGTCGTACCCTCACCAGGAACCTAAACCGTCCCCGTCCCCTAACCCTAACCCTAGCCCGAACCCTAACCCTAACCCTTCCCCGAAGCCTTCCCCTCACCCGTCCCCTAATTCTAACCCGTACGCTCACACTAACCCGCGCCCTCACACGTACGCTCCCCCTAAACCGTTGTCATACCCTCAGCTGGACCCTAAACAGTCCCCGTCCCCTAGCCCTAAGCCTAGCCAGAACACTAACCCTAACCCTTCCCCGAAGCCTTCCCCTCACCCGTCCCCTAATCCTAACCCATACGCTCACACTAACCCACGCCCTCACACGTACCCTCCCCGTAAAGCGTTGTCGTACCCTCACCTGGACCCTAAACCTTCCCCGTTCCCTAACCCTAACCCTAGCCCGAACCCTAAACCTTACACTTTCCCGAAGCCTTCCCCTCACCCGTCCCCTAATCCTAACCCGTACGCTCACACTAACACGTGCCCTCACACATACGCTCACACTAAACCGTTGTCGTACCCTCACCTGGACCCTAAACCGTCCCCGTCCCCTACCCCTAACCCTAGCATGAACCCTAACCCTAACCCTTCCCCGAAGCCTTCCCCTCACCCGTCCCCTAATCCTAACCGGTACGCTCACACTAACGCACACCCTCACACATTCGCTCCCCCTAAACCGTTGTCGTACCCTCACCTGGACCCTAAACCGTCCCCTTCCCGTAACCCTAACACTAGCCTGAACCCTAACCCTAACTCTTCCCCGAAGCCTTCCTCTCACCCGTCCCCTAATCCTAACCCGTACGCTCACACAAACCCGCGCGCTCACACGTACACTCCCCCTAAACCATTGTCGTACCCTCACCTGGAGCGAAAACGGTCCCCGTCCCCTAACCCTAACCCTAGCCTGAACCCTAACCCTAACCCTTCCCCGAAGCCTTCCCCTCCCCCGTCCCCTAATCCTAACCCGTACGCTGACACTAACCCGCGCCCTCACACGTACACTCCCCCTAAACCATTGTCGTACCCTCACCTGAAGCCAAAACGGTCCCCGTTCCCTAACCCTAACCCTAGCCCGAACCCTAACCCTAACCCTTCCCCGAAGCCTTCCCCTCACCCGTCCCCTAATCCTAACCTGTACGCTCACACTAACCCGCGCCCTCACATGTACGCTCCCCCTAAACTGTTGTCATACCCTCACCTGGACCCTAAACCGTCCCCATCCCCTAACCCTAACCCTAGCCCGAACCCTAAACCTTACACTTTCCTGAAGCCTTCCCCTTACCCGTCCCCTAATCCTAACTCGTACGCTCACACTAACACGCGCCCTCATACGTACGCTCCCCCTAAACCGTTGTCGTACCCTCACTTGGACCCTAAACCGTCCCCGTCCCCTAACCCTTACCCTAGCCCGAACCCTTCCACGAAGCTTTCCCCTCACCCGTCCCCTAAACCTAACCCGTACGCTCACACTAACCCACACCCTCACACATTCGCTCCCCCTAAACCGTTGTCGTACCCTCACCTGGACCCTAAACCGTCCCCGTCCCGTAACCCTAACCCTAGCCCGAACACTAACCCTAACTCTTCCCCGAAGCCTTCCCCTCACCCGTCCCCTAATCCTAACCCGTACGCTCACACTAACCCACGCACTCACACGTACACTCCCCCTAAACCATTGTCGTACCCTCACCTGGAGCGAAAACGGTCCCCGTCCCCTAACCCTAACCCTAGCCTGAACCCTAACCCTAACCCTTCCCCGAAGCCTTCCCCTCCCCCGTCCCCTAATCCTAACCCGTACGCTGACACTAACCCGCGCCCTCACACGTACACTCCCCCTAAACCATTGTCGTACCCTCACCTGGAGCCAAAACGGTCCCCGTTCCCTAACCCTAACCCTAGCCCGAACCCTAACCCTAACTCTTCCCCGAAGCCTTCCCCTCACCCGTCCCCTAATCCTAACCTGTATGCTCACACTAACCCACGCCCTCACACGTACGCTCCGCCTAAACCATACTCGTACCTTCACCTGGACCCTAAACCGTCCCCGTCCCCTAACCCTAACCCTAGCCCGAAACCTAAACCTAACCATTCCCCGAAGCCTTCCCCTCATCCGTCCCCTAATCCTAACCAGTACGCTCACACTAACCCGCGCCCTCACACGTATGCTCCCCGTAAACCGTTGTCGTAACCTCACCTGGACCCTAAACCGTCTTCGTCCCCTAACCCTAACCCTAGCCCGAACCCTAACCCTAAATCTTCCCCGAAGTCTTCCCCTCACCCGTCCCCTAATCCTAACCCGTACGCTCACACTAAACCGCGCCCTCACACGTACTCTCCCCCGAAAGCGTTGTCGTACCCTCACCTGGACCCTAAACCGTCCCCGTCCCCTAACCCTAACCCTAGCCCGAACCCTAACCCTAACCCTTCCCCGAAGCCTTCCCCTCACCCGTCCCCTAATCCTAACCCATACACTCACACTAACCCGCGCCCTCACACGTACGCTCCCCGTAAACCGTTGTCGTACCCTCACCTGGACCCTAAACCGTCCCCGTCCCCTAACCCTAACCCTAGCCCGAACCCTTCCACGAAGCCTTCCACTCACCCGTCCCCTAATCCTAACCCGTACGCTCACACTAACCCGCAACCTCACACGTACGCTCCCCCGAAACTGTTGTCGTAACCTCACCTGGACCCTAAACCTTCCCCGTCCCCTAACCCTAACCCTAGCCCGAACCCTAACCCTAACTCTTCCCCGAAGTCTTCCGCTCACCCGTCCCCGAATCCTAACCAGTACGCTCACACTAACCCGCGCCCTCACACGTACCCTCCCCCGAAAGTGTTGTCGTACCCTCACCTGGACCCTAAACCGTCCCCGTCCCCTAACCCTAACCCTAGCCCGAACCCTAACCCTAACCCTTCCCCGAAGCCTTCCCCTCACCCGTCCCCTAATCCTAACCCGTACACTCACACTAACCCGCGCCCTCACACGTACGCTCCCTCTAAACCGTTGTCGTACCCTCACATGGACCCTAAACCGTCCCCGTCCCCTAACCCTAACCCTAGCCCGAACCCTTCCATGAAGCCTTCCACTCACCCGTACCCTAATCCTAACCCGTACGCTCACACTAACCCGCAACCTCACACATTCGCTCCCCCTAAAGCGTTGTCGTACCCTCACCTGGACCCTAAACCGTCCCCGTCCCCTAACCCTAACCCTAGCCCGAACCCAAACCCTAACCCTTCCCCGAAGCCTTCCCCTCACCCGTCCCCTAATCCTAAACCGTACGCTCACACTAACCCACGCCCTCACACGTACGCTCCCCCTAAAGCGTTGTTGTAGCCTCACCTGGACCCTAAACCGTCCCCGTCCCCTAACCCTAACCCTAGCCCGAAACCTAACCCTAACACTTCCCCGAAGCCTTCCGCTCACCCGTCCCCTAATCCTAACCCGTACGCTCACACTAACCCGTGCCCTCACATGTACGCTCCCACTAAACCGTTGTCGTAACCTCACCTGGACCCTAAACCATCCCTGTCTCCTAACCCTAACCCTAGCCTGAACCCTAACCCTAACCCTTCCCCGAAGTCTTCCCCTCACCCGTCCCCTAATCCTAACCCGTACACTCACACTAACCTGCGCCCTCACAGACTCGCTCCCCCTAAACCGTTGTCGTACCCTCACCTGGACCCTAAACCGTCCCCGTCCCCTAACCCTAACCCTAGCCCGAACCCTAACCCTAACCCTTCCCCGAAGCCTTCCCCTCACCCGTCCGCTAATGCTAACCCGGACGCTCACACTAACCCACGACCTCACACTTACGCTCCCCCTAAACCGTTGTCGTACCCTCACCTAGACCCTAAACAGTCTCCGTCCCCTAACGCTAACCCTAGGCCGAACCCTAAATCTAACCCTTCCCCGAACCCTTCCCCTCACCCGTCCTCTAATCCTAACCCGTACCCTCACACTAACCCGTTCCCTCAAACGTACGCTCCTCCTAAACCGTTGTCGTACCCTCACGTGGACCCTAAACCGTCCCCGTCCCCTAACCCTAACCCTAGCTCGAAACCTAACCCTAACCCTTCCCCGAAGCCTTCCCCTCACCCGTCCCCTAATCGTAACCCGTACGCTCACTCTAACCCGCGCCCTCACACGTACGCTCCCCATAAACCGTTGTCGTACCCTCACCTGTACCCTAAACCATCCCCGTACCCGAGGCCTAACCCTAGCCCGAACCCTAAACCTAACCCTTCCCCGAAGCCTTCCCCTCACCCGTCCCCTAATCCTAACCCGTAGGCTCACACTAACCCGCGCTCTCCCACGTACGCTCCCCCTTAACCGTTGTCGTACCCTCACCTGGACCCTAAACCGTCCCCGTCACCTAACCCTAACCCTAGCCCGAACCCTAAACCTAACACTTCCCCGAAGCCTTCCCCTCACCCATCCCCTAATCCTAACCCGTACGCTCACCCTAACCCGCGCCCTCACACGTACGCTCCCCTTAAACCGTTGTCGTACACTCACCTGGACCCTAAACCATCCCCGTCCCCTAACCCTAACCCTAGCCCGAACCCTAAACCTAACACTTCACCGAAGCCTTCCCCTCACCCGTCCCCTAATCCTAACCCTTACGCTCACACTAACCCGCGCCCTCACACGTACGCTCCCCCTAAACCGTTGTCGTCCCCTCACCTAGACCCTAAAACGTCCCCGTCACCTAACCCAAACCCTATCCCGAAAACTATCACTAACATTTCCCCGAAACGTTCCCCTCACACGTCCCCTAATCCTAACCCGTACGCTCACACTAACCCGCGCCCTCACACGTACGCTCCCCCTAAAGCGTTGTCGTACCCTTACCTGGAACCTAAACTGTCCCCGTCCCCTAACGCTAACCCTAGCCCGAACCGTAACCCTAACCATTCCCCGAAGCCTTCCCCTCACCCGTCCCCTAATCCTAACCCGTACGCTCACACTAACCCGCGCCCTCACACGTACGCTCACCCTAAACCGCTCTCGTACCCTCAACTGGACCCGAAACCGTCCCCATCCCCTAACCCTAACCCTAGCCCGAACCCTAACCCTAACCCTTCCCTGAAGCTTTCCCCTCACCCGTCCCCTAATCCTAACCCGTACGCTCACACTAACCCGCGTCCTCACACGTACGCTCCACCTAAACCGTTGTCGTATCCTCACCTTGACCCTAAACCGTCCCCGTCCCCGAGCCCTAACCCTAGCCCGAACCCTAACCCTAACACTTCCCCGAAGCCTTCCCCTCACCCGTCACCTAATCCTAACCCGTACGCTCACACTAACCCGCGCCCTCCCACGTACGCTCCCCCAAAAGCGTTGTCGTACCATCACCTGGACCCTAAACTGTCCCCGTCCCCTAAACCTAACCCTAACCCGAACCCTAACACGTACGCTCCACCTAAACCATACTCGTACCTTCACCTGGACCCTAAACCGTCCCAGTCCCCTAAACCTAACCCTATCCCGAACCCTAACCCTAACCCTTCCCCGAAGCCTTCCCCTCACCCGTCCCCTAATCCTAACCTGTACGGTCACACTAACCCACGACCTCACACGTACGCTTCCCCTAAAATGTTGTCGTACCCTCACCTGGACCCTAAACCGTCCCCGTCCCCTAACCCTAACCCTAGGCCGAACCCTAGCCCTAACACTTCCCCGAAGCCTTCCCCTCACCCGTCCCCTAATTCTAACCCGTACGCTCACACTAACCCGCGCCTTCACACGTATGCTCCCCCTAAACCGTTGTCATACCCTCACCTGGACCCTAAACCGTCCCCGTCCCCTAGCCCTAAGCCTAGCCAGAACACTAACCCTAACCCTTCCCCGAAGCCTTGCCCTCACCCGTCACCTAATCCTAACCCTTACGCTCACACTAACCCGCGCCCTCACACGTACCCTCCCCGTAAAACGTTGTCGTACCCTCACCTGGAACCTAAACCGTCCCCGTCCCCTAACCCTAACCCTAGCCCGAACCCTAACCCTAACCCTTCCCCGAAGCCTTCCCCTCACCCGTCCCCTAATCCTAACCCGTACGCTCACACTAACCCACGCCCACACACGTACGCTCCCCCTAAAGCGTTGTCGTACCCTCACCTGGACCCTAAACCGTCCCCGTCCCCTAACCCTAACCCTAGCCCGAACCCTAACCCTAACCCTTCCCCGAAGCCTTCCCCTCAACCGTCCCCTAATCCTAACCCATACGCTCACACTAACCCGTGCCCTCACACGTACGCTCCCCCTAAAGCGTTGTCGTACCCTCACCTGGACCCTAAACCGTCCCCATTCCCTAACCCTAACCCTAGCCCGAACCCTAAACCTAACACTTTCCTGAAGCCTTCCCCTCACCCGTCCCCTAATCCTAACTCGTACGCTCACACTAACACGCGCCCTCATACGTACGCTCCCCCTAAACCGTTGTCGTACCCTCACTTGGACCCTAAACCGTCCCCGTCCCCTAACCCTTACCCTAGCCCGAACCCTTCCACGAAGCTTTCCCCTCACCCGTCCCCTAATCCTAACCCGTACGCTCACACTAACCCACACCCTCACACATTCGCTCCCCCTAAACCGTTGTCGTACCCTCACCTGGACCCTAAACCGTCCCCGTCCCGTAACCCTAACCCTAGCCCGAACCCTAACCCTAACTCTTCCCCGAAGCCTTCCCCTCACCCGTCCCCTAATCCTAACCCGTACGCTCACACTAACCCGCGCACTCACACGTACACTCCCCCTAAACCATTGTCGTACACTCACCTGGAGCGAAAACGGTCCCCGTCCCCTAACCCTAACCCTAGCCTGAACCCTAACCCTAACCCTTCCCCGAAGCCTTCCCCTCCCCCGTCCCCTAATCCTAACCCGTACGCTCACACTAACCCGCAACCTCACACAATCGCTCCCCCTAAAGCGTTGTCGTACCCTTACCTGGACCCTAAACCGTCCCCGTCCCCTAACCCTAACCCTAGCCCGAACCCAAACCCTAACCCTTCCCCGAAGCCTTCCCCTCACCCGTCCCCTAATCCTAAACCGTACGCTCACACTAACCCGCGCCCTCACACGTACGCTCCCCCTAAAGCGTTGTTGTAGCCTCACCTGGACCCTAAACCGTCCCCGTCCCCTAACCCTAACCCTAGCCCGAACCCTAACCCTAACACTTCCCCAAAGCCTTCCGCTCACCCGTCCCCTAATCCTAACCCGTACGCTCACACTAACCCCTGCCCTCACATGTACGCTCCCACTAAACCGTTGTCGTAACCTCACCTGGACCCTAAACCATCCCTGTCTCCTAACCCTAACCCTAGCCTCAACCCTAACCCTAACCCTTCCCCGAAGTCTTCCCCTCACCCGTCCCCTAATCCTAACCCGTACACTCACACTAACCTGCGCCCTCACAGACTCGCTCCCCCTAAACCGTTGTCGTACCCTCACCTGGACCCTAAACCGTCCCCGTCCCCTAACCCTAACCCTAGGCCGAACCCTAGCCCTAACCCTTCCCCGAAGCCTTCCCCTCACCCGTCCCCTAATTCTAACCCATACGCTCACACTTACCCGCGCCCTCACACGTATGCTCCCCCTAAACCGTTGTCATACCCTCACCTGGACCCTAAACCGTCCCCGTCCCCTAGCCCTAAGCCTAGCCAGAACACTAACCCTAACCCTTCCCCGAAGCCTTCCCCTCACCCGTCCCCTAATCCTAACCCGTACGCTCACACTAACCCGCGCCCTCACACGTACCCTCCCCGTAAAACGTTGTCGTACCCTCACCTGGAACCTAAACCATCCCCGTCCCCTAACCCTAACCCTAGCCCGAACCCTAACCCTAACCCTTCCCCGAAGCCTTCCCCTCACCCGTCCCCTAATCCTAACCCGTACGCTAACACTAACCCACGCCCACACACGTACGCTCCCCCTAAAGCGTTGTCGTACCCTCACCTGGACCCTAAACCGTCCCCATTCCCTAACCCTAACCCTAGCCCGAACCCTAAACCTAACACTTTCCTGAAGCCTTCCCCTCACCCGTCCCCTAATCCTAACTCGTACGCTCACACTAACACGCGCCCTCATACGTACGCTCCCCCTAAACCGTTGTCGTACCCTCACTTGGACCCTAAACCGTCCCCGTCCCCTAACCCTTACCCTAGCCCGAACCCTTCCACGAAGCTTTCCCCTCACCCGTCCCCTAATCCTAACCCGTATGCTCACACTAACCCACACCCTCACACATTCGCTCCCCCTAAACCGTTGTCGTACCCTCACCTGGACCCTAAACCGTCCCCGTCCCGTAACCCTAACCCTAGCCCGAACCCTAACCCTAACTCTTCCCCGAAGCCTTCCCCTCACCCGTCCCCTAATCCTAACCCGTACGCTCACACTAACCCGCGCACTCACACGTACACTCCCCCTAAACCATTGTCGTACGCTCACCTGGAGCGAAAACGGTCCCCGTCCCCTAACCCTAACCCTAGCCTGAACCCTAACCCTAACCCTTCCCCGAAGCCTTCCCCTCCCCCGTCCCCTAATCCTAACCCGTACGCTGACACTAACCCGCGCCCTCACACGTACACTCCCCCTAAACCATTGTCGTACCCTCACCTGGAGCCAAAACGGTCCCCGTTCCCTAACCCTAACCCTAGCCCGAACCCTAACCCTAACTCTTCCCCGAAGCCTTCCCCTCACCCGTCCCCTAATCCTAACCTGTACGCTCACACTAACCCACGCCCTCACACGTACGCTCCGCCTAAACCATACTCGTACCTTCACCTGGACCCTAAACCGTCCCCGTCCCCTAACCCTAACCCTAGCCCGAACCCTAAACCTAACCATTCCCCGAAGCCTTCCCCTCATCCGTCCCCTAATCCTAACCAGTATGCTCACACTAACCCGCCCCCTCACACGTACGCTCCCCCTAAACTGTTGTCGTACCCTCACCTGGACCCTAAACCGTCCCCATCCCCTAACCCTAACCCTATCCCGAACCCTAACCCTAACTCTTCCCCGAAGCCTTCCCCTCACCCGTCCCCTAATCCTAACCCGTACGCTCACACTAACCCGCGCACTCACACGTACACTCCCCCTAAACCATTGTCGTACCCTCACCTGGAGCGAAAACGGTCCCCGTCCCCTAACCCTAACCCTAGCCTGAACCCTAACCCTAACCCTTCCCCGAAGCCTTCCCCTCCCCCGTCCCCTAATCCTAACCCGTACGCTCACACGAACCCGCAACCTCACACAATCGCTCCCCCTAAAGCGTTGTCGTACCCTCACCTGGACCCTAAACCGTCCCCGTCCCCTAACCCTAACCCTAGCCCGAACCCAAACCCTAACCCTTCCCCGAAGCCTTCCCCTCACCCGTCCCCTAATCCTAAACCGTACGCTCACACTAACCCGCGCCCTCACACGTACGCTCCCCCTAAAGCGTTGTCGTAGCCTCACCTGGACCCTAAACCGTCCCCGTCCCCTAACCCTAACCCTAGCCCGAACCCTAACCCTAACACTTCCCCGAAGCCTTCCGCTCACCCGTCCCCTAATCCTAACCCGTACGCTCACACTAACCCGTGCCCTCACATGTACGCTCCCACTAAACCGTTGTCGTAACCTCACCTGGACCCTAAACCATCCCTGTCTCCTAACCCTAACCCTAGCCTGAACCCTAACCCTAACCCTTCCCCGAAGTCTTCCCCTCACCCGTCCCCTAATCCTAACCCGTACACTCACACTAACTTGCGCCCTCACAGACTCGCTCCCCATAAACCGTTGTCGTACCCTCACCTGGACCCTAAACCGTCCCCGTCCCCTAACCCTAACCCTAGGCCGAACCCTAGCCCTAACACTTCCCCGAAGCCTTCCCCTCACCCGTCCCCTAATTCTAACCCGTACGCTCACACTTACCCGCGCCCTCACACGTATGCTCCCCCTAAACCGTTGTCATACCCTCACCTGGACCCTAAACCGTCCCCGTCCCCTAGCCCTAAGCCTAGCCAGAACACTAACCCTAACCCTTCCCCGAAGCCTTCCCCTCACCCGTCCCCTAATCCTAACCCGTACGCTCACACTAACCCGCGCCCTCACACGTACCCTCCCCGTAAAACGTTGTCGTACCCTCACCTGGAACCTAAACCATCCCCGTCCCCTAACCCTAACCCTAGCCCGAACACTAACCCTAACCCTTCCCCGAAGCCTTCCCCTCACCCGTCCCCTAATCCTAACCCGTACGCTAACACTAACCCACGCCCACACACGTACGCTCCCCCTAAAGCGTTGTCGTACCCTCACCTGGACCCTAAACCGTCCCCATTCCCTAACCCTAACCCTAGCCCGAACCCTAAACCTAACACTTTCCTGAAGCCTTCCCCTCACCCGTCCCCTAATCCTAACTCGTACGCTCACACTAACACGCGGCCTCATACGTACGCTCCCCCTAAACCGTTGTCGTACCCTCACTTGGACCCTAAACCGTCCCCGTCCCCTAACCCTTACCCTAGCCCGAACCCTTCCACGAAGCTTTCCCCTCACCCGTCCCTAATCCTAACCCGTACGCTCACACTAACCCACACCCTCACACATTCGCTCCCCCTAAACCGTTGTTGTACCCTCACCTGGACCCTAAACCGTCCCCGTCCCGTAACCCTAACCCTAGCCCGAACCCTAACCCTAACTCTTCCCCGAAGCCTTCCCCTCACCCGTCCCCTAATCCTAACCCGTACGCTCACACTAACCCGCGCACTCACACGTACACTCCCCTAAACCATTGTCGTACCCTCACCTGGAGCGAAAACGGTCCCCGTCCCCTAACCCTAACCCTAGCCTGAACCCTAACCCTAACCCTTCCCCGAAGCCTTCCCCTCCCCCGTCCCCTAATCCTAACCCGTACGCTGACACTAACCCGCGCCCTCACACGTACACTCCCCCTAAACCATTGTCGTACCCTCACCTGGAGCCAAAACGGTCCCCGTTCCCTAACCCTAACCCTAGCCCGAACCCTAACCCTAACTCTTCCCCGAAGCCTTCCCCTCACCCGTCCCCTAATCCTAACCTGTACGCTCACACTAACCCACGCCCTCACACGTACGCTCCCCCTAAAGCGTTGTCGTACCCTTACCTGGAACCTAAACTGTCCCCGTCCCCTAACGCTAACCCTAGCCCGAACCGTAACCCTAACCATTCCCCGAAGCCTTCCCCTCACCCGTCCCCTAATCCTAACCCGTACGCTCACACTAACCCGCGCCCTCACACGTACGCTCACCCTAAACCGCTCTCGTACCCTCAACTGGACCCGAAACCGTCCCCGTCCCCTAACCCTAACCCTAGCCCGAACCCTAACCCTAACCCTTCCCTGAAGCTTTCCCCTCACCCGTCCCCTAATCCTAACCCGTACGCTCACACTAACCCGCGTCCTCACACGTACGCTCCACCTAAACCGTTGTCGTATCCTCACCTTGACCCTAAACCGTCCCCGTCCCCGAGCCCTAACCCTAGCCCGAACCCTAACCCTAACACTTCCCCGAAGCCTTCCCCTCACCCGTCACCTAATCCTAACCCGTACGCTCACACTAACCCGCGCCCTCCCACGTACGCTCCCCCAAAAGCGTTGTCGTACCATCACCTGGACCCTAAACTGTCCCCGTCCCCTAAACCTAACCCTAACCCGAACCCTAACACGTACGCTCCACCTAAACCATACTCGTACCTTCACCTGGACCCTAAACCGTCCCAGTCCCCTAAACCTAACCCTATCCCGAACCCTAACCCTAACCCTTCCCCGAAGCCTTCCCCTCACCCGTCCCCTAATCCTAACCTGTACGGTCACACTAACCCACGACCTCACACGTACGCTTCCCCTAAAATGTTGTCGTACCCTCACCTGGACCCTAAACCGTCCCCGTCCCCTAACCCTAACCCTAGGCCGAACCCTAGCCCTAACACTTCCCCGAAGCCTTCCCCTCACCCGTCCCCTAATTCTAACCCGTACGCTCACACTAACCCGCGCCTTCACACGTATGCTCCCCCTAAACCGTTGTCATACCCTCACCTGGACCCTAAACCGTCCCCGTCCCCTAGCCCTAAGCCTAGCCAGAACACTAACCCTAACCCTTCCCCGAAGCCTTGCCCTCACCCGTCACCTAATCCTAACCCTTACGCTCACACTAACCCGCGCCCTCACACGTACCCTCCCCGTAAAACGTTGTCGTACCCTCACCTGGAACCTAAACCGTCCCCGTCCCCTAACCCTAACCCTAGCCCGAACCCTAACCCTAACCCTTCCCCGAAGCCTTCCCCTCACCCGTCCCCTAATCCTAACCCGTACGCTCACACTAACCCACGCCCACACACGTACGCTCCCCCTAAAGCGTTGTCGTACCCTCACCTGGACCCTAAACCGTCCCCGTCCCCTAACCCTAACCCTAGCCCGAACCCTAACCCTAACCCTTCCCCGAAGCCTTCCCCTCAACCGTCCCCTAATCCTAACCCATACGCTCACACTAACCCGTGCCCTCACACGTACGCTCCCCCTAAAGCGTTGTCGTACCCTCACCTGGACCCTAAACCGTCCCCATTCCCTAACCCTAACCCTAGCCCGAACCCTAAACCTAACACTTTCCTGAAGCCTTCCCCTCACCCGTCCCCTAATCCTAACTCGTACGCTCACACTAACACGCGCCCTCATACGTACGCTCCCCCTAAACCGTTGTCGTACCCTCACTTGGACCCTAAACCGTCCCCGTCCCCTAACCCTTACCCTAGCCCGAACCCTTCCACGAAGCTTTCCCCTCACCCGTCCCCTAATCCTAACCCGTACGCTCACACTAACCCACACCCTCACACATTCGCTCCCCCTAAACCGTTGTCGTACCCTCACCTGGACCCTAAACCGTCCCCGTCCCGTAACCCTAACCCTAGCCCGAACCCTAACCCTAACTCTTCCCCGAAGCCTTCCCCTCACCCGTCCCCTAATCCTAACCCGTACGCTCACACTAACCCGCGCACTCACACGTACACTCCCCCTAAACCATTGTCGTACACTCACCTGGAGCGAAAACGGTCCCCGTCCCCTAACCCTAACCCTAGCCTGAACCCTAACCCTAACCCTTCCCCGAAGCCTTCCCCTCCCCCGTCCCCTAATCCTAACCCGTACGCTCACACTAACCCGCAACCTCACACAATCGCTCCCCCTAAAGCGTTGTCGTACCCTTACCTGGACCCTAAACCGTCCCCGTCCCCTAACCCTAACCCTAGCCCGAACCCAAACCCTAACCCTTCCCCGAAGCCTTCCCCTCACCCGTCCCCTAATCCTAAACCGTACGCTCACAATAACCCGCGCCCTCACACGTACGCTCCCCCTAAAGCGTTGTTGTAGCCTCACCTGGACCCTAAACCGTCCCCGTCCCCTAACCCTAACCCTAGCCCGAACCCTAACCCTAACACTTCCCCAAAGCCTTCCGCTCACCCGTCCCCTAATCCTAACCCGTACGCTCACACTAACCCCTGCCCTCACATGTACGCTCCCACTAAACCGTTGTCGTAACCTCACCTGGACCCTAAACCATCCCTGTCTCCTAACCCTAACCCTAGCCTCAACCCTAACCCTAACCCTTCCCCGAAGTCTTCCCCTCACCCGTCCCCTAATCCTAACCCGTACACTCACACTAACCTGCGCCCTCACAGACTCGCTCCCCCTAAACCGTTGTCGTACCCTCACCTGGACCCTAAACCGTCCCCGTCCCCTAACCCTAACCCTAGGCCGAACCCTAGCCCTAACCCTTCCCCGAAGCCTTCCCCTCACCCGTCCCCTAATTCTAACCCATACGCTCACACTTACCCGCGCCCTCACACGTATGCTCCCCCTAAACCGTTGTCATACCCTCACCTGGACCCTAAACCGTCCCCGTCCCCTAGCCCTAAGCGTAGCCAGAACACTAACCCTAACCCTTCCCCGAAGCCTTCCCCTCACCCGTCCCCTAATCCTAACCCGTACGCTCACACTAACCCGCGCCCTCACACGTACCCTCCCCGTAAAACGTTGTCGTACCCTCACCTGGAACCTAAACCATCCCCGTCCCCTAACCCTAACCCTAGCCCGAACCCTAACCCTAACCCTTCCCCGAAGCCTTCCCCTCACCCGTCCCCTAATCCTAACCCGTACGCTAACACTAACCCACGCCCACACACGTACGCTCCCCCTAAAGCGTTGTCGTACCCTCACCTGGACCCTAAACCGTCCCCATTCCCTAACCCTAACCCTAGCCCGAACCCTAAACCTAACACTTTCCTGAAGCCTTCCCCTCACCCGTCCCCTAATCCTAACTCGTACGCTCACACTAACACGCGCCCTCATACGTACGCTCCCCCTAAACCGTTGTCGTACCCTCACTTGGACCCTAAACCGTCCCCGTCCCCTAACCCTTACCCTAGCCCGAACCCTTCCACGAAGCTTTCCCCTCACCCGTCCCTAATCCTAACCCGTACGCTCACACTAACCCACACCCTCACACATTCGCTCCCCCTAAACCGTTGTTGTACCCTCACCTGGACCCTAAACCGTCCCCGTCCCGTAACCCTAACCCTAGCCCGAACCCTAACCCTAACTCTTCCCCGAAGCCTTCCCCTCACCCGTCCCCTAATCCTAACCCGTACGCTCACACTAACCCGCGCACTCACACGTACACTCCCCTAAACCATTGTCGTACCCTCACCTGGAGCGAAAACGGTCCCCGTCCCCTAACCCTAACCCTAGCCTGAACCCTAACCCTAACCCTTCCCCGAAGCCTTCCCCTCCCCCGTCCCCTAATCCTAACCCGTACGCTGACACTAACCCGCGCCCTCACACGTACACTCCCCCTAAACCATTGTCGTACCCTCACCTGGAGCCAAAACGGTCCCCGTTCCCTAACCCTAACCCTAGCCCGAACCCTAACCCTAACTCTTCCCCGAAGCCTTCCCCTCACCCGTCCCCTAATCCTAACCTGTACGCTCACACTAACCCACGCCCTCACACGTACGCTCCGCCTAAACCATACTCGTACCTTCACCTGGACCCTAAACCGTCCCCGTCCCCTAACCCTAACCCTAGCCCGAACCCTAAACCTAACCATTCCCCGAAGCCTTCCCCTCATCCGTCCCCTAATCCTAACCAGTACGCTCACACTAACCCGCGCCCTCACACGTACGCTCCCCCTAAACTGTTGTCGTACCCTCACCTGGACCCTAAACCGTCCCCATCCCCTAACCCTAACCCTAGCCCAAACCCTAACCCTAACACTTCCCCGAAGTCTTCCCCTCACCCGTCCCCTAATCCTAACCCATACGCTCACACTAACCCGCGCCCTCACACGTACGCTCCCCGTAAACCGTTGTCGTAACCTCAGCTGGACCCTAAACCGTCCCCGTCCCCTAACCCTAACCCTAGCCCGAACCCTAACCCTAAATCTTCCCCGAAGTCTTCCCCTCACCCGTCCCCTAATCCTAACCCGTACGCTCACACTAAACCGCGCCCTCACACGTACTCTCCCCCGAAAGCGTTGTCGTACCCTCACCTGGACCCTAAACCGTCCCCGTCCCCTAACCCTAACCCTAGCCCGAACCCTAACCCTAACCCTTCCCCGAAGCCTTCCCCTCACCCGTCCCCTAATCCTAACCCATACACTCACACTAACCCGCGCCCTCACACGTACGCTCCCCCTAAACCGTTGTCGTACCCTCACATGGACCCTAAACCGTCCCCGTCCCCTAACCCTAACCTTAGCCCGAACCCTTCCACGAAGCCTTCCACTCACCCGTCCCCTAATCCTAACCCGTACGCTCACACTAACCCGCAACCTCACACGTACGCTCCCCCGAAACTGTTGTCGTAACCTCACCTGGACCCTAAACCGGCCCCGTCCCCTAAACCTAACCCTAGCCCGAACCCTAACCCTAACTCTTCCCCGAAGTCTTCCGCTCACCCGTCCCCTAATCCTAACCAGTACGCTCACACTAACCCGCGCCCTCACACGTACCCTCCCCCGAAAGCGTTGTCGTACCCTCACCTGGACCCTAAACCGTCCCCGTCGCCTAACCCTAACCCTAGCCCGAACCCTAACCCTAACCCTTCCCCGAAGCCTTCCCCTCACCCGTCCCCTAATCCTAACCCGTACACTCACACTAACCCGCGCCCTCACACGTACGCTCCCTCTAAACCGTTGTCGTACCCTCACATGGACCCTAAACCGTCCCCGTCCCCTAACCCTAACCCTAGCCCGAACCCTTCCACGAAGCCTTCCACTCACCCGTACCCTAATCCTAACCCGTACGCTCACACTAACCCGCAACCTCACACATTCTCTCCCCCTAAAGCGTTGTCGTACCCTCACCTGGACCCTAAACCGTCCCCGTCCCCTAACCCTAACCCTAGGCCGAACCCAAACCCTAACCCTTCCCCGAAGCCTTCCCCTCACCCGTCCCCTAATCCTAAACTGTACGCTCACACTAACTCGCGCCCTCACACGTACGCTCCCCCTAAAGCGTTGTTGTAGCCTCACCTGGACCCTAAACCGTCCCCGTCCCCTAACCCTAACCCTAGCCCAAACCCTAACCCTAACACTTCCCTGAAGCGTTCCCCTCACCCGTCCCCTAATCCTAACCCGTACGCTCACACTAACCCGTGCCCTCACATGTTCGCTCCCACTAAACCGTTGTCGTAACCTCACCTGGACCCTAAACCATCCCTGTCTCCTAACCCTAACCCTAGCCTGAACCCTAACCCTAACCCTTCCCCGAAGTCTTCCCCTCACCCGTCCCCTAATCCTAACCCGTACCCTCACACTAACCCGCGCTCTCACAGACTCGCTCCCCCTAAACCGTTGTCGTACCCTCACCTAGACCCTAAACAGTCTCCGTCCCCTAACGCTAACCCTAGCCCGAACCCTAAATCTAACCCTTCCCCGAACCCTTCCCCTCACCCGTCCTCTAATCCTAACCCGTACCCTCACACTAACCCGTGCCCTCAAACGTACGCTCCCCCTAAACCGTTGTCGTACCCTCACGTGGACCCTAAACCGTCCCAGACCCCTAACCCTAACCCTAGCTCGAAAGCTAACCCTAACACTTCCCCGAAGCCTTCCCCTCACCCGTCCCCTAATCGTAACCTGTACGCTCACTCTAACCCGCGCCCTCACACGTACGCTCCCCATAAACCGTTGTCGTACCCTCACCTGTACCCTAAACCGTCCCCGTCCCCGAGCCCTAACCCTAGCCCGAACCCTAAACCTAACCCTTCCCCGAAGCCTTCCCCTCACCCGTCCCCTAATCCTAACCCGTACGCTCACACTAACCCGCGCTCTCCCACGTACGCTCCCCCTTAACCGTTGTCGTACCCTCACCTGGACCCTAAACCGTCCCCGTCACCTAACCCTAACCCTAGCCCGAACCCTAAACCTAACACTTCCCCGAAGCCTTCCCCTCACCCATCCCCTAATCCTAACCCGTACGCTCACACTAACCCGCGCCCTCACACGTACGCTCCCCCTAAACCGTTGTCGTACCCTCACCTGGACCCTAAACCATCCCCGTCCCCTAACCCTAACCCTAGCCCGAACCCTAAATCTAACACTTCACCGAAGCCTTGCCCTCACCCGTCCCCTAATCCTAACCCTTACGCTCACACTAACCCGCGCCCTCACACGTACGCTCCCACTAAACCGTTGTCGTCCCCTCACCTAGACCCTAAACCGTCCCCGTCCCCTAACCCAAACCCTATCCCGAAAACTATCACTAACTTTTCCCCGAAACGTTCCCCTCACACGTCCACTAATCCTAACCCGTACGCTCACACTAACCCGCGCCCTCACATGTACGCTCCCCCTAAAGCGTTGTCGTACCCTTACCTGGAACCTAAACCGTCCCCGTCCCCTAACCCTAACCCTAGCCCAGACCGTAACCCTAACCATTCCCCGAAGCCTTCCCCTCACCCGTCCCCTAATCCTAACCCGTACGCTCACACTAACCCGCGCCCTCACACGTACACTCACCCTAAACCGCTCTCGTACCCTCAACTGGACCCGAAACCGTCCCCGTCCCCTAACCCTAACCCTAGCCTGAACCCTAACCCTAACCCTTCCCCGAAGCCTTCCCCTCACCCGTTCCCTAATCCTAACCCGTACGCTCACACTAACCCGCGTCCTCACACGTACGCTCCACCTAAACCGTTGTCGTATCCTCACCTGGACCCTAAACCGTCCCCGTCCCCGAGCCCTAACCCTAGCCCGAACCCTAACCCTAACACTTCCCCGAAGCCTTCCCCTCACCCTTCCCCTAATCCTATCCCGTACGCTCACACTAACCCGCGCCCTCCCACGTACGCTGCCCCTAAACCGTTGTCGTACCCTCACCTGGACCCTAAACCGTCCCCGTCCTCTAACACTAACCCTAGCCCGAAACCTAAACCTAACACTTCCCCGAAGCCTTCCCCTCACCCATCCCCTAATCCTAACCCGTACGCTCACACTAACCTGCGCCCTCACACGTACGCTCCCCCTAAACCGTTGTCGTACCCTCACCTGGACCCTAAACCGTCCCCATCCCCTAACCCTAACCCTAGCCCGAACCCTAAACCTAACACTTCCCCGAAGCCTTCCCCTCACCCGTCTCCTAATCCTAACCCGTACGCTCACACTAACCCGCGCCCTCACACGTACGCTCCCCCTAAACCGTTGTCATACCCTCACCTGGACCCTAAACCGTCCCCGACCCCTAACCCTAACCCTATCCCGAACACTATCCCTAACCCTTCCCCGAAACGTTCCCCTCACACGTCCTCTAATCCTAACCCGTACGCTCACACTAACGCAAGCCCTCACACGTACGCTCCCCCAAAAGCGTTGTCGTACCCTCACCTGGACCCTAAACTGTCCCCGTCCCCTAAACCTAACCCTAACCCGAACCCTAACACGTACGCTCCGCCTAAACCATACTCGTACCTTCACCTGGACCCTAAACCGTCCCCGTCCCCTAACCCTAACCCTAGCCCGAACCCTAACCCTAACCCTTCCCCGAAGCCTTCCACTCACCCGTCCCCTAATCCTAACCTGTAAGGTCACACTAACCCACGACCTCACACGTACGCTTCCCCTAAAATGTTGTCGTACCCTCACCGGACCCTAAACCGTCCCCGTCCCCTAACCCTAACCCTAGGCCGAACCCTAGCCCTAACCCTTCCCCGAAGCCTTCCCCTCACCCGTCCCCTAATTCTAACCCGTACGCTCACACTAACCCACGCCCTCACATGTATGCTCCCCCTAAACCATTGTCATACCCTCACCTGGACCCTAAACCGTCCCCGTCCCCTAGCCCTAAACCTAGCCAGAACACTAACCCTAACCCTTCCCCGAAGCCTTCCCCTCACCCGTCCCCTAAACCTAACCCGTACTCTCACACTAACCCGCGCCCTCACACGTACCCTCCCCGTAAAACGTTGTCGTACCCTCACCTGGAACCTAAACCGTCCCCGTCCCCTAACCCTAACCGTAGCCCGAACCCTAACCCTAACCCTTCCCCGAAGCCTTCCCCTCACCGTCCCCTAATCCTAACCCGTACGCTCACACTAACCCACGCCCACACACGTACGCTCCCCCTAAAGCGTTGTCGTACCCTCACCTGGACCCTAAACCGTCCCCGTCCCCTAACCCTAACCCTAGCCCAAACCCAAACCCTAACCCTTCCCGGAAGCCTTCCCCTCACCCGTCCCCTAATCCTAAACCGTACGCTCACACTAACCCGCGCCCTCACACGTACGCTCCCCCTAAAGCGTTGTTGTAGCCTCACCTGGACCCTAAACCGTCCCCGTCCCCTAACCCTAACCCTAGCCCGAACCCTAACCCTAACACTTCCCCGAAGCCTTCCCCTCACCCGTCCCCTAATCCTAACCCGTACGCTCACACTAATCCGTGCCCTCACATGTACGCTCCCACTAAACCGTTGTCGTAACCTCACCTGGACCCTAAACCATCCCTGTCTCCTAACCCTAACCCTAGCCTGAACCCTAACCCTAACCCTTCCCCGAAGTCTTCCCCTCACCCGTCCCCTAATCCTAACCCGTACCCTCACACTAACCCACGCCCTCACACGTACGCTCCCCCTATAGCGTTGTCGTACCCTCACCTGGACACTAAACCGTCCCCATCCCCTAACCCTAACCCTAGCCAGAACCCTAAACCTAACCCTTCCCCGAAGCCTTCCCTTCACCCGTCCCCTAGTCCTAACCCGTACGCTCACACTATCCAGTCCGCTCACACGTACGCTGCCCCTAAACTGTTGTCGTACCCACACCTGGACCCTAAACTGTCCCCATCCCCTAACACTAACCCTAGCCTGAACCCTAAACCTAACCCTTCCCCGAAGCCTTCCCCTCACCCGTCCCCTAATCCTAACCCGTACGCTCACACTAACCCACGCCCTCACACATACGCTCCCCCTAAACCGTTGTCGTACCCTCACCTGGACCCTAAACCGTCCCCGTCCCCTAACCCTAACCATAGCCCGAACCCTAACACTAACCCTTCCCCGAAGCCTTCCCCTCACCCGTCCCCTAATCCTAACCCGTACGCTCACACTAACCCGCACCCTCACACGTACGATCGCCCGAAACCGTTGTCGTACCCTAACCTGGACCCTAATTCGTCCCCGTCCCCTAACCCTAACCCTAGTCCGAACCCTAAGCCTAAAATTTCCCCGAAGCCTTACCCTCACCCGTCCCCTAATCCTAAGCCGTACGCTCACACTAACCCGCGCCCTCAAACGTGCGCTCTCCCTAAACCGTTGTCGTACCCTCACCTGGACCCTAATTCGTCCCCGTCCCCAAACCCTAACCCTACCCCGAACCCTAACCCTAACCCTTTCCCGAAGCCTTCCACTCACCCGTCCCCTTATCCTAACCCGTACGCTCACACTAACCCGCGCCCTCACACGTACGCTCCCCCTAAACCGTTGTCGAACCCTCATCTGGACCGTAAACCGTCCCCGTCCCTTAACCCTAACTCTTCCCCGAAGCCTTCCCCTCACCCGTCCTCTAATCCTAACCCGTACGCTAACGCTAAACTACACCCTCACATGTACGCTCCCCCTAAAGCGTTGTCATACACACACCTGGACACTAAACCGTCCCCGTCTCCTAACTCTAACCCTACCGCGAACCCTAACCCTAACCCTTCCCCGAAGCCTGACTCTCATCCGTCGCCTAATCCTAACCTGTACGCTCTCGCTAAACCGCGCCCTCACCCGTACGCTCCCCCTAAAGCATTGTTGTACCCTCACCTGGACCCTAAACCGTCCCCATCCCCGTCCCCTAACCCTAGCCCGAACACTAACCCTAACCCTTCCCCGAAGCCTTCCCCTCACCCGTCCCCTAATCTTAACCGGTACGCTCACACTAACCCGCGCCCTCACAGGTACACTCCCCCTAAACCGTTGTCGTACACTCACCTGGACCCTAAACCGTACCCGTCCCCGTCCCCTAACCCTAGCCCGAAAGATAAACCTAAACCTTCCCCGAAGCCTTCCCCTCACCCGTCGCCTAATTCTAACCCGTACGCTCACACTAACCCACCCCCTCACACGAACGCTCCCCCTAAACCGTTGTCGTACCCTCACCTGGACCCTAAACCGTCCCTGTCCCCTGACGCTAACCCTAGTCTGAACCCTAACCCTAACCCTTCCCCGAAGCCTTCCCCTCACCTGTCCCTTAATCCTAACCCATACGCTCACACTAACCCGCGCCCTCACACGTACCCTCCCCCTAAAGCGTTGTCGTACCCTCACCTGGACCCTAAACAGTCCCTATCCCCTAACCCTAACCCTAGCCTGAATCCTAACCCTAACACTTCCCCGAAGCCTTCCCCTCACCCATCCCCTAATCCTAACCCGTACGCTCACACTAACCCCCGCCCTCACACTTACGCTCCCCCTAAACCGCTGTCGTACCCTCACCTGGACCCTAAACCGTCCCCGTCCCCTAACGCTAACCCTAGCCCGAACCCTAACCCTAACCCTTCCCCGAAGCCTTCCCCTCACCCGTCCCCTAATCCTAACCCGTACGCTCACACTATCCAGTCCGCTCACATGGACGCTGCCCCTAAACCGTTGTCGTACCCACACCTGGACCCTAAACCGTCCCCATCCCCTAACCCTAACCGTAGCCCGAACCCTAACCCTAACCCGTCCCCGAAGCCTTCCCCTCACCCATCCCCTAATCCTAACCCATACGCTCACACTAACCCGTGCCCTCACACGTACGCTCCACCTAAACCGTTTTCGTTCCCTCACCTTGACCCTAAACCGTCCCCATCCCCTAACCCTAACCCTAGCCCTAACCCTAACCCTAACCCTTCCCCGAAGCCTTCCCCTCACCCGTCCCCTAATCCTAACCCGTACGCTCACACTAAACATCCCGCTCACAAGTACGCTGCCCCTAAACCGTTGTGGTACCCTCACCTGGACCCTAAACTGTCCCCATGCCCTAACCCTAACCCTACCCAAACACTAACCCTAACCCGTCCCCGAAGCCTTCCCCTCACCCATCCCCTAATCCTAACCCGTATGCTGACACTAACCCGTGCCCTCACACGTACGCTCCCCCTAAACCGTGGTCGTACCCTCACCTGGACCCTAAACCGTCCCCGTACCCTAACCCTAACCCTAGCCCGAGCCCTAACCCTAACCCTTCCCCGAAGCCTTCCCCTCAACCGTCCCCTAATCCTAAACCGTACGCTGACACTAACCCACGCGCTCACATGTACGCTCCCCTTCAACCGTTGTCGTACCCTCACCTGGACCCTAAACCGTCTCCGTCCCCTAACCCTAACCCTAGCCAGAACCCTAACCCTAACCCTTCCCCGAAGCCTTCCCCTCACCCATCCCCTAATCCTAACCCGTACGCTCACACTAACCCGCGCCCTCACACGAACGGTCCCCCTAAACCGTTGTCGTACCCTCATCTGGACCCTAAACCGTCCCCCTACCCTAACCCTAACCCTAGCCCGAACCCTAAACCTAACCCTTCCTCGAAGCCTTCCCCTCACCTGTCCCCTAATCCTAACCCGTACGCTCACATAACCCACGCCCTCACACGTATGCTCCCCCTAAACCGTTGTCGTACCCTCACGTGGACACTAAACCGTCCCCGTCTCCTAACCTTAACTCTAGCCCTAATCCTAACCCTAACTCTTCCCCGAATTCTTCCCCTCACCCGTCCACTAATCCTACCCCGTACGCTCACACTATCCCGCGTCCTCACACGTACGCTCCCTCTAAACCGTTGTCGTACCCTCACCTGGACCCTAAACCTTCCCCGTAACCTAACCCTAACCCTAGCCCGAACCATAACCCTAACGCTTCCCCGAAGCCTTCCCCTCACCCGGCCCCTAATCCTAACCCGTACGCTCACACTAAACCACGTCTTCACACGTACACTCCCCCTTAAACCGTTGTCGTACCCTCACCTGGACCCTAAATCGTCCCCGTCCCCTAATTCTAACCCTAGCCCGAACCCTCACCCTAACACTTCCCCGAAGCCTTCCCCTCACCCGTCCCCTAATCCGAACCCGTACGCTCACACTAACGCGTGCCCTCACACGTACGCTCCCCCTAAACCGTTGTCGTACCCTTAATTGGACCCTAAACCGTCCCCATCCCCTAACCCTAACCCTAGCCCGAACCCTAACCCTAACCCTTCCCAGAAGCCTTCCCCTCACCCATACCCGAATCCTACCCGTACACTCACACTAACCCGCGCGCTCACACTTACGCTCCCCCTAAACCGTTGTCGTACCCTCACCTGGACCCTAAACCGTCCCCATCCCCTAACCCTAACCCTAGCTCAAACCTTAACCTTACCCCTTCCCCGAAGCCTACCCCTCACCCTTCCCCTAATCCTAATCCGTACGCTCACACTAACCCGTGCCCTCACACGTACGCTCCCCCTAAACCGTTATCGTACGCTCACCTGGACCCTAAACCGTCCCCGTCCCCTAACCCTAACCCTAGCCCGAAGCCTAACCCTAACCCTTCCCCGAAGCCTTCCCCTCACCCGTCCCCTAATCCTAACCCGTACGCTCACACTAACCCACGCCCTCACACGTACGCTCCCCCTAAACCGTTGTCGTACCCTCACCTGGAACCTAAACCTTCCCCTTCCCTAACCCTAACCCTAACCCCAACCCTAACCCTAACCCTTCACCGAAGCCTTCCCCTCACCCGTCCCCTAATCCTAACCTGTACGCTCACACTAACCTGCGGCCTCAAACGTACGCTCCCCCTAAACCGTTGTCGTACCCTCACCTGGACCCTAAACCGTCCCCGTCCCCTAACCCTAACCCTAGCCCGAACACTAAACCTAAACCTTCCCCGAAGCCTTCCCCTCACCCGTCCCCTAATCCTAACCCGTACGCTCACACTAACCCGCGCCCTCACACGTACGCTCCCCCTAAACCGTTGTCGTACCCTCACCTGGACCCTAAACCGTCCCCGTCCCCTAACCCTAACCCTAGCCCGAACCCTAAACCTAACCCTTCCCTTAAGCCTTCCCCTCACCCGTCCCCTAATCATAACCCGTACGCTCACACTAACCCGCGCTCTCAAACGTACCCTCCCCCTAAAGCGTTGTCATACCCTCACCTGGACCCTAAACCGTCCCCGTCCCCTAATCCTAACCCTAGCCCGAACCGTAACCGTAACCCTTCCCCGAAGCCTTCCACTCACCCGTCCCATAATCCTAACCCGTACGCTCACACTAACCCACGCCCTCACACGTATGCACCCCCTAAACTGTTGTCGTACCCTCACCTGGACCCTAAACCGTCCCCGTCCCCTAATCCTAAACCTAGCCTGAACCCTAACCCTAACCCTTCCCCAAAGCCTTCCCCTCACCCGTCCCCTAATCGTAACCCGTACGCTCACACTAACCCATGCCCTCACACGTACGCTCCCTCTAAACCGTTGCCGTACCCTCACCTGGAAACTAAACCGTCCCCGTCCCCTAACCCTAGGCCGAACCCTAACCCTAACACTTCCCCGAAGCCTTCCCCTCACCCGTCCCCTAATCCTAAACCGTACGCTCACACTAACCCGCGCCATCACACGTACGCACCCCCTAAACCGTTGTCGTACCCTCACCTGGACCCTAAACCATCCCCATCCCCTAACCCTAACCCTAGCCCGAACCCTAACCCTAACCCTTCCCCGAAGCCTTCCCCTCACCCGTCCCCTAAGCCTAAACCGTACGCTCACACTAACCCGCGCCCTCACACTTACGCTCCCCCTAAACCGTTGTCGTACCCTCACCTGGACCCTAAACCGTCCCCGTCCCCTAAGCCTAACCCTATCCCGAACCCTAACCCTAACCCTTCCCCGAAGCCTTCCCCTCACCCGTCCCCTAATCCTAACCTGTACGCTCACAGTAACCCGCAACCTCACACATACGCTCTCCCTAAACCGTTGTCGTACCCTCACCAGGAACCTAAACCTTCCCCTTCCCTAACCCTAACCCTAGCCCCAACCCTAACCCTAACACTTCCCCGAAGCCTTCCCCTCACCCGTCCCCTAATCCTAACCCGTACGCTCACACTAACCTGCCCCCTCAAACGTACGCTCCCCCTAAACCGTTGTCGTACCCTCACCTGGACCCTAAACCGTCCCCGTCCCCTAACCCCAACCCTAGCCCGAACCCTAACCCTAAACCTTCCCTGAAGCCTTCCTCTCACCCGTCCCCTAATCCTAACCCGTACGCTCACACTAACCTGCGCTCTCACACGTACGCACCCCCTAAAGCGTTGTCGTACCCTCACCTGGACCCTAAACCGTCCCAGTCCCCTAACACTAACCCTAGCCTGAACCCTAACCCTAACCCTTCCCCAAAGCCTTCCCCTCACACGTCCCCTAATCCTAATCCGTACGCTCACACTAACCCATGCCCTCACACGTACGCTACACCTAAACCGTTGTCGTACCCTCACTGGACCCTAAACCGTCCCTATCCCCTAACCCTAACCCTAGCCCGAACCCTAACCCTAACACTTTCCCGAAGCCTTCCCGTCACCCGTCCCCTAATCCTAACCGGTACGCTCACACTAACCCGCGCCCTCACACGTACGCTCCCCCTAAACCGTTGCCGTACACTCACCTGGACGCTAAACCGTCCCCGTCCCCTAATCCTAACCCTAGCCCGAAACCTAACCCTAAACCTTCCCCGAAGCCTTCCCCACACCCGTCCCCTAATCCTAACCTGTACGCTCACACTAACCCGCTCCATTACACGTACGCACCCCCTAAACCGTTGTCGTACCCTCACCTAGACCCTAAACCTTCTCCATCCCCTAACCCTAACCCTAGCCCGAGCCCTAACCCTAACCCTTCCCCGAAGCCTTCCCCTCACACGTCCCCTAAGCCTAACCCGTACGCTCACACTAACCCGCGGGCTCACACATACGCTCCCCCTAAACCGTTGTCGTACCCTCACCAGGAACCTAAACCGTCTCCGTCCCCTAACCCTAAACTTAGCCCGAAGCCTAAACCTAACACTTCCCCGAAGCCTTCCCCTCACCCGTCCCCTAATCCTATCCCGTACGCTCACACTAACCCATGCCCTCACACGTACGCTCCCCATAAACCGTTGTCGTACCCCCACCTGGACCCTAAACCGTCCCCGTCCCCTAAACCTAACCCTAGCCCGAACCCTAACCCTAACCATTCCCCGAAGCCTTCCCCTCACCCGTCCCCTAATCCTAACCCGTACGCTCACACTAACCCGCGCCCTCACATGTATGCTCCCCCTAAACCGTTGTCATACACTCACCTGGACCCTAAACCGTCCTCGTCCCTTAACCCTAACCCTACCCCGAACCCTAACCCTAACCCTTCCCCGAAGCCTACCCCTCACCCGTCCCCTAATCCTAATCCGTACGCTCACACTAACCCGTGCCCTCACACATACGCTCCCCCTAAACCGTTGTCGTACCCTCACCTGGACCCTAAACCGTCCCCGTCCCTTAAACCTAATCCTAGCCCGAACCCTAAGCCTAACACTTCCCCGAAGCCTTCCCCTCACCCGTCCCCAAATCGTAACCCGTACGCTCACACTAACCCGCGCCCTCACACGTAGGATCCCCCTAAACCGTTGTCGTACACTCACCTGGACCCTAAACCGTCCCCGTTCCCTAACCCTAACCCTAGCCCGAACCCTAACCCTAAACCTTCCCTGAAGCCTTCCCCTCACACGTCCCCTAATCCTAACCCGTACGCTCACACTAACCCGCGCCCTCACACGTACGCTCCCCCTCAACCGTTGTCGTACCCACACCTGGACCCTAAACCGTCCCCATCCCCTAAACCTAACCCTAGCCCGAACCCTAACCCTAACCCGTCCCCGAAGCCTTCCCCTCACCCATCCCCTAATCCTAACCCGTACGCTCACACTAACCCGTGCCCTCACACGTACGCTCCACCAAAACCGTTTTCGTACCCTCACCTTGACCCTAAACCGTCCCCATCTCCTAAGCCTAACCCTAGCCCGAACCCTAACCCTAACCCTTCCCCGAAGCCTTCCCTTCACACGTCCCCTAATCCTAATCCGTACGCTCACAATATCCCGCGCCCTCACACTTACGCTCCCACTAAACCGTTATCGTACCCTCACCAGGAACCTAAACCGTCTCCGTCCCCTAACCCTAAACCTAGCCCGAATCCTAAACCTAACACTTCCCCGAAGCCTTCCCCTCACCCGTCCCCTAATCCTATCCCGTACGCTCACACTAACCCGTGCCCTCACACGTACGCTCCCCCTTAACCGTTGTCGTACCCTCACCTGGTCCCTAAACCGTCCCCATCCCCAAACCCTAACCCTAGCCCGAACCCTAACCCTAAACCTTCCCCGAAGCTTTCCCCTCACCCGTCCCCTAATCCTAACCCGTACGCTCACACTAACCCGCGCCCTCACACGTACGCTCCCCGTAAACCATTGTCGTACACTCAGCTGGACCCTAAACCGTCCCCGTCCCCTAACCCTAACCCTACCACGAACCCTAACCCTAACCCTTCCCCGAAGCCTACCCCTCACCCGTCCCCTAATCCTAATCCGTACGCTCACACTAAACCGCGCCCTCACACGTACGCTCCCCCTAAACCGTTGTCGTACCCACACCTGGACCCTAAACCGTCCCCATCCCCTAAACCTAACCCTAGCCCGAACCCTAACCCTAACCCGTCCCCGAAGCCTTCCCCTCACCCATCCCCTAATCCTAACCCGTACGCTCACACTAACCCGTGCCCTCACATGTACGCTCCACCAAAACCGTTTTCGTACCCTCACCTTGACCCTAAACCGTCCCCATCTCCTAACCCTAACCCTAGCCCGAACCCTATCCCTAACCCTTCCCCGAAGCCTTCCCTTCACACGTCCCCTAATCCTAACCCGTACGCTCACAATATCCCGCGCCCTCACACTTACGCTCCCACTAAACCGTTATCGTACCCTCACCAGGAACCTAAACCGTCTCCGTCCCCTAACCCTAAACCTAGCCAAAATCCTAAACCTAACACTTCCCCGAAGCCTTCCCCTCACCCGTCCCCTAATCCTATCCCGTACGCTCACACTAACCCGTGCCCTCACACGTACGCTCCCCCTTAACCGTTGTCGTACCCTCACCTGGTCCCTAAACCGTCCCCGTCCCCTAAGCCTAACCCTAGCCTGAAGCCTAAACCAAAACCTTCCCCGAAGCCTTCCCCTCACCCGTCCCCTAATCCTAACCCGTACACTCACACAAACACGCGCCCTCACACGTATGCTCCCCCTAAACCGTTGTCCTACCCTCACCTGGAACCTAAACCGTCCCCGTCCCTTAACCCTAACCCTAGCCCGAACCCTAACCCTAACCCTTCCCCGAAGCCTTCCCCTCACCCGTCCCCAAATCCTAACCCGTACACTCACATTAACCCGCGCCCTCACACGTAGGATCCCCCTAAACCGTTGTCGTATCCTCACCTGGACCCTAAACCGTCCCCGTCCCCTAACCCTAACCCTAGCTCAAACCCTAACCCTACCCCTTCCCCGAAGTCTTCCCCTCACACATCCCCTAATCCTAACCCGTACGCTCACACCAACCCGCGCCCTCACACGTACGCACCCCCTAAACCGTTGTCGTACCCTCACCTGGACCCTAAACCGTCCCAGTACCCTAACCAAACCCTAGCCCGAACCCTAACCCTAACCCTTCCCCGAAGCCTTCCCCTCACCCGTCCCCTAATCCTAACTCATACGCTCACACTAACCCGCGCCCTCACACGTAGGGTCCCCCTAAACCGTTGTCGAACCCTCACCTGGACCCTAAACTGTCCCCATCCCCTAACCCTAACCCTAGCTCGAACCATATCCCTAACCCGTCCCCGAAGTCTTCCCCTCACACATCCCCTAATCCTAACCCGTACGCTCACACTTACCCATGCCCTCACACGTACAATCCCCCTAAACCGTGGTCGTACCCTCACCTGGACCCTAAACCGTCCCCGTCCCCTAACCCTAACCCTAGCCCGAACTCTAACCCTAACCATTCCCCGAAGCCTTCCCCTCACCCGTCCCTTAATCCTAACCCGTACGCTCACACTAACCCGTGCCCTCACACGTACGCTCCCCCTAAAGCGTTGTCGAACCCTCACCTTGACCCTAAACCGTCCTCGTCCCCTAACCCTAACCCAAGCCCGAACCCTAACCCTAAACCTTCCCCGAAGCCTTCCCCTCACACGTTCCCTAATCCTAACCCGTACGCTCACACTAACCTGCGCCGTCACACGTACGCTCCCCCTAAACCGTTGTCTTACCCTCACCTGGACCCTAAACGGTCCCCGTCCCCTAACCCAAACCCTATCCCGAACCCTAACCCTAAACCTTCCCAGAAGCCTTCCCCTCACCCGTCCCCTAATCCTAACCCGTACGCTCAAACTAACCCACGTCTTCACACGTACATTCCCCCTAAAACCGTTGTCGTACCCTCACCTGTCCCTAAATCGTCCCCGTCCCCTAATCCGAACCCTAGCCCGAACCCTCACCTTAACCCTTCCCCGAAGCCTTCCCCTCACCCGTCCCCTAATCCGAACCCGTACGCTCACACTAACCCGCGCCCTCACACGTACGCTCCCCCTAAACCGTTGTCGTACCCTTACCTGGACCCTAAACCGTCCCCGTCCCTTAAACCTAATCCTAGCCCGAACCCTAAGCCTAACACTTCCCCGAAGCCTTCCCCTCACCCGTCCCCAAATCGTAACCCGTACGCTCACACTAACCCGCGCCCTCACACGTAGGATCCCCCTAAACCGTTGTCGTACCCTCACCTGGACCCTAAACCGTCCCCGTTCCCTAACCCTAACCCTAGCCCGAACCCTAACCCTAAACCTTCCCTGAAGCCTTCCCCTCACACGTCCCCTAATCCTAACCCGTACGCTCACACTAACCCGCGCCCTCACACGTACGCTCCCCCTCAACCGTTGTCGTACCCACACCTGGACCCTAAACCGTCCCCATCCCCTAAACCTAACCCTAGCCCGAACCCTAACCCTAACCCGTCCCCGAAGCCTTCCCCTCACCCATCCCCTAATCCTAACCCGTACGCTCACACTAACCCGTGCCCTCACACGTACGCTCCACCAAAACCGTTTTCGTACCCTCACCTTGACCCTAAACCGTCCCCATCTCCTAAGCCTAACCCTAGCCCGAACCCTAACCCTAACCCTTCCCCGAAGCCTTCCCTTCACACGTCCCCTAATCCTAATCCGTACGCTCACAATATCCCGCGCCCTCACACTTACGCTCCCACTAAACCGTTATCGTACCCTCACCAGGAACCTAAACCGTCTCCGTCCCCTAACCCTAAACCTAGCCCGAATCCTAAACCTAACACTTCCCCGAAGCCTTCCCCTCACCCGTCCCCTAATCCTATCCCGTACGCTCACACTAACCCGTGCCCTCACACGTACGCTCCCCCTTAACCGTTGTCGTACCCTCACCTGGTCCCTAAACCGTCCCCATCCCCAAACCCTAACCCTAGCCCGAACCCTAACCCTAAACCTTCCCCGAAGCTTTCCCCTCACCCGTCCCCTAATCCTAACCCGTACGCTCACACTAACCCGCGCCCTCACACGTACGCTCCCCGTAAACCATTGTCGTACACTCAGCTGGACCCTAAACCGTCCCCGTCCCCTAACCCTAACCCTACCACGAACCCTAACCCTAACCCTTCCCCGAAGCCTACCCCTCACCCGTCCCCTAATCCTAATCCGTACGCTCACACTAAACCGCGCCCTCACACGTACGCTCCCCCTAAACCGTTGTCGTACCCACACCTGGACCCTAAACCGTCCCCATCCCCTAAACCTAACCCTAGCCCGAACCCTAACCCTAACCCGTCCCCGAAGCCTTCCCCTCACCCATCCCCTAATCCTAACCCGTACGCTCACACTAACCCGTGCCCTCACATGTACGCTCCACCAAAACCGTTTTCGTACCCTCACCTTGACCCTAAACCGTCCCCATCTCCTAACCCTAACCCTAGCCCGAACCCTATCCCTAACCCTTCCCCGAAGCCTTCCCTTCACACGTCCCCTAATCCTAACCCGTACGCTCACAATATCCCGCGCCCTCACACTTACGCTCCCACTAAACCGTTATCGTACCCTCACCAGGAACCTAAACCGTCTCCGTCCCCTAACCCTAAACCTAGCCAAAATCCTAAACCTAACACTTCCCCGAAGCCTTCCCCTCACCCGTCCCCTAATCCTATCCCGTACGCTCACACTAACCCGTGCCCTCACACGTACGCTCCCCCTTAACCGTTGTCGTACCCTCACCTGGTCCCTAAACCGTCCCCGTCCCCTAAGCCTAACCCTAGCCTGAAGCCTAAACCAAAACCTTCCCCGAAGCCTTCCCCTCACCCGTCCCCTAATCCTAACCCGTACACTCACACAAACACGCGCCCTCACACGTATGCTCCCCCTAAACCGTTGTCCTACCCTCACCTGGAACCTAAACCGTCCCCGTCCCTTAACCCTAACCCTAGCCCGAACCCTAACCCTAACCCTTCCCCGAAGCCTTCCCCTCACCCGTCCCCAAATCCTAACCCGTACACTCACATTAACCCGCGCCCTCACACGTAGGATCCCCCTAAACCGTTGTCGTATCCTCACCTGGACCCTAAACCGTCCCCGTCCCCTAACCCTAACCCTAGCTCAAACCCTAACCCTACCCCTTCCCCGAAGTCTTCCCCTCACACATCCCCTAATCCTAACCCGTACGCTCACACCAACCCGCGCCCTCACACGTACGCACCCCCTAAACCGTTGTCGTACCCTCACCTGGACCCTAAACCGTCCCAGTACCCTAACCAAACCCTAGCCCGAACCCTAACCCTAACCCTTCCCCGAAGCCTTCCCCTCACCCGTCCCCTAATCCTAACTCATACGCTCACACTAACCCGCGCCCTCACACGTAGGGTCCCCCTAAACCGTTGTCGAACCCTCACCTGGACCCTAAACTGTCCCCATCCCCTAACCCTAACCCTAGCTCGAACCATATCCCTAACCCGTCCCCGAAGTCTTCCCCTCACACATCCCCTAATCCTAACCCGTACGCTCACACTTACCCATGCCCTCACACGTACAATCCCCCTAAACCGTGGTCGTACCCTCACCTGGACCCTAAACCGTCCCCGTCCCCTAACCCTAACCCTAGCCCGAACTCTAACCCTAACCATTCCCCGAAGCCTTCCCCTCACCCGTCCCTTAATCCTAACCCGTACGCTCACACTAACCCGTGCCCTCACACGTACGCTCCCCCTAAAGCGTTGTCGAACCCTCACCTTGACCCTAAACCGTCCTCGTCCCCTAACCCTAACCCAAGCCCGAACCCTAACCCTAAACCTTCCCCGAAGCCTTCCCCTCACACGTTCCCTAATCCTAACCCGTACGCTCACACTAACCTGCGCCGTCACACGTACGCTCCCCCTAAACCGTTGTCTTACCCTCACCTGGACCCTAAACGGTCCCCGTCCCCTAACCCAAACCCTATCCCGAACCCTAACCCTAAACCTTCCCAGAAGCCTTCCCCTCACCCGTCCCCTAATCCTAACCCGTACGCTCAAACTAACCCACGTCTTCACACGTACATTCCCCCTAAAACCGTTGTCGTACCCTCACCTGTCCCTAAATCGTCCCCGTCCCCTAATCCGAACCCTAGCCCGAACCCTCACCTTAACCCTTCCCCGAAGCCTTCCCCTCACCCGTCCCCTAATCCGAACCCGTACGCTCACACTAACCCGCGCCCTCACACGTACGCTCCCCCTAAACCGTTGTCGTACCCTTACCTGGACCCTAAACCGTCCCCATCCCCTAACCCTAACCCTAGCCCGAACCATAACCCTCACCCTTCCCAGAAGCCTTCCCCTCACCCATCCCCGAATCCTAAACCGTTCGCTCACACTATCCAGCCCGCTCACACGTACGCTGCCCCTAAAGCGTTGTCGTACCCACACCTGGACCCTAAACCGTCCCCATCCCCTAACCCTAACCCTAGCCCGAACCCTAACCCTAACCCTTCCCCGAAGCCTTCCCCTCAACGTCCCCTAATCCTAACCCGTACGCTCACACAAACCCGCGCCCTCACACTTACGCTCCCCCTAAACCGTTGTCGTACACTCACCTGGACCCTAAACCGTCCCCGTCCCCTAACACTAAACCTAGCCCGAACCCTAACCCTAAACCTTCCCCGAAGCCTTCCCCTCATCTGTCCCCTAATCCTAACCCGTACGCTCACACTAACCCGCGCCCTCACATGTACGCTCCCCCTAAACCGTTGTCGTACCCTCACCTGGACCCTAAACCGTCCCCGTCCCCTAACCCTAACCCTAGCCCGAACCCTAACCCTAACTCTTCCCCGAAGACATCCCGTCACCCGTCCCCTAATCCTAACGCATACGCTCACACTAACACGCGCCCTCACACGTACGCTTCCCCTAAACCATTGTCGTGCCCTCACCTGGACCCTAAACCGTCCCCATCCCCTAACCCTAACCCTAGCCCGAACCTTAACCCTAACCATTCCCCGAAGCCTTCCCCTCACCCGTCCCCTAATCCAAACCCGTACGCTAACACTAACCCACGTCTTCACACGTACGCTCCCCCTAAACCGTTGTCGTACCCTCACCTGGACCCTAAACCGTCCCCGTCACTTAAACCTAACCCTAGTCCGAACCCTAACCCTAACCCTTCCCCGAAGCCTTCCTCTCACCCGTCCCCTAATCCTAACCCGTACACTCACACTAACCCGCGCCCTCACACGTACGCTCCCCCTAAACCGTTGTCATACCCTCACCTGGACCCTAAACCATCCCCGTCCCCTAACCCTAACCCTAGCCCGAACCCTAACCCTAACCCTTCCCCGAAGCCTTCCCCTCACCAGTCCCCTAATCCTAGCCCGTACGCTCACACTAACCCGCACCCTAACACGTACGCTCCCCCTAAACCGTTGTCGTACCCTCACCTGTACCCGAAACCCTGCCCATCCCCGAACCTTAACCCTAGTCCGATCCCTAACCCTAAACCTTCCCCGAAGCCTTCCCCTCACCCGTCCCCTAATTCTAACCCGTACGCTCACACTGAAACGCGCCCTCACACTTACGCGCCCCCTACACCGTTGTCGTACCCTCACCTGGACCCTAAACCGTCCCCAACCCCTAGCACTAACCCTAGCCCGAACCCTCACCCTAACCATTCCCCGAAGCCTTCCCCTCACCCGTCCCCTAATCCTAACCCGTACGCTCACACTAACCCGCGCGCTCACACGTACGCTCCCCCTAAACCGTTGTCGTACCCTCACCTGGACCCTAAACCGTCCCCGTCCCCTAACCCTAACCCTAGCCCGAACCCTAAACCTAACCCTTCCCCGAAGCCTTCCCCTCACACTTCCCCTAATCTTAACCCGTACGCTCACACTAACCCGCGCTCTCACACGTACGCTCCCCCTAAACCGTTGTCGTACCCTCACCTGGACCCTAAACCGTCCCCGTCCCCTAACCCTAACCCTAGCCCGAACCCTAACCCTAAACCTTCCCCGAAGCCTTCCCCTCACCCGTTCCCTAATCCTAACCCGTACGCTCACACTATCCAGTCCGCTCACACGTACGCTGCCCCTAAACCGTTGTCGTACCCACACCTGGACCCTAAACCGTCCCCATCCCCTAACCCTAAACCTAGCCCGAACCCTAACCCTAACCCGTCCCCGAAGCCTTCCACTCACCCATCCCCTAATCCTAAACCGTACGCTCACACTAACCCACGCCCTCACACGTACGCTCCCCCTAAAGCGTTGTTGTAGCCTCACCTGGACCCTAAACCGTCCCCGTCCCCTAACCCTAACCCTAGCCCGAACCCTAACCCTAACACTTCCCCGAAGCCTACCGCTCACCCGTCCCCTAATCCTAACCCGAACGCTCACACTAACCCGTGCCCTCACATGTACGCTCCCACTAAACCGTTGTCGTAACCTCACCTGGACCCTAAACCATCCCTGTCTCCTAACCCTAACCCTAGCCTGAACCCTAACCCTAACCCTTCCCCGAAGTCTTCCCCTCACCCGTCCCCTAATCCTAACCCGTACACTCACACTAACCTGCGCCCTCACAGTCTCGCTCCCCCTAAACCGTTGTCGTACCCTCACCTGGACCCTAAACCGTCCCCGTCCCCTAACCCTAACCCTAGCCCGAACCCTAACCCTAACCCTTCCCCGAAGCCTTCCCCTCACCCGTCCGCTAATGCTAACCCGGACGCTCACACTAACCCACGACCTCACACTTACGCTCCCCCTAAACCGTTGTCGTACCCTCACCTAGACCCTAAACAGTCTCCGTCCCCTAATGCTAACCCTAGGCCGAACCCTAAATCTAACCCTTCCCCGAACCCTTCCCCTCACCCGTCCTCTAATCCTAACCCGTACCCTCACACTAACCCGTGCCCTCAAACGTACGCTCCCCCTAAACCGTTGTCGTACCCTCACGTGGACCCTAAACCGTCCCCGTCCCCTAACCCTAACCCTAGCTCGAAACCTAACCCTAACCCTTCCCCGAAGCCTTCCCCTCACCCGTCCCCTCATCGTAACCCGTACGCTCACTCTAACCCGCGCCCTCACACGTACGCTCCCCATAAACCGTTGTCGTACCCTCACCTGTACCCTAAACCATCCCCGTACCCGAGGCCTAACCCTAGCCCGAACCCTAAACCTAACCCTTCCCCGAAGCCTTCCCCTCACCCGTCCCCTAATCCTAACCCGTACGCTCACACTAACCCGCGCTCTCCCACGTACGCTCCCCTTAAACCGTTGTCGTACACTCACCTGGACCCTAAACCATCCCCGTCCCCTAACCCTAACCCTAGCCGGAACCCTAAACCTAACACTTCACCGAAGCCTTCCCCTCACCCGTCCCCTAATCCTAACCCTTACGCTCACACTAACCCGCGCCCTCACACGTACGCTCCCCCTAAACCGTTGTCGTCCCCTCACCTAGACCCTAAAACGTCCCCGTCCCCTAACCCAAACCCTATCCCGAAAACTATCACTAAAATTTCCCCGAAACGTTCCCCTCACACGTCCCCTAATCCTAACCCGTACGCTCACACTAACCCGCGCCCTCACACGTACGCTCCCCCTAAAGCGTTGTCGTACCCTTACCTGGAACCTAAACTGTCCCCGTCCCCTAACGCTAACCCTAGCCCAAACCGTAACCCTAACCATTCCCCGAAGCCTTCCCCTCACCCGTCCCCTAATCCTAACCCGTACGCTCACACTAACCCGCGCCCTCACACGTACGCTCACCCTAAACCGCTCTCGTACCCTCAACTGGACCCGAAACCGTCCCCGTCCCCTAACCCTAACCCTAGCCCGAACCCTAACCCTAACCCTTCCCTGAAGCTTTCCCCTCACCCGTCCCCTAATCCTAACCCGTACGCTCACACTAACCCGCGTCCTCACACGTACGCTCCACCTAAACCGTTGTCGTATCCTCACCTTGACCCTAAACCGTCCCCGTCCCCGAGCCCTAACCCTAGCCTGAACCCTAACCCTAACACTTCCCCGAAGCCTTCCCCTCACCCGTCACCTAATCCTAACCCGTACGCTCACACTAACCCGCGCCCTCCCACGTACGCTCCCCCAAAAGCGTTGTCGTACCATCACCTGGACCCTAAACTGTCCCCGTCCCCTAAACCTAACCCTAACCCGAACCCTAACACGTACGCTCCACCTAAACCATACTCGTACCTTCACCTGGACCCTAAACCGTCCCCGTCCCCTAAACCTAACCCTATCCCGAACACTAACCCTAACCCTTCCCCGAAGCCTTCCCCTCACCCGTCCCCTAATCTTAACCTGTACGGTCACACTAACCCACGACCTCACACGTACGCTTCCCCTAAAATGTTGTCGTACCCTCACCTGGACCCTAAACCGTCCCCGTCCCCTAACCCTAACCCTAGGCCGAACCCTAGCCCTAACCCTTCCCCGAAGCCTTCCCCTCACACGTCCCCTAATTCTAACCCGTACGCTCACACTAACCCGCGCCTTCACACGTATGCTCCCCCTAAACCGTTGTCATACCCTCACCTGGACCCTAAACCGTCCCCGTCCCCTAGCCCTAAGCCTAGCCAGAACACTAACCCTAACCCTTCCCCGAAGCCTTCCCCTCACCCGTCCCCTAATCCTAACCCGTACGCTCACACTAACCCGCGCCCTCACACGTACCCTCCCCGTAAAACGTTGTCGTACCCTCACCTGGAACCTAAACCGTCCCCGTCCCCTAACCCTAACCCTAGCCCGAACCCTAACCCTAACCCTTCCCCGAAGCCTTCCCCTCACCCGTCCCCTAATCCTAACCCGTACGCTCACACTAACCCACGCCCACACACGTACGCTCCCCCTAAAGCGTTGTCGTACCCTCACCTGGACCCTAAACCGTCCCCGTCCCCTAACCCTAACCCTAGCCCGAACCCTAACCCTAACCCTTCCCCGAAGCCTTCCCCTCAACCGTCCCCTAATCCTAACCCGTACGCTCACACTAACCCGTGCCCTCACACGTACGCTCCCCCTAAAGCGTTGTCGTACCCTCACCTGGACCCTAAACCGTCCCCATTCCCTAACCCTAACCCTAGCCCGAACCCTAAACCTAACACTTTCCTGAAGCCTTCCCCTCACCCGTCCCCTAATTCTAACTCGTACGCTCACACTAACACGTGCCCTCATACGTACGCTCCCCCTAAACCGTTGTCGTACCCTCACTTGGACCCTAAACCGTCCCCGTCCCCTAACCCTTACCCTAGCCCGAACCCTTCCACGAAGCTTTCCCCTCACCCGTCCCCTAATCCTAACCCGTACGCTCACACTAACCCACACCCTCACACATTCGCTCCCCCTAAACCGTTGTCGTACCCTCACCTGGACCCTAAACCGTCCCCGTCCCGTAACCCTAACCCTAGCCCGAACCCTAACCCTAACTCTTCCCCGAAGCCTTCCCCTCACCCGTCCCCTAATCCTAACCCGTACGCTCACACTAACCCGCGCACTCACACGTACACTCCCCCTAAACCATTGTCGTACACTCACCTGGAGCGAAAACGGTCCCCGTCCCCTAACCCTAACCCTAGCCTGAACCCTAACCCTAACCCTTCCCCGAAGCCTTCCCCTCCCCCGTCCCCTAATCCTAACCCGTACGCTCACACTAACCCGCAACCTCACACAATCGCTCCCCCTAAAGCGTTGTCGTACCCTTACCTGGACCCTAAACCGTCCCCGTCCCCTAACCCTAACCCTAGCCCGAACCCAAACCCTAACCCTTCCCCGAAGCCTTCCCCTCACCCGTCCCCTAATCCTAAACCGTACGCTCACACTAACCCGCGCCCTCACACGTACGCTCCCCCTAAAGCGTTGTTGTAGCCTCACCTGGACCCTAAACCGTCCCCGTCCCCTAACCCTAACCCTAGCCTGAACCCTAACCCTAACACTTCCCTGAAGCCTTCCGCTCACCCGTCCCCTAATCCTAACCCGTACGCTCACACTAACCCGTGCCCTCACATGTACGCTCCCACTAAACCGTTGTCGTAACCTCACCTGGACCCTAAACCATCCCTGTCTCCTAACCCTAACCCTAGCCTGAACCCTAACCCTAACCCTTCCCCGAAGTCTTCCCCTCACCCGTCCCCTAATCCTAACCCGTACACTCACACTAACCTGCGCCCTCACAGACTCGCTCCCCCTAAACCGTTGTCGTACCCTCACCTGGACCCTAAACCGTCCCCGTCCCCTAACCCTAACCCTAGGCCGAACCCTAGCCCTAAACCTTCCCCGAAGCCTTCCCCTCACCCGTCCCCTAATTCTAACCCGTACGCTCACACTTACCCGCGCCCTCACACGTATGCTCCCCCTAAACCGTTGTCAAACCCTCACCTGGACCCTAAACCGTCCCCGTCCCCTAGCCCTAAGCCTAGCCAGAACACTAACCCTAACCCTTCCCCGAAGCCTTCCCCTCACCCGTCCCCTAATCCTAACCCGTACGCTCACACTAACCCGCGGCCTCACACGTACCCTCCCCGTAAAACGTTGTCGTACCCTCACCTGGAACCTAAACCGTCCCCGTCCCCTAACCCTAACCCTAGCCCGAACCCTAACCCTAACCCTTCCCCGAAGCCTTCCCCTCACCCGTCCCCTAATCCTAACCCGTACGCTAACACTAACCCACGCCCTCACACGTACGCTCCCCCTAAAGCGTTGTCGTACCCTCACCTGGACCCTAAACCGTCCCCATTCCCTAACCCTAACCCTAGCCCGAACCCTAAACCTAACACTTTCCTGAAGCCTTCCCCTCACCCGTCCCCTAATCCTAACACGTACGCTCACACTAACACGCGCCCTCATACGTACGCTCCCCCTAAACCCTTGTCGTACCCTCACTTGGACCCTAAACCGTCCCCGTCCCCTAAACCTTACCCTAGCCCGAACCCTTCCACGAAGCTTTCCCCTCACCCGTCCCCTAATCCTAACCCGTACGCTCACACTAACCCACACCCTCACACATTCGCTCCCCCTAAACCGTTGTCGTACCCTCACCTGGACCCTAAACCGTCCCCGTCCCGTAACCCTAACCCTAGCCCGAACCCTAACCCTAACTCTTCCCCGAAGCCTTCCCCTCACCCGTCCCCTAATCCTAACCCGTACGCTCACACTAACCCTTGCACTCACACGTACACTCCCCCTAAACCATTGTCGTACGCTCACCTGGAGCGAAAACGGTCCCCGTCCCCTAACCCTAACCCTAGCCTGAACCCTAACCCTAACCCTTCCCCGAAGCCTTCCCCTCACCCGTCCCCTAATCCTAAACCGTACGCTCACACTAACCCGCGCCCTCACACGTACGCTCGCCCTAAAGCGTTGTCGTAGCCTCACCTGGACCCTAAACCGTCCCCGTCCCCTAACCCTAACCCTAGCCCGAACCCTAACCCTAACACTTCCCCGAAGCCTTCCGCTCACCCGTCCCCTAATCCTAACCCGTACGCTCACACTAACCCGTGCCCTCACATGTACGCTCCCACTAAACCGTTGTCGTAACCTCACCTGGACCCTAAACCATCCCTGTCTCCTAACCCTAACCCTAGCCTGAACCCTAACCCTAACCCTTCCCCGAAGTCTTCCCCTCACCCGTCCCCTAATCCTAACCCGTACACTCACACTAACTTGCGCCCTCACAGACTCGCTCCCCCTAAACCGTTGTCGTACCCTCACCTGGACCCTAAACCGTCCCCGTCCCCTAACCCTAACCCTAGCCCGAACCCTAACCCAAAATCTTCTCCGAAGTCTTCCCCTCACCCGTCCCCTAATCCTAACCCGTACGCTCACACTAAACCGCGCCCTCACACGTACTCTCCCCCGAAAGCGTTGTCGTACCCTCACCTGGACCCTAAACCGTCCCCGTCCCCTAACCCTAACCCTAGCCCGAACCGAAACCCTAACCCTTCCCCGAAGCCTTCCCCTCACCCGTCCCCTAATCCTAACCCATACACTCACACTAACCAGCGCCCTCACACGTACGCTCCCCCTAAACCGTTGTCGTACCCTCACATGGACCCTAAACCGTCCCCGTCCCCTAACCCTAACCCTAGCCCGAACCCTTCCACGAAGCCTTCCACTCACCCGTCCCCTAATCCTAACCCGTACGCTCACACTAACCCGCAACCTCACACGTACGCTCCCCCGAAACTGTTGTCGTAACCTCACCTGGACCCTAAACCGGCCCCGTCCCATAAACCTAACCCTAGCCCGAACCCTAACCCTAACTCTTCCCCGAAGTCTTCCGCTCACCCGTCCCCTAATCCTAACCAGTACGCTCACACTAACCCGCGCCCTCACACGTACGCTCCATCTAAACCGTTGTCGTACCCTCACATGGACCCTAAACCGTCCCCGTCCCCTAACCCTAACCCTAGCCCGAACCCTTCCACGAAGCCTTCCACTCACCCGTACCCTAATCCTAACCCGTACTCTCACACTAACCCGCAACCTCACACATTCGCTCCCCCTAAAGCGTTGTCGTACCCTCACCTGGACCCTAAACCGTCCCCGTCCCCTAACCCTAACCCTAGGCCGAACCCAAACCCTAACCCTTCCCCGAAGCCTTCCCCTCACCCGTCCCCTAATCCTAAACTGTACGCTCACACTAACCCGCGCCCTCACACGTACGCTCCCCCTAAAGCGTTGTTGTAGCCTCACCTGGACCCTAAACCGTCCCCGTCCCCTAACCCTAACCCTAGCCCAAACCCTAACCCTAACACTTCCCTGAAGCCTTCCCCTCACCCGTCCCCTAATCCTAACCCGTACGCTCACACTAACCCGTGCCCTCACATGTACGCTCCCACTAAACCGTTGTCGTAACCTCACCTGGACCCTAAACCATCCCTGTCTCCTAACCCTAACCCTAGCCTGAACCCTAACCCTAACCCTTCCCCGAAGTCTTCCCCTCACCCGTCCCCTAATCCTAACCCGTACCCTCACACTAACCCACGCCCTCACAGACTCGCTCCCCCTAAACCGTTGTCCTACCCTCACCTAGACCCTAAACAGTCTCCGTCCCCTAACGCTAACCCTAGCCCGAACCCTAAATCTAACACTTCCCCGAACCCTTCCCCTCACCCGTCCTCTAATCCTAACCCGTACCCTCACACTAACCCGTGCCCTCAAACGTACGCTCCCCCTAAACCGTTGTCGTACCCTCACGTGGACCCTAAACCGTCCCAGACCCCTAACCCTAACCCTAGCTCGAAAGCTAACCCTAACCCTTCCCCGAAGCCTTCCCCTCACCCGTCCCCTAATCGTAACCCGTACGCTCACTCTAACCCGCGCCCTCACACGTACGCTCCCCATAAACCGTTGTCGTACCCTCACCTGTACCCTAAACCGTCCCCGTCCCCGAGCCCTAACCCTAGCCCGAACCCTAAACCTAACCCTTCCCGGAAGCCTTCCCCTGACCCGTCCCCTAATCCTAACCCGTACGCTCACACTAACCCGCGCTCTCCCACGTACGCTCCCCCTTAACCGTTGTCGTACCCTCACCTGGACCCTAAACCGTCCCCGTCACCTAACCCTAACCCTAGCCCGAACCCTAAACCTAACACTTCCCCGAAGCCTTCCCCTCACCCATCCCCTAATCCTAACACGTACGCTCACACTAACCCGCGCCCTCACACGTACGCTCCCCCTAAACCGTTGTCGTACCCTCACCTGGACCCTAAACCATCCCCGTCCCCTAACCCTAACCCTAGCCCGAACCCTAAACCTAACACTTCACCGAAGCCTTCCCCTCACCCGTCCCCTAATCCTAAACCGTACGCTCACACTAACCCGCGCCCTCACACGTACGCTCCCACTAAACCGTTGTCGTCCCCTCACCTAGACCCTAAACCGTCCCCGTCCCCTAACCCAAACCCTATCCCGAAAACTATCACTAACTTTTCCCCGAAACTTTCCCCTCACACGTCCCCTAATCCTAACCCGTACGCTCACACTAACCCGCGCCCTCACATGTACGCTCCCCCTAAAGCGTTGTCGTACCCTTACCTGGAACCTAAACCGTCCCCGTCCCCTAACCCTAACCCTAGCCCAGACCGTAACCCTAACCATTCCCCGAAGCCTTCCCCTCACCCGTCCCCTAATCCTAACCCGTACGCTCACACTAACCCGCGCCCTCACACGTACGCTCACCCTAAACCGCTCTCGTACCCTCAACTGGACCCGAAACCGTCCCCGTCCCCTAACCCTAACCCTAGCCTGAACCCTAACCCTAACCCTTCCCCGAAGCCTTCCCCTCACCCGTTCCCTAATCCTACCCGTACGCTCACACTAACCCGCGTCCTCACACGTACGCTCCACCTAAACCGTTGTCGTATCCTCACCTGGACCCTAAACCGTCCCCGTCCCCGAGCCCTAAGCCTAGCCCGAACCCTAACCCTAACACTTCCCCGAAGCCTTCCCCTCACCCGTCCCCTAATCCTATCCCGTACGCTCACACTAACCCGCGCCCTCCCACGTACGCTCCCCCTAAACCGTTGTCGTACCCTCACCTGGACCCTAAACCGTCCCCGTCCTCTAACACTAACCCTAGCCCGAAACCTAAACCTAACACTTCCCCGAAGCCTTCCCCTCACCCATCCCCTAATCCTAACCCGTACGCTCACACTAACCTGCGCCCTCACACGTACGCTCCCCCTAAACCGTTGTCGTACCCTCACCTTGACCCTAAACCGTCCCCATCCCCTAACCCTAACCCTAGCCCGAACCCTAAACCTAACACTTCCCCGAAGCCTTCCCCTCACCCGTTTCCTAATCCTAACCCGTACGCTCACACTAACCCGCGCCCTCACACGTACGCTCCCCCTAAACCGTTGTCATACCCTCACCTGGACCCTAAACCGTCCCCGACCCCTAACCCTAACCCTATCCCGAACACTATCCCTAACCCTTCCCTGAAACGTTCCCCTCACACGTCCCCTAATCCTAACCCGTACGCTCACAATAACCCGCGCCCTCACACGTACGCTCCCCATAAACCGTTGTCGTACCTTCACCTTGACCCTAAACCGTCCCCGTCCCCTAACCCTAACCCTAGCCCGAACCCTAATCCTAACACTTCCACGAAGCCTTCCCCTCACCCGTCCTCTAATCCTAACCCGTACGCTCACACTAACGCAAGCCCTCACACGTACGCTCCCCCAAAAGCGTTGTCGTAGCCTCACCTGGACCCTAAACTGTCCCCGTCCCCTAAACCTAACCCTAACCCGAACCCTAACACGTACGCTCCGCCTAAACCATACTCGTACCTTCACCTGGACCCTAAACCGTCCCCGTCCCCTAACCCTAACCCTAGCCCGAACCCTAACCCTAACCCTTCCCCGAAGCCTTCCCCTCACCCGTCCCCTAATCCTAACCTGTAAGGTCACACTAACCCACGACCTCACACGTACGCTTCCCCTAAAATGTTGTCGTACCCTCACCGGACCCTAAACCGTCCCCGTCCCCTAACCCTAAACCTAGGCCGAACCCTAGCCCTAACCCTTCCCCGAAGCCTTCCCCTCACCCGTCCCCTAATTCTAACCCGTACGCTCACACTAACCCGCGCCCTCACACGTATGCTCCCCCTAAACCGTTGTCATACCCTCACCTGGACCCTAAACCGTCCCCGTCCCCTAGCCCTAAGCCTAGCCAGAACACTAACCCTAACCCTTCCCCGAAGCCTTCCCCTCACCCGTCCCCTAAACCTAACCCGTACTCTCACACTAACCCGCGCCCTCACACGTACCCTCCCCGTAAAACGTTGTCGTACCCTCACCTGGAACCTAAACCGTCCCCGTCCCCTAACCCTAACCCTAGCCCGAACCCTAACCCTAACCCTTCCCCGAAGCCTTCCCCTCACCGTCCCCTAATCCTAACCCGTACGCTCACACTAACCCACGCCCACACACGTACGCTCCCCCTAAAGCGTTGTCGTACCCTCACCTGGACCCTAAACCGTCCCCGTCCCCTAACCCTAACCCTAGCCCGAACCCAAACCCTAACCCTTCCCGGAAGCCTTCCCCTCACCCGTCCCCTAATCCTAAACCGTACGCTCACACTAACCCGCGCCCTCACACGTACGCTCCCCCTAAAGCGTTGTTGTAGCCTCACCTGGACCCTAAACCATCCCCGTCCCCTAACCCTAACCCTAGCCCGAACCCTAACCCTAACACTTCCCCGAAGCCTTCCCCTCACCCGTCCCCTAATCCTAACCCGTACGCTCACACTAATCCGTGCCCTCACATGTACGCTCCCACTAAACCGTTGTCGTAACCTCACCTGGACCCTAAACCATCCCTGTCTCCTAACCCTAACCCTAGCCTGAACCCTAACCCTAACCCTTCCCCGAAGTCTTCCCCTCACCCGTCCCCTAATCCTAACCCGTACCCTCACACTAACCCACGCCCTCACACGTACGCTCCCCCTATAGCGTTGTCGTACCCTCACCTGGACACTAAACCGTCCCCATCCCCTAACCCTAACCCTAGCCAGAACCCTAAACCTAACCCTTCCCCGAAGCCTTCCCTTCACCCGTCCCCTAGTCCTAACCCGTACGCTCACACTATCCAGTCCGCTCACACGTACGCTGCCCCTAAACTGTTGTCGTACCCACACCTGGACCCTAAACTGTCCCCATCCCCTAACACTAACCCTAGCCCGAACCCTAAACCTAACCCTTCCCCGAAGCCTTCCCCTCACCCGTCCCCTAATCCTAACCCGTACGCTCACACTAACCCACGCCCTCACACCTACGCTCCCCCTAAACCGTTGTCGTACCCTCACCTGGACCCTAAACCGTCCCCGTCCCCTAACCCTAACCATAGCCCGAACCCTAACACTAACCCTTCCCCGAAGCCTTCCCCTCACCCGTCCCCTAATCCTAACCCGTACGCTCACACTAACCTGCACCCTCACACGTACGATCGCCCGAAACCGTTGTCGTACCCTAACCTGGACCCTAATTCGTCCCCGTCCCCTAACCCTAACCCTAGTCCGAACCCTAAGCCTAAAACTTCCCCGAAGCCTTACCCTCACCCGTTCCCTAATCCTAAGCCGTACGCTCACACTAACCCGCGCCCTCAAACGTGCGCTCTCCCTAAACCGTTGTCGTACCCTCACCTGGACCCTAATTCGTCCCCGTCCCCAAACCCTAACCCTACCCCGAACCCTAACCCTAACCCTTTCCCGAAGCCTTCCACTCACCCGTCCCCTTATCCTAACCCGTACGCTCACACTAACCCGCGCCCTCACACGTACGCTCCCCCTAAACCGTTGTCGAACCCTCATCTGGACCGTAAACCGTCCCCGTCCCTTAACCCTAACTCTTCCCCGAAGCCTTCCCCTCACCCGTCCTCTAATCCTAACCCGTACTCTAACGCTAAACTACACCCTCACATGTACGCTCCCCCTAAAGCGTTGTCGTACACACACCTGGACACTAAACCGTCCCCGTCTCCTAACTCTAACCCTACCGCGAACCCTAACCCTAACCCTTCCCCGAAGCCTGACTCTCATCCGTCGCCTAATCCTAACCTGTACGCTCTCGCTAAACCGCGCCCTCACCCGTACGCTCCCCCTAAAGCATTGTCGTACCCTCACCTGGACCCTAAACCGTCCCCATCCCCGTCCCCTAACCCTAGCCCGAACACTAACCCTAACCCTTCCCCGAAGCCTTCCCCTCACCCGTCCCCTAATCTTAACCGGTACGCTCACACTAACCCGCGCCCTCACAGGTACACTCCCCCTAAACCGTTGTCGTACACTCACCTGGACCCTAAACCGTACCCGTCCCCGTCCCCTAACCCTAGCCCAAAAGATAAACCTAAACCTTCCCCGAAGCCTTCCCCTAACCCGTCGCCTAATTCTAACCCGTACGCTCACACTAACCCACCCCCTCACACGAACGCTCCCCCTAAACCGTTGTCGTACCCTCACCTGGACCCTAAACCGTCCCTGTCCCCTGACGCTAACCCTAGTCTGAACCCTAACCCTAACCCTTCCCCGAAGCCTTCCCCTCACCTGTCCCTTAATCCTAACCCATACGCTCACACTAACCCGCGCCCTCACACGTACCCTCCCCCTAAAGCGTTGTCGTACCCTCACCTGGACCCTAAACAGTCCCTATCCCCTAACCCTAACCCAAGCCTGAATCCTAACCCTAACACTTCCCCGAAGCCTTCCCCTCACCCATCCCCTAATCCTAACCCGTACGCTCACACTAACCCCCACCCTCACACGTACGCTCCCCCTAAACCGTTGTCGTACCCTCACCTGCACCCTAAACCGTCCCCGTCCCCTAACGCTAACCCTAGCCCGAACCCTAACCCTAACCCTTCCCCGAAGCCTTCCCCTCACCCGTCCCCTAATCCTAACCCGTACGCTCACACTATCCAGTCCGCTCACATGGACGCTGCCCCTAAACCGTTGTCGTACCCACACCTGGACCCTAAACCGTCCCCATCCCCTAACCCTAACCGTAGCCCGAACCCTAACCCTAACCCGTCCCCGAAGCCTTCCCCTCACCCATCCCCTAATCCTAACCCATACGCTCACACTAACCCGTGCCCTCACACGTACGCTCCACCTAAACCGTTTTCGCTCCCTCACCTTGACCCTAAACCGTCCCCATCCCCTAACCCTAACCCTAGCCCGAACCCTAACCCTAACCCTTCCCCGAAGCCTTCCCCTCACCCGTCCCCTAATCCTAACCCGTACGCTCACACTAACCCGCGCCCTCACACTTACTCTCCCCCTATACCGTTGTCGTACACTCACCTGGACCCTAAACCGTCCCCGGCCCCTAACCCTAACCCTAGCCCGAACCCTAACACTAAACCTTCCCCAAAGCCTTCCCCTCACCCGTCCCCTAATCCTAACCCGTACGCTCACACTAACCCACGCCCTCACACGTACCCTCCCCCTAAACCGTTGTCGTACCCTCACCTGGACCCTAAACCGTCCCCGTCCCCTAACCCTAACCCTAGCCCGAACCCTAACCCTAACCCTTCCCCGAAGCCTTCCCCTCACCCGTCCCCTAATCCTAGCCCGTACGCTCACACTAACCCGCGCCCTAACATGTACGCTCCCCGTAAACCGTTGTCGTACCCTCACCTGGACCCTAAACTGTCCCCGTCCCCTAACCCTAACCCTAGCCCGGGCCCTAACCCTAACCCTTCCCCGAAGCCTTCCCCTCACCTGTCACCTAATCCTAACCCGTACGCTCACACTAAACATCCCGCTCACAAGTACGCTGCCCCTAAACCATTGTGGTACCCTCACCTGGACCCTAAACTGTCCCCATGCCCTAACCCTAACCCTACCCAAACACTAACCCTAACCCGTCCCCGAAGCCTTCCCCTCACCCATCCCCTAATCCTAACCCGTATGCTGACACTAACCCGTGCCCTCACACGTACGCTCCCCCTAAACCGTGGTCGTACCCTCACCTGGACCCTAAACCGTCCCCGTACCCTAACCCTAACCCTAGCCCGAGCCCTAACCCTAACCCTTCCCCGAAGCCTTCCCCTCAACCGTCCCCTAATCCTAAACCGTACGCTGACACTAACCCACGCGCTCACATGTACGCTCCCCTTCAACCGTTGTCGTACCCTCACCTGGACCCTAAACCGTCTCCGTCCCCTAACCCTAACCCTAGCCAGAACCCTAACCCTAACCCTTCCCCGAAGCCTTCCCCTCACCCATCCCCTAATCCTAACCCGTACGCTCACACTAACCCGCGCCCTCACACGAACGGTCCCCCTAAACCGTTGTCGTACCCTCATCTGGACCCTAAACCGTCCCCCTCCCCTAACCCTAACCCTAGCCCGAACCCTAAACCTAACCCTTCCTCGAAGCCTTCCCCTCACCTGTCCCCTAATCCTAACCCGTACGCTCACATAACCCACGCCCTCACACGTATGCTCCCCCTAAACCGTTGTCGTACCCTCACGTGGACACTAAACCGTCCCCGTCTCCTAACCTTAACTCTAGCCCTAATCCTAACCCTAACTCTTCCCCGAATTCTTCCCCTCACCCGTCCACTAATCCTACCCCGTACGCTCACACTATCCCGCGTCCTCACACGTACGCTCCCTCTAAACCGTTGTCGTACCCTCACCTGGACCCTAAACCTTCCCCGTAACCTAACCCTAACCCTAGCCCGAACCATAACCCTAACGCTTCCCCGAAGCCTTCCCCTCACCCGTCCCCTAATCCTAACCCGTACGCTCACACTAAACCACGTCTTCACACGTACACTCCCCCTTAAACCGTTGTCGTACCCTCACCTGGACCCTAAATCGTCCCCGTCCCCTAATTCTAACCCTAGCCCGAACCCTCACCCTAACCCTTCCCCGAAGCCTTCCCCTCACCCGGCCCCTAATCCGAACCCGTACGCTCACACTAACGCGTGCCCTCACACGTACGCTCCCCCTAAACCGTTGTCGTACCCTTAATTGGACCCTAAACCGTCCCTATCCCCTAACCCTAACCCTAGCCCGAACCCTAACCCTAACCCTTCCCAGAAGCCTTCCCCTCACCCATACCCGAATCCTACCCGTACACTCACACTAACCCGCGCGCTCACACTTACGCTCCCCCTAAACCGTTGTCGTACCCTCACCTGGACCCTAAACCGTCCCCATCCCCTAACCCTAACCCTAGCTCAAACCTTAACCTTACCCCTTCCCCGAAGCCTACCCCTCACCCTTCCCCTAATCCTAATCCGTACGCTCACACTAACCCGTGCCCTCACACGTACGCTCCCCCTAAACCGTTATCGTACGCTCACCTGGACCCTAAACCGTCCCCGTCCCCTAACCCTAACCCTAGCCCGAAGCCTAACCCTAACCCTTCCCCGAAGCCTTCCCCTCACCCGTCCCCTAATCCTAACCCGTACGCTCACACTAACCCGCGCCCTCACACGTACGCTCCCCCTAAACCGTTGTCGTACCCTCACCTGGAACCTAAACCTTCCCCTTCCCTAACCCTAACCCTAACCCCAACCCTAACCCTAACCCTTCACCGAAGCCTTCCCCTCACCCGTCCCCTAATCCTAACCTGTACGCTCACACTAACCTGCGGCCTCAAACGTACGCTCCCCCTAAACCGTTGTCGTACCCTCACCTCGACCCTAAACCGTCCCCGTCCCCTAACCCTAACCCTAGCCCGAACCCTAAACCTAACCCTTCCCTTAAGCCTTCCCCTCACCCGTCCCCTAATCATAACCCGTACGCTCACACTAACCCGCGCTCTCAAACGTACCCTCCCCCTAAAGCGTTGTCATACCCTCACCTGGACCCTAAACCGTCCCCGTCCCCTAATCCTAACCCTAGCCCGAACCGTAACCGTAACCCTTCCCCGAAGCCTTCCACTCACCCGTCCCATAATCCTAACCCGTACGCTCACACTAACCCACGCCCTCACACGTATGCACCCCCTAAACTGTTGTCGTACCCTCACCTGGACCCTAAACCGTCCCCGTCCCCTAATCCTAAACCTAGCCTGAACCCTAACCCTAACCCTTCCCCAAAGCCTTCCCCTCACCCGTCCCCTAATCGTAACGCGTACGCTCACACTAACCCATGCCCTCACACGTACGCTCCCTCTAAACCGTTGCCGTACCCTCACCTGGAAACTGAACCGTCCCCGTCCCCTAACCCTAGGCCGAACCCTAACCCTAACACTTCCCCGAAGCCTTCCCCTCACCCGTCCCCTAATCCTAAACCGTACGCTCACACTAACCCGCGCCATCACACGTACGCACCCCCTAAACCGTTGTCGTACCCTCACCTGGACCCTAAACCATCCCCATCCCCTAACCCTAACCCTAGCCCGAACCCTAACCCTAACCCTTCCCCGAAGCCTTCCCCTCACCCGTCCCCTAAGCCTAAACCGTACGCTCACACTAACCCACGCCCTCACACTTACGCTCCCCCTAAACCGTTGTCGTACCCTCACCTGGACCCTAAACCGTCCCCGTCCCCTAAGCCTAACCCTATCCCGAACCCTAACCCTAACCCTTCCCCGAAGCCTTCCCCTCACCCGTCCCCTAATCCTAACCTGTACGCTCACACTAACCCGCAACCTCACACATACGCTCTCCCTAAACCGTTGTCGTACCCTCACCAGGAACCTAAACCTTCCCCTTCCCTAACCCTAACCCTAGCCCCAACCCTAACCCTAACACTTCCCCGAAGCCTTCCCCTCACCCGTCCCCTAATCCTAACCCGTACGCTCACACTAACCTGCGCCCTCAAACGTACGCTCCCCCTAAACCGTTGTCGTACCCTCACCTGGACCCTAAACCATCCCCGTCCCCTAACCCCAACCCTAGCCCGAACCCTAACCCTAAACCTTCCCTGAAGCCTTCCTCTCACCCGTCCCCTAATCCTAACCCGTACGCTCACACTAACCTGCGCTCTCACACGTACCCTCCCCCTAAAGCGTTGTCATACCCTCACCTGGACCCTAAACCGTCCCCGTCCCCTAACCCTAACCCTAGCCCGAACCCTAACCGTAACCCTTCCCCGAAGCCTTCCCCTCACCTGTCCCCTAATCATAACCCGTACGCTCACACTAACCCATGCCCTCACACGTACGCACCCCCTAAAGCGTTGTCGTACCCTCACCTGGACCCTAAACCGTCCCAGTCCCCTAACACTAACCCTAGCCTGAACCCTAACCCTAACCCTTCCCCGAAGCCTTCCCCTCAACCGTCCCCTAATCCTAACCCGTACGCTCACACTAACCCACGCCCACACACGTACGCTCCCCCTAAAGCGTTGTCGTACACTCACCTGGACCCTAAACCGTCCCCGTCCCCTAACCCTAACCCTAGCCCGAACCCAAACCCTAACCCTTCCCGGAAGCCTTCCCCTCACCCGTCCCCTAATCCTAAACCGTACGCTCACACTAACCCGCGCCCTCACACGTACGCTCCCCCTAAAGCGTTGTTGTAGCCTCACCTGGACCCTAAACCATCCCCGTCCCCTAACCCTAACCCTAGCCCGAACCCTAACCCTAACACTTCCCCGAAGCCTTCCCCTCACCCGTCCCCTAATCCTAACCCGTACGCTCACACTAATCCGTGCCCTCACATGTACGCTCCCACTAAACCGTTGTCGTAACCTCACCTGGACCCTAAACCATCCCTGTCTCCTAACCCTAACCCTAGCCTGAACCCTAACCCTAACCCTTCCCCGAAGTCTTCCCCTCACCCGTCCCCTAATCCTAACCCGTACCCTCACACTAACCCACGCCCTCACACGTACGCTCCCCCTATAGCGTTGTCGTACCCTCACCTGGACACTAAACCGTCCCCATCCCCTAACCCTAACCCTAGCCAAAACCCTAAACCTAACCCTTCCCCGAAGCCTTCCCTTCACCCGTCCCCTAGTCCTAACCCGTACGCTCACACTATCCAGTCCGCTCACACGTACGCTGCCCCTAAACTGTTGTCGTACCCACACCTGGACCCTAAACTGTCCCCATCCCCTAACACTAACCCTAGCCCGAACCCTAAACCTAACCCTTCCCCGAAGCCTTCCCCTCACCCGTCCCCTAATCCTAACCCGTACGCTCACACTAACCCACGCCCTCACACCTACGCTCCCCCTAAACCGTTGTCGTACCCTCACCTGGACCCTAAACCGTCCCCGTCCCCTAACCCTAACCATAGCCCGAACCCTAACACTAACCCTTCCCCGAAGCCTTCCCCTCACCCGTCCCCTAATCCTAACCCGTACGCTCACACTAACCCGCACCCTCACACGTACGATCGCCCGAAACCGTTGTCGTACGCTAACCTGGACCCTAATTCGTCCCCGTCCCCTAACCCTAACCCTAGTCCGAACCCTAAGCCTAAAACTTCCCCGAAGCCTTCCCCTCACCCGTTCCCTAATCCTAACCCGTACGCTCACACTAACCCGCGCCCTCACACGTACGCTCCCCCTAAACCGTTGTCGTACCCTCACCTGGAACCTAAACCTTCCCCTTCCCTAACCCTAACCCTAACCCCAACCCTAACCCTAACACTTCACCGAAGCCTTCCCCTCACCCGTCCCCTAATCCTAACCTGTACGCTCACACTAACCTGCGGCCTCACACGTACGCTCCCCCTAAACCGTTGTCGTACCCTCACCTGGACCCTAAACCGTCCCCGTCCCCTAACCCTAACCCTAGCCCGAACACTAAACCTAAACCTTCCCCGAAGCCTTCCCCTCACCCGTCCCCTAATCCTAACCCGTACGCTCACACTAACCCGCGCCCTCACACGTACGCTCCCCCTAAACCGTTGTCGTACCCTCACCTGGACCCTAAACCGTCCCCGTCCCCTAACCCTAACCCTAGCCCGAACCCTAAACCTAACACTTCCCTTAAGCCTTCCCCTCACCCGTCCCCTAATCATAACCCGTACGCTCACACTAACCCGCGCTCTCAAACGTACCCTCCCCCTAAAGCGTTGTCATACCCTCACCTGGACCCTAAACCGTCCCCGTCCCCTAATCCTAACCCTAGCCCGAACCGTAACCGTAACCCTTCCCCGAAGCCTTCCACTCACCCGTCCCATAATCCTAACCCGTACGCTCACACTAACCCACGCCCTCACACGTATGCACCCCCTAAACTGTTGTCGTACCCTCACCTGGACCCTAAACCGTCCCCGTCCCCTAATCCTAAACCTAGCCTGAACCCTAACCCTAACCCTTCCCCAAAGCCTTCCCCTCACCCGTCCCCTAATCGTAACCCGTACGCTCACACTAACCCATGCCCTCACACGTACGGTCCCTCTAAACCGTTGCCGTACCCTCACCTGGAAACTAAACCGTCCCCGTCCCCTAACCCTAGGCCGAACCCTAACCCTAACACTTCCCCGAAGCCTTCCCCTCACCCGTCCCCTAAGCCTAAACCGTACGCTCACACTAACCCACGCCCTCACACTTACGCTCCCCCTAAACCGTTGTCGTACTCTCACCTGGACCCTAAACCGTCCCCGTCCCCTAAGCCTAACCCTATCCCGAACCCTAACCCTAACCCTTCCCCGAAGCCTTCCCCTCACCCGTCCCCTAATCCTAACCTGTACGCTCACACTAACCCGCAACCTCACACATACGCTCTCCCTAAACCGTTGTCGTACCCTCACCAGGAACCTAAACCTTCCCCTTCCCTAACCCTAACCCTAGCCCCAACCCTAACCCTAACACTTCCCCGAAGCCTTCCCCTCACCCGTCCCCTAATCCTAACCCGTACGCTCACACTAACCTGCGCCCTCAAACGTACGCTCCCCCTAAACCGTTGTCGTACCCTCACCTGGACCCTAAACCGTCCCCGTCCCCTAACCCCAACCCTAGCCCGAACCCTAACCCTAAACCTTCCCTGAAGCCTTCCTCTCACCCGTCCCCTAATCCTAACCCGTACGCTCACACTAACCTGCGCTCTCACACGTACCCTCCCCCTAAAGCGTTGTCATACCCTCACCTGGACCCTAAACCGTCCCCGTCCCCTAACCCTAACCCTAGCCCGAACCCTAACCGTAACCCTTCCCCGAAGCCTTCCCCTCACCTGTCCCCTAATCATAACCCGTACGCTCACACTAACCCACGCCCTCACACGTACGCACCCCCTAAAGCGTTGTCATACCCTCACCTGGACCCTAAACCGTCCCAGTCCCCTAACACTAACCCTAGCCTGAACCCTAACCCTAACCCTTCCCCAAAGCCTTCCTCTCACACGTCCCCTAATCCTAATCCGTACGCTCACACTAACCCATGCCCTCACACGTACGCTACACCTAAACCGTTGTCGTACCCTCACTGGACCCTAAACCGTCCCTATCCCCTAACCCTAACCCTAGCCCGAACCCTAACCCTAACACTTTCCCGAAGCCTTCCGGTCACCCGTCCCCTAATCCTAACCGGTACGCTCACACTAACCCGCGCCCTCACACGTACGCTCCCCCTAAACCGTTGCCGTACACTCACCTGGACGCTAAACCGTCCCCGTCCCCTAATCCTAACCCTAGCCCGAAACCTAACCCTAAACCTTCCCCGAAGCCTTCCCCACACCCGTCCCCTAATCCTAACCTGTACGCTCACACTAACCCGCTCCATTACACGTACGCACCCCCTAAACCGTTGTCGTACCCTCACCTGGACCCTAAACCGTCCCCGTCCCTTAAACCTAATCCTAGCAAGAACCCTAAGCCTAACACTTCCCCGAAGCCTTCCCCTCACCCGTCCCCAAATCGTAACCCGTACGCTCACACTAACACGCGCCCTCACACGTAGGATCCCCCTAAACCGTTGTCGTACCCTCACCTGGACCCTAAACCGTCCCCGTCCCCTAACCCTAACCCTAGCCCGAACCCTAACCCTAAAACTTCCCTGAAGCCTTCCCCTCACACGTCCCCTAATCCTAACCCGTACGCTCACACTAACCCGCGCCCTCACACGTACGCTCCCCCTAAACCGTTGTCGTACCCACACCTGGACCCTAAACCGTCCCCATCCCCTAAACCTAACCCTAGCCCGAACCCTAACCCTAACCCGTCCCCGAAGCCTTCCCCTCACCCATCCCCTAATCCTAACCCGTACGCTCACACTAACCCGTGCCCTCACACGTACGCTCCACCAAAACCGTTTTCGTACCCTCACCTTGACCCTAAACCGTCCCCATCTCCTAAGCCTAACCCTAGCCCGAACCCTAACCCTAACCCGTCCCCGAAGCCTTCCCCTCACCCGTCCCTTAATCCTAACCCGTACGCTCACACTAACCCGTGCCCTCACACGTACGCTCCCCCTAAAGCGTTGTCGAACCCTCACCTTGACCCTAAACCGTCCTCGTCCCCTAACCCTAACCCAAGCCCGAACCCTAACCCTAAACCTTCCCCGAAGCCTTCCCCTCACACGTTCCCTAATCCTAACCCGTACGCTCACACTAACCTGCGCCGTCACACGTACGCTCCCCCTAAACCGTTGTCTTACCCTCACCTGGACCCTAAACGGTCCCCGTCCCCTAACCCAAACCCTATCCCGAACCCTAACCCTAAACCTTCCCAGAAGCCTTCCCCTCACCCGTCCCCTAATCCTAACCCGTACGCTCAAACTAACCCACGTCTTCACACGTACATTCCCCCTAAAACCGTTGTCGTACCCTCACCTGTCCCTAAATCGTCCCCGTCCCCTAATCCGAACCCTAGCCCGAACCCTCACCCTAACCCTTCCCCGAAGCCTTCCCCTCACCCGTCCCCTAATCCGAACCCGTACGCTCACACTAACCCGCGCCCTCACACGTACGCTCCCCCTAAACCGTTGTCGTACCCTTACCTGGACCCTAAACCGTCCCCATCCCCTAACCCTAACCCTAGCCCGAACCATAACCCTCACCCTTCCCAGAAGCCTTCCCCTCACCCATCCCCGAATCCTAAACCGTTCGCTCACACTATCCAGCCCGCTCACACGTACGCTGCCCCTAAAGCGTTGTCGTACCCACACCTGGACCCTAAACCGTCCCCATCCCCTAACCCTAACCCTAGCCCGAACCCTAACCCTAACCCTTCCCCAAAGCCTTCCCCTCAACGTCCCCTAATCCTAACCCGTACGCTCACACAAACCCGCGCCCTCACACTTACGCTCCCCCTAAACCGTTGTCGTACACTCACCTGGACCCTAAACCGTCCCCGTCCCCTAACACTAAACCTAGCCCGAACCCTAACCCTAAACCTTCCCCGAAGCCTTCCCCTCATCTGTCCCCTAATCCTAACCCGTACGCTCACACTAACCCGCGCCCTCACACGTACGCTCCCCCTAAACCGTTGTCGTACACTCACCTGGACCCTAAACCGTCCCCGTCCCCTAACCCTAACCCTAGCCCGAACCCTAACCCTAACTCTTCCCCGAAGACATCCCGTCACCCGTCCCCTAATCCTAACGCGTACGCTCACACTAACACGCGCCCTCACACGTTCGCTTCCCCTAAACCATTGTCGTGCCCTCACCTGGACCCTAAACCGTCCCCATCCCCTAATCCTAACCCTAGCCCGAACCTTAACCCTAACCATTCCCCGAAGCCTTCCCCTCACCCGTCCCCTAATCCAAACCCGTACGCTAACACTAACCCACGTCTTCACACGTACGCTCCCCCTAAACCGTTGTCGTACCCTCACCTGGACCCTAAACCGTCCCCGTCACTTAAACCTAACCCTAGTCCGAACCCTAACCCTAACCCTTCCCCGAAGCCTTCCTCTCACCCGTCCCCTAATCCTAACCCGTACACTCACACTAACCCGCGCCCTCACACGTACGCTCCCCCTAAACCGTTGTCATACCCTCACCTGGACCCTAAACCATCCCCGTCCCCTAACCCTAACCCTAGCCCGAACCCTAACCCTAACCCTTCCCCGAAGCCTTCCCCTCACCAGTCCCCTAATCCTAGCCCGTACGCTCACACTAACCCGCACCCTAACACGTACGCTCCCCCTAAACCGTTGTCGTACCCTCACCTGTACCCGAAACCCTGCCCATCCCCGAACCTTAACCCTAGTCCGATCCCTAACCCTAAACCTTCCTCGAAGCCTTCCCCTCACCCGTCCCCTAATTCTAACCCGTACGCTCACACTGAAACGCGCCCTCACACTTACGCGCCCCCTACACCGTTGTCGTACCCTCACCTGGACCCTATACCGTCCCCAACCCCTAGCACTAACCCTATCCCGAACCCTCACCCTAACCATTCCCCGAAGCCTTCCCCTCACCCGTCCCCTAATCCTAACCCGTACGCTCACACTAACCCGCGCGCTCACACGTACGCTCCCCCTAAACCGTTGTCGTACCCTCACCTGGACCCTAAACCGTCCCCGTCCCCTAACCCTAACCCTAGCCCGAACCCTAAACCTAACCCTTCCCCGAAGCCTTCCCCTCACACTTCCCCTAATCCTAACCCGTACGCTCACACTAACCCGCGCTCTCACACGTACGCTCCCCCTAAACCGTTGTCGTACCCTCACCTGGACCCTAAACCGTCCCCGTCCCCTAACCCTAACCCTAGCCCGAACCCTAACCCTAAACCTTCCCCGAAGCCTTCCCCTCACCCGTCCCCTAATCCTAACCCGTACGCTCACACTATCCAGTCCGCTCACACGTACCCTGCCCCTAAACCGTTGTCGTACCCACACCTGGACCCTAAACCGTCCCTATCCCCTAACCCTAAACCTAGCCCGAACCCTAACCCTAACACGTCCCCGAAGCCTTCCACTCACCCATCCCCTAATCCTAACCCGTACGCTCACACTAACCCGTGCCCTCACAGGTACGCTCCACCTAAACCGTTTTCTTACCCTCACCTTGACCCTAAACCGTCCCCATCCCCTAACCCTAAGCCTAGCCCGAACCCTAACCCTAACCCTTCCCCGAAGCCTTCCCCTCACCCGTCCCCTAATCCTAACCCGTACGCTCACACTAACCCGCGCCCTCACACTTACGCTCCCCCTAAACCGTTGTTGTACACTCACCTGGACCCTAAACCGTCCCCGACCCCTAACCCTAACCCTAGCCCGAACCCTAACCCTAAACCTTCCCCGAAGCCTTCCCCTCACCCGTCCCCTAATCCTAACCCGTACGCTCACAGTAACCCGTGCCCTCACACGTACGCTACCCCTAAACCGTTGTCGTACCCTCACCTGGACCCTAAATCGTCCCCGTCCCCTAACCCTAACCCTAGACCGAACCCTAACCCCAACACTTCCCCGAAGCCTTCCCCTCACCCGTCCCCTAATCCTAACCCGTACGCTCACATTAACCCGCGCCCTAACACGTACGCTCCCCCTATACCGTTGTCGTACCCTCACCTGGACCCTAATCTGTCCCTGTCCCCTAACCCTAACCCTAGCCCGAACCCTAAACCTAACACTTCCCCGAAGCCTTCCCCTCACCCGTCCCCTAATCCTAACCCGTATGCTCAAACTAAACAGCCCGCTCACACTTACGCTGCCCCTAAACCGTTGTGGTACCCTCACCTAGACCCTAAACCGTCCCCGTCCCCTAACCCTAACCCTAGCCCGAACACTAAACATAAACCTTCCCCGAAGCCTTCCACTCACCCGTCCCCAAATCCTAACCCGTACGGTCACACTAACGCGCGCCCTCACACGTACGCTCCCCCTAAACCGTTGTCGTACCCTCACCTGGAACCTAAACCTTCCCCTTCCCTAACCCTAACCCTAGCCCCAACCCTAACCCTAACACTTCCCCGAAGCCTTCCCCTCACCCGTCCCCTAATCCTAACCCGTACGCTCACATTAACCTGCGCCCTCAAACGTACGCTCCCCCTAAACCGTCGTCGTACCCTCAACTCGACCCTAAACCGTCCCCGTCCCCTAACCCTAACCCTAGACCGAACCCTAAACCTAACCCTTCCTCGAAGCCTACCCCTCACCCTTCCCCTAATCCTAATCCGTACGCCCACACTAACCCGTGCCCTCACACGTACCCTCCCCCTAAACCGCTGTTGTACCCTCAGCTGGACCCTAAACCGTCCCCGTCCCCTAACCCTAACCCTAGCCCGAACCCTAACCCTAACCCTTCCCCAAAGCCTTCCCCTCACCCATCCCCTAATCCTAACCCGTACGCTCACACTAACCCACGCCCTCTCACGTACGCTACCCCTAAACCGTTGTTGTACCCTCACTGGACCCTAAACCGACACCGACCCCTAACCTTAACCCTATCCCGAACCCTAACCCTAACACTTTCCCGAAGCCTTCCCCTCACCCGTCCCCAAATCCTAACCCGTACGCTCACACTAACCCGCGCCCTCACACGTACGCTCCCCCTAAACCGTTGTCGTACCCTCACCTTGACCCTAAACCGTCTCCGTCCCCTAACCCTAACCCTAACCAGAACCCCAAACCTAACCCTTCCCCGAAGCCTTCCCCTCACCCGTCCCCTAATCCTAACCCGTACGCTCACACTAACCCGTGCCCTCACACGTACGCTCTCCCTAAACCGTTGTCGTACCCCCACCTGGACCCTAAACCGTCCCCGTCCCCTAAACGTAACCGTAGCCCGAACCCTAACCCTAAACCTTCCCCAAAGCCTTCCCCTCACCCGTCCCCGAATCATAACCTGTACGCTCACACTAACCCGTGCCCTCACACGTACGCTCCCCCTAAATTGTTGTCGTACCCTTACCTGGACCCTAAACCGTCCACATCCCCTAACCCTATCCCTAGCCCGAACCATAACCCTAACCCTTCCCAGAAGCCTTCCCCTCACCCATCCCCGAATCCTAACCCGTTCGCTCACACTATCCAGCCCGCTCACACGTACGCTGCCCCTAAAGCGTTGTCGTACCCACACCTGGACCCTAAACCGTCCTCATCCCCTAACCCTAAACCTAGCCCGAACCCTAACCCTAACCCGTCCCCGAAGCCTTCCCCTCACCCATCCCCTAATCCTAACCCGTACGCTCACACTAACCCGTGCCCTCACAGGTACGCTCCACCTAAACCGTTTTCGTACCCTCACCTTGACCCTAAACCGTCCCCATCCCCTAACCCTAACCCTAGCCCGAACCCTAACCATAACCCTTCCCCGAAGCCTTCCCCTCACCCGTCCCCTAATCCTAACCCGTACGCTCACACTAACCCGCGCCCTCACACTTACGCTCCTCCTAAACCGTTGTTGTACACTCACCTGGACCCTAAACCATCCCCGTCACCTAACCCTAACCCTAGCCCGAACCCTAACCCTAAACCTTCCCCGAAGCCTTCCCCTCACCCGTCCCCTAATCCTAACCCGTACGCTCACAGTAACCCGTACCCTCACACGTACGCTCCCCCTAAACCGTTGTCGTACCCTCACCTGGACCCTAAATCGTCCCCGACCCCTAACCCTAACCCTAGCCCGAACCCTAACCCTAACACTTCCCCGAAGCCTTCCCCTCACCCGTCCCCTAATCCTAACCCGAACGCTCACACTAACCCGCGCCCTAACACGTACGCTCCCCCTATACCGTTGTCGTACCCTCACCTTGACCCTAAACTGTCCCCGTCCCCTAACCCTAACCCTAGCCCGAACCCAAACCCTAACCCTTCCCCGAAGCCTTCCCCTCACCCGTCCCCTAATCCTAACCCGTACGCTCAAACTAAACAGCCCGCTCACATGTACGCTGCCCCTAAACCGTTGTGGTACTCTCACCTGGACCCTAAACCGTCCCCATCCCCTAACCCTAACCCTACCCAAACCCTAACCCTAACCCGTCCCCGAAGCCTTCCCCTCACCCATCACCTAATCCTAACCCGTACGCTCACACTAACCCGCGCCCTCACACGTATGCTCCCCCTAAACCGTTGTCTTCCCCTCACCTGAACCCTAAACCGTCCCCGTCCCCTAACCCTAACCCTAGCCCGAACCCTAACCCTAACCCGTCCCCGAAGCCTTCCCCTCACCCATCACCTAATCCTAACCCGTACGCTCACACTAACCTGCGCCCTCAAACGTACGCTCCCCCTAAACCGTTGTCGTACCCTCTCCTGGACCCTAAACCGTCCCAGTTCCCTAACCCTAACCCTAGCCCGAACCCTAAACCTAACCCTTCCCCGAAGCCTACCCCTCACACTTCCCCTAATCCTAATCCGTACGCTCACACTAACCCGTGCCCTCACACGTACGCTCCCCCTAAACCGTTATCGTACCCTCACCTTGACCCTAAACCGTCCCCGTCCCCGAACCCTAACCCTAGCCCGAACCCTAAACCTAACCCTTCCCCGAAGCCTACCCCTCAGCCGTCCCCTAATCCTAACCCGTACGCTCACACTAACCCACGCCCTCACACGTACCCTCCCCCTAAAGCGTTGTCATACCGTCACCTGGACCCTAAACCGTCCCCGTCCCCTAACCCTAACCCTAGCCCGAACCCTACCCTAACCCTTCCCCAAAACCTTCCCCTCACCCGTCCCCTAATCCTAACCCGTACGCTCACACTAACCCACGCCGTCACACGTACACTAACCCTAAACCGTTGTCGTACCCACACTGGACCCTAAACCGTCGCCGTCCCCTAACCCTAACCCTAGCCCAAACCCTAACCCTAACACTTTCCCGAAGCCTTCCCCTCCCCCGTCTCCTAATCCTAACCCGTATGCTCACACTAACCCACGGCCTCAAACGTACGCTCCCCCTAAACCGTTGTTGTACCCTCACCTGGAACTTAAATCGTCTCCGTCCCCTAACCCTAACCCTAGCCCGAAACCTAAACCTAAGACTTCCCCGAAGCCTTCCCCTCACCCGTCCCTAATCCTATCCTGTACGCTCACACTAACCCGCACCCTCACACGTACGCTCCCCCTAAACCGTTGTCGTACCCTCACCTGGTCCCTAAACCGTCCCCGTCCCCTAACCCTAACCCTAGCCCGAACCCTAACCCTAACCCTTCCCCGAAGCCTTCCCCTCACCTGTCCCCTAATCCTAGCCCGTACGGTCACACTAACCCGCGCCCTCACACGTACGCTCCCCCTAAACCGTTGTCGTACCCTCACCTGAACCCTAAACCGTCCCAGTCCCCTAACCCTAACCCTAGCCCGAACCCTAACCCTAACCCTTCCCCGAAGCCTTCCCCTCACCCGTCCCCTAATCCTAACCCGTACGCTCACACTAACCCGCACCCTCACACGTACGCTCCCCCTAAACCGTTGTCGTACCCTCACCTGGAACCTAAACCTTCCCCTTCCCTAACCCTAACCCTAGCCTCAACCCTAACCCTAACCCTTCCCCGAAGCCTTCCCCTCACCCGTCCCCTAATCCTAACCCGTACGCTCACACTAACCTGCGCCCTCAAACGTACGCTCCCCCTAAACCGTTGTCGTACCCTCAACTGGACCCTAAACCGTCCCCGTCCCCTAACCCTTACCCTAGACCGAACCCTAAACCTAACACTTCCTCCAAGCCTACCCCTCACCCTTCCCCTAATCCTAATCCGTACGCCCACACTAACCCGTGCCCTCACACGTACGCTCCCCCTAAACCGCTGTCGTACCCTCAGCTGTACCCTAAACCGTCCCCGTCCCCTAAACCTAACACTAGCCCGAACCCTAACCCTAACCCTTCCCCAAAGCCTTCCCCTCACCCGTCCCCTAATCCTAACCCGTACGCTCACACTAACCCACCCCCTCACACGTAGGATCCCCCTAAACCGTTGTCGTACCCTGACCTGGACCCTAAAGCGTCCCCATCCCCTAACCCTAACCCTAGCCCGAACCCTAACCCTAACCCTTACCCGAAGCCTTCCCCTCACCCGTCCCCTAATCCTAACCCGTACGCTCACACTAACCCACGCCCTCACACGTACGCTCCCCCTAAACCGTTGTCGTACCCTCACCTGGACCCTAAACCGTCCCCGTCCCCTAACCCTAACCCTAGCCCGAACCCTAACCCTAACTCTTCCCCGAAGCCTTCCCCTCACCCGTCCCCTAATCCTAACCCGTACGCTCACACTAAACTGCGCCCTCACACGTACGCTCACCCTAAACCGTTATCGTACCCTCACCTGGAACCTAAACCGTCCCCGTCCCCTAACCCTAACCCTAGCCCGAACCCTAAACCTAACCCTTCCCTGAAGCCTTCCCCTCACCCGTCCCCTAATCCTACCCCGTACGCTCACACTAACCCGCGCCCTCACACGTACGCTCGCCCTAAACCGTTGTCGTACCCTCACCTGGTCCCTAAACCGTCCCCATCCCCAACCCTAACCCTAGCCCGAACCCTAAACCTAAACCTTCCCCGAAGCCTTCCCCTCACCCGTCCCCTAATCCTAAACCGTACGCTCACACTAACCTGCGCCCTCAAACGTACGCTCCCCATAAACCGTTGTCGTACCCTCAACTGTACCCTAATCCGTCCCCGTCCCCTAACCCTAATCCTAGCCCGAACCCTAAACCTAACCCTTTCTCGAAGCCTACCCCTCACCCTTCCCCTAATCCTAATCCGTACGCCCACACTAACCCGTGCCCTCACACGTACGCTCCCCCTAAACCGCTGTCGTACCCTCAACTGTACCCTAAACCGTCCACGTCCCCTAACCCTAACCCTAGCCCGAACCCTAACCTTAACCCTTCCCCAAAGCCTTCCCCTCACCTGTCCCCTAATCCTAACCCGTACGCTCACAGTGACCCACACCCTCACACGTACGCTCCCCCTAAACCGCTGTCGTACCCTCAACTGTACCCTAATCCGTCCCCGTCCCCTAACCCTAACCCTAGCCCGAACCCTGAACCTAACCCTTCCCTGAAGCCTTCCCCTCACCCGTCCCCTAATCCTAACCCGTACGCTCAAACTAAACAGCCCGCTCACATGTACGCTGCCCCTAAACCGTTGTGGTACTCTCACCTGGACCCTAAACCGTCCCCATCCCCTAACCCTAACCCTACCCAAACCCTAACCCTAACCCGTCCCCGAAGCCTTCCCCTCACCCATCACCTAATCCTAACCCGTACGCTCACACTAACCCGCGCCCTCACACGTATGCTCCCCCTAAACCGTTGTCTTCCCCTCACCTGAACCCTAAACCGTCCCCGTCCCCTAACCCTAACCCTAGCCCGAACCCTAACCCTAACCCGTCCCCGAAGCCTTCCCCTCACCCATCACCTAATCCTAACCCGTACGCTCACACTAACCTGCGCCCTCAAACGTACGCTCCCCCTAAACCGTTGTCGTACCCTCTCCTGGACCCTAAACCGTCCCAGTTCCCTAACCCTAACCCTAGCCCGAACCCTAAACCTAACCCTTCCCCGAAGCCTACCCCTCACACTTCCCCTAATCCTAATCCGTACGCTCACACTAACCCGTGCCCTCACACGTACGCTCCCCCTAAACCGTTATCGTACCCTCACCTTGACCCTAAACCGTCCCCGTCCCCGAACCCTAACCCTAGCCCGAACCCTAAACCTAACCCTTCCCCGAAGCCTACCCCTCAGCCGTCCCCTAATCCTAACCCGTACGCTCACACTAACCCACGCCCTCACACGTACCCTCCCCCTAAAGCGTTGTCATACCGTCACCTGGACCCTAAACCGTCCCCGTCCCCTAACCCTAACCCTAGCCCGAACCCTACCCTAACCCTTCCCCAAAACCTTCCCCTCACCCGTCCCCTAATCCTAACCCGTACGCTCACACTAACCCACGCCGTCACACGTACACTAACCCTAAACCGTTGTCGTACCCACACTGGACCCTAAACCGTCGCCGTCCCCTAACCCTAACCCTAGCCCAAACCCTAACCCTAACACTTTCCCGAAGCCTTCCCCTCCCCCGTCTCCTAATCCTAACCCGTATGCTCACACTAACCCACGGCCTCAAACGTACGCTCCCCCTAAACCGTTGTTGTACCCTCACCTGGAACTTAAATCGTCTCCGTCCCCTAACCCTAACCCTAGCCCGAAACCTAAACCTAAGACTTCCCCGAAGCCTTCCCCTCACCCGTCCCTAATCCTATCCTGTACGCTCACACTAACCCGCACCCTCACACGTACGCTCCCCCTAAACCGTTGTCGTACCCTCACCTGGTCCCTAAACCGTCCCCGTCCCCTAACCCTAACCCTAGCCCGAACCCTAACCCTAACCCTTCCCCGAAGCCTTCCCCTCACCTGTCCCCTAATCCTAGCCCGTACGGTCACACTAACCCGCGCCCTCACACGTACGCTCCCCCTAAACCGTTGTCGTACCCTCACCTGAACCCTAAACCGTCCCAGTCCCCTAACCCTAACCCTAGCCCGAACCCTAACCCTAACCCTTCCCCGAAGCCTTCCCCTCACCCGTCCCCTAATCCTAACCCGTACGCTCACACTAACCCGCACCCTCACACGTACGCTCCCCCTAAACCGTTGTCGTACCCTCACCTGGAACCTAAACCTTCCCCTTCCCTAACCCTAACCCTAGCCTCAACCCTAACCCTAACCCTTCCCCGAAGCCTTCCCCTCACCCGTCCCCTAATCCTAACCCGTACGCTCACACTAACCTGCGCCCTCAAACGTACGCTCCCCCTAAACCGTTGTCGTACCCTCAACTGGACCCTAAACCGTCCCCGTCCCCTAACCCTTACCCTAGACCGAACCCTAAACCTAACACTTCCTCCAAGCCTACCCCTCACCCTTCCCCTAATCCTAATCCGTACGCCCACACTAACCCGTGCCCTCACACGTACGCTCCCCCTAAACCGCTGTCGTACCCTCAGCTGTACCCTAAACCGTCCCCGTCCCCTAAACCTAACACTAGCCCGAACCCTAACCCTAACCCTTCCCCAAAGCCTTCCCCTCACCCGTCCCCTAATCCTAACCCGTACGCTCACACTAACCCACCCCCTCACACGTAGGATCCCCCTAAACCGTTGTCGTACCCTGACCTGGACCCTAAAGCGTCCCCATCCCCTAACCCTAACCCTAGCCCGAACCCTAACCCTAACCCTTACCCGAAGCCTTCCCCTCACCCGTCCCCTAATCCTAACCCGTACGCTCACACTAACCCACGCCCTCACACGTACGCTCCCCCTAAACCGTTGTCGTACCCTCACCTGGACCCTAAACCGTCCCCGTCCCCTAACCCTAACCCTAGCCCGAACCCTAACCCTAACTCTTCCCCGAAGCCTTCCCCTCACCCGTCCCCTAATCCTAACCCGTACGCTCACACTAAACTGCGCCCTCACACGTACGCTCACCCTAAACCGTTATCGTACCCTCACCTGGAACCTAAACCGTCCCCGTCCCCTAACCCTAACCCTAGCCCGAACCCTAAACCTAACCCTTCCCTGAAGCCTTCCCCTCACCCGTCCCCTAATCCTACCCCGTACGCTCACACTAACCCGCGCCCTCACACGTACGCTCGCCCTAAACCGTTGTCGTACCCTCACCTGGTCCCTAAACCGTCCCCATCCCCAACCCTAACCCTAGCCCGAACCCTAAACCTAAACCTTCCCCGAAGCCTTCCCCTCACCCGTCCCCTAATCCTAAACCGTACGCTCACACTAACCTGCGCCCTCAAACGTACGCTCCCCATAAACCGTTGTCGTACCCTCAACTGTACCCTAATCCGTCCCCGTCCCCTAACCCTAATCCTAGCCCGAACCCTAAACCTAACCCTTTCTCGAAGCCTACCCCTCACCCTTCCCCTAATCCTAATCCGTACGCCCACACTAACCCGTGCCCTCACACGTACGCTCCCCCTAAACCGCTGTCGTACCCTCAACTGTACCCTAAACCGTCCACGTCCCCTAACCCTAACCCTAGCCCGAACCCTAACCTTAACCCTTCCCCAAAGCCTTCCCCTCACCTGTCCCCTAATCCTAACCCGTACGCTCACAGTGACCCACACCCTCACACGTACGCTCCCCCTAAACCGCTGTCGTACCCTCAACTGTACCCTAATCCGTCCCCGTCCCCTAACCCTAACCCTAGCCCGAACCCTGAACCTAACCCTTCCCTGAAGCCTTCCCCTCACCCGTCCCCTAATCCTATCCCGTACGCTCAAACTAACCTGCGCCCTCACACATAAGCTCCCCCTAAACCGTTGTCATACCCTCACCTGGTCCCTAAACCATCCCCGTCCCCTAACCCTAACCCTAGCCTGAACCCTAACCCTAAACCCTCCCCGAAGCCTTCCCCTCACCCGTCCCCTAATCCTAAGCCGTACGCTCACACTAACCCGCGCCCTCACACGTACGCTCCCCCTAAACCGTTGTCGTCCCATCACCTGGAACCTAAACCGTCTCCGTCCCCTAACCCTAACCCTAGCCCGAAACCTAAACCTAACCCTTCCCCGAAGCCTTCCCCTCACCCGTCCCCTAATCCTATCCCGTACGCTCACACTAACCCGCGCCCTCACACGTACGCTCCCCCTAAACCGTTGTCGTACCCTCACCTGGTCCCTAAACCGTGCCCGTCCCCTAATCCTAACCCAGGCCCGAACACTAACCCTAAATCTTCCCCGAAGCCTTCCCCTCACCCGTCCCCTAATCCTAACCTGTACGATCACACTAACCCACGCCCTCACACGTACGCTCCCCCTAAACCATTGTCGTACAATCACCTGGACCCTAAACCGTCCCCGTGCCCTAACCCTAACCCTAGCCCGAACCTTAACCCTAACGCTTCCCCGAAGCCTTCCCCTCACCAGTCCCCTAATCCTAATCCGTACGCTCACACTAACCCGTGCCCTCACACGTACGCTCCCCTAAACCGTTGTCGTACCCCCACCTGCACCCTAAACCGTCCCCGTCCCCTAAACCTAACCCTAGCCCGAACCCTAACCCGAACCCTGCCCCGAAGCCTTTCCCTCACCCGTCCCCTAAACCTAACCCGTACGCTCACACTAACCCGCGCCCTCACACGTACGCTCCCGCTAAACCGTTGTCGTACCCTCACCTGGACCCTAAGCCGTCGCCGTCCTCTAAACCTAACCCTAGCCCGAACCCTAACCCTTCCCCGAAGCCTTCCCCTCACCCGTGCCCTAAATCTAACCCGTACGCTCACACTAACCCGCGCCCTCACATGTACACTCCCCCTAAACCGTTGTCGTACCCGCACCTTGACCCTATACCCTCCCCGTCCCCTAACCCTAACCCTAGCCTGAACCCTAACCCTAACACTTCCCCGAAGCCTTCCCCTCACCCGTCCCCTAATCCTAACCCGTACGCTCACACTAAACCGCGCCCTCACACGTACGCTAACCCTAAAGCGTTGTCGTACCCTCACCTGGACCCTAAAACATCCCAGTCCCCTAACCCTAACCCCAGCCCGAACACTAAACCTAACGTTTCCCCGAAGCCTTCCCTTCACCCGTCCCCTAATCCTAACCCGTACGCTCACACTAACCCACGCCATCACACGTACGGTCCCGCTAAACCGTTGTCATACACTCACCTGGACACTAAACCGTCCCCTTCCCCTAACCCTAACCCTAGCCCGAACCCTAACCCTAACACTTCCCTGAAGCCTTCCCCTCACACGTCCCCTAATCCTAACCCGTACGCTCACTCTAACCCGCGCCCTCACACGTACCCTCCCACTAAAGCGTTGTCATACCCTCACCTTGACCCTAAACCGTCCCCGTCACCTAACCCTAACCCTAGCCCGAACCCTAACCCTAACCCTTCCCCGAAGCCTTCCCCTCACCCGTCCCCTAATCCTTACCCGTACGCTCACACTAACCCGCGCCCTCACACGTACGCTCCCCCTAAAGCGTTGTCGTACCCTAACCTGGACCCTAAACCGTCCCCTTCCCGTCCCCTAACCCTAGCCCGAACCCTAACCCTAACCCTTCCCCGAAGCCTTCCCCTCACCAGTCGCCTAATCCTAACCCGTACGCTCACACTAACCCGCGCCCTCACACGTACACTCCCCCTAAATCGTTGTCGTACCCTCACCTGGACCCTAAACCGTCCCCGTCCCCTAACCCTAACGATAGCCTGAACCCTAACCCTTCCCCGAAGCCTTCCCCTCACCCGTCCCATAAATCTAACCCGTACGCTCACACTAAACCTCGCCCTCACACGTAAACTCCCCCTAAACCGTTGTCGTACACTCACCTTGACCCTAAACCGTCCCCGTCCCCTAACTCTAACCCTAATCCTAGCCCAATCCCTAACCCTAACCCTTCCCCGAAGCCTTCCCCTCACCCGTACCCTAATCCTAACCCGTACGCTCACACTAACCCGCGCCCTCACATGTACACTCCCCCTAAACCGTTGTCGTACACTCACCTGGACCCTAAATCGTCCCCATCCCCTAACTCTATCCCTAGCCCAAACCCTAACCCTAACCCTTCCCGAAGCCTACCCCTCACCTGTCCCCTAGTCCTAATCTGTACGCTCACACTAACCCATGCCCTCACACGTACGCTCCCCCTAAACCGTTGTCGTACCCTCACCTGGACCCTAAACCGTCCCCGTCCCCTAACCCTAACCCTAGCCCGAACCCTAACCCTAACCCTTCCGCGAAGCCTTCCCCTCACCCGTGCCCTATTCCTAACTCGACGCTCACACTAACCCGCGCCCTCACACGTACCCTCCCCCTAACCATTCTCGTACCCTCACCTGGACCCTAAACCATCCCCGTCCCCTAACCCTAACCTCAGCCCGATCCCTAAAGCTAACACTTACCCAAAGCCATCCCCTCACCCGTCCCCTAATCCTAACACGTACGCTCACACTAACCCGCGCCCTCACACGTACGCTCCCGCTAAACCGTTGTCATACACTCACCTGGACACTAAACCGTCCCCGTCCCCTAAACTTAACCCTAGCCCGAACCCTAACCGTAACCCTTCCCCAAAGCCTTCCGCTCACCCATCCCCGAATCCTAACCCGTACGCTCACACTAACCCACGCCCTCACACGTACGCTCCCCCTAAAGCATTGTCGTACCCTCACCTGGACCCTAAACCGTCCCCGTCCCCTAATCCTAACCCTAGCCCGAACCCTAACCCTAAACCTTCCCCAAAGCCTTCCGCTCACCCGTCCCCTAATCCTAACCCGTAAGCTCACAGTAACACGCGCCCTCACACATACGCTCCCCCTAAACCGTTGTCGTACATTCACCTGGACCCTAAACCCTCCCCGTCCCCAAACCCTAACCCGAGCCCAAACCCTAACCCTAACCCTTCCCCGAAGCCTTCCCCTCACCCGTCCCCTAATCCTAACCTGTATGCTGACACTAATCCGCGCCCTCACACGTCCGCTCCCCCTAAACCGTTGTCGTACCCTCACCTGGACCCTATACCGTCCCCGTCCCCTAACCCTAACCCTAGCCCGAACCCTAACCCTAACCCTTCCCCGAAGCCTTCCCCTCACCTGTCCCCTAATCCTTACCCGTACGCTCACACTGACCCGCGCCCTCACATGTACGCTCCACCTAAAACGTTGTCGTACCGTCACCTGGACACTAAACCGTCCCCGTCCCCTAACCCTAACCCTAGCCCAAACCCTAAGCCTAACCCTTCTCCGAAGCCTTTCCCTCACCCGTCCCCTAATCCTAACCCGTACGCTCACACTCACCCGCGCCCTCACACGTACGCTCCCCCGAAACCGTTTTCGTACACTCACCTGGACCCTAAACCGTCCCCGTCTCTTAACGCTAACCTTAGCCTGAACCCTAACCCTAACCCATCCCCGAAGCCTTCCCCTCAGCCGTCCCCTATTCCTAACCCGTACGCTCACACTAACCCGCACCCTCACACGTATGCTCCCCCTAAAGCGTTGTCGTACCCTCACCTGGACCCTAAACCGACCCCATCCCCTAAAGCTAACCCTAGCCCGAACCCTAACCCTTCCCCGAAGCCTTCCCCTCACCCGTACCCTAAATCTAACCCGTACGCTCACACTAAACCGTGCCCTCACATGTACACTCCCCCTAAATCGTTGTCGTACCCTCACCTGGACCCTAAACCGTCCCCGTCCCCTAACCCTATCCCTAGCCAGAACCCTAACCGTAACTCTTACCCGAAGCCTTCCCCTCACCCGTCCCCTAATCCTAACCCGTAAGCTCACACTAACCCGCGCCCTCACACCTACACTCCCCCTAAAGCGTTGTCGTACCCTCACCTGGACCCTAAACCGTCCCCATCGCCTAACCCTAACCCTAGACCGAACCCTAACCCTAACCCTTCCCCGAAGCCTTCCCCTCACCCGTCCCCTAATCCTAACACGTACCCTCACACTAACCCGCGCCCTCACACATTCGCTCTCCCTAAACCGTTGTTGTACTCTCACCTGGAACCTAAACCGTCCCCGTCCCCTAACCCTAACCCTAGCCCGAACACTAACCCTAACCCTTCTCCGAAGCCTTCCCCTCACCCGTCCCCTAATCCTAACCCGTACGCTCACACTAATCTGCGCCCTCACACGTACGCTCCCCCTAAAGCGTTGTCGTACCCTCAACTGGACCCTAAACCGTCCCCGTCCCCTAACCCTAACCCTAGCCCGTACCCTAAACGTAACACTTCCCTGAAGCCTTCCCCTCACCCGTCCCATAATCCTAACCCGTTCGCTCACACTAACCCACGCCCTCACACGTACCCTACCCCTAAAGCGTTGTCATACCCTAACCTGGACCCTAAACCGTCCCCGTCCCCTAAACCTAACCCTAGCCCGAACCCTAACCGTAACCCTTCCCCGAAGCCTTCCCCTCACCCGTGCCCTAATCCTAACCCGTACGCTCACACTAATCCACGCCCTCACACGTACTCTCACTCTAAACCGATGTCGTACCCTCACCTGGACCCTAAACCGTCCCCATCCCCTAATTCTAAAACTAGCCCGAACCCTAACCGTAACTCTTCCCCGAAGCCTTCCCCTCACCCGTCCCCTAATCCCATCCCGTACCCTCACACTAACCCGCGCCCTCACACGTATGCTCCCCTTAAACCTTTGTCGTACTCTCACCTGGACCCTAAACCGTCCCCGTCCCCTAACCCTAACCCTAGCCCGAACCCTAACCCCTACCCTTCCCCGAAGCCTTCCCCTCACCCGTCCCCTAATCCTAACCCGTACGCTCACACTAACCCGCGCCCTCACACGTACGCTCCCCCTAAAGCGTTGTCGTACCCTCACCTGGACCCTAAACCGTCCCCGTCCCCTAACCCTAACCCTAGCCCCAACCCTAACCCTAACACTTCCCCGAAGCCTTCCCCTCACCCGTCCCCTAATCCTAACCCGTACGCTCACACTAACCCACGCCCTCACATGTACGCGCCCCCTGAACCATTGTCGTACCCTCATCTGGACCGTAAACCATCCCCGACCCTTAACCCTAACCCTTCCCCGAAGCCTTCCCCTCACCCGTCCTCTAATCCCAACCCGTACTCTAATGCTAACCCACACCCTCACATGTAAGCTCCCCCAAAGCGTTGTCTTACCCTCACCTGGACACTAAACCGTCCCCGTCTCCTAACTCTATCCCTACCGCGAACCCTAACCCTAACCCTTCCCCGAAGCCTGACTCTCACCCGTCCCCTAATCCTAACCTGTATGGTCTCGCTAAACCGCGCCCTCACACGTACGCTCCCCCTAAAGCATTGTCGTACCCTCAACTGGACCCTAAACCGTCCCTGTCCCCGTCCACTAAACCCAGCCCGAACCCTAACCCTAACCCTTCCCCGAAGCCTTCCCCTCACCCTTCCCCTAATCCTAACCCGTACGCTCACACTAACCCGCGCCCTCACACGTATGCTCCCCCTAAACCGTTGTCGTACACTCACCTGGACCCTAAACCTTCCCCGTCCCCTAACCCTAACCCTAGCCCGAACCCTAATCCTAACCCTTCCACGAAGCCTTCCCCTCACCCGTCCCCTAATCCTAACCCGTACACTCAAAGTAACCCACGCCCTCACACGTACGCTCCCCCTAAACCATTGTCGTCCCCTCACCTGGACCCTAAACCGTCCCTGTCTCTTAACCCTATGCTTAGCCCAAACCCTAACCCTAACCCTTCCCCGAAGCCTTCCCCTAAACCGTCCCCTAATCCTAACCTGTACGCTCACACTAACCCGCGCCCTCACACGTACACTCCCCCTAAATCGTTGTCGTACCCTCACCTGGACCCTAAACCGTCCCCGTCCCCTAACCCTAACCCTAGCCCGAAACCTAACCCGTCCCCGAAGCCTTCCCCTCACCCGTCCCCTAATCCTAACCCGTACGCTCACACTAACACGCGCCCTCACACGTACACTCCCCCTAAACCGTTGTCGTACCCTCACCTGGACCCTAAACCATCCCCGTCCCCTAACCCTAACCCTAGCCCGAACCCTAACCCTAACACTTCCCCGAAGCCTGACCCAACACGTCCCGTAATCCTAACCCGTACACTAATGCTAATCAGCGCCCTCACAGGTATGCTAAACCTAAAGCGTTGTCGTACCCTCACCTGGACCCTAAACCGTCACCATCCCCTAAACCTAACCCTAGCCCGAACCCTAACCCTAACGATTCCCCGAAGCCTGACACTCACCCGTCCCCTAATCCTAATCCGTACGCTAACACTAAAACGCGCCCTTACACGTACGCTCTATCTAAAGCGTTGTCGTACCCTCAACTGGACCCTAAACCGTCCCCGTCCCCTAACCCTAACCCTAGGCCGAACTCTAACCCTAACCCTTCCCCGAATCCTGACCCTCACTCGTCACCTAATCCTAACCCGTACGCTAACACTAACCCGCGCTCTCACACGTACGCTCCCCCTAAAGCGTTGTCGTAACCTCACATGAACCATAAACCGTCCCGGTCCCCTAACCTTAACCCTAGCCTGATCCCTAACCCTAACCCTTCCCTGAAGCCTGACCCTCACCCGTCCCCTAATCCTAACCTGTACGCTAACACTGACATGCGCCCTCACAAGTACGCTACCCCTAAAGCGTTGTGATACCCGAAACTGGACCCTCAACCGTCCCAGTCCCCGTCCCCTAACCCTAGCCCGAACCCTAACCCTAACCCTTCCCCGAAGCCTGACGCTCACCCGTACCCTAATCCTAAACCGTATGCTCACACTAACCCGCGCCCTCACATGTACGCTCCCCCAAAACCGTTGTCGTACCCTCACCTGGACCCTAAACCGTCCCCATCCCCTAACCCTAACCCTAGCCCGCACCCGAACCCTAACCCTTCCCCGAAGCCTTCCCCTCACCCGTGCCCTAAATCTAACCCGTACGCTCACACTAACCCGCGCCCTCACATGTACACTCCCCCTAAACCGTTGTCGTACCCGCACCTTGACCCTATACCCTCCCCGTCCCCTAACCCTAACCCTAGCCTGAACCCTAACCCTAACACTTCCCCGAAGCCTTCCCCTCACCCGTCCCCTAATCCTAACCCGTACGCTCACACTAAACCGCGCCCTCACACGTACGCTAACCCTAAAGCGTTGTCGTACCCTCACCTGGACCCTAAAACATCCCAGTCCCCTAACCCTAACCCCAGCCCGAACACTAAACCTAACGTTTCCCCGAAGCCTTCCCTTCACCCGTCCCCTAATCCTAACCCGTACGCTCACACTAACCCACGCCATCACACGTACGGTCCCGCTAAACCGTTGTCATACACTCACCTGGACACTAAACCGTCCCCTTCCCCTAACCCTAACCCTAGCCCGAACCCTAACCCTAACACTTCCCTGAAGCCTTCCCCTCACACGTCCCCTAATCCTAACCCGTACGCTCACTCTAACCCGCGCCCTCACACGTACCCTCCCACTAAAGCGTTGTCATACCCTCACCTTGACCCTAAACCGTCCCCGTCACCTAACCCTAACCCTAGCCCGAACCCTAACCCTAACCCTTCCCCGAAGCCTTCCCCTCACCCGTCCCCTAATCCTTACCCGTACGCTCACACTAACCCGCGCCCTCACACGTACGCTCCCCCTAAAGCGTTGTCGTACCCTAACCTGGACCCTAAACCGTCCCCTTCCCGTCCCCTAACCCTAGCCCGAACCCTAACCCTAACCCTTCCCCGAAGACTTCCCCTCACCCGTCCCCTTATCCTAACCCGTACGCTCACACTAACATGCGCCCTCACATGTGCACTCCCCCTAAACCGTTGTCGTACCCTCACCTGGACCCTAAACCGTCCCCGTGTCTTAACCCTAACCTTAGCCCGAACCCTAACCCTAACCCTTCCCCGAAGCCTTCCCCTCACCAGTCGCCTAATCCTAACCCGTACGCTCACACTAACCCGCGCCCTCACACGTACACTCCCCCTAAATCGTTGTCGTACCCTCACCTGGACCCTAAACCGTCCCCGTCCCCTAACCCTAACGATAGCCTGAACCCTAACCCTTCCCCGAAGCCTTCCCCTCACCCGTCCCATAAATCTAACCCGTACGCTCACACTAAACCTCGCCCTCACACGTAAACTCCCCCTAAACCGTTGTCGTACACTCACCTTGACCCTAAACCGTCCCCGTCCCCTAACTCTAACCCTAATCCTAGCCCAATCCCTAACCCTAACCCTTCCCCGAAGCCTTCCCCTCACCCGTACCCTAATCCTAACCCGTACGCTCACACTAACCCGCGCCCTCACATGTACACTCCCCCTAAACCGTTGTCGTACACTCACCTGGACCCTAAATCGTCCCCATCCCCTAACCCTATCCCTAGCCCAAACCCTAACCCTAACCCTTCCCGAAGCCTACCCCTCACCTGTCCCCTAGTCCTAATCTGTACGCTCACACTAACCCATGCCCTCACACGTACGCTCCCCCTAAACCGTTGTCGTACCCTCACCTGGACCCTAAACCGTCCCCGTCCCCTAACCCTAACCCTAGCCCGAACCCTAACCCTAACCCTTCCGCGAAGCCTTCCCCTCACCCGTGCCCTATTCCTAACTCGACGCTCACACTAACCCGCGCCCTCACACGTACCCTCCCCCTAACCATTCTCGTACCCTCACCTGGACCCTAAACCATCCCCGTCCCCTAACCCTAACCTCAGCCCGATCCCTAAAGCTAACACTTACCCAAAGCCATCCCCTCACCCGTCCCCTAATCCTAACACGTACGCTCACACTAACCCGCGCCCTCACACGTACGCTCCCGCTAAACCGTTGTCATACACTCACCTGGACACTAAACCGTCCCCGTCCCCTAAACTTAACCCTAGCCCGAACCCTAACCGTAACCCTTCCCCAAAGCCTTCCGCTCACCCATCCCCGAATCCTAACCCGTACGCTCACACTAACCCACGCCCTCACACGTACGCTCCCCCTAAAGCATTGTCGTACCCTCACCTGGACCCTAAACCGTCCCCGTCCCCTAATCCTAACCCTAGCCCGAACCCTAACCCTAAACCTTCCCCAAAGCCTTCCGCTCACCCGTCCCCTAATCCTAACCCGTAAGCTCACAGTAACACGCGCCCTCACACATACGCTCCCCCTAAACCGTTGTCGTACATTCACCTGGACCCTAAACCCTCCCCGTCCCCAAACCCTAACCCGAGCCCAAACCCTAACCCTAACCCTTCCCCGAAGCCTTCCCCTCACCCGTCCCCTAATCCTAACCTGTATGCTGACACTAATCCGCGCCCTCACACGTCCGCTCCCCCTAAACCGTTGTCGTACCCTCACCTGGACCCTATACCGTCCCCGTCCCCTAACCCTAACCCTAGCCCGAACCCTAACCCTAACCCTTCCCCGAAGCCTTCCCCTCACCTGTCCCCTAATCCTTACCCGTACGCTCACACTGACCCGCGCCCTCACATGTACGCTCCACCTAAAACGTTGTCGTACCGTCACCTGGACACTAAACCGTCCCCGTCCCCTAACCCTAACCCTAGCCCAAACCCTAAGCCTAACCCTTCTCCGAAGCCTTTCCCTCACCCGTCCCCTAATCCTAACCCGTACGCTCACACTCACCCGCGCCCTCACACGTACGCTCCCCCGAAACCGTTTTCGTACACTCACCTGGACCCTAAACCATCCCCGTCTCTTAACGCTAACCTTAGCCTGAACCCTAACCCTAACCCATCCCCGAAGCCTTCCCCTCAGCCGTCCCCTATTCCTAACCCGTACGCTCACACTAACCCGCACCCTCACACGTATGCTCCCCCTAAAGCGTTGTCGTACCCTCACCTGGACCCTAAACCGACCCCATCCCCTAAAGCTAACCCTAGCCCGAACCCTAACCCTTCCCCGAAGCCTTCCCCTCACCCGTACCCTAAATCTAACCCGTACGCTCACACTAAACCGTGCCCTCACATGTACACTCCCCCTAAATCGTTGTCGTACCCTCACCTGGACCCTAAACCGTCCCCGTCCCCTAACCCTATCCCTAGCCAGAACCCTAACCGTAACTCTTACCCGAAGCCTTCCCCTCACCCGTCCCCTAATCCTAACCCGTAAGCTCACACTAACCCGCGCCCTCACACCTACACTCCCCCTAAAGCGTTGTCGTACCCTCACCTGGACCCTAAACCGTCCCCATCGCCTAACCCTAACCCTAGACCGAACCCTAACCCTAACCCTTCCCCGAAGCCTTCCCCTCACCCGTCCCCTAATCCTAACACGTACCCTCACACTAACCCGCGCCCTCACACATTCGCTCTCCCTAAACCGTTGTTGTACTCTCACCTGGAACCTAAACCGTCCCCGTCCCCTAACCCTAACCCTAGCCCGAACACTAACCCTAACCCTTCTCCGAAGCCTTCCCCTCACCCGTCCCCTAATCCTAACCCGTACGCTCACACTAATCTGCGCCCTCACACGTACGCTCCCCCTAAAGCGTTGTCGTACCCTCAACTGGACCCTAAACCGTCCCCGTCCCCTAACCCTAACCCTAGCCCGTACCCTAAACGTAACACTTCCCTGAAGCCTTCCCCTCACCCGTCCCATAATCCTAACCCATTCGCTCACACTAACCCACGCCCTCACACGTACCCTACCCCTAAAGCGTTGTCATACCCTAACCTGGACCCTAAACCGTCCCCGTCCCCTAAACCTAACCCTAGCCCGAACCCTAACCGTAACCCTTCCCCGAAGCCTTCCCCTCACCCGTGCCCTAATCCTAACCCGTACGCTCACACTAATCCACGCCCTCACACGTACTCTCACTCTAAACCGATGTCGTACCCTCACCTGGACCCTAAACCGTCCCCATCCCCTAATTCTAAAACTAGCCCGAACCCTAACCGTAACTCTTCCCCGAAGCCTTCCCCTCACCCGTCCCCTAATCCCATCCCGTACCCTCACACTAACCCGCGCCCTCACACGTATGCTCCCCTTAAACCTTTGTCGTACTCTCACCTGGACCCTAAACCGTCCCCGTCCCCTAACCCTAACCCTAGCCCGAACCCTAACCCCTACCCTTCCCCGAAGCCTTCCCCTCACCCGTCCCCTAATCCTAACCCGTACGCTCACACTAACCCGCGCCCTCACACGTACGCTCCCCCTAAAGCGTTGTCGTACCCTCACCTGGACCCTAAACCGTCCCCGTCCCCTAACCCTAACCCTAGCCCCAACCCTAACCCTAACACTTCCCCGAAGCCTTCCCCTCACCCGTCCCCTAATCCTAACCCGTACGCTCACACTAACCCACGCCCTCACACGTACGCGCCCCCTGAACCATTGTCGTACCCTCATCTGGACCGTAAACCATCCCCGACCCTTAACCCTAACCCTTCCCCGAAGCCTTCCCCTCACCCGTCCTCTAATCCCAACCCGTACTCTAATGCTAACCCACACCCTCACATGTAAGCTCCCCCAAAGCGTTGTCTTACCCTCACCTGGACACTAAACCGTCCCCGTCTCCTAACTCTATCCCTACCGCGAACCCTAACCCTAACCCTTCCCCGAAGCCTGACTCTCACCCGTCCCCTAATCCTAACCTGTATGGTCTCGCTAAACCGCGCCCTCACACGTACGCTCCCCCTAAAGCATTGTCGTACCCTCAACTGGACCCTAAACCGTCCCTGTCCCCGTCCACTAAACCCAGCCCGAACCCTAACCCTAACCCTTCCCCGAAGCCTTCCCCTCACCCTTCCCCTAATCCTAACCCGTACGCTCACACTAACCCACGCCCTCACACGTATGCTCCCCCTAAACCGTTGTCGTACACTCACCTGGACCCTAAACCTTCCCCGTCCCCTAACCCTAACCCTAGCCCGAACCCTAATCCTAACCCTTCCACGAAGCCTTCCCCTCACCCGTCCCCTAATCCTAACCCGTACACTCAAAGTAACCCACGCCCTCACACGTACGCTCCCCCTAAACCATTGTCGTCCCCTCACCTGGACCCTAAACCGTCCCTGTCTCTTAACCCTATGCTTAGCCCAAACCCTAACCCTAACCCTTCCCCGAAGCCTTCCCCTAAACCGTCCCCTAATCCTAACCTGTACGCTCACACTAACCCGCGCCCTCACACGTACACTCCCCCTAAATCGTTGTCGTACCCTCACCTGGACCCTAAACCGTCCCCGTCCCCTAACCCTAACCCTAGCCCGAAACCTAACCCGTCCCCGAAGCCTTCCCCTCACCCGTCCCCTAATCCTTACCCGTACGCTCACACTAACCCGCGCCCTCACACGTACGCTCCCCCTAAAGCGTTGTCGTACCCTAACCTGGACCCTAAACCGTCCCCTTCCCGTCCCCTAACCCTAGCCCGAACCCTAACCCTAACCCTTCCCCGAAGACTTCCCCTCACCCGTCCCCTTATCCTAACCCGTACGCTCACACTAACATGCGCCCTCACATGTGCACTCCCCCTAAACCGTTGTCGTACCCTCACCTGGACCCTAAACCGTCCCCGTGTCTTAACCCTAACCTTAGCCCGAACCCTAACCCTAACCCTTCCCCGAAGCCTTCCCCTCACCAGTCGCCTAATCCTAACCCGTACGCTCACACTAACCCGCGCCCTCACACGTACACTCCCCCTAAATCGTTGTCGTACCCTCACCTGGACCCTAAACCGTCCCCGTCCCCTAACCCTAACGATAGCCTGAACCCTAACCCTTCCCCGAAGCCTTCCCCTCACCCGTCCCATAAATCTAACCCGTACGCTCACACTAAACCTCGCCCTCACACGTAAACTCCCCCTAAACCGTTGTCGTACACTCACCTTGACCCTAAACCGTCCCCGTCCCCTAACTCTAACCCTAATCCTAGCCCAATCCCTAACCCTAACCCTTCCCCGAAGCCTTCCCCTCACCCGTACCCTAATCCTAACCCGTACGCTCACACTAACCCGCGCCCTCACATGTACACTCCCCCTAAACCGTTGTCGTACACTCACCTGGACCCTAAATCGTCCCCATCCCCTAACCCTATCCCTAGCCCAAACCCTAACCCTAACCCTTCCCGAAGCCTACCCCTCACCTGTCCCCTAGTCCTAATCTGTACGCTCACACTAACCCATGCCCTCACACGTACGCTCCCCCTAAACCGTTGTCGTACCCTCACCTGGACCCTAAACCGTCCCCGTCCCCTAACCCTAACCCTAGCCCGAACCCTAACCCTAACCCTTCCGCGAAGCCTTCCCCTCACCCGTGCCCTATTCCTAACTCGACGCTCACACTAACCCGCGCCCTCACACGTACCCTCCCCCTAACCATTCTCGTACCCTCACCTGGACCCTAAACCATCCCCGTCCCCTAACCCTAACCTCAGCCCGATCCCTAAAGCTAACACTTACCCAAAGCCATCCCCTCACCCGTCCCCTAATCCTAACACGTACGCTCACACTAACCCGCGCCCTCACACGTACGCTCCCGCTAAACCGTTGTCATACACTCACCTGGACACTAAACCGTCCCCGTCCCCTAAACTTAACCCTAGCCCGAACCCTAACCGTAACCCTTCCCCAAAGCCTTCCGCTCACCCATCCCCGAATACTAACCCGTACGCTCACACTAACCCACGCCCTCACACGTACGCTCCCCCTAAAGCATTGTCGTACCCTCACCTGGACCCTAAACCGTCCCCGTCCCCTAATCCTAACCCTAGCCCGAACCCTAACCCTAAACCTTCCCCAAAGCCTTCCGCTCACCCGTCCCCTAATCCTAACCCGTAAGCTCACAGTAACACGCGCCCTCACACATACGCTCCCCCTAAACCGTTGTCGTACATTCACCTGGACCCTAAACCCTCCCCGTCCCCAAACCCTAACCCGAGCCCAAACCCTAACCCTAACCCTTACCCGAAGCCTTCCCCTCACCCGTCCCCTAATCCTAACCTGTATGCTGACACTAATCCGCGCCCTCACACGTCCGCTCCCCCTAAACCGTTGTCGTACCCTCACCTGGACCCTATACCGTCCCCGTCCCCTAACCCTAACCCTAGCCCGAACCCTAACCCTAACCCTTCCCCGAAGCCTTCCCCTCACCTGTCCCCTAATCCTTACCCGTACGCTCACACTGACCCGCGCCCTCACATGTACGCTCCACCTAAAACGTTGTCGTACCGTCACCTGGACACTAAACCGTCCCCGTCCCCTAACCCTAACCCTAGCCCAAACCCTAAGCCTAACCCTTCTCCGAAGCCTTTCCCTCACCCGTCCCCTAATCCTAACCCGTACGCTCACACTCACCCGCGCCCTCACACGTACGCTCCCCCGAAACCGTTTTCGTACACTCACCTGGACCCTAAACCGTCCCCGTCTCTTAACGCTAACCTTAGCCTGAACCCTAACCCTAACCCATCCCCGAAGCCTTCCCCTCAGCCGTCCCCTATTCCTAACCCGTACGCTCACACTAACCCGCACCCTCACACGTATGCTCCCCCTAAAGCGTTGTCGTACCCTCACCTGGACCCTAAACCGACCCCATCCCCTAAAGCTAACCCTAGCCCGAACCCTAACCCTTCCCCGAAGCCTTCCCCTCACCCGTACCCTAAATCTAACCCGTACGCTCACACTAAACCGTGCCCTCACATGTACACTCCCCCTAAATCGTTGTCGTACCCTCACCTGGACCCTAAACCGTCCCCGTCCCCTAACCCTATCCCTAGCCAGAACCCTAACCGTAACTCTTACCCGAAGCCTTCCCCTCACCCGTCCCCTAATCCTAACCCGTAAGCTCACACTAACCCGCGCCCTCACACCTACACTCCCCCTAAAGCGTTGTCGTACCCTCACCTGGACCCTAAACCGTCCCCATCGCCTAACCCTAACCCTAGACCGAACCCTAACCCTAACCCTTCCCCGAAGCCTTCCCCTCACCCGTCCCCTAATCCTAACACGTACCCTCACACTAACCCGCGCCCTCACACATTCGCTCTCCCTAAACCGTTGTTGTACTCTCACCTGGAACCTAAACCGTCCCCGTCCCCTAACCCTAACCCTAGCCCGAACACTAACCCTAACCCTTCTCCGAAGCCTTCCCCTCACCCGTCCCCTAATCCTAACCCGTACGCTCACACTAATCTGCGCCCTCACACGTACGCTCCCCCTAAAGCGTTGTCGTACCCTCAACTGGACCCTAAACCGTCCCCGTCCCCTAACCCTAACCCTAGCCCGTACCCTAAACGTAACACTTCCCTGAAGCCTTCCCCTCACCCGTCCCATAATCCTAACCCATTCGCTCACACTAACCCACGCCCTCACACGTACCCTACCCCTAAAGCGTTGTCATACCCTAACCTGGACCCTAAACCGTCCCCGTCCCCTAAACCTAACCCTAGCCCGAACCCTAACCGTAACCCTTCCCCGAAGCCTTCCCCTCACCCGTGCCCTAATCCTAACCCGTACGCTCACACTAATCCACGCCCTCACACGTACTCTCACTCTAAACCGATGTCGTACCCTCACCTGGACCCTAAACCGTCCCCATCCCCTAATTCTAAAACTAGCCCGAACCCTAACCGTAACTCTTCCCCGAAGCCTTCCCCTCACCCGTCCCCTAATCCCATCCCGTACCCTCACACTAACCCGCGCCCTCACACGTATGCTCCCCTTAAACCTTTGTCGTACTCTCACCTGGACCCTAAACCGTCCCCGTCCCCTAACCCTAACCCTAGCCCGAACCCTAACCCCTACCCTTCCCCGAAGCCTTCCCCTCACCCGTCCCCTAATCCTAACCCGTACGCTCACACTAACCCGCGCCCTCACACGTACGCTCCCCCTAAAGCGTTGTCGTACCCTCACCTGGACCCTAAACCGTCCCCGTCCCCTAACCCTAACCCTAGCCCCAACCCTAACCCTAACACTTCCCCGAAGCCTTCCCCTCACCCGTCCCCTAATCCTAACCCGTACGCTCACACTAACCCACGCCCTCACACGTACGCGCCCCCTGAACCATTGTCGTACCCTCATCTGGACCGTAAACCATCCCCGACCCTTAACCCTAACCCTTCCCCGAAGCCTTCCCCTCACCCGTCCTCTAATCCCAACCCGTACTCTAATGCTAACCCACACCCTCACATGTAAGCTCCCCCAAAGCGTTGTCTTACCCTCACCTGGACACTAAACCGTCCCCGTCTCCTAACTCTATCCCTACCGCGAACCCTAACCCTAACCCTTCCCCGAAGCCTGACTCTCACCCGTCCCCTAATCCTAACCTGTATGGTCTCGCTAAACCGCGCCCTCACACGTACGCTCCCCCTAAAGCATTGTCGTACCCTCAACTGGACCCTAAACCGTCCCTGTCCCCGTCCACTAAACCCAGCCCGAACCCTAACCCTAACCCTTCCCCGAAGCCTTCCCCTCACCCTTCCCCTAATCCTAACCCGTACGCTCACACTAACCCACGCCCTCACACGTATGCTCCCCCTAAACCGTTGTCGTACACTCACCTGGACCCTAAACCTTCCCCGTCCCCTAACCCTAACCCTAGCCCGAACCCTAATCCTAACCCTTCCACGAAGCCTTCCCCTCACCCGTCCCCTAATCCTAACCCGTACACTCAAAGTAACCCACGCCCTCACACGTACGCTCCCCCTAAACCATTGTCGTCCCCTCACCTGGACCCTAAACCGTCCCTGTCTCTTAACCCTATGCTTAGCCCAAACCCTAACCCTAACCCTTCCCCGAAGCCTTCCCCTAAACCGTCCCCTAATCCTAACCTGTACGCTCACACTAACCCGCGCCCTCACACGTACACTCCCCCTAAATCGTTGTCGTACCCTCACCTGGACCCTAAACCGTCCCCGTCCCCTAACCCTAACCCTAGCCCGAAACCTAACCCGTCCCCGAAGCCTTCCCCTCACCCGTCCCCTAATCCTAACCCGTACGCTCACACTAACACGCGCCCTCACACGTACACTCCCCCTAAACCGTTGTCGTACCCTCACCTGGACCCTAAACCATCCCCGTCCCCTAACCCTAACCCTAGCCCGAACCCTAACCCTAACACTTCCCCGAAGCCTGACCCAACACGTCCCGTAATCCTAACCCGTACACTAATGCTAATCAGCGCCCTCACAGGTATGCTAAACCTAAAGCGTTGTCGTACCCTCACCTGGACCCTAAACCGTCACCATCCCCTAAACCTAACCCTAGCCCGAACCCTAACCCTAACGATTCCCCGAAGCCTGACACTCACCCGTCCCCTAATCCTAATCCGTACGCTAACACTAAAACGCGCCCTTACACGTACGCTCTATCTAAAGCGTTGTCGTACCCTCAACTGGACCCTAAACCGTCCCCGTCCCCTAACCCTAACCCTAGGCCGAACTCTAACCCTAACCCTTCCCCGAATCCTGACCCTCACTCGTCACCTAATCCTAACCCGTACGCTAACACTAACCCGCGCTCTCACACGTACGCTCCCCCTAAAGCGTTGTCGTAACCTCACATGAACCATAAACCGTCCCGGTCCCCTAACCTTAACCCTAGCCTGATCCCTAACCCTAACCCTTCCCTGAAGCCTGACCCTCACCCGTCCCCTAATCCTAACCTGTACGCTAACACTGACATGCGCCCTCACAAGTACGCTACCCCTAAAGCGTTGTGATACCCGAAACTGGACCCTCAACCGTCCCAGTCCCCGTCCCCTAACCCTAGCCCGAACCCTAACCCTAACACTTCCCCGAAGCCTGACGCTCACCCGTACCCTAATCCTAAACCGTATGCTCACACTAACCCGCGCCCTCACATGTACGCTCCCCCTAAACCGTTGTCGTACCCTCACCTGGACCCTAAACCGTCCCCATCCCCTAACCCTAACCCTAGCCCGCACCCTAACCCTAACCCTTCCCAAAAGCCTACCCCTCATCCGTCCCCTAATCCTAACCCGTACGCACACACTAACTCGCGTCCTCACACGTAGGCTCCCCCTAAACCGTTGTCGTACCCTCACCTGGACCCTAAACCGTCCCCGTCCCCTAACCCTAACCCTAGCCCGAACCCTAACCCTAACCCTTCCCGAAGCCTTCCACTCACCCGTCCCCTAATCCTAACCCGTACGCTCACACTAACCCATGCTCTCACACGTACGCTCCCCCTAAAGCGTTGTCGTACCCTCACCTGGACCCTAAACCGTCCCCGTCCCCGTCCCCTAACCCTAGCCCGAAAGATAACCCTAAACCTTCCCCGAAGCCTTCCCCTCACCCGTTCCCTAATCCTAACCCGTACGCTCACACTGACCTGCGCCCTCACACTTACGCTCCCCCTAAAGCGTTGTCGTACCCTCACCTGGACCCTAAACCGTCCCCGTCCCCTAACCCTAACCCTAGCCCGAAACCTAACCCTTCCCCGAAGCCTTCCACTCACCCGTCCCCTAATCCTAACCCGTACGCTCACACTAACCCGCGCCCTCACACGTACGCTCCCCCTAAACCGTTGTCGTACCCTCACCTGGACCCTAAACCGTCCCCGTCCCCTAACCCTAACCCTAGTCCGAACCCTAATCCTAACACTTCCCCGAAGCCTTCCCCTCACCCATCCCATAATCCTAACCCGTACGCTCACAATAACCCGCGCCCTCACACGTATTCTCCCCCTAAACCGTTGTCGTACCCTCACCTGGACCCTATATCGTCCCAGTCCCCTAAACCTAACCCCAGCCCGAACCCTAACCCTAACACTTCCACGAAGCCTTCGCCTCACCCGTCCCCTAATCCTTACCCGTACGCTCACAATAACCAACACCCTCACACGTACGCTCCCCCTAAAGGGTTGTCGTACCCTCCTGGACCCTAAACCGTCCCCGTCCCCTAACCCTAACCCTAGCCCGAACCCTAACCCTAACCCTTCCCCGAAGCCTTCCCCTCACCCCTCCCCTAATCCTAACCCGTACGCTCACACTAACCCACGCCCTCACATGTACGCTCCTCCTAAACCATTGTCGTACCCTCACCTGGACCCTAAACCGTCCCCGTCCCCTAAACCTAACCCTAGCCCGAACCCTAACCCTAACACTTCCCCGAAGCCTTCCCCTCACCCGTCCCCGAATCCTAACCCGTACGCTCACACTAACCCGCGCCCTCACACGTACACTCCCCCTAAACCGTTGTCGAAACCTCACCTGGACCCTAAACCGTCTCCGTCCCCTAACCCTAACCCTAACCCGAACCCTAACCCTAACCCTTCCCCGAAGCCTTCCCTTCACCCGTCCCCAAATCCTAACCCATACGCTCAAACTAACCCAGGGCCTCACACGTACGCTCCCCCTAAAGCGTTGTCGTACCCTCACCTGGACCCTAAACCATCCCCTTCCCCTAACCCTAACCCTAGACCGAAACCTAAGCCTAACCCTTAACCGAAGCCTGACCCAACACGTCCCCTAATCCTAACCCGTACACTAACGCTAATCAGCGCCCTCACACGTATGCTAAACCTAAAGCGTTGTCGTACCCTCACCTGGACCCTAAACCGTCACCATCCCCTAAACCTAACCCTAGCCCGAACCCTAACCCTAACATTTCCACGAAGCCTTCCCCTCACCAGTCCCCTAATTCTAACCCGTACGCTCACACTAACCCATGCCCTCACACGTACGCTCCCCCTAAACCATTGTCGTACCCTCACCTGGACCCTAAACCGTCCCCGTCCCCTAACCCTAACCCTAATCCTAGCCCGAAACCTAACCCTAAACTTCCCCGAAGCCTTCCCCTCACCCGTCCCCTAATCCTAACCCGTACGCTCACACTATCCCGCGCCCTCACATGTACACTCCCCCTAAACCGTTGTCGTACACTCACCTGGACCCTAAACCGTCCCCGTCCCCTAATCCTAAGCCTAGCCCGAACCCTAACCCTAACTCTTCCCCGAAGACTTCCCCTCACCCGTCCCCTAATCCTAACCCGTACACGCACACTAACCCGCGCCCTCACACATACGCTCGCCGTAAACCTTTGTCGTACCCTCACCTGGACACTAAACCGTCCCCGTCCCCTAACCCTAACCCTAGCCCGAACCGTAACCCTAACCCTTCCCCGAAGCCTTCCCCTCACCCGTCCCCTAATCCTAACCCGTCCCCTAACACTAACCCACACCCTCACACGTACGCACCCCCTAAACCGTTGTCGTACCCTCACCTGGACCCTAAACCGTCCCCATCGCCTAACCCTAACCCTAACCCGAACCCTAACCCTAACCCTTCCCCGAAGCCTTCCCCTCACCCGTCCCCTAATCCTAACACGTACTCTCACACTAACCCGCGACCTCACACATTCGCTCCCCCTAAACCGTTGTCGTACTCTCTCCTGGAACCTAAACCGTCCCCGTCCCCTAACCCTAACCCTAGCCCGAACACTAACCCTAACACTTCCCCGAAGCCTTCCCCTCACCCGTCCCGTAATCCTAACCCGTACGCTCACACTAATCTGCACCCTCACATGTACGCTCCCCCTAAAGCGTTGTCATACCCTCACCTGGACCCTAAACCGTCCCCGTTTCTTAACCCTAATCCTAGCCCAAACCCTAACCCTAACACTTCCACGAAGCCTTCCCCTCACCCGTCCCCTAATCCTAACCCGTACACTCACACTAACCCTTGCCCTCACATGTACGCTCCCCTTAAACCGTTCTCTACACTCACCTGGACCCTAAACCATCCCCGTCCCCTAACCCTAACACCAGCCCGAACCCTAAACCTAACGCTTCCCCGAAGCCTTCCCCTCACCCGTCCCATAATCCTAACCCGTACGCTAACACTAACCCGCACCCTCACACGTACGCTCCCCCTAAAGCTTTGTCGTATCCTCACCTGGACCCTAAACCGTCCCTGTCCCCTAACCCTTACCCTAGCCCGAACCCTAACCCTAACGCTTCCCCGAAACCTTCCCCTCACCCCTCCCCTAATCCTAACCCGTACGCTCACACTAACCCACGCCCTCACACGTACGCTCCCCCGAAACCGTTGTCGTACCCTCACCTGGACCCTAAACCCTCCCTGTCCCCTAACCCTAACCCTAGCGCAAACCCTAAACCTAACCCTTCCCCAAAGCCTTCCTCTCACCCGTCCCCTAATCCTAACCGTACGGTGACACTAACCCGCGCCCTCACACGTACGCTCCCCCTAAACCATTGTCGTACCCTCATCTGGACCCTAAACCGTTCCCATCCCCTAAACCTAACCCTAGCACGAACCCTAACCCTAACTCTTCCCCGAAGTCTTCCCCTCACCCGTCCCCTAATCCTAACCCGTACGCGCACACTAACCCGCGCCCTCACACGTACACTTGCTGTAAACCTTTGTCGTACCCTCAACTGGACCCTAAACCGTCCCCGTCCCCTAACCCTAACACTAGCCCGAACCCTAACCCTAACCCTTCCCCGAAGCCTTCCCCTCACCCGTTCCCTAATCCTAACCCGTACCCTCACACTAACCCACGCCCTCACACGTACGCTCCCCCTAAAGCGTTGTCGTACCCTCACCTGGACCCTAAACCGTCCCCGTCCCCTAACCCTAACCCTAGCCCGAACCCTAACCGTAACCCTTCCCCGAAGCCTTCTCCTCACCCGCCCCTAATACTAACCCGTACGCTCACACTAACGCACGCCCTCACACATACGCTCCCCCTAAACTGTTGTCGTACACTCACCTGGACCCTAAACCGTCCCCGTCTCCTAACCCTAACCCTAGCCGAACCCTAACCCTAACCCTTCCCCGAAGCCTTCAGGTCACCCGTCACCTAATCCTAACCCGTACCATCACACTACCCACGCCCTCACACGTTCGCTCCACCTAAAGCGTTGTCGTACCCTCACCTGGACACTAAAACGTCCCCGTCCCCTAACCCTTACCCTTCCCCGAAGCCTTCCCCTCACCCGGCCCGTAATTCTAACCCGTAGGCTCACACTATCCAGCCCGCTCACACGTACGCTGCCCCTAAACCGTTGTCGTACCCACACCTGGACCCTAAACCGTCCCCATCCCCTAACCCTAACCCTAGCCCGAACCTTAACCCTAACCCTTCACCGAAGCCTTCCCCTCGACCGTCCCCTAATCCTAACCCGTAGGCTCACACTATCCAGCCCGCTCACACGTACGCTGCCCCTAAACCGTTGTCATACCCACACCTGGACCCTAAACCGTCCCCATCCCCTAACCCTAACCCTAGCCCGAACCCTAACCCAAACCCGTCCCCGAAGCCTTCCCCACACCCATCCACTAATCCTAACCCGTATGCTCACACTAACCCGTGCACTCACACGTACGCTTCCCCTAAACCGTGGTCGTACCCTCACCTGGACCCTAAACCGTCCCTGTCCCCTAACCCTAACCCTAGCCCGAACCCTAACCCTAACCCTTCCCCGAAGCCTTCCCCTCAACCGTCCCTTAATCCTAACCCGTATGCTGACACTAACCCACACGCTCAAACGTACGCTCCCCCTCAACCGTTGTCGTACCCTCACCTGGACCCTAAACCGTCTCCGTCCCCTAATCCTAACCCTAGCCAGAACCCTAACCCTAACCCTTCCCTGAAGCCTTCCCCTCACCCATCCCCTAATCCTAACCCGTACGCTCACACTAACCCGCGCCCTCACACGAACGGTCCCCCTAAACCGTTGTCGTACCCTCATCTGGACCCTAAACCGTCCCCCTCCCCTAACCCTAACCCTAGCCCGAACCCTAACCCTAACCCTTCCCCGAAGCCTTCCCCTCACCCGTCACCTAATCCTAACCCGTACGCTCACATAACCCACGCCCTCACACGTATGCTCCCCCTAAACCGTTGTCGTACCCTCACGTGGACTCTAAACCGTCCCCGTCCCCTAAACTTAACTCTAGCCCGAATCCTAACCCTAAACCTTCCCCGAATCCTTCCCCTCACCCATCACCTAATCCTAACCCGCATGCTCACACTAACCCGCGCCCTCACACGTACGATCCCCCTAAAGCGTTGTCGTACCCTCACCTGGACCCTAAACCGTCCCTATCCCCTAACCCTAACCCTAGCCTGAACCCTAACCCTAACCCGTCCCCGAAGCCTTCCCCTCACCCATCCCCTAATCCTAACCCGTACGCTCACACTAACCCATGCCCTCACACGTACGCTCCACCGAAACCGTTTTCGTACCCTCACCTTGACCCTAAACCGTCCGCATCCCCTAAACCTAACCCTAGCCCGAACCCTAACCCTAACCCTTCCCTGAAGCCTTCCCCTCACCCATCCCCTAATCCTAACCCGTACGCTCACAATAACCCACGCCCTCACACGTACGCACCCCCTAAAGCGTTGTCGTACCCTCTCCTGGACCCTAAACTGTCCCCGTCCCCAAACCCTAACCCTAGCCCGAACCCTAACACTAACACTTTCCTGAAGCCTTCCCCTCACCCGTCCCCTAAACCTAACCCGTACGCTCACACTAACCCACGCCCTCACACGTACGCTCCCCCTAAACCGTTGCCGTACCCTCAGCTGGACGCTAAACCGTCCCCGTCCCCTAATCCTAACCCTAGCCCGAACCCTAACCCTAACCCTTCCCCGAAGCCTTACCCTCACCCGTCCCCTAATCCTAACCCGTACGCTCACACTAACCCGCGCCCTCACACGTACGATCCCCCTAAACAGTCGTCGTACCCTCACCTGGACCCTAAACCGTCCCCGTCTCCTAACCCTAACCCTAGCACGAACCCTAACCCTAACACTTCCTCGAAGCCTTCCCCTCACCCGTCCCCTAATCCTAACCCGTACGCTCACACTAAACAGCCCGCTCACACGTACGCTGCCCCTAAACCGTTGTGGTACACTCACCTGGACCCTAAACCGTCCCCATCCCCTAACCCTAACCCTACCCAAACCCTAACCCTAACCCGTCCCCGAAGCCTTCCCCTCACCCATCCCCTAATCCTAATCCGTATGCTCACACTAACCCGTGCCCTCACACGTACGCTCCCCCTAAACCGTGGTCGTACCCTCACCTGGACCCTAAACCGTCCCCGTCCCCTAACCTTAACTCTAGCCCGAATCCTACCCCTAACCCTTCCCCGAATCCTTCCCCTCACCCGTCCCCTAATCCTAACCCGTACGCTCACACTAACCCGCGCCCTCACACATACGCTCCCCCTAAAGCGTTGTCGTACCCTCACCCGGACCCTAAACCGTCCCCGTCCCCTAACCCTAACCCTAGTCCTAACCCTAACCCTAACGCTTCCGCAAAGCCTTCCCCTCACCCGTCCCCTAATCCTAACCCGTACGCTCACACTAACCCTCGTCTTCACACGTACATTCCCCCTAAAACCGTTGTCGTACCCTCATCTGGACCCTAAACCGTCCCTGTCCCCTAACCCTAACCCTAGCCCGAACCCTAACCATAACCCTTCCCCGAAGCCTTCCCCTCACCCGTCCCCCAATCCTAACCCGTACGCTCACACTAACCTGCGCCCTCACACGTACGCTCCCTCTAAACCATTGTCGTACCCTCACCTGGACCCTAAACAGTTCCCGTCCCCTAACCCTAACCCTAGCCCGAACCCTAACCCTACCACTTCCCCGAAGCCTTCCTCTCACCCGTCCCCTAATCCTAACCCGTACGCTCACACTAACCCGCGCCCTCACACGTTCGCTCCCCCTACACAATTGTCGTGCCCTCACCTAGACCCTAAACCGTCCCCATCCCCTAACCCTAACCCTAGCCCGAACCTTAACCCTAACCATTCCCCGAAGCCTTCCCCTCACCCGTCCCCTAATCATAACCCGTACGCTCACACTAACCCACGTCTTCACACGTACGCTCCTCCTAAACCGTTTTCGTACCCTCACCTGTACCCGAAACCCTCCCCATCCCCGAACCTTAACCCTAGTCCGATCCCTAACCCTAACACTTCCCCAAAGCCTTCCCCTCACCCGTCCCCTAATTCTAACCCGTACGCTCACACTAAAACGCGCCCTCACACTTACGCTCCCCGTACACCGTTGTCGTACCCTCACCTGGACCCTAAACCGTCCCCGTCCCCTAACCCTAATCCTAGCCCGAACCCTAACCCTAACACTTCCCCAAAGCCTTCCCCTCACCCGTCCCCTAATCCTAACCCATACGCTCACACTAAACCGCGCCCTCACACGTGCGCTCCCCCTAAACCGTTGTCGTACCCTCACCTGGACCCTAAATCGTCCCCGTCGCCTAACCCTAACCCTAGCCCGAACCCTAACCCTAACCCTTCCCCGAAGCCTTCCCCTCAACCGTCCCCTAATCTTAACCAGTACGCTCACACTAACCCGCGCCCTCACACGTACGCTCCTCCTAAACCGTTGTCGTACCCTCACCTGGACCCTAAACCGTCCCCGTCCCCTAACCCTAAACCTAGACCGAAACCTAAGCCTAACATTTCCCCGAAGCCTGACCCAACACGTCCCCTAATCCTAACCCATACGCTCACGCTAATCCACGCCCTAACACTTACGCTACACCTAAAGCGTTGTTGTACACTCAGCTGGACACTAAACCGTCCCCATACCCTAAACCTAACCCTAGACCGAACCCTAAACCTAACCCTTCCCGAAGCCTGAATCTAACCCGTCCCCTAATCCTAACCCGCACTCTAACGCTAACTCGCGTTCTCACACGTACGCTCCCCCTAAAGCGTTGTGGTACCCTCAGCTGTACCCTAAACCGTCCCCGTCTCCTAACTGTAAGCCTACCGCGAACCCTAACCCTAACCGTTCCCCGAAGCCTGACTCTCACCCGTCGCCTAATCCTAACCTGTACGCTCTCGCTAACCCGCGCCCTCACACGTACGCTCCCCCTAAAGCATTGTCGTACCCTCACCTGGACCCCAAACCGTCCCCCTCCCCTAACCCTAACCCTAGCCCGAACCCTAAACCTAACCCTTCCCCGAAGCCTTCCCCTCACCCGTCACCTAATCCTAACCCGTACGCTAACATAACCCACGCCCTCACACGTATGCTCCCCCTAAACCGTTGTCGTACCCTCACGTGGACTCTAAACCGTCCCCGTCCCCTAAACTTAACTCTAGCCCGAATCCTAACCCTAAACCTTCCCCGAATCCTTCCCCTCACCCATCACCTAATCCTAACCCGCATGCTCACACTAACCCGCGCCCTCACACGTACGATCCCCCTAAAGCGTTGTCGTACCCTCACCTGGACCCTAAACCGTCCCTATCCCCTAACCCTAACCCTAGCCTGAACCCTAACCCTAACCCGTCCCCGAAGCCTTCCCCTCACCCATCCCCTAATCCTAACCCGTACGCTCACACTAACCCATGCCCTCACACGTACGCTCCACCGAAACCGTTTTCGTACCCTCACCTTGACCCTAAACCGTCCGCATCCCCTAAACCTAACCCTAGCCCGAACCCTAACCCTAACCCTTCCCTGAAGCCTTCCCCTCACCCATCCCCTAATCCTAACCCGTACGCTCACACTAACCCACGCCCTCACACATACGCACCCCCTAAAGCGTTGTCGTACCCTCTCCTGGACCCTAAACTGTCCCCGTCCCCAAACCCTAACCCTAGCCCGAACCCTAACACTAACACTTTCCTGAAGCCTTCCCCTCACCCGTCCCCTAAACCTAACCCGTACGCTCACACTAACCCGCGCCCTCACACGTACGCTCCCCCTAAACCGTTGCCGTACCCTCAGCTGGACGCTAAACCGTCCCCGTCCCCTAATCCTAACCCTAGCCCGAACCCTAACCCTAACACTTCCCCGAAGCCTTACCCTCACCCGTCCCCTAATCCTAACCCGTACGCTCACACTAACCCGCGCCCTCACACGTACGATCGCCCTAAACAGTCGTCGTACCCTCACCTGGACCCTAAACCGTCCCCGTCTCCTAACCCTAACCCTAGCACGAACCCTAACCCTAACACTTCCTCGAAGCCTTCCCCTCACCCGTCCCCTAATCCTAACCCGTACGCTCACACTAAACAGCCCGCTCACACGTACGCTGCCCCTAAACCGTTGTGGTACACTCACCTGGACCCTAAACCGTCCCCATCCCCTAACCCTAACCCTACCCAAACCCTAACCCTAACCCGTCCCCGAAGCCTTACCCTCACCCATCCCCTAATCCTAATCCGTATGCTCACACTAACCCGTGCCCTCACACGTATGCTCCCCCTAAACCGTGGTCGTACCCTCACCTGGACCCTAAACCGTCCCCGTCCCCTAACCTTAACTCTAGCCCGAATCCTACCCCTAACCCTTCCCCGAATCCTTCCCCTCACCCGTCCCCTAATCCTAACCCGTACGCTCACACTAACCCGCGCCCTCACACGTACGCTCCCCCTAAAGCGTTGTCGTACCCTCACCCGGACCCTAAACCGTCCCCGTCCCCTAACCCTAACCCTAGTCCTAACCCTAACCCTAACGCTTCCGCAAAGCCTTCCCCTCACCCGTCCCCTAATCCTAACCCGTACGCTCACACTAACCCACGTCTTCACACGTACATTCCCCCTAAAACCATTGTCGTACCCTCATCTGGACCCTAAACCGTCCCTGTCCCCTAACCCTAACCCTAGCCCGAACCCTAACCCTACCACTTCCCCGAAGCCTTCCTCTCACCCGTCCCCTAATCCTAACCCGTACGCTCACACTAACCCGCGCCCTCACACGTTCGCTCCCCCTACACAATTGTCGTGCCCTCACCTAGACCCTAAACCGTCCCCATCCCCTAACCCTAACCCTAGCCCGAACCTTAACCCTAACCATTCCCCGAAGCCTTCCCCTCACCCGTCCCCTAATCATAACCCGTACGCTCACACTAACACACGTCTTCACACGTACGCTCCTCCTAAACCGTTTTCGTACCCTCACCTGTACCCGAAACCCTCCCCATCCCCGAACCTTAACCCTAGTCCGATCCCTAACCCTAACACTTCCCCAAAGCCTTCCCCTCACCCGTCCCCTAATTCTAACCCGTACGCTCACACTAAAACGCGCCCTCACACTTACGCTCCCCGTACACCGTTGTCGTACCCTCACCTGGACCCTAAACCGTCCCCGTCCCCTAACCCTAATCCTAGCCCGAACCCTAACCCTAACACTTCCCCAAAGCCTTCCCCTCACCCGTCCCCTAATCCTAACCCGTACGCTCACACTAAACCGCGCCCTCACACGTGCGCTCCCCCTAAACCGTTGTCGTACCCTCACCTGGACCCTAAATCGTCCCCGTCGCCTAACCCTAACCCTAGCCCGAACCCTAACCCTAACCCTTCCCCGAAGCCTTCCCCTCAACCGTCCCCTAATCTTAAGCAGTACGCTTACACTAACCCGCGCCCTCACACGTACGCTCCCCCTAAACCGTTGTCGTACCCTCACCTGGACACTAAACCGTCCCCTAACCCTAAACCTAACCCTTCCCGAAGCCTGAATCTAACCCGTCCCCTAATCCTAACCCGCACTCTAACGCTAACTCGCGTTCTCACACGTACGCTCCCCCTAAAGCGTTGTGGTACCCTCAGCTGTACCCTAAACCGTCCCCGTCTCCTAACTGTAACCCTACCGCGAACCCTAACCCTAACCGTTCCCCGAAGCCTGACTCTCACCCGTCGCCTAATCCTAACCTGTACGCTCTCGCTAACCCGCGCCCTCACACGTACGCTCCCCCTAAAGCATTGTCGTACACTCACCTGGACCCCAAACCGTCCCCGTCCCCGTCCCCTAACCCTAGCCCGAACCCTAACCCTAACACTTCCCCGAAGCCTTCCCCTCACCCGTCCCCTAATCCTAACCCGTACGCTCACACTAACCCGCGCCCTCACACGTACGCTCCCCCTAGACCGTTGTCGTACCCTCACCTGGACCCTAAACCGTCCCCGTCCCCTAACCCTAACCGTAGCCGGAACACTAAACCTAACACTTCCCCGAAGCCTTCCCCTCACCCGTCCCCTAATCCTAACCCGTACGCTCACACTAACCCGCGCCCTAACACGTACGCTCCCCCTAAACCGTTGTCGTACCCTCACCTGGACCTTAAAACGTCCCAATCCCCGTCACCTAACCCTAGCCCGAACCCTAACCCTAACCCTTCCCCGAAGCCTTCCCCTCACCCGTCCCCTAATCCTAACCCGTACGCGCACATTAACCAGCGCCCTCACACGTACGCTCCCCCTAAACCGTTGTCGTACCCTCACCTGGACCCTAAACCGTCCCTGTCCCCTAACCCTAACCCTAGCCCGAACCCTAACCCTTCCCTGAAGCCTTCCCCTCATCCGTCCCCTAATCCTAACCGATACGCTTACACTAACCCTCACGCTCACACGTACGCTCCCCCTAAACCTTTGTCGTACGCTCACCTTGACCCTAAACCGTCCCCGTCCCCTAAACCTAACCCTAGCCCGAACCCTAACCCTAACACTTCGCTGAAGCCTTCCCCTCACCCGTCCCCTAATCCTAACCCGTACGCTCACACTAACCCGCGCCCTCACACGTACGCTCCCCCTAAACCATTGTCGTACCCTCACCTGGACCCGAAACCGTACCCGTCCCCTAACCATAACCCTAGCCCGAACCCTAACCCTTCCCTGAAGCCTTCCCCTCACCCTTCCCCTAATCCTAACCCATACGCTCACACTAACCCAAGTCTTCACACGTACGCTCCCCCTAAACCTTTGTCGTACGCTCACCTTGACCCTAAACCGTCCCCGTCCCCTAAACCTAACCCTAGCCCGAACCCTAACCCTAACCCTTCGCCGAAGCCTTCCCCTCACCCGTCCCCTAAACCTAACCCGTACGCTCACACTAACCCATGCCGTCACACGTACGCTCCCCCTAAACCGTTGTCGTATCCTCATCTGGACCGTAAACCGTCCCCGTCCCTTAACCCTAACCCTTCCCCGAAGCCTTCCCCTCACCCGTCCCCTAATCCTAACCCGTACGCTCACACTAACCCGCGCCCTCACACGTACGCTCCCCCTAAACCATTGTCGTACCCTCACCTGGACCCTAAACCGTCCCCGTCCCCTAACCCTAACCCTAGCCGGAACCCTAAACCTAACACTTCCCCGAAGCCTTCCCCTCACCCGTCCCCTAATCCTAACCCGTACGCTCACACTAACCCGCGCCCTCACACGTACGCTCCCCCTAAACCGTTGTCGTACCCTCACCTGGACCTTAAATCGTCCCCATCCCCGTCACCTAACCCTAGCCCGAACCCTAACACTAACACTTCCCCGAAGCCTTCCCCTCACCCGTCCCCTAATCCTAACCCGTACGCGCACATTAACCAGCGCCCTCACACGTACGCTCCCCCTAAACCGTTGTCGTACCCTCACCTGGTCCCTAAACCGTCCCTGTCCCCTAACCCTAACCCTAGCCCGAACCCTAACCCTTCCCTGAAGCCTTCCCCTCATCCGTCCCCTAATCCTAACCGATACGCTTACACTAACCCTCACGCTCACACGTACGCTCCCCCTAAACCGTTGTTGTACCCTCACCTGGACCCTAAACCGTCCCCGTCCCCTAACCCTAATCCTAGCCCGAACCCTAACCCTAACCCTTCCCCAAGCCTTCCCCTTACCCGTCCCCTAATCCTAACACTTTCGCTCACACTAACCCGCGCCCTCACACGTACGCTCCCCCTAAAACGTTGTCGTACACTAACCTGGACCCTAAACCATCCCCGTCCCCTAACCCTAACCTTAGCCCGAACCCTAACCCTAACTCTTCCCCGAAGCCTTCCCCTCACCCGTCCCCTAATCCTAACCCGTACGCTCACACTAACCCGCGCCCTCACACGTACGCTCCCCCTAAACCGTTGTCGTACCCTCACCTGGACCCTAAACCGTCCCCGTCCCCTAACCCTAACCCTAGCCGGAACCCTAAACCTAACACTTCCCCGAAGCCTTCCCCTCACCCGTCCCCTAATCCTAACCCGTACGCTCACACTAACCCGCGCCCTCACACGTACGCTCCCCCTAAACCGTTGTCGTACCCTCACCTGGACCTTAAAACGTCCCAATCCCCGTCACCTAACCCTAGCCCGAACCCTAACCCTAAGCCTTCCCCGAAGCCTTCCCCTCACCCGTCCCCTAATCCTAACCCGTACGCGCACATTAACCAGCACCCTCACACGTACGCTCCCCCTAAACCGTTGTCGTACCCTCACCTGGACCCTAAACCGTCCCTGTCCCCTAACCCTAACCCTAGCCCGAACCCTAACCCTTCCCTGAAGCCTTCCCCTCATCCGTCCCCTAATCCTAACCGATACTCTTACACTAACCCTAACGCTCACACGTACGCTCCCCCTAAACCATTGTTGTACCCTCACCTGGACCCTAAACCGTCCCCGTCCCCTAACCCTAATCCTAGCCCGAACCCTAACCCTAACCCTTCCCCAAGCCTTCCCGTTACCCGTCCCCTAATCCTAACCCGTTCGCTCACACTAACCCGCGCCCTCACACGTACGCTCCCCCTAAACCCTTTTCGTACCCTAACCTGGACCCTAAACCATCCCCGTCCCCTAACCCTAACCTTAGCCCGAACCCTAACCCTAACCCTTCCCCGAAGCCTTCCCCTCACCCGTCCCCTAATCCTAAACTGTACGCTCACACTATCCCGCGTTCTCACACGTACGCTCCCCCTAAAGCGTTGTCGTACCCTCAGCTGTACCCTAAACCGTCCCAATCTCCTAACTCTAACCCTACCGCGAACCCTAACCCTAACCCTTCCCCGAAGCCTGACTCTCACCCGTCGCCTAATCCTAACCAGTACGCTCTCGCTAACCCGCTCCCTCACACGTACGCTCCCCCTAAAGCATTGTCGTACCATCACCTGGACCCTAAACCGTCCCCGTCCCCGTCCACTAACCCTAGCCCGAACCCTAACCATAACCCTTCCCCGAAGCCTTCCCCTCACCCGTCCCCTAATCCTAACCCGTACGCTCACACTAACCCACGCCCTCACATGTACGCTCCCCCTAAACCATTGTCGTACCCTCACCTGGACCCGAAACCGTACCCGTCCCCTAACCATAACCCTAGCCCGAACCCTAACACTTCCCTGAAGCCTTCCCCTCACCCTTCCCCTAATCCTAACCCATACGCTCACACTAACCCACGTCTTCACACGTACGCTCCCCCTAAACCTTTGTCGTACGCTCACCTTGTCCCTAAACCGTCCCCGTCCCCTAAACCTAACTCTAGCCCGAACCCTAACCCTAACCCTTCGCCGAAGCCTTCCCCTCACGCGTCCCCTAAACCTAACCCGTACGCTCACACTAACACGTGCCGTCACACGTACGCTCCCCCTAAACCGTTGTCGTATCCTCATCTGGACGGTAAACCGTCCCCGTCCCTTAACCCTAACCCTTCCCCGAAGCCTTCCCCTCACCCGTCCCCTAATCCTAACCCGTACGCTCACACAAACCCGCGCCCTCACACGTACGCTCCCCCTAAACCGTTGTCGTACCCTCACCTGAACCCTAAACCGTCCCCGTCCCCTAACCCTAACCCTAGCCGGAACCCTAAACCTAACACTTCCCCGAAGCCTTCCCCTCACCCGTCCCCTAATCCTAACCCGTACGCTCACACTAACCCGCGCCCTCACACGTACCCTCCCCCTAAACCGTTGTCGTACCCTCACCTGGACCTTAAAACGTCCCCATCCCCGTCACCTAACCCTAGCCCGAACCCTAACACTAACCCTTCCCCGAAGCCTTCCCCTCACCCGTCCCCTAATCCTAACCCGTACACGCACATTAACCAGCGCCCTCACACGTACGCTCCCCCTAAACCGTTGTCGTACCCTCACCTGGACCCTAAACCGTCCCTGTCCCCTAACCCTAACCCTAGCCCGAACCCTAACCCTTCCCTGAAGCCTTCCCCTCATCCGTCCCCTAATCCTAACCGATACGCTTACACTAACCCTCACGCTCACACGTACGCTCCCCCTAAACCGTTGTTGTACCCTCACCTGGACCCTAAACCGTCCCCGTCCCCTAACCCTAATCCTAGCCCGAACCCTAACCCTAACCCTTCCCCAAGCCTTCCCCTTACCCGTCCCCTAATCCTAACCCGTTCGCTCACACTAACCCGCGCCCTCACACGTACGCTCCCCCTAAAACGTTGTCGTACACTAACCTGTACCCTAAACCATCCCCGTCCCCTAACCCTAACCTTAGCCCGAACCCTAACCCTAACTCTTCCCCGAAGCCTTCCCCTCACCCGTCCCCTAATCCTAACCCGTACGCTCACACTAACCCGGGTCCTCACACGTACGCTCCCCCTAAACCGTTGTCGTACCCTCACCTGGACCCTAAACCGTCCCCGTCCCTTAAACCTAACACTTCCCCGAAGCCTTCCCCTCACCCGTCCCCGAATCCTAACCCGTACGCTCACACTAACCCACGCCCTCACACGTACACTCCCCCTAAACCGTTGTCGTACCCTCACCTGGACACTAAACCGTCCCCTAACCCTAACCCTAACCCTAGCCCGAACCCTAATCCTAACCCTTCCCCGAAGCCTTCCCCTCACCCGTCCCCTAATCCTAACCCATACGCTCACACTAACCCTCACGCTCACATGTACGCTCCCCCTACACCGTTGTCGGACCCTCACCTGGACCCTAAACCGTCCCCGTCCCCTAACCCTAATCCTAGCCCGAACCCTAACCCTAACCCTTCCCCGAAGCCTTCCCCTCACCCGTCCCCTAATCCTAAACCGTACGCTCACACTAACCCGCGCCCTCACACTTACGCTCCCCTAAACCTTTGTCGTACCCTCAACTGGACCCTAAACCGTCCCCGTCCCCTAACCCTAACCCTAGCCCGAACCCTAACCCTAACCCTTCCCCGAAGCCTTCCCCTCACCCGTCCCATAATCCTAACCCGTACGCTCACACTAACCCGCGCCCTCACACGTACGCTCCTCCTAAACCGTTGTCGTACCCTCACCTGGACCCTAAACCGTCCCCGTCCCCTAACCCTAAACCTAGACCGAAACCTAAGCCTAACATTTCCCCGAAGCCTGACCCAACACGTCCCCTAATCCTAACCCATACTCTCACGCTAATCCACGCCCTCACACTTACGCTACACCTAAAGCGTTGTTGTACACTCAGCTGGACACTAAACCGTCCCCATACCCTAAACCTAACCCTAGCCCGAACCCTAACCCTAACACTTCCCTGAATCCTGACCCTCACCCGTCCCCTAATCTTAACACGTACGCTCACGCTAACCCGCACCCTGACACGAACGCTCTCCCTAAAGCGTTGTCGTACACTCACCTGGAACCTAAACCGTCCCCGTCTCCTAACCCTAACCCTAGCCCGAACCCTAACCCTAACCCTTCCCCGAATCCTCACCCTCACCCGTTCCCTAATCGTAAACCGCACGCTAATGCTCACCCGTGCCCTCACACGTACGCTCCCCCTAAAGCGTTGTTGTACCCTCACCTGGACCCTAAACCGTCCCCGTCCCCGTCCCCTAACCCTAACCCTAGGCCGAACCCTAACCCTAACACTTCCCCGAAGCCTGACACTCACCCGTCCCCTAATCCTAACCCGTACGCTAACGCTAACCCGCCCCCTAACACGTTCCCTCCCCCTAAAGCTTTGTCGTACCCTCACCTGGACCCTAAACCGTCCCCGACCCCTAAGCCTAACCCTAGCCCGAACTCTAACCCTAAACCTTCCCGGAAGCCTGACCCTCACCCGTCCCCTAATCCTAACCCGTACGCTTACACTAACCCGCGCTCTCACACGTACGTTCCCCGAAAGCGTTGTCGTACCCTCACCTAGACCCTAAACCGTCCCCATCCCCTAACCCTAACCCTAGCCCGAACCCTAAACCGAACACTTCCCTGAAGCCGGACCCTCACCCGGCACCTAATCCTTACTCGTACGCTAACACTAACAAGCGCCCTCACACGTACGCTCCCCCTAAAGCGTTGTTGTACCCTCACCTGGACCCTAAACCGTCCCCGTCCCCTAACCCTAACCCTAGCCCGAACCCAAACCCTAACACTTCCCCGAAGCCTGACCCTCCCCCGTCCCCTAATCCTAACACGCACGCTAACGCGAACCCGCGCCCTCACACGTAGGTTCCCCCTAAAGCGTTGTCGTACCCTCACCTGAACCCTAAACCATCCCCATCTCCTTTCCGTAACCCTAGCCCAACCCTAACCCTAACCCTTCCGCGAATCCTAACCCAACCCTTCCCCTAATCCTAACCCGTACGCTAACGCTAATCCGCGCCCTCACACGTACGCTACACCTAAAGCGTTGTCGTACCCTCAGCTGTACCCTAAACCGTCCCCGTCCCCTAACACTAACCCTAGACTGAACCCTAACTCTAACACTTCCTCAAAGCCTGACCCTCACACGTCCTCAAATCCTAACCCGTACGCTAACGCTAACCCACACCCTCACATGTACGCTCCCCCTAAAGCATTGTCATACCCTCACCTGGACACTAAACCGTCCCCGTCTCCTAACTCTAACCCTACCGCGAACCCTAACCCTAACACTTCCCCGAAGCCTGACTCTCACCCGTCGCCTAATCCTAAACTGGACGCTCTCGCTAACCCGCGCCCTCACACGTACGCTCCCCCTAAAGCGTTGTCGTACCCTCAACTGTACCCTAAACCGTCCCCATCCCCTAAACCTAACCCTAGCCTGTCCCTAACCCTAACACTTCCCCGAAGCCTGACCCTCACCAGTCCCCTAATCCTAACCCGTACGCTGACACTAACACGCGCCCTCACACGTATGCAACCCCTAAAGCTTTGTCGTACCCTCACGGGGACCCTAAACCGTCCCCGTCCCCTAACCCTAACCCTAGCCCAAACCCTAACCCTAACCCTTCCCTGAAGCCTGACCCTCACCCGTCCCCTAATCCTAACCTGTACGCTAATGCTAACCCGTGCCCTCACACGTACGCTCCCCCTAAAGCGATGTCGTACACTCATCTGGACCTTAAACCGTCCCGGTTCCCTAACCCTAAACCTAGCCCGATCCCTAACCCTAACCCTTCCCCGAAGCCTGACCCTCACCCGTCCCCTAATCCTCACAAGTACGCTAACACTGACCCGCGCTCTCACAACTACGCTACCCCTAAAGCGTTGTCATACCCTCACCTGGACCCTCAACCGTCCCCGTCCACTAACCCTAAACCTAGGCCGAACCCTAACCCTAACCCTTCCACGAAGCCTGACCCTCACCCGTCCCCTAATCCTAACCCGTACGCTAACACTCACCCACGCCCTCACACGTACGCTCCCCCTAAAGCGTTGTCGTACCCTCACCTGGACCCTAAACCGTCCCCGTCCCCTAACCCTAACCCTAGACTGAACCCTAACCCTAAACCTTCCCTGAATCCTGACACTCTCCTGTCCCCTAATCCTAACCCGTACGCTCACACTAACCCGCGCCCTCACACGTACGTTTCCCCTAAAGCGTTGTCGTACCCTCACCTGGACCCTAAACCGTCCCCGTCCCCTAACCCTAACCATAGCCCGAACCCTAACCCTAAACCTTCCCGAAGCCTGAACCTAACCCGTCCCCTAATCCTAACCCGCACTCTAACGCTAACCTGCGCCCTCACACGTACACTCCCCCTAAAGCGTTGTCGTACCCTCAGCTGTACCCTAAACCGTCCCCGTCTCCTAACTCTAACCCTACCACGAACCCTAACCCTAACCCTTCCCCGAAGCCTGACTCTCACCCGTCGCCTAATCCTAACCTGTACGCTCTCGCTAACCCGCGCGCTCACACGTACGCTCCCCCTAAAGCATTGTCGTACCCTCACCTGGACCCCAAACCGTCCCCGTCCCCGTCCTCTAACCCTAGCCGGAACCCTAAACCTAACACTTGCCCGAAGCCTTCCCCTCACCCATCCCCTAATCCTAACCCGTACGCTCACACTAACCCGCGCCCTCACACGTACGCTCCCCCTAAACCGTTGTCGTACCCTCACCTGGACCTTAAAACGTCCCCATCCCCGTCACCTAACCCTAGCCCGAACCCTAACCCTAACCCTTCCCCGAAGCCTTCCCCTCACCCATCCCCTAATCCTAACCCGTACGCTCACATTAACCAGCGCCCTCACACGTATGCTCCCCCTAAACCGTTGTCGTACCATCACCTGGAACCTAAACCGTCCCTGTCCCCTAACCCTAACCCTAGCCCGAACCCTAACCCTTCCCTGAAGCCTTCCCCTCATCCGTCCCCTAATCCTAACCGATACGCTTACACTAACCCTCACGCTCACACGTACGCTCCCCCTAAACCGTTGTTGTACCCTCACCTGAACCCTAAACCTTCCCCGTCCCCTAAACCTAATCCTAGCCCGAACCCTAACCCTAACCCTTCCCCAAGCCTTCCCCTTACACGTCCCCTAATCCTAACCCGTTCGCTCACACTAACCCAAGCCCTCACACGTACGCTCCCCCTAAACCGTTGTCGTACCCTAACCTGGACCCTAAACCATCCCTGTCCCATAACCCTAACCTTAGCCTGAACCCTAACCCTAACCCTTCCCCGAAGCCTTCCCCTCACCCGTCCCCTAATCCTAAACTGTACCCTCACACTAACCCGCGCCCGCACACGTACGCTCCCCCTAAACCGTTGTCGTACCCTCACCTTGACCCTAAACCGTCCCCGTCCCCTAACACTAACCCTAGCCCGAACCATAACCCTAACCCTTCCCCGAAGCCTTCCCCTCACCCGTCCCCTAATCCTAACCCGTACGCTCACACTAACCCGGGTCCTCACACGTACGCTCCCTCTAAACCGTTGTCGTACCCTCACCTGGACCCTAAACCGTCCCCGTCCCTTAAACCTAACACTTCCCCGAAGCCTTCCCCTCACCCGTCCCCGAATCCTAACCTGTACACTCACACTAACCCGCGCCCTCACACGTACACTCCCCCTAAACCGTTGTCGTACCCTCACCTGGACCCTAAACCGTCCCCGTCCCCTAACCCTAACCATAGCCAGAACCCTAACCCTAACCCTTCCCCGAAGCCTTCCCCTCACCCGTTCCCTAATCCTATCCCGTACACTCACACTAACCCGCGCCCTCACACGTACGCTCCCCCTAAACCGTTGTCGTACCCTCACCTGGACCCTAAACCGTCCCCGTCCCCTAACCCTAACCATAGCCCGAACCCTAACCGTAACCCTTCCCCGAAGCCTTCCCCTCACCCGTCCCCTAATCCTAACCTGTACACTCACACTAACCCGCGCCCTCTCACGTACGCTCCCCCTAAACCGTTGTCGTACCCTCACCTGGACCCTAAACCGTCCCCGTCCCCTAACCCTAACCCTAGCCCAAACCATAAACCTAACACTTCCCCGAAGCCTGACCCAACACGTCCCCTAATCCTAACCCGTACGCTAACGCTAATCCACTCCCTCACACGTATGCTAATCCTAAAGCGTTGTCGTTCCCTCACCTGATCCCTAAACCGTCACCATCCCCTAAACGTAACCCTAGCCCGAACCCTAACCCTAACGATTCCCCGAAGCCTGACACTCACCTGTCCCCTAATCCTAATCCGTACGCTAACACTAACATGCGCCCTCACACGTACGCTCCATCTAAAGTGTTGTCGTACCCTCACCTGGACCCTAAACCGTCCCCGTCCCCTAACCCTAACCCTAGGCCGAACCCTAACCTTAACCCTTCCCCGAATCCTGACCCTCACCCGTCCCCTAATCCTAACCCGTATGCTAACACTAACCCGCGCTCTCACACTTACGCTCCCCCTAAAGCGTTGTCGTAAACTCACATGAACCCTGAACCGTCCCGGTCCCCTATCCTTAACCCTACCTGATCCCTAACCCTAACCCTTCCCCGAAGCCTGACCTTCACCCGTCCCCTAATCCTAACCTGTACGCTAACACTGACATGCGCCCTCACAAGTACGCTACCCCTAAAGCGTTGTCATACCCTAACCTGGACCCTCAACCGTCCCAGTCCCCGTCCCCTAACCCTAGCCCGAACACTAACCCTAACACTTCCCCGAATCCTGACCCTCACCCGTCCCCTAATCCTCACCCGTACGCTAACACTAACCCGCGCCCTCACAGGTACACTCCCCCTAAAGCGTTGTCGTACCCTCACCTGGACCCTAAACCGTCCCCGTCCCCTAACCCTAACCTTAGACCGAACCCTAACCCTAACCCTTCCCCGAAGCCTGACCCTCACCCGTAACCTAATCCTATCACGTACGCTAACACTAACCCACGCCCTCACACGTACGCTCCCCCTAAAGCGTTGTCGTACCCTCACCTGGACCCTAAACCGTTCCCGTCCCCTAGCCCTAACCCTAGCCCGAACCCTAAATCTTAAACTTCCGCGAAGCCTGACCCTCACCGTCCCCTAATCCTAACCCGTACGCAAACGCTAAACCACGCCCTCACACGTACGCTCCCCCTAAAGCGTTGTGGTACCCTCAACTGTACCCTAAACCGTCCCCATCCCCTAAACCTAACCCTAGCCTGTCCCTAACCCTAACACTTCCCCGAAGCCTGACCCTCACCAGTCCCCTAATCCTAACCCGTACGCTGACACTAACACGCGCCCTCACACGTATGCAACCCCTAAAGCTTTGTCGTACCCTCACGGGGACCCTAAACCGTCCCCATCCCCTAACCCTAACCCTAGCCCAAACCCTAACCCTAACCCTTCCCTGAAGCCTGACCCTCACCCGTCCCCTAATCCTAACCTGTACGCTAATGCTAACCCGTGCCCTCACACGTACGCTCCCCCTAAAGCGATGTCGTACACTCATCTGGACCTTAAACCGTCCCGGTTCCCTAACCCTAAACCTAGCCCGATCCCTAACCCTAACCCTTCCCCGAAGCCTGACCCTCACCCGTCCCCTAATCCTCACAAGTACGCTAACACTGACCCGCGCTCTCACAACTACGCTACCCCTAAAGCGTTGTCATACCCTCACCTGGACCCTCAACCGTCCCTGTCCACTAACCCTAAACCTAGGCCGAACCCTAACCCTAACCCTTCCACGAAGCCTGACCCTCACCCGTCCCCTAATCCTAACCCGTACGCTAACACTCACCCACGCCCTCACACGTACGCTCCCCCTAAAGCGTTGTCGTACCCTCACCTGGACCCTAAACCGTCCCCGTCCCCTAACCCTAACCCTAGACTGAACCCTAACCCTAAACCTTCCCTGAATCCTGACACTCTCCTGTCCCCTAATCCTAACCCGTACGCTCACACTAACCCGCGCCCTCACACGTACGTTTCCCCTAAAGCGTTGTCGTACCCTCACCTGGACCCTAAACCGTCCCCGTCCCCTAACCCTAACCATAGCCCGAACCCTAACCCTAAACCTTCCCGAAGCCTGAACCTAACCCGTCCCCTAATCCTAACCCGCACTCTAACGCTAACCTGCGCCCTCACACGTACACTCCCCCTAAAGCGTTGTCGTACCCTCAGCTGTACCCTAAACCGTCCCCGTCTCCTAACTCTAACCCTACCACGAACCCTAACCCTAACCCTTCCCCGAAGCCTGACTCTCACCCGTCGCCTAATCCTAACCTGTACGCTCTCGCTAACCCGCGCGCTCACACGTACGCTCCCCCTAAAGCATTGTCGTACCCTCACCTGGACCCCAAACCGTCCCCGTCCCCGTCCTCTAACCCTAGCCGGAACCCTAAACCTAACACTTGCCCGAAGCCTTCCCCTCACCCATCCCCTAATCCTAACCCGTACGCTCACACTAACCCGCGCCCTCACACGTACGCTCCCCCTAAACCGTTGTCGTACCCTCACCTGGACCTTAAAACGTCCCCATCCCCGTCACCTAACCCTAGCCCGAACCCTAACCCTAACCCTTCCCCGAAGCCTTCCCCTCACCCGTCCCCTAATCCTAACCCGTACGCTCACATTAACCAGCGCCCTCACACGTATGCTCCCCCTAAACCGTTGTCGTACCCTCACCTGGAACCTAAACCGTCCCTGTCCCCTAACCCTAACCCTAGCCCGAACCCTAACCCTTCCCTGAAGCCTTCCCCTCATCCGTCCCCTAATCCTAACCGATACGCTTACACTAACCCTCACGCTCACACGTACGCTCCCCCTAAACCGTTGTTGTACCCTCACCTGGACCCTAAACCTTCCCCGTCCCCTAAACCTAATCCTAGCCCGAACCCTAACCCTAACCCTTCCCCAAGCCTTCCCCTTACACGTCCCCTAATCCTAACCCGTTCGCTCACACTAACCCACGCCCTCACACGTACGCTCCCCCTAAACCGTTGTCGTACCCTAACCTGGACCCTAAACCATCCCTGTCCCATAACCCTAACCTTAGCCTGAACCCTAACCCTAACCCTTCCCCGAAGCCTTCCCCTCACCCGTCCCCTAATCCTAACCCGTACGCTCACACTAACCCGGGTCCTCACACGTACGCTCCCTCTAAACCGTTGTCGTACCCTCACCTGGACCCTAAACCGTCCCCGTCCCCTAACCCTTACCCTAGCCCGAACCCTAACCCTAACCCTTCCCCGAAGCCTTCCCCTCACCCGTCCCGTAATCCTAACCCATACGCTCAAACTAACCCAGGCCCTCACACGTACGCTCCCCCAAAAGCATTGTCGTACCCTCACCTGGACCCTAAACCATCCCCTTCCCCTAACCCTAACCCTAGACCGAAACCTAAGCCTAACCCTTCCCCGAAGCCTGACCCAACACGTCCCCTAATCCTAACCCGTACGCTAACACTAACCCGCGCTCTCACACGTATGCTCCCCCTAAAGCGTTGTCGTAACCTCACATGAACCCTAAACCGTCCCGGTCCCCTAACCTTAACCCTAGCCCGATCCCTAACTCTAACCCTTCCCTGAAGCCTGACCCTCACCCGTCCCCTAATCCTAACCTGTACACTAACACTGACATGCGCCCTCACAAGTACGCTACACCTAGAGCGTTGTCATACCCTAACCTGGACCCTCAACCGTCCCAGTCCCCGTCCCCTAACCATAGCCCGAACCCTAACCCTAACACTTCCCCGAAGCCTGACCCTCACCCGTCCCCTAATCCTAACCCGTACGCTCACACTAACCCGCGCCCTCACATGTACGCTCACCCTAAACCGTTGTCGTACCCTCACCTGGACCCTAAACCGTCCCCGTCCCCTAACCCTAACCCTAGCCCGCACACTAACCCTAACCCTTCCCAAAAGCCTTCCCCTCACCCGTCCCCTAATCCTAACCCGTACGCTCACACTAACCCGCGCCCTCACACGTACGCTCCCCCTAAACCGTTGTCGTACCCTCACCTGGACCCTAAACCGTCCCCGTCCCCTAATCCTAACCCTAGCCCGAACCCTAACCCTAACCCTTCCCCGAAGCCTTCCCCTCACCCGTCCCCTAATCCTAACCCGTACGCTCACACTAACCCACGCCCTCACACGTACGCTCCCCCTAAACCGTTGTCGTACCCTCACCTGGACACTAAACCGTCCCCTAACCCTAACCCTAACCCTAGCCCGAACCCTAACCCTAACTCTTCCCCGAAGCCTTCCCCTCACCAGTCCCCTAATCCTAACCCGTACGCTCACACTAACCCGCGCCCTCACATGTACGCTCCCCCTAAACCGTTGTCGTACCCTCACCTGGACCCTAAACCGTCCCCGTTCCCTAACCCTAACCCTAGCCCGAACCCTAAACCTAACCTTTCCCCGAAGACTTCCCCTCACCCGTCCCCTAATCCTAACCCGTACGCTCACACTAACCCGCGCCCTCACACGTACGCTCCCTCTAAACCATTGTCGTACCCTCACCTGGACCCTAAACCGTGCCCATCCCCGTCCCCTAACCCTAGCCCAAACCCTAACCCTTCCCTGAAGTCTTCCCCTCACCCGTCCCCCAATCCTAACACATACGCTCACACTAACCCTCACGCTCACACGTACGCTCCCCCTACACCGTTGTCGAACCCTCACCTGGACCCTAAACCGTCCCCGTCCCCTAACCCTAACCCTAGCCCGAACCCTAACCCTAACCCTTCCCCGAAGCCTTCCCCTCACCCGTCCCATAATCCTAACCCGTACGCTCACACTAACCCGCGCCCTCACACGTACGCTCCTCCTAAACCGTTGTCGTACCCTCACCTGGACCCTAAACCGTCCCCGTCCCCTAACCCTAAACCTAGACCGAAACCTAAGCCTAACATTTCCCCGAAACCTGACCCAACACGTCCCCTAATCCTAACCCATACGCTCACGCTAATCCACGCCCTCACACTTACGCTACACCTAAAGCGTTGTTGTACACTCACCTGGACACTAAACCGTCCCCATACCCAAACCTAACCGTAGCCCGAACCCTAACCCTAACACTTCCCTGAATCCTGACCCTCACCCGTCCCCTAATCTTAACACGTACGCTCACGCTAACCCGCACCCTGACACGAACGCTCTCCCTAAAGCGTTGTCGTACACTCACCTGGAACCTAAACCGTCCCCGTCTCCTAACCCTAACCCTAGCCCGAACCCTAACCCTAACCCTTCCCCGAATCCTCACCCTCACCCGTTCCCAAATCCTAACCCGCACGCTAACTCTAACCCGTGCCCTCACATGTACGCTCCCCCTAAACCATTATCGTACCCTCACCTGGACCCGAAACCGTACCCGTCCCCTAACCCTAACCCTAGCCCGAACCCTAACCCTTCCCTGAAGCCTTCCCCTCACCCTTCCCCTAATCCTAACCCATACGCTCACACTAACCCACGTCTTCACACGTACGCTCCCCCTAAACCTTTGTCGTACCCTCACCTTGACCCTAAACCGTCCCCGTCCCCTAAAGCTAACCCTAGCCTGAACCCTAACCCTAACCCTTCCCCGAAGACTTCCCCTCACCCATCCCCTAAACCTAACCCGTACGCTCACACTAACCCGTGCCGTCACACGTACGCTCCCCCTAAACCGTTGTCGTATCCTCATCTGGACCGTAAACCGTCCCTGTCCCTTAACCCTAACCCTTCCCCGAAGCCTTCCCCTCACCCGTCCCCTAATCCTAACCCGTAAGCTCACACTAACCCGCGCCCTCACACGTATGCTCCCCCTAAACCGTTGTCGTACCCTCACCTGGACCCTAAACCGTCCCCGTCCCCGTCCCCTAACCCTAGCCGGAACCCTAAACCTAACACTTCCCCGAAGCCTTCCCCTCACCCGTCCCCTAATCCTAACCCGTACGCTCACACTAACCCGCGCCCTCACACGTACGCTCCCCCTAAACCGTTGTCGTACCCTCAGCTGGACCTTAAAACGTCCCCATCCCCTTCACCTAACCCTAGCCCGGACCCTAACCCTAACCCTTCCCCGAAGCCTTCCCCTCACCCGTCCCCTAATCCTAACCCGTACGCTCACATTAACCAGCGCCCTCACACATACTCTCCCCCTATACCGTTGTCGTACCCTCACCTGGACCCTAAACCGTCCCTGTCCCCTAACCCTAACCCTAGCCCGAACCCTAACCCTTCCCTGAAGCCTTCCCCTCATCCGTCCCCTAATACTAACCGATACGCTCACACTAAGCCTCACGCTCACACGTATGCTCCCCCTAAACCGTTGTTGTAACCTCACCTGGACCGTAAACCGTCCCCATCCCCTAACCCTAATCCTAGCCCGAACCCTAACACTAACCCTTCTCCAAGCCTTCCCCTCACCCGTCCCCTGATCCTAACCCGTTCGCTCACACTAACCCGCGACCTCACACGTACGCTCCACCTAAACCTTTGTCGTACCCTCACCTGGATCCTAAACCGTCCCCGTCCCCTAACCCTGACCCTACCCCGAACCCTAACCCTAACCCTTCCCCAAAGCCTTCCCCTCACCCGTCCCCTAATCCTAACCCGTACGCTCACACTAACCCGCGTCCTCACACGTACGCTCCCCCTAAACCGTTGTCATATCCTCACCTGGACCCTAAACCGTGCCCGTCCCCTAACCCTAACCCTAGCCCGAACCCTAACCCTCACCCTTCCCCGAAGCCTTCCCCTCACCCGTCCCCTAATCCTAACCCGTACGCTCAAACTAACCCATGCCCTCACACGTACGCTCCCCCTAAACCGTTGTTGTACCCTCACCTGGACCCTAAACCGTCCCCGTCCCCTAACCCTAACCCTAGCCCGAACACTAACCCTAACACTTTCCCGAAGCCTTCCCCTCACCCGTCCCCTAATCCTAACCCGTACGCTCACACTAACCCACGCCCTCACACATACGCTCCCCCTTAACCGTTGTCGTACCGTCACCTGGACCCTAAACCATCCCCGTCCCCTAGCCCTAACCCTAGCCCGAACCCTAACCCTAACACTTCCCCGAAGCCTTCCCCTCACCCGTCCCCTAATCCTAACCCGTATGCTCACACTAACCCACGCCCTCACATGTACGATCCCCCTAAACCGTTGTCGTACCCTCACCTGGACCCTAAACCGTCCCCGTCCCCTAACCCTAACCCTAGCCCGAACCCTAACCCTAACCCTTCCCCGAAGCCTTCCCCTCACCCGTCCCCGAATCCTAACCTGTACCCTCACAATTACCCGCGCCCTCACACGTACACTCCCCCTAAACCGTTGTCGTACCCTCACCTGGACCCTAAACTGTCCCCGTCCCCTAACCCTAACCCTAGCCCGAACCCTAAACCTAACGCTTCCCCGAAGCCTTCCCCTCACCCGTCCCCTAATCCTAACCCGTACGCTCAAACTAACCCAGGCCCTCACACTTTCGCTCCCCCAAAAGCGTTGTCGTACCCTCACCTGGACCCTAAACCATCCCCTTCCCCTAACCCTAACCCTAGACCGAAATCTAAGCCTAACACTTCCCCGAAGCCTGACCCAACACGTCCCCTAATCCTAACCCGTACGCTAACGCTAATCAGCGCCCTCACACGTATACTAAACCTAAAGCGTTGTCGTACCCTCACCTGGACCCTAAACCGTCACCTTCCCCTATACCTAACCCTAGCCTGAACCCTAACCCTAACGAATCTCCGAAGCCTTCCCCTCACCCGTCCCCTAATCCTAACCCGTACGCAAACGCTAACCCATGCCCTCACACATACGCTCCCCCTAAAGCGTTGTCGTACCTTCACATGGACCCTAAAGCGTCCCCGACCCCTAAGCCTAACCCTAGCCCGAACTCTAACCCTAAACCTTCCCGGAAGCCTGACCCTCACCCGTCCCCTAATCCTAACCCGTACGCTTACACTAACCCGCGCTCTCACACGTACGTTCCCCGAAAGCGTTGTCGTACCCTCACCTAGACCCTAAACCGTCCCCATCCCCTAACCCTAACCCTAGCCCGAACCCTAAACCGAACCCTTCCCTGAAGCCGGAACCTCACCCGGCACCTAATCCTTACTCCTACGCTAACACTAACCAGCGCCCTCACACCTACGCTCCCCCTAAAGCGTTGTTGTACCCTCACCTGGACCCTAAACCGTCCCCGTCCCCTAACGCTAACCCTAGCCCGAACCCTAACCCTAACACTTCCCCGAAGCCTGACCCTCCCCCGTCCCCTAATCCTAACCCGTACGCTAACGCTAACCCGCGCCCTCACACGTACGCTAGCCCTAAAGCGTTATCGTCACCTCACCTGAACCCTAAACCGTCCCCGTCCGATAACCCTAACCCTAGACGGAACCCTAACCCTAACCATTCCCCGAAGCCTGACCCTTACCCATCCCCTAATCCTAACCCGCACGCTAACGCGAACCCGCGCCCTCACACGTAGGTTCCCCCTAAAGCGTTGTCGTACCCTCACCTGAACCCTAAACCATCCCCATCTCCTTTCCGTAACCCTAGCCCAACCCTAACCCTAACCCTTCCGCGAATCCTAACCCAACCCTTCCCCTAATCCTAACCCGTACGCTAACGCTAATCCGCGCCCTCACACGTACGCTACACCTAAAGCGTTGTCGTACCCTCAGCTGTACCCTAAACCGTCCCCGTCCCCTAACCCTAACCCTAGACTGAACCCTAACACTAACCCTTCCCCAAAGCCTGACCCTCACACGTCCTCTAATCCTAACCCGCACGCTAACGCTAACACACACCCTCACATGTACGCACCCCCTAAAGCATTGTCATACCCTCACCTGGACACTAAACCGTCCCTGTCCCCCTCCCCTAACCCCAGCCCGAACCCTAACCCTAACCCTTCCCCGAATCCTGACCCTCACCCGTCACCTAATCCTAACCCGTACGCTAACACTAACCTGCGTTCTCACACGTACGCTCCCGCTAAAGCGTTGTCGTAACCTCACATGAACCCTAAACCGTCCCGGTCCCTTAACCTTAACCCTAGCCCGATCCCTAACACTAACCCTTCCCTGAAGCCTGACCCTCACCCGTCCCCTAATCCTAACCCATACGCTCACACTAACCCGCGCCCTCACACGTACGCTCCCCCTAAACCGTTGTCGTACCCTCACCTGGACCCTAAACCGTCCCCATCCCCTAACCATGACCCTAGCCCGAACCCTAACCCTAACACTTTCCCGAAGCCTTCCCCTCACCTGTCCCCTAATCCTAACCCGTACGCTCACACTAACCCGCGCCCTCACACGTACGCTCCCCCTAAACCGTTGTCGTACCCTCACCTGGACCCTAAACCGTCCCCGTTCCCTAACCCTAACCCTAGCCCGAAACCTAACCCTAACACTTCCCCGAAGCCTTCCCCTCACCCGTCCCCGAATCCTAATCCGTACGCTCACACTAACCCACCCCCTCACACGAATGCTCCCCCTAAACCGTGGTCGTACCCTCACCTGGACCCTAAACCGTCCCCGTCCCCTAACCCTAACCATAGCCCGAACCCTAACCCTAACCCTTCCCCGAAGCCTTCCCCTCACCCGTCCCCTAATCCTATCCCGTACGCTCACACTAAACCGCGCCCTCACACGTACGCTCCCCCTAAACCGTTGTCGTACCCTCACCTGGACTCTAAACCGTCCCCGTCCCCTAACCCTAACCCTAGCCCGAACCCTAACCCTAACACTTCCCCGAAGCCTTACCCTCACCCTTCCCCTAATTCTAACCCGTACGCTCACACTAACCCGCGCCCTCACACGTGCGCTCCCCCTAAACCGTTGTCATACACTCACCTGGACCCTAAACCGTCCCCGTCCCCTAACCCTAACCCTAGCCCTAACCCTAACCCTAACACTTCCCCGAAGCCTGACCCAACACGTCCCCTAATCCTAACCCGTACGCTAACGCTAATCCACTCCCTCACACGTATGCTAAACCTAAAGCGTTGTCGTTCCCTCACCTGGACCCTAAAAAGTCACCATCCCCTAAACCTAACCCTAGCCCGATCCCTAACACTAACCCTTCCCTGAAGCCTGACCCTCACCCGTCCCCTAATCCTAATCCGTACGCTAACACTAACATGCGCCCTCACACGTACGCTCCATCTAAAGCGTTGTCGTACCCTCACCTGGACCCTAAACCGTCCCCGTCCCCTAACCCTAACCCTAGGCCGAACCCTAACCTTAACCCTTCCCCGAATCCTGACCCTCACCCGTCCCCTAATCCTAACCCGTATGCTAACACTAACCCGCGCTCTCACACTTACGCTCCCCCTAAAGCGTTGTTGTAAACTCACATGAACCCTGAACCGTCCCGGTCCCCTAACCTTAACCCTAGCCTGATCCCTAACCCTAACCCTTCCCCGAAGCCTGACCTTCACCCGTCCCCTAATCCTAACCTGTACGCTAACACTGACATGCGACCTCACAAGTACGCTACCCCTAAAGCGTTGTCATACCCTAACCTGGACCCTCAACCGTCCCAGTCCCCGTCCCCTAACCCTAGCCCAAACACTAACCCTAACACTTCCCCGAAACCTGACCCTCACCCGTCCCCTAATCCTCACCCGTACGCTAACACTAACCCACGCCCTCACACGTACACTCCCCCTAAAGCGTTGTCGTACCCTCACCTGGACCCTAAACCGTCCCCGTCCCCTAACCCTAACCTTAGCTCGAACCCTAACCCTAACCCTTCCCCGAAGCCTGACCCTCACCCGTACCCTAATCCTATCACGTACGCTAACACTAACCCACGCCCTCACACGTACGCTCCCCCAAAAGCGTTGTCGTACCCTCACCTGGACCCTAAACCGTTCCCGTCCCCTAGCCCTAACCCTAGCCTGAACCCTAAACCTTAGCCTTCCGCGAAGCCTGACCCTCAACCGTCCCCTAATCCTAACCCGTACGCAAACGCTAACCCACGCCCTCACACGTACGCTCCCCCAAAGCGTTGTCGTACCCTCACCTGTACCCAAACCGTCCCCATCCCCTAACCTTAACCCTAGCCTCTCCCTAACCCTAACACTTCCCCGAAGCCTGACCCTCATCAGTCCCATAATCCTAACCCGTACGCTGACACTAACACGCGCCCTCACACGTATGCTCCCCCTAAAGCTTTGTCGTACCCTCACGTGGACCCTAAACCGTCCTCGCCCCCTAACCCTAACCCTAGCCCAAACCCTAACCCTAAACCTTCCCCGAAGCCTGAACCTCACCCGTGCCCTAATCCTAACCCGTACGCTAACAATAACCCGCGCCCTCACACGTACGCTCCCCCTAAAGTGTTGTCGTACACTCACCTGGACCCTAAATCGTCCCCATCCACTAACCCTAACCCTAGCCCGAACCCTAATGCTAAACCTTCCCCGAGCCTGACCCTCACCCATCCCCTAATCCTAACCCATACGCTAACACTAACCCGCGCTCTCACTCATACGTTACCATAAAGCGTTGTCGTCCCCTCACCTGGACCCTAAACCGTCCCCGTCCCCTATCACTAACCCTAGCCCGAACCCTAAACCGAACACTTCCCTGAAGCCTGGCCCTCACCCGTCCCCTTATCCTTACTCGTACGCTAACACTAACCGGCGCCCTCACACATACCCTCCCCATAAAGCGTTGTCATACCCTCACCTGGACCCTAAACCGTCCCCGTCCCCTAACCCTAACCCTAGGCCGAACCATAACCCTAGCCCTTCCTCGAAGCCTGACCCTCACCCGTCCCCTAATCCTAACCCGTACGCTAACGCTAACCCGCGCCCTCACATGTACGCTCCCCCTAAAGCGTTCTCGTACCCTCACGTGGACCCTAAACCGTCCCCGTCCCCTAACCCTAACCCTAGCCCGAACCCTAAGCCTAACAATTCCCCGAAGCCTGAACCTCACCCATGCCCTAATCCTAAACCGTACGCTAACGCTAACCCGCGCCCTCACATGTACGCTCCCCCTAAAGCGTTCTCGTACCCTCACGTGGACCCTAAACCGTCCCCGTCCCCTAACCCTAACCCTAGCCCGAACCCTAACACTAACCCTTCCCCGAAGCCTGACCCTCACCCGTCCCCTAATCCTAACCCGCACGCGAACGCTAACCCACGCCCTCACACGTACGCTCCCCCTAAAGCGTTGTCGTACCCTCACCTGAACCCTAAACGGTCCCTGTCCCCTGACCCTAAACCTCGCCCGATCCCTAACACTAACCCTTCCCCGAAGCCTGATCCTCACCCGTCCCCTAATCCTAAGAAGTACGCTAACAATGACCCGCACTCTCACAACTACACTCCCCCTAAAGCGTTGTCATACCCTCACCTGGACCCTCAACCGTCCCCGTCCCTGTCCCCTAACCCTAGCCCGAACCCTAAACCTAACACTTCCCTGAAGCCTGACCCTCACCCGTACCCTAATCCTAACCCGTACGCTAACACTAACCCGCGCCCTCACACGTACGCTCCCCGTAAACCGTTGTCGTAACCTCACCTGGACCCTAAACCGTCCCCGTCCCCTAACCCTAACCCTAGCCCGAACCCTAACCCTAAATCTTCCCCGAAGTCTTCCCCTCACCCGTCCCCTAATCCTAACCCGTACGCTCACACTAAACCGCGCCCTCACACGTACTCTCCCCCGAAAGCGTTGTCGTACCCTCACCTGGACCCTAAACCGTCCCCGTTCCCTAACCCTAACCCTAGCCCGAACCCTAACCCTAACCCTTCCCCGAAGCCTTCCCCTCACCCGTCCCCTAATCCTAACCCATACACTCACACTAACCCGCGCCCTCACACGTACGCTCCCCCTAAACCGTTGTCGTACCCTCACATGGACCCTAAACCGTCCCCGTCCCCTAACCCTAACCCTAGCCCGAACCCTTCCACGAAGCCTTCCACTCACCCGTCCCCTAATCCTAACCCGTACGCTCACACTAACCCGCAACCTCACACGTACGCTCCCCAGAAACTGTTGTCGTAACCTCACCTGGACCCTAAACCGTCCCCGTCCCCTAACCCTAACCCTAGCCCGAACACTAACCCTAACACTTCCCCGAAGTCTTCCGCTCACCCGTCCCCTAATCCTAACCAGTACGCTCACACTAACCCGCGCCCTCACACGTACCCTCCCCCGAAAGCGTTGTCGTACCCTCACCTGGACCCTAAACCGTCCCCGTCCCCTAACCCTAACCCTAGCCCGAACCCTAACCCTAACCCATCCCCGAAGCCTTCCACTCACCCGTCCCCTAATCCTAACCCGTACACTCACACTAACCCGCGCCCTCACACGTACGCTCCCTCTAAACCGTTGTCGTACCCTCACATGGACCCTAAACCGTCCCCGTCCCCTAACCCTAACCCTAACCCGAACCCTTCCACGAAGCCTTCCACTCACCCGTACCCTAATCCTAACCCGTACGCTCACACTAACCCACAACCTCACACATTCGCTCCCCCTAAAGCGTTGTCGTACCCTCACCTGGACCCTAAACCGTCCCCGTCCCCTAACCCTAACCCTAGCCCGAACCCAAACCCTAACCCTTCCCCGAAGCCTTCCCCTCACCCGTCCCCTAATCCTAAACTGTACGCTCACACTAACCCGCGCCCTCACACGTACGCTCCCCCTAAAGCGTTGTTGTAGCCTCACCTGGACCCTAAACCGTCCCCGTCCCCTAACCCTAACCCTAGCCCAAACCCTAACCCTAACACTTCCCCGAAGCCTTCCCCTCACCCGTCCCCTAATCCTAACCCGTACGCTCACACTAACCCGTGCCCTCACATGTACGCTCCCACTAAACCGTTGTCGTAACCTCACCTAGACCCTAAACCATCCCTGTCTCCTAACCCTAACCCTAGCCTGAACCCTAACCCTAACCCTTCCCCGAAGTCTTCCCCTCCCCGTCCCCTAATCCTAACCCGTACCCTCACACTAACCCGCGCCCTCACAGACTCGCTCCCCCTAAACCGTTGTCGTACCCTCACCTGGACCCTAAACCCTCCCTGTCCCCTAACCCTAACCCTAGCCCGAACCCTAACCCTAACACTTCCCCGAAGCCTTCCTCTCACCCGTCCCCTAATGCTAACCCGGACGCTCACACTAACCTACGACCTCACACTTACGCTCCCCCTAAACCGTTGTCGTACCCTCACCTAGACCCTAAACAGTCTCCGTCCCCTAACGCTAACCCTAGCCCGAACCCTAAATCAACCCTTCCCCGAACCCTTCCCCTCACCCGTCCTCTAATCCTAACCCGTACCCTCACACTAAACCGTGCCCTCAAACGTACGCTCCCCCTAAACCGTTGTCGTACCCTCACGTGGACCCTAAACCGTCCCCGACCCCTAACCCTAACCCTAGCTCGAAAGCTAACCCTAACCCTTCCCCGAAGCCTTCCCCTCACCCGTCCCCTAATCGTAACCCGTACGCTCACTCTAACCCTCGCCCTCACACGTACGCTCCCCATAAACCGTTGTCGTACCCTCACCTGTACCCTAAACCGTCCCCGTCCCCGAGCCCTTACCCTAGCCCGAACCCTAAACCTAACCCTTCCCCGAAGCCTTCCCCTCACCCGTCCCCTAATCCTAACCCGTACGCTCACACTAACCCGCGCTCTCCCACGTACGCTCCCCCTTAACCGTTGTCGTACCCTCACCTGGACCCTAACCGTCCCCGTCACCTAACCCTAACCCTAGCCCGAACCCTAAACCTAACACTTCCCCGAAGCCTTTCCCTCACCCATCCCCTAATCCTAACCCGTACGCTCACACTAACCCGCGCCCTCACACGTACGCTCCCCCTAAACCGTTGTCGTACCCTCACCTGGACCCTAAACCATCCCCGTCCCCTAACCCTAACCCTAGCCCGAACCCTAAACCTAACACTTCACCGAAGCCTTCCCCTCACCCGTCCACTAATCCTAACCCTTACGCTCACACTAACCCGTGCCCTCACACGTACGCTCCCACTAAACCGTTGTCGTCCCCTCACCTAGACCCTAAACCGTCCCCGTCCCCTAACCCAAACCCTATCCCGAAAACTATCACTAACATTTCTTCGAAACGTTCCCCTCACACGTCCCCTAATCCTAACCCGTACGCTCACACTAACCCGCGCCCTCACACGTACGCTCCCCCTAAAGCGTTGTCGTACCCTTACCTGGAACCTAAACCGTCCCCGTCCCCTAACCCTAACCCTAGCCCAGACCGTAACCCTAACCATTCCCCGAAGCCTTCCCCTCACTCGTCCCCTAATCCTAACCCGTACGCTCACACTAACCCGCGCCCTCACACGTACGCTCACCCTAAACCGCTCTCGTACCCTCAACTGGACCCGAAACCGTCCCCGTCCCCTAACCCTAACCCTAGCCTGAACCCTAACCCTAACCCTTCCCCGAAGCCTTCCCCTCACCCGTCCCCTAATCCTAACCCGTACGCTCACACTAACCCGCGTCCTCACACGTACGCTCCACATAAACCGTTGTCGTATCCTCACCTGGACCCTAAACCGTCCCCGTCCCCGAGCCCTAACCCTAGCCCGAACCCTAACCCTAACACTTCCCCGAAGCCTTCCCCTCACCCGTCCCCTAATCCTAACCCGTACGCTCACACTAACCCGCGCCCTCCCACGTACGCTCCCCCTAAACCGTTGTCGTACCCTCACCTGGACCCTAAACCGTCCCCGTCCTCTAACACTAACCCTAGCCCGAAACCTAAACCTAACACTCCCCGAAGCCTTCCCCTCACCCGTCTCCTAATCCTAACCCGTACGCTCACACTAACCCGCACACTCACACGTACCCTCCCCCTAAACCGTTGTCATACCCTCACCTGGACCCTAAACCGTCCCCGACCCCTAACCCTAACCCTATCCCGAACACTATCCCTAACCCTTCCCCGAAACGTTCCCCTCACACGACCCCTAATCCTAACCCGTACGCTCACAATAACCCGCGCCCTCACACGTACGCTCCCCATCAACCGTTGTCGTACCTTCACCTTGACCCTAAACCGTCCCCGTCCCCTAACCCTAACCCTAGCCCAAACCGTAACCCTAACCCTTCCCCGAAGGCTTCCCCTGACACGTCCCCTAATCCTAACCCGTACGCTCACACTAACCCGCGCCCTCACACGTACACTCACCCTAAACCGCTCTCGTACCCTCAACTGGACCCGAAACCGTCCCCGTCCCCTAACCCTAACCCTAGCCTGAACCCTAACCCTAACCCTTCCCCGAAGCCTTCCCTTCACCCGTCCCCTAATCCTAACCCGTACGCTCACACTAACCCGCGCCCTCATACGTACGCTCCACCTAAACCGTTGTCGTATCCTCACCTGTACCCTAAACCGTCCCCGTCCCCGAGCCCTAACCCTAGCCCGAACCCTAATCCTAACACTTCCACGAAGCCTTCCCCTCACCCGTCCTCTAATCCTAACCCGTACGCTCACACTAACGCAAGCCCTCACACGTACGCTCCCCCAAAAGCGTTGTCGTACCCTCACCTGGACACTAAACTGTCCCCGTCCCCTAAACCTAACCCAAACCCGAACCCTAACACGTACGCTCCGCCTAAACCATACTCGTACCTTCACCTGGACCCTAAACCGTCCCCGTCCCCTAACCCTAACCCTAGCCCGAACCCTAACCCTAACCCTTCCCCGAAGCTTTCCCCTCACCCGTCCCCTAATCCTAACCTGTAAGGTCACACTAACCCGCGCCCTCACACGTATGCTCCCCCTAAACCGTTGTCATACCCTCACCTGGACCCTAAACCGTCCCCGTCCCCTAGCCCTAAGCCTAGCCAGAACACTAACCCTAACCCTTCCCCGAAGCCTTCCCCTCACCCGTCCCCTAAACCTAACCCGTACGCTCACACTAACCCGCGCCCTCACACGTACCCTCCCTGTAAAACGTTGTCGTACCCTCACCTGGAACCTAAACCGTCCCCGTCCCCTAACCCTAACCCTAGCCCGAACCCTAACCCTAACCCTTCCCCGAAGCCTTCCCCTCACCGTCCCCTAATCCTAACCCGTACGCTCACACTAACACACGCCCACACACGTACGCTCCCCCTAAAGCACTGTCGTACCCTCACCTGGACCCTAAACCGTCCCCGTCCCCTAACCCTAACCCTAGCCCGAACCCTAACCCTAAACCTTCCCCGAAGCCTTCCCCTCAACCGTCCCCTAATCCTAACCCGTACGCTCACACTAACCCGTGCCCTCACACGTACACGCCCCCAAAACCGTTGTCGTACCCTCACCTGGACCCTAAACCGTCCCCGTTCCCCAACCCTAACCCTAGCCCGAACCCTAAACCTTACACTTTCCCGAAGCCTTCCCCTCACCCGTCCCCTAATCCTAACCCGTACGCTCACACTAACACGTGCCCTCACACATACGCTCACACTAAACCGTTGTCGTACCCTCACCTGGACCCTAAACCGTCCCCGTCCCCAAACCCTAACACTAGCCCGAACCTTAACCCTAACCCTTCCCCGAAGCCTTCCCCTCACCCGTCCCCTAATCGTAACCCGTACGCTCACACAAACCCGCGCGCTCACACGTACACTCCCCCTAAACCATTGTCGTACCCTCACCTGCAGCGAAAACGGTCCCCGTCCCCTAACCCTAACCCTAGCCTGAACCCTAACCCTAACCCTTCCCAGAAGCCTTCCCCTCCCCAGTCCCATAATCCTAACCCGTACGGTCACACTAACCCGCGCCCTCACACGTACACTCCCCCTAAACCATTGTCGTACCCTCACCTGGAGCCAAAACGGTCCCCGTTCCCTAACCCTAACCCTAGCCCGAACCCTAACCCTAACCCTTCCCCGAAGCCTTCCCCTCACCCGTCCCCTAATCCTATCCTGTACGCACACACTAACCCGCGCCCTCACACGTACGCTCCCCCTAAACTGTTGTTGTACCCTCACCTGGATCCTAAACCGTCCCCATCCCCTAACCCTAACCCTAGCACGAACCCTAACCCTAACCCGTCCCCGAAGTCTTCCCCTCACCCGTCCCCTAATCCTAACCCACACGCTCACACTAACCCACGCCCTCACACGTACGCTCCCCATAAACCGTTGTCGTAACCTCACCTGGACCCTAAACCGTCCCCGTCCCCTAACCCTAACCCTAGCCCGAAACCTAACCCTAACCCTTCCCCGAAGCCTTCCCCTCACCCGTCCCCTAATCCTAACCCGTACACTCACACTAACCCGCGCCCTCACACGTACGCTCACCCTAAACCGTTGTCGTACCCTCACCTGGACCCTAAACCGTCCCCGTCCCCTAACCCTAACCCTAGCCCGAACACTTCCACGAAGCCTTCCACTCACCCGTCCCCTAATCCTAACCCGTACGCTCACACTAACCCACAACCTCACACATTCGCTCCCCCTAAAGCGTTGTCGTACCCTCACCTGGACCCTAAACCGTCCCCGTCCGATAACCCTAACCCTAGACGGAACCCTAACCCTAACCATTCCCCGAAGCCTGACCCTTACCCATCCCCTAATCCTAACCCGCACGCTAACGCGAACCCGCGCCCTCACACGTAGGTTCCCCCTAAAGCGTTGTCGTACCCTCACCTGAACCCTAAACCATCCCCATCTCCTTTCCGTAACCCTAGCCCAACCCTAACCCTAACCCTTCCGCGAATCCTAACCCAACCCTTCCCCTAATCCTAACCCGTACGCTAACGCTAATCCGCGCCCTCACACGTACGCTACACCTAAAGCGTTGTCGTACCCTCAGCTGTACCCTAAACCGTCCCCGTCCCCTAACCCTAACCCTAGACTGAACCCTAACACTAACCCTTCCCCAAAGCCTGACCCTCACACGTCCTCTAATCCTAACCCGCACGCTAACGCTAACACACACCCTCACATGTACGCACCCCCTAAAGCATTGTCATACCCTCACCTGGACACTAAATCGTCCCTGTCCCCATCCCCTAACCCCAGCCCGAACCCTAACCCTAACCCTTCCCCGAATCCTGACCCTCACCCGTCACCTAATCCTAACCCGTACGCTAACACTAACCTGCGTTCTCACACGTACGCTCCCGCTAAAGCGTTGTCGTAATCTCACATGAACCCTAAACCGTCCCGGTCCCTTAACCTTAACCCTAGCCCGATCCCTAACACTAACCCTTCCCTGAAGCCTGACCCTCACCCGTCCCCTAATCCTAACCCATACGCTCACACTAACCCGCGCCCTCACACGTACGCTCCCCCTAAACCGTTGTCGTACCCTCACCTGGACCCTAAACCGTCCCCGTCCCCTAACCATAACCCTAGCCCGAACCCTAACCCTAACACTTTCCCGAAGCCTTCCCCTCACCTGTCCCCTAATCCTAACCCGTACGCTCACACTAACCCGCGCCCTCACACGTACGCTCCCCCTAAACCGTTGTCGTACCCTCACCTGGACCCTAAACCGTCCCCGTTCCCTAACCCTAACCCTAGCCCGAAACCTAACCCTAACACTTCCCCGAAGCCTTCCCCTCACCCGTCCCCGAATCCTAATCCGTACGCTCACACTAACCCACCCCCTCACACGAATGCTCCCCCTAAACCGTGGTCGTACCCTCACCTGGACCCTAAACCGTCCCCGTCCCCTAACCCTAACCATAGCCCGAACCCTAACCCTAACCCTTCCCCGAAGCCTTCCCCTCACCCGTCCCCTAATCCTATCCCGTACGCTCACACTAAACCGCGCCCTCACACGTACGCTCCCCCTAAACCGTTGTCGTACCCTCACCTGGACTCTAAACCGTCCCCGTCCCCTAACCCTAACCCTAGCCCGAACCCTAACCCTAACACTTCCCCGAAGCCTTACCCTCACCCTTCCCCTAATTCTAACCCGTACGCTCACACTAACCCGCGCCCTCACACGTGCGCTCCCCCTAAACCGTTGTCGTACCCTCACCTGGACCCTAAACCGTCCCCGTCCCCTAACCCTAACCCTAGCCCGAACCCTAACCCTAACACTTCCCCGAAGCCTTCCTCTCACCCGTCCCCTAATGCTAACCCGGACGCTCACACTAACCTACGACCTCACACTTACGCTCCCCCTAAACCGTTGTCGTACCCTCACCTAGACCCTAAACAGTCTCCGTCCCCTAACGCTAACCCTAGCCCGAACCCTAAATCAACCCTTCCCCGAACCCTTCCCCTCACCCGTCCTCTAATCCTAACCCGTACTCTCACACTAAACCGTGCCCTCAAACGTACGCTCCCCCTAAACCGTTGTCGTACCCTCACGTGGACCCTAAACCGTCCCCGACCCCTAACCCTAACCCTAGCTCGAAAGCTAACCCTAACCCTTCCCCGAAGCCTTCCCCTCACCCGTCCCCTAATCGTAACCCATACGCTCACTCTAACCCTCGCCCTCACACGTACGCTCCCCATAAACCGTTGTCGTACCCTCACCTGTACCCTAAACCGTCCCCGTCCCCGAGCCCTTACCCTAGCCCGAACCCTAAACCTAACCCTTCCCCGAAGCCTTCCCCTCACCCGTCCCCTAATCCTAACCCGTACGCTCACACTAACCCGCGCTCTCCCACGTACGCTCCCCCTTAACCGTTGTCGTACCCTCACCTGGACCCTAAACCGTCCCCGTCACCTAACCCTAACCCTAGCCCGAACCCTAAACCTAACACTTCCCCGAAGCCTTCCCCTCACCCATCCCCTAATCCTAACCCGTACGCTCACACTAACCCGCGCCCTCACACGTACGCTCCCCCTAAACCGTTGTCGTACCCTCACCTGGACCCTAAACCATCCCCGTCCCCTAACCCTAACCCTAGCCCGAACCCTAAACCTAACACTTCACCGAAGCCTTCCCCTCACCCGTCCACTAATCCTAACCCTTACGCTCACACTAACCCGTGCCCTCACACGTACGCTCCCACTAAACCGTTGTCGTCCCCTCACCTAGACCCTAAACCGTCCCCGTCCCCTAACCCAAACCCTATCCCGAAAACTATCACTAACATTTCCTCGAAACGTTCCCCTCACACGTCCCCTAATCCTAACCCGTACGCTCACACTAACCCGCGCCCTCACACGTACGCTCCCCCTAAAGCGTTGTCGTACCCTTACCTGGAACCTAAACCGTCCCCGTCCCCTAACCCTAACCCTAGCCCAGACCGTAACCCTAACCATTCCCCGAAGCCTTCCCCTCACTCGTCCCCTAATCCTAACCCGTACGCTCACACTAACCCGCGCCCTCACATGTACGCTCACCCTAAACCGCTCTCGTACCCTCAACTGGACCCGAAACCGTCCCCGTCCCCTAACCCTAACCCTAGCCTGAACCCTAACCCTAACCCTTCCCCGAAGCCTTCCCCTCACCCGTCCCCTAATCCTAACCCGTACGCTCACACTAACCCGTGTCCTCACACGTACGCTCCACATAAACCGTTGTCGTATCCTCACCTGGACCCTAAACCGTCCCCGTCCCCGAGCCCTAACCCTAGCCCGAACCCTAACCCTAACACTTCCCCGAAGCCTTCCCCTCACCCGTCCCCTAATCCTAACCCGTACGCTCACACTAACCCGCGCCCTCCCACGTTCGCTCCCCCTAAACCGTTGTCGTACCCTCACCTGGACCCTAAACCGTCCCCGTCCTCTAACACTAACCCTAGCCCGAAACCTAAACCTAACACTTCCCCGAAGCCTTCCCCTCACCCGTCTCCTAATCCTAACCCGTACGCTCACACTAACCCGCACACTCACACGTACCCTCCCCCTAAACCGTTGTCATACCCTCACCTGGACCCTAAACCGTCCCCGACCCCTAACCCTAACCCTATCCCGAACACTATCCCTAACCCTTCCCCGAAACGTTCCCCTCACACGACCCCTAATCCTAACCCGTACGCTCACAATAACCCGCGCCCTCACACGTACGCTCCCCATCAACCCTTGTCGTACCTTCACCTTGACCCTAAACCGTCCCCGTCTCCTAACCCTAACCCTAGCGCAAACCGTAACCCTAACCCTTCCCCGAAGGCTTCCCCTGACACGTCCCCTAATCCTAACCCGTACGCTCACACTAACCCGCGCCCTCACACGTACACTCACCCTAAACCGCTCTCGTACCCTCAACTGGACCCGAAACCGTCCCCGTCCCCTAACCCTAACCCTAGCCTGAACCCTAACCCTAACCCTTCCCCGAAGCCTTCCCTTCACCCGTCCCCTAATCCTAACCCGTACGCTCACACTAACCCGCGACCTCATACGTACGCTCCACCTAAACCTTTGTCGTATTCTCACCTGTACCCTAAACCGTCCCCGTCCCCGAGCCCTAACCCTACCCCGAACCCTAATCCTAACACTTCCACGAAGCCTTCCCCTCACCCGTCCTCTAATCCTAACCCGTACGCTCACACTAACGCAAGCCCTCACACGTACGCTCCCCCAAAAGCGTTGTCGTACCCTCACCTGGACCCTAAACTGTCCCCGTCCCCTAAACCTAACCCTAACCCGAACCCTAACACGTACGCTCCGCCTAAACCATACTCGTACCTTCACCTGGACCCTAAACCGTCCCCGTCCCCTAACCCTAACCCTAGCCCGAACCCTAACCCTAACCCTTCCCCGAAGCTTTCCCCTCACCCGTCCCCTAATCCTAACCTGTAAGGTCACACTAACCCGCGCCCTCACACGTATGCTCCCCCTAAACCGTTGTCATACCCTCACCTGGACCCTAAACCGTCCCCGTCCCCTAGCCCTAAGCCTAGCCAGAACACTAACTCTAACCCTTCCCCGAAGCCTTCCCCTCACCCGTCCCCTAAACCTAACCCGTACGCTCACACTAACCCGCGCCCTCACACGTACCCTCCCCGTAAAACGTTGTCGTACCCTCACCTGGAACCTAAACCGTCCCCGTCCCCTAACCCTAACCCTAGCCCGAACCCTAACCCTAACCCTTCCCCGAAGCCTTCCCCTCACCCGTCCCCTAATCCTAACCCATACACTCACACTAACCCGCGCCCTCACACGTACGCTCCCCCTAAACCGTTGTCGTACCCTCACATGGACCCTAAACCGTCCCCGTCCCCTAACCCTAAGCCTAGCCCGAACCCTTCCACGAAGCCTTCCACTCACCCGTCCCCTAATCCTAACCCGTACGCTCACACTAACCCGCAACCTCACACGTACGCTCCCCCGAAACTGTTGTCGTAACCTCACCTGGACCCTAAACCGTCCCCGTCCCCTAACCCTAACCCTAGCCCGAACACTAACCCTAACTCTTCCCCGAAGTCTTCCGCTCACCCGTCCCCTAATCCTAACCAGTACGCTCACACTAACCCGCGCCCTCACACGTACCCTCCCCCAAAAGCGTTGTCGTACCCTCACCTGGACCCTAAACCGTCCCCGTCCCCTAACCCTAACCCTAGCCCGAACCCTAACCCTAACCCATCCCCGAAGCCTTCCCCTCACCCGTCCCCTAATCCTAACCCGTACACTCACACTAACCCACGCCCTCACACGTACGCTCCCTCTAAACCGTTGTCGTACCCTCACATGGACCCTAAACCGTCCCCGTCCCCTAACCCTAACCCTAACCCGAACCCTTCCACGAAGCCTTCCACTCACCCGTACCCTAATCCTAACCCGTATGCTCACACTAACCCACAACCTCACACATTCGCTCCCCCTAAAGCGTTGTCGTACCCTCACCTGGACCCTAAACCGTCCCCGTCCCCTAACCCTAACCCTAGCCCGAACCCAAACCCTAACCCTTCCCCGAAGCCTTCCCCTCACCCGTCCCCTAATCCTAAACTGTACGCTCACACTAACCCGCGCCCTCACACGTACGCTCCCCCTAAAGCGTTGTTGTAGCCTCACCTGGACCCTAAACCGTCCCCGTCTCCTAACCCTAACCCTAGCCCAAACCGTAACCCTAACACTTCCCCGAAGCCTTCCCCTCACCCGTCCCCTAATCCTAACCCGTACGCTCACAATAACCCGTGCCCTCACATGTACGCTCCCAGTAAACCGTTGTCGTAACCTCACCTGGACCCTAAACCATCCCTGTCTCCTAACCCTAACCCTAGCCTGAACCCTAACCCTAACCCTTCCCCGAAGTCTTCCCCTCACCCGTCCCCTAATCCTAACCCGTACCCTCACACTAACCCGCGTCCTCACAGACTCGCTCCCCCTAAACCGTTGTCGTACCCTCACCTGGACCCTAAACCGTCCCCGTCCCCTAACCCTAACCCTAGCCCGAACCCTAACCCTAACACTTCCCCGAAGCCTTCCTCTCACCCGTCCCCTAATGCTAACCCGGACGCTCACACTAACCTACGACCTCACACTTACGCTCCCCCTAAACCGTTGTCGTACCCTCACCTAGACCCTAAACAGTCTCCGTCCCCTAACGCTAACCCTAGCCCGAACCCTAAATCAACCCTTCCCCGAACCCTTCCCCTCACCCGTCCTCTAATCCTAACCCGTACCCTCACACTAAACCGTGCCCTCAAACGTACGCTCCCCCTAAACCGTTGTCGTACCCTCACGTGGACCCTAAACCGTCCCCGACCCCTAACCCTAACCCTAGCTCGAAAGCTAACCCTAACCCTTCCCCGAAGCCTTCCCCTCACCCGTCCCCTAATCGTAACCCATACGCTCACTCTAACCCTCGCCCTCACACGTACGCTCCCCATAAACCGTTGTCGTACCCTCACCTGTACCCTAAACCGTCCCCGTCCCCGAGCCCTTACCCTAGCCCGAACCCTAAACCTAACCCTTCCCCGAAGCCTTCCCCTCACCCGTCCCCTAATCCTAACCCGTACGCTCACACTAACCCGCGCTCTCCCACGTACGCTCCCCCTTAACCGTTGTCGTACCCTCACCTGGACCCTAAACCGTCCCCGTCACCTAACCCTAACCCTAGCCCGAACCCTAAACCTAACACTTCCCCGAAGCCTTCCCCTCACCCATCCCCTAATCCTAACCCGTACGCTCACACTAACCCGCGCCCTCACACGTACGCTCCCCCTAAACCGTTGTCGTACCCTCACCTGGACCCTAAACCATCCCCGTCCCCTAACCCTAACCCTAGCCCGAACCCTAAACCTAACACTTCACCGAAGCCTTCCCCTCACCCGTCCACTAATCCTAACCCTTACGCTCACACTAACCCGTGCCCTCACACGTACGCTCCCACTAAACCGTTGTCGTCCCCTCACCTAGACCCTAAACCGTCCCCGTCCCCTAACCCAAACCCTATCCCGAAAACTATCACTAACATTTCCTCGAAACGTTCCCCTCACACGTCCCCTAATCCTAACCCGTACGCTCACACTAACCCGCGCCCTCACACGTACGCTCCCCCTAAAGCGTTGTCGTACCCTTACCTGGAACCTAAACCGTCCCCGTCCCCTAACCCTAACCCTAGCCCAGACCGTAACCCTAACCATTCCCCGAAGCCTTCCCCTCACTCGTCCCCTAATCCTAACCCGTACGCTCACACTAACCCGCGCCCTCACATGTACGCTCACCCTAAACCGCTCTCGTACCCTCAACTGGACCCGAAACCGTCCCCGTCCCCTAACCCTAACCCTAGCCTGAACCCTAACCCTAACCCTTCCCCGAAGCCTTCCCCTCACCCGTCCCCTAATCCTAACCCGTACGCTCACACTAACCCGTGTCCTCACACGTACGCTCCACATAAACCATTGTCGTATCCTCACCTGGACCCTAAACCGTCCCCGTCCCCGAGCCCTAACCCTAGCCCGAACCCTAACCCTAACACTTCCCCGAAGCCTTCCCCTCACCCGTCCCCTAATCCTAACCCGTACGCTCACACTAACCCGCGCCCTCCCACGTTCGCTCCCCCTAAACCGTTGTCGTACCCTCACCTGGACCCTAAACCGTCCCCGTCCTCTAACACTAACCCTAGCCCGAAACCTAAACCTAACACTTCCCCGAAGCCTTCCCCTCACCCGTCTCCTAATCCTAACCCGTACGCTCACACTAACCCGCACACTCACACGTACCCTCCCCCTAAACCGTTGTCATACCCTCACCTGGACCCTAAACCGTCCCCGACCCCTAACCCTAACCCTATCCCGAACACTATCCCTAACCCTTCCCCGAAACGTTCCCCTCACACGACCCCTAATCCTAACCCGTACGCTCACAATAACCCGCGCCCTCACACGTACGCTCCCCATCAACCCTTGTCGTACCTTCACCTTGACCCTAAACCGTCCCCGTCCCCTAACCCTAACCCTAGCCCGAACCCTAACCCTAACCCTTCCCCGAAGCCTTCCCCTCACCGTCCCCTAATCCTAACCCGTACGCTCACACTAACCCACGCCCACACACGTACGCTCCCCCTAAAGCGCTCTCGTACCCTCACCTGGACCCTAAACCGTCCCCGTCCCCTAACCCTAACCCTAGCCCGAACCCTAAACCTAACCCTTCCCCGAAGCCTTCCCCTCAACCGTCCCCTAATCCTAACCCGTACGCTCACACTAACCCGTGCCCTGTCACGTACACGCCCCCAAAACCGTTGTCGTACCCTCACCTGGACCCTAAACCGTCCCCGTTCCCCAACCCTAACCCTAGCCCGAACCCTAAACCTTACACTTTCCCGAAGCCTTCCCCTCACCCGTCCCCTAATCCTAACCCGTACGCTCACACTAACACGTGCCCTCACACATACGCTCACACTAAACCGTTGTCGTACCCTCACCTGGACCCTAAACCGTCCCCGTCCCCAAACCCTAACACTAGCCCGAACCTTAACCCTAACCCTTCCCCAAAGCCTTCCCCTCACCCGGCCCCTAATCCTAACCCGTACGCTCACACAAACCCGCGCGCTCACACGTACACTCCCCCTAAACCATTGTCGTACCCTCACCTGCAGCGAAAACGGTCCCCGTCGCCTAACCCTAACCCTAGCCTGAACCCTAACCCTAACCCTTCCCAGAAGCCTTCCCCTCCCCCGTCCCCTAATCCTAACCCGTACGGTCACACTAACCCGCGCCCTCACACGTACACTCCCCCTAAACCATTGTCGTAACCTCACCTGGACCCTAAACCGTCCCCGTCCCGTAACCCTAACCCTAGCCTGAACCCTAACCCTAACCCGTCCCCGAAGTCTTCCCCTCACCCGTCCCCTAATCCTAACCCACACGCTCACACTAACCCACGCCCTCACACGTACGCTCCCCGTAAACCGTTGTCGTAACCTCACCTGGACCCTAAACCGTCCCCGTCCCCTAACCCTAACCCTAGCCCGAAACCTAACCCTAACCCTTCCCCGAAGCCTTCCCCTCACCCGTCCCCTAATCCTAACCCGTACACTCACACTAACCCGCGCCCTCACACGTACGCTCACCCTAATCCGTTGTCGTACCCTCACCTGGACCCTAAACCGTCCCCGTCCCCTAACCCTAACCCTAGCCCGAACACTTCCACGAAGCCTTCCACTCACCCGTCCCCTAATCCTAACCCGTACGCTCACACTAACCCACAACCTCACACATTCGCTCCCCCTAAAGCGTTGTCGTACCCTCACCTGGACCCTAAACCGTCCCCGTCCCCTAACCCTAACCCTAGCCCGAACCCAAACCCTAACCCTTCCCCGAAGCCTTCCCCTCACCCGTCCCCTAATCCTAAACCGTACGCTCACACTAACCCGCGCCCTCACACGTACGCTCCCCCTAAAGCGTTGTTGTAGCCTCACCTGGACCCTAAACCGTCCCCGTCCCCTAACCCTAACCCTAGCCCGAAACCTAACCCTAACACTTCCCCGAAGCCTTCCCCTCACCCGTCCCCTAATCCTAACCCGTACGCTCACACTAATCCGTGCCCTCACATGTACGCTCCCACTAAACCGTTGTCGTAACCTCACCTGGACCCTAAACCATCCCTGTCTCCTAACCCTAACCCTAGCCTGAAACCTAACCCTAACCCTTCCCCTTCCCCAAAGTCTTCCCCTCACCCGTCCCCTAATCCTAACCCGTACCCTCACACTAACCCGCGCCCTCAAACGTGCGCTCTCCCTAAACCGTTGTCATACCCTCACCTGGACCCTAATTCGTCCCCGTCCCCAAACCCTAACCCTAGCCCGAACCCTAACCCTAACCCTTTCCCGAAGCCTTCCACTCACCCGTCCCCTTATCCTAACCCGTACGCTCACACTAACCCACGCCCTCACACGTACGCTCCCCCTAAACCGTTGTCGAACCCTCATCTGGACCGTAAACCATCCCCGTCCCTTAACCCTAACCCTTCCCCGAAGCCTTCCCCTCACCCGTCCTCTAATCCTAACGCGTACGCTAACGCTAACCTACACCCTCACATGTACGCTCCCCCTAAAGCGTTGTCGTACACACACCTGGACACTAAACCGTCCCCGTCTCCTAACTCTAACCCTACCGCGCACCCTAACCCTAACCCTTCCCCGAAGCCTGACTCTCATCCGTCGCCTAATCCTAACCTGTACGCTCTCGCTAAACCGCGCCCTCACCCGTACGCTCCCCCTAAAGCATTGTCGTACCCTCACCTGGACCCTAAACCGTCCCCATCCCCGTCCCCTAACCCTAGCCCGAACACTAACCCTAACCCTTCCCCGAAGCCTTCCCCTCACCCGTCCCCTAATCTTAACCCGTACGCTCACACTAACCCGCGCCCTCACAGGTACACTCCCCCTAAACCGTTGTCGTACACTCACCTGGACCCTAAACCGTACCCGTCCCCGTCCCCTAACCCTAGCCCGAAAGATAAACCTAAACCTTCTCCGAAGCCTTCCCCTCACCCGTCCCCTAATTCTAACCCGTACGCTCACACTAACCCACCCCCTCACACGAACGCTCCCCCTAAACCGTTGTCGTACACTCACCTGGACCCTAAACCGTCCCTGTCCCCTGACGCTAACCCTAGTCTGAACCCTAACCCTAACCCTTCCCCGAAGCCTTCCCCTCACCTGTCCCTTAATCCTAACACATACGCTCACACTAACCCGCGCCCTCACACGTACCCTCCCCCTAAAGCGTTGTCGTACCCTCACCTGGACCCTAAACCGTCCCTAACCCTTAACCCTAACCCTAGCCTGAATCCTAACCCTAACACTTCCCCGAAGCCTTCCCCTCACCCATCCCCTAATCCTAACCCGTACGCTCACACTAACCCCCGCCCTCACACGTACGCTCCCCCTAAACCGTTGTCGTACCCTCACCTGGACCCTAAACCGTCCCCGTCCCCTAAACCTAACCCTAGCCCGAACCCTAACCCTAACCCTTCCCCGAAGCCTTCCCCTCACCCGTCCCCTAATCCTAACCCGTACGCTCACACTATCCAGTCCGCTCACATGGACGCTGCCCCTAAACCGTTGTTGTACCCACACCTGGACCCTAAACCGTCCCCATCCCCTAACCCTAACCCTAGCCCGAACCCTAACCCTAACCCGTTCCCGAAGCCTTCCCCTCACCCATTCCCTAATCCTAACCCATACGCTCACACTAACCCGTGCCCTCACACGTACGCTCCACCTAAACCGTTTTCGTTCCCTCACCTTGACCCTAAACCGTCCCCATCCCCTAACCCTAACCCTAGCCCGAACCCTAACCCTAACCCTTCCCCGAAGCCTTCCCCTCACCCGTCCCCTAATCCTAACCCGTACGCTCACACTAACCCTCGCCCTCACACTTACTCTCCCCCTATACCTTTGTCGTACACTCACCTGGACCCTAAACCGTCCCCGGCCCCTAACCCTAACCCTAGCCCGAGCCCTAACCCTAACCCTTCCCCGAAGCCTTCCCCTCAACCGTCCCCTAATCCTAAACCATACGCTGACACTAACCCACGCGCTCACACGTACGCTCCCCTTCAACCGTTGTCGTACCCTCACCTGGACCCTAAACCGTCTCCGTCCCCTAACCCTAACCCTAGCCAGAACCCTAACCCTAACCCTTCCCCGAAGCCTTCCTCTCACCCATCCCCTAATCCTAACCCGTACGCTCACACTAACCCGCGCCCTCACACGAACGGTCCCCCTAAACCGTTGTCGTACCCTCATCTGGACCCTAAACCGTCCCCCTCCCCTAACCCTAACCCTAGCCCGAACCCTAAACCTAACCCTTCCCCGAAGCCTTCCCCTCACCTGTCCCCTAATCCTAACCCGTACGCTCACATAACCCACGCCCTCACACGTATGCTCCCCCTAAACCGTTATCGTACCCTCACGTGGACACTAAACCGTCCCCGTCTCCTAACCTTAACTCTAGCCCTAATCCTAACCCTAACTCTTCCCCGAATTCTTCCCCTCACCCGTCCACTAATCCTACCCCGTACGCTCACACTATCCCGCGTCCTCACACGTACGCTCCCTCTAAACCGTTGTCGTACCCTCACCTGGACCCTAAACCTTCCCCGTAAACTAACCCTAACCCTAGCCCGAACCATAACCCTAACGCTTCCCCGAAGCCTTCCCCTCACCCGTCCCCTAATCCTAACCCGTACGCTCACACTAAACCACGTCTTCACACGTACACTGCCCCTTAAACCGTTGTCGTACCCTCACCTGGACCCTAAATCGTCCCCGTCCCCTAATTCTAACCCTAGCCCGAACCCTCACCCTAACCCTTCCCCGAAGCCTTCCCCTCACCCGTCCCCTAATCCGAACCCGTACGCTCACACTAACGCGTGCCCTCACACGTACGCTCCCCCTAAACCGTTGTCGTACCCTTACTTGGACCCTAAACCGTCCCCATCCCCTAACCCTAACCCTAGCCCGAACCCTAACCCTAACCCTTCCCAGAAGCCTTCCCCTCACCCATACCCGAATCCTACCCGTACACTCACACTAACCCGCGCGCTCACACTTACGCTCCCCCTAAACCGTTGTCGTACCCTCACCTGGACCCTAAACCGTCCCCATCCCCTAACCCTAACCCTAGCTCAAACCTTAACCTTACCCCGTCCCCGAAGCCTACCCCTCACCCTTCCCCTAATCCTAATCCGTACGCTCACACTAACCTGTGCCCTCACACGTACGCTCCCCCTAAACCGTTATCGTACGCTCACCTGGACCCTAAACCGTCCCCGTCCCCTAACCCTAACCCTAACCCCAACCCTAACCCTAACCCTTCACCGAAGCCTTCCCCTCACCCGTCCCCTAATCCTAACCTGTACGCTCACACTAACCTGCGCCCTCAAACGTATGCTCCCCCTACACCGTTGTCATACCCTCACCTGGACCCTAAACCGTCCCCGTCCCCTAACCCTAACCCTAGCCCGAACACTAAACCTAAACCTTCCCCGAAGCCTTCCCCTCACCCGTCCCCTAATCCTAACCCGTACGCTCACACTAACCCGCGCCCTCACACGTACGCTCCCCCTAAACCGTTGTCGTACCCTCACCTGGACCCTAAACCGTCCCCGTCCCCTAACCCTAACCCTAGCCCGAACCCTAAACCTAACCCTTCCCTTAAGCCTTCCCCTCACCCGTCCCCTAATCATAACCCGTACGCTCACACTAACCCGCGCTCTCAAACGTACCCTCCCCCTAAAGCGTTGTCATACCCTCACCTGGACCCTAAACCGTCCCCGTCCCCTAACCCTAACCCTAGCCCGAACCGTAACCCTAACCCTTCCCCGAAGCCTTCCACTCACCCGTCCCATAATCCTAACCTGTACGCTCACACTAACCCACGCCCTCACACGTATGCACCCCCTAAACTGTTGTCGTACCCTCACCTGGACCCTAAACCGTCCCCGTCCCCTAATCCTAAACCTAGCCTGAACCCTAAACCTAACCCTTCCCCAAAGCCTTCCCCTCACCCGTCCCCTAATCCTAACCCGTACCCTCACACTAACCCATGCCCTCACACGTACGCTCCCTCTAAACCGTTGCCGTACCCTCACCTGGAAACTAAACCGTCCCCGTCCCCTAACCCTAGGCCGAACCCTAACCCTAACACTTCCCCGAAGCCTTCCCCTCACCCGTCCCCTAATCCTAACCCGTACGCTCACACTAACCCGCGCCATCACACGTACGCACCCCCTAAACCGTTGTCGTACCCTCACCTGGACCCTAAACCGTCCCCGTCCCCTAACCCTATCCCTAGCCCAAACCCTAACCATAACCCTTCCCCGAAGCCTTCCCCTCACCCGTCCCCTAATCCTAACCCGTACGCTCACACTAACCCGCGCCCTCACATGTATGCTCCCCCTAAACCGTTGTCATACACTCACCTGGACCCTAAACTGTCCTCGTCCCTTAACCCTAACCCTACCCCGAACCCTAACCCTAACCCTTCCCCGAAGCCTACCCCTCACCCGTCCCCTAATCTTAATCCGTACGCTCACACTAACCCGTGCCCTCACACATACGCTCCCCCTAAACCGTTGTCGTACCCTCACCTGGACCCTAAACCGTCCCCATCCCCTAACCCTAACCCTAACCCTAGACCGAACCCTAACCCTATCCCTTCCGCGAAGCCTTCCCCTCACCCGTGCCCTATTCCTAACCCGAGGTTCACACTAACCCGTGACCTCACACGTACGCTCCCCCTAAACCGTTGTCGTACCCTCACCTGGACCCTAAACCGTCTCCGTCCCCTAACCCTAAACCTAGCAAAAATCCTAAACCTAACACTTCCCCGAAGCCTTCCCCTCACCCGTCCCCTAATCCTATCCCGTACGCTCACACTAACCCGTGCCCTCACACGTACGCTCCCCCTTAACCGTTGTCGTACCCTCACCTGGTCCCTAAACCGTCCCCATCCCCTAACCCTAACCCTAGCCCGAACCCTAACCCTAAACCTTCCCCGAAGCCTTCCCCTCACCCGTCCCCTAATCCTAACCCGTACGCTCACACTAACCCGCGCCCTCACACGTACGCTCCCCGTAAACCATTGTTGTACACTCAGCTGGACCCTAAACCGTCCCCGTCCCTAACCCTAACCCTACCACGAACCCTAACCCTAACCCTTCCCCGAAGCCTACCCCTCACCCGTCCCCTAATCCTAATCCGTACGCTCACACTAACCCGTGCCCTCACACGTACGCTCCCCCTAAACCGTTGTCGTACCCTCACCTGGACCCTAAACTGTCCCCGTCCCCTAACCCTAACCCTAGCCCGAACCCTAACCCTATCCCTTCCGCGAAGCCTTCCCCTCACCCGTGCCCTATTCCTAACCCGAGGCTCACACTAACCCGCGACCTCACACGTACGCTCCCCCTAAACCGTTGTCATACCCTCACCTGGACCCTAAACCGTCCCCGTCCCCTAAGCCTAACCCTAGCCCGAAGCCTAAACCAAAACCTTCCCCGAAGCCTTCCCCTCACCCGTCCCCTAATCCTAAACCGTACACTCACACAAACACGCGCCCTCACACGTATGCTCCCCCTAAACCGTTGTCGTACCCTCACCTGGACCCTAAACCGTCCCCGTCCCTTAACCCTAACCCTAGCCCGAACCCTAACCCTAACCCTTCCCCGAAGCCTTCCCCTCACCCGTCCCCAAATCCTAACCCGTACGCTCACACTAACCCGCGCCCTCACACGTAGGATCCCCCTAAACCGTTGTCGTATCCTCACCTGGACCCTAAACCGTCCCCATCCCCTAACCATAACCCTAGCCCGAACCCTAACCCTAACCCTTACCCGAAGCCTTCCCCTCACCCGTCCCCTAATCCTAACCCGTACGCTCACACTAACCCGCGCCCTCACATGTACGCTACCCCTAAACCATTGTCATACAATCACCTGGACCCTAAACCGTCCCCGTCCCCTAACCCTAACCCTAACCCGAACCCTAACCCTAACCCTTCCCCGAAGACATCCCCTCACCCGTCGCCTAATGCTAACCCGTACGCTCACACTAACCAGCGCCCTCACACGTACGCTCCCCCTAAACCATTGTCGTGCCCTCACCTGGACCCTAAACCGTCCCCGTCCCCTAACCCTAACCCTAGCCCGAACCATAAACCTAAACCTTCCCCGAAGCCTTCCCCTCACCCGTCCCCTAATCCTAACCCATACGCTCACACTAACCCGCGCCCTCACACGTACGCTCCCCCTAAACCGTTGTCGTACCCTCAGCTGGACCCTAAACCGTCCCCGTCCCGTAACCCTAACCCTAGCCCGAACCCTAACCCTAACCATTCCCCGAAGCCTTCCCCTCACGCGTCCCCTAATCCTAACCCGTACGCTCACACTAACCCGCGCACTAACACGTACGCTCCACATAAACCGTTGTCGTACCCTCACCTGGACCCTAAACGTTCCCCGTCCCCTAACCCTAACCCTAGCCCGAAACCTAACCCTAAACCTTCCCCGAAGCCTTCCCCTCACCCGTCCCCTAATCCTAACCCGTACGCTCAAACTAAACAGCCCGCTCACACGTACGCTGCCCCTAAACCGTTGTGGTACCCACACCTGGACCCTAAACAGTCCCCATCCCCTTACCCTAACCCTACCCAAACCCTAACCCTAACCCGTCCCCGAAGCCTTCCCCTCACCCATCCCCTAATCCTAAACCGTATGCTCACACTAACCCGTGCTGTCACACGTACGCTCCCCCTAAACCGTGGTCGTACCCTCACCTGGACCCTAAACCGTCCCCGTCCCCTAACCCTAACCCTAGCCCGAGCCCTAACACTAACCCTTCCCCGAAGCCTTCCCCTCAACCGTCCCCTAATCCTAACCCGTACGCTGACACTAACCCACGCGCTCACACATACGCTCCCCCTCAACCGTTGTCGTACCCTCACCTGGACCATAAACCGTCTCCGTCCCCTAACCCTAACCCTAGCCAGAACCCTAACCCTAACCCTTCCCCGAAGCCTTCCCCTCACCCATCCCCTAATCCTAACCCGTACGCTCACACTAACCCTCGCCCTCACACGTACACTCCCCCTAAACCGTTGTCGTACCCTCACCTGGACCCTAAACCGTCCCCATCCCCTAACCCTAACCCTAGCTCAAACCCTAACCCTACCCCTTCCCCGAAGTCTTCCCCTCACACATCCCCTAATCCTAACCCGTACGCTCACACTAATCAGCCCGCTCACACGTACGCCGCCCCTAAAACGTTGTCGTACCCTCACCTGGACCCTAAACCGTCCCCATCCCCTAACCCTAACCCTACCCAAACCCTAACCCTAACCCGTCCCCGAAGCCTTCCCCTCACCCATCCCCTAATCCTAACCCGTACGCTCACACTTACCCATGCCCTCACACGTACACTCCCCCTAAACCGTGGTCATACCCTCACCTGGACCCTAAACCGACCCCGTCCCCTAACCCTAACCCTAGCCCGAACCCTAACCCTAACCCTTCCCCAAAGCCTTCCCCTCACCCGTCCCCTAATCCTAACCCGTACGCTCACACTAACCTGCGCCCTCACACGTACGCTCCCCCTAAAGTGTTGTCGTACCCTCACCTTGACCCTAAACCGTCCTCGTCCCCTAACACTAACCCAAGCCCGAACCCTAACCCTAAACCTTCCCCGAAGCCTTCCCCTCACCCGTCCCCTAATCCTAACCCGTACGCTCACACTAACCCGCGCCCTCACACGTACGCTCCCCCTAAAGCGTTGTCGTACCCTCACCTGGACCCTAAACCGTCCCCGTCCCCTAACCATAACCCTAGAACGAACCCTAACCCTAACCCTTCCCCAAAGCCTTCCCCTAACCCGTCCCCGAATCCTAACCCGTACGCTCACACTAACCCACGCCCTCACACGTACGCTCCCCATAAACCGTTGTTGTACCCGCACCTGGTCCCTAAACCGTCCGCGTCCCCTAACCCTAACCCTAGCCCGAACCCTAACCCTAACCCTTCCCCGAAGCCTTCCCCTCACCCGTCCCCTAATCCTAACCCGTACGCTCACACTAACCCGCGCCCTCACACGTACGCTCCCCCTAAACCGCTGTCGTACACTCACCTGGACCCTAAACCGTCCCTGTCCACTAACTCTAACCTTAGCCCGAACCCTAACCCTAACCCTTCCCCGAAGCCTTCCCCTCACCCGTCCCCTAATCCTAACCCGTACGCTCACACTAACCTGTGCCCTCACATGTACGCTCCCCGTAATCCGTTGTCGTACCCTTACCTGGACCCTATACCGTCCCCGTCCCCTAACCCTAACCCTAGCCCGAACCCTATCCCTAATCCTTCCCCGAAGCCTTCCCCTCACCAGGCCCTAATCCTAACCCGTACGCTCACACTAACCCACACCCTCACACGTACGCTCCCCCTAAAGCGTTGTCGTACCCTCACCTGGACCCTAAACCGTCCCCGTCCCCTAACCCTAACCCTAGCCCGAACCCTAACCCTAACCCTTCCCCGAAGCCTTCCCCTCACCCGCCCCTAATACTAACCCGTACGCTCACACTAACGCACGCCCTCACACATACGCTCCCCCTAAACTGTTGTCGTACACTCACCTGGACCCTAAACCGTCCCCGTCTCCTAACCCTAACCCTAGCCGAACCCTAACCCTAACCCTTCCCCGAAGCCTTCAGGTCACCCGTCACCTAATCCTAACCCGTACCATCACACTACCCACGCCCTCACACGTACGCTCCCCCTAAACCCTTTTCGTACCCTAACCTGGACCCTAAACCATCCCCGTCCCCTAACCCTAACCTTAGCCCGAACCCTAACCCTAACCCTTCCCCGAAGCCTTCCCCTCACCCGTCCCCTAATCCTAAACTGTACGCTCACACTATCCCGCGTTCTCACACGTACGCTCCCCCTAAAGCGTTGTCGTACCCTCAGCTGTACCCTAAACCGTCCCCATCTCCTAACTCTAACCCTACCGCGAACCCTAACCCTAACCCTTCCCCGAAGCCTGACTCTCACCCGTCGCCTAATCCTAACCAGTACGCTCTCGCTAACCCGCTCCCTCACACGTACACTCCCCCTAAAGCATTGTCGTACCCTCACATGGACCCCAAACCGTCCCCGTCCCCGTCCACTAACCCTAGCCCGAACCCTAACCATAACCCTTCCCCGAAGCCTTCCCCTCACCCGTCCCCTAATCCTAACCCGTACGCTCACACTAACCCACGCCCTCACATGTACGCTCCCCCTAAACCATTGTCGTACCCTCACCTGGACCCGAAACCGTACCCGTCCCCTAACCATAACCCTAGCCCGAACCCTAACCCTTCCCTGAAGCCTTCCCCTCACCCTTCCCCTAATCCTAACCCATACGCTCACACTAACCCACGTCTTCACACGTACGCTCCCCCTAAACCTTTGTCGTACGCTCACCTTGACCCTAAACCGTCCCCGTCCCCTAAACCTAACCCTAGCCCGAACCCTAACCCTAACCCTTCGCCGAAGCCTTCCCCTCACCCGTCCCCTAAACCTAACCCGTACGCTCACACTAACCCGTGCCGTCACACGTACGCTCCCCCTAAACTGTTGTCGTATCCTCATCTGGACCGTAAACCGTCCCCGTCCCTTAACCCTAACCCTTCCCCGAAGCCTTCCCCTCACCCGTCCCCGAATCCTAACCCGTACGCTCACACTAACCCACGCCCTCACACGTACACTCCCCCTAAACCGTTGTTGTACCCTCACCTGGACACTAAACCGTCCCCTAACCCTAACCCTAACCCTAGCCCGAACCCTAATCCTAACCCTTCCCCGAAGCCTTCCCCTCACCCGTCCCCTAATCCTAACCCATACGCTCACACTAACCCTCACGCTCACACGTACGCTCCCCCTACACCGTTGTCGAACCCTCACCTGGACCCTAAACCGTCCCCGTCCCCTAACCCTAATCCTAGCCCGAACCCTAACCCTAACCCTTCCCCGAAACCTTCCCCTCACCCGTCCCCTAATCCTAAACCGTACGCTCACACTAACCCGCGCCCTCACACTTACGCTCCCCTAAACCTTTGTCGTACCCTCAACTGGACCCTAAACCGTCCCCGTCCCCTAACCCTAACCCTAGCCCGAACCCTAACCCTAACCCTTCCCCGAAGCCTTCCCCTCACCCGTCCCATAATCCTAACCCGTACGCTCACACTAACCCTCGCCCTCACACGTATGCTCCTCCAAAACCGTTGTCGTACCCTCACCTGGACCCTAAACCGTCCCCGTCCCCTAACCCTAAACCTAGACCGAAACCTAAGCCTAACATTTCCCCGAAGCCTGACCCAACACGTCCCCTAATCCTAACCCATACGCTCACGCTAATCCACGCCCTCACACTTACGCTACACCTAAAGCGTTGTTGTACTCTCAGCTGGACACTAAACCGTCCCCATACCCTAAACCTAACCCTAGCCCGAACCCTAACCCTAACACTTCCCTGAATCCTGACCCTCACCCGTCCCCTAATCTTAACACGTACGCTCACGCTATCCCGCACCCTGACACGAACGCTCTCCCTAAAGCGTTGTCGTACACTCACCTGGAACCTAAACCGTCCCCGTCTCCTAACCCTAACCCTAGCCCGAAGCCTAACCCTAACGCTTCCCCGAATCCTCACCCTCACCCGTTCCCTAATCCTAAACCGCACGCTAATGCTAACCCGTGCCCTCACACGTACGCTCCCCCTAAAGCGTTGTCGTACCCTCACCTGGACCCTAAACCGTCCCCGTCCCCGTCCCCTAACCCTAACCCTAGGCCGAACCCTAACCCTAACACTTCCCCGAAGCCTGACACTCACCCGTCCCCTAATCCTAACACGTACGCTAACGCTAACCCGCCCCCTAACACGTTCCCTCCCCCTAAAGCTTTGTCGTACCCTCACCTGGACCCTAAACCGTCCCCGACCCCTAAGCCTAACCCTAGCCCGAACTCTAACCCTAAACCTTCCCGGAAGCCTGACCCTCACCCGTCCCCTAATCCTAACCCGTACGCTTACACTAACTCGCGCTCTCACACGTACGTTCCCCGAAAGCGTTGTCGTACCCTCACCTAGACCCTAAACCGTCCCCATCCCCTAACCCTAACCCTAGCCCGAACCCTAAACCGAACCCTTCCCTGAAGCCGGACCCTCACCCGGCACCTAATCCTTACTCGTACGCTAACACTAACAAGCGCCCTCACACGTACGCTCCCCCTAAAGCGTTGTTGTACCCTCACCTGGACCCTAAACCGTCCCCGTCCCCTAACCCTAACCCTAGCCCGAACCCAAACCCTAACACTTCCCCGAAGCCTGACCCTCCCCCGTTCCCTAATCCTAACACGCACGCTAACGCGAACCCGCGCCCTCACACGTAGGTTCCCCCTAAAGCGTTGTCGTACCCTCACCTGAACCCTAAACCATCCCCATCTCCTTTCCGTAACCCTAGCCCAACCCTAACCCTAACCCTTCCGCGAATCCTAACCCAACCCTTCCCCTAATCCTAACCCGTACGCTCACGCTAATCCGCGCCCTCACACGTACGCTACACCTAAAGCGTTGTCGTACCCTCAGCTGTACCCTAAACCTTCCCCGTCCCCTAACACTAACCCTAGACTGAACCCTAACTCTAACCCTTCCTCAAAGCCTGACCCTCACACGTCCTCAAATCCTAACCCGTACACTAACGCTAACCCACACCCTCACATGTACGCTCCCCCTAAAGCATTGTCATACCCTCACCTGGACACTAAACCGTCCCCGTCTCCTAACTCTAACCCTAGCCCGAAACCTAACCTTAACCCTTCCCCGAAGCCTTGCCCTCACCCGTCCCCTAATCCTAACCCGTACGCTCACACTAACCAGCGCCCTCACACTTACGCTCCCCCTAAACCGTTGTCGTACACTCACCTGGACCCTAAAATGTCCCCGTCCCCTAACACTAAACCTCCCCGAACCCTAACCCTAAACCTTCCCCGTAGCCTTCCCCTCACCTGTCCCCTAATTCTAAACCGTACGCTCACAATCACCCACGCCCTCACACGTACGCTCCCCCTAAACCGTTGTCGTACCCTCACCTGGACCCTAAACCGTCCCCGTCCCCTAACCCTAACACTAGCCCGAACCCTAACCCTAACTCTTCCCCGAAGACATCCCCTCACCCGTCCCCTAATCCTAACCCGTACGCTCACACTAACCCGCGCCCTCACACGTACGCTCCCCCTAAACAATTGTCGTGCCCTCACCTGGACCCTAAACCGTCCCCATACCCTAACCCTAACCCTAGCACGAACCCTAACCCTAACCCTTCCCCGAAGCCTTCCCCTCACCCGTCCCCTAATCCTAACCCGTACGCTCACACTAACCCGCTCCCTCACACTTACGCTCCCCCTAAACCGTTGTCGTACACTCACCTGGACCCTAAACCGTGCCCGTCCCCTAACCCTAACCCTAGCCCGAACCCTAACCCTAAACCTTCCCCGAAGCCTTCCCCTCACCCGTCCCCTATTCCTAACCCTTACGCTCACACTAACCCGCGCCCTCACACGTACGCTCCCCCTAAACCGTTGTCGTACCCTCACCTGGACCCTAAACCGTCCCCGTCCCCTAACCCTAACGCTAGCCCGAACCCTAACCCTAACCCTTCCCCGAAGCCTTCCCCTCACCCGTCCCCTAATCCTAACCCGTACGCTCACACTAACCCGCGCCCTAACACGTACGCTCCCCCTAAACTGTTGTCGTACACTCACCTGGACCCTAAACTGTCCCCGTCCCCTAACCCTAACCCTAGCCCGAACCCTAACCCTAACCCTTCCCCGAAACCTTTCCTCTCAACCGTCCCCTAATCCTAAACCGTACGCTGACACTTACCCACGCCCTCACACGTACGCTCCCCCTAAACCGTTGTCATACCCTCACCTGGACCCTAAACCATCCCCGTCCCCTAACCCTAACCCTAGCCCGAACCCTAACCCTAACCCTTCCCCGAAGCCTTCCCCTCACCAGTCCCCTAATCCTAGCCCGTACGCTCACACTAACCCGCGCCCTAACACGTACGCTCCCCGTAAACCGTTGTCGTACCCTCACCTGTACCCGAAACCCTGCCCATCCCCGAACCTTAACCCTAGTCCGATCCCTAACCCTAAACCTTTCCCGAAGCCTTCCCCTCATCCGTCCCCTAATTCTAACCCGTATGCTCACACTGAAACGCGCCCTCACACTTACGCGCCCCCTACACCGTTGTCGTACCCTCACCTGGACCCTAAACCGTCCCCAACCCCTAGCACTAACCCTAGCCCGAACCCTCACCCTAACCATTCCCCGAAGCCTTCCCCTCACCCGTCCCCTAATCGTAACCCGTACGCTCACACTAACCCGCGCGCTCACACGTACGCTCCCCCTAAACCGTTGTCGTACCCTCACCTGGACCCTAAACCGTCCCCGTCCCCTAACCCTAACCCTAGCCCGAACCCTAAACCTAACCCTTCCCCGAAGCCTTCCCCTCACACTTCCCCTAATCCTAACCCGTACGCTCACACTAACCCGCGCTCTCACACGTACGCTCCCCCTAAACCGTTGTCGTACCCTCACCTGGACCCTAAACCGTCCCCGTCCCCTAACCCTAACCCTAGCCCGAACCCTAACCCTAAACCTTCCCCGAAGCCTTCCCCTCACCCGTCCCCTAATCCTAACCCGTACGCTCACACTATCCAGTCCGCTCACACGTACGCTGCCCCTAAACCGTTGTCGTACCCTCACCTGGACCCTAAACCGTCCCCGTCCCCTAACCCTAACCCTAGCCCGAACCCTAAACCTAACCCTTCCCCGAAGCCTTCCCCTCACACTTCCCCTAATCCTAACCCGTACGCTCACACTAACCCGCGCTCTCACACGTACGCTCCCCCTAAACCGTTGTCGTACCCTCACCTGGACCCTAAACCGTCCCCAACCCCTAGCACTAACCCTAGCCCGAACCCTCACCCTAACCATTCCCCGAAGCCTTCCCCTCACCCGTCCCCTAATCCTAACCCGTACGCTCAGACTAACCCGCGCCCTCACACTTACGCTCCCCCTAAACCGTTGTTGTACACTCACCTGGACCCTAAACCGTCCCCGTCCCCTAACCCTAACCCTAGCCCGAACCCTAACCCTAAACCTTCCCCGAAGCCTTCCCCTCACCCGTCCCCTAATCCTAACCCGTACGCTCACAGTAACCCGTGCCCTCACACGTACGCTACCCCTAAACCGTTGTCGTACCCTCACCTGGACCCTAAATCGTCCCCGTCCCCTAACCCTAACCCTAGACCGAACCCTAACCCCAACACTTCCCCGAAGCCTTCCCCTCACCCGTCCCCTAATCCTAACCCGTACGCTCACATTAACCCGTGCCCTAACACGTACGCTCCCCCTATACCGTTGTCGTACCCTCACCTGGACCCTAATCTGTCCCTGTCCCCTAACCCTAACCCTAGCCCGAACCCTAACCCTAACACTTCCCTGAAGCCTTCCCCTCACCCGTCCCCTAATCCTATACCGTACGCTGAAACTAAGCCGCGCCCTCACACGTACGCTCCCCCTAAACCGTTGTCGTACCCTCACCTGGTCCCTAAACCGTCCCCGTCCCCTAACCCTTACCCTAGCCTGAACCCTAACCCTAAACCCTCCCCGAAGCCTTCCCCTCACCCGTCCCCTAATCCTAACCCGTACGCTCACACTAACCCGCGCCCTCACACGTACGCTACCCCTAAACCGTTGTCGTACCCTCACTGGACCCTAAACCATCCCCGTCCCCTAACCCTAACCCTAGCCCGAACCCTAACCCTAACACTTACCCGAAGCCTTCCCCTCACCCGTGCCCTAATCCTAACCCGTACGCTCACACTAACCCGCGCCCTCACACGTACGCTCCCCGTAAACCGTTGTCGTACCCTCAACTGGACCCTAAACCGTCCCCGTCCCTTAACCATAACCCTAGCCCGAACCCTAACCCTAACCCTTCCCCGAAGCCTTCCCCTCACGCGTCCCCAAATCCTAACCCGTACGCGCACACTAACCCGCGCCCTCACACGTACGCTCGCCCTAAACCGTTGTCGTACCCTCACCTGGTCCCTAAACCGTCCCGATCCCCTAACCCTAACCCTAGCCCGAACCCTAACCCTAAACCTTCCCCGAAGCCTTCCCCTCACCCGTCCCCTAATCCTAACCCGTACGCTCACACTAACCGGCGCCCTCACACGTACTCTCCCCCTAAACCATTGTCGTACACTCACGTGGACCCTAAACCGTCCCCGTCCCCTAACCCTAACCCTAACCAGAACCCCAAACCTAACCCTTCCCCGAAGCCTTCCCCTCACCCGTCCCCTAATCCTAACCCGTACGCTCACACTAACCCGTGCCCTCACACGTACGCTCTCCCTAAACCGTTGTCGTACCCCCACCTGGACCCTAAACCGTCCCCGTCCCCTAAACGTAACCGTAGCCCGAACCCTAACCCTAAACCTTCCCCAAAGCCTTCCCCTCACCCGTCCCCGAATCATAACCTGTACGCTCACACTAACCCGCGCCCTCACACGTACGCTCCCCCTAAACCGTTGTCGTACCCTCACCTGGACCCTAAACGGTCCCCGTCCCCTAACGCAAACCCTATCCCGAACCCTAACCCTAACCCTTCCCCAAAGCCTTCCCCTCACACGTCCCCGAATCATAACCTGTACGCTCACACTAACCCACGCCCTCACACGTACCCTCCCCCTAAAGCGTTGTCATACCCTCACCTGCACCCTAAACCGTCCCCGTCCCCTAACCCTAACCCTAGCCCGAACCCTAACCATAACCCTTCCCCGAAGCCTTCCCCTCACCCGTCCCCTAATCCTAACCCGTACGCTAACACTAACCCACGCCCTCACACGTACGCACCCCCTAAATCGTTGTCGTACCCTCACCTGGAACCTAAACCGTCCCCGTCCCCTAACCCTAACCCTAGCACGAACCCTAACCCTAACCCTTCCCCGAAACCTTCCCCTCACCCGTCCTCTAATCCTAACCCGTACGCTCACACTAACCTGCGCCCACAAACGTACACTCCCCCTAAACCGTTGTCGTACACTCACCTGGACCCTAAACCGTCCCCGTCCCCTAACCCTAACCCTAGCCCGAACCCTAAACCTAACCCTTCCCCGAAGCCTACCCCTCACCCGTCCCATAATCCTAACCCGTACGCTCACACTAACCCACGCCCTCACACGTACCCTCCCCCTAAAGCGTTGTCATACCGTCACCTGGACCCTAAACCGTCCCCGTCCCCTAACCCTAACCCTAGCCCGAACCCTACCCTAACCCTTCCTCAAAACCTTCCCCTCACCCGTCCCCTAATCCTAACCCGTAGGCTCACACTAACCCGCGCCGTCACACGTACACTACCCCTAAACCGTTGTCGTACACTCACTGGACCCTAAACCGTCGCCGTCCCCTAACCCTAACCCTAGCCCGAACCCTAAAGCTAACACTTTCCCGAAGCCTTCCCCTCCCCCGTCTCCTAATCCTAACCCGTATGCTCACACTAACCCACGGCCTCAAACGTACGCTCCCCCTAAACCGTTGTCGTACCCTCACCTGGAACATAAATCGTCTCCGTCCCCTAACCCTAACCCTAGCCCGAAACCTAAACCTAAGACTTCCCCAAAGCCTTCCCCTCACCTGTCCCCTAATCCTAGCCCGTACGGTCACACTAACCCACGCCCTCACACGTACGCTCCCCCTAAACCGTTGTCGTACCCTCACCTGAACCCTAAACCGTCCCAGTCCCCTAACCCTAACCCTAGCCCGAACCCTAACCCTAACTCTTCCCCGAAGCCTTCCCCTCACCCGTCCCCTAATCCTAACCCGTACGCTCACACTAACCCGCACCCTCACACGTACGCTCCCCCTAAACCGTTGTCGTACCCTCACCTGGAACCTAAACCTTCCCCTTCCCTAAACCTAACCCTAGCCTCAACCCTAACCCTAACCCTTCCCCGAAGCCTTCCCCTCACCCGTCCCCTAATCCTAACCCGTACGCTCACACTAACCTGCGCCCTCAAACGTACGCTCCCCCTAAACCGTTGTCGTACCCTCAACTGGACCCTAAACCGTCCCCGTCCCCTAACCCTTACCCTAGACCGAACCCTAAACCTAACCCTTCCTCGAAGCCTACCCCTCACCCTTCCCCTAATCCTAATCCGTACGCCCACACTAACCCGTACCCTCACACGTACGCTCCCCCTAAACCGCTGTCGTACCCTCAGCTGTACCCTAAACCGTCCCCGTCCCCTAAACCTAACACTAGCCCGAACCCTAACCCTAACCCTTCCCCAAAGCCTTCCCCTCACCCGTCCCCTAATCCTAACCCGTACGCTCACACTAACCCACGCCCTCACACGTACGCTACCCCTAAACCGTTGTCGTACCCTCACTGGACCCTAAACCGACACCGTCCCCTAACCTTAACCCTAGCCCGAACCCTAACCCTAACACTTTCCCGACGCCTTCCCCTCACCCGTCCCCAAATCCTAACCCGTACGCTCACACTAACCCGCGCCCTCACACGTACGCTCGCCCTAAACCGTTGTCGTACCCTCACCTGGACCCTAAACCGTCTCCGTCCCCTAACCCTAACCCTAGCCCGAAACCTAAACCTAACACTTCCCTGAAGCCTTACCCTCACCCGTCCCCTAATCCTATCCCGTACGCTCAAACTAACCCACGACCTCACACGTACGCTCCCCCTAAACCGTTGTCGTACCCTCACCTGGTCCCTAAACCGTCCCCGTCCCCTAACCCTAACCCTAGCCTGAACCCTAACCCTAAACCCTCCCCGAAGCCTTCCCCTCACCCGTCCCCTAATCCTAACCCGTACGCTCACACTAACCCGCGCCCACACACGTACGCTACCCCTAAACCGTTGTCGTACCCTCACTGGACCCTAAACCATCCCAGTCCCCTAACCCTAACCCTAGCCCGAACCCTAACCCTAACACTTACCCGAAGCCTTCCCCTCACCCGTGCCCTAATCCTAACCCGTACGCTCACACTAAACCGCGCCCTCACACGTACGCTCCCCGTAAACCGTTGTCGTACCCTCACCTGGACCCTAAACCGTCCCCGTCCCTTAACCATAACCCTAGCCCGAACCCTAACCCTAACACTTCCCCGAAGCCTTCCCCTCACCCGTCCCCAAATCCTAATCCGTACGCCCACACTAACCCGTGCCCTCACAAGTACGCTCCCCCTAAACCGCTGTCGTACCCTCAACTGTACCCTAAACCGTCCACGTCCCCTAACCCTAACCCTAGCCCGAACCCTAACCTTAACCCTTCCCCAAAGCCTTCCCCTCACCCGTCCCCTAATCCTAACCCGTACGCTCACACTGACCCACGCCCTCACACGTACGCTACCCCTAAACCGTTGTCGTACCCTCACTGGACCCTAAACCGACCCCGTCCCCTAACCTTAACCCTAGCCCGAACCCTAACCCTAACACTTTCCCGAAGCCTTCCCCTCACCCGTCCCCAAATCCTAACCCGTACGCTCACACTGACCCGCGCCCTCACACGTACGCTTCCCCTAAACCGTTGTGGTACCCTCACCTGGACCCTAAACCGTCTCCGTCCCCGAACCCTAACCCTAGCCCGAAACCTAAACCTAACCCTTCCCTGAAGCCTTCCCCTCACCCGTCCCCTAATCCTATCCCGTACGCTCAAACTAACCCGCGCCCTCACACATAAGCTCCCCCTAAACCGTTGTCATACCCTCACCTGGTCCCTAAACCATCCCCGTCCCCTAACCCTAACTCTAGCCTGAACCCTAACCCTAAACCCTCCCCGAAGCCTTCCCCTCACCCGTCCCCTAATCCTAACCCGTACGCTCACACTAACCCGCGCCCTCACACGTACGCTCCCCCTAAACCGTAGTCGTACCCTCACCTGGAACCTAAACCGTCTCCGTCCCCTAACCCTAACCCTAGCCTGAAACCTAAACCTAACCCTTCCCCGAAGCCTTCCCCTCACCCGTCCCCTAATCCTATCCCGTACGCTCACACTAACCCGCGCCCTCACACGTACGCTCCCCCTAAACCGTTGTCGTACCCTCACCTGGTCCCTAAACCGTCCCCGTCCCCTAACCCTAACCCAGGCCCGAACCCTAACCCTAAACCTTCCCCGAAGCCTTCCCCTCACCCGTCCCCTAATCCTAACTCGTACGATCACACTAACCCGCGCCCTCACACGTACGCTCCCCCTAAACCATTGTCGTACACTCAACTGGACCCTAAACCGTCCCCGTGCCCTAACCCTAACCCTAGCCCGAACCTTAACCCTAACCCTTCCCCGAAGCCTTCCCCTCACCAGTCCCCTAATCCTAATCCGTACGCTCACACGAACCCGTGCCCTCACAAGTACGCTCCCCTAAACCGTTGTCGTACCCCCACCTGCACCCTAAACCGTCCCCGTCCCCTAAACCTAACCCTAGCCCGAACCCTAACCCGAACCCTTCCCCGAAGCCTTCCCCTCACCCATCCCCTAATCCTAACCCGTAAGCTCACACTAACCTGCGCCCTCACAAGTACGCTCCCCCTAAACCGTTGTCGTACACTCACCTGGACGCTAAACCGTCCCCGTCCCCTAACCCTAACCCTAGCCCGAACCCTAACCCTAACCCTTCCCCGAAGTCTACCCCTCAGCCGTCCCCTAATCCTAATCCGTACGCTCACACTAACCCGTGCCCTCAGACGTACGCTCCCCCTAAACCGTTGTCGTACCCTCACCTGGACCCTAAACCATCCCCGTCCCCTAACCCTAACCCTAGTCCGAACCCTAAACCTAACACTTCCGCGAAGCCTTCCCCTCACCCGTGCCCTATTCCTAACCCGACGCTCACACCAACCCACGCCCTCACACGTACGCTCCCCCTAAACCGTTGTCGTACCCTCACCTGGACCCTAAACCGTCCCCGTCCCCTAACCCTAACCCTAGCCCGAAGCCTAAACCTAAACCTTCACCGAAGCCTTGCCCTAACCCGTCCCATAATCGTAGCCCGTACGCTTACACTAACCTTTGCCCTCACACGTACGCTCCCCCTAAACCGTTCTCATACCCTCACCTGGACCCTAAACCATCCCCGTCCCCTAACCCTAACCTCAGCCCGAACCCTAAACCTAACCCTTACCCGAAGCCTTTCCCTCACCCGTCCCCTAATCCTAACCCGTACGCTCAAACTAACCCGCGCCCTCACACGTACGCTCCCGCTAAACCGTTGTCGTACCCTCACCTGGACCCTAAGCCGTCGCCGTCCTCTAAACCTAACCCTAGCCCGAACCCTAACCCTTCCCCGAAGCCTTCCCCTCACCCGTGCCATAAATCTAACCCGTACGCTCACACTAAGCCGCGCCCTCACATGTACACTCCCCCTAAACCGTTGTCGTACCCTCACCTTGACCCTATACCCTCCCCGTCCCCTAACCCTAACCCTAGCCTGAACCCTAACCCTAACACTTCCCCGAAGCCTTCCCCTCACCCGTCCCCTAATCCTAACCCGTACGCTCACACTAACCCGCGCGCTCACACGTACGCTAACCCTAAAGCGTTGTCGTACCCTCACCTGGACCCTAAAACATCCCAGTCCCCTAACCCTAACCCCAGCCCGAACCCTAAACCTAACGCTTCCCCGAAGCCTTCCCTTCACCCGTCCCCTAATCCTAACCCGTACGCTCACACTAACCCACGCCATCACACGTACGGTCCCGTTAAACCGTTGTCATACACTCACCTGGACACTAAACCGTCCCCTTCCCCTAACCCTAACCCTAGCCCGAACGCTAACCCTAACACTTCCCTGAAGCCTTCCCCTCACACGTCCCATAATCCTAACCCGTACGCTCACTCTAATCCGCGCCCTCACACGTACCCTCCCCCTAAAGCGTTGTCATACCCTCACCTTGACCCTAAACCATCCCCGTCACCTAACCCTAACCCTAGCCCGAACCCTAACCCTAACCCTTCCCCGAAGCCTTTCCCTCACCCGTCCCCTAATCCTAACCCATATGCTCACACTAACTCACGCCCTCACATGTACGCTCCCCCTAAAGAATTGTCGTACCCTCACCTGGACCCTAAACCGTCCCCGTCTCTTAACCCTATCCTTAGCCCGAACCATAACCCTAACACTTCCCCGAAGCCTTCCCCTCACCCGTCCCCTAAATCTAACCCGTACGCTCACACTAACCCACGCCCTCACACGTACACTCCCCCTAAACCGTTGTCGTACCCTCACCTTGACCCTAAACCGTCCCCGTCCCCTAACCCTAACCCTACCCCGAACCCTAACTGTAACCCTTCCCCGAAACCTTCACCTCACCCGTCCCATAACCCTAATCCGTACGCTTACACTAACCCGCGCCCTCACACGTACGCTCCACCTAAACCATTGTCGTACACTCACCTGGACCCTAAATCCTCCCCGTCCCCTAACCCTAACCCTAGCCGAAACCCTAAACCTAACCCTTCCCCGAAGCCTTCCCCTCACCCGTCCCCTAATCCTAACCCGTACGCTGACACTAACCCGCGCCCTCACACGTACGCTCCCCCTCAACCATTGTCGTACCCTCACCTGGACCCTATACCGTCCCCGTCCCCTAACCCTAACCCTAGCCCGAACCCTAACCCTAACCCTTCCCCGAAGCCTTCGCCTCACCCGTCCCCTAATCCTTACCCGTACGCTCACACTAACCAGTGCCCTCACACGTACGCTCCCCCTAAAGTGTTGTCGTACCCTCACCTGGACCCTAAACCGTCCCCGTCCCCTAACCCTAACCCTAGCCCGAACCCTAAACCTAAACCTTCCCCGAAGACTTCCCCTCACCCGTCCCCTAATCATAACCCGTACGCTCACACTAACACGCGCCCTCACACGTACTCTCCCCCTAAACCATTGTCGTACACTCACCTGTACCCTAAACCGTCCCCGTTCCCTAACCCTAACCCTAACCCGAACCCCAAACCTAACCCTTCCCCGAAGTCTTCCCCTCACTCGTCCCGTAATCCTAACCTGTACGCTCACACTAACCCGTGCCCTCACACGTACGCTCTCCCTAAACCGTTGTCGTACCCCCACCTGGACCCTAAAACGTCCCCGTCCCCTAAACGTAACCGTACCCCGAACCCTAACCCTAAACCTTCCCCAAAGCCTTCCCCTCACCCGTCCCCGAATCATAACCCGTACGCTCACACTAACCCGCGCCCTCACACATATGCTCCCCCTAAACCGTTGTCGTACCCCCACCTGGTCCCTAAACCGTCCCCGTCCCCTAACCCTAACCCTAGCCCGAACCCTAACCCTAACCCTTCCCCGAAGCCTTCCCCTCACCTGTCCCCTAATCCTACCCCGTACGGTCACACTAACCCGCGCCCTCACACGTACGCTCCCCCTAAACCGTTGTCGTACCCTCACCTGGACCCTAAACCGTCCCAGTCCCCTAACCCTAACCCTAGCCCGAACCCTAACCCTAACCTTTCCCCGAAGCCTTCCCCTCACCCGTCCCCTAATCCTAACCCGTACACTCACACTAACCCGCACCCTCACACGTACGCTCCCCATAAACCGTTGTCGTACCCTCACCTGGAACCTAAACCTTCCCTTTCCCTAACCCTAACCCTAGCCCCAACCCTAACCCTAACCCTTCCCCGAAGCCTTCCCCTCACCCGTCCCCTAATCCTAAACCGTACGCTCACACGAACCCGTGCCCTCACACGTACGCTCCCCTAAACCGTTGTCGTACCCCCACCTGCACCCTAAACCGTCTCCGTCCCCTAAACCTAACCCTAGCCCGAACCCTAACCCGAACCCTTCCCCGAAGCCTTCCCCTCACCCATCCCCTAATCCTAACCCGTAAGCTCACACTAACCCGCGCCCTCACACGTACGCTCCCCCTAAACCGTTGTCGTACACTCACCTGGACGCTAAACCGTCCCCGTCCCCTAACCCTAACCCTAGCCCGAACCCTAACCCTAACCCTTCCCCGAAGTCTACCCCTCAGCCGTCCCCTAATCCTAATCCGTACGCTCACACTAACCCGTGCCCTCACACGTACGCTCCCCCTAAACCGTTGTCGTACCCTCACCTGGACCCTAAACCGTCCCCGTCCCCTAACCCTAACCCTAGCCCGAAGCCTAAACCTAAACTTTCACCGAAGCCTTGCCCTCACCCGTCCCCTAATCGTAGCCCGTACGCTTACACTAACCTTTGCCCTCACACGTACGCTCCCCCTAAACCGTTCTCATACCCTCACCTGGACCCTAAACCATCCCCGTCCCCTAACCCTAACCTCAGCCCGAACCCTAAACCTAACCCTTACCCGAAGCCTTTCCCTCACCCGTCCCCTAATCCTAACCCGTACGCTCACACTAACCCGCGCCCTCACACGTACGCTCCCGCTAAACCGTTGTCGTACCCTCACCTGGACCCTAAACCGTCGCCGTCCTCTAAACCTAACCCTAGCCCGAACCCTAACCCTTCCCCAAAGCCTTCCCCTCACCCGTGCCATAAATCTAACCCGTACGCTCACACTAACCCGCGCCCTCACATGTACACTCCCCCTAAACCGTTGTCGTACCCTCACCTTGACCCTATACCCTCCCCGTCCCCTAACCCTAACCCTAGCCTGAACCCTAACCCTAACACTTCCCCGAAGCCTTCCCCTCACCCGTCCCCTAATCCTAACCCGTACGCTCACACTAACCCGCGCGCTCACACGTACGCTAACCCTAAAGCGTTGTCGTACCCTCACCTGGACCCTAAAACATCCCAGTCCCCTAACCCTAACCCCAGCCCGAACCCTAACCCTAACGCTTCCCCGAAGCCTTCCCTTCACCCGTCCCCTAATCCTAACCCGTACGCTCACACTAACCCACGCCATCACACGTACGGTCCCGCTAAACCGTTGTCATACACTCACCTGGACACTAAACCGTCCCCTTCCCCTAACCCTAACCCTAGCCCGAACGCTAACCCTAACACTTCCCTGAAGCCTTCCCCTCACACGTCCCATAATCCTAACCCGTACGCTCACTCTAATCCGCGCCCTCACACGTACCCTCCCCCTAAAGCGTTGTCATACCCTCACCTTGACCCTAAACCATCCCCGTCACCTAACCCTAACCCTAGCCCGAACCCTAACCCTAACCCTTCCCCGAAGCCGTTCCCTCACCCGTCCCCTAATCCTAACCCATATGCTCACACTAACCCACGCCCTCACATGTACGCTCCCCCTAAAGAATTGTCGTACCCTCACCTGGACCCTAAACCGTCCCCGTCTCTTAACCCTATCCTTAGCCCGAACCATAACCCTAACCCTTCCCAGAAGCCTTCCCCTCACCCGTCCCCTAAATCTAACCCGTACGCTCACACTAACCCACGCCCTCACACGTACACTCCCCCTAAACCGTTGTCGTACCCTCACCTTGACCCTAAACCGTCCCCGTCCCCTAACCCTAACCCTACCCCGAACCCTAACTGTAACCCTTCCCCGAAACCTTCACCTCACCCGTCCCATAACCCTAATCCGTACGCTTACACTAACCCGCGCCCTCACACGTACGCTCCACCTAAACCATTGTCGTACCCTCACCTGGACCCTAAATCCTCCCCGTCCCCTAACCCTAACCCTAGCCGAAACCCTAAACCTAACCCTTCCCCGAAGCCTTCCCCTCACCCGTCCCCTAATCCTAACCCGTACGCTGACACTAACCCGCGCCCTCACACGTACGCTCCCCCTCAACCATTGTCGTACCCTCACCTGGACCCTATACCGTCCCCGTCCCCTAACCCTAACCCTAGCCCGAACCCTAACCCTAACCCTTCCCCGAAGCCTTCGCCTCACCCGTCCCCTAATCCTTACCCGTACGCTCACACTAACCAGTGCCCTCACACGTACGCTCCCCCTAAAGTGTTGTCGTACCCTCACCTGGACCCTAAACCGTCCCCGTCCCCTAACCCTAACCCTAGCCCGAACCCTAACCCTAACCCTTCCCCGAAGACTTCCCCTCACCCGTCCCCTAATCCTAACCCGTACGCTCACACTAACACGCGCCCTCACATGTGCACTCCCCCTAAACCGTTGTCGTACCCTCACCTGGACCCTAAACCGTCCCCGTGTCTTAACCCTAACCTTAGCCCGAACCCTAACCCTAACCCTTCCCCGAAGCCTTCCCCTCACCAGTCGCCTAATCCTAACCCGTACGCTCACACTAACCCGCGCCCTCACACGTAGACTCCCCCTAAATCGTTGTCGTACCCTCACCTGGACCCTAAACCGTCCCCGTCCCCTAACCCTAACCATAGCCTGAACCCTAACCCTTCCCCGAAGCCTTCCCCTCACCCGTCCCATAAATCTAACCCGTACGCTCACACTAAACCACGCCCTTACACGTACACTCCCCCTAAACCGTTGTCGTACGCTCACCTTGACCCTAAACCGTCCCCGTCCCCTAACTCTAACCCTAATCCTAGCCCGATCCCTAACCCTAACCCTTCCCCGAAGCCTTCCCCTCACCAGTCCGCTAATCCTAACCCGTACGCTCACACTAACCCGCGCCCTCACATGTACGCTCCCCCTAAAGCGTTGTCGTACCCTCACCTGGACCCTAAACCGTCCCCATCGCCTAACCCTAACCCTAGACCGGACCCTAACCCTAACCCTTCCCCGAAGCCTTCCCCTCACCCGTCCCCTAATCCTAACCCGTACGCTCACACTAATCTGCGCCCTCACACGTACGCTCACCCTAAAGCGTTGTCGTACCCTCAACTGGACCCTAAACCGTCCCCGTCCCCTAATCCTAACCCTAGCCCGTACCCTAAACGTAACACTTCCCTGAAGCCTTCCCCTCACCCGTCCCATAATCCTAACCCGTTCGCTCACACTAACCCACGCCCTCACACGTACCCTACCCCTAAAGCGTTGTCATACACTAACCTGGACCCTAAACCGTCCCCGTCCCCTAAACCTAACCCTAGCCCGAACCCTAACCGTAACCCTTCCCCGAAGCCTTCCCCTCACCCGTGCCCTAATCCTAACCCGTACGCTCACACTAATCCACGCCCTCACACGTACTCTCCCTCTAAACCGATGTCGTACCCTCACCTGGACCCTAAACCGTCCCCATCCCCTAATTCTAAAACTAGCCCGAACCCTAACCGTAACTCTTCCCCGAAGCTTTCCCCTCACCCGTCCCCTAATCCCATCCCGTACCCTCACACTAACCCGCGCCCTCACACGTATGCTCCCCTTAAACCTTTGTCGTACTCTCACCTGGACCCTAAACCGTCCCCGTCCCCTAACCCTAACCCTAGCCCGAACCCTAACCCCTACCCTTCCCCGAAGCCTTCCCCTCACCCGTCCCCTAATCCTAACACGTACGCTCACACTAACCCGCGCCCTCACACGTACGCTCCCCCTAAAGCATTGTCGTACCCTCACCTGGACCCTAAACCGTCCCCGTCCCCTAACCCTAACCCTAGCCCGAACCCTAACCCTAACACTTCCCCGAAGCCTTCCCCTCACCCGTCCCCTAATCCTAACCCGTACGCTCACAATAACCCACGCCCTCACAGGTACGCGCCCCCTGAACCATTGTCGTACCCTCATCTGGACCGTAAATCGTCCCCGACCCTTAACCCTAACCCTTCCCCGAAGCCTTCCCCTCACCCGTCCTCTAATCCTAACCCGTACTCTAATGCTAACCCACACCCTCACATGTAAGCTCCCCCAAAGCGTTGTCTTACCCTCACCTGGACACTAAACCGTCCCCGTCTCCTAACTCTATCCCTACCGGGAACCCTAACCCTAATCATTCCCAGAAGCCTGACTCTCACCCGTCCCCTAATCCTAACCTGTATGGTCTCGCTAAACCGCGCCCTCACACGTACGCTCCCCCTAAAGCATTGTCGTACCCTCAACTGGACCCTAAACCGTCCCGTCCCCGTCCACTAAACCCAGCCCGAACCCTAACCCTAACCCTTCCCCGAAGCCTTCCCCTCACCCTTCCCCTAATCCTAACCCGTACGCTCACACTAACCCGCGCCCTCACACGTATGCTCCCCCTAAACCGTTGTCGTACACTCACCTGGACCCTAAACCTTCCCCGTCCCCTAACCCTAACCCTAGCCCGAACCCTAATCCTAACACTTCCACGAAGCCTTCCCCTCACCCGTCCCCTAATCCTAACCCGTACACTCAAAGTAACCCACGCCCTCACACGTACGCTCCCCCTAAACCATTGTCGTACCCTCACCTGGACCCTAAACCGTCCCTGTCTCTTAACCCTATCCTTAGCCCAAACCCTAACCCTAACCCTTCCCCGAAGCCTTCCCCTAAACCGTCCCCTAATCCTAACCCGTACGCTCACACTAACCCGCGCCCTCACACGTACACTCCCCCTAAATCGTTGTCGTACCCTCACCTGGACCCTAAACCGTCCCCGTCCCCTAACCCTAACCCTAGCCCGAAACCTAACCCGTCCCCGAAGCCTTCCCCTCACCCGTCCCCTAATCCTAACCCGTACGCTCCCACTAACCCGTGCCCTCACACGTACGCTCCCCCTAAACCGTTGTCGTACCCTCACCTGGACCCTAAACAGTCCCCGTCCCCTAACCCTAACCCTAGTCCGAACCCTAATCCTAACACTTCCCCGAAGCCTTCCCCTCACCCGTCCAATAATCCTAACCCGTATGCTCACAATAACCCGCGTCCTCACACGTATTCTCCCCCTAAACCGTTGTCGTACCCTCACCTGCACCCTATATCGTCCCCGTCCCTTAACCCTCACCCTAGCCCGAACACTAACCCTAACACTTCCACGAAGCCTTCACCTCATCCGTCCCCTAATCCTAACCCGTACGCTCACACTAACCTATGCCCTCACACGTACGCTCCCCCTAAACCGTTGTTGTACCCTCACCTGGACCCTAAACCGTCCCCGTCCCCTAACCCTAACCCTAGCCGAAACCCTAACCCTAACCCTTCCCCTCACCCGTCCCCTAATCCTAACCCGTACGCTGACACTAACCCGCGCCCTCACACGTACGCTCCCCCTAAACCATTGTTGTACCCTCACCTGGACCCTATACCGTCTCCGTCCCCTAACCCTAAACCTAGCCCGAACCCTAACCCTAAACCTTCCCCGAAGCCTTCGCCTCACCCGTCCCCTAATCCTTACCCGTACGCTCACACTAACCAACACCCTCACATGTACGCTCCCCCTAAAGGGTTGTCGTACCCTCCTGGACCCTAAACCGTCCCCGTCCCCTAACCCTAACCCTAGCCCGAACCCTAACCCTCACCCTTCCCCGAAGCCTTCCCCTCACCCGTCCCCTAATCCTAACCCGTACGCTCACACTAACACGCGCCCTCACACGTACACTCCCCCTAAACCGTTGTCGTACCCTCACCTGGACCCTAAACCATCCCCGTCCCCTAACCCTAGCCCGAACCCTAACCCTAACACTTCCCCGAAGCCTGACCCAACACGTCCCGTAATCCTAACCCGTACACTAATGCTAATCAGCGCACTCACACGTATGCTAAACCTAAAGCGTTGTCGTACCCTCACCTGGACCCTAAACCGTCACCATCCCCTAAACCTAACCCTAGCACGAACCCTAACCCTAACGATTCCCCGAAGCCTGACACTCACCCGTCCCCTAATCCTAATCCGTACGCTAACACTAACACGCGCCCTTACACGTACGTTCTATCTAAAGCGTTGTCGTACCCTCAACTGGACCCTAAACCGTCCCCGTCCCCTAACCCTAACCCTAGGCCGAACTCTAACCCTAACCCTTCCCCGAATCCTGACCCTCACCCGTCACCTAATCCTAACCCGTACGCTAACACTAACCCGCGCTCTCACACGTACGCTCCCCCTAAAGCGTTGTCGTAACCTCACATGAACCATAAACCGTCCCGGTCCCCTAACCTTAACCCTAGCCTGATCCCTAACCCTAACCCTTCCCTGAAGCCTGACCCTCACCCGTCCCCTAATCCTAACCTGTACGCTAACACTGACATGCGCCCTCACAAGTACGCTACCCCTAAAGCGTTGTGATACCCGAAACTGGACCCTCAACCGTCCCAGTCCCCGTCCCCTAACCCTAGCCCGAACCCTAACCCTAACCCTTCCCCGAAGCCTGACGCTCACCCGTACCCTAATCCTAAACCGTACGCTCACACTAACCCGCGCCCTCACATGTACGCTCCCCCTAAACCGTTGTCGTACCCTCACCTGGACCCTAAACCGTCCCCGTCCCCTAACCCTAACCCTAGCCCGCACCCTAACCCTAACCCTTCCCAAAAGCCTACCCCTCACCCGTCCCCTAATCCTAACCCGTACGCACACACTAACTCGCGTCCTCACACGTAGGCTCCCCCTAAACCGTTGTCGTACCCTCACCTGGACCCTAAACCGTCCCCGTCCCCTAACCCTAACCCTAGCCCGAACCCTAACCCTAACCCTTCCCCGAAGCCTTCCACTCACCCGTCCCCTAATCCTAACCCGTACGCTCACACTAACCCATGCTCTCACACGTACGCTCCCCCTAAAGCGTTGTCGTACCCCCACCTGGACCCTAAACCGTCCCCGTCCCCGTCCCCTAACCCTAGCCCGAAAGATAACCCTAAACCTTCCCCGAAGCCTTCCCCTCACCCGTCCCCTAATCCTAACCCGTACGCTCACACTGACCTGCGCCCTCACACTTACGCTTCCCCTAAAGCGTTGTCGTACCCTCACCTGAACCCTAAACCGTCCCCGTCCCCTAACCCGAACCCTAGCCCGAAACCTAACCCTTCCCCGAAGCCTTCCACTCACCCGTCCCCTAATCCTAACCCGTACGCTCACACTAACCCGCGCCCTCACACGTACACTCCCCCTAAACCGTTGTCGTACCCTCACCTGGACCCTAAACCGTCCCCATCCCCTAACCCTAACCCTACCCCGAACCCTAACCCTAACCCTTCCCCGAAGCCTTCCCCTCACCCGTCCCCTAATCCTAACCCGTACGCTCACACTAACCAGCGCCCTCACACTTACGCTCCCCCTAAAACGTTGTCGTACACTCACCTGGACCCTAAACTGTCCCCGTCCCCTAATACTAAACTTCCCCGAACCCTAACCCTAAACCTTCCCCGTAGCCTTCCCCTCACCTGTCCCCTAATCCTAACCCGTACGCTCACACTAACCCGCGCCCTCACACGTACGCTCCCCCTAAACCGTTGTCGTACCCTCACCTGGACCCTAAACCGTCCCCGTACCCTAACCCTAACCCTAGCCCGAACCCTAACCCTAACTCTTCCCCGAAGACATCCCGTCACCCGTCCCCTAATCCTAACCCGTACGCTCACACTAACACGCGCCCTCACACGTACGCTTCCCCTAAACCATTGTCGTGCCCTCACCTGGACCCTAAACCGTCCCCATCCCCTAACCCTAACCCTAGCCCGAACCTTAACCCTAACCATTCCCCGAAGCCTTCCCCTCACCCGTCCCCTAATCCAAACCCGTACGCTAACACTAACCCACGTCTTCACACGTACGCTCCCCCTAAACCGTTGTCGTACCCTCACCTGGACCCTAAACCGTCCCCGTCACTTAAACCTAACCCTAGTCCGAACCCTAACCCTAACCCTTCCCCGAAGCCTTCCTCTCACCCGTCCCCTAATCCTAACCCGTACACTCACACTAACCCGCGCCCTCACACGTACGCTCCCCCTAAACCGTTGTCATACACTCACCTGGACCCTAAACCATCCCCGTCCCCTAACCCTAACCCTAGCCCGAACCCTAACCCTAACCCTTCCCCGAAGCCTTCCCCTCACCAGTCCCCTAATCCTAGCCCGTACGCTCACACTAACACGCGCCCTAACACGTACGCTCCCCCTAAACCGTTGTCGTACCCTCACCTGTACCCGAAACCCTGCCCATCCCCGAACCTTAACCCTAGTCCGATCCCTAACCGTAAACCTTCCCCGAAGCCTTCCCCTCACCCGTCCCCTAATTCTAACCCGTACGCTCACACTGAAACGCGCCCTCACACTTACGCGCCCCCTACACCGTTGTCGTACCCTCACCTGGACCCTAAACCGTCCCCAACCCCTAGCACTAACCCTAGCCCGAACCCTCACCCTAACCATTCCCCGAAGCCTTCCCCTCACCCGTCCCCTAATCCTAACCCGTACGCTCACACTAACCCGCGCGCTCACATGTACGCTCCCCCTAAACCGTTGTCGTACCCTCACCTGGACCCTAAACCGTCCCCGTCCCCTAACCCTAAACCTAGCCCGAACCCTAAACCTAACCCTTCCCCGAAGCCTTCCCCTCACACTTCCCCTAATCCTAACCCGTACGCTCACACTAACCCGCGCTCTCACACGTACGCTCCCCCTAAACCGTTGTCGTACCCTCACCTGGACCCTAAACCGTCCCCGTCCCCTAACCCTAACCCTAGCCCGAACCCTAACCCTAAACCTTCCCCAAAGCCTTCCCCTCACCCGTCCCCTAATCCTAACCCGTACGCTCACACTATCCAGTCCGCTCACCCGTACGCTGCCCCTAAACCGTTGTCGTACCCACACCTGGACCCTAAACCGTCCCCATCCCCTAACCCTAAACCTAGCCCGAACCCTAACCCTAACCCGTCCCCGAAGCCTTCCACTCACCCATCCCCTAATCCTAACCCGTACGCTCACACTAACCCGTGCCCTCACAGGTACGCTCCACCTAAACCGTTTTCGTACCCTCACCTTGACCCTAAACCGTCCCCATCCCCTAACCCTAATCCTAGCCCGAACCCTAACCCTAACCCTTCCCCGAAGCCTTCCCCTCACCCGTCCCCTAATCCTAACCCGTACGCTCACACTAACCCGCGCCCTCACACTTACGCTCCCCCTAAACCGTTGTTGTACACTCACCTGGACCCTAAACCGTCCCCGTCCCCTAACCCTAACCCTAGCCCGAACCCTAACACTAAACCTTCCCCGAAGCCTTCCCCTCACCCGTCCCCTAATCCTAACCCGTACGCTCACAGTAACCCATGCCCTCACACGTACGCTACCCCTAAACCGTTGTCGTACCCTCACCTGGACCCTAAATCGTCCCCGTCCCCTAACCCTAACCCTAGCCCGAACCCTAACCCCAACACTTCCCCGAAGCCTTCCCCTCACCCGTCCCCTAATCCTAACCCGTACGCTCACATTAACCCGCGCCCTAACACGTACGCTCCCCCTATACCGTTGTCGTACCCTCACCTGGACCCTAAACTGTCCCTGTCCCCTAACCCTAACCCTAGCCCGAACCCTAAACCTAACCCTTCCCCGAAGCCTTCCCCTCACCCGTCCCCTAATCCTAACCCGTACGCTCAAACTAAACAGCCCGCTCACACGTACGCTGCCCCTAAAGCGTTGTGGTACCCTCACCTAGACCCTAAACCGTCCCCGTCCCCTAACCCTAACCCTAGCCCGAACACTAAACATAAACCTTCCCCGAAGCCTTCCACTCACCCGTCCCCAAATCCTAAACCGTACGCTCACACTAACCCACACCCTCACACGTACGCTCCCCCTAAACCGTTGTCGTACCCTCACCTGGACCCTAAACCGTCCCCGTCCCCTAACCCTAACCCTAGCCCGAACCCTACCCTAACCCTTCCCCAAAACCTTCCCCTCACCCGTCCCCTAATCCTAACCCGTACGCTCACACTAACCCGCGCCGTCACACGTACGCTACCCCTAAACCGTTGTCGTACCCTCACTGGACCCTAAACCGTCGCCGTCCCCTAACACTAAAACTAGCCCGAACCCTAACCCTAACACTTTCCCGAAGCCTTCCCCTCCCCCGTCCTCTAATCCTAATCCGTATGCTCACACTAACCCACGCCCTCACACGTATGCTCGCCCTAAACCTTTGTCGTACCCTCACCTGCAACCTAAACCGTCTCCGTCCCCTAACCCTAACCCTAGCCCGAAACCTAAACCTAACCCTTCCCCGAAGCCTTCCCCTCACCCGTCCCCTAATCCTATCCCGTACGCTCACACTAACCCGCGCCCTCACACGTACGCTCCCCCTAAACCGTTGTCGTACCCTCACCTGGTCCCTAAACCGTCCCCGTCCCCTAACCCTAACCCTAGCCCGAACCCTAACCCTAACCCTTCCCCGAAGCCTTCCCCTCACCTGTCCCCTAATCCTAGCCCGTACGGTCACACGAACGCGCGCCCTCACACGTACTCTCCCCCTAAACCGTTGTCGTACCCTCACCTGGAACCTAAACCTTCCCCTTCCCTAACCCTAACCCTAGCCCCAACCCTAACCCTAACACTTCCCCGAAGCCTTCCCCTCACCCGTCCCCTAATCCTAACCCGTACGCTCACATTAACCTGCGCCCTCAAACGTTCGCTCCCCCTAAACCGTCGTCGTACCCTCAACTGGACCCTAAACCGTCCCCGTCCCCTACCCTAACCCTAGACCGAACCCTAAACCTAACCCTTCCTCGAAGCCTACCCCTCACCCTACCCCTAATCCTAATCCATACGCCCACACTAACCCGTGCCCTCACACGTACGCTCCCCCTAAACCGCTGTCGTACCCTCAGCTGGACCCTAAACCGTCCCCGTCCCCTAACCCTAACCCTAGCCCGAACCCTAACCCTAACCCTTCCCCAAAGCCTTCCCCTCACCCGTCCCCTAATCCTAACCCGTACGCTCACACTAACCCACGCCCTCACACGTACGCTACCCCTAAACCGTTGTTGTACCCTCACTGGACCCTAAACCGACACCGACCCCTAAACTTAACCCTAGCCCGAACCCTAACCCTAACACTTTCCCGAAGCCTTCCCCTCACCCGTCCCCAAATCCTAACCCGTACGCTCACACTAACCCGCGCCCTCACACGTACGCTCCCCCTAAACCGTTGTCGTACCCTCACGTTGACCCTAAACCGTCTCCGTCCCCTAACCCTAACCCTAGCCCGAAAACTAAACCTAACACTTCCCTGAAGCCTTCCCCTCACCCGTCCCCTAATCCTAACCCGTACGCTCACACTAACCCACGCTCTCACACGTACGCTACCCCTAAACCGTTGTTGTACCCTCACCTGGTCCCTAAACCGTCCCCGTCCCCTAACCCTTACCCTAGCCTGAACCCTAACCCTAAACCCTCCCCGAAGCCTTCCCCTCACCCGTCCCCTAATCCTAACCCGTACGCTCACACTAACCCGCGCCCTCACACGTACGCTACCCCTAAACCGTTGTCGTACCCTCACTGGACCCTAAACCATCCCCGTCCCCTAACCCTAACCCTAGCCCGAACCCTAACCCTAACACTTACCTGAAGCCTTCCCCTCACCCGTGCCCTAATCCTAACCCGTACGCTCACACTAACCCGCGCCCTCACACGTACGCTCCCCGTAAACCGTTGTCGTACCCTCAACTGGACCCTAAACCGTCCCCGTCCCTTAACCATAACCCTAGCCCGAACCCTAACCCTAACCCTTCCCCGAAGCCTTCCCCTCACACGTCCCCAAATCCTAACCCGTACGCGCACACTAACCCACACCCTCACACGTAGGATCCCCCTAAACCGTTGTCGTACCCTCACCTGGACCCTAAACCGTCCCCATCCCCTAACCCTAACCCTAGCCCGAATCCTAACCCTAACACTTACCCGAAGCCTTCCCCTCACCCGTCCCCTAATCCGAATCCGTACGCTCACACTAACCCGCGCCCTCACACGTACGCTCCCCCTAAACTGTTGTCGTACCCTTACCTGGACCCTAAACCGTCCCCATCACCTAACCCTATCCCTAGCCCGAACCATAACCCTAACCCTTCCCAGAAGCCTTCCCCTCACCCATCCCCGAATCCTAACCCGTTCGCTCACACTATCCAGCCCGCTCACACGTACGCTGCCCCTAAAGCGTTGTCGTACCCACATCTGGACCCTAAACCGTCCTCATCCCCTAACCCTAAACCTAGCCCGAACCCTAACTCTAACCCGTCCCCGAAGCCTTCCCCTCACCCGTCCCCTAATCCTTTCCCGTACGCTCACACTAACCCGCGCCCTCACACGTACGCTCCCCCTAAACCGTTGTCGTACCCTCACCTGGTCCCTAAACCGTCCCCGTCCCCTAACCCTAACCCAGGCCCGAACCCTAACCCTAAGCCTTCCCCGAAGCCTTCCCCTCACCCGTCCCCTAATCCTAACCCGTACGATCACACTAACCCACGCCCTCACACGTACGCTCCCCCTAAACCATTGTCGTACAATCACCTGGAACCTAAACCGTCCCCGTGCCCTAACCCTAACCCTAGCCCGAACCTTAACCCTAACCCTTCCCCGAAGCCTTCCCCTCACCAGTCCCCTAATCCTAATCCGTACGCTCACACTAACCCGTACCCTCACACGTACGCTCCCCTAAACCGTTGTCGTACCCCCACCTGCACCCTAAACCGTCCCCGTCCCCTAAACCTAACCCTAGCCCGAACCCTAACCCGAACCCTTCCCCGAAGCCTTCCCCTCACCCATCCCCTAATCCTAACCCGTAAGCTCACACTAACCCGCGCCCTCACACGTACGCTCCCCCTAAACCGTTGTCGTACCCTCACCTGGACCCTAAACCGTCCCCGTCCCCTAACCCTAACCGTAGCCCGAACCCTAACACTAAACCTTCCCCGAAGCCTTCCCCTCACCCGTCCCCTAATCCTAACCCGTACGCTCACACTAACCCACGCCCTCACACGTACGCTCCCCCTAAACCGTTGTCGTACACTCACTTGGACGCTAAACCGTCCCCGTCCCCTAACCCTAACCCTAGCCCGAACCCTAACCCTAACCCTTCCCCGAAGTCTACCCCTCAGCCGTCCCCTAATCCTAATCCGTACGCTCACACTAACCCGTGCCCTCACACGTACGCTCCCCCTAAACCGTTGTCGTACCCTCACCGGGACCCTAAACCGTCCCCGTCCCCTAACCCTAACCCTAGTCCGAACCCTAACCCTAACACTTCCGCGAAGCCTTCCCGTCACCCGTGCCCTATTCCTAACCCGACGCTCACACTAACCCACGCCCTCACACGTACGCTCCCCCTAAACCGTTGTCGTACCCTCACCTGGACCCTAAACCGTCCCTGTCCCCTAACCCTAACCCTAGCCCGAAGCCTAAACCTAAACCTTCACCGAAGCCTTGCCCTCACCCGTCCCCTAATCGTAGCCCGTACGCTTACACTAACCTTTGCCCTCACACGTACGCTCCCCCTAAACCGTTCTCGTAACCTCACCTGGACCCTAAACCATCCCCATCCCCTAACCCTAACCTCAGCCCGAACCCTAAACCTAACCCTTACCCGAAGCCTTTCCCTCACCCGTCCCCTAATCCTAACCCGTACGCTCACACTAACCCGCGCCCTCACATGTACGCTCCCGCTAAACCGTTGTCGTACCCTCACCTGGACCCTAAGCCGTCGCCGTCCTCTAAACCTAACCCTAGCCCGAACCCTAACCCTTCCCCGAAGCCTTCCCCTCACCCGTGCCCTAAATCTAACCCGTACGCTCACACTAACCCGCGCCCTCACATGTACACTCCCCCTAAACCGTTGTCGTACCCTCACCTTGACCCTATACCCTCCCCGTCCCCTAACCCTAACCCTAGCCTGAACCCTAACCCTAACACTTCCCCGAAGCCTTCCCCTCACCCGTCCCCTAATCCTAACCCGTACGCTCACACTAAACCGCGCGCTCACACGTACGCTAACCCTAAAGCGTTGTCGTACCCTCACCTGGACCCTAAAACATCCCAGTCCCCTAACCCTAACCCCAGCCCGAACCCTAAACCTAACGCTTCCCCGAAGCCTTCCCTTCACCCGTCCCCTAATCCTAACCCGTACGCTCACACTAACCCACGCCATCACACGTACGGTCCCGCTAAACCGTTGTCATACACTCACCTGGACACTAAAGCGTCCCCTTCCCCTAACCCTAACCCTAGCCCGAACCCTAACCCTAACACTTCCCTGAAGCCTTCCCCTCACACGTCCCCTAATCCTAACCCGTACGCTCACTCTAACCCGCGCCCTCACACGTACCCTCCCCCTAAAGCGTTGTCATACCCTCACCTTGACCCTAAACCGTCCCCGTCACCTAACCCTAACCCTAGCCCGAACCCTAACCCTAACCCTTCCCCGAAGCCTTCCCCTCACCCGTCCCCTAATCCTTACCCGTACGCTCACACTAACCCGCGCCCTCACACGTACGCTCCCCCTAAAGCGTTGTCGTAACCTCACCTGGACCCTAAACCGTCCCCGTCCCCGTCCCCTAACCCTAGCCCGAAAGATAAACCTAAACCTTCCCCGAAGCCTTCCCCTCACCCGTCCCCTAATCCTAACCCGTACACTCACACTAACCCGCGCCCTCACACGTACCCTCCCCCTAAACCGTTGTCCTACCCTCACCTGGACCCTAAACCGTCCCCGTCCCCTAACCCTAACCCTAGCCCGAACCCTAACCCTAACCCTTACCCGAAGCCTTTCCCTCACCCGTCCCCTAATCTTAACCCATATGCTCACACTAACCCACGCCCTCACATGTACGCTCCCCCTAAAGAATTGTCGTACCCTCACCTGGACCCTAAACCGTCCCCGTCTCTTAACCCTATCCTTAGCCCGAACCATAACCCTAACCCTTCCCCGAAGCCTTCCCCTCACCCGTCCCCTAAATCTAACCCGTACGCTCACATTAACCCACGCCCTCAAACGTACACTCCCCCTAAACCGTTGTCATACCCTCACCTTGACCCTAAACCGTCCCCGTCCCCTAACCCTAACCCTACCCCGAACCTTAACTGTAACCCTTCCCCGAAACCTTCACCTCACCCGTCCCATAACCCTAATCCGTACGCTTACACTAACCCGCGCCCTCACACGTATGCTCCCCCTAAACCATTGTCGTACCCTCACCTGGACCCTAAATCCTCCCCGTCCCCTAACCCTAACCCTAGCCGAAACCCTAAACCTAACCCTTCCCCGAAGCCTTCCCCTCACCCGTCCCCTAATCCTAACCCGTACGCTGACACTAACCCGCGCCCTCACACGTACGCTCCCCCTCAACCATTGTCGTACCCTCACCTGGACCCTATACCGTCCCCGTCCCCTAACCCTAACCCTAGCCCGAACCCTAACCCTAACCCTTCCCCGAAGCCTTCGCCTCACCCGTCCCCTAATCCTTACCCGTACGCTCACACTAACCAGTGCCCTCACACGTACGCTCCCCCTAAAGTGTTGTCGTACCCTCACCTGGACCCTAAACCGTCCCCGTCCCCTAACCCTAACCCTAGCCCGAACCCTAACCGTAACCCTTCCCCGAAGACTTCCCCTCACCCGTCCCCTAATCCTAACCCGTACGCTCACACTAACCCGCACCCTCACACGTACGCTCCCCCGAAACCGTTGTCGTACCCTCACCTGGACCCTAAACCCTCCCTGTCCCCTAACCCTAACCCTAGCGCAAACCCTAACCCTAACTCTTCCCAGAAGCCTTCCCCTCACCCGTCCCCTAATCCTAACCCGTACGCTCACACTAACCCGCGCCCTCACACGTACGCTCCCCCTAAACCGTTGTCGTACCCTCATCTGGACCCTAAACCGTCCCCATCCCCTAAACCTAACCCTAGCACGAACCCTAACCCTAACTCTTCCCCGAAGTCTTCCCCTCACCCGTCCCCTAATCCTAACCCGTACGCGCACACTAACCCGCGCCCTCACACGTACGCTTGCTGTAAACCTTTGTCGTACCCTCAACTGGACCCTAAACCGTCCCCGTCCCCTAACCCTAACACTAGCCCGAACCCTAACCCTAACCCTTCCCCGAAGCCTTCCCCTCACCCGTTCCCTAATCCTAACCCGTACCCTCACACTAACCCACGCTCTCACACGTACGCACCCCCTAAACCGTTGTCGAACCCTCACCTGGATCCCAAACCGTCCCCGTCCCCGTCCACTAACCCTAGCCCGATCCCTAACCATAACCCTTCCCCGAAGCCTTCCCCTCACCCGTCCCCTAATCCTAACCCGTATGCTCACACTAACCCGCGCCCTCACACGTACGCTCCCCCTAAACCGTTGTCGTACTCTCATCTGGACCCTAAACCGTCCCCATGCCCTAACTCTAAACCTAGCCCGTCCCCTAACCGTAACCCTTCCCCGAAGCCTTCCCGTCACCCGTCCCCTAATCCCATCCCGTACCCTCACACTAACCCGCGCCCTCACACGTACGCTCCTCTTAAACCGTTGTGCTACCCTCACCTGGACCCTAAACCGTCCCCGTCCCCTAACCCTAACCCTAGCCCGAACCCTAACCCTAACCCTTCCTCGAAGCCTTCCCCTCACCCGTCCCCTAATCCTAACCCGTATGCTCACACTAACCCGCGCCCTCACATGTACGCTCGCCCTAAAGCATTTTCGTACCCTCACCTGGACCCTAAACCATCCCCGTCTCTTAACCCTATCCTTAGCCCGAACCCTAACTCTAACCCTTCCGCGAAGCATTCCCCTCACCCGTCCCCTAATCCTAACCCGTACGCTCACACTAACCCACGCCCTCACACGTACACTCCCCCTAAAGCGTTGTCGTACCCTCACCTTGACCCTAAACCGTCCCCGTCCCCTAAACCTAACCCTAGCCCGAACCCTAACCCTAACCCTTCCCCGAAGCCTTCCCCTCACCCGTCCGCTAATCGTAACCCGTACGCTCAGCCTAACCCGCGCCCTCACACGTACGCTCCCCCTAAACCGTTGTCGTACACTCACCTGGACCCTAAACTGTCCCCTTCCCCTAACCCTAACCCTAGCCCGAACCCTAACCCTAACCCTTCCCCGAAGCCTACCCCTCAGCCGTCCCCTAAATCTAACCCGTACGCTCACACTAACCCACGCCCTCACACGTTCACTCCCCCTAAACCGTTGTCGTACCCTCACCGTGACCCTAAACCGTCCCCGTACCCTAACACTAACCCTAGCCCGAACCCTAACCCTAACCCTTCCCCGAAGCCTTCCCCTCACCCGTCCTCTAATCCTAACCTGTACGCTAACGCTAACCCACACCCTCACATGTACACACCCCCAAAGCGTTGTCGTACCCTCACCTGGACACTAAACCGTCCCCGTCTCCTAACTCTAACCCTATCGCGAACCCTAACCCTAACACTTCCCCGAAGCCTGACTCTCACCCGTCGCCTAAACCTAAACTGTACGCTCTCGCTAAACAGCGCCCTCACACGTACGCTCCCCCTAATGCATTGTCGTACCCTCACCTGGACCCTAAACCGTCCCCATCCCCTAACCCTAACCCTAGCCCGAACCCTAACCCTAACACTTTCCCGAATCCTTCCCCTCACCTGTCCCCTAATCCTAACCCGTACGCTCACACTAACCCGCGCCCTCACACGTACGCTCCCCCTGAAGCGTTGTCGTACCCTCATCTGGACCCTAAACCATCCCCGTACCCTAACCCTAACCCTAGCCCGAAACCTAAACCTAACCGTTCCCCGAAGCCTTCCCCTCACCTGTCCCCTAATCCTAACCCGTATGATCACACTAACCCGCGCCCTCAGACGTACACTCCCCCTAAATCGTTGTCATACCCTCACCTGGAATCTAAACCGTCCCCGTCCCCTAACCCTAACCATAGCCCGAAACCTAACACTTCCCCGAAGCCTTCCCCTCACCCGTCCCCTAATCCTAACCCGTACGCTGACACTAACCCGCGCCCTCACACGTACGCTCCCCCTAAACCATTGTCGTACCCTCACCTGGACGCTATACCGTCCCCGTCCCCTAACCCTAACCCTAGCCCGAACCCTAACCCTAACTCTTCCACGAAGTCTTCCCCTCACCCGTCCCCTTATCCTAACCCGTACGTGCACACTAACCCGCGCCCTCACATGTACACTCGTCGTAAACCTTTGTCGTACCCTCACCAGGACCCTAAAGCGTCCCCGTTCCCTAACCCTAACCCTAGCCCGAACCCTAACCCTAACCCTTCCCCGAAGCCTTCCCCTCACCCGTCCCCTAATCCTAACCCCTATGCTCACGCTAACCCACGCCCTCACACGTACTCTCCCCATAAAGCGTTGTCGTACCCTCACCTGGACCCTAAACCGTCCCCATGCCCTAACTCTAAACCTAGCCCGTCCCCTAACCGTAACCCTTCCACGAAGCCTTCCCCTCACCCGTCCCCTAATCCCATCCCGTACCCTCACACTAACCCGCGCCCTCACATGTACGCTCCCCTTAAACCTTTGTCGTACTCTCACCTGGACCCTAAATCATCCCCGTCCCCTAACCCTAACCCTAGCCCGAACCCTAACCCTTCCCCGAAGCCTTCCCCTCACCCTTCCCCTAAATCTAACCCTTACGCTCACACTAACCCGTGCCCTCACACGTACGCTCCCCCTAAAGCGTTGTCGTACCCTCACCTTGACCCTAAACCGTCCCCGTCCCGTAACCGTAACCCTAGCCCGAACCCTAACCCTAACCCTTCCCTGAAGACTTCCCCTCACCCGTCCCCTAATCCTAACCCTTACGGTCACACTAACCCACGCCCACACACGTATGCTCCCCCTAAAGCGTTGTCGTACCCTCACCTGGACCCTAAACCGTCCCCATCCCCTAACCCTAAACCTAGCCCGAACCCTAACCCTAACCCTTCCCCGAAGCCTTCCCCTACCCGTCCCCTAATCCTAACCAGTACGCTCACACTAACCCGCGCCCTCACACGTACGCTCCCCCTAAACCGTTGTCCTACCCTCACTTGGACCCTAAACCGTCCCCGTCCCCTAACCCTAACCCTAGCCCGAACCCTAACCCTAACCCTTCCCCGAAGCCTTCCCCTCACCCGTCCCCTAATCCTAACCCGTATGCTCACACTAACCCGCGCCGTCACATGTACGCTCGCCCTAAAGCATTGTCGTACCCTCACCTGGACCCTAAACCGTCCCCGTCTCTTAACCCTATACTTAGCCCGAACCCTAACCCTAACCCTTCCGCGAAGCCTTCCCCTTACCCGTCCCCTAATCCTAACCCGTACGCTCACACTAACCCGCGCCCTCACACGTACACTCCCACTATATCGTTGTCGTACCCTCACCGGGATCCTAAACCGTCCCCGTCCCCTAACCCTAACCCTAGCCCGAAACCTAACCCTTCCCCGAAGCCTTCCCCACACCCGTCCCCTAAATCTAACCCGTACGCTCACACTAACCCGCGCCCTCACACGTACACTCCCCCTAAACCGTTGTCGTACCCTCACCGTGACCCTAAACCTTCCCCGTACCCTAACCCTAACCCTAGCCCGAACCCTAACCCTAACCCTTCCCCGAAGCCTTCCCCTCACCCGTCCCCTAATCCTAACCCGTACGCTCACACTAACCCGCGCCCTCACACGTACGCTCCCCCTGAACCGTTGTCGTACCCTCATCTGGATCGTAAACCGTCCCCGTCCCTTAACCCTAACCCTTCCCCGAAGCCTTCCCCTCACCCTTCCTCTAATCCTAACCCGTATGCTAACGCTAACCCACACCCTCACATGTACGCTCCACCAAAGTGTTGTCGTACCCTCACCTGGACACTAAACCGTCCCCGTCTCCTAACTCTAACCCTACCGCGAACCCTAACCCTAACCCTTCCCCGAAGCCTGACTGTCAACCGTCGCCTAATCCTAACCTGTACGCTCACGCTAAACCGCGCCCTCACACGTACGCTCCCCCTAAAGCATTGTCTTACCCTCACCTGGACCCTAAACCGTCCCCGTCCCCTAACCCTAACCCTAGCCCGAACGCTAACCCTAACCCTTCCCCAACCCGTCCCCTAATCCTAAACTGTACGCTCACACTAAACCACGCCCTCACATAAACGCTCCCCCTAAAGCGTTGTCGTACCCTCACTTGGACCCTAAACCGTCCCCGTCCCCTAACCCTAACCGTAGCCCGAACCCTAAACCTAACCCCTCCCCGAAGCCTTCCCCTCTCCCGTCCCCTAAATCTAACCCTTACGCTCACACTCACCCATGCCCTCACACGTACACTCCCCCTAAAGCGTTGTCGTACCCTCACCTTGACCCTAAACCGTCCCCGTCCCCTAAACGTAACCCTAGCCCGAACTCTAACCCTAACCCTTCCCCGAAGCCTTCCCCTCACCCGTCCCCAATCCTAACCCGTACGCTCACACTAACCCATGCCCTCACACGTACCCTCCCCCTAAAGCGTTGTCATACCCTCACCTGGACCCTAAACAGTCCCCGTTCCCTAACCCTAACCCTAGCCCGAACCCTAACCCTAACACTTCCCCGAAGTCTTCCCCTCACCCGTCCCCTAATCCTAAACCGTACGCGCACACTAACCCGCGCCCTCACACGTAGGCTCCCCGTAAACCGTTGTCGTACCCTCACCTGGACCCTAAACCGTCCCCGTCCCCTAACCCTAACCCTAGCCCGAACCCTAACCCTATCCCTTCCCCAACCCGTCCCCTAATCCTAACCCGTACGCTCACACTAACCCACGCCCTCACAGGTACTCTCCCCCGAAACCGTTGTCGTACCCTCACCTGGACCCTAAACCGTCCCCATAACCTAACTCTAACCCTAGCCCGAACCCTAACCGTAAGCCTTCCCCAAAGCTTTCCCCTCATCCGTCCCCTAATCCCATCCCGTACCCTCACAGTAACCCGCGCCCTCACACGTACGCTCCCCTTAAACCTTTGTCATACTCTCACCTGGACCCTAAACCGTCCCCGTCCCCTAACCCTAACCCTACCCCGAACCCTAACCCTAACCCTTCCCCGAAGCCTTCCCCTCACCCGTCCCCTAATCCTTAACCGTACGCTCACACTAACCCGCGCCCTCACACATACGCTCCCCCTAAACCGTTGTCGTACCCTCACCTGGACCCTAAACCGTCCCCGTCCCCTAACCCTAACCCTAGACCGAACCCTAACCCTAACCCTTCCCCGAAGCCTTACCTTCACCCGTCCCCTAATCCTAACCCGTACGCTCACACTAACCCGCGCCCTCACACGTTCACTCCCCCTAAACCATTGTCGTACCCTCACCTGGACCCTAAACCGCCCCATCCCCTAACCCTAACCCTAGCCCGAACACTAATCCTAACACTTCCCCAAGGCCTTCCCCTCACCCGTCCCCTAATCCTAACCCGTACGCTCACACTAACCCGCGCCCTCACACGTACTCTCCCCCTAAATCGTTGTCGTACCCTCACATGGACCATAAACCGTCCCCGTCCCCTAACCCTAACCCTAGCCCGAACCCTAACCCTAACACTTCCCTGAAGCCTTCCCCTCACCCGTCCCCTAATCCGAACCCGTATGCTCACACTAACCCGCGCCCTCACACGTACCCTTCCCCTAAAGCATTGTCATACCCTCACCTGGACCCTAAACCGTCCACGTCCCCTAACCCTTATCCTAGCCCGAACCCTAACCCTAACCCTTCCCCGAAGCCTTCCCCTCACCCGTCCCCTAATCCTAACCTGTACGCTCACACTAACCCGCGCCCTCAAACGTACCCTCCCCCTAAAGCGTTGTCATACCCTCACCTGGATCCTAAATCGTCCCCGTCCCCTAACCCTAACCCTAGCCCGAACCCTAACCCTTCCCCGAAGCCTTCCCCTCACCCGTCCCCTAAATCTAACCCTTACGCTCACACTCACCCGCGCCCTCACACGTACGCTCCCCCTAAAGCGTTGTCGTACCCTCACCGGGACCCTAAACCATCCCTGTCCCCTAACCCTAACCCTAGACCGAACCCTAACCCTAACCTTTCCCCGAAGCCTTCCCCTCACCCGTCCCCTAATCCTAACCCGTACGCTCACATTAACCCGCGCCCTCACATGTACGCTCCCCCTAAACCGTTGTCATACCCTCACCTGGACCCTAAACCGTCCCGGTCCCCTAACCTTGACCCTAGCCCGAACCCTAACCCTAACACTTCCCTGAAGCCTTCCCCTCACCCGTCCCCTAATCCTAACCCGTACGTTCACAAAAACCCGCGCCCTCACACGTACCCTCCCCCTAAACAGTTGTCATACCCTCACCTGGACCCTAAACCGTCCCCGTCCCCTAAACCTAACCCTAGCCCGAACCCTAACCCTTACCTGAAGCTTTCCCCTCACCCTTCCCCTAATCCTAACCCATACGCTCACACTAACCCTCACGCTCACACGTACGCTCCCCGTAAACCGTTGTCGTACCCTCACCTGGACCCTAAACCGTCCCCGTCCCTTAACCGTAACCCTAGCCCGAAACCTAACCCTAACCCTTCCCCGAAGCCTTCCCCTCAGCCCTCCCCTAATCCTAACCCGTACGCTCAAACTAACCCACGCCCTCACAAGTACGCTCCCCCTAAACGGTTGTCGTACCCTCACCTGCACCCTAAACCGTCCCCTTCCCCTAACCCTAACCGTAGCCCGAACCCTAACCCTAAACCTTCCCCGAAGCCTTCCCCTCACCCATCCCCTAATCCTAACCCGTACGCTCAACTTAACCCGCGCCCTCACACGTATGCTCCCCCTAAAGCGTTGTCGTACCCTCACCTGGACCATAAACCATCCCCGTCCCCTAACCCTAACCATAGCCCGAACCCTAACCCTAAACCTTCCCCGAAGCCTTCCCCTCACCCATCCCCTAATCCTAACCCGTACGCTCACACTAACCCGCGCCCTCACACGTACGCTCCCCCTAAACCATTGTCGTACCCTCACCTGGACCCTAAACCGTCCCCGTCCCCTAACCCTAACCATAGCCCGAACCCTAACCCTAACTCTTCCCCGAAGCCTTCCCCTCACACGTCCCCTAATCCTAACCCGTACGCTCACACTAACCCACGCCCTCACACGTACGCTCGCCCTAAACCGTTGTCATACCCTCACCTTGACCCTAAACTGTCCCCGTCCCCTAACCCTAACCCTAGTCCGAACCCTAACCCTAACACTTCCCAAAAGCCTTAACCTCACCCGTCCCCTAATCCTAACCCGTACGCTCACACTAACCCGCGCCCTCACACGTGCGCTCCCCCTAAACCGTTGTCGTACCCTCACCTGGACCCTAAACCGTGCCCATCCCCGTCCCCTAAACCTAGCCCAAACCCTAACCCTTCCCTGAAGTCTTCTCCTCACCCGTCCCCCAATCCTAACCCATACGCTCACACTAACCCTCACGCTCACACGTACGCTCCCCCTACACCGTTGTCGTAACCTTACCTGGACCCTAAACCGTCCCCGTCCCCTAACCCTAATCCTAGCCCGAACCCTAACCCTAACCCTTCCCCGAAGCCTTCCCCTCACCCGTCCCCTATTCCTAACCCGTACGCTCACACTAACCGGCGTCCTCACACTTACGCTCCCCCTAAACCTTTGTCGTACCCTCAACTGGACCCTAAACCGTCCCCGTCCCCTAACCCTAAGTCTAGCCCGAACCCTAACCCTAACCCTTCCCCGAAGCCTTCCCCTCACCCGTCCCATAATCCTAACCCGTACGCTCAAACTAACCCGCGCCCTCACACGTACACTCCTCCTAAACCGTTGTCGTACCCTCACCTGGACCCTAAACCGTCCCCGTCCCCTAACCCTAAACCGAAACCTAAGCCTAACATTTCCCCGAACCCTGACCCAACACGTCCCCTAATCCTAACCCGTACGCTCACGCTAATCCACGCCCTCACACTTACGCTACACCTAAAGCGTTGTTGTACACTCAGCTGGACACTAAACCGTCCCCATACCCTAAACCTAACCCTAGCCCGAACCCTAACCCTAACACTTCCCTGAATCCTGACCCTCACCCGTCCCCGAATCCTAACCCGTACGCTCACACTAACCCGCGCCCTCACACGTACACTCCCCCTAAACTGTTGTCGTACCCTCACCTGGACCCTAAACTGTCCCCGTCCCCTAACCCTAACCCTAGCCCGAACCCTAACCCTAACCCTTCCCCGAAGCCTTCCCCTCACCCGTCCCCTAATCCTAACCCGTACGCTCAAACTAACCCAGGCCCTCACACGTTCGCTCCCCCAAAAGCGTTGTCGTACCCTCACCTGGACCCTAAACCATCCCCTTCCCCTAACCCTAACCCTAGACCGAAATCTAAGCCTAACACTTCCCCGAAGCCTGACCCAACACGTCCCCTAATCCTAACCCGTACGCTAACGCTAATCAGCGCCTTCACACGTATGCTAAACCTAAAGCGTTGTCGTACCCTCACCTGGACCCTAAACCGTCACCTTCCCCTAAACCTAACCCTAGCCTGAACCCTAACCCTAACGAATCTCCGAAGCCTGAAACTCACCCGTCCCCTAATCTTAATCCGTACGCTAACACTAACACGCGCCCTCACACGTACGCTCCATCTAAAGCGTTGTCGTACCCTCACCTGGACCCTAAACCGTCCCCGTCCCCTAACCCTAACCCTAGCCCGAACACTAACCCTAACACTTCCCCGAAACCTGACCCTCACCCGTCCCCTAATCCTCACCCGTACGCTAACACTAACCCGCGCCCTCACACGTACACTCCCCCTAAAGCATTGTCGTACCCTCACCTGGACCCTAAACCGTCCTCGTCCCCTAACCCTAACCCTAGCCCGAACCCTAATGCTAAACCTTCCCCGAGCCTGACCCTCACCCATCCCCTAATCCTAACCCATACGCTAACACTAACCCGCGCTCTCACTCATACGTTACCATAAAGCGTTGTCGTCCCCTCACCTGGACCCTAAACCGTCCCCGTCCCCTATCACTAACCCTAGCCCGAACCCTAAACCGAACACTTCCCTGAAGCCAGGCCCTCACCCGTCCCCTAATCCTCACTCGTACGCAAACACTAACCGGCGCCCTCACACATACCCTCCCCATAAAGCGTTGTCATACCCTCACCTGGACCCTAAACCGTCCCCGTCCCCTAACCCTAACCCTAGGCCGAACCCTAACCCTAACACTTCCCCGAATCCTGACACTCACCCGTCCCATAATCCTAACCCGTACGCTAACACTAACCCGCGCTCTCACACGTACGCTCCCCCTAAAGCGTTCTCGTAACCTCACATGATCCCTAAACCGTCCCGGTCCCCTAACCTTAACCCTAGCCTGATCCCTAACCCTAACCCTTCCCCGAAGCCTGACCCTCACCTGTCCCCTAATCCTAACCTGTACGCTAAGACTGACATGCGCCCTCACAAGTACGCTACCCCTGAAGCGTTGTCATACCCTAACCTGGACCCTCAACCGTCCCAGTCCCCGTCCCCTAACCCTAGCCCGAAACCTAACCCTAACACTTCCCCGAATCCTGACCCTCACCCGTCCTCTAATCCTAAACCGTACGCTAACACTAACCCGCGCCCTCACACGTATGCTCACGCTAAAGCGTTGTCGTACCCTCACCTGGACCCTAAACCGTCCCAGTCCCCTAACCCTAAACCTAGCCCGATCCCTAACCCTAACCCTTCCCCGAAGCCTGACCCTCACCTGTCCCCTAATCCTCACAAGTACGCTAACACTGACCCGCGCTCTCACAACTACGCTACCCCTAAAGCGTTGTCATACCCTCACCTGGACCCTCAACCTTCCCCGTCCCCTAACCCTAAACCTAGGACGAACCATAACCCTAACCCTTAAACGAAACCTGACCCTCACCCGTCCCCTAATCCTAACCCGTACGCTAACACTCACCCACGCCCTCACACGTACGCTCCCCCTAAAGCGTTGTCGTACCCTCACCTGGACCCTAAACCGTCCCCGTCCCCTAACCCTAACCCTAGACTGAACCCTAACCCTAAACCTTCCCTGAATCCTGACCCTCAACGGTCCCCTAATCCTAACCCGTACGCTCACACTAACCCGCGACCTCACACGTACGTTTCCCCTAAAGCATTGTCGTACCCTCACCTGGATCCTAAACCGTCCCCGTCCCCTAACCCTAACCCTAGCCCGAACCATACCCCTAACCGTTCCCCGAAGCCTGACCCACACCCGTACCCTAATCCTATCACGTACGCTCACATTAACCAGCGCCCTCACACGTACGCTCCCCCTAAACCGTTGTCGTACCCTCACCTGGACCCTAAACCGTCCCCGTCCCCTAACCCTAACCGTAGCCCGAACCCTAACACTTCCGTGAAGCCTTCCCCTCATCCGTCCCCTAATCCTAACCGATACGCTCACACTAACCCTCACGCTAACACGTACGCTGCCCCTAAACCGTTGTCGTACCCTCACCTGGACCCTAAACCGTCCCCGTCCCCTAACCCTAACCCTAGCCCGAACCCTAACCCTAACACTTCCCCAAAGCCTTCCCCTCACCCGTCCCCTAATCCTAACGCGTACGCTCACACTAACCCGCGCCCTCACACGTGCGCTCCCCCTAAACCGTTGTCGTACCCTAACCTGGACCCTAAATCGTCCCCGTCGCCTAACCCTAACCATAGCCCGAACCCTAACCCTAACCATTCCCCGAAGCCTGACCCTCAACCGTCCCCTAATCTTAACCAGTACGCTCACACTAACCCGCGCCCTCACACGTACGCTCCCCCTAAACCATTGTCGTACCCTCACCTGGACACTAAACCGTCCCATAACCCTAACCCTAACCCTAGCCCGAACCCTAACCCTAAACCTTCCCCGAAGCCTTCCCCTCACCCGTCCCCTAATCCTAACCTGTACGCTCACACTAACCCGCGCCCTCACACGTACGCTCCCCCTAAACCGTTGTCGTACCCTCACCTGGACCCTAAACCGTCCCCGTCCCCTAACCCTAACCCTAGCCGGAACTCTAAACCTAACCCTTCCCCGAAGACTTCCCCTCACCCGTCCCCTAATCCTAACCCGTACGCTCACACTAACCCGCGCCCTCACACGTACGCTCCCACTAAACCGTTGTCGTACCCTCACCTGGACCCTAAACCGTGCCCATCCCCGTCCCCTAAACCTAGCCCAAACCCTAACCCTTCCCTGAAGTCTTCCCCTCACCCGTCCCCCAATCCTAAACCATACGCTCACACTAACCCTCACGCTCACACCTACGCTCCCCCTACACCGTTGTCGTACCCTCACCTGGACCCTAAACCGTCCCCGTCCCCTAACCCTAATCCTAGCCCGAACCCTAACCCTAACCCTTCCCCGAAGCCTTCCCCTCACCCGTCCCCTAATCCTAACCCGTACGCTCACACTAACCCGCGCCCTCACACTTACGCTCCCCCTAAACCTTTGTCGTACCCTCAACTGGACCCTAAACCGTCCCCGTCCCATAACCCTAACCCTAGCCCGAACCCTAACCCTAACCCTTCCCCGAAGCCTTCCCCTCACCCGTCCCATAATCCTAACCCGTACGCTCACACTAACCCGCGCCCTCACACGTACGCTCCTCCTAAACCGTTGTCGTACCCTCACCTGGACCCTAAACCGTCCCCGTCCCCTAACCCTAAACCTAGACCGAAACCTAAGCCTAACATTTCCCCGAAGCCTGACCCAACACGTCCCCTAATCCTAACCCATACGCTCACGCTAATCCACGCCCTAACACTTACGCTACACCTAAAGCGTTGTTGTACACTCAGCTGGACACTAAACCGTCCCCATACCCTAAACCTAACCCTAGACCGAACCCTAAACCTAACACTTCCCTGAATCCTGACCCTCAACCGTCCCCTAATCTTAACACGTACGCTCACGCTAACCCGCACCCTCACACGTACGCTCTCCCTAAAGCGTTGTCGTACCCTCACCTGGAACCTAAACCGTCCCCGTCTCCTAACCCTAACCCTAGCCCGAACCCTAAACCTAACCTTTCCCCGAATCCTCACCCTCACCCGTTCCCTAATCCTAACCCGCACGCTAACGCTAACCCGTGCCCTCACACGTACGCTCCCCCTAAAGCGTTGTCGAACCCTCACCTGGACCCTAAACCGTCCCCATCCCCTAACCCTAACCCTAGGCCGTACCCTAACCCTAACACTTCCCCGAAGCCTGACACTCACCCGTCCCCTAATCCTAACCCGTACGCTAACGCTAACCCGCCCCCTAACACATTCCCTCCCCCTAAAGCTTAGTCGTACCCTCACCTGGACCCTAAACGTCCCCGTCCCCTAACCCTAACCCTAGACCGAACCCTAAACCTAACCCTTCCCGAAGCCTGAATCTAACCCGTCCCCTAATCCTAACCCGCACTCTAACGCTAACCCGCGTTCTCACACGTACGCTCCCCCTAAAGCGTTGTGGTACCCTCAGGTGTACCCTAAACCGTCCCCGTCTCCTAACTGTAACCCTACCGCGAACCCTAACCCTAACCGTTCCCCGAAGCCTGACTCTCACCCGTCGCCTAATCCTAACCTGTACGCTCTCGCTAACCCGCGCCCTCACACGTACGCTCCCCCTAAAGCATTGTCGTACCCTCACCTGGACCCCAAACCGTCCCCGTCCTCGTCCCCTAACCCTAGCCCGAACCCTAACCCTAACCCTTCCCCGAAGCCTTCCCCTCACCCGTCCCCTAATCCTAACCCGTACGCTCACACTAACCCGCGCCCTCACACGTACGCTCCCCCTAAACCATTGTCGTACCCTCACCTGGACCCTAAACCGTCCCCGTCCCCTAACCCTAACCCTAGCCGGAACCCTAAACCTAACACTTCCCCGAAGCCTTCCCCTCACCCGTCCCCTAATCCTAACCCGTACGCTCACACTAACCTGTGCCCTCACACGTACGCTCCCCCTAAACCGTTGTCGTACCCTCACCTGGACCTTAAAACGTCCCCATCCCCGTCACCTAACCCTAGCCCGAACCCTAACTCTAACACTTCCACGAAGCCTTCCCCTCACCCGTCCCCTAATCCTAACCCGTACGCACACATTAACCAGCGCCCTCACACGTACGCTCCCCCTAAACCGTTGTCGTACCCTCACCTGGACCCTAAACCGTCCCTGTCCCCTAACCCTAACCCTAGCCCGAACCCTAACACTTCCCTGAAGCCTTCCCCTCATCCGTCCCCTAATCCTAACCGATACGCTTACACTAACCCTCACGCTCACACGTACGCTCCCCCTAAACCGTTGTTGTACCCTCACCTGGACCCTAAACCGTCCCCGTCCCCTAACCCTAATCCTAGCCCGAACCCTAACCCTAACCCTTCCCCAAGCCTTCCCCTTACCCGTCCCCTAATCCTAACCCGTTCGCTCACACTAACCCACGCCCTCACACGTACGCTCCCCCTAAAACGTTGTCTTACACTAACCTGGACCCTAAACCATCCCCGTCCCCTAACCCTAACCTTAGCCCGAACCCTAACCCTAACTCTTCCCCGAAGCCTTCCCCTCACCCGTCCCCTAATCCTAACCCGTACGCTCACACTAACCCGCGCCCTCACACGTACGCTCCCCCTAAACCGTTGTCGTACCCTCACCTGGACCCTAAACCGTCCCCGTCCCCTGACCGAAACCTTAGCCCGAACCCTAACCCTAACCCTTCCCCGAAGCCTTCCCCTCACCCGTCCCCTAATCCTAACCCGTACGCTCACACTAACCCGCGCCCTCACACGTACGCTCCCCCTAAACCATTGTCGTACCCTCACCTGGACCCTAAACCGTCCCCGTCCCCTAACCCTAACCCTAGCCGGAACCCTAAACCTAACACTTCCCCGAAGCCTTCCCCTCACCCGTCCCCTAATCCTAACCCGTACGCTCACACTAACCCGCGCCCTCACACGTACGCTCCCCCTAAACCGTTGTCGTACCCTCACCTGGACCTTAAAACGTCCCAATCCCCGTCACCTAACCCTAGCCCGAAACCTAACCCTAACCCTTCCCCGAAGCCTTCCCCTCACCCGTCCCCTAATCCTAACCCGTACGCGCACATTAAGCAGCGCCCTCACACGTATGCTCCCCCTAAACCGTTGTCGTACCCTCACCTGGACCCTAAACCGTCCCTGTCCCCTAACCCTAACCCTAGCCCGAACCCTAACCCTTCCCTGAAGCCTTCCCCTCATCCGTCCCCTAATCCTAACCGATACGCTTACACTAACCCTCACGCTCACATGTACGCTCCCCCTAAACCGTTGTTGTACCCTCACCTGGACCCTAAACCGTCCCCGTCCCCTAACCCTAATCCTAGCCCGAACCCTAACCCTAACCCTTCCCCAAGCCTTCCCCTTACCCGTCCCCTAATCCTAACCCGTTCGGTCACACTAACCCGCGCCCTCACACGTACGCTCCCCCTAAAACGTTGTCGTACACTAACCTGGACCCTAAACCATCCCCGTCCCCTAACCCTAACCTTAGCCCGAACCCTAACCCTAACTCTTCCCCGAAGCCTTCCCCTCACCCGTCCCCTAATCCTAACCCGTACACTCACACTAACCCGCGCCCTCACACGTACGCTCCCCCTAAACCGTTGTCGTACCCTCACCTGGACCCTAAACCGTCCCCGTCCCCTAACCCTAACCCTAGCCGGAACCCTAAACCTAACACTTCCCCGAAGCCTTCCCCTCACCCGTCCCCTAATCCTAACCCGTACGCTCACACTAACCCGCGCCCTCACACGTACGCTCCCCCTAAACCGTTGTCGTACCCTCACCTGGACCTTAAAACGTCCCAATCCCCGTCACCTAACCCTAGCCCGAACCCTAACCCTAACCCTTCCCCGAAGCCTTCCCCTCACCCGTCCCCTAATCCTAACCCGTACGCACACATTAACCAGCGCCCTCACACGTACGCTCCCCCTAAACCGTTGTCGTACCCTCACCTGGACCCTAAACCGTCCCCATCTCCTAACTCTAACCCTACCGCGAACCCTAACCCTAACCCTTCCCCGAAGCCTGACTCTCACCCGTCGCCTAATCCTAACCAGTACGCTCTCGCTAACCCGCTCCCTCACACGTACGCTCCCCCTAAAGCATTGTCGTACCCTCACCTGGACCCCAAACCGTCCCCGTCCCCGTCCACTAACCCTAGCCCGAACCCTAACCATAACCCTTCCCCGAAGCCTTCCCCTCACCCGTCCCCTAATCCTAACCCGTACGCTCACACTAACCCACGCCCTCACATGTACGCTCCCCCTAAACCATTGTCGTACCCTCACCTGGACCCGAAACCGTACCCGTCCCCTAACCATAACCCTAGCCCGAACCCTAACCCTTCCCTGAAGCCTTCCCCTCACCCTTCCCCTAATCCTAACCCATACGCTCACACTAACCCACGTCTTCACACGTACGCTCCCCCTAAACCTTTGTCGTACGCTCACCTTGACACTAAACCGTCCCAGTCCCCTAAACCTAACCCTAGCCCGAACCCTAACCCTAACCCTTCGCCGAAGCCTTCCCCTCACCCGTCCCCCAATCCTAACCCGTACGCTCACACTAACCCGCGCCCTCACACGTACGCTCCCCCTAAACCATTGTCGTATCCTCACCTGGACCCTAAACCGTCCCCGTCCCCTAACCCTAACCCTAGCCGGAACCCTAAACCTAACACTTCCCCGAAGCCTTCCCCTCACCCGTCCCCTAATCCTAACCAGTACGCTCACACTAACCCGCGCCCTCACACGTACGCTCCCCCTAAACCGTTGTCGTACCCTCAACTGGAACTTAAAACGTCCCCATCCCCGTCACCTAACCCTAGCCCGAACCCTAACACTAACCCTTCCCCGAAGCCTTCCCCTCACCCGTCCCCTAATCCTAACCCGTACGCGCACATTAACCAGCGCCCTCACACGTACGCTCCCCCTAAACCGTTGTCGTACCCTCACCTGGACCCTAAACCGTCCCTGTCCCCTAACCCTAACCCTAGCCCGAACCCTAACCCTTCCCTGAAGCCTTCCCCTCATCCGTCCCCTAATCCTAACCGATACGCTTACACTAACCCTCACGCTCACACGTACGCTCCCCCTAAACCGTTGTTGTACCCTCACCTGTACCCTAAACCGTCCCTGTCCCCTAACCCTAATCCTAGCCCGAACCCTAACCCTAACCCTTCCCCAAGCCTTCCCCTTACCCGTCCCCTAATCCTAACCCGTTCGCTCACACTAACCCTCGCCCTCACACGTACGCTCCCCCTAAAACGTTGTCGTACACTAACCTGGATCCTAAACCATCCCCGTCCCCTAACCCTAACCTTAGCCCGAACCCTAACCCTAACTCTTCCCCGAAGCCTTCCCCTCACCCGTCCCCTAATCCTAACCCGTACGCTCACACTAACCCGGGTTCTCACACGTACGCTCCCCCTAAACCGTTGTCGTACCCTCACCTGGACCCTAAACCGTCCCCGTCCCTTAAACCTAACACTTCCCCGAAGCCTTCCCCTCACCCGTCCCCGAATCCTAACCCGTACGCTCACACTAACCCACGTCCTCACACGTACGCTCCCCCTAAACCGTTGTCGTACCCTCACCTGGACACTAAACCATCCCCTAACCCTAACCCTAACCCTAGCCCGAACCCTAATCCTAACGCTTCCCCGAAGCCTTCCCCTCACCCGTCCCCTAATCCTAACCCATACGCTCACACTAACCCTCACGCTCACACGTACGCTCCCCCTACACCGTTGTCGAACCCTCACCTGGACCCTAAACCGTCCCCGTCCCCTAACCCTAATCCTAGCCCGAACCCTAACCCTAACCATTCCCCGAAGCCTTCCCCTCACCCGTCCCCTAATCCTAAACCGTACGCTCACACTAACCCGCGCCCTCACACGTACGCTCCCCTAAACCTTTGTCGTACCCTCAACTGGACCCTAAACCGTCCCCGTCCCCTAACCCTAACCCTAGCCCGAACCCTAACCCTAACCCTTCCCCGAAGCCTTCCCCTCACCCGTCCCATAATCCTAACCCGTACGCTCACACTAACCCGCGCCCTCACACGTACGCTCCTCCTAAACCGTTGTCGTACCCTCACCTGGACCCTAAACCGTCCCCGTCCCCTAACCCTAAACCTAGACCGAAACCTAAGCCTAACATTTCCCCGAAGCCTGACCCAACACGTCCCCTAATCCTAACCCATACGCTCACGCTAATCCACGCCCTCACACTTACGCTACACCTAAAGCGTTGTTGTACACTCAGCTGGACACTAAACCGTCCCCATACCCTAAACCTAACCCTAGCCCGAACCCTAACCCTAACACTTCCCTGAATCCTGACCCTCACCCGTCCCCTAATCTTAACACGTACGCTCACGCTAACCCGCACCCTGACACGCACGCTCTCCCTAAAGCGTTGTCGTACACTCACCTGGAACCTAAACCGTCCCCGTCTCCTAACCCTAACCCTAGCCCGAACCCTAACCCTAACCCTTCCCCGAATCCTCACCCTCACCCGTTCCCTAATCCTAAACCGCACGCTAATGCTAACCCGTGCCCTCACACGTACGCTCCCCCTAAAGCGTTGTCGTACCCTCACCTGGACCCTAAACCGTCCCCGTCCCCGTCCCCTAACCCTAACCCTAGGCCGAACCCTAACCCTAACACTTCCCCGAAGCCTGACACTCACCCGTCCCCTAATCCTAACCCGTACGCTAACGCTAACCCGCCCCCTAACACGTTCCCTCCCCCTAAAGCTTTGTCGTACCCTCACCTGGACCCTAAACCGTCCCCGACCCCTAAGCCTAACCCTAGCCCGAACTCTAACCCTAAACCTTCCCGGAAGCCTGACCCTCACCCGTCCCCTAATCCTAACCCGTACGCTTACACTAACCCGCGCTCTCACACGTACGTTCCCCGAAAGCGTTGTCGTACCCTCACCTAGACCCTAAACCGTCCCCATCCCCTAACCCTAACCCTAGCCCGAACCCTAAACCGAACCCTTCCCTGAAGCCGGACCCTCACCCGGCACCTAATCCTTACTCGTACGCTAACACTAACAAGCGCCCTCACACGTACGCTCCCCCTAAAGCGTTGTTGTACCCTCACCTGGACCCTAAACCGTCCCCGTCCCCTAACCCTAACCCTAGCCCGAACCCAAACCCTAACACTTCCCCGAAGCCTGACCCTCCCCCGTCCCCTAATCCTAACACGCACGCTAACGCTAATCCGCGCCCTCACACGTACGCTACACCTAAAGCGTTGTCGTACCCTCAGCTGTACCCTAAACCGTCCCCGTCCCCTAACACTAACCCTAGACTGAACCCTAACTCTAACCCTTCCTCAAAGCCTGACCCTCACACGTCCTCAAATCCTAACCCGTACGCTAACGCTAACCCACACCCTCACATGTACGCTCCCCCTAAAGCATTGTCATACCCTCACCTGGACACTAAACCGTCCCCGTCTCCTAACTCTAACCCTACCGCGAACCCTAACCCTAACACTTCCCCGAAGCCTGACTCTCACCCGTCGCCTAATCCTAAACTGGACGCTCTCGCTAACCCGCGCCCTCACACGTACGCTCCCCCTAAAGCATTGTCGTACCCTCACCTGGAACCTAAACCGTCCCCTTGCCCTAAACCTAACCGTAGCCCGAACCCTAACCCTAACCCTTCCCCGAAGCCTTCCCCTCACCCGTCCCCTTATCCTAACCCGTACGCTCACACTAACCCGCGCCCTCACACGTACGCTCCCCCTAAACCGTTGTCGTACCCTCACCTGGACCCTAAACCGTCCCCGTCCCCTAACCCTAACCCTAGCCCGAAACCTAACCCTAACACTTCCCCGAAGGCTTCCCCTCACCCGTCCCCGAATCCTAATCCGTACGCTCACACTAACCCACGCCCTCACACGAATGCTCCCCCTAAACCGTTGTCGTACCCTCACCTGGACCCTAAACCGTCCCCGTCCCCTAACCCTAACCATAGCCCGAACCCTAACCCTAACCCTTCCCCGAAGCCTTCCCCTCACCCGTCCCCTAATCCTATCCCGTACACTCACACTAACCCGCGCCCTCACACGTACGCTCCCCCTAAACCGTTGTCGTACCCTCACCTGGACCCTAAACCGTCCCCGTCCCCTAACCCTAACCATAGCCCGAACCCTAACCCTAACCCTTCCCCGAAGCCTTCCCCTCACCCGTCCCCTAATCCTAACCTGTACACTCACACTAACCCGCGCCCTCTCACGTACGCTCCCCCTAAACCGTTGTCGTACCCTCACCTGGACCCTAAACCGTCCCAGTCCCCTAACCCTAACCCTAGCCCAAACCCTAAACCTAACACTTCCCCGAAGCCTGACCCAACACGTCCCCTAATCCTAACCCGTACGCTAACGCTAATCCACTCCCTCACACGTATGCTAAACCTAAAGCATTGTCGTTCCCTCACCTGATCCCTAAACCGTCACCATCCCCTAAACGTAACCCTAGCCCGAACCCTAACCCTAACGATTCCCCGAAGCCTGACACTCACCTGTCCCCTAATCCTAATCCGTACGCTAACACTAACATGCGCCCTCACACGTACGCTCCATCTAAAGCGTTGTCGTACCCTCACCTGGACCCTAAACCGTCCCCGTCCCCTAACCCTAACCCTAGGCCGAACCCTAACCTTAACCCTTCCCCGAATCCTGACCCTCACCCGTCCCCTAATCCTAACCCGTATGCTAACACTAACCCGCGCTCTCACACTTACGCTCCCCCTAAAGCGTTGTCGTAAACTCACATGAACCCTGAACCGTCCCGGTCCCCTATCCTTAACCCTAGCCTGATCCCTAACCCTAACCCTTCCCCGAAGCCTGACCTTCACCCGTCCCCTAATCCTAACCTGTACGCTAACACTGACATGCGCCCTCACAAGTACGCTACCCCTAAAGCGTTGTCATACCCTAACCTGGACCCTCAACCGTCCCAGTCCCCGTCCCCTAACCCTAGCCCGAACACTAACCCTAACACTTCCCCGAAACCTGACCCTCACCCGTCCCCTAATCCTCACCCGTACGCTAACACTAACCCGCGCCCTCACACGTACACTCCCCCTAAAGCGTTGTCGTACCCTCACCTGGACCCTAAACCGTCCCCGTCCCCTAACCCTAACCTTAGCCCGAACCCTAACCCTAACCCTTCCCCGAAGCCTGACCCTCACCCGTACCCTAATCCTATCACGTACGCTAACACTAACCCACGCCCTCACACGTACGCTCCCCCAAAAGCGTTGTCGTACACTCACCTGGACCCTAAACCGTTCCCGTCCCCTAGCCCTAACCCTAGCCTGAACCCTAATCCTTAGCCTTCCGCGAAGCCTGACCCTCAACCGTCCCCTAATCCTAACCCGTATGCAAACGCTAACCCACGCCCTCACACGTACGCTCCCCCTAAAGCGTTGTCGTACCCTCACCTGTACTCTAAACCATCCCCATCCCCTAACCCTAACCCTAGCCTGTCCCTAACCCTAACACTTCCCCGAAGCCTGACCCTCATCAGTCCCATAATCCTAACCCGTACGCTGACACTAACACGCGCCCTCACACGTATGCTCCCCCTAAAGCTTTGTCGTACGCTCACGTGGACCCTAAACCGTCCTCGCCCCCTAACCCTAACCCTAGCCCAAACCCTAACCCTAAACCTTCCCCGAAGCCTGAACCTCACCCGTGCCCTAATCCTAACCCGTACGCTAACAATAACCCGCGCCCTCACACGTACGCTCCCCCTAAAGTGTTGTCGTACACTCACCTGGACCCTAAATCGTCCCCGTCCACTAACCCTAACCCTAGCCCGAACCCTAATGCTAAACCTTCCCCGAGCCTGACCCTCACCCGTCCCCTAATCCTATCCCATACGCTAACACTAACCCACGCTCTCACTCATACGTTACCATAAAGCGTTGTCGTCCCCTCACCTGGACCCTAAACCATCCCCGTCCCCTATCACTAACCCTAGCCCGAACCCTAATCCGAACACTTCCCTGAAGCCTGGCCCTCACCCGTCCCCTAATCCTTACTCGTACGCTAACACTAACCGGCGCCCTCACACATACCCTCCCCATAAAGCGTTGTCATACCCTCACCTGGACCCTAAACCGTCCCCGTCCCCTAACCCTAACCCTAGGCCGAACCATAACCCTAGCCCTTCCTCGAAGCCTGACCCTCACCCGTCCCCTTATCCTAACCCGTACGCTAACGCTAACCCGTGCCCTCACATGTACGCTCCCCCTAAAGCGTTCTCGTACCCTCACGTGGACCCTAAACCGTCCCCGTCCCCTAACCCTAACCCTAGCCCGAACCCTAACCCTAAAAATTCCCCGAAGCGTGAACCTCACCCATGCCCTAATCCTAACCCGTACGCTAACGCTAACCCGCGCCCTCACATGTACGCTCCCCCTAAAGCGTTCTCGTACCCTCACCTGGACCCTCAACCGTCCCCGTCCCTGTCCCCTAACCCTTGCCCGAACCCTAAACCTAACACTTCCCTGAAGCCTGACCCTCACCTGTCCCCTAATCCTAGCCCGTACGCTCACACTAACCCGCGCCCTCTCACGTACGCTCCAACGAAACCGCTGTCGTACCCTCAGCTGGACCCTAAACCGTCCCCGTCCCCTAACCCTAACCCTAGCCCGAACCCTAACCCTAACACTTCCCCGAAGACTTCCCCTCACCCGTCCCATAATCGTAAGCCGTACGCTCAAACTAACCCACGCCCTCACACGTACGCTGCCCCTAAAGCGTTGTCGTACCCTCACCTGGACCCTCAACCATCCCCTTCTCCTAACCCTAACCCTAGACCGAAACCTAAGCCTGACCCTTCCGCGAAGGCTGACCCTCACCGTCCCCTAATCCTAACCCGTACGCAAACGCTAACCCACGCCCTCACACGTACGCTCCCCCTAAAGCGTTGTCGTACCCTCAACTGTACCCTAAACCGTCCCCATCCCCTAAACCTAACCCTAGCCTGTCCCTAACCCTAACACTTCCCCGAAGCCTGACCCTCACCAGTCCCCTAATCCTAACCCGTACGCTGACACTAACACGCGCCCTCACACGTATGCAACCCCTAAAGCTTTGTCGTACCCTCACGGGGACCCTAAACCGTCCCCGTCCCCTAACCCTAACCCTAGCCCAAACCCTAACCCTAACCCTTCCCTGAAGCCTGACCCTCACCCGTCCCCTAATCCTAACCTGTACGCTAACGCTAACCCGTGCCCTCACACGTACGCTCCCCCTAAAGCGATGTCGTACACTTATCTGGACCTTAAACCGTCCCGGTTCCCTAACCCTAAACCTAGCCGGAACCCTAAACCTAACACTTGCCCGAAGCCTTCCACTCACCCGTCCCCTAATCCTAACTCGTACGCTCACACTGACCCGCGCCCTCACACGTACGCTCCCCCTAAACCGTTGTCGTACCCTCACCTGGAACTTAAAACGTCCCCATCCCCGTCACCTAACCCTAGCCCGAACCCTAACCCTAACCCTTCCCCGAAGCCTTCCCCTCACCCGTCCCCTAATCCTAACCCGTACGCTCACATTAACCAGCGCCCTCACACGTATGCTCCCCCTAAACCGTTGTCGTACCCTCACCTGGACCCTAAACCGTCCCTGTCCCCTAACCCTAACCCTAGCCCGAACCCTAACCCTTCCCTGAAGCCTTCCCCTCATCCGTCCCCTAATCCTAACCGATACGCTTACACTAACCCTCACGCTCACACGTAAGCTCCCCCTAAACCGTTGTTGTACCCTCACCTGGACCCTAAACCGTCCCCGTCCCCTAAACCTAATCCTAGCCCGAACCCTAACCCTAACCCTTCCCCAAGCCTTCCCCTTACACGTCCCCTAAACCTAACCCGTTCGCTCACACTAACCCACGCCCTCACACGTACGCTTCCCCTAAACCGTTGTCGTACCCTAACCTGGACCCTAAACCATTCCTGTCCCATAACCCTAACCTTAGCCCGAACCCTAACCCTAACCCTTCCCCGAAGCCTTCCCCTCACCCGTCCCCTAATCCTAAACTGTACCCTCACACTAACCCGCGCCCTCACACGTACGCTCCCCCTAAACCGTTGTCGTACCCTCACCTTGACCCTAAACCGTCCCCGTCCCCTAACACTAAACCTAGCCCGAACCCTAACCCTAACCCTTCCCCGAAGCCTTCCCCTCACCCGTCCCCTAATCCTAACCCATACGCTCACACTAACCCGGGTCCTCACACGTACGCTCCCCCTAAACCGTTGTCGTACCCTCACCTGGACCCTAAACCGTCCCCGTCCCTTAAACCTAACACTTCCCCGAAGCCTTCCCCTCACCCGTCCCCGAATCCTAACCTGTACACTCACACTAACCCGCGCCCTCACACGTACACTCCCCCTAAACCGTTGTCGTACCCTCACCTGGACCCTAAACCGTCCCCGTCCCCTAACCCTTACCCTAGCCCGAACCCTAACTCTAACCCTTCCCCGAAACCTGACCCTCACCCGTCCCCTAATCCTAACCCGTACGCTCAAACTAACCCAGGCCCTCACACGTACGCTCCCCCAAAAGCATTGTCGTACCCTCACCTGGACCCTAAACCATCGCCTTCCCCTAACCCTAACCCTAGACCGAAACCTAAGCCTAACCCTTCCCCGAAGCCTGACCCAACACGTCCCCTAATCCTAACCCGTACGTTAACACTAATCCACGCTCTCACACGTATGCTCCCCCTAAAGCGTTGTCGTAACATCACATGAACCCTAAACCGTCCCGGTTCCCTAACCTTAACCCTAGCCCGATCCCTAACTCTAACCCTTCCCTGAAGCCTGACCCTCACCCGTCCCCTAATCCTAACCTGTACACTAACACTGACATGCGCCCTCACAAGTACGCTACACCTAGAGCGTTGTCATACCCTAACCTGGACCCTCAACCGTCCCAGTCCCCGTCCCCTATCCATAGCCCGAACCCTAAACCTAACACTTCCCCGAAGCCTGACCCTCACACGTCCCCTAATCCTAACCCGTACGCTCACACTAAACCGCGCCCTCACATGTACGCTCCCCCTAAACCGTTGTCGTACCCTCACCTGGACCCTAAACCGTCCCCGTCCCCTAACCCTAACCCTAGCCCGCACACTAACCCTAACCCTTCCCAAAAGCCTTCCCCTCACCCGTCCCCTAATCCTAACCCGTACGCTCACACTAACCCGCGCCCTCACACGTACGCTCCCCCTAAACCGTTGTCGTACCCTCACCTGGACCCTAAACCGTCCCCGTCCCCTAACCCTAACCCTAGCCCGAACCCTAAACCTAACCCTTCCGCGAAGCCTTCCCCTCACCCGTCCCCTAATCCTAACCCGTACGCTCACACTAACCCGCGCCCTCACACGTACGCTCCCCCTAAACCGTTGTCGTACCCTCACCTGGACACTAAACCGTCCCCTAACCCTAACCCTAACCCTAACCCTAGCCCGAACCCTAACCCTAACCCTTCCCCGAAGCCTTCCCCTCACCAGTCCCCTAATCCTAACCCGTACGCTCACACTAACCCGCGCCCTCTCATGTACGCTCCCCCTAAACCGTTGTCGTACCCTCACCTGGACCCTAAACCGTCCCCGTCCCCTAACCCTAACCCTAGCCCGAACCCTAAACCTAACCCTTCCCCGAAGACTTCCCCTCACCCGTCCCCTAATCCTAACCCGTACGCTCACACTAACCCGCGCCCTCACACATACGCTCCCCCGAAACCATTGTCGTACCCTCACCTGGACCCTAAACCGTGCCCATCCCCGTCCCCTAACCCTAGCCCAAACCCTAACACTTCCCTGAAGTCTTCCCCTCACCCGTCCCCCAATCCTAACCCATACGCTCACACTAACCCTCACGCTCACACGTACGCTCCCCCTACACCGTTGTCGAACCCTCACCTGGACCCTAAACCGTCCCCGTCCCCTAACCCTAACCCTAGCCCGAACCCTAACCCTAACCCTTCCCCGAAGCCTTCCCCTCACCCGTCCCATAATCCTAACCCGTACGCTCACACTAACCCGCGCCCTCACACGTACGCTCCTCCTAAACCGTTGTTGTACCCTCACCTGGACCCTAAACCGTCCACGTCCCCTAACCCTAAACCTAGACCGAAACCTAAGCCTAACATTTCCCCGAAGCCTGACCCAACACGTCCCCTAATCCTAACCCATACGCTCACGCTAATCCACGCCCTCACACTTACGCTACACCTAAAGCGTTGTTGTACACTCACCTGGACACTAAACCGTCCCCATACCCAAACCTAACCCTAGCCCGAACCCTAACCCTAACACTTCCCTGAATCCTGACCCTCACCCGTCCCCTAATCTTAACACGTACGCTCACGCTAACCCGCACCCTGACACGAACGCTCTCCCTAAAGCGTTGTCGTACAGTCACCTGGAACCTAAACCGTCCCCGTCTCCTAACCCTAACCCTAGCCAGAACCCTAACCCTAACCCTTCCCCGAATCCTCACCCTCACCCGTTCCCAAATCCTAACCCGCACGCTAACGCCTAACACGTGCCCTCACATGTACGCTCCCCCTAAACCATTGTCGTACCCTCACCTGGACCCGAAACCGTACCCGTCCCCTAACCCTAACCCTAGCCCGAACCCTAACCCTTCCCTGAAGCCTTCCCCTCACCCTTCCCCTAATCCTAACCCATAAGCTCACACTAACCCACGTCTTCACACGTACGCTCCCCCTAAACCTTTGTCGTACCCTCACCTTGACCCTAAACCATCCCCGTCCCCTAAACCTAACCCTAGCCTGAACCCTAACCCTAACCCTTCCCCGAAGCCTTCCCCTCACCCATCCCCTAAACCTAACCCGTACGCTCACACTAACCCGTGCCGTCACACGTACGCTCCCCCTAAACCGTTGTCGTATCCTCATCTGGACCGTAAACCGTCCCCGCCCCTTAACCCTAACCCTTCCCCGAAGCCTTCCCCTCACCCGTCCCCTAATCCTAACCCGTACGCTCACACTAACCCGCGCCCTCACACGTACGCTCCCCCTAAAGCGTTGTCGTACCTTCACCTGGACCCTAAACCTTTCCCGTCCCCTAACCCTAACCCTAGCCCGAACCCTAACCCTAACCCTTCCCCGAAGCCTGACCCTCACCCGTCCCCTAATCCTAACCCGTACGCAAACGCTAACACATGCCCTCACACATACGCTCCCCCTAAAGCGTTGTCGTACCTTCACCTGGACCCTAAACCGTCCCCGACCCCTAAGCCTAACCCTAGCCCGAACTCTAACCCTAAACCTTCCCGGAAGCCTGACCCTCACCCGTCCCCTAATCCTAACCCGTACGCTTACACTAACCCGCGCTCTCACACGTACGTTCCCCGAAAGCGTTGTCGTACCCTCCCCTAGACCCTAAACCGTCCCCATCCCCTAACCCTAACCCTAGCCCGAACCCTAAACCGAACCCTTCCCTGAAGCCGGAACCTCACCCGGCACCTAATCCTTACTCCTACGCTAACACTAACCAGCGCCCTCACACGTACGCTCCCCCTAAAGCGTTGTTGTACCCTCACCTGGACCCTAAACCGTCCCCGTCCCCTAACGCTAACCCTAGCCCGAACCCTAACCCTAACACTTCCCCGAAGCCTGACCCTCCCCCGTCCCCTAATTCTAACCCGTACGCTAACGCTAACCCACGCCCTCACACGTACGCTAGCCCTAAAGCGTTGTCGTCACCTCACCTGAACCCTAAACCGTCCCCGTCCGATAACCCTAACCCTAGACGGAACCCTAACCCTAACCATTCCCCGAAGCCTGACCCTTACCCATCCCCTAATCCTAACCCGCACGCTAACGCGAACCCGCGCCCTCACACGTAGGTTCCCCCTAAAGCGTTGTCGTACCCTCACCTGAACCCTAAACCATCCCCATCTCCTTTCCGTAACCCTAGCCCAACCCTAACCCTAACCCTTCCGCGAATCCTAACCCAACCCTTCCCCTAATCCTAACCCGTACGCTAACGCTAATCCGCGCCCTCACACGTACGCTACACCTAAAGCGTTGTCGTACCCTCAGCTGTACCCTAAACCGTCCCCGTCCCCTAACCCTAACCCTAGACTGAACCCTAACACTAACCCTTCCCCAAAGCCTGACCCTCACACGTCCTCTAATCCTAACCCGTACGCTAACGCTAACACACACCCTCACATGTACGCTCCCCCTAAAGCATTGTCATACCCTCACCTGGACACTAAACCGTCCCTGTCCCCATCCCCTAACCCCAGCCCGAACCCTAACCCTAACCCTTCCCCGAATCCTGACCCTCACCCGTCACCTAATCCTAACCCGTACGCTAACACTAACCTGCGTTCTCACACGTACGCTCCCGCTAAAGCGTTGTCGTAACCTCACATGAACCCTAAACCGTCCCGGTCCCTTAACCTTAACCATAGCCCGATCCCTAACACTCACACTTCCCTGAAGCCTGACCCTCACCCATCCCCTAATCCTAACCCATACGCTCACACTAACCCGCGCCCTCACACGTACGCTCCCCCTAAACCGTTGTCGTACCCTCACCTGGACCCTAAACCGTCCCCGTGCCCTAACCATAACCCTAGCCCGAACCCTAACCCTAACACTTTCCCGAAGCCTTCCCCTCACCCGTCCCCTAATCCTAACGCGTACGCTCACACTAACCCGCGCCCTCACACGTACGCTCCCCCTAAACCGTTGTCGTACCCTCACCTGGACCCTAAACCGTCCCTGTCCCCTAACCCTAACCCTAGCCCGAAACCTAACCCTAACACTTCCCCGAAGCCTTCCCCTCACCCGTCCCCGAATCCTAATCCGTACGCTCACACTAACCCACGCCCTCACATGAATGCTCCCCCTAAACCGTGGTCGTACCCTCACCTGGACCCTAAACCGTCCCCGTCCCCTAACCCTAACCATAGCCCGAACCCTAACCCTAACCCTTCCCCGAAGCCTTCCCCTCACCCGTCCCCTAATCCTATCCCGTACGCTCACACTAAACCGCGCCCTCACACGTACGCTCCCCCTAAACCATTGTCGTACCCTCACCTGGACTCTAAACCGTCCCCGTCCCCTAACCCTAACCCTAGCCCGAACCCTAACCCTAACACTTCCCCGAAGCCTTACCCTCACCCTTCCCCTAATCCTAACCCGTACGCTCACACTAACCCACGCCCTCACACGTGCGCTCCCCCTAAACCGTTGTCATACACTCACCTGGACCCTAAACCGTCCCCGTCCCCTAATCCTAACCCTAGCCCTAACCCTAACCCTAACACTTCCCCGAAGCCTGACCCAACACGTCCCCTAATCCTAACCCGTACGCTAACGCTAATCCACTCCCTCACACGTATGCTAAACCTAAAGCGTTGTCGTTCCCTCACCTGGACCCTAAAAAGTCACCATCCCCTAAACCTAACCCTAGCCCGAACCCTAACCCTAACGATTCCCCGAAGCCTGACACTCACCTGTCCCCTAATCCTAATCCGTACGCTAACACTAACATGCGCCCTCACACGTACGCTCCATCTAAAGCGTTGTCGTACACTCAACTGGACCCTAAACCGTCCCCGTCCCCTAACCCTAACCCTAGGCCGAACCCTAACCTTAACCCTTCCCCGAATCCTGACCCTCACCCGTCCCCTAATCCTAACCCGTATGCTAACACTAACCCGCGCTCTCACACTTACGCTCCCCCTAAAGCGTTGTTGTAAACTCACATGAACCCTGAACCGTCCCGGTCCCCTAACCTTAACCCTAGCTTGATCCCTAACCCTAACCCTTCCCCGAAGCCTGACCTTCACCCGTCCCCTAATCCTAACCTGTACGCTAACACTGACATGCGCCCTCACAAGTACGCTACCCCTAAAGCGTTGTCATACCCTAACCTGGACCCTCAACCGTCCCAGTCCCCGTCCCCTAACCCTAGCCCAAACACTAACCCTAACACTTCCCCGAATCCTGACCCTCACCCGTCCCCTAATCCTCACCCGTACGCTAACACTAACCCGCGCCCTCACACGTACACTCCCCCTAAAGCGTTGTCGTACCCTCACCTGGACCCTAAACCGTCCCCGTCCCCTAACCCTAACCTTAGCCCGAACCCTAACCCTAACCCTTCCCCGAAGCCTGACACTCACCCGTACCCTAATCCTATCACGTACGCTAACACTAACCCACACCCTCACACGTACGCTCCCCCAAAAGCGTTGTCGTACCCTCACCTGGACCCTAAACCGTTCCCGTCCCCTAGCCCTAACCCTAGCCTGAACCCTAAACCTTAGCCTTCCACAAAGCCTGACCCTCAACCGTCCCCTAATCCTAACCCGTACGCAAACGCTAACCCACGCCCTCACACGTACGCTCCCCCAAAGCGTTGTCGTACCCTCACCTGTACCCAAACCGTCCCCATCCCCTAACCTTAACCCTAGCCTCTCCCTAACCCTAACACTTCCCCGAAGCCTGACCCTCATCAGTCCCATAATCCTAACCCGTACGCTGACACTAACACGCGCCCTCACACGTATGCTCCCCCTAAAGCTTTGTCGTACCCTCACGTGGACCCTAAACCGTCCTCGCCCCCTAACCCTAACCCTAGCCCAAACCCTAACCCTAAACCTTCCCCGAAGCCTGAACCTCACCCGTGCCCTAATCCTAACCCATACGCTAACAATAACCCGCGCCCTCACACGTACGCTCCCCCTAAAGTGTTGTCGTACACTCACCTGGACCCTAAATCGTCCCCATCCACTAACCCTAACCCTAGCCCGAACCCTAATGCTAAACCTTCCCCGAGCCTGACCCTCACCCGTCCCCTAATCCTAACCCATACGCTAACACTAACCCGCGCTCTCACTCATACGTTACCATAAAGCGTTGTCGTCCCCTCACCTGGACCCTAAACCGTCCCCGTCCCCTATCACTAACCCTAGCCCGAACCCTAAACCGAACACTTCCCTGAAGCCTGGCCCTCACCCGTCCCCTTATCCTTACTCGTACGCTAACACTAACCGGCGCCCTCACACATACCCTCCCCATAAAGCGTTGTCATACCCTCACCTGGACCCTAAACCGTCCCCATCCCCTAACCCTAACCCTAGGCCGAACCATAACCCTAGCACTTCCTCGAAGCCTGACCCTCACCCGTCCCCTAATCCTAACCCGTACGCTAACGCTAACCCGCGCCCTCACATGTACGCTCCCCCTAAAGCGTTCTCGTACCCTCACGTGGACCCTAAACCGTCTCCGTCCCCTAACCCTAAACCTAGCCCGAACCCTAAGCCTAACAATTCCCCGAAGCCTGAACCTCACCCATGCCCTAATCCTAACCCGTACGATAACGCTAACCCGCGCCCTCACATGTACGCTCCCCTAAAGCATTCTCGTACCCTCACCTGGACCCTAAACCGTCCCCGTCCCCTAACCCTAACCCTAGCCCGAACCCTAACACTAAACCTTCCCCGAAGCCTGACCCTCACACGTCCCCTAATCCTAACCCGCACGCGAACGCTAACCCACGCCCTCACACGTACGCTCCCCCTAAAGCGTTGTCGTACCCTCACCTGAACCCTAAACGGTCCCTATCCCCTGACCCTAAACCTCGCCCGATCCCTAACACTAACCCTTCCCCGAAGCCTGATCCTCACCCGTCCCCTAATCCTAACAAGTACGCTAACAATGACCCACACTCTCACAACTACACTCCCCCTAAAGCGTTGTCATACCCTCACCTGGACCCTCAACCGTCCCCGTCCATGTCCCCTAACCCTAGCCCGAACCCTAACCCTAACCCTTCCCCGAAGCCTTCCCCTCACCCGTCCCCTAATCCTATCCCGTACGCTCACACTAAACCGCGCCCTCACACGTACGCTCCCCCTAAACTGTTGTCGTACCCTCACCTGGACTCTAAACCGTCCCCGTCCCCTAACCCTAACCCTAGCCCGAACCCTAACCCTAACACTTCCCCGAAGCCTTACCCTCACCCTTCCCCTAATCCTAACCCGTACGCTCACACTAACCCGCGCCCTAACACGTGCGCTCACCCTAAACCGTTGTCATACACTCACCTGGACCCTAAACCGTCCCCGTCCCCAACCCTAACCCTAGCCCGAACCCTAAACCTAACCCTTCCCCGAATCCTTCCCCTCACCCGTCTCCTAATCCTAACCCGTACGCTCACACTAACCTGCGTCCTCACACGTACGCTACCCCTAAACCGTTGTCGTACCCTCATCTGGACCGTAACCCGTCCCCGTCCCTTAACCCTAACCCTTCCCCGAAGCCTTCCCCTCACCCATCCCCTAATCCTAACCCGTTCGCTCACACTAACCCGCGCCCTCACACGTACGCTCCCTCTAAACCTTTGTCGTACCCTCACCTGGACCCTAAACCGTCCCCGTCCCCTAACCCTAACCCTAGCCCGAACCCTAACCCTAACCCTTCCCCGAAGCCTTCCCCTCACCCGTCCCCTAATACTAACCCATACGCTCACACTAACCCGCGCCCTCACACGTACGCTCCCCCTAAACCGTTGTCGTACCCTCTCCTGGACCCTAAACCGTCCCCATCCCCTAACCCTAACCCTAGCCCGAACCCTAATCCTAACACTTCCCCGAAGCCTTCCCCTCACCCGTCCCCTAATCCTAACCCGTACGCTCAAACTAACCCACGCCCTCACACGTACGCTCCCCCTAAAGCGTTCTCGTACCCTCACGTGGACCCTAAACTGTCCCCGTCCCCTAACCCTAACCCTAGCCCGAACCCTAAGCCTAACAATTCCCCGAAGCCTGAACCTCACCCATGCCCTAATCCTAACCCGTACGCTAACGCTAACCCGCGCCCTCACATGTACACTCCCCCTAAAGCGTTCTCGTACCCTCACCTGGACCCTAAACCGTCCCCGTCCCCTAACCCTAACCCTAGCCCGAACCCTAACACTAACCCTTCCCCGAAGCCTGACCCTCACCCGTCCCCTAATCCTAACCCGCACGCGAACGCTAACCCACGCCCTCACACGTACGCTCCCCCTAAAGCGTTGTCGTACCCTCACCTGAACCCTAAACCGTCCCTGTCCCCTGACCCTAAACCTCGCCCGATCCCTAACACTAACCCTTCCCCGAAGCCTGATCCTCACCCGTCCCCTAATCCTAACAAGTACGCTAACAATGACCCGCACTCTCACAACTACACTCCCCCTAAAGCGTTGTCATACCCTCACCTGGACCCTCAACCGTCCCCGTCCCTGTCCCCTAACCCTAGCCCGAACCCTAAACCTAACACTTCCCTGAAGCCTGACCCTCACCTGTCCCCTAATCCTAACCCGTACGCTAACACTAACCCGCGCCGTCACAAGTACGCTCCCCCTAAAGCGTTGTCATACCCTCACCTGGACTCTCAACCGTCCCCGTCCCCTAAGCCTATCCCTAGCCCGAACCCTAACCCTAACCCTTCCACGAAGCCTGACCCTCACCCGTCCCCTAATCCTAACTCGTACGCTAAGACTCACCCGCGCCCTCACACGTACGCTCCCCCTAAAGCGTTGTCGTACCCTCACCTGGACCCTAAACCGTCCCCGTCCCCTAACCCTAACCCTAGACTGAACCCTAACCCTAAACCTTTCCTGAAGCCTGACCCTCACACGTCCCCTAATCTTAACCCGTACGCTCACACTAACCCGCACGCTCACACGTACGCTCCCCCTCAAGCGTTGTCGTACCCTCACCTGGACCCTAAACCGTCCCCGTCCCATAACCCTAACCCTAGCCCGAACCCTAACCCTAACCCTTCCCGAAGCCTTCCCCTCACCCGTCCCCTAATCCTAACCCGTACGCTCACACTAACCCGTGTCCTCACACGTACGCTCCCCCTAAACCGTTGTCGTACCCTGACGTGGACCCTAAACCGTCCCCGTCCCCTAAACTTAAACCTAGCCTGAACCCTAACCCTAACACTTCCCCGAAGACTTCCCCTCACCGATCCCATAATCGTAAGCCGTACGCTCAAACTAACCCACGCCCTCACACGTACGCTGCCCCTAAAGCGTTGTCGTACCCTCACCTGGACCCTCAACCATCCCCTTCTCCTAACCCTAACCCTAGACTGAAACCTAAGCCTGACCCTTCCCCGAAGCCTGACCCAACACGTCCCCTAATCCTAACCCGTACGCTAACGCTAATCCGCTCCCTCACACGTATGCTAAACCTAAAGCGTTGTCGTACCCTCACCTGGACCCTAAACCGTCACCATCCCCTAAACCTAACCCTAGCCCGAACCCTAACCCTAACGATTCCCCGAAGCCTGACACTCACCTGTCCCCTAAGCCTAATCCGTACGCTAACACTAACACGCGCCCTCACACGTACGCTCCATCTAAAGCGTTGTCGTACCCTCACCTGGACCCTAAACCGTCCCCGTCCCCTAACCCTAACCCTAGGCCGAACCCTAACCTTAACCCTTCCCCGAATCCTGACCCTCACCCGTCCCCTAATCCTAACCCGTACGCTAACACTAACCCGCGCTCTCACACGTACGCTCCCCCTAAAGCGCTCTCGTAACCTCACATGAACCCTAAACCGTCCCGGTCCCCTAACCTTAACCCTAGCCTGATCCCTAACCCTAACCCTTCCCCGAAGCCTGACCCTCACACGTCCCCTAATCCTAACCTGTACGCTAACACTGACATGCGCCCTCACAAGTACGCTACCCCTAAAGCGTTGCCATACCCTAACCTGGACCCTCAACCGTCCCAGTCCCCGTCCCCTAACCCTAGCCCGAACCCTAACCCTAACACTTCCCCGAATCCTGACCCTCACCCGTCCCCTAATCCTAACCCGTACGCTAACACTAACCCGCGCCCTCACACGTACGCTCCCCCTAAAGCGTTGTCGTACCCTCACCTGGACCCTAAACCGTCCCCGTCCCCTAACCCTAACCTTAGCCCGAACCCTAACCCTAACCCTTCCCCGAAGCCTGACCCTCACCCGTACCCTAATCCTATCACGTACGCTAACACTAACCCACGCCCTCACACGTACGCTCCCACTAAAGCGTTGTCGTACCCTCAACTGGACCCTAAAACGTTCCCGTCCCCTAGCCCTAACCCTAGCCCGAACCCTAAATCTTAAACTTCCGCGAAGCCTGACCCTCACCAGTCCCCTAATCCTAACCCGTACGCTGACACTAACACGCGCCCTCACACGTATGCTCCCCCTAAAGCTTTGTCGTACCCTCACGTGGACCCTAAACCGTCCCCGTCCCCTAACCCTAACCCTAGCCCAAACCCTAACCCTAACCCTTCCCCGAAGCCTTCCCCTCACCCGTCCCCTAATCCTAACCCGTATGCTCACACTAACCCGCGCCGTCATATGTACGCTCGCCCTAAACCATTGTCGTACCCTCACCTGGACCCTAAACCGTCCCCGTCTCTTAACCCTATACTTAGCCCGAACCCTAACCCCAACCCTTCCGCGAAGCCTTCCCCTTACCCGTCCCCTAATCCTAACCCGTACGCTCACACTAACCCGCGCCCTCACACGTACACTCCCACTATATCGTTGTCGTACCCTCACCTGGATCCTAAACCGTCCCCGTCCCCTAACCCTAACCCTAGCCCGAAACCTAACCCTTCCCCGAAGCCTTCCCCACACCCGTCCCCTAAATCTAACCCGTACGCTCACACTAACCCGCGCCCTCACACGTACACTCCCCCTAAACCGTTGTCGTACCCTCACCGTGACCCTAAACCTTCCCCGTACCCTAACCCTAACCCTAGCCCGAACCCTAACCCTAACCCTTCCCCGAAGCCTTCCCCTCACCCGTCCCCTAATCCTAACCCGTACGCTCACACTAACCCGCGCCCTCACACGTACGCTCCCCCTGAACCGTTGTCGTACCCTCATCTGGATCGTAAACCGTCCCCGTCCCTTAACCCTAACCCTTCCCCGAAGCCTTCCCCTCACCCTTCCTCTAATCCTAACCCGTATGCTAACGCTAACCCACACCCTCACATGTACGCTCCACCAAAGTGTTGTCGTACCCTCACCTGGACACTAAACCGTCCCCGTCTCCTAACTCTAACCCTACCGCGAACCCTAACCCTAACCCTTCCCCGAAGCCTGACTGTCAACCGTCGCCTAATCCTAACCTGTACGCTCACGCTAAACCGCGCCCTCACACGTACGCTCCCCCTAAAGCATTGTCGTACCCTCACCTGGACCCTAAACCGTCCCCGTCCCCTAACCCTAAGCCTAGCCCGAACCCTAACCCTAACCCTTCCCCAACCCGTCCCCTAATCCTAAACTGTACGCTCACACTAAACCACGCCCTCACATAAACGCTCCCCCTAAAGCGTTGTCGTACCCTCACTTGGACCCTAAACCGTCCCCGTCCCCTAACCCTAACCGTAGCCCGAACCCTAAACCTAACCCCTCCCCGAAGCCTTCCCCTCTCCCGTCCCCTAAATCTAACCCTTACGCTCACACTCACCCGCGCCCTCACACGTACACTCCCCCTAAAGCGTTGTCGTACCCTCACCTTGACCCTAAACCGTCCCCGTCCCCTAAACGTAACCCTAGCCCGAACTCTAACCCTAACCCTTCCCCGAAGCCTTCCCCTCACCCGTCCCCAATCCTAACCCGTACGCTCACACTAACCCATGCCCTCACACGTACCCTCCCCCTAAAGCGTTGTCATACCCTCACCTGGACCCTAAACAGTCCCCGTTCCCTAACCCTAACCCTAGCCCGAACCCTAACCCTAACACTTCCCCGAAGACTTCCCCTCACCCGTCCCCTAATCCTAAACCGTACGCGCACACTAACCCGCGCCCTCACACGTAGGCTCCCCGTAAACCGTTCTCGTACCCTCACCTGGACCCTAAACCGTCCCCGTCCCCTAACCCTAACCCTAGCCCGAACCCTAACCCTATCCCTTCCCCAAACCGTCCCCTAATCCTAACCCGTACGCTCACACTAACCCACGCCCTCACACGTACTCTCCCCCGAAACCGTTGTCGTACCCTCACCTGGACCCTAAACCGTCCCCATAACCTAACTCTAACCCTAGCCCGAACCCTAACCGTAAGCCTTCCCCAAAGCTTTCCCCTCATCCGTCCCCTAATCCCATCCCGTACCCTCACAGTAACCCGCGCCCTCACACGAACGCTCCCCTTAAACCTTTGTCATACTCTCACCTGGACCCTAAACCGTCCCCGTCCCCTAACCCTAACCCTACCCCGAACCCTAACCCTAACCCTTCCCCGAAGCCTTCCCCTCACCCGTCCCCTAATCCTTAACCGTACGCTCACACTAACCCGCGCCCTCACACATACACTCCCCCTAAACCGTTGTCGTACCCTCACCTGGACCCTAAACCGTCCCCGTCCCCTAACCCTAACCCTAGACCGAACCCTAACCATAACCCTTCCCCGAAGCCTTACCTTCACCCGTCCCCTAATCCTAACCCGTACGCTCACACTAACCCGCGCCCTCACACGTTCACTCCCCCTAAACCATTGTCGTACCCTCACCTGGACCCTAAACCGCCCCATCCCCTAACCCTAACCCTAGCCCGAACACTAACCCTAACACTTCCCCAAGGCCTTCCCCTCACCCGTCCCCTAATCCTAACCCGTACGCTCACACTAACCCGCGCCCTCACACGTACTCTCCCCCTAAATCGTTGTCGTACCCTCACATGGACCATAAACCGTCCCCGTCCCCTAACCCTAACCCTAGCCCGAACCCTAACCCTAACACTTCCCTGAAGCCTTCCCCTCACCCGTCCCCTAATCCGAACCCGTATGCTCACACTAACCCGCGCCCTCACACGTACCCTTCCCCTAAAGCATTGTCATACCCTCACCTGGACCCTAAACCGTCCACGTCCCCTAACCCTTATCCTAGCCCGAACCCTAACCCTAACCCTTCCCCGAAGCCTTCCCCTCACCCGTCCCCTAATCCTAACCTGTACGCTCACACTAACCCGCGCCCTCAAACGTACCCTCCCCCTAAAGCGTTGTCATACCCTCACCTGGATCCTAAATCGTCCCCGTCCCCTAACCCTAACCCTAGCCCAAACCCTAACCCTTCCCCGAAGCCTTCCCCTCACCCGTCCCCTAAATCTAACCCTTACGCTCACACTCACCCGCGCCCTCACACGTACGCTCCCCCTAAAGCGTTGTCGTACCCTCACCGGGACCCTAAACCATCCCCGTCCCCTAACCCTAACCCTAGACCGAACCCTAACCCTAACCTTTCCCCGAAGCCTTCCCCTCACCCGTCCCCTAATCCTAACCCGTACGCTCACATTAACCCGCGCCCTCACACGTACGCTCCCCCTAAACCGTTGTCATACCGTCACCTGGACCCTAAACCGTCCCGGTCCCCTAACCTTGACCCTAGCCCGAACCCTAACCCTAACACTTCCCTGAAGCCTTCCCCTCACCCGTCCCCTAATCCTAACCCGTACGTTCACAAAAACCCGCGCCCTCACACGTACCCTCCCCCTAAACAGTTGTCATACCCTCACCTGGACCCTAAACCGTCCCCGTCCCCTAAACCTAACCCTAGCCCGAACCCTAACCCTTACCTGAAGCCTTCCCCTCACCCTTCCCCTAATCCTAACCCATACGCTCACACTAACCCTCACGCTCACACGTACGCTCCCCGTAAACCGTTGTCGTACCCTCACCTGGACCCTAAACCGTCCCCGTCCCTTAACCGTAACCCTAGCCCGAAACCTAACCCTAACCCTTCCCCGAAGCCTTCCCCTCACCCCTCCCCTAATCCTAACCCGTACGCTCAAACTAACCCACGCCCTCACAAGTACGCTCCCCCTAAACCGTTGTCGTACCCTCACCTGCAACATAAACCGTCCCCTTCCCCTAACACTAACCCTAGCCCAAACCCTAACCCTAACCCTTTCCCGAAGCCTTCCCCTCACCCGTCCCCTAATCCTAACCCGTACGCTCAACTTAACCCGCGCCCTCACACGTACGCTCCCCCTAAAGCGTTGTCGTACCCTCACCTGGACCATAAACCATCCCCGTCCCCTAACCCTAACCATAGCCCGAACCCTAACCCTAACCCTTCCCCGAAGCCTTCCCCTCACCCGTCCCCTAATCCTAACCTGTACGCTAAAACTGACATGCGCCCTCACAAGTACGCTACCCCTAGAGCGTTGTCATACCCTAACCTGGACCCTCAACCGTCCCAGTCCCCGTCCCCTAACCCTAGCCCGAACCCTAACCCTAACCCTTCCCCGAAGCCTGACCCTCACCCGTCCCCTAATCCTAACCCGTACGCTCACACTAACCCGCGCCCTCACATGTACGCTCCCCGTAAACCGTTGTCGTACCCTCACCTGGACCCTAACCCGTCCCCGTCCCCTAACCCTAACCCTAGCCCGCACCCTAACCCTAACCCTTCCCAAAAGCCTTCCCCTCACCCGTCCCTTAATCCTAACCCGTACGCTCAAACTAACCCGCGCCCTCACACGTACGCTCCCCGTAAACCGTTGTCATACCCTCACCTGGACCCTAAACCGTCCCCGTCCCCTAACCCCAACCCTAGCCCGAACCCTAACCCTAAGCCTTCCCCGAAGCCTTCCACTCACCCGTCCCCTAATCCTAACCCGTACGCTCACACTAACCCGCGTCCTCACACGTACGCTCCCCCTAAACCGTTGTCGTACCCTCACCTGGACCCTAAACCGTCCCTGTCCCCAAACCCTAACCCTAGGCCGAACCCTAACCCTAACACTTCCCCGAAGCCTTCCCCTCACCCGTCCCCTAATCCTAACCCATACGCTCAGACTAACCCACGCCCTCACACGTACGATCCCCCTAAACCGTTGTCGTACGCTCACCTGGACCCTAAACCGTCCCCGTCCCCTAACCCTAACCCTAGCCCGAACCTTAACCCTAACCCTTTCCCGAAGCCTTCACCTCACCCGTCCCCTAATCCTAACCCGTACGCTCACACTAACCCACGCCCTCACACATACCCTCCCCCTAAAGCGTTGTCGTACATTCACCTGGACCCTAAACCGTCCCCATCCCCTAACCCTAACCGTAGCCCGAACCCTAACCCTAAACCTTCCCCGAAGCCTTCCCCTCACCCATCCCCTAATCCTAACCCGTACGCTCACACTAACCCGCGCCCTCACACGTACGCTCCCCCTAAACCATTGTCGTACCCTCACCTGGACCCTAAACCGTCCCCGTCCCCTAACCCTAACCATAGCCCGAACCCTAACCCTAAAACTTCCCCGAAGCCTTCCCCTCACACGTCCCCTAATCCTAACCCGTACGCTCACACTAACCCACGCCCTCACACGTACGCTCGCCCTAAACCGTTGTCATACCCTCACCTTGACCCTAAACTGTCCCCGTCCGCTAACCCTAACCCTAGTCCGAACCCTAACCCTAACTCTTCCCCAAAGCCTTAACCTCACCCGTCCCCTAATCCTAACCCGTACGCTCACACTAACCCGCGCCCTCACACGTGCGCTCCCCCTAAACCGTTGTGGTACCCTCACCTGGACCCTAAACCGTCCCCGTCCCCTAACCCTAACCCTAGCCCGAACCCTAACCCTAACCCTTCCCTGAAGCCTTCCCCTCACCCGTCCCTTAATCCTAACCAGTACGCTCACACTAACCCGCGCCCTCACACGAACGCTCCCCCTAAACCGTTGTCGTACCCTCACCTGGACACTAAACCGTCCCCTAACCCTAAACCTAACCCTAGCCCGAACCCTAACCCTAACACTTCCCCGAAGCCTTCCCCTCACCCGTCCCCTAATTCTAACCCGTACGCTCACACTAACCCGCGCCCTCACACGTACGCTCCCCCTAAACTGTTGTCGTACCCTCACCTGGACCCTAAACCGGCCCCGTCCCCTAACCCTAACCCTAGCCGGAACCCTAAACCTAACCCTTCCCCGAAGACTTCCCCTCACCCGTCCCCTAATCCTAACCCGTACGCTCACACTAACCCGCGCCCTCACACGTACGCTCTCCCTAAACCGTTGTCGTACCGTCACCTGTACCCTAAACCGTGCCCATCCCCGTCCCCTAAACCTAGCCCAAACCCTAACCCTTCCCTGAAGTCTTCTCCTCACCCGTCCCCCAATCCTAACCCATACGCTCACACTAACCCTCACGCTCACACGTACGCTCCCCCTACACCGTTGTCGTAACCTCACCTGGACCCTAAACCGTCCCCGTCCCCTAACCCTAATCCTAGCCCGAACCCTAACCCTAACCCTTCCCCGAAGCCTTCCCCTCACCCGTCCCCTATTCCTAACCCGTACGCTCACACTAACCGGCGTCCTCACACTTACGCTCCCCCTAAACCTTTGTCGTACCCTCAACTGGACCCTAAACCGTCCCCGTCCCCTAACCCTAAACCGAAACCTAAGCCTAACATTTCCCCGAACCCTGACCCAACACGTCCCCTAATCCTAACCCGTACGCTCACGCTAATCCACGCCCTCACACTTACGCTACACCTAAAGCGTTGTTGTACACTCAGCTGGACACTAAACCGTCCCCATACCCTAAACCTAACCCTAGCCCGAACCCTAACCCTAACACTTCCCTGAATCCTGACCCTCACCCGTCCCCGAATCCTAACCCGTACGCTCACACTAACCCGCGCCCTCACACGTACACTCCCCCTAAACTGTTGTCGTACCCTCACCTGGACCCTAAACTGTCCCCGTCCCCTAACCCTAGCCCGAACCCTAACCCTAACCCTTCCCCGAAGCCTTCCCCTCACCCGTCCCCTAATCCTAACCCGTACGCTCAAACTAACCCAGGCCCTCACACGTTCGCTCCCCCAAAAGCGTTGTCGTACCCTCACCTGGACCTAAACCATCCCCTTCCCCTAACCCTAACCCTAGACCGAAATCTAAGCCTAACACTTCCCCGAAGCCTGACCCAACACGTCCCCTAATCCTAACCCGTACGCTAACGCTAATCAGCGCCTTCACACGTATGCTAAACCTAAAGCGTTGTCGTACCCTCACCTGGACCCTAAACCGTCACCTTCCCCTAAACCTAACCCTAGCCTGAACCCTAACCCTAACGAATCTCCGAAGCCTGAAACTCACCCGTCCCCTAATCTTAATCCGTACGCTAACACTAACACGCGCCCTCACACGTACGCTCCATCTAAAGCGTTGTCGTACCCTCACCTGGACCCTAAACCGTCCCCGTCCCCTAACCCTAACCCTAGCCCGAACACTAACCCTAACACTTCCCCGAAACCTGACCCTCACCCGTCCCCTAATCCTCACCCGTACGCTAACACTAACCCGCGCCCTCACACGTACACTCCCCCTAACGCATTGTCGTACCCTCACCTGGACCCTAAACCGTCCTCGTCCCCTAACCCTAACCTTAGCCCGAACCCTAACCCTAACCCTTCCCCGAAGCCTGACCCTCACCCGTACCCTAATCCTATCACGTACGCTAACACTAACCCACGCCCTCACACGTACGCTCCCCCAAAATCGTTGTCGTACCCTCACCTGGACCCTAAACCGTTCCCGTCCCCTAGCCCTAACCCTAGCCTGAACCCTAAATCTTAGCCTTCCGCGAAGCCTGACCCTCAACCGTCCCCTAATCCTCACCCGTACGCAAACGCTAACCCACGCCCTCACACGTACGCTCCCCCTAAAGCGTTGTCGTACCCTCACCTGTACCCTAAACCGTCCCCATCCCCTAACCCTAACCCTAGCCTGTCCCTAACCCTAACACTTCCCAGAAGCCTGAACCTCACCCGTGCCCTAATCCTAACCCGTACGCTAACAATAACCTGCGCCCTCACACGTACGCTCCCCCTAAAGTGTTGTCGTATACTCACCTGGACCCTAAATCGTCCCCGTCCACTAACCCTAACCCTAGCCCGAACCCTAATGCTAAACCTTCCCCGAGCCTGACCCTCACCCATCCCCTAATCCTAACCCATACGCTAACACTAACCCGCGCTCTCACTCATACGTTACCATAAAGCGTTGTCGTCCCCTCACCTGGACCCTAAACCGTCCCCGTCCCCTATCACTAACCGTAGCCCGAACCCTAAACCGAACACTTCCCTGAAGCCAGGCCCTCACCCGTCCCCTAATCCTCACTCGTACGCAAACACTAACCGGCGCCCTCACACATACCCTCCCCATAAAGCGTTGTCATACCCTCACCTGGACCCTAAACCGTCCCCGTCCCCTAACCCTAACCCTAGCCCGATCCCTAACCCTAACCCTTCCCCGAAGCCTTCCCCTCACCCGTCCCCTAATCCTAACCTGTAAGGTCACACTAACCCACGACCTCACACGTACGCTTCCCCTAAAATGTTGTCGTACCCTCACCGGACCCTCAACCATCCCCTTCTCCTAACCCTAACCCTAGACCGAAACCTAAGCCTGACCCTTCCCCGAAGCCTGACCCAACACGTCCCCTAATCCTAAAACGTACGCTAACGCTAATCCGCTCCCTCACACGTATGCTACACCTAAAGCGTTGTCGTACCCTCACTTGGACCCTAAACCGTCACCATCCCCTAAACCTAACCCTAGCCCGAACCCTAACCCTAACGATTCCCCGAAGCCTGACACTCACCTGTCCCTTAATCCTAATCCGTACGCTAACACTAACACGCGCCCTCACACGTACGCTCCATCTAAAGCGTTGTCGTACCCTCACCTGGACCCTAAACCGTCCCCGTCCCCTAACCCTAACCCTAGGCCGAACCCTAACCTTAACCCTTCCCTGAATCCTGACACTCACCCGTCCCCTAATCCTAACCCGTACGCTAACACTAACCCGCGCTCTCACACGTACGCTCCCCCTAAAGCGTTCTCGTAACCTCACATGATCCCTAAACCGTCCCGGTCCCCTAACCTTAACCCTAGCCTGATCCCTAACCCTAACCCTTCCCCGAAGCCTGACACTCACCTGTCCCCTAATCCTAACCTGTACGCTAAGACTGACATGCGCCCTCACAAGTACGCTACCCCTGAAGCGTTGTCATACCCTAACCTGGACCCTCAACCGTCCCAGTCCCCGTCCCCTAACCCTAGCCCGAAACCTAACCCTAACACTTCCCCGAATCCTGACCCTCACCCGTCCCCTAATCCTAAACCGTACGCTAACACTAACCCGCGCCCTCACACGTACGCTCACGCTAAAGCGTTGTCGTACCCTCACCTGGACCCTAAACCGTCCCAGTCCCCTAACCCTAAACCTAGCCCGATCCCTAACCCTAACCCTTCCCCGAAGCCTGACCCTCACCCGTCCCCTAATCCTCACAAGTACGCTAACACTGACCCGCGCTCTCACAACTACGCTACCCCTAAAGCGTTGTCATACCCTCACCTGGACCCTCAACCTTCCCCGTCCCCTAACCCTAAACCTAGGACGAACCCTAACCCTAACCCTTAAACGAAACCTGACCCTCACCCGTCCCCTAATCCTAACCCGTACGCTAACACTCACCCACGCCCTCACACGTACGCTCCCCCTAAAGCGTTGTCGTACCCTCACCTGGACCCTAAACCGTCCCCGTCCCCTAACCCTAACCCTAGCCCGAACCCTAACCCTAACACTTCCCCAAAGCCTTCCCCTCACCCGTCCCCTAATCCTAAAGCGTACGCTCACACTAACCCGCGCCCTCACACTTGCGCTCCCCCTAAACCGTTGTCGTACCCTAACCTGGACCCTAAATCGTCCCCGTCGCCTAACCCTAACCATAGCCCGAACCCTAACCCTAACCATTCCCCGAAGCCTGACCCTCAACCGTCCCCTAATCTTAACCAGTACGCTCACACTAACCCGCGCCCTCACACGTACGCTCCCCCTAAACCATTGTCGTACCCTCACCTGGACACTAAACCGTCCCATAACCCTAAACCTAACCCTAGCCCGAACCCTAACCCTAACCCTTCCCCGAAGCCTTCCCCTCACCCGTCCCCTAATCCTAACCTGTACGCTCACACTAACCCGCGCCCTCACACGTACGCTCCCCCTAAACCGTTGTCGTACCCTCACCTGGACCCTAAACCGTCCCCGTCCCCTAACCCTAACCCTAGCCGGAACTCTAAACCTAACACTTCCCCGAAGACTTCCCCTCACCCGTCCCCTAATCCTAACCCGTACGCTCACACTAAACCGCGCCCTCACACGTACGCTCCCACTAAACCGTTGTCGTACCCTCACCTGGACCCTAAACCGTGCCCATCCCCGTCCCCTAAACCTAGCCCAAACCCTAACCCTTCCCTGAAGTCTTCCCCTCACCCGTCCCCCAATCCTAACCCATACGCTCACACTAACCCTCACGCTCACACGTACGCTCCCCCTACACCGTTGTCGTACCCTCACCTGGACCCTAAACCGTCCCCGTCCCCTAACCCTAATCCTAGCCCGAACCCTAACCCTAACCCTTCCCCGAAGCCTTCCCCTCACCCGTCCCCTAATCCTAACCCGTACGCTCACACTAACCCGCGCCCTCACACTTACGCTCCCCCTAAACCTTTGTCGTACCCTCAACTGGACCCTAAACCATCCCCGTCCCATAACCCTAACCCTAGCCCGAACCCTAACCCTAACCCTTCCCCGAAGCCTTCCCCTCACCCGTCCCATAATCCTAACCCGTACGCTCACACTAACCCGCGCCCTTACACGTACGCTCCTCCTAAACCGTTGTCGTACCCTCACCTGGACCCTAAACCGTCCCCGTCCCCTAACCCTAAACCTAGACCGAAACCTAAGCCTAACATTTCCCCGAAGCCTGACCCAACACGTCCCCTAATCCTAACCCATACGCTCACGCTAATCCACGCCCTAACACTTACGCTACACCTAAAGCGTTGTTGTACACTCAGCTGGACACTAAACCGTCCCCATACCCTAAACCTAACCCTAGCCCGAACCCTAAACCTAACACTTCCCTGAATCCTGACCCTCAACCGTCCCCTAATCTTAACACGTACGCTCACGCTAACCCGAACCCTCACACGTACGCTCTCCCTAAAGCGTTGTCATACCCTCACCTGGAACCTAAACCGTCCCCGTCTCCTAACCCTAACCCTAGCCCGAACCCTAAAACTAACCTTTCCCCGAATCCTCACCCTCACCCGTTCCCTAATCCTAACCCGCACGCTAACGCTAACCCGTGCCCTCACACGTACGCTCCCCCTAAAGCGTTGTCGAACCCTCACCTGGACCCTAAACCGTCCCCATCCCCTAACCCTAACCCTAGGCCGTACCCTAACCCTAACACTTCCCCGAAGCCTGACACTCACCCGTCCCCTAATCCTAACCCGTACGCTAACGCTAACCCGCCCCCTAACACATTCCCTCCCCCTAAAGCTTAGTCGTACCCTCACCTGGACCCTAAACGTCCCCGTCCCCTAACCCTAACCCTAGACCGAACCCTAAACTTAACCCTTCCCGAAGCCTGAATCTAACCCGTCCCCTAATCCTAACCCGCACTCTAACGCTAACCCGCGTTCTCACACGTACGCTCCCCCTAAAGCGTTGTGGTACCCTCAGGTGTACCCTAAACCGTCCCCGTCTCCTAACTGTAACCCTACCGCGAACCCTAACCCTAACCGTTCCCCGAAGCCTGACTCTCACCCGTCGCCTAATCCTAACCTGTACGCTCTCGCTAACCCGCGCCCTCACACGTACGCTCCCTCTAAAGCATTGTCGTACCCTCACCTGGACCCCAAACCGTCCCCGTCCCCGTCCCCTAACCCTAGCCCGAACCCTAACCCTAACCCTTCCCCGAAGCCTTCCCCTCACCCGTCCCCTAATCCTAACCCGTACGCTCACACTAACCCGCGCCCTCACACGTACGCTCCCCCTAAACCGTTGTTGTACCCTCACCTGGACCCTAAACCGTCCCCGTCCCCTAACCCTAACCCTAGCCGGAACCCTAAACCTAACACTTCCCCGAAGCCTTCCCCTCACCCGTCCCCTAATCCTAACCCGTACGCTCACACTAACCCGCGCCCTCACACGTACGCTCCCCCTAAACCGTTGTCGTACCCTCACCTGGACCTTAAAACGTCCCCATCCCCGTCACCTAACCCTAGCCCGAACCCTAACTCTAACACTTCCACGAAGCCTTCCCCTCACCCGTCCCCTAATCCTAACCCGTACGCACACATTAACCAGCGCCCTCACACGTACGCTCCCCCTAAACCGTTGTCGTACCCTCACCTGGACCCTAAACCGTCCCTGTCCCCTAACCCTAACCCTAGCCCGAACACTAACACTTCCCTGAAGCCTTCCCCTCATCCGTCCCCTAATCCTAACCGATACGCTTACACTAACCCTCACGCTCACACGTACGCTCCCCCTAAACCGTTGTTGTACCCTCACCTGGACCCTAAACCGTCCCCGTCCCCTAACCCTAATCCTAGCCCGAACCCTAACCCTAACCCTTCCCCAAGCCTTCCCCTTACCCGTCCCCTAATCCTAACCCGTTCGCTCACACTAACCCACGCCCTCACACGTACGCTCCCCCTAAAACGTTGTCTTACACTAACCTGGACCCTAAACCATCCCCGTCCCCTAACCCTAACCTTAGCCCGAACCCTAACCCTAACTCTTCCCCGAAGCCTTCCCCTCATCCGTCCCCTAATCCTAACCGATACGCTTACACTAACCCTCACGCTCACACGTACGCTCCCCCTAAACCGTTGTTGTACCCTCACCTGGACCCTAAACCGTCCCCGTCCCCTAACCCTAATCCTAGCCCGAACCCTAACCCTAACCCTTCCCCAAGCCTTCCCGTTACCCGTCCCCTAATCCTAACCCGTTCGCTCACACTAACCCGCGCCCTCACACGTACGCTCCCCCTAAACCCTTGTCGTACCCTAACCTGGACCCTAAACCATCCCCGTCCCCTAACCCTAACCTTAGCCCGAACCCTAACCCTAACCCTTCCCCGAAGCCTTCCCCTCACCCGTCCCCTAATCCTAAACTGTACGCTCACACTATCCCGCGTTCTCACACGTACGCTCCCCCTAAAGCGTTGTCGTACCCTCAGCTGTACCCTAAACCGTCCCCATCTCCTAACTCTAACCCTACCGCGAACCCTAACCCTAACTCTTCCCCGAAGCCTGACTCTCACCCGTCGCCTAATCCTAACCAGTACGCTCTCGCTAACCCGCTCCCTCACACGTACGCTCCCCCTAAAGCATTGTCGTACCCTCACCTGGACCCCAAACCGTCCCCGTCCCCGTCCACTAACCCTAGCCCGAACCCTAACCATAACCCTTCCCCGAAGCCTTCCCCTCACCCGTCCCCTAATCCTAACCCGTACGCTCACACTAACCCACGCCCTCACATGTACGCTCCCCCTAAACCATTGTCGTACCCTCACCTGGACCCGAAACCGTACCCGTCCCCTAACCATAACCCTAGCCCGAACCCTAACCCTTCCCTGAAGCCTTCCCCTCACCCTTCCCCTAATCCTAACCCATACGCTCACACTAACCCACGTCTTCACACGTACGCTCCCCCTAAACCTTTGTCGTACGCTCACCTTGACACTAAACCGTCCCCGTCCCCTAAACCTAACCCTAGCCCGAACCCTAACCCTAACCCTTCGCCGAAGCCTTCCCCTCACCCGTCCCCTAAACCTAACCTGTACGCTCACACTAACCCGTGCCGTCACACGTACGCTCCCCCTAAACCGTTGTCGTATCCTCATCTGGACCGTAAACAGTCCCCGCCCCTTAACCCTAACCCTTCCCCGAAGCCTTCCCCTCACCCGTCCCCTAATCCTAACCCGTACGCTCACACTAACCCGCGCCCTCACACGTACGCTCCCCCTAAACCGTTGTCGTATCCTCACCTGGACCCTAAACCGTCCCCGTCCCCTAACCCTAACCCTAGCCGGAACCCTAAACCTAACACTTCCCCGAAGCCTTCCCCTCACCCGTCCCCTAATCCTAACCGGTACGCTCACACTAACCCGCGCCCTCACACGTACGCTCCCCCTAAACCGTTGTCGTACCCTCACCTGGAACTTAAAACGTCCCCATCCCCGTCACCTAACCCTAGCCCGAACCCTAACACTAACCCTTCCCCGAAGCCTTCCCCTCACCCGTCCCCTAATCCTAACCCGTACGCGCACATTAACCAGCGCCCTCACACGTACGCTCCCCCTAAACCGTTGTCGTACCCTCACCTGGACCCTAAACCGTCCCTGTCCCATAACCCTAACCCTAGCCCGAACCCTAACCCTTCCCTGAAGCCTTCCCCTCATCCGTCCCCTAATCCTAACCGATACGCTTACACTAACCCTCACGCTCACACGTACGCTCCCCCTAAACCGTTGTTGTACCCTCACCTGTACCCTAAACCGTCCCCGTCCCCTAACCCTAATCCTAGCCCGAACCCTAACCCTAACCCTTCCCCAAGCCTTCCCCTTACCCGTCCCCTAATCCTAACCCGTTCGCTCACACTAACCCTCGCCCTCACACGTACGCTCCCCCTAAAACGTTGTCGTACACTAACCTGGACCCTAAACTATCCCCGTCCCCTAACCCTAACCTTAGCCCGAACCCTAACCCTAACTCTTCCCCGAAGCCTTCCCCTCACCCGTCCCCTAATCCTAACCCGTACGCTCACACTAACCCGGGTTCTCACACGTACGCTCCCCCTAAACCGTTGTCGTACCCTCACCTGGACCCTAAACCGTCCCCGTCCCTTAAACCTAACACTTCCCCGAGGCCTTCCCCTCACCCGTCCCCGAATCCTAACCCGTACGCTCACACTAACCCACGCCCTCACACGTACGCTCCCCCTAAACCGTTGTCGTACCCTCACCTGGACACTAAACCGTCCCCTAACCCTAACCCTAACCCTAGCCCGAACCCTAATCCTAACCCTTCCCCGAAGCCTTCCCCTCACCCGTCCCCTAATCCTAACCCATACGCTCACACTAACCCTCACGCTCACACGTACGCTCCCCCTACACCGTTGTCGAACCCTCACCTGGACCCTAAACCGTCCCCGTCGCCTAACCCTAATCCTAGCCCGAACCCTAACCCTAACCCTTCCCCGAAGCCTTCCCCTCACCCGTCCCCTAATCCTAAACCGTACGCTCACACTAACCCGCGCCCTCACACTTACGCTCCCCTATACCTTTGTCGTACCCTCAACTGGACCCTAAACCGTCCCCGTCCCCTAACCCTAACCCTAGCCCGAACCCTAACCCTAACCCTTCCCCGAAGCCTTCCCCTCACCCGTCCCATAATCCTAACCCGTACGCTCACACTAACCCGCGCCCTCACACGTACGCTCCTCCTAAACCGTTGTCGTACCCTCACCTGGACCCTAAACCGTCCCCGTCCCCTAACCCTAAACCTAGACCGAAACCTAAGCCTAACATTTCCCCGAAGCCTGACCCAACACGTCCCCTAATCCTAACCCATACGCTCACGCTAATCCACGCCCTCACACTTACGCTACACCTAAAGCGTTGTTGTACACTCAGCTGGACACTAAACCGTCCCCATACCCTAAACCTAACCCTAGCCCGAACCCTAACCCTAACACTTCCCTGAATCCTGACCCTCACCCGTCCCCTAATCTTAACACGTACGCTCAGGCTAACCCGCACCCTGACACGCACGCTCTCCCTAAAGCGTTGTCGTACACTCACCTGGAACCTAAACCGTCCCCGTCTCCTAACCCTAACCCTAGCCCGAACCCTAACCCTAACCCTTCCCCGAATCCTCACCCTCACCCGTTCCCTAATCCTAAACCGCACGCTAATGCTAACCCGTGCCCTCACACGTACGCTCCCCCTAAAGCGTTGTCGTACCCTCACCTGGACCCTAAACCGTCCCCGTCCCCGTCCCCTAACCCTAACCCTAGGCCGAACCCTAACCGTAACACTTCCCCGAAGCCTGACACTCACCCGTCCCCTAATCCTAACCCGTACGCTAACGCTAACCCGCCCCCTAACACGTTCCCTCCCCCTAAAGCTTTGTCGTACCCTCACCTGGACCCTAAACCGTCCCCGACCCCTAAGCCTAACCCTAGCCCGAACTCTAACCCTAAACCTTCCCGGAAGCCTGACCCTCACCCGTCCCCTAATCCTAACCCGTACGCTTACACTAACCCGCGCTCTCACACGTACGTTCCCCGAAAGCGTTGTCGTACCCTCACCTAGACCCTAAACCGTCCCCATCCCCTAACCCTAACCCTAGCCCGAACCCTAAACCGAACCCTTCCCTGAAGCCGGACCCTCACCCGGCACCTAATCCTTACTCGTACGCTAACACTAACAAGCGCCCTCACACGTACGCTCCCCCTAAAGCGTTGTTGTACCCTCACCTGGACCCTAAACCGTCCCCGTCCCCTAACCCTAACCCTAGCCCGAACCCAAACCCTAACACTTCCCCGAAGCCTGACCCTCCCCCGTCCCCTAATCCTAACACGCACGCTAACGCGAACCCGCGCCCTCACACGTAGGTTCCCCCTAAAGCGTTGTCGTACCCTCACCTGAACCCTAAACCATCCCCATCTCCTTTCCGTAACCCTAGCCCAACCCTAACCCTAACCCTTCCGCGAATCCTAACCCAACCCTTCCCCTAATCCTAACCCGTACGCTAACGCTAATCCGCGCCCTCACACGTACGCTACACCTAAAGCGTTGTCGTACCCTCAGCTGTACCCTAAACCGTCCCCGTCCCCTAACACTAACCCTAGACTGAACCCTAACTCTAACCCTTCCTCAAAGCCTGACCCTCACACGTCCTCAAATCCTAACCCGTACGCTAACGCTAACCCACACCCTCACATGTACGCTCCCCCTAAAGCATTGTCATACCCTCACCTGGACACTAAACCGTCCCCGTCTCCTAACTCTAACCCTACCGCGAACCCTAACCCTAACACTTCCCCGAAGCCTGACTCTCACCCGTCGCCTAATCCTAAACTGGACGCTCTCGCTAACCCGCGCCCTCACACGTACGCTCCCCCTAAAGCATTGTCGTACCCTCACCTGGACCCTAAACCGTCCCCTTGCCCTAAACCTAACCGTAGCCCGAACCCTAACCCTAACCCTTCCCCGAAGCCTTCCCCTCACCCGTCCCCTTATCCTAACCCGTACGCTCACACTAACCCGCGCCCTCACACGTACGCTCCCCCTAAACCGTTGTCGTACCCTCACCTGGACCCTAAACCGTCCCCGTCCCCTAACCCTAACCCTAGCCCGAAACCTAACCCTAACACTTCCCCGAAGGCTTCCCCTCACCCGTCCCCGAATCCTAATCCGTACGCTCACACTAACCCACGCCCTCACACGAATGCTCCCCCTAAACCGTTGTCGTACCCTCACCTGGACCCTAAACCGTCCCCGTCCCCTAACCCTAACCATAGCCCGAACCCTAACCCTAACCCTTCCCCGAAGCCTTCCCCTCACCCGTCCCCTAATCCTATCCCGTACACTCACACTAACCCGCGCCCTCACACGTACGCTCCCCCTAAACCGTTGTCGTACCCTCACCTGGACCCTAAACCGTCCCCGTCCCCTAACCCTAACCATAGCCCGAACCCTAACCCTAACCCTTCCCCGAAGCCTTCCCCTCACCCGTCCCCTAATCCTAACCTGTACACTCACACTAACCCGCGCCCTCTCACGTACGCTCCCCCTAAACCGTTGTCGTACCCTCACCTGGACCCTAAACCGTCCCAGTCCCCTAACCCTAACCCTAGCCCAAACCCTAAACCTAACACTTCCCCGAAGCCTGACCCAACACGTCCCCTAATCCTAACCCGTACGCTAACGCTAATCCACTCCCTCACACGTATGCTAAACCTAAAGCATTGTCGTTCCCTCACCTGATCCCTAAACCGTCACCATCCCCTAAACGTAACCCTAGCCCGAACCCTAACCCTAACGATTCCCCGAAGCCTGACACTCACCTGTCCCCTAATCCTAATCCGTACGCTAACACTAACATGCGCCCTCACACGTACGCTCCATCTAAAGTGTTGTCGTACCCTCACCTGGACCCTAAACCGTCCCCGTCCCCTAACCCTAACCCTAGGCCGAACCCTAACCTTAACCCTTCCCCGAATCCTGACCCTCACCCGTCCCCTAATCCTAACCCGTATGCTAACACTAACCCGCGCTCTCACACTTACGCTCCCCCTAAAGCGTTGTCGTAAACTCACATGAACCCTGAACCGTCCCGGTCCCCTATCCTTAACCCTAGCCTGATCCCTAACCCTAACCCTTCCCCGAAGCCTGACCTTCACCCGTCCCCTAATCCTAACCTGTACGCTAACACTGACATGCGCCCTCACAAGTACGCTACCCCTAAAGCGTTGTCATACCCTAACCTGGACCCTCAACCGTCCCAGTCCCCGTCCCCTAACCCTAGCCCGAACACTAACCCTAACACTTCCCCGAATCCTGACCCTCACCCGTCCCCTAATCCTCACCCGTACGCTAACACTAACCCGCGCCCTCACACGTACACTCCCCCTAAAGCGTTGTCGTACCCTCACCTGGACCCTAAACCGTCCCCGTCCCCTAACCCTAACCTTAGCCCGAACCCTAACCCTAACCCTTCCCCGAAGCCTGACCCTCACCCGTACCCTAATCCTATCACGTACGCTAACACTAACCCACGCCCTCACACGTACGCTCCCCCAAAAGCGTTGTCGTACACTCACCTGGACCCTAAACCGTTCCCGTCCCCTAGCCCTAACCCTAGCCTGAACCCTAATCCTTAGCCTTCCGCGAAGCCTGACCCTCAACCGTCCCCTAATCCTAACCCGTACGCAAACGCTAACCCACGCCCTCACACGTACGCTCCCCCTAAAGCGTTGTCGTACCCTCACCTGTACTCTAAACCATCCCCATCCCCTAACCCTAACCCTAGCCTGTCCCTAACCCTAACACTTCCCCGAAGCCTGACCCTCATCAGTCCCATAATCCTAACCCGTACGCTGACACTAACACGCGCCCTCACACGTATGCTCCCCCTAAAGCTTTGTCGTACGCTCACGTGGACCCTAAACCGTCCTCGCCCCCTAACCCTAACCCTAGCCCAAACCCTAACCCTAAACCTTCCCCGAAGCCTGAACCTCACCCGTGCCCTAATCCTAACCCGTACGCTAACAATAACCCGCGCCCTCACACGTACGCTCCCCCTAAAGTGTTGTCGTACACTCACCTGGACCCTAAATCGTCCCCGTCCACTAACCCTAACCCTAGCCCGAACCCTAATGCTAAACCTTCCCCGAGCCTGACCCTCACCCGTCCCCAAATCCTAACCCATACGCTAACACTAACCCACGCTCTCACTCATACGTTACCATAAAGCGTTGTCGTCCCCTCACCTGGACCCTAAACCATCCCCGTCCCCTATCACTAACCCTAGCCCGAACCCTAATCCGAACACTTCCCTGAAGCCTGGCCCTCACCCGTCCCCTAATCCTTACTCGTACGCTAACACTAACCGGCGCCCTCACACATACCCTCCCCATAAAGCGTTGTCATACCCTCACCTGGACCCTAAACCGTCCCCGTCCCCTAACCCTAACCCTAGGCCTAACCATAACCCTAGCCCTTCCTCGAAGCCTGACCCTCACCCGTCCCCTTATCCTAACCCGTACGCTAACGCTAACCCGTGCCCTCACATGTACGCTCCCCCTAAAGCGTTCTCGTACCCTCACGTGGACCCTAAACCGTCCCCGTCCCCTAATCCTAACCCTAGCCCGAACCCTAACCCTAAAAATTCCCCGAAGCGTGAACCTCACCCATGGCCTAATCCTAACCCGTACGCTAACGCTAACCCGCGCCCTCACATGTACGCTCCCCCTAAAGCGTTCTCGTACCCTCACCTGGACCCTCAACCGTCCCCGTCCCTGTCCCCTAACCCTTGCCCGAACCCTAAACCTAACACTTCCCTGAAGCCTGACCCTCACCTGTCCCCTAATCCTAGCCCGTACGCTCACACTAACCCGCGCCCTCTCACGTACGCTCCAACGAAACCGTTGTCGTACCCTCAGCTGGACCCTAAACCGTCCCCGTCTCCTAACCCTAACCCTAGCCCGAACCCTAACCCTAACACTTCCCCGAAGACTTCCCCTCACCCGTCCCATAATCGTAAGCCGTACGCTCAAACTAACCCACGCCCTCACACGTACGCTGCCCCTAAAGTGTTGTCGTACCCTCACCTGGACCCTCAACCATCCCCTTCTCCTAACCCTAACCCTAGACCGAAACCTAAGCCTGACCCTTCCGCGAAGCCTGACCCTCACCGTCCCCTAATCCTAACCCGTACACAAACGCTAACCCACGCCCTCACACGTACGCTCCCCCTAAAGCGTTGTCGTACCCTCAACTGTACCCTAAACCGTCCCCATCCCCTAAACCTAACCCTAGCCTGTCCCTAACCCTAACACTTCCCCGAAGCCTGACCCTCACCAGTCCCCTAATCCTAACCCGTACGCTGACACTAACACGCGCCCTCACACGTATGCAACCCCTAAAGCTTTGTCGTACCCTCACGGGGACCCTAAACCGTCCCCGTCCCCTAACCCTAACCCTAGCCCAAACCCTAACCCTAACCCTTCCCTGAAGCCTGACCCTCACCCGTCCCCTAATCCTAACCTGTACGCTAACGCTAACCCGTGCCCTCACACGTACGCTCCCCCTAAAGCGATGTCGTACACTCATCTGGACCTTAAACCGTCCCGGTTCCCTAACCCTAAACCTAGCCGGAACCCTAAACCTAACACTTGCCCGAAGCCTTCCCCTCACCCGTCCCCTAATCCTAACTCGTACGCTCACACTGACCCGCGCCCTCACACGTACGCTCCCCCTAAACCGTTGTCGTACCCTCACCTGGAACTTAAAACGTCCCCATCCCCGTCACCTAACCCTAGCCCGAACCCTAACCCTAACCCTTCCCCGAAGCCTTCCCCTCACCCGTCCCCTAATCCTAACCCGTACGCTCACATTAACCAGCGCCCTCACACGTATGCTCCCCCTAAACCGTTGTCGTACCCTCACCTGGACCCTAAACCGTCCCTGTCCCCTAACCCTAACCCTAGCCCGAACCCTAACCCTTCCCTGAAGCCTTCCCCTCATCCGTCCCCTAATCCTAACCGATACGCTTACACTAACCCTCACGCTCCCACGTAAGCTCCCCCTAAACCGTTGTTGTACCCTCACCTGGACCCTAAACCGTCCCCGTCCCCTAAACCTAATCCTAGCCCGAACCCTAACCCTAACCCTTCCCCAAGCCTTCCCCTTACACGTCCCCTAATCCTAACCCGTTCGCTCACACTAACCCACGCCCTCACACGTACGCTTCCCCTAAACCGTTGTCGTACCCTAACCTGGACCCTAAACCATTCCTGTCCCATAACCCTAACCTTAGCCCGAACCCTAACCCTAACCCTTCCCCGAAGCCTTCCCCTCACCCGTCCCCTAATCCTAAACTGTACCCTCACACTAACCCGCGCCCTCACACGTACGCTCCCCCTAAACCGTTGTCATACCCTCACCTTGACCCTAAACCGTCCCCGTCCCCTAACACTAACCCTAGCCCGAACCCTAACCCTAACCCTTCCCCGAAGCCTTCCCCTCACCCGTCCCCTAATCCTAACCCGTACGCTCACACTAACCCGGGTCCTCACACGTACGCTCCCCCTAAACCGTTGTCGTACCCTCACCTGGACCCTAAACCGTCCCCGTCCCTTAAACCTAACACTTCCCCGAAGCCTTCCCCTCACCCGTCCCCGAATCCTAACCTGTACACTCACACTAACCCGCGCCCTCACACGTACACTCCCCCTAAACCGTTGTCGTACCCTCACCTGGACCCTAAACCGTCCCCGTCCCCTAACCCTTACCCTAGCCCGAACCCTAACTCTAACCCTTCCCCGAAACCTGACCCTCACCCGTCCCCTAATCCTAACCCGTACGCTCAAACTAACCCAGGCCCTCACACGTACGCTCCCCCAAAAGCATTGTCGTACCCTCACCTGGACCCTAAACCATCCCCTTCCCCTAACCCTAACCCTAGACCGAAACCTAAGCCTAACCCTTCCCCGAAGCCTGACCCAACACGTCCCCTAATCCTAACCCGTACGTTAACACTAATCCACGCTCTCACACGTATGCTCCCCCTAAAGCGTTGTCGTAACATCACATGAACCCTAAACCGTCCCGGTTCCCTAACCTTAACCCTAGCCCGATCCCTAACTCTAACCCTTCCCTGAAGCCTGACCCTCACCCGTCCCCTAATCCTACCCTGTACACTAACACTGACATGCGCCCTCACAAGTACGCTACAACTAGAGCGTTGTCATACCCTAACCTGGACCCTCAACCGTCCCAGTCCCCGTCCCCTATCCATAGCCCGAACCCTAACCCTAACACTTCCCCGAAGCCTGACCCTCACACGTCCCCTAATCCTAACCCGTACGCTCACACTAACCCGCGCCCTCACATGTACGCTCCCCCTAAACCGTTGTCGTACCCTCACCTGGACCCTAAACCGTCCCCGTCCCCTAACCCTAACCCTAGCCCGCACACTAACCCTAACCCTTCCCAAAAGCCTTCCCCTCACCCGTCCCCTAATCCTAACCTGTACGCTCACACTAACCCGCGCCCTCACACGTACGCTCCCCCTAAACCGTTGTCGTACCCTCACCTGGACCCTAAACCGTCCCCGTCCCCTAACCCTAACCCTAGCCCGAACCCTAACCCTAACCCTTCCCCGAAGCCTTCCCCTCACCCGTCCCCTAATCCTAACCCGTACGCTCACACTAACCCGCGCCCTCACACGTACGCTCCCCCTAAACCGTTGTCGTACCCTCACCTGGACACTAAACCGTCCCCTAACCCTAACCCTAACCCTAACCCTAGCCCGAACCCTAACCCTAACCCTTCCCGGAAGCCTTCCCCTCACCAGTCCCCTAATCCTAACCCGTACGCTCACACTAACCCGCGCCCTCACATGTACGCTCCCCCTAAACCGTTGTCGTACCCTCACCTGGACCCTAAACCGTCCCCGTCCCCTAACCCTAACCCTAGCCCGAACCCTAAACCTAACCCTTCCCCGAAGACTTCCCCTCACCCGTCCCCTAATCCTAACCCGTACGCTCACACTAACCCGCGCCCTCACACATACGCTCCCCCGAAACCATTGTCGTACCCTCACCTGGACCCTAAACCGTGCCCATCCCCGTCCCCTAACCCTAGCCCAAACCCTAACACTTCCCTGAAGTCTTCCCCTCACCCGTCCCCCAATCCTAACCCATACGCTCACACTAACCCTCACGCTCACACGTACGCTCCCCCTACACCGTTGTCGAACCCTCACCTGGACCCTAAACCGTCCCCGTCCCCTAACCCTAACCCTAGCCCGAACCCTAACCCTAACCCTTCCCCGAAGCCTTCCCCTCACCCGTCCCATAATCCTAACCCGTACGCTCACACTAACCCGCACCCTCACATGTACGCTCCTCCTAAACCGTTGTTGTACCCTCACCTGGACCCTAAACCGTCCCCGTCCCCTAACCCTAAACCTAGACCGAAACCTAACCCTAACATTTCCCCGAAGCCTGACCCAACACGTCCCCTAATCCTAACCCATACGCTCACGCTAATCCACGCCCTCACACTTACGCTACACCTAAAGCGTTGTTGTACACTCACCTGGACACTAAACCGTCCCCATACCCAAACCTAACCCTAGCCCGAACCCTAACCCTAACACTTCCCTGAATCCTGACCCTCACCCGTCCCCTAATCTTAACACGTACGCTCACGCTAACCCGCACCCTGACACGAACGCTCTCCCTAAAGCGTTGTCGTACACTCACCTGGAACCTAAACCGTCCCCGTCTCCTAACCCTAACCCTAGCCAGAACCCTAACCCTAACCCTTCCCCGAATCCTCACCCTCACCCGTTCCCAAATCCTAACCCGCACGCTAACGCCTAACACGTGCCCTCACATGTACGCTCCCCCTAAACCATTGTCGTACCCTCACCTGGACCCGAAACCGTACCCGTCCCCTAACCCTAACCCTAGCCCGAACCCTAACCCTTCCCTGAAGCCTTCCCCTCACCTTTCCCCTAATCCTAACCCATAAGCTCACACTAACCCACGTCTTCACACGTACGCTCCCCCTAAACCTTTGTCGTACCCTCACCTTGACCCTAAACCGTCCCCGTCCCCTAAACCTAACCCTAGCCTGAACCCTAACCCTAACCCTTCCCCGAAGCCTTCCCCTCACCCATCCCCTAAACCTAACCCGTACGCTCACACTAACCCGTGCCGTCACACGTACGCTCCCCCTAAACCGTTGTCGTATCCTCATCTGGACCGTAAACCGTCCCCGCCCCTTAACCCTAACCCTTCCCCGAAGCCTTCCCCTCACCCGTCCCCTAATCCTAACCCGTACGCTCACACTAACCCGCGCCCTCACACGTACGCTCCCCCTAAAGCGTTGTCGTACCTTCACCTGGACCCTAAACCTTTCCCGTCCCCTAACCCTAACCCTAGCCCGAACCCTAACCCTAACCCTTCCCCGAAGCCTGACCCTCACCCGTCCCCTAATCCTAACCCGTACGCAAACGCTAACACATGCCCTCACACATACGCTCCCCCTAAAGCGTTGTCGTACCTTCACCTGGACCCTAAACCGTCCCCGACCCCTAAGCCTAACCCTAGCCCGAACTCTAACCCTAAACCTTCCCGGAAGCCTGACCCTCACCCGTCCCCTAATCCTAACCCGTACGCTTACACTAACCCGCGCTCTCACACGTACGTTCCCCGAAAGCGTTGTCGTATCCTCCCCTAGACCCTAAACCGTCCCCATCCCCTAACCCTAACCCTAGCCCGAACCCTAAACCGAACCCTTCCCTGAAGCCGGAACCTCACCCGGCACCTAATCCTTACTCCTACGCTAACACTAACCAGCGCCCTCACACGTACGCTCCCCCTAAAGCGTTGTTGTACCCTCACCTGGACCCTAAACCGTCCCCATCCCCTAACGCTAACCCTAGCCCGAACCCTAACCCTAACACTTCCCCGAAGCCTGACCCTCCCCCGTCCCCTAATTCTAACCCGTACGCTAACGCTAACCCGCGCCCTCACACGTACGCTAGCCCTAAAGCGTTGTCGTCACCTCACCTGAACCCTAAACCGTCCCCGTCCGATAACCCTAACCCTAGACGGAACCCTAACCCTAACCATTCCCCGAAGCCTGACCCTTACCCATCCCCTAATCCTAACCCACACGCTAACGCGAACCCGCGCCCTCACACGTAGGTTCCCCCTAAAGCGTTGTCGTACCCTCACCTGAACCCTAAACCATCCCCATCTCCTTTCCGTAACCCTAGCCCAACCCTAACCCTAACCCTTCCGCGAATCCTAACCCAACCCTTCCCCTAATCCTAACCCGTACGCTAACGCTAATCCGCGCCCTCACACGTACGCTACACCTAAAGCGTTGTCGTACCCTCAGCTGTACCCTAAACCGTCCCCGTCCCTTAACCCTAACCCTAGACTGAACCCTAACACTAACCCTTCCCCAAAGCCTGACCCTCACACGTCCTCTACTCCTAACCCGTACGCTAACGCTAACACACACCCTCACATGTACGCTCCCCCTAAAGCATTGTCATACCCTCACCTGGACACTAAACCGTCCCTGTCCCCATCCCCTAACCCCAGCCCGAACCCTAACCCTAACCCTTCCCCGAATCCTGACCCTCACCCGTCACCTAATCCTAACCCGTACGCTAACACTAACCTGCGTTCTCACACGTACGCTCCCGCTAAAGCGTTGTCGTAACCTCACATGAACCCTAAACCGTCCCGGTCCCTTAACCTTAACCCTAGCCCGATCCCTAACACTCACCCTTCCCTGAAGCCTGACCCTCACCCATCCCCTAATCCTAACCCATACGCTCACATTAACCCGCGCCCTCACACGTACGCTCCCCCTAAACCGTTGTCGTACCCTCACCTGGACCCTAAACCGTCCCCGTCCCCTAACCATAACCCTAGCCCGAACCCTAACCCTAACACTTTCCCGAAGCCTTCCCCTCACCCGTCCCCTAATCCTAACGCGTACGCTCACACTAACCCGCGCCCTCACACGTACGCTCCCCCTAAACCGTTGTCGTACCCTCACCTGGACCCTAAACCGTCCCTGTCCCCTAACCCTAACCCTAGCCCGAAACCTAACCCTAACACTTCCCCGAAGCCTTCCCCTCACCCGTCCCCGAATCCTAATCCGTACGCTCACACTAACCCACGCCCTCACATGAATGCTCCCCCTAAACCGTGGTCGTACCCTCACCTGGACCCTAAACCGTTCCTGTCCCCTAACCCTAACCATAGCCCGAACCCTAACCCTAACCCTTCCCCGAAGCCTTCCCCTCACCCGTCCCCTAATCCTATCCCGTACGCTCACACTAAACCGCGCCCTCACACGTACGCTCCCCCTAAACCGTTGTCGTACCCTCACCTGGACTCTAAACCGTCCCCGTCCCCTAACCCTAACCCTAGCCCGAACCCTAACCCTAACACTTCCCCGAAGCCTTACCCTCACCCTTCCCCTAATCCTAACCCGTACGCTCACACTAACCCACGCCCTCACACGTGCGCTCCCCCTAAACCGTTGTCATACACTCACCTGGACCCTAAACCGTCCCCGTCCCCTAATCCTAACCCTAGCCCTAACCTTAACCCTAACACTTCCCCGAAGCCTGACCCAACACGTCCCCTAATCCTAACCCGTACGCTAACGCTAATCCACTCCCTCACACGTATGCTAAACCTAAAGCGTTGTCGTTCCCTCACCTGGACCCTAAAAAGTCGCCATCCCCTAAACCTAACCCTAGCCCGAACCCTAACCCTAACGATTCCCCGAAGCCTGACACTCACCTGTCCCCTAATCCTAATCCGTACGCTAACACTAACATGCGCCCTCACACGTACGCTCCATCTAAAGCGTTGTCGTACCCTCACCTGGACCCTAAACCGTCCCCGTCCCCTAACCCTAACCCTAGGCCGAACCCTAACCTTAACCCTTCCCGGAATCCTGACCCTCACCCGTCCCCTAATCCTAACCCGTATGCTAACACTAACCCGCGCTCTCACACTTACGCTCCCCCTAAAGCGTTGTTGTAAACTCACATGAACCCTGAACCGTCCCGGTCCCCTAACCTTAACCCTAGCCTGATCCCTAACCCTAACCCTTCCCCGAAGCCTGACCTTCACCCGTCCCCTAATCCTAACCTGTACGCTAACACTGACATGCGCCCTCACAAGTACGCTACCCCTAAAGCGTTGTCATACCCTAACCTGGACCCTCAACCGTCCCAGTCCCCGTCCCCTAACCCTAGCCCAAACACTAACCCTAACACTTCCCCGAATCCTGACCCTCACCCGTCCCCTAATCCTCACCCGTACGCTAACACTAACCCGCGCCCTCACACGTACACTCCCCCTAAAGCGTTGTCATACCCTCACCTGGACCCTAAACCGTCCCCGTCCCCTAACCCTAACCTTAGCCCGAACCCTAACCCTAACCCTTCCCCGAAGCCTGACACTCACCCGTACCCTAATCCTATCACGTACGCTAACACTAACCCACACCCTCACACGTACGCTCCCCCAAAAGCGTTGTCGTACCCTCACCTGGACCCTAAAACGTTCCCGTCCCCTAGCCCTAACCCTAGCCTGAACCCTAAACCTTAGCCTTCTGCAAAGCCTGACCCTCAACCGTCCCCTAATCCTAACCCGTACGCAAACGCTAACCCACGCCCTCACACGTACGCTCCCCCAAAGCGTTGTCGTACCCTCACCTGTACCCAAACCGTCCCCATCCCCTAACCTTAACCCTAGCCTCTCCCTAACCCTAACACTTCCCCGAAGCCTGACCCTCATCAGTCCCATAATCCTAACCCGTACGCTGACACTAACACGCGCCCTCACACGTATGCTCCCCCTAAAGCTTTGTCGTACCCTCACGTGGACCCTAAACCGTCCTCGCCCCCTAACCCTAACCCTAGCCCAAACCCTAACCCTAAACCTTCCCCGAAGCCTGAACCTCACCCGTGCCCTAATCCTAACCCGTACGCTAACAATAACCCGCGCCCTCACACGTACGCTCCCCCTAAAGTGTTGTCGTACACTCACCTGGACCCTAAATCGTCCCCATCCACTAACCCTAACCCTAGCCCGAACCCTAATGCTAAACCTTCCCCGAGCCTGACCCTCACCCGTCCCCTAATCCTAACCCATACGCTAACACTAACCCGCGCTCTCACTCATACGTTACCATAAAGCGTTGTCGTCCCCTCACCTGGACCCTAAACCGTCCCCGTCCCCTATCACTAACCCTAGCCTGAACCCTAAACCGAACACTTCCCTGAAGCCTGGCCCTCACCCGTCCCCTTATCCTTACTCGTACGCTAACACTAACCGGCGCCCTCACACATACCCTCCCCATAAAGCGTTGTCATACCCTCACCTGGACCCTAAACCGTCCCCGTCCCCTAACCCTAACCCTAGGCCGAACCATAACCCTAGCACTTCCTCGAAGCCTGACCCTCACCCGTCCCCTAATCCTAACCCGTACACTAACGCTAACCCGCGCCCTCACATGTACGCTCCCCCTAAAGCGTTCTCGTACCCTCACGTGGACCCTAAACCGTCCCCGTCCCCTAACCCTAACCCTAACCCTAACCCTAGCCCGAACCCTAACACTAAACCTTCCCCGAAGCCTGACCCTCACACGTCCCCTAATCCTAACCCGCACGCGAACGCTAACCCACGCCCTCACACGTACGCTCCCCCTAAAGCGTTGTCGTACCCTCACCTGAACCCTAAACGGTCCCTATCCCCTGACCCTAAACCTCGCCCGATCCCTAACACTAACCCTTCCCCGAAGCCTGATCCTCACCCGTCCCCTAATCCTAACAAGTACGCTAACAATGACCCACACTCTCACAACTACACTCCCCCTAAAGCGTTGTCATACCCTCACCTGGACCCTCAACCGTCCCCGTCCCTGTCCCCTAACCCTAGCCCGAACCCTAAACCTAACACTTCCCAGAAGCCTGACCCTCACCCGTACCCTAATCCTAACCCGTACGCTAACACTAACCGGCGCCCCCACACGTACGCTCCCCCTAAAGCGTTGTCGTACCTTCACCTGGACCCTAAACCGTCCCCGTCCCCTAAACCTAACCGTAGCCCGAACCCTAACCCTAACACTTCCCCGAAGCCTTCCCCTCACCCGTCCCCTTATCCTAACCCGTACGCTCACACTAACCCGCGCCCTCACACGTACGCTCCCCCTAAACCGTTGTCGTACCCTCACCTGGACCCTAAACCGTCCCCGTCCCCTAACCCTAACCCTAGCCCGAAACCTAACCCTAACACTTCCCCGAAGCCTTCCCCTCACCCGTCCCCGAATCCTAATCCGTACGCTCACACTAACCCACGCCCTCACATGAATGCTCCCCCTAAACCGTGGTCGTACCCTCACCTGGACCCTAAACCGTCCCCGTCCCCTAAGCCTAACCATAGCCCAAACCCTAACCCTAACCCTTCCCCGAAGCCTTCCCCTCACCCGTCCCCTAATCCTATCCCGTACGCTCACACTAAACCGCGCCCTCACACATACGCTCCCCCTAAACTGTTGTCGTACCCTCACCTGGACTCTAAACCGTCCCCGTCCCCTAACCCTAACCCTAGCCCGAACCCTAACCCTAACACTTCCCCGAAGCCTTACCCTCACCCTTCCCCTAATCCTAACCCGTACGCTCACACTAACCCGCGCCCTAACACGTGCGCTCACCCTAAACCGTTGTCATACACTCACCTGGACCCTAAACCGTCCCCGTCCCCTAACCCTAACCCTAGCCCGAACCCTAACCCTAACCCTTCCCCGAAGCCTTTCCCTCACCCGTCCCCTAATACTAACCCATACGCTCACACTAACCCGCGCCCTCACACGTACGCTCCCCCTAAACCGTTGTCGTACCCTCTCCTGGACCCTAAACCGTCCCCATCCCCTAACCCTAACCCTAGCCCGAACCCTAATCCTAACACTTCCCCGAAGCCTTCCCCTCACCCGTCCCCTAATCCTAACCCGTACGCTCAAACTAACCCACGCCCTCACACGTACGCTCCCCCTAAAGCGTTCTCCTACCCTCACGTGGACCCTAAACCGTCCCCGTCCCCTAACCCTAACCCTAGCCCGAACCCTAAGCCTAACAATTCCCCGAAGCCTGAACCTCACCCATGCCCTAATTCTAACCCGTACGCTAACGCTAACCCGCGCCCTCACATGTACGCTCCCCCTAAAGCGTTCTCGTACCCTCACCTGGACCCTAAACCGTCCCCGTCCCCTAACACTAACCTTAGCCCGAACCCTAACCCTAACCCTTCCCCGAAGCCTGACCCTCACCCGTACCCTAATCCTATCACGTACGCTAACACTAACCCACGCCCTCACACGTACGCTCCCACTAAAGCGTTGTCGTACCCTCAACTGGACCCTAAAACGTTCCCGTCCCCTAGCCCTAACCCTAGCCCGAACCCTAAATCTTAAACTTCCGCGAAGCCTGACCCTCACCAGTCCCCTAATCCTAACCCGTACGCTGACACTAACACGCGCCCTCACACGTATGCTCCCCCTAAAGCTTTGTCGTACCCTCACGTGGACCCTAAACCGTCCCCGTCCCCTAACCCTAACCCTAGCCCAAACCCTAACCCTAACCCTTCCCCGAAGCCTGACCCTCACCCGTCCCCTAATCCTAACCTGTACGCTAACGCTAACCCGTGCCCTCACACGTATGCTCCCCCTAAAGCAATGTCGTACACTCATCTGGACCCTAAACCGTCCCGGTCCCCTAAACCTAAACCTAGCCCGATCCCTAACCCTAACCCTTCCCCGAAGCCTGACCCTCACCCGTCCCCTAATCCTCACAAGTACGCTAACACTGACCCGCGCTCTCACAACTACGCTACCCCTAAAGCGTTGTCATACCCTCACCTGTACCCTCAACCGTCCCCGTCCCCTAACCCTAACCCTAAGCCGAACCCTAACCCTAACCCTTCCACGAAGCCTGACCCTCACCCGTCCCCTAATCCTAACCCGTACGCTAACACTCACCCACGCCCTCACACGTACGCTCCCCCTAAAGCGTTGTCGTACCCTCACCTGGACCCTAAACCGTCCCCGTCCCCTAACCCTAACCCTAGACTGAACCCTAACCCTAAACCTTCCCTGAATCCTGACCCTCACCCGTCCCCTAATCCTAACCCGTACGCTCACACTAACCCGCGCCCTCACACGTACGTTTCCCCTAAAGCGTTGTCGTACCCTCACCTGGACCCTAACCCGTTCGCGTCCCCAACCCTAACCCTAGCCCGAACCCTAACCCTTACCCTTCCCCGAAGCCTGACCCTCACCCGTCCCCTAATCCTAACGCGTACGCAAACGCTAACCCATGCCCTCACACATACGCTCCCCCTAAAGCGTTTTCATACCTTCACCTGGACCCTAAACCGTCCCCGACCCCTAAGCCTAACCCTAGACCGAACCCTAACCCTAAATCTTCCCCGAAACCTGATCCTCACCCGTCCCCTAATCCTAACCCGTACGCTAACGCTAACCCGCGCCCTCACACGTACGCTCCCCCTAAAGCGTTGTCGTACCCTCACCTGGACCCTAAACCGTCCCCGTCCCCTAACCCTAACCCTACCCCGAACGCTAACCCTAACCCTTCCCAGAAACCTGACCCTCACCCGTCCCCTAATCCTAACCCGTACGCGAACACTAACCCGCGCCCTCACACGTACGCTCCCCCTAAAGCGTGGTTGTACCCTCACCTGGACCCTAAACCGTCCCCGTCCCCTAAACCTAAACCTAGCCCGAACCCTAACCCTAACCCTACCCCGAAGCCTGACCCTCACCCGTCCACTAATCCTAACACGTACACTCACGCTAACCCACGCGCTCACACGTACGCTCCCCCGAAAACGTTGTCATACATTCACCTGGACCCTAAACCGTCCCTGTCCCCTAACCCTAACCCTAGCCCAAACCCTAACCCTAACTATTCCCCGAAGCCTGACCCCTACCCGTCCCCTAATCCTAACCCGTACGCTAAAGCTAACTTACGCCCTCACACGTACGCTCCCCCTAAAGCGTTGTCGTACCCTCACCTGGACACTAAACAGTCCCCGTCCCCTAACTCTAACCCTAGCCCGAACCCTAACCCTAACGATTCCCCGAAGCCTGACACTCACCCGTCACCAAATCCTAATCCGTATGCTAACACTAACACGCGCCCTCACACGTGCGCTCCATCTAAAGCGTTGTCGTACCCTCACCTCGATCCTAAACCGTCCCGGTCTCTTAACCCTAACCCTAGCCCGAACCCTAACCCTAACCCTTCCCCGAAGCCTGACCCTCACCCGTACCCTAATCCTATCACGTACACTAACACTAACCCAGGCCCTCACACCTACGCTCCCCCTAAAGCGTTGTCGTACCCTCACCTGGACCCTAACCCGTTCGCGTCCCCTAACCCTAACCCTAGCCCGAACCCTAACACTTACCCTTCCCCGAAGCCTGACCCTCACCCGTCCCCTAATCCTAACCCGTACGCAAACGCTAACCCATGCCCTCACACATACGCTCCCCCTAAAGTGTTGTCGTACCTTCACCTGGACCCTAAACCGTCCCCGACCCCTAAGCCTAACCCTAGACCGAACCCTAACCCTAAACCTTCCCCGAAACCTGACCCTCACCCGTCCCCTAATCCTAACCCGTACGCTAACGCTAACCCGCGCCCTCACACATACGCTCCCCCTAAAGCGTTGTCGTACCCTCACCTGGACCCTAAACCGTCCCCGTCCCCTAACCCTAACCCTACCCCAAACCCTAACCCTAACCCTACCCCGAAGCCTGACCCTCACCTGTCCCCTAATCCTAACCTGTACGCTAACACTGACATGCGCCCTCACAAGTAGGCTACCCCTAAAGCGTTGTCATACCCTAACCTGGACCCTCAACCGTCCCAGTCCCCGTCCCCTAACCCTAGCCCAAACCCTAACCCTAACCCTTCCCCGAAGCCTGACCCTCACCCGTCCCCTAATCCTAACCCGTACGCTCACACTAACCTGCGCCCTCACACGTACGCTCCCCCTAAATCGTTGTCGTACCCTCACCTGGACCCTAAACCGTCCCGGGCCCCTAACCCTAATCCTACCCCGAACCCTAACCCTAACACTTCCCCGAATCCTGACTCTCACCCGTACCATAATCCTATCACGTACACTAACACTAACCCACGCCCTCACACGTACGCTCCCCCTAAAGCGTTCTCGTACCCTCACGTGGACCCTAAACCGTCCCCGTCCCCTAACCCTAACCCTAGCCCGAACCCTAACCCTAACAATTCCCCGAAGCCTGAACCTCACCCATGCCCTAATTCTAACCCGTACGCTAACGCTAACCCGCGCCCTCACATGTACGCTCCCCCTAAAGCGTTCTCGTACCTTCACCTGGACCCTAAACCGTCCCCGTCCCCTAACCCTAACCCTAGCCCGAACCCTAACACTAACCCTTCCCCGAAGCCTGACCCTCACCCGTCCCCTAATCCTAACCCGCACGCGAACGCTAACCCACGCCCTCACACGTACGCTCCCCCTAAAGCGTTGTCGTACCCTCACCTGGACCCTAAACCGTCCCTGTCCCCTGACCCTAAACCTCGCCCGATCCCTAACACTAACCCTTCCCCGAAGCCTGATCCTCACCCGTCCCCTAATCCTAACAAGTACGCTAACAATGACCCGCACTCTCACAACTACACTCCCCCTAAAGCGTTGTCATACCCTCACCTGGACCCTCAACCGTCCCCGTCCCTGTCCCCTAACCCTAGCCCGAACCCTAAACCTAACACTTCCCTGAAGCCTGACCCTCACCTGTCCCCTAATCCTAACCCGTACGCTAACACTAACCCGCGCCGTCACAAGTACGCTCCCCCTAAAGCGTTGTCATACCCTCACCTGGACTCTCAACCGTCCCCATCCCCTAAGCCTATCCCTAGCCCGAACCCTAACCCTAACCCTTCCACGAAGCCTGACCCTCACCGGTCCCCTAATCCTAAATCGTACGCTAAGACTCACCCGCGCCCTCACACGTACGCTCCCCCTAAAGCGTTGTCGTACCCTCACCTGGACCCTAAACCGTCCCCGTCCCCTAACCCTAACCCTAGACTGAACCCTAACCCTAAACCTTCCCTGAAGCCTGACCCTCACCCGTCCCCTAATCTTAACCCGTACGCTCACACTAACCCGCACGCTCACACGTACGCTCCCCCTCAAGCGTTGTCGTACCCTCACCTGGACCCTAAACCGTCCCCATCCCCTAACCCTCAACCTAGCCCGAACCCTAACCCTAACCCTTCCCGAAGCCTTCCCCTCACCCGTCCCCTAATCCTAAACCATACGCTCACACTAACCCGCGCCCTCACACGTACGCTCCCCCTAAACCGTTTTCGTACCCTCACCTGGACCCTAAACCGTCCCCGTCCCCCAACCCTAACCCTAGCCCCAACCCTAACCCTAACCCTTCCCCGAAGCCTTCCCCTCACCCGTCCCCTAATCCTAACCCGTACGCTCACACTAACCCGTGTTCTCACACGTACGCTCCACCTAAACCGTTGTCGTACCCTGACGTGGACCCTAAACCGTCCCCGTCCCCTAAACTTAAACCTAGCCTGAAGCCTAACCCTAACCCTTTCCCGAAGCCTTCCCCTCACCCGTCCCCTAATCCTAGCCCGTACGCTCACACTAACCCGCGCCCTCTCACGTACGCTCCCCCGAAACCGTTGTCGTACCCTCACCTGGACCCTAAACCGTCCCAGTCCCCTAACCCTAACCCTAGCCCGAACCGTAACCCTAACACTTCCCCGAAGCCTTCCCCTCATCCGTCCCATAATTGTAACCCGTACGCTCAAACTAACCCACGCCCTCACACGTACGCTGCCCCTAAATCGTTGTCGTACCCTCACCTGGACCCTCAAACATCCCCTTCTCCTAACCCTAACCCTAGACCGAAACATAAGCCTGACCCTTCCCCGAAGCCTGACCCAACACGTCCCCTAATCCTAACCCGTACGCTAACGCTAATCCGCTCCCTCACACGTATGCTAAACCTAAAGCGTTGTCGTACCCTCACCTGGACCCTAAACCGTCACCATCCCCTAAACCTAACCCTAGCCCGAACCCTAACCCTAACGATTCCCCGAAGCCTGACACTCACCTGTCCCCTAATCCTAATCCGAAAGCTAACGCTAACACGCGCCCTCACACGTACGCTCCATCTAAAGCGTTGTCGTACCCTCACCTGGACCCTAAACCGTCCCCGTCCCCTAACCCTAACCCTAGGCCGAACCCTAACCTTAACCCTTCCCCGAATCCTGACCCTCACCCGTCCCCTAATCCTAACCCGTACACTAACACTAACCCGCGCTCTCACACGTACGCTCCCCCTAAAGCGTTCTCGTAACCTCACATGAACCCTAAACCGTCCCGGTCCCCTAACCTTAACCCTAGCCTGATCCCTAACCCTAACCCTTCCCTGAAGCCTGACCCTCACCCGTCCCCTAATCCTAACCTGTACGCTAACACTGACATGCGCCCTCACAAGTACGGTACCTCTAAAGCGTTGCCATACCCTAACCTGGACCCTCAACCGTCCCAGTCCCCGTCCCCTAACCCTAGCCCGAACCCTAACCCAAACAGTTCCCCGAATCCTGACCCTCACCCGTCCCCTAATCCTAACCCGTACGCTAACACTAACCCGCGCCCTCACACGTACGCTCCCACTAAAGCGTTGTCGTACCCTCACCTGGACCCTAAACCGTCCCCGTCCCCTAACCCTAACCTTAGCCCGAACCCTAACCCTAACCCTTCCCCGAAGCCTGACCCTCACCCGTACCCTAATCCTATCACGTACGCTAACACTAACCCACGCCCTCACACGTACGCTCCCCCTAAAGCGTTGTCGTACCCTCACCTGGACCCTAAACCGTTCCCGTCCCCTAGCCCTAACCCTAGCTAAAACCCTAAATCTTAAACTTCCGCGAAGCCTGACCCTCACCGTCCCCTAATCCTAACCCGTACGCAAACGCTAACCCACGCCCTCACACGTACGCTCCCCCTAAAGCGTTGTCGTACCCTCAACTGTACCCTAAACCGTCCCCATCCCCTAAACCTAACCCTAGCCTGTCCCTAACCCTAACACTTCCCCGAAGCCTGACCCTCAGCAGTCCCCTAATCCTAACCCGTACGCTGACACTAACACGCGCCCTCACACGTATGCTACCCCTAAAGCTTTGTCGTACCCTCACGTGGACCCTAAACCGTCCCCGTCCCCTAACCCTAACCCTAGCCCAAACCCTAACCCTAACCCTTCCCCGAAGCCTGACACTCACCCGTCCCCTAATCCTAACCTGTACGCTAACGCTAACCCGTGCCCTCACACGTACGCTCCCCCTAAAGCGATGTCGTACACTCATCTGGACCCTAAACCGTCCCGGTCCCCTAACCCTAAACCTAGCCCGATCCCTAACCCTAACCCTTCCCCGAAGCCTGACCCTCACCCGTCCCATAATCCTCACAAGTTCGCTAACACTGACCAGCGCTCTCACAACTACGCTACCCCTAAAGCGTTGTCATACCCTCACCTGGACCCTCAACCGTCCCCGTCCCCTAACCCTAACCCTAGGCCGAACCCTAACCCTAACCCTTCCACGAAGCCTGACCCTCACCCGTCCCCTAATCCTAACCCGTACGCTAACTCTCACCCACGCCCTCACACGTACACTCCCCCTAAAGCGTTGTCGTACCCTCACCTGGACCCTAAACCGTCCCCGTCCCCTAACCCTAACCCTAGCCCGAACCCTAACCCTAACCCTTCCCAGAAACCTTACCTCACCCGTCCCCTAATCCTAACCCGTACGCTAACACTAACCCGCGCCCTCACACGTATGCTCCCCCTAAAGCGTGGTTGTACCCTCACCTGGACCCTAAACCGTCCCCGTCCCCTAAACCTAAACCTAGCCTGAACCCTAAACCTAACCCTACCCCGAAGCCTGACCCTCACCCGTCCACTAATCCTAACACGTACGCTCACGCTAACCCACGCGTTCACACGTACGCTCCCCCTAAAGCGTTGTCATACATTCACCTGGACCCTAAACCGTCCCTGTCCCCTAACCCTAACCCTAGCCCAAACCCTAACCCTAACTATTCCCCGAAGCCTGACCCCTACCCGTCCCCTAATCCTAACCCGTACGCTAACGCTAACTTACGCCCTCACACGTACGCTCCTCCTAAAGCGTTGTCGTACCCTCACCTGGACAGTAAACAGTCCCCGTCCCCTAACTCTAACCCTAGCCCGAACCCTAACCCTAACGATTCCCCGAAGCCTGACACTCACCCGTCCCCAAATCCTAATCCGTATGCTAACACTAACACGCGCCCTCACACGTACGCTCCATCTAAAGCGTTGTCGTACCCTCACCTCGACCTTAAACCGTCCCGGTCCCCTAACACTAACCCTAGCCCGAACCCTAACCCTAACCCTTCCCCGAAGCCTGACCCTCACCCGTACCCTAATCCTATCACGTACACTAACACTAACCCAGGCGCTCACACCTACGCTCCCCCTAAAGCGTTGTCGTACCCTCACCTGGACCCTAAACCGTTCGCGTCCCCTAACCCTAACCCTAGCCCGAACCCTAACACTTACCCTTCCCCGAAGCCTGAACCTCACCCGTCCCCTAATCCTAACCCGTTCGCAAACGCTAACCCATGTCCTCACACATACGCTCCCCCTAAAGCGTTGTCGTACCTTCACCTGGACCCTAAACCGTCCCCGACCCCTAAGCCTAACCCTAGACCGAACCCTAACCCTAAACCTTCCCCGAAACCTGACCCTCACCCGTCCCCTAATCCTAAACAGTACGCTAACGCTAACCCGCGCCCTCACACGTACGCTCCCCCTAAAGCGTTGTCGTACCCTCACCTGGACCCTAAACCGTCCCCGTCCCCTAACCCTAACCCTACCCCGAACCCTAACCCTAACCCTTCCCAGAAACCTGACCCTCACCCGTCCCCTAATCCTAACCTGTACGCTAACACTAACCCGAGCCCTCACACGTACGCTCCCCCTAAAGCGTGGTTGTACCCTAACCTGGACCCTAAACCGTCCCCGACCCCTAAGCCTAATCCTACCCCGAACCCTAACCCTAACACTTCCCCGAATCCTGACTCTCACCCGTACCATAATCCTATCACGTACACTAACACTAACCCACGCCCTCACACGTACGCTCCCCCTAAAGCGTTGTTGTACCCTCACCTGGACCCTAAACCGTCCCCGTCCCCTAACACTAACCTTAGCCCGAACCCTAACCCTAACCCTTCCCCGAAGCCTGACCCTCACCCTTACCATAATCCTATCACGTACACTAACACTAACCCACGCCCTCACACGTACGCTCCCCCTAAAGCGTTGTCGTACCCTCACCTGTACCCTAAACCGTCCCCGTCCCCTAACCCTAACCCTACCCCGAACCCTAACCCTAACACTTCCCCGAAGCCTGACCCTCCCCCGTCCCCTAATCCTAACCCGTACGCTGACAATAACACGCGCCCTCACACGTACGCTCCCCCTAAAGCTTTGTCGTACCCTCACGTGGACCCTAAACCGTCGCCATCCCCTAACCCTAACCCTAGCCCGAACCCTAACCCTAACAATTCCCCGAAGCCTGAACCTCACCCATGCCCTAATCCTAACCCGTACGCTAACGCTAACCCGCGCCCTCACATGTACGCTCCCCCTAAAGCGTTGTCATACCCTCACCTGGACCCTAAACCGTCCCCGTCCCCTAACCCTAACCCTAGCCCGAACCCTAACCCTAACACTTCCCCGAAGCCTGACCCTCCCCTGTCCCCTAATCCTAACCCGTACGCTAACGCTAACCCGCGCCCTCACACGTACGCTCCCCCTAAAGCGTTGTCGTAACCTCACCTGAACCCTAAACTGTCCCCGTCCGATAACCCTAACCCTAGCCGGAACCCTAACCCTAACCATTCCCCGAAACCTCACCCTCACCCGTTGCCTAATCCTAACCCGCACGCTAACGCTAACCCATGCCCTCACACGTATGCTCCCCCTAAAGCGTTGTCGTACACTCACCTGGACCCTAAACCGTCCCCGTCCCCTAACCCTAACCCTAGACTGAACCCTAACCCTAACACTTCCCCGAAGCCTGACCCTCACCCGTCCTCTAATCCTAACCCGTACGCTAACGCTAACCCATGCCCTCACATGTACGCTCCCCCTAAAGCATTGACGTACCCTCACCTGGACACTAAACCGTCCCCGTCTCCTAACTCTAACCCTACCGCGAACCCTAACCCTAGCCCTTCTCCGAAGCCTGACTCTCACCCGTCGCCTAATCCTAGCCTGTACGCTCTCGCTAACCCGCCCCCTCACACGTACGCTCCCCATAAAGCATTGTCGTACCCTCACCTGGACACTAAACCGTCCCTGTCCCCGTCCCTTAACCCCAGCCCGAACCCTAACCCTAACACTTCCCCGAAGCCTGACTCTCACCCGTCCCCTAATCCTAACCCGCACGCTAACCCTAACCCGCGCCCTCACACGTACGCTCCCCCTAAAGCGTTGTCGTACCCTCACCTGGACCCTAAACCGTCCCCGTCCCCTAACCCTAACCCTACCCCGAACCCTAACCCTAACCCTTCCCAGAATCCTGACCCTCACCCGTCCCCTAATCCTAACCCGTACGCTAACACTAACCCGCGCCCTCACACTTACGCTCCCCCTAAAGCGTGGTTGTACCCTCACCTGGACCCTAAACCGTCCCCGTCCCCTAACCCTAACCCTAGCCTGTCCCTAACCCTAACCCTTCCCCGAAGCCTAACCCTCACCCGTCCCCTAATCCTAACCCGTACGCTGACACTAACACGCGCCCTCACACGTACGCTCCCCCTAAAGCTTTGTCGTACCCTCACGTGGACCCTAAACCGTCCCCATCCCCTAACCCTAGCCCGAACCCTAACCCTAACAATTCCCCGAAGCCTGAACCTCACCCATGCCCTAATCCTAACCCGTACCCTAACGCTAACCCGCGCCCTCACATGTACGCTCCCCCTAAAACGTTCTCGTACCCTCATCTGGACCCTAAACCGTCCCCGTCCCCTAACCCTAACCCTAGCCCGAACCCTAACACTAACCATTCCCCGAAGCCTGACCCTCACCCGTCCCCTAATCCTAACAAGTACGGTAACACTAACCCACGCCGTCACAAGTACGCTCCCCCTAAAGCGTTGACAGACCCTCACCTGGACCCTCAACCGTCCCCGTCCCCTAACCCTAACCCTAGCCCGAACCCTAACCGTAACCCTTCCACGAAGCCTGACCCTCACCCGTCCCCTAATCCTAACCCGTACTCTAACACTAACCCGCGCCCTCACACGTACGCTCCCCGTAAACCGTTGTCGTACCCTCACCTGGACCCTAAACCGTTCCCGTCCCCTATCCCTAACCCTAGCCTGTCCCTAACCCTTACCCTTCCCAGAAGCCTGACCCTCACCCGTCCCCTAATCTTAAACCGTACACCAACACTGACCCGCGCCCTCACACGTACGCTCCCCCTAAAGCGTTGTCGTACCCTCACCTGGACCCTAAACCATCCCCGTCCCCTAACCCTAACCCTAGCCCGAACCCTAACCCTAACACTTCCCCGAAGCGTGAGCCACCCCCGTACCCTAATCCGATCACATATGCTAACACTAACCCACGCCCTCACACGTTCACTCCCCCTAAAACGTTGTCGTACCCTAACCTGGACCCTAAACCGTCCCCTTCCCCTAACCCTAACCCTAGCCCGAACCCTATCCCTTACACTTCCCAGAAGCCTGACCCTCACCCATCCCCTAATCCTAACCCGTACGTTAACACTAACCTGCACCCTCACACATACGCTCTCCCTAAAGCGTTGTCGTACCCTCACGTGGACCCTAAACCGTCCCCGTCCCCTAACCCTAACCCTAGCCCAAACCCTAACCCTAACCCTTCCCCGAAGCCTGACCCTCACCCGTCCCCTAATCCTAACCTGTACGCTAACGCTAACCCGTGCCCTCACACGTATGCTCCCCCTAAAGCAATGTCGTACACTCATCTGGACCCTAAACCGTCCCGGTCCCCTAAACCTAAACCTAGCCCGATCCCTAACCCTAACCCTTCCCCGAAGCCTGACCCTCACCCGTCCCCTAATCCTCACAAGTACGCTAACACTGACCCGCGCTCTCACAACTACGCTACCCCTAAAGCGTTGTCATACCCTCACCTGTACCCTCAACCGTCCCCGTCCCCTAACCCTAACCCTAAGCCGAACCCTAACCCTAACCCTTCCACGAAGCCTGACCCTCACCCGTCCCCTAATCCTAACCCGTACGCTAACACTCACCCACGCCCTCACACGTACGCTCCCCCTAAAGCGTTGTCGTACCCTCACCTGGACCCTAAACCGTCCCCGTCCCCTAACCCTAACCCTAGACTGAACCCTAACCCTAAACCTTCCCTGAATCCTGACCCTCACCCGTCCCCTAATCCTAACCCGTACGCTCACACTAACCCGCGCCCTCACACGTACGTTTCCCCTAAAGCGTTGTCGTACCCTCACCTGGACCCTAACCCGTTCGCGTCCCCAACCCTAACCCTAGCCCGAACCCTAACCCTTACCCTTCCCCGAAGCCTGACCCTCACCCGTCCCCTAATCCTAACGCGTACGCAAACGCTAACCCATGCCCTCACACATACGCTCCCCCTAAAGCGTTTTCATACCTTCACCTGGACCCTAAACCGTCCCCGACCCCTAAGCCTAACCCTAGACCGAACCCTAACCCTAAATCTTCCCCGAAACCTGATCCTCACCCGTCCCCTAATCCTAACCCGTACGCTAACGCTAACCCGCGCCCTCACACGTACGCTCCCCCTAAAGCGTTGTCGTACCCTCACCTGGACCCTAAACCGTCCCCGTCCCCTAACCCTAACCCTACCCCGAACGCTAACCCTAACCCTTCCCAGAAACCTGACCCTCACCCGTCCCCTAATCCTAACCCGTACGCGAACACTAACCCGCGCCCTCACACGTACGCTCCCCCTAAAGCGTGGTTGTACCCTCACCTGGACCCTAAACCGTCCCCGTCCCCTAAACCTAAACCTAGCCCGAACCCTAACCCTAACCCTACCCCGAAGCCTGACCCTCACCCGTCCACTAATCCTAACACGTACACTCACGCTAACCCACGCGCTCACACGTACGCTCCCCCGAAAACGTTGTCATACATTCACCTGGACCCTAAACCGTCCCTGTCCCCTAACCCTAACCCTAGCCCAAACCCTAACCCTAACTATTCCCCGAAGCCTGACCCCTACCCGTCCCCTAATCCTAACCCGTACGCTAAAGCTAACTTACGCCCTCACACGTACGCTCCCCCTAAAGCGTTGTCGTACCCTCACCTGGACACTAAACAGTCCCCGTCCCCTAACTCTAACCCTAGCCCGAACCCTAACCCTAACGATTCCCCGAAGCCTGACACTCACCCGTCACCAAATCCTAATCCGTATGCTAACACTAACACGCGCCCTCACACGTGCGCTCCATCTAAAGCGTTGTCGTACCCTCACCTCGATCCTAAACCGTCCCGGTCTCTTAACCCTAACCCTAGCCCGAACCCTAACCCTAACCCTTCCCCGAAGCCTGACCCTCACCCGTACCCTAATCCTATCACGTACACTAACACTAACCCAGGCCCTCACACCTACGCTCCCCCTAAAGCGTTGTCGTACCCTCACCTGGACCCTAACCCGTTCGCGTCCCCTAACCCTAACCCTAGCCCGAACCCTAACACTTACCCTTCCCCGAAGCCTGACCCTCACCCGTCCCCTAATCCTAACCCGTACGCAAACGCTAACCCATGCCCTCACACATACGCTCCCCCTAAAGCGTTGTCGTACCTTCACCTGGACCCTAAACCGTCCCCGACCCCTAAGCCTAACCCTAGACCGAACCCTAACCCTAAACCTTCCCCGAAACCTGACCCTCACCCGTCCCCTAATCCTAACCCGTACGCTAACGCTAACCCGCGCCCTCACACATACGCTCCCCCTAAAGCGTTGTCGTACCCTCACCTGGACCCTAAACCGTCCCCGTCCCCTAACCCTAACCCTACCCCAAACCCTAACCCTAACCCTACCCCGAAGCCTGACCCTCACCTGTCCCCTAATCCTAACCTGTACGCTAACACTGACATGCGCCCTCACAAGTAGGCTACCCCTAAAGCGTTGTCATACCCTAACCTGGACCCTCAACCGTCCCAGTCCCCGTCCCCTAACCCTAGCCCAAACCCTAACCCTAACCCTTCCCCGAAGCCTGACCCTCACCCGTCCCCTAATCCTAACCCGTACGCTCACACTAACCTGCGCCCTCACACGTACGCTCCCCCTAAATCGTTGTCGTACCCTCACCTGGACCCTAAACCGTCCCGGGCCCCTAACCCTAATCCTACCCCGAACCCTAACCCTAACACTTCCCCGAATCCTGACTCTCACCCGTACCATAATCCTATCACGTACACTAACACTAACCCACGCCCTCACACGTACGCTCCCCCTAAAGCGTTCTCGTACCCTCACGTGGACCCTAAACCGTCCCCGTCCCCTAACCCTAACCCTAGCCCGAACCCTAACCCTAACAATTCCCCGAAGCCTGAACCTCACCCATGCCCTAATTCTAACCCGTACGCTAACGCTAACCCGCGCCCTCACATGTACGCTCCCCCTAAAGCGTTCTCGTACCTTCACCTGGACCCTAAACCGTCCCCGTCCCCTAACCCTAACCCTAGCCCGAACCCTAACACTAACCCTTCCCCGAAGCCTGACCCTCACCCGTCCCCTAATCCTAACCCGCACGCGAACGCTAACCCACGCCCTCACACGTACGCTCCCCCTAAAGCGTTGTCGTACCCTCACCTGGACCCTAAACCGTCCCTGTCCCCTGACCCTAAACCTCGCCCGATCCCTAACACTAACCCTTCCCCGAAGCCTGATCCTCACCCGTCCCCTAATCCTAACAAGTACGCTAACAATGACCCGCACTCTCACAACTACACTCCCCCTAAAGCGTTGTCATACCCTCACCTGGACCCTCAACCGTCCCCGTCCCTGTCCCCTAACCCTAGCCCGAACCCTAAACCTAACACTTCCCTGAAGCCTGACCCTCACCTGTCCCCTAATCCTAACCCGTACGCTAACACTAACCCGCGCCGTCACAAGTACGCTCCCCCTAAAGCGTTGTCATACCCTCACCTGGACTCTCAACCGTCCCCATCCCCTAAGCCTATCCCTAGCCCGAACCCTAACCCTAACCCTTCCACGAAGCCTGACCCTCACCGGTCCCCTAATCCTAAATCGTACGCTAAGACTCACCCGCGCCCTCACACGTACGCTCCCCCTAAAGCGTTGTCGTACCCTCACCTGGACCCTAAACCGTCCCCGTCCCCTAACCCTAACCCTAGACTGAACCCTAACCCTAAACCTTCCCTGAAGCCTGACCCTCACCCGTCCCCTAATCTTAACCCGTACGCTCACACTAACCCGCACGCTCACACGTACGCTCCCCCTCAAGCGTTGTCGTACCCTCACCTGGACCCTAAACCGTCCCCATCCCCTAACCCTCAACCTAGCCCGAACCCTAACCCTAACCCTTCCCGAAGCCTTCCCCTCACCCGTCCCCTAATCCTAAACCATACGCTCACACTAACCCGCGCCCTCACACGTACGCTCCCCCTAAACCGTTTTCGTACCCTCACCTGGACCCTAAACCGTCCCCGTCCCCCAACCCTAACCCTAGCCCCAACCCTAACCCTAACCCTTCCCCGAAGCCTTCCCCTCACCCGTCCCCTAATCCTAACCCGTACGCTCACACTAACCCGTGTTCTCACACGTACGCTCCACCTAAACCGTTGTCGTACCCTGACGTGGACCCTAAACCGTCCCCGTCCCCTAAACTTAAACCTAGCCTGAAGCCTAACCCTAACCCTTTCCCGAAGCCTTCCCCTCACCCGTCCCCTAATCCTAGCCCGTACGCTCACACTAACCCGCGCCCTCTCACGTACGCTCCCCCGAAACCGTTGTCGTACCCTCACCTGGACCCTAAACCGTCCCAGTCCCCTAACCCTAACCCTAGCCCGAACCGTAACCCTAACACTTCCCCGAAGCCTTCCCCTCATCCGTCCCATAATTGTAACCCGTACGCTCAAACTAACCCACGCCCTCACACGTACGCTGCCCCTAAATCGTTGTCGTACCCTCACCTGGACCCTCAAACATCCCCTTCTCCTAACCCTAACCCTAGACCGAAACATAAGCCTGACCCTTCCCCGAAGCCTGACCCAACACGTCCCCTAATCCTAACCCGTACGCTAACGCTAATCCGCTCCCTCACACGTATGCTAAACCTAAAGCGTTGTCGTACCCTCACCTGGACCCTAAACCGTCACCATCCCCTAAACCTAACCCTAGCCCGAACCCTAACCCTAACGATTCCCCGAAGCCTGACACTCACCTGTCCCCTAATCCTAATCCGAAAGCTAACGCTAACACGCGCCCTCACACGTACGCTCCATCTAAAGCGTTGTCGTACCCTCACCTGGACCCTAAACCGTCCCCGTCCCCTAACCCTAACCCTAGGCCGAACCCTAACCTTAACCCTTCCCCGAATCCTGACCCTCACCCGTCCCCTAATCCTAACCCGTACACTAACACTAACCCGCGCTCTCACACGTACGCTCCCCCTAAAGCGTTCTCGTAACCTCACATGAACCCTAAACCGTCCCGGTCCCCTAACCTTAACCCTAGCCTGATCCCTAACCCTAACCCTTCCCTGAAGCCTGACCCTCACCCGTCCCCTAATCCTAACCTGTACGCTAACACTGACATGCGCCCTCACAAGTACGGTACCTCTAAAGCGTTGCCATACCCTAACCTGGACCCTCAACCGTCCCAGTCCCCGTCCCCTAACCCTAGCCCGAACCCTAACCCAAACAGTTCCCCGAATCCTGACCCTCACCCGTCCCCTAATCCTAACCCGTACGCTAACACTAACCCGCGCCCTCACACGTACGCTCCCACTAAAGCGTTGTCGTACCCTCACCTGGACCCTAAACCGTCCCCGTCCCCTAACCCTAACCTTAGCCCGAACCCTAACCCTAACCCTTCCCCGAAGCCTGACCCTCACCCGTACCCTAATCCTATCACGTACGCTAACACTAACCCACGCCCTCACACGTACGCTCCCCCTAAAGCGTTGTCGTACCCTCACCTGGACCCTAAACCGTTCCCGTCCCCTAGCCCTAACCCTAGCTAAAACCCTAAATCTTAAACTTCCGCGAAGCCTGACCCTCACCGTCCCCTAATCCTAACCCGTACGCAAACGCTAACCCACGCCCTCACACGTACGCTCCCCCTAAAGCGTTGTCGTACCCTCAACTGTACCCTAAACCGTCCCCATCCCCTAAACCTAACCCTAGCCTGTCCTAACCCTAACACTTCCCCGAAGCCTGACCCTCAGCAGTCCCCTAATCCTAACCCGTACGCTGACACTAACACGCGCCCTCACACGTATGCTACCCTAAAGCTTTGTCGTACCCTCACGTGGACCCTAAACCGTCCCCGTCCCCTAACCCTAACCCTAGCCCAAACCCTAACCCTAACCCTTCCCCGAAGCCTGACACTCACCCGTCCCCTAATCCTAACCTGTACGCTAACGCTAACCCGTGCCCTCACACGTACGCTCCCCTAAAGCGATGTCGTACACTCATCTGGACCCTAAACCGTCCCGGTCCCCTAACCCTAAACCTAGCCCGATCCCTAACCCTAACCCTTCCCCGAAGCCTGACCCTCACCCGTCCCATAATCCTCACAAGTTCGCTAACACTGACCAGCGCTCTCACAACTACGCTACCCCTAAAGCGTTGTCATACCCTCACCTGGACCCTCAACCGTCCCCGTCCCCTAACCCTAACCCTAGGCCGAACCCTAACCCTAACCTTCCACGAAGCCTGACCCTCACCCGTCCCCTAATCCTAACCCGTACGCTAAATCTCACCCACGCCCTCACACGTACACTCCCCCTAAAGCGTTGTCGTACCCTCACCTGGACCCTAAACCGTCCCCGTCCCCTTACCCTAACCCTAGCCCGAACCCTAACCCTAACCCTTCCCAGAAACCTTACCTCACCCGTCCCCTAATCCTAACCCGTACGCTAACACTAACCCGCGCCCTCACACGTATGCTCCCCCCTAAAGCGTGGTTGTACCCTCACCTGGACCCTAAACCGTCCCCGTCCCCTAAACCTAAACCTAGCCTGAACCCTAAACCTAACCCTACCACCCCGAAGCCTGACCCTCACCCGTCCACTAATCCTAACACGTACGCTCACGCTAACCCACGCGTTCACACGTACGCTCCCCCTAAAGCGTTGTCATACATTCACCTGGACCCTAAACCGTCCCTGTCCCCTAACCCTAACCCTAGCCCAAACCCTAACCCTAACTATTCCCCGAAGCCTGACCCCTACCCGTCCCCTAATCCTAACCCGTACGCTAACGCTAACTTACGCCCTCACACGTACGCTCCTCCTAAAGCGTTGTCGTACCCTCACCTGGACAGTAAACAGTCCCCGTCCCCTAACTCTAACCCTAGCCCGAACCCTAACCCTAACGATTCCCCGAAGCCTGACACTCACCCGTCCCCAAATCCTAATCCGTATGCTAACACTAACACGCGCCCTCACACGTACGCTCCATCTAAAGCGTTGTCGTACCCTCACCTCGACCTTAAACCGTCCCGGTCCCCTAACACTAACCCTAGCCCGAACCCTAACCCTAACCCTTCCCCGAAGCCTGACCCTCACCCGTACCCTAATCCTATCACGTACACTAACACTAACCCAGGCGCTCACACCTACGCTCCCCCTAAAGCGTTGTCGTACCCTCACCTGGACCCTAAACCGTTCGCGTCCCCTAACCCTAACCCTAGCCCGAACCCTAACACTTACCCTTCCCCGAAGCCTGAACCTCACCCGTCCCCTAATCCTAACCCGTTCGCAAACGCTAACCCATGTCCTCACACATACGCTCCCCCTAAAGCGTTGTCGTACCTTCACCTGGACCCTAAACCGTCCCCGACCCCTAAGCCTAACCCTAGACCGAACCCTAACCCTAAACCTTCCCCGAAACCTGACCCTCACCCGTCCCCTAATCCTAAACAGTACGCTAACGCTAACCCGCGCCCTCACACGTACGCTCCCCCTAAAGCGTTGTCGTACCCTCACCTGGACCCTAAACCGTCCCCGTCCCCTAACCCTAACCCTACCCCGAACCCTAACCCTAACCCTTCCCAGAAACCTGACCCTCACCCGTCCCCTAATCCTAACCTGTACGCTAACACTAACCCGAGCCCTCACACGTACGCTCCCCCTAAAGCGTGGTTGTACCCTAACCTGGACCCTAAACCGTCCCCGACCCCTAAGCCTAATCCTACCCCGAACCCTAACCCTAACACTTCCCCGAATCCTGACTCTCACCCGTACCATAATCCTATCACGTACACTAACACTAACCCACGCCCTCACACGTACGCTCCCCCTAAAGCGTTGTTGTACCCTCACCTGGACCCTAAACCGTCCCCGTCCCCTAACACTAACCTTAGCCCGAACCCTAACCCTAACCCTTCCCCGAAGCCTGACCCTCACCCTTACCATAATCCTATCACGTACACTAACACTAACCCACGCCCTCACACGTACGCTCCCCCTAAAGCGTTGTCGTACCCTCACCTGTACCCTAAACCGTCCCCGTCCCCTAACCCTAACCCTACCCCGAACCCTAACCCTAACACTTCCCCGAAGCCTGACCCTCCCCCGTCCCCTAATCCTAACCCGTACGCTGACAATAACACGCGCCCTCACACGTACGCTCCCCCTAAAGCTTTGTCGTACCCTCACGTGGACCCTAAACCGTCGCCATCCCCTAACCCTAACCCTAGCCCGAACCCTAACCCTAACAATTCCCCGAAGCCTGAACCTCACCCATGCCCTAATCCTAACCCGTACGCTAACGCTAACCCGCGCCCTCACATGTACGCTCCCCCTAAAGCGTTGTCATACCCTCACCTGGACCCTAAACCGTCCCCGTCCCCTAACCCTAACCCTAGCCCGAACCCTAACCCTAACACTTCCCCGAAGCCTGACCCTCCCCTGTCCCCTAATCCTAACCCGTACGCTAACGCTAACCCGCGCCCTCACACGTACGCTCCCCCTAAAGCGTTGTCGTAACCTCACCTGAACCCTAAACTGTCCCCGTCCGATAACCCTAACCCTAGCCGGAACCCTAACCCTAACCATTCCCCGAAACCTCACCCTCACCCGTTGCCTAATCCTAACCCGCACGCTAACGCTAACCCATGCCCTCACACGTATGCTCCCCCTAAAGCGTTGTCGTACACTCACCTGGACCCTAAACCGTCCCCGTCCCCTAACCCTAACCCTAGACTGAACCCTAACCCTAACACTTCCCCGAAGCCTGACCCTCACCCGTCCTCTAATCCTAACCCGTACGCTAACGCTAACCCATGCCCTCACATGTACGCTCCCCCTAAAGCATTGACGTACCCTCACCTGGACACTAAACCGTCCCCGTCTCCTAACTCTAACCCTACCGCGAACCCTAACCCTAGCCCTTCTCCGAAGCCTGACTCTCACCCGTCGCCTAATCCTAGCCTGTACGCTCTCGCTAACCCGCCCCCTCACACGTACGCTCCCCATAAAGCATTGTCGTACCCTCACCTGGACACTAAACCGTCCCTGTCCCCGTCCCTTAACCCCAGCCCGAACCCTAACCCTAACACTTCCCCGAAGCCTGACTCTCACCCGTCCCCTAATCCTAACCCGCACGCTAACCCTAACCCGCGCCCTCACACGTACGCTCCCCCTAAAGCGTTGTCGTACCCTCACCTGGACCCTAAACCGTCCCCGTCCCCTAACCCTAACCCTACCCCGAACCCTAACCCTAACCCTTCCCAGAATCCTGACCCTCACCCGTCCCCTAATCCTAACCCGTACGCTAACACTAACCCGCGCCCTCACACTTACGCTCCCCCTAAAGCGTGGTTGTACCCTCACCTGGACCCTAAACCGTCCCCGTCCCCTAACCCTAACCCTAGCCTGTCCCTAACCCTAACCCTTCCCCGAAGCCTAACCCTCACCCGTCCCCTAATCCTAACCCGTACGCTGACACTAACACGCGCCCTCACACGTACGCTCCCCCTAAAGCTTTGTCGTACCCTCACGTGGACCCTAAACCGTCCCCATCCCCTAACCCTAGCCCGAACCCTAACCCTAACAATTCCCCGAAGCCTGAACCTCACCCATGCCCTAATCCTAACCCGTACCCTAACGCTAACCCGCGCCCTCACATGTACGCTCCCCCTAAAACGTTCTCGTACCCTCATCTGGACCCTAAACCGTCCCCGTCCCCTAACCCTAACCCTAGCCCGAACCCTAACACTAACCATTCCCCGAAGCCTGACCCTCACCCGTCCCCTAATCCTAACAAGTACGGTAACACTAACCCACGCCGTCACAAGTACGCTCCCCCTAAAGCGTTGACAGACCCTCACCTGGACCCTCAACCGTCCCCGTCCCCTAACCCTAACCCTAGCCCGAACCCTAACCGTAACCCTTCCACGAAGCCTGACCCTCACCCGTCCCCTAATCCTAACCCGTACTCTAACACTAACCCGCGCCCTCACACGTACGCTCCCCGTAAACCGTTGTCGTACCCTCACCTGGACCCTAAACCGTTCCCGTCCCCTATCCCTAACCCTAGCCTGTCCCTAACCCTTACCCTTCCCAGAAGCCTGACCCTCACCCGTCCCCTAATCTTAAACCGTACACCAACACTGACCCGCGCCCTCACACGTACGCTCCCCCTAAAGCGTTGTCGTACCCTCACCTGGACCCTAAACCATCCCCGTCCCCTAACCCTAACCCTAGCCCGAACCCTAACCCTAACACTTCCCCGAAGCGTGAGCCACCCCCGTACCCTAATCCGATCACATATGCTAACACTAACCCACGCCCTCACACGTTCGCTCCCCCTAAAACGTTGTCGTACCCTAACCTGGACCCTAAACCGTCCCCTTCCCCTAACCCTAACCCTAGCCCGAACCCTATCCCTTACACTTCCCAGAAGCCTGACCCTCACCCATCCCCTAATCCTAACCCGTACGTTAACACTAACCTGCACCCTCACACATACGCTCTCCCTAAAGCGTTGTCGTACCCTCACGTGGACCCTAAACAGTCTCCAAACCGTAACCCTAACCCTAGCCAGAACCCTAACCCTAACCCTTCCCCGAAGCCTGACCCTCACACGTCCCCTAATCCTAACCCGTACGCTAACACTAACCCGCACACTCACACGTACGCTCCCCCTAAAGCATTGTCGTACCCTCACCTGGACCCTAAAGCGTCCCTGTCCCCTAACCCTAACCCTAGCCCGAACCCTAAACCTAACACTTCCCCGAAACCTGACGCTCACCCGTCCCCTAATCCTAACCCACGCCCTCACATGTACGCTCACGCTAAAGCGTTGTCGTACCCTCAACTGGACCCGAAACCGTCCCCGTCCCCTAACCCTAACCCTAGACCGAACCCTAACCCTAACCCTTCCCTGAAGCCTGACCCTCACCCGTCCCCTAATCCTACCCCGTACGCTAACACTAACCCACGCCCTCACACGTACGCTCCCCGTAAAGCGTTGTCGTACCCTCAACTCTACCCTAAACCGTCCCGGTCCCCTAATCCTAACCCTAGCCTATCCCTAACCATAACCTCTCCCCGAAGCCTGACCCTCATCCGACCCCTAATCCTAACCCGTAGGCTAACACTAACCCACGCCCTCACACGTACGCTCCCCCTAAAGCGTTGTCGTACCCTCACGTGGACCCTAAACCGTCCCCATCCCCTAACCTTAACCCTAGACCAAAACCTAACCCTAACACTTCCCCGAAGCCTGACACTCACCCGTCCCCTAATCCAAACCCGTACGCTCACGCTGACCCGCGCCCTCACACGTATGCTCCCCCTAAAGCGTTGTCGTACCCTCACCTGGACCCTAAACCGTCCCCGTCCCCTAACCCTAACCCTAGACCGAACCCTAACCCTAACCCTTCCCCGAAGCCTTCCCCTCACCCGTCCTCTAATCCTAACCCGTATGCTAACACTAACCCATGGCCTCACACGTACGCTCCCCCTAAACCATTGTCGTACCCTCACCTGGACCCTAAACCGTCCCCGTCCCCTAACCCTAACCCTAGCCCGAACACTAAACCTAACCCTTCCCCGAAGCCTTCCCCTCACCCGTTCTGTAAACCTAAGCCGTACGCTAACACTAACCCGTGCCCTCACACGTACACTCACCCTAAACCGTTGTCGTACCCTCACCTGGACTCTAAACCGTCCCCGTCCCCTAACCCTAACCCTAGCCCGAACCCTAACCCTAACCCTTCCCCGAAGCCTTCCCCTCACCCGTACCCTAATCCTAACCCGTACGCTAACACTAACCCATGCCCGCACTCGTACGCTCACCCTAAACCGTGTTGTACCCTCACCTGGACCCTAAACCGTTTCCGTCCCCTAACCTTAACCCTAGCCCGGACCCTAATCCTAACCCTTCCCCGAAGCCTTCCCCTCACCCTTCCCCTAATCCTAACCCGTAAGCTAACACTAACCCGTGCCCTCACACGTTTGCTCCCCGTAAACCGTTGTCGTAACCTCACTTGGACCCTAAAAAGTCCCCATCCCCTAACCATAACCCTAACCCTTAACCGAAGCCTTACCCTAACACGTCCGCTAATCCTAACCTGTACACCAACACTAACCCATGCCCTCACACGTACACTCAGCCTAAACCACTGTCGTACCCTAACCTCTCCCCTAAAATGTCCCCATCCCCTAACCTTAACCGTAACCCTAACCCTTACCCTTACCCGAAGCCTTACCCTAACCCGTCCCCTAATCCTAACCCGTACGCTAACACTAGTCCCTGCCCTCACACGTACGCTCACCCTAAACCATTGTCGTACCCTAACCTGTCCACTAAACCGTCTCCGTCCCCTAACCCTAAGCCTAACCTAACCCTAACCCTTACCCAGAGTCTTACCATACCCAGTCCCCTAATCCTAACCCGTGCTCTAACACTAACCCGTGCCCTCACACGTACGCTCCCCCTAAACCGTGGTCGTCCCATCACCTGGACCCTAAACCGTCCCTGTCCCCTAACCCTAACCCTAGCCCGAACCCTAACCCTAAACCTTCCCCAAAGCCTTCCCCTCACCCGTCCCCTAATCCTATCCCGTACGCTAACACTAACCCATGCCCTCACACGTACGCTCCCCGTAAACCGTTGTCGTACCCTCACCCGGACCCTAAACCGTCCCCGTCCCCTAACCCTAAGCCTAGCCCGAACCCTAACCCTAACCCTTCCCCGAAGCCTTCCCCTCACCCGTCCTCTAATCCTAACCCGTACACTAACACTAACCCGTGGCCTTACACGTACGCTCCCCCTAAACCGTTGTCGTACCCTCACCTGGACCCTAAACCGTCCCTGTCCCCTAACCCTAACCCTAGCCCGAACACTAAACCTAACCCTTCCCCAAAGCCTTCCCCTCACCCGTCCCGTAATTCTAAGCCATACGCTAACACTAACCTGTGCCCTCACACGTACGCTCACCCGAAACCTTTGTTGTACCCTCACCTGGACTCTAAACCGTCCCCGTCCCAGTCCCCTAACCCTAACCCTAACACTTACCCGAAGCCTTACACTAACCCGTCCCCTAATCCTAACCCGTACGCTAACACTAAACCGTGCCCTCACACGTACACTCACCCTAAACCGTTGTCGTACCCTAACCTTTCCCCGAAATGGTCCCCATCCCGACCCTAAACCTACCCCTACCCAAAGCCTTACCCTAACCCGTCCCCTAATCCTAACCCGTACCAAAACGATAACCCGTGCCCTCACACATACACTCACACTAAACCACTGTGGTACCCTAACCTGTACCCCAAACAGTCCCCGTCCCCTAACCCTAACCCTAGCCCGAACCATAACCCTAACCCTTCCCCGAAGCCTGACCCTCACCCGTCCCCTAACCCTACCCGTACGCTAACACTAACCCATGTCCTCACACGTACGCTCCCCCTAAACCGTTGTCATACCCTCACCTGGACCCTAAACAGTCCCCGTCCCCATAACCCTAACCCTAACTCTTACCTAAAGCCTTACCCTAACCCGTCCGCTAATCCTAACCTGTATGCCAACACTATCCCATGCCCTCACACGTACGCTCACCCTAAACCGTTGTCGTACCCTAACCTGTCCACTAAAATGTCCCCGTCCCCTAACCCTAACCCTAACCCTAACCCTTACCCTTACCCTAAGCCTTACCCTAACCCGTCCCCTAATCCTAACCCGTACGCTCACAATATCCTGTGCCCTCACATGTACGCTCACCCTAAACCGTTGTCATACCCTAACCTGTCCACTAAACCGTCTCCGTCCCCTAACCCTAAGCCTAACCTAACCCAAACCCTTACCCAGAGTCTTACCATAACCAGTCCCCTAATCCTAACCCGTACGCTAACCCTAACCCGTGCCCTCACATGTACGCTCACCCTAAACCGTTTTCATACCCTCACCTGTCCCCTAAACCGTCTCCGTCCCCTAACCCTAACCCTAACCCTAACCCTTACCCGAAGACTTACCCTAACCTGTCCCCTAATCCTAACCCGTAAGCTAACACTAACCCGTGCCCTCACACATACGCTCATCCTAAACCGTTGTCGTACCCTAACCTGTCCTGTAAACCATCCCCATCCCCTTACCCTAACCCTAAAACTAACACTAACCCTTACCCGAAGCCTTATGCTAACCCGTCCACAAATCCTAACCGGTACGCTAACACTAACCCGTGCCCTCACACGTACGCTCACCCTAAACCGTTGTCGTACAGTAACCTGTCCCCTAACCCGTCCCCTAATCCTAACCCTAACCCTAACCCTTACACGAAGCCTTGCAGTAACCCGATCCCTAAACCTAACCCGTACGCTAACACTAAACCGTGCCCTTACACGTACGCTCACCCTAAACCTTTGTTGTACCCTAACCTGTCCCTTAAACCGTCCCCATCCCCGTCCACTAACACTAACCTTAACCCTAAACCTAACCCTTACCCGAAGCCTTACCCTAACCCGTCCCCTAATCCTAACCCATACGCTAACACTAACCCGTGCCCTCACACGTAAGCTCACCATAAACCGTTGTCGTACCCTAACCTGTCCCCTAAACCGTCCCCATTCCCTAACCCTAAACCTAACCCTAAACCTAACCCTTACCTTAAGCCTTACCGTAACCCGTCCCCTAATCCTAACCCATACGCTAACATTAACCGGCGCCGTCACACGTACGCTCACCCTAAAACCTTGTCGTACCCTAACCTGTCCCCTAAACCGTCCCCGTCACCTAACCCTAACCCTAAACCTAACCCTTACCCAAAACCTTACACTAACCCGTCCCCTAATCCTAACCCGTATGCTAACACTAACCTGTGGCCTCAAACGTATGCTCACCCTAAAGCGCTGTCATACCCTAACCTGTCCCCTAAACCGTCCCCATCCCATAACCCTAACCCTAACCCTAACCCTAAACTTACCCGAAGCCTTACCTTATACCATCCCCTAATCCTAACCCAGATGCTAACACTAACCCGTACCCTCACACGTACGCTCACCCTAAACCGTTGTCGTACCCTAACCTGTCCCCTAAACCATCCCCATCGCCTAACCCTAACCTTAACACTAACCCTAACCCTAAACCTTAAACAAAGCCTCACCCTAACCCGTCCCTTAATCCTAACCCGTACGCTAACACTAACCCATGCCCTCACATGTACGCTCACTCTAAACAGTTGTCATACCCTAACCTGTCCCCGAAATGGTCCCCATCCCCTGACGCTAAACCTACCCCTACCCAAAGCCTTACCCTAACCCGTCCCCTAATCCTAACCCGTACCAAAACGATAACCCGTGCCCTCACACATACACTCACACTAAACCTCTGTGGTATCCTAACCTGTCCCCTAAACCGAACCCGTCCCCTAACCCTAACCCTAACCCTAACCCTTACCCAAAGCCTTACCCTAATCCGTCCCCAAATCCTAACCCATATGCTAACACTAACTCGTGCCCTCACACGTACGCTCACCCTAAAATATTTTCGTACCCTAACCTGTCCCCTATACCGTCCCCGTCCCGTACACTAACCCTAACCCTGACACTTATCTGAAGCCTTACCCTAACCCGTCCCCTAATCCTAAGCCTTACGCTAACACTACCCCGTGCCCTCACACGGATGCTCACTCTAAACAGTTGTCGTACCCTTACCTGTCCCCTAAACAGTCCCCATCCCCTAACCCCATCCCTAATTCTAACACTTACCCGAAGCCTACCCTCACCCATCCCCTAATCCTAAGCCGTACGCTAACACTACCCCGTGCCCTCACACGGACGCTCACCCTAAACAGTTGTCGTACCCTTACCTGTCCCCTAAACAGTCCTCATCCCCTAACCCCATCCCTAATTCTAACACTTACCCGAAGCCTTACCCTAACCCAACCCCTAATCCAAACCCGTACGCTAACACTAACCCGTGCCCTCACACGTACGCTCACCCTAAACCGTTGTCATACACTATCCTGTACCCTAAACCGTCCCCGTCCCCTAACCCTAACCCTAAACCTAACACTTACCCGAAGCCTTACCCTAACCCGTCCCCTAATCCTAACCCATACGCTAACACTAACCCGTGCGCTCACACGTACGCTCACCCTAAACCGTTGTTGTACACTAACCTGTCCCCTAAACCGTCCCTGTCCCCTAACCCTAACCTTAACACTCACCCTAACCCTAACCCTTAAATGAAGCCTTACCCTAACCCGTCCCCTAATCCTAACCCGTACGCTAACACTAACCCATTCTCTCACACGTACGCTCAACCTAAACCGTTGTCGGACCCTAGCCTATCCCCTAAACCGTCCCCGTCCCCTAACCGTAACCTTAACACTAACCCTAACCCTAATCCTTAACCGAAGCCTTACCCTAACCCGTCCCCTAATCCTAAGCCGTACGCTAACATTAACCCCTGCCCTCACATGTACGCTCACCCTAAACCGTTGACGTATGCTATCCTGTCCCCTAAACCATCCCCATCCCCTAACCCTAACCCTAACCCTTACCCGAAGCCTTATCCTAACCCGTCACCTAATCCTAACCCGTACGCTAACACTAACCCATACCCTCACACGTACGCTCACCCTAAACCATTGTCGTACCCTAACCTGTCCCCTAAACCGTCCCCATCCACTAACCCTAACCCTAACCCTAACGCTTACCCGAACCCTTACCCTAACCCGTCCCCTAATCCTAACCCGTACTCTAACACTAACCAGTGCCCTAACAAGTATGCTCACCCTAAAACGTTGTCGTACCCTAACCTGTCCTCTAAACCATCCCCGTCCCCTAACCCTAACCCTAAACCTAACCCTTACCTGAAGCCTTACCCTAACCCGTCCCCTAATCCTAACCCGAATGCTAACACTATCCCGTGTCCTCATGCGTACGCTCACCCTAAACCGTTGTCGTTACCTAACCGGTCCCCTAAACCGTCCCCGTCCCCTAACCCTAACCCTAATCCTAACCCTAACTCTAACCCTAATCCTAACCCATACGCTAACACTAACTTGTGCCATAACACGTACGCTCACCCTAAACCGTTTTCATACCCTAACCTGAACCCTAAACCGTCCCCGTCCCCTAACCCTAACCTTAACACTAACCCTAACCCTTACCCAAACCTTACCCTAACCCGTTCCCTAATCCTAACCCATACGCTAACACTAACCCGTGCCCTCACACGTACGCTCACCCTAAACCGTTGTCGTACCCTACCCTGTCCCCTAAACCATCCCTGATCCCTAACCCTAACCCTAATCCTAAACCTTACCCAAAGCCTTACCCTAACCCGTCCCATAATCCTAATCCGTACGCTAACACTAACCCATGCTCTTACACATACGCTCACCCTAAACCATTGTCATACCCTAACCTGTCCCCTAAACCGTCCCCGTCCCCTAACCCTAACCCTAACTCTAACCCTAACCCTAACCCTTACCCGAAGCCTTACACTAACCCGTCCCCTAATCCTAAACCATACGCTAACACTAACTTGTGCCCTCACATGTACGCTCACCCTAAACCGTTATCATACCCTAACCTGACCCCTAAAGCGTCCCCGTCCCCCAACCCTAACCCTAACCCTAAACCCTACCCATCCCCTAACCCTAACCCTAACCCTAACCCTAACCCTTACCCGAAGCCTTATCCTAACCCGTCACCTAATCCTAACCCATACGCTAACACTAACCCGTGCCCTCACACGTATGCTCACCCTAAACCGTTGTCGTACCCTAACCTGTCCCATAAACCATCCCCGTCCCCTAACCCTAACCCTAACCCTTACCCAAAGACGTAACCTAACACGTCCACTAATCCTAACCCTTACGCTAACACTAAACCGTGCCCTCATGCGTGCGCTCACCCTAAACCATTGTCATACCCTAACCTGTCCCCTAAACCATCCCCGTCCCCTAACCCTAACACTTACCCTAAGTCTTACCCTAAACCGTCCCCTATTGCTAACCCGTACGCTAACACTAATCCGTGCGCTCACACGTACACTCACCCCAAACGGTTGGCGTACACTAACCTGTCCCCTTAACCATCCCCGTCCCCTAACCCTCACCATAACCCTCACCATAACCCTAACCCTAACCCATACCCAAAGCCTTACTCTATCCCGTCCCCTAATCCTAACCCGTACGCTAACGCTAACCCATGCCCTCAGATGTACGCTCACCCTAAACCGTTGTCGTACCCTAACCTGTCCCCTAAACCGTCCCCGTCCCCTAACCCTAACCCTGAACCTAACCCTAACACTTACCCGAAGCCTTACCCTAACCCGTCCCCTTATCCTAACCCGTACACTAAGACTAACCCATTCCCTCACACGTACGCCTACCCTAAACCATTGTCGTACCCACACCTGTTCCCTAAACAGTCCCCATCCCCTAATACTAACACTAACCCTAACCCGAAGCCTTACTCTAACCCATCGCCTAATCCTAACCCGTAGGCTATCACTAACACCTGCCTTCACATGTACGCTCACCCTAAACCGTTGTCGTACCCTAACCTGTACCCTAAACCGTCCCCGTCCCCTAACCCTAACCCTAACCCTTACCCAAAGCCTTACCCTAACCCGTCCCCTAATCCTAACCCGTAAGCTAACACTAACCCATGCCCTCAAACGTACCCTCACCCTAAACCGTTGTCGTACGCTAACCTGTCCCCTAAACCGTCCCCGTCCCCTAACACTAACCCTAATCCTATCCCTAACTCGTCCCCTAATCCTAACCCATATGTTAACACCAACTCGTGCCCTCACACGTATACTCACCCTAAACCGTTTTCATACCCTAACCTGTACCCTAAACCATCCCCGACCCCTAACCCTAACCCTAACCTTAACCCTTACCTGAAGCCTTACCCTAAACCATCCCCTAATCCTAATCCATACGCTAACACGAACCTGTGCCCTCACACGTACGCTCACCCTAAAACGTTGTCGTACCGTAACCTGTCCCCTAAACCGTCCCCGTCCCCTAACCCTAAACCTAACCCTAACCCTTACCCGAATCCTTACCCTAAACCATCCACAAATCCTAACCCGTATGCTAACACTAACCCATGCCCTTACACGTACGCTCACCCTAAACCGTTGACTTACCCTAACCTGTCCCCTAAACCATCCCCGTCCCCTAACCCTAACACTAACTCTAACCCGTCCGCTAATGCTAATCCATACGCTAACACTAACCTGTGCTCTCAGACGTACGCTCACCCTAAACCGTTGTTGTACCCTACCCTGTCCCCTAAACCATCCCCGTCCCCTAACCCTAACCCTAACCCTAAACCTTACCCGAAGCCTTAATCTAACCCGTCCCCTAATCCTAACCTGTATGCCAACACTAACCCATGCCCTCACACTTACGCTCACCCTAAACCATTGTCGTACCCTAACCTGTCCCCTAAACCGTCCCCATCCCCTAACCCTAACCCTAACCCTTACCAGAAGTCTTACCCTAACCCATACCCTAATCCCAAACCGTACTCTAACACTAACCTTTGCCCTCACACGTACGCTCACCACAGACCGTTGTCGTACCCTAACCTGTCTCCTAAACCATCCCCGTCCCCTAACCAACCCTAACCTGAAGCCTTAACATAACCCGTCCCCTAATCCTAACCCATACGCTAACACTAACCCGTGCCCTCACACGTACGCTCACCCTAAACCGTTGTCGTACCCTAACATGTCCCCTAACTGTCCCCATCCCCGTCCCCTAATCTTAACCCTAACCCTAACACTTACCCGAAGCCTTACCCTAACCCGTGCCCTAATCCTAACCCGTACGCTAAGACTAACCTGTGCCCTCACACGTACGCTTACCCTATACCACTGTCGTACCCTAACCTGTTTCCTAAACGTTCCCTTCCCCTAACCCTAACACTAACCCTTACCCGAAAACTTACCCTAACCCGTCCGCTAATCCTAACCCGTACGCTAACACTAACCCATGCCCTCACACGTACGCTCAACCTAAAACATTGTCGTACCCTAACCTGTCCCCTAAACCGTCCGCATCCAATAACCCTAACCCTAACCCTAACCCTAACCCTAACCGTTACCCGAAGCCTTACCCTAACCCATCCCCTAATCCTAACCCGTTTGCTAACACTAACCCGTGCCATCACACGTACACTCACGCTAAACTGTTGGCGTACCCTAACCTGTCCCCTAAACCGTCCCCGTCCCCTAACCCTAACCATAACCCTAACCCTAACCCTTACCCGAAGCCTTACACGAACCCGTCCCATAATCCTAACCCGTACGCTAACACCAACCCGTGCCCTCACACGTATGCTCACCCTAAACCATTATCGTACCCTAACCTGTCCCGTAACCGTCCCCATCCCGTAACCCTAGCCCTAACCCTAAACCTAACCCTAACACTTACCCGAAAGCTTACCCTAACCTGTCCCCTAATCCTAACACGTACGCTAACACTATCCCATGCCCTCACACGTACGCTCACCCTAAACCGTTGTCGTACCCTACCCTGTCCCCTAAACCGTCCCCGTCCCTTAACCCTAACCCTAATCCTCAACCTAACTGAACCCCTAATCCTAACCCATACGTTAACACTAACTCATGCCCTCACACGTACGCTCACCCTAAACTGTTTGCCTACACTTACCTGTACCCTAAACCGTCCCGGTCCCCTAACCCTAACCCTAACCCTAACCTTAACACTTATCCGAAGCCTTACTCTAACCCGTCCCATAATCCTAACCCGTACGCTAACACTAACCTGTGCCCTCACACGTATGCTGACCCTAAACCGTTGTCGTACACTAACCTGTCCCCTATACCATCCTCGTCCCCTAACCCTAACACTAACCCTAACCCTTACCCGAACCCTTACCTTAACCCATCCCCTAATGCTAACCCATACGCTAACACTAACCCATACCCTAACACGTACGCTCACCCTAAACCGTTGTCGTACCCTACCGTGTCCCCTAAACCATCCCAGTCCCCTAACACTAACCCTAACCCTTACCCAAAGCCTTACACGAACCCGTCCCATAATCCTAACCCGTACGCTAACAGCAACCCGTGCCCTCACACGTACGCTCACCCAAAACCATTATCGTACCCTAACCTGTCCCGTAAACCGTCCCCGTCCCCTAACCCTAACCTTAACCCTAAACCTAACCCTAACACTTACCCGAAACCTTACACTAACCCGTCCCCTATTCCTAACATGTACGCTAACACTATCCCATGCCCTCACACGTACGCTCACCCTAAACCGTTGTCGTACCCTACCCTGTCCCCTAAACCGTCCCCGTCCCTTAACCCTAACCCTAATCCTCAACCTAACTGAACCCCTAATCCTAACCCATACATTAACACTAACTCATGCCCTCACACGTACGCTCACCCTAAACTGTTTTCCTACACTTACCTGTACCCTAAACTGTCCCGGTCCCCTAACCCTAACCCTAACCCTAACCTTAACACTTATCCGAAGCCTTACTCTAACCCGTCCCATAATTTAACCCGTACACCCATACTAACCTGTGCCCTCACACGTATGCTGACCCTAAACCGTTTTCGTACACTAACCTGTCCTCTATACCATCCCCGTCCCCTAACCCTAACCCTAACCCTAACACTTACCCGAACCCTTACCTTAACCCGTCCCCTAATGCTAACCCGTACGCTAACACTAACCCATACCCTAACACGTACGCTCACCCTAAACCGTTGTCATACCCTACCGTGTCCCCTAAACCATCCCAGTCCCCTAACCCTAACCCTAACCCTAACACTTACCCGCAGCCTTACACGAACCTGTCCCATAATCCTAACCCGTACGCTAACACCAACCCGTGCCCTCACACGTACGCTCACCCTAAAACATTATCGTACACTAACCAGTCACCTAAACCATCCCCGTCCCCTAACCCTAACCCTAAGCCTTATCAGAAGCCTTACCCTAACCAGTCCCCTAATAACAAACCGTACGCTAACACTAACCTGTGTTCTGACACGTACACTCACCCTAAACCGTTGTCGTACCCTAACCAGTCCCCTAAACCGTCTCCGTCCCCTAACACTAACCCTAACCCAAAGCCTTAACCTTACCCGTCCCCTCATCCTAACTCGTACGCTAACACTAACACGTGCCCTCTCACTTATGCTCACCCTAAACCATTGTCATACCCGAACCTGTCCCCTAAAACGTCCCCGTCCCATAACCCTAACCCTAACACTTACCCAGAGCCTTACCCTAACCCGTCCCCTAATCCTAAACCGTACGCTAACACTAACCCATGCCCTGACACGTACTCTCACCCTAAACCGTTGTCATACACTATCCTGTACCCTAAACCGTCCCTGTCCCCTAACCCTAACCCTAAACCTAACACTTACCCGAAGCCTTACCCTAACCCGTCCCCTAATCCTAACCCATACGCTAACACTAACCCGTGCGCTCACACGTACGCTCACCCTAAACCGTTGTTGTACACTAACCTGTCCCCTAAACCGTCCCTGTCCCCTAACCCTAACCTTAACACTCACCCTAACCCTAACCCTTAAATGAAGCCTTACCCTAACCCGTCCCCTAATCCTAACCCGTACGCTAACACTAACCCATTCTCTCACACGTACGCTCAACCTAAACTGTTGTCGGACCCTAGCCTATCCCCTAAACCGTCCCCGTCCCCTAACCGTAACCTTAACACTAACCCTAACCCTTACCCGAAACCTTACCCGAAGCCTTACCCTAACCCGTCCCCTAATCCTAAACCGTACGCTAACACTAACCCATGCCCTCACACGTACGCTCACCCTAAAACATTATCGTACCCTAACCAGTCACCTAAACCATCTCCGTCCCCTAACCCTAACCCTAACCCTAAGCCTTAGCAGAAGCCTTACCCTAACCAGTCCCCTAATACCAAACCGTATGCTAACACTAACCTGTGCCCTGACACTTACACTCACCCTAAACCGTTGTCGTGCCCTAACCTGTACCCTAAACCATCACCGTCCCCTAACCCTAACCTAACCCGAAGCCTTAACCTTACCCGTGCCCTCATCCTAACCCATACGCTAACACTAACACGTGCCCTCACACTTACGCTCACCCTAAACCATTGTCATACCCGAACCTGTCCCCTAAAACGTCCCCATCCCATAACCCTAACCTTAACCCTAACCCTTACCCAAAGCCTTAACCTAACCCGTCCCCTAAACCTCACCCGTACGCTAACACTAACCCGTGCCCTCACACGTACGCTCACCCTAAACAGTTGTTGTACCCTAACCTGTCCCCTAAACCGTCCCTGTCCCCTAACCCTAACCTTAACACTAACCCTAACCCTAACCCTTAACCGAAGCCTTACCCTAACCCGTCCCCTAATCCTAACCCGTACGCTAACACTAACCCATTCCCTCACACGTACTCTCAACCTAAACCATTGTCAGACCCTAACCTGTCCCCTAAACCGTCCCCATCCCCTAACCCTAAACTTAACACTAACCCTAACCCTAACCCTTAACCGAAGCCTTACCCTAACCCATCCCCCAATCCTAACCCGTACGCTAACACTAACCCATTCTCTCACAAGTACGCTCAACCTAAACCATTGTCGTACCCTAACCTATCCCCTAAACCATCCCCATCCCCTAACCCTACCCCTAAACCTTACCCGAAGCCTTACCGTAAACCGTCCCCTAATCCTAACCCGTACGCTAACACTAACCCGTGCCCTCACACGTACACTCACCCTAAACCGTTGGCGTACCCTAACCTGTCCCCTATACAGTCCCCGTCCCCTAACCCTAACCCTAACCCTAACCCTTATCTGAAGCCTTTCCCTACCCGTCCCCTAATCCTAAGCCGTATGTTAACACTAACCCGTGCCCTCACACGTACGCTCACCCTAAACCATTGGCGTAAGCTATCCTGTCCCCTAAACCGTCCCCGTCCCCTAACCCTAATCCTAAACCTAAACCTAACCCTTACCCGAAGCCTTATCCTAACCTGTCACCTAATCGTAACCCGTACGCTAACACTAACCCGTGCCCTCACATGTACGCTCACCCTAAACCATTGTCGTACCCTAACCTGTCCCCTAAACCGTCCCCATTCCCTAACCCTAACCCTAAACCTAACGCTTACCCGAAGCCTTACCCTAACCCGTCCCCTAATCCTAACCAGTACGCTAACACTAACCAGTGCCCTAACAAGTACGCTCACCCTAAAACGTTGTCGTACCCTAACCTGTCCCTTAAACCGTCCCCGTCCCCTAGCCCTAACCCTAAACCTAACACTTACCCGAAGCCTTACCCTAACCTGTCCCCTATTCCTAACCCGAACCCTAACACTATCCCGTGTCCTCATGCGTACGCTCACCCTAAACCGTTGTCGTAACTTAACCTGTCTCCTAAACCGTCCCCGTCCCCTAACCCTAACCCTAAACCTAACCCTTACCCAAAGCCTTACCCTAACCCGTCCCCTAATCCTAACCCGTACGCTAACACTATCCCGTGCCCTCACGCGTACGCTCACCCTAAACCGTTGTCATATCCTAACCTGTCCCCTAAACCGTCCACGTCCCCTAACCCTAACTCTAATCCTAACCCTAACTCGTCCCCTAATCCTAACCCATATGCTAACACTAACTCGTGCCCTCACACGTACGCTCACCCTAAACCGTTTTCATACCCTAACATATACCCTAAACCGTCCCCATCCCCTAACCCTAACTCTAACCCTAACACTTACCCGAAGCCTTACCCTAACCCGCCCCCTAATCCTAAACCGAACGCTAAGACTAACCCGTGCACTCACACATACGCTCACCCTAAACCGTAGGCGTACCCTAACCTGTCCCTTAAACCATCCCCTTCCCCTAACCCTCACCATAATCCTAACCCTAACCCTAACCCGTACCCAAAGCCTTAATCTATCCCATCCCCTAATCCTAACCTGTATGCGAACACTAACCCATGCCCTCAGATGTACGCTCACCCTAAACCGTTGTCGTACCCTAACCTGTCCCCTAAACCGTCCCCATCCCCTAACACTAACCCTAAACCTAACCCTTACCCGAAGCCTTATCCTAATCGTCCCCTAATCCTAACCCGTACGCTAACACTAACACGTGCTCTCACACGTACGCTCACCCTAAACCATTGACGTACCCTAACCTGTCCCATAAACCGTCCCCGTTCCCTAACCCTAACCCTAACCCTAAACCTAACCCTAACGCTTACCCAAAGCCTTACCCTAACCCGTCCCCTAATCCTAACCCATACGCTAACACTAACCAGTGCCCTCACATGTACGCTCACCCTAAACCGTTGTCGTACCCTAACCTGTCCCCTAAACCGTCCCCGTCCCCTAACACTAACTCTAAACCTAACCCTTACCCAAAGCCTTACCCTAACCCGTCCCCTAATCCTAACCCGTACGCTAACACTATCCCGTGCCCTCACACGTACGCTCACCCTAAACCGTTGTCATATCCTAACCTGTCCCCTAAACCGTCCCCGTCCCCTAACCCTAACTCTAATCCTAACCCTAACTCGTCCCCTAATCCTAACCCATATGCTAACACTAACTTGTGCCCTCACACGTACGCTCAACCTAAAACGTTGTCGTACCCTAACCTGTCCCCTAAACCGTCCCCATCCAATAACCCTAACCTTAACCCTAACCCTTACCCGAAACCTTATCCTAACCCGTTCCCTAATCCTAACCCGTATGCTAACACTAACCCATGCCCTCACACGTATGCTCACCCTAAACTGTTGTCGTACCTTAACCTGTCCCCTAAACCGTCCCCGTCCCCTAACCCTAACCCTTAGCTGAAGCCTTACCCTAACCCGTCCCCTGATACTAACCCGTACACTAACACTAATCCGTGCCCTCACATGTACGTTCACCCTAAACCGTTGTCGTACCCTAACCTGTCCCCTAAACCGTCCCAATCCCCTAACCCTAACCCTAACCCTAACCCTTTCCCGAAGCCTTACCCTAAACCATCCCCTAATCCTAACCCGTATGCTAACACTAACCCGTGCCATTACACGTACGTTTACCCTAAACCGTTGACGTACCCTAACCTGTCCCCTAAACCATATCCATCCCCTAACCCTAACACTAACCCTAACCCTTACCCGAAGACGTAACCTAAACCGTCCACTAATCCTAACCCTTACGCTAACACTAAACCGTGCCCTCAGACATACGCTCACCCTAAACTGTTGTCGTACCCTAACCTGTCCCCTAAACTGTCCCCGACCCCTAACTCTAACCCTAACCCTAACCCTTACCCGAAGCCTTACCCTAACGCATTCCCTAATCCTAACGCGTACGCTAACACTAACCCATGCCCTCACACGTACGCTCACCCTAAACCATTGTCGTACCCTAACCTGTCCCCTAAACCGTCCCCGTCCCCTAACCCTAACCCTTACCTGAAGCCTTACCCTAACCCTACCCTAATACTAACCCATACGCTAACACTAATCCGAGCCCTCACACGTACGCTCACCCTAAACCGTTGTCGTACCCTAACCTGTCCCCTAAACCATGCCCATCCCCTAACCCTAACCCTAACCCTTACCCGAAGCCTTACCCTAACCCATTCCCTAATTCTTACCCGTTCGCTAACGCTAACCCTTGCCATCACACGTACGCTCACCCTAAACCGTTGTCGTACCCTAACCTGTCCCCTAAACCATCCCCATCCCCTAACCCTAACCCTAAACCTTACCCGAAGCCTTAATCTAACCCGTCCCCTAATCCTAACCTGTATGCCAACACTAACCCATGCCCTCACACTTACGCTCACCCTAAACCATTGTCGTACCCTAACCTGTCCCCTAAACCGTCCCCATCCCCTAACCCTAACCCTAACCCTTACCAGAAGTCTTACCCTAACCCGTACCCTAATCCCAAACCGTACTCTAACACTAACCTTTGCCCTCACACGTACGCTCACCACAGACCGTTGTCGTACCCTAACCTGTCTCCTAAACCATCCCCGTCCCCTAACCAACCCTAACCTGAAGCCTTAACATAACCCGTCCCCTAATCCTAACCCATACGCTAACACTAACCCGTGCCCTCACACGTACGCTCACCCTAAACCGTTGTCGTACCCTAACATGTCCCCTAACTGTCCCCATCCCCGTCCCCTAATCCTAACCCTAACCCTAACACTTACCCGAAGCCTTACCCTAACCCGTGCCCTAATCCTAACCCGTACGCTAAGACTAACCTGTGCCCTCACACGTACGCTTACCCTATACCACTGTCGTACCCTAACCTGTTTCCTAAACGTTCCCTTCCCCTAACCCTAACACTAACCCTTACCCGAAAACTTACCCTAACCCGTCCGCTAATCCTAACCCGTACGCTAACACTAACCCATGCCCTCACACGTACGCTCAACCTAAAACATTGTCGTACCCTAACCTGTCCCCTAAACCGTCCGCATCCAATAACCCTAACCCTAACCCTAACCCTAACCCTAACCGTTACCCGAAGCCTTACCCTAAACCATCCCCTAATCCTAACCCGTTTGCTAACACTAACCCGTGCCATCACACGTACACTCACGCTAAACTGTTGGCGTACCCTAACCTGTCCCCTAAACCGTCCCCGTCCCCTAACCCTAACCATAACCCTAACCCTAACCCTTACCCGAAGCCTTACATGAACCCGTCTCATAATCCTAACCCGTACGCTAACACCAACCCGTGCCCTCACACGTATGCTCACCCTAAACCATTATCGTACCCTAACCTGTCCCGTAACCGTCCCCATCCCGTAACCCTAGCCCTAACCCTAAACCTAACCCTAACACTTACCCGAAAGCTTACCCTAACCTGTCCCCTAATCCTAACACGTACGCTAACACTATCCCATGCCCTCACACGTACGCTCACCCTAAACCGTTGTCGTACCCTACCCTGTCCCCTAAACCGTCCCCGTCCCTTAACCCTAACCCTAATCCTCAACCTAACTGAACCCCTAATCCTAACCCATACGTTAACACTAACTCATGCCCTCACACGTACGCTCACCCTAAACTGTTTGCCTACACTTACCTGTACCCTAAACCGTCCCGGTCCCCTAACCCTAACCCTAACCCTAACCTTAACACTTATCCGAAGCCTTACTCTAACCCGTCCCATAATCCTAACCCGTACGCTAACACTAACCTGTGCCCTCACACGTATGCTGACCCTAAACCGTTGTCGTACACTAACCTGTCCCCTATACCATCCTCGTCCCCTAACCCTAACACTAACCCTAACCCTTACCCGAACCCTTACCTTAACCCATCCCCTAATGCTAACCCATACGCTAACACTAACCCATACCCTAACACGTACGCTCACCTTAAACCGTTGTCGTACCCTACCGTGTCCCCTAAACCATCCCAGTCCCCTAACACTAACCCTAACCCTTACCCAAAGCCTTACACGAACCCGTCCCATAATCCTAACCCGTACGCTAACACCAACCCGTGCCCTCACACGTACGCTCACCCAAAACCATTATCGTACCCTAACCTGTCCCGTAAACCGTCCCCGTCCCCTAACCCTAACCTTAACCCTAAACCTAACCCTAACACTTACCCGAAACCTTACACTAACCCGTCCCCTATTCCTAACATGTACACTAACACTATCCCATGCCCTCACACGTACGCTCACCCTAAACCGTTGTCGTACCCTACCCTGTCCCCTAAACCGTCCCCGTCCCTTAACCCTAACCCTAATCCTCAACCTAACTGAACCCCTAATCCTAACCCATACATTAACACTAACTCATGCCCTCACACGTACGCTCACCCTAAACTGTTTTCCTACACTTACCTGTACCCTAAACTGTCCCGGTCCCCTAACCCTAACCCTAACCCTAACCTTAACACTTATCCGAAGCCTTACTCTAACCCATCCCATAATTTAACCCGTACACCCATACTAACCTGTGCCCTCACACGTATGCTGACCCTAAACCGTTTTCGTACACTAACCTGTCCTCTATACCATCCCCGTCCCCTAACCCTAACCCTAACCCTAACACTTACCCGAACCCTTACCTTAACCCGTCCCCTAATGCTAACCCGTACGCTAACACTAACCCATACCCTAACACGTACGCTCACCCTAAACCGTTGTCATACCCTACCGTGTCCCCTAAACCATCCCAGTCCCCTAACCCTAACCCTAACCCTAACACTTACCCGCAGCCTTACACGAACCTGTCCCATAATCCTAACCCGTACGCTAACACCAACCCGTGCCCTCACACGTACGCTCACCCTAAAACATTATCGTACACTAACCAGTCACCTAAACCATCCCCGTCCCCTAACCCTAACCCTAAGCCTTATCAGAAGCCTTACCCTAACCAGTCCCCTAATAACAAACCGTACGCTAACACTAACCTGTGTTCTGACACGTACACTCACCCTAAACCGTTGTCGTACCCTAACCAGTCCCCTAAACCGTCTCCGTCCCCTAACACTAACCCTAACCCAAAGCCTTAACCTTACCCGTCCCCTCATCCTAACTCGTACGCTAACACTAACACGTGCCCTCTCACTTATGCTCACCCTAAACCATTGTCATACCCGAACCTGTCCCCTAAAACGTCCCCGTCCCATAACCCTAACCCTAACACTTACCCAGAGCCTTACCCTAACCCGTCCCCTAATCCTAAACCGTACGCTAACACTAACCCATGCCCTGACACGTACTCTCACCCTAAACCGTTGTCATACACTATCCTGTACCCTAAACCGTCCCTGTCCCCTAACCCTAACCCTAAACCTAACACTTACCCGAAGCCTTACCCTAACCCGTCCCCTAATCCTAACCCATACGCTAACACTAACCCGTGCGCTCACACGTACGCTCACCCTAAACCGTTGTTGTACACTAACCTGTCCCCTAAACCGTCCCTGTCCCCTAACCCTAACCTTAACACTCACCCTAACCCTAACCCTTAAATGAAGCCTTACCCTAACCCGTCCCCTAATCCTAACCCGTACGCTAACACTAACCCATTCTCTCACACGTACGCTCAACCTAAACTGTTGTCGGACCCTAGCCTATCCCCTAAACCGTCCCCGTCCCCTAACCGTAACCTTAACACTAACCCTAACCCTTACCCGAAACCTTACCCGAAGCCTTACCCTAACCCGTCCCCTAATCCTAAACCGTACGCTAACACTAACCCATGCCCTCACACGTACGCTCACCCTAAAACATTATCGTACCCTAACCAGTCACCTAAACCATCTCCGTCCCCTAACCCTAACCCTAACCCTAAGCCTTAGCAGAAGCCTTACCCTAACCAGTCCCCTAATACCAAACCGTATACTAACACTAACCTGTGCCCTGACACGTACACTTACCCTAAACCGTTGTCGTACCCTAACCTGTACCCTAAACCATCACCGTCCCCTAACCCTAACCTAACCCGAAGCCTTAACCTTACCCGTGCCCTCATCCTAACCCATAAGCTAACACTAACACGTGCCCTCACACTTACGCTCACCCTAAACCATTGTCATACCCGAACCTGTCCCCTAAAACGTCCCCATCCCATAACCCTAACCTTAACCCTAACCCTTACCCAAAGCCTTAACCTAACCCGTCCCCTAAACCTCACCCGTACGCTAACACTAACCCGTGCCCTCACACGTACGCTCACCCTAAACCGTTGTCATACACTATCCTGTCTCCTAAACCATCCCTGTCCCCTAACCCTAACCCTAACCGTAACACTTACCCGAAGCCTTACCCTAAACCGTCCCCTAATCCTAACCCGTACGCTAACACTAACCCGTGCCCTCACACGTACGCTCACCCTAAACCATTGTCATACACTATCCTGTCCCCTGAACCGTCCCCATCCCCTAACCCTTACCCTAATCCTTACACTAACACTTACCCGAAGCCTTACGCTAACCCGTCCCCTAATCCTAACCCGTACGCTAGCACTAACCTGTGCCCACACACGTACGTGCACCCTAAACACTTGTAGTACCCTAACTTGTCCCCTAAACCGTCACCATCCCCTAAACCTAACCTTAACCCTAACCATAACCCTTACCCGAAGCCTTACCCTAACCCGTCCCCTAATCCTAACCCATACGCTAACACTAACCAGTGCCCTCACATGTACGCTCACCCTAAACCGTTGTCGTACCCTAACCTGTCCCCTAAACCGTCCCCGTCCCCTAACACTAACTCTAAACCTAACCCTTACCCAAAGCCTTACCCTAACCCGTCCCCTAATCCTATATCATACGCTAACACTAACCCGTGCCCTCACACGTACGCTCACCCTAAACAGTTGTTGTACCCTAACCTGTCCCCTAAACCGTCCCTGTCCCCTAACCCTAACCTTAACACTAACCCTAACCTTAACCCTTAACCGAAGCCTTACCCTAACCCGTCCCCTAATCCTAACCCGTACGCTAACACTAACCCATTCCCTCACACGTACTCTCAACCTAAACCATTGTCAGACCCTAACCTGTCCCCTAAACCGTCCCCATCCCCTAACCCTAAACTTAACACTAACCCTAACCCTAACCCTTAACCGAAGCCTTACCCTAACCCATCCCCCAATCCTAACCCGTACGCTAACACTAACCCATTCTCTCACAAGTACGCTCAACCTAAACCATTGTCGTACCCTAACCTATCCCCTAAACCATCCCCATCCCCTAACCCTACCCCTAAACCTTACCCGAAGCCTTACCGTAAACCGTCCCCTAATCCTAACCCGTACGCTAACACTAACCCGTGCCCTCACACGTACACTCACCCTAAACCGTTGGCGTACCCTAACCTGTCCCCTATACAGTCCCCGTCCCCTAACCCTAACCCTAACCCTAACCCTTATCTGAAGCCTTTCCCTACCCGTCCCCTAATCCTAAGCCGTATGTTAACACTAACCCGTGCCCTCACACGTACGCTCACCCTAAACCATTGGCGTAAGCTATCCTGTCCCCTAAACCGTCCCCGTCCCCTAACCCTAATCCTAAACCTAAACCTAACCCTTACCCGAAGCCTTATCCTAACCTGTCACCTAATCGTAACCCGTACGCTAACACTAACCCGTGCCCTCACATGTACGCTCACCCTAAACCATTGTCGTACCCTAACCTGTCCCCTAAACCGTCCCCATTCCCTAACCCTAACCCTAAACCTAACGCTTACCCGAAGCCTTACCCTAACCCGTCCCCTAATCCTAACCAGTACGCTAACACTAACCAGTGCCCTAACAAGTACGCTCACCCTAAAACGTTGTCGTACCCTAACCTGTCCCTTAAACCGTCCCCGTCCCCTAGCCCTAACCCTAAACCTAACACTTACCCGAAGCCTTACCCTAACCTGTCCCCTATTCCTAACCCGAACCCTAACACTATCCCGTGTCCTCATGCGTACGCTCACCCTAAACCGTTGTCGTAACTTAACCTGTCTCCTAAACCGTCCCCGTCCCCTAACCCTAACCCTAAACCTAACCCTTACCCAAAGCCTTACCCTAACCCGTCCCCTAATCCTAACCCGTACGCTAACACTATCCCGTGCCCTCACGCGTACGCTCACCCTAAACCGTTGTCATATCCTAACCTGTCCCCTAAACCGTCCACGTCCCCTAACCCTAACTCTAATCCTAACCCTAACTCGTCCCCTAATCCTAACCCATATGCTAACACTAACTCGTGCCCTCACACGTACGCTCACCCTAAACCGTTTTCATACCCTAACATATACCCTAAACCGTCCCCATCCCCTAACCCTAACTCTAACCCTAACACTTACCCGAAGCCTTACCCTAACCCGCCCCCTAATCCTAAACCGAACGCTAAGACTAACCCGTGCACTCACACGTACGCTCACCCTAAACCGTAGGCGTACCCTAACCTGTCCCTTAAACCATCCCCTTCCCCTAACCCTCACCATAATCCTAACCCTAACCCTAACCCGTACCCAAAGCCTTAATCTATCCCATCCCCTAATCCTAACCTGTATGCGAACACTAACCCATGCCCTCAGATGTACGCTCACCCTAAACCGTTGTCGTACCCTAACCTGTCCCCTAAACCGTCCCCATCCCCTAACACTAACCCTAAACCTAACCCTTACCCGAAGCCTTATCCTAATCGTCCCCTAATCCTAACCCGTACGCTAACACTAACACGTGCTCTCACACGTACGCTCACCCTAAACCATTGACGTACCCTAACCTGTCCCATAAACCGTCCCCGTTCCCTAACCCTAACCCTAACCCTAAACCTAACCCTAACGCTTACCCAAAGCCTTACCCTAACCCGTCCCCTAATCCTAACCCATACGCTAACACTAACCAGTGCCCTCACATGTACGCTCACCCTAAACCGTTGTCGTACCCTAACCTGTCCCCTAAACCGTCCCCGTCCCCTAACACTAACTCTAAACCTAACCCTTACCCAAAGCCTTACCCTAACCCGTCCCCTAATCCTATATCATACGCTAACACTAACCCGTGCCCTCACACGTACGCTCACCCTAAACAGTTGTTGTACCCTAACCTGTCCCCTAAACCGTCCCTGTCCCCTAACCCTAACCTTAACACTAACCCTAACCTTAACCCTTAACCGAAGCCTTACCCTAACCCGTCCCCTAATCCTAACCCGTACGCTAACACTAACCCATTCCCTCACACGTACTCTCAACCTAAACCATTGTCAGACCCTAACCTGTCCCCTAAACCGTCCCCATCCCCTAACCCTAAACTTAACACTAACCCTAACCCTAACCCTTAACCGAAGCCTTACCCTAACCCATCCCCCAATCCTAACCCGTACGCTAACACTAACCCATTCTCTCACAAGTACGCTCAACCTAAACCATTGTCGTACCCTAACCTATCCCCTAAACCATCCCCATCCCCTAACCCTACCCCTAAACCTTACCCGAAGCCTTACCGTAAACCGTCCCCTAATCCTAACCCGTACGCTAACACTAACCCGTGCCCTCACACGTACACTCACCCTAAACCGTTGGCGTACCCTAACCTGTCCCCTATACAGTCCCCGTCCCCTAACCCTAACCCTAACCCTAACCCTTATCTGAAGCCTTTCCCTACCCGTCCCCTAATCCTAAGCCGTATGTTAACACTAACCCGTGCCCTCACACGTACGCTCACCCTAAACCATTGGCGTAAGCTATCCTGTCCCCTAAACCGTCCCCGTCCCCTAACCCTAATCCTAAACCTAAACCTAACCCTTACCCGAAGCCTTATCCTAACCTGTCACCTAATCGTAACCCGTACGCTAACACTAACCCGTGCCCTCACATGTACGCTCACCCTAAACCATTGTCGTACCCTAACCTGTCCCCTAAACCGTCCCCATTCCCTAACCCTAACCCTAAACCTAACGCTTACCCGAAGCCTTACCCTAACCCGTCCCCTAATCCTAACCAGTACGCTAACACTAACCAGTGCCCTAACAAGTACGCTCACCCTAAAACGTTGTCGTACCCTAACCTGTCCCTTAAACCGTCCCCGTCCCCTAGCCCTAACCCTAAACCTAACACTTACCCGAAGCCTTACCCTAACCTGTCCCCTATTCCTAACCCGAACCCTAACACTATCCCGTGTCCTCATGCGTACGCTCACCCTAAACCGTTGTCGTAACTTAACCTGTCTCCTAAACCGTCCCCGTCCCCTAACCCTAACCCTAAACCTAACCCTTACCCAAAGCCTTACCCTAACCCGTCCCCTAATCCTAACCCGTACGCTAACACTATCCCGTGCCCTCACGCGTACGCTCACCCTAAACCGTTGTCATATCCTAACCTGTCCCCTAAACCGTCCACGTCCCCTAACCCTAACTCTAATCCTAACCCTAACTCGTCCCCTAATCCTAACCCATATGCTAACACTAACTCGTGCCCTCACACGTACGCTCACCCTAAACCGTTTTCATACCCTAACATATACCCTAAACCGTCCCCATCCCCTAACCCTAACTCTAACCCTAACACTTACCCGAAGCCTTACCCTAACCCGCCCCCTAATCCTAAACCGAACGCTAAGACTAACCCGTGCACTCACACGTACGCTCACCCTAAACCGTAGGCGTACCCTAACCTGTCCCTTAAACCATCCCCTTCCCCTAACCCTCACCATAATCCTAACCCTAACCCTAACCCGTACCCAAAGCCTTAATCTATCCCATCCCCTAATCCTAACCTGTATGCGAACACTAACCCATGCCCTCAGATGTACGCTCACCCTAAACCGTTGTCGTACCCTAACCTGTCCCCTAAACCGTCCCCATCCCCTAACACTAACCCTAAACCTAACCCTTACCCGAAGCCTTATCCTAATCGTCCCCTAATCCTAACCCGTACGCTAACACTAACACGTGCTCTCACACGTACGCTCACCCTAAACCATTGACGTACCCTAACCTGTCCCATAAACCGTCCCCGTTCCCTAACCCTAACCCTAACCCTAAACCTAACCCTAACGCTTACCCAAAGCCTTACCCTAACCCGTCCCCTAATCCTAACCCATACGCTAACACTAACCAGTGCCCTCACATGTACGCTCACCCTAAACCGTTGTCGTACCCTAACCTGTCCCCTAAACCGTCCCCGTCCCCTAACACTAACTCTAAACCTAACCCTTACCCAAAGCCTTACCCTAACCCGTCCCCTAATCCTAACCCGTACGCTAACACTATCCCGTGCCCTCACACGTACGCTCACCCTAAACCGTTGTCATATCCTAACCTGTCCCCTAAACCGTCCCCGTCCCCTAACCCTAACTCTAATCCTAACCCTAACTCGTCCCCTAATCCTAACCCATATGCTAACACTAACTTGTGCCCTCACACGTACGCTCAACCTAAAACGTTGTCGTACCCTAACCTGTCCCCTAAACCGTCCCCATCCAATAACCCTAACCTTAACCCTAACCCTTACCCGAAACCTTATCCTAACCCGTTCCCTAATCCTAACCCGTATGCTAACACTAACCCATGCCCTCACACGTATGCTCACCCTAAACTGTTGTCGTACCTTAACCTGTCCCCTAAACCGTCCCCGTCCCCTAACCCTAACCCTTAGCTGAAGCCTTACCCTAACCCGTCCCCTGATACTAACCCGTACACTAACACTAATCCGTGCCCTCACATGTACGTTCACCCTAAACCGTTGTCGTACCCTAACCTGTCCCCTAAACCGTCCCAATCCCCTAACCCTAACCCTAACCCTAACCCTTTCCCGAAGCCTTACCCTAAACCATCCCCTAATCCTAACCCGTATGCTAACACTAACCCGTGCCATTACACGTACGTTTACCCTAAACCGTTGACGTACCCTAACCTGTCCCCTAAACCATATCCATCCCCTAACCCTAACACTAACCCTAACCCTTACCCGAAGACATAACCTAAACCGTCCACTAATCCTAACCCTTACGCTAACACTAAACCGTGCCCTCAGACATACGCTCACCCTAAACTGTTGTCGTACCCTAACCTGTCCCCTAAACTGTCCCCGACCCCTAACTCTAACCCTAACCCTAACCCTTACCCGAAGCCTTACCCTAACGCATTCCCTAATCCTAACGCGTACGCTAACACTAACCCATGCCCTCACACGTACGCTCACCCTAAACCATTGTCGTACCCTAACCTGTCCCCTAAACCGTCCCCGTCCCCTAACCCTAACCCTTACCTGAAGCCTTACCCTAACCCTACCCTAATACTAACCCATACGCTAACACTAATCCGAGCCCTCACACGTACGCTCACCCTAAACCGTTGTCGTACCCTAACCTGTCCCCTAAACCATGCCCATCCCCTAACCCTAACCCTAACCCTTACCCGAAGCCTTACCCTAACCCATTCCCTAATTCTTACCCGTTCGCTAACGCTAACCCTTGCCATCACACGTACGCTCACCCTAAACCGTTGTCGTACCCTAACCTGTCCCCTAAACCATCCCCATCCCCTAACCCTAACCCTAAACCTTACCCGAAGCCTTAATCTAACCCGTCCCCTAATCCTAACCTGTATGCCAACACTAACCCATGCCCTCACACTTACGCTCACCCTAAACCATTGTCGTACCCTAACCTGTCCCCTAAACCGTCCCCATCCCCTAACCCTAACCCTAACCCTTACCAGAAGTCTTACCCTAACCCGTACCCTAATCCCAAACCGTACTCTAACACTAACCTTTGCCCTCACACGTACGCTCACCACAGACCGTTGTCGTACCCTAACCTGTCTCCTAAACCATCCCCGTCCCCTAACCAACCCTAACCTGAAGCCTTAACATAACCCGTCCCCTAATCCTAACCCATACGCTAACACTAACCCGTGCCCTCACACGTACGCTCACCCTAAACCGTTGTCGTACCCTAACATGTCCCCTAACTGTCCCCATCCCCGTCCCCTAATCCTAACCCTAACCCTAACACTTACCCGAAGCCTTACCCTAACCCGTGCCCTAATCCTAACCCGTACGCTAAGACTAACCTGTGCCCTCACACGTACGCTTACCCTATACCACTGTCGTACCCTAACCTGTTTCCTAAACGTTCCCTTCCCCTAACCCTAACACTAACCCTTACCCGAAAACTTACCCTAACCCGTCCGCTAATCCTAACCCGTACGCTAACACTAACCCATGCCCGCACACGTACGCTCAACCTAAAACATTGTCGTACCCTAACCTGTCCCCTAAACCGTCCGCATCCAATAACCCTAACCCTAACCCTAACCCTAACCCTAACCGTTACCCGAAGCCTTACCCTAAACCATCCCCTAATCCTAACCCGTTTGCTAACACTAACCCGTGCCATCACACGTACACTCACGCTAAACTGTTGGCGTACCCTAACCTGTCCCCTAAACCGTCCCCGTCCCCTAACCCTAACCATAACCCTAACCCTAACCCTTACCCGAAGCCTTACATGAACCCGTCTCATAATCCTAACCCGTACGCTAACACCAACCCGTGCCCTCACACGTATGCTCACCCTAAACCATTATCGTACCCTAACCTGTCCCGTAACCGTCCCCATCCCGTAACCCTAGCCCTAACCCTAAACCTAACCCTAACACTTACCCGAAAGCTTACCCTAACCTGTCCCCTAATCCTAACACGTACGCTAACACTATCCCATGCCCTCACACGTACGCTCACCCTAAACCGTTGTCGTACCCTACCCTGTCCCCTAAACCGTCCCCGTCCCTTAACCCTAACCCTAATCCTCAACCTAACTGAACCCCTAATCCTAACCCATACGTTAACACTAACTCATGCCCTCACACGTACGCTCACCCTAAACTGTTTGCCTACACTTACCTGTACCCTAAACCGTCCCGGTCCCCTAACCCTAACCCTAACCCTAACCTTAACACTTATCCGAAGCCTTACTCTAACCCGTCCCATAATCCTAACCCGTACGCTAACACTAACCTGTGCCCTCACACGTATGCTGACCCTAAACCGTTGTCGTACACTAACCTGTCCCCTATACCATCCTCGTCCCCTAACCCTAACACTAACCCTAACCCTTACCCGAACCCTTACCTTAACCCATCCCCTAATGCTAACCCATACGCTAACACTAACCCATACCCTAACACGTACGCTCACCCTAAACCGTTGTCGTACCCTACCGTGTCCCCTAAACCATCCCAGTCCCTTAACACTAACCCTAACCCTTACCCAAAGCCTTACACGAACCCGTCCCATAATCCTAACCTGTACGCTAACACCAACCCGTGCCCTCACACGTACGCTCACCCAAAACCATTATCGTACCCTAACCTGTCCCGTAAACCGTCCCCGTCCCCTAACCCTAACCTTAACCCTAAACCTAACCCTAACACTTACCCGAAACCTTACACTAACCCGTCCCCTATTCCTAACATGTACGCTAACACTATCCCATGCCCTCACACGTACGCTCACCCTAAACCGTTGTCGTACCCTACCCTGTCCCCTAAACCGTCCCCGTCTCTTAACCCTAACCCTAATCCTCAACCTAACTGAACCCCTAATCCTAACCCATACATTAACACTAACTCATGCCCTCACACGTACGCTCACCCTAAACTGTTTTCCTACACTTACCTGTACCCTAAACTGTCCCGGTCCCCTAACCCTAACCCTAACCCTAACCTTAACACTTATCCGAAGCCTTACTCTAACCCATCCCATAATTTAACCCGTACACCCATACTAACCTGTCCCCTCACACGTATGCTGACCCTAAACCGTTTTCGTACACTAACCTGTCCTCTATACCATCCCCGTCCCCTAACCCTAACCCTAACCCTAACACTTACCCGAACCCTTACCTTAACCCGTCCCCTAATGCTAACCCGTACGCTAACACTAACCCATACCCTAACACGTACGCTCACCCTAAACCGTTGTCATACCCTACCGTGTCCCCTAAACCATCCCAGTCCCCTAACCCTAACCCTAACCCTAACACTTACCCGCAGCCTTACACGAACCTGTCCCATAATCCTAACCCGTACGCTAACACCAACCCGTGCCCTCACACGTACGCTCACCCTAAAACATTATCGTACCCTAACCAGTCACCTAAACCATCTCCGTCCCCTAACCCTAACCCTAACCCTAAGCCTTAGCAGAAGCCTTACCCTAACCAGTCCCCTAATAACAAACCGTACGCTAACACTAACCTGTGTTCTGACACGTACACTCACCCTAAACCGTTGTCGTACCCTAACCAGTCCCCTAAACCGTCTCCGTCCCCTAACACTAACCCTAACCCAAAGCCTTAACCTTACCCGTCCCCTCATCCTAACTCGTACGCTAACACTAACACGTGCCCTCTCACTTATGCTCACCCTAAACCATTGTCATACCCGAACCTGTCCCCTAAAACGTCCCCGTCCCATAACCCTAACCCTAACACTTACCCAGAGCCTTACCCTAACCCGTCCCCTAATCCTAAACCGTACGCTAACACTAACCCATGCCCTGACACGTACTCTCACCCTAAACCGTTGTCATACACTATCCTGTACCCTAAACCGTCCCTGTCCCCTAACCCTAACCCTAAACCTAACACTTACCCGAAGCCTTACCCTAACCCGTCCCCTAATCCTAACCCATACGCTAACACTAACCCGTGCGCTCACACGTACGCTCACCCTAAACCGTTGTTGTACACTAACCTGTCCCCTAAACCGTCCCTGTCCCCTAACCCTAACCTTAACACTCACCCTAACCCTAACCCTTAAATGAAGCCTTACCCTAACCCGTCCCCTAATCCTAACCCGTACGCTAACACTAACCCATTCTCTCACACGTACGCTCAACCTAAACTGTTGTCGGACCCTAGCCTATCCCCTAAACCGTCCCCGTCCCCTAACCGTAACCTTAACACTAACCCTAACCCTTACCCGAAACCTTACCCGAAGCCTTACCCTAACCCGTCCCCTAATCCTAAACCGTACGCTAACACTAACCCATGCCCTCACACGTACGCTCACCCTAAAACATTATCGTACCCTAACCAGTCACCTAAACCATCTCCGTCCCCTAACCCTAACCCTAACCCTAAGCCTTAGCAGAAGCCTTACCCTAACCAGTCCCCTAATACCAAACCGTATACTAACACTAACCTGTGCCCTGACACGTACACTTACCCTAAACCGTTGTCGTACCCTAACCTGTACCCTAAACCATCACCGTCCCCTAACCCTAACCTAACCCGAAGCCTTAACCTTACCCGTGCCCTCATCCTAACCCATACGCTAACACTAACACGTGCCCTCACACTTACGCTCACCCTAAACCATTGTCATACCCGAACCTGTCCCCTAAAACGTCCCCATCCCATAACCCTAACCTTAACCCTAACCCTTACCCAAAGCCTTAACCTAACCCGTCCCCTAAACCTCACCCGTACGCTAACACTAACCCGTGCCCTCACACGTACGCTCACCCTAAACCGTTGTCATACACTATCCTGTCTCCTAAACCATCCCTGTCCCCTAACCCTAACCCTAACCGTAACACTTACCCGAAGCCTTACCCTAAACCGTCCCCTAATCCTAACCCGTACGCTAACACTAACCCGTGCCCTCACACGTACGCTCACCCTAAACCATTGTCATACACTATCCTGTCCCCTGAACCGTCCCCATCCCCTAACCCTTACCCTAATCCTTACACTAACACTTACCCGAAGCCTTACGCTAACCCGTCCCCTAATCCTAACCCGTACGCTAGCACTAACCTGTGCCCACACACGTACGTGCACCCTAAACACTTGTAGTACCCTAACTTGTCCCCTAAACCGTCACCATCCCCTAAACCTAACCTTAACCCTAACCATAACCCTTACCCGAAGCCTTACCCTAACCCGTCCCCTAATCCTATATCATACGCTAACACTAACCCGTGCCCTCACACGTACGCTCACCCTAAACAGTTGTTGTACCCTAACCTGTCCCCTAAACCGTCCCTGTCTCCTAACCCTAACCTTAACACTAACCCTAACCTTAACCCTTAACCGAAGCCTTACCCTAACCCGTCCCCTAATCCTAACCCGTACGCTAACACTAACCCATTCCCTCACACGTACTCTCAACCTAAACCATTGTCAGACCCTAACCTGTCCCCTAAACCGTCCCCATCCCCTAACCCTAAACTTAACACTAACCCTAACCCTAACCCTTAACCGAAGCCTTACCCTAACCCATCCCCCAATCCTAACCCGTACGCTAACACTAACCCATTCTCTCACAAGTACGCTCAACCTAAACCATTGTCGTACCCTAACCTATCCCCTAAACCATCCCCATCCCCTAACCCTACCCCTAAACCTTACCCGAAGCCTTACCGTAAACCGTCCCCTAATCCTAACCCGTACGCTAACACTAACCCGTGCCCTCACACGTACACTCACCCTAAACCGTTGGCGTACCCTAACCTGTCCCCTATACAGTCCCCGTCCCCTAACCCTAACCCTAACCCTAACCCTTATCTGAAGCCTTTCCCTACCCGTCCCCTAATCCTAAGCCGTATGTTAACACTAACCCGTGCCCTCACACGTACGCTCACCCTAAACCATTGGCGTAAGCTATCCTGTCCCCTAAACCGTCCCCGTCCCCTAACCCTAATCCTAAACCTAAACCTAAACCTTACCCGAAGCCTTATCCTAACCTGTCACCTAATCGTAACCCGTACGCTAACACTAACCCGTGCCCTCACATGTACGCTCACCCTAAACCATTGTCGTACCCTAACCTGTCCCCTAAACCGTCCCCATTCCCTAACCCTAACCCTAAACCTAACGCTTACCCGAAGCCTTACCCTAACCCGTCCCCTAATCCTAACCAGTACGCTAACACTAACCAGTGCCCTAACAAGTACGCTCACCCTAAAACGTTGTCGTACCCTAACCTGTCCCCTAAACCGTCCCCATCCCCTAGCCCTAACCCTAAACCTAACACTTACCCGAAGCCTTACCCTAACCTGTCCCCTAAACCATCCCCGTCCCCTAACCCTAACCCTAAACCTAACCCTTACCCAAAGCCTTACCCTAACCCGTCCCCTAATCCTAACCCGTACGCTAACACTATCCCGTGCCCTCACGCGTACGCTCACCCTAAACCGTTGTCATATCCTAACCTGTCCCCTAAACCGTCCACGTCCCCTAACCCTAACTCTAATCCTAACCCTAACTCGTCCCCTAATCCTAACCCATATGCTAACACTAACTCGTGCCCTCACACGTACGCTCACCCTAAACCGTTTTCATACCCTAACATATACCCTAAACCGTCCCCATCCCCTAACCCTAACCCTAACACTTACCCGAAGCCTTACCCTAACCCGCCCCCTAATCCTAAACCGAACGCTAAGACTAACCCGTGCGCTCACACGTACGCTCACCCTAAACCGTAGGCGTACCCTAACCTGTCCCTTAAACCATCCCCTTCCCCTAACCCTCACCATAATCCTAACCCTAACCCTAACCCGTACCCAAAGCCTTAATCTATCCCATCCCCTAATCCTAACCTGTATGCGAACACTAACCCATGCCCTCAGATGTACGCTCACCCTAAACCGTTGTCGTACCCTAACCTGTCCCCTAAACCGTCCCCATCCCCTAACACTAACCCTAAACCTAACCCTTACCCGAAGCCTTATCTTAATCGTCCCCTAATCCTAACCCGTACGCTAACACTAACACGTGCTCTCACACGTACGCTCACCCTAAACCATTGACGTACCCTAACCTGTCCCATAAACCGTCCCCGTTCCCTAACCCTAACCCTAACCCTAAACCTAACCCTAACGCTTACCCAAAGCCTTACCCTAACCCGTCCCCTAATCCTAACCCATACGCTAACACTAACCAGTGCCCTCACACGTACGCTCACCCTAAACCGTTGTCGTACCCTAACCTGTCCCCTAAACCGTCCCCGTCCCCTAACACTAACTCTAAACCTAACCCTTACCCAAAGCCTTACCCTAACCCGTCCCCTAATCCTAACCCGTACGCTAACACTATCCCGTGCCCTCACACGTACGCTCACCCTAAACCGTTGTCATATCCTAACCTGTCCCCTAAACCGTCCCCGTCCCCTAACCCTAACTCTAATCCTAACCCTAACTCGTCCCCTAATCCTAACCCATATGCTAACACTAACTTGTGCCCTCACACGTACGCTCAACCTAAAACGTTGTCGTACCCTAACCTGTCCCCTAAACCGTCCCCATCCAATAACCCTAACCTTAACCCTAACCCTTACCCGAACCCTTATCCTAACCCGTTCCCTAATCCTAACCCGTATGCTAACACTAACCCGTGCCCTCACACGTATGCTCACCCTAAACTGTTGTCGTACCCTAACCTGTCCCCTAAACCGTCCCCGTCCCCTAACCCTAACCCTTAGCTGAAGCCTTACCCTAACCCGTCCCCTGATACTAACCCGTACACTAACACTAATCCGTGCCCTCACATGTACGTTCACCCTAAACCGTTGTCGTACCCTAACCTGTCCCCTAAACCGTCCCAATCCCCTAACCCTAACCCTAACCCTAACCCTTTCCCGAAGCCTTACCCTAAACCATCCCCTAATCCTAACCCGTATGCTAACACTAACCCGTGCCATTACACGTACGTTTACCCTAAACCGTTGACGTACCCTAACCTGTCCCCTAAACCATACCCATCCCCTAACCCTAACACTAACCCTAACCCTTACCCGAAGACGTAACCTAAACCGTCCACTAATCCTAACCCTTACGCTAACACTAAACCGTGCCCTCAGGCATACGCTCACCCTAAACTGTTGTCGTACCCTAACCTGTCCCCTAAACTGTCCCCGACCCCTAACTCTAACCCTAACCCTAACCCTTACCCGAAGCCTTACCCTAACCCATTCCCTAATCCTAACGCGTACGCTAACACTAACCCATGCCCTCACACGTACGCTCACCCTAAACCATTGTCGTACCCTAAGCTGTCCCCTAAACCGTCCCCGTCCCCTAACCCTAACCCTTACCTGAAGCCTTACCCTAACCCTACCCTAATACTAACCCATACGCTAACACTAATCCGAGCCCTCACACGTACGCTCACCCTAAACCGTTGTCGTACCCTAACCTGTCCCCTAAACCATCCCCATCCCCTAACCCTAACCCTAAACCTTACCCGAAGCCTTAATCTAACCCGTCCCCTAATCCTAACCTGTATGCCAACACTAACCCATGCCCTCACACTTACGCTCACCCTAAACCATTGTCGTACCCTAACCTGTCCCCTAAACCGTCCCCATCCCCTAACCCTAACCCTAACCCTTACCAGAAGTCTTACCCTAACCCGTACCCTAATCCCAAACCGTACTCTAACACTAACCTTTGCCCTCACACGTACGCTCACCACAGACCGTTGTCGTACCCTAACCTGTCTCCTAAACCATCCCCGTCCCCTAACCAACCCTAACCTGAAGCCTTAACATAACCCGTCCCCTAATCCTAACCCATACGCTAACACTAACCCGTGCCCTCACACGTACGCTCACCCTAAACCGTTGTCGTACCCTAACATGTCCCCTAACTGTCCCCATCCCCGTCCCCTAATCCTAACCCTAACCCTAACACTTACCCGAAGCCTTACCCTAACCCGTGCCCTAATCCTAACCCGTACGCTAACACTAACCCATGCCCTCACACGTACGCTCAACCTAAAACATTGTCGTACCCTAACCTGTCCCCTAAACCGTCCGCATCCAATAACCCTAACCCTAACCCTAACCGTTACCCGAAGCCTTACCCTAACCCATCCCCTAATCCTAACCCGTTTGCTAACACTAACCCGTGCCATCACACGTACACTCACGCTAAACTGTTGGCGTACCCTAACCTGTCCCCTAAACCGTCCCCGTCCCCTAACCCTAACCATAACCCTAACCCTAACCCTTACCCGAAGCCTTACACGAACCCGTCCCATAATCCTAACCCGTACGCTAACACCAACCCGTGCCCTCACACGTATGCTCACCCTAAACCATTATCGTACCCTAACCTGTCCCGTAACCGTCCCCATCCCGTAACCCTAGCCCTAACCCTAAACCTAACCCTAACACTTACCCGAAAGCTTACCCTAACCTGTCCCCTAATCCTAACACGTACGCTAACACTATCCCATGCCCTCACACGTACGCTCACCCTAAACCGTTGTCGTACCCTACCCTGTCCCCTAAACTGTCCCCGTCCCTTAACCCTAACCCTAATCCTCAACCTAACTGAACCCCTAATCCTAACCCATACGTTAACGCTAACTCATGCCCTCACACGTACGCTCACCCTAAACTGTTTGCCTACACTTACCTGTACCCTAAACCGTCCCGGTCCCCTAACCCTAACCCTAACCCTAACCTTAACACTTATCCGAAGCCTTACTCTAACCCGTCCCATAATCCTAACCCGTACGCTAACACTAACCTGTGCCCTCACACGTATGCTGACCCTAAACCGTTGTCGTACACTAACCTGTCCCCTATACCATCCTCGTCCCCTAACCCTAACACTAACCCTAACCCTTACCCGAACCCTTACCTTAACCCATCCCCTAATGCTAACCCATACGCTAACACTAACCCATACCCTAACACGTACGCTCACCCTAAACCGTTGTCGTACCCTACCGTGTCCCCTAAACCATCCCAGTCCCCTAACACTAACCCTAACCCTTACCCAAAGCCTTACACGAACCCGTCCCATAATCCTAACCCGTACGCTAACACCAACCCGTGCCCTCACACGTACGCTCACCCAAAACCATTATCGTACCCTAACCTGTCCCGTAAACCGTCCCCGTCCCCTAACCCTAACCTTAACCCTAAACCTAACCCTAACACTTACCCGAAACCTTACACTAACCCGTCCCCTATTCCTAACATGTACACTAACACTATCCCATGCCCTCACACGTACGCTCACCCTAAACCGTTGTCGTACCCTACCCTGTCCCCTAAACCGTCCCCGTCCCTTAACCCTAACCCTAATCCTCAACCTAACTGAACCCCTAATCCTAACCCATACATTAACACTAACTCATGCCCTCACACGTACGCTCACCCTAAACTGTTTTCCTACACTTACCTGTACCCTAAACTGTCCCGGTCCCCTAACCCTAACCCTAACCCTAACCTTAACACTTATCCGAAGCCTTACTCTAACCCGTCCCATAATTTAACCCGTACACCCATACTAACCTGTGCCCTCACACGTATGCTGACCCTAAACCGTTTTCGTACACTAACCTGTCCTCTATACCATCCCCGTCCCCTAACCCTAACCCTAACCCTAACACTTACCCGAACCCTTACCTTAACCCGTCCCCTAATGCTAACCCGTACGCTAACACTAACCCATACTCTAACACGTACGCTCACCCTAAACCGTTGTCATACCCTACCGTGTCCCCTAAACCATCCCAGTCCCCTAACCCTAACCCTAACCCTAACACTTACCCGCAGCCTTACACGAACCTGTCCCATAATCCTAACCCGTATGCTAACACCAACCCGTGCCCTCACACGTACGCTCACCCTAAAACATTATCGTACACTAACCAGTCACCTAAACCATCCCCGTCCCCTAACCCTAACCCTAAGCCTTATCAGAAGCCTTACCCTAACCAGTCCCCTAATAACAAACCGTACGCTAACACTAACCTGTGTTCTGACACGTACACTCACCCTAAACCGTTGTCGTACCCTAACCAGTCCCCTAAACCGTCTCCGTCCCCTAACACTAACCCTAACCCAAAGCCTTAACCTTACCCGTCCCCTCATCCTAACTCGTACGCTAACACTAACACGTGCCCTCTCACTTATGCTCACCCTAAACCATTGTCATACCCGAACCTGTCCCCTAAAACGTCCCCGTCCCATAACCCTAACCCTAACACTTACCCAGAGCCTTACCCTAACCCGTCCCCTAATCCTAAACCGTACGCTAACACTAACCCATGCCCTGACACGTACTCTCACCCTAAACCGTCGTCATACACTATCCTGTACCCTAAACCGTCCCTGTCCCCTAACCCTAACCCTAAACCTAACACTTACCCGAAGCCTTACCCTAACCCGTCCCCTAATCCTAACCCATACGCTAACACTAACCCGTGCGCTCACACGTACGCTCACCCTAAACCGTTGTTGTACACTAACCTGTCCCCTAAACCGTCCCTGTCCCCTAACCCTAACCTTAACACTCACCCTAACCCTAACCCTTAAATGAAGCCTTACCCTAACCCGTCCCCTAATCCTAACCCGTACGCTAACACTAACCCATTCTCTCACACGTACGCTCAACCTAAACCGTTGTCGGACCCTAGCCTATCCCCTAAACCGTCCCCGTCCCCTAACCGTAACCTTAACACTAACCCTAACCCTTACCCGAAACCTTACCCGAAGCCTTACCCTAACCCGTCCCCTAATCCTAAACCGTATGCTAACACTAACCTATGCCCTCACACGTACGCTCACCCTAAAACATTATCGTACCCTAACCAGTCACCTAAACCATCTCCGTCCCCTAACCCTAACCCTAACCCTAAGCCTTAGCAGAAGCCTTACCCTAACCAGTCCCCTAATACCAAACCGTATGCTAACACTAACCTGTGCCCTGACACGTACACTCACCCTAAACCGTTGTCGTACCCTAACCTGTACCCTAAACCATCACCGTCCCCTAACCCTAACCTAACCCGAAGCCTTAACCTTACCCGTGCCCTCATCCTAACCCATACGCTAACACTAACACGTGCCCTCACACTTACGCTCACCCTAAACCATTGTCATACCCGAACCTGTCCCCTAAAACGTCCCCATCCCATAACCCTAACCTTAACCCTAACCCTTACCCAAAGCCTTAACCTAACCCGTCCCCTAAACCTCACCCGTACGCTAACACTAACCCGTGCCCTCACACGTACGCTCACCCTAAACCGTTGTCATACACTATCCTGTCCCCTGAACCGTCCCCATCCCCTAACCCTTACCCTAATCCTTACACTAACACTTACCCGAAGCCTTACGCTAACCCGTCCCCTAATCCTAACCCGTACGCTAGCACTAACCTGTGCCCACACACGTACATGCACCCTAAACACTTGTAGTACCCTAACTTGTCCCCTAAACCGTCACCATCCCCTAAACCTAACCTTAACCCTAACCATAACCCTTACCCGAAGCCTTACCCTAACCCGTCCCCTAATCCTATATCATACGCTAACACTAACCCGTGCCCTCACACGTACGCTCACCCTAAACAGTTGTTGTACCCTAACCTGTCCCCTAAACCGTCCCTGTCCCCTAACCCTAACCTTAACACTAACCCTAACCCTAACCCTTAACCGAAGCCTTACCCTAACCCGTCCCCTAATCCTAACCCGTACGCTAACACTAACCCATTCCCTCACACGTACTCTCAACCTAAACCATTGTCAGACCCTAACCTGTCCCCTAAACCGTCCCCATCCCCTAACCCTAAACTTAACACTAACCCTAACCCTAACCCTTAACCGAAGCCTTACCCTAACCCATCCCCCAATCCTAACCCGTACGCTAACACTAACCCATTCTCTCACAAGTACGCTCAACCTAAACCATTGTCGTACCCTAACCTATCCCCTAAACCATCCCCATCCCCTAACCCTACCCCTAAACCTTACCCGAAGCCTTACCGTAAACCGTCCCCTAATCCTAACCCGTACGCTAACACTAACCCGTGCCCTCACACGTACACTCACCCTAAACCGTTGGCGTACCCTAACCTGTCCCCTATACAGTCCCCGTCCCCTAACCCTAACCCTAACCCTAACCCTTATCTGAAGCCTTTCCCTACCCGTCCCCTAATCCTAAGCCGTATGTTAACACTAACCCGTGCCCTCACACGTACGCTCACCCTAAACCATTGGCGTAAGCTATCCTGTCCCCTAAACCGTCCCCGTCCCCTAACCCTAATCCTAAACCTAAACCTAAACCTTACCCGAAGCCTTATCCTAACCTGTCACCTAATCGTAACCCGTACGCTAACACTAACCCGTGCCCTCACATGTACGCTCACCCTAAACCATTGTCGTACCCTAACCTGTCCCCTAAACCGTCCCCATTCCCTAACCCTAACCCTAAACCTAACGCTTACCCGAAGCCTTACCCTAACCCGTCCCCTAATCCTAACCAGTACGCTAACACTAACCAGTGCCCTAACAAGTACGCTCACCCTAAAACGTTGTCGTACCCTAACCTGTCCCCTAAACCGTCCCCGTCCCCTAGCCCTAACCCTAAACCTAACACTTACCCGAAGCCTTACCCTAACCTGTCCCCTATTCCTAACCCGAACCCTAACACTATCCCGTGTCCTCATGCGTACGCTCACCCTAAACCGTTGTCGTAACTTAACCTGTCTCCTAAACCGTCCCCGTCCCCTAACCCTAACCCTAATCCTAACCCTAACTCGACCCCTAATCCTAACCCATACGCTAACACTAACTTGTGCCCTCACACGTACGCTCACCCTAAACCGTTTTCATACCCTAACCTGAACCCTAAACCGTCCTCGTCCCCTAACCCTAACCCTAACACTAACCCTAACCCTTACCCGAAACCTTACCCTAACCCGTTCCCTAATCCTAACCCATACGCTAACACTAACCCATGCCCTCACACGTACGCTCACCCTAAACCGTTGTCATACCCTACCCTGTCCCCTAAACCATCCCTGATCCCTAACCCTAACCCTAATCCTAAACCTTACCCAAAGCCTTACCCTAACCCGTCCCCTAATCCTAACCCGTACGCTAACACTAACCCGTGCCCTCACACGTACGCTCACCCTAAACCGTTGGTGTACCCTAACCTGTCCCCTAAACCATCTCTGTCCCCTAACCCTCACCATAACCCTAACCCTAACCCTAACCCTAACCCGTACCCAAAGCCTTACTCTATCCTGTCCCCTAATCCTAACCTGTATGCTAACACTAACCCATGCCCTCAGATGTACGCTCACTCTAAACCGTTGTCGTACCCTAACCTGTCCCCTAAACCATCCCCGTCCCCTAACCCTAACCCTAAACCTAACCCTTACCCAAAGCCTTACCCTAACCCGTCCCCTAATCCTAACCCGTACGCTAACACTATCCCGTGCCCTCACGCGTACGCTCACCCTAAACCGTTGTCATATCCTAACCTGTCCCCTAAACCGTCCACGTCCCCTAACCCTAACTCTAATCCTAACCCTAACTCGTCCCCTAATCCTAACCCATATGCTAACACTAACTCGTGCCCTCACACGTACGCTCACCCTAAACCGTTTTCATACCCTAACATATACCCTAAACCGTCCCCATCCCCTAACCCTAACTCTAACCCTAACACTTACCCGAAGCCTTACCCTAACCCGCCCCCTAATCCTAAACCGAACGCTAAGACTAACCCGTGCGCTCACACGTACGCTCACCCTAAACCGTAGGCGTACCCTAACCTGTCCCTTAAACCATCCCCTTCCCCTAACCCTCACCATAATCCTAACCCTAACCCTAACCCGTACCCAAAGCCTTAATCTATCCCATCCCCTAATCCTAACCTGTATGCGAACACTAACCCATGCCCTCAGATGTACACTCACCCTAAACCGTTGTCGTACCCTAACCTGTCCCCTAAACCGTCCCCATCCCCTAACACTAACCCTAAACCTAAACCTAACCCTAACGCTTACCCAAAGCCTTACCCTAACCCGTCCCCTAATCCTAACCCATACGCTAACACTAACCAGTGCCCTCACACGTACGCTCACCCTAAACCGTTGTCGTACCCTAACCTGTCCCCTAAACCGTCCCCGTCCCCTAACACTAACTCTAAACCTAACCCTCACCCAAAGCCTTACCCTAACCCGTCCCCTAATCCTAACCCGTACGCTAACACTATCCCGTGCCCTCACACGTACGCTCACCCTAAACCGTTGTCATATCCTAACCTGTCCCCTAAACCGTCCCCGTCCCCTAACCCTAACTCTAATCCTAACCCTAACTCGTCCCCTAATCCTAACCCATATGCTAACACTAACTTGTGCCCTCACACGTACGCTCAACCTAAAACGTTGTCGTACCCTAACCTGTCCCCTAAACCGTCCCCATCCAATAACCCTAACCTTAACCCTAACCCTTACCCGAACCCTTATCCTAACCCGTTCCCTAATCCTAACCCGTATGCTAACACTAACCCGTGCCCTCACACGTATGCTCACCCTAAACTGTTGTCGTACCCTAACCTGTCCCCTAAACCGTCCCCGTCCCCTAACCCTAACCCTTAGCTGAAGCCTTACCCTAACCCGTCCCCTGATACTAACCCGTACACTAACACTAATCCGTGCCCTCACATGTACGTTCACCCTAAACCGTTGTCGTACCCTAACCTGTCCCCTAAACCGTCCCAATCCCCTAACCCTAACCCTAACCCTAACCCTTTCCCGAAGCCTTACCCTAAACCATCCCCTAATCCTAACCCGTATGCTAACACTAACCCGTGCCATTACACGTACGTTTACCCTAAACCGTTGACGTACCCTAACCTGTCCCCTAAACCATACCCATCCCCTAACCCTAACACTAACCCTAACCCTTACCCGAAGACGTAACCTAAACCGTCCACTAATCCTAACCCTTACGCTAACACTAAACCGTGCCCTCAGGCATACGCTCACCCTAAACTGTTGTCGTACCCTAACCTGTCCCCTAAACTGTCCCCGACCCCTAACTCTAACCCTAACCCTAACCCTTACCCGAAGCCTTACCCTAAGCCATTCCCTAATCCTAACGCGTACGCTAACACTAACCCATGCCCTCACACGTACGCTCACCCTAAACCATTGTCGTACCCTAACCTGTCCCCTAAACCGTCCCCGTCCCCTAACCCTAACCCTTACCTGAAGCCTTACCCTAACCCTACCCTAATACTAACCCATACGCTAACACTAATCCGAGCCCTCACACGTACGCTCACCCTAAACCGTTGTCGTACCCTAACCTGTCCCCTAAACCATCCCCATCCCCTAACCCTAACCCTAAACCTTACCCGAAGCCTTAATCTAACCCGTCCCCTAATCCTAACCTGTATGCCAACACTAACCCATGCCCTCACACATACGCTCACCCTAAACCATTGTCGTACCCTAACCTGTCCCCTAAACCGTCCCCATCCCCTAACCCTAACCCTAACCCTTACCAGAAGTCTTACCCTAACCCGTACCCTAATCCCAAACCGTACTCTAACACTAACCTTTGCCCTCACACGTACGCTCACCACAGACCGTTGTCGTACCCTAACCTGTCTCCTAAACCATCCCCGTCCCCTAACCAACCCTAACCTGAAGCCTTAACATAACCCGTCCCCTAATCCTAACCCATACGTTAACACTAACCCGTGCCCTCACACGTACGCTCACCCTAAACCGTTGTCGTACCCTAACATGTCCCCTAACTGTCCCCATCCCCGTCCCCTAATCCTAACCCTAACCCTAACACTTACCCGAAGCCTTACCCTAACCCGTGCCCTAATCCTAACCCGTACGCTAACACTAACCCATGCCCTCACACGTACGCTCAACCTAAAACATTGTCGTACCCTAACCTGTCCCCTAAACCGTCCGCATCCAATAACCCTAACCCTAACCCTAACCGTTACCCGAAGCCTTACCCTAACCCATCCCCTAATCCTAACCCGTTTGCTAACACTAACCCGTGCCATCACACGTACACTCATGCTAAACTGTTGGCGTACCCTAACCTGTCCCCTAAACCGTCCCCGTCCCCTAACCCTAACCATAACCCTAACCCTAACCCTTACCCGAAGCCTTACACGAACCCGTCCCATAATCCTAACCCGTACGCTAACACCAACCCGTGCCCTCACACGTATGCTCACCCTAAACCATTATCGTACCCTAACCTGTCCCGTAACCGTCCCCATCCCGTAACCCTAGCCCTAACCCTAAACCTAACCCTAACACTTACCCGAAAGCTTACCCTAACCTGTCCCCTAATCCTAACACGTACGCTAACACTATCCCATGCCCTCACACGTACGCTCACCCTAAACCGTTGTCGTACCCTACCCTGTCCCCTAAACCGTCCCCGTCCCTTAACCCTAACCCTAATCCTCAACCTAACTGAACCCCTAATCCTAACCCATACGTTAACACTAACTCATGCCCTCACACGTACGCTCACCCTAAACTGTTTGCCTACACTTACCTGTACCCTAAACCGTCCCGGTCCCCTAACCCTAACCCTAACCCTAACCTTAACACTTATCCGAAGCCTTACTCTAACCCGTCCCATAATCCTAACCCGTACGCTAACACTAACCTGTGCCCTCACACGTATGCTGACCCTAAACCGTTGTCGTACACTAACCTGTCCCCTATACCATCCTCGTCCCCTAACCCTAACACTAACCCTAACCCTTACCCGAACCCTTACCTTAACCCATCCCCTAATGCTAACCCATACGCTAACACTAACCCATACCCTAACACGTACGCTCACCCTAAACCGTTGTCGTACCCTACCGTGTCCCCTAAACCATCCCAGTCCCCTAACACTAACCCTAACCCTTACCCAAAGCCTTACACGAACCCGTCCCATAATCCTAACCCGTACGCTAACACCAACCCGTGCCCTCACACGTACGCTCACCCAAAACCATTATCGTACCCTAACCTGTCCCGTAAACCGTCCCCGTCCCCTAACCCTAACCTTAACCCTAAACCTAACCCTAACACTTACCCGAAACCTTACACTAACCCGTCCCCTATTCCTAACATGTACGCTAACACTATCCCATGCCCTCACACGTACGCTCACCCTAAACCGTTGTCGTACCCTACCCTGTCCCCTAAACCGTCCCCGTCCCTTAACCCTAACCCTAATCCTCAACCTAACTGAACCCCTAATCCTAACCCATACATTAACACTAACTCATGCCCTCACACGTACGCTCACCCTAAACTGTTTTCCTACACTTACCTGTACCCTAAACTGTCCCGGTCCCCTAACCCTAACCCTAACCCTAACCTTAACACTTATCCGAAGCCTTACTCTAACCCGTCCCATAATTTAACCCGTACACCCATACTAACCTGTGCCCTCACACGTATGCTGACCCTAAACCGTTTTCGTACACTAACCTGTCCTCTATACCATCCCCGTCCCCTAACCCTAACCCTAACCCTAACACTTACCCGAACCCTTACCTTAACCCGTCCCCTAATGCTAACCCGTACGCTAACACTAACCCATACTCTAACACGTACGCTCACCCTAAACCGTTGTCATACCCTACCGTGTCCCCTAAACCATCCCAGTCCCCTAACCCTAACCCTAACCCTAACACTTACCCGCAGCCTTACACGAACCTGTCCCATAATCCTAACCCGTATGCTAACACCAACCCGTGCCCTCACACGTACGCTCACCCTAAAACATTATCGTACACTAACCAGTCACCTAAACCATCCCCGTCCCCTAACCCTAACCCTAAGCCTTATCAGAAGCCTTACCCTAACCAGTCCCCTAATAACAAACCGTACGCTAACACTAACCTGTGTTCTGACACGTACACTCACCCTAAACCGTTGTCGTACCCTAACCAGTCCCCTAAACCGTCTCCGTCCCCTAACACTAACCCTAACCCAAAGCCTTAACCTTACCCGTCCCCTCATCCTAACTCGTACGCTAACACTAACACGTGCCCTCTCACTTATGCTCACCCTAAACCATTGTCATACCCGAACCTGTCCCCTAAAACGTCCCCGTCCCATAACCCTAACCCTAACACTTACCCAGAGCCTTACCCTAACCCGTCCCCTAATCCTAAACCGTACGCTAACACTAACCCATGCCCTGACACGTACTCTCACCCTAAACCGTCGTCATACACTATCCTGTACCCTAAACCGTCCCTGTCCCCTAACCCTAACCCTAAACCTAACACTTACCCGAAGCCTTACCCTAACCCGTCCCCTAATCCTAACCCATACGCTAACACTAACCCGTGCGCTCACACGTACGCTCACCCTAAACCGTTGTTGTACACTAACCTGTCCCCTAAACCGTCCCTGTCCCCTAACCCTAACCTTAACACTCACCCTAACCCTAACCCTTAAATGAAGCCTTACCCTAACCCGTCCCCTAATCCTAACCCGTACGCTAACACTAACCCATTCTCTCACACGTACGCTCAACCTAAACCGTTGTCGGACCCTAGCCTATCCCCTAAACCGTCCCCGTCCCCTAACCGTAACCTTAACACTAACCCTAACCCTTACCCGAAACCTTACCCGAAGCCTTACCCTAACCCGTCCCCTAATCCTAAACCGTACGCTAACACTAACCCATGCCCTCACACGTACGCTCACCCTAAAACATTATCGTACCCTAACCAGTCACCTAAACCATCTCCGTCCCCTAACCCTAACCCTAACCCTAAGCCTTAGCAGAAGCCTTACCCTAACCAGTCCCCTAATACCAAACCATATGCTAACACTAACCTGTGCCCTGACACGTACACTCACCCTAAACCGTTGTCGTACCCTAACCTGTACCCTAAACCATCACCGTCCCCTAACCCTAACCTAACCCGAAGCCTTAACCTTACCCGTGCCCTCATCCTAACCCATACGCTAACACTAACACGTGCCCTCACACTTACGCTCACCCTAAACCATTGTCATACCCGAACCTGTCCCCTAAAACGTCCCCATCCCATAACCCTAACCTTAACCCTAACCCTTACCCAAAGCCTTAACCTAACCCGTCCCCTAAACCTCACCCGTACGCTAACACTAACCCGTGCCCTCACACGTACGCTCACCCTAAACCGTTGTCATACACTATCCTGTCCCCTAAACCATCCCTGTCCCCTAACCCTAACCCTAACCGTAACACTTACCCGAAGCCTTACCCTAAACCGTCCCCTAATCCTAACCCGTACGCTAACACTAACCCGTGCCCTCACACGTACACTCACCCTAAACCGTTGTCATACACTATCCTGTCCCCTGAACCGTCCCCATCCCCTAACCCTTACCCTAATCCTTACACTAACACTTACCCGAAGCCTTACGCTAACCCGTCCCCTAATCCTAACCCGTACGCTAGCACTAACCTGTGCCCACACACGTACATGCACCCTAAACACTTGTAGTACCCTAACTTGTCCCCTAAACCGTCACCATCCCCTAAACCTAACCTTAACCCTAACCATAACCCTTACCCGAAGCCTTACACTAACCCGTCCCCTAATCCTATATCATACGCTAACACTAACCCGTGCCCTCACACGTACGCTCACCCTAAACAGTTGTTGTACCCTAACCTGTCCCCTAAACCGTCCCTGTCCCCTAACCCTAACCTTAACACTAACCCTAACCCTAACCCTTAACCGAAGCCTTACCCTAACCCGTCCCCTAATCCTAACCCGTACGCTAACACTAACCCATTCCCTCACACGTACTCTCAACCTAAACCATTGTCAGACCCTAACCTGTCCCCTAAACCGTCCCCATCCCCTAACCCTAAACTTAACACTAACCCTAACCCTAACCCTTAACCGAAGCCTTACCCTAACCCATCCCCCAATCCTAACCCGTACGCTAACACTAACCCATTCTCTCACAAGTACGCTCAACCTAAACCATTGTCGTACCCTAACCTATCCCCTAAACCATCCCCATCCCCTAACCCTACCCCTAAACCTTACCCGAAGCCTTACCGTAAACCGTCCCCTAATCCTAACCCGTACGCTAACACTAACCCGTGCCCTCACACGTACACTCACCCTAAACCGTTGGCGTACCCTAACCTGTCCCCTATACAGTCCCCGTCCCCTAACCCTAACCCTAACCCTAACCCTTATCTGAAGCCTTTCCCTACCCGTCCCCTAATCCTAAGCCGTATGTTAACACTAACCCGTGCCCTCACACGTACGCTCACCCTAAACCATTGGTGTAAGCTATCCTGTCCCCTAAACCGTCCCCGTCCCCTAACCCTAATCCTAAACCTAAACCTAACCCTTACCCGAAGCCTTATCCTAACCTGTCACCTAATCGTAACCCGTACGCTAACACTAACCCGTGCCCTCACATGTACGCTCACCCTAAACCATTGTCGTACCCTAACCTGTCCCCTAAACCGTCCCCATTCCCTAACCCTAACCCTAAACCTAACGCTTACCCGAAGCCTTACCCTAACCCGTCCCCTAATCCTAACCAGTACGCTAACACTAACCAGTGCCCTAACAAGTACGCTCACCCTAAAACGTTGTCGTACCCTAACTTGTCCCATAAACCGTCCCCGTCCCCTAGCCCTAACCCTAAACCTAACACTTACCCGAAGCCTTACCCTAACCTGTCCCCTATTCCTAACCCGAACCCTAACACTATCCCGTGTCCTCATGCGTACGCTCACCCTAAACCGTTGTCGTAACTTAACCTGTCTCCTAAACCGTCCCCGTCCCCTAACCCTAACCCTAATCCTAACCCTAACTCGACCCCTAATCCTAACCCATACGCTAACACTAACTTGTGCCCTCACACGTACGCTCACCCTAAACCGTTTTCATACCCTAACCTGAACCCTAAACCGTCCTCGTCCCCTAACCCTAACCCTAACACTAACCCTAACCCTTACCCGAAACCTTACCCTAACCCGTTCCCTAATCCTAACCCATACGCTAACACTAACCCATGCCCTCACACGTACGCTCACCCTAAACCGTTGTCATACCCTACCCTGTCCCCTAAACCATCCCTGATCCCTAACCCTAACCCTAATCCTAAACCTTACCCAAAGCCTTACCCTAACCCGTCCCCTAATCCTAACCCGTACGCTAACACTAACCCGTGCCCTCACACGTACGCTCACCCTAAACCGTTGGTGTACCCTAACCTGTCCCCTAAACCATCTCTGTCCCCTAACCCTCACCATAACCCTAACCCTAACCCTAACCCTAACCCGTACTCAAAGCCTTACTCTATCCTGTCCCCTAATCCTAACCTGTATGCTAACACTAACCCATGCCCTCAGATGTACGCTCACTCTAAACCGTTGTCGTACCCTAACCTGTCCCCTAAACCATCCCCGTCCCCTAACCCTAACCCTAAACCTAACCCTTACCCAAAGCCTTACCCTAACCCGTCCCCTAATCCTAACCCGTACGCTAACACTATCCCGTGCCCTCACGCGTACGCTCACCCTAAACCGTTGTCATATCCTAACCTGTCCCCTAAACCGTCCACGTCCCCTAACCCTAACTCTAATCCTAACCCTAACTCGTCCCCTAATCCTAACCCATATGCTAACACTAACTCGTGCCCTCACACGTACGCTCACCCTAAACCGTTTTCATACCCTAACATATACCCTAAACCGTCCCCATCCCCTAACCCTAACTCTAACCCTAACACTTACCCGAAGCCTTACCCTAACCCGCCCCCTAATCCTAAACCGAACGCTAAGACTAACCCGTGCGCTCACACGTACGCTCACCCTAAACCGTAGGCGTACCCTAACCTGTCCCTTAAACCATCCCCTTCCCCTAACCCTCACCATAATCCTAACCCTAACCCTAACCCGTACCCAAAGCCTTAATCTATCCCATCCCCTAATCCTAACCTGTATGCGAACACTAACCCATGCCCTCAGATGTACGCTCACCCTAAACCGTTGTCGTACCCTAACCTGTCCCCTAAACCGTCCCCATCCCCTAACACTAACCCTAAACCTAACCCTTACCCGAAGCCTTATCCTAATCGTCCCCTAATCCTAACCCGTACGCTAACACTAACACGTGCTCTCACACGTACGCTCACCCTAAACCATTGACGTACCCTAACCTGTCCCATAAACCGTCCCCGTTCCCTAACCCTAACCCTAACCCTAAACCTAACCCTAACGCTTACCCAAAGCCTTACCCTAACCCGTCCCCTAATCCTAACCCATACGCTAACACTAACCAGTGCCCTCACACGTACGCTCACCCTAAACCGTTGTCGTACCCTAACCTGTCCCCTAAACCGTCCCCGTCCCCTAACACTAACTCTAAACCTAACCCTCACCCAAAGCCTTACCCTAACCCGTCCCCTAATCCTAACCCGTACGCTAACACTATCCCGTGCCCTCACACGTACGCTCACCCTAAACCGTTGTCATATCCTAACCTGTCCCCTAAACCGTCCCCGTCCCCTAACCCTAACTCTAATCCTAACCCTAACTCGTCCCCTAATCCTAACCCATATGCTAACACTAACTTGTGCCCTCACACGTACGCTCAACCTAAAACGTTGTCGTACCCTAACCTGTCCCCTAAACCGTCCCCATCCAATAACCCTAACCTTAACCCTAACCCTTACCCGAACCCTTATCCTAACCCGTTCCCTAATCCTAACCCGTATGCTAACACTAACCCGTGCCCTCACACGTATGCTCACCCTAAACTGTTGTCGTACCCTAACCTGTCCCCTAAACCGTCCCCGTCCCCTAACCCTAACCCTTAGCTGAAGCCTTACCCTAACCCGTCCCCTGATACTAACCCGTACACTAACACTAATCCGTGCCCTCACATGTACGTTCACCCTAAACCGTTGTCGTACCCTAACCTGTCCCCTAAACCGTCCCAATCCCCTAACCCTAACCCTAACCCTAACCCTTTCCCGAAGCCTTACCCTAAACCATCCCCTAATCCTAACCCGTATGCTAACACTAACCCGTGCCATTACACGTACGTTTACCCTAAACCGTTGACGTACCCTAACCTGTCCCCTAAACCATACCCATCCCCTAACCCTAACACTAACCCTAACCCTTACCCGAAGACGTAACCTAAACCGTCCACTAATCCTAACCCTTACGCTAACACTAAACCGTGCCCTCAGGCATACGCTCACCCTAAACTGTTGTCGTACCCTAACCTGTCCCCTAAACTGTCCCCGACCCCTAACTCTAACCCTAACCCTAACCCTTACCCGAAGCCTTACCCTAACCCATTCCCTAATCCTAACGCGTACGCTAACACTAACCCATGCCCTCACACGTACGCTCACCCTAAACCATTGTCGTACCCTAACCTGTCCCCTAAACCATCCCCGTCCCCTAACCCTAACCCTTACCTGAAGCCTTACCCTAACCCTACCCTAATACTAACCCATACGCTAACACTAATCCGAGCCCTCACACGTACGCTCACCCTAAACCGTTGTCGTACCCTAACCTGTCCCCTAAACCATCCCCATCCCCTAACCCTAACCCTAACCCTTACCCGAAGCCTTACCCTAACCTATTCCCTAATTCTTACCCGTTCGCTAACACTAACCCTTGCCATCACACGTACGCTCACCCTAAATCGTTGTCGTACCCTAACCTGTCCCCTAAACCGTCCCTGTCCCCTAACCCTAACCCTAACCCGTCTACTAATCCTAACCCTTACTCTAACACTAACCCGTGCCCTCACACGTATGCTTACCCTAAACCATTGTCATACCTTAACCTGTACCCGAAACCGTCCCTGTCCACCTAATCCTAACAGTAACCCTAACCCTTACCTAACCCTAACCCCTAGCGAAGCCTTACCCTAACCCGTCCCCTAATCCTAACCCGTACAATAACACTAACCCGTGCCTTCACACTTACGCGCACCCTAAACCGTTGTTGTACACTTACCTGTCCCCTAAACTGTCCCCGTCCCCTAACCCTATCCCTAACCCTTACCCGAAGCCTTACCCTAACCCGTCCCCTAATCCTAACAAGTACGCTAACACTAACCCATACCCTAACACGTACGCCTCACCCTAAACCTTTGTCGTACCCTAACCTGTACCGTAAACCGTCCCCATCCCCTAACCGTAACTCTAACCCTTACCCGAAGCCTTACCCTAACCCATCCCCTAATCCTAACCCGTACGCTAACACTAACCCATATCCTAACACTTATGCTCACCCTAAACCGTTGTTCTACACTAACCTGTGCCCTAAACCGTCTCCATTCCCTAACCCTAACCGTACCCCTTACTGGAAGCCGTACCCTAAACTTTCCCCTAATCCTTACCCATACGCTGACACTATCCTGTACCCTAACATGTATGCTCACCCTTAACCATTGTCGTACCCTAAACTGTACCCTAATCCGACCCTGTCCCTTAACCCTAACACTTACCCGAGGCCTTACACTAACTCGTCCCCTAATCCTAAGCCATACCCTAACACTAACCTGTACTCTAATACCTATGCTCACCCTAAACCGTTGTTGTACCCTAACATGTACCCTAAACCATCCCTGTCCCATAAGCCTAACCCTAACACTTACCCGAAGCCTTATCCCATCCTGTCCCTTCATCCTAACCCATACGCTAACACTAACTCATATCCTAACACGTACACTCACCCTAAACCGTTGTAGTACCCTAATCTGTACCCTAAACCGTCCCCGTCCCTTAACCCTAACCCTAACCCTTACCTGAAGCCTTACCCTAACCCGTCACCTAATCCTAACCCGTACGCTAACACTAACCCATACCCTAACACGTACGGTCACCCTAAACCGCTGTCACACCCTAACCTGTACCCTAAACTGTCCCCCTCTCCTAACCCAACCCTTACCTGAAGCCTTACCCTAACCCGTCCCCTAATCCTAACCCATACGCTAAACTAACCCGTACCCTAACACGTACACTCACCCTAAACCATTGTCGTACCCTAAACTGTACCCTAAACTTCCCCGTCCCCTAACCCTAACCCTAACCTTTACCCGAAGCCTTACCTTAACCTGTCCACTAATCCTAACCCGTATGCTAACACTAACCCATGCCCTAACATGTACACTCACCCTAAACCATCGTCGTTCCCTAACCTGTACCCTAAACCTTCCCAGTCCCCTAATCCTAACCTTAAACTTTACCTGAAGCCTTACCGTAACCCGTCCCCTAATTCTAACCCATATTCTAACACTAACCCATACCCTAACATGTACGCTCACCCTAAACTCTTGTCGTACCCTAACCTGTACCCTAAACTTTCCCCGTCCCCTAACCCTTACCCGAAATCTTACCCTATCCGGTCCCCTAATCCTAACCCATACGCTAACTCTAACTCATACCCTAACACGAATGCTGACTCTCAACCATTGTCATACCCTAACCTGTTCCCTAAACGGTCACCGTCCCCTATCCCTAACGCTAACCCTAACCCTTACCCGAAGCCTTACCCTAACCCGTCCCCTAATCCTCACCCGTACGCTAACACTAACCCTTACCCTTACATGTACGCTATCCCTAAACTGTTGTCGTACCCTAACCTCTACCCTAAACCATCCCCATTCCCTAAACATAACCCTAACCTGAAGCATTACCCTAACACTTACCCTAATCCTAAACGGTACACTAACACTGACCTGTACCCTAACACTTTCGCTCACCCTAAACCATTGTCCATCCTAAACCATACCCGTTCCCTAACCCTAACCTTAACCCTAACCCTAAACCTACTTATAGCACTATAACTCAGGAAAATTAAAATAACAAGAAACAACCACCCCAAAGTTTAGGGCTGCTCTGTTTACAAGAGTCTCGACTATGGTACAAATTAAATATCCTTGAAAGAGAGAAATGGATAAAGACGTTTTCATACTTACGTACAATGGAACATCACTCAGCAATGAAATCAATGTCGTCCGGCCTGTACAAGCATAATGAATGGATTTAGGTACAATGATTCAAAGGAAATAAGTCACACAGAAAAAGAAACTTATCATAAGATATCACTTATAGAGGGAATGTAAACTTGGCTACACATGAACTGAATTACAAAACAGAACAGAGTCTCACATTTAGAAAACAAACTTATGCTTTCTTAAGGGGAATGATGAGTTGGGGTGCTACGTAAAACCAGAGATTGAAATTAGCACAGATACTATTCCATAAGCCAAATATGTAATAGACGAGATATACTCCTTGCTCAACGAATTAGACTCAACACCGCCTATTCACTGCAGAGGAATATATCTGACAATAAGAATATTAAAACATATGTATTTATATGTCTCCGTAAGAGAATCAAGTGTGTGTAGAGCAGTATACACAGCCATGAAAATCAACTAAACCCCATTATTAAAATAAATTTCAAAAACAAAGACAGTGAAGGAGAGAAAGTACTTAAATAATTCGTTCAGGGCTTGTGATGAAACTTGGATTTACCACATCCACACCCACAGCTGGGTGAGACATAAGGCAGGACATTTGGGGCTGAGAGGATTGGTGAGGTTCGGTGAGCAAATGGAGACCCTTTGAAGTAATACTGTATGCTACCCATTCCATGGGTCCCAACTCTCCTGGTTTAAGGGATTCTTCCTACAGCTAAAACATGCATGGGAAACCCAGAGGATTGTACACCATGTGATCGGGCAACGTTTCTAAACCTCATCTCATTTTTTGTCCCTTGGTACACGGGTTCGCCATTCCAGATGCTTTACTAAAAATCTCCCCAAGTGGAGAGTCTGTGCCTTAAAACTCCTGTTTAGCACAGTTAGCAGTTTCTGCAGAGGTTGAACAGGAATAGGGAGAACCAATGAGAGACTAGCTGTAGGTGTTTGGACGGTCACATTTCACTCTAATTTCCCACCAGGAAGAGGAATTAACAAAAGGCTCAGCGTGCCGTGATGAAACCAGATTAGGGCCTGAAGCAATCCTGTGGTTTTCCTGCCAGCTCACAAGAAAGCGAGTTGAAGAAAGGACCTTAGGGGCACTGTAATTCATAAACCTGCAGAGTTATAAATGACAGCTATCATCCAAAAATATACTGAAGTAAGGCTGCAAAGAGGACTTGAAAGCACGGCACAATTGCAGGAAATATATTTCAGGAGGTAGATGGAAACTGCATTAAAACATATGAAAAGCGGCAGAACTTCGACAATGATGCACTTGGCCAAAAAATGCACATGCGTTTTTTCCTGAATATATCCAGGAAAAAACGCATACGGCCTTTTTAGCCAACCAAGGAAGCGTGCAATGGAAATCCGCACTACAATGAAGTCTCACTTCCCACCGGTCAAATGGACCATCTGAAAAAAGTGTAAAAACCAGAAAGGCAGGACAGGCCATGGAGAACAGGGAGCCTTGTTGTGCTGATGGGCGGGATGTAAATGGCCAACAGCCACTCTGGAGAAGTGTATGGTGTTTCCTGAAACCTCTAAAAAATAAAGCTACAGAGACTCGGGCACTTCCACCTATGACCCTATAGCTTAGGAAAATTAAAATCAACAAGACTCAGCCACCCCAAAGTTTAGGGCTGCTGTGTTTACAAGAACCTCGACAACGGAACAACTTAAGTATCCCAGAAAGAGAAAAATGGATAAAGAAGTTGTGGTACTTACATAGAATGGAATATCACTCTGCAATGAAATCAATGTCATCAGGCCCATAGCAGCATAATGAGTGGATTTAGGTAAGATGATTCTGAGTGAAATAAGTCACACAGAAAAAGAAACTAGTCATAAGATATCACTTATAGAGGGAATGTAAACTTGGCTACACATGAACTGAATTACAAAACAGAACAGAGTCTCACATTTAGAAAACCAACTTATGCTTGCTTAAGGGGAAAGGTGAGTTGGGGTGCTGCATAAAACCAGAGATTGAAATGAGCACAGATACCGTTCCATAAGCCAGTAATAGACAAGATATATTCCTTGTTCAACGAAGTGGACTCAACAACCCCTATTCACTGCAGAGGAATATATCTGACTAGTAAGAATCTTAAAACCTATGTGTTTATATGTCTCCATAAGAGGATCAAGTGTGCATCGAGCGGCATAAACACAGCAGTGAAAATCAGCTAAACCCCATTATAAAAATAAATTTCAAAATCAAAACACAAAGACAGTGAAAGAGAGATAAATTCTTAAATAATTCGTTCAGGGCTTGTGACGAAACCTGGATTTACCACATCTACACCCACAGCTGGGAGAGACATAAGGCTGGACACTTGGGGCTGTGAGGATTGGTGAGGTTCGGTGAGCAAATGCAAACCCTTTGAAGTAGTACTGCGTGCTACCCATTCCATGGGTCCCAACTCTCCAGGTTTAAGGGATTCTTCCTACAGCTAAAACATGTGTGGGAAACCCAGAGGATGGTCCACAGTGTGATCGGGCAAGGTTTCTAAAACGCATCTCATTATTCGTCCGCTGGTACTCGGGTTCACCATTCCAGGCGCTTTACTAACAATCTCCCCACTTGGAGAGTCAGTGCTTGTAACCTCCTGTTTGGCACACTCTGCAATTTCTGCGGAGGATGAACGGGAATAGGGAGAACCAATGAGAGACTAGCTGTAGGTGTTTGGACGGGCACATTTCACTCTAATTTCCCACCAGGATGTAGAATTAACCAAAGACTCAGCGTGCCGTGCCGGAACCAGAATAGGGCCTGAAGCAATCCTGTTGATTTGTGGCCAGCTCACAGAAAGCGAGTTGAAAAAACGAGCTCAGGGGCACTGCAATTCACAAACCTGCAGAGTTATAAAGGACAACTATTGTCCAAAAATGTATTGAGGTATGGCTGTGAAGAGGACTTGAAACAAGGCACAATTGCAGGAAACAGATTTCAGGAGGTAGATTGGAATTGCATTTAAAGCATATGAAAAGCGGCAGATCTTCGGCAACGATGCACTTGGCCAAAAAGGGCGTATGCGTTTTTTCCTGAATATATTCAGGATAAAACGCATACGCCCTTTTTGGCCAACCAAGCAAGCGGGAAATTCAAATCTACACTACAAAGAAGTCTCATCCTAACACGTACCCTAACCCTATCCCGCTACCGTACCCTAACCTGTACCTGAGACCGTACCCATTCCCTAACCCTAACCCTTACCGTAAGCTGTACACAAACACTAACCCGTATGCTAACATGTACCCTAACAGTAACACATAGCCATACACTAAACTTTATCCTTACCCTACCCCATATCCTAACCCTTTCCCTAAACCGTACCATAACCCGTACCCTAATCCTAACCCATCCCCTAACATTAACCCATAACCTAACCCGTACCCTAATCCTAACCCATACACTCACACGTACCCTAACCCTAACCTGTTGTCATACCCTAACCTGTAACCTAATCTGTACCCATTCCCTAACCCTAACCCTAACCCTTACACTATCCCGTACCATAATCCTAACCTGTACACTAACACTAAACTATACCTTAACACTTACCCTACTCCTAACCCGTGGTCATACCCTAAACTGTACCCCAAACCATACCCGTTCCCTAACCCTAACCCTAACCCTTACCCTAAACCATACCTTAATCCTAACCCGTACACTAACACTAAACTGTACCCTAACACGTACCCTAACCCTAACCCTTTGTTGTTCCCTATACTGTACCCTAAACTGTACCCCTTCCTTAACACTAAACCTAACCCTAACCCTTACCCTAACCCATACCTAACACTAACCCATACACTAAACCTAACCATAACCCTGAATGTAAACCATACCCTAATCCTAACCCATACCTTAACACTAACCCATACCTTAACCCGTACCCTAACACTAAACCATAGCCATACCCTAAACTGTACCCTAACACTAACCCATACCACAACCATAACCCTAAACCATACTCTAAGCCGTACAATAATCCTAACCCGTATCCTAACCTTAAACCTTACCCTAAACCCTAATCCTTACCCTTAGCTTAATTTAGTTTTTTTGTATTTAAAAAAATATTTTCTTGGGTTAAAACAAACTAGCAGAACAACAAAATAGGGGGCTTCGCTGGTGGTGCGGTGGTTAGAATCTGCCTGCTAATGCAGGGGACACAGGTTCGAGCCCTGGTCTGGGAGGATCCCACATGCCATGGAGCAACTAGGCCCATAAGCCACAACCAGTGAGCCCTCGCATCTGGAGCCTGTGCTCTGCAACAAGAGAGGCTGCAATAGTGAGAGGCCCGCGCACCGAGATCAAGAGTGGCCCCCCACTTGCCACAACTAGAGAAAGCCCTCACACGGAAACTCAGACCCAACACAACAAAAATAAATAATTAAATAATAAACTCCTACCCCCCCCCAGAAAAAGAACAACAAAATAAAACAGAAAGTAACCTGAGTGTCCCTCAAAAAGCTAAGTCTGAAATAGTTGGTACTTCTGTTCTATGGACTGTTATGTAGCCTATAAAAAGTGTGAGAGCTAAATCTGTTTTTCTACAGTGAGAAGCATGATATTCCAGATGTATAGAACACCTGGATAAAATGAGAACTCTACACATTATGCTGGTCGTTTCAGTAAATGGGAAAGGATGGCAAGTGGTAAAATATTATCTTTTCCTTTAATTTTTTAAATTTCACTTGTTACAAAGAACTTCAATTATAATTGTACTTTAAAAAAGTAACAATGGAAATTTAAAAGAAAAAATATATATTGTGTGTTCAGTTATGTTTCATAGAATTATGAAATGCTCCACCCTCTGGCCATTACCTGCAAAAGCAGCTTTAAAACCTATGCTAATTTTCACTTCATATGAACAAGTCCTGCAGGGCTGTAAAGGAAACCTGCCTTCATCATGTTTTGCAGGAGGTAAAGATCAAAGTATTTCAAAATGTGGCACATATTTCAAGAAAACCATTTGAAGAACTAAGCTGTAATAACCATTTGAAAAATAAAAGGACATGCCTGAAAGCTCAATTTCAAAGGATTATGAGACACATGCAAATCCAACCACACAGAGGTATCAGCTCACACCATTCAGAATAACCATCAGGAAAGAAACTACAAATGATCAATGCTGAAGAGGTTGTGGAGAAATGCATACCCTTAATTTGAAGTGGGACGTAACCTGGTAAGAGTCACTAATGGGAACAGGGTGGAGGTGCCTTTAAAAGGTAAACATTGAGCTACTATATGATCCAGCAGGCCCACTCCTGGGCCTATAACATAAGAAGACATAATTGGAAAGACACAGGCAGGCAAATCTGCACTGCAGCAGTATTACAATAGCCAAGACATGGAAGCAACCAAAAGTCCATCAACAGATGAGTGGACAAAGAGGAACTGTTACATATAGAGATGGAATATTAGCTCGGGAAAAAAATGAAACCATGCCATTTGCAGCACCATAGATGAGTCTAGAGGTAACCATGCAACTTGTAGTAAGTGAGAAAGCGAAAGACACCTAACGTATATCACTTATAGGTGTTACCTGAAAATTGATAACAATGAAGATATTTCCACAGAGAAAGGCAATCACAGATTCATTGAACAAACTTATGGTTCCCCAAATCAAAAGGTGTGAGGATTGGATACATTATGATATTGGGGTTAACATAGATATAGAAACACATGTGAAATATATAATCACCAAAGACCTATGGAATACCAAGAGAAGACTACTCAACATTGTGTCATAACCTACCTGGGAAAAGGTTCCAAAGAAGAATAGATATATGTATGTGTGTGAAAGAACCACATCTTGCACACCTAGAACAAAAAAAAAACCATTGTAATCAAATTTGCTGCGATAAAAAATAAAAATTAAATTAAAAATATGAACAAGAAATAATGAGACATAAACTGAAAGGAATTTTTCCTGGCACATCCCATTCTAATTTTCAACCTAGAACAGGACTTCCATTAAGGCTCTGTTGCCCTGGTAACCAGATTTGGTAAAGGAGAAATGCTGCCGCCTTGTGGCTGTTTCACACAACAGCAGCTTTAAACCAAGAGGTAATGTTCACTTAATATTCAAAATATGTGCAGCACTGTAAAGGACACCGGGCCTCAAAAGATGTCCTGGGGTCGTAATCGACCAGAAAATTCAAAAGACGTCAACATTTCAAGAAGACAATGTCAAGAGGCATATTTTACGCACATTTTGTCTTTTCTTTTTTTCTCTTTAAAATAAAAGGAAATTGAAAAATGCGCAACATCAGCAATGAATAAAGCCATGCAAATCCAATTACAGAAATGTTCACCTCACAGCCGTCAGAATGTTCTTCAGCAAAAAGTCTACAAAGAATAAATGCTGAAGGGGTTTCAGAGAACTGTGTACCCTCCAGCTGCTGGGGGGATGTAAACTGGTAACAGCCAGTAGCGAGAACATAATGGAGGTGCGTTTAAGGGTAAAAATTGAGCTACCATGTGATCTGGTAGGTCCTTTGATGTGCCTATCACCTGAGCAGAGCAGAATGGAAAAGACACAGGCTGGCAATCCTGTACTGCAGGAATATTTAACATAGCCAAGACTTGGAAGAAACCAAAATGTCCATCAACAGAAAAATGCACAAAGAGGAAGTGGTCCATATAAACAATGGAATATTAGCCATGGAAAACAATGAAACAGTGCCGTTTGCACCACCATATAAGGACCTAGAGATAATCACTCAAATTAAAGAAAGAAAGTGAAAGACAGATATCCTATGACATCACTTCTAGGTGTTACCTAAAAGTTGATACTCACGAACTTATTTCCAAGAGAAGGAAAAGCATGGATTAAGAAAAAAAAATTATGTTTAACCAAATGGAAAAGTGTAAGGAATGTGTGAATTAGGATATGAGGGTTAACAGACATGTGCTAATACATATGAAATATATAATCACAAAATACCTATGGAATACCAAGAGAGGTCTAGGCAACACTCTGTAATAACCTACACAGTAAAGAATGCAAAGATAAATGACAGATACATTGATATAATGAACCAGATTCTGTACACCTAGGAGAAACAAAATATTTTTATCAAGTTTGCTCTGATAATTAATAAAAATTAAATTTATAAAACAAACAAGAAGTAAGGAGATATAAGCTCTTGGGGATGTGCTCTGGCACATTCCACTCTAATTTGCAGCCTACTAACACGATTTCCAGGAAGGCTCTGCTGCCCAAAAACCCAGAGTTGGCAATGTAGAAATTCTGCTGCCTTGTGGCCGTTTTCCGCAAGAGTGGCGTTAAGCCCACAGCTAATGTTCTCTTAACATTCACAAGGACTCAGGGCTGCAAAGGACACCTGCCCTAAACAACTGTGCTGAGGTAGGGAATGGACAATAAAATTCAAAACTGACAAATTTTTCAAGACGATAGTATGAAGAGGTAAGTTTGACTCACTCTCTTGTTTAAAAAAAGGAAAATGGGTGAAAGCTCAACCTCAGGAATTATTAGACTCATGCAAATCTAATGTACAAAAAGGTTTCAACTCACACCAGTCGACTGACCATCAGCAAAAGATCTACAAACAATAAATTCTGAAGGGGTTTTAGAGAACTGTGTACCCTCTAGCTGCTGGTGAGATGTAACGTGGTAAGAGCCAATAATGAGAACAGAAAGGAACTACGATTAAAAGTAAAAGTTGAGATACCATTCGATGCAGCAGTCACACCACTGGGCCTCTCACCTGAGAAGACCAGAATCGAGAAGACTCGGGCTGCAAAAGCTACACTGCAGCCTTATTCACAATAGCCAAGACAGTGAAGCCACCAAAATGTCCATCAACAGATGTATGGATGAAGAAGAAGTGGTCCACGTTCACAATAGAATATTAGCCATAGAAAACAATGAAACACTGCTATTTGAGGTGCCATAGATGAGCTTGGAGATAATCACAGAATATGAGGTAAGTCAGAAAGCAAAAGACCTATATCCTATGATATCACTTATAGGCGTTATCTAATAACTAACACAAATGAACATATTTCCACAGAGAAAGACACTCACAGACTTAGAAATTAAGTATGCTTATCTAAAAGGAAAGGTGGGCAGAATGGATAAATTAAGATTAACCTTACCATACGTATACAAATACATATAATAAACATATATCGAAAAGACGGACCATATAGCAAGGGAGGTCTACGGAACACTGTAATATTTTACATGGGAAGAGGATCTGAACATGAATAGACATATATATTGTACAAATGAACCAGATTGTGTACATCTGGACAAACAATATCTAATCATTACCCCGATTAAATAAATTTTAAAAACCAAGATGTAATGAGACATAAACTTATGGGCGTTCCTCCTGGCACATTCCATTCTAACTTAAAACCTAGGACCACGACTTCCAGAAAGGCTCTGCTGCCCTAGTACTCAGATTTGGGAAAGGACAAATGCTGCCTCCTTGTGGCCGTTTCCCACAACAGCAGCTTTAAACCCAGTGCTAATTGTCACTAAATATTCACCAAACTTGCAGTTCTGTAATGACATCTGCCCTCCAAAAAAATCCTGGGGTCGAATATCCACCAAAAATTCAAAAGAGGGCAACCTTCCAAGAAGAGAGCTTCAAGAGATATATTGTACTCACACTTGATTTTTAACAGAAAGGAAAAAGGCGTGGAAAATGATGAATTTTAGGAATTTTTAAAGTCATGCAAACCCAAATTACAAAAACCTATCAGGTCACAGCAGTCAGACTGGCCATTAGCAAAAATGCTGCAAACTATAAATGCTGAAGGGATTGTGGAGAAGTTCGTACCCTCGGTTCTAAGGGAGACATGGTAAGAGCCACTAATGAAAACACAATGGAGGTGCTTTGAAAAGGTAAACATTGAGCTACTAGTCAATCAGTCACACCCACTGCTGGGCCTATCACCTGAGAAAATGAGAATCAAAAAGTCACAGGCTGGCAATCTTGCACTCCAGCAATATTTAATATAGCCAACACTTGGAAGCAACGAAAATGTCCCTCAACAGAGCTATGCACCAAGAAGTGGTCCATATACACGATGGAATATTACTCCGATAAAAATATAAATTAAATTTAAAAAAGAAACAAAAATAAGGAGACATCAGCCTTTGGGGGTTTATCCGGGCACATTCCACTCTAATTTATAACCGAGGAAGACCACTGGCTGGAAGCTCTGTTTCCCTAGTACCAGCATGGGGAACAAAGAAAGGCTGCCGCAATCTGGCCGTTATCTGCAAAAGCAGCTTTAAAGCCTGTGCTAATGGTCACTTCATGTGAACAAGTACTGCAGGGCTGTAAATGAAACCTGCCCTCAAAATGTTTTGAGGGAGGTAATGGCCAATAAATTTCAAAATGTAACACATACTTTAGAAAACACTTTGAAGGGCTAAGCTGTAATCACAGTTTGAAAAATAAAAAGGACATGTCTTAAAGCTCAATTTCAAAGGATTATGAGTCATATGTAAATTCAACCACAAAGAGGTATCAGCTCACACCAGTCAGAATATCCATCAGCAAGAAAACTACAAACAATAAATGCTGAAGCCATAAAAAGAAACAAAATTGAGCTATTTGTAATGAGGTGGATAGACCTAGAGTCTGTCATACACAGTGAAGTAAGTCAGAAAGAGAGAGACAAATACCGTATGCTAACACATATACCTGGAATTTAAGAAAAAAAAATGTCATGAAGAACCTAGGGGTAAAACAGGAGTAAAGACAGAGACCTACTAGAGAATGGACTTGAGGATATGGGGAGGGGGAAGGGTAAGCTGTGACAAAGGGAGAGAGAGGCATGGACATATATACACTACCAAACGTAAGGTAGATAGCTAGTGGGAAGCAGCAGCATGGCACAGGGAGATCAGCTCGGTGCTTGTGACCGCCTGGAGGGGAGGGAGGGTGGGAGGGAGGGAGACGCAAGAGGGAAGTGATATGGGAACATATGTATATGTATAACTGATTCATTTTGTTGTAAAGCACAAGCTAGCACACCATTGTAAAGCAATTATACTTCAATAAAGATGTTAAAAATAAATAAATAAATAAATGCTGAAGGTGTTGTGGAGAAATGCATACCCTCAACTTTAAGTGAGATGTAACCTGGAAAGAGCCACTAATGAGCACAGAATCATGGTGCATTTAAACGGTAAACCCTGAGATACTATATGATACAGGAGGCCCACTCTTGGGCCTATAACATAAGAAGACAGAATTGGAAAGACACAGGCAGGCAAATGTGCAGTGCAGCAGTATTACAATAGCCAAGACATGGAGGCAACCAGAAAGTCCATCAAGAGGTGAGTGGACAAAGAAGAACTGGTACATGTACAGATGGAATATTATCTAGGGAAAAAAATGAAACAATGCCATTTGCAGCACCGTAGATGATTCTAGAGGTAATCAGGCAAATTGTACTAAGTCAGACAGCAAAAGACACATATCCTATAATATCACTTATAGGTGTTAGCTAAAAATTGATACCAATGAAGATATTTCCACAGAGAAAGGCAATCACAGATTCATTAAACAAAGTTAAGGTTCACCAAATGGAAAGGTGTGAGGACTGGATATATTAGGATATTGGGGTTAACATAGGTATAGAAACACATGTGAAATATATAATCATCAAAGACCTACGGAATACCAAGAGAAGACTACTCAACATTGTGTCACAAGCTACATGAGAAAACGATCTGAAGAAGTATAGATACATGTAAAAGAACCACATCTTACACACCTAGAACAAACAAAACATTTTAATCAAATTTGCTCTGATAAAAAATAAAAATTAAAAAAAGAACAAGAAAAAAAAGAGAGAAAAAAGGAAAAAAAAGAACAAGAAGTAATGAGACATACACTTAAGGGACTTTTTGCTGGCACATTACACGACTTCCATTAAAGCTCTGTCATCACTAATAAAGCAGCTTTATAAGCAATGTTGAAGGTAGCTTAAAAGAATTCTCACTAATTATTGACAGTAACAAGAAAACAAACAAAAGTAAAAATCTCACGGCAAAATGTATACATAGAGTAAGGGTAGTAGATCAAACACTTATTAAACTTCTGTAAAGAATAAAAGACAACAGTAGTACTTTTTTTAAAAGAGAGGGCCCAAATAAATCAGAACTGAAAGAGATGATGTTACAAGAGCCACCACAGAAATACAAAGTATCCTAAGATACACACAGGGTAACTCAGGGCTCAGACTGGACAGAGCCCACTCTCCATTCCCCTGTACATGACTTACAGGAGACTCAGGAACTGAGGAGGGGGTCCTTGAGGAGAGGCACAAGATAGAAGATGTTAGGCATTAACATGACTGCATTCATTTTAAACATGCCTGAACTACATTCACATGAGATGATTTTGTCCTGTTTGTACATCAGCACCTCTAGTCGGAACTGCAGATCTTTGGTTTCACCACCTCTATGACAGCATTAGCTTCACCTGCTGTGGACCGTCTCCTATAGGATTTCTAGAACCACAAAACATCGAAGCTCCACAGGACCCAGAGTCTGTGCGACTCCACTCAGAGTCTCAACTGCACTCAGAGACTCAGAGTCTCAACAGAGACTCCCCTCTTGGAGGACACACACAAAGTAGTGTGCACATCAGGACCCAGGGGAAGGAGCAGTCACCCCATAGGTGAATGATCATACCTAGCTGCTAGTTTTAGAGGGTCTCCTGCAGAGGTGGGGTGTGGCTGCAGCTCACCATGGGGACAATGACACTGACAGCAGAAGTTCTGGGAAATACTCCTTGGCGTGAACTCTCCCAGAGTCCACCATTAGCCTCACCAAGAGCAAGGTAGGCTCCAGTGCTGGGTCGCCTCAGTCCAAACAACCAACAGGGAGAGAACCCAGCCCCATGCCTCAGCAGACAAGCGGATTAAACTTTTTATTAAACTTTTATTTAATCCACAGACAAGCAGATTAAAGCTCTGCCCACCAGAGCAACACCCAGCTCTACCCACCACCAGTCCCTCGCATAAGGAAGCTTGCACAAGCCTCTCAGATAGACTCAATCACTGGAGAGCAGACAGCAGAAGCAAGAAGAACTACAATTCTGCAGCCTGTGGAAGGAAAACCACATTCACAGAAAGATAGAGAAAATGAAAAGGCAGAGGACTTTATACCAGATCAAGGAACAAGATAAATCCTCAGAAAAACAATGAAATGAAGTGGGGATAGGTAACCTTCCAGTAAAAGAATTCAGAATAATGATAGTGAAGATGATCCAAGACCTTAGAAAAATAATGGAGGCAAAGATCGAGAAGATGCAAGAAATGCTTAACAAAGACCTAGAAGAATTAAGGAACAAACACCTAGAAGAATTAAAGAACAAACAAACAGAGATGAACAATACAATAACTGAAATGAAAAATACACTAGAAGGAATCAGTAGCAGAATAACTGTGACAGAAGAACGGATAAGTGACCTGGAAGACAGAAAGGTGGAAATCACTGCCATGGAACAGAATAAAGAAAAAGAATGAAAATAAATGAAGACAACCTAAGAGACTTCTGGGACAACATTAAATGCAACAACATTCGCATTATAGGGGTCCCAGATGGAGAACAGAGAGAGAAAGGACTCGAGAAAATATCTGAAGAGATTATAGTTGAAAACTTCCCTAACATGGGAAAAGAAATAGCCACCGAAGTCCACGAAGCGCAGAGAGTCCCAGGCAGGATAAACCAAAGGAGAAAAATGCCGAGACACACAGTAATCAAATTGAAAAAATTAAAGACAAAGAAAAATTATTGAAAGCAACAAGGGAAAAATGACAACATACAACGGAACTTCCATAAGGTTAACAGCTGATTTCTCAGCAGAAAATCTACAAGCCAGAAGGGAGTGGCATGATAAATTTAACGTGATGAAAAGGAAGAACCTACCACCAAGAGTACTCCACCCAGCAAGTATCTCATTCAGATTTGATGGAGAAATCAAAAGCTTTACAGACAAGCAAAAGCTAAGAGAATTCAGCACCATGAAACCAGCTCTACAACAAATGCTAAAGGAACTTCTCTAAGTGGGAAACACAAGAGAAGAAAAGGACCCACTAAGACAAACCCATAACAATTAAGAAAATAGTAATAGGAACATACATATTGATAATTACCTTAAACATGAATGGATTAAATGCTCCAACCAAATGACACAGGCTTACTGAATGGATAGAAAAACAAGATCCATATATATGCTGTCTACAAGAGACCCATTTCAAACCTAGGGACACATACAGACTGAAAGTGAGGGGATGGAAAATATATTCCATGCAAATGAAAATCAAAAGAAAGCTGGAGTAGCAATACTCATATCAGATAAAATAGATTTTAAAATAAAGAATGTTACAAGAGACAAGGAAGGACACTACATAATGATCAAGGGATCAATCCAAGATATAACAATTATAAATATATATGTACCCAACACAGGAACACCTCAATATATAAGGCAACTGCTAACAGCTATAAAAGAGGAAATCAACAGTAACATAATAATAGCAAGGGACTTTAACACCTCACTTACACCAATGGAGATCATCCAGACAGAAAATTAATAAGGAAACACAAGCTTTAAATGACACAATAGACCAGATAGATTTAATGGATATTTATAGGACATTCCATCCAAAAACAGCAGACTACAAGTTCTTCTCAATGGTACACGGAACATTCTCCGGGATAGATCACATCTTGGGTCACAAATAAAGCCTCAGTAAATTTAACAAAACTGAAATCATATCAAGCAGCTGTTCCGACCACAATGCTATGAGATTAGAACTCAATTACAGGGAAAATAACGTAAAAAACAAACACATGGAGGCTAAACAATACGTTTCTAAATAACCAAGAGATCACTGAAGAAATAAAAGAGGAAATCAAAAACTACCTAGAGACAAATGACAACAAAAACACGATGATTGAAAACCTATGGGATGCAGCAAAAACAGTTCTAAGAGGGAAGTTTATAGCAATAAAAGCCTACCTCAAGAAACCAGAAAAATCTCAAATAAACAATCTAACCCTACACCTAAAGGAACTAGAGAACGAAGAACAAAACCCAAAGTTAATAGAAGGAAAGAAATCATAAAGATCAGAGCAGAAATAAATGAAATAAAAACAATAGCAAAGATCAATAAAACTAAAAGCTGGTTCTTTGAGAAGATAAACAAAAATGATAAACCTGTAGCCAGACTCAAGTAAAAGAGGGAGAGGACTCAAATCAATAAAATTAGAAATGAAAAAGGAGAAGTTGTAACAGACACCACAGAAATACAAAGCATCCTAAGAGACCTCTACAAACAACTCTATGCCAATAAAATGGACAACCTGGAAGAAATGGACAAATTCTTAGAAAGGTATAACCTTCCAAGACTGAACCGGGAAGAAATAGAAAATATGAACAGACCTATCACAAGTAATGAAATTGAAAGTGTGATTAAAAATCTTCCAACAAACAAAAGTCCAGAACTAGATGGCATCAGAGGTGAATTCTATCAAACATTTAGACAAGAGCTAACACCCAATCTTCTCAAACTCTTCAGAACTTTTCAGGGGAAGGAACAGTCCCAAACTCATTATATGAGGCCACCATCACCCTGATACCAAAACCAGACAAAGATACTACAGAAAAAGAAAATTAGAGACCAATATCACTGATTAATATAGATGTAAAAATCCTCAACAAAATACTAGGAAACAGAATTGAACAACACATTAAAAGGATCATGCACCATGATCAGGTGGGGTTTATCCCAGGGATGCAAGAATTCTTCAATATACACAAATCAATCAATGTGATACACCACATTAACAAATTGTAGAATAAAAATATGATCATCCCAATAGATGCAGGAAAAGCTTTCGACAAAATTCAACACCAATTTATGATTAAAAGTCTCCAAAAAGTGGGCATAGAGGGAATCTACCTCAACATAATAAAGGCAGTATATGACAAACCCACAGCAAACATCATTCTCAATAGTGAAAAACTAAAAGCATTTCCTCTAAGATCAGGAACAAGACAAGGATGTCCACTCTCACCACTATTACTCAACATAGTTTTGGAAGTCCTAGACACAGTAATCAGAGAAGAAAAAGAAATAAAAGGAATACAAATTGGAAAAGAAGAAGTAAAATTGTCACTGTTTGCAAATGACACGATACTACACATAGTGAATCCTAAAGATGCCACCAGAAAACTACTAGAGCTAATCAATGAATTTGGTAAAGTTGCAGGATACAAAATTAATGCACAGAAATCTCTTGCATTCCTATACACTAATAATGAAAGATCAGAAAGAGAAATTAAGGAAACAATCTCATTCACCATTGCAACAAAAAGAATAAAATACGGAGGAATGAACCTACATAAGGAGGTAAAAGACCTGTACTCAGAAAACTATAAGACACTGCTGAAAGAAATCAAAGATGATATAAACATATGGAGGTATAAACCATGTTCTTGGATTAGAAGAATCAATATTGTGTAAATGACTATAGTACCCAAAGCAAGCTACAGATTCAATGCAATCCCTATCAAATACCACTGGCATTTTCTACAGAACTAGAACAAAAAAATCTTAAAATTTGTATGGAGACACAAAAGACCCCGAATAGCCAAAGCAATCTTGAGGGAAATTAAAAGAGCTGGAGGAATCAGACTTCCTAACTTCAGACTATACTACAAAGCTACATTAATCAAGACTATATGGTACTGGCACAAAAACAGAAATATAGATCAATTGAACAAGATAGAAAGCCCAGAGATAAACCTACGTACCTATGGCTAACTCATCTATGACAAAGGAGGCAAAGATATACAATGAAGAAAAGACAGTCTCTTCAGTAAGTGGTGCTGGGAAAACTGGACAACCACACGTGAAAGAATGAAATTAGAACGCTCCATAACACCATACACAAAAATAAACTCAAAATTAATTAGAGATCTAAATGTTAGACCAGACACTATAAAATTATTAGAGGAAAACATAGGCAGAACACTCTATGACATAAATCACAGCAAGATCCTTTTTGACCCACCTCCTAGAGAAGTGGAAATAAAAACAAAAATAAACAAATGGGACCTAATGAAACTTCAAAGCTTTTGCACAACAAAGGAAAACATAAACAAGACGAAAATACAACCCTCAGAATGGGAGAAAATGTTTTCAAATGAAGCAAATGACAAAAGATTAATCTCCAAAATTTACAAGCAGCTCGTGTAGCTCAATATCACAAAAACAAACAACACAATCCAAAAATGGGCAGAAGACCTAAATAGACATTTCTCCAAAGGAGATATACAGATTGCCAATAAACACATGAAAGGATGCTGAACATCACTAATCATTAGAGAAATGCAAATCAAAACTACAGTGAGTTATCACCTCCCAGCAGTCAGAATGGCAATCATCAAAAAATCTACAAACAATAAATGCTGGAGAGGCATTTACTGGAGAAAAGGGAACGTTCTTGCACTGTTGCTGGGAATGTAAATTGTTATACCCACTAGGGATAACAGTATAGAGGTTCCTTAAAAAACTAAAAATAGAAGTACCATACGACCCAGCAATCCAACTACTGGGCATTTGCCCTGAGAAAACCATAATTCAAAAAGAGTTATATACAACAATGTTCGTTGCAGTTCTACTTACAATAGCCAGGACATGGAAGCAACCTAAGTGTCCATCGACAGATGAATGGATAAAGAATATCTGGCACATATATAAATGGAATATTACTCAGCCATAAAAAGAAACAAAACTGAGTTATTTGTAGTGAGGGGGATGGACTTAGAGTCTGTCCTACACAGTGAAGTGAGTCAGAAAGAGAAAAATAAATACCGTGTGCTAACAGAGATATATGGAATCTAAAGAAAAAAGTTTATGAAGAACCTAGGGGCAGGACAGGATTAAGGACACAGACATAGAGAAAGGACTTGAGGACACGGGGAGGGGGAAGGGTAAGCTGGGACGAAGTGAGAGAGTGCCATGGACATATATACATTACCAAATGTAACATCGATAGCTACTGGGAAGCAGCCACATAGCACAGGGAGATCAATTCGGTGCTTTGCGACCACCTAAAGGGGTGGGATGTGGAGGGTGGGAGGGAGATGTAAGAGGGAGGGGATATGGTGATATATGTATATGTATAATTGATTCACTTTGTTATACAGCAGAAACTGACACTCCATTGTAAAGCAATTATACTCCAATAAAGGTGTAAAAGGAAAATAAAAAAGAAAGAAGCCCAGAGATAAACCTACACACGTATGGTCAACTAATCTATGACAAAGTAGGCAAGACTATACAATGGAGAAAAGACAGTGTCTTCAATCAGTGGTGCTGGGAAAAATGGACAGCTACATGTAAAAGAATGAAATTAGAACACCCCCTAACACCATACACAAAAATAAATTCAAAATGGATTAGAGACCTCAATGTAAGACCGGACAGTATAAAACTCTTAGAGGAAAACATAGGAAGAATACTCTAACATAAATCACAGCAAGATCTTTTTTGATCCACCTCCTAGAGTAATGACATAAAAAAGAAAACTAAACAAATGGGACCTAATGAAACGTAAAAGCTTTTGCAAAGCAATGGAAACTACAAACACAAAAAGACAACTCTCAGAATGGGAGAATATATTTGCAACTGAATCAATGGACAAAGGATTAATCTCCAATATATATAAACAGCTGATGCAGCTCAATATTAAAAAAACAAACAACCCAATACAAAAATGGGCAGAAGATCTAAATAGACATTTCTTCCAAAAAGACGTAGAGATGGCCAAGGAGCACATGAAAAGCTGCTCTACATCACTAATTATTAGAGAAATGCAAATCAAAACTACAATGAGGTATCACCTCACACCTGTTAGAATGGGCATCATCAGAAAATCTACAAACAACAAATGCTGGAGAGGGTGTGGAGAAAAGGAACCCTCTTCCACGATTGGTGGGAATGTAAATTGATAGTCACTATGGAGAACAGTATGGAGGTTCCTTAAAAAACTAAAAATAGAATTACCATATGATCCAGCAACCCACTACTGGGCATATACCCAGAGAAAACCATAAATCAAAAAGACACATTCACCACAATGTTCATTGCAGCACTATTTACAATAGCCAGGTAATGGAAGCAACCTAAATGCCCACAGACAGACAAATGGATAAAGATGTGGTACATATATAAAATGGACTATTAGCCATAAAAAGGAATGAAATTGGGTCATTTGTAGAGACGTCGATGGATCTAGAGACTGTCATACAGAGTGAAGTAAGTCAGAAAGAGAAAAACAAATATTGTATATTAACGCATATATGTGGAACCTAGAAAAACTGTACAGATTAACCGGTTTGAAGGGAAGAAATAGAGACACAGATGTAGAGAACAAATGTATGGACACAAAGAGGGGAAAGCCATGGGGGGGTGGCGGTGGGAGGAGTTGGGAGATCGGGATTGACATGTATACATTTATATGTATAAAATAGATAACCAATAAGAACCTGCTGTATAAAAAATAAATAAAATAAAATGAAAAATAAAATTTTTTAAAAAACGGAAAAATGTTATTCCCTTCACATACATGTATTTATATGAATGAATTATTTCCATGCTTACATCCATAAGTACAAAAAAGAGGAATAAAACCTACCTTGAAACAAAAAACAAAACAGAACCCACCAGTTATACAGATGAAAGCCCAATCAGGGCACTTGCTCCAGTGATAGACAATTCTGAAGTTGGTCAGAGGTGGGGATTCCGCTTGCATGCAGCCAGCAGCCACCCCACAAGGAGTGTCCTCATTACAAGCCTGGGGGACCGTGCCGAGGCATCTGTGAGTAAACGTGAGATGAGCCCCAGGCCAGCTGCTGCTGAACTGTTCCCACCCGTCCCAGGTAAAACACCTGAATATATACAAGGACTTGAAAGCCTAGAGGAAGGGCCATAGAGCCACACGAGTGACAGCATGCCGGCCAACTTGGTGCCTGCAGGCCAGCCAGGATGGTCCTGGCCCTGGGTGCTCTTCTGGAAGATTTCCATTTCCCTGCCTGAGATACCCGTCCTGTCCCTGCCCCCACTGCTTTTTTCCTTCCTCACCTCTGCCCAGGGAGAAATTCCAGCAGCAGGTATGGGTGACACATCCTCTTCTTTAGCAGGTGGCAGCCTGGCAACTGCTGCAGAAAGTCCAGCAGAGCCCCACTCACACTGGGCCACCCACAAAGCCGTGGCCTCTCACTCCCTCCCACCAGCCCAGCCCCGAGACTGCTGACAGGGCAGAGAAAATGGCGTCAGGCACGGCTGCAGGGGCTCTTGCTGCCTGGAGTGGTATTTATATTGATCTCAACCCAGGCACACCTGGGAAGGGCAGGCTGGCACGGTAAGGCTGCCCAGCTCAGCCAATCATCACCCCTCAGGGGCTCACAGTTGCAGAAAATGGAACTTGCTGAACCGGCCAGGTCCAAGGAACAGGTGTGGGCTCCTGAGAGTCAGGATAGACAAGGGGCTGCAGCTTTGGGTTGTTTTCTAATCATTTTATCTGGCCCATGAGTGGGAGACAACTTCAAGAAAACCCTCTCCTAATGAGAGAAACCCAGGAGTCAGGGAGAGGAGGGGTGGGTGGTGGTTGGAGACAGAGGCCTGGTGCCCCGGGTGCAGTGGAAGTCTCTGGAAGACCAGGTGGAGGGAGGCCGCACAGAGTGATGCCCAGGGTCACAGACCTGTCGCAGCTGCTGTTTGTTAGTTCAAGTCCTGCTCTGAGGTGCTCTGTGTCAGCTCTGAGCGACAGGTGAGCTGGGGGTGCTCTGCAATGAGGGCTATGTGCACGGTTCCTGTGTGCAGGCCTGCCACGGTACCTGCAAGGGTAGCTCTGTATCCTGGGAGGGGCCTGACCACGAGAGCCCCGTGGGCTGGGGTGGGGGTGGGGTACCTGCCCAGGTGAGCTCCATATTCTGGGATTGGTCTGACCACGAGAGCCCCATGGGCTGCTGGGGACCTGGTAAAGGATGTCAGGACAGTCAGTGAAGCCACCGAGGATATACCTCCAGTTGCTCCTAATTCCTACACCCTGCTGGTCATTCTACCAACCACCAGGACATGGTATTCTGTATTAGTCTTCAATGATGCCTTCTTTTGTATTCCATTAGTCCCAGAGTCACAAGAAATTTTGGCTTGTGAGTGGCAGGACTCAACATACAACTAAAACAATACTTCCGGGCCGTCTTGCCCCAAGGGTGCAAAAATTCCCACACCATCTTTGGGGAAACCTTAGCTAAAGACCTAAAAGTTCTACCTCTGGAAAAGGAAACCCTCCTTCAGTACGCAGACGACATTCTGATCGCCAGCCCTACTAAGGAGGCCTCTGAACTACCAAGCCAATAAAGGATAGAAGTTGTCCAAGAAAAAGCTCAAATATCACAGACTGCGGTGACCTGCCTGGGCTTCATTCTCACAGAAGGTCGGAGAAGCCCATCCCAGGAAAGGGAAGAAACCATTTTCAGCCTTACCCCTTTCTAAAACTAGAAGACAGCTTAGGGGTTCCTGGGGAGGCCAGGGTTTGCTGCTTCTGGATCCCTAACTGCAGTCTACTAGCTGGGCCTCTATATGAAACACTGAAAGGAAAAGATGATGATCCTTTTGAATAGAATCCAGAAGTGGCCTTTCAAGAATGGAAAGAGCAGTCAATTCAGACCCTTGCCCTGGAACTCCCTAATTTAGCTAAACCCTTTGATCTTTACATTCCTGGTGAAAGGTGAATCGCCATTGGAGAATTAGTGCAAAAACTGGGACCACTTGAAATGGAACAATGCAAGAATGCCATCCAGGTAGGATAAACTATGGTCACCAAGGGGCTTGGCCTACTGCCACATCTGGCCAAGATACTGGCGGTATCTAAAAACCTGGAAATCAGCAGCCCGAAAGGCCACCTCCCTCCTAAGGGAAAAGGACCCCACGTGGTGATCCTAATCACCAACCATGCCCTGAAGTTGCAGGGTTCGCTCCGTGGGCACACCAACCTCGAGTGAGGAGGCCCTCCAACTCCAACATCCAGAGAGATAACCGGGGGCAACAGGGCACCATGACGACTCGTGTGAACATCACTTGACCTGGAGTTTCTCTCATAAAACAACAAGAGTGTGTCCCAAAAGAGTAGACTACTGCTTGCAGGACTTACTGCACCCAGAGGGGAGCTAATAATCTTGGCGGGGGAACCGTATATCACACTGTCACCATAGAAAAGCCTACAGACACCGTGCTGATGGTGGCCAATAAGACTGGCTGGACTCCTGTTTACTTCAAAAGGCTGTTGACTCAGTGGCCATCATGGTCCTTGATCACCACTGACCCTGGACTGTCTGGGAGTTGAGCGGGCAGGGCTCTGACACCTGGTGCTGTTTGTACGTTAATTCAGGGGCCTAATTGAAGAAAGCGCAGACTACTGGTCAGAGCATCTAGGCTGGCAGAAACGGTCAGCCTAAGGTGGCCAAACAAATGTGGGGCGGGGTGAAACCGGCCCCCACAGCGTCTCTGCACATCTCTTTCCTGGACCCTTAAAGGTCATTAGAATCTATAACACTTCCAATGCTGGTGCTCAGGCGGACGAGCAAGGATGCAGGGGGCCTGGGGACAATCAACGTCACCTGGAGGCTGCTGGGGAGAAGTTCTGACCCTCGTCCCTGGGTTTGAGGACTCCCAACTCAGCACTCAGCAGTTACAGAAGAAGGGTCTGCACCCTCAGAACTCCAAGAATGAGGAACGGGACAAAAGACAGAGGAGGTGTTTGTCCCCAGCAAAGCCCATTAAAAATCCCTGGGAGATAAAAATAGAATCTGTGCAATAAAGTCAAGTCTAACCTTTTTTATCCTTTGTGCTTTGTCTAATTTCATGTGCTCCTAGGGTCCCGCATGCAGAGGTTCCACACCCGGCACTTCAGACCAGATTTCCTAGTGCAGAATGGCTGGGTCGACACCTCAGCTCCTGGGGCCCAGTGCAGACTCCGCGATATAGAGCCTGAACTGCAGCCAACCCGGCCCTCGAGAGCTCCGCCCCCTCCCTCCCACTGACTCTGACAGGATCTCTACACAGCAGCCCAGCCCACAGCCCACGGGGTAGTGCATGCTCTCACCTCTCCATTCTCTGATCAAAATATAAAGTTTCCTTTGCTTGTGAACCAAACTCAGTCTCGATCTGTTGGCCCCAATGACACTGCGCAGGGGGACACTTGTTGGGGTCCACTCTGGAGGATCAGTAACAGAAATTGAGACTATTGTAACCTCAATGAACAGATGTGTGAGCCAAACTGTAGTTAACATAGAGCAGTGTATAAGGCTCGGGTAAAATAAGATGTTTCTAACGCTTCCATTGGCTATTTCCATCACTTTATTATAAGCAAGTTCAGTGAAAAGGTTTGTCTTATTTGTCAGGTCAATATTAGAGAAACGAAGTGATTTCTTTCCAAGGATGTACATCTAATAATCTTGGTTAAAGCTTCAATCTTGTTTTAAATGCTTTTCCATTGAAAATGATACCTCTCTTTCAGCTCTCCCATTTCTGAGAAGTATAAAATCTTATAATTTATTATTACCAAAGCGGAAAGGTGGGAGGAGGGATAAATTAACAGTTTGGGATTAACACATACACACTGCTATGTATAAAATAGATCATCAACAAGGAACTACTGTATAGCACAGGGAACTACACTCAACATTTTGCAATAACCTATAAGGGGAAATAATCTGAAAAAGAATAGATATTTTTATTGACATCATCTATCAATGACAGTTAAAGTGTAACCTAAGGGAAGCTGGTGGTGAGTGATTCTGAACCTGAAGACTTCAATCATCTAAAGTTTGGACTCTGCCTACTTCCCAAGGCCCTTAATGAACATATGTGTAGCCGTAGCTTAAAAAATTCCCCAGTTTGGGTTTCGGGGAGACACTGATTTTGAAAAAGCCCTGGTGTTTTCCTTACATGAATGGGACTCTTCCTACTGCTAAAACATGTCTGTCACACCCAGAGGATGGTATACCGTCTGATCGGGAAGAGTTTGGAAAAGGCATCTCATCTCCTCATCTCCTGGGCCTCGGGTTCACCCCTCCAGCGTCTTTACTAACAGTCTCCCCACTTGGAGATGGCAGCACTGTCAACATCCTGTTACGTACAGTTTGGAATTTGTCCAGAGGATGAAGCGGAAGGATGAGGAACAATGAGAGACAAGTCCTAGGTGTTCAGACAGGCACATGTCACTCTAATTTCCAATCAGGAAGACGAATTGACCAAAGGCTAGGGTTGCCCATGGAAACAGTATAGGGCTTGAGGAAATCCCACTGCTTTGTGGCCAGTTCCCATAAACACAAGTTGAACAATGGAACTCAGGGGCAGTAAAATTCACGAAACTGCAGAGTTGAAAATATCTATCACTGAAAAATGTCTTGAGGAAAGTCAGAGAAAAGGACTTGTAAGCAAGGGAGAATGGCAGGAAAGGGATTTGAGGAGGTAGAAAGGACTCGCCATTAAGCACAAGAAAAGGGGCTGAACATTGCCAACATTGCAGTTGGCCAAAAAGGGTGTATGCGTTTTTTTCTGTATATATTCAAGAAAAGGGCATACACTTTTTTAGCCAACCAAACAGGTGGGCACTGGAAATCAATACTACAAAAGATATCACTTCGGATCAGTCAGAAGAGCCATCCTCATAAAGCGTAAACAACAGAAATGCAGGACAGGGCAAGGAGAAGAGGGAGCCCTGTGAGACTTATAGTGGAAAATATATATTGCCAACGTCCATTCTGGAGAAGTGTATTGTGTTTACTAAAGCATCTAAAAAATGAGCTACAGAGCATAGGGCACTTGCACTCATGGGCGTATATCTTGGGAAAAACAAAAATGGAGAGGACACAGGCACCCCAATGTTTACCGCCTCTCTGTTTAAAAGATCCTCGACTAGGATATAACTTAAATGTCTCTGGAGGGAAAACATGGATAGAGATGTGGTACTTATGTAGAGTGGAATATTACTCAGCCTGGAAATCAATGAAATATGGCCAGTTGTAACAACTCCTAGGGAGTTACGTATGATCATTCTAAGTGACATAATTCAAAAAGAAAAAGACACATATCATAAGATATCACTTAAAGGTGGAATCCAAAATAGCTACACATGAAATAACTTACAAAACAAAAACATAGTCAAATATGTAGAAAACACGCATAAGGCTGCTAAACGGGAAAGGTGGGGAGGGGTGAGGCATCATCCAAGAGGTTGAAATTAGCAAAGATACCATTCCAAATACCAAACTGATAATCAACAAGGCCTACACGGTAGCTAAAAGAACTGCACTCAGCACACTCAAGTCACCGGAAAAGAATATATACGACTGGTAAGAATCTGAAAAAGAATTTACTGATGTCTCTCTGTACGTGAATCAAGTGGATGTACAGCAGCAAGAAACAGAGCTTTGAAAATAAGCTGTAACCAATATAGTAATAAATTGAAAAAAATAAACGACAGAGAGACAGAGAAAACCTCTTACAACTTTTCCTCAGGGACGGTGATGCAACATGGATTGAACACGTCTAGACCCACAGCAGGATGAGACATAAGGCTGGAAACTGTTTGCACTAAGAGAAATGTGAGGTTGGGTGAGGAAATGCACACCCTTTAAAGTAACACTACCTGGTACCCATTCAATGGGTCCCAAATCTGCAGGTTCAAGGGATCTTCCTACAGCTAAAACATGCATGGAAAACCCAGAGGACTGTACACCATGTGATCGGGAGATGTGTCTAAAATGCAGCTCATTTATCCTCTCCTGGTGCTCCTGTTCACCATTCCAGCCACGTTACTTAGAATCTCCCCACTTGGAGAATCAGGACATTTCAACTTCTGTTTCACACATTTTGCAAATTGTGAGGAGGATGAACGGGAAGAGGGGGAACCAATGAGAGAATAGTTGTAGGGGGTTGTACGGGCACATATCACTCTAATTTCCCATTAAGAATGAGAATTGAAAAAAGGCTCAGCCCGCCTCACCCGAGCCAAAATAGGGCCTGAAGCAATCCTGCGGGTTTGAGGCCAGCTCACAAAAGAGCAACTTAAAAAATGGAGCTCAGGGTCACTGCAATTCACAAACCTGCAGAGTTATAAATGAAAACTAACGTCCAAAAATATGTTGAGGTAAGGCAAAGAAGAGGATCTGAATGCAAGACAGAATTGCAAGAAACAGATTTCAAGAGATAGATTGGACTCGTCTTTAAAGCACATGAAAAGCAGCAGAATTTCGACAATGATGCAGTTGGCCCAAAAGGGCGTATGCGTTTTTTCCTGATTATATCCAGGAAAAAATGCATACACAATTTATGGGCAATGAAGCAAGCAAGCAATGCAAATGTGCACAACAAAGAAGTCTCATTTCCCACCAGTCAAAAGGGCCATCCTAAACAATTGTAAAAACCAGAAATGCAGGACAGGCCATGGAGAACAGGGAGCCTTTATACGCTGATGGGCAGTGTGTGAACTGCCGAGAGCCACTCTGGAGAAGTGTATGGTGGTTCCTAAATCATCTAAAAAACAGAGCTACAGAGCATAGGACACTTCCAATCATGGGAATATATCTAGGGAAGTCTAAAAATCAACAAGACACAAGCACACCACAGTTTAGGGCTACTCTGTTTACAAGAACCTCAACTTCAGTACACCTTAAATATCCCAGGAAAGAGAACAATGGATAAAGAAGATGTGGCACTTATGTACAATGGAATATCTCTTCACCATGAAATCAATGTAATAAGGCTAGTAGAAGGATAAAGAGTGGATTTAGGTCCGATAATACTACTTGAAATTAGTCAAACAGAAAAAGAAACATATCATAAGATATCACTTATAGAGGGAGGGTAAATATGGCTGCACAAAAAATGAATTACATAACAGAACAGTGTCTCACATTTAGAAAACACACTTATGTCAGCTTAAGGGGAAAGGAGAGGTGGGGTGATGCATAAAACCAGAGTTTGAAATTAGCACAGATACCGTTCAATAAACCAAATAAGTATTAGACAAGATCTACACCTTGCTCAATGAACTGGCCTCAACACACCCAATACACTGCACAGAAATAAATCTGAGTAATAAGAATCTTAAGACCCATGTATTGACATATCTTCATAAGGGAATCAAGTGTGTGCAGAGCAGCACAAACACAGCAGTGAAAATGAGCTAAACCCCATTATAGAAATAAATTTTAAAAACAAAACGCATAAACAATCAAAGAGAGAAAAATTCTTACAATATTCGCTCAGGGGCTGTGATGCAACCTGGATTGACCACATATAAACCCACAGCTAGATAAGACATAAGGCTGGACACTTGGGGCTGAGAGGATTGGTGAGCTTTGGTGAGCAACTGCCGAAAGTTTAATGCAATACTTCATGCTACTCATTCCAAGGGTCCCAACACTCCAGGTTGAAGGGAATATTCCTACAGCTAAACCATGCTTGGGAAACCCAGCGACAGGTATACCATATGATCGGGAAAGGTTTCTAAAACGCACCTCATTGTTCCTCTCCTGGGGCTCCGGATTGACATTCATGCCGCTTTACTAACAAAAACCCCACATGGAGAGTCAATGCCTTTAAGTTCCTGTATCGCACAGTCTGCAGTTAGTGCGGAGGATGAATGGGAATAGGGGGAACCAGTGAGAAACTAGCTGTAGCGGTTTCAATGGGCACATGTCACTCTAATTTAACATCAGTAAGCAGAATTAACCAAAGGCACAGCAAGGTGCCCCAGAAGAACAATAGGGTCTGAAGGAATCCTGTGGTTATGAGGCAAGATCAGAAAAATAAGAGCTGAAAAATGGAGCTAAGGGCCACTGCAATTCAAAACCTGCAGAGTTATAAAGGCCAACTATTTTCAAAAAATATATTGAGGTAAGGCTATGAAGAGGCATTGAAAGCAAGGCAGAATTGCAGGAAACAGATTTCAGGAGGTAGACTGGAATTGCATTTAAAGCATAGGAAAAGAGGCAGAACATCGACAATGATGCACTTGGCCAAAAAGTGCGTATGCGTTTTTTCCTGAATATATTCAGCAAAAAACACATACGCACTTTCTGGCCAACAAAGCAACCTTGCAAAGGAAATCTGCACTACAATGAAGTCTCACTTCAACCAGGTCAAAAGGGCCATCTGAAAAAAGTGTAAAATCCACAAAGGCAGGACAGGCCATGGAGAACTGGGAGCCTTGTTATGCTGATGGGCGGGATGTAAATTGCCAACAGCCACTCTGGAGAAGTGTATGGTGTTTCCTTAAACATCTAAAAAACAAAGCAACAGAGCCTAGGGCACTTCCACTTATGGTCCTATAGCTTAGGGAAATTAAAATCAAAAAGACACAGCCACCCCAAAGTTTGGGACGGCTCTGTTTACAAGAACCTCGTTTACAGTACAAGTTCAATATCGCAGAAAGTGAAAAATGGATAAAGAAGTTGTGGTACTTACGTACAATGCAATATCACTCAGCAATGAAATCTATGTCATCAGGCCCGTAGCAGCATAATGAGTGGATTCAGGTATGATGATTCTAACTGAAATAAGTCACACAGAAAAAGAAATATCATAAGATATCACTAATACACGGAATGTAAACTTGGCTACACAGGAACTGGATTACAAAACAGAACAGGGTCTCAAATTTAGAAAACCAACTTATGCTTGCTTAAGGGGAAAGGTGAGTTGGGGTGCTGCATAAAACCAGAGATTGAAATGAGCACAGATAAAGTTCCTTAAGCCAAATATGGAATAGACAAGAGCTACTCCTTGCTCAATGAAATGGACTCAACACCCCATATTAAACGCCTAAGAATGTACCTGACTAGTAAGTATCTTAAAACCTATGGATTGCTATGTCTCTGAAAGAAAATCAAGCGTGTGTACAGGGGCATAAACGCAGCAGTGATAGGATTGGAGAGGTTCGGTGAGCAAATGAAGACCCTTTGAAGTCATATTGCATGGTACCCATTCCACGGGTCTCAACTCTCCAGGTTTAAGGGATTCTTCCTTCAGCTAAAACATGCACGTGGAACCCAGAGTATGATCAACCGTGTGATCGGGAGACGTGTTCCTATATGTCTCAGTTCTCGTCCCCTGGTACTCGGGTGCAACATTCCAGATGCTTTACTAACACTCTCCCGACTTGGAGAGTCAGTGCCTTTAACCTCCTGTTTGGCCCAGTTTGCAATTTCTCCGGAAGATGAACAGGAATAGGGAGAACCAATGAGTGACTAGCTGGAGGTTTCTGGACGGGCAAATTTAACTCTCATTTCCCACCAGGAAGAGGAATTAACCAAAGGCTCAGCGTGCCGTGCCAGAACCAGAATAGGGCCTGAAGCAATCCTGCGGTGTTGCGGCCAGCTCACAAGAAAGCGAGTTGAAGAAAGGAGCTCAGAGGCACTGTAATTCACACACCTGCAGAGTTATAAATGACAGCTATCGTCCAAAAATATACTGAAGTAAGGCTGCCAAGAGGACTTGAATGCGGGGCAGAATTGCAGGAAACCGATTTCAGGAGGTAGACTGGAATTGCATTTAAAGCATAGGAAAAGAGGCAGAACGTCCACAATGATGCACTTGGCCAAAAAGGGCGTATGCGTTTTTTCCTGAATATATTCAGGGAAAAACGCATACGCCCTTTTTGGCCAACCAAGCAAGCTTGCAAAGGAAATCTGCACTACAATGAAGTCTCACTTCCCCCAGGTAAAAAGGGCCATCTGAAAAAAGTGTAAAATCCAGAAAGGCAGGACAGGCCATGGAGAACTGGGAGCCTTCTTATGCTGATGGGCGGGATGTAAATTGCCAAGAGCCACTCTGGAGAAGTGTATGGTGTTTCCTGAAATATCTAAAGAACAAAGCAACAGAGCCTAGGGCACTTCCACTTATGGTCCTATAGCTTAGGGAAATTAAAATCAAAAAGACACAGCCACCCCAAAGTTTGGGACGGCTCTGTTTACAAGAACCTCGTTTACGGTACAAGTTCAATATCGCAGAAAGTGGAAAATGGATAAAGAAGTTGTGGTACTTACGTACAATGCAATATCAGTCAGCAATGAAATCTATGTCATCAGGCCCGTAGCAGCATAATGAGTGGATTCAGGTATGATGATTCTAACTGAAATAAGTCACACAGAAAAAGAAACATCATAAGATATCACTAATACACGGAATGTAAACTTGGCTACACAGGAACTGGATTACAAAACAGAACAGGGTCTCAAATTTAGAAAACCAACTTATGCTTGCTTAAGGGGAAAGGTGAGTTGGGGTGCTGCATAAAACCAGAGATTGAAATGAGCACAGATAAAGTTCCTTAAGCCAAATATGGAATAGACAAGAGCTACTCCTTGCTCAACGAAATGGACTCAACACCCCATATTAAACGCCTAAGAATATACCTGACTAGTAAGTATCTTAAAACCTATGGATTGCTATGTCTCTGAAAGAGAATCAAGCGTGTGTACAGGGGCATAAACGCAGCAATGATAGGACTGGAGAGGTTCGGTGAGCAAATGAAGACCCTTTGAAGTCATATTGCATGGTACCCATTCCACGGGTCTCAACTCTCCAGGTTTAAGGGATTCTTCCTTCAGCTAAAACATGCATGTGGAACCCAGAGTATGATCAACCGTGTGATCAGGAGACGTGTTCCTATATATCTCAGTTCTCGTCCCCTGGTACTCGGGTGCAACATTCCAGACGCTTTACTAACACTCTCCCGACTTGGAGAGTCAGTGCCTTTAACCTCCTGTTTGGCTCAGTTTGCAATTTCTGCGGAAGATGAACAGGAATAGGGAGAACCATTGAGAGACTAGCTGGAGGTGTCTGGATGCGCAAATTTAACTCTCATTTCCCACCAGAAAGAGGAATTAACCAAAGGCTCAGCGTGCCGTGCCGGAACCAGATGAGGGCCTGAAGCAATCCTGCCGTGTTGCGGCCAGCTCACAAGAAAGCGAGTTGAAGAAAGGAGCTCAGGGGAACTGTAATTCACAAACCTGCAGAGTTATAAATGACAGCTATCGTCCAAAAATATACTGAAGTAAGGTTGCCAAGAGGACTTGAAAGCGGGGCAGAATTGCAGGAAACCGATTTCAGGAGGTAGACTGGAATTGCATTTAAAGCATAGGAAAAGAGGCAGAACGTCCACAATGATGCACTTGGCCAAAAAGGGCGTATGCGTTTTTTCCTGATTCAGGAAAAAACGCATACGCCCTTTTTGGCCAACCAAGCAAGCTTGCAAAGGAAATCTGCACTACAATGAAGTCTCACTTCCCCCAGGTAAAAAGGGCCATCTGAAAAAAGTGTAAAATCCAGAAAGGCAGGACAGGCCATGGAGAACTGGGAGCCTTCTTATGCTGATGGGCGGGATGTAAATTGCCAAGAGCCACTCTGGAGAAGTGTATGGTGTTTCCTGAAATATCTAAAGAACAAAGCAACAGAGCCTAGGGCACTTCCACTTATGGTCCTATAGCTTAGGGAAATTAAAATCAAAAAGACACAGCCACTGCAAAGTTTGGGACGGCTCTGTTTACAAGAACCTCGTTTATGGTACAAGTTCAATATCGCAGAAAGTGGAAAATGGATAAAGAAGTTGTGGTACTTACGTACAATGCAATATCACTCAGCAATGACATCTATGTCATCAGGCCCGTAGCAGCATAATGAGTGGATTCAGGTATGATGATTCTAACTGAAATAAGTCACACAGTAAAAGAAACATCATAAGATATCACTAATACACGGAATGTAAACTTGGCTACACAGGAACTGGATTACAAAACAGAACAGGGTCTCAAATTTAGAAAACCAACTTATGCTTGCTTAAGGGGAAAGGTGAGTTGGGGTGCTGCATAAAACCAAAGATTGAAATGAGCACAGATAAAGTTCCTTAAGCCAAATTTGGAATAGACAAGAGCTACTCCTTGCTCAATGAAATGGACTCAACACCCCATATTAAACGCCTAAGAATGTACCTGACTAGTAAGTATCTTAAAACCTATGGATTGCTATGTCTCTGAAAGAGAATCAAGCGTGTGTACAGGGGCATAAACGCAGCAGTGATAGGATTGGAGAGGTTCGGTGAGCAAATGAAGACCCTTTGAAGTCATATTGCATGGTACCCATGCCACGGGTCTCAACTCTCCAGGTTTAAGGGATTCTTCCTTCAGCTAAAACATGCATGTGGAACCCAGAGTATGATCAACCGTGTGATCGGGAGACGTGTTCCTATATGTCTCAGTTCTCGTCCCCTGGTACTCGGGTGCAACATTCCAGACGCTTTACTAACACTCTCCCGACTTGGAGAGTCAGTGCCTTTAACCTCCTGTTTGGCCCAGTTTGCAATTTCTGCGGAAGATGAACAGGAATAAGGAGAACCAATGAGAGACTAGCTGGAGGTGTCTGGATGCGCAAATTTAACTCTCATTTCCCACCAGAAAGAGGAATTAACCAAAGGCTCAGTGTGCCGTGCCGGAACCAGATTAGGGCCTGAAGCAATCCTGCGGTGTTGCGGCCAGCTCACAAGAAAGCGAGTTGAAGAAAGGAGCTCAGGGGCACTGTAATTCACAAACCTGCAGAGTTATAAATGACAGCTATCGTCCAAAAATATACTGAAGTAAGGCTGCCAAGAGGACTTGAAAGCGGGGCAGAATTGCAGGAAACCGATTTCAGGAGGTAGACTGGAATTGCATTTAAAGCATAGGAAAAGAGGCAGAACGTCCACAATGATGCACTTGGCCATAAAGGGCGTATGCGTTTTTTCCTGAATATATACAGGAAAAAACGCATACGCCCTTTTTGGCCAACCAAGCAAGCTTGCAAAGGAAATCTGCACTACAATGAAGTCTCACTTCCCCCAGGTCAAAAGGGCCATCTGAGAAAAGTGTAAAATCCAGAAAGGCAGGACAGGCCATGGAGAACTGGGAGCCTTGTTATGCTGATGGGCGGGATGTAAATTGCCAAGAGCCACTCGGGAGAAGTGTATGCTGTTTCCTGAAATATCTAAAGAACAAAGCAACAGAGCCTAGGGCACTTCCACTTATGGTCCTATAGCTTAGGGAAATTAAAATCAAAAAGACACAGCCACCACAAAGTTTGGGATGGCTCTGTTTACAAGAACCTCGTTTACCGTACAAGTTCAATATCGCAGAAAGTGGAAAATGGATAAAGAAGTTGTGGTACTTACGTACAATGCAATATCACTCAGCAATGAAATCTATGTCATCAGGCCCGTAGCAGCATAATGAGTGGATTCAGGTATGATGATTCTAACTGAAATAAGTCACACAGAAAAAGAAACATCATAAGATATCACTAATACACGGAATGTAAACTTGGCTACACAGGAACTGGATTACAAAACAGAACAGGGTCTCAAATTTAGAAAACCAACTTATGCTTGCTTAAGGGGAAAGGTGAGTTGGGGTGCTGCATAAAACCAGAGATTGAAATGAGCACAGATAAAGTTCCTTAAGCCAAATATGGAATAGACAAGAGCTACTCCTTGCTCAACGAAATGGACTCAACACCCCATATTAAACGCCTAAGAATGTACCTGACTAGTAAGTATCTTAAAACCTATGGATTGCTATGTCTCTGAAAGAGAATCAAGCGTGTGTACAGGGGCATAAACGCAGCAGTGATAGGATTGGAGAGGTTCGGTGAGCAAATGAAGACCCTTTGAAGTCATATTGCATGGTACCCATTCCACGGGTCTCAACTCTCCAGGTTTAAGGGATTCTTCCTTCAGCTAAAACATGCATGTGGAACCCAGAGTATGATCAACTGTGTGATCGGGAGACGTGTTCCAATATGTCTCAGTTCTCGTCCCATGGTACTCGAGTGCAACATTCCAGACGCTTTACTAACACTCTCCCGACTTGGAGAGTCAGTGCCTTTAACCTCCTGTTTGGCCCAGTTTCCAATTTCTGCGGAAGATGAATAGGAATAGGGAGAACCAATGAGAGACTAGCTGGCGGTGTCTGGACTGGCAAATTTAACTCTCATTTCCCACCAGGAAGAGGAATTAACCAAAGGCTCAGCGTGCCGTGCCGGAACCAGATTAGGGCCTGAAGCAATCCTGCGGTGTTGCGGCCAGCTCACAAGAAAGCGAGTTGAAGAAAGGAGCTCAGTGGCACTGTAACTCACAAACCTGCAGAGTTATAAATGACACCTATCGTCCAAAAATATACTGAAGTAAGGCTGCCAAGAGGACTTGAAAGCGGGGCAGAATTGCAGGAAACCGATTTCAGGAGGTAGACTGGAATTGCATTTAAAGCATAGGAAAAGAGGCAGAACGTCCACAATGATGCACTTGGCCAAAAAGGGCGTATGCGTTTTTTCCTGAATATATTCAGGAAAAAACGCATACGCCCTTTTTGGCCAACCAAGCAAGCTTGCAAAGGAAATCTGCACTACAATGAAGTCTCACTTCCCCCCGGTCAAAAGGGCCATCTGAAAAAAGTGTAAAATCCAGAAAGGCAGGACAGGCCATGGAGAACTGGGAGCCTTGTTATGCTGATGGGCGGGATGTAAATTGCCAACAGCCACTCGGGAGAGGTGTATGGTGTTTCCTGAAACATCGAAAAAACAAAGCAACAGAGCCTAGGGCACTTCCACTTATGGTCCTATAGCTTAGGGAAATTAAAATCAAAAAGACACAGCCACCCCAAAGTTTGGGACGGCTCTGTTTACAAGAACCTCGTTTACGGTACAAGTTCAATATCGCAGAAAGTGAAAAATGGATAAAGAAGTTGTGGTACTTACGTACAATGCAATATCACTCAGCAATGAAATCTATGTCATCAGGCCCGTAGCAGCATAATGAGTGGATTCAGGTATGATGATTCTAACTGAAATAAGTCACACAGAAAAAGAAACATCATAAGATATCACTAATACACGGGATGTAAACTTGGCTACACAGGAACTGGATTACAAAACAGAACAGGGTCTCAAATTTAGAAAGCAACTTATGCTTGCTTAAGGGGAAAGGTGAGTTGGGGTGCTGCATAAAACCAGAGATTTAAATGAGCACAGATAAAGTTCCTTAAGCCAAATATAGAATAGACAAGAACTACTCCTTGCTCAACGAAATGGACTCAACACCCCATATTAAACGCCTAAGAATGTACCTGACTAGTAAGTATCTTAAAACCTATGTACTGCTATGTCTCTGAAAGAAAATCAAGCATGTGTACAGGGGCATAAATGCAGCAGTGATAGGATTGGAGAGGTTCGGTGAGCAAATGAAGACCCTTTGAAGTCATATTGCATGGTACCCATTCCACGGGTCTCAACTCTCCAGGTTTAAGGGATTCTTCCTTCAGCTAAAACATGCACGTGGAACCCAGAGTATGATCAACCGTGTGATCGGGAGACGTGTTCCAATATGTCTCAGTTATCGTCCCCTGGTACTCGGGTGCAACATTCCAGACGCTTTACTAACACTCTCCCGACTTGGAGAGTCAGTGCCTTTAACCTCCTGTTTGGCCCAGTTTACAATTTCTGCGGAAGATGAACAGGAATAGGGAGAACCAATGAGAGACTAGCTGGAGGTGTCTGGACGGGCAAATTTAACTCTCATTTCCCACCAGGAAGAGGAATTAACCAAAGGCTCAGCGTGCCGTGCCGGAACCAGATTAGGGCCTGAAGCAATCCTGCGGTGTTGCGGCCAGCTCACAAGAAAGCGAGTTGAAGAAAGGAGCTCAGGGGCACTGTAATTCACAAACCTGCAGAGTTATAAATGACAGCTATCGTCCAAAAATATACTGAAGTAAGGCTGCCAAGAGGACTTGAAAGCGGGGCAGAATTGCAGGAAACCGATTTCAGGAGGTAGACTGGAATTGCATTTAAAGCATAGGAAAAGAGGCAGAACGTCCACAATGATGCACTTGGCCAAAAAGGGCGTATGTGTTTTTTCCTGAATATATTCAGGAAAAAACGCATACGCCCTTTTTGGCCAACCAAGCAAGCTTGCAAAGGAAATCTGCACTACAATGAAGTCTCACTTCCCCCCGGTCAAAAGGGCCACCTGAAAAAAGTGTAAAATCCAGAAAGGCAGGACAGGCCATAGAGAACTGGGAGCCTTGTTATGCTGATGGGCGGGATGTAAATTGCCAACAGCCACTCGGGAGAGGTGTATGGTGTTTCCTGAAACATCTAAAAAACAAAGCAACAGAGCCTAGGGCACTTCCACTTATGGTCCTATAGCTTAGGGAAATTAAAATCAAAAAGACACAGCCACCCCAAAGTTTGGGACGGCTCTGTTTACAAGAACCTCGTTTACGGTACAAGTTCAATATCGCAGAAAGTGAAAAATGGATAAAGAAGTTGTGGTACTTACGTACAATGCAATATCACTCAGCAATGAAATCTATGTCATCAGGCCCGTAGCAGCATAATGAGTGGATTCAGGTATGATGATTCTAACTGAAATAAGTCACACAGAAAAAGAAACATCATAAGATATCACTAATACACGGGATGTAAACTTGGCTACACAGGAACTGGATTACAAAACAGAACAGGGTCTCAAATTTAGAAAACCAACTTATGCTTGCTTAAGGGGAAAGGTGAGTTGGGGTGCTGCATAAAACCAGAGATTTAAATGAACACAGATAAAGTTCCTTAAGCCAAATATAGAATAGACAAGAACTACTCCTTGCTCAATGAAATGGACTCAACACCCCATATTAAACGCCTAAGAATGTACCTGACTAGTAAGTATCTTAAAACCTATGTACTGCTATGTCTCTGAAAGAAAATGAAGCATGTGTACAGGGGCATAAACGCAGCAGTGATAGGATTGGAGAGGTTCGGTGAGCAAATGAAGACCCTTTGAAGTCATATTGCATGGTACCCATTCCACGGGTCTCAACTCTCCAGGTTTAAGGGATTCTTCCTTCAGCTAAAACATGCACGTGGAACCCAGAGTATGATCAACCGTGTGATCGGGAGACGTGTTCCAATATGTCTCAGTTCTCGTCCCCTGGTACTCGGGTGCAACATTCCAGACGCTTTACTAACACTCTCCCGACTTGGAGAGTCAGTGCCTTTAACCTCCTGTTTGGCCCAGTTTGCAATTTCTGCGGAAGATGAACAGGAATAGGGAGAACCAATGAGAGACTAGCTGGAGGTGTCTGGACGGGCAAATTTAACTCTCATTTCCCACCAGGAAGAGGAATTAACCAAAGGCTCAGCGTTCCGTGCCGGAACCAGATTAGGGCCTGAAGCAATCCTGCGGTGTTGCGGCCAGCTCACAAGAAAACGAGTTGAAGAAAGGAGCTCAGGGGCACTGTAATTCACAAACCTGCAGAGTTATAAATGACAGCTATCGTCCAAAAATATACTGAAGTAAGGCTGCCAAAAGGACTTGAAAGCGGGGCAGAATTGCAGGAAACCGATTTCAGGAGGTAGACTGGAATTGCATTTAAAGCATAGGAAAAGAGGCAGAACGTCCACAATGATGCACTTGGCCAAAAAGGGCGTATGCGTTTTTTCCTGAATATATTCAGGAAAAAACGCATACGCCCTTTTTGGCCAACCAAGCAAGCTTGCAAAGGAAATCTGCACTACAATGAAGTCTCACTTCCCCCAGGTAAAAAGGGCCATCTGAAAAAAGTGTAAAATCCAGAAAGGCAGGACAGGCCATGGAGAACTGGGAGCCTTGTTATGCTGATGGGCGGGATGTAAATTGCCAACAGCCACTCGGGAGAGGTGTATGGTGTTTCCTGAAACATCTAAAAAACAAAGCAACAGAGCCTAGGGCACTTCCACTTATGGTCCTATAGCTTAGGGAAATTAAAATCAAAAAGACACAGCCACCCCAAAGTTTGGGACGGCTCTGTTTACAAGAACCTCGTTTACGGTACAAGTTCAATATCACAGAAAGTGAAAAATGGATAAAGAAGTTGTGGTACTTACGTACAATGCCATATCACTCAGCAATGAAATCTATGTCATCAGGCCCGTAGCAGCATAATGAGTGGATTCAGGTATGATGATTCTAACTGAAATAAGTCACACAGAAAAAGAAACATCATAAGATATCACTAATACACGGGATGTAAACTTGGCTACACAGGAACTGGATTACAAAACAGAACAGGGTCTCAAATTTAGAAAATCAACTTATGCTTGCTTAAGGGGAAAGGTGAGTTGGGGTGCTGCATAAAACCAGAGATTGAAATGAGCACAGATAAAGTTCCTTAAGCCAAATATGGAATAGACAGGAACTACTCCTTGCTCAACGAAATGGACTCAACACCCCATATTAAACGCCTAAGAATGTACCTGACTAGTAAGTATCTTAAAACCTATGGATTGCTATGTCTCTGAAAGAAAATCAAGCGTGTGTACAGGGGCATAAACGCAGCAGTGATAGGATTGGAGAGGTTCGGTGAGCAAATGAAGACCCTTTGAAGTCATATTGCATGGTACCCATTCCACGGGTCTCAACTCTCCAGGTTTAAGGGATTCTTCCTTCAGCTAAAACATGCACGTGGAACCCAGAGTATGATCAACCGTGTGATCGGGAGACGTGTTCCAATATGTCTCAGTTCTCGTCCCCTGGTACTCGGGTGCAACATTCCAGACGCTTTACTAACACTCTCCCGACTTGGAGAGTCAGTGCCTTTAACCTCCTGTTTGGCCCAGTTTGCAATTTCTGCGGAAGATGAACAGGAATAGGGAGAACCAATGAGAGACTAGCTGGAGGTGTCTGGACGGGCAAATTTAACTCTCATTTCCCACCAGGAAGAGGAATTAACCAAAGGCTCAGCGTGCCGTGCCGGAACCAGATTAGGGCCTGAAGCAATCCTGCGGTGTTGCGGCCAGCTCACAAGAAAACGAGTTGAAGAAAGGAGCTCAGGGGCACTGTAATTCACAAACCTGCAGAGTTATAAATGACAGCTATCGTCCAAAAATATACTGAAGTAAGGTTGCCAAGAGGACTTGAAAGCGGGGCAGAATTGCAGGAAACCGATTTCAGGAGGTAGACTGGAATTGCATTTAAAGCATAGGAAAAGAGGCAGAACGTCCACAATGATGCACTTGGCCAAAAAGGGCGTATGCGTTTTTTCCTGAATATATTCAGGAAAAAACGCATACGCCCTTTTTGGCCAACCAAGCAAGCTTGCAAAGGAAATCTGCACTACAATGAAGTCTCACTTCCCCCCGGACAAAAGGGCCATCTGAAAAAAGTGTAAAATCCAGAAAGGCAGGACAGGCCATGGAGAACTGGGAGCCTTGTTATGTTGATGGGCAGGATGTAAATTGCCAAGAGCCACTCGGGAGAGGTGTATGGTGTTTCCTGAAACATCTAAAAAACAAAGCAACAGAGCCTAGGGCACTTCCACTTATGGTCCTATAGCTTAGGGAAATTAAAATCAAAAAGACACAGCCACCCCAAAGTTTGGGACGGCTCTGTTTACAAGAACCTCGTTTACGGTACAAGTTCAATATCGCAGAAAGTGAAAAATGGATAAAGAAGTTGTGGTACTTACGTACAATGCAATATCACTCAGCAATGAAATCTATGTCATCAGGCCCGTAGCAGCATAATGAGTGGATTCAGGTATGATGATTCTAACTGAAATAAGTCACACAGAAAAAGAAACATCATAAGATATCACTAATACACGGGATGTAAACTTGGCTACACAGGAACTGGATTACAAAACAGAACAGGGTCTCAAATTTAGAAAACCAACTTATGCTTGCTTAAGGGGAAAGGTGAGTTGGGGTGCTGCATAAAACCAGAGATGGAAATGAGCACAGATAAAGTTCCTTAAGCCAAATATGGAATAGACAAGAACTACTCCTTGCTCAACGAAATGGACTCAACACCCCATATTAAACGCCTAAGAATGTACCTGACTAGTAAGTATCTTAAAACCTATGGATTGCTATGTCTCTGAAAGAAAATGAAGCGTGTGTACAGGGGCATAAACGCAGCAGTGATAGGATTGGAGAGGTTCGGTGAGCAAATGAAGACCCTTTGAAGTCATATTGCATGGTACCCATTCCACGGGTCTCAACTCTCCAGGTTTAAGGGATTCTTCCTTCAGCTAAAACATGCACGTGGAACCCAGAGTATGATCAACCGTGTGATCGGGAGACGTGTTCCAATATGTCTCAGTTCTCGTCCCCTGGTACTCGGGTGCAACATTCCAGACGCTTTACTAACACTCTCCCGACTTGGAGAGTCAGTGCCTTTAACCTCCTGTTTGGCCCAGTTTGCAATTTCTGCGGAAGATGAACAGGAATAGGGAGAACCAATGAGAGACTAGGTGGAGGTGTCTGGACGGGCAAATTTAACTCTCATTTCCCACCAGGAAGAGGAATTAACCAAAGGTTCAGCGTGCCGTGCCGGAACCAGATTAGGGCCTGAAGCAATCCTGCAGTGTTGCGGCCAGCTCACAAGAAAGCGAGTTGAAGAAAGGAGCTCAGGGGCACTGTAATTCACAAACCTGCAGAGTTATAAATGACAGCTATCGTCCAAAAATATACTGAAGTAAGGCTGCCAAGAGGACTTGAAAGCGGGGCAGAATTGCAGGAAACCGATTTCAGGAGGTAGACTGGAATTGCATTTAAAGCATAGGAAAAGAGGCAGAACGTCCACAATGATGCACTTGGCCAAAAAGGGCGTATGCGTTTTTTCCTGAATATATTCAGGAAAAAACGCATACGCCCTTTTTGGCCAACCAAGCAAGCTTGCAAAGGAAATCTGCACTACAATGAAGTCTCACTTCCCCCCGGTCAAAAGGGCCATCTGAAAAAAGTGTAAAATCCAGAAAGGCAGGACAGGCCATGGAGAACTGGGAGCCTTGTTATGCTGATGGGCGGGATGTAAATTGCCAAGAGCCACTCGGGAGAGGTGTATGGTGTTTCCTGAAACATCTAAAAAACAAAGCAACAGAGCCTAGGGCACTTCCACTTATGGTCCTATAGCTTAGGGAAATTAAAATCAAAAAGACACAGCCACCCCAAAGTTTGGGACGGCTCTGTTTACAAGAACCTCATTTACGGTACAAGTTCAATATCACAGAAAGTGAAAAATGGATAAAGAAGTTGTGGTACTTACGTACAATGCCATATCACTCAGCAATGAAATCTATGTCATCAGGCCCATAGCAGCATAATGAGTGGATTCAGGTATGATGATTCTAACTGAAATAAGTCACACAGAAAAAGAAACATCATAAGATATCACTAATACACGGGATGTAAACTTGGCTACACAGGAACTGGATTACAAAACAGAACAGGGTCTCAAATTTAGAAAACCAACTTATGCTTGCTTAAGGGGAAAGGTGAGTTGGGGTGCTGCATCAAACCAGAGATTGAAATGAGCACAGATAAAGTTCCTTAAGCCAAATATGGAATAGACAAGAACTACTCCTTGCTCAACGAAATGGACTCAACACCCCATATTAAACGCCTAAGAATGTACCTGACTAGTAAGTATCTTAAAACCTATGGATTGCTATGTCTCTGAAAGAAAATGAAGCGTGTGTACAGGGGCATAAACGCAGCAGTGATAGGATTGGAGAGGTTCGGTGAGCAAATGAAGACCCTTTGAAGTCATATTGCATGGTACCCATTCCACGGGTCTCAACTCTCCAGGTTTAAGGGATTCTTCCTTCAGCTAAAACATGCACGTGGAACCCAGAGTATGATCAACCGTGTGATCGGGAGACGTGTTCCAATATGTCTCAGTTCTCGTCCCCTGGTACTCGGGTGCAACATTCCAGACGCTTTACTAACACTCTCCCGACTTGCAGAGTCAGTGCCTTTAACCTCCTGTTTGGCCCAGTTTGCAATTTCTGCGGAAGATGAACAGGAATAGGGAGAACCAATGAGAGAGTAGCTGGAGGTGTCTGGATGTACAAATTTAACTCTCATTTCCCGCCAGGAAGAGGAATTAACCAAAGGCTCAGCGTGCCGTGCCGGAACCAGATTAGGGCCTGAAGCAATCCTGCCGTGTTGCAGCCAGCTCAAAAGAAAGCGAGTTGAAGAAAGGAGCTCAGGGGCACTGTAATTCACAAACCTGCAGAGTTATAAATGACAGCTATCATCCAAAAATATACTGAAGTAAGGCTGCCAAGAGGACTTGAAAGCGGGGCAGAATTGCAGGAAACCGATTTCAGGAGGTAGACTGGAATTGCATTTAAAGCATAGGAAAAGAGGCAGAACGTCCACAATGATGCACTTGGCCAAAAAGGGCGTATGCGTTTTTTCCTGAATATATTCAGGAAAAAACGCATACGCCCTTTTTGGCCAACCAAGCAAGCTTGCAAATGAAATCTGCACTACAATGAAGTCTCACTTCCCCCAGGTCAAAAGGGCCATCTGAAAAAAGTGTAAAATCCAGAAAGGCAGGACAGGCCATGGAGAACTGGGAGCCTTGTTATGCTGATGGGCGGGATGTAAATTGCCAACAGCCACTCGGGAGAGGTGTATGGTGTTTCCTGAAACATCTAAAAAACAAAGCAACAGAGCCTAGGGCACTTCCACTTATGGTCCTATAGCTTAGGGAAATTAAAATCAAAAAGACACAGCCACCCCAAAGTTTGGGACGGCTCTGTTTACAAGAACCTCGTTTACGGTACAAGTTCAATATCGCAGAAAGTGAAAAATGGATAAAGAATTTGTGGTACTTACGTACAATGCAATATCACTCAGCAATGAAATCTATGTCATCAGGCCCGTAGCAGCATAATGAGTGGATTCAGGTATGATGATTCTAACTGAAATAAGTCACACAGAAAAAGAAACATCATAAGATATCACTAATACACGGGATGTAAACTTGGCTACACAGGAACTGGATTACAAAACAGAACAGGGTCTCAAATTTAGAAAACCAACTTATGCTTGCTTAAGGGGAAAGGTGAGTTGGGGTGCTGCATAAAACCAGAGATGGAAATGAGCACAGATAAAGTTCCTTAAGCCAAATATGGAATAGACAAGAACTACTCCTTGCTCAACGAAATGGACTCAACACCCCATATTAAACGCCTAAGAATGTACCTGACTAGTAAGTATCTTAAAACCTATGGATTGCTATGTCTCTGAAAGAAAATCAAGCGTGTGTACAGGGGCATAAACGCAGCAGTGATAGGATTGGAGAGGTTCGGTGAGCAAATGAAGACCCTTTGAAGTCATATTGCATGGTACCCATTCCACGGGTCTCAACTCTCCAGGTTTAAGGGATTCTTCCTTCAGCTAAAACATGCACGTGGAACCCAGAGTATGATCAACCGTGTGATCGGGAGACGTGTTCCAACATGTCTCAGTTCTCGTCCCCTGGTACTCGGGTGCAACATTCCAGACGCTTTACTAACACTCTCCCGACTTGGAGAGTCAGTGCCTTTAACCTCCTGTTTGGCCCAGTTTGCAATTTCTGCGGAAGATGAACAGGAATAGGGAGAACCAATGAGAGACTAGCTGGAGGTGTCTGGACGGGCAAATTTAACTCTCATTTCCCACCAGGAAGAGGAATTAACCAAAGGCTCAGCGTGCCGTGCCGGAACCAGATTAGGGCCTAAAGCAATCCTGCGGTGTTGCGGCCAGCTCACAAGAAAACGAGTTGAAGAAAGGAGCTCAGGGGCACTGTAATTCACAAACCTGCAGAGTTATAAATGACAGCTATCGTCCAAAAATATACTGAAGTAAGGCTGCCAAGAGGACTTGAAAGCGGGGCAGAATTGCAGGAAACCGATTTCAGGAGGTAGACTGGAATTGCATTTAAAGCATAGGAAAAGAGGCAGAACGTCCACAATGATGCACTTGGCCAAAAAGGGCGTATGCGTTTTTTCCTGAATATATTCAGGAAAAAACGCATACGCCCTTTTTGGCCAACCAAGCAAGCTTGCAAAGGAAATCTGCACTACAATGAAGTCTCACTTCCCCCCGGTCAAAAGGGCCATCTGAAAAAAGTGTAAAATCCAGAAAGGCAGGACAGGCCATGGAGAACTGGGAGCCTTGTTATGTTGATGGGCGGGATGTAAATTGCCAACAGCCACTCGGGAGAGGTGTATGGTGTTTCCTGAAACATCTAAAAAACAAAGCAACAGAGCCTAGGGCACTTCCACTTATGGTCCTATAGCTTAGGGAAATTAAAATCAAAAAGACACAGCCACCCCAAAGTTTGGGACGGCTCTGTTTACAAGAACCTCGTTTACGGTACAAGTTCAATATCGCAGAAAGTGAAAAATGGATAAAGAAGTTGTGGTACTTACGTACAATGCAATATCACTCAGCAATGAAATCTATGTCATCAGGCCCGTAGCAGCATAATGAGTGGATTCAGGTATGATGATTCTAACTGAAATAAGTCACACAGAAAAAGAAACATCATAAGATATCACTAATACACGGGATGTAAACTTGGCTACACAGGAACTGGATTACAAAACACAACAGGGTCTCAAATTTAGAAAACCAACTTATGCTTGCTTAAGGGGAAAGGTGAGTTGGGGTGCTGCATCAAACCAGAGATTGAAATGAGCACAGATAAAGTTCCTTAAGCCAAATATGGAATAGACAAGAACTACTCCTTGCTCAACGAAATGGACTCAACACCCCATATTAAACGCCTAAGAATGTACCTGACTAGTAAGTATCTTAAAACCTATGGATTGCTATGTCTCTGAAAGAAAATCAAGCGTGTGTACAGGGGCATAAACGCAGCAGTGATAGGATTGGAGAGGTTCGGTGAGCAAATGAAGACCCTTTGAAGTCATATTGCATGGTACCCATTCCACGGGTCTCAACTGTCCAGGTTTAAGGGATTCTTCCTTCAGCTAAAACATGCACGTGGAACCCAGAGTATGATCAACCGTGTGATCGGGAGACGTGTTCCAACATGTCTCAGTTCTCGTCCCCTGGTACTCGGGTGCAACATTCCAGACGCTTTACTAACACTCTCCCGACTTGGAGAGTCAGTGCCTTTAACCTCCTGTTTGGCCCAGTTTGCAATTTCTGCGGAAGATGAACAGGAATAGGGAGAACCAATGAGAGACTAGCTGGAGGTGTCTGGACGGGCAAATTTAACTCTCATTTCCCACCAGGAAGAGGAATTAACCAAAGGCTCAGCGTGCCGTGCCGGAACCAGATTAGGGCCTGAAGCAATCCTGCGGTGTTGCGGCCAGCTCACAAGAAAACGAGTTGAAGAAAGGAGCTCAGGGGCACTGTAATTCACAAACCTGCAGAGTTATAAATGACAGCTATCGTCCAAAAATATACTGAAGTAAGGCTGCCAAGAGGACTTGAAAGCGGGGCAGAATTGCAGGAAACCGATTTCAGGAGGTAGACTGGAATTGCATTTAAAGCATAGGAAAAGAGGCAGAACGTCCACAATGATGCACTTGGCCAAAAAGGGCGTATGCGTTTTTTCCTGAATATATTCAGGAAAAAACGCATACGCCCTTTTTGGCCAACCAAGCAAGCTTGCACAGGAAATCTGCACTACAATGAAGTCTCACTTCCCCCCGGTCAAAAGGGCCATCTGAAAAAAGTGTAAAATCCAGAAAGGCAGGACAGGCCATGGAGAACTGGGAGCCTTGTTATGCTGATGGGCGGGATGTAAATTGCCAACAGCCACTCGGGAGAGGTGTATGGTGTTTCCTGAAACATCTAAAAAACAAAGCAACAGAGCCTAGGGCACTTCCACTTATGGTCCTATAGCTTAGGGAAATTAAAATCAAAAAGACACAGCCACCCCAAAGTTTGGGACGGCTCTGTTTACAAGAACCTCGTTTACGGTACAAGTTCAATATCGCAGGAAGTGAAAAATGGATAAAGAAGTTGTGGTACTTACGTACAATGCAATATCACTCAGCAATGAAATCTATGTCATCAGGCCCGTAGCAGCATAATGAGTGGATTCAGGTATGATGATTCTAACTGAAATAAGTCACACAGAAAAAGAAACATCATAAGATATCACTAATACACAGGATGTAAACTTGGCTACACAGGAACTGGATTACAAAACAGAACAGGGTCTCAAATTTAGAAAACCAACTTATGCTTGCTTAAGGGGAAAGGTGAGTTGGGGTGCTGCATAAAACCAGAGATTGAAATGAGCACAGATAAAGTTCCTTAAGCCAAATATGGAATAGACAAGAACTACTCCTTGCTCAACGAAATGGACTCAACACCCCATATTAAACGCCTAAGAATGTACCTGACTAGTAAGTATCTTAAAACCTATGGATTGCTATGTCTCTGAAAGAAAATCAAGCGTGTGTACAGGGGCATAAACGCAGCAGTGATAGGATTGGAGAGGTTCGGTGAGCAAATGAAGACCCTTTGAAGTCATATTGCATGGTACCCATTCCACGGGTCTCAACTGTCCAGGTTTAAGGGATTCTTCCTTCAGCTAAAACATGCACGTGGAACCCAGAGTATGATCAACCGTGTGATCGGGAGACATGTTCCAATATGTCTCAGTTCTCGTCCCCTGGTACTCGGGTGCAACATTCCACACGCTTTACTAACACTCTCCCGACTTGGAGAGTCAGTGCCTTTAACCTCCTGTTTGGCCCAGTTTGCAATTTCTGCGGAAGATGAACAGGAATAGGGAGAACCAATGAGAGACTAGCTGGAGGTGTCTGGAAGGGCAAATTTAACTCTCATTTCCCACCAGGAAGAGGAATTAACCAAAGGCTCAGCGTGCCTTGCCGGAACCAGATTAGGGCCTGAAGCAATCCTGCGGTGTTGCGGCCAGCTCACAAGAAAGCGAGTTGAAGAAAGGAGCTCAGGGGCACTGTAATTCACAAACCTGCAGAGTTATAAATGACAGCTATCATCCAAAAATATACTGAAGTAAGGCTGCCAAGAGGACTTGAAAGCGGGGCAGAATTGCAGGAAACCGATTTCAGGAGGTAGACTGGAATTGCATTTAAAGCATAGGAAAAGAGGCAGAACGTCCACAATGATGCACTTGGCCAAAAAGGGCGTATGCGTTTTTTCCTGAATATATTCAGGAAAAAACGCATACGCCCTTTTTGGCCAACCAAGCAAGCTTGCAAAGGAAATCTGCACTACAATGAAGTCTCACTTCCCCCCGGTCAAAAGGGCCATCTGAAAAAAGTGTAAAATCCAGAAAGGCAGGACAGGCCATGGAGAACTGGGAGCCTTGTTATGCTGATGGGCGGGATGTAAATTGCCAAGAGCCACTCGGGAGAGGTGTATGGTGTTTCCTGAAACATCTAAAAAACAAAGCAACAGAGCCTAGGGCACTTCCACTTATGGTCCTATAGCTTAGGGAAATTAAAATCAAAAAGACACAGCCACCCCAAAGTTTGGGACGGCTCTGTTTACAAGAACCTCGTTTACGGTACAAGTTCAATATCGCAGAAAGTGAAAAATGGATAAAGAAGTTGTGGTACTTACGTACAATGCAATATCACTCAGCAATGAAATCTATGTCATCAGGCCCGTAGCAGCATAATGAGTGGATTCAGGTATGATGATTCTAACTCAAATAAGTCACACAGAAAAAGAAACATCATAAGATATCACTAATACACAGGATGTAAACTTGGCTACACAGGAACTGGATTACAAAACAGAACAGGGTCTCAAATTTAGAAAACCAACTTATGCTTGCTTAAGGGGAAAGGTGAGTTGGGGTGCTGCATAAAACCTGAGATTGAAATGAGCACAGATAAAGTTCCTTAAGCCAAATATGGAATAGACAAGAACTACTCCTTGCTCAACGAAATGGACTCAACACCCCATATTAAACGCCTAAGAATGTACCTGACTAGTAAGTATCTTAAAACCTATGTTTTGCTATGTCTCTGAAAGAAAATCAAGCGTGTGTACAGGGGCATAAACGCAGCAGTGATAGGATTGGAGAGGTTCGGTGAGCAAATGAAGACCCTTTGAAGTCATATTGCATGGTACCCATTCCACGGGTCTCAACTCTCCAGGTTTAAGGGATTCTTCCTTCAGCTAAAACATGCACGTGGAACCCAGAGTATGATCAACCGTGTGATCGGGAGACGTGTTCCAATATGTCTCAGTTCTTGTCCCCTGGTACTCGGGTGCAACATTCCAGACGCTTTACTAACACTCTCCCGACTTGGAGAGTCAGTGCCTTTAACCTCCTGTTTGGCCCAGTTTGCAATTTCTGCGGAAGATGAACAGGAATAGGGAGAACCAATGAGAGACTAGGTGGAGGTGTCTGGACGGGCAAATTTAACTCTCATTTCCCACCAGGAAGAGGAATTAACCAAAGGCTCAGCGTGCCGTGCCGGAACCAGATTAGGGCCTGAAGCAATCCTGCGGTGTTGCGGCCAGCTCACAAGAAAGCGAGTTGAAGAAAGGAGCTCAGGGGCACTGTAATTCACAAACCTGCAGAGTTATAAATGACAGCTATCGTCCAAAAATATACTGAAGTAAGGCTGCCAAGAGGACTTGAAAGCGGGGCAGAATTGCAGGAAACCGATTTCAGGAGGTAGACTGGAATTGCATTTAAAGCATAGGAAAAGAGGCAGAACGTCCACAATGATGCACTTGGCCAAAAGGGCTTATGCGTTTTTTCGTGCAGGAAAAAACGCATACGCCCTTTTTGGCCAACCAAGCAAGCTTGCAAAGGAAATCTGCACTACAATGAAGTCTCACTTCCCCCCAGTCAAAGGGGCCATCTGAAAAAAGTGTAAAATCCAGAAAGGCAGGACAGGCCATGGAGAACTGGGAGCCTTGTTATGCTGATGGGCGGGATGTAAATTGCCAAGAGCCACTGGGGAGAAGTGTATGGTGTTTTCTGAAACATCTAAAAAACAACGCAAGAGAGCCTAGGGCACTTCCACTTATGGTGCTGTAGCTTAGGGAAAGTAAAATCAAAAAGACACAGCCACCCCAAAGTTTGGGACGGCTCTGTTTACAAGAACCTCGTTTACGGTACAAGTTCAATATCGCAGAAAGTGAAAAATGGATAAAGAAGTTGTGGTATGTAAGTTGTGTGTACGTAAGTACAATGCAATATCACTCAGCAATGAAACCTATGTCATCAGGCCCGTAGCAGCATAATGAGTGGATTCAGGTATGATGATTCTAACTGAAATAAGTCACACAGAAAAAGAAACATCATAAGATATCACTAATACACGGAATGTGAACTTGGCTACACATGAACTGAATTATAAAACAGAACAGGGTCTCAAGTTCAGAAAACCAACTTATGCTTTTTTAACGGGGAAGGTGAGTTGGGGTGCTGCATAAAACCAGAGTTTGACATTAGCACAGATACTGTTCCATAAGCCAAATGTGTAATAGACAAGACCTACCCCTTGCTCAACAAAATGGACTCAACAATGAGGTATCACCTCACACCTGATAGAATGGGCATCATCAGAAAATCTACAAACAATAAATGCTGGAAAGGGTGTGGAGAAAAGGAACCCTCTTCCACTATTGTTGGGAATATAAATTGTTACATTCACTATGGAGAACAATATGGAGTTTCTTAAGAAACTAACAATAGAATTACCATATGATACAGCAATCCCAGTACTGGACATATACCCAGACAAAACCATAAATCAAAAAGAGACATTCACCGCAATGTTCATTGCATCACTATTTACAATATCGAGGTAATGGAAGCAACCTAAATGCCCACAGACAGACGAATGCATAAAGCTGTGGTACATATATAAAATGGAATATTACTAAGCCATGAAAAGGAATGAAATTGGGTCATTTGTAGAGACGTCGATGGATCTAGAGACTGTCATACAGAGTGAAGTAAGTCAGAAAGAGAAAAACAAATCTTGTATATTCATGCATATATGTGGAACCTAGAAAAACCGTACAGATTAACCATTTTGCAAGGCATAAATAGAGCAACAGATGTAGACAACAAATGTATGGACAACAAGGGGGGAAAGCTGTTGGGGGGGTGGTGGTGGGAGGAGTTGAGAGACTGGGATTGGCATGTATACATTTATATGTATAAAATAGATAACCAATAAGAACCTGCTGTATAAAAATATAAAATAAAATTCAAAATTGAAAAGAAAATTTAAAAAATAAAACAGAAAAAACAATTATTCCCTTCACATACATGTATTTATATGAATAAATTATTTCCATGCTTATATCTGTAAATACAAAAAAGAGGAATAAAATCTACCTTGAACCAAAAACGAAAAAGAGAAAAAAAACACAGAACCCACCAGTTCCACAGAGGAAAACCGTATCAGGGCACTTGCTCCAGTTGTAAACAATTCTGAAGTTGGTCAGTGGTGGGGAATCGTCTCCCATTCAGCCAGCAGCCCCCACGTAACAAGCATCCTCATTGCAAAGCTGGGGCACCGTGCCGAGGCATCTGTGAGTAAACGTGAGCTGAGCCCCAGGCCAGTTGCTGCTGAACTATTCCCACCCGTCCCAGGTAAAACACCTGAATATATACAAGGACTTGAAAGCCTAGAGGAAGGGCCATAGAGCCACACGAGTGACAGCATGCCAGCCGACTTGGTGCCTGCAGGCCAGCCAGGATGGTCCTGGCCCTGGGTGCTCTTCTGGAAGATTTCCATTTCCCTGCCTGAGATACCCGTCCTGTCCCTGCCCCCACTGCTTTTTTCCTTCCTCACCTCTGCCCAGGGAGAAATTCCAGCAGCAGGTATGGGTGACACATCCTCTTCTTTAGCAGGTGGCAGCCTGGCAACTGCTGCAGAAAGTCCAGCAGAGCCCCACTCACACTGGGCCACCCACAAAGCCGTGGCCTCTCACTCCCTCCCACCAGCCCAGCCCCGAGACTGCTGACAGGGCAGAGAAAATGGCGTCAGGCACGGCTGCAGGGGCTCTTGCTGCCTGGAGTGGTATTTATATTGATCTCAACCCAGGCACACCTGGGGAGGGCTGGCCGGCACGGTAAGGCTGCCCAGCTCAGCCAATCATCACCCCTCAGGGGCTCACAGTTGCAGAAAATGGAACTTGCTGAACCGGCCAGGTCCAAGGAACAGGTGTGGGCTCCTGAGAGTCAGGATAGACAAGGGGCTGCAGCTTTGGCTTGTTTTCTAATCATTTTATCTGGCCCATGAGTGGGAGACAACTTCAAGAAAACCCTCTCCTAATGAGAGGAACCCAGGAGTCAGGGAGAGGAGGGGTGAGTGGTGGTTGGAGACAGAGGCCTGGTGCCCCGGGTACAGTGGAAGTCTCTGGAAGACCAGGTGGAGGGAGGCCGCACAGAGTGATGCCCAGGGTCACAGACCTGTCGCAGCTGCTGTTTGTTAGTTCAAGTCCTGCTCTGAGGTGCTCTGTGTCAGCTCTGAGCGACAGGTGAGCTGGGGGTGCTCTGCAATGAGGGCTATGTGCATGGTTCCTGTGTGCCCAGCCCTGCCACGGGACCTGCAAGGGTAGCTCTGTATCCTGGGAAGGGCCTGACCACGAGAGCCCCGTGGGCTGGGGTGGGGGTGGGGTACCTGCCCAGGTGAGCTCCATATTCTGGGATTGGTCTGACCACGAGAGCCCCATGGGCTGCTGGGGACCTGGTAAAGGATGTCAGGACAGTCAGTGAAGCCACCGAGGATATACCTCCAGTTGCTCCTAATTCCTACACCCTGCTGGTCATTCTACCAACCACCAGGACATGGTATTCTGTATTAGTCTTCAATGATGCCTTCTTTTGTATTCCATTAGTCCCAGAGTCACAAGAAATTTTGGCTTGTGAGTGGCAGGACTCAACATACAACTAAAACAATACTTCCGGGCCGTCTTGCCCCAAGGGTGCAAAAATTCCCACACCATCTTTGGGGAAACCTTAGCTAAAGACCTAAAAGTTCTACCTCTGGAAAAGGAAACCCTCCTTCAGTACGCAGACGACATTCTGATCGCCAGCCCTACTAATGAGGCCTCTGAACTACCAAGCCAATAAAGGATAGAAGTTGTCCAAGAAAAAGCTCAAATATCACAGACTGCGGTGACCTGCCTGGGCTTCATTCTCACAGAAGGTCGGAGAAGCCCATCCCAGGAAAGGGAAGAAACCATTTTCGGCCTTACTCCTTTCTAAATCTAGAAGACAGCTTAGGGGTTCCTGGGGAGGCCAGGATTTGCTGCTTCTGGATCCCTAACTGCAGTCTACTAGCTGGGCCTCTATATGAAACACTGAAAGGAAAAGATGATGATCCTTTTGAATAGAATCCAGAAGTGGCCTTTCAAGAATGGAAAGAGCAGTCAATTCAGACCCTTGCCCTGGAACTCCCTAATTTAGCTAAACCCTTTGACCTTTACATACCCAGTGAAAGGTGAATCGCCATTGGAGAATTAGTGCAAAAACTGGGACCACTTGAAATGGAACAATGCAAGAATGCCATCCAGGTAGGATAAACTATGGTCACCAAGGGGCTTGGCCCACTGCCGCATCTGGCCAAGATACTGGCGGTATCTAAAAACCTGGAAATCAGCAGCCCAAAAGGCCACCTCCCTCCTAAGGGAAAAGGACCCCACGTGGTGATCCTAACCACCAACCATGGCCTGAAGTTGCAGGGTTTGCTCCATGGGCACACCAACCTCGAGTGAGGAGGCCCTCCAACTCCAACATCCAGAGAGATAACCGGGGGCAACAGGACACCATGACGACTCGTGTGAACATCACTTGACCTGGAGTTTCTCTCATAAAACAACAAGAGTGTGTCCCAAAAGAGTAGACTACTGCTTGCAGGACTTACTGCACCCAGAGGGGAGCTAATAATCTTGGCGGGGGAACCGTATATCACACTGTCACCATAGAAAAGCCTACAGACACCGTGATGATGGTGGCCAATAAGACTGGCTGGACTCCTGTTTACTTCAAAAGGCTGTTGACTCAGTGACCATCATGGTCCTTGATCACCACTGACCCTGGACTGTCTGGGAGTTGAGCGGGCAGGGCTCTGACACCTGGTGCTGTTTGTACGTTAATTCAGGGGCCTAATTGAAGAAAGCGCAGACTACTGGTCAGAGCATCTAGGCTGGCAGAAACGGTCAGCCTAAGGTGGCCGAATAAATGTGGGGCGGGGTGAAACCGGCCCCCACAGCGTCTCTGCACATCTCTTTCCTGGACCCTTAAAGGTCATTAGAATCTATAACGCTTCCAATGCTGGTGCTCGGGTGGACGAGCAGGGAGGCAGGGGGCCTGGGGACAATCAACGTCACCTGGAGGCTGCTGGGGAGAAGCTCTGACCCTCACCCCTTGGTATGAGGGCTCCCAACTCAGCACTCAGCAGTTACAGAAGAAGGGTCTGCACCCTCAGCACTCCAAGAATGAGGAACGGGACAAAAGGCAGAGGAGGGGTTTGTCCCCAGCAAAGCCCATTAAAAATCCCTGGGAGATAAAAATAGAATCTGGGCAATAAAGTCAAGTCTAACCTTTTTTATCCTTTGTGCTTTGTCTAATTTCATGTGCTCCTAGGGTCCCGCATGCAGAGGTTCCACACCCGGCACTTCAGACCAGATTTCCTAGTGCAGAATGGCTGGGTCGACACCTCAGCTCCTGGGGCCCAGTGCAGACTCCGCGATATAGAGCCTGAGCTGCAGCCAACCCGGCCCTCGAGAGCTCCGCCCCCTCCCTCCCACTGACTCTGACAGGATCTCTACACAGCAGCCCAGGCCACAGCCCACAGGGTAGTGCATGCTCTCACCTCTCCATTCTCTGATCAAAATATAAAGTTTCCTTTGCTTGTGAACCAAACTCAGTCTCGATCTGTTGGCCCCAATGACACTGCGCAGGGGGACACTTGTTGGGGTCCACTCTGGAGGATCAGTAACAGAAATTGAGACTATTGTAACCTCAATGAACAGATGTGTGAGCCAAACTGTAGTTAACATAGAACAGTGTATAAGGCTCGGGTAAAATAAGATGTTTCTAACGCTTCCATTGGATATTTCCATCACTTTATTATAAGCAAGTTCAGTGAAAAGGTTTGTCTTATTTGTCAGGTCAATATTAGAGAAACGAAGTGATTTCTTTCCAAGGATGTACATCTAATAATCTTGGTTAAAGCTTCAATCTTGTTTTAAATGCTTTTCCATTGAAAATGATACCTCTCTTTCAGCTCCCCCGTTTCTGAGAAGTATAAAATCTTATAATTTATTATTACCAAAGCGGAAAGGTGGGAGGAGGGATAAATTAACAGTTTGGGATTAACACATACACACTGCTATGTATAAAATAGATCATCAACAAGGAACTACTGTATAGCACAGGGAACTACACTCAACATTTTGCAATAACCTATAAGGGGAAATAATCTGAAAAAGAATAGATATTTTTATTGACATCATCTATCAATGACAGTTAAAGTGTAACCTAAGGGAAGCTGGTGGTGAGTGCTTCTGACCCTGAAGACTTCAATCATCTAAAGTTTGGACTCTGCCTACTTCCCAAGGCCCTTAATGAACATATGTGTAGCCGTAGCTTAAAAAATTCCCCAGTTTGGGTTTCGGGGAGACACTGATTTTGAAAAAGCCCTGGTGTTCTCCTTACATGAATGGGACTCTTCCTACTGCTAAAACATGTCTGTCACACCCAGAGGATGGTATACCGTCTGATCGGGAAGAGTTTGGAAAAGGCATCTCATCTCCTCATCTCCTGGTGCTCGGGTTCACCCATCCAGCGTCTTTACTAACAGTCTCCCCACTTGGAGATGACAGCACTGTCAACATCCTGTTGCGTACAGTTTGGAATTTGTCCAGAGGATGAAGCGGAAGGATGAGGAACAATGAGAGACAAGTCCTAGGTGTTCAGACAGGCACATGTCACTCTAATTTCCAATCAGGAAGACGAATTGACCAAAGGCTAGGGTTGCCCATGGAAACAGTATAGGGCTTGAGGAAATCCCGCTGCTTTGTGGCCAGTTCCCATAAACACAAGTTGAACAATGGAACTCAAGGACAGTAAAATTCACGAAACTGCAGAGTTGAAAATATCCATCACTGAAAAATGTCTTGAGGAAAGTCAGAGAAAAGGACTTGTAAGCAAGGGAGAATGGCAGGAAAGGGATTTGAGGAGGTAGAAAGGACTCGCCATTAAGCACAAGAAAAGGAGCTGAACATTGCCAACATTGCAGTTGGCCAAAAAGGGTGTATGCGATTTTTTCTGTATATATTCAAGAAAAGGGCATACACTTTTTTAGCCAACCAAACAGGTGGGCACTGGAAGTCAATACTACAAGAGATATCACTTCGCATCAGTCAGAAGAGCCATCCTCATAAAGCGTAAACAACAGAAATGCAGGACAGGGCAAGGAGAAGAGGGAGCCCTGTGAGACTTATAGTGGAAATGTATATTGCCAACGGCCATTCTGGAGAAGTGTATTGTGTTTACTAAAGCATCTAAAAAATGAGCTACAGAGCATAGGGCACTTGCACTCATGGGCGTATATCTTGGGAAAAACAAAAATCGAGAGGACACAGGCACCCCAATGTTTACCCCCTCTCTGTTTAAAAGATCCTCGACTAGGATATAACTTAAATGTCTCTGGAGAGAAAAAATGGATAGAGATGTGGTACTTAGGTAGAGTGGAATATTATTCAGCCTGGAAATCAATGAAATATGGCCAGTTGTAACAACTCCGGAGGAGTTACGTATGATCATTCTAAGTGACATAATTCAAAAAGAAAAAGACACATATCATAAGATATCACTTAAAGGTGGAATCCAAAATGGCTACACATGAAATAAATTACAAAACAAAAACATAGTCAAATATGTAGAAAACACGCATAAGGCTGCTAAACGGGAAAGGTGGGGAGGGGTGAGGCATCATCCAGGAGGTTGAAATTAGCAAAGATACCATTCCAAATACCAAACTGATAATCAACAAGGCCTACACGGTAGCTAAAAGAACTGCACTCAGCACACTCAAGTCACCGGAAAAGAATATATACGACTGGTAAGAATCTGAAAAAGAATTTACTGATGTCTCTCTGTACGTGAATCAAGTGGATGTACAGCAGCAAGAAACAGAGCTTTGAAAATCAGCTGTAACCAATATAGTAATAAATTGAAAAAAATAAACGACAGAGAGACAGAGAAAACCTCTTACAACTTTTCCTCAGGGGCGGTGATGCAACATGGATTGAACACATCTAGACCCACAGCAGGATGAGACATAAGGCTGGAAACTGTTTGCACTAAGAGAAATGTGAGGTTGGGTGAGGAAATGCACACCCTTTAAAGTAATACTACCTGGTACCCATTCAATGGGTCCCAAATCTGCAGGTTCAAGGGATCTTCCTACAGCTAAAACATGCATGGAAAACCCAGAGGACTGTACACCATGTGATCGGGAGATGTGTCTAAAATGCAGCTCATTTATCCTCTCCTGGTGCTCCTGTTCACCATTCCAGCCACGTTACTTAGAATCTCCCCACTTGGAGAATCAGCACATTTCAACTTCTGTTTCAAACATTTTGCAAATTGTGAGGAGGATGAACGGGAAGAGGGGGAACCAATGAGAGAATAGTTGTAGGGGTTTGGACGGGCACATATCACTCTAATTTCCCATTAAGAATAAGAATTGAAAAAAGGCTCAGCCCGCCTCGCCCGAGCCAAAATAGGGCCTGAAGCAATCCTGCGGGTTTGAGGCCAGCTCACAAAAGAGCAACTTAAGAAATGGAGCTCAGGGTCACTGCAATTCACAAACCTGCAGAGTTATAAATGAAAACTAACGTCCAAAAATATGTTGAGGTAAGGCAAAGAAGAGGATCTGAATGCAAGACAGAATTGCAAGAAACAGATTTCAAGAGATAGATTGGACTCGTCTTTAAAGCACATGAAAAGCGGCAGAATTTCGACAATGATGCAGTTGGCCCAAAAGGGCATATGCGTTTTTTCCTGATTATATCCAGGAAAAAACGCATACACACTTTATGGGCAATGAAGCAAGCAAGCAATGCAAATGTGCACAACAAAGAAGTCTCATTTCCCACCAGTCAAAAGGGCCATCCTAAACAATTGTAAAAACCAGAAATGCAGGACAGGCCATGGAGAACAGGGAGCCTTTATACGCTGATGGGCAGTGTGTGAACTGCCGAGAGCCACTCTGGAGAAGTGTATGGTGGTTCCTAAATCATCTAAAAAACAGAGCTACAGAGCATAGGACACTTCCAATCATGGGAGTATATCTAGGGAAGTCTAAAAATCAACAAGACACAAGCACACCACAGTTTAGGGCTACTCTGTTTACAAGAACCTCAACTTCAGTACACCTTAAATATCCCAGGAAAGAGAACAATGGATAAAGAAGATGTGGTACTTATGTACAATGGAATATCTCTTCACCATGAAATCAATGTAATAAGGCTAGTAGAAGGATAAAGAGTGGATTTAGGTCCGATAATACTACTTGAAATAAGTCAAACAGAAAAAGAAAGATATCATAAGATATCACTTATAGAGGGAGGGTAAATATGGCTGCACAAGAAATGAATTACAGAACAGAACAGTGTCTCACATTTAGAAAACACACTTATTTCAGCTTAAGGGGAAAGGAGAGGTGGGGTGATGCATAAAACCAGAGTTTGAAATTAGCACAGATACCGTTCAATAAACCAAATAGATATTAGACAAGATCTACACCTTGCTCAATGAACTGGCCTCAACACACCCTATACACCGCAGAGAAATATATCTGAGTAATAAGAATCTTAAAACCCATGTATTGATATATCTCCATAAGGGAATCAAGTGTGTGCAGAGCAGCACAAACACAGCAGTGAAAGTGAGCTAAACCCCATTATAGAAATAAATTTTAAAAACAAAACGCAGAAACAATGAAAGAGAGAAAAATTCTTACAAAATTCGCTCAGGGGCTGTGATGCAACCTGGATTGACCACATATAAACCCACAGCTGGATAAGACATAAGGCTGGACACTTGGGGCTGAGAGGATTGGTGAGCTTTGGTGAGCAACTGCCAAAAGTTTAATGCAATACTTCATGCTACTCATTCCAAGGGTCCCAACACTCCAGGTTGAAGGGAATCTTCCTACAGCTAAACCATGCTTGGGAAACCCAGCGAGTGGTATACCATATGATCGGGAAAGGTTTCTAAAACGCACCTCATTTTTCCTCTCCTGGGGCTCCGGATCGACATTCCAGCCGCTTTACTAAAAATATCCCCACATGGAGAGTCAATGCCTTTAAGTTCTGGTATCGCACAGTCTGCAGTTAGTGCGGAGGATGAATGGGAATAGGGGGAACCAGTAAGAAACTAGCTGTAGCAGTTTCAATGGGCACATGTCACTCTAATTTCATATCAGTGAGAAAAATAAACCAAAGGCACAGTAAGGTGTCCCAGAAGAACAATAGGGCCTGAAGGAATTCTGTGGTTATGAGGCAAGATCACAAAAATAAGAGCTGTAAAATGGAGCTAAGGGCCACTGCAATTCAAAATCTGCAGAGTTATAAAGGCCAACTATTTTCAAAAAGTATATTGAGGTAAGGCTATGAAGAGGCACTGAAAGCAAGGCAGAATTGCAGGAAACCGATTTCAGGAGGTAGACTGGAATTGCATTTAAAGCACAGGAAAAGAGGCAGAACATCAACAATGATGCACTTGGTCAAAAAGGGCATATGCGTTTTTTCCTCAATATATTCAGCAAAAAACACATACGCACTTTTGGGCCAACCAAGCAAGCTTGCAAAGGAAATCTGCACTACAATGAAGTCTCACTTCCCCCGGGTCAAAAGGGCCATCTGAAAAATGTGTAAAATCCAGAAAGGCAGGACAGGCCTTGGAGAACTGGGAGCCTTGTTATGCTGATGGGCGGGATGTAAATTGCCAACAGCCACTCCGGAGAGGTGTATGGTATTTCCTGAAACATCTAAAAAACAAAGCAACAGAGCCTAGGGCACTTCCACTTATGGTCCTATAGCTTAGGGAAATTAAAATCAAAAAGACACAGCCACCCCAAAGTTTGGGACAGCTCTGTTTACAAGAACCTCGTTTACGGTACAAGTTCAATATCGCAGAAAGTGAAAAATGGATAAAGAAGTTGTGGTACTTACGTACAATGCAATATCACTCAGCAATGAAATCTATGTCATCAGGCCCGTAGCAGCATAATGAGTGGATTCAGGTACGATGATTCTAAGTGAAATTAGTCACACAGAAAAAGAAACATCATAAGATATCACTAATACATGGAATGTAAACTTGGCTACACAGGAACTGGATTACAAAACAGAACAGGGTCTCAAATTTAGAAAACCAACATATGCTTGCTTAAGGAGAAAGTTGAGTTGGGGTGCTGCATAAAACCAGAGATTGAAATGAGCACAGATAAAGTTCCTTAAGCCAAATATGGAATAGACAAGAACTACTCCTTGCTCAACGAAATGGACTCAACACCCCATATTAAACGCCTAAGAATGTACCTGACTAGTAAGTATCTTAAAACCTATGGATTGCTATGTCTCTGAAAAAAAATCAAGCGTGTGTACAAGGGCATAAACGCAGCAGTGATAGGATTGGAGAGGTTCGGTGAGCAAATGAAGACCCTTTGAAGTCATATTGCATGGTACCCATTCCACGGGTCTCAACTCTCCAGGTTTAAGGGATTCTTCCTTCAGCTAAAACATGCACGTGGAACCCAGAGTATGATCAACCGTGTGATCGGGAGACGTGTTCCAATATGTCTCAGTTCTCGTCCCCTGGTACTCGGGTGCAACATTCCAGACGCTTTACTAACACTCTCCCGACTTGGAGAGTCACTGCCTTTAACCTCCTGTTTGGCCCAGTTTGCAATTTCTGCGGAAGATGAACAGGAATAGGGAGAACCAATGAGAGACTAGCTGGAGGTGTCTGGACGGGCAAATATAACTCTCATTTCCCACCAGGAAGAGGAATTAACCAAAGGCTCAGCGTGCCGTGCCGGAACCAGATTAGGGCCTGAAGCAATCCTGCGGTGTTGCGGCCAGCTCACAAGAAAGCGAGTTGAAGAAAGGAGCTCAGGGACACTGTAATTCACAAACCTGCAGAGTTATAAATGACAGCTATCGTCCAAAAATATACTGAAGTAAGGCTGCCAAGAGGACTTGAAAGCGGGGCAGAATTGCAGGAAACCGATTTCAGGAGGTAGACTGGAATTGCATTTAAAGCATAGGAAAAGAGGCAGAACGTCCACAATGATGCACTTGGCCAAAAAGGGCGTATGCGTTTTTTCCTAAATATATTCAGGAAAAAACGCATACGCCCTTTTTGGCCAACCAAGCAAGCTTGCAAAGGAAATCTGCACTACAATGAAGTCTCACTTCCCTCCCGGTCAAAAGGGCCATCTGAAAAAAGTGTAAAATCCAGAAAGGCAGGACAGGCCATGGAGAACTGGGAGCCTTGTTATGCTGATGGGCGGGATGTAAATTGCCAACAGCCACTTGGGAGAAGTGTATGGTGTTTCCTGAAACATCTAAAAAACAAAGCCACAGAGCCTAGGGCACTTCCACTTATGGTCCTATAGCTTAGGGAAATTAAAATCAAAAAGACACAGCCACCCCAAAGTTTGGGACGGCTCTGTTTACAAGAACCTCGTTTACGGTACAAGTTCAATATCGCAGAAAGTGAAAAATGGATAAAGAAGTTGTGGTACTTACGTACAATGCAATATCACTCAGCAATGAAATCTATGTCATCAGGCCCGTAGCAGCATAATGAGTGGATTCAGGTATGATGATTCTAACTGAAATAAGTCACACAGAAAAAGAAATATCATAAGATATCACTAATACATGGAATGTAAACTTGGCTATACAGGAACTGGATTACAAAACAGAACAGGGTCTCAAATTTAGAAAACCTACTTATGCTTGCTTAAGGGGAAAGGTGAGTTGGGGTGCTGCATAAAACCAGAGATTGAAATGAGCACAGATAAAGTTCCTTAAGCCAAATATGGAATAGACAAGAACTACTCCTTGCTCAACGAAATGGACTCAACACCCCATATTAAACGCCTAAGAATGTACCTGACTAGTAAGTATCTTAAAACCTATGGATTGCTATGTCTCTGAAAGAAAATCAAGCGTGTGTACAGGAGCATAAAAGCAGCAGTGATAGGATTGGAGAGGTTCGGTGAGCAAATGAAGACCCTTTGAAGTCATATTGCATGGTACCCATTCCACGGGTCTCAACTCTCCAGGTTTAAGGGATTCTTCCTTCAGCTAAAACATGCACGTGGAACCCAGAGTATGATCAACCGTGTGATCGGGAGACGTGTTCCAATATGTCTCAGTTCTCGTCCCCTGGTACTCAGGTGCAACATTCCAGACGCTTTAATAACACTCTCCCGACTTGGAGAGTGAGTGCCTTTAACCACCTGTTTGGCCCAGTTTGCAATTTCTGCGGAAGATGAACAGGAATAGGGAGAACCAATGAGAGACTAGGTGGAGGTGTCTGGACGGGCAAATTTAACTCTCATTTCCCACCAGGAAGAGGAATTAACCAAAGGCTCAGCGTGCCGTGCCGGAACGAGATTAGGGCCTGAAGCAATCCTGCGGTGTTGCGGCCAGCTCACAAGAAAGCGAGTTGAAGAAAGGAGCTCAGGGGCACTGTAATTCACAAACCTGCAGAGTTATAAATGACAGCTATCGTCCAAAAATATACTGAAGTAAGGCTGCCAAGAGGACTTGAAAGCGGGGCAGAATTGCAGGAAACCGATTTCAGGAGGTAGACTGGAATTGCATTTAAAGCATAGGAAAAGAGGCAGGACGTCCACAATGATGCACTTGGCCAAAAAGGACGTATGCGTTTTTTCCTGAATATATTCAGGAAAAAACGCATACGCCCTTTTTGGCCAACCAAGCAAGCTTGCAAAGGAAATCTGCACTACAATGAAGTCTCACTTCCCCCCGGTCAAAAGGGACACCTGAAAAAAGTGTAAAATCCAGAAAGGCAGGACAGGCCATGGAGAACTGGGAGCCTTGTTATGCTGATGGGCGGGATGTAAATTGCCAACAGCCACTCCAGAGAAGTGTATGGTGATTCCTGAAACATCTAAAAAACAAAGCAACAGAGCCTAGGGCACTTCCACTTATGGTCCTATAGTTTAGGGAAATTAAAATCAAAAAGACACAGCCACCCCAAAGTTTGGGACGGCTCTGTTTACAAGAACTTCATTTACGGTACAAGTTCAATATCACAGAAAGTGAAAAATGGATAAAGAAGTTGTGGTACTTACGTACAATTCAATATCACTCAGCAATGAAATCTATGTCATCAGGCCCGTAGCAGCATAATGAGTGGATTCAGGTATGATGATTCTAACTGAAATAAGTCACACAGAAAAAGAAACATCATAAGATATCACTAATACACGGAATGTAAACTTGGCTACACAGGAACTGGATTACAAAACAGAACAGGGTCTCAAATTTAGAAAACCTACTTATGCTTGCTTAAGGAGAAAGGTGAGTTGGGGTGCTGCATAAAACCTGAGATTGAAATGAGCACAGATAAAGTTCCTTAAGCCAAATAAGGAATAGACAAGAGCTACTCCTTGCTCAACGAAATGGACTCAAAAGCCCATATTAAACGCCTAAGAATGTACCTGACTAGTAAGTATCTTAAAACCTATGGATTGCTATGTCTCTGAAAGAAAATCAAGCGTGTGTACAGGGGCATAAACGCAGCAGTGATAGGATTGGAGAGGTTCGGTGAGCAAATGAAGACCCTTTGAAGTCATATTGCATGGTACCCATTCCACGGGTCTCAACTCTCCAGGTTTAAGGGATTCTTCCTTCAGCTAAAACATGCACGTGGAACCCAGAGTATGATCAACCGTGTGATCGGGAGACGTGTTCCAATATGTCTCAGTTCTCGTCCCCTGGTACTCGGGTGCAACATTCCAGACGCTTTAATAACACTCTCCCGACTTGGAGAGTCAGTGCCTTTAACCACCTGTTTGGCCCAGTTTGAAATTTCTGCGGAAGATGAACAGGAATAGGGAGAACCAAAGAGAGACTAGCTGGAGGTGTCTGGACGCGCAAAATTTAACTCTCATATCCCACCAGGAAGAGGAATTAACCAAAGGCTCAGCGTGCCGTGCCGGAACCAGATTAGGGCCTGAAGCAATGCTGCGGTGTTCCGGCCAGCTCCCATGAAAGCGAGTTGATAAAAGGAGCTCAGGGGCACTGTAATTCACAAACCTGCAGAGTTATAAATGACAGCTATCGTCCAAAAATATACTGAAGTAAGGCTGCCAAGAGGACTTGAAAGCGGGGCAGAATTGCAGGAAACCGATTTCAGCAGGTAGACCGGAATTGCATTTAAAGCATAGGAAAAGAGGCAGAACGTCCACAATGATGCACTTGGCCAAAAAGGGCGTATGCGTTTTTTCCTGAATATATTCAGGAAAAAACGCATACGCACTTTTTGGCCAACCAAGCAAGCTTGCAAAGGAAATCTGCACTACAATGAAGTCTCACTTCACCCTGGTCAAAAGGGCCATCTGAAAAAAGTGTAAAATCCAGAAAGGCAGGACAGGCCATGGAGAACTGGGAGCCTTGTTATGCTGATGGGTGGGATGTAAATTGCCAAGAGCCACTCCGGAGAGGTGTATGGTGTTTCCTGAAACATCTAAAGAACAAAGCAACAGAGCCTAGGGCAATTCCACTTATGGTCCTATAGCTTAGGGAAATTAAAATCAAAAAGACACAGCCACCCCAAAGTTTGGGACGGCTCTGTTTACAAGAAGGTTGTTTACGGTACAAGTTCAATATCACAGAAAGTGAAAAATGGATAAAGAAGTTGTGGTACTTACGTACAATGCAATATCACTCAGCAATGAAATCTATGTCATCAGGCCCATAGCAGCATAATAAGTGGATTCAGGTATGATGATTCTAACCGAAATAAGTCACACAGAAAAAGAAACATCATAAGATATCACTAATACACGGAATGTAAACTTGGCTACACAGGAACTGGATTACAAAACAGAACAGGGTCTCAAATTTAGAAAACCAACTTATGCTTGCTTAAGGGGAAAGGTGAGTTGGGGTGCTACATAAAACAAGAGATTGAAATGAGCACAGATAAAGTTCCTTAAGCCAAATATGGAATAGACAAGAACTACTCCTTGCTCAACGAAATGGACTCAACACCCCATATTAAACGCCTAAGAATGTACCTGACTTGTAAGTATCTTAAAACCTATGGATTGCTATGTCTCTGAAAGAAAATCAAGCGTGTTTACAGGGGCATAAACGCAGCAGTGATAGGATTGGAGAGGTTCGGTGAGCAAATGAAGACCCTTTGAAGTCATATTGCATGGTACCCATTCCACGGGTCTCAACTCTCCAGGTTTAAGGGATTCTTCCTTCAGCTAAAACATGCACGTGGAACCCAGAGTATGATCAACCGTGTGATCGGGAGACGTGTTCCAATATGTCTCAGTTCTCGTCCCCTGGTACTCGGGTGCAACATTCCAGACGCTTTACTAACACTCTCCCGACTTGGAGAGTCAGTGCCTTTAACCTCCTGTTTGGCCCAGTTTGCAATTTCTCCAGAAGATGAACAGGAATAGGGAGAACCAATGAGAGACTAGCTGAGGTGTCTGGACGGGCAAATTTAACTCTCATTTCCCACCAGGAAGAGGAATTAACCAAAGGCTCAGCGTGCCTTGCCGGAACCAGATTAGGGCCTGAAGCAATCCTGCGGTTTTGCGGCCAGCTCACAAGAAAGCGAGTTGATGAAAGGAGCTCAGGGGCACTGTAATTCACAAACCTGCAGAGTTATAAATGACAGCTATCGTCCAAAAATATACTGAAGTAAGGCTGCCAAGAGGACTTGAAAGCGGGGCAGAATTGCAGGAAACCGATTTCAGGAGGTAGACTGGAATTGCATTTAAAGCATAGGAAAAGAGGCAGAACGTCCACAATGATGCACTTGGCCAAAAAGGGCGTATGCGTTTTTTCCTGAATATATTCAGGAAAAAACGCATACGCCCTTTTTGGTCAACCAAGCAAGCTTGCAAAGGAAATCTGCACTACAATGAAGTCTCACTTCCCCCGGTCAAAAGGGCCACCTGAAAAAAGTGTAAAATCCAGAAAGGCAGGACAGGCCATGGAGAACTGGGAGCCTTGTTATGCTGATGGGCGGGATGTAAATTGCCAAGAGCCACTCGGGAGAGGTGTATGGTGTTTCCTGAAACATCTAAAGAACAAAGCAACAGAGTCTAGGGCACTTCCACTTATGGTCCTATAGCTTAGGGAAATTAAAATCAAAAACACACAGCCACCCCAAAGTTTGGGATGGCTCTGTTTACAAGAACCTCGTTTACGGTACAAGTTCAATATCACAGAAAGTGAAAAATGGATAAAGAAGTTGTGGTACTTACGTACAATGCAATATCACTCAGCAATGAAATCTATGTCATCAGGCCCGTAGCAGCATAATGAGTGGATTCAGGTATGATGATTCTAACTGAAATAAGTCACACAGAAAAAGAAATATCATAAGATATCACTAATACATGGAATGTAAACTTGGCTACACAGGAACTGGATTACAAAACAGAACAGGGTCTCAAATTTAGAAAACCAACATATGCTTGCTTAAGGAGAAAGTTGAGTTGGGGTGCTGCATAAAACCAGAGATTGAAATGAGCACAGATAAAGTTCCTTAAGCCAAATATGGAATAGACAAGAACTACTCCTTGCTCAACGAAATGGACTCAACACCGCATATTAAACGCCTAAGAATGTACCTGACTAGTAAGTATCTTAAAACCTATGGATTGCTATGTCTCTGAAAGAAAATCAAGCGTGTGTACAGGGGCATAAACGCAGCAGTGATAGGATTGGAGAGGTTCGGTGAGCAAATGAAGACCCTTTGAAGTCATATTGCATGGTACCCATTCCACGGGTCTCAACTGTCCAGGTTTAAGGGATTCTTCCTTCAGCTAAAACATGCACGTGGAACCCAGAGTATGATCAACCGTGTGATCGGGAGACGTGTTCCAATATGTCTCAGTTCTCGTCCCCTGGTACTCGGGTGCAACATTCCAGACGCTTTACTAACACTCTCCCGACTTGGAGAGTCAGTGCCTTTAACCTCCTGTTTGGCCCAGTTTGCAATTTCTGCGGAAGATGAACAGGAATAGGGAGAACCAATGAGAGACTAGCTGGAGGTGTCTGGACGGGCAAATTTAACTCTCATTTCCCACCAGGAAGAGGAATTAACCAAAGGCTCAGCGTGCCGTGCCGGAACCAGATTAGGGCCTGAAGCAATGGTGCGGTGTTCCGGCCAGCTCCCATGAAAGCGAGTTGAAAAAAGGAGCTCAGGGGCACTGTAATTCACAAACCTGCAGAGTTATAAATGACAGCTATCGTCCAAAAATATACTGAAGTAAGGCTGCCAAGAGGACTTGAAAGCGGGGCAGAATTGCAGGAAACCGATTTCAGCAGGTAGACCGGAATTGCATTTAAAGCATAGGAAAAGAGGCAGAACGTCCACAATGATGCACTTGGCCAAAAAGGGCGTATGCGTTTTTTCCTGAATATATTCAGGAAAAAACGCATACGCCCTTTTTGGCCAACCAAGCAAGCTTGCAAAGGAAATCTGCACTACAATGAAGTCTCACTTCCCCCCGGTCAAAAGGGCCATCTGAAAAAAGTGTAAAATCCAGAAAGGCAGGACAGGCCATGGAGAACTGGGAACCTTGTTATGCTGATGGGCGGGATGTAAATTGCCAACAGCCACTTGGGAGAAGTGTATGGTGTTTCCTGAACCATCTAAAAAACAAAGCCACAGAGCCTAGGGCACATCCACTTATGGTCCTATAGCTTAGGGAAATTAAAATCAAAAAGACACAGCCACCCCAAAATTTGGGACGGCTCTGTTTACAAGAACCCCGTTTATGGTACAAGTTCAATATCGCAGAAATTGAAAAATGAATAAAGAAGTTGTGGTACTTACGTACAATGCAATATCACTCAGCAATAAAATCTATGTTATCAGGCCCGTAGAAGCATAATGAGTGGATTCAGGTATGATGATTCTAAGTGAAATAAGTCACACAGAAAAAGAAACATCATAAGATATCACTAATACACGGAATGTAAACTTGGCTACACAGGAACTGGATTACAAAACACAACAGGGTCTCAAATGTAGAAAACCAACTTATGCTTGCTTAAGGGGGAAGGTGAGTTGGGGTGCTGCATAAACCAGAGATTGAAATGAGCACAGATAAAGTTCCTTAAGCCAAACATGTAATAGACAAGAACTACTCCTTGCTCAACGAAATGGACTCAACACCCCATATTAAACGCCTAAGAATGTACCTGACTAGTAAGTATCTTAAAACCTATGGATTGCTTTGTCTCTGAAAGAAAATCAAGCGTGTGTACAGGGGCATAAACGCAGCAGAGATACGATTGGAGAGGTTCGGTGATCAAATGAAGACCCTTTGAAGTCATATTGCATGGTACCCATTCCATGGGTCTCAACTCTCCAGGTTTAAGGGATTCTTCCTTCAGCTAAAACATGCACGTGGAACCCAGAGTATGATCAACCATGTGATCGGGAGACGTGTTCCAATATGTCTCAGTTCTCGTCCCCTGGTACTCGGGTGCAACATTCCAGACGCTTTACTAACACTCTCCCGACTTGGAGAGTCACTGCCTTTAACCTCCTGTTTGGCCCAGTTTGCAATTTCTGCGGAAGATGAACAGGAATAGGGAGAACCAATGAGAGACTAGCTGGAGGTGTCTGGACGGGCAAATTTAACTCTCATTTCCCACCAGGAAGAGGAATTAACCAAAGGCTCAGCGTGCCGTGCCGGAACCAGATTAGGGCCTGAAGCAATGCTGCGGTGTTCCGGCCAGCTCCCATGAAAGCGAGTTGAAAAAAGGAGCTCAGGGGCACTGTAATTCACAAACCTGCAGAGTTATAAATGACAGCTATCGTCCAAAAATATACTGAAGTAAGGCTGCCAAGAGGACTTGAAAGCGGGGCAGAATTGCAGGAAACCGATTTCAGCAGGTAGACCGGAATTGCATTTAAAGCATAGGAAAAGAGGCAGAACGTCCACAATGATGCACTTGGCCAAAAAGGGCGTATGCGTTTTTTCCTGAATATATTCAGGAAAAAACGCATACGCCCTTTTTGGCCAACCAAGCAAGCTTGCAAAGGAAATCTGCACTACAATGAAGTCTCACTTACCCCCGGTCAAAAGGGCCATCTGAAAAAAGTGTAAAATCCAGAAAGGCAGGACAGGCCATGGAGAACTGGGAGCCTTGTTATGCTGATGGGCGGGATGTAAATTGCCAACAGCCACTCGGGAGAGGTGTATGGTGTTTCCTGAAACATCTAAAAAACATAGCAGCGGAGCCTAGGGCACTTCCACTTATGGTCCTATAGCTTAGGGAAATTAAAATCAAAAAGACACAGCCACCCCAAAGTTTGGGACGGCTCTGTTTACAAGAACTTCATTTACGGTACAAGTTCAATATCACAGAAAGTGAAAAATGGATAAAGAAGTTGTGGTACTTACGTACAATTCAATATCACTCAGCAATGAAATCTATGTCATCAGGCCCGTAGCAGCATAATGAGTGGATTCAGGTATGATGATTCTAACTGAAATAAGTCACACAGAAAAAGAAACATCATAAGATATCACTAATACACGGAATGTAAACTTGGCTACACAGGAACTGGATTACAAAACAGAACAGGGTCTCAAATTTAGAAAACCTACTTATGCTTGCTTAAGGGGAAAGGTGAGTTGGGGTGCTGCATAAAACCTGAGATTGAAATGAGCACAGATAAAGTTCCTTAAGCCAAATAAGGAATAGACAAGAGCTACTCCTTGCTCAACGAAATGGACTCAACACCCCATATTAAACGCCTAAGAATGTACCTGACTAGTAAGTATCTTAAAACCTATGGATTGCTATGTCTCTGAAAGAAAATCAAGCGTGTGTACAGGGGCATAAACGCAGCAGTGATAGGATTGGAGAGGTTCGGTGAGCAAATGAAGACCCTTTGAAGTCATATTGCATGGTACCCATTCCACGGGTCTCAACTCTCCAGGTTTAAGGGATTCTTCCTTCAGCTAAAACATGCACGTGGAACCCAGAGTATGATCAACCGTGTGATCGGGAGACGTGTTCCAATATGTCTCAGTTCTCGTCCCCTGGTACTCGGGTGCAACATTCCAGACGCTTTAATAACACTCTCCCGACTTGGAGAGTGAGTGCCTTTAACCACCTGTTTGGCCCAGTTTGCAATTTCTGCGGAAGATGAACAGGAATAGGGAGAACCAATGAGAGACTAGGTGGAGGTGTCTGGACGGGCAAATTTAACTCTCATTTCCCACCAGGAAGAGGAATTAACCAAAGGCTCAGCGTGCCGTGCCGGAACCAGATTAGGGCCTGAAGCAATCCTGCGGTGTTGCGGCCAGCTCACAAGAAAGCGAGTTGAAGAAAGGAGCTCAGGGGCACTGTAATTCACAAACCTGCAGAGTTATAAATGACAGCTATCGTCCAAAAATATACTGAAGTAAGGCTGCCAAGAGGACTTGAAAGCGGGGCAGAATTGCACGAAACCGATTTCAGGAGGTAGACTGGAATTGCATTTAAAGCATAGGAAAAGAGGCAGAACGTCCACAATGATGCACTTGGCCAAAAAGGACGTATGCGTATATTCAGGAAAAAACGCATACGCCCTTTTTGGCCAACCAAGCAAGCTTGCAAAGGAAATCTGCACTACAATGAAGTCTCACTTCCCCCGGGTCAAAAGGGCCACCTGAAAAAAGTGTAAAATCCAGAAAGGCAGGACAGGCCATGGAGAACTGGGAGCCTTGTTATGCTGATGGGCGGGATGTAAATTGCCAACAGCCACTCCAGAGAAGTGTATGGTGATTCCTGAAACATCTAAAAAACAAAGCAACAGAGCCTAGGGCACTTCCACTTATGGTCCTATAGTTTAGGGAAATTAAAATCAAAAAGACACAGCCACCCCAAAGTTTGGGACGGCTCTGTTTACAAGAACTTCATTTACGGTACAAGTTCAATATCACAGAAAGTGAAAAATGGATAAAGAAGTTGTGGTACTTACGTACAATTCAATATCACTCAGCAATGAAATCTATGTCATCAGGCCCGTAGCAGCATAATGAGTGGATTCAGGTATGATGATTCTAACTGAAATAAGTCACACAGAAAAAGAAACATCATAAGATATCACTAATACACGGAATGTAAACTTGGCTACACAGGAACTGGATTACAAAACAGAACAGGGTCTCAAATTTAGAAAACCTACTTATGCTTGCTTAAGGGGAAAGGTGAGTTGGGGTGCTGCATAAAACCTGAGATTGAAATGAGCACAGATAAAGTTCCTTAAGCCAAATAAGGAATAGACAAGAGCTACTCCTTGCTCAACGAAATGGACTCAACACCCCATATTAAACGCCTAAGTATGTACCTGACTAGTAAGTATCTTAAAACCTATGGATTGCTATGTCTCTGAAAGAAAATCAAGCGTGTGTACAGGGGCATAAACGCAGCAGTGATAGGATTGGAGAGGTTCGGTGAGCAAATGAAGACCCTTTGAAGTCATATTGCATGGTACCCATTCCACGGGTCTCAACTCTCCAGGTTTAAGGGATTCTTCCTTCAGCTAAAACATGCACGTGGAACCCAGAGTATGATCAACCGTGTGATCGGGAGACGTGTTCCAATATGTCTCAGTTCTCGTCCCCTGGTACACGGGTGCAACATTCCAGACGCTTTAATAACACTCTCCCGACTTGGAGAGTCAGTGCCTTTAACCACCTGTTTGGCCCAGTTTGAAATTTCTGCGGAAGATGAACAGGAATAGGGAGAACCAAAGAGAGACTAGCTGGAGGTGTCTGGACGCGCAAAATTTAACTCTCATATCCCACCAGGAAGAGGAATTAACCAAAGGCTCAGCGTGCCGTGCCGGAACCAGATTAGGGCCTGAAGCAATGCTGCGGTGTTCCGGCCAGCTCCCATGAAAGCGAGTTGAAAAAAGGAGCTCAGGGGCACTGTAATTCACAAACCTGCAGAGTTATAAATGACAGCTATCGTCCAAAAATATACTGAAGTAAGGCTGCCAAGAGGACTTGAAAGCGGGGCAGAATTGCAGGAAACCGATTTCAGCAGGTAGACCGGAATTGCATTTAAAGCATAGGAAAAGAGGCAGAACGTCCACAATGATGCACTTGGCCAAAAAGGGCGTATGCGTTTTTTCCTGAATATATTCAGGAAAAAACGCATACGCCCTTTTTGGCCAACCAAGCAAGCTTGCAAAGGAAATCTGCACTACAATGAAGTCTCACTTCCCCCTGGTCAAAAGGGCCATCTGAAAAAAGTGTAAAATCCAGAAAGGCAGGACAGGCCATGGAGAACTGGGAGCCTTGTTATGCTGATGGGTGGGATGTAAATTGCCAAGAGCCACTCCGGAGAGGTGTATGGTGTTTCCTGAAACATCTAAAGAACAAAGCAACAGAGCCTAGGGCAATTCCACTTATGGTCCTATAGCTTAGGGAAATTAAAATCAAAAAGACACAGCCACCCCAAAGTTTGGGACGGCTCTGTTTACAAGAAGGTTGTTTACGGTACAAGTTCAATATCACAGAAAGTGAAAAATGGATAAAGAAGTTGTGGTACTTACGTACAATGCAATATCACTCAGCAATGAAATCTATGTCATCAGGCCCATAGCAGCATAATAAGTGGATTCAGGTATGATGATTCTAACCGAAATAAGTCACACAGAAAAAGAAACATCATAAGATATCACTAATACACGGAATGTAAACTTGGCTACACAGGAACTGGATTACAAAACAGAACAGGGTCTCAAATTTAGAAAACCAACTTATGCTTGCTTAAGGGGAAAGGTGAGTTGGGGTGCTGCATAAAACAAGAGATTGAAATGAGCACAGATAAAGTTCCTTAAGCCAAATATGGAATAGACAAGAACTACTCCTTGCTCAACGAAATGGACTCAACACCCCATATTAAACGCCTAAGAATGTACCTGACTAGTAAGTATCTTAAAACCTATGGATTGCTATGTCTCTGAAAGAAAATCAAGCGTGTGTACAGGGGCATAAACGCAGCAGTGATAGGATTGGAGAGGTTCGGTGAGCAAATGAAGACCCTTTGAAGTCATATTGCATGGTACCCATTCCACGGGTCTCAACTCTCCAGGTTTAAGGGATTCTTCCTTCAGCTAAAACATGCACGTGGAACCCAGAGTATGATCAACCGTGTGATCGGGAGACGTGTTCCAATATGTCTCAGTTCTCGTCCCCTGGTACTCGGGTGCAACATTCCAGACGCTTTACTAACACTCTCCCGACTTGGAGAGTCAGTGCCTTTAACCTCCTGTTTGGCCCAGTTTGCAATTTCTCCAGAAGATGAACAGGAATAGGGAGAACCAATGAGAGACTAGCTGAGGTGTCTGGACGGGCAAATTTAACTCTCATTTCCCACCAGGAAGAGGAATTAACCAAAGGCTCAGCGTGCCTTGCCGGAACCAGATTAGGGCCTGAAGCAATCCTGCGGTGTTGCGGCCAGCTCACAAGAAAGCGAGTTGATGAAAGGAGCTCAGGGGCACTGTAATTCACAAACCTGCAGAGTTATAAATGACAGCTATCGTCCAAAAATATACTGAAGTAAGGCTGCCAAGAGGACTTGAAAGCGGGGCAGAATTGCAGGAAACCGATTTCAGCAGGTAGACCGGAATTGCATTTAAAGCATAGGAAAAGAGGCAGAACGTCCACAATGATGCACTTGGCCAAAAAGGGCGTATGCGTTTTTTCCTGAATATATTCAGGAAAAAACGCATACGCCCTTTTTGGCCAACCAAGCAAGCTTGCAAAGGAAATCTGCACTACAATGAAGTCTCACTTACCCCCGGTCAAAAGGGCCATCTGAAAAAAGTGTAAAATCCAGAAAGGCAGGACAGGCCATGGAGAACTGGGAGCCTTGTTATGCTGATGGGCGGGATGTAAATTGCCAACAGCCACTCGGGAGAGGTGTATGGTGTTTCCTGAAACATCTAAAAAACATAGCAGCGGAGCCTAGGGCACTTCCACTTATGGTCCTATAGCTTAGGGAAATTAAAATCAAAAAGACACAGCCACCCCAAAGTTTGGGACGGCTCTGTTTACAAGAACTTCATTTACGGTACAAGTTCAATATCACAGAAAGTGAAAAATGGATAAAGAAGTTGTGGTACTTACGTACAATTCAATATCACTCAGCAATGAAATCTATGTCATCAGGCCCGTAGCAGCATAATGAGTGGATTCAGGTATGATGATTCTAACTGAAATAAGTCACACAGAAAAAGAAACATCATAAGATATCACTAATACACGGAATGTAAACTTGGCTACACAGGAACTGGATTACAAAACAGAACAGGGTCTCAAATTTAGAAAACCTACTTATGCTTGCTTAAGGGGAAAGGTGAGTTGGGGTGCTGCATAAAACCTGAGATTGAAATGAGCACAGATAAAGTTCCTTAAGCCAAATAAGGAATAGACAAGAGCTACTCCTTGCTCAACGAAATGGACTCAACACCCCATATTAAACGCCTAAGAATGTACCTGACTAGTAAGTATCTTAAAACCTATGGATTGCTATGTCTCTGAAAGAAAATCAAGCGTGTGTACAGGGGCATAAACGCAGCAGTGATAGGATTGGAGAGGTTCGGTGAGCAAATGAAGACCCTTTGAAGTCATATTGCATGGTACCCATTCCACGGGTCTCAACTCTCCAGGTTTAAGGGATTCTTCCTTCAGCTAAAACATGCACGTGGAACCCAGAGTATGATCAACCGTGTGATCGGGAGACGTGTTCCAATATGTCTCAGTTCTCGTCCCCTGGTACTCGGGTGCAACATTCCAGACGCTTTAATAACACTCTCCCGACTTGGAGAGTGAGTGCCTTTAACCACCTGTTTGGCCCAGTTTGCAATTTCTGCGGAAGATGAACAGGAATAGGGAGAACCAATGAGAGACTAGGTGGAGGTGTCTGGACGGGCAAATTTAACTCTCATTTCCCACCAGGAAGAGGAATTAACCAAAGGCTCAGCGTGCCGTGCCGGAACCAGATTAGGGCCTGAAGCAATCCTGCGGTGTTGCGGCCAGCTCACAAGAAAGCGAGTTGAAGAAAGGAGCTCAGGGGCACTGTAATTCACAAACCTGCAGAGTTATAAATGACAGCTATCGTCCAAAAATATACTGAAGTAAGGCTGCCAAGAGGACTTGAAAGCGGGGCAGAATTGCACGAAACCGATTTCAGGAGGTAGACTGGAATTGCATTTAAAGCATAGGAAAAGAGGCAGAACGTCCACAATGATGCACTTGGCCAAAAAGGACGTATGCGTATATTCAGGAAAAAACGCATACGCCCTTTTTGGCCAACCAAGCAAGCTTGCAAAGGAAATCTGCACTACAATGAAGTCTCACTTCCCCCGGGTCAAAAGGGCCACCTGAAAAAAGTGTAAAATCCAGAAAGGCAGGACAGGCCATGGAGAACTGGGAGCCTTGTTATGCTGATGGGCGGGATGTAAATTGCCAACAGCCACTCCAGAGAAGTGTATGGTGATTCCTGAAACATCTAAAAAACAAAGCAACAGAGCCTAGGGCACTTCCACTTATGGTCCTATAGTTTAGGGAAATTAAAATCAAAAAGACACAGCCACCCCAAAGTTTGGGACGGCTCTGTTTACAAGAACTTCATTTACGGTACAAGTTCAATATCACAGAAAGTGAAAAATGGATAAAGAAGTTGTGGTACTTACGTACAATTCAATATCACTCAGCAATGAAATCTATGTCATCAGGCCCGTAGCAGCATAATGAGTGGATTCAGGTATGATGATTCTAACTGAAATAAGTCACACAGAAAAAGAAACATCATAAGATATCACTAATACACGGAATGTAAACTTGGCTACACAGGAACTGGATTACAAAACAGAACAGGGTCTCAAATTTAGAAAACCTACTTATGCTTGCTTAAGGGGAAAGGTGAGTTGGGGTGCTGCATAAAACCTGAGATTGAAATGAGCACAGATAAAGTTCCTTAAGCCAAATAAGGAATAGACAAGAGCTACTCCTTGCTCAACGAAATGGACTCAACACCCCATATTAAACGCCTAAGTATGTACCTGACTAGTAAGTATCTTAAAACCTATGGATTGCTATGTCTCTGAAAGAAAATCAAGCGTGTGTACAGGGGCATAAACGCAGCAGTGATAGGATTGGAGAGGTTCGGTGAGCAAATGAAGACCCTTTGAAGTCATATTGCATGGTACCCATTCCACGGGTCTCAACTCTCCAGGTTTAAGGGATTCTTCCTTCAGCTAAAACATGCACGTGGAACCCAGAGTATGATCAACCGTGTGATCGGGAGACGTGTTCCAATATGTCTCAGTTCTCGTCCCCTGGTACACGGGTGCAACATTCCAGACGCTTTAATAACACTCTCCCGACTTGGAGAGTCAGTGCCTTTAACCACCTGTTTGGCCCAGTTTGAAATTTCTGCGGAAGATGAACAGGAATAGGGAGAACCAAAGAGAGACTAGCTGGAGGTGTCTGGACGCGCAAAATTTAACTCTCATATCCCACCAGGAAGAGGAATTAACCAAAGGCTCAGCGTGCCGTGCCGGAACCAGATTAGGGCCTGAAGCAATGCTGCGGTGTTCCGGCCAGCTCCCATGAAAGCGAGTTGAAAAAAGGAGCTCAGGGGCACTGTAATTCACAAACCTGCAGAGTTATAAATGACAGCTATCGTCCAAAAATATACTGAAGTAAGGCTGCCAAGAGGACTTGAAAGCGGGGCAGAATTGCAGGAAACCGATTTCAGCAGGTAGACCGGAATTGCATTTAAAGCATAGGAAAAGAGGCAGAACGTCCACAATGATGCACTTGGCCAAAAAGGGCGTATGCGTTTTTTCCTGAATATATTCAGGAAAAAACGCATACGCCCTTTTTGGCCAACCAAGCAAGCTTGCAAAGGAAATCTGCACTACAATGAAGTCTCACTTCCCCCTGGTCAAAAGGGCCATCTGAAAAAAGTGTAAAATCCAGAAAGGCAGGACAGGCCATGGAGAACTGGGAGCCTTGTTATGCTGATGGGTGGGATGTAAATTGCCAAGAGCCACTCCGGAGAGGTGTATGGTGTTTCCTGAAACATCTAAAGAACAAAGCAACAGAGCCTAGGGCAATTCCACTTATGGTCCTATAGCTTAGGGAAATTAAAATCAAAAAGACACAGCCACCCCAAAGTTTGGGACGGCTCTGTTTACAAGAAGGTTGTTTACGGTACAAGTTCAATATCACAGAAAGTGAAAAATGGATAAAGAAGTTGTGGTACTTACGTACAATGCAATATCACTCAGCAATGAAATCTATGTCATCAGGCCCATAGCAGCATAATAAGTGGATTCAGGTATGATGATTCTAACCGAAATAAGTCACACAGAAAAAGAAACATCATAAGATATCACTAATACACGGAATGTAAACTTGGCTACACAGGAACTGGATTACAAAACAGAACAGGGTCTCAAATTTAGAAAACCAACTTATGCTTGCTTAAGGGGAAAGGTGAGTTGGGGTGCTGCATAAAACAAGAGATTGAAATGAGCACAGATAAAGTTCCTTAAGCCAAATATGGAATAGACAAGAACTACTCCTTGCTCAACGAAATGGACTCAACACCCCATATTAAACGCCTAAGAATGTACCTGACTAGTAAGTATCTTAAAACCTATGGATTGCTATGTCTCTGAAAGAAAATCAAGCGTGTGTACAGGGGCATAAACGCAGCAGTGATAGGATTGGAGAGGTTCGGTGAGCAAATGAAGACCCTTTGAAGTCATATTGCATGGTACCCATTCCACGGGTCTCAACTCTCCAGGTTTAAGGGATTCTTCCTTCAGCTAAAACATGCACGTGGAACCCAGAGTATGATCAACCGTGTGATCGGGAGACGTGTTCCAATATGTCTCAGTTCTCGTCCCCTGGTACTCGGGTGCAACATTCCAGACGCTTTACTAACACTCTCCCGACTTGGAGAGTCAGTGCCTTTAACCTCCTGTTTGGCCCAGTTTGCAATTTCTCCAGAAGATGAACAGGAATAGGGAGAACCAATGAGAGACTAGCTGAGGTGTCTGGACGGGCAAATTTAACTCTCATTTCCCACCAGGAAGAGGAATTAACCAAAGGCTCAGCGTGCCTTGCCGGAACCAGATTAGGGCCTGAAGCAATCCTGCGGTGTTGCGGCCAGCTCACAAGAAAGCGAGTTGATGAAAGGAGCTCAGGGGCACTGTAATTCACAAACCTGCAGAGTTATAAATGACAGCTATCGTCCAAAAATATACTGAAGTAAGGCTGCCAAGAGGACTTGAAAGCGGGGCAGAATTGCAGGAAACCGATTTCAGCAGGTAGACCGGAATTGCATTTAAAGCATAGGAAAAGAGGCAGAACGTCCACAATGATGCACTTGGCCAAAAAGGGCGTATGCGTTTTTTCCTGAATATATTCAGGAAAAAACGCATACGCCCTTTTTGGCCAACCAAGCAAGCTTGCAAAGGAAATCTGCACTACAATGAAGTCTCACTTACCCCCGGTCAAAAGGGCCATCTGAAAAAAGTGTAAAATCCAGAAAGGCAGGACAGGCCATGGAGAACTGGGAGCCTTGTTATGCTGATGGGCGGGATGTAAATTGCCAACAGCCACTCGGGAGAGGTGTATGGTGTTTCCTGAAACATCTAAAAAACATAGCAGCGGAGCCTAGGGCACTTCCACTTATGGTCCTATAGCTTAGGGAAATTAAAATCAAAAAGACACAGCCACCCCAAAGTTTGGGACGGCTCTGTTTACAAGAACTTCATTTACGGTACAAGTTCAATATCACAGAAAGTGAAAAATGGATAAAGAAGTTGTGGTACTTACGTACAATTCAATATCACTCAGCAATGAAATCTATGTCATCAGGCCCGTAGCAGCATAATGAGTGGATTCAGGTATGATGATTCTAACTGAAATAAGTCACACAGAAAAAGAAACATCATAAGATATCACTAATACACGGAATGTAAACTTGGCTACACAGGAACTGGATTACAAAACAGAACAGGGTCTCAAATTTAGAAAACCTACTTATGCTTGCTTAAGGGGAAAGGTGAGTTGGGGTGCTGCATAAAACCTGAGATTGAAATGAGCACAGATAAAGTTCCTTAAGCCAAATAAGGAATAGACAAGAGCTACTCCTTGCTCAACGAAATGGACTCAACACCCCATATTAAATGCCTAAGAATGTACCTGACTAGTAAGTATCTTAAAACCTATGGATTGCTATGTCTCTGAAAGAAAATCAAGCATGTGTACAGGGGCATAAACGCAGCAGTGATAGGATTGGAGAGGTTCGGTGAGCAAATGAAGACCCTTTGAAGTCATATTGCATGGTACCCATTCCACGGGTCTCAACTCTCCAGGTTTAAGGGATTCTTCCTTCAGCTAAAACATGCACGTGGAACCCAGAGTATGATCAACCGTGTGATCGGGAGACGTGTTCCAATATGTCTCAGTTCTCGTCCCCTGGTACTCGGGTGCAACATTCCAGACGCTTTAATAACACTCTCCCGACTTGGAGAGTGAGTGCCTTTAACCACCTGTTTGGCCCAGTTTGCAATTTCTGCGGAAGATGAACAGGAATAGGGAGAACCAATGAGAGACTAGGTGGAGGTGTCTGGACGGGCAAATTTAACTCTCATTTCCCACCAGGAAGAGGAATTAACCAAAGGCTCAGCGTGCCGTGCCGGAACCAGATTAGGGCCTGAAGCAATCCTGCGGTGTTGCGGCCAGCTCACAAGAAAGCGAGTTGAAGAAAGGAGCTCAGGGGCACTGTAATTCACAAACCTGCAGAGTTATAAATGACAGCTATCGTCCAAAAATATACTGAAGTAAGGCTGCCAAGAGGACTTGAAAGCGGGGCAGAATTGCACGAAACCGATTTCAGGAGGTAGACTGGAATTGCATTTAAAGCATAGGAAAAGAGGCAGAACGTCCACAATGATGCACTTGGCCAAAAAGGACGTATGCGTATATTCAGGAAAAAACGCATACGCCCTTTTTGGCCAACCAAGCAAGCTTGCAAAGGAAATCTGCACTACAATGAAGTCTCACTTCCCCCGGGTCAAAAGGGCCACCTGAAAAAAGTGTAAAATCCAGAAAGGCAGGACAGGCCATGGAGAACTGGGAGCCTTGTTATGCTGATGGGCGGGATGTAAATTGCCAACAGCCACTCCAGAGAAGTGTATGGTGATTCCTGAAACATCTAAAAAACAAAGCAACAGAGCCTAGGGCACTTCCACTTATGGTCCTATAGTTTAGGGAAATTAAAATCAAAAAGACACAGCCACCCCAAAGTTTGGGACGGCTCTGTTTACAAGAACTTCATTTACGGTACAAGTTCAATATCACAGAAAGTGAAAAATGGATAAAGAAGTTGTGGTACTTACGTACAATTCAATATCACTCAGCAATGAAATCTATGTCATCAGGCCCGTAGCAGCATAATGAGTGGATTCAGGTATGATGATTCTAACTGAAATAAGTCACACAGAAAAAGAAACATCATAAGATATCACTAATACACGGAATGTAAACTTGGCTACACAGGAACTGGATTACAAAACAGAACAGGGTCTCAAATTTAGAAAACCTACTTATGCTTGCTTAAGGGGAAAGGTGAGTTGGGGTGCTGCATAAAACCTGAGATTGAAATGAGCACAGATAAAGTTCCTTAAGCCAAATAAGGAATAGACAAGAGCTACTCCTTGCTCAACGAAATGGACTCAACACCCCATATTAAACGCCTAAGTATGTACCTGACTAGTAAGTATCTTAAAACCTATGGATTGCTATGTCTCTGAAAGAAAATCAAGCGTGTGTACAGGGGCATAAACGCAGCAGTGATAGGATTGGAGAGGTTCGGTGAGCAAATGAAGACCCTTTGAAGTCATATTGCATGGTACCCATTCCACGGGTCTCAACTCTCCAGGTTTAAGGGATTCTTCCTTCAGCTAAAACATGCACGTGGAACCCAGAGTATGATCAACCGTGTGATCGGGAGACGTGTTCCAATATGTCTCAGTTCTCGTCCCCTGGTACACGGGTGCAACATTCCAGACGCTTTAATAACACTCTCCCGACTTGGAGAGTCAGTGCCTTTAACCACCTGTTTGGCCCAGTTTGAAATTTCTGCGGAAGATGAACAGGAATAGGGAGAACCAAAGAGAGACTAGCTGGAGGTGTCTGGACGCGCAAAATTTAACTCTCATATCCCACCAGGAAGAGGAATTAACCAAAGGCTCAGCGTGCCGTGCCGGAACCAGATTAGGGCCTGAAGCAATGCTGCGGTGTTCCGGCCAGCTCCCATGAAAGCGAGTTGAAAAAAGGAGCTCAGGGGCACTGTAATTCACAAACCTGCAGAGTTATAAATGACAGCTATCGTCCAAAAATATACTGAAGTAAGGCTGCCAAGAGGACTTGAAAGCGGGGCAGAATTGCAGGAAACCGATTTCAGCAGGTAGACCGGAATTGCATTTAAAGCATAGGAAAAGAGGCAGAACGTCCACAATGATGCACTTGGCCAAAAAGGGCGTATGCGTTTTTTCCTGAATATATTCAGGAAAAAACGCATACGCCCTTTTTGGCCAACCAAGCAAGCTTGCAAAGGAAATCTGCACTACAATGAAGTCTCACTTCCCCCTGGTCAAAAGGGCCATCTGAAAAAAGTGTAAAATCCAGAAAGGCAGGACAGGCCATGGAGAACTGGGAGCCTTGTTATGCTGATGGGTGGGATGTAAATTGCCAAGAGCCACTCCGGAGAGGTGTATGGTGTTTCCTGAAACATCTAAAGAACAAAGCAACAGAGCCTAGGGCAATTCCACTTATGGTCCTATAGCTTAGGGAAATTAAAATCAAAAAGACACAGCCACCCCAAAGTTTGGGACGGCTCTGTTTACAAGAAGGTTGTTTACGGTACAAGTTCAATATCACAGAAAGTGAAAAATGGATAAAGAAGTTGTGGTACTTACGTACAATGCAATATCACTCAGCAATGAAATCTATGTCATCAGGCCCATAGCAGCATAATAAGTGGATTCAGGTATGATGATTCTAACCGAAATAAGTCACACAGAAAAAGAAACATCATAAGATATCACTAATACACGGAATGTAAACTTGGCTACACAGGAACTGGATTACAAAACAGAACAGGGTCTCAAATTTAGAAAACCAACTTATGCTTGCTTAAGGGGAAAGGTGAGTTGGGGTGCTGCATAAAACAAGAGATTGAAATGAGCACAGATAAAGTTCCTTAAGCCAAATATGGAATAGACAAGAACTACTCCTTGCTCAACGAAATGGACTCAACACCCCATATTAAACGCCTAAGAATGTACCTGACTAGTAAGTATCTTAAAACCTATGGATTGCTATGTCTCTGAAAGAAAATCAAGCGTGTGTACAGGGGCATAAACGCAGCAGTGATAGGATTGGAGAGGTTCGGTGAGCAAATGAAGACCCTTTGAAGTCATATTGCATGGTACCCATTCCACGGGTCTCAACTCTCCAGGTTTAAGGGATTCTTCCTTCAGCTAAAACATGCACGTGGAACCCAGAGTATGATCAACCGTGTGATCGGGAGACGTGTTCCAATATGTCTCAGTTCTCGTCCCCTGGTACTCGGGTGCAACATTCCAGACGCTTTACTAACACTCTCCCGACTTGGAGAGTCAGTGCCTTTAACCTCCTGTTTGGCCCAGTTTGCAATTTCTCCAGAAGATGAACAGGAATAGGGAGAACCAATGAGAGACTAGCTGAGGTGTCTGGACGGGTAAATTTAACTCTCATTTCCCACCAGGAAGAGGAATTAACCAAAGGCTCAGCGTGCCTTGCCGGAACCAGATTAGGGCCTGAAGCAATCCTGCGGTGTTGCGGCCAGCTCACAAGAAAGCGAGTTGATGAAAGGAGCTCAGGGGCACTGTAATTCACAAACCTGCAGAGTTATAAATGACAGCTATCGTCCAAAAATATACTGAAGTAAGGCTGCCAAGAGGACTTGAAAGCGGGGCAGAATTGCAGGAAACCGATTTCAGCAGGTAGACCGGAATTGCATTTAAAGCATAGGAAAAGAGGCAGAACGTCCACAATGATGCACTTGGCCAAAAAGGGCGTATGCGTTTTTTCCTGAATATATTCAGGAAAAAACGCATACGCCCTTTTTGGCCAACCAAGCAAGCTTGCAAAGGAAATCTGCACTACAATGAAGTCTCACTTACCCCCGGTCAAAAGGGCCATCTGAAAAGAGTGTAAAATCCAGAAAGGCAGGACAGGCCATGGAGAACTGGGAGCCTTGTTATGCTGATGGGCGGGATGTAAATTGCCAACAGCCACTCTGGAGAGGTGTATGGTGCTTCCTGAAACATCTAAAAAACATAGCAGCGGAGCCTAGGGCACTTCCACTTATGGTCCTATAGCTTAGGGAAATTAAAATCAAAAAGACACAGCCACCCCAAAGTTTGGGACGGCTCTGTTTACAAGAACTTCATTTACGGTACAAGTTCAATATCACAGAAAGTGAAAAATGGATAAAGAAGTTGTGGTACTTACGTACAATTCAATATCACTCAGCAATGAAATCTATGTCATCAGGCCCGTAGCAGCATAATGAGTGGATTCAGGTATGATGATTCTAACTGAAATAAGTCACACAGAAAAAGAAACATCATAAGATATCACTAATACACGGAATGTAAACTTGGCTACACAGGAACTGGATTACAAAACAGAACAGGGTCTCAAATTTAGAAAACCTACTTATGCTTGCTTAAGGGGAAAGGTGAGTTGGGGTGCTGCATAAAACCTGAGATTGAAATGAGCACAGATAAAGTTCCTTAAGCCAAATAAGGAATAGACAAGAGCTACTCCTTGCTCAACGAAATGGACTCAACACCCCATATTAAACGCCTAAGAATGTACCTGACTAGTAAGTATCTTAAAACCTATGGATTGCTATGTCTCTGAAAGAAAATCAAGCGTGTGTACAGGGGCATAAACGCAGCAGTGATAGGATTGGAGAGGTTCGGTGAGCAAATGAAGACCCTTTGAAGTCATATTGCATGGTACCCATTCCACGGGTCTCAACTCTCCAGGTTTAAGGGATTCTTCCTTCAGCTAAAACATGCACGTGGAACCCAGAGTATGATCAACCGTGTGATCGGGAGACGTGTTCCAATATGTCTCAGTTCTCGTCCCCTGGTACTCGGGTGCAACATTCCAGACGCTTTAATAACACTCTCCCGACTTGGAGAGTGAGTGCCTTTAACCACCTGTTTGGCCCAGTTTGCAATTTCTGCGGAAGATGAACAGGAATAGGGAGAACCAATGAGAGACTAGGTGGAGGTGTCTGGACGGGCAAATTTAACTCTCATTTCCCACCAGGAAGAGGAATTAACCAAAGGCTCAGCGTGCCGTGCCGGAACCAGATTAGGGCCTGAAGCAATCCTGCGGTGTTGCGGCCAGCTCACAAGAAAGCGAGTTGAAGAAAGGAGCTCAGGGGCACTGTAATTCACAAACCTGCAGAGTTATAAATGACAGCTATCGTCCAAAAATATACTGAAGTAAGGCTGCCAAGAGGACTTGAAAGCGGGGCAGAATTGCACGAAACCGATTTCAGGAGGTAGACTGGAATTGCATTTAAAGCATAGGAAAAGAGGCAGAACGTCCACAATGATGCACTTGGCCAAAAAGGACGTATGCGTATATTCAGGAAAAAACGCATACGCCCTTTTTGGCCAACCAAGCAAGCTTGCAAAGGAAATCTGCACTACAATGAAGTCTCACTTCCCCCCGGTCAAAAGGGCCACCTGAAAAAAGTGTAAAATCCAGAAAGGCAGGACAGGCCATGGAGAACTGGGAGCCTTGTTATGCTGATGGGCAGGATGTAAATTGCCAAGAGCCACTCCGGAGAGGTGTATGGTGTTTCCTGAAACATCTGAAAAACAAAGCAACAGAGCCTAGGGCACTTCCACTTATGGTCCTATAGCTTAGGGAAATTAAAATCAAAAAGACACAGCCACCCCAAAGTTTGGGATGGCTCTGTTTACAAGAAGGTTGTTTACGGTACAAGTTCAATATCACAGAAAGTGAAAAATGGATAAAGAAGTTGTGGTACTTACGTACAATGCAATATCACTCAGCAATGAAATCTATGTCATCAGGCCCATAGGAGCATAATGAGTGGATTCAGGTATGATGATTCTAACTGAAATAAGTCACACAGAAAAAGAAACATCATAAGATATCACTAATACACGGAATGTAAACTTGGCTACACAGGAACTGGATTACAAAACAGAACAGGGTCTCAAATTTAGAAAACCAACTTATGCTTGCTTAAGGGGAAAGGTGAGTTGGGGTGCTGCATAAAACAAGAGATTGAAATGAGCACAGATAAAGTTTCTTAAGCCAAATATGGAATAGACAAGAACTACTCCTTGCTCAACGAAATGGACTCAACACTCCATATTAAACGCCTAAGAATGTACCTGACTAGTAAGTATCTTAAAACCTATGGATTGCTATGTCTCTGAAAGAAAATCAAGCGTGTGTACAGGGACATAAACGCAGCAGTGATAGGATTAGAGAGGTTCGGTGAGCAAATGAAGACCCTTTGAAGTCATATTGCATGGTACCCATTCCACGGGTCTCAACTCTCCAGGTTTAAGGGATTCTGCCTTCAGGTAAAACATGCACGTGGAACCCAGAGTATGATCAACCGTGTGATCGGGAGACATGTTCCAATATGTCTCAGTTCTCGTCCCCTGGTACTCGGGTGCAACATTCCAGACGCTTTACTAACACTCTCCCGACTTGGAGAGTCAGTGCCTTTAACCTCCTGTTTGGCCCATTTGCAATTTCTGAGGAAGATGAACAGGAATAGGGAGAACCAATGAGATTCTAGGTGGAGGTGTCTGGACGGGCAAATTTAACTCTCATTTCCCACCAGGAAGAGGAATTAACCAAAGGCTCAGCGTGCCGTGCCGGAACCAGATTAGGGCCTGAAGCAATCCTGCGGTGTTGCGGCCAGCTCACAAGAAAGCGAGTTGAAGAAAGGAGCTCAGGGGCACTGTAATTCACAAACCTGCAGAGTTATAAATGACAGCTATCGTCCAAAAATATACTGAAGTAAGGCTGCCAAGAGGACTTGAAAGCGGGGCAGAATTGCAGGAAACCGATTTCAGGAGGTAGACTGGAATTGCATTTAAAGCATAGGAAAAGAGGCAGAACGTCCACAATGATGCACTTGGCCAAAAAGGGCGTATGCGTTTTTTCCTGAATATATTCAGGAAAAAACGCATACGCCCTTTTTGGCCAACCAAGCAAGCTTGCAAAGGAAATCTGCACTACAATGAAGTCTCACTTCCCCCCGGTCAAAAGGGCCATCTGAAAAAAGTGTAAAATCCAGAAAGGCAGGACAGGCCATGGAGAACTGGGAGCCTTGTTATGCTGATGGGCGGGATGTAAATTGCCAAGAGCCACTCGGGAGAGGTGTATGGTGTTTCCTGAAACATCTAAAAAACAAAGCAACAGAGCCTAGGGCACTTCCACTTATGGTCCTATAGCTTAGGGAAATTAAAATCAAAAAGACACAGCCACCCCAAAGTTTGGGACGGCTCTGTTTACAAGAACTTCATTTACGGTACAAGTTCAATATCACAGAAAGTGAAAAATGGATAAAGAAGTTGTGGTACTTACGTACAATTCAATATCACTCAGCAATGAAATCTATGTCATCAGGCCCGTAGCAGCATAATGAGTGGATTCAGGTATGATGATTCTAACTGAAATAAGTCACACAGAAAAAGAAACATCATAAGATATCACTAATACACGGAATGTAAACTTGGCTACACAGGAACTGGATTACAAAACAGAACAGGGTCTCAAATTTAGAAAACCTACTTATGCTTGCTTAAGGGGAAAGGTGAGTTGGGGTGCTGCATAAAACCTGAGATTGAAATGAGCACAGATAAAGTTCCTTAAGCCAAATAAGGAATAGACAAGAGCTACTCCTTGCTCAACGAAATGGACTCAACACCCCATATTAAACGCCTAAGAATGTACCTGACTAGTAAGTATCTTAAAACCTATGGATTGCTATGTCTCTGAAAGAAAATCAAGCGTGTGTACAGGGGCATAAACGCAGCAGTGATAGGATTGGAGAGGTTCGGTGAGCAAATGAAGACCCTTTGAAGTCATATTGCATGGTACCCATTCCACGGGTCTCAACTCTCCAGGTTTAAGGGATTCTTCCTTCAGCTAAAACATGCACGTGGAACCCAGAGTATGATCAACCGTGTGATCGGGAGACGTGTTCCAATATGTCTCAGTTCTCGTCCCCTGGTACTCGGGTGCAACATTCCAGACGCTTTAATAACACTCTCCCGACTTGGAGAGTCAGTGCCTTTAACCACCTGTTTGGCCCAGTTTGCAATTTCTGCGGAAGATGAACAGGAATAGGGAGAACCAATGAGAGACTAGGTGGAGGTGTCTGGACGGGCAAATTTAACTCTCATTTCCCACCAGGAAGAGGAATTAACCAAAGGCTCAGCGTGCCGTGCCGGAACCAGATTAGGGCCTGAAGCAATCCTGCGGTGTTGCGGCCAGCTCACAAGAAAGCGAGTTGAAGAAAGGAGCTCAGGGGCACTGTAATTCACAAACCTGCAGAGTTATAAATGACAGCTATCGTCCAAAAATATACTGAAGTAAGGCTGCCAAGAGGACTTGAAAGCGGGGCAGAATTGCACGAAACCGATTTCAGGAGGTAGACTGGAATTGCATTTAAAGCATAGGAAAAGAGGCAGAACGTCCACAATGATGCACTTGGCCAAAAAGGACGTATGCGTATATTCAGGAAAAAACGCATACGCCCTTTTTGGCCAACCAAGCAAGCTTGCAAAGGAAATCTGCACTACAATGAAGTCTCACTTCCCCCCGGTCAAAAGGGCCACCTGAAAAAAGTGTAAAATCCAGAAAGGCAGGACAGGCCATGGAGAACTGGGAGCCTTGTTATGCTGATGGGCAGGATGTAAATTGCCAAGAGCCACTCCGGAGAGGTGTATGGTGTTTCCTGAAACATCTGAAAAACAAAGCAACAGAGCCTAGGGCACTTCCACTTATGGTCCTATAGCTTAGGGAAATTAAAATCAAAAAGACACAGCCACCCCAAAGTTTGGGATGGCTCTGTTTACAAGAAGGTTGTTTACGGTACAAGTTCAATATCACAGAAAGTGAAAAATGGATAAAGAAGTTGTGGTACTTACGTACAATGCAATATCACTCAGCAATGAAATCTATGTCATCAGGCCCATAGGAGCATAATGAGTGGATTCAGGTATGATGATTCTAACTGAAATAAGTCACACAGAAAAAGAAACATCATAAGATATCACTAATACACGGAATGTAAACTTGGCTACACAGGAACTGGATTACAAAACAGAACAGGGTCTCAAATTTAGAAAACCAACTTATGCTTGCTTAAGGGGAAAGGTGAGTTGGGGTGCTGCATAAAACAAGAGATTGAAATGAGCACAGATAAAGTTTCTTAAGCCAAATATGGAATAGACAAGAACTACTCCTTGCTCAACGAAATGGACTCAACACTCCATATTAAACGCCTAAGAATGTACCTGACTAGTAAGTATCTTAAAACCTATGGATTGCTATGTCTCTGAAAGAAAATCAAGCGTGTGTACAGGGACATAAACGCAGCAGTGATAGGATTGGAGAGGTTCGGTGAGCAAATGAAGACCCTTTGAAGTCATATTGCATGGTACCCATTCCACGGGTCTCAACTCTCCAGGTTTAAGGGATTCTGCCTTCAGGTAAAACATGCACGTGGAACCCAGAGTATGATCAACCGTGTGATCGGGAGACATGTTCCAATATGTCTCAGTTCTCGTCCCCTGGTACTCGGGTGCAACATTCCAGACGCTTTACTAACACTCTCCCGACTTGGAGAGTCAGTGCCTTTAACCTCCTGTTTGGCCCATTTGCAATTTCTGAGGAAGATGAACAGGAATAGGGAGAACCAATGAGATTCTAGGTGGAGGTGTCTGGACGGGCAAATTTAACTCTCATTTCCCACCAGGAAGAGGAATTAACCAAAGGCTCAGCGTGCCGTGCCGGAACCAGATTAGGGCCTGAAGCAATCCTGCGGTGTTGCGGCCAGCTCACAAGAAAGCGAGTTGAAGAAAGGAGCTCAGGGGCACTGTAATTCACAAACCTGCAGAGTTATAAATGACAGCTATCGTCCAAAAATATACTGAAGTAAGGCTGCCAAGAGGACTTGAAAGTGGGGCAGAATTGCAGGAAACCGATTTCAGGAGGTAGACTGGAATTGCATTTAAAGCATAGGAAAAGAGGCAGAACGTCCACAATGATGCACTTGGCCAAAAAGGGCGTATGCGTTTTTTTTCAGGAAAAAACGCATACGCCCTTTTTGGCCAACCAAGCAAGCTTGCAAAGGAAATCTGCACTACAATGAAGTCTCACTTCCCCCCGGTCAAAAGGGCCATCTGAAAAAAGTGTAAAATCCAGAAAGGCAGGACAGGCCATGGAGAACTGGGAGCCTTGTTATGCTGATGGGCGGGATGTAAATTGCCAAGAGCCACTCGGGAGAGGTGTATGGTGTTTCCTGAAACATCTAAAAAACAAAGCAACAGAGCCTAGGGCACTTCCACTTATGGTCCTATAGCTTAGGGAAATTAAAATCAAAAAGACACAGCCACCCCAAAGTTTGGGACGGCTCTGTTTACAAGAACCTCGTTTACGGTACAAGTTCAATATCGCAGAAAGTGAAAAATGGATAAAGAAGTTGTGGTACTTACGTACAATGCAATATCACTCAGCAATGAAATCTATGTCATCAGGCCCGTAGCAGCATAATGAGTGGATTCAGGTATGATGATTCTAACTGAAATAAGTCACACAGAAAAAGAAACATCATAAGATATCACTAATACACGGAATGTAAACTTGGCTACACAGGAACTGGATTACAAAACAGAACAGGGTCTCAAATTTAGAAAACCAACTTATGCTTGCTTAAGGGGAAAGGTGAGTTGGGGTGCTGCATAAAACAAGAGATTGAAATGAGCACAGATAAAGTTCCTTAAGCCAAATATGGAATAGACAAGAACTACTCCTTGCTCAACGAAATGGACTCAACACTCCATATTAAACGCCTAAGAATGTACCTGACTAGTAAGTATCTTAAAACCTATGGATTGCTATGTCTCTGAAAGAAAATCAAGCGTGTGTACAGGGACATAAACGCAGCAGTGATAGGATTGGAGAGGTTCGGTGAGCAAATGAAGACCCTTTGAAGTCATATTGCATGGTACCCATTCCACGGGTCTCAACTCTCCAGGTTTAAGGGATTCTTCCTTCAGCTAAAACATGCACGTGGAACCCAGAGTATGATCAACCGTGTGATCGGGAGACGTGTTCCAATATGTCTCAGTTCTCGTCCCCTGGTACTCGGGTGCAACATTCCAGACGCTTTAATAACACTCTCCCGACTTGGAGAGTCAGTGCCTTTAACCACCTGTTTGGCCCAGTTTGCAATTTCTGCGGAAGATGAACAGGAATAGGGAGAACCAAAGAGAGACTAGCTGGAGGTGTCTGGACGCGCAAAATTTAACTCTCATATCCCACCAGGAAGAGGAATTAACCAAAGGCTCAGCGTGCCGTGCCGGAACCAGATTAGGGCCTGAAGCAATCCTGCGGTGTTGCGGCCAGCTCACAATAAAGCGAGTTGAAGAAAGGAGCTCAGGGGCACTGTAATTCACAAACCTGCAGAGTTATAAATGACAGCTATCGTCCAAAAATATACTGAAGTAAGGCTGCCAAGAGGACTTGAAAGTGGGGCAGAATTGCAGGAAACCGATTTCAGGAGGTAGACTGGAATTGCATTTAAAGCATAGGAAAAGAGGCAGAACGTCCACAATGATGCACTTGGCCAAAAAGGACGTATGCGTTTTTTCCTGAATATATTCAGGAAAAAACGCATACGCCCTTTTTGGCCAACCAAGCAAGCTTGCAAAGGAAATCTGCACTACAATGAAGTCTCACTTCCCCCCGGTCAAAAGGGCCACCTGAAAAAAGTGTAAAATCCAGAAAGGCAGGACAGGCCATGGAGAACTGGGAGCCTTGTTATGCTGATGGGCGGGATGTAAATTGCCAACAGCCACTCCAGAGAAGTGTATGGTGATTCCTGAAACATCTAAAAAACAAAGCAACAGAGCCTAGGGCACTTCCACTTATGGTCCTATAGTTTAGGGAAATTAAAATCAAAAAACACAGCCACCCCAAAGTTTGGGACGGCTCTGTTTACAAGAACTTCATTTACGGTACAAGTTCAATATCACAGAAAGTGAAAAATGGATAAAGAAGTTGTGGAACTTACGTACAATGCAATATCACTCAGCAATGAAATCTATGTCATCAGGCCCGTAGCAGCATAATGAGTGGATTCAGGTATGATGATTCTAACTGAAATAAGTCACACAGAAAAAGAAACATCATAAGATATCACTAATACACGGAATGTAAACTTGGCTACACAGGAACTGGATTACAAAACAGAACAGGGTCTCAAATTTAGAAAACCTACTTATGCTTGCTTAAGGGGAAAGGTGAGTTGGGGTGCTGCATAAAACCTGAGATTGAAATGAGCACAGATAAAGTTCCTTAAGCCAAATAAGGAATAGACAAGAGCTACTCCTTGCTCAACGAAATGGACTCAACACCCCATATTAAACGCCTAAGAATGTACCTGACTACTAAGTATCTTAAAACCTATGGATTGCTATGTCTCTGAAAGAAAATCAAGCGTGTGTACAGGGGCATAAACGCAGCAGTGATAGGATTGGAGAGGTTCGGTGAGCAAATGAAGACCCTTTGAAGTCATATTGCATGGTACCCATTCCACGGGTCTCAACTCTCCAGGTTTAAGGGATTCTTCCTTCAGCTAAAACATGCACGTGGAACCCAGAGTATGATCAACCGTGTGATCGGGAGACGTGTTCCAATATGTCTCAGTTCTCGTCCCCTGGTACTCGGGTGCAACATTCCAGACGCTTTAATAACACTCTCCCGACTTGGAGAGTCAGTGCCTTTAACCACCTGTTTGGCCCAGTTTGCAATTTCTGCGGAAGATGAACAGGAATAGGGAGAACCAATGAGAGACTAGGTGGAGGTGTCTGGACGGGCAAATTTAACTCTCATTTCCCACCAGGAAGAGGAATTAACCAAAGGCTCAGCGTGCCGTGCCGGAACCAGATTAGGGCCTGAAGCAATCCTGCGGTGTTGCGGCCAGCTCACAAGAAAGCGAGTTGAAGAAAGGAGCTCAGGGGCACTGTAATTCACAAACCTGCAGACTTATAAATGACAGCTATCGTCCAAAAATATACTGAAGTAAGGCTGCCAAGAGGACTTGAAAGCGGGGCAGAATTGCAGGAAACCGATTTCAGGAGGTAGACTGGAATTGCATTTAAAGCATAGGAAAAGAGGCAGAACGTCCACAATGATGCACTTGGCCAAAAAGGGCGTATGCGTTTTTTTTCAGGAAAAAACGCATACGCCCTTTTTGGCCAACCAAGCAAGCTTGCAAAGGAAATCTGCACTACAATGAAGTCTCACTTCCCCCCGGTCAAAAGGGCCATCTGAAAAAAGTGTAAAATCCAGAAAGGCAGGACAGGCCATGGAGAACTGGGAGCCTTGTTATGCTGATGGGCGGGATGTAAATTGCCAAGAGCCACTCGGGAGAGGTGTATGGTGTTTCCTGAAACATCTAAAAAACAAAGCAACAGAGCCTAGGGCACTTCCACTTATGGTCCTATAGCTTAGGGAAATTAAAATCAAAAAGACACAGCCACCCCAAAGTTTGGGACGGCTCTGTTTACAAGAACCTCGTTTACGGTACAAGTTCAATATCGCAGAAAGTGAAAAATGGATAAAGAAGTTGTGGTACTTACGTACAATGCAATATCACTCAGCAATGAAATCTATGTCATCAGGCCCGTAGCAGCATAATGAGTGGATTCAGGTATGATGATTCTAACTGAAATAAGTCACACAGAAAAAGAAACATCATAAGATATCACTAATACACGGAATGTAAACTTGGCTACACAGGAACTGGATTACAAAACAGAACAGGGTCTCAAATTTAGAAAACCAACTTATGCTTGCTTAAGGGGAAAGGTGAGTTGGGGTGCTGCATAAAACAAGAGATTGAAATGAGCACAGATAAAGTTCCTTAAGCCAAATATGGAATAGACAAGAACTACTCCTTGCTCAACGAAATGGACTCAACACTCCATATTAAACGCCTAAGAATGTACCTGACTAGTAAGTATCTTAAAACCTATGGATTGCTATGTCTCTGAAAGAAAATCAAGCGTGTGTACAGGGACATAAACGCAGCAGTGATAGGATTGGAGAGGTTCGGTGAGCAAATGAAGACCCTTTGAAGTCATATTGCATGGTACCCATTCCACGGGTCTCAACTCTCCAGGTTTAAGGGATTCTTCCTTCAGCTAAAACATGCACGTGGAACCCAGAGTATGATCAACCGTGTGATCGGGAGACGTGTTCCAATATGTCTCAGTTCTCGTCCCCTGGTACTCGGGTGCAACATTCCAGACGCTTTAATAACACTCTCCCGACTTGGAGAGTCAGTGCCTTTAACCACCTGTTTGGCCCAGTTTGCAATTTCTGCGGAAGATGAACAGGAATAGGGAGAACCAAAGAGAGACTAGCTGGAGGTGTCTGGACGCGCAAAATTTAACTCTCATATCCCACCAGGAAGAGGAATTAACCAAAGGCTCAGCGTGCCGTGCCGGAACCAGATTAGGGCCTGAAGCAATCCTGCGGTGTTGCGGCCAGCTCACAATAAAGCGAGTTGAAGAAAGGAGCTCAGGGGCACTGTAATTCACAAACCTGCAGAGTTATAAATGACAGCTATCGTCCAAAAATATACTGAAGTAAGGCTGCCAAGAGGACTTGAAAGTGGGGCAGAATTGCAGGAAACCGATTTCAGGAGGTAGACTGGAATTGCATTTAAAGCATAGGAAAAGAGGCAGAACGTCCACAATGATGCACTTGGCCAAAAAGGACGTATGCGTTTTTTCCTGAATATATTCAGGAAAAAACGCATACGTCCTTTTTGGCCAACCAAGCAAGCTTGCAAAGGAAATCTGCACTACAATGAAGTCTCACTTCCCCCCGGTCAAAAGGGCCACCTGAAAAAAGTGTAAAATCCAGAAAGGCAGGACAGGCCATGGAGAACTGGGAGCCTTGTTATGCTGATGGGCGGGATGTAAATTGCCAACAGCCACTCCAGAGAAGTGTATGGTGATTCCTGAAACATCTAAAAAACAAAGCAACAGAGCCTAGGGCACTTCCACTTATGGTCCTATAGTTTAGGGAAATTAAAATCAAAAAACACAGCCACCCCAAAGTTTGGGACGGCTCTGTTTACAAGAACTTCATTTACGGTACAAGTTCAATATCACAGAAAGTGAAAAATGGATAAAGAAGTTGTGGAACTTACGTACAATGCAATATCACTCAGCAATGAAATCTATGTCATCAGGCCCGTAGCAGCATAATGAGTGGATTCAGGTATGATGATTCTAACTGAAATAAGTCACACAGAAAAAGAAACATCATAAGATATCACTAATACACGGAATGTAAACTTGGCTACACAGGAACTGGATTACAAAACAGAACAGGGTCTCAAATTTAGAAAACCTACTTATGCTTGCTTAAGGGGAAAGGTGAGTTGGGGTGCTGCATAAAACCTGAGATTGAAATGAGCACAGATAAAGTTCCTTAAGCCAAATAAGGAATAGACAAGAGCTACTCCTTGCTCAACGAAATGGACTCAACACCCCATATTAAACGCCTAAGAATGTACCTGACTACTAAGTATCTTAAAACCTATGGATTGCTATGTCTCTGAAAGAAAATCAAGCGTGTGTACAGGGGCATAAACGCAGCAGTGATAGGATTGGAGAGGTTCGGTGAGCAAATGAAGACCCTTTGAAGTCATATTGCATGGTACCCATTCCACGGGTCTCAACTCTCCAGGTTTAAGGGATTCTTCCTTCAGCTAAAACATGCACGTGGAACCCAGAGTATGATCAACCGTGTGATCGGGAGACGTGTTCCAATATGTCTCAGTTCTCGTCCCCTGGTACTCGGGTGCAACATTCCAGACGCTTTAATAACACTCTCCCGACTTGGAGAGTCAGTGCCTTTAACCACCTGTTTGGCCCAGTTTGCAATTTCTGCGGAAGATGAACAGGAATAGGGAGAACCAATGAGAGACTAGGTGGAGGTGTCTGGACGGGCAAATTTAACTCTCATTTCCCACCAGGAAGAGGAATTAACCAAAGGCTCAGCGTGCCGTGCCGGAACCAGATTAGGGCCTGAAGCAATCCTGCGGTGTTGCGGCCAGCTCACAAGAAAGCGAGTTGAAGAAAGGAGCTCAGGGGCACTGTAATTCACAAACCTGCAGAGTTATAAATGACAGCTATCGTCCAAAAATATACTGAAGTAAGGCTGCCAAGAGGACTTGAAAGCGGGGCAGAATTGCACGAAACCGATTTCAGGAGGTAGACTGGAATTGCATTTAAAGCATAGGAAAAGAGGCAGAACGTCCACAATGATGCAATTGGCCAAAAAGGGCGTATGCGTTTTATCCTGAATATATTCAGGAAAAAACGCATACGCCCTTTTTGGCCAACCAAGCAAGCTTGCAAAGGAAATCTGCACTACAATGAAGTCTCACTTCCCCCTGGTCAAAAGGGCCATCTGAAAAAAGTGTAAAATCCAGAAAGGCAGGACAGGCCATGGAGAACTGGGAGCCTTGTTATGCTGATGGGCGGGATGTAAATTGCCAAGAGCCACTCCGGAGAGGTGTATGGTGTTTCCTGAAACATCTGAAAAACAAAGCAACAGAACCTAGGGCACTTCCACTTATGGTCCTATAGCTTAGGGAAATTAAAATCAAAAAGACACAGCCACCCCAAAGTTTGGGATGGCTCTGTTTACAAGAAGGTTGTTTACGGTACAAGTTCAATATCACAGAAAGTGAAAAATGGATAAAGAAGTTGTGGTACTTACGTACAATGCAATATCACTCAGCAATGAAATCTATGTCATCAGGCCCATAGGAGCATAATGAGTGGATTCAGGTATGATGATTCTAACTGAAATAAGTCACACAGAAAAAGAAACATCATAAGATATCACTAATACACGGAATGTAAACTTGGCTACACAGGAACTGGATTACAAAACAGAACAGGGTCTCAAATTTAGAAAACCAACTTATGCTTGCTTAAGGGGAAAGGTGAGTTGGGGTGCTGCATAAAACAAGAGATTGAAATGAGCACAGATAAAGTTTCTTAAGCCAAATATGGAATAGACAAGAACTACTCCTTGCTCAACGAAATGGACTCAACACTCCATATTAAACGCCTAAGAATGTACCTGACTAGTAAGTATCTTAAAACCTATGGATTGCTATGTCTCTGAAAGAAAATCAAGCGTGTGTACAGGGACATAAATGCAGCAGTGATAGGATTGGAGAGGTTCGGTGAGCAAATGAAGACCCTTTGAAGTCATATTGCATGGTACCCATTCCACAGGTCTCAACTCTCCAGGTTTAAGGGATTCTGCCTTCAGGTAAAACATGCACGTGGAACCCAGAGTATGATCAACCGTGTGATCGGGAGACATGTTCCAATATGTCTCAGTTCTCGTCCCCTGGTACTCGGGTGCAACATTCCAGACGCTTTACTAACACTCTCCCGACTTGGAGAGTCAGTGCCTTTAACCTCCTGTTTGGCCCATTTGCAATTTCTGAGGAAGATGAACAGGAATAGGGAGAACCAATGAGATTCTAGGTGGAGGTGTCTGGACGGGCAAATTTAACTCTCATTTCCCACCAGGAAGAGGAATTAACCAAAGGCTCAGCGTGCCGTGCCGGAACCAGATTAGGGCCTGAAGCAATCCTGCGGTGTTGCGGCCAGCTCACAAGAAAGCGAGTTGAAGAAAGGAGCTCAGGGGCACTGTAATTCACAAACCTGCAGAGTTATAAATGACAGCTATCGTCCAAAAATATACTGAAGTAAGGCTGCCAAGAGGACTTGAAAGCGGGGCAGAATTGCAGGAAACCGATTTCAGGAGGTAGACTGGAATTGCATTTAAAGCATAGGAAAAGAGGCAGAACGTCCACAATGATGCACTTGGCCAAAAAGGGCGTATGCGTTTTTTCCTGAATATATTCAGGAAAAAACGCATACGCCCTTTTTGGCCAACCAAGCAAGCTTGCAAAGGAAATCTGCACTACAATGAAGTCTCACTTCCCCCCGGTCAAAAGGGCCATCTGAAAAAAGTGTAAAATCCAGAAAGGCAGGACAGGCCATGGAGAACTGGGAGCCTTGTTATGCTGATGGGCGGGATGTAAATTGCCAAGAGCCACTCGGGAGAGGTGTATGGTGTTTCCTGAAACATCTAAAAAACAAAGCAACAGAGCCTAGGGCACTTCCACTTATGGTCCTATAGCTTAGGGAAATTAAAATCAAAAAGACACAGCCACCCCAAAGTTTGGACGGCTCTGTTTACAAGAACCTCGTTTACGGTACAAGTTCAATATCGCAGAAAGTGAAAAATGGATAAAGAAGTTGTGGTACTTACGTACAATGCAATATCACTCAGCAATGAAATCTATGTCATCAGGCCCGTAGCAGCATAATGAGTGGATTCAGGTATGATGATTCTAACTGAAATAAGTCACACAGAAAAAGAAACATCATAAGATATCACTAATACACGGAATGTAAACTTGGCTACACAGGAACTGGATTACAAAACAGAACAGGGTCTCAAATTTAGAAAACCAACTTATGCTTGCTTAAGGGGAAAGGTGAGTTGGGGTGCTGCATAAAACAAGAGATTGAAATGAGCACAGATAAAGTTCCTTAAGCCAAATATGGAATAGACAAGAACTACTCCTTGCTCAACGAAATGGACTCAACACTCCATATTAAACGCCTAAGAATGTACCTGACTAGTAAGTATCTTAAAACCTATGGATTGCTATGTCTCTGAAAGAAAATCAAGCGTGTGTACAGGGACATAAACGCAGCAGTGATAGGATTGGAGAGGTTCGGTGAGCAAATGAAGACCCTTTGAAGTCATATTGCATGGTACCCATTCCACGGGTCTCAACTCTCCAGGTTTAAGGGATTCTTCCTTCAGCTAAAACATGCACGTGGAACCCAGAGTATGATCAACCGTGTGATCGGGAGACGTGTTCCAATATGTCTCAGTTCTCGTCCCCTGGTACTCGGGTGCAACATTCCAGACGCTTTAATAACACTCTCCCGACTTGGAGAGTCAGTGCCTTTAACCACCTGTTTGGCCCAGTTTGCAATTTCTGCGGAAGATGAACAGGAATAGGGAGAACCAAAGAGAGACTAGCTGGAGGTGTCTGGACGCGCAAAATTTAACTCTCATATCCCACCAGGAAGAGGAATTAACCAAAGGCTCAGCGTGCCGTGCCGGAACCAGATTAGGGCCTGAAGCAATCCTGCGGTGTTGCGGCCAGCTCACAATAAAGCGAGTTGAAGAAAGGAGCTCAGGGGCACTGTAATTCACAAACCTGCAGAGTTATAAATGACAGCTATCGTCCAAAAATATACTGAAGTAAGGCTGCCAAGAGGACTTGAAAGTGGGGCAGAATTGCAGGAAACCGATTTCAGGAGGTAGACTGGAATTGCATTTAAAGCATAGGAAAAGAGGCAGAACGTCCACAATGATGCACTTGGCCAAAAAGGACATATGCGTTTTTTCCTGAATATATTCAGGAAAAAACGCATACGCCCTTTTTGGCCAACCAAGCAAGCTTGCAAAGGAAATCTGCACTACAATGAAGTCTCACTTCCCCCCGGTCAAAAGGGCCACCTGAAAAAAGTGTAAAATCCAGAAAGGCAGGACAGGCCATGGAGAACTGGGAGCCTTGTTATGCTGATGGGCGGGATGTAAATTGCCAACAGCCACTCCAGAGAAGTGTATGGTGATTCCTGAAACATCTAAAAAACAAAGCAACAGAGCCTAGGGCACTTCCACTTATGGTCCTATAGTTTAGGGAAATTAAAATCAAAAAACACAGCCACCCCAAAGTTTGGGACGGCTCTGTTTACAAGAACTTCATTTACGGTACAAGTTCAATATCACAGAAAGTGAAAAATGGATAAAGAAGTTGTGGAACTTACGTACAATGCAATATCACTCAGCAATGAAATCTATGTCATCAGGCCCGTAGCAGCATAATGAGTGGATTCAGGTATGATGATTCTAACTGAAATAAGTCACACAGAAAAAGAAACATCATAAGATATCACTAATACACGGAATGTAAACTTGGCTACACAGGAACTGGATTACAAAACAGAACAGGGTCTCAAATTTAGAAAACCTACTTATGCTTGCTTAAGGGGAAAGGTGAGTTGGGGTGCTGCATAAAACCTGAGATTGAAATGAGCACAGATAAAGTTCCTTAAGCCAAATAAGGAATAGACAAGAGCTACTCCTTGCTCAACGAAATGGACTCAACACCCCATATTAAACGCCTAAGAATGTACCTGACTACTAAGTATCTTAAAACCTATGGATTGCTATGTCTCTGAAAGAAAATCAAGCGTGTGTACAGGGGCATAAACGCAGCAGTGATAGGATTGGAGAGGTTCGGTGAGCAAATGAAGACCCTTTGAAGTCATATTGCATGGTACCCATTCCACGGGTCTCAACTCTCCAGGTTTAAGGGATTCTTCCTTCAGCTAAAACATGCACGTGGAACCCAGAGTATGATCAACCGTGTGATCGGGAGACGTGTTCCAATATGTCTCAGTTCTCGTCCCCTGGTACTCGGGTGCAACATTCCAGACGCTTTAATAACACTCTCCCGACTTGGAGAGTCAGTGCCTTTAACCACCTGTTTGGCCCAGTTTGCAATTTCTGCGGAAGATGAACAGGAATAGGGAGAACCAATGAGAGACTAGGTGGAGGTGTCTGGACGGGCAAATTTAACTCTCATTTCCCACCAGGAAGAGGAATTAACCAAAGGCTCAGCGTGCCATGCCGGAACCAGATTAGGGCCTGAAGCAATCCTGCGGTGTTGCGGCCAGCTCACAAGAAAGCGAGTTGAAGAAAGGAGCTCAGGGGCACTGTAATTCACAAACCTGCAGAGTTATAAATGACAGCTATCATCCAAAAATATACTGAAGTAAGGCTGCCAAGAGGACTTGAAAGCGGGGCAGAATTGCACGAAACCGATTTCAGGAGGTAGACTGGAATTGAATTTAAAGCATAGGAAAAGAGGCAGAACGTCCACAATGATGCACTTGGCCAAAAAGGGCGTATGCGTTTTATCCTGAATATATTCAGGAAAAAACGCATACGCCCTTTTTGGCCAACCAAGCAAGCTTGCAAAGGAAATCTGCACTACAATGAAGTCTCACTTCCCCCTGGTCAAAAGGGCCATCTGAAAAAAGTGTAAAATCCAGAAAGGCAGGACAGGCCATGGAGAACTGGGAGCCTTGTTATGCTGATGGGCGGGATGTAAATTGCCAAGAGCCACTCCGGAGAGGTGTATGGTGTTTCCTGAAACATCTGAAAAACAAAGCAACAGAGCCTAGGGCACTTCCACTTATGGTCTTATAGCTTAGGGAAATTAAAATCAAAAAGACACAGCCACCCCAAAGTTTGGGATGGCTCTGTTTACAAGAAGGTTGTTTACGGTACAAGTTCAATATCACAGAAAGTGAAAAATGGATAAAGAAGTTGTGGTACTTACGTACAATGCAATATCACTCAGCAATGAAATCTATGTCATCAGGCCCATAGGAGCATAATGAGTGGATTCAGGTATGATGATTCTAACTGAAATAAGTCACACAGAAAAAGAAACATCATAAGATATCACTAATACACGGAATGTAAACTTGGCTACACAGGAACTGGATTACAAAACAGAACAGGGTCTCAAATTTAGAAAACCAACTTATGCTTGCTTAAGGGGAAAGGTGAGTTGGGGTGCTGCATAAAACAAGAGATTGAAATGAGCACAGATAAAGTTTCTTAAGCCAAATATGGAATAGACAAGAACTACTCCTTGCTCAACGAAATGGACTCAACACTCCATATTAAACGCCTAAGAATGTACCTGACTAGTAAGTATCTTAAAACCTATGGATTGCTATGTCTCTGAAAGAAAATCAAGCGTGTGTACAGGGACATAAACGCAGCAGTGATAGGATTGGAGAGGTTCGGTGAGCAAATGAAGACCCTTTGAAGTCATATTGCATGGTACCCATTCCACGGGTCTCAACTCTCCAGGTTTAAGGGATTCTGCCTTCAGGTAAAACATGCACGTGGAACCCAGAGTATGATCAACCGTGTGATCGGGAGACATGTTCCAATATGTCTCAGTTCTCGTCCCCTGGTACTCGGGTGCAACATTCCAGACGCTTTACTAACACTCTCCCGACTTGGAGAGTCAGTGCCTTTAACCTCCTGTTTGGCCCATTTGCAATTTCTGAGGAAGATGAACAGGAATAGGGAGAACCAATGAGATTCTAGGTGGAGGTGTCTGGACGGGCAAATTTAACTCTCATTTCCCACCAGGAAGAGGAATTAACCAAAGGCTCAGCGTGCCGTGCCGGAACCAGATTAGGGCCTGAAGCAATCCTGCGGTGTTGCGGCCAGCTCACAAGAAAGCGAGTTGAAGAAAGGAGCTCAGGGGCACTGTAATTCACAAACCTGCAGAGTTATAAATGACAGCTATCGTCCAAAAATATACTGAAGTAAGGCTGCCAAGAGGACTTGAAAGCGGGGCAGAATTGCACGAAACCGATTTCAGGAGGTAGACTGGAATTGCATTTAAAGCATAGGAAAAGAGGCAGAACGTCCACAATGATGCACTTGGCCAAAAAGGACGTATGCGTATATTCAGGAAAAAACGCATACGCCCTTTTTGGCCAACCAAGCAAGCTTGCAAAGGAAATCTGCACTACAATGAAGTCTCACTTCCCCCGGGTCAAAAGGGCCACCTGAAAAAAGTGTAAAATCCAGAAAGGCAGGACAGGCCATGGAGAACTGGGAGCCTTGTTATGCTGATGGGCAGGATGTAAATTGCCAAGAGCCACTCCGGAGAGGTGTATGGTGTTTCCTGAAACATCTGAAAAACAAAGCAACAGAGCCTAGGGCACTTCCACTTATGGTCCTATAGCTTAGGGAAATTAAAATCAAAAAGACACAGCCACCCCAAAGTTTGGGATGGCTCTGTTTACAAGAAGGTTGTTTACGGTACAAGTTCAATATCACAGAAAGTGAAAAATGGATAAAGAAGTTGTGGTACTTACGTACAATGCAATATCACTCAGCAATGAAATCTATGTCATCAGGCCCATAGGAGCATAATGAGTGGATTCAGGTATGATGATTCTAACTGAAATAAGTCACACAGAAAAAGAAACATCATAAGATATCACTAATACACGGAATGTAAACTTGGCTACACAGGAACTGGATTACAAAACAGAACAGGGTCTCAAATTTAGAAAACCAACTTATGCTTGCTTAAGGGGAAAGGTGAGTTGGGGTGCTGCATAAAACAAGAGATTGAAATGAGCACAGATAAAGTTTCTTAAGCCAAATATGGAATAGACAAGAACTACTCCTTGCTCAACGAAATGGACTCAACACTCCATATTAAACGCCTAAGAATGTACCTGACTAGTAAGTATCTTAAAACCTATGGATTGCTATGTCTCTGAAAGAAAATCAAGCGTGTGTACAGGGACATAAACGCAGCAGTGATAGGATTGGAGAGGTTCGGTGAGCAAATGAAGACCCTTTGAAGTCATATTGCATGGTACCCATTCCACGGGTCTCAACTCTCCAGGTTTAAGGGATTCTGCCTTCAGGTAAAACATGCACGTGGAACCCAGAGTATGATCAACCGTGTGATCGGGAGACATGTTCCAATATGTCTCAGTTCTCGTCCCCTGGTACTCGGGTGCAACATTCCAGACTCTTTACTAACACTCTCCCGACTTGGAGAGTCAGTGCCTTTAACCTCCTGTTTGGCCCATTTGCAATTTCTGAGGAAGATGAACAGGAATAGGGAGAACCAATGAGATTCTAGGTGGAGGTGTCTGGACGGGCAAATTTAACTCTCATTTCCCACCAGGAAGAGGAATTAACCAAAGGCTCAGCGTGCCGTGCCGGAACCAGATTAGGGCCTGAAGCAATCCTGCGGTGTTGCGGCCAGCTCACAAGAAAGCGAGTTGAAGAAAGGAGCTCAGGGGCACTGTAATTCACAAACCTGCAGAGTTATAAATGACAGCTATCGTCCAAAAATATACTGAAGTAAGGCTGCCAAGAGGACTTGAAAGTGGGGCAGAATTGCAGGAAACCGATTTCAGGAGGTAGACTGGAATTGCATTTAAAGCATAGGAAAAGAGGCAGAACGTCCACAATGATGCACTTGGCCAAAAAGGGCGTATGCGTTTTTTCCTGAATATATTCAGGAAAAAACGCATACGCCCTTTTTGGCCAACCAAGCAAGCTTGCAAAGGAAATCTGCACTACAATGAAGTCTCACTTCCCCCCGGTCAAAAGGGCCATCTGAAAAAAGTGTAAAATCCAGAAAGGCAGGACAGGCCATGGAGAACTGGGAGCCTTGTTATGCTGATGGGCGGGATGTAAATTGCCAAGAGCCACTCGGGAGAGGTGTATGGTGTTTCCTGAAACATCTAAAAAACAAAGCAACAGAGCCTAGGGCACTTCCACTTATGGTCCTATAGCTTAGGGAAATTAAAATCAAAAAGACACAGCCACCCCAAAGTTTGGGACGGCTCTGTTTACAAGAACCTCGTTTACGGTACAAGTTCAATATCGCAGAAAGTGAAAAATGGATAAAGAAGTTGTGGTACTTACGTACAATGCAATATCACTCAGCAATGAAATCTATGTCATCAGGCCCGTAGCAGCATAATGAGTGGATTCAGGTATGATGATTCTAACTGAAATAAGTCACACAGAAAAAGAAACATCATAAGATATCACTAATACACGGAATGTAAACTTGGCTACACAGGAACTGGATTACAAAACAGAACAGGGTCTCAAATTTAGAAAACCAACTTATGCTTGCTTAAGGGGAAAGGTGAGTTGGGGTGCTGCATAAAACAAGAGATTGAAATGAGCACAGATAAAGTTCCTTAAGCCAAATATGGAATAGACAAGAACTACTCCTTGCTCAACGAAATGGACTCAACACTCCATATTAAACGCCTAAGAATGTACCTGACTAGTAAGTATCTTAAAACCTATGGATTGCTATGTCTCTGAAAGAAAATCAAGCGTGTGTACAGGGACATAAACGCAGCAGTGATAGGATTGGAGAGGTTCGGTGAGCAAATGAAGACCCTTTGAAGTCATATTGCATGGTACCCATTCCACGGGTCTCAACTCTCCAGGTTTAAGGGATTCTTCCTTCAGCTAAAACATGCACGTGGAACCCAGAGTATGATCAACCGTGTGATCGGGAGACGTGTTCCAATATGTCTCAGTTCTCGTCCCCTGGTACTCGGGTGCAACATTCCAGACGCTTTAATAACACTCTCCCGACTTGGAGAGTCAGTGCCTTTAACCACCTGTTTGGCCCAGTTTGCAATTTCTGCGGAAGATGAACAGGAATAGGGAGAACCAATGAGAGACTAGGTGGAGGTGTCTGGACGGGCAAATTTAACTCTCATTTCCCACCAGGAAGAGGAATTAACCAAAGGCTCAGCGTGCCGTGCCGGAACCAGATTAGGGCCTGAAGCAATCCTGCGGTGTTGCGGCCAGCTCACAAGAAAGAGAGTTGAAGAAAGGAGCTCAGGGGCACTGTAATTCACAAACCTGAAGAGTTATAAATGACAGCTATCGTCCAAAAATATACTGAAGTAAGGCTGCCAAGAGGACTTGAAAGCGGGGCAGAATTGCACGAAACCGATTTCAGGAGGTAGACTGGAATTGCATTTAAAGCATAGGAAAAGAGGCAGAACGTCCACAATGATGCAATTGGCCAAAAAGGGCGTATGCGTTTTATCCTGAATATATTCAGGAAAAAACGCATACGCCCTTTTTGGCCAACCAAGCAAGCTTGCAAAGGAAATCTGCACTACAATGAAGTCTCACTTCCCCCGGGTCAAAAGGGCCACCTGAAAAAAGTGTAAAATCCAGAAAGGCAGGACAGGCCATGGAGAACTGGGAGCCTTGTTATGCTGATGGGCGGGATGTAAATTGCCAAGAGCCACTCCGGAGAGGTGTATGGTGTTTCCTGAAACATCTGAAAAACAAAGCAACAGAGCCTAGGGCACTTCCACTTATGGTCCTATAGCTTAGGGAAATTAAAATCAAAAAGACACAGCCACCCCAAAGTTTGGGATGGCTCTGTTTACAAGAAGGTTGTTTACGGTACAAGTTCAATATCACAGAAAGTGAAAAATGGATAAAGAAGTTGTGGTACTTACGTACAATGCAATATCACTCAGCAATGAAATCTATGTCATCAGGCCCATAGGAGCATAATGAGTGGATTCAGGTATGATGATTCTAACTGAAATAAGTCACACAGAAAAAGAAACATCATAAGATATCACTAATACACGGAATGTAAACTTGGCTACACAGGAACTGGATTACAAAACAGAACAGGGTCTCAAATTTAGAAAACCAACTTATGCTTGCTTAAGGGGAAAGGTGAGTTGGGGTGCTGCATAAAACAAGAGATTGAAATGAGCACAGATAAAGTTTCTTAAGCCAAATATGGAATAGACAAGAACTACTCCTTGCTCAACGAAATGGACTCAACACTCCATATTAAACGCCTAAGAATGTACCTGACTAGTAAGTATCTTAAAACCTATGGATTGCTATGTCTCTGAAAGAAAATCAAGCGTGTGTACAGGGACATAAACGCAGCAGTGATAGGATTGGAGAGGTTCGGTGAGCAAATGAAGACCCTTTGAAGTCATATTGCATGGTACCCATTCCACGGGTCTCAACTCTCCAGGTTTAAGGGATTCTGCCTTCAGGTAAAACATGCACGTGGAACCCAGAGTATGATCAACCGTGTGATCGGGAGACATGTTCCAATATGTCTCAGTTCTCGTCCCCTGGTACTCGGGTGCAACATTCCAGACGCTTTACTAACACTCTCCCGACTTGGAGAGTCAGTGCCTTTAACCTCCTGTTTGGCCCATTTGCAATTTCTGAGGAAGATGAACAGGAATAGGGAGAACCAATGAGATTCTAGGTGGAGGTGTCTGGACGGGCAAATTTAACTCTCATTTCCCACCAGGAAGAGGAATTAACCAAAGGCTCAGCGTGCCGTGCCGGAACCAGATTAGGGCCTGAAGCAATCCTGCGGTGTTGCGGCCAGCTCACAAGAAAGCGAGTTGAAGAAAGGAGCTCAGGGGCACTGTAATTCACAAACCTGCAGAGTTATAAATGACAGCTATCGTCCAAAAATATACTGAAGTAAGGCTGCCAAGAGGACTTGAAAGTGGGGCAGAATTGCAGGAAACCGATTTCAGGAGGTAGACTGGAATTGCATTTAAAGCATAGGAAAAGAGGCAGAACGTCCACAATGATGCACTTGGCCAAAAAGGGCGTATGCGTTTTTTCCTGAATATATTCAGGAAAAAACGCATACGCCCTTTTTGGCCAACCAAGCAAGCTTGCAAAGGAAATCTGCACTACAATGAAGTCTCACTTCCCCCCGGTCAAAAGGGCCATCTGAAAAAAGTGTAAAATCCAGAAAGGCAGGACAGGCCATGGAGAACTGGGAGCCTTGTTATGCTGATGGGCGGGATGTAAATTGCCAAGAGCCACTCGGGAGAGGTGTATGGTGTTTCCTGAAACATCTAAAAAACAAAGCAACAGAGCCTAGGGCACTTCCACTTATGGTCCTATAGCTTAGGGAAATTAAAATCAAAAAGACACAGCCACCCCAAAGTTTGGGACGGCTCTGTTTACAAGAACCTCGTTTACGGTACAAGTTCAATATCGCAGAAAGTGAAAAATGGATAAAGAAGTTGTGGTACTTACGTACAATGCAATATCACTCAGCAATGAAATCTATGTCATCAGGCCCGTAGCAGCATAATGAGTGGATTCAGGTATGATGATTCTAACTGAAATAAGTCACACAGAAAAAGAAACATCATAAGATATCACTAATACACGGAATGTAAACTTGGCTACACAGGAACTGGATTACAAAACAGAACAGGGTCTCAAATTTAGAAAACCAACTTATGCTTGCTTAAGGGGAAAGGTGAGTTGGGGTGCTGCATAAAACAAGAGATTGAAATGAGCACAGATAAAGTTCCTTAAGCCAAATATGGAATAGACAAGAACTACTCCTTGCTCAACGAAATGGACTCAACACTCCATATTAAACGCCTAAGAATGTACCTGACTAGTAAGTATCTTAAAACCTATGGATTGCTATGTCTCTGAAAGAAAATCAAGCGTGTGTACAGGGACATAAACGCAGCAGTGATAGGATTGGAGAGGTTCGGTGAGCAAATGAAGACCCTTTGAAGTCATATTGCATGGTACCCATTCCACGGGTCTCAACTCTCCAGGTTTAAGGGATTCTTCCTTCAGCTAAAACATGCACGTGGAACCCAGAGTATGATCAACCGTGTGATCGGGAGACGTGTTCCAATATGTCTCAGTTCTCGTCCCCTGGTACTCGGGTGCAACATTCCAGACGCTTTAATAACACTCTCCCGACTTGGAGAGTCAGTGCCTTTAACCACCTGTTTGGCCCAGTTTGCAATTTCTGCGGAAGATGAACAGGAATAGGGAGAACCAATGAGAGACTAGGTGGAGGTGTCTGGACGGGCAAATTTAACTCTCATTTCCCACCAGGAAGAGGAATTAACCAAAGGCTCAGCGTGCCGTGCCGGAACCAGATTAGGGCCTGAAGCAATCCTGCGGTGTTGCGGCCAGCTCACAAGAAAGCGAGTTGAAGAAAGGAGCTCAGGGGCACTGTAATTCACAAACCTGAAGAGTTATAAATGACAGCTATCGTCCAAAAATATACTGAAGTAAGGCTGCCAAGAGGACTTGAAAGTGGGGCAGAATTGCACGAAACCGATTTCAGGAGGTAGACTGGAATTGCATTTAAAGCATAGGAAAAGAGGCAGAACGTCCACAATGATGCAATTGGCCAAAAAGGGCGTATGCGTTTTATCCTGAATATATTCAGGAAAAAACGCATACGCCCTTTTTGGCCAACCAAGCAAGCTTGCAAAGGAAATCTGCACTACAATGAAGTCTCACTTCCCCCTGGTCAAAAGGGCCATCTGAAAAAAGTGTAAAATCCAGAAAGGCAGGACAGGCCATGGAGAACTGGGAGCCTTGTTATGCTGATGGGCGGGATGTAAATTGCCAAGAGCCACTCCGGAGAGGTGTATGGTGTTTCCTGAAACATCTGAAAAACAAAGCAACAGAACCTAGGGCACTTCCACTTATGGTCCTATAGCTTAGGGAAATTAAAATCAAAAAGACACAGCCACCCCAAAGTTTGGGATGGCTCTGTTTACAAGAAGGTTGTTTACGGTACAAGTTCAATATCACAGAAAGTGAAAAATGGATAAAGAAGTTGTGGTACTTACGTACAATGCAATATCACTCAGCAATGAAATCTATGTCATCAGGCCCATAGGAGCATAATGAGTGGATTCAGGTATGATGATTCTAACTGAAATAAGTCACACAGAAAAAGAAACATCATAAGATATCACTAATACACGGAATGTAAACTTGGCTACACAGGAACTGGATTACAAAACAGAACAGGGTCTCAAATTTAGAAAACCAACTTATGCTTGCTTAAGGGGAAAGGTGAGTTGGGGTGCTGCATAAAACAAGAGATTGAAATGAGCACAGATAAAGTTTCTTAAGCCAAATATGGAATAGACAAGAACTACTCCTTGCTCAACGAAATGGACTCAACACTCCATATTAAACGCCTAAGAATGTACCTGACTAGTAAGTATCTTAAAACCTATGGATTGCTATGTCTCTGAAAGAAAATCAAGCGTGTGTACAGGGACATAAATGCAGCAGTGATAGGATTGGAGAGGTTCGGTGAGCAAATGAAGACCCTTTGAAGTCATATTGCATGGTACCCATTCCACGGGTCTCAACTCTCCAGGTTTAAGGGATTCTGCCTTCAGGTAAAACATGCACGTGGAACCCAGAGTATGATCAACCGTGTGATCGGGAGACATGTTCCAATATGTCTCAGTTCTCGTCCCCTGGTACTCGGGTGCAACATTCCAGACGCTTTACTAACACTCTCCCGACTTGGAGAGTCAGTGCCTTTAACCTCCTGTTTGGCCCATTTGCAATTTCTGAGGAAGATGAACAGGAATAGGGAGAACCAATGAGATTCTAGGTGGAGGTGTCTGGACGGGCAAATTTAACTCTCATTTCCCACCAGGAAGAGGAATTAACCAAAGGCTCAGCGTGCCGTGCCGGAACCAGATTAGGGCCTGAAGCAATCCTGCGGTGTTGCGGCCAGCTCACAAGAAAGCGAGTTGAAGAAAGGAGCTCAGGGGCACTGTAATTCACAAACCTGCAGAGTTATAAATGACAGCTATCGTCCAAAAATATACTGAAGTAAGGCTGCCAAGAGGACTTGAAAGCGGGGCAGAATTGCAGGAAACCGATTTCAGGAGGTAGACTGGAATTGCATTTAAAGCATAGGAAAAGAGGCAGAACGTCCACAATGATGCACTTGGCCAAAAAGGGCGTATGCGTTTTTTCCTGAATATATTCAGGAAAAAACGCATACGCCCTTTTTGGCCAACCAAGCAAGCTTGCAAAGGAAATCTGCACTACAATGAAGTCTCACTTCCCCCCGGTCAAAAGGGCCATCTGAAAAAAGTGTAAAATCCAGAAAGGCAGGACAGGCCATGGAGAACTGGGAGCCTTGTTATGCTGATGGGCGGGATGTAAATTGCCAAGAGCCACTCGGGAGAGGTGTATGGTGTTTCCTGAAACATCTAAAAAACAAAGCAACAGAGCCTAGGGCACTTCCACTTATGGTCCTATAGCTTAGGGAAATTAAAATCAAAAAGACACAGCCACCCCAAAGTTTGGACGGCTCTGTTTACAAGAACCTCGTTTACGGTACAAGTTCAATATCGCAGAAAGTGAAAAATGGATAAAGAAGTTGTGGTACTTACGTACAATGCAATATCACTCAGCAATGAAATCTATGTCATCAGGCCCGTAGCAGCATAATGAGTGGATTCAGGTATGATGATTCTAACTGAAATAAGTCACACAGAAAAAGAAACATCATAAGATATCACTAATACACGGAATGTAAACTTGGCTACACAGGAACTGGATTACAAAACAGAACAGGGTCTCAAATTTAGAAAACCAACTTATGCTTGCTTAAGGGGAAAGGTGAGTTGGGGTGCTGCATAAAACAAGAGATTGAAATGAGCACAGATAAAGTTCCTTAAGCCAAATATGGAATAGACAAGAACTACTCCTTGCTCAACGAAATGGACTCAACACTCCATATTAAACGCCTAAGAATGTACCTGACTAGTAAGTATCTTAAAACCTATGGATTGCTATGTCTCTGAAAGAAAATCAAGCGTGTGTACAGGGACATAAACGCAGCAGTGATAGGATTGGAGAGGTTCGGTGAGCAAATGAAGACCCTTTGAAGTCATATTGCATGGTACCCATTCCACGGGTCTCAACTCTCCAGGTTTAAGGGATTCTTCCTTCAGCTAAAACATGCACGTGGAACCCAGAGTATGATCAACCGTGTGATCGGGAGACGTGTTCCAATATGTCTCAGTTCTCGTCCCCTGGTACTCGGGTGCAACATTCCAGACGCTTTAATAACACTCTCCCGACTTGGAGAGTCAGTGCCTTTAACCACCTGTTTGGCCCAGTTTGCAATTTCTGCGGAAGATGAACAGGAATAGGGAGAACCAAAGAGAGACTAGCTGGAGGTGTCTGGACGCGCAAAATTTAACTCTCATATCCCACCAGGAAGAGGAATTAACCAAAGGCTCAGCGTGCCGTGCCGGAACCAGATTAGGGCCTGAAGCAATCCTGCGGTGTTGCGGCCAGCTCACAAGAAAGCGAGTTGAAGAAAGGAGCTCAGGGGCACTGTAATTCACAAACCTGCAGAGTTATAAATGACAGCTATCGTCCAAAAATATACTGAAGTAAGGCTGCCAAGAGGACTTGAAAGTGGGGCAGAATTGCAGGAAACCGATTTCAGGAGGTAGACTGGAATTGCATTTAAAGCATAGGAAAAGAGGCAGAACGTCCACAATGATGCACTTGGCCAAAAAGGACATATGCGTTTTTTCCTGAATATATTCAGGAAAAAACGCATACGCCCTTTTTGGCCAACCAAGCAAGCTTGCAAAGGAAATCTGCACTACAATGAAGTCTCACTTCCCCCCGGTCAAAAGGGCCACCTGAAAAAAGTGTAAAATCCAGAAAGGCAGGACAGGCCATGGAGAACTGGGAGCCTTGTTATGCTGATGGGCGGGATGTAAATTGCCAACAGCCACTCCAGAGAAGTGTATGGTGATTCCTGAAACATCTAAAAAACAAAGCAACAGAGCCTAGGGCACTTCCACTTATGGTCCTATAGTTTAGGGAAATTAAAATCAAAAACACACAGCCACCCCAAAGTTTGGGATGGCTCTGTTTACAAGAACCTCGTTTACGGTACAAGTTCAATATCACAGAAAGTGAAAAATGGATAAAGAAGTTGTGGTACTTACGTACAATGCAATATCACTCAGCAATGAAATCTATGTCATCAGGCCCGTAGCAGCATAATGAGTGGATTCAGGTATGATGATTCTAACTGAAATAAGTCACACAGAAAAAGAAATATCATAAGATATCACTAATACATGGAATGTAAACTTGGCTACACAGGAACTGGATTACAAAACAGAACAGGGTCTCAAATTTAGAAAACCAACATATGCTTGCTTAAGGAGAAAGTTGAGTTGGGGTGCTGCATAAAACCAGAGATTGAAATGAGCACAGATAAAGTTCCTTAAGCCAAATATGGAATAGACAAGAACTACTCCTTGCTCAACGAAATGGACTCAACACCGCATATTAAACGCCTAAGAATGTACCTGACTAGTAAGTATCTTAAAACCTATGGATTGCTATGTCTCTGAAAGAAAATCAAGCGTGTGTACAGGGGCATAAACGCAGCAGTGATAGGATTGGAGAGGTTCGGTGAGCAAATGAAGACCCTTTGAAGTCATATTGCATGGTACCCATTCCACGGGTCTCAACTGTCCAGGTTTAAGGGATTCTTCCTTCAGCTAAAACATGCACGTGGAACCCAGAGTATGATCAACCGTGTGATCGGGAGACGTGTTCCAATATGTCTCAGTTCTCGTCCCCTGGTACTCGGGTGCAACATTCCAGACGCTTTACTAACACTCTCCCGACTTGGAGAGTCAGTGCCTTTAACCTCCTGTTTGGCCCAGTTTGCAATTTCTGCGGAAGATGAACAGGAATAGGGAGAACCAATGAGAGACTAGCTGGAGGTGTCTGGACGGGCAAATTTAACTCTCATTTCCCACCAGGAAGAGGAATTAACCAAAGGCTCAGCGTGCCGTGCCGGAACCAGATTAGGGCCTGAAGCAATGGTGCGGTGTTCCGGCCAGCTCCCATGAAAGCGAGTTGAAAAAAGGAGCTCAGGGGCACTGTAATTCACAAACCTGCAGAGTTATAAATGACAGCTATCGTCCAAAAATATACTGAAGTAAGGCTGCCAAGAGGACTTGAAAGCGGGGCAGAATTGCAGGAAACCGATTTCAGCAGGTAGACCGGAATTGCATTTAAAGCATAGGAAAAGAGGCAGAACGTCCACAATGATGCACTTGGCCAAAAAGGGCGTATGCGTTTTTTCCTGAATATATTCAGGAAAAAACGCATACGCCCTTTTTGGCCAACCAAGCAAGCTTGCAAAGGAAATCTGCACTACAATGAAGTCTCACTTCCCCCCGGTCAAAAGGGCCATCTGAAAAAAGTGTAAAATCCAGAAAGGCAGGACAGGCCATGGAGAACTGGGAACCTTGTTATGCTGATGGGCGGGATGTAAATTGCCAACAGCCACTTGGGAGAAGTGTATGGTGTTTCCTGAACCATCTAAAAAACAAAGCCACAGAGCCTAGGGCACATCCACTTATGGTCCTATAGCTTAGGGAAATTAAAATCAAAAAGACACAGCCACCCCAAAATTTGGGACGGCTCTGTTTACAAGAACCCCGTTTATGGTACAAGTTCAATATCGCAGAAATTGAAAAATGAATAAAGAAGTTGTGGTACTTACGTACAATGCAATATCACTCAGCAATAAAATCTATGTTATCAGGCCCGTAGAAGCATAATGAGTGGATTCAGGTATGATGATTCTAAGTGAAATAAGTCACACAGAAAAAGAAACATCATAAGATATCACTAATACACGGAATGTAAACTTGGCTACACAGGAACTGGATTACAAAACACAACAGGGTCTCAAATGTAGAAAACCAACTTATGCTTGCTTAAGGGGGAAGGTGAGTTGGGGTGCTGCATAAACCAGAGATTGAAATGAGCACAGATAAAGTTCCTTAAGCCAAACATGTAATAGACAAGAACTACTCCTTGCTCAACGAAATGGACTCAACACCCCATATTAAACGCCTAAGAATGTACCTGACTAGTAAGTATCTTAAAACCTATGGATTGCTTTGTCTCTGAAAGAAAATCAAGCGTGTGTACAGGGGCATAAACGCAGCAGAGATACGATTGGAGAGGTTCGGTGATCAAATGAAGACCCTTTGAAGTCATATTGCATGGTACCCATTCCATGGGTCTCAACTCTCCAGGTTTAAGGGATTCTTCCTTCAGCTAAAACATGCACGTGGAACCCAGAGTATGATCAACCATGTGATCGGGAGACGTGTTCCAATATGTCTCAGTTCTCGTCCCCTGGTACTCGGGTGCAACATTCCAGACGCTTTACTAACACTCTCCCGACTTGGAGAGTCACTGCCTTTAACCTCCTGTTTGGCCCAGTTTGCAATTTCTGCGGAAGATGAACAGGAATAGGGAGAACCAATGAGAGACTAGCTGGAGGTGTCTGGACGGGCAAATTTAACTCTCATTTCCCACCAGGAAGAGGAATTAACCAAAGGCTCAGCGTGCCGTGCCGGAACCAGATTAGGGCCTGAAGCAATGCTGCGGTGTTCCGGCCAGCTCCCATGAAAGCGAGTTGAAAAAAGGAGCTCAGGGGCACTGTAATTCACAAACCTGCAGAGTTATAAATGACAGCTATCGTCCAAAAATATACTGAAGTAAGGCTGCCAAGAGGACTTGAAAGCGGGGCAGAATTGCAGGAAACCGATTTCAGCAGGTAGACCGGAATTGCATTTAAAGCATAGGAAAAGAGGCAGAACGTCCACAATGATGCACTTGGCCAAAAAGGGCGTATGCGTTTTTTCCTGAATATATTCAGGAAAAAACGCATACGCCCTTTTTGGCCAACCAAGCAAGCTTGCAAAGGAAATCTGCACTACAATGAAGTCTCACTTACCCCCGGTCAAAAGGGCCATCTGAAAAAAGTGTAAAATCCAGAAAGGCAGGACAGGCCATGGAGAACTGGGAGCCTTGTTATGCTGATGGGCGGGATGTAAATTGCCAACAGCCACTCGGGAGAGGTGTATGGTGTTTCCTGAAACATCTAAAAAACATAGCAGCGGAGCCTAGGGCACTTCCACTTATGGTCCTATAGCTTAGGGAAATTAAAATCAAAAAGACACAGCCACCCCAAAGTTTGGGACGGCTCTGTTTACAAGAACTTCATTTACGGTACAAGTTCAATATCACAGAAAGTGAAAAATGGATAAAGAAGTTGTGGTACTTACGTACAATTCAATATCACTCAGCAATGAAATCTATGTCATCAGGCCCGTAGCAGCATAATGAGTGGATTCAGGTATGATGATTCTAACTGAAATAAGTCACACAGAAAAAGAAACATCATAAGATATCACTAATACACGGAATGTAAACTTGGCTACACAGGAACTGGATTACAAAACAGAACAGGGTCTCAAATTTAGAAAACCTACTTATGCTTGCTTAAGGGGAAAGGTGAGTTGGGGTGCTGCATAAAACCTGAGATTGAAATGAGCACAGATAAAGTTCCTTAAGCCAAATAAGGAATAGACAAGAGCTACTCCTTGCTCAACGAAATGGACTCAACACCCCATATTAAACGCCTAAGAATGTACCTGACTAGTAAGTATCTTAAAACCTATGGATTGCTATGTCTCTGAAAGAAAATCAAGCGTGTGTACAGGGGCATAAACGCAGCAGTGATAGGATTGGAGAGGTTCGGTGAGCAAATGAAGACCCTTTGAAGTCATATTGCATGGTACCCATTCCACGGGTCTCAACTCTCCAGGTTTAAGGGATTCTTCCTTCAGCTAAAACATGCACGTGGAACCCAGAGTATGATCAACCGTGTGATCGGGAGACGTGTTCCAATATGTCTCAGTTCTCGTCCCCTGGTACTCGGGTGCAACATTCCAGACGCTTTAATAACACTCTCCCGACTTGGAGAGTGAGTGCCTTTAACCACCTGTTTGGCCCAGTTTGCAATTTCTGCGGAAGATGAACAGGAATAGGGAGAACCAATGAGAGACTAGGTGGAGGTGTCTGGACGGGCAAATTTAACTCTCATTTCCCACCAGGAAGAGGAATTAACCAAAGGCTCAGCGTGCCGTGCCGGAACCAGATTAGGGCCTGAAGCAATCCTGCGGTGTTGCGGCCAGCTCACAAGAAAGCGAGTTGAAGAAAGGAGCTCAGGGGCACTGTAATTCACAAACCTGCAGAGTTATAAATGACAGCTATCGTCCAAAAATATACTGAAGTAAGGCTGCCAAGAGGACTTGAAAGCGGGGCAGAATTGCACGAAACCGATTTCAGGAGGTAGACTGGAATTGCATTTAAAGCATAGGAAAAGAGGCAGAACGTCCACAATGATGCACTTGGCCAAAAAGGACGTATGCGTATATTCAGGAAAAAACGCATACGCCCTTTTTGGCCAACCAAGCAAGCTTGCAAAGGAAATCTGCACTACAATGAAGTCTCACTTCCCCCGGGTCAAAAGGGCCACCTGAAAAAAGTGTAAAATCCAGAAAGGCAGGACAGGCCATGGAGAACTGGGAGCCTTGTTATGCTGATGGGCGGGATGTAAATTGCCAACAGCCACTCCAGAGAAGTGTATGGTGATTCCTGAAACATCTAAAAAACAAAGCAACAGAGCCTAGGGCACTTCCACTTATGGTCCTATAGTTTAGGGAAATTAAAATCAAAAAGACACAGCCACCCCAAAGTTTGGGACGGCTCTGTTTACAAGAACTTCATTTACGGTACAAGTTCAATATCACAGAAAGTGAAAAATGGATAAAGAAGTTGTGGTACTTACGTACAATTCAATATCACTCAGCAATGAAATCTATGTCATCAGGCCCGTAGCAGCATAATGAGTGGATTCAGGTATGATGATTCTAACTGAAATAAGTCACACAGAAAAAGAAACATCATAAGATATCACTAATACACGGAATGTAAACTTGGCTACACAGGAACTGGATTACAAAACAGAACAGGGTCTCAAATTTAGAAAACCTACTTATGCTTGCTTAAGGGGAAAGGTGAGTTGGGGTGCTGCATAAAACCTGAGATTGAAATGAGCACAGATAAAGTTCCTTAAGCCAAATAAGGAATAGACAAGAGCTACTCCTTGCTCAACGAAATGGACTCAACACCCCATATTAAACGCCTAAGTATGTACCTGACTAGTAAGTATCTTAAAACCTATGGATTGCTATGTCTCTGAAAGAAAATCAAGCGTGTGTACAGGGGCATAAACGCAGCAGTGATAGGATTGGAGAGGTTCGGTGAGCAAATGAAGACCCTTTGAAGTCATATTGCATGGTACCCATTCCACGGGTCTCAACTCTCCAGGTTTAAGGGATTCTTCCTTCAGCTAAAACATGCACGTGGAACCCAGAGTATGATCAACCGTGTGATCGGGAGACGTGTTCCAATATGTCTCAGTTCTCGTCCCCTGGTACACGGGTGCAACATTCCAGACGCTTTAATAACACTCTCCCGACTTGGAGAGTCAGTGCCTTTAACCACCTGTTTGGCCCAGTTTGAAATTTCTGCGGAAGATGAACAGGAATAGGGAGAACCAAAGAGAGACTAGCTGGAGGTGTCTGGACGCGCAAAATTTAACTCTCATATCCCACCAGGAAGAGGAATTAACCAAAGGCTCAGCGTGCCGTGCCGGAACCAGATTAGGGCCTGAAGCAATGCTGCGGTGTTCCGGCCAGCTCCCATGAAAGCGAGTTGAAAAAAGGAGCTCAGGGGCACTGTAATTCACAAACCTGCAGAGTTATAAATGACAGCTATCGTCCAAAAATATACTGAAGTAAGGCTGCCAAGAGGACTTGAAAGCGGGGCAGAATTGCAGGAAACCGATTTCAGCAGGTAGACCGGAATTGCATTTAAAGCATAGGAAAAGAGGCAGAACGTCCACAATGATGCACTTGGCCAAAAAGGGCGTATGCGTTTTTTCCTGAATATATTCAGGAAAAAACGCATACGCCCTTTTTGGCCAACCAAGCAAGCTTGCAAAGGAAATCTGCACTACAATGAAGTCTCACTTCCCCCTGGTCAAAAGGGCCATCTGAAAAAAGTGTAAAATCCAGAAAGGCAGGACAGGCCATGGAGAACTGGGAGCCTTGTTATGCTGATGGGTGGGATGTAAATTGCCAAGAGCCACTCCGGAGAGGTGTATGGTGTTTCCTGAAACATCTAAAGAACAAAGCAACAGAGCCTAGGGCAATTCCACTTATGGTCCTATAGCTTAGGGAAATTAAAATCAAAAAGACACAGCCACCCCAAAGTTTGGGACGGCTCTGTTTACAAGAAGGTTGTTTACGGTACAAGTTCAATATCACAGAAAGTGAAAAATGGATAAAGAAGTTGTGGTACTTACGTACAATGCAATATCACTCAGCAATGAAATCTATGTCATCAGGCCCATAGCAGCATAATAAGTGGATTCAGGTATGATGATTCTAACCGAAATAAGTCACACAGAAAAAGAAACATCATAAGATATCACTAATACACGGAATGTAAACTTGGCTACACAGGAACTGGATTACAAAACAGAACAGGGTCTCAAATTTAGAAAACCAACTTATGCTTGCTTAAGGGGAAAGGTGAGTTGGGGTGCTGCATAAAACAAGAGATTGAAATGAGCACAGATAAAGTTCCTTAAGCCAAATATGGAATAGACAAGAACTACTCCTTGCTCAACGAAATGGACTCAACACCCCATATTAAACGCCTAAGAATGTACCTGACTAGTAAGTATCTTAAAACCTATGGATTGCTATGTCTCTGAAAGAAAATCAAGCGTGTGTACAGGGGCATAAACGCAGCAGTGATAGGATTGGAGAGGTTCGGTGAGCAAATGAAGACCCTTTGAAGTCATATTGCATGGTACCCATTCCACGGGTCTCAACTCTCCAGGTTTAAGGGATTCTTCCTTCAGCTAAAACATGCACGTGGAACCCAGAGTATGATCAACCGTGTGATCGGGAGACGTGTTCCAATATGTCTCAGTTCTCGTCCCCTGGTACTCGGGTGCAACATTCCAGACGCTTTACTAACACTCTCCCGACTTGGAGAGTCAGTGCCTTTAACCTCCTGTTTGGCCCAGTTTGCAATTTCTCCAGAAGATGAACAGGAATAGGGAGAACCAATGAGAGACTAGCTGAGGTGTCTGGACGGGCAAATTTAACTCTCATTTCCCACCAGGAAGAGGAATTAACCAAAGGCTCAGCGTGCCTTGCCGGAACCAGATTAGGGCCTGAAGCAATCCTGCGGTGTTGCGGCCAGCTCACAAGAAAGCGAGTTGATGAAAGGAGCTCAGGGGCACTGTAATTCACAAACCTGCAGAGTTATAAATGACAGCTATCGTCCAAAAATATACTGAAGTAAGGCTGCCAAGAGGACTTGAAAGCGGGGCAGAATTGCAGGAAACCGATTTCAGCAGGTAGACCGGAATTGCATTTAAAGCATAGGAAAAGAGGCAGAACGTCCACAATGATGCACTTGGCCAAAAAGGGCGTATGCGTTTTTTCCTGAATATATTCAGGAAAAAACGCATACGCCCTTTTTGGCCAACCAAGCAAGCTTGCAAAGGAAATCTGCACTACAATGAAGTCTCACTTACCCCCGGTCAAAAGGGCCATCTGAAAAAAGTGTAAAATCCAGAAAGGCAGGACAGGCCATGGAGAACTGGGAGCCTTGTTATGCTGATGGGCGGGATGTAAATTGCCAACAGCCACTCGGGAGAGGTGTATGGTGTTTCCTGAAACATCTAAAAAACATAGCAGCGGAGCCTAGGGCACTTCCACTTATGGTCCTATAGCTTAGGGAAATTAAAATCAAAAAGACACAGCCACCCCAAAGTTTGGGACGGCTCTGTTTACAAGAACTTCATTTACGGTACAAGTTCAATATCACAGAAAGTGAAAAATGGATAAAGAAGTTGTGGTACTTACGTACAATTCAATATCACTCAGCAATGAAATCTATGTCATCAGGCCCGTAGCAGCATAATGAGTGGATTCAGGTATGATGATTCTAACTGAAATAAGTCACACAGAAAAAGAAACATCATAAGATATCACTAATACACGGAATGTAAACTTGGCTACACAGGAACTGGATTACAAAACAGAACAGGGTCTCAAATTTAGAAAACCTACTTATGCTTGCTTAAGGGGAAAGGTGAGTTGGGGTGCTGCATAAAACCTGAGATTGAAATGAGCACAGATAAAGTTCCTTAAGCCAAATAAGGAATAGACAAGAGCTACTCCTTGCTCAACGAAATGGACTCAACACCCCATATTAAACGCCTAAGAATGTACCTGACTAGTAAGTATCTTAAAACCTATGGATTGCTATGTCTCTGAAAGAAAATCAAGCGTGTGTACAGGGGCATAAACGCAGCAGTGATAGGATTGGAGAGGTTCGGTGAGCAAATGAAGACCCTTTGAAGTCATATTGCATGGTACCCATTCCACGGGTCTCAACTCTCCAGGTTTAAGGGATTCTTCCTTCAGCTAAAACATGCACGTGGAACCCAGAGTATGATCAACCGTGTGATCGGGAGACGTGTTCCAATATGTCTCAGTTCTCGTCCCCTGGTACTCGGGTGCAACATTCCAGACGCTTTAATAACACTCTCCCGACTTGGAGAGTGAGTGCCTTTAACCACCTGTTTGGCCCAGTTTGCAATTTCTGCGGAAGATGAACAGGAATAGGGAGAACCAATGAGAGACTAGGTGGAGGTGTCTGGACGGGCAAATTTAACTCTCATTTCCCACCAGGAAGAGGAATTAACCAAAGGCTCAGCGTGCCGTGCCGGAACCAGATTAGGGCCTGAAGCAATCCTGCGGTGTTGCGGCCAGCTCACAAGAAAGCGAGTTGAAGAAAGGAGCTCAGGGGCACTGTAATTCACAAACCTGCAGAGTTATAAATGACAGCTATCGTCCAAAAATATACTGAAGTAAGGCTGCCAAGAGGACTTGAAAGCGGGGCAGAATTGCACGAAACCGATTTCAGGAGGTAGACTGGAATTGCATTTAAAGCATAGGAAAAGAGGCAGAACGTCCACAATGATGCACTTGGCCAAAAAGGACGTATGCGTATATTCAGGAAAAAACGCATACGCCCTTTTTGGCCAACCAAGCAAGCTTGCAAAGGAAATCTGCACTACAATGAAGTCTCACTTCCCCCGGGTCAAAAGGGCCACCTGAAAAAAGTGTAAAATCCAGAAAGGCAGGACAGGCCATGGAGAACTGGGAGCCTTGTTATGCTGATGGGCGGGATGTAAATTGCCAACAGCCACTCCAGAGAAGTGTATGGTGATTCCTGAAACATCTAAAAAACAAAGCAACAGAGCCTAGGGCACTTCCACTTATGGTCCTATAGTTTAGGGAAATTAAAATCAAAAAGACACAGCCACCCCAAAGTTTGGGACGGCTCTGTTTACAAGAACTTCATTTACGGTACAAGTTCAATATCACAGAAAGTGAAAAATGGATAAAGAAGTTGTGGTACTTACGTACAATTCAATATCACTCAGCAATGAAATCTATGTCATCAGGCCCGTAGCAGCATAATGAGTGGATTCAGGTATGATGATTCTAACTGAAATAAGTCACACAGAAAAAGAAACATCATAAGATATCACTAATACACGGAATGTAAACTTGGCTACACAGGAACTGGATTACAAAACAGAACAGGGTCTCAAATTTAGAAAACCTACTTATGCTTGCTTAAGGGGAAAGGTGAGTTGGGGTGCTGCATAAAACCTGAGATTGAAATGAGCACAGATAAAGTTCCTTAAGCCAAATAAGGAATAGACAAGAGCTACTCCTTGCTCAACGAAATGGACTCAACACCCCATATTAAACGCCTAAGTATGTACCTGACTAGTAAGTATCTTAAAACCTATGGATTGCTATGTCTCTGAAAGAAAATCAAGCGTGTGTACAGGGGCATAAACGCAGCAGTGATAGGATTGGAGAGGTTCGGTGAGCAAATGAAGACCCTTTGAAGTCATATTGCATGGTACCCATTCCACGGGTCTCAACTCTCCAGGTTTAAGGGATTCTTCCTTCAGCTAAAACATGCACGTGGAACCCAGAGTATGATCAACCGTGTGATCGGGAGACGTGTTCCAATATGTCTCAGTTCTCGTCCCCTGGTACACGGGTGCAACATTCCAGACGCTTTAATAACACTCTCCCGACTTGGAGAGTCAGTGCCTTTAACCACCTGTTTGGCCCAGTTTGAAATTTCTGCGGAAGATGAACAGGAATAGGGAGAACCAAAGAGAGACTAGCTGGAGGTGTCTGGACGCGCAAAATTTAACTCTCATATCCCACCAGGAAGAGGAATTAACCAAAGGCTCAGCGTGCCGTGCCGGAACCAGATTAGGGCCTGAAGCAATGCTGCGGTGTTCCGGCCAGCTCCCATGAAAGCGAGTTGAAAAAAGGAGCTCAGGGGCACTGTAATTCACAAACCTGCAGAGTTATAAATGACAGCTATCGTCCAAAAATATACTGAAGTAAGGCTGCCAAGAGGACTTGAAAGCGGGGCAGAATTGCAGGAAACCGATTTCAGCAGGTAGACCGGAATTGCATTTAAAGCATAGGAAAAGAGGCAGAACGTCCACAATGATGCACTTGGCCAAAAAGGGCGTATGCGTTTTTTCCTGAATATATTCAGGAAAAAACGCATACGCCCTTTTTGGCCAACCAAGCAAGCTTGCAAAGGAAATCTGCACTACAATGAAGTCTCACTTCCCCCTGGTCAAAAGGGCCATCTGAAAAAAGTGTAAAATCCAGAAAGGCAGGACAGGCCATGGAGAACTGGGAGCCTTGTTATGCTGATGGGTGGGATGTAAATTGCCAAGAGCCACTCCGGAGAGGTGTATGGTGTTTCCTGAAACATCTAAAGAACAAAGCAACAGAGCCTAGGGCAATTCCACTTATGGTCCTATAGCTTAGGGAAATTAAAATCAAAAAGACACAGCCACCCCAAAGTTTGGGACGGCTCTGTTTACAAGAAGGTTGTTTACGGTACAAGTTCAATATCACAGAAAGTGAAAAATGGATAAAGAAGTTGTGGTACTTACGTACAATGCAATATCACTCAGCAATGAAATCTATGTCATCAGGCCCATAGCAGCATAATAAGTGGATTCAGGTATGATGATTCTAACCGAAATAAGTCACACAGAAAAAGAAACATCATAAGATATCACTAATACACGGAATGTAAACTTGGCTACACAGGAACTGGATTACAAAACAGAACAGGGTCTCAAATTTAGAAAACCAACTTATGCTTGCTTAAGGGGAAAGGTGAGTTGGGGTGCTGCATAAAACAAGAGATTGAAATGAGCACAGATAAAGTTCCTTAAGCCAAATATGGAATAGACAAGAACTACTCCTTGCTCAACGAAATGGACTCAACACCCCATATTAAACGCCTAAGAATGTACCTGACTAGTAAGTATCTTAAAACCTATGGATTGCTATGTCTCTGAAAGAAAATCAAGCGTGTGTACAGGGGCATAAACGCAGCAGTGATAGGATTGGAGAGGTTCGGTGAGCAAATGAAGACCCTTTGAAGTCATATTGCATGGTACCCATTCCACGGGTCTCAACTCTCCAGGTTTAAGGGATTCTTCCTTCAGCTAAAACATGCACGTGGAACCCAGAGTATGATCAACCGTGTGATCGGGAGACGTGTTCCAATATGTCTCAGTTCTCGTCCCCTGGTACTCGGGTGCAACATTCCAGACGCTTTACTAACACTCTCCCGACTTGGAGAGTCAGTGCCTTTAACCTCCTGTTTGGCCCAGTTTGCAATTTCTCCAGAAGATGAACAGGAATAGGGAGAACCAATGAGAGACTAGCTGAGGTGTCTGGACGGGCAAATTTAACTCTCATTTCCCACCAGGAAGAGGAATTAACCAAAGGCTCAGCGTGCCTTGCCGGAACCAGATTAGGGCCTGAAGCAATCCTGCGGTGTTGCGGCCAGCTCACAAGAAAGCGAGTTGATGAAAGGAGCTCAGGGGCACTGTAATTCACAAACCTGCAGAGTTATAAATGACAGCTATCGTCCAAAAATATACTGAAGTAAGGCTGCCAAGAGGACTTGAAAGCGGGGCAGAATTGCAGGAAACCGATTTCAGCAGGTAGACCGGAATTGCATTTAAAGCATAGGAAAAGAGGCAGAACGTCCACAATGATGGACTTGGCCAAAAAGGGCGTATGCGTTTTTTCCTGAATATATTCAGGAAAAAACGCATACGCCCTTTTTGGCCAACCAAGCAAGCTTGCAAAGGAAATCTGCACTACAATGAAGTCTCACTTACCCCCGGTCAAAAGGGCCATCTGAAAAAAGTGTAAAATCCAGAAAGGCAGGACAGGCCATGGAGAACTGGGAGCCTTGTTATGCTGATGGGCGGGATGTAAATTGCCAACAGCCACTCGGGAGAGGTGTATGGTGTTTCCTGAAACATCTAAAAAACATAGCAGCGGAGCCTAGGGCACTTCCACTTATGGTCCTATAGCTTAGGGAAATTAAAATCAAAAAGACACAGCCACCCCAAAGTTTGGGACGGCTCTGTTTACAAGAACTTCATTTACGGTACAAGTTCAATATCACAGAAAGTGAAAAATGGATAAAGAAGTTGTGGTACTTACGTACAATTCAATATCACTCAGCAATGAAATCTATGTCATCAGGCCCGTAGCAGCATAATGAGTGGATTCAGGTATGATGATTCTAACTGAAATAAGTCACACAGAAAAAGAAACATCATAAGATATCACTAATACACGGAATGTAAACTTGGCTACACAGGAACTGGATTACAAAACAGAACAGGGTCTCAAATTTAGAAAACCTACTTATGCTTGCTTAAGGGGAAAGGTGAGTTGGGGTGCTGCATAAAACCTGAGATTGAAATGAGCACAGATAAAGTTCCTTAAGCCAAATAAGGAATAGACAAGAGCTACTCCTTGCTCAACGAAATGGACTCAACACCCCATATTAAATGCCTAAGAATGTACCTGACTAGTAAGTATCTTAAAACCTATGGATTGCTATGTCTCTGAAAGAAAATCAAGCGTGTGTACAGGGGCATAAACGCAGCAGTGATAGGATTGGAGAGGTTCGGTGAGCAAATGAAGACCCTTTGAAGTCATATTGCATGGTACCCATTCCACGGGTCTCAACTCTCCAGGTTTAAGGGATTCTTCCTTCAGCTAAAACATGCACGTGGAACCCAGAGTATGATCAACCGTGTGATCGGGAGACGTGTTCCAATATGTCTCAGTTCTCGTCCCCTGGTACTCGGGTGCAACATTCCAGACGCTTTAATAACACTCTCCCGACTTGGAGAGTGAGTGCCTTTAACCACCTGTTTGGCCCAGTTTGCAATTTCTGCGGAAGATGAACAGGAATAGGGAGAACCAATGAGAGACTAGGTGGAGGTGTCTGGACGGGCAAATTTAACTCTCATTTCCCACCAGGAAGAGGAATTAACCAAAGGCTCAGCGTGCCGTGCCGGAACCAGATTAGGGCCTGAAGCAATCCTGCGGTGTTGCGGCCAGCTCACAAGAAAGCGAGTTGAAGAAAGGAGCTCAGGGGCACTGTAATTCACAAACCTGCAGAGTTATAAATGACAGCTATCGTCCAAAAATATACTGAAGTAAGGCTGCCAAGAGGACTTGAAAGCGGGGCAGAATTGCACGAAACCGATTTCAGGAGGTAGACTGGAATTGCATTTAAAGCATAGGAAAAGAGGCAGAACGTCCACAATGATGCACTTGGCCAAAAAGGACGTATGCGTATATTCAGGAAAAAACGCATACGCCCTTTTTGGCCAACCAAGCAAGCTTGCAAAGGAAATCTGCACTACAATGAAGTCTCACTTCCCCCGGGTCAAAAGGGCCACCTGAAAAAAGTGTAAAATCCAGAAAGGCAGGACAGGCCATGGAGAACTGGGAGCCTTGTTATGCTGATGGGCGGGATGTAAATTGCCAACAGCCACTCCAGAGAAGTGTATGGTGATTCCTGAAACATCTAAAAAACAAAGCAACAGAGCCTAGGGCACTTCCACTTATGGTCCTATAGTTTAGGGAAATTAAAATCAAAAAGACACAGCCACCCCAAAGTTTGGGACGGCTCTGTTTACAAGAACTTCATTTACGGTACAAGTTCAATATCACAGAAAGTGAAAAATGGATAAAGAAGTTGTGGTACTTACGTACAATTCAATATCACTCAGCAATGAAATCTATGTCATCAGGCCCGTAGCAGCATAATGAGTGGATTCAGGTATGATGATTCTAACTGAAATAAGTCACACAGAAAAAGAAACATCATAAGATATCACTAATACACGGAATGTAAACTTGGCTACACAGGAACTGGATTACAAAACAGAACAGGGTCTCAAATTTAGAAAACCTACTTATGCTTGCTTAAGGGGAAAGGTGAGTTGGGGTGCTGCATAAAACCTGAGATTGAAATGAGCACAGATAAAGTTCCTTAAGCCAAATAAGGAATAGACAAGAGCTACTCCTTGCTCAACGAAATGGACTCAACACCCCATATTAAACGCCTAAGTATGTACCTGACTAGTAAGTATCTTAAAACCTATGGATTGCTATGTCTCTGAAAGAAAATCAAGCGTGTGTACAGGGGCATAAACGCAGCAGTGATAGGATTGGAGAGGTTCGGTGAGCAAATGAAGACCCTTTGAAGTCATATTGCATGGTACCCATTCCACGGGTCTCAACTCTCCAGGTTTAAGGGATTCTTCCTTCAGCTAAAACATGCACGTGGAACCCAGAGTATGATCAACCGTGTGATCGGGAGACGTGTTCCAATATGTCTCAGTTCTCGTCCCCTGGTACACGGGTGCAACATTCCAGACGCTTTAATAACACTCTCCCGACTTGGAGAGTCAGTGCCTTTAACCACCTGTTTGGCCCAGTTTGAAATTTCTGCGGAAGATGAACAGGAATAGGGAGAACCAAAGAGAGACTAGCTGGAGGTGTCTGGACGCGCAAAATTTAACTCTCATATCCCACCAGGAAGAGGAATTAACCAAAGGCTCAGCGTGCCGTGCCGGAACCAGATTAGGGCCTGAAGCAATGCTGCGGTGTTCCGGCCAGCTCCCATGAAAGCGAGTTGAAAAAAGGAGCTCAGGGGCACTGTAATTCACAAACCTGCAGAGTTATAAATGACAGCTATCGTCCAAAAATATACTGAAGTAAGGCTGCCAAGAGGACTTGAAAGCGGGGCAGAATTGCAGGAAACCGATTTCAGCAGGTAGACCGGAATTGCATTTAAAGCATAGGAAAAGAGGCAGAACGTCCACAATGATGCACTTGGCCAAAAAGGGCGTATGCGTTTTTTCCTGAATATATTCAGGAAAAAACGCATACGCCCTTTTTGGCCAACCAAGCAAGCTTGCAAAGGAAATCTGCACTACAATGAAGTCTCACTTCCCCCTGGTCAAAAGGGCCATCTGAAAAAAGTGTAAAATCCAGAAAGGCAGGACAGGCCATGGAGAACTGGGAGCCTTGTTATGCTGATGGGTGGGATGTAAATTGCCAAGAGCCACTCCGGAGAGGTGTATGGTGTTTCCTGAAACATCTAAAGAACAAAGCAACAGAGCCTAGGGCAATTCCACTTATGGTCCTATAGCTTAGGGAAATTAAAATCAAAAAGACACAGCCACCCCAAAGTTTGGGACGGCTCTGTTTACAAGAAGGTTGTTTACGGTACAAGTTCAATATCACAGAAAGTGAAAAATGGATAAAGAAGTTGTGGTACTTACGTACAATGCAATATCACTCAGCAATGAAATCTATGTCATCAGGCCCATAGCAGCATAATAAGTGGATTCAGGTATGATGATTCTAACCGAAATAAGTCACACAGAAAAAGAAACATCATAAGATATCACTAATACACGGAATGTAAACTTGGCTACACAGGAACTGGATTACAAAACAGAACAGGGTCTCAAATTTAGAAAACCAACTTATGCTTGCTTAAGGGGAAAGGTGAGTTGGGGTGCTGCATAAAACAAGAGATTGAAATGAGCACAGATAAAGTTCCTTAAGCCAAATATGGAATAGACAAGAACTACTCCTTGCTCAACGAAATGGACTCAACACCCCATATTAAACGCCTAAGAATGTACCTGACTAGTAAGTATCTTAAAACCTATGGATTGCTATGTCTCTGAAAGAAAATCAAGCGTGTGTACAGGGGCATAAACGCAGCAGTGATAGGATTGGAGAGGTTCGGTGAGCAAATGAAGACCCTTTGAAGTCATATTGCATGGTACCCATTCCACGGGTCTCAACTCTCCAGGTTTAAGGGATTCTTCCTTCAGCTAAAACATGCACGTGGAACCCAGAGTATGATCAACCGTGTGATCGGGAGACGTGTTCCAATATGTCTCAGTTCTCGTCCCCTGGTACTCGGGTGCAACATTCCAGACGCTTTACTAACACTCTCCCGACTTGGAGAGTCAGTGCCTTTAACCTCCTGTTTGGCCCAGTTTGCAATTTCTCCAGAAGATGAACAGGAATAGGGAGAACCAATGAGAGACTAGCTGAGGTGTCTGGACGGGTAAATTTAACTCTCATTTCCCACCAGGAAGAGGAATTAACCAAAGGCTCAGCGTGCCTTGCCGGAACCAGATTAGGGCCTGAAGCAATCCTGCGGTGTTGCGGCCAGCTCACAAGAAAGCGAGTTGATGAAAGGAGCTCAGGGGCACTGTAATTCACAAACCTGCAGAGTTATAAATGACAGCTATCGTCCAAAAATATACTGAAGTAAGGCTGCCAAGAGGACTTGAAAGCGGGGCAGAATTGCAGGAAACCGATTTCAGCAGGTAGACCGGAATTGCATTTAAAGCATAGGAAAAGAGGCAGAACGTCCACAATGATGCACTTGGCCAAAAAGGGCGTATGCGTTTTTTCCTGAATATATTCAGGAAAAAACGCATACGCCCTTTTTGGCCAACCAAGCAAGCTTGCAAAGGAAATCTGCACTACAATGAAGTCTCACTTACCCCCGGTCAAAAGGGCCATCTGAAAAGAGTGTAAAATCCAGAAAGGCAGGACAGGCCATGGAGAACTGGGAGCCTTGTTATGCTGATGGGCGGGATGTAAATTGCCAACAGCCACTCTGGAGAGGTGTATGGTGCTTCCTGAAACATCTAAAAAACATAGCAGCGGAGCCTAGGGCACTTCCACTTATGGTCCTATAGCTTAGGGAAATTAAAATCAAAAAGACACAGCCACCCCAAAGTTTGGGACGGCTCTGTTTACAAGAACTTCATTTACGGTACAAGTTCAATATCACAGAAAGTGAAAAATGGATAAAGAAGTTGTGGTACTTACGTACAATTCAATATCACTCAGCAATGAAATCTATGTCATCAGGCCCGTAGCAGCATAATGAGTGGATTCAGGTATGATGATTCTAACTGAAATAAGTCACACAGAAAAAGAAACATCATAAGATATCACTAATACACGGAATGTAAACTTGGCTACACAGGAACTGGATTACAAAACAGAACAGGGTCTCAAATTTAGAAAACCTACTTATGCTTGCTTAAGGGGAAAGGTGAGTTGGGGTGCTGCATAAAACCTGAGATTGAAATGAGCACAGATAAAGTTCCTTAAGCCAAATAAGGAATAGACAAGAGCTACTCCTTGCTCAACGAAATGGACTCAACACCCCATATTAAACGCCTAAGAATGTACCTGACTAGTAAGTATCTTAAAACCTATGGATTGCTATGTCTCTGAAAGAAAATCAAGCGTGTGTACAGGGGCATAAACGCAGCAGTGATAGGATTGGAGAGGTTCGGTGAGCAAATGAAGACCCTTTGAAGTCATATTGCATGGTACCCATTCCACGGGTCTCAACTCTCCAGGTTTAAGGGATTCTTCCTTCAGCTAAAACATGCACGTGGAACCCAGAGTATGATCAACCGTGTGATCGGGAGACGTGTTCCAATATGTCTCAGTTCTCGTCCCCTGGTACTCGGGTGCAACATTCCAGACGCTTTAATAACACTCTCCCGACTTGGAGAGTCAGTGCCTTTAACCACCTGTTTGGCCCAGTTTGCAATTTCTGCGGAAGATGAACAGGAATAGGGAGAACCAATGAGAGACTAGGTGGAGGTGTCTGGACGGGCAAATTTAACTCTCATTTCCCACCAGGAAGAGGAATTAACCAAAGGCTCAGCGTGCCGTGCCGGAACCAGATTAGGGCCTGAAGCAATCCTGCGGTGTTGCGGCCAGCTCACAAGAAAGCGAGTTGAAGAAAGGAGCTCAGGGGCACTGTAATTCACAAACCTGCAGAGTTATAAATGACAGCTATCGTCCAAAAATATACTGAAGTAAGGCTGCCAAGAGGACTTGAAAGCGGGGCAGAATTGCACGAAACCGATTTCAGGAGGTAGACTGGAATTGCATTTAAAGCATAGGAAAAGAGGCAGAACGTCCACAATGATGCACTTGGCCAAAAAGGACGTATGCGTATATTCAGGAAAAAACGCATACGCCCTTTTTGGCCAACCAAGCAAGCTTGCAAAGGAAATCTGCACTACAATGAAGTCTCACTTCCCCCCGGTCAAAAGGGCCACCTGAAAAAAGTGTAAAATCCAGAAAGGCAGGACAGGCCATGGAGAACTGGGAGCCTTGTTATGCTGATGGGCAGGATGTAAATTGCCAAGAGCCACTCCGGAGAGGTGTATGGTGTTTCCTGAAACATCTGAAAAACAAAGCAACAGAGCCTAGGGCACTTCCACTTATGGTCCTATAGCTTAGGGAAATTAAAATCAAAAAGACACAGCCACCCCAAAGTTTGGGATGGCTCTGTTTACAAGAAGGTTGTTTACGGTACAAGTTCAATATCACAGAAAGTGAAAAATGGATAAAGAAGTTGTGGTACTTACGTACAATGCAATATCACTCAGCAATGAAATCTATGTCATCAGGCCCATAGGAGCATAATGAGTGGATTCAGGTATGATGATTCTAACTGAAATAAGTCACACAGAAAAAGAAACATCATAAGATATCACTAATACACGGAATGTAAACTTGGCTACACAGGAACTGGATTACAAAACAGAACAGGGTCTCAAATTTAGAAAACCAACTTATGCTTGCTTAAGGGGAAAGGTGAGTTGGGGTGCTGCATAAAACAAGAGATTGAAATGAGCACAGATAAAGTTTCTTAAGCCAAATATGGAATAGACAAGAACTACTCCTTGCTCAACGAAATGGACTCAACACTCCATATTAAACGCCTAAGAATGTACCTGACTAGTAAGTATCTTAAAACCTATGGATTGCTATGTCTCTGAAAGAAAATCAAGCGTGTGTACAGGGACATAAACGCAGCAGTGATAGGATTGGAGAGGTTCGGTGAGCAAATGAAGACCCTTTGAAGTCATATTGCATGGTACCCATTCCACGGGTCTCAACTCTCCAGGTTTAAGGGATTCTGCCTTCAGGTAAAACATGCACGTGGAACCCAGAGTATGATCAACCGTGTGATCGGGAGACATGTTCCAATATGTCTCAGTTCTCGTCCCCTGGTACTCGGGTGCAACATTCCAGACGCTTTACTAACACTCTCCCGACTTGGAGAGTCAGTGCCTTTAACCTCCTGTTTGGCCCATTTGCAATTTCTGAGGAAGATGAACAGGAATAGGGAGAACCAATGAGATTCTAGGTGGAGGTGTCTGGACGGGCAAATTTAACTCTCATTTCCCACCAGGAAGAGGAATTAACCAAAGGCTCAGCGTGCCGTGCCGGAACCAGATTAGGGCCTGAAGCAATCCTGCGGTGTTGCGGCCAGCTCACAAGAAAGCGAGTTGAAGAAAGGAGCTCAGGGGCACTGTAATTCACAAACCTGCAGAGTTATAAATGACAGCTATCGTCCAAAAATATACTGAAGTAAGGCTGCCAAGAGGACTTGAAAGTGGGGCAGAATTGCAGGAAACCGATTTCAGGAGGTAGACTGGAATTGCATTTAAAGCATAGGAAAAGAGGCAGAACGTCCACAATGATGCACTTGGCCAAAAAGGGCGTATGCGTTTTTTTTCAGGAAAAAACGCATACGCCCTTTTTGGCCAACCAAGCAAGCTTGCAAAGGAAATCTGCACTACAATGAAGTCTCACTTCCCCCCGGTCAAAAGGGCCATCTGAAAAAAGTGTAAAATCCAGAAAGGCAGGACAGGCCATGGAGAACTGGGAGCCTTGTTATGCTGATGGGCGGGATGTAAATTGCCAAGAGCCACTCGGGAGAGGTGTATGGTGTTTCCTGAAACATCTAAAAAACAAAGCAACAGAGCCTAGGGCACTTCCACTTATGGTCCTATAGCTTAGGGAAATTAAAATCAAAAAGACACAGCCACCCCAAAGTTTGGGACGGCTCTGTTTACAAGAACCTCGTTTACGGTACAAGTTCAATATCGCAGAAAGTGAAAAATGGATAAAGAAGTTGTGGTACTTACGTACAATGCAATATCACTCAGCAATGAAATCTATGTCATCAGGCCCGTAGCAGCATAATGAGTGGATTCAGGTATGATGATTCTAACTGAAATAAGTCACACAGAAAAAGAAACATCATAAGATATCACTAATACACGGAATGTAAACTTGGCTACACAGGAACTGGATTACAAAACAGAACAGGGTCTCAAATTTAGAAAACCAACTTATGCTTGCTTAAGGGGAAAGGTGAGTTGGGGTGCTGCATAAAACAAGAGATTGAAATGAGCACAGATAAAGTTCCTTAAGCCAAATATGGAATAGACAAGAACTACTCCTTGCTCAACGAAATGGACTCAACACTCCATATTAAACGCCTAAGAATGTACCTGACTAGTAAGTATCTTAAAACCTATGGATTGCTATGTCTCTGAAAGAAAATCAAGCGTGTGTACAGGGACATAAACGCAGCAGTGATAGGATTGGAGAGGTTCGGTGAGCAAATGAAGACCCTTTGAAGTCATATTGCATGGTACCCATTCCACGGGTCTCAACTCTCCAGGTTTAAGGGATTCTTCCTTCAGCTAAAACATGCACGTGGAACCCAGAGTATGATCAACCGTGTGATCGGGAGACGTGTTCCAATATGTCTCAGTTCTCGTCCCCTGGTACTCGGGTGCAACATTCCAGACGCTTTAATAACACTCTCCCGACTTGGAGAGTCAGTGCCTTTAACCACCTGTTTGGCCCAGTTTGCAATTTCTGCGGAAGATGAACAGGAATAGGGAGAACCAAAGAGAGACTAGCTGGAGGTGTCTGGACGCGCAAAATTTAACTCTCATATCCCACCAGGAAGAGGAATTAACCAAAGGCTCAGCGTGCCGTGCCGGAACCAGATTAGGGCCTGAAGCAATCCTGCGGTGTTGCGGCCAGCTCACAATAAAGCGAGTTGAAGAAAGGAGCTCAGGGGCACTGTAATTCACAAACCTGCAGAGTTATAAATGACAGCTATCGTCCAAAAATATACTGAAGTAAGGCTGCCAAGAGGACTTGAAAGTGGGGCAGAATTGCAGGAAACCGATTTCAGGAGGTAGACTGGAATTGCATTTAAAGCATAGGAAAAGAGGCAGAACGTCCACAATGATGCACTTGGCCAAAAAGGACGTATGCGTTTTTTCCTGAATATATTCAGGAAAAAACGCATACGCCCTTTTTGGCCAACCAAGCAAGCTTGCAAAGGAAATCTGCACTACAATGAAGTCTCACTTCCCCCCGGTCAAAAGGGCCACCTGAAAAAAGTGTAAAATCCAGAAAGGCAGGACAGGCCATGGAGAACTGGGAGCCTTGTTATGCTGATGGGCGGGATGTAAATTGCCAACAGCCACTCCAGAGAAGTGTATGGTGATTCCTGAAACATCTAAAAAACAAAGCAACAGAGCCTAGGGCACTTCCACTTATGGTCCTATAGTTTAGGGAAATTAAAATCAAAAAACACAGCCACCCCAAAGTTTGGGACGGCTCTGTTTACAAGAACTTCATTTACGGTACAAGTTCAATATCACAGAAAGTGAAAAATGGATAAAGAAGTTGTGGAACTTACGTACAATGCAATATCACTCAGCAATGAAATCTATGTCATCAGGCCCGTAGCAGCATAATGAGTGGATTCAGGTATGATGATTCTAACTGAAATAAGTCACACAGAAAAAGAAACATCATAAGATATCACTAATACACGGAATGTAAACTTGGCTACACAGGAACTGGATTACAAAACAGAACAGGGTCTCAAATTTAGAAAACCTACTTATGCTTGCTTAAGGGGAAAGGTGAGTTGGGGTGCTGCATAAAACCTGAGATTGAAATGAGCACAGATAAAGTTCCTTAAGCCAAATAAGGAATAGACAAGAGCTACTCCTTGCTCAACGAAATGGACTCAACACCCCATATTAAACGCCTAAGAATGTACCTGACTACTAAGTATCTTAAAACCTATGGATTGCTATGTCTCTGAAAGAAAATCAAGCGTGTGTACAGGGGCATAAACGCAGCAGTGATAGGATTGGAGAGGTTCGGTGAGCAAATGAAGACCCTTTGAAGTCATATTGCATGGTACCCATTCCACGGGTCTCAACTCTCCAGGTTTAAGGGATTCTTCCTTCAGCTAAAACATGCACGTGGAACCCAGAGTATGATCAACCGTGTGATCGGGAGACGTGTTCCAATATGTCTCAGTTCTCGTCCCCTGGTACTCGGGTGCAACATTCCAGACGCTTTAATAACACTCTCCCGACTTGGAGAGTCAGTGCCTTTAACCACCTGTTTGGCCCAGTTTGCAATTTCTGCGGAAGATGAACAGGAATAGGGAGAACCAATGAGAGACTAGGTGGAGGTGTCTGGACGGGCAAATTTAACTCTCATTTCCCACCAGGAAGAGGAATTAACCAAAGGCTCAGCGTGCCGTGCCGGAACCAGATTAGGGCCTGAAGCAATCCTGCGGTGTTGCGGCCAGCTCACAAGAAAGCGAGTTGAAGAAAGGAGCTCAGGGGCACTGTAATTCACAAACCTGCAGACTTATAAATGACAGCTATCGTCCAAAAATATACTGAAGTAAGGCTGCCAAGAGGACTTGAAAGCGGGGCAGAATTGCAGGAAACCGATTTCAGGAGGTAGACTGGAATTGCATTTAAAGCATAGGAAAAGAGGCAGAACGTCCACAATGATGCACTTGGCCAAAAAGGGCGTATGCGTTTTTTTTCAGGAAAAAACGCATACGCCCTTTTTGGCCAACCAAGCAAGCTTGCAAAGGAAATCTGCACTACAATGAAGTCTCACTTCCCCCCGGTCAAAAGGGCCATCTGAAAAAAGTGTAAAATCCAGAAAGGCAGGACAGGCCATGGAGAACTGGGAGCCTTGTTATGCTGATGGGCGGGATGTAAATTGCCAAGAGCCACTCGGGAGAGGTGTATGGTGTTTCCTGAAACATCTAAAAAACAAAGCAACAGAGCCTAGGGCACTTCCACTTATGGTCCTATAGCTTAGGGAAATTAAAATCAAAAAGACACAGCCACCCCAAAGTTTGGGACGGCTCTGTTTACAAGAACCTCGTTTACGGTACAAGTTCAATATCGCAGAAAGTGAAAAATGGATAAAGAAGTTGTGGTACTTACGTACAATGCAATATCACTCAGCAATGAAATCTATGTCATCAGGCCCGTAGCAGCATAATGAGTGGATTCAGGTATGATGATTCTAACTGAAATAAGTCACACAGAAAAAGAAACATCATAAGATATCACTAATACACGGAATGTAAACTTGGCTACACAGGAACTGGATTACAAAACAGAACAGGGTCTCAAATTTAGAAAACCAACTTATGCTTGCTTAAGGGGAAAGGTGAGTTGGGGTGCTGCATAAAACAAGAGATTGAAATGAGCACAGATAAACTTCCTTAAGCCAAATATGGAATAGACAAGAACTACTCCTTGCTCAACGAAATGGACTCAACACTCCATATTAAACGCCTAAGAATGTACCTGACTAGTAAGTATCTTAAAACCTATGGATTGCTATGTCTCTGAAAGAAAATCAAGCGTGTGTACAGGGACATAAACGCAGCAGTGATAGGATTGGAGAGGTTCGGTGAGCAAATGAAGACCCTTTGAAGTCATATTGCATGGTACCCATTCCACGGGTCTCAACTCTCCAGGTTTAAGGGATTCTTCCTTCAGCTAAAACATGCACGTGGAACCCAGAGTATGATCAACCGTGTGATCGGGAGACGTGTTCCAATATGTCTCAGTTCTCGTCCCCTGGTACTCGGGTGCAACATTCCAGACGCTTTAATAACACTCTCCCGACTTGGAGAGTCAGTGCCTTTAACCACCTGTTTGGCCCAGTTTGCAATTTCTGCGGAAGATGAACAGGAATAGGGAGAACCAAAGAGAGACTAGCTGGAGGTGTCTGGACGCGCAAAATTTAACTCTCATATCCCACCAGGAAGAGGAATTAACCAAAGGCTCAGCGTGCCGTGCCGGAACCAGATTAGGGCCTGAAGCAATCCTGCGGTGTTGCGGCCAGCTCACAATAAAGCGAGTTGAAGAAAGGAGCTCAGGGGCACTGTAATTCACAAACCTGCAGAGTTATAAATGACAGCTATCGTCCAAAAATATACTGAAGTAAGGCTGCCAAGAGGACTTGAAAGTGGGGCAGAATTGCAGGAAACCGATTTCAGGAGGTAGACTGGAATTGCATTTAAAGCATAGGAAAAGAGGCAGAACGTCCACAATGATGCACTTGGCCAAAAAGGACGTATGCGTTTTTTCCTGAATATATTCAGGAAAAAACGCATACGTCCTTTTTGGCCAACCAAGCAAGCTTGCAAAGGAAATCTGCACTACAATGAAGTCTCACTTCCCCCCGGTCAAAAGGGCCACCTGAAAAAAGTGTAAAATCCAGAAAGGCAGGACAGGCCATGGAGAACTGGGAGCCTTGTTATGCTGATGGGCGGGATGTAAATTGCCAACAGCCACTCCAGAGAAGTGTATGGTGATTCCTGAAACATCTAAAAAACAAAGCAACAGAGCCTAGGGCACTTCCACTTATGGTCCTATAGTTTAGGGAAATTAAAATCAAAAAACACAGCCACCCCAAAGTTTGGGACGGCTCTGTTTACAAGAACTTCATTTACGGTACAAGTTCAATATCACAGAAAGTGAAAAATGGATAAAGAAGTTGTGGAACTTACGTACAATGCAATATCACTCAGCAATGAAATCTATGTCATCAGGCCCGTAGCAGCATAATGAGTGGATTCAGGTATGATGATTCTAACTGAAATAAGTCACACAGAAAAAGAAACATCATAAGATATCACTAATACACGGAATGTAAACTTGGCTACACAGGAACTGGATTACAAAACAGAACAGGGTCTCAAATTTAGAAAACCTACTTATGCTTGCTTAAGGGGAAAGGTGAGTTGGGGTGCTGCATAAAACCTGAGATTGAAATGAGCACAGATAAAGTTCCTTAAGCCAAATAAGGAATAGACAAGAGCTACTCCTTGCTCAACGAAATGGACTCAACACCCCATATTAAACGCCTAAGAATGTACCTGACTACTAAGTATCTTAAAACCTATGGATTGCTATGTCTCTGAAAGAAAATCAAGCGTGTGTACAGGGGCATAAACGCAGCAGTGATAGGATTGGAGAGGTTCGGTGAGCAAATGAAGACCCTTTGAAGTCATATTGCATGGTACCCATTCCACGGGTCTCAACTCTCCAGGTTTAAGGGATTCTTCCTTCAGCTAAAACATGCACGTGGAACCCAGAGTATGATCAACCGTGTGATCGGGAGACGTGTTCCAATATGTCTCAGTTCTCGTCCCCTGGTACTCGGGTGCAACATTCCAGACGCTTTAATAACACTCTCCCGACTTGGAGAGTCAGTGCCTTTAACCACCTGTTTGGCCCAGTTTGCAATTTCTGCGGAAGATGAACAGGAATAGGGAGAACCAATGAGAGACTAGGTGGAGGTGTCTGGACGGGCAAATTTAACTCTCATTTCCCACCAGGAAGAGGAATTAACCAAAGGCTCAGCGTGCCGTGCCGGAACCAGATTAGGGCCTGAAGCAATCCTGCGGTGTTGCGGCCAGCTCACAAGAAAGCGAGTTGAAGAAAGGAGCTCAGGGGCACTGTAATTCACAAACCTGCAGAGTTATAAATGACAGCTATCGTCCAAAAATATACTGAAGTAAGGCTGCCAAGAGGACTTGAAAGCGGGGCAGAATTGCACGAAACCGATTTCAGGAGGTAGACTGGAATTGCATTTAAAGCATAGGAAAAGAGGCAGAACGTCCACAATGATGCAATTGGCCAAAAAGGGCGTATGCGTTTTATCCTGAATATATTCAGGAAAAAACGCATACGCCCTTTTTGGCCAACCAAGCAAGCTTGCAAAGGAAATCTGCACTACAATGAAGTCTCACTTCCCCCTGGTCAAAAGGGCCATCTGAAAAAAGTGTAAAATCCAGAAAGGCAGGACAGGCCATGGAGAACTGGGAGCCTTGTTATGCTGATGGGCGGGATGTAAATTGCCAAGAGCCACTCCGGAGAGGTGTATGGTGTTTCCTGAAACATCTGAAAAACAAAGCAACAGAACCTAGGGCACTTCCACTTATGGTCCTATAGCTTAGGGAAATTAAAATCAAAAAGACACAGCCACCCCAAAGTTTGGGATGGCTCTGTTTACAAGAAGGTTGTTTACGGTACAAGTTCAATATCACAGAAAGTGAAAAATGGATAAAGAAGTTGTGGTACTTACGTACAATGCAATATCACTCAGCAATGAAATCTATGTCATCAGGCCCATAGGAGCATAATGAGTGGATTCAGGTATGATGATTCTAACTGAAATAAGTCACACAGAAAAAGAAACATCATAAGATATCACTAATACACGGAATGTAAACTTGGCTACACAGGAACTGGATTACAAAACAGAACAGGGTCTCAAATTTAGAAAACCAACTTATGCTTGCTTAAGGGGAAAGGTGAGTTGGGGTGCTGCATAAAACAAGAGATTGAAATGAGCACAGATAAAGTTTCTTAAGCCAAATATGGAATAGACAAGAACTACTCCTTGCTCAACGAAATGGACTCAACACTCCATATTAAACGCCTAAGAATGTACCTGACTAGTAAGTATCTTAAAACCTATGGATTGCTATGTCTCTGAAAGAAAATCAAGCGTGTGTACAGGGACATAAATGCAGCAGTGATAGGATTGGAGAGGTTCGGTGAGCAAATGAAGACCCTTTGAAGTCATATTGCATGGTACCCATTCCACAGGTCTCAACTCTCCAGGTTTAAGGGATTCTGCCTTCAGGTAAAACATGCACGTGGAACCCAGAGTATGATCAACCGTGTGATCGGGAGACATGTTCCAATATGTCTCAGTTCTCGTCCCCTGGTACTCGGGTGCAACATTCCAGACGCTTTACTAACACTCTCCCGACTTGGAGAGTCAGTGCCTTTAACCTCCTGTTTGGCCCATTTGCAATTTCTGAGGAAGATGAACAGGAATAGGGAGAACCAATGAGATTCTAGGTGGAGGTGTCTGGACGGGCAAATTTAACTCTCATTTCCCACCAGGAAGAGGAATTAACCAAAGGCTCAGCGTGCCGTGCCGGAACCAGATTAGGGCCTGAAGCAATCCTGCGGTGTTGCGGCCAGCTCACAAGAAAGCGAGTTGAAGAAAGGAGCTCAGGGGCACTGTAATTCACAAACCTGCAGAGTTATAAATGACAGCTATCGTCCAAAAATATACTGAAGTAAGGCTGCCAAGAGGACTTGAAAGCGGGGCAGAATTGCAGGAAACCGATTTCAGGAGGTAGACTGGAATTGCATTTAAAGCATAGGAAAAGAGGCAGAACGTCCACAATGATGCACTTGGCCAAAAAGGGCGTATGCGTTTTTTTTCAGGAAAAAACGCATACGCCCTTTTTGGCCAACCAAGCAAGCTTGCAAAGGAAATCTGCACTACAATGAAGTCTCACTTCCCCCCGGTCAAAAGGGCCATCTGAAAAAAGTGTAAAATCCAGAAAGGCAGGACAGGCCATGGAGAACTGGGAGCCTTGTTATGCTGATGGGCGGGATGTAAATTGCCAAGAGCCACTCGGGAGAGGTGTATGGTGTTTCCTGAAACATCTAAAAAACAAAGCAACAGAGCCTAGGGCACTTCCACTTATGGTCCTATAGCTTAGGGAAATTAAAATCAAAAAGACACAGCCACCCCAAAGTTTGGACGGCTCTGTTTACAAGAACCTCGTTTATGGTACAAGTTCAATATCGCAGAAAGTGAAAAATGGATAAAGAAGTTGTGGTACTTACGTACAATGCAATATCACTCAGCAATGAAATCTATGTCATCAGGCCCGTAGCAGCATAATGAGTGGATTCAGGTATGATGATTCTAACTGAAATAAGTCACACAGAAAAAGAAACATCATAAGATATCACTAATACACGGAATGTAAACTTGGCTACACAGGAACTGGATTACAAAACAGAACAGGGTCTCAAATTTAGAAAACCAACTTATGCTTGCTTAAGGGGAAAGGTGAGTTGGGGTGCTGCATAAAACAAGAGATTGAAATGAGCACAGATAAAGTTCCTTAAGCCAAATATGGAATAGACAAGAACTACTCCTTGCTCAACGAAATGGACTCAACACTCCATATTAAACGCCTAAGAATGTACCTGACTAGTAAGTATCTTAAAACCTATGGATTGCTATGTCTCTGAAAGAAAATCAAGCGTGTGTACAGGGACATAAACGCAGCAGTGATAGGATTGGAGAGGTTCGGTGAGCAAATGAAGACCCTTTGAAGTCATATTGCATGGTACCCATTCCACGGGTCTCAACTCTCCAGGTTTAAGGGATTCTTCCTTCAGCTAAAACATGCACGTGGAACCCAGAGTATGATCAACCGTGTGATCGGGAGACGTGTTCCAATATGTCTCAGTTCTCGTCCCCTGGTACTCGGGTGCAACATTCCAGACGCTTTAATAACACTCTCCCGACTTGGAGAGTCAGTGCCTTTAACCACCTGTTTGGCCCAGTTTGCAATTTCTGCGGAAGATGAACAGGAATAGGGAGAACCAAAGAGAGACTAGCTGGAGGTGTCTGGACGCGCAAAATTTAACTCTCATATCCCACCAGGAAGAGGAATTAACCAAAGGCTCAGCGTGCCGTGCCGGAACCAGATTAGGGCCTGAAGCAATCCTGCGGTGTTGCGGCCAGCTCACAATAAAGCGAGTTGAAGAAAGGAGCTCAGGGGCACTGTAATTCACAAACCTGCAGAGTTATAAATGACAGCTATCGTCCAAAAATATACTGAAGTAAGGCTGCCAAGAGGACTTGAAAGTGGGGCAGAATTGCAGGAAACCGATTTCAGGAGGTAGACTGGAATTGCATTTAAAGCATAGGAAAAGAGGCAGAACGTCCACAATGATGCACTTGGCCAAAAAGGACATATGCGTTTTTTCCTGAATATATTCAGGAAAAAACGCATACGCCCTTTTTGGCCAACCAAGCAAGCTTGCAAAGGAAATCTGCACTACAATGAAGTCTCACTTCCCCCCGGTCAAAAGGGCCACCTGAAAAAAGTGTAAAATCCAGAAAGGCAGGACAGGCCATGGAGAACTGGGAGCCTTGTTATGCTGATGGGCGGGATGTAAATTGCCAACAGCCACTCCAGAGAAGTGTATGGTGATTCCTGAAACATCTAAAAAACAAAGCAACAGAGCCTAGGGCACTTCCACTTATGGTCCTATAGTTTAGGGAAATTAAAATCAAAAAACACAGCCACCCCAAAGTTTGGGACGGCTCTGTTTACAAGAACTTCATTTACGGTACAAGTTCAATATCACAGAAAGTGAAAAATGGATAAAGAAGTTGTGGAACTTACGTACAATGCAATATCACTCAGCAATGAAATCTATGTCATCAGGCCCGTAGCAGCATAATGAGTGGATTCAGGTATGATGATTCTAACTGAAATAAGTCACACAGAAAAAGAAACATCATAAGATATCACTAATACACGGAATGTAAACTTGGCTACACAGGAACTGGATTACAAAACAGAACAGGGTCTCAAATTTAGAAAACCTACTTATGCTTGCTTAAGGGGAAAGGTGAGTTGGGGTGCTGCATAAAACCTGAGATTGAAATGAGCACAGATAAAGTTCCTTAAGCCAAATAAGGAATAGACAAGAGCTACTCCTTGCTCAACGAAATGGACTCAACACCCCATATTAAACGCCTAAGAATGTACCTGACTACTAAGTATCTTAAAACCTATGGATTGCTATGTCTCTGAAAGAAAATCAAGCGTGTGTACAGGGGCATAAACGCAGCAGTGATAGGATTGGAGAGGTTCGGTGAGCAAATGAAGACCCTTTGAAGTCATATTGCATGGTACCCATTCCACGGGTCTCAACTCTCCAGGTTTAAGGGATTCTTCCTTCAGCTAAAACATGCACGTGGAACCCAGAGTATGATCAACCGTGTGATCGGGAGACGTGTTCCAATATGTCTCAGTTCTCGTCCCCTGGTACTCGGGTGCAACATTCCAGACGCTTTAATAACACTCTCCCGACTTGGAGAGTCAGTGCCTTTAACCACCTGTTTGGCCCAGTTTGCAATTTCTGCGGAAGATGAACAGGAATAGGGAGAACCAATGAGAGACTAGGTGGAGGTGTCTGGACGGGCAAATTTAACTCTCATTTCCCACCAGGAAGAGGAATTAACCAAAGGCTCAGCGTGCCATGCCGGAACCAGATTAGGGCCTGAAGCAATCCTGCGGTGTTGCGGCCAGCTCACAAGAAAGCGAGTTGAAGAAAGGAGCTCAGGGGCACTGTAATTCACAAACCTGCAGAGTTATAAATGACAGCTATCATCCAAAAATATACTGAAGTAAGGCTGCCAAGAGGACTTGAAAGCGGGGCAGAATTGCACGAAACCGATTTCAGGAGGTAGACTGGAATTGAATTTAAAGCATAGGAAAAGAGGCAGAACGTCCACAATGATGCACTTGGCCAAAAAGGGCGTATGCGTTTTATCCTGAATATATTCAGGAAAAAACGCATACGCCCTTTTTGGCCAACCAAGCAAGCTTGCAAAGGAAATCTGCACTACAATGAAGTCTCACTTCCCCCTGGTCAAAAGGGCCATCTGAAAAAAGTGTAAAATCCAGAAAGGCAGGACAGGCCATGGAGAACTGGGAGCCTTGTTATGCTGATGGGCGGGATGTAAATTGCCAAGAGCCACTCCGGAGAGGTGTATGGTGTTTCCTGAAACATCTGAAAAACAAAGCAACAGAACCTAGGGCACTTCCACTTATGGTCCTATAGCTTAGGGAAATTAAAATCAAAAAGACACAGCCACCCCAAAGTTTGGGATGGCTCTGTTTACAAGAAGGTTGTTTACGGTACAAGTTCAATATCACAGAAAGTGAAAAATGGATAAAGAAGTTGTGGTACTTACGTACAATGCAATATCACTCAGCAATGAAATCTATGTCATCAGGCCCATAGGAGCATAATGAGTGGATTCAGGTATGATGATTCTAACTGAAATAAGTCACACAGAAAAAGAAACATCATAAGATATCACTAATACACGGAATGTAAACTTGGCTACACAGGAACTGGATTACAAAACAGAACAGGGTCTCAAATTTAGAAAACCAACTTATGCTTGCTTAAGGGGAAAGGTGAGTTGGGGTGCTGCATAAAACAAGAGATTGAAATGAGCACAGATAAAGTTTCTTAAGCCAAATATGGAATAGACAAGAACTACTCCTTGCTCAACGAAATGGACTCAACACTCCATATTAAACGCCTAAGAATGTACCTGACTAGTAAGTATCTTAAAACCTATGGATTGCTATGTCTCTGAAAGAAAATCAAGCGTGTGTACAGGGACATAAATGCAGCAGTGATAGGATTGGAGAGGTTCGGTGAGCAAATGAAGACCCTTTGAAGTCATATTGCATGGTACCCATTCCACAGGTCTCAACTCTCCAGGTTTAAGGGATTCTGCCTTCAGGTAAAACATGCACGTGGAACCCAGAGTATGATCAACCGTGTGATCGGGAGACATGTTCCAATATGTCTCAGTTCTCGTCCCCTGGTACTCGGGTGCAACATTCCAGACGCTTTACTAACACTCTCCCGACTTGGAGAGTCAGTGCCTTTAACCTCCTGTTTGGCCCATTTGCAATTTCTGAGGAAGATGAACAGGAATAGGGAGAACCAATGAGATTCTAGGTGGAGGTGTCTGGACGGGCAAATTTAACTCTCATTTCCCACCAGGAAGAGGAATTAACCAAAGGCTCAGCGTGCCGTGCCGGAACCAGATTAGGGCCTGAAGCAATCCTGCGGTGTTGCGGCCAGCTCACAAGAAAGCGAGTTGAAGAAAGGAGCTCAGGGGCACTGTAATTCACAAACCTGCAGAGTTATAAATGACAGCTATCGTCCAAAAATATACTGAAGTAAGGCTGCCAAGAGGACTTGAAAGCGGGGCAGAATTGCAGGAAACCGATTTCAGGAGGTAGACTGGAATTGCATTTAAAGCATAGGAAAAGAGGCAGAACGTCCACAATGATGCACTTGGCCAAAAAGGGCGTATGCGTTTTTTTTCAGGAAAAAACGCATACGCCCTTTTTGGCCAACCAAGCAAGCTTGCAAAGGAAATCTGCACTACAATGAAGTCTCACTTCCCCCCGGTCAAAAGGGCCATCTGAAAAAAGTGTAAAATCCAGAAAGGCAGGACAGGCCATGGAGAACTGGGAGCCTTGTTATGCTGATGGGCGGGATGTAAATTGCCAAGAGCCACTCGGGAGAGGTGTATGGTGTTTCCTGAAACATCTAAAAAACAAAGCAACAGAGCCTAGGGCACTTCCACTTATGGTCCTATAGCTTAGGGAAATTAAAATCAAAAAGACACAGCCACCCCAAAGTTTGGACGGCTCTGTTTACAAGAACCTCGTTTACGGTACAAGTTCAATATCGCAGAAAGTGAAAAATGGATAAAGAAGTTGTGGTACTTACGTACAATGCAATATCACTCAGCAATGAAATCTATGTCATCAGGCCCGTAGCAGCATAATGAGTGGATTCAGGTATGATGATTCTAACTGAAATAAGTCACACAGAAAAAGAAACATCATAAGATATCACTAATACACGGAATGTAAACTTGGCTACACAGGAACTGGATTACAAAACAGAACAGGGTCTCAAATTTAGAAAACCAACTTATGCTTGCTTAAGGGGAAAGGTGAGTTGGGGTGCTGCATAAAACAAGAGATTGAAATGAGCACAGATAAAGTTCCTTAAGCCAAATATGGAATAGACAAGAACTACTCCTTGCTCAACGAAATGGACTCAACACTCCATATTAAACGCCTAAGAATGTACCTGACTAGTAAGTATCTTAAAACCTATGGATTGCTATGTCTCTGAAAGAAAATCAAGCGTGTGTACAGGGACATAAACGCAGCAGTGATAGGATTGGAGAGGTTCGGTGAGCAAATGAAGACCCTTTGAAGTCATATTGCATGGTACCCATTCCACGGGTCTCAACTCTCCAGGTTTAAGGGATTCTTCCTTCAGCTAAAACATGCACGTGGAACCCAGAGTATGATCAACCGTGTGATCGGGAGACGTGTTCCAATATGTCTCAGTTCTCGTCCCCTGGTACTCGGGTGCAACATTCCAGACGCTTTAATAACACTCTCCCGACTTGGAGAGTCAGTGCCTTTAACCACCTGTTTGGCCCAGTTTGCAATTTCTGCGGAAGATGAACAGGAATAGGGAGAACCAAAGAGAGACTAGCTGGAGGTGTCTGGACGCGCAAAATTTAACTCTCATATCCCACCAGGAAGAGGAATTAACCAAAGGCTCAGCGTGCCGTGCCGGAACCAGATTAGGGCCTGAAGCAATCCTGCGGTGTTGCGGCCAGCTCACAATAAAGCGAGTTGAAGAAAGGAGCTCAGGGGCACTGTAATTCACAAACCTGCAGAGTTATAAATGACAGCTATCGTCCAAAAATATACTGAAGTAAGGCTGCCAAGAGGACTTGAAAGTGGGGCAGAATTGCAGGAAACCGATTTCAGGAGGTAGACTGGAATTGCATTTAAAGCATAGGAAAAGAGGCAGAACGTCCACAATGATGCACTTGGCCAAAAAGGACATATGCGTTTTTTCCTGAATATATTCAGGAAAAAACGCATACGCCCTTTTTGGCCAACCAAGCAAGCTTGCAAAGGAAATCTGCACTACAATGAAGTCTCACTTCCCCCCGGTCAAAAGGGCCACCTGAAAAAAGTGTAAAATCCAGAAAGGCAGGACAGGCCATGGAGAACTGGGAGCCTTGTTATGCTGATGGGCGGGATGTAAATTGCCAACAGCCACTCCAGAGAAGTGTATGGTGATTCCTGAAACATCTAAAAAACAAAGCAACAGAGCCTAGGGCACTTCCACTTATGGTCCTATAGTTTAGGGAAATTAAAATCAAAAAACACAGCCACCCCAAAGTTTGGGACGGCTCTGTTTACAAGAACTTCATTTACGGTACAAGTTCAATATCACAGAAAGTGAAAAATGGATAAAGAAGTTGTGGAACTTACGTACAATGCAATATCACTCAGCAATGAAATCTATGTCATCAGGCCCGTAGCAGCATAATGAGTGGATTCAGGTATGATGATTCTAACTGAAATAAGTCACACAGAAAAAGAAACATCATAAGATATCACTAATACACGGAATGTAAACTTGGCTACACAGGAACTGGATTACAAAACAGAACAGGGTCTCAAATTTAGAAAACCTACTTATGCTTGCTTAAGGGGAAAGGTGAGTTGGGGTGCTGCATAAAACCTGAGATTGAAATGAGCACAGATAAAGTTCCTTAAGCCAAATAAGGAATAGACAAGAGCTACTCCTTGCTCAACGAAATGGACTCAACACCCCATATTAAACGCCTAAGAATGTACCTGACTACTAAGTATCTTAAAACCTATGGATTGCTATGTCTCTGAAAGAAAATCAAGCGTGTGTACAGGGGCATAAACGCAGCAGTGATAGGATTGGAGAGGTTCGGTGAGCAAATGAAGACCCTTTGAAGTCATATTGCATGGTACCCATTCCACGGGTCTCAACTCTCCAGGTTTAAGGGATTCTTCCTTCAGCTAAAACATGCACGTGGAACCCAGAGTATGATCAACCGTGTGATCGGGAGACGTGTTCCAATATGTCTCAGTTCTCGTCCCCTGGTACTCGGGTGCAACATTCCAGACGCTTTAATAACACTCTCCCGACTTGGAGAGTCAGTGCCTTTAACCACCTGTTTGGCCCAGTTTGCAATTTCTGCGGAAGATGAACAGGAATAGGGAGAACCAATGAGAGACTAGGTGGAGGTGTCTGGACGGGCAAATTTAACTCTCATTTCCCACCAGGAAGAGGAATTAACCAAAGGCTCAGCGTGCCATGCCGGAACCAGATTAGGGCCTGAAGCAATCCTGCGGTGTTGCGGCCAGCTCACAAGAAAGCGAGTTGAAGAAAGGAGCTCAGGGGCACTGTAATTCACAAACCTGCAGAGTTATAAATGACAGCTATCATCCAAAAATATACTGAAGTAAGGCTGCCAAGAGGACTTGAAAGCGGGGCAGAATTGCACGAAACCGATTTCAGGAGGTAGACTGGAATTGAATTTAAAGCATAGGAAAAGAGGCAGAACGTCCACAATGATGCACTTGGCCAAAAAGGGCGTATGCGTTTTATCCTGAATATATTCAGGAAAAAACGCATACGCCCTTTTTGGCCAACCAAGCAAGCTTGCAAAGGAAATCTGCACTACAATGAAGTCTCACTTCCCCCTGGTCAAAAGGGCCATCTGAAAAAAGTGTAAAATCCAGAAAGGCAGGACAGGCCATGGAGAACTGGGAGCCTTGTTATGCTGATGGGCGGGATGTAAATTGCCAAGAGCCACTCCGGAGAGGTGTATGGTGTTTCCTGAAACATCTGAAAAACAAAGCAACAGAGCCTAGGGCACTTCCACTTATGGTCTTATAGCTTAGGGAAATTAAAATCAAAAAGACACAGCCACCCCAAAGTTTGGGATGGCTCTGTTTACAAGAAGGTTGTTTACGGTACAAGTTCAATATCACAGAAAGTGAAAAATGGATAAAGAAGTTGTGGTACTTACGTACAATGCAATATCACTCAGCAATGAAATCTATGTCATCAGGCCCATAGGAGCATAATGAGTGGATTCAGGTATGATGATTCTAACTGAAATAAGTCACACAGAAAAAGAAACATCATAAGATATCACTAATACACGGAATGTAAACTTGGCTACACAGGAACTGGATTACAAAACAGAACAGGGTCTCAAATTTAGAAAACCAACTTATGCTTGCTTAAGGGGAAAGGTGAGTTGGGGTGCTGCATAAAACAAGAGATTGAAATGAGCACAGATAAAGTTTCTTAAGCCAAATATGGAATAGACAAGAACTACTCCTTGCTCAACGAAATGGACTCAACACTCCATATTAAACGCCTAAGAATGTACCTGACTAGTAAGTATCTTAAAACCTATGGATTGCTATGTCTCTGAAAGAAAATCAAGCGTGTGTACAGGGACATAAACGCAGCAGTGATAGGATTGGAGAGGTTCGGTGAGCAAATGAAGACCCTTTGAAGTCATATTGCATGGTACCCATTCCACGGGTCTCAACTCTCCAGGTTTAAGGGATTCTGCCTTCAGGTAAAACATGCACGTGGAACCCAGAGTATGATCAACCGTGTGATCGGGAGACATGTTCCAATATGTCTCAGTTCTCGTCCCCTGGTACTCGGGTGCAACATTCCAGACGCTTTACTAACACTCTCCCGACTTGGAGAGTCAGTGCCTTTAACCTCCTGTTTGGCCCATTTGCAATTTCTGAGGAAGATGAACAGGAATAGGGAGAACCAATGAGATTCTAGGTGGAGGTGTCTGGACGGGCAAATTTAACTCTCATTTCCCACCAGGAAGAGGAATTAACCAAAGGCTCAGCGTGCCGTGCCGGAACCAGATTAGGGCCTGAAGCAATCCTGCGGTGTTGCGGCCAGCTCACAAGAAAGCGAGTTGAAGAAAGGAGCTCAGGGGCACTGTAATTCACAAACCTGCAGAGTTATAAATGACAGCTATCGTCCAAAAATATACTGAAGTAAGGCTGCCAAGAGGACTTGAAAGCGGGGCAGAATTGCACGAAACCGATTTCAGGAGGTAGACTGGAATTGCATTTAAAGCATAGGAAAAGAGGCAGAACGTCCACAATGATGCACTTGGCCAAAAAGGACGTATGCGTATATTCAGGAAAAAACGCATACGCCCTTTTTGGCCAACCAAGCAAGCTTGCAAAGGAAATCTGCACTACAATGAAGTCTCACTTCCCCCGGGTCAAAAGGGCCACCTGAAAAAAGTGTAAAATCCAGAAAGGCAGGACAGGCCATGGAGAACTGGGAGCCTTGTTATGCTGATGGGCAGGATGTAAATTGCCAAGAGCCACTCCGGAGAGGTGTATGGTGTTTCCTGAAACATCTGAAAAACAAAGCAACAGAGCCTAGGGCACTTCCACTTATGGTCCTATAGCTTAGGGAAATTAAAATCAAAAAGACACAGCCACCCCAAAGTTTGGGATGGCTCTGTTTACAAGAAGGTTGTTTACGGTACAAGTTCAATATCACAGAAAGTGAAAAATGGATAAAGAAGTTGTGGTACTTACGTACAATGCAATATCACTCAGCAATGAAATCTATGTCATCAGGCCCATAGGAGCATAATGAGTGGATTCAGGTATGATGATTCTAACTGAAATAAGTCACACAGAAAAAGAAACATCATAAGATATCACTAATACACGGAATGTAAACTTGGCTACACAGGAACTGGATTACAAAACAGAACAGGGTCTCAAATTTAGAAAACCAACTTATGCTTGCTTAAGGGGAAAGGTGAGTTGGGGTGCTGCATAAAACAAGAGATTGAAATGAGCACAGATAAAGTTTCTTAAGCCAAATATGGAATAGACAAGAACTACTCCTTGCTCAACGAAATGGACTCAACACTCCATATTAAACGCCTAAGAATGTACCTGACTAGTAAGTATCTTAAAACCTATGGATTGCTATGTCTCTGAAAGAAAATCAAGCGTGTGTACAGGGACATAAACGCAGCAGTGATAGGATTGGAGAGGTTCGGTGAGCAAATGAAGACCCTTTGAAGTCATATTGCATGGTACCCATTCCACGGGTCTCAACTCTCCAGGTTTAAGGGATTCTGCCTTCAGGTAAAACATGCACGTGGAACCCAGAGTATGATCAACCGTGTGATCGGGAGACATGTTCCAATATGTCTCAGTTCTCGTCCCCTGGTACTCGGGTGCAACATTCCAGACGCTTTACTAACACTCTCCCGACTTGGAGAGTCAGTGCCTTTAACCTCCTGTTTGGCCCATTTGCAATTTCTGAGGAAGATGAACAGGAATAGGGAGAACCAATGAGATTCTAGGTGGAGGTGTCTGGACGGGCAAATTTAACTCTCATTTCCCACCAGGAAGAGGAATTAACCAAAGGCTCAGCGTGCCGTGCCGGAACCAGATTAGGGCCTGAAGCAATCCTGCGGTGTTGCGGCCAGCTCACAAGAAAGCGAGTTGAAGAAAGGAGCTCAGGGGCACTGTAATTCACAAACCTGCAGAGTTATAAATGACAGCTATCGTCCAAAAATATACTGAAGTAAGGCTGCCAAGAGGACTTGAAAGTGGGGCAGAATTGCAGGAAACCGATTTCAGGAGGTAGACTGGAATTGCATTTAAAGCATAGGAAAAGAGGCAGAACGTCCACAATAATGCACTTGGCCAAAAAGGGCGTATGCGTTTTTTCCTGAATATATTCAGGAAAAAACGCATACGCCCTTTTTGGCCAACCAAGCAAGCTTGCAAAGGAAATCTGCACTACAATGAAGTCTCACTTCCCCCCGGTCAAAAGGGCCATCTGAAAAAAGTGTAAAATCCAGAAAGGCAGGACAGGCCATGGAGAACTGGGAGCCTTGTTATGCTGATGGGCGGGATGTAAATTGCCAAGAGCCACTCGGGAGAGGTGTATGGTGTTTCCTGAAACATCTAAAAAACAAAGCAACAGAGCCTAGGGCACTTCCACTTATGGTCCTATAGCTTAGGGAAATTAAAATCAAAAAGACACAGCCACCCCAAAGTTTGGGACGGCTCTGTTTACAAGAACCTCGTTTACGGTACAAGTTCAATATCGCAGAAAGTGAAAAATGGATAAAGAAGTTGTGGTACTTACGTACAATGCAATATCACTCAGCAATGAAATCTATGTCATCAGGCCCGTAGCAGCATAATGAGTGGATTCAGGTATGATGATTCTAACTGAAATAAGTCACACAGAAAAAGAAACATCATAAGATATCACTAATACACGGAATGTAAACTTGGCTACACAGGAACTGGATTACAAAACAGAACAGGGTCTCAAATTTAGAAAACCAACTTATGCTTGCTTAAGGGGAAAGGTGAGTTGGGGTGCTGCATAAAACAAGAGATTGAAATGAGCACAGATAAAGTTCCTTAAGCCAAATATGGAATAGACAAGAACTACTCCTTGCTCAACGAAATGGACTCAACACTCCATATTAAACGCCTAAGAATGTACCTGACTAGTAAGTATCTTAAAACCTATGGATTGCTATGTCTCTGAAAGAAAATCAAGCGTGTGTACAGGGACATAAACGCAGCAGTGATAGGATTGGAGAGGTTCGGTGAGCAAATGAAGACCCTTTGAAGTCATATTGCATGGTACCCATTCCACGGGTCTCAACTCTCCAGGTTTAAGGGATTCTTCCTTCAGCTAAAACATGCACGTGGAACCCAGAGTATGATCAACCGTGTGATCGGGAGACGTGTTCCAATATGTCTCAGTTCTCGTCCCCTGGTACTCGGGTGCAACATTCCAGACGCTTTAATAACACTCTCCCGACTTGGAGAGTCAGTGCCTTTAACCACCTGTTTGGCCCAGTTTGCAATTTCTGCGGAAGATGAACAGGAATAGGGAGAACCAATGAGAGACTAGGTGGAGGTGTCTGGACGGGCAAATTTAACTCTCATTTCCCACCAGGAAGAGGAATTAACCAAAGGCTCAGCGTGCCGTGCCGGAACCAGATTAGGGCCTGAAGCAATCCTGCGGTGTTGCGGCCAGCTCACAAGAAAGCGAGTTGAAGAAAGGAGCTCAGGGGCACTGTAATTCACAAACCTGAAGAGTTATAAATGACAGCTATCGTCCAAAAATATACTGAAGTAAGGCTGCCAAGAGGACTTGAAAGCGGGGCAGAATTGCACGAAACCGATTTCAGGAGGTAGACTGGAATTGCATTTAAAGCATAGGAAAAGAGGCAGAACGTCCACAATGATGCAATTGGCCAAAAAGGGCGTATGCGTTTTATCCTGAATATATTCAGGAAAAAACGCATACGCCCTTTTTGGCCAACCAAGCAAGCTTGCAAAGGAAATCTGCACTACAATGAAGTCTCACTTCCCCCGGGTCAAAAGGGCCACCTGAAAAAAGTGTAAAATCCAGAAAGGCAGGACAGGCCATGGAGAACTGGGAGCCTTGTTATGCTGATGGGCGGGATGTAAATTGCCAAGAGCCACTCCGGAGAGGTGTATGGTGTTTCCTGAAACATCTGAAAAACAAAGCAACAGAGCCTAGGGCACTTCCACTTATGGTCCTATAGCTTAGGGAAATTAAAATCAAAAAGACACAGCCACCCCAAAGTTTGGGATGGCTCTGTTTACAAGAAGGTTGTTTACGGTACAAGTTCAATATCACAGAAAGTGAAAAATGGATAAAGAAGTTGTGGTACTTACGTACAATGCAATATCACTCAGCAATGAAATCTATGTCATCAGGCCCATAGGAGCATAATGAGTGGATTCAGGTATGATGATTCTAACTGAAATAAGTCACACAGAAAAAGAAACATCATAAGATATCACTAATACACGGAATGTAAACTTGGCTACACAGGAACTGGATTACAAAACAGAACAGGGTCTCAAATTTAGAAAACCAACTTATGCTTGCTTAAGGGGAAAGGTGAGTTGGGGTGCTGCATAAAACAAGAGATTGAAATGAGCACAGATAAAGTTTCTTAAGCCAAATATGGAATAGACAAGAACTACTCCTTGCTCAACGAAATGGACTCAACACTCCATATTAAACGCCTAAGAATGTACCTGACTAGTAAGTATCTTAAAACCTATGGATTGCTATGTCTCTGAAAGAAAATCAAGCGTGTGTACAGGGACATAAACGCAGCAGTGATAGGATTGGAGAGGTTCGGTGAGCAAATGAAGACCCTTTGAAGTCATATTGCATGGTACCCATTCCACGGGTCTCAACTCTCCAGGTTTAAGGGATTCTGCCTTCAGGTAAAACATGCACGTGGAACCCAGAGTATGATCAACCGTGTGATCGGGAGACATGTTCCAATATGTCTCAGTTCTCGTCCCCTGGTACTCGGGTGCAACATTCCAGACGCTTTACTAACACTCTCCCGACTTGGAGAGTCAGTGCCTTTAACCTCCTGTTTGGCCCATTTGCAATTTCTGAGGAAGATGAACAGGAATAGGGAGAACCAATGAGATTCTAGGTGGAGGTGTCTGGACGGGCAAATTTAACTCTCATTTCCCACCAGGAAGAGGAATTAACCAAAGGCTCAGCGTGCCGTGCCGGAACCAGATTAGGGCCTGAAGCAATCCTGCGGTGTTGCGGCCAGCTCACAAGAAAGCGAGTTGAAGAAAGGAGCTCAGGGGCACTGTAATTCACAAACCTGCAGAGTTATAAATGACAGCTATCGTCCAAAAATATACTGAAGTAAGGCTGCCAAGAGGACTTGAAAGTGGGGCAGAATTGCAGGAAACCGATTTCAGGAGGTAGACTGGAATTGCATTTAAAGCATAGGAAAAGAGGCAGAACGTCCACAATGATGCACTTGGCCAAAAAGGGCGTATGCGTTTTTTCCTGAATATATTCAGGAAAAAACGCATACGCCCTTTTTGGCCAACCAAGCAAGCTTGCAAAGGAAATCTGCACTACAATGAAGTCTCACTTCCCCCCGGTCAAAAGGGCCATCTGAAAAAAGTGTAAAATCCAGAAAGGCAGGACAGGCCATGGAGAACTGGGAGCCTTGTTATGCTGATGGGCGGGATGTAAATTGCCAAGAGCCACTCGGGAGAGGTGTATGGTGTTTCCTGAAACATCTAAAAAACAAAGCAACAGAGCCTAGGGCACTTCCACTTATGGTCCTATAGCTTAGGGAAATTAAAATCAAAAAGACACAGCCACCCCAAAGTTTGGGACGGCTCTGTTTACAAGAACCTCGTTTACGGTACAAGTTCAATATCGCAGAAAGTGAAAAATGGATAAAGAAGTTGTGGTACTTACGTACAATGCAATATCACTCAGCAATGAAATCTATGTCATCAGGCCCGTAGCAGCATAATGAGTGGATTCAGGTATGATGATTCTAACTGAAATAAGTCACACAGAAAAAGAAACATCATAAGATATCACTAATACACGGAATGTAAACTTGGCTACACAGGAACTGGATTACAAAACAGAACAGGGTCTCAAATTTAGAAAACCAACTTATGCTTGCTTAAGGGGAAAGGTGAGTTGGGGTGCTGCATAAAACAAGAGATTGAAATGAGCACAGATAAAGTTCCTTAAGCCAAATATGGAATAGACAAGAACTACTCCTTGCTCAACGAAATGGACTCAACACTCCATATTAAACGCCTAAGAATGTACCTGACTAGTAAGTATCTTAAAACCTATGGATTGCTATGTCTCTGAAAGAAAATCAAGCGTGTGTACAGGGACATAAACGCAGCAGTGATAGGATTGGAGAGGTTCGGTGAGCAAATGAAGACCCTTTGAAGTCATATTGCATGGTACCCATTCCACGGGTCTCAACTCTCCAGGTTTAAGGGATTCTTCCTTCAGCTAAAACATGCACGTGGAACCCAGAGTATGATCAACCGTGTGATCGGGAGACGTGTTCCAATATGTCTCAGTTCTCGTCCCCTGGTACTCGGGTGCAACATTCCAGACGCTTTAATAACACTCTCCCGACTTGGAGAGTCAGTGCCTTTAACCACCTGTTTGGCCCAGTTTGCAATTTCTGCGGAAGATGAACAGGAATAGGGAGAACCAATGAGAGACTAGGTGGAGGTGTCTGGACGGGCAAATTTAACTCTCATTTCCCACCAGGAAGAGGAATTAACCAAAGGCTCAGCGTGCCGTGCCGGAACCAGATTAGGGCCTGAAGCAATCCTGCGGTGTTGCGGCCAGCTCACAAGAAAGCGAGTTGAAGAAAGGAGCTCAGGGGCACTGTAATTCACAAACCTGAAGAGTTATAAATGACAGCTATCGTCCAAAAATATACTGAAGTAAGGCTGCCAAGAGGACTTGAAAGCGGGGCAGAATTGCACGAAACCGATTTCAGGAGGTAGACTGGAATTGCATTTAAAGCATAGGAAAAGAGGCAGAACGTCCACAATGATGCAATTGGCCAAAAAGGGCGTATGCGTTTTATCCTGAATATATTCAGGAAAAAACGCATACGCCCTTTTTGGCCAACCAAGCAAGCTTGCAAAGGAAATCTGCACTACAATGAAGTCTCACTTCCCCCTGGTCAAAAGGGCCATCTGAAAAAAGTGTAAAATCCAGAAAGGCAGGACAGGCCATGGAGAACTGGGAGCCTTGTTATGCTGATGGGCGGGATGTAAATTGCCAAGAGCCACTCCGGAGAGGTGTATGGTGTTTCCTGAAACATCTGAAAAACAAAGCAACAGAACCTAGGGCACTTCCACTTATGGTCCTATAGCTTAGGGAAATTAAAATCAAAAAGACACAGCCACCCCAAAGTTTGGGATGGCTCTGTTTACAAGAAGGTTGTTTACGGTACAAGTTCAATATCACAGAAAGTGAAAAATGGATAAAGAAGTTGTGGTACTTACGTACAATGCAATATCACTCAGCAATGAAATCTATGTCATCAGGCCCATAGGAGCATAATGAGTGGATTCAGGTATGATGATTCTAACTGAAATAAGTCACACAGAAAAAGAAACATCATAAGATATCACTAATACACGGAATGTAAACTTGGCTACACAGGAACTGGATTACAAAACAGAACAGGGTCTCAAATTTAGAAAACCAACTTATGCTTGCTTAAGGGGAAAGGTGAGTTGGGGTGCTGCATAAAACAAGAGATTGAAATGAGCACAGATAAAGTTTCTTAAGCCAAATATGGAATAGACAAGAACTACTCCTTGCTCAACGAAATGGACTCAACACTCCATATTAAACGCCTAAGAATGTACCTGACTAGTAAGTATCTTAAAACCTATGGATTGCTATGTCTCTGAAAGAAAATCAAGCGTGTGTACAGGGACATAAATGCAGCAGTGATAGGATTGGAGAGGTTCGGTGAGCAAATGAAGACCCTTTGAAGTCATATTGCATGGTACCCATTCCACGGGTCTCAACTCTCCAGGTTTAAGGGATTCTGCCTTCAGGTAAAACATGCACGTGGAACCCAGAGTATGATCAACCGTGTGATCGGGAGACATGTTCCAATATGTCTCAGTTCTCGTCCCCTGGTACTCGGGTGCAACATTCCAGACGCTTTACTAACACTCTCCCGACTTGGAGAGTCAGTGCCTTTAACCTCCTGTTTGGCCCATTTGCAATTTCTGAGGAAGATGAACAGGAATAGGGAGAACCAATGAGATTCTAGGTGGAGGTGTCTGGACGGGCAAATTTAACTCTCATTTCCCACCAGGAAGAGGAATTAACCAAAGGCTCAGCGTGCCGTGCCGGAACCAGATTAGGGCCTGAAGCAATCCTGCGGTGTTGCGGCCAGCTCACAAGAAAGCGAGTTGAAGAAAGGAGCTCAGGGGCACTGTAATTCACAAACCTGCAGAGTTATAAATGACAGCTATCGTCCAAAAATATACTGAAGTAAGGCTGCCAAGAGGACTTGAAAGCGGGGCAGAATTGCAGGAAACCGATTTCAGGAGGTAGACTGGAATTGCATTTAAAGCATAGGAAAAGAGGCAGAACGTCCACAATGATGCACTTGGCCAAAAAGGGCGTATGCGTTTTTTCCTGAATATATTCAGGAAAAAACGCATACGCCCTTTTTGGCCAACCAAGCAAGCTTGCAAAGGAAATCTGCACTACAATGAAGTCTCACTTCCCCCCGGTCAAAAGGGCCATCTGAAAAAAGTGTAAAATCCAGAAAGGCAGGACAGGCCATGGAGAACTGGGAGCCTTGTTATGCTGATGGGCGGGATGTAAATTGCCAAGAGCCACTCGGGAGAGGTGTATGGTGTTTCCTGAAACATCTAAAAAACAAAGCAACAGAGCCTAGGGCACTTCCACTTATGGTCCTATAGCTTAGGGAAATTAAAATCAAAAAGACACAGCCACCCCAAAGTTTGGACGGCTCTGTTTACAAGAACCTCGTTTACGGTACAAGTTCAATATCGCAGAAAGTGAAAAATGGATAAAGAAGTTGTGGTACTTACGTACAATGCAATATCACTCAGCAATGAAATCTATGTCATCAGGCCCGTAGCAGCATAATGAGTGGATTCAGGTATGATGATTCTAACTGAAATAAGTCACACAGAAAAAGAAACATCATAAGATATCACTAATACACGGAATGTAAACTTGGCTACACAGGAACTGGATTACAAAACAGAACAGGGTCTCAAATTTAGAAAACCAACTTATGCTTGCTTAAGGGGAAAGGTGAGTTGGGGTGCTGCATAAAACAAGAGATTGAAATGAGCACAGATAAAGTTCCTTAAGCCAAATATGGAATAGACAAGAACTACTCCTTGCTCAACGAAATGGACTCAACACTCCATATTAAACGCCTAAGAATGTACCTGACTAGTAAGTATCTTAAAACCTATGGATTGCTATGTCTCTGAAAGAAAATCAAGCGTGTGTACAGGGACATAAACGCAGCAGTGATAGGATTGGAGAGGTTCGGTGAGCAAATGAAGACCCTTTGAAGTCATATTGCATGGTACCCATTCCACGGGTCTCAACTCTCCAGGTTTAAGGGATTCTTCCTTCAGCTAAAACATGCACGTGGAACCCAGAGTATGATCAACCGTGTGATCGGGAGACGTGTTCCAATATGTCTCAGTTCTCGTCCCCTGGTACTCGGGTGCAACATTCCAGACGCTTTAATAACACTCTCCCGACTTGGAGAGTCAGTGCCTTTAACCACCTGTTTGGCCCAGTTTGCAATTTCTGCGGAAGATGAACAGGAATAGGGAGAACCAAAGAGAGACTAGCTGGAGGTGTCTGGACGCGCAAAATTTAACTCTCATATCCCACCAGGAAGAGGAATTAACCAAAGGCTCAGCGTGCCGTGCCGGAACCAGATTAGGGCCTGAAGCAATCCTGCGGTGTTGCGGCCAGCTCACAATAAAGCGAGTTGAAGAAAGGAGCTCAGGGGCACTGTAATTCACAAACCTGCAGAGTTATAAATGACAGCTATCGTCCAAAAATATACTGAAGTAAGGCTGCCAAGAGGACTTGAAAGTGGGGCAGAATTGCACGAAACCGATTTCAGGAGGTAGACTGGAATTGCATTTAAAGCATAGGAAAAGAGGCAGAACGTCCACAATGATGCAATTGGCCAAAAAGGGCGTATGCGTTTTATCCTGAATATATTCAGGAAAAAACGCATACGCCCTTTTTGGCCAACCAAGCAAGCTTGCAAAGGAAATCTGCACTACAATGAAGTCTCACTTCCCCCCGGTCAAAAGGGCCACCTGAAAAAAGTGTAAAATCCAGAAAGGCAGGACAGGCCATGGAGAACTGGGAGCCTTGTTATGCTGATGGGCGGGATGTAAATTGCCAACAGCCACTCCAGAGAAGTGTATGGTGATTCCTGAAACATCTAAAAAACAAAGCAACAGAGCCTAGGGCACTTCCACTTATGGTCCTATAGTTTAGGGAAATTAAAATCAAAAAACACAGCCACCCCAAAGTTTGGGACGGCTCTGTTTACAAGAACTTCATTTACAGTACAAGTTCAATATCACAGAAAGTGAAAAATGGATAAAGAAGTTGTGGAACTTACGTACAATGCAATATCACTCAGCAATGAAATCTATGTCATCAGGCCCGTAGCAGCATAATGAGTGGATTCAGGTATGATGATTCTAACTGAAATAAGTCACACAGAAAAAGAAACATCATAAGATATCACTAATACACGGAATGTAAACTTGGCTACACAGGAACTGGATTACAAAACAGAACAGGGTCTCAAATTTAGAAAACCTACTTATGCTTGCTTAAGGGGAAAGGTGAGTTGGGGTGCTGCATAAAACCTGAGATTGAAATGAGCACAGATAAAGTTCCTTAAGCCAAATAAGGAATAGACAAGAGCTACTCCTTGCTCAACGAAATGGACTCAACACCCCATATTAAACGCCTAAGAATGTACCTGACTACTAAGTATCTTAAAACCTATGGATTGCTATGTCTCTGAAAGAAAATCAAGCGTGTGTACAGGGGCATAAACGCAGCAGTGATAGGATTGGAGAGGTTCGGTGAGCAAATGAAGACCCTTTGAAGTCATATTGCATGGTACCCATTCCACGGGTCTCAACTCTCCAGGTTTAAGGGATTCTTCCTTCAGCTAAAACATGCACGTGGAACCCAGAGTATGATCAACCGTGTGATCGGGAGACGTGTTCCAATATGTCTCAGTTCTCGTCCCCTGGTACTCGGGTGCAACATTCCAGACGCTTTAATAACACTCTCCCGACTTGGAGAGTCAGTGCCTTTAACCACCTGTTTGGCCCAGTTTGCAATTTCTGCGGAAGATGAACAGGAATAGGGAGAACCAATGAGAGACTAGGTGGAGGTGTCTGGACGGGCAAATTTAACTCTCATTTCCCACCAGGAAGAGGAATTAACCAAAGGCTCAGCGTGCCATGCCGGAACCAGATTAGGGCCTGAAGCAATCCTGCGGTGTTGCGGCCAGCTCACAAGAAAGCGAGTTGAAGAAAGGAGCTCAGGGGCACTGTAATTCACAAACCTGCAGAGTTATAAATGACAGCTATCATCCAAAAATATACTGAAGTAAGGCTGCCAAGAGGACTTGAAAGCGGGGCAGAATTGCACGAAACCGATTTCAGGAGGTAGACTGGAATTGAATTTAAAGCATAGGAAAAGAGGCAGAACGTCCACAATGATGCACTTGGCCAAAAAGGGCGTATGCGTTTTATCCTGAATATATTCAGGAAAAAACGCATACGCCCTTTTTGGCCAACCAAGCAAGCTTGCAAAGGAAATCTGCACTACAATGAAGTCTCACTTCCCCCTGGTCAAAAGGGCCATCTGAAAAAAGTGTAAAATCCAGAAAGGCAGGACAGGCCATGGAGAACTGGGAGCCTTGTTATGCTGATGGGCGGAATGTAAATTGCCAAGAGCCACTCCGGAGAGGTGTATGGTGTTTCCTGAAACATCTGAAAAACAAAGCAACAGAGCCTAGGGCACTTCCACTTATGGTCCTATAGCTTAGGGAAATTAAAATCAAAAAGACACAGCCACCCCAAAGTTTGGGATGGCTCTGTTTAGAAGAAGGTTGTTTACGGTACAAGTTCAATATCACAGAAAGTGAAAAATGGATAAAGAAGTTGTGGTACTTACGTACAATGCAATATCACTCAGCAATGAAATCTATGTCATCAGGCCCATAGGAGCATAATGAGTGGATTCAGGTATGATGATTCTAACTGAAATAAGTCACACAGAAAAAGAAACATCATAAGATATCACTAATACACGGAATGTAAACTTGGCTACACAGGAACTGGATTACAAAACAGAACAGGGTCTCAAATTTAGAAAACCAACTTATGCTTGCTTAAGGGGAAAGGTGAGTTGGGGTGCTGCATAAAACAAGAGATTGAAATGAGCACAGATAAAGTTTCTTAAGCCAAATATGGAATAGACAAGAACTACTCCTTGCTCAACGAAATGGACTCAACACTCCATATTAAACGCCTAAGAATGTACCTGACTAGTAAGTATCTTAAAACCTATGGATTGCTATGTCTCTGAAAGAAAATCAAGCGTGTGTACAGGGACATAAACGCAGCAGTGATAGGATTGGAGAGGTTCGGTGAGCAAATGAAGACCCTTTGAAGTCATATTGCATGGTACCCATTCCACGGGTCTCAACTCTCCAGGTTTAAGGGATTCTGCCTTCAGGTAAAACATGCACGTGGAACCCAGAGTATGATCAACCGTGTGATCGGGAGACATGTTCCAATATGTCTCAGTTCTCGTCCCCTGGTACTCGGGTGCAACATTCCAGACGCTTTAATAACACTCTCCCGACTTGGAGAGTCAGTGCCTTTAACCTCCTGTTTGGCCCAGTTTGCAATTTCTGCGGAAGATGAACAGGAATAGGGAGAACCAATGAGAGACTAGGTGGAGGTGTCTGGACGGGCAAATTTAACTCTCATTTCCCACCAGGAAGAGGAATTAACCAAAGGCTCAGCGTGCCGTGCCGGAACCAGATTAGGGCCTGAAGCAATCCTGCGGTGTTGCGGCCAGCTCACAAGAAAGCGAGTTGAAGAAAGGAGCTCAGGGGCACTGTAATTCACAAACCTGCAGAGTTATAAATGACAGCTATCGTCCAAAAATATACTGAAGTAAGGCTGCCAAGAGGACTTGAAAGCGGGGCAGAATTGCAGGAAACCGATTTCAGGAGGTAGACTGGAATTGCATTTAAAGCATAGGAAAAGAGGCAGAACGTCCACAATGATGCACTTGGCCAAAAAGGGCGTATGCGTTTTTTCCTGAATATATTCAGGAAAAAACGCATACGCCCTTTTTGGCCAACCAAGCAAGCTTGCAAAGGAAATCTGCACTACAATGAAGTCTCACTTCCCCCCGGTCAAAAGGGCCATCTGAAAAAAGTGTAAAATCCAGAAAGGCAGGACAGGCCATGGAGAACTGGGAGCCTTGTTATGCTGATGGGCGGGATGTAAATTGCCAAGAGCCACTCGGGAGAGGTGTATGGTGTTTCCTGAAACATCTAAAAAACAAAGCAACAGAGCCTAGGGCACTTCCACTTATGGTCCTATAGATTAGGGAAATTAAAATCAAAAAGACACAGCCACCCCAAAGTTTGGGACGGCTCTGTTTACAAGAACCTCGTTTACGGTACAAGTTCAATATCGCAGAAAGTGAAAAATGGATAAAGAAGTTGTGGTACTTACGTACAATGCAATATCACTCAGCAATGAAATCTATGTCATCAGGCCCGTAGCAGCATAATGAGTGGATTCAGGTATGATGATTCTAACTGAAATAAGTCACACAGAAAAAGAAATATCATAAGATATCACTAATACACGGAATGTAAACTTGGCTATACAGGAACTGGATTACAAAACAGAACAGGGTCTCAAATTTAGAAAACCAACTTATGCTTGCTTAAGGGGAAAGGTGAGTTGGGGTGCTGCATAAAACCAGAGATTGAAATGAGCACAGATAAAGTTCCTTAAGCCAAATATGGAATAGACAAGAACTACTCCTTGCTCAACGAAATGGACTCAACACCCCATATTAAACGCCTAAGAATGTACCTGACTAGTAAGTATCTTAAAACCTATGGATTGCTATGTCTCTGAAAGAAAATCAAGCGTGTGTACAGGGGCATAAAAGCAGCAGTGATAGGATTGGAGAGGTTCGGTGAGCAAATGAAGACCCTTTGAAGTCATATTGCATGGTACCCATTCCACGGGTCTCAACTCTCCAGGTTTAAGGGATTCTTCCTTCAGCTAAAACATGCACATGGAACCCAGAGTATGATCAACCGTGTGATCGGGAGACGTGTTCCAATATGTCTCAGTTCTCGTCCCCTGGTACTCGGGTGCAACATTCCAGACGCTTTAATAACACTCTCCCGACTTGGAGAGTCAGTGCCTTTAACCACCTGTTTGGCCCAGTTTGCAATTTCTGCGGAAGATGAACAGGAATAGGGAGAACCAAAGAGAGACTAGCTGGAGGTGTCTGGACGCGCAAAATTTAACTCTCATATCCCACCAGGAAGAGGAATTAACCAAAGGCTCAGCGTGCCGTGCCGGAACCAGATTAGGGCCTGAAGCAATCCTGCGGTGTTGCGGCCAGCTCACAATAAAGCGAGTTGAAGAAAGGAGCTCAGGGGCACTGTAATTCACAAACCTGCAGAGTTATAAATGACAGCTATCGTCCAAAAGTATACTGAAGTAAGGCTGCCAAGAGGACTTGAAAGTGGGGCAGAATTGCAGGAAACCGATTTCAGGAGGTAGACTGGAATTGCATTTAAAGCATAGGAAAAGAGGCAGAACGTCCACAATGATGCACTTGGCCAAAAAGGGCGTATGCGTTTTTTCCTGAATATATTCAGGAAACAACGCATACGCCCTTTTTGGCCAACCAAGCAAGCTTGCAAAGGAAATCTGCACTACAATGAAGTCTCACTTCCCCCCGGTCAAAAGGGCCACCTGAAAAAAGTGTAAAATCCAGAAAGGCAGGACAGGCCATGGAGAACTGGGAGCCCTGTTATGCTGATGGGCGGGATGTAAATTGCCAACAGCCACTCCAGAGAAGTGTATGGTGATTCCTGAAACATCTAAAAAACAAAGCAACAGAGCCTAGGGCACTTCCACTTATGGTCCTATAGTTTAGGGAAATTAAAATCAAAAAACACAGCCACCCCAAAGTTTGGGACGGCTCTGTTTACAAGAACTTCATTTACGGTACAAGTTCAATATCACAGAAAGTGAAAAATGGATAAAGAAGTTGTGGAACTTACGTACAATGCAATATCACTCAGCAATGAAATCTATGTCATCAGGCCCGTAGCAGCATAATGAGTGGATTCAGGTATGATGATTCTAACTGAAATAAGTCACACAGAAAAAGAAACATCATAAGATATCACTAATACACGGAATGTAAACTTGGCTACACAGGAACTGGATTACAAAACAGAACAGGGTCTCAAATTTAGAAAACCTACTTATGCTTGCTTAAGGGGAAAGGTGAGTTGGGGTGCTGCATAAAACCTGAGATTGAAATGAGCACAGATAAAGTTCCTTAAGCCAAATAAGGAATAGACAAGAGCTACTCCTTGCTCAACGAAATGGACTCAACACCCCATATTAAACGCCTAAGAATGTACCTGACTACTAAGTATCTTAAAACCTATGGATTGCTATGTCTCTGAAAGAAAATCAAGCGTGTGTACAGGGGCATAAACGCAGCAGTGATAGGATTGGAGAGGTTCGGTGAGCAAATGAAGACCCTTTGAAGTCATATTGCATGGTACCCATTCCACGGGTCTCAACTCTCCAGGTTTAAGGGATTCTTCCTTCAGCTAAAACATGCACGTGGAACCCAGAGTATGATCAACCGTGTGATCGGGAGACGTGTTCCAATATGTCTCAGTTCTCGTCCCCTGGTACTCGGGTGCAACATTCCAGACGCTTTAATAACACTCTCCCGACTTGGAGAGTCAGTGCCTTTAACCACCTGTTTGGCCCAGTTTGCAATTTCTGCGGAAGATGAACAGGAATAGGGAGAACCAAAGAGAGACTAGCTGGAGGTGTCTGGACGCGCAAAATTTAACTCTCATTTCCCACCAGGAAGAGGAATTAACCAAAGGCTCAGCGTGCCGTGCCGGAACCAGATTAGGGCCTGAAGCAATCCTGCGGTGTTGCGGCCAGCTCACAAGAAAGCGAGTTGAAGAAAGGAGCTCAGGGGCACTGTAATTCACAAACCTGCAGAGTTATAAATGACAGCTATCGTCCAAAAATATACTGAAGTAAGGCTGCCAAGAGGACTTGAAAGCGGGGCAGAATTGCACGAAACCGATTTCAGGAGGTAGACTGGAATTGCATTTAAAGCATAGGAAAAGAGGCAGAACGTCCACAATGATGCAATTGGCCAAAAAGGGCGTATGCGTTTTATCCTGAATATATTCAGGAAACAACGCATACGCCCTTTTTGGCCAACCAAGCAAGCTTGCAAAGGAAATCTGCACTACAATGAAGTCTCACTTCCCCCTGGTCAAAAGGGCCATCTGAAAAAAGTGTAAAATCCAGAAAGGCAGGACAGGCCATGGAGAACTGGGAGCCTTGTTATGCTGATGGGCGGGATGTAAATTGCCAAGAGCCACTCCGGAGAGGTGTATGGTGTTTCCTGAAACATCTGAAAAACAAAGCAACAGAACCTAGGGCACTTCCACTTATGGTCCTATAGCTTAGGGAAATTAAAATCAAAAAGACACAGCCACCCCAAAGTTTGGGATGGCTCTGTTTACAAGAAGGTTGTTTACGGTACAAGTTCAATATCACAGAAAGTGAAAAATGGATAAAGAAGTTGTGGTACTTACGTACAATGCAATATCACTCAGCAATGAAATCTATGTCATCAGGCCCATAGGAGCATAATGAGTGGATTCAGGTATGATGATTCTAACTGAAATAAGTCACACAGAAAAAGAAACATCATAAGATATCACTAATACACGGAATGTAAACTTGGCTACACAGGAACTGGATTACAAAACAGAACAGGGTCTCAAATTTAGAAAACCAACTTATGCTTGCTTAAGGGGAAAGGTGAGTTGGGGTGCTGCATAAAACAAGAGATTGAAATGAGCACAGATAAAGTTTCTTAAGCCAAATATGGAATAGACAAGAACTACTCCTTGCTCAACGAAATGGACTCAACACTCCATATTAAACGCCTAAGAATGTACCTGACTAGTAAGTATCTTAAAACCTATGGATTGCTATGTCTCTGAAAGAAAATCAAGCGTGTGTACAGGGACATAAATGCAGCAGTGATAGGATTGGAGAGGTTCGGTGAGCAAATGAAGACCCTTTGAAGTCATATTGCATGGTACCCATTCCACGGGTCTCAACTCTCCAGGTTTAAGGGATTCTGCCTTCAGGTAAAACATGCACGTGGAACCCAGAGTATGATCAACCGTGTGATCGGGAGACATGTTCCAATATGTCTCAGTTCTCGTCCCCTGGTACTCGGGTGCAACATTCCAGACGCTTTACTAACACTCTCCCGACTTGGAGAGTCAGTGCCTTTAACCTCCTGTTTGGCCCATTTGCAATTTCTGAGGAAGATGAACAGGAATAGGGAGAACCAATGAGATTCTAGGTGGAGGTGTCTGGACGGGCAAATTTAACTCTCATTTCCCACCAGGAAGAGGAATTAACCAAAGGCTCAGCGTGCCGTGCCGGAACCAGATTAGGGCCTGAAGCAATCCTGCGGTGTTGCGGCCAGCTCACAAGAAAGCGAGTTGAAGAAAGGAGCTCAGGGGCACTGTAATTCACAAACCTGCAGAGTTATAAATGACAGCTATCGTCCAAAAATATACTGAAGTAAGGCTGCCAAGAGGACTTGAAAGCGGGGCAGAATTGCAGGAAACCGATTTCAGGAGGTAGACTGGAATTGCATTTAAAGCATAGGAAAAGAGGCAGAACGTCCACAATGATGCACTTGGCCAAAAAGGGCGTATGCGTTTTTTCCTGAATATATTCAGGAAAAAACGCATACGCCCTTTTTGGCCAACCAAGCAAGCTTGCAAAGGAAATCTGCACTACAATGAAGTCTCACTTCCCCCCGGTCAAAAGGGCCATCTGAAAAAAGTGTAAAATCCAGAAAGGCAGGACAGGCCATGGAGAACTGGGAGCCTTGTTATGCTGATGGGCGGGATGTAAATTGCCAAGAGCCACTCGGGAGAGGTGTATGGTGTTTCCTGAAACATCTAAAAAACAAAGCAACAGAGCCTAGGGCACTTCCACTTATGGTCCTATAGCTTAGGGAAATTAAAATCAAAAAGACACAGCCACCCCAAAGTTTGGACGGCTCTGTTTACAAGAACCTCGTTTACGGTACAAGTTCAATATCGCAGAAAGTGAAAAATGGATAAAGAAGTTGTGGTACTTACGTACAATGCAATATCACTCAGCAATGAAATCTATGTCATCAGGCCCGTAGCAGCATAATGAGTGGATTCAGGTATGATGATTCTAACTGAAATAAGTCACACAGAAAAAGAAACATCATAAGATATCACTAATACACGGAATGTAAACTTGGCTACACAGGAACTGGATTACAAAACAGAACAGGGTCTCAAATTTAGAAAACCAACTTATGCTTGCTTAAGGGGAAAGGTGAGTTGGGGTGCTGCATAAAACAAGAGATTGAAATGAGCACAGATAAAGTTCCTTAAGCCAAATATGGAATAGACAAGAACTACTCCTTGCTCAACGAAATGGACTCAACACTCCATATTAAACGCCTAAGAATGTACCTGACTAGTAAGTATCTTAAAACCTATGGATTGCTATGTCTCTGAAAGAAAATCAAGCGTGTGTACAGGGACATAAACGCAGCAGTGATAGGATTGGAGAGGTTCGGTGAGCAAATGAAGACCCTTTGAAGTCATATTGCATGGTACCCATTCCACGGGTCTCAACTCTCCAGGTTTAAGGGATTCTTCCTTCAGCTAAAACATGCACGTGGAACCCAGAGTATGATCAACCGTGTGATCGGGAGACGTGTTCCAATATGTCTCAGTTCTCGTCCCCTGGTACTCGGGTGCAACATTCCAGACGCTTTAATAACACTCTCCCGACTTGGAGAGTCAGTGCCTTTAACCACCTGTTTGGCCCAGTTTGCAATTTCTGCGGAAGATGAACAGGAATAGGGAGAACCAAAGAGAGACTAGCTGGAGGTGTCTGGACGCGCAAAATTTAACTCTCATATCCCACCAGGAAGAGGAATTAACCAAAGGCTCAGCGTGCCGTGCCGGAACCAGATTAGGGCCTGAAGCAATCCTGCGGTGTTGCGGCCAGCTCACAATAAAGCGAGTTGAAGAAAGGAGCTCAGGGGCACTGTAATTCACAAACCTGCAGAGTTATAAATGACAGCTATCGTCCAAAAATATACTGAAGTAAGGCTGCCAAGAGGACTTGAAAGTGGGGCAGAATTGCAGGAAACCGATTTCAGGAGGTAGACTGGAATTGCATTTAAAGCATAGGAAAAGAGGCAGAACGTCCACAATGATGCACTTGGCCAAAAAGGACATATGCGTTTTTTCCTGAATATATTCAGGAAAAAACGCATACGCCCTTTTTGGCCAACCAAGCAAGCTTGCAAAGGAAATCTGCACTACAATGAAGTCTCACTTCCCCCCGGTCAAAAGGGCCACCTGAAAAAAGTGTAAAATCCAGAAAGGCAGGACAGGCCATGGAGAACTGGGAGCCTTGTTATGCTGATGGGCGGGATGTAAATTGCCAACAGCCACTCCAGAGAAGTGTATGGTGATTCCTGAAACATCTAAAAAACAAAGCAACAGAGCCTAGGGCACTTCCACTTATGGTCCTATAGTTTAGGGAAATTAAAATCAAAAAACACAGCCACCCCAAAGTTTGGGACGGCTCTGTTTACAAGAACTTCATTTACGGTACAAGTTCAATATCACAGAAAGTGAAAAATGGATAAAGAAGTTGTGGAACTTACGTACAATGCAATATCACTCAGCAATGAAATCTATGTCATCAGGCCCGTAGCAGCATAATGAGTGGATTCAGGTATGATGATTCTAACTGAAATAAGTCACACAGAAAAAGAAACATCATAAGATATCACTAATACACGGAATGTAAACTTGGCTACACAGGAACTGGATTACAAAACAGAACAGGGTCTCAAATTTAGAAAACCTACTTATGCTTGCTTAAGGGGAAAGGTGAGTTGGGGTGCTGCATAAAACCTGAGATTGAAATGAGCACAGATAAAGTTCCTTAAGCCAAATAAGGAATAGACAAGAGCTACTCCTTGCTCAACGAAATGGACTCAACACCCCATATTAAACGCCTAAGAATGTACCTGACTACTAAGTATCTTAAAACCTATGGATTGCTATGTCTCTGAAAGAAAATCAAGCGTGTGTACAGGGGCATAAACGCAGCAGTGATAGGATTGGAGAGGTTCGGTGAGCAAATGAAGACCCTTTGAAGTCATATTGCATGGTACCCATTCCACGGGTCTCAACTCTCCAGGTTTAAGGGATTCTTCCTTCAGCTAAAACATGCACGTGGAACCCAGAGTATGATCAACCGTGTGATCGGGAGACGTGTTCCAATATGTCTCAGTTCTCGTCCCCTGGTACTCGGGTGCAACATTCCAGACGCTTTAATAACACTCTCCCGACTTGGAGAGTCAGTGCCTTTAACCACCTGTTTGGCCCAGTTTGCAATTTCTGCGGAAGACGAACAGGAATAGGGAGAACCAATGAGAGACTAGGTGGAGGTGTCTGGACGGGCAAATTTAACTCTCATTTCCCACCAGGAAGAGGAATTAACCAAAGGCTCAGCGTGCCATGCCGGAACCAGATTAGGGCCTGAAGCAATCCTGCGGTGTTGCGGCCAGCTCACAAGAAAGCGAGTTGAAGAAAGGAGCTCAGGGGCACTGTAATTCACAAACCTGCAGAGTTATAAATGACAGCTATCATCCAAAAATATACTGAAGTAAGGCTGCCAAGAGGACTTGAAAGCGGGGCAGAATTGCACGAAACCGATTTCAGGAGGTAGACTGGAATTGAATTTAAAGCATAGGAAAAGAGGCAGAACGTCCACAATGATGCACTTGGCCAAAAAGGGCGTATGCGTTTTATCCTGAATATATTCAGGAAAAAACGCATACGCCCTTTTTGGCCAACCAAGCAAGCTTGCAAAGGAAATCTGCACTACAATGAAGTCTCACTTCCCCCTGGTCAAAAGGGCCATCTGAAAAAAGTGTAAAATCCAGAAAGGCAGGACAGGCCATGGAGAACTGGGAGCCTTGTTATGCTGATGGGCGGGATGTAAATTGCCAAGAGCCACTCCGGAGAGGTGTATGGTGTTTCCTGAAACATCTGAAAAACAAAGCAACAGAGCCTAGGGCACTTCCACTTATGGTCCTATAGCTTAGGGAAATTAAAATCAAAAAGACACAGCCACCCCAAAGTTTGGGATGGCTCTGTTTACAAGAAGGTTGTTTACGGTACAAGTTCAATATCACAGAAAGTGAAAAATGGATAAAGAAGTTGTGGTACTTACGTACAATGCAATATCACTCAGCAATGAAATCTATGTCATCAGGCCCGTAGCAGCATAATGAGTGGATTCAGGTATGATGATTCTAACTGAAATAAGTCACACAGAAAAAGAAACATCATAAGATATCACTAATACACGGAATGTAAACTTGGCTACACAGGAACTGGATTACAAAACAGAACAGGGTCTCAAATTTAGAAAACCAACTTATGCTTGCTTAAGGGGAAAGGTGAGTTGGGGTGCTGCATAAAACAAGAGATTGAAATGAGCACAGATAAAGTTCCTTAAGCCAAATATGGAATAGACAAGAACTACTCCTTGCTCAACGAAATGGACTCAACACTCCATATTAAACGCCTAAGAATGTACCTGACTAGTAAGTATCTTAAAACCTATGGATTGCTATGTCTCTGAAAGAAAATCAAGCGTGTGTACAGGGACATAAACGCAGCAGTGATAGGATTGGAGAGGTTCGGTGAGCAAATGAAGACCCTTTGAAGTCATATTGCATGGTACCCATTCCACGGGTCTCAACTCTCCAGGTTTAAGGGATTCTTCCTTCAGCTAAAACATGCACGTGGAACCCAGAGTATGATCAACCGTGTGATCGGGAGACGTGTTCCAATATGTCTCAGTTCTCGTCCCCTGGTACTCGGGTGCAACATTCCAGACGCTTTAATAACACTCTCCCGACTTGGAGAGTCAGTGCCTTTAACCACCTGTTTGGCCCAGTTTGCAATTTCTGCGGAAGATGAACAGGAATAGGGAGAACCAAAGAGAGACTAGCTGGAGGTGTCTGGACGCGCAAAATTTAACTCTCATATCCCACCAGGAAGAGGAATTAACCAAAGGCTCAGCGTGCCGTGCCGGAACCAGATTAGGGCCTGAAGCAATCCTGCGGTGTTGCGGCCAGCTCACAATAAAGCGAGTTGAAGAAAGGAGCTCAGGGGCACTGTAATTCACAAACCTGCAGAGTTATAAATGACAGCTATCGTCCAAAAATATACTGAAGTAAGGCTGCCAAGAGGACTTGAAAGTGGGGCAGAATTGCAGGAAACCGATTTCAGGAGGTAGACTGGAATTGCATGTAAAGCATAGGAAAAGAGGCAGAACGTCCACAATGATGCACTTGGCCAAAAAGGACGTATGTGTTTTTTCCTGAATATATTCAGGAAAAAACGCATACGCCCTTTTTGGCCAACCAAGCAAGCTTGCAAAGGAAATCTGCACTACAATGAAGTCTCACTTCCCCCCGGTCAAAAGGGCCACCTGAAAAAAGTGTAAAATCCAGAAAGGCAGGACAGGCCATGGAGAACTGGGAGCCTTGTTATGCTGATGGGCGGGATGTAAATTGCCAACAGCCACTCCAGAGAAGTGTATGGTGATTCCTGAAACATCTAAAAAACAAAGCAACAGAGCCTAGGGCACTTCCACTTATGGTCCTATAGTTTAGGGAAATTAAAATCAAAAAACACAGCCACCCCAAAGTTTGGGACGGCTCTGTTTACAAGAACTTCATTTACGGTACAAGTTCAATATCACAGAAAGTGAAAAATGGATAAAGAAGTTGTGGAACTTACGTACAATGCAATATCACTCAGCAATGAAATCTATGTCATCAGGCCCGTAGCAGCATAATGAGTGGATTCAGGTATGATGATTCTAACTGAAATAAGTCACACAGAAAAAGAAACATCATAAGATATCACTAATACACGGAATGTAAACTTGGCTACACAGGAACTGGATTACAAAACAGAACAGGGTCTCAAATTTAGAAAACCTACTTATGCTTGCTTAAGGGGAAAGGTGAGTTGGGGTGCTGCATAAAACCTGAGATTGAAATGAGCACAGATAAAGTTCCTTAAGCCAAATAAGGAATAGACAAGAGCTACTCCTTGCTCAACGAAATGGACTCAACACCCCATATTAAACGCCTAAGAATGTACCTGACTACTAAGTATCTTAAAACCTATGGATTGCTATGTCTCTGAAAGAAAATCAAGCGTGTGTACAGGGGCATAAACGCAGCAGTGATAGGATTGGAGAGGTTCGGTGAGCAAATGAAGACCCTTTGAAGTCATATTGCATGGTACCCATTCCACGGGTCTCAACTCTCCAGGTTTAAGGGATTCTTCCTTCAGCTAAAACATGCACGTGGAACCCAGAGTATGATCAACCGTGTGATCGGGAGACGTGTTCCAATATGTCTCAGTTCTCGTCCCCTGGTACTCGGGTGCAACATTCCAGACGCTTTAATAACACTCTCCCGACTTGGAGAGTCAGTGCCTTTAACCACCTGTTTGGCCCAGTTTGCAATTTCTGCGGAAGATGAACAGGAATAGGGAGAACCAAAGAGAGACTAGCTGGAGGTGTCTGGACGCGCAAAATTTAACTCTCATTTCCCACCAGGAAGAGGAATTAACCAAAGGCTCAGCGTGCCGTGCCGGAACCAGATTAGGGCCTGAAGCAATCCTGCGGTGATGCGGCCAGCTCACAAGAAAGCGAGTTGAAGAAAGGAGCTCAGGGGCACTGTAATTCACAAACCTGCAGAGTTATAAATGACAGCTATCGTCCAAAAATATACTGAAGTAAGGCTGCCAAGAGGACTTGAAAGCGGGGCAGAATTGCAGGAAACCGATTTCAGGAGGTAGACTGGAATTGCATTTAAAGCATAGGAAAAGAGGCAGAACGTCCACAATGATGCACTTGGCCAAAAAGGGCGTATGCGTTTTTTCCTGAATATATTCAGGAAAAAACGCATACGCCCTTTTTGGCCAACCAAGCAAGCTTGCAAAGGAAATCTGCACTACAATGAAGTCTCACTTCCCCCCGGTCAAAAGGGCCATCTGAAAAAAGTGTAAAATCCAGAAAGGCAGGACAGGCCATGGAGAACTGGGAGCCTTGTTATGCTGATGGGCGGGATGTAAATTGCCAACAGCCACTCGGGAGAGGTGTATGGTGTTTCCTGAAACATCTAAAAAACAAAGCAACAGAGCCTAGGGCACTTCCACTTATGGTCCTATAGCTTAGGGAAATTAAAATCAAAAAGACACAGCCACCCCAAAGTTTGGGACCGCTCTGTTTACAAGAACCTCGTTTACGGTACAAGTTCAATATCGCAGAAAGTGAAAAATGGATAAAGAAGTTGTGGTACTTACGTACAATGCAATATCACTCAGCAATGAAATCTATGTCATCAGGCCCGTAGCAGCATAATGAGTGGATTCAGGTATGATGATTCTAACTGAAATAAGTCACACAGAAAAAGAAACATCATAAGATATCACTAATACACGGAATGTAAACTTGGCTACACAGGAACTGGATTACAAAACAGAACAGGGTCTCAAATTTAGAAAACCAACTTATGCTTGCTTAAGGGGAAAGGTGAGTTGGGGTGCTGCATAAAACCAGAGATTTAAATGAACACAGATAAAGTTCCTTAAGCCAAATATGGAATAGACAAGAACTACTCCTTGCTCAACGAAATGGACTCAACACCCCATATTAAACGCCTAAGAATGTACCTGACTAGTAAGTATCTTAAAACCTATGGATTGCTATGTGTCTGAAAGAAAATCAAGCGTGTGTACAGGGGCATAAACGCAGCAGTGATAGGATTGGAGAGGTTCGGTGAGCAAATGAAGACCCTTTGAAGTCATATTGCATGGTACCCATTCCACGGGTCTCAACTCTCCAGGTTTAAGGGATTCTTCCTTCAGCTAAAACATGCACGTGGAACCCAGAGTATGATCAACCGTGTGATCGGGAGACGTGTTCCAATATGTCTCAGTTCTCGTCCCCTGGTACTCGGGTGCAACATTCCAGACGCTTTAATAACACTCTCCCGACTTGGAGAGTCAGTGCCTTTAACCTCCTGTTTGGCCCAGTTTGCAATTTCTGCGGAAGATGAACAGGAATAGGGAGAACCAATGAGAGACTAGGTGGAGGTGTCTGGACGGGCAAATTTAACTCTCATTTCCCACCAGGAAGAGGAATTAACCAAAGGCTCAGCGTGCCGTGCCGGAACCAGATTAGGGCCTGAAGCAATCCTGCGGTGTTGCGGCCAGCTCACAAGAAAGCGAGTTGAAGAAAGGAGCTCAGGGGCACTGTAATTCACAAACCTGCAGAGTTATAAATGACAGCTATCGTCCAAAAATATACTGAAGTAAGGCTGCCAAGAGGACTTGAAAGCGGGGCAGAATTGCAGGAAACCGATTTCAGGAGGTAGACTGGAATTGCATTTAAAGCATAGGAAAAGAGGCAGAACGTCCACAATGATGCACTTGGCCAAAAAGGGCGTATGCGTTTTTTCCTGAATATATTCAGGAAAAAACGCATACGCCCTTTTTGGCCAACCAAGCAAGCTTGCAAAGGAAATCTGCACTACAATGAAGTCTCACTTCCCCCCGGTCAAAAGGGCCATCTGAAAAAAGTGTAAAATCCAGAAAGGCAGGACAGGCCATGGAGAACTGGGAGCCTTGTTATGCTGATGGGCGGGATGTAAATTGCCAAGAGCCACTCGGGAGAGGTGTATGGTGTTTCCTGAAACATCTAAAAAACAAAGCAACAGAGCCTAGGGCACTTCCACTTATGGTCCTATAGATTAGGGAAATTAAAATCAAAAAGACACAGCCACCCCAAAGTTTGGGACGGCTCTGTTTACAAGAACCTCGTTTACGGTACAAGTTCAATATCGCAGAAAGTGAAAAATGGATAAAGAAGTTGTGGTACTTACGTACAATGCAATATCACTCAGCAATGAAATCTATGTCATCAGGCCCGTAGCAGCATAATGAGTGGATTCAGGTATGATGATTCTAACTGAAATAAGTCACACAGAAAAAGAAATATCATAAGATATCACTAATACACGGAATGTAAACTTGGCTATACAGGAACTGGATTACAAAACAGAACAGGGTCTCAAATTTAGAAAACCAACTTATGCTTGCTTAAGGGGAAAGGTGAGTTGGGGTGCTGCATAAAACCAGAGATTGAAATGAGCACAGATAAAGTTCCTTAAGCCAAATATGGAATAGACAAGAACTACTCCTTGCTCAACGAAATGGACTCAACACCCCATATTAAACGCCTAAGAATGTACCTGACTAGTAAGTATCTTAAAACCTATGGATTGCTATGTCTCTGAAAGAAAATCAAGCGTGTGTACAGGGGCATAAAAGCAGCAGTGATAGGATTGGAGAGGTTCGGTGAGCAAATGAAGACCCTTTGAAGTCATATTGCATGGTACCCATTCCACGGGTCTCAACTCTCCAGGTTTAAGGGATTCTTCCTTCAGCTAAAACATGCACATGGAACCCAGAGTATGATCAACCGTGTGATCGGGAGACGTGTTCCAATATGTCTCAGTTCTCGTCCCCTGGTACTCGGGTGCAACATTCCAGACGCTTTAATAACACTCTCCCGACTTGGAGAGTCAGTGCCTTTAACCACCTGTTTGGCCCAGTTTGCAATTTCTGCGGAAGATGAACAGGAATAGGGAGAACCAAAGAGAGACTAGCTGGAGGTGTCTGGACGCGCAAAATTTAACTCTCATATCCCACCAGGAAGAGGAATTAACCAAAGGCTCAGCGTGCCGTGCCGGAACCAGATTAGGGCCTGAAGCAATCCTGCGGTGTTGCGGCCAGCTCACAATAAAGCGAGTTGAAGAAAGGAGCTCAGGGGCACTGTAATTCACAAACCTGCAGAGTTATAAATGACAGCTATCGTCCAAAAGTATACTGAAGTAAGGCTGCCAAGAGGACTTGAAAGTGGGGCAGAATTGCAGGAAACCGATTTCAGGAGGTAGACTGGAATTGCATTTAAAGCATAGGAAAAGAGGCAGAACGTCCACAATGATGCACTTGGCCAAAAAGGGCGTATGCGTTTTTTCCTGAATATATTCAGGAAACAACGCATACGCCCTTTTTGGCCAACCAAGCAAGCTTGCAAAGGAAATCTGCACTACAATGAAGTCTCACTTCCCCCCGGTCAAAAGGGCCACCTGAAAAAAGTGTAAAATCCAGAAAGGCAGGACAGGCCATGGAGAACTGGGAGCCCTGTTATGCTGATGGGCGGGATGTAAATTGCCAACAGCCACTCCAGAGAAGTGTATGGTGATTCCTGAAACATCTAAAAAACAAAGCAACAGAGCCTAGGGCACTTCCACTTATGGTCCTATAGTTTAGGGAAATTAAAATCAAAAAGACACAGCCACCCCAAAGTTTGGGACGGCTCTGTTTACAAGAAATTCATTTACGGTACAAGTTCAATATCACAGAAAGTGAAAAATGGATAAAGAAGTTGTGGAACTTACGTACAATGCAATATCACTCAGCAATGAAATCTATGTCATCAGGCCCGTAGCAGCATAATGAGTGGATTCAGGTATGATGATTCTAACTGAAATAAGTCACACAGAAAAAGAAACATCATAAGATATCACTAATACACGGAATGTAAACTTGGCTACACAGGAACTGGATTACAAAACAGAACAGGGTCTCAAATTTAGAAAACCTACTTATGCTTGCTTAAGGGGAAAGGTGAGTTGGGGTGCTGCATAAAACCTGAGATTGAAATGAGCACAGATAAAGTTCCTTAAGCCAAATAAGGAATAGAAAAGAGCTACTCCTTGCTCAACGAAATGGACTCAACACCCCATATTAAACGCCTAAGAATGTACCTAACTAGTAAGTATCTTAAAACCTATGGATTGCTATGTCTCTGAAAGAAAATCAAGCGTGTGTACAGGGGCATAAACGCAGCAGTGATAGGATTGGAGAGGTTCGGTGAGCAAATGAAGACCCTTTGAAGTCATATTGCATGGTACCCATTCCACGGGTCTCAACTCTCCAGGTTTAAGGGATTCTTCCTTCAGCTAAAACATGCACGTGGAACCCAGAGTATGATCAACCGTGTGATCGGGAGACGTGTTCCAATATGTCTCAGATCTCGTCCCCTGGTACTCGGGTGCAACATTCCAGACGCTTTAATAACACTCTCCCGACTTGGAGAGTCAGTGCCTTTAACCACCTGTTTGACCCAGTTTGCAATTTCTGCGGAAGATGAACAGGAATAGGGAGAACCAAAGAGAGACTAGCTGGAGGTGTCTGGACGTGCAAAATTTAACTCTCATATCCCACCAGGAAGAGGAATTAACCAAAGGCTCAGCGTGCCGTGCCGGAACCAAATTAGGGCCTGAAGCAATCCTGCGGTGTTGCGGCCAGCTCACAAGAAAGCGAGTTGAAGAAAGGAGCTCAGGGGCACTGTAATTCACAAACCTGCAGAGTTATAAATGACAGCTATCGTCCAAAAATATACTGAAGTAAGGCTGCCAAGAGGACTTGAAAGCGGGGCAGAATTGCAGGAAACCGATTTCAGGAGGTAGACTGGAATTGCATTTAAAGCATAGGAAAAGAGGCAGAACGTCCACAATGATGCACTTGGCCAAAAAGGACGTATGCGTTTTTTCCTGAATATATTCAGGAAAAAACGCATACGCCCTTTTTGGCCAACCAAGCAAGCTTGCAAAGGAAATCTGCACTACAATGAAGTCTCACTTCCCCCCGGTCAAAAGGGCCACCTGAAAAAAGTGTAAAATCCAAAAAGGCAGGACAGGCCATGGAGAACTGGGAGCCTTGTTATGCTGATGGGCGGGATGTAAATTGCCAACAGCCACTCCAGAGAAGTGTATGGTGATTCCTGAAACATCTAAAAAACAAAGCAACAGAGCCTAGGGCACTTCCACTTATGGTCCTATAGTTTAGGGAAATTAAAATCAAAAAGACACAGCCACCCCAAAGTTTGGGACGGCTCTGTTTACAAGAAATTCATTTACGGTACAAGTTCAATATCACAGAAAGTGAAAAATGGATAAAGAAGTTGTGGAACTTACGTACAATGCAATATCACTCAGCAATGAAATCTATGTCATCAGGCCCGTAGCAGCATAATGAGTGGATTCAGGTATGATGATTCTAACTGAAATAAGTCACACAGAAAAAGAAACATCATAAGATATCACTAATACACGGAATGTAAACTTGGCTACACAGGAACTGGATTACAAAACAGAACAGGGTCTCAAATTTAGAAAACCTACTTATGCTTGCTTAAGGGGAAAGGTGAGTTGGGGTGCTGCATAAAACCTGAGATTGAAATGAGCACAGATAAAGTTCCTTAAGCCAAATAAGGAATAGAAAAGAGCTACTCCTTGCTCAACGAAATGGACTCAACACCCCATATTAAACGCCTAAGAATGTACCTAACTAGTAAGTATCTTAAAACCTATGGATTGCTATGTCTCTGAAAGAAAATCAAGCGTGTGTACAGGGGCATAAACGCAGCAGTGATAGGATTGGAGAGGTTCGGTGAGCAAATGAAGACCCTTTGAAGTCATATTGCATGGTACCCATTCCACGGGTCTCAACTCTCCAGGTTTAAGGGATTCTTCCTTCAGCTAAAACATGCACGTGGAACCCAGAGTATGATCAACCGTGTGATCGGGAGACGTGTTCCAATATGTCTCAGATCTCGTCCCCTGGTACTCGGGTGCAACATTCCAGACGCTTTAATAACACTCTCCCGACTTGGAGAGTCAGTGCCTTTAACCACCTGTTTGGCCCAGTTTGCAATTTCTGCGGAAGATGAACAGGAATAGGGAGAACCAAAGAGAGACTAGCTGGAGGTGTCTGGACGTGCAAAATTTAACTCTCATATCCCACCAGGAAGAGGAATTAACCAAAGGCTCAGCGTGCCGTGCCGGAACCAAATTAGGGCCTGAAGCAATCCTGCGGTGTTGCGGCCAGCTCACAAGAAAGCGAGTTGAAGAAAGGAGCTCAGGGGCACTGTAATTCACAAACCTGCAGAGTTATAAATGACAGCTATCGTCCAAAAATATACTGAAGTAAGGCTGCCAAGAGGACTTGAAAGCGGGGCAGAATTGCAGGAAACCGATTTCAGGAGGTAGACTGGAATTGCATTTAAAGCATAGGAAAAGAGGCAGAACGTCCACAATGATGCACTTGGCCAAAAAGGACGTATGCGTTTTTTCCTGAATATATTCAGGAAAAAACGCATACGCCCTTTTTGGCCAACCAAGCAAGCTTGCAAAGGAAATCTGCACTACAATGAAGTCTCACTTCCCCCCGGTCAAAAGGGCCACCTGAAAAAAGTGTAAAATCCAAAAAGGCAGGACAGGCCATGGAGAACTGGGAGCCTTGTTATGCTGATGGGCGGGATGTAAATTGCCAACAGCCACTCCAGAGAAGTGTATGGTGATTCCTGAAACATCTAAAAAACAAAGCAACAGAGCCTAGGGCACTTCCACTTATGGTCCTATAGTTTAGGGAAATTAAAATCAAAAAGACACAGCCACCCCAAAGTTTGGGACGGCTCTGTTTACAAGAACTTCATTTACGGTACAAGTTCAATATCACAGAAAGTGAAAAATGGATAAAGAAGTTGTGGTACTTACGTACAATGCAATATCACTCAGCAATGAAATCTATGTCATCAGGCACGTAGCAGCATAATGAGTGGATTCAGGTATGATGATTCTAACTGAAATAAGTCACACAGAAAAAGAAACATCATAAGATATCACTAATACACGGAATGTAAACTTGGCTACACAGGAACTGGATTACAAAACAGAACAGGGTCTCAAATTTAGAAAACCTACTTATGCTTGCTTAAGGGGAAAGGTGAGTTGGGGTGCTGCATAAAACCAGAGATTGAAATGAGCACAGATAAAGTTCCTTAAGCCAAATAAGGAATAGACAAGAGCTACTCCTTGCTCAACGAAATGGACTCAACACCCCATATTAAACGCCTAAGAATGTACCTGACTAGTAAGTATCTTAAAACCTATGGATTGCTATGTCTCTGAAACAAAATCAAGCGTGTGTACAGGGGCATAAACGCAGCAGTAATAGGATTGGAGAGGTTCGGTGAGCAAATGAAGACCCTTTGAAGTCATATTGCATGGTACCCATTCCACGGGTCTCAACTCTCCAGGTTTAAGGGATTCTTCCTTCAGCTAAAACATGCACGTGGAACCCAGAGTATGATCAACCGTGTGGTCGGGAGACATGTTCCAATATGTCTCAGTTCTCGTCCCCTGGTACTCGGGTGCAACATTCCAGACGCTTTACTAACACTCTCCCGACGTGGAGAGTCAGTGCCTTTAACCTCCTGTTTGGCCCATTTGCAATTTCTGAGGAAGATGAACAGGAATAGGGAGAACCAATGAGAGACTAGGTGGAGGTGTCTGGACGGGCAAATTTAACTCTCATTTCCCACCAGGAAGAGGAATTAACCAAAGGCTCAGCGAGCCGTGCCGGAACCAGATTAGGGCCTGAAGCAATCCTGCGGTGTTGCGGCCAGCTCACAAGAAAGCGAGTTGAAGAAAGGAGCTCAGGGGCACTGTAATTCACAAACCTGCAGAGTTATAAATGACAGCTATCGTCCAAAAATATACTGAAGTAAGGCTGCCAAGAGGACTTGAAAGCGGGGCAGAATTGCAGGAAACCGATTTCAGCAGGTAGACCGGAATTGCATTTAAAGCATAGGAAAAGAGGCAGAACGTCCACAATGATGCACTTGGCCAAAAAGGGCGTATGCGTTTTTTCCTGAATATATTCAGGAAAAAACGCATACGCCCTTTTTGGCCAACCAAGCAAGCTTGCAAAGGAAATCTGCACTACAATGAAGTCTCACTTCCCCCCGGTCAAAAGGGCCATCTGAAAAAAGTGTAAAATCCAGAAAGGCAGGACAGGCCATGGAGAACTGGGAGCCTTGTTATGCTGATGGGCGGGATGTAAATTGCCAAGAGCCACTCGGGAGAGGTGTATGGTGTTTCCTGAAACATCTAAAAAACAAAGCAACAGAGCCTAGGGCACTTCCACTTATGGTCCTATAGCTTAGGGAAATTAAAATCAAAAAGACACAGCCACCCCAAAGTTTGGGACGGCTCTGTTTACAAGAACCTCGTTTACGGTACAAGTTCAATATCGCAGAAAGTGAAAAATGGATAAAGAAGTTGTGGTACTTACGTACAATGCAATATCACTCAGCAATGAAATCTATGTCATCAGGCCCGTAGCAGCATAATGAGTGGATTCAGGTATGATGATTCTAACTGAAATAAGTCACACAGAAAAAGAAACATCATAAGATATCACTAATACACGGGATGTAAACTTGGTTACACAGGAACTGGATTACAAAACAGAACAGGGTCTCAAATTTAGAAAACCAACTTATGCTTGCTTAAGGGGAAAGGTGAGTTGGGGTGCTGCATAAAACCAGAGATTGAAATGAGCACAGATAAAGTTCCTTAAGCCAAATATGGAATAGACAAGAACTACTCCTTGCTCAACGAAATGGACTCAACACCCCATATTAAACGCCTAAGAATGTACCTGACTAGTAAGTATCTTAAAACCTATGGATTGCTATGTGTCTGAAAGAAAATCAAGCGTGTGTACAGGGGCATAAACGTAGCAGTGATAGGATTGGAGAGGTTCGGTGAGCAAATGAAGACCCTTTGAAGTCATATTGCATGGTACCCATTCCACGGGTCTCAACTGTCCAGGTTTAAGGGATTCTTCCTTCAGCTAAAACATGCACGTGGAACCCAGAGTATGATCAACCATGTGATCGGGAGACGTGTTCCAATATGTCTCAGTTCTCATCCCCTGGTACTCGGGTGCAACATTCCAGACGCTTTACTAACACTCTCCCGACTTGGAGAGTCAGTGCCTTTAACCTCCTGTTTGGCCCAGTTTGCAATTTCTGCGGAAGATGAACAGGAATAGGGAGAACCAATGAGAGACTAGCTGGAGGTGTCTGGACGGGCAAATTTAACTCTCATTTCCCACCAGGAAGAGGAATTAACCAAAGGCTCAGCGTGCCGTGCCGGAACCAGATTAGGGCCTGAAGCAATGCTGCGGTGTTCCGGCCAGCTCCCATGAAAGCGAGTTGAAAAAAGGAGCTCAGGGGCACTGTAATTCACAAACCTGCAGAGTTATAAATGACAGCTATCGTCCAAAAATATACTGAAGTAAGGCTGCCAAGAGGACTTGAAAGCGGGGCAGAATTGCAGGAAACCGATTTCAGCAGGTAGACCGGAATTGCATTTAAAGCATAGGAAAAGAGGCAGAACGTCCACAATGATGCACTTGGCCAAAAAGGGCGTATGCGTTTTTTCCTGAATATATTCAGGAAAAAACGCATACGCCCTTTTTGGCCAACCAAGCAAGCTTGCAAAGGAAATCTGCACTACAATGAAGTCTCACTTACCCCCGGTCAAAAGGGCCATCTGAAAAAAGTGTAAAATCCAGAAAGGCAGGACAGGCCATGGAGAACTGGGAGCCTTGTTATGCTGATGGGCGGGATGTAAATTGCCAACAGCCACTCGGGAGAGGTGTATGGTGCTTCCTGAAACATCTAAAAAACATAGCAGCGGAGCCTAGGGCACTTCCACTTATGGTCCTATAGCTTAGGGAAATTAAAATCAAAAAGACACAGCCACCCCAAAGTTTGGGACGGCTCTGTTTACAAGAACCTCGTTTACGGTACAAGTTCAATATCGCAGGAAGTGAAAAATGGATAAAGAAGTTGTGGTACTTACGTACAATGCAATATCACTCAGCAATGAAATCTATGTCATCAGGCCCGTAGCAGCATAATGAGTGGATTCAGGTATGATGATTCTAACTGAAATAAGTCACACAGAAAAAGAAACATCATAAGATATCACTAATACACGGAATGTAAACTTGGCTACACAGGAACTGGATTACAAAACAGAACAGGGTCTCAAATTTAGAAAACCTACTTATGCTTGCTTAAGGGGAAAGGTGAGTTGGGGTGCTGCATAAAACCTGAGATTGAAATGAGCACAGATAAAGTTCCTTAAGCCAAATAAGGAATAGACAAGAGCTACTCCTTGCTCAACGAAATGGACTCAACACCCCATATTAAACGCCTAAGAATGTACCTGACTAGTAAGTATCTTAAAACCTATGGATTGCTATGTCTCTGAAACAAAATCAAGCGTGTGTACAGGGGCATAAACGTAGCAGTGATAGGATTGGAGAGGTTTGGTGAGCAAATGAAGACCCTTTGAAGTCATATTGCATGGTACCCATTCCACGGGACTCAACTCTCCAGGTTTAAGGGATTCTGCCTTCAGGTAAAACATGCACATGGAACCCAGAGTATGATCAACCGTGTGGTCGTGAGACATGTTCCAATATGTCTCAGTTCTCGTCCCCTGGTACTCGGGTGCAACATTCCAGACGCTTTACTAACACTCTCCCGACGTGGAGAGTCAGTGCCTTTAACCTCCTCTTTGGCCCATTTGCAATTTCTGAGGAAGATGAACAGGAATAGGGAGAACCAATGAGAGACTAGCTGGAGGTGTCTGGACGGGCAAATTTAACTCTCATTTCCCACCAGGAAGAGGAATTAACCAAAGGCTCAGCGAGCCGTGCCGGAACCAGATTAGGGCCTGAAGCAATCCTGCGGTGTTGCGGCCAGCTCACAAGAAAGCGAGTTGAAGAAAGGAGCTCAGGGGCACTGTAATTCACAAACCTGCAGAGTTATAAATGACAGCTATCGTCCAAAAATATACTGAAGTAAGGCTGCCAAGAGGACTTGAAAGCGGGGCAGAATTGCAGGAAACCGATTTCAGGAGGTAGACTGGAATTGCATTTAAAGCATAGGAAAAGAGGCAGAACGTCCACAATGATGCACTTGGCCAAAAAGGGCGTATGCGTTTTTTCCTGAATATATTCAGGAAAAAACGCATACGCCCTTTTTGGCCAACCAAGCAAGCTTGCAAAGGAAATCTGCACTACAATGAAGTCTCACTTCCCCCCGGTCAAAAGGGCCATCTGAAAAATGTGTAAAATCCAGAAAGGCAGGACAGGCCATGGAGAACTGGGAGCCTTGTTATGCTGATGGGCGGGATGTAAATTGCCAACAGCCACTCGGGAGAGGTGTATGGTGTTTCCTGAAACATCTAAAAAACAAAGCAACAGAGCCTAGGGCACTTCCACTTATGGTCCTATAGCTTAGGGAAATTAAAATCAAAAAGACACAGCCACCCCAAAGTTTGGGACGGCTCTGTTTACAAGAACCTCGTTTACGGTACAAGTTCAATATCGCAGAAAGTGAAAAATGGATAAAGAAGTTGTGGTACTTACGTACAATGCAATATCACTCAGCAATGAAATCTATGTCATCAGGCCCGTAGCAGCATAATGAGTGGATTCAGGTATGATGATTCTAACTGAAATAAGTCACACAGAAAAAGAAACATCATAAGATATCACTAATACACGGAATGTAAACTTGGCTACACAGGAACTGGATTACAAAACAGAACAGGGTCTCAAATTTAGAAAACCAACTTATGCTTGCTTAAGGGGAAAGGTGAGTTGGGGTGCTGCATAAAACCAGAGATTGAAATGAGCACAGATAAAGTTCCTTAAGCCAAATATAGAATAGACAAGAACTACTCCTTGCTCAACGAACTGAACTCAACACCCCATATTAAACGCCTAAGAATGTACCTGACTAGTAAGTATCTTAAAACCTATGGATTGCTATGTCTCTGAAAGAAAATCAAGCGTGTGTACAGGGGCATAAACGCAGCAGTGATAGGATTGGAGAGGTTCGGTGAGCAAATGAAGACCCTTTGAAGTCATATTGCATGGTACCCATTCCACGGGTCTCAACTCTCCAGGTTTAAGGGATTCTGCCTTCAGGTAAAACATGCACGTGGAACCCAGAGTATGATCAACCGTGTGATTGGGAGACGTGTTCCAATATGTCTCACTTCTCGTCCCCTGGTACTCGGGTGCAACATTCCAGACGCTTTACTAACACTCTCCCGACTTGGAGAGTCAGTGCCTTTAACCTCCTGTTTGGCCCATTTGCAATTTCTGAGGAAGATGAACAGGAATAGGGAGAACCAATGAGATTCTAGGTGGAGGTGTCTGGACGGGCAAATTTAACTCTCATTTCCCACCAGGAAGAGGAATTAACCAAAGGCTCAGCGTGCCGTGCCGGAACCAGATTAGGGCCTGAAGCAATCCTGCGGTGTTGCGGCCAGCTCACAAGAAAGCGAGTTGAAGAAAGGAGCTCAGGGGCACTGTAATTCACAAACCTGCAGAGTTATAAATGACAGCTATCGTCCAAAAATATACTGAAGTAAGGCTGCCAAGAGGACTTGAAAGCGGGGCAGAATTGCAGGAAACCGATTTCAGGAGGTAGACTGGAATTGCATTTAAAGCATAGGAAAAGAGGCAGAACGTCCACAATGATGCACTTGGCCAAAAAGGGCGTATGCGTTTTTTCCTGAATATATTGAGGAAAAAACGCATACGCCCTTTTTGGCCAACCAAGCAAGCTTGCAAAGGAAATCTGCACTACAATGAAGTCTCACTTCCCCCCGGTCAAAAGGGCCATCTGAAAAAAGTGTAAAATCCACAAAGGCAGGACAGGCCATGGAGAACTGGGAGCCTTGTTATGCTGATGGGCGGGATGTAAATTGCCAAGAGCCACTGGGGAGAGGTGTATGGTGTTTCCTGAAACATCTAAAAAACAAAGCAACAGAGCCTAGGGCACTTCCACTTATGGTCCTATAGCTTAGGGAAATTAAAATCAAAAAGACACAGCCACCCCAAAGTTTGGGACGGCTCTGTTTACAAGAACCTCGTTTACGGTACAAGTTCAATATCGCAGAAAGTGAAAAATGGATAAAGAAGTTGTGGTACTTACGTACAATGCAATATCACTCAGCAATGAAATCTATGTCATCAGGCCCGTAGCAGCATAATGAGTGGATTCAGGTATGATGATTCTAACTGAAATAAGTCACACAGAAAAAGAAACATCATAAGATATCACTAATACACGGAATGTAAACTTGGCTACACAGGAACTGGATTACAAAACAGAACAGGGTCTCAAATTTAGAAAACCAACTTATGCTTGCTTAAGGGGAAAGGTGAGTTGGGGTGCTGCATAAAAGCAGAGATTGAAATGAGCACAGATAAAGTTCCTTAAGCCAAATATGGAATAGACAAGAACTACTCCTTGCTCAACGAAATGAACTCAACACCCCATATTAAACGCCTAAGAATGTACCTGACTAGTAAGTATCTTAAAACCTATGGATTGCTATGTCTCTGAAACAAAATCAAGCGTGTGTACAGGGGCATAAACGCAGCAGTGATAGGATTGGAGAGGTTCGGTGAGCAAATGAAGACCCTTTGAAGTCATATTGCATGGTACTCATTCCACGGGACTCAACTCTCCAGGTTTAAGGGATTCTGCCTTCAGGTAAAACATGCACATGGAACCCAGAGTATGATCAACCGTGTGGTCGGGAGACATGTTCCAATATGTCTCAGTTCTCGTCCCCTGGTACTCGGGTGCAACATTCCAGACGCTTTACTAACACTCTCCCGACGTGGAGAGTCAGTGCCTTTAACCTCCTGTTTGGCCCATTTGCAATTTCTGAGGAAGATGAACAGGAATAGGGAGAACCAATGAGAGACTAGGTGGAGGTGTCTGGACGGGCAAATTTAACTCTCATTTCCCACCAGGAAGAGGAATTAACCAAAGGCTCAGCGAGCCGTGCCGGAACCAGATTAGGGCCTGAAGCAATCCTGCGGTGTTGCGGCCAGCTCACAAGAAAGCGAGTTGAAGAAAGGAGCTCAGGGGCACTGTAATTCACAAACCTGCAGAGTTATAAATGACAGCTATCGTCCAAAAATATACTGAAGTAAGGCTGCCAAGAGGACTTGAAAGCGGGGCAGAATTGCAGGAAACCGATTTCAGCAGGTAGACCGGAATTGCATTTAAAGCATAGGAAAAGAGGCAGAACGTCCACAATGATGCACTTGGCCAAAAAGGGCGTATGCGTTTTATCCTGAATATATTCAGGAAAAAACGCATACGCCCTTTTTGGCCAACCAAGCAAGCTTGCAAAGGAAATCTGCACTACAATGAAGTCTCACTTCCCCCCGGTCAAAAGGGCCATCTGAAAAAAGTGTAAAATCCAGAAAGGCAGGACAGGCCATGGAGAACTGGGAGCCTTGTTATGCTGATGGGCGGGATGTAAATTGCCAAGAGCCACTCGGGAGAGGTGTATGGTGTTTCCTGAAACATCTAAAAAACAAAGCAACAGAGCCTAGGGCACTTCCACTTATGGTCCTATAGCTTAGGGAAATTAAAATCAAAAAGACACAGCCACCCCAAAGTTTGGGACGGCTCTGTTTACAAGAACCTCGTTTACGGTACAAGTTCAATATCGCAGAAAGTGAAAAATGGATAAAGAAGTTGTGGTACTTACGTAAAATGCAATATCACTCAGCAATGAAATCTATGTCATCAGGCCCGTAGCAGCATAATGAGTGGATTCAGGTATGATGATTCTAACTGAAATAAGTCACACAGAAAAAGAAACATCATAAGATATCACTAATACACGGGATGTAAACTTGGCTACACAGGAACTGGATTACAAAACAGAACAGGGTCTCAAATTTAGAAAACCAACTTATGCTTGCTTAAAGGGAAAGGTGAGTTGGGGTGCTGCATAAAACCAGAGATTGAAATGAGCACAGATAAAGTTCCTTAAGCCAAATATGGAATAGACAAGAACTACTCCTTGCTCAACGAAATGGACTCAACACCCCATATTAAACGCCTAAGAATGTACCTGACTAGTAAGTATCTTAAAACCTATGGATTGCTATGTGTCTGAAAGAAAATCAAGCGTGTGTACAGGGGCATAAACGTAGCAGTGATAGGATTGGAGAGGTTTGGTGAGCAAATGAAGACCCTTTGAAGTCATATTGCATGGTACCCATTCCACGGGACTCAACTCTCCAGGTTTAAGGGATTCTGCCTTCAGCTAAAACATGCACATGGAACCCAGAGTATGATCAACCGTGTGGTCGTGAGACATGTTCCAATATGTCTCAGTTCTCGTCCCCTGGTACTCGGGTGCAACATTCCAGACGCTTTACTAACACTCTCCAGACGTGGAGAGTCAGTGCCTTTAACCTCCTGTTTGGCCCATTTGCAATTTCTGAGGAAGATGAACAGGAATAGGGAGAACCAATGAGATTCTAGGTGGAGGTGTCTGGACGGGCAAATTTAACTCTCATTTCCCACCAGGAAGAGGAATTAACCAAAGGCTCAGCGTGCCGTGCCGGAACCAGATTAGGGCCTGAAGCAATCCTGCAGTGTTGCGGCCAGCTCACAAGAAAGCGAGTTGAAGAAAGGAGCTCAGGGGCACTGTAATTCACAAACCTGCAGAGTTATAAATGACAGCTATCGTCCAAAAATATACTGAAGTAAGGCTGCCAAGAGGACTTGAAAGCGGGGCAGAATTGCAGGAAACCGATATCAGGAAGTAGACTGGAATTGCATTTAAAGCATAGGAAAAGAGGCAGAACGTCCACAATGATGCACTTGGCCAAAAAGGGCGTATGCGTTTTTTCCTGAATATATTCAGGAAAAAACGCATACGCCCTTTTTGGCCAACCAAGCAAGCTTGCAAAGGAAATCTGCACTACAATGAAGTCTCACTTCTCTCCGGTCAAAAGGGCCATCTGAAAAAAGTGTAAAATCCAGAAAGGCAGGACAGACCATGGAGAACTGGGAACCTTGTTATGCTGATGGGCGGGATGTAAATTGCCAACAGCCACTCGGGAGAGGTGTATGGTGTTTCCTGAAACATCTAAAAAACAAAGCAACAGAGCCTAGGGCACTTCCACTTATGGTCCTATAGCTTAGGGAAATTAAAATCAAAAAGACACAGCCACCCCAAAGTTTGGGACGGCTCTGTTTACAAGAACCTCGTTTACGGTACAAGTTCAATATCGCAGAAAGTGAAAAATGGATAAAGAAGTTGTGGTACTTACGTACAATGCAATATCACTCAGCAATGAAATCTATGTCATCAGGCCCGTAGCAGCATAATGAGTGGATTCAGGTATGATGATTCTAACTGAAATAAGTCACACAGAAAAAGAAACATCATAAGATATCACTAATACACGGGATGTAAACTTGGCTACACAGGAACTGGATTACAAAACAGAACAGGGTCTCAAATTTAGAAAACCAACTTATGCTTGCTTAAGGGGAAAGGTGATTTGGGGTGCTGCATCAAACCAGAGATTGAAATGAGCACAGATAAAGTTCCTTAAGCCAAATATGGAATAGACAAGAACTACTCCTTGCTCAACGAAATGGACTCAACACCCCATATTAAATGCCTAAGAAAGTACCTGACTAGTAAGTATCTTAAAACCTATGGATTGCTATGTGTCTGAAAGAAAATCAAGCGTGTGTACAGGGGCATAAACGCAGCAGTGATAGGATTGGAGAGGTTCGGTGAGCAAATGAAGACCCTTTGAAGTCATATTGCATGGTACCCATTCCACGGGTCTCAACTCTCCAGGTTTAAGGGATTCTTCCTTCAGCTAAAACATGCACGTGGAACCCAGAGTATGATCAACCGTGTGATCGGGAGACGTGTTCCAATATGTCTCAGTTCTCGTCCCCTGGTACTCGGGTGCAACATTCCAGACGCTTTACTAACACTCTCCCGACGTGGAGAGTCAGTGCCTTTAACCTCCTGTTTGGCCCATTTGCAATTTCTGAGGAAGATGAACAGGAATAGGGAGAACCAATGAGAGACTAGCTGGAGGTGTCTGGACGGGCAAATTTAACTCTCATTTCCCACCAGGAAGAGGAATTAACCAAAGGCTCAGCGAGCCGTGCCGGAACCAGATTAGGGCCTGAAGCAATCCTGCGGTGTTGCGGCCAGCTCACAAGAAAGCGAGTTGAAGAAAGGAGCTCAGGGGCACTGTAATTCACAAACCTGCAGAGTTATAAATGACAGCTATCGTCCAAAAATATACTGAAGTAAGGCTGCCAAGAGGACTTGAAAGCGGGGCAGAATTGCAGGAAACCGATTTCAGGAGGTAGACTGGAATTGCATTTAAAGCATAGGAAAAGAGGCAGAACGTCCACAATGATGCACTTGGCCAAAAAGGGCGTATGCGTTTTTTCCTGAATATATTCAGGAAAAAACGCATACGCCCTTTTTGGCCAACCAAGCAAGCTTGCAAAGGAAATCTGCACTACAATGAAGTCTCACTTCCCACCGGTCAAAAGGGCCATCTGAAAAAAGTGTAAAATCCAGAAAGGCAGGACAGGCCATGGAGAACTGGGAGCCTTGTTATGCTGATGGGCGGGATGTAAATTGCCAACAGCCACTCGGGAGAGGTGTATGGTGTTTCCTGAAACATCTAAAAAACAAAGCAACAGAGCCTAGGGCACTTCCACTTATGGTCCTATAGCTTAGGGAAATTAAAATCAAAAAGACACAGCCACCCCAAAGTTTGGGACGGCTCTGTTTACAAGAACCTCGTTTACGGTACAAGTTCAATATCGCAGAAAGTGAAAAATGGATAAAGAAGTTGTGGTACTTACGTACAATGCAATATCACTCAGCAATGAAATCTATGTCATCAGGCCCGTAGCAGCATAATGAGTGGATTCAGGTATGATGATTCTAACTGAAATAAGTCACACAGAAAAAGAAATATCATAAGATATCACTAATACACGGAATGTAAACTTGGCTATACAGGAACTGGATTACAAAACAGAACAGGGTCTCAAATTTAGAAAACCAACTTATGCTTGCTTAAGGGGAAAGGTGAGTTGGGGTGCTGCATAAAACCAGAGATTGAAATGAGCACAGATAAAGTTCCTTAAGCCAAATATGGAATAGACAAGAACTACTCCTTGCTCAACGAAATGGACTCAACACCCCATATTAAACGCCTAAGAATGTACCTGACTAGTAAGTATCTTAAAACCTATGGATTGCTATGTCTCTGAAAGAAAATCAAGCGTGTGTACAGGGGCATAAAAGCAGCAGTGATAGGATTGGAGAGGTTCGGTGAGCAAATGAAGACCCTTTGAAGTCATATTGCATGGTACCCATTCCACGGGTCTCAACTCTCCAGGTTTAAGGGATTCTTCCTTCAGCTAAAACATGCACGTGGAACCCAGAGTATGATCAACCGTGTGATCGGGAGACGTGTTCCAATATGTCTCAGTTCTCGTCCCCTGGTACTCGGGTGCAACATTCCAGACGCTTTAATAACACTCTCCCGACTTGGAGAGTCTGTGCCTTTAACCACCTGTTTGGCCCAGTTTGCAATTTCTGCGGAAGATGAACAGGAGTAGGGAGAACCAAAGAGAGACTAGCTGGAGGTGTCTGGACGCGCAAAATTTAACTCTCATATCCCACCAGGAAGAGGAATTAACCAAAGGCTCAGCGTGCCGTGCCGGAACCAGATTAGGGCCTGAAGCAATCCTGCGGTGTTGCGGCCAGCTCACAATAAAGCGAGTTGAAGAAAGGAGCTCAGGGGCACTGTAATTCACAAACCTGCAGAGTTATAAATGACAGCTATCGTCCAAAAATATACTGAAGTAAGGCTGCCAAGAGGACTTGAAAGCGGGGCAGAATTGCAGGAAACCGATTTCAGGAGGTAGACTGGAATTGCATTTAAAGCATAGGAAAAGAGGCAGAACGTCCACAATGATGCACTTGGCCAAAAAGGACGTATGCGTTTTTTCCTGAATATATTCAGGAAAAAACGCATACGCACTTTTTGGCCAACCAAGCAAGCTTGCAAAGGAAATCTGCACTACAATGAAGTCTCACTTCCCCCCGGTCAAAAGGGCCACCTGAAAAAAGTGTAAAATCCAGAAAGGCAGGACAGGCCATGGAGAACTGGGAGCCTTGTTATGCTGATGGGCGGGATGTAAATTGCCAACAGCCACTCCAGAGAAGTGTATGGTGATTCCTGAAACATCTAAAAAACAAAGCAACAGAGCCTAGGGCACTTCCACTTATGGTCCTATAATTAGGGAAATTAAAATCAAAAAGACACAGCCACCCCAAAGTTTGGGACGGCTCTGTTTACAAGAACTTCATTTACGGTACAAGTTCAATATCACAGAAAGTGAAAAATGGATAAAGAAGTTGTGGAACTTACGTACAATGCAATATCACTCAGCAATGAAATCTATGTCATCAGGCCCGTAGCAGCATAATGAGTGGATTCAGGTATGATGATTCTAACTGAAATAAGTCACACAGAAAAAGAAACATCATAAGATATCACTAATACACGGAATGTAAACTTGGCTACACAGGAACTGGATTACAAAACAGAACAGGGTCTCAAATTTAGAAAACCAACTTATGCTTGCTTAAGGGGAAAGGTGAGTTGGGGTGCTGCATAAAACCTGAGATTGAAATGAGCACAGATAAAGTTCCTTAAGCCAAATAAGGAATAGACAAGAGCTACTCCTTGCTCAACGAAATGGACTCAACACCCCATATTAAACGCCTAAGAATGTACCTGACTAGTAAGTATCTTAAAACCTATGGATTGCTATGTCTCTGAAACAAAATCAAGCGTGTGTACAGGGGCATAAACGCAGCAGTGATAGGATTGGAGAGGTTCGGTGAGCAAATGAAGACCCTTTGAAGTCATATTGCATGGTACCCATTCCACGGGTCTCAACTCTCCAGGTTTAAGGGATTCTTCCTTCAGCTAAAACATGCACGTGGAACCCAGTGTATGATCAACCGTGTGATCGGGAGACGTGTTCCAATATGTCTCAGATCTCGTCCCCTGGTACTCGGGTGCAACATTCCAGACGCTTTAATAACACTCTCCCGACTTGGAGAGTCAGTGCCTTTAACCACCTGTTTGGCCCAGTTTGCAATTTCTGCGGAAGATGAACAGGAATAGGGAGAACCAAAGAGAGACTAGCTGGAGGTGTCTGGACGCGCAAAATTTAACTCTCATATCCCACCAGGAAGAGGAATTAACCAAAGGCTCAGCGTGCCGTGCCGGAACCAGATTAGGGCCTGAAGCAATCCTGCGGTGTTGCGGCCAGCTCACAAGAAAGCGAGTTGAAGAAAGGAGCTCAGGGGCACTGTAATTCACAAACCTGCAGAGTTATAAATGACAGCTATCGTCCAAAAATATACTGAAGTAAGGCTGCCAAGAGGACTTGAAAGCGGGGCAGAATTGCAGGAAACCGATTTCAGGAGGTAGACTGGAATTGCATTTAAAGCATAGGAAAAGAGGCAGAACGTCCACAATGATGCACTTGGCCAAAAAGGACGTATGCGTTTTTTCCTGAATATATTCAGGAAAAAACGCATACGCCCTTTTTGGCCAACCAAGCAAGCTTGCAAAGGAAATCTGCACTACAATGAAGTCTCACTTACCCCGGTCAAAAGGGCCACCTGAAAAAAGTGTAAAATCCAGAAAGGCAGGACAGGCCATGGAGAACTGGGAGCCTTGTTATGCTGATGGGCGGGATGTAAATTGCCAACAGCCACTCCAGAGAAGTGTATGGTGATTCCTGAAACATCTAAAAAACAAAGCAACAGAGCCTAGGGCACTTCCACTTATGGTCCTATAGTTTAGGGAAATTAAAATCAAAAAGACACAGCCACCCCAAAGTTTGGGACGGCTGTGTTTACAAGAACTTCATTTACGGTACAAGTTCAATATCACAGAAAGTGAAAAATGGATAAAGAAGTTGTGGTACTTACGTACAATGCAATATCACTCAGCAATGAAATCTATGTCATCAGGCCCGTAGCAGCATAATGAGTGGATTCAGGTATGATGATTCTAACTGAAATAAGTCACACAGAAAAAGAAACATCATAAGATATCACTAATACACGGAATGTAAACTTGGCTACAGAGGAACTGGATTACAAAACAGAACAGGGTCTCAAATGTAGAAAACCAACTTATGCTTGCTTAAGGGGAAAGGTGAGTTGGGGTGCTGCATAAAACCAGAGATTTAAATGAACACAGATAAAGTTCCTTAAGCCAAATATGGAATAGACAAGAACTACTCCTTGCTCAACGAAATGGACTCAACACCCCATATTAAACGCCTAAGAATGTACCTGACTAGTAAGTATCTTAAAACCTATGAATTGCTATGTCTCTGAAACAAAATCAAGCGTGTGTACAGGGGCATAAACGCAGCAGTGATAGGATTGGAGAGGTTCGGTGAGCAAATGAAGACCCTTTGAAGTCATATTGCATGGTACCCATTCCACGGGTCTCAACTCTCCAGGTTTAAGGGATTCTGCCTTCAGGTAAAACATGCACGTGGAACCCAGAGTATGATCACCCGTGTGATCGGTTGACATGTTCCAATATGTCTCAGTTCTCGTCCCCTGGTACTCGGGTGCAACATTCCAGACGCTTTACTAACACTCTCCCGACTTGGAGAGTCAGTGCCTTTAACCTCCTGTTTGGCCCAGTTTGCAATTTCTGCGGAAGATGAACAGGAATAGGGAGAACCAATGAGAGACTAGCTGGAGGTGTCTGGACGGGCAAATTTAACTCTCATTTCCCACCAGGAAGAGGAATTAACCAAAGGCTCAGCGTGCCGTGCCGGAACCAGATTAGGGCCTGAAGCAATCCTGCGGTGTTGCGGCCAGCTCACAAGAAAGCGAGTTGAAGAAAGGAGCTCAGGGGCACTGTAATTCACAAACCTGCAGAGTTATAAATGACAGCTATCGTCCAAAAATATACTGAAGTAAGGCTGCCAAGAGGACTTGAAAGCGGGGCAGAATTGCAGGAAACCGATTTCAGGAGGTAGACTGGAATTGCATTTAAAGCATAGGAAAAGAGGCAGAACGTCCACAATGATGCACTTGGCCAAAAAGGGCGTATGCGTTTTTTCCTGAATATATTCAGGAAAAAACGCATACGCCCTTTTTGGCCAACCAAGCAAGCTTGCAAAGGAAATCTGCACTACAATGAAGTCTCACTTCCCCCCGGTCAAAAGGGCCATCTGAAAAAAGTGTAAAATACAGAAAGGCAGGACAGGCCATGGAGAACTGGGAGCCTTGTTATGCTGATGGGCGGGATGTAAATTGCCAAGAGCCACTCGGGAGAGGTGTATGGTGTTTCCTGAAACATCTAAAAAACAAAGCAACAGAGCCTAGGGCACTTCCACTTATGGTCCTATAGCTTAGGGAAATTAAAATCAAAAAGACACAGCCACCCCAAAGTTTGGGACGGCTCTGTTTACAAGAACCTCGTTTACGGTACAAGTTCAATATCGCAGAAAGTGAAAAATGGATAAAGAAGTTGTGGTACTTACGTACAATGCAATATCACTCAGCAATGAAATCTATGTCATCAGGCCCGTAGCAGCATAATGAGTGGATTCAGGTATGATGATTCTAACTGAAATAAGTCACACAGAAAAAGAAACATCATAAGATATCACTAATACACGGAATGTAAACTTGGCTACACAGGAACTGGATTACAAAACAGAACAGGGTCTCAAATTTAGAAAACCAACTTATGCTTGCTTAAGGGGAAAGGTGAGTTGGGGTGCTGCATAAAACCAGAGATTGAAATGAGCACAGATAAAGTTCCTTAAGCCAAATATGGAATAGACAAGAACTACTCCTTGCTCAACGAAATGGACTCAACACCCCATATTAAACGCCTAAGAATGTACCTGACTAGTAAGTATCTTAAAACCTATGGATTGCTATGTCTCTGAAAGAAAATCAAGCGTGTGTACAGGGGCATAAACGCAGCAGTGATAGGATTGGAGAGGTTCGGTGAGCAAATGAAGACCCTTTGAAGTCATATTGCATGGTACCCATTCCACGGGACTCAACTCTCCAGGTTTAAGGGATTCTGCCTTCAGGTAAAACATGCACGTGGAACCCAGAGTATGATCAACCGTGTGGTCGGGAGACATGTTCCAATATGTCTCAGTTCTCGTCCCCTGGTACTCGGGTGCAACATTCCAGACGCTTTACTAACACTCTCCCGACGTGGAGAGTCAGTGCCTTTAACCTCCTGTTTGGCCCATTTGCAATTTCTGAGGAAGATGAACAGGAATAGGGAGAACCAATGAGAGACTAGGTGGAGGTTTCTGGACGGGCAAATTTAACTCTCATTTCCCACCAGGAAGAGGAATTAACCAAAGGCTCAGCGAGCCGTGCCGGAACCAGATTAGGGCCTGAAGCAATCCTGCGGTGTTGCGGCCAGCTCACAAGAAAGCGAGTTGAAGAAAGGAGCTCAGGGGCACTGTAATTCACAAACCTGCAGAGTTATAAATGACAGCTATCGTCCAAAAATATACTGAAGTAAGGCTGCCAAGAGGACTTGAAAGCGGGGCAGAATTGCAGGAAACCGATTTCAGCAGGTAGACCGGAATTGCATTTAAAGCACAGGAAAAGAGGCAGAACGTCCACAATGATGCACTTGGCCAAAAAGGGCGTATGCGTTTTTTCCTGAATATATTCAGGAAAAAACGCATACGCCCTTTTTGGCCAACCAAGCAAGCTTGCAAAGGAAATCTGCACTACAATGAAGTCTCACTTCCCACCGGTCAAAAGGGCCATCTGAAAAAAGTGTAAAATCCAGAAAGGCAGGACAGGCCATGGAGAACTGGGAGCCTTGTTATGCTGATGGGCGGGATGTAAATTGCCAAGAGCCACTCGGGAGAGGTGTATGGTGTTTCCTGAAACATCTAAAAAACAAAGCAACAGAGCCTAGGGCACTTCCACTTATGGTCCTATAGCTTAGGGAAATTAAAATCAAAAAGACACAGCCACCCCAAAGTTTGGGACGGCTCTGTTTACAAGAACCTCGTTTACGGTACAAGTTCAATATCGCAGAAAGTGAAAAATGGATAAAGAAGTTGTGGTACTTACATACAATGCAATATCACTCAGCAATGAAATCTATGTCATCAGGCCCGTAGCAGCATAATGAGTGGATTCAGGTATGATGATTCTAACTGAAATAAGTCACACAGAAAAAGAAACATCATAAGATATCACTAATACATGGGATGTAAACTTGGCTACACAGGAACTGGATTACAAAACAGAACAGGGTCTCAAATTTAGAAAACCAACTTATGCTTGCTTAAGGGGAAAGGTGAGTTGGGGTGCTGCATCAAACCAGAGATTGAAATGAGCACAGATAAAGTTCCTTAAGCCAAATATGGAATAGACAAGAACTACTCCTTGCTCAACGAAATGGACTCAACACCCCATATTAAACGCCTAAGAATGTACCTGACTAGTAAGTATCTTAAAACCTATGGAATGCTATGTGTCTGAAAGAAAGTCAAGCGTGTGTACAGGGGCATAAACGTAGCAGTGATAGGATTGGAGAGGTTTGGTGAGCAAATGAAGACCCTTTGAAGTCATATTGCATGGTACCCATTCCACGGGACTCAACTCTCCAGGTTTAAGGGATTCTGCCTTCAGGTAAAACATGCACATGGAACCCAGAGTATGATCAACCGTGTGGTCGGGAGACATGTTCCAATATGTCTCAGTTCTCGTCCCCTGGTACTCGGGTGCAACATTCCAGACGCTTTACTAACACTCTCCCGACGTGGAGAGTCAGTGCCTTTAACCTCCTGTTTGGCCCATTTGCAATTTCTGAGGAAGATGAACAGGAATAGGGAGAACCAATGAGAGACTAGGTGGAGGTGTCTGGACGGGCAAATTTAACTCTCATTTCCCACCAGGAAGAGGAATTAACCAAAGGCTCAGCGAGCCGTGCCGGAACCAGATTAGGGCCTGAAGCAATCCTGCGGTGTTGCGGCCAGCTCACAAGAAAGCGAGTTGAAGAAAGGAGCTCAGGGGCACTGTAATTCACAAACCTGCAGAGTTATAAATGACAGCTATCGTCCAAAAATATACTGAAGTAAGGCTGCCAAGAGGACTTGAAAGCGGGGCAGAATTGCAGGAAACCGATTTCAGGAGGTAGACTGGAATTGCATTTAAAGCATAGGAAAAGAGGCAGAACGTCCACAATGATGCACTTGGCCAAAAAGGGCGTATGCGTTTTTTCCTGAATATATTCAGGAAAAAACGCATACGCCCTTTTTGGCCAACCAAGCAAGCTTGCAAAGGAAATCTGCACTACAATGAAGTCTCACTTCCCCCTGGTCAAAAGGGCCATCTGAAAAAAGTGTAAAATCCAGAAAGGCAGGACAGGCCATGGAGAACTGGGAGCCTTGTTATGCTGATGGGCGGGATGTAAATTGCCAAGAGCCACTCCGGAGAGTTGTATGGTGTTTCCTGAAACATCTGAAAAACAAAGCAACAGAGCCTAGGGCACTTCCACTTATGGTCCTATAGCTTAGGGAAATTAAAATCAAAAAGACACAGCCACCCCAAAGTTTGGGATGGCTCTGTTTACAAGAAGGTTGTTTACGGTACAAGTTCAATATCACAGAAAGTGAAAAATGGATAAAGAAGTTGTGGTACTTAGATACAATGCAATATCACTCAGCAATGAAATCTATGTCATCAGGCCCATAGGAGCATAATGAGTGGATTCAGGTATGATGATTCTAACTGAAATAAGTCACACAGAAAAAGAAACATCATAAGATATCACTAATACACGGAATGTAAACTTGGCTACACAGGAACTGGATTACAAAACAGAACAGGGTCTCAAATTTAGAAAACCAACTTATGCTTGCTTAAGAGGAAAGGTGAGTTGGGGTGCTGCATAAAACAAGAGATTGAAATGAGCACAGATAAAGTTTCTTAAGCCAAATATGGAATAGACAAGAACTACTCCTTGCTCAACGAAATGGACTCAACACTCCATATTAAACGCCTAAGAATGTACCTGACTAGTAAGTATCTTAAAACCTATGGATTGCTATGTCTCTGAAAGAAAATCAAGCGTGTGTACAGGGACATAAACGCAGCAGTGATAGGATTGGAGAGGTTCGGTGAGCAAATGAAGACCCTTTGAAGTCATATTGCATGGTACCCATTCCACGGGTCTCAACTCTCCAGGTTTAAGGGATTCTGCCTTCAGGTAAAACATGCACGTGGAACCCAGAGTATGATCAACCGTGTGATCGGGAGACATGTTCCAATATGTCTCAGTTCTCGTCCCCTGGTACTCGGGTGCAACATTCCAGACGCTTTACTAACACTCTCCCGACTTGGAGAGTCAGTGCCTTTAACCTCCTGTTTGGCCCATTTGCAATTTCTGAGGAAGATGAACAGGAATAGGGAGAACCAATGAGATTCTAGGTGGAGGTGTCTGGACGGGCAAATTTAACTCTCATTTCCCACCAGGAAGAGGAATTAACCAAAGGCTCAGCGTGCCGTGCCGGAACCAGATTAGGGCCTGAAGCAATCCTGCGGTGTTGCGGCCAGCTCACAAGAAAGCGAGTTGAAGAAAGGAGCTCAGGGGCACTGTAATTCACAAACCTGCAGAGTTATAAATGACAGCTATCGTCCAAAAATATACTGAAGTAAGGCTGCCAAGAGGACTTGAAAGCGGGGCAGAATTGCAGGAAACCGATTTCAGGAGGTAGACTGGAATTGCATTTAAAGCATAGGAAAAGAGGCAGAACGTCCACAATGATGCACTTGGCCAAAAAGGGCGTAGGCGTTTTTTCCTGAATATATTCAGGAAAAAACGCATACGCCCTTTTTGGCCAACCAAGCAAGCTTGCAAAGGAAATCTGCACTACAATGAAGTCTCACTTCCCCCCGGTCAAAAGGGCCATCTGAAAAAAGTGTAAAATCCAGAAAGGCAGGACAGGCCATGGAGAACTGGGAGCCTTGTTATGCTGATGGGCGGGATGTAAATTGCCAAGAGCCACTCGGGAGAGGTGTATGGTGTTTCCTGAAACATCTAAAAAACAAAGCAACAGAGCCTAGGGCACTTCCACTTATGGTCCTATAGCTTAGGGAAATTAAAATCAAAAAGACACAGCCACCCCAAAGTTTGGACGGCTCTGTTTACAAGAACCTCGTTTACGGTACAAGTTCAATATCGCAGAAAGTGAAAAATGGATAAAGAAGTTGTGGTACTTACGTACAATGCAATATCACTCAGCAATGAAATCTATGTCATCAGGCCCGTAGCAGCATAATGAGTGGATTCAGGTATGATGATTCTAACTGAAATAAGTCACACAGAAAAAGAAACATCATAAGATATCACTAATACATGGGATGTAAACTTGGCTACACAGGAACTGGATTACAAAACAGAACAGGGTCTCAAATTTAGAAAACCAACTTATGCTTGCTTAAGGGGAAAGGTGAGTTGGGGTGCTGCATAAAACAAGAGATTGAAATGAGCACAGATAAAGTTCCTTAAGCCAAATATGGAATAGACAAGAACTACTCCTTGCTCAACGAAATGGACTCAACACTCCATATTAAACGCCTAAGAATGTACCTGACTAGTAAGTATCTTAAAACCTATGGATTGCTATGTCTCTGAAAGAAAATCAAGCGTGTGTACAGGGACATAAACGCAGCAGTGATAGGATTGGAGAGGTTCGGTGAGCAAATGAAGACCCTTTGAAGTCATATTGCATGGTACCCATTCCACGGGTCTCAACTCTCCAGGTTTAAGGGATTCTTCCTTCAGCTAAAACATGCACGTGGAACCCAGAGTATGATCAACCGTGTGATCGGGAGACGTGTTCCAATATGTCTCAGTTCTCGTCCCCTGGTACTCGGGTGCAACATTCCAGACGCTTTAATAACACTCTCCCGACTTGGAGAGTCAGTGCCTTTAACCACCTGTTTGGCCCAGTTTGCAATTTCTGCGGAAGATGAACAGGAATAGGGAGAACCAAAGAGAGACTAGCTGGAGGTGTCTGGACGCGCGAAATTTAACTCTCATATCCCACCAGGAAGAGGAATTAACCAAAGGCTCAGCGTGCCGTGCCGGAACCAGATTAGGGCCTGAAGCAATCCTGCGGTGTTGCGGCCAGCTCACAATAAAGCGAGTTGAAGAAAGGAGCTCAGGGGCACTGTAATTCACAAACCTGCAGAGTTATAAATGACAGCTATCGTCCAAAAATATACTGAAGTAAGGCTGCCAAGAGGACTTGAAAGTGGGGCAGAATTGCAGGAAACCGATTTCAGGAGGTAGACTGGAATTGCATTTAAAGCATAGGAAAAGAGGCAGAACGTCCACAATGATGCACTTGGCCAAAAAGGACGTATGTGTTTTTTCCTGAATATATTCAGGAAAAAACGCATACGCCCTTTTTGGCCAACCAAGCAAGCTTGCAAAGGAAATCTGCACTACAATGAAGTCTCACTTCCCCCCGGTCAAAAGGGCCACCTGAAAAAAGTGTAAAATCCAGAAAGGCAGGACAGGCCATGGAGAACTGGGAGCCTTGTTATGCTGATGGGCGGGATGTAAATTGCCAACAGCCACTCCAGAGAAGTGTATGGTGATTCCTGAAACATCTAAAAAACAAAGCAACAGAGCCTAGGGCACTTCCACTTATGGTCCTATAGTTTAGGGAAATTAAAATCAAAAAACACAGCCACCCCAAAGTTTGGGACGGCTCTGTTTACAAGAACTTCATTTACGGTACAAGTTCAATATCACAGAAAGTGAAAAATGGATAAAGAAGTTGTGGAACTTACGTACAATGCAATATCACTCAGCAATGAAATCTATGTCATCAGGCCCATAGCAGCATAATGAGTGGATTCAGGTATGATGATTCTAACTGAAATAAGTCACACAGAAAAAGAAACATCATAAGATATCACTAATACACGGAATGTAAACTTGGCTACACAGGAACTGGATTACAAAACAGAACAGGGTCTCAAATTTAGAAAACCTACTTATGCTTGCTTAAGGGGAAAGGTGAGTTGGGGTGCTGCATAAAACCTGAGATTGAAATGAGCACAGATAAAGTTCCTTAAGCCAAATAAGGAATAGACAAGAGCTACTCCTTGCTCAACGAAATGGACTCAACACCCCATATTAAACGCCTAAGAATGTACCTGACTACTAAGTATCTTAAAACCTATGGATTGCTATGTCTCTGAAAGAAAATCAAGCGTGTGTACAGGGGCATAAACGCAGCAGTGATAGGATTGGAGAGGTTCGGTGAGCAAATGAAGACCCTTTGAAGTCATATTGCATGGTACCCATTCCACGGGTCTCAACTCTCCAGGTTTAAGGGATTCTTCCTTCAGCTAAAACATGCACGTGGAACCCAGAGTATGATCAACCGTGTGATCGGGAGACGTGTTCCAATATGTCTCAGTTCTCGTCCCCTGGTACTCGGGTGCAACATTCCAGACGCTTTAATAACACTCTCCCGACTTGGAGAGTCAGTGCCTTTAACCACCTGTTTGGCCCAGTTTGCAATTTCTGCGGAAGATGAACAGGAATAGGGAGAACCAAAGAGAGACTAGCTGGAGGTGTATGGACGCGCAAAATTTAACTCTCATTTCCCACCAGGAAGAGGAATTAACCAAAGGCTCAGCGTGCCGTGCCGGAACCAGATTAGGGCCTGAAGCAATCCTGCGGTGATGCGGCCAGCTCACAAGAAAGCGAGTTGAAGAAAGGAGCTCAGGGGCACTGTAATTCACAAACCTGCAGAGTTATAAATGACAGCTATCGTCAAAAAATATACTGAAGTAAGGCTGCCAAGAGGACTTGAAAGCGGGGCAGAAGTGCAGGAAACCGATTTCAGGAGGTAGACTGGAATTGCATTTAAAGCATAGGAAAAGAGGCAGAACGTCCACAATGATGCACTTGGCCAAAAAGGACGTATGCGTTTTTTCCTGAATATATTCAGGAAAAAACGCATACGCCCTTTTTGGCCAACCAAGCAAGCTTGCAAAGGAAATCTGCACTACAATGAAGTCTCACTTCCCCCCGGTCAAAAGGGCCATCTGAAAAAAGTGTAAAATCCAGAAAGGCAGGACAGGCCATGGAGAACTGGGAGCCTTGTTATGCTGATGGGCGGGATGTAAATTGCCAACAGCCACTCCAGAGAAGTGTATGGTGATTCCTGAAACATCTAAAAAACAAAGCAACAGAGCCTAGGGCACTTCCACTTATGGTCCTATAGTTTAGGGAAATTAAAATCAAAAAGACACAGCCACCCCAAAGTTTGGGACGGCTCTGTTTACAAGAACCTCGTTTACGGTACAAGTTCAATATCGCAGAAAGTGAAAAATGGATAAAGAAGTTGTGGTACTTACGTACAATGCAATATCACTCAGCAATGAAATCTATGTCATCAGGCCCTTAGCAGCATAATGAGTGGATTCAGGTATGATGATTCTAACTGAAATAAGTCACACAGAAAAAGAAACATCATAAGATATCACTAATACACGGAATGTAAACTTGGCTACACAGGAACTGGATTACAAAACAGAACAGGGTCTCAAATTTAGAAAACCAACTTATGCTTGCTTAAGGGGAAAGGTGAGTTGGGGTGCTGCATAAAACCAGAGATTGAAATGAGCACAGATAAAGTTCCTTAAGCCAAATATGGAATAGACAAGAACTACTCCTTGCTCAACGAAATGGACTCAACACCCCATATTAAACGCCTAAGAATGTACCTGACTAGTAAGTATCTTAAAACCTATGGATTGCTATGTCTCTGAAAGAAAATCAAGCGTGTGTACAGGGGCATAAACGCAGCAGTGATAGGATTGGAGAGGTTCGGTGAGCAAATGAAGACCCTTTGAAGTCATATTGCATGGTACCCATTCCACGGGACTCAACTCTCCAGGTTTAAGGGATTCTGCCTTCAGGTAAAACATGCACGTGGAACCCAGAGTATGATCAACCGTGTGGTCGGGAGACATGTTCCAATATGTCTCAGTTCTCGTCCCCTGGTACTCGGGTGCAACATTCCAGACGCTTTACTAACACTCTCCCGACGTGGAGAGTCAGTGCCTTTAACCTCCTGTTTGGCCCATTTGCAATTTCTGAGGAAGATGAACAGGAATAGGGAGAACCAATGAGAGACTAGCTGGAGGTGTCTGGACGGGCAAATTTAACTCTCATTTCCCACCAGGAAGAGGAATTAACCAAAGGCTCAGCGTGCCGTGCCGGAACCAGATTAGGGCCTGAAGCAATGCTGCGGTGTTCCGGCCAGCTCCCATGAAAGCGAGTTGAAAAAAGGAGCTCAGGGGCACTGTAATTCACAAACCTGCAGAGTTATAAATGACAGCTATCGTCCAAAAATATACTGAAGTAAGGCTGCCAAGAGGACTTGAAAGCGGGGCAGAATTGCAGGAAACCGATTTCAGCAGGTAGACCGGAATTGCATTTAAAGCATAGGAAAAGAGGCAGAACGTCCACAATGATGCACTTGGCCAAAAAGGGCGTATGCGTTTTTTCCTGAATATATTCAGGAAAAAACGCATACGCCCTTTTTGGCCAACCAAGCAAGCTTGCAAAGGAAATCTGCACTACAATGAAGTCTCACTTACCCCCGGTCAAAAGGGCCATCTGAAAAAAGTGTAAAATCCAGAAAGGCAGGACAGGCCATGGAGAACTGGGAGCCTTGTTATGCTGATGGGCGGGATGTAAATTGCCAACAGCCACTCGGGATAGGTGTATGGTGCTTCCTGAAACATCTAAAAAACATAGCAGCGGAGCCTAGGGCACTTCCACTTATGGTCCTATAGCTTAGGGAAATTAAAATCAAAAAGACACAGCCACCACAAAGTTTGGGACGGCTCTGTTTACAAGAACCTCGTTTACGGTACAAGTTCAATATCGCAGGAAGTGAAAAATGGATAAAGAAGTTGTGGTACTTACGTACAATGCAATATCACTCAGCAATGAAATCTATGTCATCAGGCCCGTAGCAGCAAAATGAGTGGATTCAGGTATGATGATTCTAACTGAAATAAGTCACACAGAAAAAGAAACATCATAAGATATCACTAATACACGGAATGTAAACTTGGCTACACAGGAACTGGATTACAAAACAGAACAGGGTCTCAAATTTAGAAAACCTACTTATGCTTGCTTAAGGGGAAAGGTGAGTTGGGGTGCTGCATAAAACCTGAGATTGAAATGAGCACAGATAAAGTTCCTTAAGCCAAATAAGGAATAGACAAGAGCTACTCCTTGCTCAACGAAATGGACTCAACACCCCATATTAAACGCCTAAGAATGTACCTGACTAGTAAGTATCTTAAAACCTATGGATTGCTATGTCTCTGAAACAAAATCAAGCGTGTGTACAGGGGCATAAACGCAGCAGTGATAGGATTGGAGAGGTTCGGTGAGCAAATGAAGACCCTTTGAAGTCATATTGCATGGTACTCATTCCACGGGACTCAACTCTCCAGGTTTAAGGGATTCTGCCTTCAGGTAAAACATGCACATGGAACCCAGAGTATGATCAACCGTGTGGTCGGGAGACATGTTCCAATATGTCTCAGTTCTCGTCCCCTGGTACTCGGGTGCAACATTCCAGACGCTTTACTAACACTCTCCCGACGTGGAGAGTCAGTGCCTTTAACCTCCTGTTTGGCCCATTTGCAATTTCTGAGGAAGATGAACAGGAATAGGGAGAACCAATGAGAGACTAGGTGGAGGTGTCTGGACGGGCAAATTTAACTCTCATTTCCCACCAGGAAGAGGAATTAACCAAAGGCTCAGCGTGCCGTGCCGGAACCAGATTAGGGCCTGAAGCAATCCTGCGGTGTTGCGGCCAGCTCACAAGAAAGCGAGTTGAAGAAAGGAGCTCAGGGGCACTGTAATTCACAAACCTGCAGAGTTATAAATGACAGCTATCGTCCAAAAATATACTGAAGTAAGGCTGCCAAGAGGACTTGAAAGCGGGGCAGAATTGCAGGAAACCGATTTCAGGAGGTAGACTGGAATTGCATTTAAAGCATAGGAAAAGAGGCAGAACGTCCACAATGATGCACTTGGCCAAAAAGGGCGTATGCATTTTTTCCTGAATATATTCAGGAAAAAACGCATACGCACTTTTTGGCCAACCAAGCAAGCTTGCAAAGGAAATCTGCACTACAATGAAGTCTCACTTCCCACCGGTCAAAAGGGCCATCTGAAAAAAGTGTAAAATCCAGAAAGGCAGGACAGGCCATGGAGAACTGGGAGCCTTGTTATGCTGATGGGCGGGATGTAAATTGCCAACAGCCACTCGGGAGAGGTGTATGGTGTTTCCTGAAACATCTAAAAAACAAAGCAACAGAGCCTAGGGCACTTCCACTTATGGTCCTATAGCTTAGGGAAATTAAAATCAAAAAGACACAGCCACCCCAAAGTTTGGGACGGCTCTGTTTACAAGAACCTCGTTTACGGTACAAGTTCAATATCGCAGAAAGTGAAAAATGGATAAAGAAGTTGTGGTACTTACGTACAATGCAATATCACTCAGCAATGAAATCTATGTCATCAGGCCCGTAGCAGCATAATGAGTGGATTCAGGTATGATGATTCTAACTGAAATAAGTCACACAGAAAAAGAAATATCATAAGATATCACTAATACACGGAATGTAAACTTGGCTATACAGGAACTGGATTACAAAACAGAACAGGGTCTCAAATTTAGAAAACCAACTTATGCTTGCTTAAGGGGAAAGGTGAGTTGGGGTGCTGCATAAAACCAGAGATTGAAATGAGCACAGATAAAGTTCCTTAAGCCAAATATGGAATAGACAAGAACTACTCCTTGCTCAACGAAATGGACTCAACACCCCATATTAAACGCCTAAGAATGTACCTGACTAGTAAGTATCTTAAAACCTATGGATTGCTATGTCTCTGAAAGAAAATCAAGCGTGTGTACAGGGGCATAAAAGCAGCAGTGATAGGATTGGAGAGGTTCGGTGAGCAAATGAAGACCCTTTGAAGTCATATTGCATGGTACCCATTCCACGGGTCTCAACTCTCCAGGTTTAAGGGATTCTTCCTTCAGCTAAAACATGCACGTGGAACCCAGAGTATGATCAACCGTGTGATCGGGAGACGTGTTCCAATATGTCTCAGTTCTCGTCCCCTGGTACTCGGGTGCAACATTCCAGACGCTTTAATAACACTCTCCCGACTTGGAGAGTCTGTGCCTTTAACCACCTGTTTGGCCCAGTTTGCAATTTCTGCGGAAGATGAACAGGAGTAGGGAGAACCAAAGAGAGACTAGCTGGAGGTGTCTGGACGCGCAAAATTTAACTCTCATATCCCACCAGGAAGAGGAATTAACCAAAGGCTCAGCGTGCCGTGCCGGAACCAGATTAGGGCCTGAAGCAATCCTGCGGTGTTGCGGCCAGCTCACAATAAAGCGAGTTGAAGAAAGGAGCTCAGGGGCACTGTAATTCACAAACCTGCAGAGTTATAAATGACAGCTATCGTCCAAAAATATACTGAAGTAAGGCTGCCAAGAGGACTTGAAAGCGGGGCAGAATTGCAGGAAACCGATTTCAGGAGGTAGACTGGAATTGCATTTAAAGCATAGGAAAAGAGGCAGAACGTCCACAATGATGCACTTGGCCAAAAAGGACGTATGCGTTTTTTCCTGAATATATTCAGGAAAAAACGCATACGCACTTTTTGGCCAACCAAGCAAGCTTGCAAAGGAAATCTGCACTACAATGAAGTCTCACTTCCCCCCGGTCAAAAGGGCCATCTGAAAAAAGTGTAAAATCCAGAAAGGCAGGACAGGCCATGGAGAACTGGGAGCCTTGTTATGCTGATGGGCGGGATGTAAATTGCCAACAGCCACTCCAGAGAAGTGTATGGTGATTCCTGAAACATCTAAAAAACAAAGCAACAGAGCCTAGGGCACTTCCACTTATGGTCCTATAGTTTAGGGAAATTAAAATCAAAAAGACACAGCCACCCCAAAGTTTGGGACGGCTCTGTTTACAAGAACTTCATTTACGGTACAAGTTCAATATCACAGAAAGTGAAAAATGGATAAAGAAGTTGTGGAACTTACGTACAATGCAATATCACTCAGCAATGAAATCTATGTCATCAGGCCCGTAGCAGCATAATGAGTGGATTCAGGTATGATGATTCTAACTGAAATAAGTCACACAGAAAAAGAAACATCATAAGATATCACTAATACACGGAATGTAAACTTGGCTACACAGGAACTGGATTACAAAACAGAACAGGGTCTCAAATTTAGAAAACCTACTTATGCTTGCTTAAGGGGAAAGGTGAGTTGGGGTGCTGCATAAAACCTGAGATTGAAATGAGCACAGATAAAGTTCCTTAAGCCAAATAAGGAATAGACAAGAGCTACTCCTTGCTCAACGAAATGGACTCAACACCCCATATTAAACGCCTAAGAATGTACCTGACTAGTAAGTATCTTAAAACCTATGGATTGCTATGTCTCTGAAACAAAATCAAGCGTGTGTACAGGGGCATAAACGCAGCAGTGATAGGATTGGAGAGGTTCGGTGAGCAAATGAAGACCCTTTGAAGTCATATTGCATGGTACCCATTCCACGGGTCTCAACTCTCCAGGTTTAAGGGATTCTTCCTTCAGCTAAAACATGCACGTGGAACCCAGAGTATGATCAACCGTGTGATCGGGAGACGTGTTCCAATATGTCTCAGATCTCGTCCCCTGGTACTCGGGTGCAACATTCCAGACGCTTTAATAACACTCTCCCGACTTGGAGAGTCAGTGCCTTTAACCACCTGTTTGGCCCAGTTTGCAATTTCTGCGGAAGATGAACAGGAATAGGGAGAACCAAAGAGAGACTAGCTGGAGGTGTCTGGACGCGCAAAATTTAACTCTCATATCCCACCAGGAAGAGGAATTAACCAAAGGCTCAGCGTGCCGTGCCGGAACCAGATTAGGGCCTGAAGCAATCCTGCGGTGTTGCGGCCAGCTCACAAGAAAGCGAGTTGAAGAAAGGAGCTCAGGGGCACTGTAATTCACAAACCTGCAGAGTTATAAATGACAGCTATCGTCCAAAAATATACTGAAGTAAGGCTGCCAAGAGGACTTGAAAGCGGGGCAGAATTGCAGGAAACCGATTTCAGGAGGTAGACTGGAATTGCATTTAAAGCATAGGAAAAGAGGCAGAACGTCCACAATGATGCACTTGGCCAAAAAGGACGTATGCGTTTTTTCCTGAATATATTCAGGAAAAAACGCATACGCCCTTTTTGGCCAACCAAGCAAGCTTGCAAAGGAAATCTGCACTACAATGAAGTCTCACTTACCCCGGTCAAAAGGGCCACCTGAAAAAAGTGTAAAATCCAGAAAGGCAGGACAGGCCATGGAGAACTGGGAGCCTTGTTATGCTGATGGGCGGGATGTAAATTGCCAACAGCCACTCCAGAGAAGTGTATGGTGATTCCTGAAACATCTAAAAAACAAAGCAACAGAGCCTAGGGCACTTCCACTTATGGTCCTATAGTTTAGGGAAATTAAAATCAAAAAGACACAGCCACCCCAAAGTTTGGGACGGCTCTGTTTACAAGAACTTCATTTACGGTACAAGTTCAATATCACAGAAAGTGAAAAATGGATAAAGAAGTTGTGGTACTTACGTACAATGCAATATCACTCAGCAATGAAATCTATGTCATCAGGCCCGTAGCAGCATAATGAGTGGATTCAGGTATGATGATTCTAACTGAAATAAGTCACACAGAAAAAGAAACATCATAAGATATCACTAATACACGGAATGTAAACTTGGCTACAGAGGAACTGGATTACAAAACAGAACAGGGTCTCAAATTTAGAAAACCAACTTATGCTTGCTTAAGGGGAAAGGTGAGTTGGGGTGCTGCATAAAACCAGAGATTTAAATGAACACAGATAAAGTTCCTTAAGCCAAATATGGAATAGACAAGAACTACTCCTTGCTCAACGAAATGGACTCAACACCCCATATTAAACGCCTAAGAATGTACCTGACTAGTAAGTATCTTAAAACCTATGAATTGCTATGTCTCTGAAACAAAATCAAGCGTGTGTACAGGGGCATAAACGCAGCAGTGATAGGATTGGAGAGGTTCGGTGAGCAAATGAAGACCCTTTGAAGTCATATTGCATGGTACCCATTCCACGGGTCTCAACTCTCCAGGTTTAAGGGATTCTGCCTTCAGGTAAAACATGCACGTGGAACCCAGAGTATGATCACCCGTGTGATCGGTTGACATGTTCCAATATGTCTCAGTTCTCGTCCCCTGGTACTCGGGTGCAACATTCCAGACGCTTTACTAACACTCTCCCGACTTGGAGAGTCAGTGCCTTTAACCTCCTGTTTGGCCCAGTTTGCAATTTCTGCGGAAGATGAACAGGAATAGGGAGAACCAATGAGAGACTAGCTGGAGGTGTCTGGACGGGCAAATTTAACTCTCATTTCCCACCAGGAAGAGGAATTAACCAAAGGCTCAGCGTGCCGTGCCGGAACCAGATTAGGGCCTGAAGCAATCCTGCGGTGTTGCGGCCAGCTCACAAGAAAGCGAGTTGAAGAAAGGAGCTCAGGGGCACTGTAATTCACAAACCTGCAGAGTTATAAATGACAGCTATCGTCCAAAAATATACTGAAGTAAGGCTGCCAAGAGGACTTGAAAGCGGGGCAGAATTGCAGGAAACCGATTTCAGGAGGTAGACTGGAATTGCATTTAAAGCATAGGAAAAGAGGCAGAACGTCCACAATGATGCACTTGGCCAAAAAGGGCGTATGCGTTTTTTCCTGAATATATTGAGGAAAAAACGCATACGCCCTTTTTGGCCAACCAAGCAAGCTTGCAAAGGAAATCTGCACTACAATGAAGTCTCACTTCCCCCCGGTCAAAAGGGCCATCTGAAAAAAGTGTAAAATACAGAAAGGCAGGACAGGCCATGGAGAACTGGGAGCCTTGTTATGCTGATGGGCGGGATGTAAATTGCCAAGAGCCACTCGGGAGAGGTGTATGGTGTTTCCTGAAACATCTAAAAAACAAAGCAACAGAGCCTAGGGCACTTCCACTTATGGTCCTATAGCTTAGGGAAATTAAAATCAAAAAGACACAGCCACCCCAAAGTTTGGGACGGCTCTGTTTACAAGAACCTCGTTTACGGTACAAGTTCAATATCGCAGAAAGTGAAAAATGGATAAAGAAGTTGTGGTACTTACGTACAATGCAATATCACTCAGCAATGAAATCTATGTCATCAGGCCCGTAGCAGCATAATGAGTGGATTCAGGTATGATGATTCTAACTGAAATAAGTCACACAGAAAAAGAAACATCATAAGATATCACTAATACACGGAATGTAAACTTGGCTACACAGGAACTGGATTACAAAACAGAACAGGGTCTCAAATTTAGAAAACCAACTTATGCTTGCTTAAGGGGAAAGGTGAGTTGGGGTGCTGCATAAAACCAGAGATTGAAATGAGCACAGATAAAGTTCCTTAAGCCAAATATGGAATAGACAAGAACTACTCCTTGCTCAACGAAATGGACTCAACACCCCATATTAAACGCCTAAGAATGTACCTGACTAGTAAGTATCTTAAAACCTATGGATTGCTATGTCTCTGAAAGAAAATCAAGCGTGTGTACAGGGGCATAAACGCAGCAGTGATAGGATTGGAGAGGTTCGGTGAGCAAATGAAGACCCTTTGAAGTCATATTGCATGGTACCCATTCCACGGGACTCAACTCTCCAGGTTTAAGGGATTCTGCCTTCAGGTAAAACATGCACGTGGAACCCAGAGTATGATCAACCGTGTGGTCGGGAGACATGTTCCAATATGTCTCAGTTCTCGTCCCCTGGTACTCGGGTGCAACATTCCAGACGCTTTACTAACACTCTCCCGACGTGGAGAGTCAGTGCCTTTAACCTCCTGTTTGGCCCATTTGCAATTTCTGAGGAAGATGAACAGGAATAGGGAGAACCAATGAGAGACTAGGTGGAGGTTTCTGGACGGGCAAATTTAACTCTCATTTCCCACCAGGAAGAGGAATTAACCAAAGGCTCAGCGAGCCGTGCCGGAACCAGATTAGGGCCTGAAGCAATCCTGCGGTGTTGCGGCCAGCTCACAAGAAAGCGAGTTGAAGAAAGGAGCTCAGGGGCACTGTAATTCACAAACCTGCAGAGTTATAAATGACAGCTATCGTCCAAAAATATACTGAAGTAAGGCTGCCAAGAGGACTTGAAAGCGGGGCAGAATTGCAGGAAACCGATTTCAGCAGGTAGACCGGAATTGCATTTAAAGCATAGGAAAAGAGGCAGAACGTCCACAATGATGCACTTGGCCAAAAAGGGCGTATGCGTTTTTTCCTGAATATATTCAGGAAAAAACGCATACGCCCTTTTTGGCCAACCAAGCAAGCTTGCAAAGGAAATCTGCACTACAATGAAGTCTCACTTCCCACCGGTCAAAAGGGCCATCTGAAAAAAGTGTAAAATCCAGAAAGGCAGGACAGGCCATGGAGAACTGGGAGCCTTGTTATGCTGATGGGCGGGATGTAAATTGCCAAGAGCCACTCGGGAGAGGTGTATGGTGTTTCCTGAAACATCTAAAAAACAAAGCAACAGAGCCTAGGGCACTTCCACTTATGGTCCTATAGCTTAGGGAAATTAAAATCAAAAAGACACAGCCACCCCAAAGTTTGGGACGGCTCTGTTTACAAGAACCTCGTTTACGGTACAAGTTCAATATCGCAGAAAGTGAAAAATGGATAAAGAAGTTGTGGTACTTACGTACAATGCAATATCACTCAGCAATGAAATCTATGTCATCAGGCCCGTAGCAGCATAATGAGTGGATTCAGGTATGATGATTCTAACTGAAATAAGTCACACAGAAAAAGAAACATCATAAGATATCACTAATACATGGGATGTAAACTTGGCTACACAGGAACTGGATTACAAAACAGAACAGGGTCTCAAATTTAGAAAACCAACTTATGCTTGCTTAAGGGGAAAGGTGAGTTGGGGTGCTGCATCAAACCAGAGATTGAAATGAGCACAGATAAAGTTCCTTAAGCCAAATATGGAATAGACAAGAACTACTCCTTGCTCAACGAAATGGACTCAACACCCCATATTAAACGCCTAAGAATGTACCTGACTAGTAAGTATCTTAAAACCTATGGAATGCTATGTGTCTGAAAGAAAGTCAAGCGTGTGTACAGGGGCATAAACGTAGCAGTGATAGGATTGGAGAGGTTTGGTGAGCAAATGAAGACCCTTTGAAGTCATATTGCATGGTACCCATTCCACGGGACTCAACTCTCCAGGTTTAAGGGATTCTGCCTTCAGGTAAAACATGCACATGGAACCCAGAGTATGATCAACCGTGTGGTCGGGAGACATGTTCCAATATGTCTCAGTTCTCGTCCCCTGGTACTCGGGTGCAACATTCCAGACGCTTTACTAACACTCTCCCGACGTGGAGAGTCAGTGCCTTTAACCTCCTGTTTGGCCCATTTGCAATTTCTGAGGAAGATGAACAGGAATAGGGAGAACCAATGAGAGACTAGGTGGAGGTGTCTGGACGGGCAAATTTAACTCTCATTTCCCACCAGGAAGAGGAATTAACCAAAGGCTCAGCGAGCCGTGCCGGAACCAGATTAGGGCCTGAAGCAATCCTGCGGTGTTGCGGCCAGCTCACAAGAAAGCGAGTTGAAGAAAGGAGCTCAGGGGCACTGTAATTCACAAACCTGCAGAGTTATAAATGACAGCTATCGTCCAAAAATATACTGAAGTAAGGCTGCCAAGAGGACTTGAAAGCGGGGCAGAATTGCAGGAAACCGATTTCAGGAGGTAGACTGGAATTGCATTTAAAGCATAGGAAAAGAGGCAGAACGTCCACAATGATGCACTTGGCCAAAAAGGGCGTATGCGTTTTTTCCTGGGAAAAAACGCATACGCCCTTTTTGGCCAACCAAGCAAGCTTGCAAAGGAAATCTGCACTACAATGAAGTCTCACTTCCCCCCGGTCAAAAGGGCCATCTGAAAAAAGTGTAAAATCCAGAAAGGCAGGACAGGCCATGGAGAACTGGGAGCCTTGTTATGCTGATGGGCGGGATGTAAATTGCCCTGAGCCACTCCGGAGAGGTGTATGGTGTTTCCTGAAACATCTAAAAAACAAAGCAACAGAGCCTAGGGCACTTCCACTTATGGTCCTATAGCTTAGGGAAATTAAAATCAAAAAGACACAGCCACCCCAAAGTTTGGGACGGCTCTGTTTACAAGAACCTCGTTTACGGTACAAGTTCAATATCGCAGAAAGTGAAAAATGGATAAAGAAGTTGTGGTACTTACGTACAATGCAATATCACTCAGCAATGAAATCTATGTCATCAGGCCCGTAGCAGCATAATGAGTGGATTCAGGTATGATGATTCTAACTGAAATAAGTCACACAGAAAAAGAAACATCATAAGATATCACTAATACACGGGATGTAAACTTGGCTACACAGGAACTGGATTACAAAACAGAACAGGGTCTCAAATTTAGAAAACCAACTTATGCTTGCTTAAGGGGAAAGGTGAGTTGGGGTGCTGCATAAAAGCCGAGATTGAAATGAGCACAGATAAAGTTCCTTAAGCCAAATATAGAATAGACAAGAACTACTCCTTGCTCAACGAAATGAACTCAACACCCCATATTAAACGCCTAAGAATGTACCTGACTAGTAAGTATTTTAAAACCTATGGATTGCTATGTCTCTGAAAGAAAATCAAGCGTGTGTACAGGGGCATAAACGCAGCAGTGATAGGATTGGAGAGGTTCGGTGAGCAAATGAAGACCCTTTGAAGTCATATTGCATGGTACCCATTCCACGGGTCTCAACTCTCCAGGTTTAAGGGATTCTGCCTTCAGGTAAAACATGCACGTGGAACCCAGAGTATGATCAACCGTGTGATCGGGAGACGTGTTCCAATATGTCTCAGTTCTCGTCCCCTGGTACTCGGGTGCAACATTCCAGACGCTTTACTAACACTCTCCCGACTTGGAGAGTCAGTGCCTTTAACCTCCTGTTTGGCCCATTTGCAATTTCTGAGGAAGATGAACAGGAATAGGGAGAACCAATGAGAGACTAGGTGGAGGTGTCTGGACGGGCAAATTTAACTCTCATTTCCCACCAGGAAGAGGAATTAACCAAAGGCTCAGCGTGCCGTGCCGGAACCAGATTAGGGCCTGAAGCAATCCTGCGGTGTTGCGGCCAGCTCACAAGAAAGCGAGTTGAAGAAAGGAGCTCAGGGGCACTGTAATTCACAAACCTGCAGAGTTATAAATGACAGCTATCGTCCAAAAATATACTGAAGTAAGGCTGCCAAGAGGACTTGAAAGCGGGGCAGAATTGCAGGAAACCGATTTCAGGAGGTAGACTGGAATTGCATTTAAAGCATAGGAAAAGAGGCAGAACGTCCACAATGATGCACTTGGCCAAAAAGGGCGTATGCGTTTTTTCCTGAATATATTCAGGAAAAAACGCATACGCCCTTTTTGGCCAACCAAGCAAGCTTGCAAAGGAAATCTGCACTACAATGAAGTCTCACTTCCCACCGGTCAAAAGGGCCATCTGAAAAAAGTGTAAAATCCAGAAAGGCAGGACAGGCCATGGAGAACTGGGAGCCTTGTTATGCTGATGGGCGGGATGTAAATTGCCAACAGCCACTCGGGAGAGGTGTATGGTGTTTCCTGAAACATCTAAAAAACAAAGCAACAGAGCCTAGGGCACTTCCACTTATGGTCCTATAGCTTAGGGAAATTAAAATCAAAAAGACACAGCCACCCCAAAGTTTGGGACGGCTCTGTTTACAAGAACCTCGTTTACGGTACAAGTTCAATATCGCAGAAAGTGAAAAATGGATAAAGAAGTTGTGGTACTTACGTACAATGCAATATCACTCAGCAATGAAATCTATGTCATCAGGCCCGTAGCAGCATAATGAGTGGATTCAGGTATGATGATTCTAACTGAAATAAGTCACACAGAAAAAGAAACATCATAAGATATCACTAATACACGGGATGTAAACTTGGCTACACAGGAACTGGATTACAAAACAGAACAGGGTCTCAAATTTAGAAAACCAACTTATGCTTGCTTAAGGGGAAAGGTGAGTTGGGGTGCTGCATCAAACCAGAGATTGAAATGAGCACAGATAAAGTTCCTTAAGCCAAATATAGAATAGACAAGAACTACTCCTTGCTCAACGAAATGAACTCAACACCACATATTAAACGCCTAAGAATGTACCTGACTAGTAAGTATCTTAAAACCTATGGATTGCTATGTCTCTGAAAGAAAATCAAGCGTGTGTACAGGGGCATAAACGCAGCAGTGATAGGATTGGAGAGGTTCGGTGAGCAAATGAAGACCCTTTGAAGTCATATTGCATGGTACCCATTCCACGGGTCTCAACTCTCCAGGTTTAAGGGATTCTGCCTTCAGGTAAAACATGCACGTGGAACCCAGAGTATGATCAACCGTGTGATCGGGAGACGTGTTCCAATATGTCTCAGTTCTCGTCCCCTGGTACTCGGGTGCAACATTCCAGACGCTTTACTAACACTCTCCCGACTTGGAGAGTCAGTGCCTTTAACCTCCTGTTTGGCCCATTTGCAATTTCTGAGGAAGATGAACAGGAATAGGGAGAACCAATGAGAGACTAGCTGGAGGTGTCTGGACGGGCAAATTTAACTCTCATTTCCCACCAGGAAGAGGAATTAACCAAAGGCTCAGCGTGCCGTGCCGGAACCAGATTAGGGCCTGAAGCAATCCTGCGGTGTTGCGGCCAGCTCACAAGAAAGCGAGTTGAAGAAAGGAGCTCAGGTGCACTGTAATTCACAAACCTGAAGAGTTATAAATGACAGCTATCGTCCAAAAATATACTGAAGTAAGGCTGCCAAGAGGACTTGAAAGCGGGGCAGAATTGCAGGAAACCGATTTCAGGAGGTAGACTGGAATTGCATTTAAAGCATAGGAAAAGAGGCAGAACGTCCACAATGATGCACTTGGCCAAAAAGGGCGTATGCGTTTTTTCCTGAATATATTCAGGAAAAAACGCATACGCCCTTTTTGGCCAACCAAGCAAGCTTGCAAAGGAAATCTGCACTACAATGAAGTCTCACTTCCCCCCGGTCAAAAGGGCCATCTGAAAAAAGTGTAAAATCCAGAAAGGCAGGACAGACCATGGAGAACTGGGAGCCTTGTTATGCTGATGGGCGGGATGTAAATTGCCAAGAGCCACTCGGGAGCAGTGTATGGTGTTTCCTGAAACATCTAAAAAACAAAGCAACAGAGCCTAGGGCACTTCCACTTATGGTCCTATAGCTGAGGGAAATTAAAATCAAAAAGACACAGCCACCCCAAAGTTTGGGACGGCTCTGTTTACAAGAACCTCGTTTACGGTACAAGTTCAATATCGCAGAAATTGAAAAATGGATAAAGAAGTTGTGGTACTTACGTACAATGCAATATCACTCAGCAATGAAATCTATGTCATCAGGCCCGTAGCAGCATAATGAGTGGATTCAGGTATGATGATTCTAACTGAAATAAGTCACACAGAAAAAGAAACATCATAAGATATCACTAATACATGGGATGTAAACTTGGCTACACAGGAACTGGATTACAAAACAGAACAGGGTCTCAAATTTAGAAAACCAACTTATGCTTGCTTAAGGGGAAAGGTGAGTTGGGGTGCTGCATCAAACCAGAGATTGAAATGAGCACAGATAAAGTTCCTTAAGCCAAATATGGAATAGACAAGAACTACTCCTTGCTCAACGAAATGGACTCAACACCCCATATTAAACGCCTAAGAATGTACCTGACTAGTAAGTATCTTAAAACCTATGGATTGCTATGTCTCTGAAAGAAAATCAAGCGTGTGTACAGGGGCATAAACGTAGCAGTGATAGGATTGGAGAGGTTTGGTGAGCAAATGAAGACCCTTTGAAGTCATATTGCATGGTACCCATTCCACGGGACTCAACTCTCCAGGTTTAAGGGATTCTGCCTTCAGGTAAAACATGCACATGGAACCCAGAGTATGATCAACCGTGTGGTCGGGAGACATGTTCCAATATGTCTCAGTTCTCGTCCCCTGGTACTCGGGTGCAACATTCCAGACGCTTTACTAACACTCTCCCGACGTGGAGAGTCAGTGCCTTTAACCTCCTGTTTGGCCCATTTGCAATTTCTGAGGAAGATGAACAGGAATAGGGAGAACCAATGAGAGACTAGGTGGAGGTGTCTGGACGGGCAACTTTAACTCTCATTTCCCACCAGGAAGAGGAATTAACCAAAGGCTCAGCGAGCCGTGCCGGAACCAGATTAGGGCCTGAAGCAATCCTGCGGTGTTGCGGCCAGCTCACAAGAAAGCGAGTTGAAGAAAGGAGCTCAGGGGCACTGTAATTCACAAACCTGCAGAGTTATAAATGACAGCTATCGTCCAAAAATATACTGAAGTAAGGCTGCCAAGAGGACTTGAAAGCGGGGCAGAATTGCAGGAAACCGATTTCAGGAGGTAGACTGGAATTGCATTTAAAGCATAGGAAAAGAGGCAGAACGTCCACAATGATGCACTTGGCCAAAAAGGACGTATGCGTTTTTTCCTGGGAAAAAACGCATACGCCCTTTTTGGCCAACCAAGCAAGCTTGCAAAGGAAATCTGCACTACAATGAAGTCTCACTTCCCCCCGGTCAAAAGGGCCATCTGAAAAAAGTGTAAAATCCAGAAAGGCAGGACAGGCCATGGAGAACTGGGAGCCTTGTTATGCTGATGGGCGGGATGTAAATTGCCAAGAGCCACTCCGGAGAGGTGTATGGTGTTTCCTGAAACATCTAAAAAACAAAGCAACAGAGCCTAGGGCACTTCCACTTATGGTCCTATAGCTTAGGGAAATTAAAATCAAAAAGACACAGCCACCCCAAAGTTTGGGACGGCTCTGTTTACAAGAACCACGTTTACAGTACAAGTTCAATATCGCAGAAAGTGAAAAATGGATAAAGAAGTTGTGGTACTTACGTACAATGCAATATCACTCAGCAATGAAATCTATGTCATCAGGCCCGTAGCAGCATAATGAGTGGATTCAGGTATGATGATTCTAACTGAAATAAGTCACACAGAAAAAGAAACATCATAAGATATCACTAATACACGGAATGTAAACTTGGCTACACAGGAACTGGATTACAAAACAGAACAGGGTCTCAAATTTAGAAAACCAACTTATGCTTGCTTAAGGGGAAAGGTGAGTTGGGGTGCTGCATAAAACCAGAGATTTAAATGAACACAGATAAAGTTCCTTAAGCCAAATATGGAATAGACAAGAACTACTCCTTGCTCAACGAAATGGACTCAACACCCCATATTAAACGCCTAAGAATGTACCTGACTAGTAAGTATCTTAAAACCTATGAATTGCTATGTCTCTGAAAGAAAATCAAGCGTGTGTACAGGGGCATAAACGCAGCAGTGATAGGATTGGAGAGGTTCGGTGAGCAAATGAAGACCCTTTGAAGTCATATTGCATGGTACCCATTCCACGGGTCTCAACTCTCCAGGTTTAAGGGATTCTGCCTTCAGGTAAAACATGCACGTGGAACCCAGAGTATGATCAACCGTGTGATCGGGAGACATGTTCCAATATGTCTCAGTTCTCGTCCCCTGGTACTCGGGTGCAACATTCCAGACGCTTTACTAACACTCTCCCGACGTGGAGAGTCAGTGCCTTTAACCTCCTGTTTGGCCCATTTGCAATTTCTGAGGAAGATGAACAGGAATAGGGAGAACCAATGAGAGACTAGGTGGAGGTGTCTGGACGAGCAAATTTAACTCTCATTTCCCACCAGGAAGAGGAATTAACCAAAGGCTCAGCGTGCCGTGCCGGAACCAGATTAGGGCCTGAAGCAATCCTGCGGTGTTGCGGCCAGCTCACAAGAAAGCGAGTTGAAGAAAGGAGCTCAGGGGCACTGTAATTCACAAACCTGCAGAGTTATAAATGACAGCTATCGTCCAAAAATATACTGAAGTAAGGCTGCCAAGAGGACTTGAAAGCGGGGCAGAATTGCAGGAAACCGATTTCAGGAGGTAGACTGGAATTGCATTTAAAGCATAGGAAAAGAGGCAGAACGTCCACAATGATGCACTTGGCCAAAAAGGGCGTATGCGTTTTTTCCTGAATATATTCAGGAAAAAACGCATACGCCCTTTTTGGCCAACCAAGCAAGCTTGCAAAGGAAATCTGCACTACAATGAAGTCTCACTTCCCACCGGTCAAAAGGGCCATCTGAAAAAAGTGTAAAATCCAGAAAGGCAGGACAGGCCATGGAGAACTGGGAGCCTTGTTATGCTGATGGGCGGGATGTAAATTGCCAACAGCCACTCGGGAGAGGTGTATGGTGTTTCCTGAAACATCTAAAAAACAAAGCAACAGAGCCTAGGGCACTTCCACTTATGGTCCTATAGCTTAGGGAAATTAAAATCAAAAAGACACAGCCACCCCAAAGTTTGGGACGGCTCTGTTTACAAGAACCTCGTTTACGGTACAAGTTCAATATCGCAGAAAGTGAAAAATGGATAAAGAAGTTGTGGTACTTACGTACAATGCAATATCACTCAGCAATGAAATCTATGTCATCAGGCCCGTAGCAGCATAATGAGTGGATTCAGGTATGATGATTCTAACTGAAATAAGTCACACAGAAAAAGAAACATCATAAGATATCACTAATACACGGGATGTAAACTTGGCTACACAGGAACTGGATTACAAAACAGAACAGGGTCTCAAATTTAGAAAACCAACTTATGCTTGCTTAAGGGGAAAGGTGAGTTGGGGTGCTGCATAAAACCAGAGATTGAAATGAGCACAGATAAAGTTCCTTAAGCCAAATATAGAATAGACAAGAACTACTCCTTGCTCAATGAAATGAACTCAACACCCCATATTAAACGCCTAAGAATGTACCTGACTAGTAAGTATCTTAAAACCTATGGATTGCTATGTCTCTGAAAGAAAATCAAGCGTGTGTACAGGGGCATAAACGCAGCAGTGATAGGATTGGAGAGGTTCGGTGAGCAAATGAAGACCCTTTGAAGTCATATTGCATGGTACCCATTCCACGGGTCTCAACTCTCCAGGTTTAAGGGATTCTGCCTTCAGGTAAAACATGCACGTGGAACCCAGAGTATGATCAACCGTGTGATCGGGAGACGTGTTCCAATATGTCTCAGTTCTCGTCCCCTGGTACTCGGGTGCAACATTCCAGACGCTTTACTAACACTCTCCCGACGTGGAGAGTCAGTGCCTTTAACCTCCTGTTTGGCCCATTTGCAATTTCTGAGGAAGATGAACAGGAATAGGGAGAACCAATGAGAGACTAGGTGGAGGTGTCTGGACGGGCAAATTTAACTCTCATTTCCCACCAGGAAGAGGAATTAACCAAAGGCTCAGTGAGCCGTGCCGGAACCAGATTAGGGACTGAAGCAATCCTGCGGTGTTGCGGCCAGCTCACAAGAAAGCGAGTTGAAGAAAGGAGCTCAGGGGCACTGTAATTCACAAACCTGCAGAGTTATAAATGACAGCTATCGTCCAAAAATATACTGAAGTAAGGCTGCCAAGAGGACTTGAAAGCGGGGCAGAATTGCAGGAAACCGATTTCAGGAGGTAGACTGGAATTGCATTTAAAGCATAGGAAAAGAGGCAGAACGTCCACAATGATGCACTTGGCCAAAAAGGGCGTATGCGTTTTTTCCTGGGAAAAAACGCATACGCCCTTTTTGGCCAACCAAGCAAGCTTGCAAAGGAAATCTGCACTACAATGAAGTCTCACTTCCCCCCGGTCAAAAGGGCCATCTGAAAAAAGTGTAAAATCCAGAAAGGCAGGACAGGCCATGGAGAACTGGGAGCCTTGTTATGCTGATGGGCGGGATGTAAATTGCCAAGAGCCACTCCGGAGAGGTGTATGGTGTTTCCTGAAACATCTAAAAAACAAAGCAACAGAGCCTAGGGCACTTCCACTTATGGTCCTATAGCTTAGGGAAATTAAAATCAAAAAGACACAGCCACCCCAAAGTTTGGGACGGCTCTGTTTACAAGAACCACGTTTACGGTACAAGTTCAATATCGCAGAAAGTGAAAAATGGATAAAGAAGTTGTGGTACTTACGTACAATGCAATATCACTCAGCAATGAAATCTATGTCATCAGGCCCGTAGCAGCATAATGAGTGGATTCAGGTATGATGATTCTAACTGAAATAAGTCACACAGAAAAAGAAACATCATAAGATATCACTAATACATGGGATGTAAACTTGGCTACACAGGAACTGGATTACAAAACAGAACAGGGTCTCAAATTTAGAAAACCAACTTATGCTTGCTTAAGGGGAAAGGTGAGTTGGGGTGCTGCATCAAACCAGAGATTGAAATGAGCACAGATACAGTTCCTTAAGCCAAATATGGAATAGACAAGAACTACTCCTTGCTCAACGAAATGGACTCAACACCCCATATTAAACGCCTAAGAATGTACCTGACTAGTAAGTATCTTAAAACCTATGGATTGCTATGTGTCTGAAAGAAAATCAAGCGTGTGTACAGGGGCATAAACGTAGCAGTGATAGGATTGGAGAGGTTTGGTGAGCAAATGAAGACCCTTTGAAGTCATATTGCATGGTACCCATTCCACGGGTCTCAACTCTCCAGGTTTAAGGGATTCTTCCTTCAGCTAAAACATGCACGTGGAACCCAGAGTATGATCAACCGTGTGATCGGGAGACGTGTTCCAATATGTCTCAGTTCTCGTCCCCTGGTACTCGGGTGCAACATTCCAGATGCTTTACTAACACTCTCCCGACTTGGAGAGTCAGTGCCTTTAACCTCCTGTTTGGCCCAGTTTGCAATTTCTGCGGAAGATGAACAGGAATAGGGAGAACCAATGAGAGACTAGCTGGAGGTGTCTGGACGGGCAAATTTAACTCTCATTTCCCACCAGGAAGAGGAATTAACCAAAGGCTCAGCGTGCCGTGCCGGAACCAGATTAGGGCCTGAAGCAATCCTGCGGTGTTGCGGCCAGCTCACAAGAAAGCGAGTTGAAGAAAGGAGCTCAGGGACACTGTAATTCACAAACCTGCAGAGTTATAAATGACAGCTATCGTCCAAAAATATACTGAAGTAAGGCTGCCAAGAGGACTTGAAAGCGGGGCAGAATTGCAGGAAACCGATTTCAGGAGGTAGACTGGAATTGCATTTAAAGCATAGGAAAAGAGGCAGAACGTCCACAATGATGCACTTGGCCAAAAAGGGCGTATGCGTTTTTTCCTGAATATATTCAGGAAAAAACGCATACGCCCTTTTTGGCCAACCAAGCAAGCTTGCAAAGGAAATCTGCACTACAATGAAGTCTCACTTCCCCCCGGTCAAAAGGGCCATCTGAAAAAAGTGTAAAATCCAGAAAGGCAGGACAGGCCATGGAGAACTGGGAGCCTTGTTATGCTGATGGGCGGGATGTAAATTGCCAAGAGCCACTGGGGAGAGGTGTATGGTGTTTCCTGAAACATCTAAAAAACAAAGCCACAGAGCCTAGGGCACTTCCACTTATGGTCCTATAGCTTAGGGAAATTAAAATCAAAAAGACACAGCCACCCCAAAGTTTGGGACGGCTCTGTTTACAAGAACCTCGTTTACGGTACAAGTTCAATATCGCAGAAAGTGAAAAATGGATAAAGAAGTTGTGGTACTTACGTACAATGCAATATCACTCAGCAATGAAATCTATGTCATCAGGCCCGTAGCAGCATAATGAGTGGATTCAGGTATGATGATTCTAACTGAAATAAGTCACACAGAAAAAGAAACATCATAAGATATCACTAATACACGGAATGTAAACTTGGCTACACAGGAACTGGATTACAAAACAGAACAGTGTCTCAAATTTAGAAAACCAACTTATGCTTGCTTAAGGGGAAAGGTGAGTTGGGGTGCTGCATCAAACCAGAGATTGAAATGAGCACAGATAAAGTTCCTTAAGCCAAATATGGAATAGACAAGAACTACTCCTTGCTCAACGAAATGGACTCAACACCCCATATTAAACGCCTAAGAATGTACCTGACTAGTAAGTATCTTAAAACCTATGGATTGCTATGTCTCTGAAAGAAAATCAAGCGTGTGTACAGGGGCATAAACGCAGCAGTGATAGGATTGGAGAGGTTCGGTGAGCAAATGAAGACCCTTTGAAGTCATATTGCATGGTACCCATTCCACGGGACTCAACTCTCCAGGTTTAAGGGATTCTGCCTTCAGGTAAAACATGCACGTGGAACCCAGAGTATGATCAACCGTGTGGTCGGGAGACATGTTCCAATATGTCTCAGTTCTCGTCCCCTGGTACTCGGGTGCAACATTCCAGACGCTTTACTAACACTCTCCCGACGTGGAGAGTCAGTGCCTTTAACCTCCTGTTTGGCCCATTTGCAATTTCTGAGGAAGATGAACAGGAATAGGGAGAACCAATGAGAGACTAGGTGGAGGTGTCTGGACGGGCAAATTTAACTCTCATTTCCCACCAGGAAGAGGAATTAACCAAAGGCTCAGCGAGCCGTGCCGGAACCAGTTTAGGGCCTGAAGCAATCCTGCGGTGTTGCGGCCAGCTCACAAGAAAGCGAGTTGAAGAAAGGAGCTCAGGGGCACTGTAATTCACAAACCTGCAGAGTTATAAATGACAGCTATCGTCCAAAAATATACTGAAGTAAGGCTGCCAAGAGGACTTGAAAGCGGGGCAGAATTGCAGGAAACCGATTTCAGCAGGTAGACCGGAATTGCATTTAAAGCATAGGAAAAGAGGCAGAACGTCCACAATGATGCACTTGGCCAAAAAGGGCGTATGCGTTTTTTCCTGAATATATTCAGGAAAAAACGCATACGCCCTTTTTGGCCAACCAAGCAAGCTTGCAAAGGAAATCTGCACTACACTGAAGTCTCACTTCCCACCGGTCAAAAGGGCCATCTGAAAAAAGTGTAAAATCCAGAAAGGCAGGACAGGCCATGGAGAACTGGGAGCCTTGTTATGCTGATGGGCGGGATGTAAATTGCCAACAGCCACTCGGGAGAGGTGTATGGTGTTTCCTGAAACATCTAAAAAACAAAGCAACAGAGCCTAGGGCACTTCCACTTATGGTCCTATAGCTTAGGGAAATTAAAATCAAAAAGACACAGCCACCCCAAAGTTTGGGACGGCTCTGTTTACAAGAACCTCGTTTACGGTACAAGTTCAATATCGCAGAAAGTGAAAAATGGATAAAGAAGTTTTGGTACTTACGTACAATGCAATATCACTCAGCAATGAAATCTATGTCATCAGGCCCGTAGCAGCATAATGAGTGGATTCAGGTATGATGATTCTAACTGAAATAAGTCACACAGAAAAAGAAACATCATAAGATATCACTAATACACGGGATGTAAACTTGGCTACACAGGAACTGGATTACAAAACAGAACAGGGTCTCAAATTTAGAAAACCAACTTATGCTTGCTTAAGGGGAAAGGTGAGTTGGGGTGCTGCATCAAACCAGAGATTGAAATGAGCACAGATAAAGTTCCTTAAGCCAAATATGGAATAGACAAGAACTACTCCTTGCTCAACGAAATGGACTCAACACCCCATATTAAACGCCTAAGAATGTACCTGACTAGTAAGTATCTTAAAACCTATGGATTGCTATGTCTCTGAAAGAAAATCAAGCGTGTGTACAGGGGCATAAACACAGCAGTGATAGGATTGGAGAGGTTCGGTGAGCAAATGAAGACCCTTTGAAGTCATATTGCATGGTACCCATTCCACGGGTCTCAACTCTCCAGGTTTAAGGGATTCTTCCTTCAGCTAAAACATGCACGTGGAACCCAGAGTATGATCAACCGTGTGATCGGGAGACGTGTTCCAATATGTCTCAGTTCTCGTACCCTGGTACTCGGGTGCAACATTCCAGACGCTTTACTAACACTCTCCCGACTTGGAGAGTCAGTGCCTTTAACCTCCTGTTTGGCCCAGTTTGCAATTTCTGCGGAAGATGAACAGGAATAGGGAGAACCAATGAGAGACTAGCTGGAGGTGTCTGGACGGGCAAATTTAACTCTCATTTCCCACCAGGAAGAGGAATTAACCAAAGGCTCAGTGTGCCGTGCCAGAACCAGATTAGGGCCTGAAGCAATCCTGCGGTGTTGCGGCCAGCTCACAAGAAAGCGAGTTGAAGAAAGGAGCTCAGGGGCACTGTAATTCACAAACCTGCAGAGTTATAAATGACAGCTATCGTCCAAAAATATACTGAAGTAAGGCTGCCAAGAGGACTTGAAAGCGGGGCAGAATTGCAGGAAACCGATTTCAGGAGGTAGACTGGAATTGCATTTAAAGCATAGGAAAAGAGGCAGAACGTCCACAATGATGCACTTGGCCAAAAAGGGCGTATGCGTTTTTTCCTGAATATATTCAGGAAAAAACGCATACGCCCTTTTTGGCCAACCAAGCAAGCTTGCAAAGGAAATCTGCACTACAATGAAGTCTCACTTCCCCCCGGTCAAAAGGGCCATCTGAAAAAAGTGTAAAATCCAGAAAGGCAGGACAGGCCATGGAGAACTGGGAGCCTTGTTATGCTGATGGGCGGGATGTAAATTGCCAACAGCCACTCGGGAGAGGTGTATGGTGTTTCCTGAAACATCTAAAAAACAAAGCAACAGAGCCTAGGGCACTTCCACTTATGGTCCTATAGCTTAGGGAAATTAAAATCAAAAAGACACAGCCACCCCAAAGTTTGGGACAGCTCTGTTTACAAGAACCTCGTTTATGGTACAAGTTCAATATCACAGAAAGTGAAAAATGGATAAAGAAGTTTTGGTACTTACGTACAATGCAATATCACTCAGCAATGAAATCTATGTCATCAGGCCCGTAGCAGCATAATGAGTGGATTCAGGTATGATGATTCTAACTGAAATAAGTCACACAGAAAAAGAAACATCATAAGATATCACTAATACACGGGATGTAAACTTGGCTACACAGGAACTGGATTACAAAACAGAACAGGGTCTCAAATTTAGAAAACCAACTTATGCTTGCTTAAGGGGAAAGGTGAGTTGGGGTGCTGCATCAAACCAGAGATTGAAATGAGCACAGATAAAGTTCCTTAAGCCAAATATGGAATAGACAAGAACTACTCCTTGCTCAACGAAATGGACTCAACACCCCATATTAAACGCCTAAGAATGTACCTGACTAGTAAGTATCTTAAAACCTATGGATTGCTATGTCTCTGAAAGAAAATCAAGCGTGTGTACAGGGGCATAAACGCAGCAGAGATAGGATTGGAGAGGTTCGGTGAGCAAATGAAGACCCTTTGAAGTCATATTGCATGGTACCCATTCCACGGGTCTCAACTCTCAAGGTTTAAGGGATTCTGCCTTCAGGTAAAACATGCACGTGGAACCCAGAGTATGATCAACCGTGTGATCGGGAGACGTGTTCCAATATGTCTCAGTTCTCGTCCCCTGGTACTCGGGTGCAACATTCCACACGCTTTACTAACACTCTCCCGACTTGGAGAGTCAGTGCCTTTAACCTCCTGTTTGGCCCATTTGCAATTTCTGAGGAAGATGAACAGGAATAGGGAGAACCAATGAGAGACTAGGTGGAGGTGTCTGGACGGGCAAATTTAACTCTCATTTCCCACCAGGAAGAGGAGTTAACCAAAGGCTCAGCGTGCCGTGCCGGAACCAGATTAGGGCCTCAAGCAATCCTGCGGTGTTGCGGCCAGCTCACAAGAAAGCGAGTTGAAGAAAGGAGCTCAGGGACACTGTAATTCACAAACCTGCAGAGTTATAAATGACAGCTATCGTCCAAAAATATACTGAAGTAAGGCTGCCAAGAGGACTTGAAAGCGGAGCAGAATTGCAGGAAACCGATTTCAGGAGGTAGACTGGAATTGCATTTAAAGCATAGGAAAAGAGGCAGAACGTCCACAATGATGCACTTCGCCAAAAAGGGCGTATGCGTTTTTTCCTGAATATATTCAGGAAAAAACGCATACGCCCTTTTTGGCCAACCAAGCAAGCTTGCAAAGGAAATCTGCACTACACTGAATTCTCACTTCCCACCGGTCAAAAGGGCCATCTGAAAAAAGTGTAAAATCCAGAAAGGCAGGACAGGCCATGGAGAACTGGGAGCCTTGTTATGCTGATGGGCGGGATGTAAATTGCCAACAGCCACTCCGGAGAGGTGTATGGTGTTTCCTGAAACATCTAAAAAACAAAGCAACAGAGCCTAGGGCACTTCCACTTATGGTCCTATAGCTTAGGGAAATTAAAATCAAAAAGACACAGCCACCCCAAAGTTTGGGACGGCTCTGTTTACAAGAACCTCGTTTACGGTACAAGTTCAATATCGCAGAAAGTGAAAAATGGATAAAGAAGTTTTGGTACTTACGTACAATGCAATATCACTCAGCAATGAAATCTATGTCATCAGGCCCGTAGCAGCATAATGAGTGGATTCAGGTATGATGATTCTAACTGAAATAAGTCACACAGAAAAAGAAACATCATAAGATATCACTAATACACGGGATGTAAACTTGGCTACACAGGAACTGGATTACAAAACAGAACAGGGTCTCAAATTTAGAAAACCAACTTATGCTTGCTTAAGGGGAAAGGTGAGTTGGGGTGCTGCATCAAACCAGAGATTGAAATGAGCACAGATAAAGTTCCTTAAGCCAAATATGGAATAGACAAGAACTACTCCTTGCTCAACGAAATGGACTCAACACCCCATATTAAACGCCTAAGAATGTACCTGACTAGTAAGTATCTTAAAACCTATGGATTGCTATGTCTCTGAAAGAAAATCAAGCGTGTGTACAGGGGCATAAACACAGCAGTGATAGGATTGGAGAGGTTCGGTGAGCAAATGAAGACCCTTTGAAGTCATATTGCATGGTACCCATTCCACGGGTCTCAACTCTCCAGGTTTAAGGGATTCTTCCTTCAGCTAAAACATGCACGTGGAACCCAGAGTATGATCAACCGTGTGATCGGGAGACGTGTTCCAATATGTCTCAGTTCTCGTACCCTGGTACTCGGGTGCAACATTCCAGACGCTTTACTAACACTCTCCCGACTTGGAGAGTCAGTGCCTTTAACCTCCTGTTTGGCCCAGTTTGCAATTTCTGCGGAAGATGAACAGGAATAGGGAGAACCAATGAGAGACTAGCTGGAGGTGTCTGGACGGGCAAATTTAACTCTCATTTCCCACCAGGAAGAGGAATTAACCAAAGGCTCAGTGTGCCGTGCCAGAACCAGATTAGGGCCTGAAGCAATCCTGCGGTGTTGCGGCCAGCTCACAAGAAAGCGAGTTGAAGAAAGGAGCTCAGGGGCACTGTAATTCACAAACCTGCAGAGTTATAAATGACAGCTATCGTCCAAAAATATACTGAAGTAAGGCTGCCAAGAGGACTTGAAAGCGGGGCAGAATTGCAGGAAACCGATTTCAGGAGGTAGACTGGAATTGCATTTAAAGCATAGGAAAAGAGGCAGAACGTCCACAATGATGCACTTGGCCAAAAAGGGCGTATGCGTTTTTTCCTGAATATATTCAGGAAAAAACGCATACGCCCTTTTTGGCCAACCAAGCAAGCTTGCAAAGGAAATCTGCACTACAATGAAGTCTCACTTCCCCCCGGTCAAAAGGGCCATCTGAAAAAAGTGTAAAATCCAGAAAGGCAGGACAGGCCATGGAGAACTGGGAGCCTTGTTATGCTGATGGGCGGGATGTAAATTGCCAACAGCCACTCGGGAGAGGTGTATGGTGTTTCCTGAAACATCTAAAAAACAAAGCAACAGAGCCTAGGGCACTTCCACTTATGGTCCTATAGCTTAGGGAAATTAAAATCAAAAAGACACAGCCACCCCAAAGTTTGGGACAGCTCTGTTTACAAGAACCTCGTTTATGGTACAAGTTCAATATCACAGAAAGTGAAAAATGGATAAAGAAGTTTTGGTACTTACGTACAATGCAATATCACTCAGCAATGAAATCTATGTCATCAGGCCCGTAGCAGCATAATGAGTGGATTCAGGTATGATGATTCTAACTGAAATAAGTCACACAGAAAAAGAAACATCATAAGATATCACTAATACACGGGATGTAAACTTGGCTACACAGGAACTGGATTACAAAACAGAACAGGGTCTCAAATTTAGAAAACCAACTTATGCTTGCTTAAGGGGAAAGGTGAGTTGGGGTGCTGCATCAAACCAGAGATTGAAATGAGCACAGATAAAGTTCCTTAAGCCAAATATGGAATAGACAAGAACTACTCCTTGCTCAACGAAATGGACTCAACACCCCATATTAAACGCCTAAGAATGTACCTGACTAGTAAGTATCTTAAAACCTATGGATTGCTATGTCTCTGAAAGAAAATCAAGCGTGTGTACAGGGGCATAAACGCAGCAGTGATAGGATTGGAGAGGTTCGGTGAGCAAATGAAGACCCTTTGAAGTCATATTGCATGGTACCCATTCCACGGGTCTCAACTCTCAAGGTTTAAGGGATTCTGCCTTCAGGTAAAACATGCACGTGGAACCCAGAGTATGATCAACCGTGTGATCGGGAGACGTGTTCCAATATGTCTCAGTTCTCGTCCCCTGGTACTCGGGTGCAACATTCCACACGCTTTACTAACACTCTCCCGACTTGGAGAGTCAGTGCCTTTAACCTCCTGTTTGGCCCATTTGCAATTTCTGAGGAAGATGAACAGGAATAGGGAGAACCAATGAGAGACTAGGTGGAGGTGTCTGGACGGGCAAATTTAACTCTCATTTCCCACCAGGAAGAGGAGTTAACCAAAGGCTCAGCGTGCCGTGCCGGAACCAGATTAGGGCCTCAAGCAATCCTGCGGTGTTGCGGCCAGCTCACAAGAAAGCGAGTTGAAGAAAGGAGCTCAGGGACACTGTAATTCACAAACCTGCAGAGTTATAAATGACAGCTATCGTCCAAAAATATGCTGAAGTAAGGCTGCCAAGAGGACTTGAAAGCGGAGCAGAATTGCAGGAAACCGATTTCAGGAGGTAGACTGGAATTGCATTTAAAGCATAGGAAAAGAGGCAGAACGTCCACAATGATGCACTTCGCCAAAAAGGGCGTATGCGTTTTTTCCTGAATATATTCAGGAAAAAACGCATACGCCCTTTTTGGCCAACCAAGCAAGCTTGCAAAGGAAATCTGCACTAAAATGAAGTCTCACTTCCCCCCGGTCAAAAGGGCCATCTGAAAAAAGTGTAAAATCCAGAAAGGCAGGACAGGCCATGGAGAACTGGGAACCTTGTTATGCTGATGGGCGGGATGTAAATTGCCAACAGCCACTCGGGAGAGGTGTATGGTGTTTCCTGAAACATCTAAAAAACAAAGCAACAGAGCCTAGGGCACTTCCACTTATGGTCCTATAGCTTAGGGAAATTAAAATCAAAAAGACACAGCCACCCCAAAGTTTGGGACGGCTCTGTTTACAAGAACCTCGTTTACGGTACAAGTTCAATATCGCAGAAAGTGAAAAATGGATAAAGAAGTTGTGGTACTTACGTACAATGCAATATCACTCAGCAATGAAATCTATGTCATCAGGCCCGTAGCAGCATAATGAGTGGATTCAGGTATGATGATTCTAACTGAAATAAGTCACACAGAAAAAGAAACATCATAAGATATCACTAATACACGGAATGTAAACTTGGCTACACAGGAACTGGATTACAAAACAGAACAGGGTCTCAAATTGAGAAAACCAACTTATGCTTGCTTAAGGGGAAAGGTGAGTTGGGGTGCTGCATCAAACCAGAGATTGAAATGAGCACAGATAAAGTTCCTTAAGCCAAATATGGAATAGACAAGAACTACTCCTTGCTCAACGAAATGGACTCAACACCCCATATTAAAGGCCTAAGAATGTAACTGACTAGTAAGTATCTTAAAACCTATGGATTGCTATGTCTCTGAAAGAAAATCAAGCATGTGTACAGGGGCATAAACGCAGCAGTGATAGGATTCGGGAGGTTCGGTGAGCAAATGAAGACCCTTTGAAGTCATATTGCATGGTACCCATTCCACGGGTCTCAACTGTCCAGGTTTAAGGGATTCTTCCTTCAGCTAAAACATGCACGTGGAACCCAGAGTATGATCAACCGTGTGATCGGGAGACGTGTTCCAATATGTCTCAGTTCTCGTCCCCTGGTACTCGGGTGCAACATTCCAGACGCTTTACTAACACTCTCCCGACTTGGAGAGTCAGTGCCTTCAACCTCCTGTTTGGCCCAGTTTGCAATTTCTGCGGAAGATGAACAGGAATAGGGAGAACCAATGAGAGACTAGCTGGAGGTGTCTGGACGGGCAAATTTAACTCTCATTTCCCACCAGGAAGAGGAATTAACCAAAGGCTCACCGTGCCGTGCCGGAACCAGATTAGGGCCTGAAGCAATCCTGCGGTGTTGCGGCCAGCTCACAATAAAGCGAGTTGAAGAAAGGAGCTCAGGGACACTGTAATTCACAAACCTGCAGAGTTATAAATGACAGCTATCGTCCAAAAATATACTGAAGTAAGGCTGCCAAGAGGACTTGAAAGCGGGGCAGAATTGCAGGAAACCGATTTCAGGAGGTAGACTGGAATTGCATTTAAAGCATAGGAAAAGAGGCAGAACGTCCACAATGATGCACTTGGCCAAAAAGGGCGTATGCGTTTTTTCCTGAATATATTCAGGAAAAAACGCATACGCCCTTTTTGGCCAACCAAGCAAGCTTGCAAAGGAAATCTGCACTACAATGAAGTCTCACTTCCCCCCGGTCAAAAGGGCCATCTGAAAAAAGTGTAAAATCCAGAAAGGCAGGACAGACCATGGAGAACTGGGAACCTTGTTATGCTGATGGGCGGGATGTAAATTGCCAACAGCCACTCGGGAGAGGTGTATGGTGTTTCCTGAAACATCTAAAAAACAAAGCAACAGAGCCTAGGGCACTTCCACTTATGGTCCTATAGCTTAGGGAAATTAAAATCAAAAAGACACAGCCACCCCAAAGTTTGGGACAGCTCTGTTTACAAGAACCTCGTTTACGGTACAAGTTCAATATCGCAGAAAGTGAAAAATGGATAAAGAAGTTGTGGTACTTACGTACAATGCAATATCACTCAGCAATGAAATCTATGTCATCAGGCCCGTAGCAGCATAATGAGTGGATTCAGGTATGATGATTCTAACTGAAATAAGTCACACAGAAAAAGAAACATCATAAGATATCACTAATACACGGAATGTAAACTTGGCTACACAGGAACTGGATTACAAAACAGAACAGGGTCTCAAATTTAGAAAACCAACTTATGCTTGCTTAAGGGGAAAGGTGAGTTGGGGTGCTGCATCAAACCAGAGATTGAAATGAGCACAGATAAAGTTCCTTAAGCCAAATATGGAATAGACAAGAACTACTCCTTGCTCAACGAAATGGACACAACACCCCATATTAAACGCCTAAGAATGTACCTGACTAGTAAGTATCTTAAAACCTATGGATTGCTATGTCTCTGAAAGAAAATCAAGCGTGTGTACAGGGGCATAAACGCAGCAGTGATAGGATTGGAGAGGTTCGGTGAGCAAATGAAGACCCTTTGAAGTCATATTGCATGGTACCCATTCCACGGGTCTCAACTCTCCAGGTTTAAGGGATTCTTCCTTCAGCTAAAACATGCACGTGGAACCCAGAGTATGATCAACCGTGTGATCGGGAGACGTGTTCCAATATGTCTCAGTTCTCGTCCCCTGGTACTCGGGTGCAACATTCCAGACGCTTTACTAACACTCTCCCGACTTGGAGAGTCAGTGCCTTTAACCTCCTGTTTGGCCCATTTGCAATTTCTGCGGAAGATGAACAGGAATAGGGAGAACCAATGAGAGACTAGCTGGAGGTGTCTGGACGGGCAAATTTAACTCTCATTTCCCACCAGGAAGAGGAATTAACCAAAGGCTCAGCGTGCCGTGCCGGAACCAGATTAGGGCCTGAAGCAATCCTGCGGTGTTGCGGCCAGCTCACAAGAAAGCGAGTTGAAGAAAGGAGCTCAGGGACACTGTAATTCACAAACCTGCAGAGTTATAAATGACAGCTATCGTCCAAAAATATACTGAAGTAAGGCTGCCAAGAGGACTTGAAAGCGGGGCAGAATTGCAGGAAACCGATTTCAGGAGGTAGACTGGAATTGCATTTAAAGCATAGGAAAAGAGGCAGAACGTCCACAATGATGCACTTGGCCAAAAAGGGCGTATGCGTTTTTTCCTGAATATATTCAGGAAAAAATGCATACGCCCTTTTTGGCCAACCAAGCAAGCTTGCAAAGGAAATCTGCACTACAATTAAGTCTCACTTCCCCCCGGTCAAAAGGGCCATCTGAAAAAAGTGTAAAATCCAGAAAGGCAGGACAGGCCATGGAGAACTGGGAGCCTTGTTATGCTGATGGGCGGGATGTAAATTGCCAACAGCCACTCGGGAGAGGTGTATGGTGTTTCCTGAAACATCTAAAAAACAAAGCAACAGAGCCTAGGGCACTTCCACTTATGGTCCTATAGCTTAGGGAAATTAAAATCAAAAAGACACAGCCACCCCAAAGTTTGGGACGGCTCTGTTTACAAGAACCTCGTTTACGGTACAAGTTCAATATCGCAGAAAGTGAAAAATGGATAAAGAAGTTGTGGTACTTACGTACAATGCAATATCACTCAGCAATGAAATCTATGTCATCAGGCCCGTAGCAGCATAATGAGTGGATTCAGGTATGATGATTCTAACTGAAATAAGTCACACAGAAAAAGAAACATCATAAGATATCACTAATACACGGAATGTAAACTTGGCTACACAGGAACTGGATTACAAAACAGAACAGTGTCTCAAATTTAGAAAACCAACTTATGCTTGCTTAAGGGGAAAGGTGAGTTGGGGTGCTGCATCAAACCAGAGATTGAAATGAGCACAGATAAAGTTCCTTAAGCCAAATATGGAATAGACAAGAACTACTCCTTGCTCAACGAAATGGACTCAACACCCCATATTAAACGCCTAAGAATGTACCTGACTAGTAAGTATCTTAAAACCTATGGATTGCTATGTCTCTGAAAGAAAATCAAGCGTGTGTACAGGGGCATAAACGCAGCAGTGATAGGATTGGAGAGGTTCGGTGAGCAAATGAAGACCCTTTGAAGTCATATTGCATGGTACCCATTCCACGGGACTCAACTCTCCAGGTTTAAGGGATTCTGCCTTCAGGTAAAACATGCACGTGGAACCCAGAGTATGATCAACCGTGTGGTCGGGAGACATGTTCCAATATGTCTCAGTTCTCGTCCCCTGGTACTCGGGTGCAACATTCCAGACGCTTTACTAACACTCTCCCGACGTGGAGAGTCAGTGCCTTTAACCTCCTGTTTGACCCATTTGCAATTTCTGAGGAAGATGAACAGGAATAGGGAGAACCAATGAGAGACTAGGTGGAGGTGTCTGGACGGGCAAATTTAACTCTCATTTCCCACCAGGAAGAGGAATTAACCAAAGGCTCAGCGAGCCGTGCCGGAACCAGTTTAGGGCCTGAAGCAATCCTGCGGTGTTGCGGCCAGCTCAAAAGAAAGCGAGTTGAAGAAAGGAGCTCAGGGGCACTGTAATTCACAAACCTGCAGAGTTATAAATGACAGCTATCGTCCAAAAATATACTGAAGTAAGGCTGCCAAGAGGACTTGAAAGCGGGGCAGAATTGCAGGAAACCGATTTCAGCAGGTAGACCGGAATTGCATTTAAAGCATAGGAAAAGAGGCAGAACGTCCACAATGATGCACTTGGCCAAAAAGGGCGTATGCGTTTTTTCCTGAATATATTCAGGAAAAAACGCATACGCCCTTTTTGGCCAACCAAGCAAGCTTGCAAAGGAAATCTGCACTACAATGAAGTCTCACTTCCCACCGGTCAAAAGGGCCATCTGAAAAAAGTGTAAAATCCAGAAAGGCAGGACAGGCCATGGAGAACTGGGAGCCTTGTTATGCTGATGGGCGGGATGTAAATTGCCAACAGCCACTCGGGAGAGGTGTATGGTGTTTCCTGAAACATCTAAAAAACAAAGCAACAGAGCCTAGGGCACTTCCACTTATGGTCCTATAGCTTAGGGAAATTAAAATCAAAAAGACACAGCCACCCCAAAGTTTGGGACGGCTCTGTTTACAAGAACCTCGTTTACGGTACAAGTTCAATATCGCAGAAAGTGAAAAATGGATAAAGAAGTTTTGGTACTTACGTACAATGCAATATCACTCAGCAATGAAATCTATGTCATCAGGCCCGTAGCAGCATAATGAGTGGATTCAGGTATGATGATTCTAACTGAAATAAGTCACACAGAAAAAGAAACATCATAAGATATCACTAATACACGGGATGTAAACTTGGCTACACAGGAACTGGATTACAAAACAGAACAGGGTCTCAAATTTAGAAAACCAACTTATGCTTGCTTAAGGGGAAAGGTGAGTTGGGGTGCTGCATCAAACCAGAGATTGAAATGAGCACAGATAAAGTTCCTTAAGCCAAATATGGAATAGACAAGAACTACTCCTTGCTCAACGAAATGGACTCAACACCCCATATTAAACGCCTAAGAATGTACCTGACTAGTAAGTATCTTAAAACCTATGGATTGCTATGTCTCTGAAAGAAAATCAAGCGTGTGTACAGGGGCATAAACCCAGCAGTGATAGGATTGGAGAGGTTCGGTGAGCAAATGAAGACCCTTTGAAGTCATATTGCATCGTACCCATTCCACGGGTCTCAACTCTCAAGGTTTAAGGGATTCTGCCTTCAGGTAAAACATGCACGTGGAACCCAGAGTATGATCAACCGTGTGATCGGGAGACGTGTTCCAATATGTCTCAGTTCTCGTCCCCTGGTACTCGGGTGCAACATTCCAGACGCTTTACTAACACTCTCCCGACTTGGAGAGTCAGTGCCTTTAACCTCCTGTTTGGCCCATTTGCAATTTCTGAGGAAGATGAACAGGAATAGGGAGAACCAATGAGAGACTAGGTGGAGGTGTCTGGACGGGCAAATTTAACTCTCATTTCCCACCAGGAAGAGGAATTAACCAAAGGCTCAGCGTGCCGTGCCGGAACCAGATTAGGGCCTGAAGCAATCCTGCGGTGTTGCGGCCAGCTCACAAGAAAGCGAGTTGAAGAAAGGAGCTCAGGGACACTGTAATTCACAAACCTGCAGAGTTATAAATGACAGCTATCGTCCAAAAATATACTGAAGTAAGGCTGCCAAGAGGACTTGAAAGCGGAGCAGAATTGCAGGAAACCGATTTCAGGAGGTAGACTGGAATTGCATTTAAAGCATAGGAAAAGAGGCAGAACGTCCACAATGATGCACTTGGGCAAAAAGGGCGTATGCGTTTTTTCCTGAATATATTCAGGAAAAAACGCATACGCACTTTTTGGCCAACCAAGCAAGCTTGCAAAGGAAATCTGCACTAAAATGAAGTCTCACTTCCCCCAGGTCAAAAGGGCCATCTGAAAAAAGTGTAAAATCCAGAAAGGCAGGACAGGCCATGGATAACTGGGAGCCTTGTTATGCTGATGGACGGGATGTAAATTGCCAACAGCCACTGGGAAGAAGTGTATGGTGCTCCTGAAACATCTAAAAAACTAAGCAACGGAGCCTAGGGCACTTCCACTTATGGTCCTATAGCTTAGGGAAATTAAAATCAAAAAGACACAGCCACCCCAAAGTTTGGGACGGCTCTGTTTACAAGAATCTCGTTTACGGTCCAAGTTCAATAGCGCAGAAAGTGAAAAATGAATAAAGAAATTGTGGTACTTACTTTCAATGCAATATCACTCAGCAATGAAATCTATGTCATCAGGCCCATAGTAGCATAATGAGTGGTTTCAGGTATGATGATTCTAACTGAAATAAGTCACACAGAAAAAGAAACATCATAAGATATCACTAATACACAGGATGTAAACTTGGCTACACAGGAGCTGGATTACAAAACAGAACAGGGTCTCAAATTTAGAAAACCAACTTATGCTTGCTTAAGGGGAAAGGTGAGTTGGGGTGCTGCATAAAACCAGAGATTGAAATGAGCACAGATAAAGTTCCTTAAGCCAAATATGGAATAGACAAGAACTACTCCTTGCTCAACGAAATGGACTCAACACCCCATATTAAACGCCTAAGAATGTACCTGACTAGTATGTATCTTAAAACCTATGGATTGCTATGTCTCTGAAAGAAAATCAAGCGTGTGTACAGGGGCATAAACGCAGCAGTGATAGGATTGGAGAGGTTCGGTGAGCAAATGAAGACCCTATGAAGTCATATTGCATGGTACCCATTCCACGGGTCTCAACTGTCCAGGTTTAAGGGATTCTGCCTTCAGGTAAAACATGCATGTGGAACCCAGAGTATGATCAACCGTGTGATTGGGAGACATGTTCCAATATGTCTCAGTTCTTGTCCCCTGGTACTTGGGTGCAATGTTCCAGACGCTTTACTAACACTCTCCCGACTTGGAGAGTCAGTGCCTTTAACCTCCTGTTTGGCCCAGTTTGCAATTTCTGCGGAAGATGAACAGGAATAGGGAGAACCAATGAGAGACCAGCTGGAGGTGTCTGGACGGGCAAATTTAACTCTCATTTCCCACCAGGAAGAGGAATTAACCAAAGGCTCAGCGTGCCGTGCCAAAACCAGATTAGGGCCTGAAGCAATCCTGCGGTGTTGCGGCCAGCTCACAAGAAAGCGAGTTGAAGAAAGGAGCTCAGGGGCACTGTAATTCACAAACCTGCAGACTTATAAATGACAGCTATCGTCCAAAAATATACTGAAGTAAGGCTGCCAAGAGGACTTGAAAGCGGGGCAGAATTGCAGGAAATCGATTTCAGGAGGTAGACTGGAATTGCATTTAAAGCATAGGAAAAGAGGCAGAACGTCCACAATGATGCACTTGGCCAAAAAGGGCGTATGCATTTTTTCCTGAATATATTCAGGAAAAAACGCATAAGCCCTTTTTGGCCAACCAAGCAAGCTTGCAAAGGAAATCTGCACTACAATGAAGTCGCACTTCCCCACGGTCAAAAGGGCCATCTGAAAAAAGTGTAAAATCCAGAAAGGCAGGGCAGGCCATGGAGAACTGGGAGCCTTGTTATGCTGATGGGCGGGATGTAAATTGCCAACAGCCACTAGGGAGAGGTGTATGGTGTTTCCTGAAACATCTAAAAAACAAAGCAACAGAGCCTAGGGCACTTCCACTTATGGTCCTATAGCTTAGGGAAATTAAAATCAAAAAGACACAGCCACCCCAAAGTTTGGGACGGCTCTGTTTACAAGAACCTCGTTTACGGTACAAGTTCAATATCGCAGAAAGTGAAAAATGGATAAAGAAGTTGTGGTACTTACGTACAATGCAATATCACTCAGCAATGAAATCTATGTCATCAGGCCCGTAGCAGCATAATGAGTGGATTCAGGTATGATGATTCTAACTCAAATAAGTCACACAGAAAAAGAAACATCATAAGATATCACTAATACACGGGATGTAAACTTGGCTACACAGGAACTGGATTACAAAACAGAACAGGGTCTCAAATTTAGAAAACCAACTTATGCTTGCTTAAGGGGAAAGGTGAGTTGGGGTGCTGCATAAAACCAGAGATTGAAATGAGCACAGATAAAGTTCCTTAAGCCAAATATGGAATAGACAAGAACTACTCCTTGCTCAACGAAATGGACTCAACACCCCATATTAAACGCCTAAGAATGTACCTGACTAGTAAGTATCTTAAAACCTATGGATTGCTATGTCTCTGAAAGAAAATGAAGCATGTATACAGGGGCATAAACGCAGCAGTGATAGGATTGGAGAGGTTCAGTGAGCAAATGAAGACCCTTTGAAGTCATATTGCATGGTACCCATTCCACGGGTCTCAACTGTCCAGGTTTAAGGGATTCTTCCTTCAGCTAAAACATGCATGTGGAACCCAGAGTATGATCAACCGTGTGATTGGGAGACGTGTTCCAATATGTCTCAGATCTCGTCCCCTGGTACTCGGGTGCAACATTCCAGACGCTTTACTAACACTCTCCCGACTTGGAAAGTCAGTGCCTTTAACCTCCTGTTTGACACATTTGCAATTTCTGCGGAAGATGAACAGGAAAAGGGAGAACCAATGAGAGACTAGATGGAGGTGTCTGGACAGGCAAATTTAACTCTCATTTCCCACCAGGAAGAGGAATTAACCAAAGGCTCAGCGTGCCGTGGCGGAACCAGATTAGGGCCTGAAGCAATCCTGCGGTGTTGCGGCCAGCTCACAAGAAAGCGAGTTGAAGAAAGGAGCTCAGGGGCACTGTAATTCACAAACCTGCAGAGATATAAATGACAGCTATCGTCCACAAATATACTGAAGTAAGGCTGCCAAGAGGACTTGAAAGCAGGGCAGAATTGCAGGAAACCGATTTCAGAAGGTAGACTGGAATTGCATTTAAAGCATAGGAAAAGAGGCAGAACGTCCACAATGATGCACTTGGCCAAAAAGAGCGTATGCGTTTTTTCCTGAATATATTCAGGAAAAAACGCATACGCCCTTTTTGGCGAACCAAGCAAGCTTGCAAAGGAAATCTGCACTACAATGAAGTCTCACTTCCCCCCGGTCAAAAGGGCCATCTGAAAAAAGTGTAAAATCCAGAAAGGCAGGACAGGCCATGGAGAACTGGGAGCCTTGTTATGCTGATGGGCGGGATGTAAATTGCCAACAGCCACTCGGTAGAGGTGTATGGTGTTTCCTGAAACATCTAAAAAACAAAGCAACAGAGCCTAGGGCACTTCCACTTATTTAACTATAGCTTAGGGAAACTAAAATCAAAAAGACACAGCCACCCCAAAGTTTGGGACGGCTCTGTTTACAAGAACCTCATTTACGGTTAAGGTTCAATATCGCAGAAAGTGAAAAATGGATAAAGAAGTTGTGGTACTTACGTACAATGCAATATCACTCAGCAATGAAATCTATGTCATCAGGCCCGTAGAAGCATAATGAGTGGATTCAGGTATGATGATTCTAAGTGAAATAAGTCACACAGAAAAAGAAACATCATAAGATATCACTAATACACGGAATGTAAACTTGGCTACACAGGAACTGGATTACAAAACACAACAGGGTCTCAAATGTAGAAAACCAACTTATGCTTGCTTAAGGGGGAAGGTGAGTTGGGGTGCTGCATAAACCAGAGATTGAAATGAGCACAGATAAAGTTCCTTAAGCCAAACATGGAATAGACAAGAGCTACTCCTTGCTCAACGAAATGGACTCAACACCCCATATTAAACGCCTAAGAATGTACCTGACTACTAAGTACATTAAAACCTATGGATTGCTATGTCTCTGAAAGAGAATCAAGCATGTGTACAGGGGTATAAACGCAGCAGTGATAGGATTGGAGAGGTTCGGTGAGCAAATGAAGACCCTTTGAAGTCATATTGCATGGTACCCATTCCACGGGTCTCAATTCTCCAGGTTTAAGGGATTCTTCCTTCAGCTAAAACATGCATGTGGAACGCAGAGTATGATCAACCGTGTGATCGGGAGATGTGTTCCAATATGTCTCAGTTTTTGTCCCCTGGTACTCAGGTGCAAGATTCCAGATGCTTTACTAACACTCTCCCGACTTGGAGAGTCAGTGCCTTTAACCTCCTGTTTGGCCCAGTTTGCAATTTCTGCGGAAGATGAACAGGAATAGGGAGAACCAATGAGAGACTAGCTGGACGTGTCTGGACAGGCAAATTTAACTCTCATTTCCCACCAGGAAGAGGAATTAACCAAAGGCTCAGCGTGCCGTGCCAGAGCCACATCAGGGCCTGAAGCTCTCATGTGGTGTTGCGGCCAGCTCACAAGAAAGCGAGTTGAAGAAAGGAGCTCAGGGGCACTGTAATTCACAAACCTGCAGAGTTATAAATGACAGCTATCGTCCAAAAATATACTGAAGTAAGGCTGCCAAGAGGACTTGAAAGCGGGGCAGAATTGCAGGAAACCGATTTCTGGAGGCAGACTGGAATTGCATTTAAAGCATAGGAAAAGAGGCAGAACGTCCACAATGATGCACTTGGCCAAAAGGGGCGTATGCATTTTTTCCTGAATATATTCAGGAAAAAACGCATACGCACTTTTTGGCCAACCAAGCAAGCTTGCAAAGGAAATCTGCACTACAATGAAGTCTCACTTCCCCCCGGTCAAAAGGGCCATCTGAAAAAAGTGTAAAATCCAGAAAGGCAGGACAGGCCATGGAGAACTGGGAGCCTTGTTACGCTGAAGGGCGGGATGTAAATTGCCAAGAGCCACTTGGGAGAGTTGTATGGTGTTTCCTGAAACATCTAAAAAACAAAGCAACAGAGCCTAGGGCACTACCACTTATGGTCCTATAGCTTAGGGAAATTAAAATCAAAAAGACACAGCCACCCCAAAGTTTGGGACGGCTCTGTTTACAAGAACCTCGTTTACGGTACAAGTTCAATATCGCAGAAAGTGAAAAATGGATAAAGAATTTGTGGTACTTACGTACAATGCAATATCACTCAGCAATGAAATCTATGTCATCAGGCCCGTAGCAGCATAATGAGTGGATTCAGGTATGATGATTCTAACTGAAATAAGTCACACAGAAAAAGAAACATCATAAGATATCACTAATACATGGGATGTAAACTTGGCTACACAGGAACTGGATTACAAAACAGAACAGGGTCTCAAATTTAGAAAACCAACTTATGCTTGCTTAAGGGGAAAGGTGAGTTGGGGTGCTGCATAAAACCAGAGATTGAAATGAGCACAGATAAAGTTCCTTAAGCCAAATATAGAATAGACAAGAACTACTCCTTGCTCAACAAAATGGACTCAACACCCCATATTAAAGGCCTAAGAATGTACCTGACTAGTAAGTATCTTAAAACCTATGGATTGCTATGTCTCTGAAAGAAAATCAAGCGTGTGTACAGGGGCATAAACGCAGCAGTGATAGGATTGGAGAGGTTCGGTGAGCAAATGAAGACCCTTTGAAGTCATATTGCATGGTACCCATTCCACGGGTCTCAACTCTCCAGGTTTAAGGGATTCTTCCTTCAGCTAAAACATGCACGTGGAACCCAGAGTATGATCAACCGTGTGATCGGGAGACGTGTTCCAATATGTCTCAGTTCTCGTCCCCTGGTACTCGGGTGCAACATTCCAGACGCTTTACTAACACTCTCCCGACTTGGAGAGTCAGTGCCTTTAACCTCCTGTTTGGCCCAGTTTGCAATTTCTGCGGAAGATGAACAGGAATAGGGAGAACCAATGAGAGACTAGCTGGAGGTGTCTGGACGGGCAAATTTAACTCTCATTTCCCACCAGGAAGAGGAATTAACCAAAGGCTCAGCGTGCCGTGCCGGAACCAGATTAGGGCCTGAAGCAATCCTGCGGTGTTGCGGCCAGCTCACAAGAAAGCGAGTTGAAGAAAGGAGCTCAGGGGCACTGTAATTCACAAACCTGCAGAGTTATAAATGACAGCTATCGTCCAAAAATATACTGAAGTAAGGCTGCCAAGAGGACTTGAAAGCGGGGCAGAATTGCAGGAAACCGATTTCAGGAGGTAGACTGGAATTGCATTTAAAGCATAGGAAAAGAGGCAGAACGTCCACAATGATGCACTTGGCCAAAAAGGGCGTATGCGTTTTTTCCTGAATATATTCAGGAAAAAACGCATACGCCCTTTTTGGTGAACCAAGCAAGCTTGCAAAGGAAATCTGCACTACAATGAAGTCTCACTTCCCCACGGTCAAAAGGGCCATCTGAAAAAAGTGTAAAATCCAGAAAGGCAGGACAGGCCATGGAGAACTGGGAGCCTTGTTATGCTGATGGGTGGGATGTAAATTGCCAACAGCCACTCGGTAGAGGTGTATGGTGTTTCCTGAAACATCTAAAAAACAAAGCAACAGAGCCTAGGGCACTTCCACTTATTTAACTATAGCTTAGGGAAACTAAAATCAAAAAGACACAGCCACCCCAAAGTTTGGGACGGCTCTGTTTACAAGAACCTCATTTACGGTTAAGGTTCAATATCGCAGAAAGTGAAAAATGGATAAAGAAGTTGTGGTACTTACGTACAATGCAATATCACTCAGCAATGAAATCTATGTCATCAGGCCCGTAGCAGCATAATGAGTGGATTCAGGTATGATGATTCTAAGTGAAATAAGTCACACAGAAAAAGAAACATCATAAGATATCACTAATACACGGAATGTAAACTTGGCTACACAGGAACTGGATTACAAAACACAACAGGGTCTCAAATGTAGAAAACCAACTTATGCTTGCTTAAGGGGGAAGGTGAGTTGGGGTGCTGCATAAACCAGAGATTGAAATGAGCACAGATAAAGTTCCTTAAGCCAAACATGGAATAGACAAGAGCTACTCCTTGCTCAACGAAATGGACTCAACACCCCATATTAAACGCCTAAGAATGTACCTGACTACTAAGTACATTAAAACCTATGGATTGCTATGTCTCTGAAAGAGAATCAAGCATGTGTACAGGGGTATAAACGCAGCAGTGATAGGATTGGAGAGGTTCGGTGAGCAAATGAAGACCCTTTGAAGTCATATTGCATGGTACCCATTCCACGGGTCTCAATTCTCCAGGTTTAAGGGATTCTTCCTTCAGCTAAAACATGCATGTGGAACGCAGAGTATGATCAACCGTGTGATCGGGAGATGTGTTCCAATATGTCTCAGTTTTTGTCCCCTGGTACTCAGGTGCAAGATTCCAGATGCTTTACTAACACTCTCCCGACTTGGAGAGTCAGTGCCTTTAACCTCCTGTTTGGCCCAGTTTGCAATTTCTGCGGAAGATGAACAGGAATAGGGAGAACCAATGAGAGACTAGCTGGACGTGTCTGGACAGGCAAATTTAACTCTCATTTCCCACCAGGAAGAGGAATTAACCAAAGGCTCAGCGTGCCGTGCCAGAGCCACATCAGGGCCTGAAGCTCTCATGTGGTGTTGCGGCCAGCTCACAAGAAAGCGAGTTGAAGAAAGGAGCTCAGGGGCACTGTAATTCACAAACCTGCAGAGTTATAAATGACAGTTATCGTCCAAAAATATACTGAAGTAAGGCTGCCAAGAGGACTTGAAAGCGGGGCAGAATTGCAGGAAACCGATTTCTGGAGGCAGACTGGAATTGCATTTAAAGCATAGGAAAAGAGGCAGAACGTCCACAATGATGCACTTGGCCAAAAGGGGCGTATGCATTTTTTCCTGAATATATTCAGGAAAAAACGCATACGCACTTTTTGGCCAACCAAGCAAGCTTGCAAAGGAAATCTGCACTACAATGAAGTCTCACTTCCCCCCGGTCAAAAGGGCCATCTGAAAAAAGTGTAAAATCCAGAAAGGCAGGACAGGCCATGGAGAACTGGGAGCCTTGTTACGCTGATGGGCGGGATGTAAATTGCCAATAGCCACTCGGGAGAGTTGTATGGTGTTTCCTGAAACATCTAAAAAACAAAGCAACAGAGCCTAGGGCACTACCACTTATGGTCCTATAGCTTAGGGAAATTAAAATCAAAAAGACACAGCCACCCCAAAGTTTGGGACGGCTCTGTTTACAAGAACCTCGTTTACGGTACAAGTTCAATATCGCAGAAAGTGAAAAATGGATAAAGAAGTTGTGGTACTTACGTACAATGCAATATCACTCAGCAATGAAATCTATGTCATCAGGCCCGTAGCAGCATAATGAGTGGATTCAGGTATGATGATTCTAACTGAAATAAGTCACACAGAAAAAGAAACATCATAAGTTATTACTAATACATGGGATGTAAACTTGGCTACACAGGAACTGGATTACAAAACAGAACAGGGTCTCAAATTTAGAAAACCAACTTATGCTTGCTTAAGGGGAAAGGTGAGTTGGGGTGCTGCATAAAACCAGAGATTGAAATGAGCACAGATAAAGTTCCTTAAGCCAAATATGGTATAGACTAGAACTACTCCTTGCTCAACGAAATGGACTCAACACCCCATATTAAACGCCTAAGAATGTACCTGACTAGTAAGTATCTTAAAACCTATGCACTGCTATGTCTCTGAAAGAAAATCAAGCGTGTGTACAGGGGCATAAACGCAGCAGTGATAGGATTGGAGAGGTTCGGTGAGCAAATGAAGACCCTTTGAAGTCATATTGCATGGTACCCATTCCACGGGTCTCAACTCTCCAGGTTTAAGGGATTCTTCCTTCAGCTAAAACATGCACGTGGAACCCAGAGTATGATCAACCGTGTGATCGGGAGACGTGTTCCAATATGTCTCAGTTCTCGTCCCCTGGTACTCGGGTGCAACATTCCAGACGCTTTACTAACACTCTCCCGACTTGGAGAGTCAGTGCCTTTAACCTCCTGTTTGGCCCAGTTTGCAATTTCTGCGGAAGATGAACAGGAATAGGGAGAACCAATGAGAGACTAGCTGGAGGTGTCTGGACGGGCAAATTTAACTCTCATTTCCCACCAGGAAGAGGAATTAACCAAAGGCTCAGCGTGCCGTGCCGGAACCAGATTAGGGCCTGAAGCAATCCTGCGGTGTTGCGGCCAGCTCACAAGAAAGCGAGTTGAAGAAAGGAGCTCAGGGGCACTGTAATTCACAAACCTGCAGAGTTATAAATGACAGCTATCGTCCAAAAATATACTGAAGTAAGGCTGCCAAGAGGACTTGAAAGCGGGGCAGAATTGCAGGAAACCGATTTCAGGAGGTAGACTGGAATTGCATTTAAAGCATAGGAAAAGAGGCAGAACGTCCACAATGATGCACTTGGCCAAAAAGGGCATATGCGTTTTTTCCTGAATATATTCAGGAAAAAACGCATACGCCCTTTTTGGCCAACCAAGCAAGCTTGCAAAGGAAATCTGCACTACAATGAAGTCTCACTTCCCCCCGGTCAAAAGGGCCATCTGAAAAAAGTGTAAAATCCAGAAAGGCAGGACAGGCCATGGAGAACTGGGAGCCTTGTTATGCTGATGGGCGGGATGTAAATTGCCAAGAGCCACTCCGGAGAGGTGTATGGTGTTTCCTGAAACATCTAAAAAACAAAGCAACAGAGCCTAGGGCACTTCCACTTATGGTCCTATAGCTTAGGGAAATTAAAATCAAAAAGACACAGCCACCCCAAAGTTTGGGACAGCTCTGTTTACAAGAACCTCGTTTACGGTACAAGTTCAATATCGCAGAAAGTGAAAAATGGATAAAGAAGTTCTGGTACTTACGTACAATGCAATATCACTCAGCAATGAAATCTATGTCATCAGGCCCGTAGCAGCATAATGAGTGGATTCAGGTATGATGATTCTAACTGAAATAAGTCACACAGAAAAAGAAACATCATAAGATATCACTAATACACGGAATGTAAACTTGGCTACACAGGAACTGGATTACAAAACAGAACAGGGTCTCAAATTTAGAAAACCAACTTATGCTTGCTTAAGGGGAAAGGTGAGTTGGGGTGCTGCATAAAACCAGAGATTGAAATGAGCACAGATAAAGTTCCTTAAGCCAAATATGGAATAGACAAGAACTACTCCTTGCTCAACGAAATGGACTCAACACCCCATATTAAACGCCTAAGAATGTACCTGACTAGTAAGTATCTTAAAACCTATGGATTGCTATGTGTCTGAAAGAAAATCAAGCGTGTGTACAGGGGCATAAACGCAGCAGTGATAGGATTGGAGAGGTTCGGTGAGCAAATGAAGACCCTTTGAAGTCATATTGCATGGTACCCATTCCACGGGTCTCAACTCTCCAGGTTTAAGGGATTCTTCCTTCAGCTAAAACATGCACGTGGAACCCAGAGTATGATCAACCGTGTGATCGGGAGACGTGTTCCAATATGTCTCAGTTCTCGTCCCCTGGTACTCGGGTGCAACATTCCAGACGCTTTACTAACACTCTCCCGACTTGGAGAGTCAGTGCCTTTAACCTCCTGTTTGGCCCAGTTTGCAATTTCTGCGGAAGATGAACAGGAATAGGGAGAACCAATGAGAGACTAGCTGGAGGTGTCTGGACGGGCAAATTTAACTCTCATTTCCCACCAGGTAGAGGAATTAACCAAAGGCTCAGCGTGCCGTGCCGGAACCAGATTAGGGCCTGAAGCAATCCTGCGGTGTTGCGGCCAGCTCACAAGAAAGCGAGTTGAAGAAAGGAGCTCAGGGGCACTGTAATTCACAAACCTGCAGAGTTATAAATGACAGCTATCGTCCAAAAATATACTGAAGTAAGGCTGCCAAGAGGACTTGAAAGCGGGGCAGAATTGCAGGAAACCGATTTCAGGAGGTAGACTGGAATTGCATTTAAAGCATAGGAAAAGAGGCAGAACGTCCACAATGATGCACTTGGCCAAAAAGGGCGTATGCTTTTTTTCCTGAATATATTCAGGAAAAAACGCATACGCCCTTTTTGACCAACCAAGCAAGCTTGCAAAGGAAATCTGCACTACAATGAAGTCTCACTTCCCCCCGGTCAAAAGGGCCATCTGAAAAAAGTGTAAAATCCAGAAAGGCAGGACAGGCCATGGAGAACTGGGAGCCTTGTTATGCTGATGGGCGGGATGTAAATTGCCAACAGCCACTCGGGAGAGGTGTATGGTGTTTCCTGAAACATCTAAAAAACAAAGCAACAGAGCCTAGGGCACTTCCACATATGGTCCTATAGCTTAGGGAAATTAAAATCAAAAAGACACAGCCACCCCAAAGTTTGGGACGGCTCTGTTTACAAGAACCTCGTTTACGGTACAAGTTCAATAGCGCAGAAAGTGAAAAATGGATAAAGAAGTTGTGGTACTTACGTACAATGCAATATCACTCAGCAATGAAATCTATGTCATCAGGCCCGTAGCAGCATAATGAGTGGATTCAGGTATGATGATTCTAACTGAAATAAGTCACACAGAAAAAGAAACATCATAAGATATCACTAATACACGGAATGTAAACTTGGCTACACAGGAACTGGATTATAAAACAGAACAGGGTCTCAAATTTAGAAAACCAACTTATGCTTGCTTAAGGGGAAAGGTGAGTTGGGGTGCTGCATAAAACCAGAGATTGAAATGAGCACAGATAAAGTTCCTTAAGCCAAATATGGAATAGACAAGAACTACTCCTTGCTCAACGAAATGGACTCAACACTCCATATTAAACGCCTAAGAATGTACCTGACTAGTAAGTATCTTAAAACCTATGGATTGCTATGTCTCTGAAAGAAAATCAAGCGTGTGTACAGGGGCATAAACGCAGCAGTGATAGGATTGGAGAGGTTCGGTGAGCAAATGAAGACCCTTTGAAGTCATATTGCATGGTACCCATTCCACGGGTCTCAACTCTCCAGGTTTAAGGGATTCTGCCTTCAGGTAAAACATGCACGTGGAACCCAGAGTATGATCAACCGTGTGATCGGGAGACGTGTTCCAATATGTCTCAGTTCTCGTCCCCTGGTACTCGGGTGCAACTTTCCAGACGCTTTACTAACACTCTCCCGACTTGGAGAGTCAGTGCCTTTAACCTCCTGTTTGGCCCAGTTTGCAATTTCTGCGGAAGATGAACAGGAATAGGGAGAACCAATGAGAGACTAGCTGGAGGTGTCTGGACGGGCAAATTTAACTCTCATTTCCCACCAGGAAGAGGAATTAACCAAAGGCTCAGCGTGCCGTGCCGGAACCAGATTAGGGCCTGAAGCAATCCTGCGGTGTTGCGGCCAGCTCACAAGAAAGCGAGTTGAAGAAAGGAGCTCAGGGGCACTGTAATTCACAAACCTGCAGAGTTATAAATGACAGCTATCGTCCAAAAATATACTGAAGTAAGGCTGCCAAGAGGACTTGAAAGCGGGGCAGAATTGCAGGAAACCGATTTCAGGAGGTAGACTGGAATTGCATTTAAAGCATAGGAAAAGAGGCAGAACGTCCACAATGATGCACTTGGCCAAAAAGGGCGTATGCGTTTTTTCCTGAATATATTCAGGAAAAAACGCATACGCCCTTTTTGGCCAACCAAGCAAGCTTGCAAAGGAAATCTGCACTACAATGAAGTCTCACTTCCCCCCGGTCAAAAGGGCCATCTGAAAAAAGTGTAAAATCCAGAAAGGCAGGACAGGCCATGGAGAACTGGGAGCCTTGTTATGCTGATGGGCGGGATGTAAATTGCCAACAGCCACTCGGGAGAGGTGTATGGTGTTTCCTGAAACATCTAAAAAACAAAGCAACAGAGCCTAGGGCACTTCCACTTATGGTCCTATAGCTTAGGGAAATTAAAATCAAAAAGACACAGCCACCCCAAAGTTTGGGACGGCTCTGTTTACAAGAACCTCGTTTACGGTACAAGTTCAATAGCGCAGAAAGTGAAAAATGGATAAAGAAGTTGTGGTACTTACGTACAATGCAATATCACTCAGCAATGAAATCTATGTCATCAGGCCCGTAGCAGCATAATGAGTGGATTCAGGTATGATGATTCTAACTGAAATAAGTCACACAGAAAAAGAAACATCATAAGATATCACTAATACACGGGATGTAAACTTGGCTACACAGGAACTGGATTACAAAACAGAACAGGGTCTCAAATTTAGAAAACCAACTTATGCTTGCTTAAGGGGAAAGGTGAGTTGGGGTGCTGCATAAAACCAGAGATTGAAATGAGCACAGATAAAGTTCCTTAAGCCAAATATGGAATAGACAAGAACTACTCCTTGCTCAACGAAATGGACTCAACACCCCATATTAAACGCCTAAGAATGTACCTGACTAGTAAGTATCTTAAAACCTATGAATTGCTATGTCTCTGAAAGAAAATCAAGCGTGTGTACAGGGGCACAAACGCAGCAGTGATAGGATTGGAGAGGTTCGGTGAGCAAATGAAGACCCTTTGAAGTCATATTGCATGGTACCCATTCCACGGGTCTCAACTCTCCAGGTTTAAGGGATTCTTCCTTCAGCTAAAACATGCACGTGGAACCCAGAGTATGATCAACCGTGTGATCGGGAGACGTGTTCCAATATGTCTCAGTTCTCGTCCCCTGGTACTCGGGTGCAACATTCCAGACGCTTTACTAACACTCTCCCGACTTGGAGAGTCAGTGCCTTTAACCTCCTGTTTGGCCCAGTTTGCAATTTCTGCGGAAGATGAACAGGAATAGGGAGAACCAATGAGAGACTAGCTGGAGGTGTCTGGACGGACAAATTTAACTCTCATTTCCCACCAGGAAGAGGAATTAACCAAAGGCTCAGCGTGCCGTGCCGGAACCAGATTAGGGCCTGAAGCAATCCTGCGGTGTTGCGGCCAGCTCACAAGAAAGCGAGTTGAAGAAAGGAGCTCAGGGGCACTGTAATTCACAAACCTGCAGAGTTATAAATGACAGCTATCGTCCAAAAATATACTGAAGTAAGGCTGCCAAGAGGACTTGAAAGCGGGGCAGAATTGCAGGAAACCGATTTCAGGAGGTAGACTGGAATTGCATTTAAAGCATAGGAAAAGAGGCAGAACGTCCACAATGATGCACTTGGCCAAAAAGGGCATATGCGTTTTTTCCTGAATATATTCAGGAAAAAACGCATACGCCCTTTTTGGCCAACCAAGCAAGCTTGCAAAGGAAATCTGCACTACAATGAAGTCTCACTTCCCCCCGGTCAAAAGGGCCATCTGAAAAAAGTGTAAAATCCAGAAAGGCAGGACAGGCCATGGAGAACTGGGAGCCTTGTTATGCTGATGGGCGGGATGTAAATTGCCAAGAGCCACTCGGGAGAGGTGTATGGTGTTTCCTGAAACATCTAAAAAACAAAGCAACAGAGCCTAGGGCACTTCCACTTATGGTCCTATAGCTTAGGGAAATTAAAATCAAAAAGACACAGCCACCCCAAAGTTTGGGACAGCTCTGTTTACAAGAACCTCGTTTACGGTACAAGTTCAATATCGCAGAAAGTGAAAAATGGATAAAGAAGTTCTGGTACTTACGTACAATGCAATATCACTCAGCAATGAAATCTATGTCATCAGGCCCGTAGCAGCATAATGAGTGGATTCAGGTATGATGATTCTAACTGAAATAAGTCACACAGAAAAAGAAACATCATAAGATATCACTAATACACGGAATGTAAACTTGGCTACACAGGAACTGGATTACAAAACAGAACAGGGTCTCAAATTTAGAAAACCAACTTATGCTTGCTTAAGGGGAAAGGTGAGTTGGGGTGCTGCATAAAACCAGAGATTGAAATGAGCACAGATAAAGTTCCTTAAGCCAAATATGGAATAGACAAGAACTACTCCTTGCTCAACGAAATGGACTCAACACCCCATATTAAACGCCTAAGAATGTACCTGACTAGTAAGTATCTTAAAACCTATGGATTGCTATGTGTCTGAAAGAAAATCAAGCGTGTGTACAGGGGCATAAACGCAGCAGTGATAGGATTGGAGAGGTTCGGTGAACAAATGAAGACCCTTTGAAGTCATATTGCATGGTACCCATTCCACGGGTCTCAACTCTCCAGGTTTAAGGGATTCTTCCTTCAGCTAAAACATGCACGTGGAACCCAGAGTATGATCAACCGTGTGATCGGGAGACGTGTTCCAATATGTCTCAGTTCTCGTCCCCTGGTACTCGGGTGCAACATTCCAGACGCTTTACTAACACTCTCCCGACTTGGAGAGTCAGTGCCTTTAACCTCCTGTTTGGCCCAGTTTGCAATTTCTGCGGAAGATGAACAGGAATAGGGAGAACCAATGAGAGACTAGCTGGAGGTGTCTGGACGGGCAAATTTAACTCTCATTTCCCACCAGGTAGAGGAATTAACCAAAGGCTCAGCGTGCCGTGCCGGAACCAGATTAGGGCCTGAAGCAATCCTGCGGTGTTGCGGCCAGCTCACAAGAAAGCGAGTTGAAGAAAGGAGCTCAGGGGCACTGTAATTCACAAACCTGCAGAGTTATAAATGACAGCTATCGTCCAAAAATATACTGAAGTAAGGCTGCCAAGAGGACTTGAAAGCGGGGCAGAATTGCAGGAAACCGATTTCAGGAGGTAGACTGGAATTGCATTTAAAGCATAGGAAAAGAGGCAGAACGTCCACAATGATGCACTTGGCCAAAAAGGGCGTATGCGTTTTTTCCTGAATATATTCAGGAAAAAACGCATACGCCCTTTTTGGCCAACCAAGCAAGCTTGCAAAGGAAATCTGCACTACAATGAAGTCTCACTTCCCCCCGGTCAAAAGGGCCATCTGAAAAAAGTGTAAAATCCAGAAAGGCAGGACAGGCCATGGAGAACTGGGAGCCTTGTTATGCTGATGGGCGGGATGTAAATTGCCAACAGCCACTCGGGAGAGGTGTATGGTGTTTCCTGAAACATCTAAAAAACAAAGCAACAGAGCCTAGGGCACTTCCACTTATGGTCCTATAGCTTAGGGAAATTAAAATCAAAAAGACACAGCCACCCCAAAGTTTGGGACGGCTCTGTTTACAAGAACCTCGTTTACGGTACAAGTTCAATATCGCAGAAAGTGAAAAATGGATAAAGAAGTTGTGGTACTTACGTACAATGCAATATCACTCAGCAATGAAATCTATGTCATCAGGCCCGTAGCAGCATAATGAGTGGATTCAGGTATGATGATTCTAACTGAAATAAGTCACACAGAAAAAGAAACATCATAAGATATCACTAATACACGGGATGTAAACTTGGCTACACAGGAACTGGATTACAAAACAGAACAGTGTCTCAAATTTAGAAAACCAACTTATGCTTGCTTAAGGGGAAAGGTGAGTTGGGGTGCTGCATCAAACCAGAGATTTAAATGAGCACAGATAAAGTTCCTTAAGCCAAATATGGAATAGACAAGAACTACTCCTTGCTCAACGAAATGGACTCAACACCCCATATTAAACGCCTAAGAATGTACCTGACTAGTAAGTATCTTAAAACCTATGGATTGCTATGTCTCTGAAAGAAAATCAAGCGTGTGTACAGGGGCATAAACGCAGCAGTGATAGGATTAGAGAGGTTCGGTGAGCAAATGAAGACCCTTTGAAGTCATATTGCATGGTACCCATTCCACGGGTCTCAACTCTCCAGGTTTAAGGGATTCTTCCTTCAGCTAAAACATGCACGTGGAACCCAGAGTATGATCAACCGTGTGATCGGGAGACGTGTTCCAATATGTCTCAGTTCTCGTCCCCTGGTACTCGGGTGCAACATTCCAGACGCTTTACTAACACTCTCCCGACTTGGAGAGTCAGTGCCTTTAACCTCCTGTTTGGCCCAGTTTGCAATTTCTGCGGAAGATGAACAGGAATAGGGAGAACCAATGAGAGACTAGCTGGAGGTGTCTGGACGGGCAAATTTAACTCCCATTTCCCACCAGGAAGAGGAATTAACCAAAGGCTCAGCGTGCCGTGCCGGAATGCAATTAGGGCCTGAAACAATCATGCGGTGTTGCAGCCAGCTCACAAGAAAGCGAGTTGAAGAAAGGAGCTCTGGGGCACTGTAATTCACAAACCTGCAGAGTTATAAATGACAGCTATCGTCCAAAAATATACTGAAGTAAGGCTGCCAAGAGGACTTGAAAGCGGGGCAGAATTGCAGGAAACCGATTTCAGGAGGTAGACTGGAATTGCATTTAAAGCATAGGAAAAGAGGCAGAACGTCCACAATGATGCACTTGGCCAAAAAGGGCGTATGCGTTTTTTCCTGAATATATTCAGGAAAAAACGCATACGCCCTTTTTGGCCAACCAAGCAAGCTTGCAAAGGAAATCTGCACTACAATGAAGTCTCACTTCCCCCCGGTCAAAAGGGCCATCTGAAAAAAGTGTAAAATCCAGAAAGGCAGGACAGGCCATGGAGAACTGGGAGCCTTGTTATGCTGATGGGCGGGATGTAAATTGCCAACAGCCACTCGGGAGAGGTGTATGGTGTTTCCTGAAACATCTAAAAAACAAAGCAACAGAGCCTAGGGCACTTCCACTTATGGTCCTATAGCTTAGGGAAATTAAAATCAAAAAGACACAGCCACCCCAAAGTTTGGGACGGCTCTGTTTACAAGAACCTCGTTTACGGTACAAGTTCAATATCGCAGAAAGTGAAAAATGGATAAAGAAGTTGTGGTACTTACGTACAATGCAATATCACTCAGCAATGAAATCTATGTCATCAGGCCCGTAGCAGCATAATGAGTGGATTCAGGTATGATGATTCTAACTGAAATAAGTCACACAGAAAAAGAAACATCATAAGATATCACTAATACACGGGATGTAAACTTGGCTACACAGGAACTGGATTACAAAACAGAACAGGGTCTCAAATTTAGAAAACCAACTTATGCTTGCTTAAGGGGAAAGGTGAGTTGGGGTGCTGCATCAAACCAGAGATTGAAATGAGCACAGATAAAGTTCCTTAAGCCAAATATGGAATAGACAAGAACTACTCCTTGCTCAACGAAATGGACTCAACACCCCATATTAAACGCCTAAGAATGTACCTGACTAGTAAGTATCTTAAAACCTATGGATTGCTATGTGTCTGAAAGAAAATCAAGCGTGTGTACAGGGGCATAAACGCAGCAGTGATAGGATTGGAGAGGTTCGGTGAGCAAATGAAGACCCTTTGAAGTCATATTGCATGGTACCCATTCCACGGGTCTCAACTCTCCAGGTTTAAGGGATTCTTCCTTCAGCTAAAACATGCACGTGGAACCCAGAGTATGATCAACCGTGTGATCGGGAGACGTGTTCCAATATGTCTCAGTTCTCGTCCCCTGGTACTCGGGTGCAACATTCCAGACGCTTTACTAACACTCTCCCGACTTGGAGAGTCAGTGCCTTTAACCTCCTGTTTGGCCCAGTTTGCAATTTCTGCGGAAGATGAACAGGAATAGGGAGAACCAATGAGAGACTAGCTGGAGGTGTCTGGACGGGCAAATTTAACTCTCATTTCCCACCAGGTAGAGGAATTAACCAAAGGCTCAGCGTGCCGTGCCGGAACCAGATTAGGGCCTGAAGCAATCCTGCGGTGTTGCGGCCAGCTCACAAGAAAGCGAGTTGAAGAAAGGAGCTCAGGGGCACTGTAATTCACAAACCTGCAGAGTTATAAATGACAGCTATCGTCCAAAAATATACTGAAGTAAGGCTGCCAAGAGGACTTGAAAGCGGGGCAGAATTGCAGGAAACCGATTTCAGGAGGTAGACTGGAATTGCATTTAAAGCATAGGAAAAGAGGCAGAACGTCCACAATGATGCACTTGGCCAAAAAGGGCGTATGCGTTTTTTCCTGAATATATTCAGGAAAAAACGCATACGCCCGTTTTGGCCAACCAAGCAAGCTTGCAAAGGAAATCTGCACTACAATGAAGTCTCACTTCCCCCCGGTCAAAAGGGCCATCTGAAAAAAGTGTAAAATCCAGAAAGGCAGGACAGGCCATGGAGAACTGGGAGCCTTGTTATGCTGATGGGCGGGATGTAAATTGCCAACAGCCACTCGGGAGAGGTGTATGGTGTTTCCTGAAACATCTAAAAAACAAAGCAACAGAGCCTAGGGCACTTCCACTTATGGTCCTATAGCTTAGGGAAATTAAAATCAAAAAGACACAGCCACCCCAAAGTTTGGGACGGCTCTGTTTACAAGAACCTCGTTTACGGTACAAGTTCAATAGCGCAGAAAGTGAAAAATGGATAAAGAAGTTGTGGTACTTACGTACAATGCAATATCACTCAGCAATGAAATCTATGTCATCAGGCCCGTAGCAGCATAATGAGTGGATTCAGGTATGATGATTCTAACTGAAATAAGTCACACAGAAAAAGAAACATCATAAGATATCACTAATACACGGGATGTAAACTTGGCTACACAGGAACTGGATTACAAAACAGAACAGGGTCTCAAATTTAGAAAACCAACTTATGCTTGCTTAAGGGGAAAGGTGAGTTGGGGTGCTGCATCAAACCAGAGATTGAAATGAGCACAGATAAAGTTCCTTAAGCCAAATATGGAATAGACAAGAACTACTCCTTGCTCAACGAAATGGACTCAACACCCCATATTAAACGCCTAAGAATGTACCTGACTAGTAAGTATCTTAAAACCTATGGATTGCTATGTGTCTGAAAGAAAATCAAGCGTGTGTACAGGGGCATAAACGCAGCAGTGATAGGATTGGAGAGGTTCGGTGAGCAAATGAAGACCCTTTGAAGTCATATTGCATGGTACCCATTCCACGGGTCTCAACTCTCCAGGTTTAAGGGATTCTTCCTTCAGCTAAAACATGCACGTGGAACCCAGAGTATGATCAACCGTGTGATCGGGAGACGTGTTCCAATATGTCTCAGTTCTCGTCCCCTGGTACTCGGGTGCAACATTCCAGACGCTTTACTAACACTCTCCCGACTTGGAGAGTCAGTGCCTTTAACCTCCTGTTTGGCCCAGTTTGCAATTTCTGCGGAAGATGAACAGGAATAGGGAGAACCAATGAGAGACTAGCTGGAGGTGTCTGGACGGGCAAATTTAACTCTCATTTCCCACCAGGTAGAGGAATTAACCAAAGGCTCAGCGTGCCGTGCCGGAACCAGATTAGGGCCTGAAGCAATCCTGCGGTGTTGCGGCCAGCTCACAAGAAAGCGAGTTGAAGAAAGGAGCTCAGGGGCACTGTAATTCACAAACCTGCAGAGTTATAAATGACAGCTATCGTCCAAAAATATACTGAAGTAAGGCTGCCAAGAGGACTTGAAAGCGGGGCAGAATTGCAGGAAACCGATTTCAGGAGGTAGACTGGAATTGCATTTAAAGCATAGGAAAAGAGGCAGAACGTCCACAATGATGCACTTGGCCAAAAAGGGCGTATGCGTTTTTTCCTGAATATATTCAGGAAAAAACGCATACGCCCGTTTTGGCCAACCAAGCAAGCTTGCAAAGGAAATCTGCACTACAATGAAGTCTCACTTCCCCCCGGTCAAAAGGGCCATCTGAAAAAAGTGTAAAATCCAGAAAGGCAGGACAGGCCATGGAGAACTGGGAGCCTTGTTATGCTGATGGGCGGGATGTAAATTGCCAACAGCCACTCGGGAGAGGTGTATGGTGTTTCCTGAAACATCTAAAAAACAAAGCAACAGAGCCTAGGGCACTTCCACTTATGGTCCTATAGCTTAGGGAAATTAAAATCAAAAAGACACAGCCACCCCAAAGTTTGGGACGGCTCTGTTTACAAGAACCTCGTTTACGGTACAAGTTCAATAGCGCAGAAAGTGAAAAATGGATAAAGAAGTTGTGGTACTTACGTACAATGCAATATCACTCAGCAATGAAATCTATGTCATCAGGCCCGTAGCAGCATAATGAGTGGATTCAGGTATGATGATTCTAACTGAAATAAGTCACACAGAAAAAGAAACATCATAAGATATCACTAATACACGGGATGTAAACTTGGCTACACAGGAACTGGATTACAAAACAGAACAGGGTCTCAAATTTAGAAAACCAACTTATGCTTGCTTAAGGGGAAAGGTGAGTTGGGGTGCTGCATAAAACCAGAGATTGAAATGAGCACAGATAAAGTTCCTTAAGCCAAATATGGAATAGACAAGAACTACTCCTTGCTCAACGAAATGGACTCAACACCCCATATTAAACGCCTAAGAATGTACCTGACTAGTAAGTATCTTAAAACCTATGAATTGCTATGTCTCTGAAAGAAAATCAAGCGTGTGTACAGGGGCACAAACGCAGCAGTGATAGGATTGGAGAGGTTCGGTGAGCAAATGAAGACCCTTTGAAGTCATATTGCATGGTACCCATTCCACGGGTCTCAACTCTCCAGGTTTAAGGGATTCTTCCTTCAGCTAAAACATGCACGTGGAACCCAGAGTATGATCAACCGTGTGATCGGGAGACGTGTTCCAATATGTCTCAGTTCTCGTCCCCTGGTACTCGGGTGCAACATTCCAGACGCTTTACTAACACTCTCCCGACTTGGAGAGTCAGTGCCTTTAACCTCCTGTTTGGCCCAGTTTGCAATTTCTGCGGAAGATGAACAGGAATAGGGAGAACCAATGAGAGACTAGCTGGAGGTGTCTGGACGGGCAAATTTAACTCTCATTTCCCACCAGGAAGAGGAATTAACCAAAGGCTCAGCGTGCCGTGCCGGAATGCAATTAGGGCCTGAAACAATCATGCGGTGTTGCAGCCAGCTCACAAGAAAGCGAGTTGAAGAAAGGAGCTCTGGGGCACTGTAATTCACAAACCTGCAGAGTTATAAATGACAGCTATCGTCCAAAAATATACTGAAGTAAGGCTGCCAAGAGGACTTGAAAGCGGGGCAGAATTGCAGGAAACCGATTTCAGGAGGTAGACTGGAATTGCATTTAAAGCATAGGAAAAGAGGCAGAACGTCCACAATGATGCACTTGGCCAAAAAGGGCGTATGCGTTTTTTCCTGAATATATTCAGGAAAAAACGCATACGCCCTTTTTGGCCAACCAAGCAAGCTTGCAAAGGAAATCTGCACTACAATGAAGTCTCACTTCCCCCCGGTCAAAAGGGCCATCTGAAAAAAGTGTAAAATCCAGAAAGGCAGGACAGGCCATGGAGAACTGGGAGCCTTGTTATGCTGATGGGCGGGATGTAAATTGCCAACAGCCACTCGGGAGAGGTGTATGGTGTTTCCTGAAACATCTAAAAAACAAAGCAACAGAGCCTAGGGCACTTCCACTTATGGTCCTATAGCTTAGGGAAATTAAAATCAAAAAGACACAGCCACCCCAAAGTTTGGGACGGCTCTGTTTACAAGAACCTCGTTTACGGTACAAGTTCAATATCGCAGAAAGTGAAAAATGGATAAAGAAGTTGTGGTACTTACGTACAATGCAATATCACTCAGCAATGAAATCTATGTCATCAGGCCCGTAGCAGCATAATGAGTGGATTCAGGTATGATGATTCTAACTGAAATAAGTCACACAGAAAAAGAAACATCATAAGATATCACTAATACACGGGATGTAAACTTGGCTACACAGGAACTGGATTACAAAACAGAACAGGGTCTCAAATTTAGAAAACCAACTTATGCTTGCTTAAGGGGAAAGGTGAGTTGGGGTGCTGCATAAAACCAGAGATTGAAATGAGCACAGATAAAGTTCCTTAAGCCAAATATGGAATAGACAAGAACTACTCCTTGCTCAACGAAATGGACTCAACACCCCATATTAAACGCCTAAGAATGTACCTGACTAGTAAGTATCTTAAAACCTATGAATTGCTATGTCTCTGAAAGAAAATCAAGCGTGTGTACAGGGGCACAAACGCAGCAGTGATAGGATTGGAGAGGTTCGGTGAGCAAATGAAGACCCTTTGAAGTCATATTGCATGGTACCCATTCCACGGGTCTCAACTCTCCAGGTTTAAGGGATTCTTCCTTCAGCTAAAACATGCACGTGGAACCCAGAGTATGATCAACCGTGTGATCGGGAGACGTGTTCCAATATGTCTCAGTTCTCGTCCCCTGGTACTCGGGTGCAACATTCCAGACGCTTTACTAACACTCTCCCGACTTGGAGAGTCAGTGCCTTTAACCTCCTGTTTGGCCCAGTTTGCAATTTCTGCGGAAGATGAACAGGAATAGGGAGAACCAATGAGAGACTAGCTGGAGGTGTCTGGACGGGCAAATTTAACTCTCATTTCCCACCAGGAAGAGGAATTAACCAAAGGCTCAGCGTGCCGTGCCGGAATGCAATTAGGGCCTGAAACAATCATGCGGTGTTGCAGCCAGCTCACAAGAAAGCGAGTTGAAGAAAGGAGCTCTGGGGCACTGTAATTCACAAACCTGCAGAGTTATAAATGACAGCTATCGTCCAAAAATATACTGAAGTAAGGCTGCCAAGAGGACTTGAAAGCGGGGCAGAATTGCAGGAAACCGATTTCAGGAGGTAGACTGGAATTGCATTTAAAGCATAGGAAAAGAGGCAGAACGTCCACAATGATGCACTTGGCCAAAAAGGGCGTATGCGTTTTTTCCTGAATATATTCAGGAAAAAACGCATACGCCCTTTTTGGCCAACCAAGCAAGCTTGCAAAGGAAATCTGCACTACAATGAAGTCTCACTTCCCCCCGGTCAAAAGGGCCATCTGAAAAAAGTGTAAAATCCAGAAAGGCAGGACAGGCCATGGAGAACTGGGAGCCTTGTTATGCTGATGGGCGGGATGTAAATTGCCAACAGCCACTCGGGAGAGGTGTATGGTGTTTCCTGAAACATCTAAAAAACAAAGCAACAGAGCCTAGGGCACTTCCACTTATGGTCCTATAGCTTAGGGAAATTAAAATCAAAAAGACACAGCCACCCCAAAGTTTGGGACGGCTCTGTTTACAAGAACCTCGTTTACGGTACAAGTTCAATATCGCAGAAAGTGAAAAATGGATAAAGAAGTTGTGGTACTTACGTACAATGCAATATCACTCAGCAATGAAATCTATGTCATCAGGCCCGTAGCAGCATAATGAGTGGATTCAGGTATGATGATTCTAACTGAAATAAGTCACACAGAAAAAGAAACATCATAAGATATCACTAATACACGGGATGTAAACTTGGCTACACAGGAACTGGATTACAAAACAGAACAGGGTCTCAAATTTAGAAAACCAACTTATGCTTGCTTAAGGGGAAAGGTGAGTTGGGGTGCTGCATAAAACCAGAGATTTAAATGAACACAGATAAAGTTCCTTAAGCCAAATATGGAATAGACAAGAACTACTCCTTGCTCAACGAAATGGACTCAACACCCCATATTAAACGCCTAAGAATGTACCTGACTAGTAAGTATCTTAAAACCTATGGATTGCTATGTGTCTGAAAGAAAATCAAGCGTGTGTACAGGGGCATAAACGCAGCAGTGATAGGATTGGAGAGGTTCGGTGAGCAAATGAAGACCCTTTGAAGTCATATTGCATGGTACCCATTCCACGGGTCTCAACTCTCCAGGTTTAAGGGATTCTTCCTTCAGCTAAAACATGCACGTGGAACCCAGAGTATGATCAACCGTGTGATCGGGAGACGTGTTCCAATATGTCTCAGTTCTCATCCCCTGGTACTCGGGTGCAACATTCCAGACGCTTTACTAACACTCTCCCGACTTGGAGAGTCAGTGCCTTTAACCTCCTGTTTGGCCCAGTTTGCAATTTCTGCGGAAGATGAACAGGAATAGGGAGAACCAATGAGAGACTAGCTGGAGGTGTCTGGACGGGCAAATTTAACTCTCATTTCCCACCAGGAAGAGGAATTAACCAAAGGCTCAGCGTGCCGTGCCGGAACCAGATTAGGGCCTGAAGCAATCCTGCGGTGTTGCGGCCAGCTCACAAGAAAGCGAGTTGAAGAAAGGAGCTCAGGGGCACTGTAATTCACAAACCTGCAGAGTTATAAATGACAGCTATCGTCCAAAAATATACTGAAGTAAGGCTGCCAAGAGGACTTGAAAGCGGGGCAGAATTGCAGGAAACCGATTTCAGGAGGTAGACTGGAATTGCATTTAAAGCATAGGAAAAGAGGCAGAACGTCCACAATGATGCACTTGGCCAAAAAGGGCGTATGCGTTTTTTCCTGAATATATTCAGGAAAAAACGCATACGCCCTTTTTGGCCAACCAAGCAAGCTTGCAAAGGAAATCTGCACTACAATGAAGTCTCACTTCCCCCCGGTCAAAAGGGCCATCTGAAAAAAGTGTAAAATCCAGAAAGGCAGGACAGGCCATGGAGAACTGGGAGCCTTGTTATGCTGATGGGCGGGATGTAAATTGCCAACAGCCACTCGGGAGAGGTGTATGGTGTTTCCTGAAACATCTAAAAAACAAAGCAACAGAGCCTAGGGCACTTCCACTTATGGTCCTATAGCTTAGGGAAATTAAAATCAAAAAGACACAGCCACCCCAAAGTTTGGGACGGCTCTGTTTACAAGAACCTCGTTTACGGTACAAGTTCAATATCGCAGAAAGTGAAAAATGGATAAAGAAGTTGTGGTACTTACGTACAATGCAATATCACTCAGCAATGAAATCTATGTCATCAGGCCCGTAGCAGCATAATGAGTGGATTCAGGTATGATGATTCTAACTGAAATAAGTCACACAGAAAAAGAAACATCATAAGATATCACTAATACACGGGATGTAAACTTGGCTACACAGGAACTGGATTACAAAACAGAACAGTGTCTCAAATTTAGAAAACCAACTTATGCTTGCTTAAGGGGAAAGGTGAGTTGGGGTGCTGCATCAAACCAGAGATTGAAATGAGCACAGATAAAGTTCCTTAAGCCAAATATGGAATAGACAAGAACTACTCCTTGCTCAACGAAATGGACTCAACACCCCATATTAAACGCCTAAGAATGTACCTGACTAGTAAGTATCTTAAAACCTATGGATTGCTATGTCTCTGAAAGAAAATCAAGCGTGTGTACAGGGGCATAAACGCAGCAGTGATAGGATTAGAGAGGTTCGGTGAGCAAATGAAGACCCTTTGAAGTCATATTGCATGGTACCCATTCCACGGGTCTCAACTCTCCAGGTTTAAGGGATTCTTCCTTCAGCTAAAACATGCACGTGGAACCCAGAGTATGATCAACCGTGTGATCGGGAGACGTGTTCCAATATGTCTCAGTTCTCGTCCCCTGGTACTCGGGTGCAACATTCCAGACGCTTTACTAACACTCTCCCGACTTGGAGAGTCAGTGCCTTTAACCTCCTGTTTGGCCCAGTTTGCAATTTCTGCGGAAGATGAACAGGAATAGGGAGAACCAATGAGAGACTAGCTGGAGGTGTCTGGACGGGCAAATTTAACTCCCATTTCCCACCAGGAAGAGGAATTAACCAAAGGCTCAGCGTGCCGTGCCGGAATGCAATTAGGGCCTGAAACAATCATGCGGTGTTGCAGCCAGCTCACAAGAAAGCGAGTTGAAGAAAGGAGCTCTGGGGCACTGTAATTCACAAACCTGCAGAGTTATAAATGACAGCTATCGTCCAAAAATATACTGAAGTAAGGCTGCCAAGAGGACTTGAAAGCGGGGCAGAATTGCAGGAAACCGATTTCAGGAGGTAGACTGGAATTGCATTTAAAGCATAGGAAAAGAGGCAGAACGTCCACAATGATGCACTTGGCCAAAAAGGGCGTATGCGTTTTTTCCTGAATATATTCAGGAAAAAACGCATACGCCCTTTTTGGCCAACCAAGCAAGCTTGCAAAGGAAATCTGCACTACAATGAAGTCTCACTTCCCCCCGGTCAAAAGGGCCATCTGAAAAAAGTGTAAAATCCAGAAAGGCAGGACAGGCCATGGAGAACTGGGAGCCTTGTTATGCTGATGGGCGGGATGTAAATTGCCAACAGCCACTCGGGAGAGGTGTATGGTGTTTCCTGAAACATCTAAAAAACAAAGCAACAGAGCCTAGGGCACTTCCACTTATGGTCCTATAGCTTAGGGAAATTAAAATCAAAAAGACACAGCCACCCCAAAGTTTGGGACGGCTCTGTTTACAAGAACCTCGTTTACGGTACAAGTTCAATATCGCAGAAAGTGAAAAATGGATAAAGAAGTTGTGGTACTTACGTACAATGCAATATCACTCAGCAATGAAATCTATGTCATCAGGCCCGTAGCAGCATAATGAGTGGATTCAGGTATGATGATTCTAACTGAAATAAGTCACACAGAAAAAGAAACATCATAAGATATTACTAATACACGGGATGTAAACTTGGCTACACAGGAACTGGATTACAAAACAGAACAGGGTCTCAAATTTAGAAAACCAACTTATGCTTGCTTAAGGGGAAAGGTGAGTTGGGGTGCTGCATCAAACCAGAGATTGAAATGAGCACAGATAAAGTTCCTTAAGCCAAATATGGAATAGACAAGAACTACTCCTTGCTCAACGAAATGGACTCAACACCCCATATTAAACGCCTAAGAATGTACCTGACTAGTAAGTATCTTAAAACCTATGGATTGCTATGTGTCTGAAAGAAAATCAAGCGTGTGTACAGGGGCATAAACGCAGCAGTGATAGGATTGGAGAGGTTCGGTGAGCAAATGAAGACCCTTTGAAGTCATATTGCATGGTACCCATTCCACGGGTCTCAACTCTCCAGGTTTAAGGGATTCTTCCTTCAGCTAAAACATGCACGTGGAACCCAGAGTATGATCAACCGTGTGATCGGGAGACGTGTTCCAATATGTCTCAGTTCTCGTCCCCTGGTACTCGGGTGCAACATTCCAGACGCTTTACTAACACTCTCCCGACTTGGAGAGTCAGTGCCTTTAACCTCCTGTTTGGCCCAGTTTGCAATTTCTGCGGAAGATGAACAGGAATAGGGAGAACCAATGAGAGACTAGCTGGAGGTGTCTGGACGGGCAAATTTAACTCTCATTTCCCACCAGGTAGAGGAATTAACCAAAGGCTCAGCGTGCCGTGCCGGAACCAGATTAGGGCCTGAAGCAATCCTGCGGTGTTGCGGCCAGCTCACAAGAAAGCGAGTTGAAGAAAGGAGCTCAGGGGCACTGTAATTCACAAACCTGCAGAGTTATAAATGACAGCTATCGTCCAAAAATATACTGAAGTAAGGCTGCCAAGAGGACTTGAAAGCGGGGCAGAATTGCAGGAAACCGATTTCAGGAGGTAGACTGGAATTGCATTTAAAGCATAGGAAAAGAGGCAGAACGTCCACAATGATGCACTTGGCCAAAAAGGGCGTATGCGTTTTTTCCTGAATATATTCAGGAAAAAACGCATACGCCCGTTTTGGCCAACCAAGCAAGCTTGCAAAGGAAATCTGCACTACAATGAAGTCTCACTTCCCCCCGGTCAAAAGGGCCATCTGAAAAAAGTGTAAAATCCAGAAAGGCAGGACAGGCCATGGAGAACTGGGAGCCTTGTTATGCTGATGGGCGGGATGTAAATTGCCAACAGCCACTCGGGAGAGGTGTATGGTGTTTCCTGAAACATCTAAAAAACAAAGCAACAGAGCCTAGGGCACTTCCACTTATGGTCCTATAGCTTAGGGAAATTAAAATCAAAAAGACACAGCCACCCCAAAGTTTGGGACGGCTCTGTTTACAAGAACCTCGTTTACGGTACAAGTTCAATAGCGCAGAAAGTGAAAAATGGATAAAGAAGTTGTGGTACTTACGTACAATGCAATATCACTCAGCAATGAAATCTATGTCATCAGGCCCGTAGCAGCATAATGAGTGGATTCAGGTATGATGATTCTAACTGAAATAAGTCACACAGAAAAAGAAACATCATAAGATATCACTAATACACGGGATGTAAACTTGGCTACACAGGAACTGGATTACAAAACAGAACAGGGTCTCAAATTTAGAAAACCAACTTATGCTTGCTTAAGGGGAAAGGTGAGTTGGGGTGCTGCATAAAACCAGAGATTGAAATGAGCACAGATAAAGTTCCTTAAGCCAAATATGGAATAGACAAGAACTACTCCTTGCTCAACGAAATGGACTCAACACCCCATATTAAACGCCTAAGAATGTACCTGACTAGTAAGTATCTTAAAACCTATGAATTGCTATGTCTCTGAAAGAAAATCAAGCGTGTGTACAGGGGCACAAACGCAGCAGTGATAGGATTGGAGAGGTTCGGTGAGCAAATGAAGACCCTTTGAAGTCATATTGCATGGTACCCATTCCACGGGTCTCAACTCTCCAGGTTTAAGGGATTCTTCCTTCAGCTAAAACATGCACGTGGAACCCAGAGTATGATCAACCGTGTGATCGGGAGACGTGTTCCAATATGTCTCAGTTCTCGTCCCCTGGTACTCGGGTGCAACATTCCAGACGCTTTACTAACACTCTCCCGACTTGGAGAGTCAGTGCCTTTAACCTCCTGTTTGGCCCAGTTTGCAATTTCTGCGGAAGATGAACAGGAATAGGGAGAACCAATGAGAGACTAGCTGGAGGTGTCTGGACGGGCAAATTTAACTCTCATTTCCCACCAGGAAGAGGAATTAACCAAAGGCTCAGCGTGCCGTGCCGGAATGCAATTAGGGCCTGAAACAATCATGCGGTGTTGCAGCCAGCTCACAAGAAAGCGAGTTGAAGAAAGGAGCTCTGGGGCACTGTAATTCACAAACCTGCAGAGTTATAAATGACAGCTATCGTCCAAAAATATACTGAAGTAAGGCTGCCAAGAGGACTTGAAAGCGGGGCAGAATTGCAGGAAACCGATTTCAGGAGGTAGACTGGAATTGCATTTAAAGCATAGGAAAAGAGGCAGAACGTCCACAATGATGCACTTGGCCAAAAAGGGCGTATGCGTTTTTTCCTGAATATATTCAGGAAAAAACGCATACGCCCTTTTTGGCCAACCAAGCAAGCTTGCAAAGGAAATCTGCACTACAATGAAGTCTCACTTCCCCCCGGTCAAAAGGGCCATCTGAAAAAAGTGTAAAATCCAGAAAGGCAGGACAGGCCATGGAGAACTGGGAGCCTTGTTATGCTGATGGGCGGGATGTAAATTGCCAACAGCCACTCGGGAGAGGTGTATGGTGTTTCCTGAAACATCTAAAAAACAAAGCAACAGAGCCTAGGGCACTTCCACTTATGGTCCTATAGCTTAGGGAAATTAAAATCAAAAAGACACAGCCACCCCAAAGTTTGGGACGGCTCTGTTTACAAGAACCTCGTTTACGGTACAAGTTCAATATCGCAGAAAGTGAAAAATGGATAAAGAAGTTGTGGTACTTACGTACAATGCAATATCACTCAGCAATGAAATCTATGTCATCAGGCCCGTAGCAGCATAATGAGTGGATTCAGGTATGATGATTCTAACTGAAATAAGTCACACAGAAAAAGAAACATCATAAGATATCACTAATACACGGGATGTAAACTTGGCTACACAGGAACTGGATTACAAAACAGAACAGGGTCTCAAATTTAGAAAACCAACTTATGCTTGCTTAAGGGGAAAGGTGAGTTGGGGTGCTGCATAAAACCAGAGATTTAAATGAACACAGATAAAGTTCCTTAAGCCAAATATGGAATAGACAAGAACTACTCCTTGCTCAACGAAATGGACTCAACACCCCATATTAAACGCCTAAGAATGTACCTGACTAGTAAGTATCTTAAAACCTATGGATTGCTATGTGTCTGAAAGAAAATCAAGCGTGTGTACAGGGGCATAAACGCAGCAGTGATAGGATTGGAGAGGTTCGGTGAGCAAATGAAGACCCTTTGAAGTCATATTGCATGGTACCCATTCCACGGGTCTCAACTCTCCAGGTTTAAGGGATTCTTCCTTCAGCTAAAACATGCACGTGGAACCCAGAGTATGATCAACCGTGTGATCGGGAGACGTGTTCCAATATGTCTCAGTTCTCATCCCCTGGTACTCGGGTGCAACATTCCAGACGCTTTACTAACACTCTCCCGACTTGGAGAGTCAGTGCCTTTAACCTCCTGTTTGGCCCAGTTTGCAATTTCTGCGGAAGATGAACAGGAATAGGGAGAACCAATGAGAGACTAGCTGGAGGTGTCTGGACGGGCAAATTTAACTCTCATTTCCCACCAGGAAGAGGAATTAACCAAAGGCTCAGCGTGCCGTGCCGGAACCAGATTAGGGCCTGAAGCAATCCTGCGGTGTTGCGGCCAGCTCACAAGAAAGCGAGTTGAAGAAAGGAGCTCAGGGGCACTGTAATTCACAAACCTGCAGAGTTATAAATGACAGCTATCGTCCAAAAATATACTGAAGTAAGGCTGCCAAGAGGACTTGAAAGCGGGGCAGAATTGCAGGAAACCGATTTCAGGAGGTAGACTGGAATTGCATTTAAAGCATAGGAAAAGAGGCAGAACGTCCACAATGATGCACTTGGCCAAAAAGGGCATATGCGTTTTTTCCTGAATATATTCAGGAAAAAACGCATACGCCCTTTTTGGCCAACCAAGCAAGCTTGCAAAGGAAATCTGCACTACAATGAAGTCTCACTTCCCCCCGGTCAAAAGGGCCATCTGAAAAATGTGTAAAATCCAGAAAGGCAGGACAGGCCATGGAGAACTGGGAGCCTTGTTATGCTGATGGGCGGGATGTAAATTGCCAACAGCCACTCGGGAGAGGTGTATGGTGTTTCCTGAAACATCTAAAAAACAAAGCAACAGAGCCTAGGGCACTTCCACTTATGGTCCTATAGCTTAGGGAAATTAAAATCAAAAAGACACAGGCACCCCAAAGTTTGGGACGGCTCTGTTTACAAGAACCTCGTTTACGGTACAAGTTCAATATCGCAGAAAGTGAAAAATGGATAAAGAAGTTGTGGTACTTACGTACAATGCAATATCACTCAGCAATGAAATCTATGTCATCAGGCCCGTAGCAGCATAATGAGTGGATTCAGGTATGATGATTCTAACTGAAATAAGTCACACAGAAAAAGAAACATCATAAGATATCACTAATACACGGGATGTAAACTTGGCTACACAGGAACTGGATTACAAAACAGAACAGGGTCTCAAATTTAGAAAACCAACTTATGCTTGCTTAAGGGGAAAGGTGAGTTGGGGTGCTGCATAAAACCAGAGATTGAAATGAGCACAGATAAAGTTCCTTAAGCCAAATATGGAATAGACAAGAACTACTCCTTGCTCAACGAAATGGACTCAACACCCCATATTAAACGCCTAAGAATGTACCTGACTAGTAAGTATCTTAAAACCTATGAATTGCTATGTCTCTGAAAGAAAATCAAGCGTGTGTACAGGGGCACAAACGCAGCAGTGATAGGATTGGAGAGGTTCGGTGAGCAAATGAAGACCCTTTGAAGTCATATTGCATGGTACCCATTCCACGGGTCTCAACTCTCCAGGTTTAAGGGATTCTTCCTTCAGCTAAAACATGCACGTGGAACCCAGAGTATGATCAACCGTGTGATCGGGAGACGTGTTCCAATATGTCTCAGTTCTCGTCCCCTGGTACTCGGGTGCAACATTCCAGACGCTTTACTAACACTCTCCCGACTTGGAGAGTCAGTGCCTTTAACCTCCTGTTTGGCCCAGTTTGCAATTTCTGCGGAAGATGAACAGGAATAGGGAGAACCAATGAGAGACTAGCTGGAGGTGTCTGGACGGGCAAATTTAACTCTCATTTCCCACCAGGAAGAGGAATTAACCAAAGGCTCAGCGTGCCGTGCCGGAATGCAATTAGGGCCTGAAACAATCATGCGGTGTTGCAGCCAGCTCACAAGAAAGCGAGTTGAAGAAAGGAGCTCTGGGGCACTGTAATTCACAAACCTGCAGAGTTATAAATGACAGCTATCGTCCAAAAATATACTGAAGTAAGGCTGCCAAGAGGACTTGAAAGCGGGGCAGAATTGCAGGAAACCGATTTCAGGAGGTAGACTGGAATTGCATTTAAAGCATAGGAAAAGAGGCAGAACGTCCACAATGATGCACTTGGCCAAAAAGGGCGTATGCGTTTTTTCCTGAATATATTCAGGAAAAAACGCATACGCCCTTTTTGGCCAACCAAGCAAGCTTGCAAAGGAAATCTGCACTACAATGAAGTCTCACTTCCCCCCGGTCAAAAGGGCCATCTGAAAAAAGTGTAAAATCCAGAAAGGCAGGACAGGCCATGGAGAACTGGGAGCCTTGTTATGCTGATGGGCGGGATGTAAATTGCCAACAGCCACTCGGGAGAGGTGTATGGTGTTTCCTGAAACATCTAAAAAACAAAGCAACAGAGCCTAGGGCACTTCCACTTATGGTCCTATAGCTTAGGGAAATTAAAATCAAAAAGACACAGCCACCCCAAAGTTTGGGACGGCTCTGTTTACAAGAACCTCGTTTACGGTACAAGTTCAATATCGCAGAAAGTGAAAAATGGATAAAGAAGTTGTGGTACTTACGTACAATGCAATATCACTCAGCAATGAAATCTATGTCATCAGGCCCGTAGCAGCATAATGAGTGGATTCAGGTATGATGATTCTAACTGAAATAAGTCACACAGAAAAAGAAACATCATAAGATATCACTAATACACGGGATGTAAACTTGGCTACACAGGAACTGGATTACAAAACAGAACAGGGTCTCAAATTTAGAAAACCAACTTATGCTTGCTTAAGGGGAAAGGTGAGTTGGGGTGCTGCATAAAACCAGAGATTTAAATGAACACAGATAAAGTTCCTTAAGCCAAATATGGAATAGACAAGAACTACTCCTTGCTCAACGAAATGGACTCAACACCCCATATTAAACGCCTAAGAATGTACCTGACTAGTAAGTATCTTAAAACCTATGGATTGCTATGTGTCTGAAAGAAAATCAAGCGTGTGTACAGGGGCATAAACGCAGCAGTGATAGGATTGGAGAGGTTCGGTGAGCAAATGAAGACCCTTTGAAGTCATATTGCATGGTACCCATTCCACGGGTCTCAACTCTCCAGGTTTAAGGGATTCTTCCTTCAGCTAAAACATGCACGTGGAACCCAGAGTATGATCAACCGTGTGATCGGGAGACGTGTTCCAATATGTCTCAGTTCTCATCCCCTGGTACTCGGGTGCAACATTCCAGACGCTTTACTAACACTCTCCCGACTTGGAGAGTCAGTGCCTTTAACCTCCTGTTTGGCCCAGTTTGCAATTTCTGCGGAAGATGAACAGGAATAGGGAGAACCAATGAGAGACTAGCTGGAGGTGTCTGGACGGGCAAATTTAACTCTCATTTCCCACCAGGAAGAGGAATTAACCAAAGGCTCAGCGTGCCGTGCCGGAACCAGATTAGGGCCTGAAGCAATCCTGCGGTGTTGCGGCCAGCTCACAAGAAAGCGAGTTGAAGAAAGGAGCTCAGGGGCACTGTAATTCACAAACCTGCAGAGTTATAAATGACAGCTATCGTCCAAAAATATACTGAAGTAAGGCTGCCAAGAGGACTTGAAAGCGGGGCAGAATTGCAGGAAACCGATTTCAGGAGGTAGACTGGAATTGCATTTAAAGCATAGGAAAAGAGGCAGAACGTCCACAATGATGCACTTGGCCAAAAAGGGCGTATGCGTTTTTTCCTGAATATATTCAGGAAAAAACGCATACGCCCTTTTTGGCCAACCAAGCAAGCTTGCAAAGGAAATCTGCACTACAATGAAGTCTCACTTCCCCCCGGTCAAAAGGGCCATCTGAAAAATGTGTAAAATCCAGAAAGGCAGGACAGGCCATGGAGAACTGGGAGCCTTGTTATGCTGATGGGCGGGATGTAAATTGCCAACAGCCACTCGGGAGAGGTGTATGGTGTTTCCTGAAACATCTAAAAAACAAAGCAACAGAGCCTAGGGCACTTCCACTTATGGTCCTATAGCTTAGGGAAATTAAAATCAAAAAGACACAGCCACCCCAAAGTTTGGGACGGCTCTGTTTACAAGAACCTCGTTTACGGTACAAGTTCAATATCGCAGAAAGTGAAAAATGGATAAAGAAGTTGTGGTACTTACGTACAATGCAATATCACTCAGCAATGAAATCTATGTCATCAGGCCCGTAGCAGCATAATGAGTGGATTCAGGTATGATGATTCTAACTGAAATAAGTCACACAGAAAAAGAAACATCATAAGATATCACTAATACACGGGATGTAAACTTGGCTACACAGGAACTGGATTACAAAACAGAACAGGGTCTCAAATTTAGAAAACCAACTTATGCTTGCTTAAGGGGAAAGGTGAGTTGGGGTGCTGCATAAAACCAGAGATTGAAATGAGCACAGATAAAGTTCCTTAAGCCAAATATGGAATAGACAAGAACTACTCCTTGCTCAACGAAATGGACTCAACACCCCATATTAAACGCCTAAGAATGTACCTGACTAGTAAGTATCTTAAAACCTATGGATTGCTATGTCTCTGAAAGAAAATCAAGCGTGTGTACAGGGGCATAAACGCAGCACTGATAGGATTGGAGAGGTTCGGTGAGCAAATGAAGACCCTTTGAAGTCATATTGCATGGTACCCATTCCACGGGTCTCAACTCTCCAGGTTTAAGGGATTCTTCCTTCAGCTAAAACATGCACGTGGAACCCAGAGTATGATCAACCGTGTGATCGGGAGACGTGTTCCAATATGTCTCAGTTCTCGTCCCCTGGTACTCGGGTGCAACATTCCAGACGCTTTACTAACACTCTCCCGACTTGGAGAGTCAGTGCCTTTAACCTCCTGTTTGGCCCAGTTTGCAATTTCTGCGGAAGATGAACAGGAATAGGGAGAACCAATGAGAGACTAGCTGGAGGTGTCTGGACGGGCAAATTTAACTCTCATTTCCCACCAGGAAGAGGAATTAACCAAAGGCTCAGCGTGCCGTGCCGGAACCAGATTAGGGCCTGAAGCAATCTTGCGGTGTTGCAGCCAGCTCACAAGAAAGCGAGTTGAAGAAAGGAGCTCAGGGGCACTGTAATTCACAAACCTGCAGAGTTATAAATGACAGCTATCGTCCAAAAATATACTGAAGTAAGGCTGCCAAGAGGACTTGAAAGCGGGGCAGAATTGCAGGAAACCGATTTCAGGAGGTAGACTGGAATTGCATTTAAAGCATAGGAAAAGAGGCAGAACGTCCACAATGATGCACTTGGCCAAAAAGGGCGTATGCGTTTTTTCCTGAATATATTCAGGAAAAAACGCATACGCCCTTTTTGGCCAACCAAGCAAGCTTGCAAAGGAAATCTGCACTACAATGAAGTCTCACTTCCCCCCGGTCAAAAGGGCCATCTGAAAAAAGTGTAAAATCCAGAAAGGCAGGACAGGCCATGGAGAACTGGGAGCCTTGTTATGCTGATGGGCGGGATGTAAATTGCCAAGAGCCACTCGGGAGAGGTGTATGGTGTTTCCTGAAACATCTAAAAAACAAAGCAACAGAGCCTAGGGCACTTCCACTTATGGTCCTATAGCTTAGGGAAATTAAAATCAAAAAGACACAGCCACCCCAAAGTTTGGGACGGCTCTGTTTACAAGAACCTCGTTTACGGTACAAGTTCAATAGCGCAGAAAGTGAAAAATGGATAAAGAAGTTGTGGTACTTACGTACAATGCAATATCACTCAGCAATGAAATCTATGTCATCAGGCCCGTAGCAGCATAATGAGTGGATTCAGGTATGATGATTCTAACTGAAATAAGTCACACAGAAAAAGAAACATCATAAGATATCACTAATACACGGGATGTAAACTTGGCTACACAGGAACTGGATTACAAAACAGAACAGGGTCTCAAATTTAGAAAACCAACTTATGCTTGCTTAAGGGGAAAGGTGAGTTGGGGTGCTGCATCAAACCAGAGATTGAAATGAGCACAGATAAAGTTCCTTAAGCCAAATATGGAATAGACAAGATCTACTCCTTGCTCAACGAAATGGACTCAACACCCCATATTAAACGCCTAAGAATGTACCTGACTAGTAAGTATCTTAAAACCTATGGATTGCTATGTCTCTGAAAGAAAATCAAGCGTGTGTACAGGGGCATAAACGCAGCAGTGATACGATTAGAGAGGTTCGGTGAGCAAATGAAGACCCTTTGAAGTCATATTGCATGGTACCCATTCCACGGGTCTCAACTCTCCAGGTTTAAGGGATTCTTCCTTCAGCTAAAACATGCACGTGGAACCCAGAGTATGATCAACCGTGTGATCGGGAGACGTGTTCCAATATGTCTCAGTTCTCGTCCCCTGGTACTCGGGTGCAACATTCCAGACGCTTTACTAACACTCTCCCGACTTGGAGAGTCAGTGCCTTTAACCTCCTGTTTGGCCCAGTTTGCAATTTCTGCGGAAGATGAACAGGAATAGGGAGAACCAATGAGAGACTAGCTGGAGGTGTCTGGACGGGCAAATTTAACTCTCATTTCCCACCAGGAAGAGGAATTAACCAAAGGCTCAGCGTGCCGTGCCGGAACCAGATTAGGGCCTGAAGCAATCCTGCGGTGTTGCGGCCAGCTCACAAGAAAGCGAGTTGAAGAAAGGAGCTCAGGGGCACTGTAATTCACAAACCTGCAGAGTTATAAATGACAGCTATCGTCCAAAAATATACTGAAGTAAGGCTGCCAAGAGGACTTGAAAGCGGGGCAGAATTGCAGGAAACCGATTTCAGGAGGTAGACTGGAATTGCATTTAAAGCATAGGAAAAGAGGCAGAACGTCCACAATGATGCACTTGGCCAAAAAGGGCGTATGCGTTTTTTCCTGAATATATTCAGGAAAAAACGCATACGCCCTTTTTGGCCAACCAAGCAAGCTTGCAAAGGAAATCTGCACTACAATGAAGTCTCACTTCCCCCCGGTCAAAAGGGCCATCTGAAAAAAGTGTAAAATCCAGAAAGGCAGGACAGGCCATGGAGAACTGGGAGCCTTGTTATGCTGATGGGCGGGATGTAAATTGCCAACAGCCACTCGGGAGAGGTGTATGGTGTTTCCTGAAACATCTAAAAAACAAAGCAACAGAGCCTAGGGCACTTCCACTTATGGTCCTATAGCTTAGGGAAATTAAAATCAAAAAGACACAGCCACCCCAAAGTTTGGGACGGCTCTGTTTACAAGAACCTCGTTTACGGTACAAGTTCAATATCGCAGAAAGTGAAAAATGGATAAAGAAGTTGTGGTACTTACGTACAATGCAATATCACTCAGCAATGAAATCTATGTCATCAGGCCCGTAGCAGCATAATGAGTGGATTCAGGTATGATGATTCTAACTGAAATAAGTCACACAGAAAAAGAAACATCATAAGATATCACTAATACACGGGATGTAAACTTGGCTACACAGGAACTGGATTACAAAACAGAACAGGGTCTCAAATTTAGAAAACCAACTTATGCTTGCTTAAGGGGAAAGGTGAGTTGGGGTGCTGCATAAAACCAGAGATTGAAATGAGCACAGATAAAGTTCCTTAAGCCAAATATGGAATAGACAAGAACTACTCCTTGCTCAACGAAATGGACTCAACACCCCATATTAAACGCCTAAGAATGTACCTGACTAGTAAGTATCTTAAAACCTATGGATTGCTATGTCTCTGAAAGAAAATCAAGCGTGTGTACAGGGGCATAAACGCAGCACTGATAGGATTGGAGAGGTTCGGTGAGCAAATGAAGACCCTTTGAAGTCATATTGCATGGTACCCATTCCACGGGTCTCAACTCTCCAGGTTTAAGGGATTCTTCCTTCAGCTAAAACATGCACGTGGAACCCAGAGTATGATCAACCGTGTGATCGGGAGACGTGTTCCAATATGTCTCAGTTCTCGTCCCCTGGTACTCGGGTGCAACATTCCAGACGCTTTACTAACACTCTCCCGACTTGGAGAGTCAGTGCCTTTAACCTCCTGTTTGGCCCAGTTTGCAATTTCTGCGGAAGATGAACAGGAATAGGGAGAACCAATGAGAGACTAGCTGGAGGTGTCTGGACGGGCAAATTTAACTCTCATTTCCCACCAGGAAGAGGAATTAACCAAAGGCTCAGCGTGCCGTGCCGGAACCAGATTAGGGCCTGAAGCAATCCTGCGGTGTTGCGGCCAGCTCACAAGAAAGCGAGTTGAAGAAAGGAGCTCAGGGGCACTGTAATTCACAAACCTGCAGAGTTATAAATGACAGCTATCGTCCAAAAATATACTGAAGTAAGGCTGCCAAGAGGACTTGAAAGCGGGGCAGAATTGCAGGAAACCGATTTCAGGAGGTAGACTGGAATTGCATTTAAAGCATAGGAAAAGAGGCAGAACGTCCACAATGATGCACTTGGCCAAAAAGGGCGTATGCGTTTTTTCCTGAATATATTCAGGAAAAAACGCATACGCCCTTTTTGGCCAACCAAGCAAGCTTGCAAAGGAAATCTGCACTACAATGAAGTCTCACTTCCCCCCGGTCAAAAGGGCCATCTGAAAAAAGTGTAAAATCCAGAAAGGCAGGACAGGCCATGGAGAACTGGGAGCCTTGTTATGCTGATGGGCGGGATGTAAATTGCCAAGAGCCACTCTGGAGAGGTGTATGGTGTTTCCTGAAACATCTAAAAAACAAAGCAACAGAGCCTAGGGCACTTCCACTTATGGTCCTATAGCTTAGGGAAATTAAAATCAAAAAGACACAGCCACCCCAAAGTTTGGGACGGCTCTGTTTACAAGAACCTCGTTTACGGTACAAGTTCAATATCGCAGAAAGTGAAAAATGGATAAAGAAGTTGTGGTACTTACGTACAATGCAATATCACTCAGCAATGAAATCTATGTCATCAGGCCCGTAGCAGCATAATGAGTGGATTCAGGTATGATGATTCTAACTGAAATAAGTCACACAGAAAAAGAAACATCATAAGATATCACTAATACATGGGATGTAAACTTGGCTACACAGGAACTGGATTACAAAAGAGAACAGGGTCTCAAATTTAGAAAACCAACTTATGCTTGCTTAAGGGGAAAGGTGAGTTGGGGTGCTGCATAAAACCAGAGATTGAAATGAGCACAGATAAAGTTCCTTCAGCCAAATATAGAATAGACAAGAACTACTCCTTGCTCAACGAAATGGACTCAACACCATATATTAAAGGCCTAAGAATGTACCTGACTAGTAAGTATCTTAAAACCTATGGATTGCTATGTCTCTGAAAGAAAATCAAGCATGTGTACAGGGGCATAAACGCAGCAGTGATAGGATTGGAGAGGTTCGGTGAGCAAATGAAGACCCTTTGAAGTCATATTGCATGGTACCCATTCCACGGGTCTCAACTGTCCAGGTTTAAGGGATTCTTCCTTCAGCTAAAACATGCACGTGGAACCCAGAGTATGATCAACCGTGTGATCGGGAGACGTGTTCCAATATGTCTCAGTTCTCGTCCCCTGGTACTCGGGTGCAACATTCCAGACGCTTTACTAACACTCTCCCGACTTGGAGAGTCAGTGCCTTTAACCTCCTGTTTGGCCCAGTTTGCAATTTCTGCGGAAGATGAACAGGAATAGGGAGAACCAATGAGAGACTAGCTGGAGGTGTCTGGACGGGTGAATTTAACTCTCATTTCCCACCAGGAAGAGGAATTAACCAAAGGCTCAGCGTGCCGTGCCGGAACCAGATTAGGGCCTGAAGCAATCCTGCGGTGTTGCGGCCAGCTCACAAGAAAGCGAGTTGAAGAAAGGAGCTCAGGGGCACTGTAATTCAGAAACCTTCGGAGTTATAAATGACAGGTATCATCCAAAATTTTGCTGAAGTAAGGCTGCGAAGAGGACTTGAATGCAGGGCAGAATTGCTGGAAATTGATTTCAAAACGTACACGGGAGTAGCTCTTAAAGCATAGGAAAAGAGACAGAACTTGGAAAATAATGCACTTGGCAAAAAAGGGCATATGTGTTTTATCCAGAGCTCTCATAACTGAGGGGAGGAGATTCCCAGCAGGCTCCAACTGCCACCTGAGGGCTCACATTGCCAAGGCAACGTTAGGATGCCAGGCAGGAGTTACCTCACAGCAGAGGTCCCACCTCACAGAAGGGTGAGAAACCCAGCCAACATCAGACTCTCACCAGAGGGCCCACATCACCAAGGGGATGGGAACCAGGCAGGAGTGTCTTCACATCAGTGGGGCCACATCATCCAAAGCTGAGGTACTCAGCACATGTGTCCTCAAACCAGAGGACCCACATCACCAAGGACCTCGGAGTGAGGCAGGCAGGAGTAGCCTCACAACACTGGGCACATAGAATAAAAAAGTGAGGAATCCAGCAGTGGGAACCTCCCAGCAGGTGGCCCAGAGCACCGAGGCTATGGGATCCAGGCCACAGTGAACTCACAGAAGAGGGCCCATGTCATGAAACTGAGCAACCCAGCCATTGGGACCTCAGAGCAGGAGGCCCACATCCCCATGGGGATGGAATTCTGGTAGGAGTGTCCTCGCACCACTGAGAACGTATCAGAAAATTTTGGGCGACCAGCAGTTAGGGCCTGGCGCCAGAGGACCCTCATCACCAAGGGAAGGAGGCTCCCAGCAGGCTCCAACTGCCACCAGAGGGCTGACGTCGCCAAGGCGATGTGTGCCAACCAGGCACGAATGACCTCACAGCAGAGGGTCCACCTCAGAGAAGTGTGACGAACCCAGTCAGGATCAGACTCGCACCAGAGGGCCCACATCACCAAATGGATTGGAACCAGGCAGGAGTGTCCTCACATGAGTAGGGCCACATCATCTAAAGGTGAGGAACCCAGAACATGTGGCTTCAAACCATAGGACACCCATCACCAAGGGGCTGGGAGTGAGGCAGGCAGGAGGAGCCTCATAACAGAGGGCCCAAAAATAAGAAAGGTGAGGAAGCCAGCAGTTGGAACCTCCCAGCAGGCGGCCCAGAGCACAGAGGCTAGAGGAACCAGGCCAGAGTGAACTAACACCAGACAGCCCACATCATGAAACTGTGAGCAACCCAGACATTGGGACCTCAGAGCAGAAGGCCCACATCCCCATGGTGATGGGAACATGACAGGAGTGTCCTGGCATCACTGGGCTCACATCAGAAAACGTGGGGTGCTCAGAAGTTAGGGCCTGACGCTAGAGGGCACTCATCACCGAGAGGAGGAGGCTCCCAGCAGGCTCCAGCTGCCACCAGAGGGCCAACGTCGCCAAGGCGATGTGTGCCAGCCTGGCAGGAGTGACCTCACAGCAGAGGGCCCACCTCACAGAAGGGTGAGGAACACAGCCAGGATCAGACTCTCACCAGAGGGCCCACATCACCAAGAGGATGGGAACCAGGCAGGAGTGTCCCCACACCAGTGGGACAACATCATCGAAAGGTGAGGATCCCAGCACATGTGTCCTCAAACCAGAGGAACCACATCACCAAGGGGTTCGGAATGAGGCTGGCAGGACTGGCCTCACAACACAGGGTCCATAGAATATAAAAGTTGAGGAATCCAGCAGTTGGAACCTCCCAGCAAGTGGCCCAGAGCACCGAGGCTATGGGATCCAGGCCGCAGTGAACTCACAGCAGAGGGCCCACATCATGAACCTGTGAGCAGCCCAGCTGTTGGGACCTCAGAACAGAAGGCCCACATCCCCATTGGGATGGGAACCTGGCAGGAGTGGCTTTGCACCACTTAGCACATATCAGAAAATGTTAGGAGCCCAGCAGTTAGGGCCTGATGCCAGGGGGCCCTCATAACTGAGGGGAGGAGACTCCCAGCAGGTTCCAACTGCCAACAGAGGGCCCACGTCTACAAGGTGGCATGCACCAGCCAGGCAGTAGTGACCTCACAGCAGAGGGCCTATCTCACAGAAGGGTGAGGAACCGAGGCAGGATGAGACTCTCACCAGAGGGCCCACAACACCAAGGGGATGGGAACCAGTCAGGACTGTCCTCCCACCAGTGGGACCACATCATCGAAAGGTGAGGAACCCAGCACATGTGGCCTCATATCAGAGGACATACATCACAAAGGGGATGGGAGTGAGGCAGGTAGGAGTAGCCTAAAAACAGAGGGCCCAAAGAATAAAAAAAGTGAGGTATCCAGCATTTGGAACCTCCCAGCAGGCGGCCGAGAGCACAGAAGCTATGGGATGCAGGCAGGAGTTAACTAACACCAGAGAGCCCACATCATGAAACTGTGAGCAACCCAGGCATTGGGACCTCAGAGCAGAAAGCCCACATCCCCATGGGGATGGGAACCTGACAGGAGTGTCCTGGCATCACTGGGCTCACATCAGAAAACGTGGGGAGCCCAGCAGTTAGAGCCTGATGCTAGAGGGCCATCATCACCGAGGGCAGGAGGCTCCCAGCAGGTTCCATGTGCCAACAGAGGGCCCACGTCGCCAAGGTGATGTGTGCAAGTCAGGCAGGATTGACCTCACAGCAGAGGGCCTACCTCACAGAAGAGTGAGGAACTCAGCCAGGATAAGACTGTCACCAGAAGGCCCACATCACCAAGGGGATGGGAACCAGGCAGGAGTGTCCTCACACCAGTGGGGCCACATCATTGAAAGTTGCCTAACCCAGCACATGTGGCCTCAAACCAGAAGACCCACATCACGAAGGGGTTGCGAGTGAGGCAGGCAGGAGGAGCATCACAACACAGGACCCATAGAATACAAAAGTTGAGGAATCGAGCAGTTGGAACCTCCCAGCAGGCAGCCAAGACCACAGAGGCTATGGGATCCAGGCCACAGTGAACTAACACCAGAGAGCCCACATCATGAAATTGTGATCAACCCAGCCGTTGGAACCTCAGAGCAGAAGGCCCACATCCCCATGGGGATGGGAACCTAAGAGGAGTGCTTGAGCAACACTGGGCTCACTAAGAAAAGTTGGGGAACCCAGCAGTTAGGGCCTGACGTCAGAGGGCCCTCATCACAGAGCTGAGGAGGCTCCCAGCAGGGTCCAATTGCCACCAGAGGGCTCATGTCAACAAGGCGAGGTGAGCAACCCAGGCAAGAGTTACCTGATAGTAGAGGGCCCACCTCACAGATGGGTGAGGAACCCAGCCAGGATCAGACTCTCACCAGAGGGCCCACATCACAAAGGGGATGGGACCCAGTCAGGATTATCCTCACACCAGTGGGGCCTCATCATCTTAAGGTGAGGAACCCAGCACATGTGTCCTCAAACCAGAGGACCCACATCACCAAGGGCCTTGGAGTGAGGCAGGCAGGAGTAGCCTCACAACACAGGGCACATAATATAAAAAACGTGAGGATTCCAGCATTTAGACCTTCCAGCAGGCGGCCCAGAACACCGAGGCTATGGGATCCAGGCCACAGTGAACTCACAGCAGAGGGCCCACATCACAAAACTGTGAGCAACCCAGGAGTTGAGACCTCAGCGCAGAAGGACCACATCCCCATGGGAATGGGAACCTGGCTGGAGTGTCCTCGCACCACTGGGCGCACATCAGAAAATGTGGGGAGCCCACCATTTAGGGCCTGACGCCAGAGGGCCGTCATCACCGAGAGGAGGAGGCGCCCTGCACGCTCCAACTGCCACCAGAGGGCTCACGTCTCCAAGGTGACGTGTGCCAGCCAGGCAGGAGTGACCTCACAGCAGAGGGCCTACCTCACAGAATGTTGAGGAACCCAGCCAGGATTAGACTCTCGCCAGAGGGCCCACCTCACCAAGGGGATGGGAACCAGGCAGGAGTGTCCTCACACGAGTGGGGTCACATCATCGAAAGGTGAGGAACGCAGCACATGTGGCCTCAAGCCATAGGACAGTCATCACCAAGGGGCTGGCAGTGAGGCAGGCAGGAGGAGCCTCACAACAGAGGGCACATAGAATAAAAAAGTTGAGGAATCCAGCAGTTGGAACCTCCCAGCAGGCGGCTCAGAGCACCGATGATAAGGGATCCTTGCCGGAGTGAACTCACAGCAGAGGGCCCACATCATGGTACTGTGAGCAAGCCAGCCGTTTTGACCTCAGAGCAGAAGGCCCATATCGCCATGGGGATGGGAACCTGGCAAGAGTCTCCTCACTCACTTGGCGCACATCAGAAAATGTGGGGAGCCCAGCAGTTATGGCCTAAGGCAAGAGGGCCCTCATCACCGAGGGGAGGAGGATCCCAGCACACTCCAACTGCCACCAGAGGGCCCACGTCGCCAAGGTGACGTGTGCCAGACAGGCATGATTGACCTCACAGCAGAGGGCCCACCTCACAGAAGGGTGAGGAACCCAGCCAGGATCAGACTCTCACCTGAGGGCCCACATCAGCAAGGGGATGGGAACCAGTCAGGACTGTCTTCCCTCCAGTGGGGTCACATCATCGAAAGGTGCGGAACCCAGCACATGTGGTCTCAAATCAGAGGACACATATCACAAAGGGAATGGGAGTGAGGCAGGCAGGAGTAGCCTAAAAACAGAGGGCCCAAAGAATAAGAAAGGTGAGGAATCCAGCAGTTGGAACCTCCCAGCAGGCGGCCCAGAGCACAGAAGCTATGGGATGCAGGCAGGAGTGAACTAACAGCAGAGAGCCCACATCATGAAACTGTGAGCAACCCAGGCTTTGGGACCTCAGAGCAGAAGGCCCACACCCCAATGGGGATGTGAACCTGGCTGGAGTGTCCTCGCACCACTGGGCGCACATCACAAAATGTAGGGAGCCCAGCAGTTAGGGCCTGATGCCAGAGGGCCCTCATCACCGAGGAGAGGAGGCTCCCAGCAGGCTCCAAGTGCCACCAGAGGGCTCATGTCCACAAGGCGAGGTGAGCAAGCCAGGCAAGAGTGACCTCACATCAGACGGCCTACCTCACAGATGGGTGAGGAACCCAGCCGGGATCAGACTCTCAACAGAGGGCCCACATCACCAAGGGGATGTGAACCAGGCAGGAGTCTCCTAAGACCATTGGTCCCACATCATCGAAAGGTGAGGAACCCAGCACATGTGGCCTCAAACCAGACGACACACATCACGAAGGGGCTGGGAGTGAGGCAGGCAGGAGGATCCTCACAACAGAGGGCCCAAAAAATTAAAAAAGTGAGGAATCCAGCAGTTGGAACCTCCCAGCAGGCAGCCAAGAGCACAGAGGCTATGGGATCCAGGCTTCTGTGAACTAACACCAGAGAGCCCACATCATGAAAATGTGAACAACCCAGCCGTTGGGACCTCAGAGCAGAAGGCCCACATCCCCATGGAGATGGGATCCTAAGAGGAGTGCCAAAGCATCACTGGGCTCCCTAAGAAAAGTTGGTGAGCCCAGCAGTTAGGGCCTGACGCAAGAGGACCCTCATCACCGGGGGAAGAGATTCCCAGCACGCTCCAACTGCCACCACACGGCTGACTTCACCAAGGCAATGTGTGCCAGCCATGCAGGAGTGACCTATCAGCAGAGGGTCTCCCTCACAGGTGGGTGAGGAACAAAGCCAGGAACAGACTCTCACCAGGGGGTCCACATAACCACGTGGATGAGAACCAAGCAGGAGTGTCCTCACACTAGTGGGGCCACATCATTGAAAGGTGAGGAACCCAGCAAAAGTGGCCACAAACCAGAGGACCCACATCACCAAGGGGTTGAGAGTGAGGTAGGTGTCTGGACGGGCATATTTAACACTCATTTCCCACCAGGAAGAGGAATTAACCAAAGGCTCAGCGTGCCCTGCCAGAAACAGATTAGGGCCTGAAGCAGTCTTGCGGGTTTGCGGCCAGCTCACAAGAAAGCGAGTTGAAGAAAGGAGCTCAGGGGCCCTGTAATTCACAAACCTGCAGAGTTATAAATGACAGATAACGTCCAAAAATATATTGAAGTAAGGCTGCGAAGAGGACTTGAAAGCGGGGCAGAATTGCAGGAAACCGATTTCAGGAGGTAGACTGGATTTGCATTTAAAGCATAGGAAAAGAGGCAGAACATCGACAATGATGCACTTGGCAACAAAGGGCGTATGAGTTTGTTCCTGAATATATTCAGGAAAAAACACATACGCCCTTTTTGGCAAACCAAGCAAGCTTGCAATGGAAATCCGAACTACTATGAAGTGTCACTTCCCCCCGGTCTAAAGGGCCACTGAGAAAAGTGTAAAATCCAGAAAGGCAAGACAGGCCATGGGGAAAAAGGAGCCTTGTTATGCTTATGGGCGGGATGTACATTGCCAACAGCCACTCTGGAGAAGTGTATGGTGTTTCCTGATACATCTGAAAAACAAAGCAACAGAATCTAGGGCATTTCCACTTATGGTCCTATAGCTTAGGGAAATTAAAATCAAAAAGACACAGCCACCCCAAAATTTACAACGGCTCTGTTTACAGGAGCCTCTTCTACAGTACAAGTTAAATATCCCAGAGAACAAATAATTGATAAAGAAGTTGCGGTACTTATGTACAACAGAATACCACTCAGCAATGAAATCTGTGTCACCAGGCCTGTACCAGCATAATGAGTGGATTGAGGCATGATGATTCTAAGTGAAATAAGTCACACAGAAAAAGAAACATCATAAGGTATCACTAATGCACGGAATGTAAACTTGGCTACACATGAACTGAATTACAAAACAGAACAGGGTCTCAAGTTTAGAAAACCAACTTATGCTTGCTTAAGGGGAAAGGTGAGTTGGGGTGCTGCATAAAACCAGAGTTTGAAATTAGCACAGATACCGTTCCATAAGCCAAATATGTAATAGACAAGACCTACCCGTTGCTCAACGAAATGGACTCAACAATGAGGTATCACCTCACACCTGTTAGAATGGGCATCATCTGAAAATCTACAAACAACAAATGCTGGAAAGGGTGTGGAGAAAAGGAACACTCTTCCACTATTGTTGGGAATATAAATTGATACAGTCACTATGGAGAACAATATGGAGTTTCTTAAGAAACTAATAATAGAATTACCATATGATACAGCAATCCCAGGACTGGACATATACTCAGACAAAACCATAAATCAAAAAGAGACATTCACCGCAATGTTCATTGCATCACTATTTACAATATCGAGGTAATGGAAGCAACCTAAATGCCCACAGACAGACGAATGCATAAAGCTGTGGTACATATATAAAATGGAATATTACTAAGCCATGAAAGGAATGAAATTGGGTCATTTGTAGAGACGTCGATGGATCTAGAGACTGTCCTACAGAGTGAAGTAAGTCAGAAAGAGAAAAACAAATCTTGTATATTCATGCATATATGTGGAACCTAGAAAAACTGTACAGATTAACCATTTTGCAAGGCATAAATAGAGCAACAGATGTAGACAACAATCGTATGGACAACAAGGGGGGAAAGCTCTTGGAGGGGTGGTGGTGGGAGGAGTTGAGAGATTGGGATTGGCATGTAAACATTTATATGTATAAAATAGATAACCAATGAGAACCTGCTGTATAAAAATATAAAATAAAATTCAAAATTAAAAAGAAATAAAATTTAAAAAATAAAACAGAAAAAACAATTATTCCCTTCACATACATGTATTTATATGAATAAATTATTTCCATGCTTATATCTGTAAATACAAAAAAGAGGAATAAAATCTACCTTGAACCAAAAACGAAAAAGAGAAAAAAAAAAACAGAACCCACCAGTTACTCAGAGGAAAACCGTATCAGGGCACTTGCTCCAGTTGTAAACAATTCTGAAGTTGGTCAGTGGTGGGGAATCGTCTCCCATTCAGCCAGCAGCCCCCACACAACAAGCGTCCTCATTGCAAAGCTGGGGCACCGTGCCGAGGCATCTGTGAGTAAACGTGAGCTGAGCCCCAGGCCACTTGCTGCTGAACTGTTCCCACCCTTCCCAGGTAAAACACCTGAATATATACAAGGACTTGAAAGCCTAGAGGAAGGGCCATGGAGCCACACGAGTGACAGCATGCCAGCTGACTTGGTGCCTGCAGGCCAGCCAGGATGGTCCTGGCCCTGGGTGCTCTTCTGGAAGATTTCCATTTCCCTGCCTGAGATACCCGTCCTGTCCCTGCCCCCACTGCTTTTTTCCTTCCTCACCTCTGCCCAGGGAGAAATTCCAGCAGCAGGTATGGGTGACACATCCTCTTCTTTAGCAGGTGGCAGCCTGGCATCTGCTGCAGAAAGTCCAGCAGAGCCCCACTCACACTGGGCCACCCACAAAGCCGTGGCCTCTCACTCCCTCCCACCAGCCCAGCCCCGAGACTGCTGACAGGGCAGAGAAAATGGCGTCAGGCACAGCTGCAGGGGCTTTTGCTGCCTGGAGTGGTATTTATATTGATCTCAACCCAGGCACACCTGGGGAGGGCTGGCCAGCATGGTAAGGCTGCCCAGGTAGCCAATCATCACCCCTCAGGGGCTCACAGTTGCAGAAAATGGAACTTGCTGAACCGGCCAGGTCCAAGGAACAGGTGTGGGCTCCTGAGAGTCAGGATAGACAAGGGGCTGCAGCTTTGGCTTGTTTTCTAATCATTTTATCTGGCCCATGAGTGGGAGACAACTTCAAGAAAACCCTCTCCTAATGAGAGGAACCCAGGAGTCAGGGAGAGGAGGGGTGGGTGGTGGTTGGAGACAGAGGCCTGGTGCCCTGGGTGCAGTGGAAGTCTCTGGAAGACCAGGTGGAGGGAGGCCACACAGAGTGATGCCCAGGGTCACAGACCTGTCGGAGCTGCTGTTTGTTAGTTCAAGTCCTGCTCTGAGGTGCTCTGTGTCAGCTCTGAGCGACAGGTGAGCTGGGGGTGCTCTTCAATGAGGGCTATGTGCACGGTTCCTGTGTGCCCAGCCCTGCCACGGTACCTGCAAGGGTAGCTCTGTATCCTGGGAGGGGCCTGACCATGAGAGCCCCGTGGGCTGGGTTGGGGGTGGGGTACCTGCCCAGGAGAGCTCCATATCCTGGGATTGGCCTGACCACGAGAGCCCCATGGGCTGCTGGGGACCTGGTAAAGGATGTCAGGACAGTCAGTGAAGCCACCGAGTATATACCTCCAGTTGCTCCTGATTCCTACACCCTGCTGGTCATTCTACCAACCACCAGGACATGGTATTCTGTATTAGTCTTCAATGATGCCTTCTTTTGTATTCCATTAGTCCCAGAGTCACAAGAAATTTTGGCTTGTGAGTGGCAGAACTCAACATACAACTAAAACAATACTTCCGGGCCGTCTTGCCCCAAGGGTTCAAAAATTCCCACACCATCTTTGGGGAAAGCTTAGCTAACGACCGAAAAGTTCTACCTCTGGAAAAGGAAACCCTCCTTCAATATGCAGACGACATTCTGATCGCCAGCCCTACTAAGGAGGCCTCTGAACTACCAAGCCAATAAAGGATAGAAGTTGTCCAAGAAAAAGCTCAAATATCACAGACTGCGGTGACCTGCCTGGGCTTCATTCTCACACAAGGTCAGAGAAGCCCATCCCAGGAAAGGGAAGAAACCATTTGCAGCCTTACCCCTTTCTAAAACTAGAAGACAGCTTAGGGGTTCCTGGGGAGGCCAGGGTTTGCTGCTTCTGGATCCCTAAGTACAGTCTACTAGCTGGGCCTCTATATGAAACACTGAAAGGAAAAGATGATGATCTTTTTGAATAGAATCCAGAAGTGGCCTTTCAAGAATGGAAAGAGCAGTCAATTCAGACCCTTGCCCTGGAACTCCCTAATTGAGCTAAACCCTTTGACCTTTCCATTCCCGGTGAAAGGTGAATCGCCATTGGAGAATTAGTGCAAAAACTGGGACCACTTGAAATGGAACAACGCAAGAATGCCATCCAGGTAGGATAAACTACAGTCACCAAGGGGCTTGGCCCACTGCCACATCTGGCCAAGATACTGGCGGTATCTAAAAACCTGGAAATCAGCAGCCCAAAAGGCCACCTCCCTCCTAAGGGAAAAGGACCCCACGTGGTGATCCTAATCACCAACCATGCCCTGAAGTTGCAGGGTTCGCTCCGTGGGCACACCGACCTCGAGTGAGGAGGCCCTCCAACTCCAACATCCAGAGAGATAACCGGAGGCAACAGGGCACCATGACGACTCATGTGAACATCACTTGACCTGGAGTTTCTCTCATAAAACAACAATAGTGTGTCCCGAAGGAGTAGACTACTGCTTGCAGGACTTCCTGCACCCGGAGGGGAGCTAATAATCTTGGCGGGGGAACCGTATATCACACTGTCACCATAGAAAAGCCTACAGACACCGTGATGATGGTGGCCAATAAGACCGGCTGGACTCCTGTTTACTTCAAAAGGCTGTTGACTCAGTGGCCATCATGGTCCTTGATCACCACTGACCCTGGACTGTCTGGGAGTTGAGCAGGCAGGGCTCTGACACCTGGTGCTGTTTTTATGTTAATTCAGGGGCCTAATTGAAGAAAGAGCAGACTACTGGTCAGAGCATCTAGGCTGGCAGAAACGGTCAGCCTAAGGTGGCCGAACAAATGTGGGGCGGGGTGAAACCGGCCCCCACAGCGTCTCTGCACATCTCTTTCCTGGACCCTTAAAGGTCATTAGAATCTATAACACTTCCAATGCTGGTGCTCAGGCGGACGAGCAGGGAGGCAGGGGTCCTGGGGCCAATCAACGTCACCTGGAGGCTGCTGGGGAGAAGTTCTGACCCTCGTCCCCTGGTATGAGGGCTCCCAACTCAGCACTCAGCAGTTACAGAAGAAGGGTCTGCACCCTCAGCACTCCAAGAGTGAGGAACGGGACAAAAGGCAGAGGAGGGGTTTGTCCCCAGCAAAGCCCATTAAAAATCCCTGGGAGATAAAAATAGAATCTGGGCAATAAAGTCAAGTCTGACCTTTTTTATCCTTTGTGCTTTGTCTAATTTCATGTGCTCCTAGGGTCCCGCATGCAGAGGTTCCACACCCGGCACTTCAGACCAGATTTCCTGGTGCAGAATGGCTGGGTCGACACCTCAGCTCCTGGGGCCCAGTGCAGACTCCGAGATATAGAGCCTGAGCTGCAGCCAACCCGGCCCTTGAGAGCTCCGCCCCCTCCCTCCCACTGACTCTGACAGGATCTCTACACAGCAGCCCAGCCCACAGCCCACGGGGTAGTGCATGCTCTCACCTCTCCATTCTCTGATGAAAATATAAAGTTTCCTTTGCTTGGGAACCAAACTCAGTCTCGATCTGTTGGCCCCAATGACACTGGGCAGGGGGACCCTTGTTGGGGTCCACTCTGGAGGATCAGTAACAGAAATTGAGACTATTGTAACTTCAATGAACAGATGTGTGAGCCAAACTGTAGTTAACATAGAACAGTTTATAAGGCTCGGGTAAAATAAGATGTTTCTAACACTTCCATTTGATATTTCCATCACTTTATTATAAGCAAGTTCAGTGAGAAGGTTTGTCCTATTTGTCAGGTCAATATTAGAGAAATGAAGTGATTTCTTTCCAAGGATGTACATCTAATAATCTTGGTTAAAGCTTCAATCTTGTTTTAAATGCTTTTCCATTGAAAATGATACCTCTCTTTCAGCTCCCCCATTTCTGAGAAGTATAAAATCTTATAATTTATTATTACCAAAGGGGAAAGGTGGGAGGAGGGATAAATTAACAGTTTGGAATTAACACATACACACTGCTATGTATAAAATAGATCATCAACAAGGAACTACTGTATAGCACAGGGAACTACACTCAATATTGTGCAATAACCTATAAGGGGAAATAATCGGAAAAAGAATAGATATTTTTATTGACATCATCTATCAATGACAGTTAAAGTGTAACCTAAGGGAAGCCGGTGGTGAGTGCTTCTGACCCTGAAGACTTCAGTCATCTAAAGTTTGGACTCTGCCTACTTCCCAAGGCCCTTAATGAACATATGTGTAGCCGTAGCTTAAAAAACTCCCCAGTTTGGGTTTCGGGGAGACACTGATTTTGAAAAAGCCCTGGTGTTCTCCTTACATGAATGGGACTCTTCCTACTGCTAAAACATGTCTGTCACATCCAGAGGATGGTATACCGTCTGATCGGGAAGAGTTTGGAAAAGGCATCTCATCTCCTCATCTCCTGGTGCTCGGGTTCACCCCTCCAGCGTCTTTACTAACAGTCTCCCCACTTGGAGATGTCAACACTGTCAACATCCTGTTGCGTACAGTTTGGAATTTGTCCAGAGGATGAAGCGGAAGGATGAGGAACAATGAGAGACAAGTCCTAGGTGTTCAGACAGGCACATGTCACTCTAATTTCCAATCAGGAAGATGAATTGACCAAAGGCTAGGGTTGCCCATGGAAACAGTATAGGGCTTGAGGAAATCCCACTGCTTTGTGGCCAGTTCCCATAAACACAAGTTGAACAATGGAACTCAGGGGCAGTAAAATTCACGAAACTGCAGAGTTGAAAATATCTATCACTGAAAAATGTCTTGAGGAAAGTCAGAGAAAAGGATTGGCAAGCAAGGGAGAATGGCAGGAAAGGGATTTGAGGAGGTAGAAAGGACTCGCCATTAAGCACAAGAAAAGGGGCTGAACATTTCCGACATTGCAGTTGGCCAAAAAGGCTGTATGCGTTTTTTTCTGTATATATTCAAGAAAAGGGCATACACTTTTTTAGCCAACCAAACAGGTGGGCACTGGAAATCAATACTACAAAAGATATCACTTCGCATCAGTCAGAAGAGCCATCCTCATAAAGTGTAAACGCCAGAAATGCAGGACAGGGCAAGGAGAGGAGGGAGCCCTGTGAGGCTTATAGTGGAAATGTATATTGCCAACGGCCATTCTGGAGAACTGTATTGTGTTTACTAAAGCATCTAAAAAATGAGCTACAGAGCATAGGGCACTTGCACTCATGGGCGTATATCTTGGGAAAAACAAAAATCGAGAGGACACAGGCACCCCAATGTTTACTGCCTCTCTGTTTAAAAGATCCTCGACTAGGATATAACTTAAATGTCTCTGGAGGGAAAAAATGGATAGAGATGTGGTACTTATGTAGAGTGGAATATTACTCAGCCTGGAAATCAATGAAATATGGCCAGTTGTAACAACTCCGGAGGAGTTACGTATGATCATTCTAAGTGACATAAATATGTAGAAAACACGTGTAAGGCTGCTAAACGGGAAAGGTGGGGAGGGGTGAGGCATCATCCAGGAGGTTGAAATTAGCAAAGATACCATTCCAAATACCAAACTGATAATCAACAAGGCCTACACGGTAACTAAAAGAACTGCACTCAGCACACTCAAGTCACCGGAAAAGAATATCTATGACTGGTAAGAATCTGAAAAAGAAATTATTGATGTCTCTCTGTACGTGAATCAAGTAGGTGTACAGCAGCAAGAAACAGAGCTTTGAAAATCAGCTGTAAACAACATAGTAATAAATTGAAAAAAATAAACGACAGAGAGACAGAGAAAACCTCTTACAACTTTTCCTCAGGGACGGTGATGCAACATGGATTGAACACATCTAGACCCACAGCAGGATGAGACATAAGGCTGGAAACTGTTCGCACTAAGAGAAATGTGGGGTTGGGTGAGGAAATGCACACCCTTTAAAGTAATACTACCTGGTACCCATTCAATGGGTCTCAAATCTGCAGGTTCAAGGAATCTTCCTACAGCTAAAACATGCATGGAAAACCCAGAGGACTGTACACCATGTGATCGGGAGATGTGTCTAAAATGCACTTCATTTATCCTCTCCTGGTGCTCCTGTTCATCATTCCAGCCACGTTACTTAGAATCTCCCCACTTAGAGAATCAGCACATTTAAACTTCTGTTTCACACATTTTGCAAATTGTGAGGAGGATGAACGGGAACAGGGGGAAACAATGAGAGAATAGTTGTAGGGGTTTGGACGGGCACATGTCACTCTAATTTCCCATTAAGAATAAGAATTAAAAAAAGGCTCAGCCCGCCTCGCCAGAGCCAAAATAGGGCCTGAAGCAATCCTGCAGTTTTGAGGCCAGCTCACAAAAGAGCAACTTAAAAAATGGAGCTCAGGGTCACTGCAATTCACAAACCTGCAGAGTTATAAATGAAAACTAACGTCCAAAAATATGTTGAGGTAAGGCAAAGAAGAGGATCTGAATGCAAGACAGAATTGCAAGAAACAGATTTCAAGAGATAGATTGGACTCGCCTTTAAAGCACATGAAAAGCGGCAGAATTTCGACAATGATGCAGTTGGCCCAAAAGGGAGTATGTGTTATTTCCTGAATATATCCAGGAAAAAACGCATACGCACTTTATGGGCAACCAAGCAAGCAAGCAATGCAAATGTGCACAACAAAGAAGTCTCATTTCCCACCGGTCAAAAGGGCCATCCGAAAAAATTGTAAAAACCAGAAATGCAGGACAGGCCATGGAGAACAGGGAGCCTTTATACGCTGATGGACAGTGTGTGAACTGCCGAGAGCCACTCTGGAGAAGTGTATGGTGGTTCCTAAATCATCTAAAAAACAGAGCGACAGAGCATAGGGCACTTCCAATCACGGGAGTATATCTAGGGAAGTCTAAAAATCAACAAGACACAAGCACACCACAGTTTAGGGCTACTCTGTTTACAAGAACCTCAACTTCAGTACACCTTAAATATCCCAGGAAAGAGAACAATGGATAAAGAAAATGTGGTACTTATGTACAATGGAATATCTCTTCACCATGAAATCAATGTAATAAGGCTAGTAGAAGGATAAAGAGTGGATTGAGGTCCGATAATACTACTTGAAATAAGTCAAACAGAAAAAGAAACATATCATAAGATATCACTTATAGAGGGAGGATAAATATGGCTGCACAAAAAATGAATGACAAAACAGAACAGTGTCTCACATTTAGAAAACACACTTATGTCAGCTTAAGGGGAAAGGAGAGGTGGGGTGATGCATAAAACCAGAGTTTGAAATTAGCACAGATACCGTTCAATAAACCAAATAGGTATCAGACAAGATCTACACCTTGCTCAATGAACTGGCCTCAACACACCCTATACACCACAGAGAAATATATCTGAGTAATAAGAATCTTAAAACCCATGTATTGATATATCTCCATAAGGGAATCAAGTGTGCGCAGAGCGGCACAAACACAGCAGTGAAAATGAGCTAAACCCCATTATAGAAATAAATTTTAAAACCAAAACGCAGAAACAATGAAAGAGAGAAAAATTCTTACAAAATTCGCTCAGGGGCTGTGATGCAACCTGGAATGACCACATATAAACCCACAGCTGGATAAGACATAAGGCTGGACACTTGGGGCTGAAAGGATTGGAGAGCTTTGGTGAGCAACTGCCGAAAGTTTAATGCAATACTTCATGCTACTTATTCCAAGGGTCCCAACACTCCAAGTTGAAGGGAATCTTCCTACAGCTAAACCATGCATGGGAAATCCAGCAGATGGTATACCATATGATCGGGAAAGGTTTCTAAAATGCACCTCATTTTCCTCTCCTGGGGCTCCGGATCAACATTCCAGCCACTTTACTAACAACATCTCCACATGGAGAGTCAATGCCTTTAAGTTCCGGTATCGCACAGTCTGCAGTTAGTGCGGAGGATGAATGGGAATAGGGAGAACCAGTGAGAAAATAGCTGTAGCGGTTTCAATGGGCACATGTCACTCTAATTTCACATCAGGAAGAAGAATTAACCAAAGGCAGAGCAAGGCGCCCCAGAAGAATAGGGCCTGAAGAAATCCTGTGGATATGAGGCAAGATCACAAAAATAAGAGCTGAAAAATGGAGCTAAGGGCCACTGCAATTGAAAAACCTGCAGAGTTATAAAGGCCAACTATTTTCCAAACGTATATTGAGGTAAGGCTATGAAGAGGAACTGAGAGCAAGGCAGAACTGCAGGAAACCGATTTCAGGAGGTAGACTGGAATTGCACTGAAAACATATGAAAAGACTCAGAACGTCGACAATGATGCACTTGGCCAAAAAGGGCATATGCGTTCTTTCAGAATATATTCAGGAAGAAACGCATACGCCCTTTCTGGACAACCAAGCAAGCTCGCAAAGGAAATCTGCACTACAATGAAGTCTCACTGCCCCCCGGTCAAAGGGCCTTCTGAAAAAAGTGTAAAATCCAGAAAGGCAGGACAGGCCATGGAGAACTGGGAGCCTTGTTATGCTGATGGGCGGGATGTAAATGGCCAACAGCCACTCTGGAGAAGTGTATGGTGTTTCCTGAAACATCCAAAAAACTAAGCAACAGAGCCTAGGGCACTTCCACTTATGGTCCTATAGCTTAGGGAAATTAAAATCAAAAAGACACAGCCACCCCAAAGTTTGGGATGGCTCTGTTTACAAGAACCTCGTTTACGGTACAAGTTAAATATCGCAAAAAGCGAAAAATGGATAAAGAAGTTGTGGTACTTACGTACAATGCAATATCACTCAGCAATGAAATCTATGTCATCAGGCCCGGAGCAGCATAATGAGTGGATTCAGGTACGATGATTCTAAGTGAAATTAGTCACACAGAAAAAGAAACATCATAAGATATCACTACTACACGGAATGTAAACTTAGCTACACAGGAACTGAATTACAAAACAGAACAGGGTCAAAAATGTAGAAAACCAACTTATGCTTGCTTAAGGGGAAAGCCGATATGGGGTGCTGCATGAAACCAGAGATTAAAATTGGCACAGATACCGTTCCATAAGCCAAAAATATAATAGACAAAAGGTACTCCTTGCTCAACGAAGTGGACTCAAAACCCTATATTAAACGCCTAGGAATATACCTGACTAGTAAGAATCTACCTGACTAGTAAGAATCTTAAAACCTATAGATTTATATGTCTCCGAAAGAGAATCAAGCGTGTGTACAGCGGCATAAACGCAGCAGTGATAGGATTGGTGAGGTTCGGTGAGCAAATGCAGACCCTTTGAAGTCATATTGCATGGTACCCATTCCATGGGTCTCAACTCTCCAGGTTTAAGGGATTCTTCCTTCAGCTAAAACATGCATGTGGAACCCAGAGTATGATCCACCGTGTGATCGGGAAACGTGTTCAAATGTGTCTCAGTTTTCGTCCCCTGGTACTCGGGTGCAACATTCCAGACGCTTTACTAACACTCTCCCCACTTGGAGAGTCAGTGCCTTTAACCTCCTGTATGGCCCAATTTGCAATTTCTGTGGAAAATGAACAGGAATAGGGAGAACCAATGAGAGACTAGGTGGAGGTGTCTGGACGGGCAAATTTAACTCTCATTTCCCACCAGGAAGAGGAATTAACCAAAGGCTCAGCGTGCCATGCCGGAACCACACTAGGACCAGAAGCAATCCTGCGGTGTTGCGGCCAGCTCACAAGAAAGCGAGTTGAAGAAAGGAGCTCAGGGGCACTGTAATTCACAAACCTGCAGAGTTATAAATGACAGCTATCTTCCAAAAATATATTGAATTAGGATGCCAAGAGGAGTTGAAAGCAGGGCAGAATTGCAGGAAACCGATTTCAGGAGGTAGACTGGAATTGCATGTAAAGCATAGGAAAAGAGGCAGAACGTCCACAATGATGCACTTGGCCAAAAAGGGCGTATGCGTTTTTTCCTGAATATATTCAGGAAAAAACGCATACGCCCTTTTTGGCCAACCAAGCAAGCTTGCAAAGGAAATCTGCACTACAATGAAGTCTCACTGCCCCCCGGTCAAAAGGGCCATCTGAAAAAAGTGTAAAATCCAGAAAGGCAGGACAGGCCATGGAGAACTGGGAGCCTAGTTATGCTGATGGGCGGGATGTAAATTGCCAGCAGCCACTCTGGAGAAGTGTATGGTGTTTCCTGAAACATCCAAAAAACAAAGCAACAGAGCCTAGGGCACTTCAACTTATGGTCCTATAGCTTAGGGAAATTAAAATCAAAAAGACACAGCCACCCCAAATTTTGGGACGGCTCTGTTTACAAGAACCTCGTTTACGGTACAAGTTCAATATCACAGAAAGCGAAAAATGGATAAAGAAATTGTGGTACTTACGTACAATGCAATATCACTCAGCAATGAAATCTATGTCATCAGGCCCGTAGCAGCATAATGAGTGGATTCAGGTACGATGATTCTAAGTGAAATTAGTCACACAGAAAAAGAAACATCATAAGATATCACTAATACACGGAATGTAAACTTGGCTACACAAGAACTGAATTACAAAACAGAACAGGGTGTCAAATGTAGAAAACCAACTTATGCTTGCTTAAGGGGACGGGTGAGTTGGGGTGCTGCATAAAACCAGAGATTGAAATGAGCACAGATACCGTTCCATAAGCCAAATATGTAATAGACAAGAGCTACTCCTTGCTCAACGAAGTGGACTCAACACCCCATATTAAACGCCTAAGAATATACCTGACTAGTAAGAATCTACCTGACTAGTAAGAATCTTAAAACCTATGGATTTATATGTCTCCGAAAGAGAATCAAGCGTGTGTACAGTGGCATAAACGCAGCAGTGATAGGATTGCTGAGGTTCGGTGAGCAAATGCAGACCCTTTGAAATCATATTGCATGGTACCCATTCCATGGGTCTCAACTCTCCCTGTTTAAGGGATTCTTCCTTCAGCTAAAACATGCATGTGGAACCCAGAGTATGATCCACCGTGTGATCGGAAAACGTGTTCGAATGTGTCTCAATTTTCGTTTCCTGGTACTCGGGTGCAACATTCCAGACGCTTTACTAACACTCTCCCCACTTGGAGAGTCAGTGCCTTTAACCTCCTGTTTGGCCCAGTTTGCAATTTCTCTGGAAAATGAACAGGAATAGGGAGAACCAATGAGAGACTAGGTGGAGGTGTCCGGACGGGCAAATTTAACTCTCATTTCCAACCAGGAAGAGGAATTAACCAAAGGCTCAGTGTGCCATGCCGGAACCACACTAGGACCAGAAGCAATCCTGCAGTGTTGCGGCCAGCTAACAAGAAAGCGAGTTGAAGAAAGGAGCTCAGGGGCACTGTAATTCACAAACCTGCAGAGTTATAAAGGACAGCTATCTTCCAAAAATATATTGAAGTAAGGCTGCCAAGAGGAGTTGAAAGGGGGGCAGAATTGCAGGAAACCGATTTCAGGAGGTAGACTGGAATTGCATGTAAAGCATAGGAAAAGAGGCAGAACGTCCACAATGATGCACTTGGCCAAAAAGGGCGTATGCGTTTTTTCCTGAATATATTCAGGAAAAAACGCATACGCCCTTTTTGGCCAACCAAGCAAGCTTGCAAAGGAAATCTGCACTACAATGAAGTCTCACTGCCCCCCGGTCAAAAGGGCCATCTGAAAAAAGTGTAAAATCCAGAAAGGCAGGACAGGCCATGGAGAACTGGGAGCCTAGTTATGCTGATGGGCGGGATGTAAATTGCCAGCAGCCACTCTGGAGAAGTGTATGGTGTTTCCTGAAACATCCAAAAAACAAAGCAACAGAGCCTAGGGCACTTCCACTTATGGTCCTATAGCTTAGGGAAATTAAAATCAAAAAGACACACCCACCCCAAAGTTTGGGACGGCTCTGTTTACAAGAACCTCGTTTACGGTACAAGTTCAATATCACAGAAAGCGAAAAATGGATAAAGAAATTGTGGTACTTACGTACAATGCAATATCACTCAGCAATGAAATCTATGTCAACAGGCCCGTAGCAGCATAATGAGTGGATTCAGGTACGATGATTCTAAGTGAAATTAGTCACACAGAAAAAGAAACATCATAAGATATCACTAATACACGGAATGTAAACTTGGCTACACAAGAACTGAATTACAAAACAGAACAGGGTGTCAAATGTAGAAAACCAACTTATGCTTGCTTAAGGGGACGGGTGAGTTGGGGTGCTGCATAAAACCAGAGATTGAAATGAGCACAGATACCGTTCCATAAGCCAAATATGTAATAGACAAGAGCTACTCCTTGCTCAACGAAGTGGACTCAACACCCCATATTAAACGCCTAAGAATATACCTGACTAGTAAGAATCTACCTGACTAGTAAGAATCTTAAAACCTATGGATTTATATGTCTCCGAAAGAGAATCAAGTGTGTGTACAGCGGCATAAACGCAGCAGTGATAGGACTGGTGAGGTTCGGTGAGCAAATGCAGACCCTTTGAAGTCATATTGCATGGTACCCATTCCATGGGTCTCAACTCTCCAGGTTTAATGGATTCTTCCTTCAGCTAAAACATGCATGTGGAACCCAGAGTATGATCCACCGTGTGATCGGGAAACGTGTTCAAATGTGTCTCAGTTTTCGTCCCCTGGTACTCGGGTGCAACATGCCAGACGCTTTACTAACACTCTCCCCACTTGGAGAGTCAGTGCCTTTAACCTCCTGTTTGGCCCAGTTTGCAATTTCTGTGGAAAATGAACAGGAATAGGGAGAACCAATGAGAGACTAGGTGGAGGTGTTCAGACGGGCAAATTTAACTCTCATTTCCCACCAGGAAGAGGAATTAACCAAAGGCTCAGCATGCCGTGCCTGAACCAAACTAGGGCCTGAAGCAATCCTGCGGTGTTGCGGCCAGCTCACAAGAAAGCGATTTGAAGAAAGGAGCTCAGGGGCACTGTAATTCACAAACCTGCAGAGTTATAAATGACAGCTATCTTCCAAAAATATATTGAAGTAAGGCTGCCAAGAGGAGTTGAAAGTGGGGCAGAATTGCAGGAAACCGATTTCAGGAGGTAGACTGGAATTGCATGTAAAGCATAGGAAAAGAGGCAGAACGTCCACAATGATGCACTTGGCCAAAAAGGGCGTATGCGTTTTTTTCTGAATATATTCAGGAAAAAACGCATACGCCCTTTTTGGCCAACCAAGCAAGCTTGCAAAGGAAATCTGCACTACAATGAAGTCTCACTGCCCCCCGGTCAAAAGGGCCATCTGAAACAAGTGTAAAATCCAGAAAGGCAGGACAGGCCATTGAGAACTGGGAGCCTTGTTATGCTGATGGGCGGGATGTAAATTGCCAGCAGCCACTCTGGAGAAGTGTATGGTGTTTCCTGAAACATCCAAAAAACAAAGCAACAGAGCCTAGGGCACTTCCACTTATGGTCCTATAGCTTAGGGAAATTAAAATCAAAAAGACACAGCCACCCCAAAGTTTGGGACGGCTCTGTTTACAAGAACCTCGTTTATGGTACAAGTTCAATATCACAGAGAGCGAAAAATGGATAAAGAAATTGTGGTACTTACGTACAATGCAATATCACTCAGCAATGAAATCTATGTCATCAGGCCCGTAGCAGCATAATGAGTGGATTCAGGTACGATGATTCTAAATGAAATTAGTCACACAGAAAATGAAACATTATAAGATATCACTAATACATGGAATGTAAACTTGGCTACACAAGAACTGAATTACAAAACAGAACAGGGTGTCAAATGTAGAAAACCAACTTATGCTTGCTTAAGGGGACGGGTGAGTTGGGGTGCTGCATAAAACCAGAGATTGAAATGAGCACAGATACAGTTCCATAAGCCAAATATGTAATAGACAAGAGCTACTCCTTGCTCAACGAAGTGGACTCAACACCCCATATTAAACGCCTAAGAATATACCTGACTAGTAAGAATCTACCTGACTAGTAAGAATCTTAAAACCTATGGATTTATATGTCTCCGAAAGAGAATCAAGCATGTGTACAGCGGCATAAATGCAGCAGTGATAGGATTGGTGAGGTTCGGTGAGCAAATGCAGACCCTTTGAAGTCATATTGCATGGTACCCATTCCATGGGTCTCAACTCTCCATGTTTAAGGGATTCTTCCTTCAGCTAAAACATGCATGTGGAACCCAGAGTATGATCCACCATGTGGTCGGAAAACGTGTTCAAATGTGTCTCAGTTTTCGTCCCCTGGTACTCGGGTGCAACATTCCAGACGCTTTACTAACACTCTCCCCACTTGGAGAGTCAGTGCCTTTAACCTCCTGTTTGGCCCAGTTAGCAATTTCTGCGGAAGATGAACAGGAATAGGGAGAACCAATGAGAGATTAGGTGGATGTGTCCGGACGGGCCAATTTAACTCTCATTTCCCACCAGGAAGAGGAATTAACCAAAGGCTCAGCATGCCGTGCCGGAACCAAACTAGGGCCTGAAGCAATCCTGCGGTGTTGCGGCCAGCTCACAAGAAAGCGAGTTGAAGAAAGGAGCTCAGGGGCACTGTAATTCACAAACCTGCAGAGTTATAAAGGACAGCTATCTTCCAAAAATATATTGAATTAGGATGCCAAGAGGAGTTGAAAGCAGGGCAGAATTGCAGGAAACCGATTTCAGGAGGTAGACTGGAATTGCATGTAAAGCATAGGAAAAGAGGCAGAACGTCCACAATGATGCACTTGGCCAAAAAGGGCGTATGCGTTTTTTCCTGAATATATTCAGGAAAAAACGCATACGCCCTTTTTGGCCAACCAAGCAAGCTTGCAAAGGAAATCTGCACTACAATGAAGTCTCACTGCCCCCCGGTCAAAAGGGCCATCTGAAAAAAGTGTAAAATCCAGAAAGGCAGGACAGGCCATGGAGAACTGGGAGCCTAGTTATGCTGATGGGCGGGATGTAAATTGCCAGCAGCCACTCTGGAGAAGTGTATGGTGTTTCCTGAAACATCCAAAAAACAAAGCAACAGAGCCTAGGGCACTTCCACTTATGGTCCTATAGCTTAGGGAAATTAAAATCAAAAAGACACAGCCACCCCAAAGTTTGGGACGGCTCTGTTTACAAGAACCTCGTTTACGGTACAAGTTCAATATCACAGAAAGCGAAAAATGGATAAAGAAATTGTGGTACTTACGTACAATGCAATATCACTCAGCAATGAAATCTATGTCAACAGGCCCGTAGCAGCATAATGAGTGGATTCAGGTACGATGATTCTAAGTGAAATTAGTCACACAGAAAAAGAAACATCATAAGATATCACTAATACACGGAATGTAAACTTGGCTACACAAGAACTGAATTACAAAACAGAACAGGGTGTCAAATGTAGAAAACCAACTTATGCTTGCTTAAGGGGACGGGTGAGTTGGGGTGCTGTATAAAACCAGAGAATGAAATGAGCACAGATACCGTTCCATAAGCCAAATATGTAATAGACAAGAGCTACTCCTTGCTCAACGAAGTGGACTCAACACTCCATATTAAACGCCTAAGAATCTACCTGACTAGTAAGAATCTTAAAACCTATGGATTTATATGTCTCCGAAAGAGAATCAAGCGTGTGTACAGCGGCATAAACGCAGCAGTGATAGGATTGGTGAGGTTCGGTGAGCAAATGCAGACCCTTTGAAGTCATATTGCATGGTACCCATTCCATGGGTCTCAACTCTCCAGGTTTAATGGATTCTTCCTTCAGCTAAAACATGCATGTGGAACCCAGAGTATGATCCACCGTGTGATCGGGAAACGTGTTCAAATGTGTCTCAGTTTTCGTCCCCTGGTACTCGGGTGCAACATTCCAGACGCTTTACTAACACTCTCCCCACTTGGAGAGTCAGTGCCTTTAACCTCCTGTTTGGCCCAGTTTGCAATTTCTGTGGAAAATGAACAGGAATAGGGAGAACCAATGAGAGACTAGGTGGAGGTGTCTGGACGGGCAAATTTAACTCTCATTTCCCACCAGGAAGAGGAATTAACCAAAGGCTCAGCATGCCGTGCCGGAACCAAACGAGGGCCTGAAGCAATCCTGCGGTGTTGCGGCCAGCTCACAAGAAAGCGAGTTGAAGAAAGGAGCTCAGGGGCACTGTAATTCACAAACCTGCAGAGTTATAAATGACAGCTATCTTCCAAAAATATATTGAAGTAAGGCTGCCAAGAGGAGTTGAAAGCGGGGCAGAATTGCAGGAAACCGATTTCAGGAGGTAGACTGGAATTGCATGTAAAGCATAGGAAAAGAGGCAGAACGTCCACAATGATACACTTGGCCAAAAAGGGCATATGCGTTTTTTCCTGAATATATTCAGGGAAAAACGCATACGCCCTTTTTGGCCAACCAAGCAAGCTTGCAAAGGAAATCTGCACTACAATGAAGTCTCACTGCCCCCCGGTCAAAAGGGCCATCTGAAAAAAGTGTAAAATCCAGAAAGGCAGGACAGGCCATGGAGAACTGGGAGCCTAATTATGCTGATGGGCGGGATGTAAATTGCCAGCAGCCACTCTGGAGAAGTGTATGGTGTTTCCTGAAACATCCAAAAAACAAAGCAACAGAGCCTAGGGCACTTCCACTTATGGTCCTATAGCTTAGGGAAATTAAAATCAAAAAGAAACAGCCACCCCAAAGTTTGGGACGGCTCTGTTTACAATAACCTCGTTTATGGTACAAGTTCAATATCACAGAGAGCGAAAAATGGATAAAGAAATTGTGGTACTTACGTACAATGCAATATCACTCAGCAATGAAATCTATGTCATCAGGCCCGTAGCAGCATAATGAGTGGATTCAGGTACGATGATTCTAAGTGAAATAAGTCACACAGAAAATGAAACATCATAAGATATCACTAATACATGGAATGTAAACTTGGCTACACAAGAACTGAATTACAAAACAGAACAGGGTGTCAAATGTAGAAAACCAACTTATGCTTGCTTAAGGGGACGGGTGAGTTGGGGTGCTGCATAAAACCAGAGATTGAAATGAGCACAGATACAGTTCCATAAGCCAAATATGTAATAGACAAGAGCTACTCCTTGCTCAACGAAGTGGACTCAACACCCCATATTAAACGCCTAAGAATATACCTGACTAGTAAGAATCTACCTGACTAGTAAGAATCTTAAAACCTATGGATTTATATGTCTCCGAAAGAGAATCAAGCGTGTGTACAGCGGCATAAACGCAGCAGTGAAAGGATTGGTGAGGTTCGGTGAGCAAATGCAGACCCTTTGAAATCATATTGCATGGTACCCATTCCATGGGTCTCAACTCTCCCTGTTTAAGGGATTCTTCCTTCAGCTAAAACATGCATGTGGAACCCAGAGTATGATCCACCGTGTGATCGGAAAACGTGTTCAAATGTGTCTCAATTTTTGTTTCCTGGTACTCGGGTGTAACATTCCAGACGCTTTACTAACACTCTCCCCACTTGGAGAGTCAGTGCCTTTAACCTCCTGTTTGGCCCAGTTTGCAATTTCTGTGGAAAATGAACAGGAATAGGGAGAACCAATGAGAGACTAGGTGGAGGTGTCCAGACGGGCAAATTTAACTCTCATTTCCAACCAGTAAGAGGAATTAACCAAAGGCTCAGCGTGCCATGCCGGAACCACACTAGGACCAGAAGCAATCCTGCGGTGTTGCGGCCAGCTCACAAGAAAGCGAGTTGAAGAAAGGAGCTCAGGGGCACTGTAATTCACAAACCTGCAGAGTTATAAAGGACAGCTATCTTCCAAAAATATATTGAAGTAAGGCTGCCAAGAGGAGTTGAAAGGGGGGCAGAATTGCAGGAAACCGATTTCAGGAGGTAGACTGGAATTGCATGTAAAGCATAGGAAAAGAGGCAGAACGTCCACAATGATGCACTTGGCCAAAAAGGGCGTATGCGTTTTTTCCTGAATATATTCAGGAAAAAACGCATACGCCCTTTTTGGCCAACCAAGCAAGCTTGCAAAGGAAATCTGCACTACAATGAAGTCTCACTGCCCCCCGGTCAAAAGGGCCATCTGAAAAAAGTGTAAAATCCAGAAAGGCAGGACAGGCCATGGAGAACTGGGAGCCTAGTTATGCTGATGGGCGGGATGTAAATTGCCAGCAGCCACTCTGGAGAAGTGTATGGTGTTTCCTGAAACATCCAAAAAACAAAGCAACAGAGCCTAGGGCACTTCCACTTATGGTCCTATAGCTTAGGGAAATTAAAATCAAAAAGACACAGCCACCCCAAAGTTTGGGACGGCTCTGTTTACAAGAACCTCGTTTACGGTACAAGTTCAATATCACAGAAAGCGAAAAATGGATAAAGAAATTGTGGTACTTACGTACAATGCAATATCACTCAGCAATGAAATCTATGTCATCAGGCCCATAGCAGCATAATGAGTGGATTCAGGTACGATGATTCTAAGTGAAATTAGTCACACAGAAAAAGAAACATCATAAGATATCACTAATACACGGAATGTAAACTTGGCTACACAAGAACTGAATTACAAAACAGAACAGGGTGTCAAATGTAGAAAACCAACTGATGCTTGCTTAAGGGGACGGGTGAGTTGGGGTGCTGCATAAAACCAGAGATTGAAATGAGCACAGATACCGTTCCATAAGCCAAATATGTAATAGACAAGAGCTACTCCTTGCTCAACGAAGTGGACTCAACACTCCATATTAAACGCCAAAGAATATACCTGACTAGTAAGAATCTTAAAACCTATGGATTTATATGTCTCCGAAAGAGAATCAAGCGTGTGTACAGTGGCATAAACGCAGCAGTGATAGGATTGGTGAGGTTCGGTGAGCAAATGCAGACCCTTTGAAGTCATATTGCATGGTACCCATTCCATGGGTCTCAACTCTCCAGGTTTAATGGATTCTTCCTTCAGCTAAAACATGCATGTGGAACCCAGAGTATGATCCACCGTGTGATCGGGAAACGTGTTCAAATGTGTCTCAGTTTTCGTCCCCTGGTACTCGGGTGCAACATTCCAGACGCTTTACTAACACTCTCCCCACTTGGAGAGTCAGTGCCTTTAACCTCCTGTTTGGCCCAGTTTGCAATTTCTGTGGAAAATGAACAGGAATAGGGAGAACCAATGAGAGACTAGGTGGAGGTGTCCGGACGGGCAAATTTAACTCTCATTTCCCACCAGGAAGAGGAATTAACCAAAGGCTCAGCATGCCGTGCCAGAACCAAACTAGGGCCTGAAGCAATCCTGCGGTGTTGCGGCCAGCTCACAAGAAAGCGAGTTGAAGAAAGGAGCTCAGGGGCACTGTAATTCACAAACCTGCAGAGTTATAAATGACAGCTATCTTCCAAAAATATATTGAAGTAAGGCTGCCAAGAGGAGTTGAAAGCGGGGCAGAATTGCAGGAAACCGATTTCAGGAGGTAGACTGGAATTGCATGTAAAGCATAGGAAAAGAGGCAGAACGTCCACAATGATACACTTGGCCAAAAAGGGCGTATGCGTTTTTTCCTGAATATATTCAGGGAAAAACGCATACGCCCTTTTTGGCCAACCAAGCAAGCTTGCAAAGGAAATCTGCACTACAATGAAGTCTCACTGCCCCCCGGTCAAAAGGGCCATCTGAAAAAAGTGTAAAATCCAGAAAGGCAGGACAGGCCATTGAGAACTGGGAGCCTTGTTATGCTGATGGGCGGGATGTAAATTGCCAGCAGCCACTCTGGAGAAGTGTATGGTGTTTCCTGAAACATCCAAAAAACAAAGCAACAGAGCCTAGGGCACTTCCACTTATGGTCCTATAGCTTAGGGAAATTAAAATCAAAAAGACACAGCCACCCCAAAGTTTGGGATGGCTCTGTTTACAAGAACCTCGTTTACGGTACAAGTTCAATATCACAGAAAGTGAAAAATGGATAAAGAAGTTGTGGTACTTACGTACAATGCAATATCACTCAGCAATGAAATCTATGTCATCAGGCCCGTAGCAGCATAATGAGTGGATTCAGGTACGATGATTCTAAGTGAAATTAGTCACACAGAAAAAGAAACATCATAAGATATCACTAATACATGGAATGTAAACTTGGCTACACAAGAACTGAATTACAAAACAGAACAGGGTGTCAAATGTAGAAAACCAACTTATGCTTGCTTAAGGGGACGGGTGAGTTGGGGTGCTGCATAAAACCAGAGATTGAAATGAGCACAGATACCGTTCCATAAGCCAAATATGTAATAGACAAGAGCTACTCCTTGCTCAATGAAGTGGACTCAACACCCCATATTAAACGCCTAAGAATATACCTGACTAGTAAGAATCTACCTGACTAGTAAGAATCTTAAAACCTATGGATTTATATGTCTCCGAAAGAGAATCAAGTGTGTGTACAGCGGCATAAACGCAGCAGTGATAGGATTGGAGAGGTTCGGTGAGCAAATGCAGACCCTTTGAAGTCATATTGCATGGTACCCATTCCATGGGTCTCAACTCTCCATGTTTAAGGGATTCTTCCTTCAGTTAAAACATGCATGTGGAACCCAGAGTATGATCCACCATGTGGTCGGAAAACGTGTTCAAATGTGTCTCAGTTTTCGTCCCCTGGTACTCGGGTGCAACATTCCAGACGCTTTACTAACACTCTCCCCACTTGGAGAGTCAGTGCCTTTAACCTCCTGTTTGGCCCAGTTAGCAATTTCTGCGGAAGATGAACAGGAATAGGGAGAACCAATGAGAGATTAGGTGGAGGTGTCCGGACGGGCAAATTTAACTCGCATTTCCCACCAGGAAGAGGAATTAACCAAAGGCTCAGCATGCCGTGCCCGAACCAAACTAGGGCCTGAAGCAATCCTGCGGTGTTGCGGCCAGCTCACAAGAAAGCGAGTTGAAGAAAGGAGCTCAGGGGCACTGTAATTCACAAACCTGCAGAGTTATAAATGACAGCTATCTTCCAAAAATATATTGAATTAGGATGCCAAGAGGAGTTGAAAGCGGGGCAGAATTGCAGGAAACCGATTTCAGGAGGTAGACTGGAATTGCATGTAAAGCATAGGAAAAGAGGCAGAACGTCCACAATGATGCACTTGGCCAAAAAGGGCGTATGCGTTTTTTCCTGAATATATTCAGGAAAAAACGCATACGCCCTTTTTGGCCAACCAAGCAAGCTTGCAAAGGAAATCTGCACTACAATGAAGTCTCACTGCCCCCCGGTCAAAAGGGCCATCTGAAAAAAGTGTAAAATCCAGAAAGGCAGGACAGGCCATGGAGAACTGGGAGCCTAATTATGCTGATGGGCGGGATGTAAATTGCCAGCAGCCACTCTGGAGAAGTGTATGGTGTTTCCTGAAACATCCAAAAAACAAAGCAACAGAGCCTAGGGCACTTCCACTTATGGTCCTATAGCTTAGGGAAATTAAAATCAAAAAGACACAGCCACCCCAAAGTTTGGGACGGCTCTGTTTACAAGAACCTCGTTTACGGTACAAGTTCAATATCACAGAAAGCGAAAAATGGATAAAGAAATTGTGGTACTTACGTACAATGCAATATCACTCAGCAATGAAATCTATGTCAACAGGCCCGTAGCAGCATAATGAGTGGATTCAGGTACGATGATTCTAAGTGAAATTAGTCACACAGAAAAAGAAACATCATAAGATATCACTAATACACGGAATGTAAACTTGGCTACACAAGAACTGAATTACAAAACAGAACAGGGTGTCAAATGTAGAAAACCAACTTATGCTTGCTTAAGGGGACGGGTGAGTTGGGGTGCTGCATAAAACCAGAGATTGAAATGAGCACAGATACCGTTCCATAAGCCAAATATGTAATAGACAAGAGCTACTCCTTGCTCAACGAAGTGGACTCAACACTCCATATTAAACGCCAAAGAATATACCTGACTAGTAAGAATCTTAAAACCTATGGATTTATATGTCTCCGAAAGAGAATCAAGCGTGTGTACAGTGGCATAAACGCAGCAGTGATAGGATTGGTGAGGTTCGGTGAGCAAATGCAGACCCTTTGAAGTCATATTGCATGGTACCCATTCCATGGGTCTCAACTCTCCAGGTTTAATGGATTCTTCCTTCAGCTAAAACATGCATGTGGAACCCAGAGTATGATCCACCGTGTGATCGGGAAACGTGTTCAAATGTGTCTCAGTTTTCGTCCCCTGGTACTCGGGTGCAACATTCCAGACGCTTTACTAACACTCTCCCCACTTGGAGAGTCAGTGCCTTTAACCTCCTGTTTGGCCCAGTTTGCAATTTCTGTGGAAAATGAACAGGAATAGGGAGAACCAATGAGAGACTAGGTGGAGGTGTCCGGACGGGCAAATTTAACTCTCATTTCCCACCAGGAAGAGGAATTAACCAAAGGCTCAGCATGCCGTGCCAGAACCAAACTAGGGCCTGAAGCAATCCTGCGGTGTTGCGGCCAGCTCACAAGAAAGCGAGTTGAAGAAAGGAGCTCAGGGGCACTGTAATTCACAAACCTGCAGAGTTATAAATGACAGCTATCTTCCAAAAATATATTGAAGTAAGGCTGCCAAGAGGAGTTGAAAGCGGGGCAGAATTGCAGGAAACCGATTTCAGGAGGTAGACTGGAATTGCATGTAAAGCATAGGAAAAGAGGCAGAACGTCCACAATGATACACTTGGCCAAAAAGGGCGTATGCGTTTTTTCCTGAATATATTCAGGGAAAAACGCATACGCCCTTTTTGGCCAACCAAGCAAGCTTGCAAAGGAAATCTGCACTACAATGAAGTCTCACTGCCCCCCGGTCAAAAGGGCCATCTGAAAAAAGTGTAAAATCCAGAAAGGCAGGACAGGCCATTGAGAACTGGGAGCCTTGTTATGCTGATGGGCGGGATGTAAATTGCCAGCAGCCACTCTGGAGAAGTGTATGGTGTTTCCTGAAACATCCAAAAAACAAAGCAACAGAGCCTAGGGCACTTCCACTTATGGTCCTATAGCTTAGGGAAATTAAAATCAAAAAGACACAGCCACCCCAAAGTTTGGGATGGCTCTGTTTACAAGAACCTCGTTTACGGTACAAGTTCAATATCACAGAAAGTGAAAAATGGATAAAGAAGTTGTGGTACTTACGTACAATGCAATATCACTCAGCAATGAAATCTATGTCATCAGGCCCGTAGCAGCATAATGAGTGGATTCAGGTACGATGATTCTAAGTGAAATTAGTCACACAGAAAAAGAAACATCATAAGATATCACTAATACATGGAATGTAAACTTGGCTACACAAGAACTGAATTACAAAACAGAACAGGGTGTCAAATGTAGAAAACCAACTTATGCTTGCTTAAGGGGACGGGTGAGTTGGGGTGCTGCATAAAACCAGAGATTGAAATGAGCACAGATACCGTTCCATAAGCCAAATATGTAATAGACAAGAGCTACTCCTTGCTCAATGAAGTGGACTCAACACCCCATATTAAACGCCTAAGAATATACCTGACTAGTAAGAATCTACCTGACTAGTAAGAATCTTAAAACCTATGGATTTATATGTCTCCGAAAGAGAATCAAGTGTGTGTACAGCGGCATAAACGCAGCAGTGATAGGATTGGAGAGGTTCGGTGAGCAAATGCAGACCCTTTGAAGTCATATTGCATGGTACCCATTCCATGGGTCTCAACTCTCCATGTTTAAGGGATTCTTCCTTCAGTTAAAACATGCATGTGGAACCCAGAGTATGATCCACCATGTGGTCGGAAAACGTGTTCAAATGTGTCTCAGTTTTCGTCCCCTGGTACTCGGGTGCAACATTCCAGACGCTTTACTAACACTCTCCCCACTTGGAGAGTCAGTGCCTTTAACCTCCTGTTTGGCCCAGTTAGCAATTTCTGCGGAAGATGAACAGGAATAGGGAGAACCAATGAGAGATTAGGTGGAGGTGTCCGGACGGGCAAATTTAACTCGCATTTCCCACCAGGAAGAGGAATTAACCAAAGGCTCAGCATGCCGTGCCCGAACCAAACTAGGGCCTGAAGCAATCCTGCGGTGTTGCGGCCAGCTCACAAGAAAGCGAGTTGAAGAAAGGAGCTCAGGGGCACTGTAATTCACAAACCTGCAGAGTTATAAATGACAGCTATCTTCCAAAAATATATTGAATTAGGATGCCAAGAGGAGTTGAAAGCGGGGCAGAATTGCAGGAAACCGATTTCAGGAGGTAGACTGGAATTGCATGTAAAGCATAGGAAAAGAGGCAGAACGTCCACAATGATGCACTTGGCCAAAAAGGGCGTATGCGTTTTTTCCTGAATATATTCAGGAAAAAACGCATACGCCCTTTTTGGCCAACCAAGCAAGCTTGCAAAGGAAATCTGCACTACAATGAAGTCTCACTGCCCCCCGGTCAAAAGGGCCATCTGAAAAAAGTGTAAAATCCAGAAAGGCAGGACAGGCCATGGAGAACTGGGAGCCTAATTATGCTGATGGGCGGGATGTAAATTGCCAGCAGCCACTCTGGAGAAGTGTATGGTGTTTCCTGAAACATCCAAAAAACAAAGCAACAGAGCCTAGGGCACTTCCACTTATGGTCCTATAGCTTAGGGAAATTAAAATCAAAAAGACACAGCCACCCCAAAGTTTGGGACGGCTCTGTTTACAAGAACCTCGTTTACGGTACAAGTTCAATATCACAGAAAGCGAAAAATGGATAAAGAAATTGTGGTACTTACGTACAATGCAATATCACTCAGCAATGAAATCTATGTCAACAGGCCCGTAGCAGCATAATGAGTGGATTCAGGTACGATGATTCTAAGTGAAATTAGTCACACAGAAAAAGAAACATCATAAGATATCACTAATACACGGAATGTAAACTTGGCTACACAAGAACTGAATTACAAAACAGAACAGGGTGTCAAATGTAGAAAACCAACTTATGCTTGCTTAAGGGGACGGGTGAGTTGGGGTGCTGCATAAAACCAGAGATTGAAATTAGCACAGATACCGTTCCATAAGCCAAATATGTAATAGACAAGAGCTACTCCTTGCTCAACGAAGTGGACTCAACACTCCATATTAAACGCCAAAGAATATACCTGACTAGTAAGAATCTTAAAACCTATGGATTTATATGTCTCCGAAAGAGAATCAAGCGTGTGTACAGTGGCATAAACGCAGCAGTGATAGGATTGGTGAGGTTCGGTGAGCAAATGCAGACCCTTTGAAGTCATATTGCATGGTACCCATTCCATGGGTCTCAACTCTCCAGGTTTAATGGATTCTTCCTTCAGCTAAAACATGCATGTGGAACCCAGAGTATGATCCACCGTGTGATCGGGAAACGTGTTCAAATGTGTCTCAGTTTTCGTCCCCTGGTACTCGGGTGCAACATTCCAGACGCTTTACTAACACTCTCCCCACTTGGAGAGTCAGTGCCTTTAACCTCCTGTTTGGCCCAGTTTGCAATTTCTGTGGAAAATGAACAGGAATAGGGAGAACCAATGAGAGACTAGGTGGAGGTGTCCGGACGGGCAAATTTAACTCTCATTTCCCACCAGGAAGAGGAATTAACCAAAGGCTCAGCATGCCGTGCCAGAACCAAACTAGGGCCTGAAGCAATCCTGCGGTGTTGCGGCCAGCTCACAAGAAAGCGAGTTGAAGAAAGGAGCTCAGGGGCACTGTAATTCACAAACCTGCAGAGTTATAAATGACAGCTATCTTCCAAAAATATATTGAAGTAAGGCTGCCAAGAGGAGTTGAAAGCGGGGCAGAATTGCAGGAAACCGATTTCAGGAGGTAGACTGGAATTGCATTTAAAGCATAGGAAAAGAGGCAGAACGTCCACAATGATACACTTGGCCAAAAAGGGCGTATGCGTTTTTTCCTGAATATATTCAGGGAAAAACGCATACGCCCTTTTTGGCCAACCAAGCAAGCTTGCAAAGGAAATCTGCACTACAATGAAGTCTCACTGCCCCCCGGTCAAAAGGGCCATCTGAAAAAAGTGTAAAATCCAGAAAGGCAGGACAGGCCATGGAGAACTGGGAGCCTTGTTATGCTGATGGGCGGGATGTAAATTGCCAGCAGCCACTCTGGAGAAGTGTATGGTGTTTCCTGAAACATCCAAAAAACAAAGCAACAGAGCCTAGGGCACTTCCACTTATGGTCCTATAGCTTAGGGAAATTAAAATCAAAAAGACACAGCCACCCCAAAGTTTGGGACGGCTCTGTTTACAAGAACCTCGTTTACGGTACAAGTTCAATATCGCAGAAAGTGAAAAATGGATAAAGAAGTTGTGGTACTTACGTACAATGCAATATCACTCAGCAATGAAATCTATGTCATCAGGCCCGTAGCAGAATAATGAGTGGATTCAGGTATGATGATTCTAACTGAAATAAGTCACACAGAAAAAGAAATATCATAAGATATCACTAATACACGGAATGTAAACTTGGCTATACAGGAACTGGATTACAAAACAGAACAGGGTCTCAAATTTAGAAAACCTACTTATGCTTGCTTAAGGGGAAAGGTGAGTTGGGGTGCTGCATAAAACCAGAGATTGAAATGAGCACAGATAAAGTTCCTTAAGCCAAATATGGAATAGACAAGAACTACTCCTTGCTCAACGAAATGGACTCAACACCCCATATTAAACGCCTAAGAATGTACCTGACTAGTAAGTATCTTAAAACCTATGGATTGCTATGTCTCTGAAAGAAAATCAAGCGTGTGTACAGGGGCATAAAATCAGCAGTGATAGGATTGGAGAGGTTCGGTGAGCAAATGAAGACCCTTTGAAGTCATATTGCATGGTACCCATTCCACGGGTCTCAACTCTCCAGGTTTAAGGGATTCTTCCTTCAGCTAAAACATGCACGTGGAACCCAGAGTATGATCAACCGTGTGATCGGGAGACGTGTTCCAATATGTCTCAGTTCTCGTCCCCTGGTACTCGGGTGCAACATTCCAGATGCTTTAATAACACTCTCCCGACTTGGAGAGTCAGTGCCTTTAACCACCTGTTTGGCCCAGTTTGCAATTTCTGCGGAAGATGAACAGGAATAGGGAGAACCAAAGAGAGACTAGCTGGAGGTGTCTGGACGCGCAAAATTTAACTCTCATATCCCACCAGGAAGAGGAATTAACCAAAGGCTCAGCGTGCCGTGCCGGAACCAGATTAGGGCCTGAAGCAATCCTGCGGTGTTGCGGCCAGATCACAAGAAAGCGAGTTGAAGAAAGGAGCTCAGGGGCACTGTAATTCACAAACCTGCAGAGTTATAAATGACAGTTATCGTCCAAAAATATACTGAAGTAAGGCTGCCAAGAGGACTTGAAAGCGGGGCAGAATTGCAGGAAACCGATTTCAGGAGGTAGACTGGAATTGCATTTAAAGCATAGGAAAAGAGGCAGAACGTCCACAATGATGCACTTGGCCAAAAAGGGCGTATGCGCTTTTTCCTGAATATATTCAGGAAAAAACGCATACGCCCTTTTTGGCCAACCAAGCAAGCTTGCAAAGGAAATCTGCACTACAATGAAGTCTCACTTCCCCCGGTCAAAAGGGCCATCTGAAAAAAGTGTAAAATCCAGAAAGGCAGGACAGGCCATGGAGAACTGGGAGCCTTGTTATGCTGATGGGCGGGATGTAAATTGCCAAGAGCCACTCGGGAGAGGTGTATGGTGTTTCCTGAAACATCTAAAGAACAAAGCAACAGAGTCTAGGGCACTTCCACTTATGGTCCTATAGCTTAGGGAAATTAAAATCAAAAACACACAGCCACCCCAAAGTTTGGGATGGCTCTGTTTACAAGAACCTGGTTTACGGTACAAGTTCAATATCACAGAAAGTGAAAAATGGATAAAGAAGTTGTGGTACTTACGTACAATGCAATATCACTCAGCAATGAAATCTATGTCATCAGGCCCGTAGCAGCATAATGAGTGGATTCAGGTATGATGATTCTAACTGAAATAAGTCACACAGAAAAAGAAATATCATAAGATATCACTAATACATGGAATGTAAACTTGGCTACACAGGAACTGGATTACAAAACAGAACAGGGTCTCAAATTTAGAAAACCAACATATGCTTGCTTAAGGAGAAAGTTGAGTTGGGGTGCTGCATAAAACCAGAGATTGAAATGAGCACAGATAAAGTTCCTTAAGCCAAATATGGAATAGACAAGAACTACTCCTTGCTCAACGAAATGGACTCAACACCACATATTAAACGCCTAAGAATGTACCTGACTAGTAATTATCTTAAAACCTATGGATTGCTATGTCTCTGAAAAAAAATCAAGCGTGTGTACAGGGGCATAAACGCAGCAGTGATAGGATTGGAGAGGTTCGGTGAGCAAATGAAGACCCTTTGAAGTCATATTGCATGGTACCCATTCCACGGGTCTCAACTCTCCAGGTTTAAGGGATTCTTCCTTCAGCTAAAACATGCACGTGGAACCCAGAGTATGATCAACCGTGTGATCGGGAGACGTGTTCCAATATGTCTCAGTTCTCGTCCCCTGGTACTCGGGTGCAACATTCCAGACGCTTTACTAACACTCTCCCGACTTGGAGAGTCAGTGCCTTTAACCTCCTGTTTGGCCCAGTTTGCAATTTCTGCGGAAGATGAACAGGAATAGGGAGAACCAATGAGAGACTAGCTGGAGGTGTCTGGACGGGCAAATTTAACTCTCATTTCCCACCAGGAAGAGGAATTAACCAAAGGTTCAGCGTGCCGTGCCGGAACCAGATTAGGGCCTGAAGCAATGCTGCGGTGTTCCGGCCAGCTCCCATGAAAGCGAGTTGAAGAAAGGAGCTCAGGGGCACTGTAATTCACAAACCTGCAGAGTTATAAATGACAGCTATCGTCCAAAAATATACTGAAGTAAGGCTGCCAAGAGGACTTGAAAGCGGGGCAGAATTGCAGAAAACCGATTTCAGCAGGTAGACCGGAATTGCATTTAAAGCATAGGAAAAGAGGCAGAACGTCCACAATGATGCACTTGGCCAAAAAGGGCGTATGCGTTTTTTCCTGAATATATTCAGGAAACAACGCATACGCCCTTTTTGGCCAACCAAGCAAGCTTGCAAAGGAAATCTGCACTACAATGAAGTCTCACTTACCCCCGGTCAAAAGGGCCATCTGAAAAAAGTGTAAAATCCAGAAAGGCAGGACAGGCCATGGAGAACTGGGAGCCTTGTTATGCTGATGGGCGGGATGTAAATTGCCAACAGCCACTCGGGAGAGGTGTATGGTGCTTCCTGAAACATCTAAAAAACATAGCAGCGGAGCCTAGGGCACTTCCACTTATGGTCCTATAGCTTAGGGAAATTAAAATCAAAAAGACACAGCCACCCCAAAGTTTGGGACGGCTCTGTTTACAAGAACCTCGTTTACGGTACAAGTTCAATATCGCAGAAAGTGAAAAATGGATAAAGAAGTTGTGGTACTTACGTACAATGCAATATCACTCAGCAATGAAATCTATGTCATCAGGCCCGTAGCAGAATAATGAGTGGATTCAGGTATGATGATTCTAACTGAAATAAGTCACACAGAAAAAGAAATATCATAAGATATCACTAATACACGGAATGTAAACTTGGCTATACAGGAACTGGATTACAAAACAGAACAGGGTCTCAAATTTAGAAAACCAACTTATGCTTGCTTAAGGGGAAAGGTGAGTTGGGGTGCTGCATAAAACCAGAGATTGAAATGAGCACAGATAAAGTTCCTTAAGCCAAATATGGAATAGACAAGAACTACTCCTTGCTCAACGAAATGGACTCAACACCCCATATTAAACGCCTAAGAATGTACCTGACTAGTAAGTATCTTAAAACCTATGGATTGCTATGTCTCTGAAAGAAAATCAAGCGTGTGTACAGGGGCATAAAAGCAGCAGTGATAGGATTGGAGAGGTTCGGTGAGCAAATGAAGACCCTTTGAAGTCATATTGCATGGTACCCATTCCACGGGTCTCAACTCTCCAGGTTTAAGGGATTCTTCCTTCAGCTAAAACATGCACGTGGAACCCAGAGTATGATCAACCGTGTGATCGGGAGACGTGTTCCAATATGTCTCAGTTCTCGTCCCCTGGTACTCGGGTGCAACATTCCAGACGCTTTAATAACACTCTCCCGACTTGGAGAGTCAGTGCCTTTAACCACCTGTTTGGCCCAGTTTGCAATTTCTGCGGAAGATGAACAGGAATAGGGAGAACCAAAGAGAGACTAGCTGGAGGTGTCTGGACGCGCAAAATTTAACTCTCATATCCCACCAGGAAGAGGAATTAACCAAAGGCTCAGCATGCCGTGCCGGAACCAGATTAGGGCCTGAAGCAATCCTGCGGTGTTGCGGCCAGCTCACAAGAAAGCGAGTTGAAGAAAGGAGCTCAGGGGCACTGTAATTCACAAACCTGCAGAGTTATAAATGACAGCTATCGTCCAAAAATATACTGAAGTAAGGCTGCCAAGAGGACTTGAAAGCGGGGCAGAATTGCAGGAAACCGATTTCAGGAGGTAGACTGGAATTGCATTTAAAGCATAGGAAAAGAGGCAGAAAGTCCACAATGATGCACTTGGCCAAAAAGGGCGTATGCGTTTTTTCGTGCAGGAAAAAACGCATACGCCCTTTTTGGCCAACCAAGCAAGCTTGCAAAGGAAATCTGCACTACAATGAAGTCTCACTTCCCCCCAGTCAAAGGGGCCATCTGAAAAAAGTGTAAAATCCAGAAAGGCAGGACAGGCCATGGAGAACTGGGAGCCTTGTTATGCTGATGGGCGGGATGTAAATTGCCAAGAGCCACTCCAGAGAAGTGTATGGTGTTTTCTGAAACATCTAAAAAACAACGCAAGAGAGCCTAGGGCACTTCCACTTATGGTGCTGTAGCTTAGGGAAAGTAAAATCAAAAAGACACAGCCACCCCAAAGTTTGGGACGGCTCTGTTTACAAGAACCTCGTTTACGGTACAAGTTCAATATCGCAGAAAGTGAAAAATGGATAAAGAAGTTGTGGTACTTACGTACAATGCAATATCACTCAGCAATGAAACCTATGTCATCAGGCCCGTAGCAGCATAATGAGTGGATTCAGGTATGATGATTCTAACTGAAATAAGTCACACAGAAAAAGAAACATCATAAGATATCACTAATACACGGAATGTGAACTTGGCTACACATGAACTGAATTATAAAACAGAACAGGGTCTCAAGTTTAGAAAACCAACTTATGCTTTTTTAAGGGGGAAGGTGAGTTGGGGTGCTGCATATTACCAGAGTTTGACATTAGCACAGATACTGTTCCATAAGCCAAATGTGTAATAGACAAGACCTACCCCTTGCTCAACAAAATGGACTCAACAATGAGGTATCACCTCACACCTGATAGAATGGGCATCATCAGAAAATCTACAAACAATAAATGCTGGAAAGGGTGTGGAGAAAAGGAACCCTCTTCCACTATTGTTGGGAATATAAATTGTTACATTCACTATGGAGAACAATATGGAGTTTCTTAAGAAACTAACAATAGAATTACCATATGATACAGCAATCCCAGTACTGGACATATACCCAGACAAAACCATAAATCAAAAAGAGACTTTCACCGCAATGTTCATTGCATCACTATTTACAATATCGAGGTAATGGAAGCAACCTAAATGCCCACAGACAGAAGAATGCATAAAGCTGTGGTACATATATAAAATGGAATATTACTAAGCCATGAAAAGGAATGAAATTGGGTCATTTGTAGAGACGTCGATGGATCTAGAGACTGTCATACAGAGTGAAGTAAGTCAGAAAGAGAAAAACAAATCTTGTATATTCATGCATATATGTGGAACCTAGAAAAACCGTACAGATTAACCATTTTGCAAGGCATAAATAGAGCAACAGATGTAGACAACAAATGTATGGACAACAAGGGGGGAAAGCTGTTGGGGGGGTGGTGGTGGGAGGAGTTGAGAGACTGGGATTGGCATGTATACATTTATATGTATAAAATAGATAACCAATAAGAACCTGCTGTATAAAAATATAAAATAAAATTCAAAATTGAAAAGAAATAAAATTTAAAAAATAAAACAGAAAAAACAATTATTCCCTTCACATACATGTATTTATATGAATAAATTATTTCCATGCTTATATCTGTAAATACAAAAAAGAGGAATAAAATCTACCTTGAACCAAAAACGAAAAAGAGAAAAAAAACACAGAACCCACCAGTTCCACAGAGGAAAACCGTATCAGGGCACTTGCTCCAGTTGTAAACAATTCTGAAGTTGGTCAGTGGTGGGGAATCGTCTCCCATTCAGCCAGCAGCCCCCACGTAACAAGCGTCCTCATTGCAAAGCTGGGGCACCGTGCCGAGGCATCTGTGAGTAAACGTGAGCTGAGGCCCAGGCCAGTTGCTGCTGAACTATTCCCACCCGTCCCAGGTAAAACACCTGAATATATACAAGGACTTGAAAGCCTAGAGGAAGGACCATAGAGCCACACGAGTGACAGCATGCAAGCCGACTTGGTGCCTGCAGGCCAGCCAGGATGGTCCTGGCCCTGGGTGCTCTTCTGGAAGATTTCCATTTCCCTGCCTGAGATACCCGTCCTGTCCCTGCCCCCACTGCTTTTTTCCTTCCTCACCTCTGCCCAGGGAGAAATTCCAGCAGCAGGTATGGGTGACACATCCTCTTCTTTAGCAGGTGGCAGCCTGGCAACTGCTGCAGAAAGTCCAGCAGAGCCCCACTCACACTGGGCCACCCACAAAGCCGTGGTCTCTCACTCCCTCCCACCAGCCCAGCCCCGAGACTGCTGACAGGGCAGAGAAAATGGCGTCAGGCACAGCTGCAGGGGCTCTTGCTGCCTGGAGTGGTATTTATATTGATCTCAACCCAGGCACACCTGGGGAGGGCTGGCCGGCACGGTAAGGCTGCCCAGCTCAGCCAATCATCACCCCTCAGGGGCTCACAGTTGCAGAAAATGGAACTTGCTGAACCGGCCAGGTCCAAGGAACAGGTGTGGGCTCCTGAGAGTCAGGATAGACAAGGGGCTGCAGCTTTGGCTTGTTTTCTAATCATTTTATCTGGCCCATGAGTGGGAGACAACTTCAAGAAAACCCTCTCCTAATGAGAGGAACCCAGGAGTCAGGGAGAGGAGGGGTGAGTGGTGGTTGGAGACAGAGGCCTGGTGCCCCGGGTACAGTGGAAGTCTCTGGAAGACCAGGTGGAGGGAGGCCGCACAGAGTGATGCCCAGGGTCACAGACCTGTCGCAGCTGCTGTTTGTTAGTTCAAGTCCTGCTCTGAGGTGCTCTGTGTCAGCTCTGAGCGACAGGTGAGCTGGGGGTGCTCTGCAATGAGGGCTATGTGCATGGTTCCTGTGTGCCCAGCCCTGCCACGGGACCTGCAAGGGTAGCTCTGTATCCTGGGAAGGGCCTGACCACGAGAGCCCCGTGGGCTGGGGTGGGGGTGGGGTACCTGCCCAGGTGAGCTCCATATTCTGGGATTGGTCTGACCACGAGAGCCCCATGGGCTGCTGGGGACCTGGTAAAGGATGTCAGGACAGTCAGTGAAGCCACCGAGGATATACCTCCAGTTGCTCCTAATTCCTACACCCTGCTGGTCATTCTACCAACCACCAGGACATGGTATTCTGTATTAGTCTTCAATGATGCCTTCTTTTGTATTCCATTAGTCCCAGAGTCACAAGAAATTTTGGCTTGTGAGTGGCAGGACTCAACATACAACTAAAACAATACTTCCGGGCCGTCTTGCCCCAAGGGTGCAAAAATTCCCACACCATCTTTGGGGAAACCTTAGCTAAAGACCTAAAAGTTCTACCTCTGGAAAAGGAAACCCTCCTTCAGTGCGCAGACGACATTCTGATCGCCAGCCCTACTAAGGAGGCCTCTGAACTACCAAGCCAATAAAGGATAGAAGTTGTCCAAGAAAAAGCTCAAATATCACAGACTGCGGTGACCTGCCTGGGCTTCATTCTCACAGAAGGTCGGAGAAGCCCATCCCAGGAAAGGGAAGAAACCATTTTCGGCCTTACTCCTTTCTAAAACTAGAAGACAGCTTAGGGGTTCCTGGGGAGGCCAGGATTTGCTGCTTCTGGATCCCTAACTGCAGTCTACTAGCTGGGCCTCTATATGAAACACTGAAAGGAAAAGATGATGATCCTTTTGAATAGAATCCAGAAGTGGCCTTTCAAGAATGGAAAGAACAGTCAATTCAGACCCTTGCCCTGGAACTCCCTAATTTAGCTAAACCCTTTGACCTTTACATTCCCGGTGAAAGGTGAATCGCCATTGGAGAATTAGTGTAAAAACTGGGACCACTTGAAATGGAACAATGCAAGAATGCCATCCAGGTAGGATAAACTATGGTCACCAAGGGACTTGGCCCACTGCCGCATCTGGCCAAGATACTGGCGGTATCTAAAAACCTGGAAATCAGCAGCCCAAAAGGCCTCCTCCCTCCTAAGGGAAAAGGACCCCACGTGGTGATCCTAACCACCAACCATGCCCTGAAGTTGCAGGGTTTGCTCCGTGGGCACACCAACCTCGAGTGAGGAGGCCCTCCAACTCCAACATCCAGAGAGATAACCGGGGGCAACAGGGCACCATGACGACTCGTGTGAACATCACTTGACCTGGAGTTTCTCTCATAAAACAACAGGAGTGTGTCCCAAAAGAGTAGACTACTGCTTGCAGGACTTACTGCACCCAGAGGGGAGCTAGTAATCTTGGCGGGGGAACCGTATATCACACTGTCACCATAGAAAAGCCTACAGGCACCGTGATGATGGTGGCCAATAAGACTGGCTGGACTCCTGTTTACTTCAAAAGGCTGTTGACTCAGTGGCCATCATGGTCCTTGATCACCACTGACCCTGGACTGTCTGGGAGTTGAGCGGGCAGGGCTCTGACACCTGGTGCTGTTTGTACGTTAATTCAGGGGCCTAATTGAAGAAAGCGCAGACTACTGGTCAGAGCATCTAGGCTGGCAGAAACGGTCAGCCTAAGGTGGCCGAACAAATGTGGGGCGGGGTGAAACCGGCCCCCACAGCGTCTCTGCACATCTCTTTCCTGGACCCTTAAAGGTCATTAGAATCTATAACGCTTCCAATGCTGGTGCTCGGGTGGACGAGCAGGGAGGCAGGGGGCCTGGGGACAATCAACGTCACCTGGAGGCTGCTGGGGAGAAGCTCTGACCCTCACCCCTTGGTATGAGGGCTCCCAACTCAGCACTCAGCAGTTACAGAAGAAGGGTCTGCACCCTCAGCACTCCAAGAATGAGGAACGGGACAAAAGGCAGAGGAGGGGTTTGTCCCCAGCAAAGCCCATTAAAAATCCCTGGGAGATAAAAATAGAATCTGGGCAATAAAGTCAAGTCTAACCTTTTTTATCCTTTGTGCTTTGTCTAATTTCATGTGCTCCTAGGGTCCCGCATGCAGAGGTTCCACACCCGGCACTTCAGACCAGATTTCCTAGTGCAGAATGGCTGGGTCGACACCTCAGCTCCTGGGGCCCAGTGCAGACTCCGAGATATAGAGCCTGAGCTGCAGCCAACCCGGCCCTCGAGAGCTCCGCCCCCTCCCTCCCACTGACTCTGACAGAATCTCTACACAGCAGCCCAGCCCACAGCCCACGGGGTAGTGCATGCTCTCACCTCTCCATTCTCTGATCAAAATATAAAGTTTCCTTTGCTTGTGAACCAAACTCAGTCTCGATCTGTTGGCCCCAATGACACTGGGCAGGGGGACACTTGTTGGGGTCCACTCTGGAGGATCAGTAACAGAAATTGAGACTATTGTAACCTCAATGAACAGATGTGTGAGCCAAACTGTAGTTAACATAGAACAGTGTATAAGGCTCGGGTAAAATAAGATGTTTCTAACGCTTCCATTGGATATTTCCATCACTTTATTATAAGCAAGTTCAGTGAAAAGGTTTGTCTTATTTGTCAGGTCAATATTAGAGAAACGAAGTGATTTCTTTCCAAGGATGTACATCTAATAATCTTGGTTAAAGCTTCAATCTTGTTTTAAATGCTTTTCCATTGAAAATGATACCTCTCTTTCAGCTCCCCCATTTCTGAGAAGTATAAAATCTTATAATTTATTATTACCAAAGCGGAAAGGTGGGAGGAGGGATAAATTAACAGTTTGGGATTAACACATACACACTGCTATGTATAAAATAGATCATCAACAAGGAACTACTGTATAGCACAGGGAACTACACTCAACATTTTGCAATAACCTATAAGGGGAAATAATCTGAAAAAGAATAGATATTTTTATTGACATCATCTATCAATGACAGTTAAAGTGTAACCTAAGGGAAGCTGGTGGTGAGTGCTTCTGACCCTGAAGACTTCAATCATCTAAAGTTTGGACTCTGCCTACTTCCCAAGGCCCTTAATGAACATATGTGTAGCCGTAGCTTAAAAAATTCCCCAGTTTGGGTTTCGGGGAGACACTGATTTTGAAAAAGCCCTGGTGTTCTCCTTACATGAATGGGACTCTTCCTACTGCTAAAACATGTCTGTCACACCCAGAGGATGGTATACCGTCTGATCGGGAAGAGTTTGGAAAAGGCATCTCATCTCCTCATCTCCTGGTGCTCGGGTTCACCCATCCAGCGTCTTTACTAACAGTCTCCCCACTTGGAGATGACAGCACTGTCAACATCCTGTTGCGTACAGTTTGGAATTTGTCCAGAGGATGAAGCGGAAGGATGAGGAACAATGAGAGACAAGTCCTAGGTGTTCAGACAGGCACATGTCACTCTAATTTCCAATCAGGAAGACGAATTGACCAAAGGCTAGGGTTGCCCATGGAAACAGTATAGGGCTTGAGGAAATCCCACTGCTTTGTGGCCAGTTCCCATAAACACAAGTTGAACAATGGAACTCAGGGACAGTAAAATTCACGAAACTGCAGAGTTGAAAATATCCATCACTGAAAAATGTCTTGAGGAAAGTCAGAGAAAAGGACTTGTAAGCAAGGGAGAATGGCAGGAAAGGGATTTGAGGAGGTAGAAAGGACTCGCCATTAAGCACAAGAAAAGGAGCTGAACATTGCCAACATTGCAGTTGGCCAAAAAGGGTGTATGCGTTTTTTTCTGTATATATTCAAGAAAAGGGCATACACTTTTTTAGCCAACCAAACAGGTGGGCACTGGAAGTCAATACTACAAGAGATATCACTTCGCATCAGTCAGAAGAGCCATCCTCATAAAGCGTAAACAACAGAAATGCAGGACAGGGCAAGGAGAAGAGGGAGCCCTGTGAGACTTATAGTGGAAATGTATATTGCCAACGGCCATTCTGGAGAAGTGTATTGTGTTTACTAAAGCATCTAAAAAATGAGCTACAGAGCATAGGGCACTTGCACTCATGGGCGTATATCTTGGGAAAAACAAAAATCGAGAGGACACAGGCACCCCAATGTTTACCCCCTCTCTGTTTAAAAGATCCTCGACTAGGATATAACTTAAATGTCTCTGGAGAGAAAAAATGGATAGAGATGTGGTACTTAGGTAGAGTGGAATATTATTCAGCCTGGAAATCAATGAAATATGGCCAGTTGTAACAACTCCGGAGGAGTTACGTATGATCATTCTAAGTGACATAATTCAAAAAGAAAAAGACACATATCATAAGATATCACTTAAAGGTGGAATCCAAAATGGCTACACATGAAATAAATTACAAAACAAAAACATAGTCAAATATGTAGAAAACACGCATAAGGCTGCTAAACGGGAAAGGTGGGGAGGGGTGAGGCATCATCCAGGAGGTTGAAATTAGCAAAGATACCATTCCAAATACCAAACTGATAATCAACAAGGCCTACACGGTAGCTAAAAGAACTGCACTCAGCACACTCAAGTCACCGGAAAAGAATATATACGACTGGTAAGAATCTGAAAAAGAATTTACTGATGTCTCTCTGTACGTGAATCAAGTGGATGTACAGCAGCAAGAAACAGAGCTTTGAAAATCAGCTGTAACCAATATAGTAATAAATTGAAAAAAATAAACGACAGAGAGACAGAGAAAACCTCTTACAACTTTTCCTCAGGGCCGGTGATGCAACATGGATTGAACACATCTAGACCCACAGCAGGATGAGACATAAGGCTGGAAACTGTTTGCACTAAGAGAAATGTGAGGTTGGGTGAGGAAATGCACACCCTTTAAAGTAATACTACCTGGTACCCATTCAATGGGTCCCAAATCTGCAGGTTCAAGGGATCTTCCTACAGCTAAAACATGCATGGAAAACCCAGAGGACTGTACACCATGTGATCGGGAGATGTGTCTAAAATGCAGCTCATTTATCCTCTCCTGGTGCTCCTGTTCACCATTCCAGCCACGTTACTTAGAATCTCCCCACTTGGAGAATCAGCACATTTCAACTTCTGTTTCAAACATTTTGCAAATTGTGAGGAGGATGAACGGGAAGAGGGGGAACCAATGAGAGAATAGTTGTAGGGGTTTGGACGGGCACATATCACTCTAATTTCCCATTAAGAATAAGAATTGAAAAAAGGCTCAGCCCGCCTCGCCCGAGCCAAAATAGGGCCTGAAGCAATCCTGCGGGTTTGAGGCCAGCTCACAAAAGAGCAACTTAAAAAATGGAGCTCAGGGTCACTGCAATTCACAAACCTGCAGAGTTATAAATGAAAACTAACGTCCAAAAATATGTTGAGGTAAGGCAAAGAAGAGGATCTGAATGCAAGACAGAATTGCAAGAAACAGATTTCAAGAGATAGATTGGACTCGTCTTTAAAGCACATGAAAAGCGGCAGAATTTCGACAATGATGCAGTTGGCCCAAAAGGGCGTATGCGTTTTTTCCTGATTATATCCAGGAAAAAACGCATACACACTTTATGGGCAACGAAGCAAGCAAGCAATGCAAATGTGCACAACAAAGAAGTCTCATTTCCCACCAGTCAAAAGGGCCATCCTAAACAATTGTAAAAACCAGAAATGCAGGACAGGCCATGGAGAACAGGGAGCCTTTATACGCTGATGGGCAGTGTGTGAACTGCCGAGAGCCACTCTGGAGAAGTGTATGGTGGTTCCTAAATCATCTAAAAAACAGAGCTACAGAGCATAGGACACTTCCAATCATGGGAGTATATCTAGGGAAGTCTAAAAATCAACAAGACACAAGCACACCACAGTTTAGGGCTACTCTGTTTACAAGAACCTCAACTTCAGTACACCTTAAATATCCCAGGAAAGAGAACAATGGATAAAGAAGATGTGGTACTTATGTACAATGGAATATCTCTTCACCATGAAATCAATGTAATAAGGCTAGTAGAAGGATAAAGAGTGGATTTAGGTCCGATAATACTACTTGAAATAAGTCAAACAGAAAAAGAAAGATATCATAAGATATCACTTATAGAGGGAGGGTAAATATGGCTGCACAAGAAATGAATTACAGAACAGAACAGTGTCTCACATTTAGAAAACACACTTATTTCAGCTTAAGGGGAAAGGAGAGGTGGGGTGATGCATAAAACCAGAGTTTGAAATTAGCACAGATACCGTTCAATAAACCAAATAGATATTAGACAAGATCTACACCTTGCTCAATGAACTGGCCTCAACACACCCTATACACCACAGAGAAATATATCTGAGTAATAAGAATCTTAAAACCCATGTATTGATATATCTCCATAAGGGAATCAAGTGTGTGCAGAGCGGCACAAACACAGCAGTGAAAATGAGCTAAACCCCATTATAGAAATAAATTTTAAAAACAAAACGCAGAAACAATGAAAGAGAGAAAAATTCTTACAAAATTCGCTCAGGGGCTGTGATGCAACCTGGATTGACCACATATAAACCCACAGCTGGATAAGACATAAGGCTGGACACTTGGGGATGAGAGGATTGGTGAGCTTTGGTGAGCAACTGCCAAAAGTTTAATGCAATACTTCATGCTACTCATTCCAAGGGTCCCAACACTCCAGGTTGAAGGGAATCTTCCTACAGCTAAACCATGCTTGGGAAACCCAGCGACTGGTATACCATATGATCGGGAAAGGTTTCTAAAACGCACCTCATTTTTCCTCTCCTGGGGCTCCGGATCGACATTCCAGCCGCTTTACTAAAAATATCCCCACATGGAGAGTCAATGCCTTTAAGTTCTGGTATCGCCCAGTCTGCAGTTAGTGCAGAGGATGAATGGGAATAGGGGGAACCAGTAAGAAACTAGCTGTAGCAGTTTCAATGGGCACATGTCACTCTAATTTCATATCAGTGAGAAAAATAAACCAAAGGCACAGTAAGGTGCCCCAGAAGAACAATAGGGCCTGAAGGAATTCTGTGGTTATGAGGCAAGATCACAAAAATAAGAGCTGTAAAATGGAGCTAAGGGCCACTGCAATTCAAAATCTGCAGAGTTATAAAGGCCAACTATTTTCAAAAAGTATATTGAGGTAAGGCTATGAAGAGGCATTGAAAGCAAGGCAGAATTGCAGGAAACCGATTTCAGGAGGTAGACTGGAATTGCATTTAAAGCATAGGAAAAGAGGCAGAACGTCCACAATGATGCACTTGTCCAAAAAGGGCGTATGCGTTTTTTCCTGAATATATTCAGGAAAAAACGCATACGCCCTTTTCGGCCAACCAAGCAAGCTTGCAAAGGAAATCTGCACTACAATGAAGTCTCACTTCCCCCCGGTCAAAAGGGCCATCTGAAAAAAGTGTAAAATCCAGAAAGGCAGGACAGGCCATGGAGAACTGGGAACCTTGTTATGCTGATGGGCGGGATGTAAATTGCCAACAGCCACTTGGGAGAAGTGTATGGTGTTTCCTGAACCATCTAAAAAACAAAGCCACAGAGCCTAGGACACTTCCACTTATGGTCCTATAGCTTAGGGAAATTAAAATCAAAAAGACACAGCCACCCCAAAATTTGGGACGGCTCTGTTTACAAGAACCCCGTTTATGGTACAAGTTCAATATCGCAGAAATTGAAAAATGAATAAAGAAGTTGTGGTACTTACGTACAATGCAATATCACTCAGCAATAAAATCTATGTTATCAGGCCCGTAGAAGCATAATGACTGGATTCAGGTATGATGATTCTAAGTGAAATAAGTCACACAGAAAAAGAAACATCATAAGATATCACTAATACACGGAATGTAAACTTGGCTACACAGGAACTGGATTACAAAACACAACAGGGTCTCAAATGTAGAAAACCAACTTATGCTTGCTTAAGGGGGAAGGTGAGTTGGGGTGCTGCATAAACCAGAGATTGAAATGAGCACAGATAAAGTTCCTTAAGCCAAACATGGAATAGACAAGAACTACTCCTTGCTCAACGAAATGGACTCAACACCCTATATTAAACGCCTAAGAATGTACCTGACTAGTAAGTATCTTAAAACCTATGGATTGCTATGTCTCTGAAAGAAAATCAAGCGTGTGTACAGGGGCATAAACGCAGCAGTGATACGATTGGAGAGGTTCGGTGATCAAATGAAGACCCTTTGAAGTCATATTGCATGGTACCCATTCCACGGGTCTCAACTGTCCAGGTTTAAGGGATTCTTCCTTCAGCTAAAACATGCACGTGGAACCCAGAGTATGATCAACCGTGTGATCGGGAGACGTGTTCCAATATGTCTCAGTTCTCGTCCCCTGGTACTCGGGTGCAACATTCCACACGCTTTACTAACACTCTCCCCACTTGGAGAGTCAGTGCCTTTAACCTCCTGTTTGGCCCAGTTTGCAATTTCTCCGGAAGATGAACAGGAATAGGGAGAACCAATGAGAGACTAGCTGAGGTGTCTGGACGGGCAAATTTAACTCTCATTTCCCACCAGGAAGAGGAATTAACCAAAGGCTCAGCGTGCCTTGCCGGAACCAGATTAGGGCCTGAAGCAATCCTGCGGTGTTGCTGCCAACTCACAAGAAAGCGAGTTGAAGAAAGGAGCTCAGGGGCACTGTAATTCACAAACCTGCAGAGTTATAAATGACAGCTATCGTCCAAAAATATACTGAAGTAAGGCTGCCAAGAGGACTTGAAAGCGGGACAGAATTGCAGGAAACCGATTTCAGGAGGTAGACTGGAATTGCATTTAAAGCATAGGAAAAGAGGCAGAACGTCCACAATGATGCACTTGGCCAAAAAGGGCGTATGGGTTTTTTCCTGAATATATTCAGGAAAAAACGCATACGCCCTTTTTGGCCAACCAAGCAAGCTTGCAAAGGAAATCTGCACTACAATGAAGTCTCACTTCCCCCGGTCAAAACGGCCACCTGAAAAAAGTGTAAGATCCAGAAAGGCAGGACAGGCCATGGAGAACTGGGAGCCTTGTTATGCTGATGGGCGGGATGTATATTGCCAAGAGCCACTCGGGAGAGGTGTATGGTGTTTCCTGAAACATCTAAAGAACAAAGCAACAGAGTCTAGGGCACTTCCACTTATGGTCCTATAGCTTAGGGAAATTAAAATCAAAAAGACACAGCCACCCCAAAGTTTGGGATGGCTCTGTTTACAAGAACCTCGTTTACGGTACAAGTTCAATATCACAGAAAGTGAAAAATGGATAAAGAAGTTGTCGTACTTACGTACAATGCAATATCACTCAGCAATGAAATCTATGTCATCAGGCCCGTAGCAGCATAATGAGTGGATTCAGGTATGATGATTCTAACTGAAATAAGTCACACAGAAAAAGAAATATCATAAGATATCACTAATACATGGAATGTAAACTTGGCTACACAGGAACTGGATTACAAAACAGAACAGGGTCTCAAATTTAGAAAACCAACATATGCTTGCTTAAGGAGAAAGTTGAGTTGGGGTGCTGCATAAAACCAGAGATTGAAATGAGCACAGATAAAGTTCCTTAAGCCAAATATGGAATAGACAAGAACTACTCCTTGCTCAACGAAACGGACTCAACACCCCATATTAAACGCCTAAGAATGTACCTGACTAGTAAGTATCTTAAAACCTATGGATTGCTATGTCTCTGAAACAAAATCAAGCGTGTGTACAGGGGCATAAACGCAGCAGTGATAGGATTGGAGAGGTTCGGTGAGCAAATGAAGACCCTTTGAAGTCATATTGCATGGTACCCATTCCACGGGTCTCAACTCTCCAGGTTTAAGGGATTCTTCCTTCAGCTAAAACATGCACGTGGAACCCAGAGTATGATCAACCATGTGATCGGGAGACGTGTTCCAATATGTCTCAGTTCTCGTCCCCTGGTACTCGGGTGCAACATTCCAGACGCTTTATTAACACTCTCCCGACTTGGAGAGTCAGTGCCTTTAACCTCCTGTTTGGCCCAGTTTGCAATTTCTGCGGAAGATGAACAGGAATAGGGAGAACCAATGAGAGACTAGCTGGAGGTGTCTGGACGGGCAAATTTAACTCTCATTTCCCACCAGGAAGAGGAATTAACCAAAGGCTCAGCGTGCCGTGCCGGAACCAGATTAGGGCCTGAAGCAATGCTGCGGTGTTCCGGCCAGCTCCCATGAAAGCGAGTTGAAAAAAGGAGCTCAGGGGCACTGTAATTCACAAACCTGCAGAGTTATAAATGACAGCTATCGTCCAAAAATATACTGAAGTAAGGCTGCCAAGAGGACTTGAAAGCGGGGCAGAATTGCAGGAAACCGATTTCAGGAGGTAGACCGGAATTGCATTTAAAGCATAGGAAAAGAGGCAGAACGTCCACAATGATGCACTTGGCCAAAAAGGGCGTATGCGTTTTTTCCTGAATATATTCAGGAAAAAACGCATACGCCCTTTTTGGCCAACCAAGCAAGCTTGCAAAAGAAATTTGCACTACAATGAAGTCTCACTTACCCCCGGTCAAAAGGGCCATCTGAAAAAAGTGTAAAATCCAGAAAGGCAGGACAGGCCATGGAGAACTGGGAGCCTTGTTATGCTGATGGGCGGGATGTAAATTGCCAAGAGCCACTCCGGAGAGGTGTATGGTGTTTCCTGAAACATCTAAAAAACATAGCAGCGGAGCCTAGGGCACTTCCACTTATGGTCCTATAGCTTAGGGAAATTAAAATCAAAAAGACACAGCCACCCCAAAGTTTGGGACGGCTCTGTTTACAAGAACCTCGTTTACGGTACAAGTTCAATATCGCAGGAAGTGAAAAATGGATAAAGAAGTTGTGGTACTTACGTACAATGCAATATCACTCAGCAATGAAATCTATGTCATCAGGCCCGTAGCAGTATAATGAGTGGATTCAGGTATGATGATTCTAACTGAAATAAGTCACACAGAAAAAGAAACATCATAAGATATCACTAATACACGGGATGTAAACTTGGCTACACAGGAACTGGATTACAAAACAGAACAGGGTCTCAAATTTAGAAAACCAACTTATGCTTGCTTAAGGGGAAAGGTGAGTTGGGGTGCTGCATAAAACCAGAGATTTAAATGAGCACAGATAAAGTTCCTTAAGCCAAATATAGAATAGACAAGAACTACTCCTTGCTCAACGAAATGGACTCAACACCGCATATTAAACGCCTAAGAATGTACCTGACTAGTAAGTATCTTAAAACCTATGGATTGCTATGTCTCTGAAAGAAAATCAAGCGTGTGTACAGGGACATAAACGCAGCAGTGATAGGATTGGAGAAGTTCGGTGAGCAAATGAAGACCCTTTGAAGTCATATTGCATGGTACCCATTCCACGGGTCTCAACTCTCCAGGTTTAAGGGATTCTTCCTTCAGCTAAAACATGCACGTGGAACCCAGAGTATGATCAACCGTGTGATCGGGAGACGTGTTCCAATATGTCTCAGTTCTCGTCCCCTGGTACTCGGGTGCAACATTCCAGACGCTTTACTAACACTCTCCCGACTTGGAGAGTCAGTGCCTTTAACCTCCTGTTTGGCCCAGTTTGCAATTTCTGCGGAAGATGAACAGGAATAGGGAGAACCAAAGAGAGACTAGCTGGAGGTGTCTGGACGCGCAAAATTTAACTCTCATATCCCACCAGGAAGAGGAATTAACCAAAGGCTCAGCGTGCCGTGCCGGAACCAGATTAGGGCTTGAAGCAATCCTGCGGTGTTGCGGCCAGCTCACAAGAAAGCGAGTTGAAGAAAGGAGCTCAGGGGCACTGTAATTCACAAACCTGCAGAGTTATAAATGACAGCTATCGTCCAAAAATATACTGAAGTAAGGCTGCCAAGAGGACTTGAAAGCGGGGCCGAATTGCAGGAAACCGATTTCAGGAGGTAGACTGGAATTGCATTTAAAGCATAGGAAAAGAGGCAGAACGTCCACAATGATGCACTTGGCCAAAAAGGACGTATGCGTTTTTTCCTGAATATATTCAGGAAAAAACGCATACGCCCTTTTTGGCCAACCAAGCAAGCTTGCAAAGGAAATCTGCACTACAATGAAGTCTCACTTCCCCCCGGTCAAAAGGGCCACCTGAAAAAAGTGTAAAATCCAGAAAGGCAGGACAGGCCATGGAGAACTGGGAGCCTTGTTATGCTGATGGGCGGGATGTAAATTGCCAACAGCCACTCCAGAGAAGTGTATGGTGATTCCTGAAACATCTAAAAAACAAAGCAACAGAGCCTAGGGCACTTCCACTTATGGTCCTATAGTTTAGGGAAATTAAAATCAAAAAGACACAGCCACCCCAAAGTTTGGGACGGCTGTGTTTACAAGAACTTCATTTACGGTACAAGTTCAATATCACAGAAAGTGAAAAATGGATAAAGAAGTTGTGGTACTTACGTACAATTCAATATCACTCAGCAATGAAATCTATGTCATCAGGCCCGTAGCAGCATAATGAGTGGATTCAGGTATGATGATTCTAACTGAAATAAGTCACACAGAAAAAGAAACATCATAAAATATCACTAATACACGGAATGTAAACTTGGCTACACAGGAACTGGATTACAAAACAGAACAGGGTCTCAAATTTAGAAAACCTACTTATGCTTGCTTAAGGGGAAAGGTGAGTTGGGGTGCTGCATAAAACCTGAGATTGAAATGAGCACAGATAAAGTTCCTTAAGCCAAATAAGGAATAGACAAGAGCTACTCCTTGCTCAACGAAATGGACTCAACACCCCATATTAAACGCCTAAGAATGTACCTGACTAGTAAGTATCTTAAAACCTATGGATTGCTATGTCTCTGAAAGAAAATCAAGCGTGTGTACAGGGGCATAAACGCAGCAGTGATAGGATTGGAGAGGTTCGGTGAGCAAATGAAGACCCTTTGAAGTCATATTGCATGGTACCCATTCCACGGGTCTCAACTCTCCAGGTTTAAGGGATTCTTCCTTCAGCTAAAACATGCACGTGGAACCCAGAGTATGATCAACCGTGTGATCGGGAGACGTGTTCCAATATGTCTCAGTTCTCGTCCCCTGGTACTCGGGTGCAACATTCCAGACGCTTTACTAACACTCTCCCGACTTGGAGAGTCAGTGTCTTTAACCTCCTGTTTGGTCCAGTTTGCAATTTCTGCGGAAGATGAACAGGAATAGGGAGAACCAATGAGAGACTAGCTGGAGGTGTCTGGACGGGCAAATTTAACTCTCATTTCCCACCAGGAAGAGGAATTAACCAAAGGCTCAGCGTGCCGTGCCGGAACCAGATTAGGGCCTGAAGCAATCCTGCGGTGTTGCGGCCAGCTCACAAGAAAGCGAGTTGAAGAAAGGAGCTCAGGGGCACTGTAATTCACAAACCTGCAGAGTTATAAATGACAGCTATCGTCCAAAAATATACTGAAGTAAGGCTGCCAAGAGGACTTGAAAGCGGGGCAGAATTGCAGGAAACCGATTTCAGGAGGTAGACTGGAATTGCATTTAAAGCATAGGAAAAGAGGCAGAACGTCCACAATGATGCACTTGGCCAAAAAGGACGTATGCGTTTTTTCCTGAATATATTCAGGAAAAAACGCATACGCACTTTTTGGCCAACCAAGCAAGCTTGCAAAGGAAATCTGCACTACAATGAAGTCTCACTTCCCCCCGGTCAAAAGGGCCACCAGAAAAAAGTGTAAAATCCAGAAAGGCAGGACAGGCCATGGAGAACTGGGAGCCTTGTTATGCTGATGGGCGGGATGTAAATTGCCAACAGCCACTTGGGAGAAGTGTATGGTGTTTCCTGAACCATCTAAAAAACAAAGCCACAGAGCCTAGGACACTTCCACTTATGGTCCTATAGCTTAGGGAAATTAAAATCAAAAAGACACAGCCACCCCAAAATTTGGGACGGCTCTGTTTACAAGAACCCCGTTTATGGTACAAGTTCAATATCGCAGAAATTGAAAAATGAATAAAGAAGTTGTGGTACTTACGTACAATGCAATATCACTCAGCAATAAAATCTATGTTATCAGGCCCGTAGAAGCATAATGACTGGATTCAGGTATGATGATTCTAAGTGAAATAAGTCACACAGAAAAAGAAACATCATAAGATATCACTAATACACGGAATGTAAACTTGGCTACACAGGAACTGGATTACAAAACACAACAGGGTCTCAAATGTAGAAAACCAACTTATGCTTGCTTAAGGGGGAAGGTGAGTTGGGGTGCTGCATAAACCAGAGATTGAAATGAGCACAGATAAAGTTCCTTAAGCCAAACATGGAATAGACAAGAACTACTCCTTGCTCAACGAAATGGACTCAACACCCTATATTAAAGGCCTAAGAATGTACCTGACTAGTAAGTATCTTAAAACCTATGGATTGCTATGTCTCTGAAAGAAAATCAAGCGTGTGTACAGGGGCATAAACGCAGCAGTGATACGATTGGAGAGGTTCGGTGATCAAATGAAGACCCTTTGAAGTCATATTGCATGGTACCCATTCCACGGGTCTCAACTGTCCAGGTTTAAGGGATTCTTCCTTCAGCTAAAACATGCACGTGGAACCCAGAGTATGATCAACCGTGTGATCGGGAGACGTGTTCCAATATGTCTCAGTTCTCGTCCCCTGGTACTCGGGTGCAACATTCCACACGCTTTACTAACACTCTCCCCACTTGGAGAGTCAGTGCCTTTAACCTCCTGTTTGGCCCAGTTTGCAATTTCTCCGGAAGATGAACAGGAATAGGGAGAACCAATGAGAGACTAGCTGAGGTGTCTGGACGGGCAAATTTAACTCTCATTTCCCACCAGGAAGAGGAATTAACCAAAGGCTCAGCGTGCCTTGCCGGAACCAGATTAGGGCCTGAAGCAATCCTGCGGTGTTGCTGCCAACTCACAAGAAAGCGAGTTGAAGAAAGGAGCTCAGGGGCACTGTAATTCACAAACCTGCAGAGTTATAAATGACAGCTATCGTCCAAAAATATACTGAAGTAAGGCTGCCAAGAGGACTTGAAAGCGGGACAGAATTGCAGGAAACCGATTTCAGGAGGTAGACTGGAATTGCATTTAAAGCATAGGAAAAGAGGCAGAACGTCCACAATGATGCACTTGGCCAAAAAGGGCGTATGCGTTTTTTCCTGAATATATTCAGGAAAAAACGCATACGCCCTTTTTGGCCAACCAAGCAAGCTTGCAAAGGAAATCTGCACTACAATGAAGTCTCACTTCCCCCGGTCAAAACGGCCACCTGAAAAAAGTGTAAGATCCAGAAAGGCAGGACAGGCCATGGAGAACTGGGAGCCTTGTTATGCTGATGGGCGGGATGTATATTGCCAAGAGCCACTCGGGAGAGGTGTATGGTGTTTCCTGAAACATCTAAAGAACAAAGCAACAGAGTCTAGGGCACTTCCACTTATGGTCCTATAGCTTAGGGAAATTAAAATCAAAAAGACACAGCCACCCCAAAGTTTGGGATGGCTCTGTTTACAAGAACCTCGTTTACGGTACAAGTTCAATATCACAGAAAGTGAAAAATGGATAAAGAAGTTGTCGTACTTACGTACAATGCAATATCACTCAGCAATGAAATCTATGTCATCAGGCCCGTAGCAGCATAATGAGTGGATTCAGGTATGATGATTCTAACTGAAATAAGTCACACAGAAAAAGAAATATCATAAGATATCACTAATACATGGAATGTAAACTTGGCTACACAGGAACTGGATTACAAAACAGAACAGGGTCTCAAATTTAGAAAACCAACATATGCTTGCTTAAGGAGAAAGTTGAGTTGGGGTGCTGCATAAAACCAGAGATTGAAATGAGCACAGATAAAGTTCCTTAAGCCAAATATGGAATAGACAAGAACTACTCCTTGCTCAACGAAACGGACTCAACACCCCATATTAAACGCCTAAGAATGTACCTGACTAGTAAGTATCTTAAAACCTATGGATTGCTATGTCTCTGAAACAAAATCAAGCGTGTGTACAGGGGCATAAACGCAGCAGTGATAGGATTGGAGAGGTTCGGTGAGCAAATGAAGACCCTTTGAAGTCATATTGCATGGTACCCATTCCACGGGTCTCAACTCTCCAGGTTTAAGGGATTCTTCCTTCAGCTAAAACATGCACGTGGAACCCAGAGTATGATCAACCATGTGATCGGGAGACGTGTTCCAATATGTCTCAGTTCTCGTCCCCTGGTACTCGGGTGCAACATTCCAGACGCTTTACTAACACTCTCCCGACTTGGAGAGTCAGTGCCTTTAACCTCCTGTTTGGCCCAGTTTGCAATTTCTGCGGAAGATGAACAGGAATAGGGAGAACCAATGAGAGACTAGCTGGAGGTGTCTGGACGGGCAAATTTAACTCTCATTTCCCACCAGGAAGAGGAATTAACCAAAGGCTCAGCGTGCCGTGCCGGAACCAGATTAGGGCCTGAAGCAATGCTGCGGTGTTCCGGCCAGCTCCCATGAAAGCGAGTTGAAAAAAGGAGCTCAGGGGCACTGTAATTCACAAACCTGCAGAGTTATAAATGACAGCTATCGTCCAAAAATATACTGAAGTAAGGCTGCCAAGAGGACTTGAAAGCGGGGCAGAATTGCAGGAAACCGATTTCAGGAGGTAGACCGGAATTGCATTTAAAGCATAGGAAAAGAGGCAGAACGTCCACAATGATGCACTTGGCCAAAAAGGGCGTATGCGTTTTTTCCTGAATATATTCAGGAAAAAACGCATACGCCCTTTTTGGCCAACCAAGCAAGCTTGCAAAAGAAATCTGCACTACAATGAAGTCTCACTTACCCCCGGTCAAAAGGGCCATCTGAAAAAAGTGTAAAATCCAGAAAGGCAGGACAGGCCATGGAGAACTGGGAGCCTTGTTATGCTGATGGGCGGGATGTAAATTGCCAAGAGCCACTCGGGAGAGGTGTATGGTGTTTCCTGAAACATCTAAAAAACATAGCAGCGGAGCCTAGGGCACTTCCACTTATGGTCCTATAGCTTAGGGAAATTAAAATCAAAAAGACACAGCCACCCCAAAGTTTGGGACGGCTCTGTTTACAAGAACCTCGTTTACGGTACAAGTTCAATATCGCAGGAAGTGAAAAATGGATAAAGAAGTTGTGGTACTTACGTACAATGCAATATCACTCAGCAATGAAATCTATGTCATCAGGCCCGTAGCAGTATAATGAGTGGATTCAGGTATGATGATTCTAACTGAAATAAGTCACACAGAAAAAGAAACATCATAAGATATCACTAATACACGGGATGTAAACTTGGCTACACAGGAACTGGATTACAAAACAGAACAGGGTCTCAAATTTAGAAAACCAACTTATGCTTGCTTAAGGGGAAAGGTGAGTTGGGGTGCTGCATAAAACCAGAGATTTAAATGAGCACAGATAAAGTTCCTTAAGCCAAATATAGAATAGACAAGAACTACTCCTTGCTCAACGAAATGGACTCAACACCGCATATTAAACGCCTAAGAATGTACCTGACTAGTAAGTATCTTAAAACCTATGGATTGCTATGTCTCTGAAAGAAAATCAAGCGTGTGTACAGGGACATAAACGCAGCAGTGATAGGATTGGAGAAGTTCGGTGAGCAAATGAAGACCCTTTGAAGTCATATTGCATGGTACCCATTCCACGGGTCTCAACTCTCCAGGTTTAAGGGATTCTTCCTTCAGCTAAAACATGCACGTGGAACCCAGAGTATGATCAACCGTGTGATCGGGAGACGTGTTCCAATATGTCTCAGTTCTCGTCCCCTGGTACTCGGGTGCAACATTCCAGACGCTTTACTAACACTCTCCCGACTTGGAGAGTCAGTGCCTTTAACCTCCTGTTTGGCCCAGTTTGCAATTTCTGCGGAAGATGAACAGGAATAGGGAGAACCAAAGAGAGACTAGCTGGAGGTGTCTGGACGCGCAAAATTTAACTCTCATATCCCACCAGGAAGAGGAATTAACCAAAGGCTCAGCGTGCCGTGCCGGAACCAGATTAGGGCTTGAAGCAATCCTGCGGTGTTGCGGCCAGCTCACAAGAAAGCGAGTTGAAGAAAGGAGCTCAGGGGCACTGTAATTCACAAACCTGCAGAGTTATAAATGACAGCTATCGTCCAAAAATATACTGAAGTAAGGCTGCCAAGAGGACTTGAAATCGGGGCAGAATTGCAGGAAACCGATTTCAGGAGGTAGACTGGAATTGCATTTAAAGCATAGGAAAAGAGGCAGAACGTCCACAATGATGCACTTGGCCAAAAAGGACGTATGCGTTTTTTCCTGAATATATTCAGGAAAAAACGCATACGCCCTTTTTGGCCAACCAAGCAAGCTTGCAAAGGAAATCTGCACTACAATGAAGTCTCACTTCCCCCCGGTCAAAAGGGCCACCTGAAAAAAGTGTAAAATCCAGAAAGGCAGGACAGGCCATGGAGAACTGGGAGCCTTGTTATGCTGATGGGCGGGATGTAAATTGCCAACAGCCACTCCAGAGAAGTGTATGGTGATTCCTGAAACATCTAAAAAACAAAGCAACAGAGCCTAGGGCACTTCCACTTATGGTCCTATAGTTTAGGGAAATTAAAATCAAAAAGACACAGCCACCCCAAAGTTTGGGACGGCTGTGTTTACAAGAACTTCATTTACGGTACAAGTTCAATATCACAGAAAGTGAAAAATGGATAAAGAAGTTGTGGTACTTACGTACAATTCAATATCACTCAGCAATGAAATCTATGTCATCAGGCCCGTAGCAGCATAATGAGTGGATTCAGGTATGATGATTCTAACTGAAATAAGTCACACAGAAAAAGAAACATCATAAAATATCACTAATACACGGAATGTAAACTTGGCTACACAGGAACTGGATTACAAAACAGAACAGGGTCTCAAATTTAGAAAACCTACTTATGCTTGCTTAAGGGGAAAGGTGAGTTGGGGTGCTGCATAAAACCTGAGATTGAAATGAGCACAGATAAAGTTCCTTAAGCCAAATAAGGAATAGACAAGAGCTACTCCTTGCTCAACGAAATGGACTCAACACCCCATATTAAACGCCTAAGAATGTACCTGACTAGTAAGTATCTTAAAACCTATGGATTGCTATGTCTCTGAAAGAAAATCAAGCGTGTGTACAGGGGCATAAACGCAGCAGTGATAGGATTGGAGAGGTTCGGTGAGCAAATGAAGACCCTTTGAAGTCATATTGCATGGTACCCATTCCACGGGTCTCAACTGTCCAGGTTTAAGGGATTCTTCCTTCAGCTAAAACATGCACGTGGAACCCAGAGTATGATCAACCGTGTGATCGGGAGACGTGTTCCAATATGTCTCAGTTCTCGTCCCCTGGTACTCGGGTGCAACATTCCAGACGCTTTACTAACACTCTCCCGACTTGGAGAGTCAGTGTCTTTAACCTCCTGTTTGGTCCAGTTTGCAATTTCTGCGGAAGATGAACAGGAATAGGGAGAACCAATGAGAGACTAGCTAGAGGTGTCTGGACGGGCAAATTTAACTCTCATTTCCCACCAGGAAGAGGAATTAACCAAAGGCTCAGCGTGCCGTGCCGGAACCAGATTAGGGCCTGAAGCAATCCTGCGGTGTTGCGGCCAGCTCACAAGAAAGCGAGTTGAAGAAAGGAGCTCAGGGGCACTGTAATTCACAAACCTGCAGAGTTATAAATGACAGCTATCGTCCAAAAATATACTGAAGTAAGGCTGCCAAGAGGACTTGAAAGCGGGGCAGAATTGCAGGAAACCGATTTCAGGAGGTAGACTGGAATTGCATTTAAAGCATAGGAAAAGAGGCAGAACGTCCACAATGATGCACTTGGCCAAAAAGGACGTATGCGTTTTTTCCTGAATATATTCAGGAAAAAACGCATACGCCCTTTTTGGCCAACCAAGCAAGCTTGCAAAGGAAATCTGCACTACAATGAAGTCTCACTTCCCCCCGGTCAAAAGGGCCACCAGAAAAAAGTGTAAAATCCAGAAAGGCAGGACAGGCCATGGAGAACTGGGAGCCTTGTTATGCTGATGGGCGGGATGTAAATTGCCAACAGCCACTCCAGAGAAGTGTATGGTGATTCCTGAAACATCTAAAAAACAAAGCAACAGAGCCTAGGGCACATCCACTTATGGTCCTATAGTTTAGGAAAATTAAAATCAAAAAGACACAGCCACCCCAAAGTTTGGGACGGCTCTGTTTACAAGAACTTCATTTACGGTACAAGTTCAATATCACAGAAAGTGAAAAATGGATAAAGAAGTTGTGGTACTTACGTACAATTCAATATCACTCAGCAATGAAATCTATGTCATCAGGCCCGTAGCAGCATAATGAGTGGATTCAGGTATGATGATTCTAACTGAAATAAGTCACACAGAAAAAGAAACATCATAAAATATCACTAATACACGGAATGTAAACTTGGCTACACAGGAACTGGATTACAAAACAGAACAGGGTCTCAAATTTAGAAAACCTACTTATGCTTGCTTAAGGGGAAAGGTGAGTTGGGGTGCTGCATAAAACCTGAGATTGAAATGAGCACAGATAAAGTTCCTTAAGCCAAATAAGGAATAGACAAGAGCTACTCCTTGCTCAACGAAATGGACTCAACACCCCATATTAAACGCCTAAGAATGTACCTGACTAGTAAGTATCTTAAAACCTATGGATTGCTATGTCTCTGAAAGAAAATCAAGCGTGTGTACAGGGGCATAAACGCAGCAGTGATAGGATTGGAGAGGTTCGGTGAGCAAATGAAGACCCTTTGAAGTCATATTGCATGGTACCCATTCCACGGGTCTCAACTCTCCAGGTTTAAGGGATTCTTCCTTCAGCTAAAACATGCACGTGGAACCCAGAGTATGATCAACCGTGTGATCGGGAGACGTGTTCCAATATGTCTCAGTTCTCGTCCCCTGGTACTCGGGTGCAACATTCCTGACGCTTTAATAACACTCTCCCGACTTGGAGAGTGAGTGCCTTTAACCACCTGTTTGGCCCAGTTTGCAATTTCTGCGGAAGATGAACAGGAATAGGGAGAACCAATGAGAGACTAGGTGGAGGTGTCTGGACGGGCAAATTTAACTCTCATTTCCCACCAGGAAGAGGAATTAACCAAAGGCTCAGCGTGCCGTGCCGGAACCAGATTAGGGCCTGAAGCAACACTGCGGTGTTGCGGCCAGCTCACAAGAAAGCGAGTTGAAGAAAGGAGCTCAGGGGCACTGTAATTCACAAACCTGCAGAGTTATAAATGACAGCTATCGTCCAAAAATATACTGAAGTAAGGCTGCCAAGAGGACTTGAAAGCGGGGCAGAATTGCAGGAAACCGATTTCAGGAGGTAGACTGGAATTGCATTTAAAGCATAGGAAAAGAGGCAGAACGTCCACAATGATGCACTTGGCCAAAAAGGAAAAAACACATACGCCCTTTTTGGCCAACCAAGCAAGCTTGCAAAGGAAATCTGCACTACAATGAAGTCTCACTTCCCACCGGTCAAAAGGGCCATCTGAAAAAAGTGTAAAATCCAGAAAGGCAGGACAGGCCATGGAGAACTGGGAGCCTTGTTATGCTGATGGGCGGGATGTAAATTGCCAAGAGCCACTCGGGAGAGGTGTATGGTGTTTCCTGAAACATCTAAAAAACAAAGCAACAGAGCCTAGGGCACTTCCACTTATGGTCCTATAGCTTAGGGAAATTAAAATCAAAAAGACACAGCCACCCCAAAGTTTGGGACGGCTCTGTTTACAAGAACCTCGTTTAAGGTACAAGTTCAATATCGCAGAAAGTGAAAAATGGATAAAGAAGTTGTGGTACTTACGTACAATGCAATATCACTCAGCAATGAAATCTATGTCATCAGGCCCGTAGCAGCATAATGAGTGGATTCAGGTATGATGATTCTAACTGAAATAAGTCACACAGAAAAGGAAACATCATAAGATATCACTAATACACGGAATGTAAACTTGGCTACACAGGAACTGGATTACAAAACAGAACAGGGTCTCAAATTTAGAAAACCTACTTATGCTTGCTTAAGGGGAAAGGTGAGTTGGGGTGCTGCATAAAACCAGAGATTTAAATGAACACAGATAAAGTTCCTTAAGCCAAATATGGAATAGACAAGAACTACTCCTTGCTCAATGAAATGGACTCAACACCCCATATTAAACGCCTAAGAATGTACCTGACTAGTAAGTATCTTAAAACCTATGAATTGCTATGTCTCTGAAACAAAATCAAGCGTGTGTACAGGGGCATAAACGCAGCAGTGATAGGATTGGAGAGGTTCGGTGAGCAAATGAAGACCCTTTGAAGTCATATTGCATGGTACCCATTCCACGGGTCTCAACTCTCCAGGTTTAAGGGATTCTGCCTTCAGGTAAAACATGCACGTGGAACCCAGAGTATGATCACCCGTGTGATCGGTTGACATGTTCCAATATGTCTCAGTTCTCGTCCCCTGGTACTCGGGTGCAACATTCCAGACGCTTTACTAACACTCTCCCGACTTGGAGAGTCAGTGCCTTTAACCTCCTGTTTGGCCCAGTTTGCAATTTCTGCGGAAGATGAACAGGAATAGCGAGAACCAATGAGAGACTAGCTGGAGGTGTCTGGACGGGCAAATTTAACTCTCATTTCCCACCAGGAAGAGGAATTAACCAAAGGCTCAGCGTTCCGTGCCGGAACCAGATTAGGGCCTGAAGCAATCCTGCGGTGTTGCGGCCAGCTCACAAGAAAGCGAGTTGAAGAAAGGAGCTCAGGGGCACTGTAATTCACAAACCTGCAGAGTTATAAATGACAGCTATCGTCCAAAAATATACTGAAGTAAGGCTGCCAAGAGGACTTGAAAGCGGGGCAGAATTGCAGGAAACCGATTTCAGGAGGTAGACTGGAATTGCATTTAAAGCATAGGAAAAGAGGCAGAACGTCCACAATGATGCACTTGGCCAAAAAGGAAAAAACGCATACGCCCTTTTTGGCCAACCAAGCAAGCTTGCAAAGGAAATCTGCACTACAATGAAGTCTCACTTCCCACCGGTCAAAAGGGCCACCTGAAAAAAGTGTAAAATCCAGAAAGGCAGGACAGGCCATGGAGAACTGGGAGCCTTGTTATGCTGATGGGCGGGATGTAAATTGCCAACAGCCACTCCAGAGAAGTGTATGGTGATTCCTGAAACATCTAAAAAACAAAGCAACAGAGCCTAGGGCACTTCCACTTATGGTCCTATAGTTTAGGGAAATTAAAATCAAAAAGACACAGCCACCCCAAAGTTTGGGACGGCTGTGATTACAAGAACTTCATTTACGGTACAAGTTCAATATCACAGAAAGTGAAAAATGGATAAAGAAGTTGTGGTACTTACGTACAATGCCATATCACTCAGCAATGAAATCTATGTCATCAGGCCCGTAGCAGCATAATGAGTGGATTCAGGTATGATGATTCTAACTGAAATAAGTCACACAGAAAAAGAAACATCATAAGATATCACTAATACACGGAATGTAAACTTGGCTACACAGGAACTGGATTACAAAACAGAACAGGGTCTCAAATTTAGAAAACCTACTTATGCTTGCTTAAGGGGAAAGGTGAGTTGGGGTGCTGCATAAAACCTGAGATTGAAATGAGCACAGATAAAGTTCCTTAAGCCAAATAAGGAATAGACAAGAGCTACTCCTTGCTCAACGAAATGGACTCAACACCCCATATTAAACGCCTAAGAATGTACCTGACTAGTAAGTATCTTAAAACCTATGGATTGCTATGTCTCTGAAAGAAAATCAAGCGTGTGTACAGGGGCATAAATGCAGCAGTGATAGGATTGGAGAGGTTCGGTGAGCAAATGAAGACCCTTTGAAGTCATATTGCATGGTACCCATTCCACGGGTCTCAACTGTCCAGGTTTAAGGGATTCTTCCTTCAGCTAAAACATGCACGTGGAACCCAGAGTATGATCAACCATGTGGTCGGGAGACATGTTCCAATATGTCTCAGTTCTCGTCCCCTGGTACTCGGGTGCAACATTCCAGACGCTTTACTAACACTCTCCCGACTTGGAGAGTCAGTGCCTTTAACCTCCTGTTTGGCCCAGTTTGCAATTTCTGCGGAAGATGAACAGGAATAGGGAGAACCAATGAGAGACTAGCTGGAGGTGTCTGGACGGGCAAATTTAACTCTCATTTCCCACCAGGAAGAGGAATTAACCAAAGGCTCAGCGTGCCGTGCCGGAACCAGATTAGGGCCTGAAGCAATCCTGCGGTGTTGCGGCCAGCTCACAAGAAAGCGAGTTGAAGAAAGGAGCTCAGGGGCACTGTAATTCACAAACCTGCAGAGTTATAAATGACAGCTATCGTCCAAAAATATACTGAAGTAAGGCTGCCAAGAGGACTTGAAAGCGGGGCAGAATTGCAGGAAACCGATTTCAGGAGGTAGACTGGAATTGCATTTAAAGCATAGGAAAAGAGGCAGAACGTCCACAATGATGCACTTGGCCAAAAAGGGCGTATGCGTTTTTTCCTGAATATATTCAGGAAAAAACGCATACGCCCTTTTTGGCCAACCAAGCAAGCTTGCAAAGGAAATCTGCACTACAATGAAGTCTCACTTCCCCCCGGTCAAAAGGGCCATCTGAAAAAAGTGTAAAATCCAGAAAGGCAGGACAGGCCATGGAGAACTGGGAGCCTTGTTATGCTGATGGGCGGGATGTAAATTGCCAACAGCCACTCGGGAGAGGTGTATGGTGTTTCCTGAAACATCTAAAAAACAAAGCAACAGAGCCTAGGGCACTTCCACTTATGGTCCTATAGCTTAGGGAAATTAAAATCAAAAAGACACAGCCACCCCAAAGTTTGGGACGGCTCTGTTTACAAGAACCTCGTTTACGGTACAAGTTCAATATCGCAGAAAGTGAAAAATGGATAAAGAAGTTGTGGTACTTACGTACAATGCAATATCACTCAGCAATGAAATCTATGTCATCAGGCCCGTAGCAGCATAATGAGTGGATTCAGGTATGATGATTCTAACTGAAATAAGTCACACAGAAAAAGAAACATCATAAGATATCACTAATACACGGGATGTAAACTTGGCTACACAGGAACTGGATTACAAAACAGAACAGGGTCTCAAATTTAGAAAACCAACTTATGCTTGCTTAAGGGGAAAGGTGAGTTTGGGTGCTGCATCAAACCAGAGATTGAAATGAGCACAGATAAAGTTCCTTAAGCCAAATATGGAATAGACAAGAACTACTCCTTGCTCAACGAAATGGACTCAACACCCCATATTAAACGCCTAAGAATGTACCTGACTAGTAAGTATCTTAAAACCTATGGATTGCTATGTGTCTGAAAGAAAATCAAGCGTGCGTACAGGGGCATAAACGTAGCAGTGATAGGATTGGAGAGGTTTGGTGAGCAAATGAAGACCCTTTGAAGTCATATTGCATGGTACCCATTCCACGGGACTCAACTCTCCAGGTTTAAGGGATTCTGCCTTCAGGTAAAACATGCACATGGAACCCAGAGTATGATCAACCGTGTGGTCGGGAGACGTGTTCCAATATGTCTCAGTTCTCGTCCCCTGGTACTCGGGTGCAACATTCCAGACGCTTTACTAACACTCTCCCGACGTGGAGAGTCAGTGCCTTTAACCTCCTGTTTGGCCCATTTGCAATTTCTGAGGAAGATGAACAGGAATAGGGAGAACCAATGAGAGACTTGCTGGAGGTGTCTGGACGGGCAAATTTAACTCTCATTTCCCACCAGGAAGAGGAATTAACCAAAGGCTCAGCGAGCCGTGCCGGAACCAGATTAGGGCCTGAAGCAATCCTGCGGTGTTGCGGCCAGCTCACAAGAAAGCGAGTTGAAGAAAGGAGCTCAGGGGCACTGTAATTCACAAACCTGCAGAGTTATAAATGACAGCTATCGTCCAAAAATATACTGAAGTAAGGCTGCCAAGAGGACTTGAAAGCGGGGCAGAATTGCAGGAAACTGATTTCAGGAGGTAGACTGGAATTGCATTTAAAGCATAGGAAAAGAGGCAGAACGTCCACAATGATGCACTTGGCCAAAAAGGGCGTATGCGTTTTTTCCTGGGAAAAAACGCATACGCCCTTTTTGGCCAACCAAGCAAGCTTGCAAAGGAAATCTGCACTACAATGAAGTCTCACTTCCCCCCGGTCAAAAGGGCCATCTGAAAAAAGTGTAAAATCCAGAAAGGCAGGACAGGCCATGGAGAACTGGGAGCCTTGTTATGCTGATGGGCGGGATGTAAATTGCCAAGAGCCACTCCGGAGAGGTGTATGGTGTTTCCTGAAACATCTAAAAAACAAAGCAACAGAGCCTAGGGCACTTCCACTTATGGTCCTATAGCTTAGGGAAATTAAAATCAAAAAGACACAGCCACCCCAAAGTTTGGGACGGCTCTGTTTACAAGAACCACGTTTACGGTACAAGTTCAATATCGCAGAAAGTGAAAAATGGATAAAGAAGTTGTGGTACTTACGTACAATGCAATATCACTCAGCAATGAAATCTATGTCATCAGGCCCGTAGCAGCATAATGAGTGGATTCAGGTATGATGATTCTAACTGAAATAAGTCACACAGAAAAAGAAACATCATAAGATATCACTAATACACGGAATGTAAACTTGGCTACACAGGAACTGGATTACAAAACAGAACAGGGTCTCAAATTTAGAAAACCAACTTATGCTTGCTTAAGGGGAAAGGTGAGTTGGGGTGCTGCATAAAACCAGAGATTTAAATGAACACAGATAAAGTTCCTTAAGCCAAATATGGAATAGACAAGAACTACTCCTTGCTCAACACCCCATATTAAACGCCTAAGAATGTACCTGACTAGTAAGTATCTTAAAACCTATGAATTGCTATGTCTCTGAAAGAAAATCAAGCGTGTGTACAGGGGCATAAACGCAGCAGTGATAGGATTGGAGAGGTTCGGTGAGCAAATGAAGACCCTTTGAAGTCATATTGCATGGTACCCATTCCACGGGTCTCAACTCTCCAGGTTTAAGGGATTCTTCCTTCAGCTAAAACATGCATGTGGAACCCAGAGTATGATCAACCGTGTGATCGGGAGACATGTTCCAATATGTCTCAGTTCTCGTCCCCTGGTACTCGGGTGCAACATTCCAGACGCTTTACTAACACTCTCCCGACGTGGAGAGTCAGTGCCTTTAACCTCCTGTTTGGCCCATTTGCAATTTCTGCGGAAGATGAACAGGAATAGGGAGAACCAATGAGAGACTAGCTGGAGGTGTCTGGACGAGCAAATTTAACTCCCATTTCCCACCAGGAAGAGGAATTAACCAAAGGCTCAGCGTGCCGGGCCGGAACCAGATTAGGGCCTGAAGCAATCCTGCGGTGTTGCGGCCAGCTCACAAGAAAGTGAGTTGAAGAAAGGTGCTCAGGGGCACTGTAATTCACAAACCTGCAGAGTTATAAATGACAGCTATCATCCAAAAATATACTGAAGTAAGGCTGCCAAGAGGACTTGAAAGCGGGGCAGAATTGCAGGAAACCGATTTCAGGAGGTAGACTGGAATTGCATTTAAAGCATAGGAAAAGAGGCAGAACGTCCACAATGATGCACTTGGCCAAAAAGGGCGTATGCGTTTTTTCCTGAATATATTCAGGTAAAAACGCATACGCCCTTTTCGGCCAACCAAGCAAGCTTGCAAAGGAAATCTGCACTACAATGAAGTCTCACTTCCCCCCGGTCAAAAGGGCCATCTGAAAAAAGTGTAAAATCCAGAAAGGCAGGACAGGCCATGGAGAACTGGGAGCCTTGTTATGCTGATGGGCGGGATGTAAATTGCCAAGAGCCACTCGGGAGAGGTGTATGGTGTTTCCTGAAACATCTAAAAAACAAAGCAACAGAGCCTAGGGCACTTCCACTTATGGTCCTATAGCTTAGGGAAATTAAAATCAAAAAGACACAGCCACCCCAAAGTTTGGGACGGCTCTGTTTACAAGAACCTCGTTTACGGTACAAGTTCAATATCGCAGAAAGTGAAAAATGGATAAAGAAGTTGTGGTACTTACGTACAATGCAATATCACTCAGCAATGAAATCTATGTCATCAGGCCCGTAGCAGCATAATGAGTGGATTCAGGTATGATGATTCTAACTGAAATAAGTCACACAGAAAAAGAAACATCATAAGATATCACTAATACACGGGATGTAAACTTGGCTACACAGGAACTGGATTACAAAACAGAACAGGGTCTCAAATTCAGAAAACCAACTTATGCTTGCTTAAGGGGAAAGGTGAGTTGGGGTGCTGCATAAAACCAGAGATTGAAATGAGCACAGATAAAGTTCCTTAAGCCAAATATAGAATAGACAAGAACTACTCCTTGCTCAACGAAATGAACTCAACACCCCATATTAAACGCCTAAGAATGTACCTGACTAGTAAGTATCTTAAAACCTATGGATTGCTATGTCTCTGAAAGAAAATCAAGCGTGTGTACAGGGGCATAAACGCAGCAGTGATAGGATTGGAGAGGTTCGGTGAGCAAATGAAGACCCTTTGAAGTCATATTGCATGGTACCCATTCCACGGGTCTCAACTCTCCAGGTTTAAGGGATTCTGCCTTCAGGTAAAACATGCACGTGGAACCCAGAGTATGATCAACCGTGTGATCGGGAGACGTGTTCCAATATGTCTCAGTTCTCGTCCCCTGGTACTCGGGTGCAACATTCCAGACGCTTTAATAACACTCTCCCGACTTGGAGAGTCAGTGCCTTTAACCTCCTGTTTGGCCCATTTGCAATTTCTGAGGAAGATGAACAGGAATAGGGAGAACCAATGAGATTCTAGGTGGAGGTGTCTGGACGGGCAAATTTAACTCTCATTTCCCACCAGGAAGAGGAATTAACCAAAGGCTCAGCGTGCCGTGCCGGAACCAGATTAGGGCGTGAAGCAATCCTGCGGTGTTGCGGCCAGCTCACAAGAAAGCGAGTTGAAGAAAGGAGCTCAGGGGCACTGTAATTCACAAACCTGCAGAGTTATAAATGACAGCTATCGTCCAAAAATATACTGAAGTAAGGCTGCCAAGAGGACTTGAAAGCGGGGCAGAATTGCAGGAAACCGATTTCAGGAGGTAGACTGGAATTGCATTTAAAGCATAGGAAAAGAGGCAGAACGTCCACAATGATGCACTTGGCCAAAAAGGGCGTATGCGTTTTTTCCTGAATATATTCAGGAAAAAACGCATACGCCCTTTTTGGCCAACCAAGCAAGCTTGCAAAGGAAATCTGCACTACAATGAAGTCTCACTTCCCCCCGGTCAAAAGGGCCATCTGAAAAAAGTGTAAAATCCAGAAAGGCAGGACAGACCATGGGGAACTGGGAACCTTGTTATGCTGATGGGCGGGATGTAAATTGCCAACAGCCACTCGGGAGAGGTGTATGGTGTTTCCTGAAACATCTAAAAAACAAAGCAACAGAGCCTAGGGCACTTCCACTTATGGTCCTATAGCTTAGGGAAATTAAAATCAAAAAGACACAGCCACCCCAAAGTTTGGGACGGCTCTGTTTACAAGAACCTCGTTTACGGTACAAGTTCAATATCGCAGAAAGTGAAAAATGGATAAAGAAGTTGTGGTACTTACGTACAATGCAATATCACTCAGCAATGAAATCTATGTCATCAGGCCCGTAGCAGCATAATGAGTGGATTCAGGTATGATGATTCTAACTGAAATAAGTCACACAGAAAAAGAAACATCATAAGATATCACTAATACACGGGATGTAAACTTGGCTACACAGGAACTGGATTACAAAACAGAACAGGGTCTCAAATTCAGAAAACCAACTTATGCTTGCTTAAGGGGAAAGGTGAGTTGGGGTGCTGCATAAAACCAGAGATTGAAATGAGCACAGATAAAGTTCCTTAAGCCAAATATAGAATAGACAAGAACTACTCCTTGCTCAACGAAATGAACTCAACACCCCATATTAAACGCCTAAGAATGTACCTGACTAGTAAGTATCTTAAAACCTATGGATTGCTATGTCTCTGAAAGAAAATCAAGCGTGTGTACAGGGGCATAAACGCAGCAGTGATAGGATTGGAGAGGTTCGGTGAGCAAATGAAGACCCTTTGAAGTCATATTGCATGGTACCCATTCCACGGGTCTCAACTCTCCAGGTTTAAGGGATTCTGCCTTCAGGTAAAACATGCACGTGGAACCCAGAGTATGATCAACCGTGTGATCGGGAGACGTGTTCCAATATGTCTCAGTTCTCGTCCCCTGGTACTCGGGTGCAACATTCCAGACGCTTTAATAACACTCTCCCGACTTGGAGAGTCAGTGCCTTTAACCTCCTGTTTGGCCCATTTGCAATTTCTGAGGAAGATGAACAGGAATAGGGAGAACCAATGAGATTCTAGGTGGAGGTGTCTGGACGGGCAAATTTAACTCTCATTTCCCACCAGGAAGAGGAATTAACCAAAGGCTCAGCGTGCCCTGCCGGAACCAGATTAGGGCGTGAAGCAATCCTGTGGTGTTGCGGCCAGCTCACAAGAAAGCGAGTTGAAGAAAGGAGCTCAGGGGCACTGTAATTCACAAACCTGCAGAGTTATAAATGACAGCTATCGTCCAAAAATATACTGAAGTAAGGCTGCCAAGAGGACTTGAAAGCGGGGCAGAATTGCAGGAAACCGATTTCAGGAGGTAGACTGGAATTGCATTTAAAGCATAGGAAAAGAGGCAGAACGTCCACAATGATGCACTTGGCCAAAAAGGGCGTATGCGTTTTTTCCTGAATATATTCAGGAAAAAACGCATACGCCCTTTTTGGCCAACCAAGCAAGCTTGCAAAGGAAATCTGCACTACAATGAAGTCTCACTTCCCCCCGGTCAAAAGGGCCATCTGAAAAAAGTGTAAAATCCAGAAAGGCAGGACAGACCATGGGGAACTGGGAACCTTGTTATGCTGATGGGCGGGATGTAAATTGCCAACAGCCACTCGGGAGAGGTGTATGGTGTTTCCTGAAACATCTAAAAAACAAAGCAACAGAGCCTAGGGCACTTCCACTTATGGTCCTATAGCTTAGGGAAATTAAAATCAAAAAGACACAGCCACCCCAAAGTTTGGGACGGCTCTGTTTACAAGAACCTCGTTTACGGTACAAGTTCAATATCACAGAAAGTGAAAAATGGATAAAGAAGTTGTGGTACTTACGTACAATGCAATATCACGCAGCAATGAAATCTATGTCATCAGGCCCGTAGCAGCATAATGAGTGGATTCAGGTATGATGATTCTAACTGAAATAAGTCACACAGAAAAAGAAACATCATAAGATATCACTAATACACGGAATGTAAACTTGGCTACACAGGAACTGGATTACAAAACAGAACAGGGTCTCAAATTTAGAAAACCTACTTATGCTTGCTTAAGGGGAAAGGTGAGTTGGGGTGCTGCATAAAACCAGAGATTTAAATGAACACAGATAAAGTTCCTTAAGCCAAATATGGAATAGACAAGAACTACTCCTTGCTCAACGAAATGGACTCAACACCCCATATTAAACGCCTAAGAATGTACCTGACTAGTAAGTATCTTAAAACCTATGGATTGCTATGTCTCTGAAACAAAATCAAGCGTGTGTACAGGGGCATAAACGCAGCAGTGATAGGATTGGAGAGGTTCGGTGAGCAAATGAAGACCCTTTGAAGTCATATTGCATGGTACCCATTCCACGGGTCTCAACTCTCCAGGTTTAAGGGATTCTGCCTTCATGTAAAACATGCACGTGGAACCCAGAGTATGATCACCCGTGTGATCAGTTGACATGTTCCAATATGTCTCAGTTCTCGTCCCCTGGTACTCGGGTGCAACATTCCAGACGCTTTACTAACACTCTCCCGACGTGGAGAGTCAGTGCCTTTAACCTCCTGTTTGGCCCATTTGCAATTTCTGAGGAAGATGAACAGGAATAGGGAGAACCAATGAGAGACTAGCTGGAGGTGTCTGGACGGGCAAATTTAACTCTCATTTCCCACCAGGAAGAGGAATTAACCAAAGGCTCAGCGAGCCGTGCCGGAACCAGATTAGGGCCTGAAGCAATCCTGCGGTGTTGCGGCCAGCTCACAAGAAAGCGAGTTGAAGAAAGGAGCTCAGGGGCACTGTAATTCACAAACCTGCAGAGTTATAAATGACAGCTATCTTCCAAAAATATATTGAAGGAAGGCTGCCAAGAGGACTTGAAAGCGGGGCAGAATTGCAGGAAACCGATTTCAGCAGGTAGACCGGAATTGCATTTAAAGCATAGGAAAAGAGGCAGAACGTCCACAATGATGCACTTGGCCAAAAAGGGCGTATGCGTTTTTTCCTGAATATATTCAGGAAAAAACGCATACGCCCTTTTTGGCCAACCAAGCAAGCTTGCAAAGGAAATCTGCACTACAATGAAGTCTCACTTCCCACCGGTCAAAAGGGCCATCTGAAAAAAGTGTAAAATCCAGAAAGGCAGGACAGGCCATGGAGAACTGGGAGCCTTGTTATGCTGATGGGCGGGATGTAAATTGCCAACAGCCACTCGGGAGAGGTGTATGGTGTTTCCTGAAACATCTAAAAAACAAAGCAACAGAGCCTAGGGCACTTCCACTTATGGTCCTATAGCTTAGGGAAATTAAAATCAAAAAGACACAGCCACCCCAAAGTTTGGGACGGCTCTGTTTACAAGAACCTCGTTTACAGTACAAGTTCAATATCGCAGAAAGTGAAAAATGGATAAAGAAGTTGTGGTACTTACGTACAATGCAATATCACTCAGCAATGAAATCTATGTCATCAGGCCCGTAGCAGCATAATGAGTGGATTCAGGTATGATGATTCTAACTGAAATAAGTCACACAGAAAAAGAAACATCATAAGATATCACTAATACACGGAATGTAAACTTGGCTACACAGGAACTGGATTACAAAACAGAACAGGGTCTCAAATTTAGAAAACCAACTTATGCTTGCTTAAGGGGAAAGGTGAGTTGGGGTGCTGCATCAAACCAGAGATTGAAATGAGCACAGATAAAGTTCCTTAAGCCAAATATGGAATAGACAAGAACTACTCCTTGCTCAACGAAATGGACTCAACACCCCATATTAAACGCCTAAGAATGTACCTGACTAGTAAGTATCTTAAAACCTATGGATTGCTATGTGTCTGAAAGAAAATCAAGCGTGCGTACAGGGGCATAAACGTAGCAGTGATAGGATTGGAGAGGTTTGGTGAGCAAATGAAGACCCTTTGAAGTCATATTGCATGGTACCCATTCCACGGGACTCAACTCTCCAGGTTTAAGGGATTCTGCCTTCAGGTTAAACATGCACATGGAACCCAGAGTATGATCAACCGTGTGGTCGGGAGACATGTTCCAATATGTCTCAGTTCTCGTCCCCTGGTACTCGGGTGCAACATTCCAGACGCTTTACTAACACTCTCCCGACGTGGAGAGTCAGTGCCTTTAACCTCCTGTTTGGCCCATTTGCAATTTCTGAGGAAGATGAACAGGAATAGGGAGAACCAATGAGAGACTTGCTGGAGGTGTCTGGACGGGCAAATTTAACTCTCATTTCCCACCAGGAAGAGGAATTAACCAAAGGCTCAGCGAGCCGTGCCGGAACCAGATTAGGGCCTGAAGCAATCCTGCGGTGTTGCGGCCAGCTCACAAGAAAGCGAGTTGAAGAAAGGAGCTCAGGGGCACTGTAATTCACAAACCTGCAGAGTTATAAATGACAGCTATCGTCCAAAAATATACTGAAGTAAGGCTGCCAAGAGGACTTGAAAGCGGGGCAGAATTGCAGGAAACTGATTTCAGGAGGTAGACTGGAATTGCATTTAAAGCATAGGAAAAGAGGCAGAACGTCCACAATGATGCACTTGGCCAAAAAGGGCGTATGCGTTTTTTCCTAGGAAAAAACGCATACGCCCTTTTTGGCCAACCAAGCAAGCTTGCAAAGGAAATCTGCACTACAATGAAGTCTCACTTCCCCCCGGTCAAAAGGGCCATCTGAAAAAAGTGTAAAATCCAGAAAGGCAGGACAGGCCATGGAGAACTGGGAGCCTTGTTATGCTGATGGGCGGGATGTAAATTGCCAAGAGCCACTCCGGAGAGGTGTATGGTGTTTCCTGAAACATCTAAAAAACAAAGCAACAGAGCCTAGGGCACTTCCACTTATGGTCCTATAGCTTAGGGAAATTAAAATCAAAAAGACACAGCCACCCCAAAATTTGGGACGGCTCTGTTTACAAGAACCTCGTTTACGGTACAAGTTCAATATCGCAGAAAGTGAAAAATGGATAAAGAAGTTGTGGTACTTACGTACAATGCAATATCACTCAGCAATGAAATCTATGTCATCAGGCCCGTAGCAGCATAATGAGTGGATTCAGGTATGATGATTCTAACTGAAATAAGTCACACAGAAAAAGAAACATCATAAGATATCACTAATACACGGAATGTAAACTTGGCTACACAGGAACTGGATTACAAAACAGAACAGGGTCTCAAATTTAGAAAACCAACTTATGCTTGCTTAAGGGGAAAGGTGAGTTGGGGTGCTGCATCAAACCAGAGATTGAAATGAGCACAGATAAAGTTCCTTAAGCCAAATATGGAATAGACAAGAACTACTCCTTGCTCAACGAAATGGACTCAACACCCCATATTAAACGCCTAAGAATGTACCTGACTAGTAAGTATCTTAAAACCTATGGATTGCTATGTGTCTGAAAGAAAATCAAGCGTGTGTACAGGGGCATAAACGTAGCAGTGATAGGATTGGAGAGGTTTGGTGAGCAAATGAAGACCCTTTGAAGTCATATTGCATGGTACCCATTCCACGGGTCTCAACTCTCCAGGTTTAAGGGATTCTTCCTTCAGCTAAAACATGCACGTGGAACCCAGAGTATGATCAACCGTGTGATCGGGAGACGTGTTCCAATATGTCTCAGTTCTCGTCCCCTGGTACTCGGGTGCAACATTCCAGACGCTTTACTAACACTCTACCGACTTGGAGAGTCAGTGCCTTTAACCTCCTGTTTGGCCCAGTTTGCAATTTCTGCGGAAGATGAACAGGAATAGGGAGAACCAATGAGAGACTAGCTGGAGGTGTCTGGATGTGCAAATTTAACTCTCATTTCCCACGAGGAAGAGGAATTAACCAAAGGCTCAGCGTGCCGTGCCGGAACCAGATTAGGGCCTGAAGCAATCCTGCGGTGTTGCGGCCAGCTCACAAGAAAGCGAGTTGAAGAAAGGAGCTCAGGGGCACTGTAATTCACAAACCTGCAGAGTTATAAATGAGAGCTATCGTCCAAAAATATACTGAAGTAAGGCTGCCAAGAGGACTTGAAAGCGGGGCAGAATTGCACGAAACCGATTTCAGGAGGTAGAATGGAATTGCATTTAAAGCATAGGAAAAGAGGCAGAACGTCCACAATGATGCACTTGGCCAAAAAGGGCGTATGCGTTTTTTCCTGAATATATTCAGGAAAAAACGCATACGCCCTTTTTGGCCAACCAAGCAAGCTTGCAAAGGAAATCTGCACTACAATGAAGTCTCACTTCCCCCTGGTCAAAAGGGCCACCTGAAAAAAGTGTAAAATCCAGAAAGGCAGGACAGGCCATGGAGAACTGGGAGCCTTGTTATGCTGATGGGCGGGATGTAAATTGCCAACAGCCACTCCAGAGAAGTGTATGGTGATTCCTGAAACATCTAAAAAACAAAGCAACAGAGCCTAGGGCACTTCCACTTATGGTCCTATAGTTTAGGGAAATTAAAATCAAAAAGACACAGCCACCCCAAAGTTTGGGACGGCTCTGTTTACAAGAACCTCGTTTACGGTACAAGTTCAATATCACAGAAAGTGAAAAATGGATAAAGAAGTTGTGGTACTTACGTACAATGCAATATCACGCAGCAATGAAATCTATGTCATCAGGCCCGTAGCAGCATAATGAGTGGATTCAGGTATGATGATTCTAACTGAAATAAGTCACACAGAAAAAGAAACATCATAAGATATCACTAATACACGGAATGTAAACTTGGCTACACAGGAACTGGATTACAAAACAGAACAGGGTCTCAAATTTAGAAAACCTACTTATGCTTGCTTAAGGGGAAAGGTGAGTTGGGGTGCTGCATAAAACCAGAGATTTAAATGAACACAGATAAAGTTCCTTAAGCCAAATATGGAATAGACAAGAACTACTCCTTGCTCAACGAAATGGACTCAACACCCCATATTAAACGCCTAAGAATGTACCTGACTAGTAAGTATCTTAAAACCTATGGATTGCTATGTCTCTGAAACAAAATCAAGCGTGTGTACAGGGGCATAAACGCAGCAGTGATAGGATTGGAGAGGTTCGGTGAGCAAATGAAGACCCTTTGAAGTCATATTGCATGGTACCCATTCCACGGGTCTCAACTCTCCAGGTTTAAGGGATTCTGCCTTCAGGTAAAACATGCACGTGGAACCCAGAGTATGATCACCCGTGTGATCAGTTGACATGTTCCAATATGTCTCAGTTCTCGTCCCCTGGTACTCGGGTGCAACATTCCAGACGCTTTACTAACACTCTCCCGACGTGGAGAGTCAGTGCCTTTAACCTCCTGTTTGGCCCATTTGCAATTTCTGAGGAAGATGAACAGGAATAGGGAGAACCAATGAGAGACTAGCTGGAGGTGTCTGGACGGGCAAATTTAACTCTCATTTCCCACCAGGAAGAGGAATTAACCAAAGGCTCAGCGAGCCGTGCCGGAACCAGATTAGGGCCTGAAGCAATCCTGCGGTGTTGCGGCCAGCTCACAAGAAAGCGAGTTGAAGAAAGGAGCTCAGGGGCACTGTAATTCACAAACCTGCAGAGTTATAAATGACAGCTATCTTCCAAAAATATATTGAAGGAAGGCTGCCAAGAGGACTTGAAAGCGGGGCAGAATTGCAGGAAACCGATTTCAGCAGGTAGACCGGAATTGCATTTAAAGCATAGGAAAAGAGGCAGAACGTCCACAATGATGCACTTGGCCAAAAAGGGCGTATGCGTTTTTTCCTGAATATATTCAGGAAAAAACGCATACGCCCTTTTTGGCCAACCAAGCAAGCTTGCAAAGGAAATCTGCACTACAATGAAGTCTCACTTCCCACCGGTCAAAAGGGCCATCTGAAAAAAGTGTAAAATCCAGAAAGGCAGGACAGGCCATGGAGAACTGGGAGCCTTGTTATGCTGATGGGCGGGATGTAAATTGCCAACAGCCACTCGGGAGAGGTGTATGGTGTTTCCTGAAACATCTAAAAAACAAAGCAACAGAGCCTAGGGCACTTCCACTTATGGTCCTATAGCTTAGGGAAATTAAAATCAAAAAGACACAGCCACCCCAAAGTTTGGGACGGCTCTGTTTACAAGAACCTCGTTTACAGTACAAGTTCAATATCGCAGAAAGTGAAAAATGGATAAAGAAGTTGTGGTACTTACGTACAATGCAATATCACTCAGCAATGAAATCTATGTCATCAGGCCCGTAGCAGCATAATGAGTGGATTCAGGTATGATGATTCTAACTGAAATAAGTCACACAGAAAAAGAAACATCATAAGATATCACTAATACACGGAATGTAAACTTGGCTACACAGGAACTGGATTACAAAACAGAACAGGGTCTCAAATTTAGAAAACCAACTTATGCTTGCTTAAGGGGAAAGGTGAGTTGGGGTGCTGCATCAAACCAGAGATTGAAATGAGCACAGATAAAGTTCCTTAAGCCAAATATGGAATAGACAAGAACTACTCCTTGCTCAACGAAATGGACTCAACACCCCATATTAAACGCCTAAGAATGTACCTGACTAGTAAGTATCTTAAAACCTATGGATTGCTATGTGTCTGAAAGAAAATCAAGCGTGCGTACAGGGGCATAAACGTAGCAGTGATAGGATTGGAGAGGTTTGGTGAGCAAATGAAGACCCTTTGAAGTCATATTGCATGGTACCCATTCCACGGGACTCAACTCTCCAGGTTTAAGGGATTCTGCCTTCAGGTTAAACATGCACATGGAACCCAGAGTATGATCAACCGTGTGGTCGGGAGACATGTTCCAATATGTCTCAGTTCTCGTCCCCTGGTACTCGGGTGCAACATTCCAGACGCTTTACTAACACTCTCCCGACGTGGAGAGTCAGTGCCTTTAACCTCCTGTTTGGCCCATTTGCAATTTCTGAGGAAGATGAACAGGAATAGGGAGAACCAATGAGAGACTTGCTGGAGGTGTCTGGACGGGCAAATTTAACTCTCATTTCCCACCAGGAAGAGGAATTAACCAAAGGCTCAGCGAGCCGTGCCGGAACCAGATTAGGGCCTGAAGCAATCCTGCGGTGTTGCGGCCAGCTCACAAGAAAGCGAGTTGAAGAAAGGAGCTCAGGGGCACTGTAATTCACAAACCTGCAGAGTTATAAATGACAGCTATCGTCCAAAAATATACTGAAGTAAGGCTGCCAAGAGGACTTGAAAGAGGGGCAGAATTGCAGGAAACCGATTTCAGGAGGTAGACCGGAATTGCATTTAAAGCATAGGAAAAGAGGCAGAACGTCCACAATGATGCACTTGGCCAAAAAGGACGTATGCGTTTTTTCCTGAATATATTCAGGAAAAAACGCATACGCCCTTTTTGGCCAACCAAGCAAGCTTGCAAAGGAAATCTGCACTACAATGAAGTCTCACTTCCCCCCGGTCAAAAGGGCCACCTGAAAAAAGTGTAAAATCCAGAAAGGCAAGACAGGCCATGGAGAACTGGGAGCCTTGTTATGCTGATGGGCGGGATGTAAATTGCCAACAGCCACTCCAGAGAAGTGTATGGTGATTCCTGAAACATCTAAAAAACAAAGCAACAGAGCCTAGGGCACTTCCACTTATGGTCCTATAGTTTAGGGAAATTAAAATCAAAAAGACACAGCCACCCCAAAGTTTGGGACGGCTCTGTTTACAAGAACTTCATTTACGGTACAAGTTCAATATCACAGAAAGTGAAAAATGGATAAAGAAGTTGTGGTACTTACGTACAATTCAATATCACTCAGCAATGAAATCTATGTCATCAGGCCCGTAGCAGCATAATGAGTGGATTCAGGTATGATGATTCTAACTGAAATAAGTCACACAGAAAAAGAAACATCATAAAATATCACTAATACACGGAATGTAAACTTGGCTACACAGGAACTGGATTACAAAACAGAACAGGGTCTCAAATTTAGAAAACCTACTTATGCTTGCTTAAGGGGAAAGGTGAGTTGGGGTGCTGCATAAAACCTGAGATTGAAATGAGCACAGATAAAGTTCCTTAAGCCAAATAAGGAATAGACAAGAGCTACTCCTTGCTCAACGAAATGGACTCAACACCCCATATTAAACGCCTAAGAATGTACCTGACTAGTAAGTATCTTAAAACCTATGGATTGCTATGTCTCTGAAAGAAAATCAAGCGTGTGTACAGGGGCATAAACGCAGCAGTGATAGGATTGGAGAGGTTCGGTGAGCAAATGAAGACCCTTTGAAGTCATATTGCATGGTACCCATTCCACGGGTCTCAACTCTCCAGGTTTAAGGGATTCTTCCTTCAGCTAAAACATGCACGTGGAACCCAGAGTATGATCAACCGTGTGATCGGGAGACGTGTTCCAATATGTCTCAGTTCTCGTCCCCTGCTACTCGGGTGACACATTCCAGACGCTTTACTAACACTCTCCCGACTTGGAGAGTCAGTGTCTTTAACCTCCTGTTTGGTCCAGTTTGCAATTTCTGCGGAAGATGAACAGGAATAGGGAGAACCAATGAGAGACTAGCTGGAGGTGTCTGGACGGGCAAATTTAACTCTCATTTCCCACCAGGAAGAGGAATTAACCAAAGGCTCAGCGTGCCGTGCCGGAACCAGATTAGGGCCTGAAGCAATCCTGCGGTGTTGCGGCCAGCTCACAAGAAAGCGAGTTGAAGAAAGGAGCTCAGGGGCACTGTAATTCACAAACCTGCAGAGTTATAAATGACAGCTATCGTCCAAAAATATACTGAAGTAAGGCTGCCAAGAGGACTTGAAAGCGGGGCAGAATTGCAGGAAACCGATTTCAGGAGGTAGACTGGAATTGCATTTAAAGCATAGGAAAAGAGGCAGAACGTCCACAATGATGCACTTGGCCAAAAAGGACGTATGCGTTTTTTCCTGAATATATTCAGGAAAAAACGCATACGCCCTTTTTGGCCAACCAAGCAAGCTTGCAAAGGAAATCTGCACTACAATGAAGTCTCACTTCCCCCCGGTCAAAAGGGCCACCTGAAAAAAGTGTAAAATCCAGAAAGGCAGGACAGGCCATGGAGAACTGGGAGCCTTGTTATGCTGATGGGCGGGATGTAAATTGCCAACAGCCACTCCAGAGAAGTGTATGGTGATTCCTGAAACATCTAAAAAACAAAGCAACAGAGCCTAGGGCACTTCCACTTATGGTCCTATAGTTTAGGGAAATTAAAATCAAAAAGACACAGCCACCCCAAAGTTTGGGACGGCTCTGTTTACAAGAACTTCATTTACGGTACAAGTTCAATATCACAGAAAGTGAAAAATGGATAAAGAAGTTGTGGTACTTACGTACAATTCAATATCACTCAGCAATGAAATCTATGTCATCAGGCCCGTAGCAGCATAATGAGTGGATTCAGGTATGATGATTCTAACTGAAATAAGTCACACAGAAAAAGAAACATCATAAAATATCACTAATACACGGAATGTAAACTTGGCTACACAGGAACTGGATTACAAAACAGAACAGGGTCTCAAATTTAGAAAACCTACTTATGCTTGCTTAAGGGGAAAGGTGAGTTGGGGTGCTGCATAAAACCTGAGATTGAAATGAGCACAGATAAAGTTCCTTAAGCCAAATAAGGAATAGACAAGAGCTACTCCTTGCTCAACGAAATGGACTCAACACCCCATATTAAACGCCTAAGAATGTACCTGACTAGTAAGTATCTTAAAACCTATGGATTGCTATGTCTCTGAAAGAAAATCAAGCGTGTGTACAGGGGCATAAACGCAGCAGTGATAGGATTGGAGAGGTTCGGTGAGCAAATGAAGACCCTTTGAAGTCATATTGCATGGTACCCATTCCAAGGGTCTCAACTCTCCAGGTTTAAGGGATTCTTCCTTCAGCTAAAACATGCACGTGGAACCCAGAGTATGATCAACCGTGTGATCGGGAGACGTGTTCCAATATGTCTCAGTTCTCGTCCCCTGGTACTCGGGTGCAACATTCCTGACGCTTTAATAACACTCTCCCGACTTGGAGAGTGAGTGCCTTTAACCACCTGTTTGGCCCAGTTTGCAATTTCTGCGGAAGATGAACAGGAATAGGGAGAACCAATGAGAGACTAGCTGGAGGTGTCTGGACGGGCAAATTTAACTCTCATTTCCCACCAGGAAGAGGAATTAACCAAAGGCTCAGCGTGCCGTGCCGGAACCAGATTAGGGCCTGAAGCAATCCTGCGGTGTTGCGGCCAGCTCACAAGAAAGCGAGTTGAAGAAAGGAGCTCAGGGGCACTGTAATTCACAAACCTGCAGAGTTATAAATGACAGCTATCGTCCAAAAATATACTGAAGTAAGGCTGCCAAGAGGACTTGAAAGCGGGGCAGAATTGTAGGAAACCGATTTCAGCAGGTAGACCGGAATTGCATTTAAAGCATAGGAAAAGAGGCAGAACGTCCACAATGATGCACTTGGCCAAAAAGGAAAAAACACATACGCCCTTTTTGGCCAACCAAGCAAGCTTGCAAAGGAAATCTGCACTACAATGAAGTCTCACTTCCCACCGGTCAAAAGGGCCATCTGAAAAAAGTGTAAAATCCAGAAAGGCAGGACAGGCCATGGAGAACTGGGAGCCTTGTTATGCTGATGGGCGGGATGTAAATTGCCAAGAGCCACTCGGGAGAGGTGTATGGTGTTTCCTGAAACATCTAAAAAACAAAGCAACAGAGCCTAGGGCACTTCCACTTATGGTCCTATAGCTTAGGGAAATTAAAATCAAAAAGACACAGCCACCCCAAAGTTTGGGACGGCTCTGTTTACAAGAACCTCGTTTACGGTACAAGTTCAATATCACAGAAAGTGAAAAATGGATAAAGAAGTTGTGGTACTTACGTACAATGCAATATCACTCAGCAATGAAATCTATGTCATCAGGCCCGTAGCAGCATAATGAGTGGATTCAGGTATGATGATTCTAACTGAAATAAGTCACACAGAAAATGAAACATCATAAGATATCACTAATACACGGAATGTAAACTTGGCTACACAGGAACTGGATTACAAAACAGAACAGGGTCTCAAATTTAGAAAACCTACTTATGCTTGCTTAAGGGGAAAGGTGAGTTGGGGTGCTGCATAAAACCAGAGATTTAAATGAACACAGATAAAGTTCCTTAAGCCAAATATGGAATAGACAAGAACTACTCCTTGCTCAACGAAATGGACTCAACACCCCATATTAAACGCCTAAGAATGTACCTGTCTAGTAAGTATCTTAAAACATATGAATTGCTATGTCTCTGAAACAAAATCAAGCGTGTGTACAGGGGCATAAACGCAGCAGTGATAGGATTGGAGAGGTTCGGTGAGCAAATGAAGACCCTTTGAAGTCATATTGCATGGTACCCATTCCACGGGTCTCAACTCTCCAGGTTTAAGGGATTCTGCCTTCAGGTAAAACATGCACGTGGAACCCAGAGTATGATCACCCGTGTGATCGGTTGACATGTTCCAATATGTCTCAGTTCTCGTCCCCTGGTACTCGGGTGCAACATTCCAGACGCTTTACTAACACTCTCCCGACTTGGAGAGTCAGTGCCTTTAACCTCCTGTTTGGCCCAGTTTGCAATTTCTGCGGAAGATGAACAGGAATAGGGAGAACCAATGAGAGACTAGCTGGAGGTGTCTGGACGGGCAAATTTAACTCTCATTTCCCACCAGGAAGAGGAATTAACCAAAGGCTCAGCGTGCCGTGCCGGAACCAGATTAGGGCCTGAAGCAATCCTGCGGTGTTGCGGCCAGCTCACAAGAAAGCGAGTTGAAGAAAGGAGCTCAGGGGCACTGTAATTCACAAACCTGCAGAGTTATAAATGACAGCTATCGTCCAAAAATATACTGAAGTAAGGCTGCCAAGAGGACTTGAAAGCGGGGCAGAATTGCAGGAAACCGATTTCAGGAGGTAGACTGGAATTGCATTTAAAGCATAGGAAAAGAGGCAGAACGTCCACAATGATGCACTTGGCCAAAAAGGAAAAAACGCATACGCCCTTTTTGGCCAACCAAGCAAGCTTGCAAAGGAAATCTGCACTACAATGAAGTCTCACTTCCCACCGGTGAAAAGGGCCATCTGAAAAAAGTGTAAAATCCAGAAAGGCAGGACAGGCCATGGAGAACTGGGAGCCTTCTTATGCTGATGGGCGGGATGTAAATTGCCAAGAGCCACTCGGGAGAGGTGTATGGTGTTTCCTGAAACATCTAAAAAACAAAGCAACAGAGCCTAGGGCACTTCCACTTATGGTCCTATAGCTTAGGGAAATTAAAATCAAAAAGACACAGCCACCCCAAAATTTGGGACGGCTCTGTTTACAAGAACCTCGTTTACGGTACAAGTTCAATATCGCAGAAAGTGAAAAATGGATAAAGAAGTTGTGGTACTTACGTACAATGCAATATCACTCAGCAATGAAATCTATGTCATCAGGCCCGTAGCAGCATAATGAGTGGATTCAGGTATGATGATTCTAACTGAAATAAGTCACACAGAAAAAGAAACATCATAAGATATCACTAATACACGGAATGTAAACTTGGCTACACAGGAACTGGATTACAAAACAGAACAGGGTCTCAAATTTAGAAAACCAACTTATGCTTGCTTAAGGGGAAAGGTGAGTTGGGGTGCTGCATCAAACCAGAGATTGAAATGAGCACAGATAAAGTTCCTTAAGCCAAATATGGAATAGACAAGAACTACTCCTTGCTCAACGAAATGGACTCAACACCCCATATTAAACGCCTAAGAATGTACCTGACTAGTAAGTATCTTAAAACCTATGGATTGCTATGTGTCTGAAAGAAAATCAAGCGTGTGTACAGGGGCATAAACGTAGCAGTGATAGGATTGGAGAGGTTTGGTGAGCAAATGAAGACCCTTTGAAGTCATATTGCATGGTACCCATTCCACGGGACTCAACTCTCCAGGTTTAAGGGATTCTGCCTTCAGGTAAAACATGCACATGGAACCCAGAGTATGATCAACCATGTGGTCGGGAGACATGTTCCAATATGTCTCAGTTCTCGTCCCCTGGTACTCGGGTGCAACATTCCAGACGCTTTACTAACACTCTCCCGACGTGGAGAGTCAGTGCCTTTAACCTCCTGTTTGGCCCATTTGCAATTTCTGAGGAAGATGAACAGGAATAGGGAGAACCAATGAGAGACTAGCTGGAGGTGTCTGGACGGGCAAATTTAACTCTCATTTCCCACCAGGAAGAGGAATTAACCAAAGGCTCAGCGAGCCGTGCCGGAACCAGATTAGGGCCTGAAGCAATCCTGCGGTGTTGCGGCCAGCTCACAAGAAAGCGAGTTGAAGAAAGGAGCTCAGGGGCACTGTAATTCACAAACCTGCAGAGTTATAAATGACAGCTATCGTGCAAAAATATACTGAAGTAAGGCTGCCAAGAGGACTTGAAAGCGGGGCAGAATTGCAGGAAACCGATTTCAGCAGGTAGACCGGAATTGCATTTAAAGCATAGGAAAAGAGGCAGAACGTCCACAATGATGCACTTGGCCAAAAAGGGCGTATGCGTTTTTTCCTGAATATATTCAGGAAAAAACGCATACGCCCTTTTAGGCCAACCAAGCAAGCTTGCAAAGGAAATCTGCACTACAATGAAGTCTCACTTCCCACCGGTCAAAAGGGCCACCTGAAAAAAGTGTAAAATCCAGAAAGGCAGGACAGGCCATGGAGAACTGGGAGCCTTGTTATGCTGATGGGCGGGATGTAAATTGCCAACAGCCACTCCAGAGAAGTGTATGGTGATTCCTGAAACATCTAAAAAACAAAGCAACAGAGCCTAGGGCACTTCCACTTATGGTCCTATAGTTTAGGGAAATTAAAATCAAAAAGACACAGCCACCCCAAAGTTTGGGACGGCTCTGTTTACAAGAACTTCATTTACGGTACAAGTTCAATATCACAGAAAGTGAAAAATGGATAAAGAAGTTGTGGTACTTACGTACAATGCCATATCACTCAGCAATGAAATCTATGTCATCAGGCCCGTAGCAGCATAATGAGTGGATTCAGGTATGATGATTCTAACTGAAATAAGTCACACAGAAAAAGAAACATCATAAGATATCACTAATACACGGAATGTAAACTTGGCTACACAGGAACTGGATTACAAAACAGAACAGGGTCTCAAATTTAGAAAACCTACTTATGCTTGCTTAAGGGGAAAGGTGAGTTGGGGTGCTGCATAAAACCTGAGATTGAAATGAGCACAGATAAAGTTCCTTAAGCCAAATAAGGAATAGACAAGAGCTACTCCTTGCTCAACGAAATGGACTCAACACCCCATATTAAACGCCTAAGAATGTACCTGACTAGTAAGTATCTTAAAACCTATGGATTGCTATGTCTCTAAAAGAAAATCAAGCGTGTGTACAGGGGCATAAATGCAGCAGTGATAGGATTGGAGAGGTTCGGTGAGCAAATGAAGACCCTTTGAAGTCATATTGCATGGTACCCATTCCACGGGTCTCAACTCTCCAGGTTTAAGGGATTCTTCCTTCAGCTAAAACATGCACGTGGAACCCAGAGTATGATCAACCATGTGATCGGGAGACGTGTTCCAATATGTCTCAGTTCTCGTCCCCTGGTACTCGGGTGCAACATTCCAGACGCTTTACTAACACTCTCCCGACTTGGAGAGTCAGTGTCTTTAACCTCCTGTTTGGTCCAGTTTGCAATTTCTGCGGAAGATGAACAGGAATAGGGAGAACCAATGAGAGACTAGCTGGAGGTGTCTGGACGGGCAAATTTAACTCTCATTTCCCACCAGGAAGAGGAATTAACCAAAGGCTCAGCGTGCCGTGCCGGAACCAGATTAGGGCCTGAAGCAATCCTGCGGTGTTGCGGCCAGCTCACAAGAAAGCGAGTTGAAGAAAGGAGCTCAGGGGCACTGTAATTCACAAACCTGCAGAGTTATAAATGACAGCTATCGTCCAAAAATATACTGAAGTAAGGCTGCCAAGAGGACTTGAAAGCGGGGCAGAATTGCAGGAAACCGATTTCAGGAGGTAGACTGGAATTGCATTTAAAGCATAGGAAAAGAGGCAGAACGTCCACAATGATGCACTTGGCCAAAAAGGAAAAAACGCATACGCCCTTTTTGGCCAACCAAGCAAGCTTGCAAAGGAAATCTGCACTACAATGAAGTCTCACTTCCCCCCGGTCAAAAGGGCCATCTGAAAAAAGTGTAAAATCCAGAAAGGCAGGACAGGCCATGGAGAACTGGGAGCCTTGTTATGCTGATGGGCGGGATGTAAATTGCCAAGAGCCACTCTGGAGAGGTGTATGGTGTTTCCTGAAACATCTAAAAAACAAAGCAACAGAGCCTAGGGCACTTCCACTTATGGTCCTATAGCTTAGGGAAATTAAAATCAAAAAGACACAGCCACCCCAAAGTTTGGGACGGCTCTGTTTACAAGAACCTCGTTTACGGTACAAGTTCAATATCACAGAAAGTGAAAAATGGATAAAGAAGTTGTGGTACTTACGTACAATGCAATATCACTCAGCAATGAAATCTATGTCATCAGGCCCATAGCAGCATAATGAGTGGATTCAGGTATGATGATTCTAACTGAAATAAGTCACACAGAAAAAGAAACATCATAAGATATCACTAATACACGGAATGTAAACTTGGCTACACAGGAACTGGATTACAAAACAGAACAGGGTCTCAAATTTAGAAAACCTACTTATGCTTGCTTAAGGGGAAAGGTGAGTTGGGGTGCTGCATAAAACCAGAGATTTAAATGAACACAGATAAAGTTCCTTAAGCCAAATATGGAATAGACAAGAACTACTCCTTGCAAAACGAAATGGACTCAACACCCCATATTAAACGCCTAAGAATGTACCTGACTAGTAAGTATCTTAAAACCTATGAATTGCTATGTCTCTGAAACAAAATCAAGCGTGTGTACAGGGGCATAAACGCAGCAGTGATAGGATTGGAGAGGTTCGGTGAGCAAATGAAGACCCTTTGAAGTCATATTGCATGGTACCCATTCCACGGGTCTCAACTCTCCAGGTTTAAGGGATTCTGCCTTCAGGTAAAACATGCACGTGGAACCCAGAGTATGATCACCCGTGTGATCGGTTGACATGTTCCAATATGTCTCAGTTCTCGTCCCCTGGTACTCGGGTGCAACATTCCAGACGCTTTACTAACACTCTCCCGACGTGGAGAGTGAGTGCCTTTAACCTCCTGTTTGGCCCATTTGCAATTTCTGAGGAAGATGAACAGGAATAGGGAGAACCAATGAGAGACTAGCTGGAGGTGTCTGGACGGGCAAATTTAACTCTCATTTCCCACCAGGAAGAGGAATTAACCAAAGGCTCAGCGAGCCGTGCCGGAACCAGATTAGGGCCTGAAGCAATCCTGCGGTGTTGCGGCCAGCTCAGAAGAAAGCGAGTTGAAGAAAGGAGCTCAGGGGCACTGTAATTCACAAACCTGCAGAGTTATAAATGACAGCTATTGTCCAAAAATATACTGAAGTAAGGCTGCCAAGAGGACTTGAAAGCGGGGCAGAATTGCAGGAAACCGATTTCAGGAGGTAGACTGGAATTGCATTTAAAGCATAGGAAAAGAGGCAGAACGTCCACAATGATGCACTTGGCCAAAAAGGGCGTATGCGTTTTTTCCTGAATATATTCAGGTAAAAACGCATACGCCCTTTTTGGCCAACCAAGCAAGCTTGCAAAGGAAATCTGCACTACAATGAAGTCTCACTTCCCACCGGTCAAAAGGGCCATCTGAAAAAAGTGTAAAATCCAGAAAGGCAGGACAGGCCATGGAGAACTGGGAGCCTTGTTATGCTGATGGGCGGGATGTAAATTGCCAAGAGCCACTCGGGAGAGGTGTATGGTGTTTCCTGAAACATCTAAAAAACAAAGCAACAGAGCCTAGGGCACTTCCACTTATGGTCCTATAGCTTAGGGAAATTAAAATCAAAAAGACACAGCCACCCCAAAGTTTGGGACGGCTCTGTTTACAAGAACCTCGTTTACGGTACAAGTTCAATATCGCAGAAAGTGAAAAATGGATAAAGAAGTTGTGGTACTTACGTACAATGCAATATCACTCAGCAATGAAATCTATGTCATCAGGCCCATAGCAGCATAATGAGTGGATTCAGGTATGATGATTCTAACTGAAATAAGTCACACAGAAAAAGAAACATCATAAGATATCACTAATACACGGGATGTAAACTTGGCTACACAGGAACTGGATTACAAAACAGAACAGGGTCTCAAATTCAGAAAACCAACTTATGCTTGCTTAAGGGGAAAGGTGAGTTGGGGTGCTGCATAAAACCAGAGATTGAAATGAGCACAGATAAAGTTCCTTAAGCCAAATATAGAATAGACAAGAACTACTCCTTGCTCAACGAAATGAACTCAACACCCCATATTAAACGCCTAAGAATGTACCTGACTAGTAAGTATCTTAAAACCTATGGATTGCTATGTCTCTGAAAGAAAATCAAGCGTGTGTACAGGGGCATAAACGCAGCAGTGATAGGATTGGAGAGGTTCGGTGAGCAAATGAAGACCCTTTGAAGTCATATTGCATGGTACCCATTCCACGGGTTTCAACTCTCCAGGTTTAAGGGATTCTGCCTTCAGGTAAAACATGCACGTGGAACCCAGAGTATGATCAACCGTGTGATCGGGAGACGTGTTCCAATATGTCTCAGTTCTCGTCCCCTGGTACTCGGGTGCAACATTCCAGACGCTTTAATAACACTCTCCCGACTTGGAGAGTCAGTGCCTTTAACCTCCTGTTTGGCCCATTTGCAATTTCTGAGGAAGATGAACAGGAATAGGGAGAACCAATGAGATTCTAGGTGGAGGTGTCTGGACGGGCAAATTTAACTCTCATTTCCCACCAGGAAGAGGAATTAACCAAAGGCTCAGCGTGTCGTGCCGGAACCAGATTAGGGCGTGAAGCAATCCTGCGGTGTTGCGGCCAGCTCACAAGAAAGCGAGTTGAAGAAAGGAGCTCAGGGGCACTGTAATTCACAAACCTGCAGAGTTATAAATGACAGCTATCGTCCAAAAATATACTGAAGTAAGGCTGCCAAGAGGACTTGAAAGCGGGGCAGAATTGCAGGAAACCGATTTCAGGAGGTAGACTGGAATTGCATTTAAAGCATAGGAAAAGAGGCAGAACGTCCACAATGATGCACTTGGCCAAAAAGGGCGTATGCGTTTTTTCCTGAATATATTCAGGAAAAAACGCATACGCCCTTTTTGGCCAACCAAGCAAGCTTGCAAAGGAAATCTGCACTACAATGAAGTCTCACTTCCCCCCGGTCAAAAGGGCCATCTGAAAAAAGTGTAAAATCCAGAAAGGCAGGACAGACCATGGGGAACTGGGAACCTTGTTATGCTGATGGGCGGGATGTAAATTGCCAACAGCCACTCGGGAGAGGTGTATGGTGTTTCCTGAAACATCTAAAAAACAAAGCAACAGAGCCTAGGGCACTTCCACTTATGGTCCTATAGCTTAGGGAAATTAAAATCAAAAAGACACAGCCACCCCAAAGTTTGGGACGGCTCTGTTTACAAGAACCTCGTTTACGGTACAAGTTCAATATCGCAGAAAGTGAAAAATGGATAAAGAAGTTGTGGTACTTACGTACAATGCAATATCACTCAGCAATGAAATCTATGTCATCAGGCCCGTAGCAGCATAATGAGTGGATTCAGGTATGATGATTCTAACTGAAATAAGTCACACAGAAAAAGAAACATCATAAGATATCACTAATACACGGAATGTAAACTTGGCTACACAGGAACTGGATTACAAAACAGAACAGGGTCTCAAATTTAGAAAACCAACTTATGCTTGCTTAAGGGGAAAGGTGAGTTGGGGTGCTGCATCAAACCAGAGATTGAAATGAGCACAGATAAAGTTCCTTAAGCCAAATATGGAATAGACAAGAACTACTCCTTGCTCAACGAAATGGACTCAACACCCCATATTAAATGCCTAAGAATGTACCTGACTAGTAAGTATCTTAAAACCTATGGATTGCTATGTCTCTGAAAGAAAATCAAGCGTGTGTACAGGGGCATAAACGCAGCAGTGATAGGATTGGAGAGGTTCGGTGAGCAAATGAAGACCCTTTGAAGTCATATTGCATGGTACCCATTCCACGGGTCTCAACTCTCCAGGTTTAAGGGATTCTTCCTTCAGCTAAAACATGCACGTGGAACCCAGAGTATGATCAACCGTGTGATCGGGAGACGTGTTCCAATATGTCTCAGTTCTCGTCCCCTGGTACTCGGGTGCAACATTCCAGACGCTTTACTAACACTCTACCGACTTGGAGAGTCAGTGCCTTTAACCTCCTGTTTGGCCCAGTTTGCAATTTCTGCGGAAGATGAACAGGAATAGGGAGAACCAATGAGAGACTAGCTGGAGGTGTCTGGATGTGCAAATTTAACTCTCATTTCCCACGAGGAAGAGGAATTAACCAAAGGCTCAGCGTGCCATGCCGGAACCAGATTAGGGCCTGAAGCAATCCTGCGGTGTTGCGGCCAGGTCACAAGAAAGCGAGTTGAAGAAAGGAGCTCAGGGGCACTGTAATTCACAAACCTGCAGAGTTATAAATGACAGCTATCGTCCAAAAATATACTGAAGTAAGGCTGCCAAGAGGACTTGAAAGCGGGGCAGAATTGCACGAAACCGATTTCAGGAGGTAGACTGGAATTGCATTTAAAGCATAGGAAAAGAGGCAGAACGTCCACAATGATGCACTTGGCCAAAAAGGGCGTATGCGTTTTTTCCTGAATATATTCAGGAAAAAACGCATACGCCCTTTTTGGCCAACCAAGCAAGCTTGCAAAGGAAATCTGCACTACAATGAAGTCTCACTTCCCCCTGGTCAAAAGGGCCACCTGAAAAAAGTGTAAAATCCAGAAAGGCAGGACAGGCCATGGAGAACTGGGAGCCTTGTTATGCTGATGGGCGGGATGTAAATTGCCAACAGCCACTCCAGAGAAGTGTATGGTGATTCCTGAAACATCTAAAAAACAAAGCAACAGAGCCTAGGGCACTTCCACTTATGGTCCTATAGCTTAGGGAAATTAAAATCAAAAAGACACAGCCACCCCAAAGTTTGGAACGGCTCTGTTTACAAGAACCTCGTTTACGGTACAAGTTCAATAGCGCAGAAAGTGAAAAATGGATAAAGAAGTTGTGGTACTTACGTACAATGCCATATCACTCAGCAATGAAATCTATGTCATCAGGCCCGTAGCAGCATAATGAGTGGATTCAGGTATGATGATTCTAACTGAAATAAGTCACACAGAAAAAGAAACATCATAAGATATCACTAATACACGGGATGTAAACTTGGCTACACAGGAACTGGATTACAAAACAGAACAGGGTCTCAAATTTAGAAAACCAACTTATGCTTGCTTAAGGGGAAAGGTGAGTTGGGGTGCTGCATCAAACCAGAGATTGAAATGAGCACAGATAAAGTTCCTTAAGCCAAATATGGAATAGACAAGAACTACTCCTTGCTCAACGAAATGGACTCAACACCCCATATAAAACGCCTAAGAATGTACCTGACTAGTAAGTATCTTAAAACCTATGGATTGCTATGTCTCTGAAAGAAAATCAAGCGTGTGTACAGGGGCATAAACGCAGCAGTGATAGGATTGGAGAGGTTCGGTGAGCAAATGAAGACCCTTTGAAGTCATATTGCATGGTACCCATTCCACGGGACTCAACTCTCCAGGTTTAAGGGATTCTGCCTTCAGGTAAAACATGCACATGGAACCCAGAGTATGATCAACCGTGTGGTCGGGAGACATGTTCCAATATGTCTCAGTTCTCGTCCCCTGGTACTCGGGTGCAACATTCCAGACGCTTTACTAACACTCTCCCGACTTGGAGAGTCAGTGCCTTTAACCTCCTGTTTGGCCCATTTGCAATTTCTGAGGAAGATGAACAGGAATAGGGAGAACCAATGAGAGACTAGCTGGAGGTGTCTGGACGGGCAAATTTAACTCTCATTTCCCACCAGGAAGAGGAATTAACCAAAGGCTCAGCGTGCCGTGCCGGAACCAGATTAGGGCCTGAAGCAATCCTGCGGTGTTGTGGCCAGATCACAAGAAAGCGAGTTGAAGAAAGGAGCTCAGGGGCACTGTAATTCACAAACCTGCAGAGTTATAAATGACAGTTATCGTCCAAAAATATACTGAAGTAAGGCTGCCAAGAGGACTTCAAAGCGGGGCAGAATTGCAGGAAACCGATTTCAGGAGGTAGACTGGAATTGCATTTAAAGCATAGGAAAAGAGGCAGAACGTCCACAATGATGCACTTGGCCAAAAAGGGCGTATGCGCTTTTTCCTGAATATATTCAGGAAAAAACGCATACGCCCTTTTTGGCCAACCAAGCAAGCTTGCAAAGGAAATCTGCACTACAATGAAGTCTCACTTCCCCCGGTCAAAAGGGCCACCTGAAAAAAGTGTAAAATCCAGAAAGGCAGGACAGGCCATGGAGAACTGGGAGCCTTGTTATGCTCATGGGCGGGATGTAAATTGCCAAGAGCCACTCGGGAGAGGTGTATGGTGTTTCCTGAAACATCTAAAGAACAAAGCAACAGAGTCTAGGGCACTTCCACTTATGGTCCTATAGCTTAGGGAAATTAAAATCAAAAACACACAGCCACCCCAAAGTTTGGGATGGCTCTGTTTACAAGAACCTCGTTTACGGTACAAGTTCAATATCACAGAAAGTGAAAAATGGATAAAGAAGTTGTGGTACTTACGTACAATGCAATATCACTCAGCAATGAAATCTATGTCATCAGGCCCGTAGCAGCATAATGAGTGGATTCAGGTATGATGATTCTAACTGAAATAAGTCACACAGAAAAAGAAATATCATAAGATATCACTAATACACGGAATGTAAACTTGGCTACACAGGAACTGGATTACAAAACAGAACAGGGTCTCAAATTTAGAAAACCAACATATGCTTGCTTAAGGAGAAAGTTGAGTTGGGGTGCTGCATAAAACCAGAGATTGAAATGAGCACAGATAAAGTTCCTTAAGCCAAATATGGAATAGTCAAGAACTACTCCTTGCTCAACGAAATGGACTCAACACCACATATTAAACGCCTAAGAATGTACCTGACTAGTAAGTATCTTAAAACCTATGGATTGCTATGTCTCTCAAAAAAAATCAAGCGTGTGTACAGGGGCATAAACGCAGCAGTGATAGGATTGGAGAGGTTCGGTGAGCAAATGAAGACCCTTTGAAGTCATATTGCATGGTACCCATTCCACGGGTCTCAACTGTCCAGGTTTAAGGGATTCTTCCTTCAGCTAAAACATGCACGTGGAACCCAGAGTATGATCAACCGTGTGATCGGGAGACGTGTTCCAATATGTCTCAGTTCTCGTCCCCTGGTACTCGGGTGCAACATTCCAGACGCTTTAATAACACTCTCCCGACTTGGAGAGTCAGTGCCTTTAACCACCTGTTTGGCCCAGTTTGCAATTTCTGCGGAAGATGAACAGGAATAGGGAGAACCAAAGAGAGACTAGCTGGAGGTGTCTGGACGCGCAAAATTTAACTCTCATATCCCACCAGGAAGAGGAATTAACCAAAGGCTCAGCATGCCGTGCCGGAACCAGATTAGGGCCTGAAGCAATCCTGCGGTGTTGCGGCCAGCTCACAAGAAAGCGAGTTGAAGAAAGGAGCTCAGGGGCACTGTAATTCACAAACCTGCAGAGTTATAAATGACAGCTATCGTCCAAAAATATACTGAAGTAAGGCTGCCAAGAGGACTTGAAAGCGGGGCAGAATTGCAGGAAACCGATTTCAGGAGGTAGACTGGAATTGCATTTAAAGCATAGGAAAAGAGGCAGAAAGTCCACAATGATGCACTTGGCCAAAAAGGGCGTATGCGTTTTTTCGTGCAGGAAAAAACGCATACGCCCTTTTTGGCCAACCAAGCAAGCTTGCAAAGGAAATCTGCACTACAATGAAGTCTCACTTCCCCCCAGTCAAAGGGGCCATCTGAAAAAAGTGTAAAATCCAGAAAGGCAGGACAGGCCATGGAGAACTGGGAGCCTTGTTATGCTGATGGGCGGGATGTAAATTGCCAAGAGTCACTCGGGAGAAGTGTATGGTGTTTTCTGAAACATCTAAAAAACAACGCAAGAGAGCCTAGGGCACTTCCACTTATGGTGCTGTAGCTTAGGGAAAGTAAAATCAAAAAGACACAGCCACCCCAAAGTTTGGGACGGCTCTGTTTACAAGAACCTCGTTTACGGTACAAGTTCAATATCACAGAAAGTGAAAAATGGATAAAGAAGTTGTGGTACTTACGTACAATGCAATATCACTCAGCAATGAAACCTATGTCATCAGGCCCGTAGCAGCATAATGAGTGGATTCAGGTATGATGATTCTAACTGAAATAAGTCACACAGAAAAAGAAACATCATAAGATATCACTAATACACGGAATGTGAACTTGGCTACACATGAACTGAATTATAAAACAGAACAGGGTCTCAAGTTTAGAAAACCAACTTATGCTTTTTTAAGGGGGAAGGTGAGTTGGGGTGCTGCATAATACCAGAGTTTGACATTAGCACAGATACTGTTCCATAAGCCAAATGTGTAATAGACAAGATCTACCCCTTGCTCAACAAAATGGACTCAACAATGAGGTATCACCTCACACCTGATTGAATGGGCATCATCAGAAAATCTACAAACAATAAATGCTGGAAAGGGTGTGGAGAAAAGGAACCCTCTTCCACTATTGTTGGGAATATAAATTGTTACATTCACTATGGAGAACAATATGGAGTTTCTTAAGAAACTAACAATAGAATTACCATATGATACAGCAATCCCAGTACTGGACATATACCCAGACAAAACCATAAATCAAAAAGAGACATTCACCGCAATGTTCATTGCATCACTATTTACAATATCGAGGTAATGGAAGCAACCTAAATGCCCACAGACAGAAGAATGCATAAAGCTGTGGTACATATATAAAATGGAATATTACTAAGCCATGAAAAGGAATGAAATTGGGTCATTTGTAGAGACGTCGATGGATCTAGAGACTGTCATACAGAGTGAAGTAAGTCAGAAAGAGAAAAACAAATCTTGTATATTCATGCATATATGTGGAACCTAGAAAAACCGTACAGATTAACCATTTTGCAAGGCATAAATAGAGCAACAGATGTAGACAACAAATGTATGGACAACAAGGGGGGAAAGCTGTTGGGGGGGTGGTGGTGGGAGGAGTTGAGAGACTGGGATTGGCATGTATACATTTATATGTATAAAATAGATAACCAATAAGAACCTGCTGTATAAAAATATAAAATAAAATTCAAAATTGAAAAGAAATAAAATTTAAAAAATAAAACAGAAAAAACAATTATTCCCTTCACATACATGTATTTATATGAATAAATTATTTCCATGCTTATATCTGTAAATACAAAAAAGAGGAATAAAATCTACCTTGAACCAAAAACGAAAAAGAGAAAAAAAACACAGAACCCACCAGTTCCACAGAGGAAAACCGTATCAGGGCACTTGCTCCAGTTGTAAACAATTCTGAAGTTGGTCAGTGGTGGGGAATCGTCTCCCATTCAGCCAGCAGCCCCCACGTAACAAGCGTCCTCATTGCAAAGCTGGGGCACCGTGCCGAGGCATCTGTGAGTAAACGTGAGCTGAGGCCCAGGCCAGTTGCTGCTGAACTATTCCCACCCGTCCCAGGTAAAACACCTGAATATATACAAGGACTTGAAAGCCTAGAGGAAGGACCATAGAGCCACACGAGTGACAGCATGCAAGCCGACTTGGTGCCTGCAGGCCAGCCAGGATGGTCCTGGCCCTGGGTGCTCTTCTGGAAGATTTCCATTTCCCTGCCTGAGATACCCGTCCTGTCCCTGCCCCCACTGCTTTTTTCCTTCCTCACCTCTGCCCAGGGAGAAATTCCAGCAGCAGGTATGGGTGACACATCCTCTTCTTTAGCAGGTGGCAGCCTGGCAACTGCTGCAGAAAGTCCAGCAGAGCCCCACTCACACTGGGCCACCCACAAAGCCGTGGCCTCTCACTCCCTCCCACCAGCCCAGCCCCGAGACTGCTGACAGGGCAGAGAAAATGGCGTCAGGCACAGCTGCAGGGGCTCTTGCTGCCTGGAGTGGTATTTATATTGATCTCAACCCAGGCACACCTGGGGAGGGCTGGCCGGCACGGTAAGGCTGCCCAGCTCAGCCAATCATCACCCCTCAGGGGCTCACAGTTGCAGAAAATGGAACTTGCTGAACCGGCCAGGTCCAAGGAACAGGTGTGGGCTCCTGAGAGTCAGGATAGACAAGGGGCTGCAGCTTTGGCTTGTTTTCTAATCATTTTATCTGGCCCATGAGTGGGAGACAACTTCAAGAAAACCCTCTCCTAATGAGAGGAACCCAGGAGTCAGGGAGAGGAGGGGTGAGTGGTGGTTGGAGACAGAGGCCTGGTGCCCCGGGTACAGTGGAAGTCTCTGGAAGACCAGGTGGAGGGAGGCCGCACAGAGTGATGCCCAGGGTCACAGACCTGTCGCAGCTGCTGTTTGTTAGTTCAAGTCCTGCTCTGAGGTGCTCTGTGTCAGCTCTGAGCGACAGGTGAGCTGGGGGTGCTCTGCAATGAGGGCTATGTGCATGGTTCCTGTGTGCCCAGCCCTGCCACGGGACCTGCAAGGGTAGCTCTGTATCCTGGGAAGGGCCTGACCACGAGAGCCCCGTGGGCTGGGGTGGGGGTGGGGTACCTGCCCAGGTGAGCTCCATATTCTGGGATTGGTCTGACCACGAGAGCCCCATGGGCTGCTGGGGACCTGGTAAAGGATGTCAGGACAGTCAGTGAAGCCACCGAGGATATACCTCCAGTTGCTCCTAATTCCTACACCCTGCTGGTCATTCTACCAACCACCAGGACATGGTATTCTGTATTAGTCTTCAATGATGCCTTCTTTTGTATTCCATTAGTCCCAGAGTCACAAGAAATTTTGGCTTGTGAGTGGCAGGACTCAACATACAACTAAAACAATACTTCCGGGCCGTCTTGCCCCAAGGGTGCAAAAATTCCCACACCATCTTTGGGGAAACCTTAGCTAAAGACCTAAAAGTTCTACCTCTGGAAAAGGAAACCCTCCTTCAGTGCGCAGACGACATTCTGATCGCCAGCCCTACTAAGGAGGCCTCTGAACTACCAAGCCAATAAAGGATAGAAGTTGTCCAAGAAAAAGCTCAAATATCACAGACTGCGGTGACCTGCCTGGGCTTCATTCTCACAGAAGGTCGGAGAAGCCCATCCCAGGAAAGGGAAGAAACCATTTTCGGCCTTACTCCTTTCTAAAACTAGAAGACAGCTTAGGGGTTCCTGGGGAGGCCAGGATTTGCTGCTTCTGGATCCCTAACTGCAGTCTACTAGCTGGGCCTCTATATGAAACACTGAAAGGAAAAGATGATGATCCTTTTGAATAGAATCCAGAAGTGGCCTTTCAAGAATGGAAAGAACAGTCAATTCAGACCCTTGCCCTGGAACTCCCTAATTTAGCTAAACCCTTTGACCTTTACATTCCCGGTGAAAGGTGAATCGCCATTGGAGAATTAGTGTAAAAACTGGGACCACTTGAAATGGAACAATGCAAGAATGCCATCCAGGTAGGATAAACTATGGTCACCAAGGGGCTTGGCCCACTGCCGCATCTGGCCAAGATACTGGCGGTATCTAAAAACCTGGAAATCAGCAGCCCAAAAGGCCTCCTCCCTCCTAAGGGAAAAGGACCCCACGTGGTGATCCTAACCACCAACCATGCCCTGAAGTTGCAGGGTTTGCTCCGTGGGCACACCAACCTCGAGTGAGGAGGCCCTCCAACTCCAACATCCAGAGAGATAACCGGGGGCAACAGGGCACCATGACGACTCGTGTGAACATCACTTGACCTGGAGTTTCTCTCATAAAACAACAGGAGTGTGTCCCAAAAGAGTAGACTACTGCTTGCAGGACTTACTGCACCCAGAGGGGAGCTAGTAATCTTGGCGGGGGAACCGTATATCACACTGTCACCATAGAAAAGCCTACAGGCACCGTGATGATGGTGGCCAATAAGACTGGCTGGACTCCTGTTTACTTCAAAAGGCTGTTGACTCAGTGGCCATCATGGTCCTTGATCACCACTGACCCTGGACTGTCTGGGAGTTGAGCGGGCAGGGCTCTGACACCTGGTGCTGTTTGTACGTTAATTCAGGGGCCTAATTGAAGAAAGCGCAGACTACTGGTCAGAGCATCTAGGCTGGCAGAAACGGTCAGCCTAAGGTGGCCGAACAAATGTGGGGCGGGGTGAAACCGGCCCCCACAGCGTCTCTGCACATCTCTTTCCTGGACCCTTAAAGGTCATTAGAATCTATAACGCTTCCAATGCTGGTGCTCGGGTGGACGAGCAGGGAGGCAGGGGGCCTGGGGACAATCAACGTCACCTGGAGGCTGCTGGGGAGAAGCTCTGACCCTCACCCCTTGGTATGAGGGCTCCCAACTCAGCACTCAGCAGTTACAGAAGAAGGGTCTGCACCCTCAGCACTCCAAGAATGAGGAACGGGACAAAAGGCAGAGGAGGGGTTTGTCCCCAGCAAAGCCCATTAAAAATCCCTGGGAGATAAAAATAGAATCTGGGCAATAAAGTCAAGTCTAACCTTTTTTATCCTTTGTGCTTTGTCTAATTTCATGTGCTCCTAGGGTCCCGCATGCAGAGGTTCCACACCCGGCACTTCAGACCAGATTTCCTAGTGCAGAATGGCTGGGTCGACACCTCAGCTCCTGGGGCCCAGTGCAGACTCTGAGATATAGAGCCTGAGCTGCAGCCAACCCGGCCCTCGAGAGCTCCGCCCCCTCCCTCCCACTGACTCTGACAGAATCTCTACACAGCAGCCCAGCCCACAGCCCACGGGGTAGTGCATGCTCTCACCTCTCCATTCTCTGATCAAAATATAAAGTTTCCTTTGCTTGTGAACCAAACTCAGTCTCGATCTGTTGGCCCCAATGACACTGGGCAGGGGGACACTTGTTGGGGTCCACTCTGGAGGATCAGTAACAGAAATTGAGACTATTGTAACCTCAATGAACAGATGTGTGAGCCAAACTGTAGTTAACATAGAACAGTGTATAAGGCTCGGGTAAAATAAGATGTTTCTAACGCTTCCATTGGATATTTCCATCACTTTATTATAAGCAAGTTCAGTGAAAAGGTTTGTCTTATTTGTCAGGTCAATATTAGAGAAACGAAGTGATTTCTTTCCAAGGATGTACATCTAATAATCTTGGTTAAAGCTTCAATCTTGTTTTAAATGCTTTTCCATTGAAAATGATACCTCTCTTTCAGCTCCCCCATTTCTGAGAAGTATAAAATCTTATAATTTATTATTACCAAAGCGGAAAGGTGGGAGGAGGGATAAATTAACAGTTTGGGATTAACACATACACACTGCTATGTATAAAATAGATCATCAACAAGGAACTACTGTATAGCACAGGGAACTACACTCAACATTTTGCAATAACCTATAAGGGGAAATAATCTGAAAAAGAATAGATATTTTTATTGACATCATCTATCAATGACAGTTAAAGTGTAACCTAAGGGAAGCTGGTGGTGAGTGCTTCTGACCCTGAAGACTTCAATCATCTAAAGTTTGGACTCTGCCTACTTCCCAAGGCCCTTAATGAACATATGTGTAGCCGTAGCTTAAAAAATTCCCCAGTTTGGGTTTCGGGGAGACACTGATTTTGAAAAAGCCCTGGTGTTCTCCTTACATGAATGGGACTCTTCCTACTGCTAAAACATGTCTGTCACACCCAGAGGATGGTATACCGTCTGATCGGGAAGAGTTTGGAAAAGGCATCTCATCTCCTCATCTCCTGGTGCTCGGGTTCACCCATCCAGCGTCTTTACTAACAGTCTCCCCACTTGGAGATGACAGCACTGTCAACATCCTGTTGCGTACAGTTTGGAATTTGTCCAGAGGATGAAGCGGAAGGATGAGGAACAATGAGAGACAAGTCCTAGGTGTTCAGACAGGCACATGTCACTCTAATTTCCAATCAGGAAGACGAATTGACCAAAGGCTAGGGTTGCCCATGGAAACAGTATAGGGCTTGAGGAAATCCCACTGCTTTGTGGCCAGTTCCCATAAACACAAGTTGAACAATGGAACTCAGGCACAGTAAAATTCACGAAACTGCAGAGTTGAAAATATCCATCACTGAAAAATGTCTTGAGGAAAGTCAGAGAAAAGGACTTGTAAGCAAGGGAGAATGGCAGGAAAGGGATTTGAGGAGGTAGAAAGGACTCGCCATTAAGCACAAGAAAAGGAGCTGAACATTGCCAACATTGCAGTTGGCCAAAAAGGGTGTATGCGTTTTTTTCTGTATATATTCAAGAAAAGGGCATACACTTTTTTAGCCAACCAAACAGGTGGGCACTGGAAGTCAATACTACAAGAGATATCACTTCGCATCAGTCAGAAGAGCCATCCTCATAAAGCGTAAACAACAGAAATGCAGGACAGGGCAAGGAGAAGAGGGAGCCCTGTGAGACTTATAGTGGAAATGTATATTGCCAACGGCCATTCTGGAGAAGTGTATTGTGTTTACTAAAGCATCTAAGAAATGAGCTACAGAGCATAGGGCACTTGCACTCATGGGCGTATATCTTGGGAAAAACAAAAATCGAGAGGACACAGGCACCCCAATGTTTACCCCCTCTCTGTTTAAAAGATCCTCGACTAGGATATAACTTAAATGTCTCTGGAGAGAAAAAATGGATAGAGATGTGGTACTTAGGTAGAGTGGAATATTATTCAGCCTGGAAATCAATGAAATATGGCCAGTTGTAACAACTCCGGAGGAGTTACGTATGATCATTCTAAGTGACATAATTCAAAAAGAAAAAGACACATATCATAAGATATCACTTAAAGGTGGAATCCAAAATGGCTACACATGAAATAAATTACAAAACAAAAACATAGTCAAATATGTAGAAAACACGCATAAGGCTGCTAAACGGGAAAGGTGGGGAGGGGTGAGGCATCATCCAGGAGGTTGAAATTAGCAAAGATACCATTCCAAATACCAAACTGATAATCAACAAGGCCTACACGGTAGCTAAAAGAACTGCACTCAGCACACTCAAGTCACCGGAAAAGAATATATACGACTGGTAAGAATCTGAAAAAGAATTTACTGATGTCTCTCTGTACGTGAATCAAGTGGATGTACAGCAGCAAGAAACAGAGCTTTGAAAATCAGCTGTAACCAATATAGTAATAAATTGAAAAAAATAAACGACAGAGAGACAGAGAAAACCTCTTACAACTTTTCCTCAGGGCCGGTGATGCAACATGGATTGAACACATCTAGACCCACAGCAGGATGAGACATAAGGCTGGAAACTGTTTGCACTAAGAGAAATGTGAGGTTGGGTGAGGAAATGCACACCCTTTAAAGTAATACTACCTGGTACCCATTCAATGGGTCCCAAATCTGCAGGTTCAAGGGATCTTCCTACAGCTAAAACATGCATGGAAAACCCAGAGGACTGTACACCATGTGATCGGGAGATGTGTCTAAAATGCAGCTCATTTATCCTCTCCTGGTGCTCCTGTTCACCATTCCAGCCACGTTACTTAGAATCTCCCCACTTGGAGAATCAGCACATTTCAACTTCTGTTTCAAACATTTTGCAAATTGTGAGGAGGATGAACGGGAAGAGGGGGAACCAATGAGAGAATAGTTGTAGGGGTTTGGACGGGCACATATCACTCTAATTTCCCATTAAGAATAAGAATTGAAAAAAGGCTCAGCCCGCCTCGCCCGAGCCAAAATAGGGCCTGAAGCAATCCTGCGGGTTTGAGGCCAGCTCACAAAAGAGCAACTTAAAAAATGGAGCTCAGGGTCACTGCAATTCACAAACCTGCAGAGTTATAAATGAAAACTAACGTCCAAAAATATGTTGAGGTAAGGCAAAGAAGAGGATCTGAATGCAAGACAGAATTGCAAGAAACAGATTTCAAGAGATAGATTGGACTCGTCTTTAAAGCACATGAAAAGCGGCAGAATTTCGACAATGATGCAGTTGGCCCAAAAGGGCGTATGCGTTTTTTCCTGATTATATCCAGGAAAAAACGCATACACACTTTATGGGCAACGAAGCAAGCAAGCAATGCAAATGTGCACAACAAAGAAGTCTCATTTCCCACCAGTCAAAAGGGCCATCCTAAACAATTGTAAAAACCAGAAATGCAGGACAGGCCATGGAGAACAGGGAGCCTTTATACGCTGATGGGCAGTGTGTGAACTGCCGAGAGCCACTCTGGAGAAGTGTATGGTGGTTCCTAAATCATCTAAAAAACAGAGCTACAGAGCATAGGACACTTCCAATCATGGGAGTATATCTAGGGAAGTCTAAAAATCAACAAGACACAAGCACACCACAGTTTAGGGCTACTCTGTTTACAAGAACCTCAACTTCAGTACACCTTAAATATCCCAGGAAAGAGAACAATGGATAAAGAAGATGTGGTACTTATGTACAATGGAATATCTCTTCACCATGAAATCAATGTAATAAGGCTAGTAGAAGGATAAAGAGTGGATTTAGGTCCGATAATACTACTTGAAATAAGTCAAACAGAAAAAGAAAGATATCATAAGATATCACTTATAGAGGGAGGGTAAATATGGCTGCACAAGAAATGAATTACAGAACAGAACAGTGTCTCACATTTAGAAAACACACTTATTTCAGCTTAAGGGGAAAGGAGAGGTGGGGTGATGCATAAAACCAGAGTTTGAAATTAGCACAGATACCGTTCAATAAACCAAATAGATATTAGACAAGATCTACACCTTGCTCAATGAACTGGCCTCAACACACCCTATACACCGCAGAGAAATATATCTGAGTAATAAGAATCTTAAAACCCATGTATTGATATATCTCCATAAGGGAATCAAGTGTGTGCAGAGCGGCACAAACACAGCAGTGAAAATGAGCTAAACCCCATTATAGAAATAAATTTTAAAAACAAAACGCAGAAACAATGAAAGAGAGAAAAATTCTTACAAAATTCGCTCAGGGGCTGTGATGCAACCTGGATTGACCACATATAAACCCACAGCTGGATAAGACATAAGGCTGGACACTTGGGGCTGAGAGGATTGGTGAGCTTTGGTGAGCAACTGCCAAAAGTTTAATGCAATACTTCATGCTACTCATTCCAAGGGTCCCAACACTCCAGGTTGAAGGGAATCTTCCTACAGCTAAACCATGCTTGGGAAACCCAGCGACTGGTATACCATATGATCGGGAAAGGTTTCTAAAACGCACCTCATTTTTCCTCTCCTGGGGCTCCGGATCGACATTCCAGCCGCTTTACTAAAAATATCCCCACATGGAGAGTCAATGCCTTTAAGTTCTGGTATCGCCCAGTCTGCAGTTAGTGCAGAGGATGAATGGGAATAGGGGGAACCAGTAAGAAACTAGCTGTAGCAGTTTCAATGGGCACATGTCACTCTAATTTCATATCAGTGAGAAAAATAAACCAAAGGCACAGTAAGGTGCCCCAGAAGAACAATAGGGCCTGAAGGAATTCTGTGGTTATGAGGCAAGATCACAAAAATAAGAGCTGTAAAATGGAGCTAAGGGCCACTGCAATTCAAAATCTGCAGAGTTATAAAGGCCAACTATTTTCAAAAAGTATATTGAGGTAAGGCTATGAAGAGGCATTGAAAGCAAGGCAGAATTGCAGGAAACCGATTTCAGGAGGTAGACTGGAATTGCATTTAAAGCATAGGAAAAGAGGCAGAACGTCCACAATGATGCACTTGTCCAAAAAGGGCGTATGCGTTTTTTCCTGAATATATTCAGGAAAAAACGCATACGCCCTTTTCGGCCAACCAAGCAAGCTTGCAAAGGAAATCTGCACTACAATGAAGTCTCACTTCCCACCGGTCAAAAGGGCCATCTGAAAAAAGTGTAAAATCCAGAAAGGCAGGACAGGCCATGGAGAACTGGGAACCTTGTTATGCTGATGGGCGGGATGTAAATTGCCAACAGCCACTTGGGAGAAGTGTATGGTGTTTCCTGAACCATCTAAAAAACAAAGCCACAGAGCCTAGGACACTTCCACTTATGGTCCTATAGCTTAGGGAAATTAAAATCAAAAAGACACAGCCACCCCAAAATTTGGGACGGCTCTGTTTACAAGAACCCCGTTTATGGTACAAGTTCAATATCGCAGAAATTGAAAAATGAATAAAGAAGTTGTGGTACTTACGTACAATGCAATATCACTCAGCAATAAAATCTATGTTATCAGGCCCGTAGAAGCATAATGACTGGATTCAGGTATGATGATTCTAAGTGAAATAAGTCACACAGAAAAAGAAACATCATAAGATATCACTAATACACGGAATGTAAACTTGGCTACACAGGAACTGGATTACAAAACACAACAGGGTCTCAAATGTAGAAAACCAACTTATGCTTGCTTAAGGGGGAAGGTGAGTTGGGGTGCTGCATAAACCAGAGATTGAAATGAGCACAGATAAAGTTCCTTAAGCCAAACATGGAATAGACAAGAACTACTCCTTGCTCAACGAAATGGACTCAACACCCTATATTAAACGCCTAAGAATGTACCTGACTAGTAAGTATCTTAAAACCTATGGATTGCTATGTCTCTGAAAGAAAATCAAGCGTGTGTACAGGGGCATAAACGCAGCAGTGATACGATTGGAGAGGTTCGGTGATCAAATGAAGACCCTTTGAAGTCATATTGCATGGTACCCATTCCACGGGTCTCAACTCTCCAGGTTTAAGGGATTCTTCCTTCAGCTAAAACATGCACGTGGAACCCAGAGTATGATCAACCGTGTGATCGGGAGACGTGTTCCAATATGTCTCAGTTCTCGTCCCCTGGTACTCGGGTGCAACATTCCACACGCTTTACTAACACTCTCCCCACTTGGAGAGTCAGTGCCTTTAACCTCCTGTTTGGCCCAGTTTGCAATTTCTCCGGAAGATGAACAGGAATAGGGAGAACCAATGAGAGACTAGCTGAGGTGTCTGGACGGGCAAATTTAACTCTCATTTCCCACCAGGAAGAGGAATTAACCAAAGGCTCAGCGTGCCTTGCCGGAACCAGATTAGGGCCTGAAGCAATCCTGCGGTGTTGCTGCCAACTCACAAGAAAGCGAGTTGAAGAAAGGAGCTCAGGGGCACTGTAATTCACAAACCTGCAGAGTTATAAATGACAGCTATCGTCCAAAAATATACTGAAGTAAGGCTGCCAAGAGGACTTGAAAGCGGGACAGAATTGCAGGAAACCGATTTCAGGAGGTAGACTGGAATTGCATTTAAAGCATAGGAAAAGAGGCAGAACGTCCACAATGATGCACTTGGCCAAAAAGGGCGTATGGGTTTTTTCCTGAATATATTCAGGAAAAAACGCATACGCCCTTTTTGGCCAACCAAGCAAGCTTGCAAAGGAAATCTGCACTACAATGAAGTCTCACTTCCCCCGGTCAAAACGGCCACCTGAAAAAAGTGTAAGATCCAGAAAGGCAGGACAGGCCATGGAGAACTGGGAGCCTTGTTATGCTGATGGGCGGGATGTATATTGCCAAGAGCCACTCGGGAGAGGTGTATGGTGTTTCCTGAAACATCTAAAGAACAAAGCAACAGAGTCTAGGGCACTTCCACTTATGGTCCTATAGCTTAGGGAAATTAAAATCAAAAAGACACAGCCACCCCAAAGTTTGGGATGGCTCTGTTTACAAGAACCTCGTTTACGGTACAAGTTCAATATCACAGAAAGTGAAAAATGGATAAAGAAGTTGTCGTACTTACGTACAATGCAATATCACTCAGCAATGAAATCTATGTCATCAGGCCCGTAGCAGCATAATGAGTGGATTCAGGTATGATGATTCTAACTGAAATAAGTCACACAGAAAAAGAAATATCATAAGATATCACTAATACATGGAATGTAAACTTGGCTACACAGGAACTGGATTACAAAACAGAACAGGGTCTCAAATTTAGAAAACCAACATATGCTTGCTTAAGGAGAAAGTTGAGTTGGGGTGCTGCATAAAACCAGAGATTGAAATGAGCACAGATAAAGTTCCTTAAGCCAAATATGGAATAGACAAGAACTACTCCTTGCTCAACGAAACGGACTCAACACCCCATATTAAACGCCTAAGAATGTACCTGACTAGTAAGTATCTTAAAACCTATGGATTGCTATGTCTCTGAAACAAAATCAAGCGTGTGTACAGGGGCATAAACGCAGCAGTGATAGGATTGGAGAGGTTCGGTGAGCAAATGAAGACCCTTTGAAGTCATATTGCATGGTACCCATTCCACGGGTCTCAACTCTCCAGGTTTAAGGGATTCTTCCTTCAGCTAAAACATGCACGTGGAACCCAGAGTATGATCAACCGTGTGATCGGGAGACGTGTTCCAATATGTCTCAGTTCTCGTCCCCTGGTACTCGGGTGCAACATTCCAGACGCTTTATTAACACTCTCCCGACTTGGAGAGTCAGTGCCTTTAACCTCCTGTTTGGCCCAGTTTGCAATTTCTGCGGAAGATGAACAGGAATAGGGAGAACCAATGAGAGACTAGCTGGAGGTGTCTGGACGGGCAAATTTAACTCTCATTTCCCACCAGGAAGAGGAATTAACCAAAGGCTCAGCGTGCCGTGCCGGAACCAGATTAGGGCCTGAAGCAATGCTGCGGTGTTCCGGCCAGCTCCCATGAAAGCGAGTTGAAAAAAGGAGCTCAGGGGCACTGTAATTCACAAACCTGCAGAGTTATAAATGACAGCTATCGTCCAAAAATATACTGAAGTAAGGCTGCCAAGAGGACTTGAAAGCGGGGCAGAATTGCAGGAAACCGATTTCAGGAGGTAGACCGGAATTGCATTTAAAGCATAGGAAAAGAGGCAGAACGTCCACAATGATGCACTTGGCCAAAAAGGGCGTATGCGTTTTTTCCTGAATATATTCAGGAAAAAACGCATACGCCCTTTTTGGCCAACCAAGCAAGCTTGCAAAAGAAATCTGCACTACAATGAAGTCTCACTTACCCCCGGTCAAAAGGGCCATCTGAAAAAAGTGTAAAATCCAGAAAGGCAGGACAGGCCATGGAGAACTGGGAGCCTTGTTATGCTGATGGGCGGGATGTAAATTGCCAAGAGCCACTCCGGAGAGGTGTATGGTGTTTCCTGAAACATCTAAAAAACATAGCAGCGGAGCCTAGGGCACTTCCACTTATGGTCCTATAGCTTAGGGAAATTAAAATCAAAAAGACACAGCCACCCCAAAGTTTGGGACGGCTCTGTTTACAAGAACCTCGTTTACGGTACAAGTTCAATATCGCAGGAAGTGAAAAATGGATAAAGAAGTTGTGGTACTTACGTACAATGCAATATCACTCAGCAATGAAATCTATGTCATCAGGCCCGTAGCAGTATAATGAGTGGATTCAGGTATGATGATTCTAACTGAAATAAGTCACACAGAAAAAGAAACATCATAAGATATCACTAATACACGGGATGTAAACTTGGCTACACAGGAACTGGATTACAAAACAGAACAGGGTCTCAAATTTAGAAAACCAACTTATGCTTGCTTAAGGGGAAAGGTGAGTTGGGGTGCTGCATAAAACCAGAGATTTAAATGAGCACAGATAAAGTTCCTTAAGCCAAATATAGAATAGACAAGAACTACTCCTTGCTCAACGAAATGGACTCAACACCGCATATTAAACGCCTAAGAATGTACCTGACTAGTAAGTATCTTAAAACCTATGGATTGCTATGTCTCTGAAAGAAAATCAAGCGTGTGTACAGGGACATAAACGCAGCAGTGATAGGATTGGAGAAGTTCGGTGAGCAAATGAAGACCCTTTGAAGTCATATTGCATGGTACCCATTCCACGGGTCTCAACTCTCCAGGTTTAAGGGATTCTTCCTTCAGCTAAAACATGCACGTGGAACCCAGAGTATGATCAACCGTGTGATCGGGAGACGTGTTCCAATATGTCTCAGTTCTCGTCCCCTGGTACTCGGGTGCAACATTCCAGACGCTTTACTAACACTCTCCCGACTTGGAGAGTCAGTGCCTTTAACCTCCTGTTTGGCCCAGTTTGCAATTTCTGCGGAAGATGAACAGGAATAGGGAGAACCAAAGAGAGACTAGCTGGAGGTGTCTGGACGCGCAAAATTTAACTCTCATATCCCACCAGGAAGAGGAATTAACCAAAGGCTCAGCGTGCCGTGCCGGAACCAGATTAGGGCTTGAAGCAATCCTGCGGTGTTGCGGCCAGCTCACAAGAAAGCGAGTTGAAGAAAGGAGCTCAGGGGCACTGTAATTCACAAACCTGCAGAGTTATAAATGACAGCTATCGTCCAAAAATATACTGAAGTAAGGCTGCCAAGAGGACATGAAAGCGGGGCAGAATTGCAGGAAACCGATTTCAGGAGGTAGACTGGAATTGCATTTAAAGCATAGGAAAAGAGGCAGAACGTCCACAATGATGCACTTGGCCAAAAAGGACGTATGCGTTTTTTCCTGAATATATTCAGGAAAAAACGCATACGCCCTTTTTGGCCAACCAAGCAAGCTTGCAAAGGAAATCTGCACTACAATGAAGTCTCACTTCCCCCCGGTCAAAAGGGCCACCTGAAAAAAGTGTAAAATCCAGAAAGGCAGGACAGGCCATGGAGAACTGGGAGCCTTGTTATGCTGATGGGCGGGATGTAAATTGCCAACAGCCACTCCAGAGAAGTGTATGGTGATTCCTGAAACATCTAAAAAACAAAGCAACAGAGCCTAGGGCACTTCCACTTATGGTCCTATAGTTTAGGGAAATTAAAATCAAAAAGACACAGCCACCCCAAAGTTTGGGACGGCTGTGTTTACAAGAACTTCATTTACGGTACAAGTTCAATATCACAGAAAGTGAAAAATGGATAAAGAAGTTGTGGTACTTACGTACAATTCAATATCACTCAGCAATGAAATCTATGTCATCAGGCCCGTAGCAGCATAATGAGTGGATTCAGGTATGATGATTCTAACTGAAATAAGTCACACAGAAAAAGAAACATCATAAAATATCACTAATACACGGAATGTAAACTTGGCTACACAGGAACTGGATTACAAAACAGAACAGGGTCTCAAATTTAGAAAACCTACTTATGCTTGCTTAAGGGGAAAGGTGAGTTGGGGTGCTGCATAAAACCTGAGATTGAAATGAGCACAGATAAAGTTCCTTAAGCCAAATAAGGAATAGACAAGAGCTACTCCTTGCTCAACGAAATGGACTCAACACCCCATATTAAACGCCTAAGAATGTACCTGACTAGTAAGTATCTTAAAACCTATGGATTGCTATGTCTCTGAAAGAAAATCAAGCGTGTGTACAGGGGCATAAACGCAGCAGTGATAGGATTGGAGAGGTTCGGTGAGCAAATGAAGACCCTTTGAAGTCATATTGCATGGTACCCATTCCACGGGTCTCAACTCTCCAGGTTTAAGGGATTCTTCCTTCAGCTAAAACATGCACGTGGAACCCAGAGTATGATCAACCGTGTGATCGGGAGACGTGTTCCAATATGTCTCAGTTCTCGTCCCCTGGTACTCGGGTGCAACATTCCAGACGCTTTACTAACACTCTCCCGACTTGGAGAGTCAGTGTCTTTAACCTCCTGTTTGGTCCAGTTTGCAATTTCTGCGGAAGATGAACAGGAATAGGGAGAACCAATGAGAGACTAGCTGGAGGTGTCTGGACGGGCAAATTTAACTCTCATTTCCCACCAGGAAGAGGAATTAACCAAAGGCTCAGCGTGCCGTGCCGGAACCAGATTAGGGCCTGAAGCAATCCTGCGGTGTTGCGGCCAGCTCACAAGAAAGCGAGTTGAAGAAAGGAGCTCAGGGGCACTGTAATTCACAAACCTGCAGAGTTATAAATGACAGCTATCGTCCAAAAATATACTGAAGTAAGGCTGCCAAGAGGACTTGAAAGCGGGGCAGAATTGCAGGAAACCGATTTCAGGAGGTAGACTGGAATTGCATTTAAAGCATAGGAAAAGAGGCAGAACGTCCACAATGATGCACTTGGCCAAAAAGGAAAAAACACATACGCCCTTTTTGGCCAACCAAGCAAGCTTGCAAAGGAAATCTGCACTACAATGAAGTCTCACTTCCCACCGGTCAAAAGGGCCATCTGAAAAAAGTGTAAAATCCAGAAAGGCAGGACAGGCCATGGAGAACTGGGAGCCTTGTTATGCTGATGGGCGGGATGTAAATTGCCAAGAGCCACTCGGGAGAGGTGTATGGTGTTTCCTGAAACATCTAAAAAACAAAGCAACAGAGCCTAGGGCACTTCCACTTATGGTCCTATAGCTTAGGGAAATTAAAATCAAAAAGACACAGCCACCCCAAAGTTTGGGACGGCTCTGTTTACAAGAACCTCGTTTAAGGTACAAGTTCAATATCGCAGAAAGTGAAAAATGGATAAAGAAGTTGTGGTACTTACGTACAATGCAATATCACTCAGCAATGAAATCTATGTCATCAGGCCCGTAGCAGCATAATGAGTGGATTCAGGTATGATGATTCTAACTGAAATAAGTCACACAGAAAAGGAAACATCATAAGATATCACTAATACACGGAATGTAAACTTGGCTACACAGGAACTGGATTACAAAACAGAACAGGGTCTCAAATTTAGAAAACCTACTTATGCTTGCTTAAGGGGAAAGGTGAGTTGGGGTGCTGCATAAAACCAGAGATTTAAATGAACACAGATAAAGTTCCTTAAGCCAAATATGGAATAGACAAGAACTACTCCTTGCTCAATGAAATGGACTCAACACCCCATATTAAACGCCTAAGAATGTACCTGACTAGTAAGTATCTTAAAACCTATGAATTGCTATGTCTCTGAAACAAAATCAAGCGTGTGTACAGGGGCATAAACGCAGCAGTGATAGGATTGGAGAGGTTCGGTGAGCAAATGAAGACCCTTTGAAGTCATATTGCATGGTACCCATTCCACGGGTCTCAACTCTCCAGGTTTAAGGGATTCTGCCTTCAGGTAAAACATGCACGTGGAACCCAGAGTATGATCACCCGTGTGATCGGTTGACATGTTCCAATATGTCTCAGTTCTCGTCCCCTGGTACTCGGGTGCAACATTCCAGACGCTTTACTAACACTCTCCCGACTTGGAGAGTCAGTGCCTTTAACCTCCTGTTTGGCCCAGTTTGCAATTTCTGCGGAAGATGAACAGGAATAGCGAGAACCAATGAGAGACTAGCTGGAGGTGTCTGGACGGGCAAATTTAACTCTCATTTCCCACCAGGAAGAGGAATTAACCAAAGGCTCAGCGTTCCGTGCCGGAACCAGATTAGGGCCTGAAGCAATCCTGCGGTGTTGCGGCCAGCTCACAAGAAAGCGAGTTGAAGAAAGGAGCTCAGGGGCACTGTAATTCACAAACCTGCAGAGTTATAAATGACAGCTATCGTCCAAAAATATACTGAAGTAAGGCTGCCAAGAGGACTTGAAAGCGGGGCAGAATTGCAGGAAACCGATTTCAGGAGGTAGACTGGAATTGCATTTAAAGCATAGGAAAAGAGGCAGAACGTCCACAATGATGCACTTGGCCAAAAAGGAAAAAACGCATACGCCCTTTTTGGCCAACCAAGCAAGCTTGCAAAGGAAATCTGCACTACAATGAAGTCTCACTTCCCACCGGTCAAAAGGGCCACCTGAAAAAAGTGTAAAATCCAGAAAGGCAGGACAGGCCATGGAGAACTGGGAGCCTTGTTATGCTGATGGGCGGGATGTAAATTGCCAACAGCCACTCCAGAGAAGTGTATGGTGATTCCTGAAACATCTAAAAAACAAAGCAACAGAGCCTAGGGCACTTCCACTTATGGTCCTATAGTTTAGGGAAATTAAAATCAAAAAGACACAGCCACCCCAAAGTTTGGGACGGCTGTGATTACAAGAACTTCATTTACGGTACAAGTTCAATATCACAGAAAGTGAAAAATGGATAAAGAAGTTGTGGTACTTACGTACAATGCCATATCACTCAGCAATGAAATCTATGTCATCAGGCCCGTAGCAGCATAATGAGTGGATTCAGGTATGATGATTCTAACTGAAATAAGTCACACAGAAAAAGAAACATCATAAGATATCACTAATACACGGAATGTAAACTTGGCTACACAGGAACTGGATTACAAAACAGAACAGGGTCTCAAATTTAGAAAACCTACTTATGCTTGCTTAAGGGGAAAGGTGAGTTGGGGTGCTGCATAAAACCTGAGATTGAAATGAGCACAGATAAAGTTCCTTAAGCCAAATAAGGAATAGACAAGAGCTACTCCTTGCTCAACGAAATGGACTCAACACCCCATATTAAACGCCTAAGAATGTACCTGACTAGTAAGTATCTTAAAACCTATGGATTGCTATGTCTCTGAAAGAAAATCAAGCGTGTGTACAGGGGCATAAATGCAGCAGTGATAGGATTGGAGAGGTTCGGTGAGCAAATGAAGACCCTTTGAAGTCATATTGCATGGTACCCATTCCACGGGTCTCAACTGTCCAGGTTTAAGGGATTCTTCCTTCAGCTAAAACATGCACGTGGAACCCAGAGTATGATCAACCATGTGGTCGGGAGACATGTTCCAATATGTCTCAGTTCTCGTCCCCTGGTACTCGGGTGCAACATTCCAGACGCTTTACTAACACTCTCCCGACTTGGAGAGTCAGTGCCTTTAACCTCCTGTTTGGCCCAGTTTGCAATTTCTGCGGAAGATGAACAGGAATAGGGAGAACCAATGAGAGACTAGCTGGAGGTGTCTGGACGGGCAAATTTAACTCTCATTTCCCACCAGGAAGAGGAATTAACCAAAGGCTCAGCGTGCCGTGCCGGAACCAGATTAGGGCCTGAAGCAATCCTGCGGTGTTGCGGCCAGCTCACAAGAAAGCGAGTTGAAGAAAGGAGCTCAGGGGCACTGTAATTCACAAACCTGCAGAGTTATAAATGACAGCTATCGTCCAAAAATATACTGAAGTAAGGCTGCCAAGAGGACTTGAAAGCGGGGCAGAATTGCAGGAAACCGATTTCAGGAGGTAGACTGGAATTGCATTTAAAGCATAGGAAAAGAGGCAGAACGTCCACAATGATGCACTTGGCCAAAAAGGGCGTATGCGTTTTTTCCTGAATATATTCAGGAAAAAACGCATACGCCCTTTTTGGCCAACCAAGCAAGCTTGCAAAGGAAATCTGCACTACAATGAAGTCTCACTTCCCCCCGGTCAAAAGGGCCATCTGAAAAAAGTGTAAAATCCAGAAAGGCAGGACAGGCCATGGAGAACTGGGAGCCTTGTTATGCTGATGGGCGGGATGTAAATTGCCAACAGCCACTCGGGAGAGGTGTATGGTGTTTCCTGAAACATCTAAAAAACAAAGCAACAGAGCCTAGGGCACTTCCACTTATGGTCCTATAGCTTAGGGAAATTAAAATCAAAAAGACACAGCCACCCCAAAGTTTGGGACGGCTCTGTTTACAAGAACCTCGTTTACGGTACAAGTTCAATATCGCAGAAAGTGAAAAATGGATAAAGAAGTTGTGGTACTTACGTACAATGCAATATCACTCAGCAATGAAATCTATGTCATCAGGCCCGTAGCAGCATAATGAGTGGATTCAGGTATGATGATTCTAACTGAAATAAGTCACACAGAAAAAGAAACATCATAAGATATCACTAATACACGGGATGTAAACTTGGCTACACAGGAACTGGATTACAAAACAGAACAGGGTCTCAAATTTAGAAAACCAACTTATGCTTGCTTAAGGGGAAAGGTGAGTTTGGGTGCTGCATCAAACCAGAGATTGAAATGAGCACAGATAAAGTTCCTTAAGCCAAATATGGAATAGACAAGAACTACTCCTTGCTCAACGAAATGGACTCAACACCCCATATTAAACGCCTAAGAATGTACCTGACTAGTAAGTATCTTAAAACCTATGGATTGCTATGTGTCTGAAAGAAAATCAAGCGTGCGTACAGGGGCATAAACGTAGCAGTGATAGGATTGGAGAGGTTTGGTGAGCAAATGAAGACCCTTTGAAGTCATATTGCATGGTACCCATTCCACGGGACTCAACTCTCCAGGTTTAAGGGATTCTGCCTTCAGGTAAAACATGCACATGGAACCCAGAGTATGATCAACCGTGTGGTCGGGAGACATGTTCCAATATGTCTCAGTTCTCGTCCCCTGGTACTCGGGTGCAACATTCCAGACGCTTTACTAACACTCTCCCGACGTGGAGAGTCAGTGCCTTTAACCTCCTGTTTGGCCCATTTGCAATTTCTGAGGAAGATGAACAGGAATAGGGAGAACCAATGAGAGACTTGCTGGAGGTGTCTGGACGGGCAAATTTAACTCTCATTTCCCACCAGGAAGAGGAATTAACCAAAGGCTCAGCGAGCCGTGCCGGAACCAGATTAGGGCCTGAAGCAATCCTGCGGTGTTGCGGCCAGCTCACAAGAAAGCGAGTTGAAGAAAGGAGCTCAGGGGCACTGTAATTCACAAACCTGCAGAGTTATAAATGACAGCTATCGTCCAAAAATATACTGAAGTAAGGCTGCCAAGAGGACTTGAAAGCGGGGCAGAATTGCAGGAAACTGATTTCAGGAGGTAGACTGGAATTGCATTTAAAGCATAGGAAAAGAGGCAGAACGTCCACAATGATGCACTTGGCCAAAAAGGGCGTATGCGTTTTTTCCTGGGAAAAAACGCATACGCCCTTTTTGGCCAACCAAGCAAGCTTGCAAAGGAAATCTGCACTACAATGAAGTCTCACTTCCCCCCGGTCAAAAGGGCCATCTGAAAAAAGTGTAAAATCCAGAAAGGCAGGACAGGCCATGGAGAACTGGGAGCCTTGTTATGCTGATGGGCGGGATGTAAATTGCCAAGAGCCACTCCGGAGAGGTGTATGGTGTTTCCTGAAACATCTAAAAAACAAAGCAACAGAGCCTAGGGCACTTCCACTTATGGTCCTATAGCTTAGGGAAATTAAAATCAAAAAGACACAGCCACCCCAAAGTTTGGGACGGCTCTGTTTACAAGAACCACGTTTACGGTACAAGTTCAATATCGCAGAAAGTGAAAAATGGATAAAGAAGTTGTGGTACTTACGTACAATGCAATATCACTCAGCAATGAAATCTATGTCATCAGGCCCGTAGCAGCATAATGAGTGGATTCAGGTATGATGATTCTAACTGAAATAAGTCACACAGAAAAAGAAACATCATAAGATATCACTAATACACGGAATGTAAACTTGGCTACACAGGAACTGGATTACAAAACAGAACAGGGTCTCAAATTTAGAAAACCAACTTATGCTTGCTTAAGGGGAAAGGTGAGTTGGGGTGCTGCATAAAACCAGAGATTTAAATGAACACAGATAAAGTTCCTTAAGCCAAATATGGAATAGACAAGAACTACTCCTTGCTCAACACCCCATATTAAACGCCTAAGAATGTACCTGACTAGTAAGTATCTTAAAACCTATGAATTGCTATGTCTCTGAAAGAAAATCAAGCGTGTGTACAGGGGCATAAACGCAGCAGTGATAGGATTGGAGAGGTTCGGTGAGCAAATGAAGACCCTTTGAAGTCATATTGCATGGTACCCATTCCACGGGTCTCAACTCTCCAGGTTTAAGGGATTCTTCCTTCAGCTAAAACATGCATGTGGAACCCAGAGTATGATCAACCGTGTGATCGGGAGACATGTTCCAATATGTCTCAGTTCTCGTCCCCTGGTACTCGGGTGCAACATTCCAGACGCTTTACTAACACTCTCCCGACGTGGAGAGTCAGTGCCTTTAACCTCCTGTTTGGCCCATTTGCAATTTCTGCGGAAGATGAACAGGAATAGGGAGAACCAATGAGAGACTAGGTGGAGGTGTCTGGACGAGCAAATTTAACTCCCATTTCCCACCAGGAAGAGGAATTAACCAAAGGCTCAGCGTGCCGGGCCGGAACCAGATTAGGGCCTGAAGCAATCCTGCGGTGTTGCGGCCAGCTCACAAGAAAGTGAGTTGAAGAAAGGTGCTCAGGGGCACTGTAATTCACAAACCTGCAGAGTTATAAATGACAGCTATCATCCAAAAATATACTGAAGTAAGGCTGCCAAGAGGACTTGAAAGCGGGGCAGAATTGCAGGAAACCGATTTCAGGAGGTAGACTGGAATTGCATTTAAAGCATAGGAAAAGAGGCAGAACGTCCACAATGATGCACTTGGCCAAAAAGGGCGTATGCGTTTTTTCCTGAATATATTCAGGTAAAAACGCATACGCCCTTTTTGGCCAACCAAGCAAGCTTGCAAAGGAAATCTGCACTACAATGAAGTCTCACTTCCCCCCGGTCAAAAGGGCCATCTGAAAAAAGTGTAAAATCCAGAAAGGCAGGACAGGCCATGGAGAACTGGGAGCCTTGTTATGCTGATGGGCGGGATGTAAATTGCCAAGAGCCACTCGGGAGAGGTGTATGGTGTTTCCTGAAACATCTAAAAAACAAAGCAACAGAGCCTAGGGCACTTCCACTTATGGTCCTATAGCTTAGGGAAATTAAAATCAAAAAGACACAGCCACCCCAAAGTTTGGGACGGCTCTGTTTACAAGAACCTCGTTTACGGTACAAGTTCAATATCGCAGAAAGTGAAAAATGGATAAAGAAGTTGTGGTACTTACGTACAATGCAATATCACTCAGCAATGAAATCTATGTCATCAGGCCCGTAGCAGCATAATGAGTGGATTCAGGTATGATGATTCTAACTGAAATAAGTCACACAGAAAAAGAAACATCATAAGATATCACTAATACACGGGATGTAAACTTGGCTACACAGGAACTGGATTACAAAACAGAACAGGGTCTCAAATTCAGAAAACCAACTTATGCTTGCTTAAGGGGAAAGGTGAGTTGGGGTGCTGCATAAAACCAGAGATTGAAATGAGCACAGATAAAGTTCCTTAAGCCAAATATAGAATAGACAAGAACTACTCCTTGCTCAACGAAATGAACTCAACACCCCATATTAAACGCCTAAGAATGTACCTGACTAGTAAGTATCTTAAAACCTATGGATTGCTATGTCTCTGAAAGAAAATCAAGCGTGTGTACAGGGGCATAAACGCAGCAGTGATAGGATTGGAGAGGTTCGGTGAGCAAATGAAGACCCTTTGAAGTCATATTGCATGGTACCCATTCCACGGGTCTCAACTCTCCAGGTTTAAGGGATTCTGCCTTCAGGTAAAACATGCACGTGGAACCCAGAGTATGATCAACCGTGTGATCGGGAGACGTGTTCCAATATGTCTCAGTTCTCGTCCCCTGGTACTCGGGTGCAACATTCCAGACGCTTTAATAACACTCTCCCGACTTGGAGAGTCAGTGCCTTTAACCTCCTGTTTGGCCCATTTGCAATTTCTGAGGAAGATGAACAGGAATAGGGAGAACCAATGAGATTCTAGGTGGAGGTGTCTGGACGGGCAAATTTAACTCTCATTTCCCACCAGGAAGAGGAATTAACCAAAGGCTCAGCGTGCCGTGCCGGAACCAGATTAGGGCGTGAAGCAATCCTGCGGTGTTGCGGCCAGCTCACAAGAAAGCGAGTTGAAGAAAGGAGCTCAGGGGCACTGTAATTCACAAACCTGCAGAGTTATAAATGACAGCTATCGTCCAAAAATATACTGAAGTAAGGCTGCCAAGAGGACTTGAAAGCGGGGCAGAATTGCAGGAAACCGATTTCAGGAGGTAGACTGGAATTGCATTTAAAGCATAGGAAAAGAGGCAGAACGTCCACAATGATGCACTTGGCCAAAAAGGGCGTATGCGTTTTTTCCTGAATATATTCAGGAAAAAACGCATACGCCCTTTTTGGCCAACCAAGCAAGCTTGCAAAGGAAATCTGCACTACAATGAAGTCTCACTTCCCCCCGGTCAAAAGGGCCATCTGAAAAAAGTGTAAAATCCAGAAAGGCAGGACAGACCATGGGGAACTGGGAACCTTGTTATGCTGATGGGCGGGATGTAAATTGCCAACAGCCACTCGGGAGAGGTGTATGGTGTTTCCTGAAACATCTAAAAAACAAAGCAACAGAGCCTAGGGCACTTCCACTTATGGTCCTATAGCTTAGGGAAATTAAAATCAAAAAGACACAGCCACCCCAAAGTTTGGGACGGCTCTGTTTACAAGAACCTCGTTTACGGTACAAGTTCAATATCGCAGAAAGTGAAAAATGGATAAAGAAGTTGTGGTACTTACGTACAATGCAATATCACTCAGCAATGAAATCTATGTCATCAGGCCCGTAGCAGCATAATGAGTGGATTCAGGTATGATGATTCTAACTGAAATAAGTCACACAGAAAAAGAAACATCATAAGATATCACTAATACACGGGATGTAAACTTGGCTACACAGGAACTGGATTACAAAACAGAACAGGGTCTCAAATTCAGAAAACCAACTTATGCTTGCTTAAGGGGAAAGGTGAGTTGGGGTGCTGCATAAAACCAGAGATTGAAATGAGCACAGATAAAGTTCCTTAAGCCAAATATAGAATAGACAAGAACTACTCCTTGCTCAACGAAATGAACTCAACACCCCATATTAAACGCCTAAGAATGTACCTGACTAGTAAGTATCTTAAAACCTATGGATTGCTATGTCTCTGAAAGAAAATCAAGCGTGTGTACAGGGGCATAAACGCAGCAGTGATAGGATTGGAGAGGTTCGGTGAGCAAATGAAGACCCTTTGAAGTCATATTGCATGGTACCCATTCCACGGGTCTCAACTCTCCAGGTTTAAGGGATTCTGCCTTCAGGTAAAACATGCACGTGGAACCCAGAGTATGATCAACCGTGTGATCGGGAGACGTGTTCCAATATGTCTCAGTTCTCGTCCCCTGGTACTCGGGTGCAACATTCCAGACGCTTTAATAACACTCTCCCGACTTGGAGAGTCAGTGCCTTTAACCTCCTGTTTGGCCCATTTGCAATTTCTGAGGAAGATGAACAGGAATAGGGAGAACCAATGAGATTCTAGGTGGAGGTGTCTGGACGGGCAAATTTAACTCTCATTTCCCACCAGGAAGAGGAATTAACCAAAGGCTCAGCGTGCCCTGCCGGAACCAGATTAGGGCGTGAAGCAATCCTGTGGTGTTGCGGCCAGCTCACAAGAAAGCGAGTTGAAGAAAGGAGCTCAGGGGCACTGTAATTCACAAACCTGCAGAGTTATAAATGACAGCTATCGTCCAAAAATATACTGAAGTAAGGCTGCCAAGAGGACTTGAAAGCGGGGCAGAATTGCAGGAAACCGATTTCAGGAGGTAGACTGGAATTGCATTTAAAGCATAGGAAAAGAGGCAGAACGTCCACAATGATGCACTTGGCCAAAAAGGGCGTATGCGTTTTTTCCTGAATATATTCAGGAAAAAACGCATACGCCCTTTTTGGCCAACCAAGCAAGCTTGCAAAGGAAATCTGCACTACAATGAAGTCTCACTTCCCCCCGGTCAAAAGGGCCATCTGAAAAAAGTGTAAAATCCAGAAAGGCAGGACAGACCATGGGGAACTGGGAACCTTGTTATGCTGATGGGCGGGATGTAAATTGCCAACAGCCACTCGGGAGAGGTGTATGGTGTTTCCTGAAACATCTAAAAAACAAAGCAACAGAGCCTAGGGCACTTCCACTTATGGTCCTATAGCTTAGGGAAATTAAAATCAAAAAGACACAGCCACCCCAAAGTTTGGGACGGCTCTGTTTACAAGAACCTCGTTTACGGTACAAGTTCAATATCACAGAAAGTGAAAAATGGATAAAGAAGTTGTGGTACTTACGTACAATGCAATATCACGCAGCAATGAAATCTATGTCATCAGGCCCGTAGCAGCATAATGAGTGGATTCAGGTATGATGATTCTAACTGAAATAAGTCACACAGAAAAAGAAACATCATAAGATATCACTAATACACGGAATGTAAACTTGGCTACACAGGAACTGGATTACAAAACAGAACAGGGTCTCAAATTTAGAAAACCTACTTATGCTTGCTTAAGGGGAAAGGTGAGTTGGGGTGCTGCATAAAACCAGAGATTTAAATGAACACAGATAAAGTTCCTTAAGCCAAATATGGAATAGACAAGAACTACTCCTTGCTCAACGAAATGGACTCAACACCCCATATTAAACGCCTAAGAATGTACCTGACTAGTAAGTATCTTAAAACCTATGGATTGCTATGTCTCTGAAACAAAATCAAGCGTGTGTACAGGGGCATAAACGCAGCAGTGATAGGATTGGAGAGGTTCGGTGAGCAAATGAAGACCCTTTGAAGTCATATTGCATGGTACCCATTCCACGGGTCTCAACTCTCCAGGTTTAAGGGATTCTGCCTTCATGTAAAACATGCACGTGGAACCCAGAGTATGATCACCCGTGTGATCAGTTGACATGTTCCAATATGTCTCAGTTCTCGTCCCCTGGTACTCGGGTGCAACATTCCAGACGCTTTACTAACACTCTCCCGACGTGGAGAGTCAGTGCCTTTAACCTCCTGTTTGGCCCATTTGCAATTTCTGAGGAAGATGAACAGGAATAGGGAGAACCAATGAGAGACTAGCTGGAGGTGTCTGGACGGGCAAATTTAACTCTCATTTCCCACCAGGAAGAGGAATTAACCAAAGGCTCAGCGAGCCGTGCCGGAACCAGATTAGGGCCTGAAGCAATCCTGCGGTGTTGCGGCCAGCTCACAAGAAAGCAAGTTGAAGAAAGGAGCTCAGGGGCACTGTAATTCACAAACCTGCAGAGTTATAAATGACAGCTATCTTCCAAAAATATATTGAAGGAAGGCTGCCAAGAGGACTTGAAAGCGGGGCAGAATTGCAGGAAACCGATTTCAGCAGGTAGACCGGAATTGCATTTAAAGCATAGGAAAAGAGGCAGAACGTCCACAATGATGCACTTGGCCAAAAAGGGCGTATGCGTTTTTTCCTGAATATATTCAGGAAAAAACGCATACGCCCTTTTTGGCCAACCAAGCAAGCTTGCAAAGGAAATCTGCACTACAATGAAGTCTCACTTCCCACCGGTCAAAAGGGCCATCTGAAAAAAGTGTAAAATCCAGAAAGGCAGGACAGGCCATGGAGAACTGGGAGCCTTGTTATGCTGATGGGCGGGATGTAAATTGCCAACAGCCACTCGGGAGAGGTGTATGGTGTTTCCTGAAACATCTAAAAAACAAAGCAACAGAGCCTAGGGCACTTCCACTTATGGTCCTATAGCTTAGGGAAATTAAAATCAAAAAGACACAGCCACCCCAAAGTTTGGGACGGCTCTGTTTACAAGAACCTCGTTTACAGTACAAGTTCAATATCGCAGAAAGTGAAAAATGGATAAAGAAGTTGTGGTACTTACGTACAATGCAATATCACTCAGCAATGAAATCTATGTCATCAGGCCCGTAGCAGCATAATGAGTGGATTCAGGTATGATGATTCTAACTGAAATAAGTCACACAGAAAAAGAAACATCATAAGATATCACTAATACACGGAATGTAAACTTGGCTACACAGGAACTGGATTACAAAACAGAACAGGGTCTCAAATTTAGAAAACCAACTTATGCTTGCTTAAGGGGAAAGGTGAGTTGGGGTGCTGCATCAAACCAGAGATTGAAATGAGCACAGATAAAGTTCCTTAAGCCAAATATGGAATAGACAAGAACTACTCCTTGCTCAACGAAATGGACTCAACACCCCATATTAAACGCCTAAGAATGTACCTGACTAGTAAGTATCTTAAAACCTATGGATTGCTATGTGTCTGAAAGAAAATCAAGCGTGCGTACAGGGGCATAAACGTAGCAGTGATAGGATTGGAGAGGTTTGGTGAGCAAATGAAGACCCTTTGAAGTCATATTGCATGGTACCCATTCCACGGGACTCAACTCTCCAGGTTTAAGGGATTCTGCCTTCAGGTTAAACATGCACATGGAACCCAGAGTATGATCAACCGTGTGGTCGGGAGACATGTTCCAATATGTCTCAGTTCTCGTCCCCTGGTACTCGGGTGCAACATTCCAGACGCTTTACTAACACTCTCCCGACGTGGAGAGTCAGTGCCTTTAACCTCCTGTTTGGCCCATTTGCAATTTCTGAGGAAGATGAACAGGAATAGGGAGAACCAATGAGAGACTTGCTGGAGGTGTCTGGACGGGCAAATTTAACTCTCATTTCCCACCAGGAAGAGGAATTAACCAAAGGCTCAGCGAGCCGTGCCGGAACCAGATTAGGGCCTGAAGCAATCCTGCGGTGTTGCGGCCAGCTCACAAGAAAGCGAGTTGAAGAAAGGAGCTCAGGGGCACTGTAATTCACAAACCTGCAGAGTTATAAATGACAGCTATCGTCCAAAAATATACTGAAGTAAGGCTGCCAAGAGGACTTGAAAGCGGGGCAGAATTGCAGGAAACTGATTTCAGGAGGTAGACTGGAATTGCATTTAAAGCATAGGAAAAGAGGCAGAACGTCCACAATGATGCACTTGGCCAAAAAGGGCGTATGCGTTTTTTCCTAGGAAAAAACGCATACGCCCTTTTTGGCCAACCAAGCAAGCTTGCAAAGGAAATCTGCACTACAATGAAGTCTCACTTCCCCCCGGTCAAAAGGGCCATCTGAAAAAAGTGTAAAATCCAGAAAGGCAGGACAGGCCATGGAGAACTGGGAGCCTTGTTATGCTGATGGGCGGGATGTAAATTGCCAAGAGCCACTCCGGAGAGGTGTATGGTGTTTCCTGAAACATCTAAAAAACAAAGCAACAGAGCCTAGGGCACTTCCACTTATGGTCCTATAGCTTAGGGAAATTAAAATCAAAAAGACACAGCCACCCCAAAATTTGGGACGGCTCTGTTTACAAGAACCTCGTTTACGGTACAAGTTCAATATCGCAGAAAGTGAAAAATGGATAAAGAAGTTGTGGTACTTACGTACAATGCAATATCACTCAGCAATGAAATCTATGTCATCAGGCCCGTAGCAGCATAATGAGTGGATTCAGGTATGATGATTCTAACTGAAATAAGTCACACAGAAAAAGAAACATCATAAGATATCACTAATACACGGAATGTAAACTTGGCTACACAGGAACTGGATTACAAAACAGAACAGGGTCTCAAATTTAGAAAACCAACTTATGCTTGCTTAAGGGGAAAGGTGAGTTGGGGTGCTGCATCAAACCAGAGATTGAAATGAGCACAGATAAAGTTCCTTAAGCCAAATATGGAATAGACAAGAACTACTCCTTGCTCAACGAAATGGACTCAACACCCCATATTAAACGCCTAAGAATGTACCTGACTAGTAAGTATCTTAAAACCTATGGATTGCTATGTGTCTGAAAGAAAATCAAGCGTGTGTACAGGGGCATAAACGTAGCAGTGATAGGATTGGAGAGGTTTGGTGAGCAAATGAAGACCCTTTGAAGTCATATTGCATGGTACCCATTCCACGGGTCTCAACTCTCCAGGTTTAAGGGATTCTTCCTTCAGCTAAAACATGCACGTGGAACCCAGAGTATGATCAACCGTGTGATCGGGAGACGTGTTCCAATATGTCTCAGTTCTCGTCCCCTGGTACTCGGGTGCAACATTCCAGACGCTTTACTAACACTCTACCGACTTGGAGAGTCAGTGCCTTTAACCTCCTGTTTGGCCCAGTTTGCAATTTCTGCGGAAGATGAACAGGAATAGGGAGAACCAATGAGAGACTAGCTGGAGGTGTCTGGATGTGCAAATTTAACTCTCATTTCCCACGAGGAAGAGGAATTAACCAAAGGCTCAGCGTGCCGTGCCGGAACCAGATTAGGGCCTGAAGCAATCCTGCGGTGTTGCGGCCAGCTCACAAGAAAGCGAGTTGAAGAAAGGAGCTCAGGGGCACTGTAATTCACAAACCTGCAGAGTTATAAATGAGAGCTATCGTCCAAAAATATACTGAAGTAAGGCTGCCAAGAGGACTTGAAAGCGGGGCAGAATTGCACGAAACCGATTTCAGGAGGTAGAATGGAATTGCATTTAAAGCATAGGAAAAGAGGCAGAACGTCCACAATGATGCACTTGGCCAAAAAGGGCGTATGCGTTTTTTCCTGAATATATTCAGGAAAAAACGCATACGCCCTTTTTGGCCAACCAAGCAAGCTTGCAAAGGAAATCTGCACTACAATGAAGTCTCACTTCCCCCTGGTCAAAAGGGCCACCTGAAAAAAGTGTAAAATCCAGAAAGGCAGGACAGGCCATGGAGAACTGGGAGCCTTGTTATGCTGATGGGCGGGATGTAAATTGCCAACAGCCACTCCAGAGAAGTGTATGGTGATTCCTGAAACATCTAAAAAACAAAGCAACAGAGCCTAGGGCACTTCCACTTATGGTCCTATAGTTTAGGGAAATTAAAATCAAAAAGACACAGCCACCCCAAAGTTTGGGACGGCTCTGTTTACAAGAACCTCGTTTACGGTACAAGTTCAATATCACAGAAAGTGAAAAATGGATAAAGAAGTTGTGGTACTTACGTACAATGCAATATCACGCAGCAATGAAATCTATGTCATCAGGCCCGTAGCAGCATAATGAGTGGATTCAGGTATGATGATTCTAACTGAAATAAGTCACACAGAAAAAGAAACATCATAAGATATCACTAATACACGGAATGTAAACTTGGCTACACAGGAACTGGATTACAAAACAGAACAGGGTCTCAAATTTAGAAAACCTACTTATGCTTGCTTAAGGGGAAAGGTGAGTTGGGGTGCTGCATAAAACCAGAGATTTAAATGAACACAGATAAAGTTCCTTAAGCCAAATATGGAATAGACAAGAACTACTCCTTGCTCAACGAAATGGACTCAACACCCCATATTAAACGCCTAAGAATGTACCTGACTAGTAAGTATCTTAAAACCTATGGATTGCTATGTCTCTGAAACAAAATCAAGCGTGTGTACAGGGGCATAAACGCAGCAGTGATAGGATTGGAGAGGTTCGGTGAGCAAATGAAGACCCTTTGAAGTCATATTGCATGGTACCCATTCCACGGGTCTCAACTCTCCAGGTTTAAGGGATTCTGCCTTCAGGTAAAACATGCACGTGGAACCCAGAGTATGATCACCCGTGTGATCAGTTGACATGTTCCAATATGTCTCAGTTCTCGTCCCCTGGTACTCGGGTGCAACATTCCAGACGCTTTACTAACACTCTCCCGACGTGGAGAGTCAGTGCCTTTAACCTCCTGTTTGGCCCATTTGCAATTTCTGAGGAAGATGAACAGGAATAGGGAGAACCAATGAGAGACTAGCTGGAGGTGTCTGGACGGGCAAATTTAACTCTCATTTCCCACCAGGAAGAGGAATTAACCAAAGGCTCAGCGAGCCGTGCCGGAACCAGATTAGGGCCTGAAGCAATCCTGCGGTGTTGCGGCCAGCTCACAAGAAAGCGAGTTGAAGAAAGGAGCTCAGGGGCACTGTAATTCACAAACCTGCAGAGTTATAAATGACAGCTATCTTCCAAAAATATATTGAAGGAAGGCTGCCAAGAGGACTTGAAAGCGGGGCAGAATTGCAGGAAACCGATTTCAGCAGGTAGACCGGAATTGCATTTAAAGCATAGGAAAAGAGGCAGAACGTCCACAATGATGCACTTGGCCAAAAAGGGCGTATGCGTTTTTTCCTGAATATATTCAGGAAAAAACGCATACGCCCTTTTTGGCCAACCAAGCAAGCTTGCAAAGGAAATCTGCACTACAATGAAGTCTCACTTCCCACCGGTCAAAAGGGCCATCTGAAAAACGTGTAAAATCCAGAAAGGCAGGACAGGCCATGGAGAACTGGGAGCCTTGTTATGCTGATGGGCGGGATGTAAATTGCCAACAGCCACTCGGGAGAGGTGTATGGTGTTTCCTGAAACATCTAAAAAACAAAGCAACAGAGCCTAGGGCACTTCCACTTATGGTCCTATAGCTTAGGGAAATTAAAATCAAAAAGACACAGCCACCCCAAAGTTTGGGACGGCTCTGTTTACAAGAACCTCGTTTACAGTACAAGTTCAATATCGCAGAAAGTGAAAAATGGATAAAGAAGTTGTGGTACTTACGTACAATGCAATATCACTCAGCAATGAAATCTATGTCATCAGGCCCGTAGCAGCATAATGAGTGGATTCAGGTATGATGATTCTAACTGAAATAAGTCACACAGAAAAAGAAACATCATAAGATATCACTAATACACGGAATGTAAACTTGGCTACACAGGAACTGGATTACAAAACAGAACAGGGTCTCAAATTTAGAAAACCAACTTATGCTTGCTTAAGGGGAAAGGTGAGTTGGGGTGCTGCATCAAACCAGAGATTGAAATGAGCACAGATAAAGTTCCTTAAGCCAAATATGGAATAGACAAGAACTACTCCTTGCTCAACGAAATGGACTCAACACCCCATATTAAACGCCTAAGAATGTACCTGACTAGTAAGTATCTTAAAACCTATGGATTGCTATGTGTCTGAAAGAAAATCAAGCGTGCGTACAGGGGCATAAACGTAGCAGTGATAGGATTGGAGAGGTTTGGTGAGCAAATGAAGACCCTTTGAAGTCATATTGCATGGTACCCATTCCACGGGACTCAACTCTCCAGGTTTAAGGGATTCTGCCTTCAGGTTAAACATGCACATGGAACCCAGAGTATGATCAACCGTGTGGTCGGGAGACATGTTCCAATATGTCTCAGTTCTCGTCCCCTGGTACTCGGGTGCAACATTCCAGACGCTTTACTAACACTCTCCCGACGTGGAGAGTCAGTGCCTTTAACCTCCTGTTTGGCCCATTTGCAATTTCTGAGGAAGATGAACAGGAATAGGGAGAACCAATGAGAGACTTGCTGGAGGTGTCTGGACGGGCAAATTTAACTCTCATTTCCCACCAGGAAGAGGAATTAACCAAAGGCTCAGCGAGCCGTGCCGGAACCAGATTAGGGCCTGAAGCAATCCTGCGGTGTTGCGGCCAGCTCACAAGAAAGCGAGTTGAAGAAAGGAGCTCAGGGGCACTGTAATTCACAAACCTGCAGAGTTATAAATGACAGCTATCGTCCAAAAATATACTGAAGTAAGGCTGCCAAGAGGACTTGAAAGCGGGGCAGAATTGCAGGAAACTGATTTCAGGAGGTAGACTGGAATTGCATTTAAAGCATAGGAAAAGAGGCAGAACGTCCACAATGATGCACTTGGCCAAAAAGGGCGTATGCGTTTTTTCCTAGGAAAAAACGCATACGCCCTTTTTGGCCAACCAAGCAAGCTTGCAAAGGAAATCTGCACTACAATGAAGTCTCACTTCCCCCCGGTCAAAAGGGCCATCTGAAAAAAGTGTAAAATCCAGAAAGGCAGGACAGGCCATGGAGAACTGGGAGCCTTGTTATGCTGATGGGCGGGATGTAAATTGCCAAGAGCCACTCCGGAGAGGTGTATGGTGTTTCCTGAAACATCTAAAAAACAAAGCAACAGAGCCTAGGGCACTTCCACTTATGGTCCTATAGCTTAGGGAAATTAAAATCAAAAAGACACAGCCACCCCAAAATTTGGGACGGCTCTGTTTACAAGAACCTCGTTTACGGTACAAGTTCAATATCGCAGAAAGTGAAAAATGGATAAAGAAGTTGTGGTACTTACGTACAATGCAATATCACTCAGCAATGAAATCTATGTCATCAGGCCCGTAGCAGCATAATGAGTGGATTCAGGTATGATGATTCTAACTGAAATAAGTCACACAGAAAAAGAAACATCATAAGATATCACTAATACACGGAATGTAAACTTGGCTACACAGGAACTGGATTACAAAACAGAACAGGGTCTCAAATTTAGAAAACCAACTTATGCTTGCTTAAGGGGAAAGGTGAGTTGGGGTGCTGCATCAAACCAGAGATTGAAATGAGCACAGATAAAGTTCCTTAAGCCAAATATGGAATAGACAAGAACTACTCCTTGCTCAACGAAATGGACTCAACACCCCATATTAAACGCCTAAGAATGTACCTGACTAGTAAGTATCTTAAAACCTATGGATTGCTATGTGTCTGAAAGAAAATCAAGCGTGTGTACAGGGGCATAAACGTAGCAGTGATAGGATTGGAGAGGTTTGGTGAGCAAATGAAGACCCTTTGAAGTCATATTGCATGGTACCCATTCCACGGGTCTCAACTCTCCAGGTTTAAGGGATTCTGCCTTCAGGTAAAACATGCACATGGAACCCAGAGTATGATCAACCGTGTGGTCGGGAGACATGTTCCAATATGTCTCAGTTCTCGTCCCCTGGTACTCGGGTGCAACATTCCAGACGCTTTACTAACACTCTCCCGACGTGGAGAGTCAGTGCCTTTAACCTCCTGTTTGGCCCATTTGCAATTTCTGCGGAAGATGAACAGGAATAGGGAGAACCAATGAGAGACTAGCTGGAGGTGTCTGGACGGGCAAATTTAACTCTCATTTCCCACCAGGAAGAGGAATTAACCAAAGGCTCAGCGAGCCGTGCCGGAACCAGATTAGGGCCTGAAGCAATCCTGCGGTGTTGCGGCCAGCTCACAAGAAAGCGAGTTGAAGAAAGGAGCTCAGGGGCACTGTAATTCACAAACCTGCAGAGTTATAAATGACAGCTATCGTCCAAAAATATACTGAAGTAAGGCTGCCAAGAGGACTTGAAAGCGGGGCAGAATTGCAGGAAACCGATTTCAGCAGGTAGACCGGAATTGCATTTAAAGCATAGGAAAAGAGGCAGAACGTCCACAATGATGCACTTGGCCAAAAAGGGCGTATGCGTTTTTTCCTGAATATATTCAGGAAAAAACGCATACGCCCTTTTTGGCCAACCAAGCAAGCTTGCAAAGGAAATCTGCACTACAATGAAGTCTCACTTCCCACCGGTCAAAAGGGCCACCTGAAAAAAGTGTAAAATCCAGAAAGGCAGGACAGGCCATGGAGAACTGGGAGCCTTGTTATGCTGATGGGCGGGATGTAAATTGCCAACAGCCACTCCAGAGAAGTGTATGGTGATTCCTGAAACATCTAAAAAACAAAGCAACAGAGCCTAGGGCACTTCCACTTATGGTCCTATAGTTTAGGGAAATTAAAATCAAAAAGACACAGCCACCCCAAAGTTTGGGACGGCTGTGTTTACAAGAACTTCATTTACGGTACAAGTTCAATATCACAGAAAGTGAAAAATGGATAAAGAAGTTGTGGTACTTACGTACAATGCCATATCACTCAGCAATGAAATCTATGTCATCAGGCCCGTAGCAGCATAATGAGTGGATTCAGGTATGATGATTCTAACTGAAATAAGTCACACAGAAAAAGAAACATCATAAGATATCACTAATACACGGAATGTAAACTTGGCTACACAGGAACTGGATTACAAAACAGAACAGGGTCTCAAATTTAGAAAACCTACTTATGCTTGCTTAAGGGGAAAGGTGAGTTGGGGTGCTGCATAAAACCTGAGATTGAAATGAGCACAGATAAAGTTCCTTAAGCCAAATAAGGAATAGACAAGAGCTACTCCTTGCTCAACGAAATGGACTCAACACCCCATATTAAACGCCTAAGAATGTACCTGACTAGTAAGTATCTTAAAACCTATGGATTGCTATGTCTCTGAAAGAAAATCAAGCGTGTGTACAGGGGCATAAATGCAGCAGTGATAGGATTGGAGAGGTTCGGTGAGCAAATGAAGACCCTTTGAAGTCATATTGCATGGTACCCATTCCACGGGTCTCAACTCTCCAGGTTTAAGGGATTCTTCCTTCAGCTAAAACATGCACGTGGAACCCAGAGTATGATCAACCGTGTGATCGGGAGACGTGTTCCAATATGTCTCAGTTCTCGTCCCCTGGTACTCGGGTGCAACATTCCAGACGCTTTACTAACACTCTCCCGACTTGGAGAGTCAGTGTCTTTAACCTCCTGTTTGGTCCAGTTTGCAATTTCTGCGGAAGATGAACAGGAATAGGGAGAACCAATGAGAGACTAGCTGGAGGTGTCTGGACGGGCAAATTTAACTCTCATTTCCCACCAGGAAGAGGAATTAACCAAAGGCTCAGCGTGCCGTGCCGGAACCAGATTAGGGCCTGAAGCAATCCTGCGGTGTTGCGGCCAGCTCACAAGAAAGCGAGTTGAAGAAAGGAGCTCAGGGGCACTGTAATTCACAAACCTGCAGAGTTATAAATGACAGCTATCGTCCAAAAATATACTGAAGTAAGGCTGCCAAGAGGACTTGAAAGCGGGGCAGAATTGCAGGAAACCGATTTCAGGAGGTAGACTGGAATTGCATTTAAAGCATAGGAAAAGAGGCAGAACGTCCACAATGATGCACTTGGTAAAAAGGGCGTATGCGTTTTTTCCTGAATATATTCAGGAAAAAACGCATACGCCCTTTTTGGCCAACCAAACAAGCTTGCAAAGGAAATCTGCACTACAATGAAGTCTCACTTCCCCCCGGTCAAAAGGGCCATCTGAAAAAAGTGTAAAATCCAGAAAGTCAGGACAGGCCATGGAGAACTGGGAGCCTTGTTATGCTGATGGGCGGGATGTAAATTGCCAACAGCCACTCGGGAGAGGTGTATGGTGTTTCCTGAAACATCTAAAAAACAAAGCAACAGAGCCTAGGGCACTTCCACTTATGGTCCTATAGCTTAGGGGAATTAAAATCAAAAAGACACAGCCACCCCAAAGTTTGGGACGGCTCTGTTTACAAGAACCTCGTTTACGGTACAAGTTCAATATCACAGAAAGTGAAAAATGGATAAAGAAGTTGTGGTACTTACGTACAATGCAATATCACTCAGCAATGAAATCTATGTCATCAGGCCCGTAGCAGCATAATGAGTGGATTCAGGTATGATGATTCTAACTGAAATAAGTCACACAGAAAAAGAAACATCATAAGATATCACTAATACACGGAATGTAAACTTGGCTACACAGGAACTGGATTACAAAACAGAACAGGGTCTCAAATTTAGAAAACCTACTTATGCTTGCTTAAGGGGAAAGGTGAGTTGGGGTGCTGCATAAAACCAGAGATTTAAATGAACACAGATAAAGTTCCTTAAGCCAAATATGGAATAGACAAGAACTACTCCTTGCTCAACGAAATGGACTCAACACCCCATATTAAACGCCTAAGAATGTACCTGACTAGTAAGTATCTTAAAACCTATGAATTGCTATGTCTCTGAAACAAAATCAAGCGTGTGTACAGGGGCATAAACGCAGCAGTGATAGGATTGGAGAGGTTCGGTGAGCAAATGAAGACCCTTTGAAGTCATATTGCATGGTACCCATTCCACGGGACTCAACTCTCCAGGTTTAAGGGATTCTGCCTTCAGGTAAAACATGCACATGGAACCCAGAGTATGATCAACCGTGTGGTCGGGAGACATGTTCCAATATGTCTCAGTTCTCGTCCCCTGGTACTCGGGTGCAACATTCCAGACGCTTTACTAACACTCTCCCGACGTGGAGAGTCAGTGCCTTTAACCTCCTGTTTGGCCCATTTGCAATTTCTGCGGAAGATGAACAGGAATAGGGAGAACCAATGAGAGACTTGCTGGAGGTGTCTGGACGGGCAAATTTAACTCTCATTTCCCACCAGGAAGCGGAATTAACCAAAGGCTCAGCGAGCCGTGCCGGAACCAGATTAGGGCCTGAAGCAATCCTGCGGTGTTGCGGCCAGCTCACAAGAAAGCGAGTTGAAGAAAGGAGCTCAGGGGCACTGTAATTCACAAACCTGCAGAGTTATAAATGACAGCTATCGTCCAAAAATATACTGAAGTAAGGCTGCCAAGAGGACTTGAAAGCGGGGCAGAATTGCAGGAAACTGATTTCAGGAGGTAGACTGGAATTGCATTTAAAGCATAGGAAAAGAGGCAGAACGTCCACAATGATGCACTTGGCCAAAAAGGGCGTATGCGTTTTTTCCTGGGAAAAAACGCATACGCCCTTTTTGGCCAACCAAGCAAGCTTGCAAAGGAAATCTGCACTACAATGAAGTCTCACTTCCCCTGGTCAAAAGGGCCACCGGAAAAAAGTGTAAAATCCAGAAAGGCATTACAGGCCATGGAGAACTGGTAGCCTTGTTATGCTGATGGGCGGGATGTAAATTGCCAACAGCCACTCGGGGAGAAGTGTATGGTGTTTCCTGAAACATCTAAAAAAAAAAGCAACAGAACCTAGGGCACTTCCACTTATGGTCCTATAGCTTAGGGAAATTTAAATAAAAAAGACACAGCCACCCCAAAGTTTGGGACGGCTCTGTTTACAAGAACCTCGTTTACGATACAAGTTCAATATCGCAGAACGTGAAAAATGGATAAAGAAGTTGTCGTACTTACGTACAATGCAATATCACTCAGCAATGAAATCTATGTCATCAGGCCCGTAGCAGCATAATGAGTGGATTCAGGTATGATGATTCTAACGGAAATAAGTCACACAGAAAAAGAAATATCGTAAGATATAACTAATAAACGGAATGTAAACTTGGCTACAGAGGAACTGGATTACAAAACAGAACAGGGTCTCAAATTTACAAAACCAACTTATGCTTGCTTAAGGGTAAAGGTGAGTTGGGGTGCTGCATAAAGCCAGAGATTGAAATGAGCACAGATAAAGTTCCTTAAGGCAAATATGGAATAGACAAGAACTACTCCTTGCTCAACGAAATGGACTCAACACCCCATATTAAACGCCTAAGAATGTACCTGACTAGTAAATATCTTAAAACCTATGGATTGCTATGTCTCTGAAAGAAAATGAAGTGTGTGTACAGGGGCATAAACGCAGCAGTGATAGGATTGTAGAGGTTCGGTGAGCAAATGAAGACCCTTTGAAGTCATATTGCATGGTACCCATTCCACGGGTCTCAACTCTCCAGGTTTAAGGGATTCTTCCTTCAGCTAAAACATGCATGTGGAACCCAGAGTATGATCAACCATGTGATCGGGAGACGTGTTCCAATATGTCTCAGTTCTCGTCCCCTGGTACTCGGGTGCAACATTCCAGACGCTTTACTAACACTCTCCCGACTTGGAGAGTCAGTGCCTTTAACCTCCTGTTTGGCCCAGTTTGCAATTTCTCCGGAAGATGAACAGGAATAGGGAGAACCAATGAGAGACTAGCTGGAGGGGTCTGGACGGGCAAATTTAACTCTCATTTCCCACCAGGAAGAGGAATTAACCAAAGGCTCAGCGTAGCGTGCCGTGCCGGAACCAGATTAGGGCCTGAAGCAATCCTGCGGTGTTGCGGCCAGCTCACAAGAAAGCGAGTTGAAGAAAGGAGCTCAGGGGCACTGTAATTCACAAACCTGCAGAGTTATAAATGACAGCTATCGTCCAAAAATATACTGAAGTAAGGCTGCCAAGAGGACTTGAAAGCGGGGCAGAATTGCAGGTAACCGATTTCTGGAGGTAGACTGGAATTGCATTTAAAGCATAGGAAAAGAGGCAGAACGTCCTCAATGATGCACTTGGCCAAAAAGGGCGTATGCGTTTTTTCGTGCAGGAAAAAACGCATACGCCCTTTTTGGCCAACCAAGCAAGCTTGCAAAGGAAATCTGCACTACAATGAAGTCTCACTTCCCCCCGGTCAAAAGGGCCATCTGAAAAAAGTGTAAAATCCAGAAAGGCAGGACAGGCCATGGAGAACTGGGAGCCTTGTTATGCTGATGGGCGGGATGTAAATTGCCAACAGCCACTCGGGAGAGGTGTATGGTGTTTCCTGAAACATCTAAAAAACAAAGCAACAGAGCCTAGGGCACTTCCACTTATGGTCCTATAGCTTAGGGAAATTAAAATCAAAAAGACACAGCCACCCCAAAGATTGGGACGGCTCTGTTTACAAGAACCTCGTTTACGGTACAATTTCAATAGCGCAGAAAGTGAAAAATGGATAAAGAAGTTGTGGTACTTACGTACAATGCAATATCACTCAGCAATGAAATCTATGTCATCAGGCCCGTAGCAGCATAATGAGTGGATTCAGGTATGATGATTCTAACTGAAATAAGTCACACAGAAAAAGAAACATCATAAGATATCACTAATACACGGGATGTAAACTTGGCTACACAGGAACTGGATTACAAAACAGAACAGGGTCTCAAATTTAGAAAACCAACTTATGCTTGCTTAAGGGGAAAGGTGAGTTGGGGTGCTGCATGAAACCAGAGATTGAAATGAGCACAGATAAAGTTCCTTAAGCCAAATATAGAATAGACAAGAACTACTCCTTGCTCAATGAAATGGACTCAACACCCCATATTAAACGCCTAAGAATGTACCTGACTAGTAAGTATCTTAAAACCTATGGATTGCTATGTCTCTGAAAGAAAATCAAGCGTGTGTACAGGGGCATAAACGCAGCAGTGATAGGATTGGAGAGGTTCAGTGAGCAAATGAAGACCCTTTGAAGTCATATTGCATGGTACCCATTCCACGGGTCTCAACTCTCCAGGTTTAAGGGATTCTTCCTTCAGCTAAAACATGCACGTGGAACCCAGAGTATGATCAACCGTGTGATCGGGAGACGTGTTCCAATATGTCTCAGTTCTCGTCCCCTGGTACTCGGGTGCAACATTCCAGACGCTTTACTAACACTCTCCCGACGTGGAGAGTCAGTGCCTTTAACCTCCTGTTTGGCCCATTTGCAATTTCTGAGGAAGATGAACAGGAATAGGGAGAACCAATGAGAGACTAGCTGGAGGTGTCTGGACGGGCAAATTTAACTCTCATTTCCCACCAGGAAGAGGAATTAACCAAAGGCTCAGCGAGCCGTGCCGGAACCAGATTAGGGCCTGAAGCAATCCTGCGGTGTTGCGGCCAGCTCACAAGAAAGCGAGTTGAAGAAAGGAGCTCAGGGGCACTGTAATTCACAAACCTGCAGAGTTATAAATGACAGCTATTGTCCAAAAATATACTGAAGTAAGGCTGCCAAGAGGACTTGAAAGCGGGGCAGAATTGCAGGAAACCGATTTCAGCAGGTAGACCGGAATTGCATTTAAAGCATAGGAAAAGAGGCAGAACGTCCACAATGATGCACTTGGCCAAAAAGGGCGTATGCGTTTTTTCCTGAATATATTCAGGAAAAAACGCATACGCCCTTTTTGGCCAACCAAGCAAGCTTGCAAAGGAAATCTGCACTACAATGAAGTCTCACTTCCCACCGGTCAAAAGGGCCATCTGAAAAAAGTGTAAAATCCAGAAAGGCAGGACAGGCCATGGAGAACTGGGAGCCTTGTTATGCTGATGGGCGGGATGTAAATTGCCAACAGCCACTCGGGAGAGGTGTATGGTGTTTCCTGAAACATCTAAAAAACAAAGCAACAGAGCCTAGGGCACTTCCACTTATGGTCCTATAGCTTAGGGAAATTAAAATCAAAAAGACACAGCCACCCCAAAGTTTGGGACGGCTCTGTTTACAAGAACCTCGTTTACAGTACAAGTTCAATATCGCAGAAAGTGAAAAATGGATAAAGAAGTTGTGGTACTTACGTACAATGCAATATCACTCAGCAATGAAATCTATGTCATCAGGCCCGTAGCAGCATAATGAGTGGATTCAGGTATGATGATTCTAACTGAAATAAGTCACACAGAAAAAGAAACATCATAAGATATCACTAATACATGGGATGTAAACTTGGCTACACAGGAACTGGATTACAAAACAGAACAGGGTCTCAAATTTAGAAAACCAACTTATGCTTGCTTAAGGGGAAAGGTGAGTTGGGGTGCTGCATCAAACCAGAGATTGAAATGAGCACAGATAAAGTTCCTTAAGCCAAATATGGAATAGACAAGAACTACTCCTTGCTCAACGAAATGGACTCAACACCCCATATTAAACGCCTAAGAATGTACCTGACTAGTAAGTATCTTAAAACCTATGGATTGCTATGTGTCTGAAAGAAAATCAAGCGTGCGTACAGGGGCATAAACGCAGCAGTGATAGGATTGGAGAAGTTTGGTGAGCAAATGAAGACCCTTTGAAGTCATATTGCATGGTACTCATTCCACGGGACTCAACTCTCCAGGTTTAAGGGATTCTGCCTTCAGGTAAAACATGCACATGGAACCCAGAGTATGATCAACCGTGTGGTCGGGAGACATGTTCCAATATGTCTCAGTTCTCGTCCCCTGGTACTCGGGTGCAACATTCCAGACGCTTTACTAACACTCTCCCGACGTGGAGAGTCAGTGCCTTTAACCTCCTGTTTGGCCCATTTGCAATTTCTGCGGAAGATGAACAGGAATAGGGAGAACCAATGAGAGACTTGCTGGAGGTGTCTGGACGGGCAAATTTAACTCTCATTTCCCACCAGGAAGAGGAATTAACCAAAGGCTCAGCGAGCCGTGCCGGAACCAGATTAGGGCCTGAAGCAATCCTGCGGTGTTGCGGCCAGCTCACAAGAAAGCGAGTTGAAGAAAGGAGCTCAGGGGCACTGTAATTCACAAACCTGCAGAGTTATAAATGACAGCTATCGTCCAAAAATATACTGAAGTAAGGCTGCCAAGAGGACTTGAAAGCGGGGCAGAATTGCAGGAAACTGATTTCAGGAGGTAGACTGGAATTGCATTTAAAGCATAGGAAAAGAGGCAGAACGTCCACAATGATGCACTTGGCCAAAAAGGGCGTATGCGTTTTTTCCTGGGAAAAAACGCATACGCCCTTTTTGGCCAACCAAGCAAGCTTGCAAAGGAAATCTGCACTACAATGAAGTCTCACTTCCCCTGGTCAAAAGGGCCACCGGAAAAAAGTGTAAAATCCAGAAAGGCATTACAGGCCATGGAGAACTGGTAGCCTTGTTATGCTGATGGGCGGGATGTAAATTGCCAACAGCCACTCGGGGAGAAGTGTATGGTGTTTCCTGAAACATCTAAAAAAAAAAGCAACAGAACCTAGGGCACTTCCACTTATGGTCCTATAGCTTAGGGAAATTTAAATAAAAAAGACACAGCCACCCCAAAGTTTGGGACGGCTCTGTTTACAAGAACCTCGTTTACGATACAAGTTCAATATCGCAGAACGTGAAAAATGGATAAAGAAGTTGTCGTACTTACGTACAATGCAATATCACTCAGCAATGAAATCTATGTCATCAGGCCCGTAGCAGCATAATGAGTGGATTCAGGTATGATGATTCTAACGGAAATAAGTCACACAGAAAAAGAAATATCGTAAGATATAACTAATACACGGAATGTAAACTTGGCTACAGAGGAACTGGATTACAAAACAGAACAGGGTCTCAAATTTACAAAACCAACTTATGCTTGCTTAAGGGTAAAGGTGAGTTGGGGTGCTGCATAAAGCCAGAGATTGAAATGAGCACAGATAAAGTTCCTTAAGGCAAATATGGAATAGACAAGAACTACTCCTTGCTCAACGAAATGGACTCAACACCCCATATTAAACGCCTAAGAATGTACCTGACTAGTAAATATCTTAAAACCTATGGATTGCTATGTCTCTGAAAGAAAATGAAGTGTGTGTACAGGGGCATAAACGCAGCAGTGATAGGATTGGAGAGGTTCGGTGAGCAAATGAAGACCCTTTGAAGTCATATTGCATGGTACCCATTCCACGGGTCTCAACTCTCCAGGTTTAAGGGATTCTTCCTTCAGCTAAAACATGCATGTGGAACCCAGAGTATGATCAACCATGTGATCGGGAGACGTGTTCCAATATGTCTCAGTTCTCGTCCCCTGGTACTCGGGTGCAACATTCCAGACGCTTTACTAACACTCTCCCGACTTGGAGAGTCAGTGCCTTTAACCTCCTGTTTGGCCCAGTTTGCAATTTCTCCGGAAGATGAACAGGAATAGGGAGAACCAATGAGAGACTAGCTGGAGGGGTCTGGACGGGCAAATTTAACTCTCATTTCCCACCAGGAAGAGGAATTAACCAAAGGCTCAGCGTAGCGTGCCGTGCCGGAACCAGATTAGGGCCTGAAGCAATCCTGCGGTGTTGCGGCCAGCTCACAAGAAAGCGAGTTGAAGAAAGGAGCTCAGGGGCACTGTAATTCACAAACCTGCAGAGTTATAAATGACAGCTATCGTCCAAAAATATACTGAAGTAAGGCTGCCAAGAGGACTTGAAAGCGGGGCAGAATTGCAGGTAACCGATTTCTGGAGGTAGACTGGAATTGCATTTAAAGCATAGGAAAAGAGGCAGAACGTCCTCAATGATGCACTTGGCCAAAAAGGGCGTATGCGTTTTTTCGTGCAGGAAAAAACGCATACGCCCTTTTTGGCCAACCAAGCAAGCTTGCAAAGGAAATCTGCACTACAATGAAGTCTCACTTCCCCCCGGTCAAAAGGGCCATCTGAAAAAAGTGTAAAATCCAGAAAGGCAGGACAGGCCATGGAGAACTGGGAGCCTTGTTATGCTGATGGGCGGGATGTCAATTGCCAAGAGCCACTCGGGGGAGGTGTATGGTGTTTCCTGAAACATCTAAAAAACAAAGCAACAGAGCCTAGGGCACTTCCACTTATGGTCCTATAGCTTAGGGAAATTAAAATCAAAAAGACACAGCCACCCCAAAGATTGGGACGGCTCTGTTTACAAGAACCTCGTTTACGGTACAATTTCAATAGCGCAGAAAGTGAAAAATGGATAAAGAAGTTGTGGTACTTACGTACAATGCAATATCACTCAGCAATGAAATCTATGTCATCAGGCCCGTAGCAGCATAATGAGTGGATTCAGGTATGATGATTCTAACTGAAATAAGTCACACAGAAAAAGAAACATCATAAGATATCACTAATACACGGGATGTAAACTTGGCTACACAGGAACTGGATTACAAAACAGAACAGGGTCTCAAATTTAGAAAACCAACTTATGCTTGCTTAAGGGGAAAGGTGAGTTGGGGTGCTGCATGAAACCAGAGATTGAAATGAGCACAGATAAAGTTCCTTAAGCCAAATATAGAATAGACAAGAACTACTCCTTGCTCAATGAAATTGACTCAACACCCCATATTAAACGCCTAAGAATGTACCTGACTAGTAAGTATCTTAAAACCTATGGATTGCTATGTCTCTGAAAGAAAATCAAGCGTGTGTACAGGGGCATAAACGCAGCAGTGATAGGATTGGAGAGGTTCAGTGAGCAAATGAAGACCCTTTGAAGTCATATTGCATGGTACCCATTCCACGGGTCTCAACTCTCCAGGTTTAAGGGATTCTTCCTTCAGCTAAAACATGCACGTGGAACCCAGAGTATGATCAACCGTGTGATCGGGAGACGTGTTCCAATATGTCTCAGTTCTCGTCCCCTGGTACTCGGGTGCAACATTCCAGACGCTTTACTAACACTCTCCTGACTTGGAGAGTCAGTGCCTTTAACCTCCTGTTTGGCCCAGTTTGCAATTTCTGCGGAAGATGAACAGGAATAGGGAGAACCAATGAGAGACGAGCTGGAGGTGTCTGGACGGGCAAATTTAACTCTCATTTCCCACCAGGAAGAGGAATTAACCAAAGGCTCAGCGTGCCGTGCCGGAACCAGATTAGGGCCTGAAGCAATCCTGCGGTGTTGCGGCCAGCTCACAAGAAAACGAGTTGAAGAAAGGAGCTCAGGGGCACTGTAATTCACAAACCTGCAGAGTTATAAATGACAGCTATCGTCCAAAAATATACTGAAGTAAGGCTGCCAAGAGGACTTGAAAGCGGGGCAGAATTGCAGGAAACCGATTTCAGGAGGTAGACTGGAATTGCATTTAAAGCATAGGAAAAGAGGCAGAACGTCCACAATGATGCACTTGGCCAAAAAGGGCGTATGCGTTTTTTCCTGAATATATTCAGGAAAAAACGCATACGCCCTTTTTGGCCAACCAAGCAAGCTTGCAAAGGAAATCTGCACTACAATGAAGTCTCACTTCCCCCCGGTCAAAAGGGCCATCTGAAAAAAGTGTAAAATCCAGAAAGGCAGGACAGGCCATGGAGAACTGGGAGCCTTGTTATGCTGATGGGCGGGATGTAAATTGCCAACAGCCACTCGGGAGAGGTGTATGGTGTTTCCTGAAACATCTAAAAAACAAAGCAACAGAGCCTAGGGCACTTCCACTTATGGTCCTATAGCTTAGGGAAATTAAAATCAAAAAGACACAGCCACCCCAAAGTTTGGGACGGCTCTGTTTACAAGAACCTCGTTTACGGTACAAGTTCAATATCGCAGAAAGTGAAAAATGGATAAAGAAGTTGTGGTACTTACGTACAATGCAATATCACTCAGCAATGAAATCTATGTCATCAGGCCCGTAGCAGCATAATGAGTGGATTCAGGTATGATGATTCTAACTGAAATAAGTCACACAGAAAAAGAAACATCATAAGATATCACTAATACACGGGATGTAAACTTGGCTACACAGGAACTGGATTACAAAACAGAACAGGGTCTCAAATTTAGAAAACCAACTTATGCTTGCTTAAGGGGAAAGGTGAGTTGGGGTGCTGCATAAAACCAGAGATTGAAATGAGCACAGATAAAGTTCCTTAAGCCAAATATGGAATAGACAAGAACTACTCCTTGCTCAACGAAATGGACTCAACACCCCATATTAAACGCCTAAGAATGTACCTGACTAGTAAGTATCTTAAAACCTATGGATTGCTATGTCTCTGAAAGAAAATCAAGCGTGTGTACAGGGGCATAAACGCAGCAGTGATAGGATTGGAGAGGTTCGGTGAGCAAATGAAGACCCTTTGAAGTCATATTGCATGGTACCCATTCCACGGGTCTCAACTCTCCAGGTTTAAGGGATTCTTCCTTCAGCTAAAACATGCACGTGGAACCCAGAGTATGATCAACCGTGTGATCGGGAGACGTGTTCCAATATGTCTCAGTTCTCGTCCCCTGGTACTCGGGTGCAACATTCCAGACGCTTTACTAACACTCTCCCGACTTGGAGAGTCAGTGCCTTTAACCTCCTGTTTGGCCCAGTTTGCAATTTCTGCGGAAGATGAACAGGAATAGGGAGAACCAATGAGAGACTAGCTGGAGGTGTCTGGACGGGCAAATTTAACTCTCATTTCCCACCAGGAAGAGGAATTAACCAAAGGCTCAGCGTGCCGTGCCGGAACCAGATTAGGGCCTGAAGCAATCCTGCGGTGTTGCGGCCAGCTCACAAGAAAGCGAGTTGAAGAAAGGAGCTCAGGGGCACTGTAATTCACAAACCTGCAGAGTTATAAATGACAGCTATCGTCCAAAAATATACTGAAGTAAGGCTGCCAAGAGGACTTGAAAGCAGGGCAGAATTGCAGGAAACCGATTTCAGGAGGTAGACTGGAATTGCATTTAAAGCATAGGAAAAGAGGCAGAACGTGGAGAATGATGCACTTGGCCAAAAAGGGCGTATGCGTTTTTTCCTGAATATATTCAGGAAAAAACGCATACGCCCTTTTTGGCCAACCAAGCAAGCTTGCAAAGGAAATCTGCACTACAATGAAGTCTCACTTCCCCCCGGTCAAAAGGGCCATCTGAAAAAAGTGTAAAATCCAGAAAGGCAGGACAGGCCATGGAGAACTGGGAGCCTTGTTATGCTGATGGGCGGGATGTCAATTGCCAAGAGCCACTCGGGAGAGGTGTATGGTGTTTCCTGAAACATCTAAAAAACAAAGCAACAGAGCCTAGGGCACTTCCACTTATGGTCCTATAGCTTAGGGAAATTAAAATCAAAAAGACACAGCCACCCCAAAGTTTGGGACGGCTCTGTTTACAAGAACCTCGTTTACGGTACAAGTTCAATATCGCAGAAAGTGAAAAATGGATAAAGAAGTTGTGGTACTTACGTACAATGCAATATCACTCAGCAATGAAATCTATATCATCAGGCCCGTAGCAGCATAATGAGTGGATTCAGGTATGATGATTCTAACTGAAATAAGTCACACAGAAAAAGAAACATCATAAGATATCACTAATACACGGGATGTAAACTTGGCTACACAGGAACTGGATTACAAAACAGAACAGGGTCTCAAATTTAGAAAACCAACTTATGCTTGCTTAAGGGGAAAGGTGAGTTGGGGTGCTGCATAAAAGCAGAGATTGAAATGAGCACAGATAAAGTTCCTTAAGCCAAATATGGAATAGACAAGAACTACTCCTTGCTCAACGAAATGGACTCAACACCCCATATTAAACGCCTAAGAATGTACCTGACTAGTAAGTATCTTAAAACCTATGGATTGCTATGTCTCTGAAAGAAAATCAAGCGTGTGTACAGGGGCATAAACGCAGCAGTGATAGGATTGGAGAGGTTCGGTGAGCAAATGAAGACCCTTTGAAGTCATATTGCATGGTACCCATTCCACGGGTCTCAACTCTCCAGGTTTAAGGGATTCTTCCTTCAGCTAAAACATGCACGTGGAACCCAGAGTATGATCAACCGTGTGATCGGGAGACGTGTTCCAATATGTCTCAGTTCTCGTCCCCTGGTACTCGGGTGCAACATTCCAGACGCTTTACTAACACTCTCCCGACTTGGAGAGTCAGTGCCTTTAACCTCCTGTTTGGCCCAGTTTGCAATTTCTGCGGAAGATGAACAGGAATAGGGAGAACCAATGAGAGACTAGCTGGAGGTGTCTGGACGGGCAAATTTAACTCTCATTTCCCACCAGGAAGAGGAATTAACCAAAGGCTCAGCGTGCCGTGCCGGAACCAGATTAGGGCCTGAAGCAATCCTGCGGTCTTGCGGCCAGCTCACAAGAAAGCGAGTTGAAGAAAGGAGCTCAGGGGCACTGTAATTCACAAACCTGCAGAGTTATAAATGACAGCTATCGTCCAAAAATATACTGAAGTAAGGCTGCCAAGAGGACTTGAAAGCGGGGCAGAATTGCAGGAAACCGATTTCAGGAGGTAGACTGGAATTGCATTTAAAGCATAGGAAAAGAGGCAGAACGTGGAGAATGATGCACTTGGCCAAAAAGGGCGTATGCGTTTTTTCCTGAATATATTCAGGAAAAAACGCATACGCCCTTTTTGGCCAACCAAGCAAGCTTGCAAAGGAAATCTGCACTACAATGAAGTCTCACTTCCCCCCGGTCAAAAGGGCCATCTGAAAAAAGTGTAAAATCCAGAAAGGCAGGACAGGCCATGGAGAACTGGGAGCCTTGTTATGCTGATGGGCGGGATGTCAATTGCCAAGAGCCACTCGGGAGAGGTGTATGGTGTTTCCTGAAACATCTAAAAAACAAAGCAACAGAGCCTAGGGCACTTCCACTTATGGTCCTATAGCTTAGGGAAATTAAAATCAAAAAGACACAGCCACCCCAAAGTTTGGGACGGCTCTGTTTACAAGAACCTCGTTTACGGTACAAGTTCAATATCGCAGAAAGTGAAAAATGGATAAAGAAGTTGTGGTACTTACGTACAATGCAATATCACTCAGCAATGAAATCTATATCATCAGGTCCGTAGCAGCATAATGAGTGGATTCAGGTATGATGATTCTAACTGAAATAAGTCACACAGAAAAAGAAACATCATAAGATATCACTAATACACGGGATGTAAACTTGGCTACACAGGAACTGGATTACAAAACAGAACAGGGTCTCAAATTTAGAAAACCAACTTATGCTTGCTTAAGGGGAAAGGTGAGTTGGGGTGCTGCATAAAAGCAGAGATTGAAATGAGCACAGATAAAGTTCCTTAAGCCAAATATGGAATAGACAAGAACTACACCTTGCTCAACGAAATGGACTCAACACCCCATATTAAACGCCTAAGAATGTACCTGACTAGTAAGTATCTTAAAACCTATGGATTGCTATGTCTCTGAAAGAAAATCAAGCGTGTGTACAGGGGCATAAACGCAGCAGTGATAGGATTGGAGAGGTTTGGTGAGCAAATGAAGACCCTTTGAAGTCATATTGCATGGTACCCATTCCACGGGTCTCAACTCTCCAGGTTTAAGGGATTCTTCCTTCAGCTAAAACATGCACGTGGAACCCAGAGTATGATCAACCGTGTGATCGGGAGACGTGTTCCAATATGTCTCAGTTCTCGTCCCCTGGTACTCGGGTGCAACATTCCAGACGCTTTACTAACACTCTCCCGACTTGGAGAGTCAGTGCCTTTAACCTCCTGTTTGGCCCAGTTTGCAATTTCTGCGGAAGATGAACAGGAATAGGGAGAACCAATGAGAGACTAGCTGGAGGTGTCTGGACGGGCAAATTTAACTCTCATTTCCCACCAGGAAGAGGAATTAACCAAAGGCTCAGCGTGCCGTGCCGGAACCAGATTAGGGCCTGAAGCAATCCTGCGGTCTTGCGGCCAGCTCACAAGAAAGCGAGTTGAAGAAAGGAGCTCAGGGGCACTGTAATTCACAAACCTGCAGAGTTATAAATGACAGCTATCGTCCAAAAATATACTGAAGTAAGGCTGCCAAGAGGACTTGAAAGCGGGGCAGAATAGCAGGAAACCGATTTCAGGAGGTAGACTGGAATTGCATTTAAAGCATAGGAAAAGAGGCAGAACGTCCACAATGATGCACTTGGCCAAAAAGGGCGTATGCGTTTTTTCCTGAATATATTCAGGAAAAAACGCATACGCCCTTTTTGGCCAACCAAGCAAGCTTGCAAAGGAAATCTGCACTACAATGAAGTCTCACTTCCCCCCGGTCAAAAGGGCCATCTGAAAAAAGTGTAAAATCCAGAAAGGCAGGACAGGCCATGGAGAACTGGGAGCCTTGTTATGCTGATGGGCGGGATGTCAATTGCCAAGAGCCACTCGGGAGAGGTGTATGGTGTTTCCTGAAACATCTAAAAAACAAAGAAACAGAGCCTAGGGCACTTCCACTTATGGTCCTATAGCTTAGGGAAATTAAAATCAAAAAGACACAGCCACCCCAAAGTTTGGGACGGCTCTGTTTACAAGAACCTCGTTTACGGTACAAGTTCAATATCGCAGAAAGTGAAAAATGGATAAAGAAGTTGTGGTACTTACGTACAATGCAATATCACTCAGCAATGAAATCTATGTCATCAGGCCCGTAGCAGCATAATGAGTGGATTCAGGTATGATGATTCTAACTGAAATAAGTCACACAGAAAAAGAAACATCATAAGATATCACTAATACACGGGATGTAAACTTGGCTACACAGGAACTGGATTACAAAACAGAACAGGGTCTCAAATTTAGAAAACCAACTTATGCTTGCTTAAGGGGAAAGGTGAGTTGGGGTGCTGCATAAAACCAGAGATTGAAATGAGCACAGATAAAGTTCCTTAAGCCAAATATGGAATAGACAAGAACTACTCCTTGCTCAACGAAATGGACTCAACACCCCATATTAAACGCCTAAGAATGTACCTGACTAGTAAGTATCTTAAAACCTATGGATTGCTATGTCTCTGAAAGAAAATCAAGCGTGTGTACAGGGGCATAAACGCAGCAGTGATAGGATTGGAGAGGTTTGGTGAGCAAATGAAGACCCTTTGAAGTCATATTGCATGGTACCCATTCCACGGGTCTCAACTCTCCAGGTTTAAGGGATTCTTCCTTCAGCTAAAACATGCACGTGGAACCCAGAGTATGATCAACCGTGTGATCGGGAGACGTGTTCCAATATGTCTCAGTTCTCGTCCCCTGGTACTCGGGTGCAACATTCCAGACGCTTTACTAACACTCTCCCGACTTGGAGAGTCAGTGCCTTTAACCTCCTGTTTGGCCCAGTTTGCAATTTCTGCGGAAGATGAACAGGAATAGGGAGAACCAATGAGAGACTAGCTGGAGGTGTCTGGACGGGCAAATTTAACTCTCATTTCCCACCAGGAAGAGGAATTAACCAAAGGCTCAGCGTGCCGTGCCGGAACCAGATTAGGGCCTGAAGCAATCCTGCGGTGTTGCGGCCAGCTCACAAGAAAGCGAGTTGAAGAAAGGAGCTCAGGGGCACTGTAATTCACAAACCTGCAGAGTTATAAATGACAGCTATCGTCCAAAAATATACTGAAGTAAGGCTGCCAAGAGGACTTGAAAGCGGGGCAGAATAGCAGGAAACCGATTTCAGGAGGTAGACTGGAATTGCATTTAAAGCATAGGAAAAGAGGCAGAACGTCCACAATGATGCACTTGGCCAAAAAGGGCGTATGCGTTTTTTCCTGAATATATTCAGGAAAAAACGCATACGCCCTTTTTGGCCAACCAAGCAAGCTTGCAAAGGAAATCTGCACTACAATGAAGTCTCACTTCCCCCCGGTCAAAAGGGCCATCTGAAAAAAGTGTAAAATCCAGAAAGGCAGGACAGGCCATGGAGAACTGGGAGCCTTGTTATGCTGATGGGCGGGATGTCAATTGCCAAGAGCCACTCGGGAGAGGTGTATGGTGTTTCCTGAAACATCTAAAAAACAAAGCAACAGAGCCTAGGGCACTTCCACTTATGGTCCTATAGCTTAGGGAAATTAAAATCAAAAAGACACAGCCACCCCAAAGTTTGGGACGGCTCTGTTTACAAGAACCTCGTTTAAGGTAGAAGTTCAATATCGCAGAAAGTGAAAAATGGATAAAGAAGTTGTGGTACTTACGTACAATGCAATATCACTCAGCAATGAAATCTATCTCATCAGGCCCGTAGCAGCATAATGAGTGGATTCAGGTATGATGATTCTAACTGAAATAAGTCACACAGAAAAAGAAACATCATAAGATATCACTAATACACGGGATGTAAACTTGGCTACACAGGAACTGGATTACAAAACAGAACAGGGTCTCAAGTTTAGAAAACCAACTTATGCTTGCTTAAGGGGAAAGGTGAGTTGGGGTGCTGCATAAAACCAGAGATTGAAATGAGCACAGATAAAGTTCCTTAAGCCAAATATAGAATAGACAAGAGCTACTCCTTGCTCAACGAAATGGACTCAACACCCCATATTAAACGCCTAAGAATGTACCTGACTAGTAAGTATCTTAAAACCTATGGATTGCTATGTCTCTGAAAGAAAATCAAGCGTGTGTACAGGGGCATAAACGCAGCAGTGATAGGATTGGAGAGGTTCGGTGAGCAAATGAAGACCCTTTGAAGTCATATTGCATGGTACCCATTCCAAGGGTCTCAACTCTCCAGGTTTAAGGGATTCTTCCTTCAGCTAAAACATGCACGTGGAACCCAGAGTATGATCAACCGTGTGATCGGGAGACGTGTTCCAATATGTCTCAGTTCTCGTCCCCTGGTACTCGGGTGCAACATTCCAGACGCTTTACTAACACTCTCCCGACTTGGAGAGTCAGTGCCTTTAACCTCCTGTTTGGCCCAGTTTGCAATTTCTGCGGAAGATGAACAGGAATAGGGAGAACCAATGAGAGACTAGCTGGAGGTGTCTGGACGGGCAAATTTAACTCTCATTTCCCACCAGGAAGAGGAATTAACCAAAGGCTCAGCGTGCCGTGCCGGAACCAGATTAGGGCCTGAAGCAATCCTGCGGTGTTGCGGCCAGCTCACAAGAAAGCGAGTTGAAGAAAGGAGCTCAGGGGCACTGTAATTCACAAACCTGCAGAGTTATAAATGACAGCTATCGTCCAAAAATATACTGAAGTAAGGCTGCCAAGAGGACTTGAAAGCGGGGCAGAATTGCAGGAAACCGATTTCAGGAGGTAGACTGGAATTGCATTTAAAGCATAGGAAAAGAGGCAGAACGTCCACAATGATGCACTTGGCCAAAAAGGGCGTATGCGTTTTTTCCTGAATATATTCAGGAAAAAACGCATACGCCCTTTTTGGCCAACCAAGCAAGCTTGCAAAGGAAATCTGCACTACAATGAAGTCTCACTTCCCCCCGGTCAAAAGGGCCATCTGAAAAAAGTGTAAAATCCAGAAAGGCAGGACAGGCCATGGAGAACTGGGAGCCTTGTTATGCTGATGGGCGGGATGTAAATTGCCAACAGCCACTCGGGAGAGGTGTATGGTGTTTCCTGAAACATCTAAAAAACACAGCAACAGAGCCTAGGGCACTTCCACTTATGGTCCTATAGCTTAGGGAAATTAAAATCAAAAAGACACAGCCACCCCAAAGTTTGGGACGGCTCTGTTTACAAAAACCTCGTTTACGGTACAAGTTCAATATCGCAGAAAGTGAAAAATGGATAAAGAAGTTGTGGTACTTACGTACAATGCAATATCACTCAGCAATGAAATCTATGTCATCAGGCCCGTAGCAGCATAATGAGTGGATTCAGGTATGATGATTCTAACTGAAATAAGTCACACAGAAAAAGAAACATCATAAGATATCACTAATACACGGGATGTAAACTTGGCTACACAGGAACTGGATTACAAAACAGAACAGGGTCTCAAATTTAGAAAACCAACTTATGCTTGCTTAAGGGGAAAGGTGAGTTGGGGTGCTGCATAAAAGCAGAGATTGAAATGAGCACAGATAAAGTTCCTTAAGCCAAATATAGAATAGACAAGAGCTACTCCTTGCTCAACGAAATGGACTCAACACCCCATATTAAACGCCTAAGAATGTACCTGACTAGTAAGTATCTTAAAACCTATGGATTGCTATGTCTCTGAAAGAAAATCAAGCGTGTGTACAGGGGCATAAACGCAGCAGTGATAGGATTGGAGAGGTTCGGTGAGCAAATGAAGACCCTTTGAAGTCATATTGCATGGTACCCATTCCACGGGTCTCAACTCTCCAGGTTTAAGGGATTCTTCCTTCAGCTAAAACATGCACGTGGAACCCAGAGTATGATCAACCGTGTGATCGGGAGACGTGTTCCAATATGTCTCAGTTCTCGTCCCCTGGTACTCGGGTGCAACATTCCAGACGCTTTACTAACACTCTCCCGACTTGGAGAGTCAGTGCCTTTAACCTCCTGTTTGGCCCAGTTTGCAATTTCTGCGGAAGATGAACAGGAATAGGGAGAACCAATGAGAGACTAGCTGGAGGTGTCTGGACGGGCAAATTTAACTCTCATTTCCCACCAGGAAGAGGAATTAACCAAAGGCTCAGCGTGCCGTGCCGGAACCAGATTAGGGCCTGAAGCAATCCTGCGGTGTTGCAGCCAGCTCACAAGAAAGCGAGTTGAAGAAAGGAGCTCAGGGGCACTGTAATTCACAAACCTGCAGAGTTATAAATGACAGCTATCGTCCAAAAATATACTGAAGTAAGGCTGCCAAGAGGACTTGAAAGCGGGGCAGAATTGCAGGAAACCGATTTCAGGAGGTAGACTGGAATTGCATTTAAAGCATAGGAAAAGAGGCAGAACGTCCACAATGATGCACTTGGCCAAAAAGGGCGTATGCGTTTTTTCCTGAATATATTCAGGAAAAAACGCATACGCCCTTTTTGGCCAACCAAGCAAGCTTGCAAAGGAAATCTGCACTACAATGAAGTCTCACTTCCCCCCGGTCAAAAGGGCCATCTGAAAAAAGTGTAAAATCCAGAAAGGCAGGACAGGCCATGGAGAACTGGGAGCCTTGTTATGCTGATGGGCGGGATGTAAATTGCCAACAGCCACTCCAGAGAAGTGTATGGTGTTTCCTGAAACATCTAAAAAACAAAGCAACAGAGCCTAGGGCACTTCCACTTATGGTCCTATAGCTTAGGGAAATTAAAATCAAAAAGACACAGCCACCCCAAAGTTTGGGACGGCTCTGTTTACAAGAACCTCGTTTAAGGTACAAGTTCAATATCGCAGAAAGTGAAAAATGGATAAAGAAGTTGTGGTACTTACGTACAATGCAATATCACTCAGCAATGAAATCTATGTCATCAGGCCCGTAGCAGCATAATGAGTGGATTCAGGTATGATGATTCTAACTGAAATAAGTCACACAGAAAAAGAAACATCATAAGATATCACTAATACACGGGATGTAAACTTGGCTACACAGGAACTGGATTACAAAACAGAACAGGGTCTCAAATTTAGAAAACCAACTTATGCTTGCTTAAGGGGAAAGGTGAGTTGGGGTGCTGCATAAAAGCAGAGATTGAAATGAGCACAGATAAAGTTCCTTAAGCCAAATATAGAATAGACAAGAGCTACTCCTTGCTCAACGAAATGGACTCAACACCCCATATTAAACGCCTAAGAATGTACCTGACTAGTAAGTATCTTAAAACCTATGGATTGCTATGTCTCTGAAAGAAAATCAAGCATGTGTACAGGGGCATAAACGCAGCAGTGATAGGATTGGAGAGGTTCGGTGAGCAAATGAAGACCCTTTGAAGTCATATTGCATGGTACCCATTCCACGGGTCTCAACTCTCCAGGTTTAAGGGATTCTTCCTTCAGCTAAAACATGCACGTGGAACCCAGAGTATGATCAACCGTGTGATCGGGAGACGTGTTCCAATATGTCTCAGTTCTCGTCCCCTGGTACTCGGGTGCAACATTCCAGACGCTTTACTAACACTCTCCCGACTTGGAGAGTCAGTGCCTTTAACCTCCTGTTTGGCCCAGTTTGCAATTTCTGCGGAAGATGAACAGGAATAGGGAGAACCAATGAGAGACTAGCTGGAGGTGTCTGGACGGGCAAATTTAACTCTCATTTCCCACCAGGAAGAGGAATTAACCAAAGGCTCAGCGTGCCGTGCCGGAACCAGATTAGGGCCTGAAGCAATCCTGCGGTGTTGCAGCCAGCTCACAAGAAAGCGAGTTGAAGAAAGGAGCTCAGGGGCACTGTAATTCACAAACCTGCAGAGTTATAAATGACAGCTATCGTCCAAAAATATACTGAAGTAAGGCTGCCAAGAGGACTTGAAAGCAGGGCAGAATTGCAGGAAACCGATTTCAGGAGGTAGACTGGAATTGCATTTAAAGCATAGGAAAAGAGGCAGAACGTCCACAATGATGCACTTGGCCAAAAAGGGCGTATGCGTTTTTTCCTGAATATATTCAGGAAAAAACGCATACGCCCTTTTTGGCCAACCAAGCAAGCTTGCAAAGGAAATCTGCACTACAATGAAGTCTCACTTCCCCCCGGTCAAAAGGGCCATCTGAAAAAAGTGTAAAATCCAGAAAGGCAGGACAGGCCATGGAGAACTGGGAGCCTTGTTATGCTGATGGGCGGGATGTCAATTGCCAAGAGCCACTCGGGAGAGGTGTATGGTGTTTCCTGAAACATCTAAAAAACAAAGCAACAGAGCCTAGGGCACTTCCACTTATGGTCCTATAGTTTAGGGAAATTAAAATCAAAAAGACACAGCCACCCCAAAGTTTGGGACGGCTCTGTTTACAAGAACCTCGTTTAAGGTACAAGTTCAATATCGCAGAAAGTGAAAAATGGATAAAGAAGTTGTGGTACTTACGTACAATGCAATATCACTCAGCAATGAACTCTATGTCATCAGGCCCGTAGCAGCATAATGAGTGGATTCAGGTATGATGATTCTAACTGAAATAAGTCACACAGAAAAAGAAACATCATAAGATATCACTAATACACGGGATGTAAACTTGGCTACACAGGAACTGGATTACAAAACAGAACAGGGTCTCAAATTTAGAAAACCAACTTATGCTTGCTTAAGGGGAAAGGTGAGTTGGGGTGCTGCATAAAACCAGAGATTGAAATGAGCACAGATAAAGTTCCTTTAGCCAAATATAGAATAGACAAGAGCTACTCCTTGCTCAACGAAATGGACTCAACACCCCATATTAAACGCCTAAGAATGTACCTGACTAGTAAGTATCTTAAAACCTATGGATTGCTATGTCTCTGAAAGAAAATCAAGCGTGTGTACAGGGGCATAAACGCAGCAGTGATAGGATTGGAGAGGTTCGGTGAGCAAATGAAGACCCTTTGAAGTCATATTGCATGGTACCCACTCCACGGGTCTCAACTCTCCAGGTTTAAGGGATTCTTCCTTCAGCTAAAACATGCACGTGGAACCCAGAGTATGATCAACCGTGTGATCGGGAGACGTGTTCCAATATGTCTCAGTTCTCGTCCCCTGGTACTCGGGTGCAACATTCCAGACGCTTTACTAACACTCTCCCGACGTGGAGAGTCAGTGCCTTTAACCTCCTGTTTGGCCCAGTTTGCAATTTCTGCGGAAGATGAACAGGAATAGGGAGAACCAATGAGAGACTAGCTGGAGGTGTCTGGACGGGCAAATTTAACTCTCATTTCCCACCAGGAAGAGGAATTAACCAAAGGCTCAGCGTGCCGTGCCGGAACCAGATTAGGGCCTGAAGCAATCCTGCGGTGTTGCGGCCAGCTCACAAGAAAGCGAGTTGAAGAAAGGAGCTCAGGGGCACTGTAATTCACAAACCTGCAGAGTTATAAATGACAGCTATCGTCCAAAAATATACTGAAGTAAGGCTGCCAAGAGTACTTGAAAGCGGGGCAGAATTGCAGGAAACCGATTTCAGGAGGTAGACTGGAATTGCATTTAAAGCATAGGAAAAGAGGCAGAACGTCCACAATGATGCACTTGGTCAAAAAGGGCGTATGCGTTTTTTCCTGAATATATTCAGGAAAAAACGCATACGCCCTTTTTGGCCAACCAAGCAAGCTTGCAAAGGAAATCTGCACTACAATGAAGTCTCACTTCCCCCCGGTCAAAAGGGCCATCTGAAAAAAGTGTAAAATCCAGAAAGGCAGGACAGGCCATGGAGAACTGGGAGCCTTGTTATGCTGATGGGCGGGATGTAAATTGCCAATAGCCACTCCAGAGAAGTGTATGGTGATTCCTGAAACATCTAAAAAACAAAGCAACAGAGCCTAGGGCACTTCCACTTATGGTCCTATAGCTTAGGGAAATTAAAATCAAAAAGACACAGCCACCCCAAAGTTTGGGACGGCTCTGTTTACAAGAACCTCGTTTACGGTACAAGTTCAATATCGCAGAAAGTGAAAAATGGATAAAGAAGTTGTGGTACTTACGTACAATGCAATATCACTCAGCAATGAAATCTATATCATCAGGCCCGTAGCAGCATAATGAGTGGATTCAGGTATGATGATTCTAACTGAAATAAGTCACACAGAAAAAGAAACATCATAAGATATCACTAATACACGGGATGTAAACTTGGCTACACAGGAACTGGATTACAAAACAGAACAGGGTCTCAAATTTAGAAAACCAACTTATGCTTGCTTAAGGGGAAAGGTGAGTTGGGGTGCTGCATAAAAGCAGAGATTGAAATGAGCACAGATAAAGTTCCTTAAGCCAAATATGGAATAGACAAGAACTACTCCTTGCTCAACGAAATGGACTCAACACCCCATATTAAACGCCTAAGAATGTACCTGACTAGTAAGTATCTTAAAACCTATGGATTGCTATGTCTCTGAAAGAAAATCAAGCGTGTGTACAGGGGCATAAACGCAGCAGTGATAGGATTGGAGAGGTTCGGTGAGCAAATGAAGACCCTTTGAAGTCATATTGCATGGTACCCATTCCACGGGTCTCAACTCTCCAGGTTTAAGGGATTCTTCCTTCAGCTAAAACATGCACGTGGAACCCAGAGTATGATCAACCGTGTGATCGGGAGACGTGTTCCAATATGTCTCAGTTCTCGTCCCCTGGTACTCGGGTGCAACATTCCAGACGCTTTACTAACACTCTCCCGACTTGGAGAGTCAGTGCCTTTAACCTCCTGTTTGGCCCAGTTTGCGATTTCTGCGGAAGATGAACAGGAATAGGGAGAACCAATGAGAGACTAGCTGGAGGTGTCTGGACGGGCAAATTTAACTCTCATTTCCCACCAGGAAGAGGAATTAACCAAAGGCTCAGCGTGCCGTGCCGGAACCAGATTAGGGCCTGAAGCAATCCTGCGGTCTTGCGGCCAGCTCACAAGAAAGCGAGTTGAAGAAAGGAGCTCAGGGGCACTGTAATTCACAAACCTGCAGAGTTATAAATGACAGCTATCGTCCAAAAATATACTGAAGTAAGGCTGCCAAGAGGACTTGAAAGCGGGGCAGAATTGCAGGAAACCGATTTCAGGAGGTAGACTGGAATTGCATTTAAAGCATAGGAAAAGAGGCAGAACGTGGAGAATGATGCACTTGGCCAAAAAGGGCGTATGCGTTTTTTCCTGAATATATTCAGGAAAAAACGCATACGCCCTTTTTGGCCAACCAAGCAAGCTTGCAAAGGAAATCTGCACTACAATGAAGTCTCACTTCCCCCCGGTCAAAAGGGCCATCTGAAAAAAGTGTAAAATCCAGAAAGGCAGGACAGGCCATGGAGAACTGGGAGCCTTGTTATGCTGATGGGCGGGATGTCAATTGCCAAGAGCCACTCGGGAGAGGTGTATGGTGTTTCCTGAAACATCTAAAAAACAAAGCAACAGAGCCTAGGGCACTTCCACTTATGGTCCTATAGCTTAGGGAAATTAAAATCAAAAAGACACAGCCACCCCAAAGTTTGGGACGGCTCTGTTTACAAGAACCTCGTTTACGGTACAAGTTCAATATCGCAGAAAGTGAAAAATGGATAAAGAAGTTGTGGTACTTACGTACAATGCAATATCACTCAGCAATGAAATCTATATCATCAGGCCCGTAGCAGCATAATGAGTGGATTCAGGTATGATGATTCTAACTGAAATAAGTCACACAGAAAAAGAAACATCATAAGATATCACTAATACACGGGATGTAAACTTGGCTACACAGGAACTGGATTACAAAACAGAACAGGGTCTCAAATTTAGAAAACCAACTTATGCTTGCTTAAGGGGAAAGGTGAGTTGGGGTGCTGCATAAAAGCAGAGATTGAAATGAGCACAGATAAAGTTCCTTAAGCCAAATATGGAATAGACAAGAACTACACCTTGCTCAACGAAATGGACTCAACACCCCATATTAAACGCCTAAGAATGTACCTGACTAGTAAGTATCTTAAAACCTATGGATTGCTATGTCTCTGAAAGAAAATCAAGCGTGTGTACAGGGGCATAAACGCAGCAGTGATAGGATTGGAGAGGTTTGGTGAGCAAATGAAGACCCTTTGAAGTCATATTGCATGGTACCCATTCCACGGGTCTCAACTCTCCAGGTTTAAGGGATTCTTCCTTCAGCTAAAACATGCACGTGGAACCCAGAGTATGATCAACCGTGTGATCGGGAGACGTGTTCCAATATGTCTCAGTTCTCGTCCCCTGGTACTCGGGTGCAACATTCCAGACGCTTTACTAACACTCTCCCGACTTGGAGAGTCAGTGCCTTTAACCTCCTGTTTGGCCCAGTTTGCAATTTCTGCGGAAGATGAACAGGAATAGGGAGAACCAATGAGAGACTAGCTGGAGGTGTCTGGACGGGCAAATTTAACTCTCATTTCCCACCAGGAAGAGGAATTAACCAAAGGCTCAGCGTGCCGTGCCGGAACCAGATTAGGGCCTGAAGCAATCCTGCGGTCTTGCGGCCAGCTCACAAGAAAGCGAGTTGAAGAAAGGAGCTCAGGGGCACTGTAATTCACAAACCTGCAGAGTTATAAATGACAGCTATCGTCCAAAAATATACTGAAGTAAGGCTGCCAAGAGGACTTGAAAGCGGGGCAGAATAGCAGGAAACCGATTTCAGGAGGTAGACTGGAATTGCATTTAAAGCATAGGAAAAGAGGCAGAACGTCCACAATGATGCACTTGGCCAAAAAGGGCGTATGCGTTTTTTCCTGAATATATTCAGGAAAAAACGCATACGCCCTTTTTGGCCAACCAAGCAAGCTTGCAAAGGAAATCTGCACTACAATGAAGTCTCACTTCCCCCCGGTCAAAAGGGCCATCTGAAAAAAGTGTAAAATCCAGAAAGGCAGGACAGGCCATGGAGAACTGGGAGCCTTGTTATGCTGATGGGCAGGATGTCAATTGCCAAGAGCCACTCGGGAGAGGTGTATGGTGTTTCCTGAAACATCTAAAAAACAAAGAAACAGAGCCTAGGGCACTTCCACTTATGGTCCTATAGCTTAGGGAAATTAAAATCAAAAAGACACAGCCACCCCAAAGTTTGGGACGGCTCTGTTTACAAGAACCTCGTTTACGGTACAAGTTCAATATCGCAGAAAGTGAAAAATGGATAAAGAAGTTGTGGTACTTACGTACAATGCAATATCACTCAGCAATGAAATCTATGTCATCAGGCCCGTAGCAGCATAATGAGTGGATTCAGGTATGATGATTCTAACTGAAATAAGTCACACAGAAAAAGAAACATCATAAGATATCACTAATACACGGGATGTAAACTTGGCTACACAGGAACTGGATTACAAAACAGAACAGGGTCTCAAATTTAGAAAACCAACTTATGCTTGCTTAAGGGGAAAGGTGAGTTGGGGTGCTGCATAAAACCAGAGATTGAAATGAGCACAGATAAAGTTCCTTAAGCCAAATATGGAATAGACAAGAACTACTCCTTGCTCAACGAAATGGACTCAACACCCCATATTAAACGCCTAAGAATGTACCTGACTAGTAAGTATCTTAAAACCTATGGATTGCTATGTCTCTGAAAGAAAATCAAGCGTGTGTACAGGGGCATAAACGCAGCAGTGATAGGATTGGAGAGGTTTGGTGAGCAAATGAAGACCCTTTGAAGTCATATTGCATGGTACCCATTCCACGGGTCTCAACTCTCCAGGTTTAAGGGATTCTTCCTTCAGCTAAAACATGCACGTGGAACCCAGAGTATGATCAACCGTGTGATCGGGAGACGTGTTCCAATATGTCTCAGTTCTCGTCCCCTGGTACTCGGGTGCAACATTCCAGACGCTTTACTAACACTCTCCCGACTTGGAGAGTCAGTGCCTTTAACCTCCTGTTTGGCCCAGTTTGCAATTTCTGCGGAAGATGAACAGGAATAGGGAGAACCAATGAGAGACTAGCTGGAGGTGTCTGGACGGGCAAATTTAACTCTCATTTCCCACCAGGAAGAGGAATTAACCAAAGGCTCAGCGTGCCGTGCCGGAACCAGATTAGGGCCTGAAGCAATCCTGCGGTGTTGCGGCCAGCTCACAAGAAAGCGAGTTGAAGAAAGGAGCTCAGGGGCACTGTAATTCACAAACCTGCAGAGTTATAAATGACAGCTATCGTCCAAAAATATACTGAAGTAAGGCTGCCAAGAGGACTTGAAAGCGGGGCAGAATAGCAGGAAACCGATTTCAGGAGGTAGACTGGAATTGCATTTAAAGCATAGGAAAAGAGGCAGAACGTCCACAATGATGCACTTGGCCAAAAAGGGCGTATGCGTTTTTTCCTGAATATATTCAGGAAAAAACGCATACGCCCTTTTTGGCCAACCAAGCAAGCTTGCAAAGGAAATCTGCACTACAATGAAGTCTCACTTCCCCCCGGTCAAAAGGGCCATCTGAAAAAAGTGTAAAATCCAGAAAGGCAGGACAGGCCATGGAGAACTGGGAGCCTTGTTATGCTGATGGGCAGGATGTAAATTGCCAACAGCCACTCGGGAGAGGTGTATGGTGTTTCCTGAAACATCTAAAAAACAAAGAAACAGAGCCTAGGGCACTTCCACTTATGGTCCTATAGCTTAGGGAAATTAAAATCAAAAAGACACAGCCACCCCAAAGTTTGGGACGGCTCTGTTTACAAGAACCTCGTTTACGGTACAAGTTCAATATCGCAGAAAGTGAAAAATGGATAAAGAAGTTGTGGTACTTACGTACAATGCCATATCACTCAGCAATGAAATCTATGTCATCAGGCCCGTAGCAGCATAATGAGTGGATTCAGGTATGATGATTCTAACTGAAATAAGTCACACAGAAAAAGAAACATCATAAGATATCACTAATGCACGGGATGTAAACTTGGCTACACAGGAACTGGATTACAAAACAGAACAGGGTCTCAAATTTAGAAAACCAACTTATGCTTGCTTAAGGGGAAAGGTGAGTTGGGGTGCTGCATAAAACCAGAGATTGAAATGAGCACAGATAAAGTTCCTTAAGCCAAATATGGAATAGACAAGAACTACTCCTTGCTCAACGAAATGGACTCAACACCCCATATTAAACGCCTAAGAATGTACCTGACTAGTAAGTATCTTAAAACCTATGGATTGCTATGTCTCTGAAAGAAAATCAAGCGTGTGTACAGGGGCATAAACGCAGCAGTGATAGGATTGGAGAGGTTCGGTGAGCAAATGAAGACCCTTTGAAGTCATATTGCATGGTACCCATTCCACGGGTCTCAACTCTCCAGGTTTAAGGGATTCTTCCTTCAGCTAAAACATGCACGTGGAACCCAGAGTATGATCAACCGTGTGATCGGGAGACGTGTTCCAATATGTCTCAGTTCTCGTCCCCTGGTACTCGGGTGCAACATTCCAGACGCTTTACTAACACTCTCCCGACTTGGAGAGTCAGTGCCTTTAACCTCCTGTTTGGCCCAGTTTGCAATTTCTGCGGAAGATGAACAGGAATAGGGAGAACCAATGAGAGACTAGCTGGAGGTGTCTGGACGGGCAAATTTAACTCTCATTTCCCACCAGGAAGAGGAATTAACCAAAGGCTCAGCGTGCCGTGCCGGAACCAGATTAGGGCCTGAAGCAATCCTGCGGTGTTGCGGCCAGCTCACAAGAAAGCGAGTTGAAGAAAGGAGCTCAGGGGCACTGTAATTCACAAACCTGCAGAGTTATAAATGACAGCTATCGTCCAAAAATATACTGAAGTAAGGCTGCCAAGAGGACTTGAAAGCGGGGCAGAATTGCAGGAAACCGATTTCAGGAGGTAGACTGGAATTGCATTTAAAGCATAGGAAAAGAGGCAGAACGTCCACAATGATGCACTTGGCCAAAAAGGGCGTATGCGTTTTTTCCTGAATATATTCAGGAAAAAACGCATACGCCCTTTTTGGCCAACCAAGCAAGCTTGCAAAGGAAATCTGCACTACAATGAAGTCTCACTTCCCCCCGGTCAAAAGGGCCATCTGAAAAAAGTGTAAAATCCAGAAAGGCAGGACAGGCCATGGAGAACTGGGAGCCTTGTTATGCTGATGGGCGGGATGTAAATTGCCAACAGCCACTCGGGAGAGGTGTATGGTGTTTCCTGAAACATCTAAAAAACAAAGCAACAGAGCCTAGGGCACTTCCACTTATGGTCCTATAGCTTAGGGAAATTAAAATCAAAAAGACACAGCCACCCCAAAGTTTGGGACGGCTCTGTTTACAAAAACCTCGTTTACGGTACAAGTTCAATATCGCAGAAAGTGAAAAATGGATAAAGAAGTTGTGGTACTTACGTACAATGCAATATCACTCAGCAATGAAATCTATGTCATCAGGCCCGTAGCAGCATAATGAGTGGATTCAGGTATGATGATTCTAACTGAAATAAGTCACACAGAAAAAGAAACATCATAAGATATCACTAATACACGGGATGTAAACTTGGCTACACAGGAACTGGATTACAAAACAGAACAGGGTCTCAAATTTAGAAAACCAACTTATGCTTGCTTAAGGGGAAAGGTGAGTTGGGGTGCTGCATAAAAGCAGAGATTGAAATGAGCACAGATAAAGTTCCTTAAGCCAAATATAGAATAGACAAGAGCTACTCCTTGCTCAACGAAATGGACTCAACACCCCATATTAAACGCCTAAGAATGTACCTGACTAGTAAGTATCTTAAAACCTATGGATTGCTATGTCTCTGAAAGAAAATCAAGCGTGTGTACAGGGGCATAAACGCAGCAGTGATAGGATTGGAGAGGTTCGGTGAGCAAATGAAGACCCTTTGAAGTCATATTGCATGGTACCCATTCCACGGGTCTCAACTCTCCAGGTTTAAGGGATTCTTCCTTCAGCTAAAACATGCACGTGGAACCCAGAGTATGATCAACCATGTGATCGGGAGACGTGTTCCAATATGTCTCAGTTCTTGTCCCCTGGTACTCGGGTGCAACATTCCAGACGCTTTACTAACACTCTCCCGACTTGGAGAGTCAGTGCCTTTAACCTCCTGTTTGGCCCAGTTTGCAATTTCTGCGGAAGATGAACAGGAATAGGGAGAACCAATGAGAGACTAGCTGGAGGTGTCTGGACGGGCAAATTTAACTCTCATTTCCCACCAGGAAGAGGAATTAACCAAAGGCTCAGCGTGCCGTGCCGGAACCAGATTAGGGCCTGAAGCAATCCTGCGGTGTTGCGGCCAGCTCACAAGAAACTGAGTTGAAGAAAGGAGCTCAGGGGCACTGTAATTCACAAACCTGCAGAGTTATAAATGACAGCTATCGTCCAAAAATATACTGAAGTAAGGCTGCCAAGAGGACTTGAAAGCGGGGCAGAATTGCAGGAAACCGATTTCAGGAGGTAGACTGGAATTGCATTTAAAGCATAGGAAAAGAGGCAGAACGTCCACAATGATGCACTTGGCCAAAAAGGGCGTATGCGTTTTTTCCTGAATATATTCAGGAAAAAACGCATACGCCCTTTTTGGCCAACCAAGCAAGCTTGCAAAGGAAATCTGCACTACAATGAAGTCTCACTTCCCCCCCGGTCAAAAGGGCCATCTGAAAAAAGTGTAAAATCCAGAAAGGCAGGACAGGCCATGGAGAACTGGGAGCCTTGTTATGCTGATGGGCGGGATGTAAATTGCCAACAGCCACTCGGGAGAGGTGTATGGTGTTTCCTGAAACATCTAAAAAAAAAGCAACAGAGCCTAGGGCACTTCCACTTATGGTCCTATAGCTTAGGGAAATTAAAATCAAAAAGACACAGCCACCCCAAAGTTTGGGACGGCTCTGTTTACAAGAACCTCGTTTACGGTACAAGTTCAATATCGCAGAAAGTGAAAAATGGATAAAGAAGTTGTGGTACTTACGTACAATGCAATATCACTCAGCAATGAAATCTATGTCATCAGGCCCGTAGCAGCATAATGAGTGGATTCAGGTATGATGATTCTAACTGAAATAAGTCACACAGAAAAAGAAACATCATAAGATATCACTAATACACGGGATGTAAACTTGGCTACACAGGAACTGGATTACAAAACAGAACAGGGTCTCAAATTTAGAAAACCAACTTATGCTTGCTTAAGGGGAAAGGTGAGTTGGGGTGCTGCATAAAACCAGAGATTTAAATGAACACAGATAAAGTTCCTTAAGCCAAATATGGAATAGACAAGAACTACTCCTTGCTCAACGAAATGGACTCAACACCCCATATTAAACGCCTAAGAATGTACCTGACTAGTAAGTATCTTAAAACCTATGGATTGCTATGTCTCTGAAAGAAAATCAAGCGTGTGTACAGGGGCATAAACGCAGCAGTGATAGGATTGGAGAGGTTCGGTGAGCAAATGAAGACCCTTTGAAGTCATATTGCATGGTACCCATTCCACGGGTCTCAACTCTCCAGGTTTAAGGGATTCTTCCTTCAGCTAAAACATGCACGTGGAACCCAGAGTATGATCAACCGTGTGATCGGGAGACGTGTTCCAATATGTCTCAGTTCTCGTCCCCTGGTACTCGGGTGCAACATTCCAGACGCTTTACTAACACTCTCCCGACTTGGAGAGTCAGTGCCTTTAACCTCCTGTTTGGCCCAGTTTGCAATTTCTGCGGAAGATGAACAGGAATAGGGAGAACCAATGAGAGACTAGCTGGAGGTGTCTGGACGGGCAAATTTAACTCTCATTTCCCACCAGGAAGAGGAATTAACCAAAGGCTCAGCGTGCCGTGCCGGAACCAGATTAGGGCCTGAAGCAATCCTGCGGTGTTGCGGCCAGCTCACAAGAAAGCGAGTTGAAGAAAGGAGCTCAGGGGCACTGTAATTCACAAACCTGCAGAGTTATAAATGACAGCTATCGTCCAAAAATATACTGAAGTAAGGCTGCCAAGAGGACTTGAAAGCGGGGCAGAATTGCAGGAAACCGATTTCAGGAGGTAGACTGGAATTGCATTTAAAGCATAGGAAAAGAGGCAGAACGTCCACAATGATGCACTTGGCCAAAAAGGGCGTATGCGTTTTTTCCTGAATATATTCAGGAAAAAACGCATACGCCCTTTTTGGCCAACCAAGCAAGCTTGCAAAGGAAATCTGCACTACAATGAAGTCTCACTTCCCCCCGGTCAAAAGGGCCATCTGAAAAAAGTGTAAAATCCAGAAAGGCAGGACAGGCCATGGAGAACTGGGAGCCTTGTTATGCTGATGGGCGGGATGTCAATTGCCAAGAGCCACTCGGGAGAGGTGTATGGTGTTTCCTGAAACATCTAAAAAACAAAGCAACAGAGCCTAGGGCACTTCCACTTATGGTCCTATAGCTTAGGGAAATTAAAATCAAAAAGACACAGCCACCCCAAAGTTTGGGACGGCTCTGTTTACAAGAACCTCGTTTAAGGTACAAGTTCAATATCGCAGAAAGTGAAAAATGGATAAAGAAGTTGTGGTACTTACGTACAATGCAATATCACTCAGCAATGAACTCTATGTCATCAGGCCCGTAGCAGCATAATGAGTGGATTCAGGTATGATGATTCTAACTGAAATAAGTCACACAGAAAAAGAAACATCATAAGATATCACTAATACACGGGATGTAAACTTGGCTACACAGGAACTGGATTACAAAACAGAACAGGGTCTCAAATTTAGAAAACCAACTTATGCTTGCTTAAGGGGAAAGGTGAGTTGGGGTGCTGCATAAAACCAGAGATTGAAATGAGCACAGATAAAGTTCCTTTAGCCAAATATAGAATAGACAAGAGCTACTCCTTGCTCAACGAAATGGACTCAACACCCCATATTAAACGCCTAAGAATGTACCTGACTAGTAAGTATCTTAAAACCTATGGATTGCTATGTCTCTGAAAGAAAATCAAGCGTGTGTACAGGGGCATAAACGCAGCAGTGATAGGATTGGAGAGGTTCGGTGAGCAAATGAAGACCCTTTGAAGTCATATTGCATGGTACCCATTCCACGGGTCTCAACTCTCCAGGTTTAAGGGATTCTTCCTTCAGCTAAAACATGCACGTGGAACCCAGAGTATGATCAACCGTGTGATCGGGAGACGTGTTCCAATATGTCTCAGTTCTCGTCCCCTGGTACTCGGGTGCAACATTCCAGACGCTTTACTAACACTCTCCCGACTTGGAGAGTCAGTGCCTTTAACCTCCTGTTTGGCCCAGTTTGCAATTTCTGCGGAAGATGAACAGGAATAGGGAGAACCAATGAGAGACTAGCTGGAGGTGTCTGGACGGGCAAATTTAACTCTCATTTCCCACCAGGAAGAGGAATTAACCAAAGGCTCAGCGTGCCGTGCCGGAACCAGATTAGGGCCTGAAGCAATCCTGCGGTGTTGCGGCCAGCTCACAAGAAAGCGAGTTGAAGAAAGGAGCTCAGGGGCACTGTAATTCACAAACCTGCAGAGTTATAAATGACAGCTATCGTCCAAAAATATACTGAAGTAAGGCTGCCAAGAGTACTTGAAAGCGGGGCAGAATTGCAGGAAACCGATTTCAGGAGGTAGACTGGAATTGCATTTAAAGCATAGGAAAAGAGGCAGAACGTCCACAATGATGCACTTGGTCAAAAAGGGCGTATGCGTTTTTTCCTGAATATATTCAGGAAAAAACGCATACGCCCTTTTTGGCCAACCAAGCAAGCTTGCAAAGGAAATCTGCACTACAATGAAGTCTCACTTCCCCCCGGTCAAAAGGGCCATCTGAAAAAAGTGTAAAATCCAGAAAGGCAGGACAGGCCATGGAGAACTGGGAGCCTTGTTATGCTGATGGGCGGGATGTAAATTGCCAACAGCCACTCCAGAGAAGTGTATGGTGTTTCCTGAAACATCTAAAAAACAAAGCAACAGAGCCTAGGGCACTTCCACTTATGGTCCTATAGCTTAGGGAAATTAAAATCAAAAAGACACAGCCACCCCAAAGTTTGGGACGGCTCTGTTTACAAGAACCTCGTTTAAGGTACAAGTTCAATATCGCAGAAAGTGAAAAATGGATAAAGAAGTTGTGGTACTTACGTACAATGCAATATCACTCAGCAATGAAATCTATGTCATCAGGCCCGTAGCAGCATAATGAGTGGATTCAGGTATGATGATTCTAACTGAAATAAGTCACACAGAAAAAGAAACATCATAAGATATCACTAATACACGGGATGTAAACTTGGCTACACAGGAACTGGATTACAAAACAGAACAGGGTCTCAAATTTAGAAAACCAACTTATGCTTGCTTAAGGGGAAAGGTGAGTTGGGGTGCTGCATAAAAGCAGAGATTGAAATGAGCACAGATAAAGTTCCTTAAGCCAAATATAGAATAGACAAGAGCTACTCCTTGCTCAACGAAATGGACTCAACACCCCATATTAAACGCCTAAGAATGTACCTGACTAGTAAGTATCTTAAAACCTATGGATTGCTATGTCTCTGAAAGAAAATCAAGCGTGTGTACAGGGGCATAAACGCAGCAGTGATAGGATTGGAGAGGTTCGGTGAGCAAATGAAGACCCTTTGAAGTCATATTGCATGGTACCCATTCCACGGGTCTCAACTCTCCAGGTTTAAGGGATTCTTCCTTCAGCTAAAACATGCACGTGGAACCCAGAGTATGATCAACCGTGTGATCGGGAGACGTGTTCCAATATGTCTCAGTTCTCGTCCCCTGGTACTCGGGTGCAACATTCCAGACGCTTTACTAACACTCTCCCGACTTGGAGAGTCAGTGCCTTTAACCTCCTGTTTGGCCCAGTTTGCAATTTCTGCGGAAGATGAACAGGAATAGGGAGAACCAATGAGAGACTAGCTGGAGGTGTCTGGACGGGCAAATTTAACTCTCATTTCCCACCAGGAAGAGGAATTAACCAAAGGCTCAGCGTGCCGTGCCGGAACCAGATTAGGGCCTGAAGCAATCCTGCGGTGTTGCAGCCAGCTCACAAGAAAGCGAGTTGAAGAAAGGAGCTCAGGGGCACTGTAATTCACAAACCTGCAGAGTTATAAATGACAGCTATCGTCCAAAAATATACTGAAGTAAGGCTGCCAAGAGGACTTGAAAGCGGGGCAGAATTGCAGGAAACCGATTTCAGGAGGTAGACTGGAATTGCATTTAAAGCATAGGAAAAGAGGCAGAACGTCCACAATGATGCACTTGGCCAAAAAGGGCGTATGCGTTTTTTCCTGAATATATTCAGGAAAAAACGCATACGCCCTTTTTGGCCAACCAAGCAAGCTTGCAAAGGAAATCTGCACTACAATGAAGTCTCACTTCCCCCCGGTCAAAAGGGCCATCTGAAAAAAGTGTAAAATCCAGAAAGGCAGGACAGGCCATGGAGAACTGGGAGCCTTGTTATGCTGATGGGCGGGATGTCAATTGCCAAGAGCCACTCGGGAGAGGTGTATGGTGTTTCCTGAAACATCTAAAAAACAAAGCAACAGAGCCTAGGGCACTTCCACTTATGGTCCTATAGTTTAGGGAAATTAAAATCAAAAAGACACAGCCACCCCAAAGTTTGGGACGGCTCTGTTTACAAGAACCTCGTTTAAGGTACAAGTTCAATATCGCAGAAAGTGAAAAATGGATAAAGAAGTTGTGGTACTTACGTACAATGCAATATCACTCAGCAATGAACTCTATGTCATCAGGCCCGTAGCAGCATAATGAGTGGATTCAGGTATGATGATTCTAACTGAAATAAGTCACACAGAAAAAGAAACATCATAAGATATCACTAATACACGGGATGTAAACTTGGCTACACAGGAACTGGATTACAAAACAGAACAGGGTCTCAAATTTAGAAAACCAACTTATGCTTGCTTAAGGGGAAAGGTGAGTTGGGGTGCTGCATAAAACCAGAGATTGAAATGAGCACAGATAAAGTTCCTTTAGCCAAATATAGAATAGACAAGAGCTACTCCTTGCTCAACGAAATGGACTCAACACCCCATATTAAACGCCTAAGAATGTACCTGACTAGTAAGTATCTTAAAACCTATGGATTGCTATGTCTCTGAAAGAAAATCAAGCGTGTGTACAGGGGCATAAACGCAGCAGTGATAGGATTGGAGAGGTTCGGTGAGCAAATGAAGACCCTTTGAAGTCATATTGCATGGTACCCACTCCACGGGTCTCAACTCTCCAGGTTTAAGGGATTCTTCCTTCAGCTAAAACATGCACGTGGAACCCAGAGTATGATCAACCGTGTGATCGGGAGACGTGTTCCAATATGTCTCAGTTCTCGTCCCCTGGTACTCGGGTGCAACATTCCAGACGCTTTACTAACACTCTCCCGACTTGGAGAGTCAGTGCCTTTAACCTCCTGTTTGGCCCAGTTTGCAATTTCTGCGGAAGATGAACAGGAATAGGGAGAACCAATGAGAGACTAGCTGGAGGTGTCTGGACGGGCAAATTTAACTCTCATTTCCCACCAGGAAGAGGAATTAACCAAAGGCTCAGCGTGCCGTGCCGGAACCAGATTAGGGCCTGAAGCAATCCTGCGGTGTTGCGGCCAGCTCACAAGAAAGCGAGTTGAAGAAAGGAGCTCAGGGGCACTGTAATTCACAAACCTGCAGAGTTATAAATGACAGCTATCGTCCAAAAATATACTGAAGTAAGGCTGCCAAGAGTACTTGAAAGCGGGGCAGAATTGCAGGAAACCGATTTCAGGAGGTAGACTGGAATTGCATTTAAAGCATAGGAAAAGAGGCAGAACGTCCACAATGATGCACTTGGTCAAAAAGGGCGTATGCGTTTTTTCCTGAATATATTCAGGAAAAAACGCATACGCCCTTTTTGGCCAACCAAGCAAGCTTGCAAAGGAAATCTGCACTACAATGAAGTCTCACTTCCCCCCGGTCAAAAGGGCCATCTGAAAAAAGTGTAAAATCCAGAAAGGCAGGACAGGCCATGGAGAACTGGGAGCCTTGTTATGCTGATGGGCGGGATGTAAATTGCCAACAGCCACTCCAGAGAAGTGTATGGTGATTCCTGAAACATCTAAAAAACAAAGCAACAGAGCCTAGGGCACTTCCACTTATGGTCCTATAGCTTAGGGAAATTAAAATCAAAAAGACACAGCCACCCCAAAGTTTGGGACGGCTCTGTTTACAAGAACCTCGTTTAAGGTACAAGTTCAATATCGCAGAAAGTGAAAAATGGATAAAGAAGTTGTGGTACTTACGTACAATGCAATATCACTCAGCAATGAAATCTATGTCATCAGGCCCGTAGCAGCATAATGAGTGGATTCAGGTATGATGATTCTAACTGAAATAAGTCACACAGAAAAAGAAACATCATAAGATATCACTAATACACGGGATGTAAACTTGGCTACACAGGAACTGGATTACAAAACAGAACAGGGTCTCAAATTTAGAAAACCAACTTATGCTTGCTTAAGGGGAAAGGTGAGTTGGGGTGCTGCATAAAAGCAGAGATTGAAATGAGCACAGATAAAGTTCCTTAAGCCAAATATAGAATAGACAAGAGCTACTCCTTGCTCAACGAAATGGACTCAACACCCCATATTAAACGCCTAAGAATGTACCTGACTAGTAAGTATCTTAAAACCTATGGATTGCTATGTCTCTGAAAGAAAATCAAGCGTGTGTACAGGGGCATAAACGCAGCAGTGATAGGATTGGAGAGGTTCGGTGAGCAAATGAAGACCCTTTGAAGTCATATTGCATGGTACCCATTCCACGGGTCTCAACTCTCCAGGTTTAAGGGATTCTTCCTTCAGCTAAAACATGCACGTGGAACCCAGAGTATGATCAACCATGTGATCGGGAGACGTGTTCCAATATGTCTCAGTTCTCGTCCCCTGGTACTCGGGTGTAACATTCCAGACGCTTTACTAACACTCTCCCGACTTGGAGAGTCAGTGCCTTTAACCTCCTGTTTGGCCCAGTTTGCAATTTCTGCGGAAGATGAACAGGAATAGGGAGAAGCAATGACAGACTAGCTGGAGGGGTCTGGACGGGCAAATTTAACTCTCATTTCCCACCAGGAAGAGGAATTAACCAAAGGCTCAGCGTGCCGTGCCGGAACCAGATTAGGGCCTGAAGCAATCATGCGGTGTTGCGGCCAGCTCACAAGAAAGCGCGTTGAAGAAAGGAGCTCAGGGGCACTGTAATTCACAAACCTGCAGAGTTATAAATGACAGCTATCGTCCAAAAATATACTGAAGTAAGGCTGCCAAGAGGACTTGAAAGCGGGGCAGAATTGCAGGTAACCGATTTCTGGAGGTAGACTGGAATTGCATTTAAAGCATAGGAAAAGAGGCAGAACGTCCACAATGATGCACTTGGCCAAAAAGGGCGTATGCGTTTTTTCGTGCAGGAAAAACGCATACGCCCTTTTTGGCCAACCAAGCAAGCTTGCAAAGGAAATCTGCACTACAATGAAGTCTCACTTCCCCCCAGTCAAAGGGGCCATCTGAAAAAAGTGTAAAATCCAGAAAGGCAGGACAGGCCATGGAGAACTGGGAGCCTTGTTATGCTGATGGGCGGGATGTAAATTGCCAAGAGCCACTCGGGAGAAGTGTATGGTGTTTTCTGAAACATCTAAAAAACAACGCAAGAGAGCCTAGGGCACTTCCACTTATGGTGCTGTAGCTTAGGGAAAGTAAAATCAAAAAGACACAGCCACCCCAAAGTTTGGGACGGCTCTGTTTACAAGAACCTCATTTACGGTACAAGTTCAATATCGCAGAAAGTGAAAAATGGATAAAGAAGTTGTGGTACTTACGTACAATGCAATATCACTCAGCAATGAAACCTATGTCATCAGGCCCGTAGCAGCATAATGAGTGGATTCAGGTATGATGATTCTAACTGAAATAAGTCACACAGAAAAAGAAACATCATAAGATATCACTAATACACGGAATGTGAACTTGGCTACACAGGAACTGAATTATAAAACAGAACAGGGTCTCAAGTTTAGAAAACCAACTTATGCTCTTTTAAGGGGGAAGGTGAGTTGGGGTGCTGCATAAAACCAGAGTTTGACATTAGCACAGATACTGTTCCATAAGCCAAATGTGTAATAGACAAGACCTACCCCTTGCTCAACAAAATGGACTCAACAATGAGGTATCACCTCACACCTGATAGAATGGGCATCATCAGAAAATCTACAAACAATAAATGCTGGAAAGGGTGTGGAGAAAAGGAACCCTCTTCCACTATTGTTGGTAATATAAATTGTTACATTCACTATGGAGAACAATATGGAGTTTCTTAAGAAACTAACAATAGAATTACCATATGATACAGCAATCCCAGTACTGGACATATACCCAGACAAAACCATAAATCAAAAAGAGACATTCACCGCAATGTTCATTGCATCACTATTTACAATATCGAGGTAATGGAAGCAACCTAAATGCCCACAGACAGACGAATGCATAAAGCTGTGGTACATATATAAAATGGAATATTACTAAGCCATGAAAAGGAATGAAATTGGGTCATTTGTAGAGACGTCGATGGATCTAGAGACTGTCATACAGAGTGAAGTAAGTCAGAAAGAGAAAAACAAATCTTGTATATTCATGCATATATGTGGAACCTAGAAAAACCGTACAGATTAACCATTTTGCAAGGCATAAATAGAGCAACAGATGTAGACAACAAATGTATGGACAACAAGGGGGGAAAGCTGTTGGGGGGGTGGTGGTGGGAGGAGTTGAGAGACTGGGATTGGCATGTATACATTTATATGTATAAAATAGATAACCAATAAGAACCTGCTGTATAAAAATATAAAATAAAATTCAAAATTGAAAAGAAATAAAATTTAAAAAATAAAACAGAAAAAACAATTATTCCCTTCACATACATGTATTTATATGAATAAATTATTTCCATGCTTATATCTGTAAATACAAAAAAGAGGAATAAAATCTACCTTGAACCAAAAACGAAAAAGAGAAAAAAAACACAGAACCCACCAGTTCCACAGAGGAAAACCGTATCAGGGCACTTGCTCCAGTTGTAAACAATTCTGAAGTTGGTCAGTGGTGGGGAATCGTCTCCCATTCAGCCAGCAGCCCCCACGTAACAAGCATCCTCATTGCAAAGCTGGGGCACCGTGCCGAGGCATCTGTGAGTAAACGTGAGCTGAGCCCCAGGCCAGTTGCTGCTGAACTATTCCCACCCGTCCCAGGTAAAACACCTGAATATATACAAGGACTTGAAAGCCTAGAGGAAGGACCATAGAGCCACACGAGTGACAGCATGCCAGCCGACTTGGTGCCTGCAGGCCAGCCAGGATGGTCCTGGTCCTGGGTGCTCTTCTGGAAGATTTCCATTTCCCTGCCTGAGATACCCGTCCTGTCCCTGCCCCCACTGCTTTTTTCCTTCCTCACCTCTGCCCAGGGAGAAATTCCAGCAGCAGGTATGGGTGACACATCCTCTTCTTTAGCAGGTGGCAGCCTGGCAACTGCTGCAGAAAGTCCAGCAGAGCCCCACTCACACTGGGCCACACACAAAGCCGTGGCCTCTCACTCCCTCCCACCAGCCCAGCCCCGAGACTGCTGACAGGGCAGAGAAAATGGCGTCAGGCACGGCTGCAGGGGCTCTTGCTGCCTGGAGTGGTATTTATATTGATCTCAACCCAGGCACACCTGGGGAGGGCTGGCCGGCACGGTAAGGCTGCCCAGCTCAGCCAATCATCACCCCTCAGGGGCTCACAGTTGCAGAAAATGGAACTTGCTGAACCGGCCAGGTCCAAGGAACAGGTGTGGGCTCCTGAGAGTCAGGATAGACAAGGGGCTGCAGCTTTGGCTTGTTTTCTAATCATTTTATCTGGCCCATGAGTGGGAGACAACTTCAAGAAAACCCTCTCCTAATGAGAGGAACCCAGGAGTCAGGGAGAGGAGGGGTGAGTGGTGGTTGGAGACAGAGGCCTGGTGCCCCGGGTACAGTGGAAGTCTCTGGAAGACCAGGTGGAGGGAGGCCGCACAGAGTGATGCCCAGGGTCACAGACCTGTCGCAGCTGCTGTTTGTTAGTTCAAGTCCTGCTCTGAGGTGCTCTGCGTCAGCTCTGAGCGACAGGTGAGCTGGGGGTGCTCTGCAATGAGGGCTATGTGCATGGTTCCTGTGTGCCCAGCCCTGCCACGGGACCTGCAAGGGTAGCTCTGTATCCTGGGAAGGGCCTGACCACGAGAGCCCCGTGGGCTGGGGTGGGGGTGGGGTACCTGCCCAGGTGAGCTCCATATTCTGGGATTGGTCTGACCACGAGAGCCCCATGGGCTGCTGGGGACCTGGTAAAGGATGTCAGGACAGTCAGTGAAGCCACCGAGGATATACCTCCAGTTGCTCCTAATTCCTACACCCTGCTGGTCATTCTACCAACCACCAGGACATGGTATTCTGTATTAGTCTTCAATGATGCCTTCTTTTGTATTCCATTAGTCCCAGAGTCACAAGAAATTTTGGCTTGTGAGTGGCAGGACTCAACATACAACTAAAACAATACTTCCGGGCCGTCTTGCCCCAAGGGTGCAAAAATTCCCACACCATCTTTGGGGAAACCTTAGCTAAAGACCTAAAAGTTCTACCTCTGGAAAAGGAAACCCTCCTTCAGTACGCAGACGACATTCTGATCGCCAGCCCTACTAAGGAGGCCTCTGAACTACCAAGCCAATAAAGGATAGAAGTTGTCCAAGAAAAAGCTCAAATATCACAGACTGCGGTGACCTGCCTGGGCTTCATTCTCACAGAAGGTCGGAGAAGCCCATCCCAGGAAAGGGAAGAAACCATTTTCGGCATTACTCCTTTCTAAAACTAGAAGACAGCTTAGGGGTTCCTGGGGAGGCCAGGGTTTGCTGCTTCTGGATCCCTAACTACAGTCTACTAGCTGGGCCTCTATACGAAACACTGAAAGGAAAAGATGATGATCCTTTTGAATAGAATCCAGAAGTGGCCTTTCAAGAATGGAAAGAGCAGTCAATTCAGACCCTTGCCCTGGAACTCCCTAATTTAGCTAAACCCTTTGACCTTTACATTCCCAGTGAAAGGTGAATCGCCATTGGAGAATTAGTGCAAAAACTGGGACCACTTGAAATGGAACAATGCAAGAATGCCATCCAGGTAGGATAAACTATGGTCACCAAGGGGCTTGGCCCACTGCCGCATCTGGCCAAGATACTGGCGGTATCTAAAAACCTGGAAATCAGCAGCCCAAAAGGCCACCTCCCTCCTAAGGGAAAAGGACCCCACGTGGTGATCCTAACCACCAACCATGGCCTGAAGTTGCAGGGTTTGCTCCGTGGGCACACCAACCTCGAGTGAGGAGGCCCTCCAACTCCAACATCCAGAGAGATAACCGGGGGCAACAGGACACCATGACGACTCGTGTGAACATCACTTGACCTGGAGTTTCTCTCATAAAACAACAAGAGTGTGTCCCAAAAGAGTAGACTACTGCTTGCAGGACTTCCTGCACCCAGAGGGGAGCTAATAATCTTGGCGGGGGAACCGTATATCACACTGTCACCATAGAAAAGCCTACAGACACCGTGATGATGGTGGCCAATAAGACTGGCTGGACTCCTGTTTACTTCAAAAGGCTGTTGACTCAGTGACCATCATGGTCCTTGATCACCACTGACCCTGGACTGTGTGGGACTTGAGCGGGCAGGGCTCTGACACCTGGTGCTGTTTGTACGTTAATTCAGGGGCCTAATTGAAGAAAGCGCAGACTACTGGTCAGAGCATCTAGGCTGGCAGAAACGGTCAGCCTAAGGTGGCCGAACAAATGTGGGGCGGGGTGAAACCGGCCCCCACAGCGTCTCTGCACATCTCTTTCCTGGACCCTTAAAGGTCATTAGAATCTATAACGCTTCCAATGCTGGTGCTCGGGTGGACGAGCAGGGAGGCAGGGGGCCTGGGGACAATCAACGTCACCTGGAGGCTGCTGGGGAGAAGCTCTGACCCTCACCCCTTGGTATGAGGGCTCCCAACTCAGCACTCAGCAGTTACAGAAGAAGGGTCTGCACCCTCAGCACTCCAAGAATGAGGAACGGGACAAAAGGCAGAGGAGGGGTTTGTCCCCAGCAAAGCCCATTAAAAATCCCTGGGAGATAAAAATAGAATCTGGGCAATAAAGTCAAGTCTAACCTTTTTTATCCTTTGTGCTTTGTCTAATTTCATGTGCTCCTAGGGTCCCGCATGCAGAGGTTCCACACCCGGCACTTCAGACCAGATTTCCTAGTGCAGAATGGCTGGGTCGACACCTCAGCTCCTGGGGCCCAGTGCAGACTCCGCGATATAGAGCCTGAGCTGCAGCCAACCCGGCCCTCGAGAGCTCCGCCCCCTCCCTCCCACTGACTCTGACAGGATCTCTACACAGCAGCCCAGCCCACAGCCCACGGGGTAGTGCATGCTCTCACCTCTCCATTCTCTGATCAAAATATAAAGTTTCCTTTGCTTGTGAACCAAACTCAGTCTCGATCTGTTGGCCCCAATGACACTGTGCAGGGGGACACTTGTTGGGGTCCACTCTGGAGGATCAGTAACAGAAATTGAGACTATTGTAACCTCAATGAACAGATGTGTGAGCCAAACTGTAGTTAACATAGAACAGTGTATAAGGCTCGGGTAAAATAAGATGTTTCTAACGCTTCCATTGGATATTTCCATCACTTTATTATAAGCAAGTTCAGTGAAAAGGTTTGTCTTATTTGTCAGGTCAATATTAGAGAAACGAAGTGATTTCTTTCCAAGGATGTACATCTAATAATCTTGGTTAAAGCTTCAATCTTGTTTTAAATGCTTTTCCATTGAAAATGATACCTCTCTTTCAGCTCCCCCGTTTCTGAGAAGTATAAAATCTTATAATTTATTATTACCAAAGCGGAAAGGTGGGAGGAGGGATAAATTAACAGTTTGGGATTAACACATACACACTGCTATGTATAAAATAGATCATCAACAAGGAACTACTGTATAGCACAGGGAACTACACTCAACATTTTGCAATAACCTATAAGGGGAAATAATCTGAAAAAGAATAGATATTTTTATTGACATCATCTATCAATGACAGTTAAAGTGTAACCTAAGGGAAGCTGGTGGTGAGTGCTTCTGACCCTGAAGACTTCAATCATCTAAAGTTTGGACTCTGCCTACTTCCCAAGGCCCTTAATGAACATATGTGTAGCCGTAGCTTAAAAAATTCCCCAGTTTGGGTTTCGGGGAGACACTGATTTTGAAAAAGCCCTGGTGTTCTCCTTACATGAATGGGACTCTTCCTACTGCTAAAACATGTCTGTCACACCCAGAGGATGGTATACCGTCTGATCGGGAAGAGTTTGGAAAAGGCATCTCATCTCCTCATCTCCTGGTGCTCGGGTTCACCCATCCAGCGTCTTTACTAACAGTCTCCCCACTTGGAGATGAAAGTACTGTCAACATCCTGTTGCGTACAGTTTGGAATTTGTCCAGAGGATGAAGCGGAAGGATGAGGAACAATGAGAGACAAGTCCTAGGTGTTCAGACAGGCACATGTCACTCTAATTTCCAATCAGGAAGACGAATTGACCAAAGGCTAGGGTTGCCCACGGAAACAGTATAGGGCTTGAGGAAATCCCGCTGCTTTGTGGCCAGTTCCCATAAACACAAGTTGAACAATGGAACTCAAGGACAGTAAAATTCACGAAACTGCAGAGTTGAAAATATCCATCACTGAAAAATGTCTTGAGGAAAGTCAGAGAAAAGGACTTGTAAGCAAGGGAGAATGGCAGGAAAGGGATTTGAGGAGGTAGAAAGGACTCGCCATTAAGCACAAGAAAAGGAGCTGAACATTGCCAACATTGCAGTTGGCCAAAAAGGGTGTATGCGTTTTTTTCTGTATATATTCAAGAAAAGGGCATACACTTTTTTAGCCAACCAAACAGGTGGGCACTGGAAGTCAATACTACAAGAGATATCACTTCGCATCAGTCAGAAGAGCCATCCTCATAAAGCGTAAACAACAGAAATGCAGGACAGGGCAAGGAGAAGAGGGAGCCCTGTGAGACTTATAGTGGAAATGTATATTGCCAACGGCCATTCTGGAGAAGTGTATTGTGTTTACTAAAGCATCTAAGAAATGAGCTACAGAGCATAGGGCACTTGCACTCATGGGCGTATATCTTGGGAAAAACAAAAATCGAGAGGACACAGGCACCCCAATGTTTACCCCCTCTCTGTTTAAAAGATCCTCGACTAGGATATAACTTAAATGTCTCTGAAGAGAAAAAATGGATAGAGATGTGGTACTTAGGTAGAGTGGAATATTATTCAGCCTGGAAATCAATGAAATATGGCCAGTTGTAACAACTCCGGAGGAGTTACGTATGATCATTCTAAGTGACATAATTCAAAAAGAAAAAGACACATATCATAAGATATCACTTAAAGGTGGAATCCAAAATGGCTACACATGAAATAAATTACAAAACAAAAACATAGTCAAATATGTAGAAAACACGCATAAGGCTGCTAAACGGGAAAGGTGGGGAGGGGTGAGGCATCATCCAGGAGGTTGAAATTAGCAAAGATACCATTCCAAATACCAAACTGATAATCAACAAGGCCTACACGGTAGCTAAAAGAACTGCACTCAGCACACTCAAGTCACCGGAAAAGAATATCTATGACTGGTAAGAATCTGAAAAAGAAATTATTGATGTCTCTCTGTACGTGAATCAAGTGGATATACAGCAGCAAGAAACAGAGCTTTGAAAATCAGCTGTAACCAATATAGTAATAAATTGAAAAAAATAAACGACAGAGAGACAGAGAAAACCTCTTACAACTTTTCCTCAGGGCCGGTGATGCAACATGGATTGAACACATCTAGACCCACAGCAGGATGAGACATAAGGCTGGAAACTGTTTGCACTAAGAGAAATGTGAGGTTGGGTGAGGAAATGCACACCCTTTAAAGTAATACTACCTGGTACCCATTCAATGGGTCCCAAATCTGCAGGTTCAAGGGATCTTCCTACAGCTAAAACATGCATGGAAAACCCAGAGGACTGTACACCATGTGATCGGGAGATGTGTCTAAAATGCAGCTCATTTATCCTCTCCTGGTGCTCCTGTTCACCATTCCAGCCACGTTACTTAGAATCTCCCCACTTGGAGAATCAGCACATTTCAACTTCTGTTTCAAACATTTTGCAAATTGTGAGGAGGATGAACGGGAAGAGGGGGAACCAATGAGAGAATAGTTGTAGGGGTTTGGACGGGCACATATCACTCTAATTTCCCATTAAGAATAAGAATTGAAAAAAGGCTCAGCCCGCCTCGCCCGAGCCAAAATAGGGCCTGAAGCAATCCTGCGGGTTTGAGGCCAGCTCACAAAAGAGCAACTTAAAAAATGGAGCTCAGGGTCACTGCAATTCACAAACCTGCAGAGTTATAAATGAAAACTAACGTCCAAAAATATGTTGAGGTAAGGCAAAGAAGAGGATCTGAATGCAAGACAGAATTGCAAGAAACAGATTTCAAGAGATAGATTGGACTCGTCTTTAAAGCACATGAAAAGCGGCAGAATTTCGACAATGATGCAGTTGGCCCAAAAGGGTGTATGCGTTTTTTCCTGATTATATCTAGGAAAAAACGCATACACACTTTATGGGCAACGAAGCAAGCAAGCAATGCAAATGTGCACAACAAAGAAGTCTCATTTCCCACCAGTCAAAAGGGCCATCCTAAACAATTGTAAAAACCAGAAATGCAGGACAGGCCATGGAGAACAGGGAGCCTTTATACGCTGATGGGCAGTGTGTGAACTGCCGAGAGCCACTCTGGAGAAGTGTATGGTGGTTCCTAAATCAACTAAAAAACAGAGCTACAGAGCATAGGACACTTCCAATCATGGGAGTATATCTAGGGAAGTCTAAAAATCAACAAGACACAAGCACACCACAGTTTAGGGTTACTCTGTTTACAAGAACCTCAACTTCAGTACACCTTAAATATCCCAGGAAAGAGAACAATGGATAAAGAAGATGTGGTACTTATGTACAATGGAATATCTCTTCACCATGAAATCAATGTAATAAGGCTAGTAGAAGGATAAAGAGTGGATTTAGGTCCGATAATACTACTTGAAATAAGTCAAACAGAAAAAGAAACATATCATAAGATATCACTTATAGAGGGAGGGTAAATATGGCTGCACAAGAAATGAATTACAGAACAGAACAGTGTCTCACATTTAGAAAACACACTTATTTCAGCTTAAGGGGAAAGGAGAGGTGGGGTGATGCATAAAACCAGAGTTTGAAATTAGCACAGATACCGTTCAATAAACCAAATAGATATTAGACAAGATCTACACCTTGCTCAATGAACTGGCCTCAACACACCCTATACACCGCAGAGAAATATATCTGAGTAATAAGAATCTTAAAACCCATGTATTGATATATCTCCATAAGGGAATCAAGTGTGTGCAGAGCGGCACAAACACAGCAGTGAAAATGAGCTAAACCCCATTATAGAAATAAATTTTAAAAACAAAACGCAGAAACAATGAAAGAGAGAAAAATTCTTACAAAATTCGCTCAGGGGCTGTGATGCAACCTGGATTGACCACATATAAACCCACAGCTGGATAAGACATAAGGCTGGACACTTGGGGCTGAGAGGATTGGTGAGCTTTGGTGAGCAACTGCCAAAAGTTTAATGCAATACTTCATGCTACTCATTCCAAGGGTCCCAACACTCCAGGTTGAAGGGAATCTTCCTACAGCTAAACCATGCTTGGGAAACCCAGCGACTGGTATACCATATGATCGGGAAAGGTTTCTAAAACGCACCTCATTTTTCCTCTCCTGGGGCTCCGGATCGACATTCCAGCCGCTTTACTAAAAATATCCCCACATGGAGAGTCAATGCCTTTAAGTTCTGGTATCGCACAGTCTGCAGTTAGTGCGGAGGATGAATGGGAATAGGGGGAACCAGTAAGAAACTAGCTGTAGCAGTTTCAATGGGCACATGTCACTCTAATTTCATATCAGTGAGAAAAATAAACCAAAGGCACAGCAAGGTGCCCCTGAAGAACAATAGGGCCTGAAGGAATTCTGTGGTTATGAGGCAAGATCACAAAAATAAGAGCTGTAAAATGGAGCTAAGGGCCACTGCAATTCAAAATCTGCAGAGTTATAAAGGCCAACTATTTTCAAAAAAAATATTGAGGTAAGGCTATGAAGAGGCATTGAAAGCAAGGCAGAATTGCAGGAAACCGATTTCAGGAGGTAGACTGGAATTGCATTTAAAGCACAGGAAAAGAGGCAGAACATCAACAATGATGCACTTGGTCAAAAAGGGCATATGCGTTTTTTCCTGAATATATTCAGCAAAAAACACATACGCCCTTTTGGGCCAACCAAGCAAGCTTGCAAAGGAAATCTGCACTACAATGAAGTCTCACTTCCCCCTGGTCAAAAGGGCCATCTGAAAAAAGTGTAAAATCCAGAAAGTCAGGAAAGGCCATGGAGACCTGGGAGCCTTGTTATGCTGATGGGCGGGATGTAAATTGCCAACAGCCACTCCTGAGAAGTGTATGGTGTTTCCTGAAACATCCAAAAAACAAAGCAACAGAGCCTAGGGCATTTCCACTTATGGTCCTATAGCTTAGGGAAATTAAAATCAAAAAGACACAGCCACCCCAAAGTTTGGGACGGCTCTGTTTACAAGAACCTCGTTTACGGTACAAGTTCAATATCGCAGAAAGTGAAAAATGGATAAAGAATTTGTGGTACTTACGTACAATGCAATATCACTCAGCAATGAAATCTATGTCATCAGGCCCGTAGCAGCATAATGAGTGGATTCAGGTATGATGATTCTAACTGAAATAAGTCACACAGAAAAAGAAACATCATAAGATATCACAAATACACGGAATGTAAACTTGGCTACACAGGAACTGGATTACAAAACAGAACAGGGTCTCAAATGTAGAAAACCAACTTATGCTTGCTTAAGGGGGAAGGTGAGTTGGGGTGCTGCATAAAACCAGAGATTGAAATGAGCACAGATAAAGTTCCTTAAGCCAAATATGGAATAGACAAGAGCTACTCCTTGCTCAACGAAATGGACTCAACACACCGTATTAAGCGCCTAAGAATGTACCTGACTAGTAAGTATCTTAAAACCTATGGATGGCTATATCTACGAAAGAGAATCAAGCGTGTGTACAGGGGCATAAACGCAGCAGTGATAGGATTGGAGAGGTTCGGTGAGCAAATGAAGACCCTTTGAAGTCATATTGCATGGTACCCATTCCACGGGTCTCAACTCTCCAGGTTTAAGGGATTCTTCCTTCAGCTAAAACATGCATGTGGAACCCAGCGTATGATCAACCATGTGATCGGGAGACGTGTTCCAATATGTCTCAGTTCTCGTCCCCTGGTACTCGGGTGTAACATTCCAGACGCTTTACTAACACTCTCCCGACTTGGAGAGTCAGTGCCTTTAACCTCCTGTTTGGCCCAGTTTGCAATTGCTCCGGAAGATGAACAGGAATAGGGAGAACCAATGAGAGACTAGCTGGAGGTGTCTGGACGGACAAATTTAACTCTCATTTCCCACCAGGAAGAGGAATTAACCAAGTGCTCAACGTGTCGTGCCGGAACCAGATTAGGGCCTGAAGCAATCCTGCGGTGTTGCGGCCAGCTCACAAGAAAGCGAGTTGAAGAAAGGAGCTCAGGGGCACTGTAACTCACAAACCTGCAGAGTTATAAATGACAGCTATCGTCCAAAAATATACTGAAGTAAGGCTGCCAAGAGGACTTGAAAGCGGGGCAGAATTGCAGGAAACCGATTTCAGGAGGTAGACTGGAATTGCATTTAAAGCATAGGAAAAGAGGCAGAACGTCCACAATGATGCACTTGGCCAAAAAGGGCGTATGCATTTTTTTCTGAATATATTCAGGAAAAAACGCATACGCCCTTTTTGGCCAACCAAGCAAGCTTGCAAAGGAAATCTGCACTACAATGTAGTCTCACTTCCCCAGGTCTAAAGGGACAACTGAAAAAAATGTAAAATCCAGAAAGGCAGGACAGGCCATGGAGAACTGGGAGCCTTGTTATGCTGATGGGCGGGATGTAAATTGCCAAGAGCCACTCGGGAGAAGTGTATGGTGTTTCCTGAAACATCTAAAAAACAAAGCAACAGAGCCTAGGGCACTTCCACTTATGGTCCTATAGCTTATGGAATTTAAAATAAAAAAGACACAGCCACCCCAAAGTTTGGGAGGGCTCTGTTTACAAGAACCTCGTTTACGGTACAAGTTCAATATCGCAGAAAGTGAAAAATGGATAAAGAAGTTGTGGTACTTACGTACAATGCAATATCACTCAGCAATGAAATCTATGTCATCAGGCCCGTAGCAGCATAATGAGTGGATTCAGGTATGATGATTCTAACTGAAATAAGTCTCACAGAAGAAGAAACATCATAAGATGTCACTAATACACAGAATGTGAACTTGGCTACACATGAACTGAGTTACAAAACAGAACAGGGTCTCAAGTTTAGAAAACCAACTTATGCTTGCTTAAGGGGGAAGGTGAGTTGGGGTGCTGCATAAAACCAGAGTTTGAAATTAGCACAGATGCCGTTCCATAAGCCAAATATGTAATAGACAAGACCTACCCCTTGCTCAACAAAATGTTCTCAACAGTGAGGTATCACCTCACACCTGATAGAATGGGCATCATTAGAAAATCTACAAACAAAAAATCCTGGAAAGGGTGTGGAGAAAAGGAACCCTCTTCCACTATTGTTGGGAATATAAATTGATACAGTCACTATGGAGAACAATATGATGTTTCTTAAGAAACTAACAGTAGAATTACCATATGATACAGCAATTCCAGTACTGGACATATAGCCAGACAAAACCATAAATCAAAAAGAGACATTCACCGCAATGTTCATTGCATCACTGTTTACAATATCGAGGTAATGGAAGCAACCTAAATGCCCACAGACAGACGAATGCATAAAGCTGTGGTACATATATAAAATGGAATACTACTAAGCCATGAAAAGGAATGAAATTGGGTCATTTGTAGAGACGTCGATGGATCTAGAGACTGTCATACAGAGTGAAGTAAGTCAGAAAGAGAAAAACAAATCTTGTATATTCATGCATATATGTGGAACCTAGAAAAACTGTACAGATTAACCATTTTGCAAGGCATAAATAGAGCAACAGATGTAGACAACAAACGTATGGACAACAAGGGGGGAAAGCTGTTGGGGGAGTGGTGGTGGGAGGAGTTGAGAGACTGGGATTGGCATGTATACATTTATATGTATAAAATAGATAACCAATAAGAACCTGCTGTATAAAAATATAAAATAAAATTCAAAATTAAAAAGAAATAAAATTTAAAAAATAAAACAGAAAAAACAATTATTCCCTTCACATACATGTATTTATATGAATAAATTATTTCCATGCTTCTATCTGTAAATACAAAAAAGAAGAATAAAATCTACCTTGAACCAAAAACGAAAAAGAGAAAAAAAACACAGAACCCACCAGTTCCACAGAGGAAAACCGTATCAGGGCACTTGCTCCAGTTGTAAACAATTCTGAAGTTGGTCAGTGGTGGGGAATCGTCTCCCATTCAGCCAGCAGCCCCCACGCAACAAGCGTCCTCATTGCAAAGCTGGGGCACCGTGCCGAGGCATCTGTGAGTAAACGTGAGCTGAGCCCCAGGCCAGTTGCTGCTGAACTATTCCCACCCGTCCCAGGTAAAACACCTGAATATATACAAGGACTTGAAAGCCTAGAGGAAGGGCCATAGAGCCACACGAGTGACAGCATGCCGGCCGACTTGGTGCCTGCAGGCCAGCCAGGATGGTCCTGGCCCTGGGTGCTCTTCTGGAAGATTTCCATTTCCCTGCCTGAGATACCCGTCCTGTCCCTGCCCCCACTGCTTTTTTCCTTCCTCACCTCTGCCCAGGGAGAAATTCCAGCAGCAGGTATGGGTGACACATCCTCTTCTTTAGCAGGTGGCAGCCTGGCAACTGCTGCAGAAAGTCCAGCAGAGCCCCACTCACACTGGGCCACCCACAAAGCCGTGGCCTCTCACTCCCTCCCACCAGCCCAGCCCCGAGACTGCTGACAGGGCAGAGAAAATGGCTCAGGCATGGCTGCAGGGGCTCTTGCTGCCTGGAGTGGTATTTATATTGATCTCAACCCAGGCACACCTGGGGAGGGCTGGCCGGCACGGTAAGGCTGCCCAGCTCAGCCAATCATCACCCCTCAGGGGCTCACAGTTGCAGAAAATGGAACTTGCTGAACCGGCCAGGTCCAAGGAACAGGTGTGGGCTCCTGAGAGTCAGGATAGACAAGGGGCTGCAGCTTTGGCTTGTTTTCTAATCATTTTATCTGGCCCATGAGTGGGAGACAACTTCAAGAAAACCCTCTCTTAATGAGAGGAACCCAGGAGTCAGGGAGAGGAGGGGTGGGTGGTGGTTGGAGACAGAGGCCTGGTGCCCTGGGTGCAGTGGAAGTCTCTGGAAGACCAGGTGGAGGGAGGCCGCACAGAGTGATGCCCAGGGTCACAGACCTGTCACAGCTGCTGTTTGTTAGTTCAAGTCCTGCTCTGAGGTGCTCTGTGTCAGCTCTGAGTGACAGGTGAGCTGAGGGTGCTCTGCAATGAGGGCTATGTGCACGGTTCCTGTGTGCCCAGCCCTGCCACGGTACCTGCAAGGGTAACTCTGTATCCTGGGAGGGGCCTGACCACCAGAGCCCCGTGGGCTGGGGTGGGGGTGGGGTACCTGCCCAAGTGAGCTCCATATTCTGGGATTGGTGTGACCACGAGTGCCCCATGGGCTGCTGGGGACCTGGTAAAGGATGTCAGGACAGTGAAGCCACCGAGGATATACCTCCAGTTGCTCCTAATTCCTACACCCTGCTGGTCATTCTACCAACCACCAGGACATGGTATTCTGTATTAGTCTTCAATGATGCCTTCTTTTGTATTCCATTAGTCCCAGAGTCACAAGAAATTTTGGCTTGTGAGTGGCAGGACTCAACATACAAATAAAACAATACTTACGGGCCGTCTTGCCCCAAGGGTGCAAATATTCCCACACCATCTTTGGGGAAACCTTAGCTAAAGACCTAAAAGTTCTACCTCTGGAAAAGGAAACCCTCCTTCAGTACGCAGATGACATTCTGATCGCCAGCCCTACTAAGGAGGCCTCTGAACTACCAAGCCAATAAAGGATAGAAGTTGTCCAAGAAAAAGCTCAAATATCACAGACTGCGGTGACCTGCCTGGGCTTCATTCTCACAGAAGGTCGGAGAAGCCCATCCCAGGAAAGGGAAGAAACCATTTTCAGCCTTACCCCTTTCTAAAACTAGAAGACAGCTTAGGGGTTCCTGGGGAGGCCAGGGTTTGCTGCTTCTGGATCCCTAACTACAGTCTACTAGCTGGGCCTCTATATGAAACACTGAAAGGAAAAGATGATGATCTTTTTGAATAGAATCCAGAAGTGGGCTTTCAAGAATGGAAAGAGCAGTCAATTCAGACCCTTGCCCTGGAACTCCCTAATTTAGCTAAACCCTTTGACCTTTACATTCCCAGTGAAAGGTGAATCGCCATTGGAGAATTAGTGCAAAAACTGGGACCACTTGAAATGGAACAATGCAAGAATGCCATCCAGGTAGGATAAACTACAGTCACCAAGGGGCTTGGCCCACTGCCACATCTGGCCAAGATACTGGCGGTATCTAAAAACCTGGAAATCAGCAGCCCAAAAGGCCACCTCCCTCCTAAGGGAAAAGGACCCCACGTGGTGATCCTAATCACCAACCATGCCCTGAAGTTGCAGGGTTCGCTCCGTGGGCACACCGACCTCGAGTGAGGAGGCCCTCCAACTCCAACATCCAGAGAGATAACCGGGGGCAACAGGGCACCATGACGACTCGTGTGAACATCACTTGACCTGGAGTTTCTCTCATAAAACAACAAGAGTGTGTCCCAAAAGAGTAGACTACTGCTTGCAGGACTTACTGCACCCAGAGGGGAGCTAATAATCTTGGCGGGGGAACCGTATATCACACTGTCACCATAGAAAAGCCTACAGACACTGTGATGATGGTGGCCAATAAGACCGGCTGGACTCCTGTTTACTTCAAAAGGCTGTTGACTCAGTGGCCATCATGGTCCTTGATCACCACTGACCCTGGACTGTGTGGGACTTGAGCGGGCAGGGCTCTGACACCTGGTGCTGTTTGTACGTTAATTCAGGGGCCTAATTGAAGAAAGCGCAGACTACTGGTCAGAGCATCTAGGCTGGCAGAAACGGTCAGCCTAAGGTGGCCGAACAAATGTGGGGCGGGGTGAAACCGGCCCCCACAGCGTCTCTGCACATCTCTTTCCTGGACCCTTAAAGGTCATTAGAATCTATAACACTTCCAATGTTGGGGCTCAGGTGGACGAGCAGGGAGGCAGGGGTCCTGGGGACAATCAACGTCACCTGGAGGCTGCTGGGGAGAAGCTCTGACCCTCGCCCCCGGGTATGAGGACTCCCAACTCAGCACTCAGCAGTTACAGAAGAAGGGTCTGCACCCTCAGCACTCCAAGAATGAGGAACGGGACAAAAGGCAGAGGAGGGCTTTGTCCCCAGCAAAGCCCATTAAAAATCCCTGGGAGATAAAAATAGAATCTGGGCAATAAAGTCAAGTCTAACCTTTTTTATCCTTTGTGCTTTGTCTAATTTCATGTGCTCCTAGGGTCCCACATGCAGAGGTTCCACACCCGGCACTTCAGACCAGATTTCCTAGTGCAGAATGGCTGTGTCGACACCTCAGCTCCTGGGGCCCAGTGCAGACTCCGCGATATAGAGCCTGAGCTGCAGCCAACCCAGCCCTTGAGAGCTCCGCCCCCTCCCTCCCACTGACTCTGACAGGATCTCTACACAGCAGCCCAGCCCACAGCCCACGGGGTAGTGCATGCTCTCACCTCTCCATTCTCTGATCAAAATATAAAGTTTCCTTTGCTTGTGAACCAAACTCAGTCTCGATCTGTTGGCCCCAATGACACTGCGCAGGGGGACACTTGTTGGGGTCCACTCTGGAGGATCAGTAACAGAAATTGAGACTATTGTAACCTCAATGAACAGATGTGTGAGCCAAACTGTAGTTAACATAGAACAGTGTATAAGGCTCGGGTAAAATAAGATGTTTCTAACACTCCCATTTGATATTTCCATCACTTTATTATAAGCAAGTTCAGTGAAAAGGTTTGTCTTATTTGTCAGGTCAATATTAGAGAAACGAAGTGATTTCTTTCCAAGGATGTACATCTAATAATCTTGGTTAAAGCTTCAATCTTGTTTTAAATGCTTTTCCATTGAAAATGATACCTCTCTTTCAGCTCCCCCATTTCTGAGAAGTATAAAATCTTATAATTTATTATTACCAAAGGGGAAAGGTGGGAGGAGGGATAAAGTAACAGTTTGGGATTAACACATACACACTGCTATGTATAAAATAGATCATCAACAAGGAACTACTGTATAGCACAGGGAACTACACTCAACATTTTGCAATAACCTATAAGGGGAAATAATCTGAAAAAGAATAGATATTTTTATTGACATCATCTATCAATGACAGTTAAAGTGTAACCTAAGGGAAGCTGGTGGTGAGTGCTTCTGACCCTGAAGACTTCAATCATCTAAAGTTTGGACTCTGCCTACTTCCCAAGGCCCTTAATGAACATATGTGTAGCCGTAGCTTAAAAAATTCCCCAGTTTGGGTTTCGGGGAGACACTGATTTTGAAAAAGCCCTGGTGTTCTCCTTACATGAATGGGACTCTTCCTACTGCTAAAACATGTCTGTCACACCCAGAGGATGGTATACCGTCTGATTGGGAAGAGTTTGGAGAAGGCATCTCATCTCCTCATCTCCTGGTGCTCGGGTTCACCCATCCAGCGTCTTTACTAACAGTCTCCCCACTTAGAGATGGCAGCACTGTCAACATCCTGTTGCGTACAGTTTGGAATTTGTCCAGAGGATGAAGCAGAAGGATGAGGAACAATGAGAGACAAGTCCTAGGTGTTCAGACAGGCACATGTCACTCTAATTTCCAATCAGGAAGACGAATTGACCAAAGGCTAGGGTTGCCCATGGAAACAGTATAGGGCTTGAGGAAATCCCGCTGCTTTGTGGCCAGTTCCCATAAACACAAGTTGAACAATGGAACTCAGGGACAGTAAAATTCACGAAACTGCAGAGTTGAAAATATCCATCACTGAAAAATGTCTTGAGGAAAGTCAGAGAAAGGGACTTGTAAGCAAGGGAGAATGGCAGGAAAGGGATTTGAGGAGGTAGAAAGGACTCGCCATTAAGCACAAGAAAAGGGGCTGAACATTGCCAACATTGCAGTTGGCCAAAAAGGGTGTATGCGTTTTTTTCTGTATATATTCAAGAAAAGGGCATACACTTTTTTAGCCAACCAAACAGGTGGGCACTGGAAATCAATACTACAAAAGATATCACTTCGCATCAGTCAGAAGAGCCATCCTCATAAAGCGTAAACAACAGAAATGCAGGACAGGGCAAGGAGAAGAGGGAGCCCTGTGAGACTTATAGTGGAAATGTATATTGCCAACGGCCATTCTGGAGAAGTGTATTGTGTTTACTAAAGCATCTAAAAAATGAGCTACAGAGCATAGGGCACTTGCACTCATGGGCGTATATCTTGGGAAAAACAAAAATCGAGAGGACACAGGCACCCCAATGTTTACCCCCTCTCTGTTTAAAAGATCCTCGACTAGGATATAACTTAAATGTCTCTGGAGGGAAAAAATGGATAGACATGTGGTACTTAGGTAGAGTGGAATATTATTCAGCCTGGAAATCTATGAAATATGGCCAGTTGTAACAACTCCGGAGGAGTTACGTATGATCATTCTAAGTGACATAATTCAAAAAGAAAAAGACACATATCATAAGATATCACTTAAAGGTGGAATCCAAAATGGCTACACATGAAATAAATTACAAAACAAAAACATAGTCAAATATGTAGAAAACACGCATAAGGCTGCTAAACGGGAAAGGTGGGGAGGGGTGAGGCATCATCCAGGAGGTTGAAATTAGCAAAGATACCATTCCAAATACCAAACTGATAATCAACAAGGCCTACACGGTAGCTAAAAGAACTGCACTCAGCACACTCAAGTCACCGGAAAAGAATATATACGACTGGTAAGAATCTGAAAAAGAATTTATTGATGTCTCTCCGTACGTGGATCAAGTGGATGTACAGCAGCAAGAAACAGAGCTTTGAAAATCAGCTGTAACCAATATAGTAATAAATTGAAAAAAATAAATGACAGAGAGAAAACCTCTTACAACTTTTCCTCAGGGCCGGTGATGCAACATGGATTGAACACATCTAGACCCACAGCAGGATGAGACATAAGGCTGGAAACTGTTTGCACTAAGAGAAATGTGAGGTTGGGTGAGGAAATGCACACCCTTTAAAGTAATACTACCTGGTACCCATTCAATGGGTCCCAAATCTGCAGGTTCAAGGGATCTTCCTACAGCTAAAACATGCATGGAAAACCCAGAGGACTGTACACCATGTGATCGGGAGATGTGTCTAAAATGCAGCTCATTTATCCTCTCCTGGTGCTCCTGTTCACCATTCCAGCCACGTTACTTAGAATCTCCCCACTTGGAGAATCAGCACGTTTAAACTTCTGTTTCACACATTTTGCAAATTGTGAGGAGGATGAACGGGAAGAGGGGGAACCAATGAGAGAATAGTTGTAGGGGTTTGGACGGGCACATATCACTCTAATTTCCCATTAAGAATAAGAATTGAAAAAAGGCTCAGCCCGCCTCGCCGGAGCCAAAATAGGGCCTAAAGCAATCCTGCGGGTTTGAGGTCAGCTCACAAAAGAGCAACTTAAAAAATGGAGCTCAGGGTCACTGCAATTCACAAACCTGCAGAGTTATAAATGAAAACTAACGTCCAAAAATATGTTGAGGTAAGGCAAAGAAGAGGATCTGAATGCAAGACAGAATTGCAAGAAACAGATTTCAAGAGATAGATTGGACTCGTCTTTAAAGCACATAAAAAGCGGCAGAATTTCGACAATGATGCAGTTGGCCCAAAAGGGCGTATGCGTTTTTTCCTGATTATATCCAGGAAAAAACGCATGCGCACTTTATGGGCAACGAAGCAAGCAAGCAATGCAAATGTGCACAACAAAGAAGTCTCATTTCCCACCGGTCAAAAGGGCCATCCTAAAAAATTGTAAAAACCAGAAATGTAGGACAGGCCATGGAGAACAGGGAGCCTTTATACGCTGATGGGCAGTGTGTGAACTGCCGAGAGCCACTCTGGAGAAGTGTATGGTGGTTCCTAAATCATCTAAAAAACAGAGCTACAGAGCATAGGACACTTCCAATCATGGGAGTATATCTAGGGAAGTCTAAAAATCAACAAGACACAAGCACACCACAGTTTAGGGCTACTCTGTTTACAAGAACCTCAACTTCAGTACACCTTAAATATCCCAGGAAAGAGAACAATGGATAAAGAAGATGTGGTACTTATGTACAATGGAATATCTCTTCACCATGAAATCAATGTAATAAGGCTAGTAGAAGGATAAAGAGTGGATTTAGGTCCGATAATACTACTTGAAATAAGTCAAACAGAAAAAGAAACATATCATAAGATATCACTTATAGAGGGAGGGTAAATATGGCTGCACAAGAAATGAATTACAGAACAGAACAGTGTCTCACATTTAGAAAACACACTTATGTCAGCTTAAGGGGAAAGGAGAGGTGGGGTGATGCATAAAACCAGAGTTTAAAATTAGCACAGATACCGTTCAATAAACCAAATAGGTATTAGACAAGATCTACACCTTGCTCAATGAACTGGCCTCAACACACCCTATACACCGCAGAGAAATATATCTGAGTAATAAGAATCTTAAAACCCATGTATTGATATATCTCCATAAGGGAATCAAGTGTGTGCAATGCAGCACAAACACAGCAGTGAAAGTGAGCTAAACCCCATTATAGAAATAAATTTTAAAAACAAAACGCAGAAACAATGAAAGAGAGAAAAATTCTTACAAAATTCGCTCAGGGGCTGTGATGCAACCTGGATTGACCACATATAAACCCACAGCTGGATAAGACATAAGGCTGGACACTTGGGGCTGAGAGGATTGGTGAGCTTTGGTGAGCAACTGCCAAAAGTTTAATGCAATACTTCATGCTACTCATTCCAGGGTCCCAACACTCCAGGTTGAAGGGAATCTTCCTACAGCTAAACCATGCCTGGGAAACTGAGCGACTGGTATACCATATGATCGGGAAAGGTTTCTAAAACGCACCTCATTTTTCCTCTCCTGGGGCTCCGGATCGACATTCCAGCCACTTTACTAACAATATCCCCACATGGAGAGTCAATGCCTTTAAGTTCTGGTATCACACAGTCTGCAGTTAGTGCGGAGGATGAATGGGAATAGGGGAAACCAGTGAGAAACTAGCTGTAGTGGTTTCAATGGGCATATGTCACTCTAATTTCACATCAGTAAGAAGAATAAAACAAAGGCACAGCAAGGTGCTCCAGAAGAAGAATAGGGCCTGAAGGAATCATGTGGTTATGAGGCAAGACCACAAAAATAAGAGCTGAAAAATGGAGCTAAGGGCCACTGCAATTCAAAAACATGCAGAGTTATAAAGGCCAACTATTTTCAAAAAATATATTGAGGTAAGGCTATGAAAAGGCATTGAAAGCAAGGCAGAATTGCAGGAAACCGATTTCAGGAGGTAGACTGGAATTGCATTTAAAGCATAGGAAAAGACGCAGAACGTCCACAATGATGCACTTGGCCAAAAAGGGCGTATGCGTTTTTTCCTGAATATATTCAGGAAAAAACGCATACGCCCTTTTTGGCCAACCAAGCAAGCTTGCAAAGGAAATCTGCACTACAATGAAGTCTCACTTCCCCCCGGTCAAAAGGGCCATCTGAAAAAAGTGTAAAATCCAGAAAGGCAGGACAGGCCATGGAGAACTGGGAGCCTTGTTATGCTGATGGGCGGGATGTAAATTGCCAAGAGCCACTTGGAAGAAGTGTATGGTGCTTCCTGAAAATTCTAAAAAACAAAGCAGCGGAGCCTAGGGCACTTCCACTTATGGTCCTATAGCTTAGGGAAATTAAAATCAAAAAGACACAGCCACCCCAAAGTTTGGGACGGCTCTGTTTACAAGAACCTCATTTACGGTACACATTCAATATCGCAGAAAGTGGAAAATGGATAAAGAAGTTGTGGTACTTACGTACAATGCAATATCACTCAGCAATGAAATCTATGTCATCAGGCCCGTAGCAGCATAATGAGTGGATTCAGGTATGATGATTCTAACTGAAATAAGTCACACAGGAAAAGAAACATCATAAGATATCACTAATACACGGAATGTAAACTTGGCTACACAGGAACTGGATTACAAAACAGAACAGGGTCTCAAATTTAGAAAACCAACTTATACTTGCTTAAGGGGAAAGGTGAGTTGGGGTGCTGCATAAAACCAGAGATTGAAATGAGCACAGATAAAGTTCCTTAAGCCAAATATGGAATAGACAAGAGCTACTCCTTGCTCAACGAAGTGGACTCAACACCCCATATTAAACGCCTAAGAATGTACCTGACTAGTAAGTATCTTAAAACCTATGGATTGCTATGTCTCTGAAAGAGAATCAAGCGTGTGTACAGGGGCATAAACGCAGCAGTGATAGGATTGGAGAGGTTCGGTGAGCAAATGAAGACCCTTTGAAGTCATATTGCATGGTACCCATTCCACGGGTCTCAACTCTCCAGGTTTAAGGGATTCTTCCTTCAGCTAAAACATGCACGTGGAACCCAGAGTATGATCAACCGTGTGATCGGGAGACGTGTTCCAATATGTCTCAGTTCTCGTCCCCTGGTACTCGGGTGCAACATTCCAGACGCTTTACTAACACTCTCCCGACGTGGAGAGTCAGTGCCTTTAACCTCCTGTTTGGCCCATTTGCAATTTCTGAGGAAGATGAACAGGAATAGGGAGAACCAATGAGATACTAGCTGGAGGTTTCTGGACGGGCAAATTTAACTCTCATTTCCCACCAGGAAGAGGAATTAACCAAAGGCTCAGCGTGCCATGCCGGAACCAGATTAGGGCCTGAAGCAATCCTGCGGTGTTGCGGCCAGCTCACAAGAAAGCGAGTTGAAGAAAGGAGCTCAGGGGCACTGTAATTCACAAACCTGCAGAGTTATAAATGACAGCTATCGTCCAAAAATATACTGAAGTAAGGCTGCCAAGAGGACTTGAAAGCGGGGCAGAATTGCAGGAAACCGATTTCAGGAGGTAGACTGGAATTGCATTTAAAGCATAGGAAAAGAGGCAGAACGTCCACAATGATGCACTTGGTAAAAAGGGCGTATGCGTTTTTTCCTGAATATATTCAGGAAATATATATTCAGGAAATATATTCAGGAAAAAACGCATACGCCCTTTTTGGCCAACCAAGCAAGCTTGCAAAGGAAATCTGCACTACAATGATGTCTCACTTCCCCCCGGTCAAAAGGGCCATCTGAAAAAAGTGTAAAATCCAGAAAGGCAGGACAGGCCATGGAGAACTGGGCGCCTTGTTATGCTGATGGGCGGGATGTAAATTGCCAAGAGCCACTCGGGAGAGGTGTATGGTGTTTCCTGAAACATCTAAAAAACAAAGCAACAGAGCCTAGGGCACTTCCACTTATGGTCCTATAGCTTAGGGAAATTAAAATCAAAAAGACACAGCCACCCCAAAGATTGGGACGGCTCTGTTTACAAGAACCTCGTTTACGGTACAAGTTCAATATCGCAGAAAGTGAAAAATGGATAAAGAAGTTGTGGTACTTACGTACAATGCAATATCACTCAGCAATGAAATCTATGTCATCAGGCCCGTAGCAGCATAATGAGTGGATTCGGGTATGATGATTCTAACTGAAATAAGTCACACAGAAAAAGAAACATCATAAGATATCACTAATACACGGGATGTAAACTTGGCTACACAGGAACTGGATTACAAAACAGAACAGGGTCTCAAATTTAGAAAACCAACTTATGCTTGCTTAAGGGGAAAGGTGAGTTGGGGTGCTGCATAAAACCAGAGATTGAAATGAGCACAGATAAAGTTCCTTAAGCCAAATATGGAATAGACAAGAACTACTCCTTGCTCAACGAAATGGACTCAACACCCCATATTAAACGCCTAAGAATGTACCTGACTAGTAAGTATCTTAAAACCTATGGATTGCTATGTCTCTGAAAGAAAATCAAGCGTGTGTACAGGGGCATAAACGCAGCAGTGATAGGATTGGAGAGGTTCGGTGAGCAAATGAAGACCCTTTGAAGTCATATTGCATGGTACCCATTCCACGGGTCTCAACTCTCCAGGTTTAAGGGATTCTTCCTTCAGCTAAAACATGCACGTGGAACCCAGAGTATGATCAACCGTGTGATCGGGAGACGTGTTCCAATATGTCTCAGTTCTCGTCCCCTGGTACTCGGGTGCAACATTCCAGACGCTTTACTAACACTCTCCCGACTTGGAGAGTCAGTGCCTTTAACCTCCTGTTTGGCCCAGTTTGCAATTTCTGCGGAAGATGAACAGGAATAGGGAGAACCAATGAGAGACTAGCTGGAGGTGTCTGGACGGGCAAATTTAACTCTCATTTCCCACCAGGAAGAGGAATTAACCAAAGGCTCAGCGTGCCGTGCCGGAACCAGATTAGGGCCTGAAGCAATCCTGCGGTGTTGCGGCCAGCTCACAAGAAAGCGAGTTGAAGAAAGGAGCTCAGGGGCACTGTAATTCACAAACCTGCAGAGTTATAAATGACAGCTATCGTCCAAAAATATACTGAAGTAAGGCTGCCTAGAGGACTTGAAAGCGGGGCAGAATTGCAGGAAACCGATTTCAGGAGGTAGACTGGAATTGCATTTAAAGCATAGGAAAAGAGGCAGAACGTCCACAATGATGCACTTGGCCAAAAAGGGCGTATGCGTTTTTTCCTGAATATATTCAGGAAAAAACGCATACGCCCTTTTTGGCCAACCAAGCAAGCTTGCAAAGGAAATCTGCACTACAATGAAGTCTCACTTCCCCCCGGTCTAAAGGGACAACTGAAAAAAATGTAAAATCCAGAAAGGCAGGACAGGCCATGGAGAACTGGGAGCCTTGTTATGCTGATGGGCGGGATGTAAATTGCCAAGAGCCACTCGGGAGAAGTGTATGGTGTTTCCTGAAACATCTAAAAAACAAAGCAACAGAGCCTAGGGCACTTCCACTTATGGTCCAATAGCTTATGGAATTTAAAATCAAAAAGACACAGCCACCCCAAAGTTTGGGACGGCTCTGTTTACAAGAACCTCGTTTACGGTACAAGTTCAATATCACAGAAAGTGAAAAATGGATAAAGAAGTTGTGGTACTTACGTACAATGCAATATCACTCAGCAATGAAATCTATGTCATCAGGCCCGTAGCAGCATAATGAGTGGATTCAGGTATGATGATTCTAACTGAAATAAGTCTCACAGAAGAAGAAACATCATAAGATGTCACTAATACACAGAATGTGAACTTGGCTACACATGAACTGAGTTACAAAACAGAACAGGGTCTCAAGTTTAGAAAACCAACTTATGCTTGCTTAAGGGGAAAGGTGAGTTGGGGTGCTGCATAAAACCAGAGTTTGAAATTAGCACAGATGCTGTTCCATAAGCCAAATATGTAATAGACAAGACCTACCCCTTGCTCAACAAAATGTTCTTAACAGTGAGGTATCACCTCACACCTGATAGAATGGGCATCATTAGAAAATCTACAAATAAAAAATCCTGGAAAGGGTGTGGAGAAAAGGAACCCTCTTCCACTATTGTTGGGAATATAAATTGATACAGTCACTATGGAGAACAATATGATGTTTCTTAAGAAACTAACAGTAGAATTACCATATGATACAGCAATTCCAGTACTGGACATATAGCCAGACAAAACCATAAATCAAAAAGAGACATTCACTGCAATGTTCATTGCATCACTGTTTACAATATCGAGGTAATGGAAGCAACCTAAATGCCCACAGACAGACGAATGCATAAAGCTGTGGTACATATATAAAATGGAATATTACTAAGCCATGAAAAGGAATGAAATTGGGTCATTTGTAGAGACGTCGATGGATCTAGAGACTGTCATACAGAGTGAAGTAAGTCAGAAAGAGAAAAACAAATCTTGTATATTCATGCATATATGTGGAACCTAGAAAAACTGTACAGATTAACCATTTTGCAAGGCATAAATAGAGCAACAGATGTAGACAACAAACGTATGGACAACAAGGGGGGAAAGCTGTTGGGGGAGTGGTGGTGGGAGGAGTTGAGAGACTGGGATTGGCATGTATACATTTATATGTATAAAATAGATAACCAATAAGAACCTGCTGTATAAAAATATAAAATAAAATTCAAAATTAAAAAGAAATAAAATTTAAAAAATAAAACAGAAAAAACAATTATTCCCTTCACATACATGTATTTATATGAATAAATTATTTCCATGCTTCTATCTGTAAATACAAAAAAGAAGAATAAAATCTACCTTGAACCAAAAACGAAAAAGAGAAAAAAAACACAGAACCCACCAGTTCCACAGAGGAAAACCGTATCAGGGCACTTGCTCCAGTTGTAAACAATTCTGAAGTTGGTCAGTGGTGGGGAATCGTCTCCCATTCAGCCAACAGCCCCCACGCAACAAGCGTCCTCATTGCAAAGCTGGGGCACCGTGCCGAGGCATCTGTGAGTAAACGTGAGCTGAGCCCCAGGCCAGTTGCTGCTGAACTATTCCCACCCGTCCCAGGTAAAACACCTGAATATATACAAGGACTTGAAAGCCTAGAGGAAGGACCATAGAGCCACACGAGTGACAGCATGCCAGCCGACTTGGTGCCTGCAGGCCAGCCAGGATGGTCCTGGTCCTGGGTGCTCTTCTGGAAGATTTCCATTTCCCTGCCTGAGATACCCGTCCTGTCCCTGCCCCCACTGCTTTTTTCCTTCCTCACCTCTGCCCAGGGAGAAATTCCAGCAGCAGGTATGGGTGACACATCCTCTTCTTTAGCAGGTGGCAGCCTGGCAACTGCTGCAGAAAGTCCAGCAGAGCCCCACTCACACTGGGCCACACACAAAGCCGTGGCCTCTCACTCCCTCCCACCAGCCCAGCCCCGAGACTGCTGACAGGGCAGAGAAAATGGCTCAGGCATGGCTGCAGGGGCTCTTGCTGCCTGGAGTGGTATTTATATTGATCTCAACCCAGGCACACCTGGGGAGGGCTGGCCGGCACGGTAAGGCTGCCCAGCTCAGCCAATCATCACCCCTCAGGGGCTCACAGTTGCAGAAAATGGAACTTGCTGAACCGGCCAGGTCCAAGGAACAGGTGTGGGCTCCTGAGAGTCAGGATAGACAAGGGGCTGCAGCTTTGGCTTGTTTTCTAATCATTTTATCTGGCCCATGAGTGGGAGACAACTTCAAGAAAACCCTCTCTTAATGAGAGGAACCCAGGAGTCAGGGAGAGGAGGGGTGGGTGGTGGTTGGAGACAGAGGCCTGGTGCCTCGGGTGCAGTGGAAGTCTCTGGAAGACCAGGTGGAGGGAGGCCGCACAGAGTGATGCCCAGGGTCACAGACCTGTCACAGCTGCTGTTTGTTAGTTCAAGTCCTGCTCTGAGGTGCTCTGTGTCAGCTCTGAGTGACAGGTGAGCTGGGGGTGCTCTGCAATGAGGGCTATGTGCACGGTTCCTTTGTGCCCAGCCCTGCCACGGTACCTGCAAGGGTAACTCTGTATCCTGGGAGGGGCCTGACCACGAGAGCCCCGTGGGCTGGGGTGGGGGTGGGGTACCTGCCCAGGTGAGCTCCATATTCTGGGATTGGTGTGACCACGAGTGCCCCATGGGCTGCTGGGGACCTGGTAAAGGATGTCAGGACAGTCAGTGAAGCCACCGAGGATATACCTCCAGTTGCTCCTAATTCCTACACCCTGCTGGTCATTCTACCAACCACCAGGACATGGTATTCTGTATTAGTCTTCAATGATGCCTTCTTTTGTATTCCATTAGTCCCAGAGTCACAAGAAATTTTGGCTTGTGAGTGGCAGGACTCAACATACAAATAAAACAATACTTACGGGCCGTCTTGCCCCAAGGGTGCAAATATTCCCACACCATCTTTGGGGAAACCTTAGCTAAAGACCTAAAAGTTCTACCTCTGGAAAAGGAAACCCTCCTTCAGTACGCAGATGACATTCTGATCGCCAGCCCTACTAAGGAGGCCTCTGAACTACCAAGCCAATAAAGGATAGAAGTTGTCCAAGAAAAAGCTCAAATATCACAGACTGCGGTGACCTGCCTGGGCTTCATTCTCACAGAAGGTCGGAGAAGCCCATCCCAGGAAAGGGAAGAAACCATTTTCAGCCTTACCCCTTTCTAAAATTAGAAGACAGCTTAGGGGTTCCTGGGGAGGCCAGGGTTTGCTGCTTCTGGATCCCTAACTACAGTCTACTAGCTGGGCCTCTATATGAAACACTGAAAGGAAAAGATGATGATCTTTTTGAATAGAATCCAGAAGTGGCCTTTCAAGAATGGAAAGAGCAGTCAATTCAGACCCTTGCCCTGGAACTCCCTAATTTAGCTAAACCCTTTGACCTTTACATTCCCAGTGAAAGGTGAATCGCCATTGGAGAATTAGTGCAAAAACTGGGACCACTTGAAATGGAACAATGCAAGAATGCCATCCAGGTAGGATAAACTACAGTCACCAAGGGGCTTGGCCCACTGCCACATCTGGCCAAGATACTGGCGGTATCTAAAAACCTGGAAATCAGCAGCCCAAAAGGCCTCCTCCCTCCTAAGGGAAAAGGACCCCACGTGGTGATCCTAACCACCAACCATGCCCTGAAGTTGCAGGGTTTGCTCCATGGGCACACCAACCTCGAGTGAGGAGGCCCTCCAACTCCAACATCCAGAGAGATAACCGGGGGCAACAGGGCACCATGACGACTCGTGTGAACATCACTTGACCTGGAGTTTCTCTCATAAAACAACAAGAGTGTGTCCCAAAAGAGTAGACTACTGCTTGCAGGACTTACTGCACCCAGAGGGGAGCTAATAATCTTGGCGGGGGAACCGTATATCACACTGTCACCATAGAAAAGCCTACAGACACTGTGATGATGGTGGCCAATAAGACCGGCTGGACTCCTGTTTACTTCAAAAGGCTGTTGACTCAGTGGCCATCATGGTCCTTGATCACCACTGACCCTGGACTGTGTGGGACTTGAGCGGGCAGGGCTCTGACACCTGGTGCTGTTTGTACGTTAATTCAGGGGCCTAATTGAAGAAAGCACAGACTACTGGTCAGAGCATCTAGGCTGGCAGAAACGGTCAGCCTAAGGTGGCCGAACAAATGTGGGGCGGGGTGAAACCGGCCCCCACAGCGTCTCTGCACATCTCTTTCCTGGACCCTTAAAGGTCATTAGAATCTATAACACTTCCAATGTTGGTGCTCAGGTGGACGAGCAGGGAGGCAGGGGTCCTGGGGACAATCAACGTCACCTGGAGGCTGCTGGGGAGAAGCTCTGACCCTCGCCCCCGGGTATGAGGACTCCCAACTCAGCACTCAGCAGTTACAGAAGAAGGGTCTGCACCCTCAGCACTCCAAGAATGAGGAACGGGACAAAAGGCAGAGGAGCGGTTTGTCCCCAGCAAAGCCCATTAAAAATCCCTGGGAGATAAAAATAGAATCTGGGCAATAAAGTCAAGTCTAACCTTTTTTATCCTTTGTGCTTTGTCTAATTTCATGTGCTCCTAGGGTCCCACATGCAGAGGTTCCACACCCGGCACTTCAGACCAGATTTCCTAGTGCAGAATGGCTGTGTCGACACCTCAGCTCCTGGGGCCCAGTGCAGACTCCGCGATATAGAGCCTGAGCTGCAGCCAACCCAGCCCTTGAGAGCTCCGCCCCCTCCCTCCCACTGACTCTGACAGGATCTCTACACAGCAGCCCAGCCCACAGCCCACGGGGTAGTGCATGCTCTCACCTCTCCATTCTCTGATCAAAATATAAAGTTTCCTTTGCTTGTGAACCAAACTCAGTCTCGATCTGTTGGCCCCAATGACACTGCGCAGGGGGACACTTGTTGGGGTCCACTCTGGAGGATCAGTAACAGAAATTGAGACTATTGTAACCTCAATGAACAGATGTGTGAGCCAAACTGTAGTTAACATAGAACAGTGTATAAGGCTCGGGTAAAATAAGATGTTTCTAACACTCCCATTTGATATTTCCATCACTTTATTATAAGCAAGTTCAGTGAAAAGGTTTGTCTTATTTGTCAGGTCAATATTAGAGAAACGAAGTGATTTCTTTCCAAGGATGTACATCTAATAATCTTGGTTAAAGCTTCAATCTTGTTTTAAATGCTTTTCCATTGAAAATGATACCTCTCTTTCAGCTCCCCCATTTCTGAGAAGTATAAATTCTTATAATTTATTATTACCAAAGGGGAAAGGTGGGAGGAGGGATAAAGTAACAGTTTGGGATTAACACATACACACTGCTATGTATAAAATAGATCATCAACAAGGAACTACTGTATAGCACAGGGAACTACACTCAACATTTTGCAATAACCTATAAGGGGAAATAATCTGAAAAAGAATAGATATTTTTATTGACATCATCTATCAATGACAGTTAAAGTGTAACCTAAGGGAAGCTGGTGGTGAGTGCTTCTGACCCTGAAGACTTCAATCATCTAAAGTTTGGACTCTGCCTACTTCCCAAGGCCCTTAATGAACATATGTGTAGCCGTAGCTTAAAAAATTCCCCAGTTTGGGTTTCGGGGAGACACTGATTTTGAAAAAGCCCTGGTGTTCTCCTTACATGAATGGGACTCTTCCTACTGCTAAAACATGTCTGTCACACCCAGAGGATGGTATACCGTCTGATTGGGAAGAGTTTGGAGAAGGCATCTCATCTCCTCATCTCCTGGTGCTCGGGTTCACCCATCCAGCGTCTTTACTAACAGTCTCCCCACTTGGAGATGGCAGCACTGTCAACATCCTGTTGCGTACAATTTGGAATTTGTCCAGAGGATGAAGCAGAAGGATGAGGAACAATGAGAGACAAGTCCTAGGTGTTCAGACAGGCACATGTCACTCTAATTTCCAATCAGGAAGACGAATTGACCAAAGGCTAGGGTTGCCCATGGAAACAGTATAGGGCTTGAGGAAATCCCGCTGCTTTGTGGCCAGTTCCCATAAACACAAGTTGAACAATGGAACTCAGGGACAGTAAAATTCACGAAACTGCAGAGTTGAAAATATCCATCACTGAAAAATGTCTTGAGGAAAGTCAGAGAAAGGGACTTGTAAGCAAGGGAGAATGGCAGGAAAGGGATTTGAGGAGGTAGAAAGGACTCGCCATTAAGCACAAGAAAAGGGGCTGAACATTGCCAACATTGCAGTTGGCCAAAAAGGGTGTATGCGTTTTTTTCTGTATATATTCAAGAAAAGGGCATACACTTTTTTAGCCAACCAAACAGGTGGGCACTGGAAATCAATACTACAAAAGATATCACTTCGCATCAGTCAGAAGAGCCATCCTCATAAAGCGTAAACAACAGAAATGCAGGACAGGGCAAGGAGAAGAGGGAGCCCTGTGAGACTTATAGTGGAAATGTATATTGCCAACGGCCATTCTGGAGAAGTGTATTGTGTTTACTAAAGCATCTAAAAAATGAGCTACAGAGCATAGGGCACTTGCACTCATGGGCGTATATCTTGGGAAAAACAAAAATCGAGAGGACACAGGCACCCCAATGTTTACCCCCTCTCTGTTTAAAAGATCCTCGACTAGGATATAACTTAAATGTCTCTGGAGGGAAAAAATGGATAGACATGTGGTACTTAGGTAGAGTGGAATATTATTCAGCCTGGAAATCTATGAAATATGGCCAGTTGTAACAACTCCGGAGGAGTTACGTATGATCATTCTAAGTGACATAATTCAAAAAGAAAAAGACACATATCATAAGATATCACTTAAAGGTGGAATCCAAAATGGCTACACATGAAATAAATTACAAAACAAAAACATAGTCAAATATGTAGAAAACACGCATAAGGCTGCTAAACGGGAAAGGTGGGGAGGGGTGAGGCATCATCCAGGAGGTTGAAATTAGCAAAGATACCATTCCAAATACCAAACTGATAATCAACAAGGCCTACACGGTAGCTAAAAGAACTGCACTCAGCACACTCAAGTCACCGGAAAAGAATATATACGACTGGTAAGAATCTGAAAAAGAATTTATTGATGTCTCTCCATACGTGGATCAAGTGGATGTACAGCAGCAAGAAACAGAGCTTTGAAAATCAGCTGTAACCAATATAGTAATAAATTGAAAAAAATAAACGACAGAGAGACAGAGAAAACCTCTTACAACTTTTCCTCAGGGCCGGTGATGCAACATGGATTGAACACATCTAGACCCACAGCAGGATGAGACATAAGGCTGGAAACTGTTTGCACTAAGAGAAATGTGAGGTTGGGTGAGGAAATGCACACCCTTTAAAGTAATACTACCTGGTACCCATTCAATGGGTCCCAAATCTGCAGGTTCAAGGGATCTTCCTACAGCTAAAACATGCATGGAAAACCCAGAGGACTGTACACCATGTGATCGGGAGATGTGTCTAAAATGCAGCTCATTTATCCTCTCCTGGTGCTCCTGTTCACCATTCCAGCCACGTTACTTAGAATCTCCCCACTTGGAGAATCAGCACGTTTAAACTTCTGTTTCACACATTTTGCAAATTGTGAGGAGGATGAACGGGAAGAGGGGGAACCAATGAGAGAATAGTTGTAGGGGTTTGGACGGGCACATATCACTCTAATTTCCCATTAAGAATAAGAATTGAAAAAAGGCTCAGCCCGCCTCGCCGGAGCCAAAATAGGGCCTAAAGCAATCCTGCGGGTTTGAGGTCAGCTCACAAAAGAGCAACTTAAAAAATGGAGCTCAGGGTCACTGCAATTCACAAACCTGCAGAGTTATAAATGAAAACTAACGTCCAAAAATATGTTGAGGTAAGGCAAAGAAGAGGATCTGAATGCAAGACAGAATTGCAAGAAACAGATTTCAAGAGATAGATTGGACTCGTCTTTAAAGCACATAAAAAGCGGCAGAATTTCGACAATGATGCAGTTGGCCCAAAAGGGCGTATGCGTTTTTTCCTGATTATATCCAGGAAAAAACGCATGCGCACTTTATGGGCAACGAAGCAAGCAAGCAATGCAAATGTGCACAACAAAGAAGTCTCATTTCCCACCGGTCAAAAGGGCCATCCTAAACAATTGTAAAAACCAGAAATGTAGGACAGGCCATGGAGAACAGGGAGCCTTTATACGCTGATGGGCAGTGTGTGAACTGCCGAGAGCCACTCTGGAGAAGTGTATGGTGGTTCCTAAATCATCTAAAAAACAGAGCTACAGAGCATAGGACACTTCCAATCATGGGAGTATATCTAGGGAAGTCTAAAAATCAACAAGACACAAGCACACCACAGTTTAGGGCTACTCTGTTTACAAGAACCTCAACTTCAGTACACCTTAAATATCCCAGGAAAGAGAAAAATGGATAAAGAAAATGTGGTACTTATGTACAATGGAATATCTCTTCACCATGAAATCAATGTAATAAGGCTAGTAGAAGGATAAAGAGTGGATTTAGGTCCGATAATACTACTTGAAATAAGTCAAACAGAAAAAGAAACATATCATAAGATATCACTTATAGAGGGAGGGTAAATATGGCTGCACAAGAAATGAATTACAGAACAGAACAGTGTCTCACATTTAGAAAACACACTTATGTCAGCTTAAGGGGAAAGGAGAGGTGGGGTGATGCATAAAACCAGAGTTTAAAATTAGCACAGATACCGTTCAATAAACCAAATAGGTATTAGACAAGATCTACACCTTGCTCAATGAACTGGCCTCAACACACCCTATACACCGCAGAGAAATATATCTGAGTAATAAGAATCTTAAAACCCATGTATTGATATATCTCCATAAGGGAATCAAGTGTGTGCAGAGCAGCACAAACACAGCAGTGAAAGTGAGCTAAACCCCATTATAGAAATAAATTTTAAAAACAAAACGCAGAAACAATGAAAGAGAGAAAAATTCTTACAAAATTCGCTCAGGGGCTGTGATGCAACCTGGATTGACCACATATAAACCCACAGCTGGATAAGACATAAGGCTGGACACTTGGGGCTGAGAGGATTGGTGAGCTTTGGTGAGCAACTGCCAAAAGTTTAATGCAATACTTCATGCTACTCATTCCAGGGTCCCAACACTCCAGGTTGAAGGGAATCTTCCTACAGCTAAACCATGCCTGGGAAACTGAGCGACTGGTATACCATATGATCGGGAAAGGTTTCTAAAACGCACCTCATTTTTCCTCTCCTGGGGCTCCGGATCGACATTCCAGCCACTTTACTAACAATATCCCCACATGGAGAGTCAATGCCTTTAAGTTCTGGTATCACACAGTCTGCAGTTAGTGCGGAGGATGAATGGGAATAGGGGAAACCAGTGAGAAACTAGCTGTAGCGGTTTCAATGGGCATATGTCACTCTAATTTCACATCAGTAAGAAGAATAAAACAAAGGCACAGCAAGGTGCTCCAGAAGAAGAATAGGGCCTGAAGGAATCATGTGGTTATGAGGCAAGACCACAAAAATAAGAGCTGAAAAATGGAGCTAAGGGTCACTGCAATTCAAAAACATGCAGAGTTATAAAGGCCAACTATTTTCAAAAAATATATTGAGGTAAGGCTATGAAAAGGCATTGAAAGCAAGGCAGAATTGCAGGAAACCGATTTCAGGAGGTAGACTGGAATTGCATTTAAAGCATAGGAAAAGAGGCAGAACGTCCACAATGATGCACTTGGCCAAAAAGGGCGTATGCATTCTTTCCTGAATATATTCAGGAAAAAACGCATACGCCCTTTTTGGCCAACCAAGCAAGCTTGCACAGGAAATCTGCACTACAATGAAGTCTCACTTCCCCCCGGTCAAAAGGGCCATCTGAAAAAGTGTAAAATCCAGAAAGGCAGGACAGGCCATGGAGAACTGGGAGCCTTGTTATGCTGATGGGCGGGATGTCAATTGCCAAGAGCCACTCGGGAGAGGTGTATGGTGTTTCCTGAAACATCTAAAAAACAAAGCAACAGAGCCTAGAGCACTTCCACTTATGGTCCTATAGCTTAGGGAAATTAAAATCAAAAAGACACAGCCACCCCAAAGTTTGGGACAGCTCTGTTTACAAGAACCTCGTTTACGGTACAAGTTCAATATCGCAGAAAGTGAAAAATGGATAAAGAATTTGTGGTACTGACGTACAATGCAATATCACTCAGCAATGAAATCTATGTCATCAGGCCCGTAGCAGCATAATGAGTGGATTCAGGTATGATGATTCTAACTGAAATAAGTCACACAGAAAAAGAAACATCATAAGATATCACTAATACACGGAATGTAAACTTGGCTACACAGGAACTGGATTACAAAACAGAACAGGGTCTCAAATTTAGAAAACCAACTTATGCTTGCTTAAGTGGAAAGGTGAGTTGGGGTGCTGCATAAAACAAGAGATTGAAATGAGCACAGATAAAGTTCCTTAAGCCAAATATAGAATAGACAAGAACTACTCCTTGCTCAACGAAATGGACTCAACACCCCATATTAAACGCCTAAGAATGTACCTGACTAGTAAGTATCTTAAAACCTATGCACTGCTATGTCTCTGAAAGAAAATCAAGCATGTGTATAGGGGCATAAACGCAGCAGTGATAGGATTGGAGAGGTTCGGTGAGCAAATGAAGACCCTTTGAAGTCATATTGCATGGTACCCATTCCACGGGTCTCAACTCTCCAGGTTTAAGGGATTCTTCCTTCAGCTAAAACATGCACGTGGAACCCAGAGTATGATCAACCGTGTGATCGGGAGACGTGTTCCAATATGTCTCAGTTCTCGTCCCCTGGTACTCGGGTGCAACATTCCAGACGCTTTACTAACACTCTCCCGACTTGGAGAGTCAGTGCCTTTAACCTCCTGTTTGGCCCAGTTTGCAATTTCTGCGGAAGATGAACAGGAATAGGGAGAACCAATGAGAGACTAGCTGGAGGTGTCTGGACGGGCAAATTTAACTCTCATTTCCCACCAGGAAGAGGAATTAACCAAAGGCTCAGCGTGCCGTGCCGGAACCAGATTAGGGCCTGAAGCAATCCTGCGGTGTTGCGGCCAGCTCACAAGAAAGCGAGTTGAAGAAAGGAGCTCAGGGGCACTGTAATTCACAAACCTGCAGAGTTATAAATGACAGCTATCGTCCAAAAATATACTGAAGTAAGGCTGCCAAGAGGACTTGAAAGCGGGGCAGAATTGCAGGAAACCGATTTCAGGAGGTAGACTGGAATTGCATTTAAAGCATAGGAAAAGAGGCAGAACGTCCACAATGATGCACTTGGCCAAAAAGGGCGTATGCGTTTTTTCCTGAATATATTCAGGAAAAAACGCATACGCCCTTTTTGGCCAACCAAGCAAGCTTGCAAAGGAAATCTGCACTACAATGAAGTCTCACTTCCCCCCCGGTCAAAAGGGCCATCTGAAAAAAGTGTAAAATCCAGAAAGGCAGGACAGGCCATGGAGAACTGGGAGCCTTGTTATGCTGATGGGCGGGATGAAAATTGCCAACAGCCACTCGGGAGAGGTGTATGGTGTTTCCTGAAACATCTAAAAAACAAAGCAACAGAGCCTAGGGCACTTCCACTTATGGTCCTATAGCTTAGGGAAATTAAAATCAAAAAGACACAGCCACCCCAAAGTTTGGGACGGCTCTGTTTACAAGAACCTCGTTTACGGTACAAGTTCAATATCGCAGAAAGTGAAAAATGGATAAAGAAGTTGTGGTACTTACGTACAATGCAATATCACTCAGCAATGAAATCTATGTCATCAGGCCCGTAGCAGCATAATGAGTGGATTCAGGTATGATGATTCTAACTGAAATAAGTCACACAGAAAAAGAAACATCATAAGATATCACTAATACACGGGATGTAAACTTGGCTACACAGGAACTGGATTACAAAACAGAACAGGGTCTCAAATTTAGAAAACCAACTTATGCTTGCTTAAGGGGAAAGGTGAGTTGGGGTGCTGCATAAAACCAGAGATTGAAATGAGCACAGATAAAGTTCCTTAAGCCAAATATGGAATAGACAAGAACTACTCCTTGCTCAACGAAATGGACTCAACACCCCATATTAAACGCCTAAGAATGTACCTGACTAGTAAGTATCTTAAAACCTATGCACTGCTATGTCTCTGAAAGAAAATCAAGCGTGTGTACAGGGGCATAAATGCAGCAGTGATAGAATTGGAGAGGTTCGGTGAGCAAATGAAGACCCTTTGAAGTCATATTGCATGGTACCCATTCCACGGGTCTCAACTCTCCAGGTTTAAGGGATTCTTCCTTCAGCTAAAACATGCACGTGGAACCCAGAGTATGATCAGCCGTGTGATCGGGAGACGTGTTCCAATATGTCTCAGTTCTCGTCCCCTGGTACTCGGGTGCAACATTCCAGACGCTTTACTAACACTCTCCCGACTTGGAGAGTCAGTGCCTTTAACCTCCTGTTTGGCCCAGTTTGCAATTTCTGCGGAAGATGAACAGGAATAGGGAGAACCAATGAGAGACTAGCTGGAGGTGTCTGGACGGGCAAATTTAACTCTCATTTCCCACCAGGAAGAGGAATTAACCAAAGGCTCAGCGTGCCGTGCCGGAACCAGATTAGGGCCTGAAGCAATCCTGCGGTGTTGCGGCCAGCTCACAAGAAAGCGAGTTGAAGAAAGGAGCTCAGGGGCACTGTAATTCACAAACCTGCAGAGTTATAAATGACAGCTATCGTCCAAAAATATACTGAAGTAAGGCTGCCAAGAGGACTTGAAAGCGGGGCAGAATTGCAGGAAACCGATTTCAGGAGGTAGACTGGAATTGCATTTAAAGCATAGGAAAAGAGGCAGAACATCCACAATGATGCACTTGGCCAAAAAGGGCGTATGTGTTTTTCCCTGAATATATTCAGGAAAAAACGCATACGCCCTTTTTGGCCAACCAAGCAAGCTTGCAAAGGAAATCTGCACTACAATGAAGTCTCACTTCCCCCTGGTCAAAAGGGCCATCTGAAAAAAGTGTAAAATCCAGAAAGGCAGGACAGGCCATGGAGAACTGGGAGCCTTGTTATGCTGATGGGCGGGATGTAAATTGCCAACAGCCACTCGGGAGAGGTGTATGGTGTTTCCTGAAACATCTAAAAAACAAAGCAACAGAGCCTAGGGCACTTCCACTTATGGTCCTATAGCTTAGGGAAATTAAAATCAAAAAGACACAGCCACCGCAAAGTTTCGGCCGGCTCTGTTTACAAGAACCTCGTTTACGGTACAAGTTCAATAGCGCAGAAAGTGAAAAATGGATAAAGAAGTTGTGGTACTTACGTACAATGCAATATCACTCAGCAATGAAATCTATGTCATCAGGCCCGTAGCAGCATAATGAGTGGATTCAGGTATGATGATTCTAACTGAAATAAGTCACACAGAAAAAGAAACATCATAAGATATCACTAATACACGGGATGTAAACTTGGCTACACAGGAACTGGATTACAAAACAGAACAGGGTCTCAAATTTAGAAAACCAACTTATGCTTGCTTAAGGGGAAAGGTGAGTTGGGGTGCTGCATAAAACCAGAGATTGAAATGAGCACAGATAAAGTTCCTTAAGCCAAATATGGAATAGACAAGAACTACTCCTTGCTCAACGAAATGGACTCAACACCCCATATTAAACGCCTAAGAATGTACCTGACTAGTAAGTATCTTAAAACCTATGGATTGCTATGTCTCTGAAAGAAAATCAAGCGTGTGTACAGGGGCATAAACGCAGCAGTGATAGGATTGGAGAGGTTCGGTGAGCAAATGAAGACCCTTTGAAGTCATATTGCATGGTACCCATTCCACGGGTCTCAACTCTCAAGGTTTAAGGGATTCTTCCTTCAGCTAAAACATGCACGTGGAACCCAGAGTATGATCAACCGTGTGATCGGGAGACGTGTTCCAATATGTCTCAGTTCTCGTCCCCTGGTACTCGGGTGCAACATTCCAGACGCTTTACTAACACTCTCCCGACTTGGAGAGTCAGTGCCTTTAACCTCCTGTTTGGCCCAGTTTGCAATTTCTGCGGAAGATGAACAGGAATAGGGAGAACCAATGAGAGACTAGCTGGAGGTGTCTGGACGGGCAAATTTAACTCTCATTTCCCACCAGGAAGAGGAATTAACCAAAGGCTCAGCGTGCCGTGCCGGAACCAGATTAGGGCCTGAAGCAATCCTGCGGTGTTGCGGCCAGCTCACAAGAAAGCGAGTTGAAGAAAGGAGCTCAGGGGCACTGTAATTCACAAACCTGCAGAGTTATAAATGACAGCTATCGTCCAAAAATATACTGAAGTAAGGCTGCCAAGAGGACTTGAAAGCGGGGCAGAATTGCAGGAAACCGATTTCAGGAGGTAGACTGGAATTGCATTTAAAGCATAGGAAAAGAGGCAGAACGTCCACAATGATGCACTTGGCCAAAAAGGGCGTATGCGTTTTTTCCTGAATATATTCAGGAAAAAACGCATACGCCCTTTTTGGCCAACCAAGCAAGCTTGCAAAGGAAATCTGCACTACAATGAAGTCTCACTTCCCCCCGGTCAAAAGGGCCATCTGAAAAAAGTGTAAAATCCAGAAAGGCAGGACAGGCCATGGAGAACTGGGAGCCTTGTTATGCTGATGGGCGGGATGTAAATTGCCAACAGCCACTCGGGAGAGGTGTATGGTGTTTCCTGAAACATCTAAAAAACAAAGCAACAGAGCCTAGGGCACTTCCACTTATGGTCCTATAGCTTAGGGAAATTAAAATCAAAAAGACACAGCCACCCCAAAGTTTGGGACGGCTCTGTTTACAAGAACCTTGTTTACGGTACAAGTTCAATATCGCAGAAAGTGAAAAATGGATAAAGAAGTTGTGGTACTTACGTACAATGCAATATCACTCAGCAATGAAATCTATGTCATCAGGCCCGTAGCAGCATAATGAGTGGATTCAGGTATGATGATTCTAACTGAAATAAGTCACACAGAAAAAGAAACATCATAAGATATCACTAATACACGGGATGTAAACTTGGCTACACAGGAACTGGATTACAAAACAGAACAGGGTCTCAAATTTAGAAAACCAACTTATGCTTGCTTAAGGGGAAAGGTGAGTTGGGGTGCTGCATCAAACCAAAGATTGAAATGAGCACAGATAAAGTTCCTTAAGCCAAATATGGAATAGACAAGAACTACTCCTTGCTCAACGAAATGGACTCAACACCCCATATTAAACGCCTAAGAATGTACCTGACTAGTAAGTATCTTAAAACCTATGGATTGCTATGTCTCTGAAAGAAAATCAAGCGTGTGTACAGGGGCATAAACGCAGCAGTGATAGGATTGGAGAGGTTCGGTGAGCAAATGAAGACCCTTTGAAGTCATATTGCATGGTACCCATTCCACGGGTCTCAACTCTCCAGGTTTAAGGGATTCTTCCTTCAGCTAAAACATGCACGTGGAACCCAGAGTATGATCAACCGTGTGATCGGGAGACGTGTTCCAATATGTCTCAGTTCTCGTCCCCTGGTACTCGGGTGCAACATTCCAGACGCTTTACTAACACTCTCCCGACTTGGAGAGTCAGTGCCTTTAACCTCCTGTTTGGCCCAGTTTGCAATTTCTGCGGAAGATGAACAGGAATAGGGAGAACCAATGAGAGACTAGCTGGAGGTGTCTGGACGGGCAAATTTAACTCTCATTTCCCACCAGGAAGAGGAATTAACCAAAGGCTCAGAGTGCCGTGCCGGAACCAGATTAGGGCCTGAAGCAATCCTGCGGTGTTGCGGCCAGCTCACAAGAAAGCGAGTTGAAGAAAGGAGCTCAGGGGCACTGTAATTCACAAACCTGCAGAGTTATAAATGACAGCTATCGTCCAAAAATATACTGAAGTAAGGCTGCCAAGAGGACTTGAAAGCGGGGCAGAATTGCAGGAAACCGATTTCAGGAGGTAGACTGGAATTGCATTTAAAGCATAGGAAAAGAGGCAGAACGTCCACAATGATGCGCTTGACCAAAAAGGGCGTATGCGTTTTTTCCTGAATATATTCAGGAAAAAACGCATACGCCCTTTTTGGCCAACAAAGCAAGCTTGCAAAGGAAATCTGCACTACAATGAAGTCTCACTTCCCACCGGTCAAAAGGGCCATCTGAAAAAAGTGTAAAATCCAGAAAGGCAGGACAGGCCATGGAGAACTGGGAGCCTTGTTATGCTGATGGGCGGGATGTAAATTGCCAACAGCCACTCGGGAGAGGTGTATGGTGTTTCCTGAAACATCTAAAAAACAAAGCAACAGAGCCTAGGGCACTTCCACTTATGGTCCTATAGCTTAGGGAAAGTAAAATCAAAAAGACACAGCCACCCCAAAGTTTGGGCCGGCTCTGTTTACAAGAACCTCGTTTACGGTACAAGTTCAATAGCGCAGAAAGTGAAAAATGGATAAAGAAGTTGTGGTACTTACGTACAATGCAATATCACTCAGCAATGAAATCTATGTCATCAGGCCCGTAGCAGCATAATGAGTGGATTCAGGTATGATGATTCTAACTGAAATAAGTCACACAGAAAAGAAACATCATAAGATATCACTAATACACGGGATGTAAACTTGGCTACACAGGAACTGGATTACAAAACAGAACAGGGTCTCAAATTTAGAAAACCAACTTATGCTTGCTTAAGGGGAAAGGTGAGTTGGGGTGCTGCATAAAACCAGAGATTGAAATGAACACAGATAAAGTTCCTTAAGCCAAATATGGAATAGACAAGAACTACTCCTTGCTCAACGAAATGGACTCAACACCCCATATTAAACGCCTAAGAATGTACCTGACTAGTAAGTATCTTAAAACCTATGGATTGCTATGTCTCTGAAAGAAAATCAAGCGTGTGTACAGGGGCATAAACGCAGCAGTGATAGGATTGGAGAGGTTCGGTGAGCAAATGAAGACCCTTTGAAGTCATATTGCATGGTACCCATTCCACGGGTCTCAACTCTCCAGGTTTAAGGGATTCTTCCTTCAGCTAAAACATGCACGTGGAACCCAGAGTATGATCAACCATGTGATCGGGAGACGTGTTCCAATATGTCTCAGTTCTCGTCCCCTGGTACTCGGGTGCAACATTCCAGACGCTTTACTAACACTCTCCCGACTTGGAGAGTCAGTGCCTTTAACCTCCTGTTTGGCCCAGTTTGCAATTTCTGCGGAAGATGAACAGGAATAGGGAGAACCAATGAGAGACTAGCTGGAGGTGTCTGGACGGGCGAATTTAACTCTCATTTCCCACCAGGAAGAGGAATTAACCAAAGGCTCAGCGTGCCGTGCCGGAACCAGATTAGGGCCTGAAGCAATCCTGCGGTGTTGCGGCCAGCTCACAAGAAAGCGAGTTGAAGAAAGGAGCTCAGGGGCACTGTAATTCACAAACCTGCAGAGTTATAAATGACAGCTATCGTCCAAAAATATACTGAAGTAAGGCTGCCAAGAGGACTTGAAAGCGGGGCAGAATTGCAGGAAACCGATTTCAGGAGGTAGACTGGAATTGCATTTAAAGCATAGGAAAAGAGGCAGAACGTCCACAATGATGCACTTGGCCAAAAAGTGCGTATGCGTTTTTTCCTGAATATATTCAGGAAAAAATGCATACGCCCTTTTTGGCCAACCAAGCAAGCTTGCAAAGGAAATCTGCACTACAATGAAGTCTCACTTCCCCCTGGTCAAAAGGGCCATCTGAAAAAAGTGTAAAATCCAGAAAGGCAGGACAGGCCATGGAGAACTGGGAGCCTTGTTATGCTGATGGGCGGGATGTAAATTGCCAACAGCCACTCGGGAGAGGTGTATGGTGTTTCCTGAAACATCTAAAAAACAAAGCAACAGAGCCTAGGGCACTTCCACTTATGGTCCTATAGCTTAGGGAAATTAAAATCAAAAAGACACAGCCACCCCAAAGTTTGGGACGGCTCTGTTTACAAGAACCTCGTTTACGGTACAAGTTCAATAGCGCAGAAAGTGAAAAATGGATAAAGAAGTTGTGGTACTTACGTACAATGCAATATCACTCAGCAATGAAATCTATGTCATCAGGCCCGTAGCAGCATAATGAGTGGATTCAGGTATGATGATTCTAACTGAAATAAGTCACACAGAAAAAGAAACATCATAAGATATCACTAATACACGGAATGTAAACTTGGCTACACAGGAACTGTATTACAAAACAGAACAGGGTCTCAAATTTAGAAAACCAACTTATGCTTGCTTAAGGGGAAAGGTGAGTTGGGGTGCTGCATAAAACCAGAGATTGAAATGAGCACAGATAAAGTTCCTTAAGCCAAATATGGAATAGAGAAGAACTACTCCTTGCTCAACGAAATGGACTCAACACCCCATATTAAACGCATAAGAATGTACCTGACTAGTAAGTATCTTAAAATCTATGGATTGCTATGTCTCTGAAAGAAAATCAAGCGTGTGCACAGGGGAATAAACGCAGCAGTGATAGGATTGGAGAGGTTCGGTGAGCAAATGAAGACCCTTTGAAGTCATATTGCATGGTACCCATTCCACGGGTCTCAACTCTCCAGGTTTAAGGAATTCTTCCTTCAGCTAAAACATGCACGTGGAACCCAGAGTATGATCAACCGTGTGTTCGGGAGACGTGTTCCAATATGTCTCAGTTCTCGTTCCCTGGTACTCGGGTGCAACATTCCAGACGCTTTACTAACACTCTCCCGACGTGGAGAGTCAGTGCCTTTAACCTCCTGTTTGGCCCATTTGCAATTTCTGAGGAAGATGAACAGGAATAAGGAGAACCAATGAGAGACTATGTGGAGGTGTCTGGACGGGCAAATTTAACTCTCATTTCCCACCAGGAAGAGGAATTAACCAAAGGCTCAGCGTGCCATGCCGGAACCAGATTAGGGACTGAAGCAATCCTGCGGTGTTGCGGCCAGCTCACAAGAAAGCGAGTTGAAGAAAGGAGCTCAGGGGCACTGTAATTCACAAACCTGCAGAGTTATAAATGACAGCTATCGTCCAAAAATATACTGAAGTAAGGCTGTCAAGAGGACTTGAAAGCGGGGCAGAATTGCAGGAAACCGATTTCAGGAGGTAGACTGGAATTGCATTTAAAGCATAGGAAAAGAGGCAGAACGTCCACAATGATGCACTTGGTAAAAAGGGCGTATGCGTTTTTTCCTGAATATATTCAGGAAAAAACGCATACGCCCTTTTTGGCCAACCAAACAAGCTTGCAAAGGAAATCTGCACTACAATGAAGTCTCACTTCCCCCCGGTCAAAAGGGCCATCTGAAAAAAGTGTAAAATCCAGAAAGTCAGGACAGGCCATGGAGAACTGGGAGCCTTGTTATGCTGATGGGCGGGATGTAAATTGCCAACAGCCACTTGGGAGAGGTGTATGGTGTTTCCTGAAACATCTAAAAAACAAAGCAACAGAGCCTAGGGCACTTCCACTTATGGTCCTATAGCTTAGGGAAATTAAAATCAAAAAGACACAGCCACCCCAAAGTTTGGGACGGCTCTGTTTACAAGAACCTCGTTTACGGTACAAGTTCAATATCGCAGAAAGTGAAAAATGGATAAAGAAGTTCTGGTACTTACGTACAATGCAATATCACTCAGCAATGAAATCTATGTCATCAGGCCCGTAGCAGCATAATGAGTGGATTCAGGTATGATGATTCTAACTGAAATAAGTCACACAGAAAAAGAAACATCATAAGATATCACTAATACACGGGATGTAAACTTGGCTACACAGGAACTGGATTACAAAACAGAACAGGGTCTCAAATTTAGAAAACCAACTTATGCTTGCTTAAGGGGAAAGGTGAGTTGGGGTGCTGCATCAAACCAAAGATTGAAATGAGCACAGATAAAGTTCCTTAAGCCAAATATGGAATAGACAAGAACTACTCCTTGCTCAACGAAATGGACTCAACACCCCATATTAAACGCCTAAGAATGTACCTGACTAGTAAGTATCTTAAAACCTATGGATTGCTATGTCTCTGAAAGAAAATCAAGCGTGTGTACAGGGGCATAAACGCAGCAGTGATAGGATTGGAGAGGTTCGGTGAGCAAATGAAGACCCTTTGAAGTCATATTGCATGGTACCCATTCCACGGGTCTCAACTCTCCAGGTTTAAGGGATTCTTCCTTCAGCTAAAACATGCACGTGGAACCCAGAGTATGATCAACCGTGTGATCGGGAGACGTGTTCCAATATGTCTCAGTTCTCGTCCCCTGGTACTCGGGTGCAACATTCCAGACGCTTTACTAACACTCTCCCGACTTGGAGAGTCAGTGCCTTTAACCTCCTGTTTGGCCCAGTTTGCAATATCTGCGGAAGATGAACAGGAATAGGGAGAACCAATGAGAGACTAGCTGGAGGTGTCTGGACAGGCAAATTTAACTCTCATTTCCCACCAGGAAGAGGAATTAACCAAAGGCTCAGAGTGCCGTGCCGGAACCAGATTAGGGCCTGAAGCAATCCTGCGGTGTTGCGGCCAGCTCACAAGAAAGCGAGTTGAAGAAAGGAGCTCAGGGGCACTGTAATTCACAAACCTGCAGAGTTATAAATGACAGCTATCGTCCAAAAATATACTGAAGTAAGGCTGCCAAGAGGACTTGAAAGCGGGGCAGAATTGCAGGAAACCGATTTCAGGAGGTAGACTGGAATTGCATTTAAAGCATAGGAAAAGAGGCAGAACGTCCACAATGATGCGCTTGACCAAAAAGGGCGTATGCGTTTTTTCCTGAATATATTCAGGAAAAAACGCATACGCCCTTTTTGGCCAACAAAGCAAGCTTGCAAAGGAAATCTGCACTACAATGAAGTCTCACTTCCCACCGGTCAAAAGGGCCATCTGAAAAAAGTGTAAAATCCAGAAAGGCAGGACAGGCCATGGAGAACTGGGAGCCTTGTTATGCTGATGGGCGGGATGTAAATTGCCAACAGCCACTCGGGAGAGGTGTATGGTGTTTCCTGAAACATCTAAAAAACAAAGCAACAGAGCCTAGGGCACTTCCACTTATGGTCCTATAGCTTAGGGAAAGTAAAATCAAAAAGACACAGCCACCCCTAAGTTTGGGCCGGCTCTGTTTACAAGAACCTCGTTTACGGTACAAGTTCAATAGCGCAGAAAGTGAAAAATGGATAAAGAAGTTGTGGTACTTACGTACAATGCAATATCACTCAGCAATGAAATCTATGTCATCAGGCCCGTAGCAGCATAATGAGTGGATTCAGGTATGATGATTCTAACTGAAATAAGTCACACAGAAAAAGAAACATCATAAGATATCACTAATACACGGGATGTAAACTTGGCTACACAGGAACTGGATTACAAAACAGAACAGGGTCTCAAATTTAGAAAACCAACTTATGCTTGCTTAAGGGGAAAGGTGAGTTGGGGTGCTGCATAAAACCAGAGATTGAAATGAACACAGATAAAGTTCCTTAAGCCAAATATGGAATAGACAAGAACTACTCCTTGCTCAACGAAATGGACTCAACACCCCATATTAAACGCCTAAGAATGTACCTGACTAGTAAGTATCTTAAAACCTATGGATTGCTATGTCTCTGAAAGAAAATCAAGCGTGTGTACAGGGGCATAAACGCAGCAGTGATAGGATTGGAGAGGTTCTGTGAGCAAATGAAGACCCTTTGAAGTCATATTGCATGGTACCCATTCCACGGGTCTCAACTCTCCAGGTTTAAGGGATTCTTCCTTCAGCTAAAACATGCACGTGGAACCCAGAGTATGATCAACCGTGTGATCGGGAGACGTGTTCCAATATGTCTCAGTTCTCGTCCCCTGGTACTCGGGTGCAACATTCCAGACGCTTTACTAACACTCTCCCGACTTGGAGAGTCAGTGCCTTTAACCTCCTGTTTGGCCCAGTTTGCAATTTCTGCGGAAGATGAACAGGAATAGGGAGAACCAATGAGAGACTAGCTGGAGGTGTCTGGACGGGCGAATTTAACTCTCATTTCCCACCAGGAAGAGGAATTAACCAAAGGCTCAGCGTGCCGTGCCGGAACCAGATTAGGGCCTGAAGCAATCCTGCGGTGTTGCGGCCAGCTCACAAGAAAGCGAGTTGAAGAAAGGAGCTCAGGGGCACTGTAATTCACAAACCTGCAGAGTTATAAATGACAGCTATCGTCCAAAAATATACTGAAGTAAGGCTGCCAAGAGGACTTGAAAGCGGGGCAGAATTGCAGGAAACCGATTTCAGGAGGTAGACTGGAATTGCATTTAAAGCATAGGAAAAGAGGCAGAACGTCCACAATGATGCACTTGGCCAAAAAGGGCGTATGCGTTTTTTCCTGAATATATTCAGGAAAAATGCATACGCCCTTTTTGGCCAACCAAGCAAGCTTGCAAAGGAAATCTGCACTACAATGAAGTCTCACTTCCCCCCGGTCAAAAGGGCCATCTGAAAAAAGTGTAAAATCCAGAAAGGCAGGACAGGCCATGGAGAACTGGGAGCCTTGTTATGCTGATGGGCGGGATGTAAATTGCCAACAGCCACTCGGGAGAGGTGTATGGTGTTTCCTGAAACATCTAAAAAACAAAGCAACAGAGCCTAGGGCACTTCCACTTATGGTCCTATAGCTTAGGGAAATTAAAATCAAAAAGACACAGCCACCCCAAAGTTTGGGACGGCTCTGTTTACAAGAACCTCGTTTACGGTACAAGTTCAATAGCGCAGAAAGTGAAAAATGGATAAAGAAGTTGTGGTACTTACGTACAATGCAATATCACTCAGCAATGAAATCTATGTCATCAGGCCCGTAGCAGCATAATGAGTGGATTCAGGTATGATGATTCTAACTGAAATAAGTCACACAGAAAAAGAAACATCATAAGATATCACTAATACACGGAATGTAAACTTGGCTACACAGGAACTGTATTACAAAACAGAACAGGGTCTCAAATTTAGAAAACCAACTTATGCTTGCTTAAGGGGAAAGGTGAGTTGGGGTGCTGCATAAAACCAGAGATTGAAATGAGCACAGATAAAGTTCCTTAAGCCAAATATGGAATAGACAAGAACTACTCCTTGCTCAACGAAATGGACTCAACACCCCATATTAAACGCCTAAGAATGTACCTGACTAGTAAGTATCTTAAAACCTATGGATTGCTATGTCTCTGAAAGAAAATCAAGCGTGTGTACAGGGGAATAAACGCAGCAGTGATAGGATTGGAGAGGTTCGGTGAGCAAATGAAGACCCTTTGAAGTCATATTGCATGGTACCCATTCCACGGGTCTCAACTCTCCAGGTTTAAGGAATTCTTCCTTCAGCTAAAACATGCACGTGGAACCCAGAGTATGATCAACCGTGTGATCGGGAGACGTGTTCCAATATGTCTCAGTTCTCGTTCCCTGGTACTCGGGTGCAACATTCCAGACGCTTTACTAACACTCTCCCGACGTGGAGAGTCAGTGCCTTTAACCTCCTGTTTGGCCCATTTGCAATTTCTGAGGAAGATGAACAGGAATAGGGAGAACCAATGAGAGACTAGCTGGAGGTGTCTGGACGGGCAAATTTAACTCTCATTTCCCACCAGGAAGAGGAATTAACCAAAGGCTCAGCGTGCCATGCCGGAACCAGATTAGGGACTGAAGCAATCCTGCGGTGTTGCGGCCAGCTCACAAGAAAGCGAGTTGAAGAAAGGAGCTCAGGGGCACTGTAATTCACAAACCTGCAGAGTTATAAATGACAGCTATCGTCCAAAAATATACTGAAGTAAGGCTGTCAAGAGGACTTGAAAGCGGGGCAGAATTGCAGGAAACCGATTTCAGGAGGTAGACTGGAATTGCATTTAAAGCATAGGAAAAGAGGCAGAACGTCCACAATGATGCACTTGGTAAAAAGGGCGTATGCGTTTTTTCCTGAATATATTCAGGAAAAAACGCATACGCCCTTTTTGGCCAACCAAACAAGCTTGCAAAGGAAATCTGCACTACAATGAAGTCTCACTTCCCCCCGGTCAAAAGGGCCATCTGAAAAAAGTGTAAAATCCAGAAAGTCAGGACAGGCCATGGAGAACTGGGAGCCTTGTTATGCTGATGGGCGGGATGTAAATTGCCAACAGCCACTCGGGAGAGGTGTATGGTGTTTCCTGAAACATCTAAAAAACAAAGCAACAGAGCCTAGGGCACTTCCACTTATGGTCCTATAGCTTAGGGAAATTAAAATCAAAAAGACACAGCCACCCCAAAGTTTGGGACGGCTCTGTTTACAAGAACCTCGTTTACGGTACAAGTTCAATATCGCAGAAAGTGAAAAATGGATAAAGAAGTTCTGGTACTTACGTACAATGCAATATCACTCAGCAATGAAATCTATGTCATCAGGCCCGTAGCAGCATAATGAGTGGATTCAGGTATGATGATTCTAACTGAAATAAGTCACACAGAAAAAGAAACATCATAAGATATCACTAATACACGGGATGTAAACTTGGCTACACAGGAACTGGATTACAAAACAGAACAGGGTCTCAAATTTAGAAAACCAACTTATGCTTGCTTAAGGGGAAAGGTGAGTTGAGGTGCTGCATCAAACCAGAGATTGAAATGAGCACAGATAAAGTTCCTTAAGCCAAATATGGAATAGACAAGAACTACTCCTTGCTCAACGAAATGGACTCAACACCCCATATTAAACGCCTAAGAATGTACCTGACTAGTAAGTATCTTAAAACCTATGGATTGCTATGTCTCTGAAAGAAAATCAAGCATGTGTACAGGGGCATAAACGCAGCAGTGATAGGATTGGAGAGGTTCGGTGAGCAAATGAAGACCCTTTGAAGTCATATTGCATGGTACCCATTCCACGGGTCTCAACTCTCCAGGTTTAAGGGATTCTGCCTTCAGGTAAAACATGCACGTGGAACCCAGAGTATGATCAACCGTGTGATCGGGAGACGTGTTCCAATATGTCTCAGTTCTCGTCCCCTGGTACTCGGGTGCAACATTCCACACGCTTTACTAACACTCTCCCGACTTGGAGAGTCAGTGCCTTTAACCTCCTGTTTGGCCCATTTGCAATTTCTGAGGAAGATGAACAGGAATAGGGAGAACCAATGAGAGACTAGGTGGAGGTGTCTGGACGGGCAAATTTAACTCTCATTTCCCACCAGGAAGAGGAATTAACCAAAGGCTCAGCGTGCCATGCCGGAACCAGATTAGGGCCTGAAGCAATCCTGCGGTGTTGCGGCCAGCTCACAAGAAAGCGAGTTGAAGAAAGGAGCTCAGGGGCACTGTAATTCACAAACCTGCAGAGTTATAAATGACAGCTATCGTCCAAAAATATACTGAAGTAAGGCTGCCAAGAGGACTTGAAAGCGGGGCAGAATTGCAGGAAACCGATTTCAGGAGGTAGACTGGAATTGCATTTAAAGCATAGGAAAAGAGGCAGAACGTCCACAATGATGCGCTTGACCAAAAAGGGCGTATGCGTTTTTTCCTGAATATATTCAGGAAAAAACGCATACGCCCTTTTTGGCCAACCAAGCAAGCTTGCAAAGGAAATCTGCACTACAATGAAGTCTCACTTCCCCCCGGTCAAAAGGGCCATCTGAAAAAAGTGTAAAATCCAGAAAGGCAGGACAGGCCATGGAGAACTGGGAGCCTTGTTATGCTGATGGGCGGGATGTAAATTGCCAACAGCCACTCGGGAGAGGTGTATGGTGTTTCCTGAAACATCTAAAAAACAAAGCAACAGAGCCTAGGGCACTTCCACTTATGGTCCTATAGCTTAGGGAAATTAAAATCAAAAAGACACAGCCACCCCAAAGTTTGGGACGGCTCTGTTTACAAGAACCTCGTTTACGGTACAAGTTCAATAGCGCAGAAAGTGAAAAATGGATAAAGAAGTTGTGGTACTTACGTACAATGCAATATCACTCAGCAATGAAATCTATGTCATCAGGCCCGTAGCAGCATAATGAGTGGATTCAGGTATGATGATTCTAACTGAAATAAGTCACACAGAAAAAGAAACATCATAAGATATCACTAATACATGGGATGTAAACTTGGCTACACAGGAACTGCATTACAAAACAGAACAGGGTTTCAAATTTAGAAAACCAACTTATGCTTGCTTAAGGGGAAAGGTGAGTTGGGGTGCTGCATAAAACCAGAGATTGAAATGAGCACAGATAAAGTTCCTTAAGCCAAATATAGAATAGACAAGAACTACTCCTTGCTCAACGAAATGGACTCAACACCCCATATTAAACGCCTAAGAATGTACCTGACTAGTAAGTATCTTAAAACCTATGGATTGCTATGTCTCTGAAAGAAAATCAAGCGTGTGTACAGGGGCATAAACGCAGCAGTGATAGGATTGGAGAGGTTCGGTGAGCAAATGAAGACCCTTTGAAGTCATATTGCATGGTACCCATTCCACGGGTCTCAACTCTCCAGGTTTAAGGGATTCTTCCTTCAGCTAAAACATGCACGTGGAACCCAGAGTATGATCAACCGTGTGATCGGGAGACGTGTTCCAATATGTCTCAGTTCTCGTCCCCTGGTACTCGGGTGCAACATTCCAGACGCTTTACTAACACTCTCCTGACTTGGAGAGTCAGTGCCTTTAACCTCCTGTTTGGCCCAGTTTGCAATTTCTGCGGAAGATGAACAGGAATAGGGAGAACTAATGAGAGACTAGCTGGAGGTGTCTGGACGGGCAAATTTAACTCTCATTTCCCACCAGGAAGAGGAATTAACCAAAGGCTCAGCGTGCCGTGCCGGAACCAGATTAGGGCCTGAAGCAATCCTGCGGTGTTGCGGCCAGCTCACAAGAAAGCGAGTTGAAGAAAGGAGCTCAGGGGCACTGTAATTCACAAACCTGCAGAGTTATAAATGACAGCTATCGTCCAAAAATATACTGAAGTAAGGCTGCCAAGAGGACTTGAAAGCGGGGCAGAATTGCAGGAAACCGATTTCAGGAGGTAGACTGGAATTGCATTTAAAGCATAGGAAAAGAGGCAGAACGTCCACAATGATGCACTTGGACAAAAAGGGCGTATGCGTTTTTTCCTGAATATATTCAGGAAAAAATGCATACGCCCTTTTTGGCCAACCAAGCAAGCTTGCAAAGGAAATCTGCACTACAATGAAGTCTCACTTCCCCCCGGTCAAAAGGGCCATCTGAAAAAAGTGTAAAATCCAGAAAGGCAGGACAGGCCATGGAGAACTGGGAGCCTTGTTATGCTGATGGGCGGGATGTAAATTGCCAACAGCCACTCGGGAGAGGTGTATGGTGTTTCCTGAAACATCTAAAAAACAAAGCAACAGAGCCTAGGGCACTTCCACTTATGGTCCTATAGCTTAGGGAAATTAAAATCAAAAAGACACAGCCACCCCAAAGTTTGGGACGGCTCTGTTTACAAGAACCTCGTTTACGGTACAAGTTCAATAGCGCAGAAAGTGAAAAATGGATAAAGAAGTTGTGGTACTTACGTACAATGCAATATCACTCAGCAATGAAATCTATGTCATCAGGCCCGTAGCAGCATAATGAGTGGATTCAGGTATGATGATTCTAACTGAAATAAGTCACACAGAAAAAGAAACATCATAAGATATCACTAATACACGGAATGTAAACTTGGCTACACAGGAACTGTATTACAAAACAGAACAGGGTCTCAAATTTAGAAAACCAACTTATGCTTGCTTAAGGGGAAAGGTGAGTTGGGGTGCTGCATAAAACCAGAGATTGAAATGAGCACAGATAAAGTTCCTTAAGCCAAATATGGAATAGACAAGAACTACTCCTTGCTCAACGAAATGGACTCAACACCCCATATTAAACGCCTAAGAATGTACCTGACTAGTAAGTATCTTAAAACCTATGGATTGCTATGTCTCTGAAAGAAAATCAAGCGTGTGTACAGGGGAATAAACGCAGCAGTGATAGGATTGGAGAGGTTCGGTGAGCAAATGAAGACCCTTTGAAGTCATATTGCATGGTACCCATTCCACGGGTCTCAACTCTCCAGGTTTAAGGAATTCTTCCTTCAGCTAAAACATGCACGTGGAACCCAGAGTATGATCAACCGTGTGATCGGGAGACGTGTTCCAATATGTCTCAGTTCTCGTTCCCTGGTACTCGGGTGCAACATTCCAGACGCTTTACTAACACTCTCCCGACGTGGAGAGTCAGTGCCTTTAACCTCCTGTTTGGCCCATTTGCAATTTCTGAGGAAGATGAACAGGAATAGGGAGAACCAATGAGAGACTAGCTGGAGGTGTCTGGACGGGCAAATTTAACTCTCATTTCCCACCAGGAAGAGGAATTAACCAAAGGCTCAGCGTGCCATGCCGGAACCAGATTAGGGACTGAAGCAATCCTGCGGTGTTGCGGCCAGCTCACAAGAAAGCGAGTTGAAGAAAGGAGCTCAGGGGCACTGTAATTCACAAACCTGCAGAGTTATAAATGACAGCTATCGTCCAAAAATATACTGAAGTAAGGCTGTCAAGAGGACTTGAAAGCGGGGCAGAATTGCAGGAAACCGATTTCAGGAGGTAGACTGGAATTGCATTTAAAGCATAGGAAAAGAGGCAGAACGTCCACAATGATGCACTTGGTAAAAAGGGCGTATGCGTTTTTTCCTGAATATATTCAGGAAAAAACGCATACGCCCTTTTTGGCCAACCAAACAAGCTTGCAAAGGAAATCTGCACTACAATGAAGTCTCACTTCCCCCCGGTCAAAAGGGCCATCTGAAAAAAGTGTAAAATCCAGAAAGTCAGGACAGGCCATGGAGAACTGGGAGCCTTGTTATGCTGATGGGCGGGATGTAAATTGCCAACAGCCACTCGGGAGAGGTGTATGGTGTTTCCTGAAACATCTAAAAAACAAAGCAACAGAGCCTAGGGCACTTCCACTTATGGTCCTATAGCTTAGGGAAATTAAAATCAAAAAGACACAGCCACCCCAAAGTTTGGGACGGCTCTGTTTACAAGAACCTCGTTTACGGTACAAGTTCAATATCGCAGAAAGTGAAAAATGGATAAAGAAGTTCTGGTACTTACGTACAATGCAATATCACTCAGCAATGAAATCTATGTCATCAGGCCCGTAGCAGCATAATGAGTGGATTCAGGTATGATGATTCTAACTGAAATAAGTCACACAGAAAAAGAAACATCATAAGATATCACTAATACACGGGATGTAAACTTGGCTACACAGGAACTGGATTACAAAACAGAACAGGGTCTCAAATTTAGAAAACCAACTTATGCTTGCTTAAGGGGAAAGGTGAGTTGAGGTGCTGCATCAAACCAGAGATTGAAATGAGCACAGATAAAGTTCCTTAAGCCAAATATGGAATAGACAAGAACTACTCCTTGCTCAACGAAATGGACTCAACACCCCATATTAAACGCCTAAGAATGTACCTGACTAGTAAGTATCTTAAAACCTATGGATTGCTATGTCTCTGAAAGAAAATCAAGCATGTGTACAGGGGCATAAACGCAGCAGTGATAGGATTGGAGAGGTTCGGTGAGCAAATGAAGACCCTTTGAAGTCATATTGCATGGTACCCATTCCACGGGTCTCAACTCTCCAGGTTTAAGGGATTCTGCCTTCAGGTAAAACATGCACGTGGAACCCAGAGTATGATCAACCGTGTGATCGGGAGACGTGTTCCAATATGTCTCAGTTCTCGTCCCCTGGTACTCGGGTGCAACATTCCACACGCTTTACTAACACTCTCCCGACTTGGAGAGTCAGTGCCTTTAACCTCCTGTTTGGCCCATTTGCAATTTCTGAGGAAGATGAACAGGAATAGGGAGAACCAATGAGAGACTAGGTGGAGGTGTCTGGACGGGCAAATTTAACTCTCATTTCCCACCAGGAAGAGGAATTAACCAAAGGCTCAGCGTGCCATGCCGGAACCAGATTAGGGCCTGAAGCAATCCTGCGGTGTTGCGGCCAGCTCACAAGAAAGCGAGTTGAAGAAAGGAGCTCAGGGGCACTGTAATTCACAAACCTGCAGAGTTATAAATGACAGCTATCGTCCAAAAATATACTGAAGTAAGGCTGCCAAGAGGACTTGAAAGCGGGGCAGAATTGCAGGAAACCGATTTCAGGAGGTAGACTGGAATTGCATTTAAAGCATAGGAAAAGAGGCAGAACGTCCACAATGATGCGCTTGACCAAAAAGGGCGTATGCGTTTTTTCCTGAATATATTCAGGAAAAAACGCATACGCCCTTTTTGGCCAACCAAGCAAGCTTGCAAAGGAAATCTGCACTACAATGAAGTCTCACTTCCCCCCGGTCAAAAGGGCCATCTGAAAAAAGTGTAAAATCCAGAAAGGCAGGACAGGCCATGGAGAACTGGGAGCCTTGTTATGCTGATGGGCGGGATGTAAATTGCCAACAGCCACTCGGGAGAGGTGTATGGTGTTTCCTGAAACATCTAAAAAACAAAGCAACAGAGCCTAGGGCACTTCCACTTATGGTCCTATAGCTTAGGGAAATTAAAATCAAAAAGACACAGCCACCCCAAAGTTTGGGACGGCTCTGTTTACAAGAACCTCGTTTACGGTACAAGTTCAATAGCGCAGAAAGTGAAAAATGGATAAAGAAGTTGTGGTACTTACGTACAATGCAATATCACTCAGCAATGAAATCTATGTCATCAGGCCCGTAGCAGCATAATGAGTGGATTCAGGTATGATGATTCTAACTGAAATAAGTCACACAGAAAAAGAAACATCATAAGATATCACTAATACATGGGATGTAAACTTGGCTACACAGGAACTGCATTACAAAACAGAACAGGGTTTCAAATTTAGAAAACCAACTTATGCTTGCTTAAGGGGAAAGGTGAGTTGGGGTGCTGCATAAAACCAGAGATTGAAATGAGCACAGATAAAGTTCCTTAAGCCAAATATAGAATAGACAAGAACTACTCCTTGCTCAACGAAATGGACTCAACACCCCATATTAAACGCCTAAGAATGTACCTGACTAGTAAGTATCTTAAAACCTATGGATTGCTATGTCTCTGAAAGAAAATCAAGCGTGTGTACAGGGGCATAAACGCAGCAGTGATAGGATTGGAGAGGTTCGGTGAGCAAATGAAGACCCTTTGAAGTCATATTGCATGGTACCCATTCCACGGGTCTCAACTCTCCAGGTTTAAGGGATTCTTCCTTCAGCTAAAACATGCACGTGGAACCCAGAGTATGATCAACCGTGTGATCGGGAGACGTGTTCCAATATGTCTCAGTTCTCGTCCCCTGGTACTCGGGTGCAACATTCCAGACGCTTTACTAACACTCTCCTGACTTGGAGAGTCAGTGCCTTTAACCTCCTGTTTGGCCCAGTTTGCAATTTCTGCGGAAGATGAACAGGAATAGGGAGAACTAATGAGAGACTAGCTGGAGGTGTCTGGACGGGCAAATTTAACTCTCATTTCCCACCAGGAAGAGGAATTAACCAAAGGCTCAGCGTGCCGTGCCGGAACCAGATTAGGGCCTGAAGCAATCCTGCGGTGTTGCGGCCAGCTCACAAGAAAGCGAGTTGAAGAAAGGAGCTCAGGGGCACTGTAATTCACAAACCTGCAGAGTTATAAATGACAGCTATCGTCCAAAAATATACTGAAGTAAGGCTGCCAAGAGGACTTGAAAGCGGGGCAGAATTGCAGGAAACCGATTTCAGGAGGTAGACTGGAATTGCATTTAAAGCATAGGAAAAGAGGCAGAACGTCCACAATGATGCACTTGGACAAAAAGGGCGTATGCGTTTTTTCCTGAATATATTCAGGAAAAAATGCATACGCCCTTTTTGGCCAACCAAGCAAGCTTGCAAAGGAAATCTGCACTACAATGAAGTCTCACTTCCCCCCGGTCAAAAGGGCCATCTGAAAAAAGTGTAAAATCCAGAAAGGCAGGACAGGCCATGGAGAACTGGGAGCCTTGTTATGCTGATGGGCGGGATGTAAATTGCCAACAGCCACTCGGGAGAGGTGTATGGTGTTTCCTGAAACATCTAAAAAACAAAGCAACAGAGCCTAGGGCACTTCCACTTATGGTCCTATAGCTTAGGGAAATTAAAATCAAAAAGACACAGCCACCCCAAAGTTTGGGATGGCTCTGTTTACAAGAACCTCGTTTACGGTACAAGTTCAATATCGCAGAAAGTGAAAAATGGATAAAGAAGTTGTGGTACTTACGTACAATGCAATATCACTCAGCAATGAAATCTATGTCATCAGGCCCGTAGCAGCATAATGAGTGGATTCAGGTATGATGATTCTAACTGAAATAAGTCACACAGAAAAAGAAACATCATAAGATATCACTAATACACGGGATGTAAACTTGGCTACACAGGAACTGGATTACAAAACAGAACAGGGTCTCAAATTTAGAAAACCAACTTATGCTTGCTTAAGGGGAAAGGTGAGTTGGGGTGCTGCATAAAACCAGAGATTGAAATGAGCACAGATAAAGTTCCTTAAGCCAAATATGGAATAGACAAGAACTACTCCTTGCTCAACGAAATGGACTCAACACCCCATATTAAACGCCTAAGAATGTACCTGACTAGTAAGTATCTTAAAACCTATGGATTGCTATGTCTCTGAAAGAAAATCAAGCGTGTGTACAGGGGAATAAACGCAGCAGTGATAGGATTGGAGAGGTTCGGTGAGCAAATGAAGACCCTTTGAAGTCATATTGCATGGTACCCATTCCACGGGTCTCAACTCTCCAGGTTTAAGGAATTCTTCCTTCAGCTAAAACATGCACGTGGAACCCAGAGTATGATCAACCGTGTGATCGGGAGACGTGTTCCAATATGTCTCAGTTCTCGTCCCCTGGTACTCGGGTGCAACATTCCAGACGCTTTACTAACACTCTCCCGACGTGGAGAGTCAGTGCCTTTAACCTCCTGTTTGGCCCATTTGCAATTTCTGAGGAAGATGAACAGGAATAGGGAGAACCAATGAGAGACTATGTGGAGGTGTCTGGACGGGCAAATTTAACTCTCATTTCCCACCAGGAAGAGGAATTAACCAAAGGCTCAGCGTGCCATGCCGGAACCAGATTAGGGACTGAAGCAATCCTGCGGTGTTGCGGCCAGCTCACAAGAAAGCGAGTTGAAGAAAGGAGCTCAGGGGCACTGTAATTCACAAACCTGCAGAGTTATAAATGACAGCTATCGTCCAAAAATATACTGAAGTAAGGCTGTCAAGAGGACTTGAAAGCGGGGCAGAATTGCAGGAAACCGATTTCAGGAGGTAGACTGGAATTGCATTTAAAGCATAGGAAAAGAGGCAGAACGTCCACAATGATGCACTTGGTAAAAAGGGCGTATGCGTTTTTTCCTGAATATATTCAGGAAAAAACGCATACGCCCTTTTTGGCCAACCAAACAAGCTTGCAAAGGAAATCTGCACTACAATGAAGTCTCACTTCCCCCCGGTCAAAAGGGCCATCTGAAAAAAGTGTAAAATCCAGAAAGGCAGGACAGGCCATGGAGAACTGGGAGCCTTGTTATGCTGATGGGCGGGATGTAAATTGCCAACAGCCACTCGGGAGAGGTGTATGGTGTTTCCTGAAACATCTAAAAAACAAAGCAACAGAGCCTAGGGCACTTCCACTTATGGTCCTATAGCTTAGGGAAATTAAAATCAAAAAGACACAGCCACCCCAAAGTTTGGGACGGCTCTGTTTACAAGAACCTCGTTTACGGTACAAGTTCAATATCGCAGAAAGTGAAAAATGGATAAAGAAGTTGTGGTACTTACGTACAATGCAATATCACTCAGCAATGAAATCTATGTCATCAGGCCCGTAGCAGCATAATGAGTGGATTCAGGTATGATGATTCTAACTGAAATAAGTCACACAGAAAAAGAAACATCATAAGATATCACTAATACACGGGATGTAAACTTGGCTACACAGGAACTGGATTACAAAACAGAACAGGGTCTCAAATTTAGAAAACCAACTTATGCTTGCTTAAGGGGAAAGGTGAGTTGAGGTGCTGCATCAAACCAGAGATTGAAATGAGCACAGATAAAGTTCCTTAAGCCAAATATGGAATAGACAAGAACTACTCCTTGCTCAACGAAATGGACTCAACACCCCATATTAAACGCCTAAGAATGTACCTGACTAGTAAGTATCTTAAAACCTATGGATTGCTATGTCTCTGAAAGAAAATCAAGCATGTGTACAGGGGCATAAACGCAGCAGTGATAGGATTGGAGACGTTCGGTGAGCAAATGAAGACCCTTTGAAGTCATATTGCATGGTACCCATTCCACGGGTCTCAACTCTCCAGGTTTAAGGGATTCTGCCTTCAGGTAAAACATGCACGTGGAACCCAGAGTATGATCAACCGTGTGATCGGGAGACGTGTTCCAATATGTCTCAGTTCTCGTCCCCTGGTACTCGGGTGCAACATTCCACACGCTTTACTAACACTCTCCCGACTTGGAGAGTCAGTGCCTTTAACCTCCTGTTTGGCCCATTTGCAATTTCTGAGGAAGATGAACAGGAATAGGGAGAACCAATGAGAGACTAGGTGGAGGTGTCTGGACGGGCAAATTTAACTCTCATTTCCCACCAGGAAGAGGAATTAACCAAAGGCTCAGCGTGCCATGCCGGAACCAGATTAGGGCCTGAAGCAATCCTGCGGTGTTGCGGCCAGCTCACAAGAAAGCGAGTTGAAGAAAGGAGCTCAGGGGCACTGTAATTCACAAACCTGCAGAGTTATAAATGACAGCTATCGTCCAAAAATATACTGAAGTAAGGCTGCCAAGAGGACTTGAAAGCGGGGCAGAATTGCAGGAAACCGATTTCAGGAGGTAGACTGGAATTGCATTTAAAGCATAGGAAAAGAGGCAGAACGTCCACAATGATTCGCTTGACCAAAAAGGGCGTATGCGTTTTTTCCTGAATATATTCAGGAAAAAACGCATACGCCCTTTTTGGCCAACCAAGCAAGCTTGCAAAGGAAATCTGCACTACAATGAAGTCTCACTTCCCCCCGGTCAAAAGGGCCATCTGAAAAAAGTGTAAAATCCAGAAAGGCAGGACAGGCCATGGAGAACTGGGAGCCTTGTTATGCTGATGGGCGGGATGTAAATTGCCAACAGCCACTTGGGAGAGGTGTATGGTGTTTCCTGAAACATCTAAAAAACAAAGCAACAGAGCCTAGGGCACTTCCACTTATGGTCCTATAGCTTAGGGAAATTAAAATCAAAAAGACACAGCCACCCCAAAGTTTGGGATGGCTCTGTTTACAAGAACCTCGTTTACGGTACAAGTTCAATAGCGCAGAAAGTGAAAAATGGATAAAGAAGTTGTGGTACTTACGTACAATGCAATATCACTCAGCAATGAAATCTATGTCATCAGGCCCGTAGCAGCATAATGAGTGGATTCAGGTATGATGATTCTAACTGAAATAAGTCACACAGAAAAAGAAACATCATAAGATATCACTAATACACGGGATGTAAACTTGGCTACACAGGAACTGGATTACAAAACAGAACAGGGTCTCAAATTTAGAAAACCAACTTATGCTTGCTTAAGGGGAAAGGTGAGTTGGGGTGCTGCATAAAACCAGAGATTGAAATGAGCACAGATAAAGTTCCTTAAGCCAAATATGGAATAGACAAGAACTACTCCTTGCTCAACGAAATGGACTCAACACCCCATATTAAACGCCTAAGAATGTACCTGACTAGTAAGTATCTTAAAACCTATGGATTGCTATGTCTCTGAAAGAAAATCAAGCGTGTGTACAGGGGCATAAACGCAGCAGTGATAGGATTGGAGAGGTTCGGTGAGCAAATGAAGACCCTTTGAAGTCATATTGCATGGTACCCATTCCACGGGTCTCAACTCTCCAGGTTTAAGGGATTCTTCCTTCAGCTAAAACATGCACGTGGAACCCAGAGTATGATCAACCGTGTGATCGGGAGACGTGTTCCAATATGTCTCAGTTCTCGTCCCCTGGTACTCGGGTGCAACATTCCAGACGCTTTACTAACACTCTCCTGACTTGGAGAGTCAGTGCCTTTAACCTCCTGTTTGGCCCAGTTTGCAATTTCTGCGGAAGATGAACAGGAATAGGGAGAACTAATGAGAGACTAGCTGGAGGTGTCTGGACGGGCAAATTTAACTCTCATTTCCCACCAGGAAGAGGAATTAACCAAAGGCTCAGCGTGCCGTGCCGGAACCAGATTAGGGCCTGAAGCAATCCTGCGGTGTTGCGGCCAGCTCACAAGAAAGCGAGTTGAAGAAAGGAGCTCAGGGGCACTGTAATTCACAAACCTGCAGAGTTATAAATGACAGCTATCGTCCAAAAATATACTGAATTAAGGCTGCCAAGAGGACTTGAAAGAGGGGCAGAATTGCAGGAAACCGATTTCAGGAGGTAGACTGGAATTGCATTTAAAGCATAGGAAAAGAGGCAGAACGTCCACAATGATGCACTTGGCCAAAAAGGGCGTATGCGTTTTTTCCTGAATATATTCAGGAAAAAATGCATACGCCCTTTTTGGCCAACCAAGCAAGCTTGCAAAGGAAATCTGCACTACAATGAAGTCTCACTTCCCCCCGGTCAAAAGGGCCATCTGAAAAAAGTGTAAAATCCAGAAAGGCAGGACAGGCCATGGAGAACTGGGAGCCTTGTTATGCTGATGGGCGGGATGTAAATTGCCAACAGCCACTCGGGAGAGGTGTATGGTGTTTCCTGAAACATCTAAAAAACAAAGCAACAGAGCCTAGGGCACTTCCACTTATGGTCCTATAGCTTAGGGAAATTAAAATCAAAAAGACACAGCCACCCCAAAGTTTGGGATGGCTCTGTTTACAAGAACCTCGTTTACGGTACAAGTTCAATATCGCAGAAAGTGAAAAATGGATAAAGAAGTTGTGGTACTTACGTACAATGCAATATCACTCAGCAATGAAATCTATGTCATCAGGCCCGTAGCAGCATAATGAGTGGATTCAGGTATGATGATTCTAACTGAAATAAGTCACACAGAAAAAGAAACATCATAAGATATCACTAATACACGGGATGTAAACTTGGCTACACAGGAACTGGATTACAAAACAGAACAGGGTCTCAAATTTAGAAAACCAACTTATGCTTGCTTAAGGGGAAAGGTGAGTTGGGGTGCTGCATAAAACCAGAGATTGAAATGAGCACAGATAAAGTTCCTTAAGCCAAATATGGAATAGACAAGAACTACTCCTTGCTCAACGAAATGGACTCAACACCCCATATTAAACGCCTAAGAATGTACCTGACTAGTAAGTATCTTAAAACCTATGGATTGCTATGTCTCTGAAAGAAAATCAAGCGTGTGTACAGGGGCATAAACGCAGCAGTGATAGGATTGGAGAGGTTCGGTGAGCAAATGAAGACCCTTTGAAGTCATATTGCATGGTACCCATTCCACGGGTCTCAACTCTCCAGGTTTAAGGGATTCTTCCTTCAGCTAAAACATGCACGTGGAACCCAGAGTATGATCAACCGTGTGATCGGGAGACGTGTTCCAATATGTCTCAGTTCTCGTCCCCTGGTACTCGGGTGCAACATTCCAGACGCTTTACTAACACTCTCCCGACTTGGAGAGTCAGTGCCTTTAACCTCCTGTTTGGCCCAGTTTGCAATTTCTGCGGAAGATGAACAGGAATAGGGAGAACCAATGAGAGACTAGCTGGAGGTGTCTGGACGGGCAAATTTAACTCTCATTTCCCACCAGGAAGAGGAATTAACCAAAGGCTCAGCGTGCCGTGCCGGAACCAGATTAGGGCCTGAAGCAATCCTGCGGTGTTGCGGCCAGCTCACAAGAAAGCGAGTTGAAGAAAGGAGCTCAGGGGCACTGTAATTCACAAACCTGCAGAGTTATAAATGACAGCTATCGTCCAAAAATATACTGAAGTAAGGCTGCCTAGAGGACTTGAAAGCGGGGCAGAATTGCAGGAAACCGATTTCAGGAGGTAGACTGGAATTGCATTTAAAGCATAGGAAAAGAGGCAGAACGTCCACAATGATGCACTTGGCCAAAAAGGGCGTATGCGTTTTTTCCTGAATATATTCAGGAAAAAACGCATACGCCCTTTTTGGCCAACCAAGCAAGCTTGCAAAGGAAATCTGCACTACAATGAAGTCTCACTTCCCCCCGGTCAAAAGGGCCATCTGAAAAAAGTGTAAAATCCAGAAAGGCAGGACAGGCCATGGAGAACTGGGAGCCTTGTTATGCTGATGGGCGGGATGTCAATTGCCAACAGCCACTCGGGAGAGGTGTATGGTGTTTCCTGAAACATCTAAAAAACAAAGCAACAGAGCCTAGGGCACTTCCACTTATGGTCCTATAGCTTAGGGAAATTAAAATCAAAAAGACACAGCCACCCCAAAGTTTGGGACGGCTCTGTTTACAAGAACCTCGTTTACGGTACAAGTTCAATATCGCAGAAAGTGAAAAATGGATAAAGAAGTTCTGGTACTTACGTACAATGCAATATCACTCAGCAATGAAATCTATGTCATCAGGCCCGTAGCAGCATAATGAGTGGATTCAGGTATGATGATTCTAACTGAAATAAGTCACACAGAAAAAGAAATATCATAAGATATCGCTAATACACGGGATGTAAACTTGGCTACACAGGAACTGGATTACAAAACAGAACAGGGTCTCAAATTTAGAAAACCAACTTATGCTTGCTTAAGGGGAAAGGTGAGTTGGGGTGCTGCATAAAACCAGAGATTGAAATGAACACAGATAAAGTTCCTTAAGCCAAATATAGAATAGACAAGAACTACTCCTTGCTCAACGAAATGGACTCAACACCCCATATTAAACGCCTAAGAATGTACCTGACTAGTAAGTATCTTAAAACCTATGGATTGCTATGTCTCTGAAAGAAAATCAAGCGTGTGTACAGGGGCATAAACGCAGCAGTGATAGGATTGGAGAGGTTCGGTGAGCAAATGAAGACCCTTTGAAGTCATATTGCATGGTACCCATTCCACGGGTCTCAACTCTCCAGGTTTAAGGGATTCTTCCTTCAGCTAAAACATGCACGTGGAACCCAGAGTATGATCAACCGTGTGATCAGGAGACGTGTTCCAATATGTCTCAGTTCTCGTCCCCTGGTACTCGGGTGCAACATTCCAGACGCTTTACTAACACTCTCCCGACTTGGAGAGTCAGTGCCTTTAACCTCCTGTTTGGCCCAGTTTGCAATTTCTGCGGAAGATGAACAGGAATAGGGAGAACCAATGAGAGACTAGCTGGAGGTGTCTGGACGGGCAAATTTAACTCTCATTTCCCACCAGGAAGAGGAATTAACCAAAGGCTCAGCGTGTCGTGCCGGAACCAGATTAGGGCCTGAAGCAATCCTGCGGTGTTGCGGCCAGCTCACAAAAAAGCGAGTTGAAGAAAGGAGCTCAGGGGCACTGTAATTCACAAACCTGCAGAGTTATAAATGACAGCTATCGTCCAAAAATATACTGAAGTAAGGCTGCCAAGAGGACTTGAAAGCGGGGCAGAATTGCAGGAAACCGATTTCAGGAGGTAGACTGGAATTGCATTTAAAGCATAGGAAAAGAGGCAGAACGTCCACAATGATGCACTTGGCCAAAAAGGGCGTATGCGTTTTTTCCTGAATATATTCAGGAAAAAACGCATACGCCCTTTTTGGCCAACCAAGCAAGCTTGCAAAGGAAATCTGCACTACAATGAAGTCTCACTTCCCCCCGGTCAAAAGGGCCATCTGAAAAAAGTGTAAAATCCAGAAAGGCAGGACAGGCCATGGAGAACTGGGAGCCTTGTTATGCTGATGGGCGGGATGTCAATTGCCAACAGCCACTCGGGAGAGGTGTATGGTGTTTCCTGAAACATCTAAAAAACAAAGCAACAGAGCCTAGGGCACTTCCACTTATGGTCCTATAGCTTAGGGAAATTAAAATCAAAAAGACACAGCCACCCCAAAGTTTGGGACGGCTCTGTTTACAAGAACCTCGTTTACGGTACAAGTTCAATATCGCAGAAAGTGAAAAATGGATAAAGAAGTTCTGGTACTTACGTACAATGCAATATCACTCAGCAATGAAATCTATGTCATCAGGCCCGTAGCAGCATAATGAGTGGATTCAGGTATGATGATTCTAACTGAAATAAGTCACACAGAAAAAGAAATATCATAAGATATCGCTAATACACGGGATGTAAACTTGGCTACACAGGAACTGGATTACAAAACAGAACAGGGTCTCAAATTTAGAAAACCAACTTATGCTTGCTTAAGGGGAAAGGTGAGTTGGGGTGCTGCATAAAACCAGAGATTGAAATGAACACAGATAAAGTTCCTTAAGCCAAATATAGAATAGACAAGAACTACTCCTTGCTCAACGAAATGGACTCAACACCCCATATTAAACGCCTAAGAATGTACCTGACTAGTAAGTATCTTAAAACCTATGGATTGCTATGTCTCTGAAAGAAAATCAAGCGTGTGTACAGGGGCATAAACGCAGCAGTGATAGGATTGGAGAGGTTCGGTGAGCAAATGAAGACCCTTTGAAGTCATATTGCATGGTACCCATTCCACGGGTCTCAACTCTCCAGGTTTAAGGGATTCTTCCTTCAGCTAAAACATGCACGTGGAACCCAGAGTATGATCAACCGTGTGATCAGGAGACGTGTTCCAATATGTCTCAGTTCTCGTCCCCTGGTACTCGGGTGCAACATTCCAGACGCTTTACTAACACTCTCCCGACTTGGAGAGTCAGTGCCTTTAACCTCCTGTTTGGCCCAGTTTGCAATTTCTGCGGAAGATGAACAGGAATAGGGAGAACCAATGAGAGACTAGCTGGAGGTGTCTGGACGGGCAAATTTAACTCTCATTTCCCACCAGGAAGAGGAATTAACCAAAGGCTCAGCGTGTCGTGCCGGAACCAGATTAGGGCCTGAAGCAATCCTGCGGTGTTGCGGCCAGCTCACAAAAAAGCGAGTTGAAGAAAGGAGCTCAGGGGCACTGTAATTCACAAACCTGCAGAGTTATAAATGACAGCTATCGTCCAAAAATATACTGAAGTAAGGCTGCCAAGAGGACTTGAAAGCGGGGCAGAATTGCAGGAAACCGATTTCAGGAGGTAGACTGGAATTGCATTTAAAGCATAGGAAAAGAGGCAGAACGTCCACAATGATGCACTTGGACAAAAAGGGCGTATGCGTTTTTTCCTGAATATATTCAGGAAAAAACGCATACGCCCTTTTTGGCCAACCAAGCAAGCTTGCAAAGGAAATCTGCACTACAATGAAGTCTCACTTCCCCCCGGTCAAAAGGGCCATCTGAAAAAAGTGTAAAATCCAGAAAGGCAGGACAGGCCATGGAGAACTGGGAGCCTTGTTATGCTGATGGGCGGGATGTCAATTGCCAACAGCCACTCGGGAGAGGTGTATGGTGTTTCCTGAAACATCTAAAAAACAAAGCAACAGAGCCTAGGGCACTTCCACTTATGGTCCTATAGCTTAGGGAAATTAAAATCAAAAAGACACAGCCACCCCAAGTTTGGGCCGGCTCTGTTTACAAGAACCTCGTTTACGGTACAAGTTCAATAGCGCAGAAAGTGTAAAATGGATAAAGAAGTTGTGGTACTTACGTACAATGCAATATCACTCAGCAATGAAATCTATGTCATCAGGCCCGTAGCAGCATAATGAGTGGATTCAGGTATGATGATTCTAACTGAAATAAGTCACACAGAAAAAGAAACATCATAAGATATCACTAATACACGGGATGTAAACTTGGCTACACAGGAACTGGATTACAAAACAGAACAGGGTCTCAAATTTAGAAAACCAACTTATGCTTGCTTAAGGGGAAAGGTGAGTTTGGGTGCTGCATAAAACCAGAGATTGAAATGAGCACAGATAAAGTTCCTTAAGCCAAATATGGAATAGACAAGAACTACTCCTTGCTCAACGAAATGGACTCAACACCCCATATTAAACGCCTAAGAATGTACCTGACTAGTAAGTATCTTAAAACCTATGGATTGCTATGTCTCTGAAAGAAAATCAAGCGTGTGTACAGGGGCATAAACGCAGCAGTGATAGGATTGGAGAGGTTCGGTGAGCAAATGAAGACCCTTTGAAGTCATATTGCATGGTACCCATTCCACGGGTCTCAACACTCCAGGTTTAAGGGATTCTTCCTTCAGCTAAAACATGCACGTGGAACCCAGAGTATGATCAACCGTGTGATCGGGAGACGTGTTCCAATATGTCTCAGTTCTCGTCCCCTGGTACTCGGGTGCAACATTCCAGACGCTTTACTAACACTCTCCCGACTTGGAGAGTCAGTGCCTTTAACCTCCTGTTTGGCCCAGTTTGCAATTTCTGCGGAAGATGAACAGGAATAGGGAGAACCAATGAGAGACTAGCTGGAGGTGTCTGGACGGGCGAATTTAACTCTCATTTCCCACCAGGAAGAGGAATTAACCAAAGGCTCAGCGTGCCGTGCCGGAACCAGATTAGGGCCTGAAGCAATCCTGCGGTGTTGCGGCCAGCTCACAAGAAAGCGAGTTGAAGAAAGGAGCTCAGGGGCACTGTAATTCACAAACCTGCAGAGTTATAAATGACAGCTATCGTCCAACAATATACTGAAGTAAGGCTGCCAAGAGGACTTGAAAGCGGGGCAGAATTGCAGGAAACCGATTTCAGGAGGTAGACTGGAATTGCATTTAAAGCATAGGAAAAGAGGCAGAACGTCCACAATGATGCACTTGGCCAAAAAGGGCGTATGCGTTTTTTCCTGAATATATTCAGGAAAAAACGCATACGCCCTTTTTGGCCAACCAAGCAAGCTTGCAAAGGAAATCTGCACTACAATGAAGTCTCACTTCCCCCCCGGTCAAAAGGGCCATCTGAAAATAGTGTAAAATCCAGAAAGGCAGGACAGGCCATGGAGAACTGGGAGCCTTGTTATGCTGATGGGCGGGATGTAAATTGCCAACAGCCACTCGGGAGAGGTGTATGGTGTTTCCTGAAACATCTAAAAAACAAAGCAACAGAGCCTAGGGCACTTCCACTTATGGTCCTATAGCTTAGGGAAATTAAAATCAAAAAGACACAGCCACCCCAAAGTTTGGGACGGCTCTGTTTACAAGAACCTCGTTTACGGTACAAGTTCAATATCGCAGAAAGTGAAAAATGGATAAAGAAGTTGTGGTACTTACGTACAATGCAATATCACTCAGCAATGAAATCTATGTCATCAGGCCCGTAGCAGCATAATGAGTGGATTCAGGTATGATGATTCTAACTGAAATAAGTCACACAGAAAAAGAAACATCATAAGATATCACTAATACACGGGATGTAAACTTGGCTACACAGGAACTGGATTACAAAACAGAACAGGGTCTCAAATTTAGAAAACCAACTTATGCTTGCTTAAGGGGAAAGGTGAGTTGGGGTGCTGCATAAAACCAGAGATTTAAATGAACACAGATAAAGTTCCTTAAGCCAAATATAGAATAGACAAGAACTACTCCTTGCTCAACGAAATGGACTCAACACCCCATATTAAACGCCTAAGAATGTACCTGACTAGTAAGTATCTTAAAACCTATGGATTGCTATGTCTCTGAAAGAAAATCAAGCGTGTGTACAGGGGCATAAACGCAGCAGTGATAGGATTGGAGAGGTTCGGTGAGCAAATGAAGACCCTTTGAAGTCATATTGCATGGTACCCATTCCACGGGTCTCAACTCTCCAGGTTTAAGGGATTCTTCCTTCAGCTAAAACATGCACGTGGAACCCAGAGTATGATCAACCGTGTGATCGGGAGACGTGTTCCAATATGTCTCAGTTCTCGTCCCCTGGTACTCGGGTGCAACATTCCAGACGCTTTACTAACACTCTCCCGACTTGGAGAGTCAGTGCCTTTAACCTCCTGTTTGGCCCAGTTTGCAATTTCTGCGGAAGATGAACAGGAATAGGGAGAACCAATGAGAGACTAGCTGGAGGTGTCTGGACGGGCAAATTTAACTCTCATTTCCCACCAGGAAGAGGAATTAACCAAAGGCTCAGCGTGCCGTGCCGGAACCAGATTAGGGCCTGAAGCAATCCTGCGGTGTTGCGGCCAGCTCACAAGAAAGCGAGTTGAAGAAAGGAGCTCAGGGGCACTGTAATTCACAAACCTGCAGAGTTATAAATGACAGCTATCGTCCAAAAATATACTGAAGTAAGGCTGCCAAGAGGACTTGAAAGCGGGGCAGAATTGCAGGAAACCGATTTCAGGAGGTAGACTGGAATTGCATTTAAAGCATAGGAAAAGAGGCAGAACGTCCACAATGATGCACTTGGCCAAAAAGGGCGTATGCGTTTTTTCCTGAATATATTCAGGAAAAAACGCATACGCCCTTTTTGGCCAACCAAGCAAGCTTGCAAAGGAAATCTGCACGACAATCTGCACTACAATGAAGTCTCACTTCCCCCCGGTCAAAAGGGCCATCTGAAAAAAGTGTAAAATCCAGAAAGGCAGGACAGGCCATGGAGAACTGGGAGCCTTGTTATGCTGATGGGCGGGATGTAAATTGCCAACAGCCACTCGGGAGAGGTGTATGGTGTTTCCTGAAACATCTAAAAAACAAAGCAACAGAGCCTAGGGCACTTCCACTTATGGTCCTATAGCTTAGGGAAATTAAAATCAAAAAGACACAGCCACCCCAAAGTTTGGGACGGCTCTGTTTACAAGAACCTCGTTTAAGGTACAAGTTCAATATCGCAGAAAGTGAAAAATGGATAAAGAAGTTGTGGTACTTACGTACAATGCAATATCACTCAGCAATGAAATCTATGTCATCAGGCCCGTAGCAGCATAATGAGTGGATTCAGGTATGATGATTCTAACTGAAATAAGTCACACAGAAAAAGAAACATCATAAGATATCACTAATACACGGGATGTAAACTTGGCTACACAGGAACTGGATTACAAAACAGAACAGGGTCTCAAATTTAGAAAACCAACTTATGCTTGCTTAAGGGGAAAGGTGAGTTTGGGTGCTGCATAAAAGCAGAGATTGAAATGAGCACAGATAAAGTTCCTTAAGCCAAATATAGAATAGACAAGAGCTACTCCTTGCTCAACGAAATGGACTCAACACCCCATATTAAACACCTAAGAATGTACCTGACTAGTAAGTATCTTAAAACCTATGGATTGCTATGTCTCTGAAAGAAAATCAAGCGTGTGTGCAGGGGCATAAACGCAGCAGTGATAGGATTGGAGAGGTTCGGTGAGCAAATGAAGACCCTTTGAAGTCATATTGCATGGTACCCCTTCCACAGGTCTCAACTCTCCAGGTTTAAGGGATTCTTCCTTCAGCTAAAACATGCACGTGGAACCCAGAGTATGATCAACCGTGTGATCGGGAGACGTGTTCCAATATGTCTCAGTTCTCGTCCCCTGGTACTCGGGTGCAACATTCCAGACGCTTTACTAACACTCTCCCGACTTGGAGAGTCAGTGCCTTTAACCTCCTGTTTGGCCCAGTTTGCAATTTCTGCGGAAGATGAACAGGAATAGGGAGAACCAATGAGAGACTAGCTGGAGGTGTGTGGACGGGCAAATTTAACTCTCATTTCCCACCAGGAAGAGGAATTAACCAAAGGCTCAGCGTGCCGTGCCGGAACCAGATTAGGGCCTGAAGCAATCCTGCGATGTTGCAGCCAGCTCACAAGAAAGCGAGTTGAAGAAAGGAGCTCAGGGGCCCTGTAATTCACAAACCTGCAGAGTTATAAATGACAGCTATCGTCCAAAAATATACTGAAGTAAGGCTGCCAAGAGGACTTGAAAGCGGGGCAGAATTGCAGGAAACCGATTTCAGGAGGTAGACTGGAATTGCATTTAAAGCATAGGAAAAGAGGCAGAACGTCCACAATGATGCACTTGGCCAAAAAGGGCGTATGCGTTTTTTCCTGAATATATTCAGGAAAAAACGCATACGCCCTTTTTGGCCAACCAAGCAAGCTTGCAAAGGAAATCTGCACTACAATGAAGTCTCACTTCCCCCCGGTCAAAAGGGCCATCTGAAAAAAGTGTAAAATCCAGAAAGGCAGGACAGGCCATGGAGAACTGGGAGCCTTGTTATGCTGATGGGCGTGATGTAAATTGCCAACAGCCACTCGGGAGAGGTGTATGGTGTTTCCTGAAACATCTAAAAAACAAAGCAACAGAGCCTAGGGCACTTCCACTTATGGTCCTATAGCTTAGGGAAATTAAAATCAAAAAGACACAGCCACCCCAAAGTTTGGGACGGCTCTGTTTACAAGAACCTCGTTTAAGGTACAAGTTCAATATCGCAGAAAGTGAAAAATGGATAAAGAAGTTGTGGTACTTACGTACAATGCCATATCACTCAGCAATGAAATCTATGTCATCAGGCCCGTAGCAGCATAATGAGTGGATTCAGGTATGATGATTCTAACTGAAATAAGTCACACAGAAAAAGAAACATCATAAGATATCACTAATACACGGGATGTAAACTTGGCTACACAGGAACTGGATTACAAAACAGAACAGGGTCTCAAATTTAGAAAACCAACTTATGCTTGCTTAAGGGGAAAGGTGAGTTGGGGTGCTGCATTAAAGCAGAGATTGAAATGAGCACAGATAAAGTTCCTTAAGCCAAATATAGAATAGACAAGAGCTACTCCTTGCTCAGCGAAATGGACTCAACACCCCATATTAAACGCCTAAGAATGTACCTGACTAGTAAGTATCTTAAAACCTATGGATTGCTATGTCTCTGAAAGAAAATCAAGCGTGTGTACAGGGGCATAAACGCAGCAGTGATAGGATTGGAGAGGTTCGGTGAGCAAATGAAGACCCTTTGAAGTCATATTGCATGGTACCCATTCCACGGGTCTCAACTCTCCAGGTTTAAGGGATTCTTCCTTCAGCTAAAACATGCACGTGGAACCCAGAGTATGATCAACTGTGTGATCGGGAGACGTGTTCCAATATGTCTCAGTTCTCGTCCCCTGGTACTCGGGTGCAACATTCCAGACGCTTTACTAACACTCTCCCGACTTGGAGAGTCAGTGCCTTTAACCTCCTGTTTGGCCCAGTTTGCAATTTCTGCGGAAGATGAACAGGAATAGGGAGAACCAATGAGAGACTAGCTGGAGGTGTCTGGACGGGCAAATTTAACTCTCATTTCCCACCAGGAAGAGGAATTAACCAAAGGCTCAGCGTGCCGTGCCGGAACCAGATTAGGGCCTGAAGCAATCCTGCGGTGTTGCGGCCAGCTCACAAGAAAGCGAGTTGAAGAAAGGAGCTCAGGGGCACTGTAATTCACAAACCTGCAGAGTTATAAATGACAGCTATCGTCCAAAAATATACTGAAGTAAGGCTGCCAAGAGGACTTGAAAGCGGGGCAGAATTGCAGGAAACCGATTTCAGGAGGTAGACTGGAATTGCATTTAAAGCATAGGAAAAGAGGCAGAACGTCCACAATGATGCACTTGGCCAAAAAGGGCGTATGCGTTTTTTCCTGAATATATTCAGGAAAAAACGCATACGCCCTTTTTGGCCAACCAAGCAAGCTTGCAAAGGAAATCTGCACTACAATGAAGTCTCACTTCTCCCTGGTCAAAAGGGCCATCTGAAAAAAGTGTAAAATCCAGAAAGGCAGGACAGGCCATGGAGAACTGGGAGCCTTGTTATGCTGATGGGCGGGATGTCAATTGCCAAGAGCCACTCGGGAGAGGTGTATGGTGTTTCCTGAAACATCTAAAAAACAAAGCAACAGAGCCTAGGGCACTTCCACTTATGGTCCTATAGCTTAGGGAAATTAAAATCAAAAAGACACAGCCACCCCAAAGTTTGGGACGGCTCTGTTTACAAGAACCTCGTTTACGGTACAAGTTCAATATCGCAGAAAGTGAAAAATGGATAAAGAAGTTGTGGTACTTACGTACAATGCAATATCACTCAGCAATGAAATCTATGTCATCAGGCCCGTAGCAGCATAATGAGTGGATTCAGGTATGATGATTCTAACTGAAATAAGTCACACAGAAAAAGAAACATCATAAGATATCACTAATACACGGGATGTAAACTTGGCTACACAGGAACTGGATTACAAAACAGAACAGGGTCTCAAATTTAGAAAACCAACTTATGCTTGCTTAAGGGGAAAGGTGAGTTGGGGTGCTGCATAAAAGCAGAGATTGAAATGAGCACAGATAAAGTTCCTTAAGCCAAATATAGAATAGACAAGAGCTACTCCTTGCTCAACGAAATAGACTCAACACCCCATATTAAACGCCTAAGAATGTACCTGACTAGTAAGTATCTTAAAACCTATGGATTGCTATGTCTCTGAAAGAAAATCAAGCGTGTGTACAGGGGCATAAACGCAGCAGTGATAGGATTGGAGAGGTTCGGTGAGCAAATGAAGACCCTTTGAAGTCATATTGCATGGTACCCATTCCACGGGTCTCAACTCTCCAGGTTTAAGGGATTCTTCCTTCAGCTAAAACATGCACGTGGAACCCAGAGTATGATCAACTGTGTGATCGGGAGACGTGTTCCAATATGTCTCAGTTCTCGTCCCCTGGTACTCGGGTGCAACATTCCAGACGCTTTACTAACACTCTCCCGACTTGGAGAGTCAGTGCCTTTAACCTCCTGTTTGGCCCAGTTTGCAATTTCTCCGGAAGATGAACAGGAATAGGGAGAACCAATGAGAGACTAGCTGGAGGTGTCTGGACGGGCAAATTTAACTCTCATTTCCCACCAGGAAGAGGAATTAACCAAAGGCTCAGCGTGCCGTGCCGGAACCAGATTAGGGCCTGAAGCAATCCTGCGGTGTTGCGGCCAGCTCACAAGAAAGCGAGTTGAAGAAAGGAGCTCAGGGGCACTGTAATTCACAAACCTGCAGAGTTATAAATGACAGCTATCGTCCAAAAATATACTGAAGTAAGGCTGCCAAGAGGACTTGAAAGCGGGGCAGAATTGCAGGAAACCGATTTCAGGAGGTAGACTGGAATTGCATTTAAAGCATAGGAAAAGAGGCAGAACGTCCACAATGATGCACTTGGCCAAAAAGGGCGTATGCGTTTTTTCGTGCAGGAAAAAACGCATACGCCCTTTTTGGCCAACCAAGCAAGCTTGCAAAGGAAATCTGCAGTGCAATGAAGTCTCACTTCCCCCCAGTCAAAGGGGCCATCTGAAAAAAGTGTAAAATCCAGAAAGGCAGGACAGGCCATGGAGAACTGGGAGCCTTGTTATGCTGATGGGCGGGATGTAAATTGCCAAGAGCCACTCGGGAGAAGTGTATGGTGTTTTCTGAAACGTCTAAAAAACAACGCAAGAGAGCCTAGGGCACTTCCACTTATGGTGCTGTAGCTTAGGGAAAGTAAAATCAAAAAGACACAGCCACCCCAAAGTTTGGGACGGCTCTGTTTACAAGAACCTCGTTTACGGTACAAGTTCAATATCGCAGAAAGTGAAAAATGGATAAAGAAGTTGTGGTACTTACGTACAATGCAATATCACTCAGCAATGAAACCTATGTCATCAGGCCCATAGCAGCATAATGAGTGGATTCAGGTATGATGATTCTAACTGAAATAAGTCACACAGAAAAAGAAACATCATAAGATATCACTAATACACGGAATGTGAACTTGGCTACACATGAACTGAATTATAAAACAGAACAGGGTCTCAAGTTTAGAAAACCAACTTATGCTTTTTTAAGGGGGAAGGTGAGTTGGGGTGCTGCATAAAACCAGAGTTTGACATTAGCACAGATACTGTTCCATAAGCCAAATGTGTAATAGACAAGACCTACCCCTTGCTCAACAAAATGGACTCAACAATGAGGTATCACCTCACACCTGATAGAATGGGCATCATCAGAAAATCTACAAACAATAAATGCTGGAAAGGGTGTGGAGAAAAGGAACCCTCTTCCACTATTGTTGGGAATATAAATTGTTACATTCACTATGGAGAACAATATGGAGTTTCTTAAGAAACTAACAATAGAATTACCATATGATACAGCAATCCCAGTACTGGACATATACCCAGACAAAACCATAAATCAAAAAGAGACATTCACCGCAATGTTCATTGCATCACTATTTACAATATCGAGGTAATGGAAGCAACCTAAATGCCCACAGACAGACGAATGCATAAAGCTGTGGTACATATATAAAATGGAATATTACTAAGCCATGAAAAGGAATGAAATTGGGTCATTTGTAGAGACGTCGATGGATCTAGAGACTGTCATACAGAGTGAAGTAAGTCAGAAAGAGAAAAACAAATCTTGTATATTCATGCATATATGTGGAACCTAGAAAAACCATACAGATTAACCATTTTGCAAGGCATAAATAGAGCAACAGATGTAGACAACAAATGTATGGACAACAAGGGGGGAAAGCTGTTGGGGGGGTGGTGGTGGGAGGAGTTGAGAGACTGGGATTGGCATGTATACATTTATATGTATAAAATAGATAACCAATAAGAACCTGCTGTATAAAAATATAAAATAAAATTCAAAATTGAAAAGAAATAAAATTTAAAAAATAAAACAGAAAAAACAATTATTCCCTTCACATACATGTATTTATATGAATAAATTATTTCCATGCTTATATCTGTAAATACAAAAAAGAGGAATAAAATCTACCTTGAACCAAAAACGAAAAAGAGAAAAAAAACACAGAACCCACCAGTTCCACAGAGGAAAACCGTATCAGGGCACTTGCTCCAGTTGTAAACAATTCTGAAGTTGGTCAGTGGTGGGGAATCGTCTCCCATTCAGCCAGCAGCCCCCACGTAACAAGCATCCTCATTGCAAAGCTGGGGCACCGTGCCGAGGCATCTGTGAGTAAACGTGAGCTGAGCCCCAGGCCAGTTGCTGCTGAACTATTCCCACCCGTCCCAGGTAAAACACCTGAATATATACAAGGACTTGAAAGCCTAGAGGAAGGACCATAGAGCCACACGAGTGACAGCATGCCAGCCGACTTGGTGCCTGCAGGCCAGCCAGGATGGTCCTGGCCCTGGGTGCTCTTCTGGAAGATTTCCATTTCCCTGCCTGAGATACCCGTCCTGTCCCTGCCCCCACTGCTTTTTTCCTTCCTCACCTCTGCCCAGGGAGAAATTCCAGCAGCAGGTATGGGTGACACATCCTCTTCTTTAGCAGGTGGCAGCCTGGCAACTGCTGCAGAAAGTCCAGCAGAGCCCCACTCACACTGGGCCACACACAAAGCCGTGACATCTCACTCCCTCCCACCAGCCCAGCCCCGAGACTGCTGACAGGGCAGAGAAAATGGCGTCAGGCACGGCTGCAGGGGCTCTTGCTGCCTGGAGTGGTATTTATATTGATCTCAACCCAGGCACACCTGGGGAGGGCTGGCCGGCACGGTAAGGCTGCCCAGCTCAGCCAATCATCACCCCTCAGGGGCTCACAGTTGCAGAAAATGGAACTTGCTGAACCGGCCAGGTCCAAGGAACAGGTGTGGGCTCCTGAGAGTCAGGATAGACAAGGGGCTGCAGCTTTGGCTTGTTTTCTAATCATTTTATCTGGCCCATGAGTGGGAGACAACTTCAAGAAAACCCTCTCCTAATGAGAGGAACCCAGGAGTCAGGGAGAGGAGGGGTGAGTGGTGGTTGGAGACAGAGGCCTGGTGCCCCGGGTACAGTGGAAGTCTCTGGAAGACCAGGTGGAGGGAGGCCGCACAGAGTGATGCCCAGGGTCACAGACCTGTCGCAGCTGCTGTTTGTTAGTTCAAGTCCTGCTCTGAGGTGCTCTGTGTCAGCTCTGAGCGACAGGTGAGCTGGGGGTGCTCTGCAATGAGGGCTATGTGCATGGTTCCTGTGTGCCCAGCCCTGCCACGGGACCTGCAAGGGTAGCTCTGTATCCTGGGAAGGGCCTGACCACGAGAGCCCCGTGGGCTGGGGTGGGGGTGGGGTACCTGCCCAGGTGAGCTCCATATTCTGGGATTGGTCTGACCACGAGAGCCCCATGGGCTGCTGGGGACCTGGTAAAGGATGTCAGGACACTCAGTGAAGCCACCGAGGATATACCTCCAGTTGCTCCTAATTCCTACACCCTGCTGGTCATTCTACCAACCACCAGGACATGGTATTCTGTATTAGTCTTCAATGATGCCTTCTTTTGTATTCCATTAGTCCCAGAGTCACAAGAAATTTTGGCTTGTGAGTGGCAGGACTCAACATACAACTAAAACAATACTTCCGGGCCGTCTTGCCCCAAGGGTGCAAAAATTCCCACACCATCTTTGGGGAAACCTTAGCTAAAGACCTAAAAGTTCTACCTCTGGAAAAGGAAACCCTCCTTCAGTACGCAGACGACATTCTGATCGCCAGCCCTACTAAGGAGGCCTCTGAACTACCAAGCCAATAAAGGATAGAAGTTGTCCAAGAAAAAGCTCAAATATCACAGACTGCGGTGACCTGCCTGGGCTTCATTCTCACAGAAGGTCGGAGAAGCCCATCCCAGGAAAGGGAAGAAACCATTTTCGGCCTTACTCCTTTCTAAAACTAGAAGACAGCTTAGGGGTTCCTGGGGAGGCCAGGGTTTGCTGCTTCTGGATCCCTAACTGCAGTCTACTAGCTGGGCCTCTATATGAAACACTGAAAGGAAAAGATGATGATCCTTTTGAATAGAATCCAGAAGTGGCCTTTCAAGAATGGAAAGAGCAGTCAATTCAGACCCTTGCCCTGGAACTCCCTAATTTAGCTAAACCCTTTGACCTTTACATTCCCGGTGAAAGGTGAATCGCCATTGGAGAATTAGTGTAAAAACTGGGACCACTTGAAATGGAACAATGCAAGAATGCCATCCAGGTAGGATAAACTATGGTCACCAAGGGGCTTGGCCCACTGCCGCATCTGGCCAAGATACTGGCGGTATCTAAAAACCTGGAAATCAGCAGCCCAAAAGGCCTCCTCCCTCCTAAGGGAAAAGGACCCCACGTGGTGATCCTAACCACTAACCATGCCCTGAAGTTGCAGGGTTTGCTCCATGGGCACACCAACCTCGAGTGAGGAGGCCCTCCAACTCCAACATCCAGAGAGATAACCGGGGGCAACAGGGCACCATGACGACTCGTGTGAACATCACTTGACCTGGAGTTTCTCTCATAAAACAACAGGAGTGTGTCCCAAAAGAGTAGACTACTGCTTGCAGGACTTACTGCACCCAGAGGGGAGCTAGTAATCTTGGCGGGGGAACCGTATATCACACTGTCACCATAGAAAAGCCTACAGACACCGTGATGATGGTGGCCAATAAGACTGGCTGGACTCCTGTTTACTTCAAAAGGCTGTTGACTCAGTGGCCATCATGGTCCTTGATCACCACTGACCCTGGACTGTCTGGGAGTTGAGCGGGCAGGGCTCTGACACCTGGTGCTGTTTGTACGTTAATTCAGGGGCCTAATTGAAGAAAGTGCAGACTACTGGTCAGAGCATCTAGGCTGGCAGAAACGGTCAGCCTAAGGTGGCCGAACAAATGTGGGGCGGGGTGAAACCGGCCCCCACAGCGTCTCTGCACATCTCTTTCCTGGACCCTTAAAGGTCATTAGAATCTATAACGCTTCCAATGCTGGTGCTCGGGTGGACGAGCAGGGAGGCAGGGGGCCTGGGGACAATCAACGTCACCTGGAGGCTGCTGGGGAGAAGCTCTGACCCTCACCCCTTGGTATGAGGGCTCCCAACTCAGCACTCAGCAGTTACAGAAGAAGGGTCTGCACCCTCAGCACTCCAAGAATGAGGAACGGGACAAAAGGCAGAGGAGGGCTTTGTCCCCAGCAAAGCCCATTAAAAATCCCTGGGAGATAAAAATAGAATCTGGGCAATAAAGTCAAGTCTAACCTTTTTTATCCTTTGTGCTTTGTCTAATTTCATGTGCTCCTAGGGTCCCGCATGCAGAGGTTCCACACCCGGCACTTCAGACCAGATTTCCTAGTGCAGAATGGCTGGGTCGACACCTCAGCTCCTGGGGCCCAGTGCAGACTCCGCGATATAGAGCCTGAGCTGCAGCCAACCCGGCCCTCGAGAGCTCCGCCCCCTCCCTCCCACTGACTCTGACAGGATCTCTACACAGCAGCCCAGCCCACAGCCCAGGGGGTAGTGCATGCTCTCACCTCTCCATTCTCTGATCAAAATATAAAGTTTCCTTTGCTTGTGAACCAAACTCAGTCTCGATCTGTTGGCCCCAATGACACTGCGCAGGGGGACACTTGTTGGGGTCCACTCTGGAGGATCAGTAACAGAAATTGAGACTATTGTAACCTCAATGAACAGATGTGTGAGCCAAACTGTAGTTAACATAGAACAGTGTATAAGGCTCGGGTAAAATAAGATGTTTCTAACGCTTCCATTGGATATTTCCATCACTTTATTATAAGCAAGTTCAGTGAAAAGGTTTGTCTTATTTGTCAGGTCAATATTAGAGAAACGAAGTGATTTCTTTCCAAGGATGTACATCTAATAATCTTGGTTAAAGCTTCAATCTTGTTTTAAATGCTTTTCCATTGAAAATGATACCTCTCTTTCAGCTCCCCCATTTCTGAGAAGTATAAAATCTTATAATTTATTATTACCAAAGCGGAAAGGTGGGAGGAGGGATAAATTAACAGTTTGGGATTAACACATACACACTGCTATGTATAAAATAGATCATCAACAAGGAACTACTGTATAGCACAGGGAACTACACTCAACATTTTGCAATAACCTATAAGGGGAAATAATCTGAAAAAGAATAGATATTTTTATTGACATCATCTATCAATGACAGTTAAAGTGTAACCTAAGGGAAGCTGGTGGTGAGTGCTTCTGACCCTGAAGACTTCAATCATCTAAAGTTTGGACTCTGCCTACTTCCCAAGGCCCTTAATGAACATATGTGTAGCCATAGCTTAAAAAATTCCCCAGTTTGGGTTTCGGGGAGACACTGATTTTGAAAAAGCCCTGGTGTTCTCCTTACATGAATGGGACTCTTCCTACTGCTAAAACATGTCTGTCACACCCAGAGGATGGTATACCGTCTGATCGGGAAGAGTTTGGAAAAGGCATCTCATCTCCTCATCTCCTGGTGCTCGGGTTCACCCATCCAGCGTCTTTACTAACAGTCTCCCCACTTGGAGATGACAGCACTGTCAACATCCTGTTGCGTACAGTTTGGAATTTGTCCAGAGGATGAAGCGGAAGGATGAGGAACAATGAGAGACAAGTCCTAGGTGTTCAGACAGGCACATGTCACTCTAATTTCCAATCAGGAAGACGAATTGACCAAAGGCTAGGGTTGCCCATGGAAACAGTATAGGGCTTGAGGAAATCCCGCTGCTTTGTGGCCAGTTCCCATAAACACAAGTTGAACAATGGAACTCAGGGACAGTAAAATTCACGAAACTGCAGAGTTGAAAATATCCATCACTGAAAAATGTCTTGAGGAAAGTCAGAGAAAAGGACTTGTAAGCAAGGGAGAATGGCAGGAAAGGGATTTGAGGAGGTAGAAAGGACTCGCCATTAAGCACAAGAAAAGGAGCTGAACATTGCCAACATTGCAGTTGGCCAAAAAGGGTGTATGCGTTTTTTTCTGTATATATTCAAGAAAAGGGCATACACTTTTTTAGCCAACCAAACAGGTGGGCACTGGAAGTCAATACTACAAGAGATATCACTTCGCATCAGTCAGAAGAGCCATCCTCATAAAGCGTAAACAACAGAAATGCAGGACAGGGCAAGGAGAAGAGGGAGCCCTGTGAGACTTATAGTGGAAATGTATATTGCCAACGGCCATTCTGGAGAAGTGTATTGTGTTTACTAAAGCATCTAAGAAATGAGCTACAGAGCATAGGGCACTTGCACTCATGGGCGTATATCTTGGGAAAAACAAAAATCGAGAGGACACAGGCACCCCAATGTTTACCCCCTCTCTGTTTAAAAGATCCTCGACTAGGATATAACTTAAATGTCTCTGGAGAGAAAAAATGGATAGAGATGTGGTACTTAGGTAGAGTGGAATATTATTCAGCCTGGAAATCAATGAAATATGGCCAGTTGTAACAACTCCGGAGGAGTTACGTATGATCATTCTAAGTGACATAATTCAAAAAGAAAAAGACACATATCATAAGATATCACTTAAAGGTGGAATCCAAAATGGCTACACATGAAATAAATTACAAAACAAAAACATAGTCAAATATGTAGAAAACACGCATAAGGCTGCTAAACGGGAAAGGTGGGGAGGGGTGAGGCATCATCCAGGAGGTTGAAATTAGCAAAGATACCATTCCAAATACCAAACTGATAATCAACAAGGCCTACACGGTAGCTAAAAGAACTGCACTCAGCACACTCAAGTCACCGGAAAAGAATATATACGACTGGTAAGAATCTGAAAAAGAATTTACTGATGTCTCTCTGTACGTGAATCAAGTGGATGTACAGCAGCAAGAAACAGAGCTTTGAAAATCAGCTGTAACCAATATAGTAATAAATTGAAAAAAATAAACGACAGAGAGACAGAGAAAACCTCTTACAACTTTTCCTCAGGGCCGGTGATGCAACATGGATTGAACACATCTAGACCCACAGCAGGATGAGACATAAGGCTGGAAACTGTTTGCACTAAGAGAAATGTGAGGTTGGGTGAGGAAATGCACACCCTTTAAAGTAATACTACCTGGTACCCATTCAATGGGTCCCAAATCTGCAGGTTCAAGGGATCTTCCTACAGCTAAAACATGCATGGAAAACCCAGAGGACTGTACACCATGTGATCGGGAGATGTGTCTAAAATGCAGCTCATTTATCCTCTCCTGGTGCTCCTGTTCACCATTCCAGCCACGTTACTTAGAATCTCCCCACTTGGAGAATCAGCACATTTCAACTTCTGTTTCAAACATTTTGCAAATTGTGAGGAGGATGAACGGGAAGAGGGGGAACCAATGAGAGAATAGTTGTAGGGGTTTGGACGGGCACATATCACTCTAATTTCCCATTAAGAATAAGAATTGAAAAAAGGCTCAGCCCGCCTCGCCCGAGCCAAAATAGGGCCTGAAGCAATCCTGCGGGTTTGAGGCCAGCTCACAAAAGAGCAACTTAAAAAATGGAGCTCAGGGTCACTGCAATTCACAAACCTGCAGAGTTATAAATGAAAACTAACGTCCAAAAATATGTTGAGGTAAGGCAAAGAAGAGGATCTGAATGCAAGACAGAATTGCAAGAAACAGATTTCAAGAGATAGATTGGACTCGTCTTTAAAGCACATGAAAAGCGGCAGAATTTCGACAATGATGCAGTTGGCCCAAAAGGGCGTATGCGTTTTTTCCTGATTATATCCAGGAAAAAACGCATACACACTTTATGGGCAACGAAGCAAGCAAGCAATGCAAATGTGCACAACAAAGAAGTCTCATTTCCCACCGGTCAAAAGGGCCATCCTAAACAATTGTAAAAACCAGAAATGCAGGACAGGCCATGGAGAACAGGGAGCCTTTATACGCTGATGGGCAGTGTGTGAACTGCCGAGAGCCACTCTGGAGAAGTGTATGGTGGTTCCTAAATCATCTAAAAAACAGAGCTACAGAGCATAGGACACTTCCAATCATGGGAGTATATCTAGGGAAGTCTAAAAATCAACAAGACACAAGCACACCACAGTTTAGGGCTACTCTGTTTACAAGAACCTCAACTTCAGTACACCTTAAATATCCCAGGAAAGAGAACAATGGATAAAGAAGATGTGGTACTTATGTACAATGGAATATCTCTTCACCATGAAATCAATGTAATAAGGCTAGTAGAAGGATAAAGAGTGGATTTAGGTCCGATAATACTACTTGAAATAAGTCAAACAGAAAAAGAAACATATCATAAGATATCACTTATAGAGGGAGGGTAAATATGGCTGCACAAGAAATGAATTACAGAACAGAACAGTGTCTCACATTTAGAAAACACACTTATTTCAGCTTAAGGGGAAAGGAGAGGTGGGGTGATGCATAAAACCAGAGTTTGAAATTAGCACAGATACCGTTCAATAAACCAAATAGATATTAGACAAGATCTACACCTTGCTCAATGAACTGGCCTCAACACACCCTATACACCGCAGAGAAATATATCTGAGTAATAAGAATCTTAAAACCCATGTATTGATATATCTCCATAAGGGAATCAAGTGTGTGCAGAGCGGCACAAACACAGCAGTGAAAATGAGCTAAACCCCATTATAGAAATAAATTTTAAAAACAAAACGCAGAAACAATGAAAGAGAGAAAAATTCTTACAAAATTCGCTCAGGGGCTGTGATGCAACCTGGATTGACCACATATAAACCCACAGCTGGATAAGACATAAGGCTGGACACTTGGGGCTGAGAGGATTGGTGAGCTTTGGTGAGCAACTGCCAAAAGTTTAATGCAATACTTCATGCTACTCATTCCAAGGGTCCCAACACTCCAGGTTGAAGGGAATCTTCCTACAGCTAAACCATGCTTGGGAAACCCAGCGACTGGTATACCATATGATCGGGAAAGGTTTCTAAAACGCACCTCATTTTTCCTCTCCTGGGGCTCCGGATCGACATTCCAGCCGCTTTACTAAAAATATCCCCACATGGAGAGTCAATGCCTTTAAGTTCTGGTATCGCACAGTCTGCAGTTAGTGCGGAGGATGAATGGGAATAGGGGGAACCAGTAAGAAACTAGCTGTAGCAGTTTCAATGGGCACATGTCACTCTAATTTCATATCAGTGAGAAAAATAAACCAAAGGCACAGCAAGGTGCCCCAGAAGAACAATAGGGCCTGAAGGAATTCTGTGGTTATGAGGCAAGATCACAAAAATAAGAGCTGTAAAATGGAGCTAAGGGCCACTGCAATTCAAAATCTGCAGAGTTATAAAGGCCAACTATTTTCAAAAAATATATTGAGGTAAGGCTATGAAGAGGCATTGAAAGCAAGGCAGAATTGCAGGAAACCGATTTCAGGAGGTAGACTGGAATTGCATTTAAAGCACAGGAAAAGAGGCAGAACATCAACAATGATGCACTTGGTCAAAAAGGGCATATGCGTTTTTTCCTGAATATATTCAGCAAAAAACACATACGCCCTTTTGGGCCAACCAAGCAAGCTTGCAAAGGAAATCTGCACTACAATGAAGTCTCACTTCCCCCTGGTCAAAAGGGCCATCTGAAAAAAGTGTAAAATCCAGAAAGTCAGGACAGGCCATGGAGACCTGGGAGCCTTGTTATGCTGATGGGCGGGATGTAAATTGCCAACAGCCACTCCTGAGAAGTGTATGGTGTTTCCTGAAACATCCAAAAAACAAAGCAACAGAGCCTAGGGCACTTCCACTTATGGTCCTATAGCTTAGGGAAATTAAAATCAAAAAGACACAGCCACCCCAAAGTTTGGGACGGCTCTGTTTACAAGAACCTCGTTTACGGTACAAGTTCAATATCGCAGAAAGTGAAAAATGGATAAAGAATTTGTGGTACTTACGTACAATGCAATATCACTCAGCAATGAAATCTATGTCATCAGGCCCGTAGCAGCATAATGAGTGGATTCAGGTATGATGATTCTAACTGAAATAAGTCACACAGAAAAAGAAACATCATAAGATATCACTAATACACGGAATGTAAACTTGGCTACACAGGAACTGGATTACAAAACAGAACAGGGTCTCAAATGTAGAAAACCAACTTATGCTTGCTTAAGGGGGAAGGTGAGTTGGGGTGCTGCATAAAACCAGAGATTGAAATGAGCACAGATAAAGTTCCTTAAGCCAAATATGGAATAGACAAGAGCTACTCCTTGCTCAACGAAATGGACTCAACACACCGTATTAAACGCCTAAGAATGTACCTGACTAGTAAGTATCTTAAAACCTATGGATGGCTATATCTACGAAAGAGAATCAAGCGTGTGTACAGGGGCATAAACGCAGCAGTGATAGGATTGGAGAGGTTCGGTGAGCAAATGAAGACCCTTTGAAGTCATATTGCATGGTACCCATTCCACGGGTCTCAACTCTCCAGGTTTAAGGGATTCTTCCTTCAGCTAGAACATGCATGTGGAACCCAGCGTATGATCAACCATGTGATCGGCAGACGTGTTCCAATATGTCTCAGTTCTCGTCCCCTGGTACTCGGGTGCAACATTCCAGACGCTTTACTAACACTCTCCCGACTTGGAGAGTCAGTGCCTTTAACCTCCTGTTTGGCCCAGTTTGCAATTTCTCCGGAAGATGAACAGGAATAGGGAGAACCAATGAGAGACTAGCTGGAGGGGTCTGGACGGGCAAATTTAACTCTCATTTCCCACCAGGAAGAGGAATTAACCAAAGGCTCAGCGTAGCGTGCCGTGCCGGAACCAGATTAGGGCCTGAAGCAATCCTGCGGTGTTGCGGCCAGCTCACAAGAAAGCGAGTTGAAGAAAGGAGCTCAGGGGCACTGTAATTCACAAACCTGCAGAGTTATAAATGACAGCTATCGTCCAAAAATATACTGAAGTAAGGCTGCCAAGAGGACTTGAAAGCGGGGCAGAATTGCAGGTAACCGATTTCTGGAGGTAGACTGGAATTGCATTTAAAGCATAGGAAAAGAGGCAGAACGTCCACAATGATGCACTTGGCCAAAAAGGGCGTATGCATTTTTTCGTGCAGGAAAAAACGCATACGCCCTTTTTGGCCAACCAAGCAAGCTTGCAAAGGAAATCTGCACTACAATGAAGTCTCACTTCCCCCCAGTCAAAGGGGCCATCTGAAAAAAGTGTAAAATCCAGAAAGGCAGGACAGGCCATGGAGAACTGGGAGCCTTGTTATGCTGATGGGCGGGATGTAAATTGCCAAGAGCCACTCGGGAGAAGTGTATGGTGTTTTCTGAAACGTCTAAAAAACAACGCAAGAGAGCCTAGGGCACTTCCACTTATGGTGCTGTAGCTTAGGGAAAGTAAAATCAAAAAGACACAGCCACCCCAAAGTTTGGGACGGCTCTGTTTACAAGAACCTCGTTTACGGTACAAGTTCAATATCGCAGAAAGTGAAAAATGGATAAAGAAGTTGTGGTACTTACGTACAATGCAATATCACTCAGCAATGAAACCTATGTCATCAGGCCCGTAGCAGCATAATGAGTGGATTCAGGTATGATGATTCTAACTGAAATAAGTCACACAGAAAAAGAAACATCATAAGATATCACTAATACACGGAATGTGAACTTGGCTACACATGAACTGAATTATAAAACAGAACAGGGTCTCAAGTTTAGAAAACCAACTTATGCTTTTTTAAGGGGGAAGGTGAGTTGGGGTGCTGCATAAAACCAGAGTTTGACATTAGCACAGATACTGTTCCATAAGCCAAATGTGTAATAGACAAGACCTACCCCTTGCTCAACAAAATGGACTCAACAATGAGGTATCACCTCACACCTGATAGAATGGGCATCATCAGAAAATCTACAAACAATAAATGCTGGAAAGGGTGTGGAGAAAAGGAACCCTCTTCCACTATTGTTGGGAATATAAATTGTTACATTCACTATGGAGAACAATATGGAGTTTCTTAAGAAACTAACAATAGAATTACCATATGATACAGCAATCCCAGTACTGGACATATACCCAGACAAAACCATAAATCAAAAAGAGACATTCACCGCAATGTTCATTGCATCACTATTTACAATATCGAGGTAATGGAAGCAACCTAAATGCCCACAGACAGACGAATGCATAAAGCTGTGGTACATATATAAAATGGAATATTACTAAGCCATGAAAAGGAATGAAATTGGGTCATTTGTAGAGACGTCGATGGATCTAGAGACTGTCATACAGAGTGAAGTAAGTCAGAAAGAGAAAAACAAATCTTGTATATTCATGCATATATGTGGAACCTAGAAAAACCGTACAGATTAACCATTTTGCAAGGCATAAATAGAGCAACAGATGTAGACAACAAATGTATGGACAACAAGGGGGGAAAGCTGTTGGGGGGGTGGTGGTGGGAGGAGTTGAGAGACTGGGATTGGCATGTATACATTTATATGTATAAAATAGATAACCAATAAGAACCTGCTGTATAAAAATATAAAATAAAATTCAAAATTGAAAAGAAATAAAATTTAAAAAATAAAACAGAAAAAACAATTATTCCCTTCACATACATGTATTTATATGAATAAATTATTTCCATGCTTATATCTGTAAATACAAAAAAGAGGAATAAAATCTACCTTGAACCAAAAACGAAAAAGAGAAAAAAAACACAGAACCCACCAGTTCCACAGAGGAAAACCGTATCAGGGCACTTGCTCCAGTTGTAAACAATTCTGAAGTTGGTCAGTGGTGGGGAATCGTCTCCCATTCAGCCAGCAGCCCCCACGTAACAAGCATCCTCATTGCAAAGCTGGGGCACCGTGCCGAGGCATCTGTGAGTAAACGTGAGCTGAGCCCCAGGCCAGTTGCTGCTGAACTATTCCCACCCGTCCCAGGTAAAACACCTGAATATATACAAGGACTTGAAAGCCTAGAGGAAGGACCATAGAGCCACACGAGTGACAGCATGCCAGCCGACTTGGTGCCTGCAGGCCAGCCAGGATGGTCCTGGCCCTGGGTGCTCTTCTGGAAGATTTCCATTTCCCTGCCTGAGATACCCGTCCTGTCCCTGCCCCCACTGCTTTTTTCCTTCCTCACCTCTGCCCAGGGAGAAATTCCAGCAGCAGGTATGGGTGACACATCCTCTTCTTTAGCAGGTGGCAGCCTGGCAACTGCTGCAGAAAGTCCAGCAGAGCCCCACTCACACTGGGCCACACACAAAGCCGTGACATCTCACTCCCTCCCACCAGCCCAGCCCCGAGACTGCTGACAGGGCAGAGAAAATGGCGTCAGGCACGGCTGCAGGGGCTCTTGCTGCCTGGAGTGGTATTTATATTGATCTCAACCCAGGCACACCTGGGGAGGGCTGGCCGGCACGGTAAGGCTGCCCAGCTCAGCCAATCATCACCCCTCAGGGGCTCACAGTTGCAGAAAATGGAACTTGCTGAACCGGCCAGGTCCAAGGAACAGGTGTGGGCTCCTGAGAGTCAGGATAGACAAGGGGCTGCAGCTTTGGCTTGTTTTCTAATCATTTTATCTGGCCCATGAGTGGGAGACAACTTCAAGAAAACCCTCTCCTAATGAGAGGAACCCAGGAGTCAGGGAGAGGAGGGGTGAGTGGTGGTTGGAGACAGAGGCCTGGTGCCCCGGGTACAGTGGAAGTCTCTGGAAGACCAGGTGGAGGGAGGCCGCACAGAGTGATGCCCAGGGTCACAGACCTGTCGCAGCTGCTGTTTGTTAGTTCAAGTCCTGCTCTGAGGTGCTCTGTGTCAGCTCTGAGCGACAGGTGAGCTGGGGGTGCTCTGCAATGAGGGCTATGTGCATGGTTCCTGTGTGCCCAGCCCTGCCACGGGACCTGCAAGGGTAGCTCTGTATCCTGGGAAGGGCCTGACCACGAGAGCCCCGTGGGCTGGGGTGGGGGTGGGGTACCTGCCCAGGTGAGCTCCATATTCTGGGATTGGTCTGACCACGAGAGCCCCATGGGCTGCTGGGGACCTGGTAAAGGATGTCAGGACACTCAGTGAAGCCACCGAGGATATACCTCCAGTTGCTCCTAATTCCTACACCCTGCTGGTCATTCTACCAACCACCAGGACATGGTATTCTGTATTAGTCTTCAATGATGCCTTCTTTTGTATTCCATTAGTCCCAGAGTCACAAGAAATTTTGGCTTGTGAGTGGCAGGACTCAACATACAACTAAAACAATACTTCCGGGCCGTCTTGCCCCAAGGGTGCAAAAATTCCCACACCATCTTTGGGGAAACCTTAGCTAAAGACCTAAAAGTTCTACCTCTGGAAAAGGAAACCCTCCTTCAGTACGCAGACGACATTCTGATCGCCAGCCCTACTAAGGAGGCCTCTGAACTACCAAGCCAATAAAGGATAGAAGTTGTCCAAGAAAAAGCTCAAATATCACAGACTGCGGTGACCTGCCTGGGCTTCATTCTCACAGAAGGTCGGAGAAGCCCATCCCAGGAAAGGGAAGAAACCATTTTCGGCCTTACTCCTTTCTAAAACTAGAAGACAGCTTAGGGGTTCCTGGGGAGGCCAGGGTTTGCTGCTTCTGGATCCCTAACTGCAGTCTACTAGCTGGGCCTCTATATGAAACACTGAAAGGAAAAGATGATGATCCTTTTGAATAGAATCCAGAAGTGGCCTTTCAAGAATGGAAAGAGCAGTCAATTCAGACCCTTGCCCTGGAACTCCCTAATTTAGCTAAACCCTTTGACCTTTACATTCCCGGTGAAAGGTGAATCGCCATTGGAGAATTAGTGTAAAAACTGGGACCACTTGAAATGGAACAATGCAAGAATGCCATCCAGGTAGGATAAACTATGGTCACCAAGGGGCTTGGCCCACTGCCGCATCTGGCCAAGATACTGGCGGTATCTAAAAACCTGGAAATCAGCAGCCCAAAAGGCCTCCTCCCTCCTAAGGGAAAAGGACCCCACGTGGTGATCCTAACCACTAACCATGCCCTGAAGTTGCAGGGTTTGCTCCATGGGCACACCAACCTCGAGTGAGGAGGCCCTCCAACTCCAACATCCAGAGAGATAACCGGGGGCAACAGGGCACCATGACGACTCGTGTGAACATCACTTGACCTGGAGTTTCTCTCATAAAACAACAGGAGTGTGTCCCAAAAGAGTAGACTACTGCTTGCAGGACTTACTGCACCCAGAGGGGAGCTAGTAATCTTGGCGGGGGAACCGTATATCACACTGTCACCATAGAAAAGCCTACAGACACCGTGATGATGGTGGCCAATAAGACTGGCTGGACTCCTGTTTACTTCAAAAGGCTGTTGACTCAGTGGCCATCATGGTCCTTGATCACCACTGACCCTGGACTGTCTGGGAGTTGAGCGGGCAGGGCTCTGACACCTGGTGCTGTTTGTACGTTAATTCAGGGGCCTAATTGAAGAAAGTGCAGACTACTGGTCAGAGCATCTAGGCTGGCAGAAACGGTCAGCCTAAGGTGGCCGAACAAATGTGGGGCGGGGTGAAACCGGCCCCCACAGCGTCTCTGCACATCTCTTTCCTGGACCCTTAAAGGTCATTAGAATCTATAACGCTTCCAATGCTGGTGCTCGGGTGGACGAGCAGGGAGGCAGGGGGCCTGGGGACAATCAACGTCACCTGGAGGCTGCTGGGGAGAAGCTCTGACCCTCACCCCTTGGTATGAGGGCTCCCAACTCAGCACTCAGCAGTTACAGAAGAAGGGTCTGCACCCTCAGCACTCCAAGAATGAGGAACGGGACAAAAGGCAGAGGAGGGGTTTGTCCCCAGCAAAGCCCATTAAAAATCCCTGGGAGATAAAAATAGAATCTGGGCAATAAAGTCAAGTCTAACCTTTTTTATCCTTTGTGCTTTGTCTAATTTCATGTGCTCCTAGGGTCCCGCATGCAGAGGTTCCACACCCGGCACTTCAGACCAGATTTCCTAGTGCAGAATGGCTGGGTCGACACCTCAGCTCCTGGGGCCCAGTGCAGACTCCGCGATATAGAGCCTGAGCTGCAGCCAACCCGGCCCTCGAGAGCTCCGCCCCCTCCCTCCCACTGACTCTGACAGGATCTCTACACAGCAGCCCAGCCCACAGCCCAGGGGGTAGTGCATGCTCTCACCTCTCCATTCTCTGATCAAAATATAAAGTTTCCTTTGCTTGTGAACCAAACTCAGTCTCGATCTGTTGGCCCCAATGACACTGCGCAGGGGGACACTTGTTGGGGTCCACTCTGGAGGATCAGTAACAGAAATTGAGACTATTGTAACCTCAATGAACAGATGTGTGAGCCAAACTGTAGTTAACATAGAACAGTGTATAAGGCTCGGGTAAAATAAGATGTTTCTAACGCTTCCATTGGATATTTCCATCACTTTATTATAAGCAAGTTCAGTGAAAAGGTTTGTCTTATTTGTCAGGTCAATATTAGAGAAACGAAGTGATTTCTTTCCAAGGATGTACATCTAATAATCTTGGTTAAAGCTTCAATCTTGTTTTAAATGCTTTTCCATTGAAAATGATACCTCTCTTTCAGCTCCCCCATTTCTGAGAAGTATAAAATCTTATAATTTATTATTACCAAAGCGGAAAGGTGGGAGGAGGGATAAATTAACAGTTTGGGATTAACACATACACACTGCTATGTATAAAATAGATCATCAACAAGGAACTACTGTATAGCACAGGGAACTACACTCAACATTTTGCAATAACCTATAAGGGGAAATAATCTGAAAAAGAATAGATATTTTTATTGACATCATCTATCAATGACAGTTAAAGTGTAACCTAAGGGAAGCTGGTGGTGAGTGCTTCTGACCCTGAAGACTTCAATCATCTAAAGTTTGGACTCTGCCTACTTCCCAAGGCCCTTAATGAACATATGTGTAGCCATAGCTTAAAAAATTCCCCAGTTTGGGTTTCGGGGAGACACTGATTTTGAAAAAGCCCTGGTGTTCTCCTTACATGAATGGGACTCTTCCTACTGCTAAAACATGTCTGTCACACCCAGAGGATGGTATACCGTCTGATCGGGAAGAGTTTGGAAAAGGCATCTCATCTCCTCATCTCCTGGTGCTCGGGTTCACCCATCCAGCGTCTTTACTAACAGTCTCCCCACTTGGAGATGACAGCACTGTCAACATCCTGTTGCGTACAGTTTGGAATTTGTCCAGAGGATGAAGCGGAAGGATGAGGAACAATGAGAGACAAGTCCTAGGTGTTCAGACAGGCACATGTCACTCTAATTTCCAATCAGGAAGACGAATTGACCAAAGGCTAGGGTTGCCCATGGAAACAGTATAGGGCTTGAGGAAATCCCGCTGCTTTGTGGCCAGTTCCCATAAACACAAGTTGAACAATGGAACTCAGGGACAGTAAAATTCACGAAACTGCAGAGTTGAAAATATCCATCACTGAAAAATGTCTTGAGGAAAGTCAGAGAAAAGGACTTGTAAGCAAGGGAGAATGGCAGGAAAGGGATTTGAGGAGGTAGAAAGGACTCGCCATTAAGCACAAGAAAAGGAGCTGAACATTGCCAACATTGCAGTTGGCCAAAAAGGGTGTATGCGTTTTTTTCTGTATATATTCAAGAAAAGGGCATACACTTTTTTAGCCAACCAAACAGGTGGGCACTGGAAGTCAATACTACAAGAGATATCACTTCGCATCAGTCAGAAGAGCCATCCTCATAAAGCGTAAACAACAGAAATGCAGGACAGGGCAAGGAGAAGAGGGAGCCCTGTGAGACTTATAGTGGAAATGTATATTGCCAACGGCCATTCTGGAGAAGTGTATTGTGTTTACTAAAGCATCTAAGAAATGAGCTACAGAGCATAGGGCACTTGCACTCATGGGCGTATATCTTGGGAAAAACAAAAATCGAGAGGACACAGGCACCCCAATGTTTACCCCCTCTCTGTTTAAAAGATCCTCGACTAGGATATAACTTAAATGTCTCTGGAGAGAAAAAATGGATAGAGATGTGGTACTTAGGTAGAGTGGAATATTATTCAGCCTGGAAATCAATGAAATATGGCCAGTTGTAACAACTCCGGAGGAGTTACGTATGATCATTCTAAGTGACATAATTCAAAAAGAAAAAGACACATATCATAAGATATCACTTAAAGGTGGAATCCAAAATGGCTACACATGAAATAAATTACAAAACAAAAACATAGTCAAATATGTAGAAAACACGCATAAGGCTGCTAAACGGGAAAGGTGGGGAGGGGTGAGGCATCATCCAGGAGGTTGAAATTAGCAAAGATACCATTCCAAATACCAAACTGATAATCAACAAGGCCTACACGGTAGCTAAAAGAACTGCACTCAGCACACTCAAGTCACCGGAAAAGAATATATACGACTGGTAAGAATCTGAAAAAGAATTTACTGATGTCTCTCTGTACGTGAATCAAGTGGATGTACAGCAGCAAGAAACAGAGCTTTGAAAATCAGCTGTAACCAATATAGTAATAAATTGAAAAAAATAAACGACAGAGAGACAGAGAAAACCTCTTACAACTTTTCCTCAGGGCCGGTGATGCAACATGGATTGAACACATCTAGACCCACAGCAGGATGAGACATAAGGCTGGAAACTGTTTGCACTAAGAGAAATGTGAGGTTGGGTGAGGAAATGCACACCCTTTAAAGTAATACTACCTGGTACCCATTCAATGGGTCCCAAATCTGCAGGTTCAAGGGATCTTCCTACAGCTAAAACATGCATGGAAAACCCAGAGGACTGTACACCATGTGATCGGGAGATGTGTCTAAAATGCAGCTCATTTATCCTCTCCTGGTGCTCCTGTTCACCATTCCAGCCACGTTACTTAGAATCTCCCCACTTGGAGAATCAGCACATTTCAACTTCTGTTTCAAACATTTTGCAAATTGTGAGGAGGATGAACGGGAAGAGGGGGAACCAATGAGAGAATAGTTGTAGGGGTTTGGACGGGCACATATCACTCTAATTTCCCATTAAGAATAAGAATTGAAAAAAGGCTCAGCCCGCCTCGCCCGAGCCAAAATAGGGCCTGAAGCAATCCTGCGGGTTTGAGGCCAGCTCACAAAAGAGCAACTTAAAAAATGGAGCTCAGGGTCACTGCAATTCACAAACCTGCAGAGTTATAAATGAAAACTAACGTCCAAAAATACGTTGAGGTAAGGCAAAGAAGAGGATCTGAATGCAAGACAGAATTGCAAGAAACAGATTTCAAGAGATAGATTGGACTCGTCTTTAAAGCACATGAAAAGCGGCAGAATTTCGACAATGATGCAGTTGGCCCAAAAGGGCGTATGCGTTTTTTCCTGATTATATCCAGGAAAAAACGCATACACACTTTATGGGCAACGAAGCAAGCAAGCAATGCAAATGTGCACAACAAAGAAGTCTCATTTCCCACCGGTCAAAAGGGCCATCCTAAACAATTGTAAAAACCAGAAATGCAGGACAGGCCATGGAGAACAGGGAGCCTTTATACGCTGATGGGCAGTGTGTGAACTGCCGAGAGCCACTCTGGAGAAGTGTATGGTGGTTCCTAAATCATCTAAAAAACAGAGCTACAGAGCATAGGACACTTCCAATCATGGGAGTATATCTAGGGAAGTCTAAAAATCAACAAGACACAAGCACACCACAGTTTAGGGCTACTCTGTTTACAAGAACCTCAACTTCAGTACACCTTAAATATCCCAGGAAAGAGAACAATGGATAAAGAAGATGTGGTACTTATGTACAATGGAATATCTCTTCACCATGAAATCAATGTAATAAGGCTAGTAGAAGGATAAAGAGTGGATTTAGGTCCGATAATACTACTTGAAATAAGTCAAACAGAAAAAGAAACATATCATAAGATATCACTTATAGAGGGAGGGTAAATATGGCTGCACAAGAAATGAATTACAGAACAGAACAGTGTCTCACATTTAGAAAACACACTTATTTCAGCTTAAGGGGAAAGGAGAGGTGGGGTGATGCATAAAACCAGAGTTTGAAATTAGCACAGATACCGTTCAATAAACCAAATAGATATTAGACAAGATCTACACCTTGCTCAATGAACTGGCCTCAACACACCCTATACACCGCAGAGAAATATATCTGAGTAATAAGAATCTTAAAACCCATGTATTGATATATCTCCATAAGGGAATCAAGTGTGTGCAGAGCGGCACAAACACAGCAGTGAAAATGAGCTAAACCCCATTATAGAAATAAATTTTAAAAACAAAACGCAGAAACAATGAAAGAGAGAAAAATTCTTACAAAATTCGCTCAGGGGCTGTGATGCAACCTGGATTGACCACATATAAACCCACAGCTGGATAAGACATAAGGCTGGACACTTGGGGCTGAGAGGATTGGTGAGCTTTGGTGAGCAACTGCCAAAAGTTTAATGCAATACTTCATGCTACTCATTCCAAGGGTCCCAACACTCCAGGTTGAAGGGAATCTTCCTACAGCTAAACCATGCTTGGGAAACCCAGCGACTGGTATACCATATGATCGGGAAAGGTTTCTAAAACGCACCTCATTTTTCCTCTCCTGGGGCTCCGGATCGACATTCCAGCCGCTTTACTAAAAATATCCCCACATGGAGAGTCAATGCCTTTAAGTTCTGGTATCGCACAGTCTGCAGTTAGTGCGGAGGATGAATGGGAATAGGGGGAACCAGTAAGAAACTAGCTGTAGCAGTTTCAATGGGCACATGTCACTCTAATTTCATATCAGTGAGAAAAATAAACCAAAGGCACAGCAAGGTGCCCCAGAAGAACAATAGGGCCTGAAGGAATTCTGTGGTTATGAGGCAAGATCACAAAAATAAGAGCTGTAAAATGGAGCTAAGGGCCACTGCAATTCAAAATCTGCAGAGTTATAAAGGCCAACTATTTTCAAAAAATATATTGAGGTAAGGCTATGAAGAGGCATTGAAAGCAAGGCAGAATTGCAGGAAACCGATTTCAGGAGGTAGACTGGAATTGCATTTAAAGCACAGGAAAAGAGGCAGAACATCAACAATGATGCACTTGGTCAAAAAGGGCATATGCGTTTTTTCCTGAATATATTCAGCAAAAAACACATACGCCCTTTTGGGCCAACCAAGCAAGCTTGCAAAGGAAATCTGCACTACAATGAAGTCTCACTTCCCCCTGGTCAAAAGGGCCATCTGAAAAAAGTGTAAAATCCAGAAAGTCAGGACAGGCCATGGAGACCTGGGAGCCTTGTTATGCTGATGGGCGGGATGTAAATTGCCAACAGCCACTCCTGAGAAGTGTATGGTGTTTCCTGAAACATCCAAAAAACAAAGCAACAGAGCCTAGGGCACTTCCACTTATGGTCCTATAGCTTAGGGAAATTAAAATCAAAAAGACACAGCCACCCCAAAGTTTGGGACGGCTCTGTTTACAAGAACCTCATTTACGGTACAAGTTCAATATCGCAGAAAGTGAAAAATGGATAAAGAATTTGTGGTACTTACGTACAATGCAATATCACTCAGCAATGAAATCTATGTCATCAGGCCCGTAGCAGCATAATGAGTGGATTCAGGTATGATGATTCTAACTGAAATAAGTCACACAGAAAAAGAAACATCATAAGATATCACAAATACACGGGATGTAAACTTGGCTACACAGGAACTGGATTACAAAACAGAACAGGGTCTCAAATGTAGAAAACCAACTTATGCTTGCTTAAGGGGGAAGGTGAGTTGGGGTGCTGCATAAAACCAGAGATTGAAATGAGCACAGATAAAGTTCCTTAAGCCAAATATGGAATAGACAAGAGCTACTCCTTGCTCAACGAAATGGACTCAACACACCGTATTAAACGCCTAAGAATGTACCTGACTAGTAAGTATCTTAAAACCTATGGATGGCTATATCTACGAAAGAGAATCAAGCGTGTGTACAGGGGCATAAACGCAGCAGTGATAGGATTGGAGAGGTTCGGTGAGCAAATGAAGACCCTTTGAAGTCATATTGCATGGTACCCATTCCACGGGTCTCAACTCTCCAGGTTTAAGGGATTCTTCCTTCAGCTAGAACATGCATGTGGAACCCAGCGTATGATCAACCATGTGATCGGCAGACGTGTTCCAATATGTCTCAGTTCTCGTCCCCTGGTACTCGGGTGCAACATTCCAGACGCTTTACTAACACTCTCCCGACTTGGAGAGTCAGTGCCTTTAACCTCCTGTTTGGCCCAGTTTGCAATTTCTGCGGAAGATGAACAGGAATAGGGAGAACCAATGAGAGACTAGCTGGAGGTGTCTGGACGGGCAAATTTAACTCTCATTTCCCACCAGGAAGAGGAATTAACCAAAGGCTCAACGTGTCGTGCCGGAACTAGATTAGGGCCTGAAGCAATCCTGCGGTGTTGCGGCCAGCTCACAAGAAAGCGAGTTGAAGAAAGGAGCTCAGGGGCACTGTAATTCACAAACCTGCAGAGTTATAAATGACAGTTATCGTCCAAAAATTTACTGAAGTAAGGGTGCCAAGAGGACTTGAAAGTGGGGCAGAATTGCAGGAAACCGATTTCAGGAGGTAGACTGGAATTGCATTTAAAGCATAGGAAAAGAGGCAGAACGTCCACAATGATGCACTTGGCCAAAAAGGGCGTATGCGTTTTTTCCTGAATATATTCAGGAAAAAACGCATACGCCCTTTTTGGCCAACCAAGCAAGCTTGCAAAGGAAATCTGCACTACAATGAAGTCTCACTTCCCCCCGGTCAAAAGGGCCATCTGAAAAAAGTGTAAAATCCAGAAAGGCAGGACAGGCCATGGAGAACTGGGAGCCTTGTTATGCTGATGGGCGGGATGAAAATTGCAAACAGCCACTGGGGAGAAGTGTATGGTGTTTCCTGAAACATCTAAAAAACAAAGCAACAGAGCCTAGGGCACTTCCACTTATGGTCCTATAGCTTAGGGAAATTAAAATCAAAAAGACACAGCCACCCCAAAGTTTGGGACGGCTCTGTTTACAAGAACCTCGTTTACAGTACAAGTTCAATATTGCAGAAAGCGAAAAATGGATAAAGAAGTTGTGGTACTTACGTACAATGCAATATCACTCAGCAATGAAATCTATGTCATCAGGCCCGTAGCAGCATAATGAGTGGATTCAGGTATGATGATTCTAACGGAAATAAGTCACACAGGAAAAGAAATATCGTAAGATATAACTAATACACGGAATGTAAACTTGGCTACACAGGAACTGGATTACAAAACAGAACAGGGTCTCAAATTTAGAAAACCAACTTATGCTTGCTTAAGGGGAAAGGTGAGTTGGGGTGCTGCATAAAGCCAGAGATTGAAATGAGCACCAATAAAGTTCCTTAAGCCAAATATGGAATAGACAAGAACTACTCCTTGCTCAACGAAATGGACTCAACAGCCCATATTAAACGCCTAAGAATGTACCTGACTAGTAAGTATCTTAAAACCTATGGATTGCTATGTCTCTGAAAGAAAATGAAGCATGTGTACAGGGGCATAAACGCAACATTGATAGGATTGGAGAGGTTCGGTGAGCAAATGAAGACCCTTTGAAGTCATATTGCATGGTACCCATTCCACGGGTCTCAACTCTCCAGGTTTAAGGGATTCTTCCTTCAGCTAAAACATGCATGTGGAACCCAGAGTATGATCAACCATGTGATCGGGAGACGTGTTCCAATATGTCTCAGTTCTCGTCCCCTGGTACTCGGGTGTAACATTCCAGACGCTTTACTAACACTCTCCCGACTTGGAGAGTCAGTGCCTTTAACCTCCTGTTTGGCCCAGTTTGCAATTTCTCCGGAAGATGAACAGGAATAGGGAGAACCAATGAGAGACTAGCTGGAGGGGTCTGGACGGGCAAATTTAACTCTCATTTCCCACCAGGAAGAGGAATTAACCAAAGGCTCAGCGTAGCGTGCCGTGCCGGAACCAGATTAGGGCCTGAAGCAATCCTGCGGTGTTGCGGCCAGCTCACAAGAAAGCGAGTTGAAGAAAGGAGCTCAGGGGCACTGTAATTCACAAACCTGCAGAGTTATAAATGACAGCTATCGTCCAAAAATATACTGAAGTAAGGCTGCCAAGAGGACTTGAAAGCGGGGCAGAATTGCAGGTAACCGATTTCTGGAGGTAGACTGGAATTGCATTTAAAGCATAGGAAAAGAGGCAGAACGTCCACAATGATGCACTTGGCCAAAAAGGGCGTATGCATTTTTTCGTGCAGGAAAAAACGCATACGCCCTTTTTGGCCAACCAAGCAAGCTTGCAAAGGAAATCTGCACTACAATGAAGTCTCACTTCCCCCCAGTCAAAGGGGCCATCTGAAAAAAGTGTAAAATCCAGAAAGGCAGGACAGGCCATGGAGAACTGGGAGCCTTGTTATGCTGATGGGCGGGATGTAAATTGCCAAGAGCCACTCGGGAGAAGTGTATGGTGTTTTCTGAAACGTCTAAAAAACAACGCAAGAGAGCCTAGGGCACTTCCACTTATGGTGCTGTAGCTTAGGGAAAGTAAAATCAAAAAGACACAGCCACCCCAAAGTTTGGGACGGCTCTGTTTACAAGAACCTCGTTTACGGTACAAGTTCAATATCGCAGAAAGTGAAAAATGGATAAAGAAGTTGTGGTACTTACGTACAATGCAATATCACTCAGCAATGAAACCTATGTCATCAGGCCCGTAGCAGCATAATGAGTGGATTCAGGTATGATGATTCTAACTGAAATAAGTCACACAGAAAAAGAAACATCATAAGATATCACTAATACACGGAATGTGAACTTGGCTACACATGAACTGAATTATAAAACAGAACAGGGTCTCAAGTTTAGAAAACCAACTTATGCTTTTTTAAGGGGGAAGGTGAGTTGGGGTGCTGCATAAAACCAGAGTTTGACATTAGCACAGATACTGTTCCATAAGCCAAATGTGTAATAGACAAGACCTACCCCTTGCTCAACAAAATGGACTCAACAATGAGGTATCACCTCACACCTGATAGAATGGGCATCATCAGAAAATCTACAAACAATAAATGCTGGAAAGGGTGTGGAGAAAAGGAACCCTCTTCCACTATTGTTGGGAATATAAATTGTTACATTCACTATGGAGAACAATATGGAGTTTCTTAAGAAACTAACAATAGAATTACCATATGATACAGCAATCCCAGTACTGGACATATACCCAGACAAAACCATAAATCAAAAAGAGACATTCACCGCAATGTTCATTGCATCACTATTTACAATATCGAGGTAATGGAAGCAACCTAAATGCCCACAGACAGACGAATGCATAAAGCTGTGGTACATATATAAAATGGAATATTACTAAGCCATGAAAAGGAATGAAATTGGGTCATTTGTAGAGACGTCGATGGATCTAGAGACTGTCATACAGAGTGAAGTAAGTCAGAAAGAGAAAAACAAATCTTGTATATTCATGCATATATGTGGAACCTAGAAAAACCGTACAGATTAACCATTTTGCAAGGCATAAATAGAGCAACAGATGTAGACAACAAATGTATGGACAACAAGGGGGGAAAGCTGTTGGGGGGGTGGTGGTGGGAGGAGTTGAGAGACTGGGATTGGCATGTATACATTTATATGTATAAAATAGATAACCAATAAGAACCTGCTGTATAAAAATATAAAATAAAATTCAAAATTGAAAAGAAATAAAATTTAAAAAATAAAACAGAAAAAACAATTATTCCCTTCACATACATGTATTTATATGAATAAATTATTTCCATGCTTATATCTGTAAATACAAAAAAGAGGAATAAAATCTACCTTGAACCAAAAACGAAAAAGAGAAAAAAAACACAGAACCCACCAGTTCCACAGAGGAAAACCGTATCAGGGCACTTGCTCCAGTTGTAAACAATTCTGAAGTTGGTCAGTGGTGGGGAATCGTCTCCCATTCAGCCAGCAGCCCCCACGTAACAAGCATCCTCATTGCAAAGCTGGGGCACCGTGCCGAGGCATCTGTGAGTAAACGTGAGCTGAGCCCCAGGCCAGTTGCTGCTGAACTATTCCCACCCGTCCCAGGTAAAACACCTGAATATATACAAGGACTTGAAAGCCTAGAGGAAGGACCATAGAGCCACACGAGTGACAGCATGCCAGCCGACTTGGTGCCTGCAGGCCAGCCAGGATGGTCCTGGCCCTGGGTGCTCTTCTGGAAGATTTCCATTTCCCTGCCTGAGATACCCGTCCTGTCCCTGCCCCCACTGCTTTTTTCCTTCCTCACCTCTGCCCAGGGAGAAATTCCAGCAGCAGGTATGGGTGACACATCCTCTTCTTTAGCAGGTGGCAGCCTGGCAACTGCTGCAGAAAGTCCAGCAGAGCCCCACTCACACTGGGCCACACACAAAGCCGTGACATCTCACTCCCTCCCACCAGCCCAGCCCCGAGACTGCTGACAGGGCAGAGAAAATGGCGTCAGGCACGGCTGCAGGGGCTCTTGCTGCCTGGAGTGGTATTTATATTGATCTCAACCCAGGCACACCTGGGGAGGGCTGGCCAGCAGGGTAAGGCTGCCCAGCTCAGCCAATCATCACCCCTCAGGGGCTCACAGTTGCAGAAAATGGAACTTGCTGAACCGGCCAGGTCCAAGGAACAGGTGTGGGCTCCTGAGAGTCAGGATAGACAAGGGGCTGCAGCTTTGGCTTGTTTTCTAATCATTTTATCTGGCCCATGAGTGGGAGACAACTTCAAGAAAACCCTCTCCTAATGAGAGGAACCCAGGAGTCAGGGAGAGGAGGGGTGAGTGGTGGTTGGAGACAGAGGCCTGGTGCCCCGGGTACAGTGGAAGTCTCTGGAAGACCAGGTGGAGGGAGGCCGCACAGAGTGATGCCCAGGGTCACAGACCTGTCGCAGCTGCTGTTTGTTAGTTCAAGTCCTGCTCTGAGGTGCTCTGTGTCAGCTCTGAGCGACAGGTGAGCTGGGGGTGCTCTGCAATGAGGGCTATGTGCATGGTTCCTGTGTGCCCAGCCCTGCCACGGGACCTGCAAGGGTAGCTCTGTATCCTGGGAAGGGCCTGACCACGAGAGCCCCGTGGGCTGGGGTGGGGGTGGGGTACCTGCCCAGGTGAGCTCCATATTCTGGGATTGGTCTGACCACGAGAGCCCCATGGGCTGCTGGGGACCTGGTAAAGGATGTCAGGACACTCAGTGAAGCCACCGAGGATATACCTCCAGTTGCTCCTAATTCCTACACCCTGCTGGTCATTCTACCAACCACCAGGACATGGTATTCTGTATTAGTCTTCAATGATGCCTTCTTTTGTATTCCATTAGTCCCAGAGTCACAAGAAATTTTGGCTTGTGAGTGGCAGGACTCAACATACAACTAAAACAATACTTCCGGGCCGTCTTGCCCCAAGGGTGCAAAAATTCCCACACCATCTTTGGGGAAACCTTAGCTAAAGACCTAAAAGTTCTACCTCTGGAAAAGGAAACCCTCCTTCAGTACGCAGATGACATTCTGATCGCCAGCCCTACTAAGGAGGCCTCTGAACTACCAAGCCAATAAAGGATAGAAGTTGTCCAAGAAAAAGCTCAAATATCACAGACTGCGGTGACCTGCCTGGGCTTCATTCTCACAGAAGGTCGGAGAAGCCCATCCCAGGAAAGGGAAGAAACCATTTTCGGCCTTACTCCTTTCTAAAACTAGAAGACAGCTTAGGGGTTCCTGGGGAGGCCAGGGTTTGCTGCTTCTGGATCCCTAACTGCAGTCTACTAGCTGGGCCTCTATATGAAACACTGAAAGGAAAAGATGATGATCCTTTTGAATAGAATCCAGAAGTGGCCTTTCAAGAATGGAAAGAGCAGTCAATTCAGACCCTTGCCCTGGAACTCCCTAATTTAGCTAAACCCTTTGACCTTTACATTCCCGGTGAAAGGTGAATCGCCATTGGAGAATTAGTGTAAAAACTGGGACCACTTGAAATGGAACAATGCAAGAATGCCATCCAGGTAGGATAAACTATGGTCACCAAGGGGCTTGGCCCACTGCCGCATCTGGCCAAGATACTGGCGGTATCTAAAAACCTGGAAATCAGCAGCCCAAAAGGCCTCCTCCCTCCTAAGGGAAAAGGACCCCACGTGGTGATCCTAACCACTAACCATGCCCTGAAGTTGCAGGGTTTGCTCCATGGGCACACCAACCTCGAGTGAGGAGGCCCTCCAACTCCAACATCCAGAGAGATAACCGGGGGCAACAGGGCACCATGACGACTCGTGTGAACATCACTTGACCTGGAGTTTCTCTCATAAAACAACAGGAGTGTGTCCCAAAAGAGTAGACTACTGCTTGCAGGACTTACTGCACCCAGAGGGGAGCTAGTAATCTTGGCGGGGGAACCGTATATCACACTGTCACCATAGAAAAGCCTACAGGCACCGTGATGATGGTGGCCAATAAGACTGGCTGGACTCCTGTTTACTTCAAAAGGCTGTTGACTCAGTGGCCATCATGGTCCTTGATCACCACTGACCCTGGACTGTCTGGGAGTTGAGCGGGCAGGGCTCTGACACCTGGTGCTGTTTGTACGTTAATTCAGGGGCCTAATTGAAGAAAGTGCAGACTACTGGTCAGAGCATCTAGGCTGGCAGAAACGGTCAGCCTAAGGTGGCCGAACAAATGTGGGGCGGGGTGAAACCGGCCCCCACAGCGTCTCTGCACATCTCTTTCCTGGACCCTTAAAGGTCATTAGAATCTATAACGCTTCCAATGCTGGTGCTCGGGTGGACGAGCAGGGAGGCAGGGGGCCTGGGGACAATCAACGTCACCTGGAGGCTGCTGGGGAGAAGCTCTGACCCTCACCCCTTGGTATGAGGGCTCCCAACTCAGCACTCAGCAGTTACAGAAGAAGGGTCTGCACCCTCAGCACTCCAAGAATGAGGAACGGGACAAAAGGCAGAGGAGGGGTTTGTCCCCAGCAAAGCCCATTAAAAATCCCTGGGAGATAAAAATAGAATCTGGGCAATAAAGTCAAGTCTAACCTTTTTTATCCTTTGTGCTTTGTCTAATTTCATGTGCTCCTAGGGTCCCGCATGCAGAGGTTCCACACCCGGCACTTCAGACCAGATTTCCTAGTGCAGAATGGCTGGGTCGACACCTCAGCTCCTGGGGCCCAGTGCAGACTCCGCGATATAGAGCCTGAGCTGCAGCCAACCCGGCCCTCGAGAGCTCCGCCCCCTCCCTCCCACTGACTCTGACAGGATCTCTACACAGCAGCCCAGCCCACAGCCCACGGGGTAGTGCATGCTCTCACCTCTCCATTCTCTGATCAAAATATAAAGTTTCCTTTGCTTGTGAACCAAACTCAGTCTCGATCTGTTGGCCCCAATGACACTGCGCAGGGGGACACTTGTTGGGGTCCACTCTGGAGGATCAGTAACAGAAATTGAGACTATTGTAACCTCAATGAACAGATGTGTGAGCCAAACTGTAGTTAACATAGAACAGTGTATAAGGCTCGGGTAAAATAAGATGTTTCTAACGCTTCCATTGGATATTTCCATCACTTTATTATAAGCAAGTTCAGTGAAAAGGTTTGTCTTATTTGTCAGGTCAATATTAGAGAAACGAAGTGATTTCTTTCCAAGGATGTACATCTAATAATCTTGGTTAAAGCTTCAATCTTGTTTTAAATGCTTTTCCATTGAAAATGATACCTCTCTTTCAGCTCCCCCATTTCTGAGAAGTATAAAATCTTATAATTTATTATTACCAAAGCGGAAAGGTGGGAGGAGGGATAAATTAACAGTTTGGGATTAACACATACACACTGCTATGTATAAAATAGATCATCAACAAGGAACTACTGTATAGCACAGGGAACTACACTCAACATTTTGCAATAACCTATAAGGGGAAATAATCTGAAAAAGAATAGATATTTTTATTGACATCATCTATCAATGACAGTTAAAGTGTAACCTAAGGGAAGCTGGTGGTGAGTGCTTCTGACCCTGAAGACTTCAATCATCTAAAGTTTGGACTCTGCCTACTTCCCAAGGCCCTTAATGAACATATGTGTAGCCATAGCTTAAAAAATTCCCCAGTTTGGGTTTCGGGGAGACACTGATTTTGAAAAAGCCCTGGTGTTCTCCTTACATGAATGGGACTCTTCCTACTGCTAAAACATGTCTGTCACACCCAGAGGATGGTATACCGTCTGATCGGGAAGAGTTTGGAAAAGGCATCTCATCTCCTCATCTCCTGGTGCTCGGGTTCACCCATCCAGCGTCTTTACTAACAGTCTCCCCACTTGGAGATGACAGCACTGTCAACATCCTGTTGCGTACAGTTTGGAATTTGTCCAGAGGATGAAGCGGAAGGATGAGGAACAATGAGAGACAAGTCCTAGGTGTTCAGACAGGCACATGTCACTCTAATTTCCAATCAGGAAGACGAATTGACCAAAGGCTAGGGTTGCCCATGGAAACAGTATAGGGCTTGAGGAAATCCCGCTGCTTTGTGGCCAGTTCCCATAAACACAAGTTGAACAATGGAACTCAGGGACAGTAAAATTCACGAAACTGCAGAGTTGAAAATATCCATCACTGAAAAATGTCTTGAGGAAAGTCAGAGAAAAGGACTTGTAAGCAAGGGAGAATGGCAGGAAAGGGATTTGAGGAGGTAGAAAGGACTCGCCATTAAGCACAAGAAAAGGAGCTGAACATTGCCAACATTGCAGTTGGCCAAAAAGGGTGTATGCGTTTTTTTCTGTATATATTCAAGAAAAGGGCATACACTTTTTTAGCCAACCAAACAGGTGGGCACTGGAAGTCAATACTACAAGAGATATCACTTCGCATCAGTCAGAAGAGCCATCCTCATAAAGCGTAAACAACAGAAATGCAGGACAGGGCAAGGAGAAGAGGGAGCCCTGTGAGACTTATAGTGGAAATGTATATTGCCAACGGCCATTCTGGAGAAGTGTATTGTGTTTACTAAAGCATCTAAGAAATGAGCTACAGAGCATAGGGCACTTGCACTCATGGGCGTATATCTTGGGAAAAACAAAAATCGAGAGGACACAGGCACCCCAATGTTTACCCCCTCTCTGTTTAAAAGATCCTCGACTAGGATATAACTTAAATGTCTCTGGAGAGAAAAAATGGATAGAGATGTGGTACTTAGGTAGAGTGGAATATTATTCAGCCTGGAAATCAATGAAATATGGCCAGTTGTAACAACTCCGGAGGAGTTACGTATGATCATTCTAAGTGACATAATTCAAAAAGAAAAAGACACATATCATAAGATATCACTTAAAGGTGGAATCCAAAATGGCTACACATGAAATAAATTACAAAACAAAAACATAGTCAAATATGTAGAAAACACGCATAAGGCTGCTAAACGGGAAAGGTGGGGAGGGGTGAGGCATCATCCAGGAGGTTGAAATTAGCAAAGATACCATTCCAAATACCAAACTGATAATCAACAAGGCCTACACGGTAGCTAAAAGAACTGCACTCAGCACACTCAAGTCACCGGAAAAGAATATATACGACTGGTAAGAATCTGAAAAAGAATTTACTGATGTCTCTCTGTACGTGAATCAAGTGGATGTACAGCAGCAAGAAACAGAGCTTTGAAAATCAGCTGTAACCAATATAGTAATAAATTGAAAAAAATAAACGACAGAGAGACAGAGAAAACCTCTTACAACTTTTCCTCAGGGCCGGTGATGCAACATGGATTGAACACATCTAGACCCACAGCAGGATGAGACATAAGGCTGGAAACTGTTTGCACTAAGAGAAATGTGAGGTTGGGTGAGGAAATGCACACCCTTTAAAGTAATACTACCTGGTACCCATTCAATGGGTCCCAAATCTGCAGGTTCAAGGGATCTTCCTACAGCTAAAACATGCATGGAAAACCCAGAGGACTGTACACCATGTGATCGGGAGATGTGTCTAAAATGCAGCTCATTTATCCTCTCCTGGTGCTCCTGTTCACCATTCCAGCCACGTTACTTAGAATCTCCCCACTTGGAGAATCAGCACATTTCAACTTCTGTTTCAAACATTTTGCAAATTGTGAGGAGGATGAACGGGAAGAGGGGGAACCAATGAGAGAATAGTTGTAGGGGTTTGGACGGGCACATATCACTCTAATTTCCCATTAAGAATAAGAATTGAAAAAAGGCTCAGCCCGCCTCGCCCGAGCCAAAATAGGGCCTGAAGCAATCCTGCGGGTTTGAGGCCAGCTCACAAAAGAGCAACTTAAAAAATGGAGCTCAGGGTCACTGCAATTCACAAACCTGCAGAGTTATAAATGAAAACTAACGTCCAAAAATATGTTGAGGTAAGGCAAAGAAGAGGATCTGAATGCAAGACAGAATTGCAAGAAACAGATTTCAAGAGATAGATTGGACTCGTCTTTAAAGCACATGAAAAGCGGCAGAATTTCGACAATGATGCAGTTGGCCCAAAAGGGCGTATGCGTTTTTTCCTGATTATATCCAGGAAAAAACGCATACACACTTTATGGGCAACGAAGCAAGCAAGCAATGCAAATGTGCACAACAAAGAAGTCTCATTTCCCACCGGTCAAAAGGGCCATCCTAAACAATTGTAAAAACCAGAAATGCAGGACAGGCCATGGAGAACAGGGAGCCTTTATACGCTGATGGGCAGTGTGTGAACTGCCGAGAGCCACTCTGGAGAAGTGTATGGTGGTTCCTAAATCATCTAAAAAACAGAGCTACAGAGCATAGGACACTTCCAATCATGGGAGTATATCTAGGGAAGTCTAAAAATCAACAAGACACAAGCACACCACAGTTTAGGGCTACTCTGTTTACAAGAACCTCAACTTCAGTACACCTTAAATATCCCAGGAAAGAGAACAATGGATAAAGAAGATGTGGTACTTATGTACAATGGAATATCTCTTCACCATGAAATCAATGTAATAAGGCTAGTAGAAGGATAAAGAGTGGATTTAGGTCCGATAATACTACTTGAAATAAGTCAAACAGAAAAAGAAACATATCATAAGATATCACTTATAGAGGGAGGGTAAATATGGCTGCACAAGAAATGAATTACAGAACAGAACAGTGTCTCACATTTAGAAAACACACTTATTTCAGCTTAAGGGGAAAGGAGAGGTGGGGTGATGCATAAAACCAGAGTTTGAAATTAGCACAGATACCGTTCAATAAACCAAATAGATATTAGACAAGATCTACACCTTGCTCAATGAACTGGCCTCAACACACCCTATACACCGCAGAGAAATATATCTGAGTAATAAGAATCTTAAAACCCATGTATTGATATATCTCCATAAGGGAATCAAGTGTGTGCAGAGCGGCACAAACACAGCAGTGAAAATGAGCTAAACCCCATTATAGAAATAAATTTTAAAAACAAAACGCAGAAACAATGAAAGAGAGAAAAATTCTTACAAAATTCGCTCAGGGGCTGTGATGCAACCTGGATTGACCACATATAAACCCACAGCTGGATAAGACATAAGGCTGGACACTTGGGGCTGAGAGGATTGGTGAGCTTTGGTGAGCAACTGCCAAAAGTTTAATGCAATACTTCATGCTACTCATTCCAAGGGTCCCAACACTCCAGGTTGAAGGGAATCTTCCTACAGCTAAACCATGCTTGGGAAACCCAGCGACTGGTATACCATATGATCGGGAAAGGTTTCTAAAACGCACCTCATTTTTCCTCTCCTGGGGCTCCGGATCGACATTCCAGCCGCTTTACTAAAAATATCCCCACATGGAGAGTCAATGCCTTTAAGTTCTGGTATCGCACAGTCTGCAGTTAGTGCGGAGGATGAATGGGAATAGGGGGAACCAGTAAGAAACTAGCTGTAGCAGTTTCAATGGGCACATGTCACTCTAATTTCATATCAGTGAGAAAAATAAACCAAAGGCACAGCAAGATGCCCCAGAAGAACAATAGGGCCTGAAGGAATTCTGTGGTTATGAGGCAAGATCACAAAAATAAGAGCTGTAAAATGGAGCTAAGGGCCACTGCAATTCAAAATCTGCAGAGTTATAAAGGCCAACTATTTTCAAAAAATATATTGAGGTAAGGCTATGAAGAGGCATTGAAAGCAAGGCAGAATTGCAGGAAACCGATTTCAGGAGGTAGACTGGAATTGCATTTAAAGCACAGGAAAAGAGGCAGAACATCAACAATGATGCACTTGGTCAAAAAGGGCATATGCGTTTTTTCCTGAATATATTCAGCAAAAAACACATACGCCCTTTTGGGCCAACCAAGCAAGCTTGCAAAGGAAATCTGCACTACAATGAAGTCTCACTTCCCCCTGGTCAAAAGGGCCATCTGAAAAAAGTGTAAAATCCAGAAAGTCAGGACAGGCCATGGAGACCTGGGAGCCTTGTTATGCTGATGGGCGGGATGTAAATTGCCAACAGCCACTCCTGAGAAGTGTATGGTGTTTCCTGAAACATCCAAAAAACAAAGCAACAGAGCCTAGGGCACTTCCACTTATGGTCCTATAGCTTAGGGAATTAAAATCAAAAAGACACAGCCACCCCAAAGTTTGGGACGGCTCTGTTTACAAGAACCTCGTTTACGGTACAAGTTCAATATCGCAGAAAGTGAAAAATGGATAAAGAATTTGTGGTACTTACGTAAAATGCAATATCACTCAGCAATGAAATCTATGTCATCAGGCCCGTAGCAGCATAATGAGTGGATTCAGGTATGATGATTCTAACTGAAATAAGTCACACAGAAAAAGAAACATCATAAGATATCACAAATACACGGAATGTAAACTTGGCTACACAGGAACTGGATTACAAAACAGAACAGGGTCTCAAATTTAGAAAACCAACTTATGCTTGCTTAAGGGGGAAGGTGAGTTGGGGTGCTGCATAAAACCAGAGATTGAAATGAGCACAGATAAAGTTCCTTAAGCCAAATATGGAATAGACAAGAGCTACTCCTTGCTCAACGAAATGGACTCAACACACCGTATTAAACGCCTAAGAATGTACCTGACTAGTAAGTATCTTAAAACCTATGGATTGCTATGTCTCTGAAAGAAAATCAAGCGTGTGTACAGGGGCATAAACGCAGCAGTGATAGGATTGGAGAGGTTCGGTGAGCAAATGAAGACCCTTTGAAGTCATATTGCATGGTACCCATTCCACGGGTCTCAACTCTCCAGGTTTAAGGGATTCTTCCTTCAGCTAGAACATGCATGTGGAACCCAGCGTATGATCAACCATGTGATCGGGAGACGTGTTCCAATATGTCTCAGTTCTCGTCCCCTGGTACTCGGGTGCAACATTCCAGACGCTTTACTAACACTCTCCCGACTTGGAGAGTCAGTGCCTTTAACCTCCTGTTTGGCCCAGTTTGCAATTTCTGCGGAAGATGAACAGGAATAGGGAGAACCAATGAGAGACTAGCTGGAGGTGTCTGGACGGGCAAATTTAACTCTCATTTCCCACCAGGAAGAGGAATTAACCAAAGGCTCAACGTGTCGTGCCGGAACTAGATTAGGGCCTGAAGCAATCCTGCGGTGTTGCGGCCAGCTCACAAGAAAGCGAGTTGAAGAAAGGCGCTCAGGGGCACTGTAATTCACAAACCTGCAGAGTTATAAATGACAGTTATCGTCCAAAAATTTACTGAAGTAAGGGTGCCAAGAGGACTTGAAAGTGGGGCAGAATTGCAGGAAACCGATTTCAGGAGGTAGACTGGAATTGCATTTAAAGCATAGGAAAAGAGGCAGAACGTGGAGAATGATGCACTTGGCCAAAAAGGGCGTATGCGTTTTTTCCTGAATATATTCAGGAAAAAACGCATACGCCCTTTTTGGCCAACCAAGCAAGCTTGCAAAGGAAATCTGCACTACAATGAAGTCTCACTTCCCCCCGGTCAAAAGAGCCATCTGAAAAAAGTGTAAAATCCAGAAAGGCAGGACAGGCCATGGAGAACTGGGAGCCTTGTTATGCTGATGGGCGGGATGAAAATTGCGAACAGCCACTCGGGAGAAGTGTATGGTGTTTCCTGAAACATCTAAAAAACAAAGCAACAGAGCCTAGGGCACTTCCACTTATGGTCCTATAGCTTAGGGAAATTAAAATCAAAAAGACACAGCCACCCCACAGTTTGGGACGGCTCTGTTTACAAGAACCTCGTTTACAGTACAAGTTCAATATTGCAGAAAGCGAAAAATGGATAAAGAAGTTGTGGTACTTACGTACAATGCAATATCACTCAGCAATGAAATCTATGTCATCAGGCCCGTAGCAGCATAATGAGTGGATTCAGGTATGATGATTCTAACGGAAATAAGTCACACAGAAAAAGAAATATCGTAAGATATAACTAATACACGGAATGTAAACTTGGCTACACAGGAACTGGATTACAAAACAGAACAGGGTCTCAAATTTAGAAAACCAACTTATGCTTGCTTAAGGGTAAAGGTGAGTTGGGGTGCTGCATAAAGCCAGAGATTGAAATGAGCACAGATAAAGTTCCTTAAGCCAAATATGGAATAGACAAGAACTACTCCTTGCTCAACGAAATGGACTCAACAGCCCATATTAAACGCCTAAGAATGTACCTGACTAGTAAGTATCTTAAAACCTATGGATTGCTATGTCTCTGAAAGAAAATGAAGCATGTGTACAGGGGCATAAATGCAACATTGATAGGATTGGAGAGGTTCGGTGAGCAAATGAAGACCCTTTGAAGTCATATTGCATGGTACCCATTCCACGGGTCTCAACTCTCCAGGTTTAAGGGATTCTTCCTTCAGCTAAAACATGCATGTGGAACCCAGAGTATGATCAACAATGTGATCGGGAGACGTGTTCCAATATGTCTCAGTTCTCGTCCCCTGGTACTCGGGTGTAACATTCCAGACGCTTTACTAACACTCTCCCGACTTGGAGAGTCAGTGCCTTTAACCTCCTGTTTGGCCCAGTTTGCAATTTCTCCGGAAGATGAACAGGAATAGGGAGAACCAATGAGAGACTAGCTGGAGGGGTCTGGACGGGCAAATTTAACTCTCATTTCCCACCAGGAAGAGGAATTAACCAAAGGCTCAGCGTAGCGTGCCGTGCCGGAACCAGATTAGGGCCTGAAGCAATCCTGCGGTGTTGCGGCCAGCTCACAAGAAAGCGAGTTGAAGAAAGGAGGTCAGGGGCACTGTAATTCACAAACATGCAGAGTTATAAATGACAGCTATCGTCCAAAAATATACTGAAGTAAGGCTGCCAAGAGGACTTGAAAGCGGGGCAGAATTGCAGGTAACCGATATCTGGAGGTAGACTGGTATTGCATTTAAAGCATAGGAAAAGAGGCAGAACGTCCACAATGATGCACTTGGCCAAAAAGGGCGTATGCGTTTTTTCGTGCAGGAAAAAACGCATACGCCCTTTTTGGCCAACCAAGCAAGCTTGCAAAGGAAATCTGCAGTGCAATGAAGTCTCACTTCCCCCCAGTCAAAGGGGCCATCTGAAAAAAGTGTAAAATCCAGAAAGGCAGGACAGGCCATGGAGAACTGGGAGCCTTGTTATGCTGATGGGCGGGATGTAAATTGCCAAGAGCCACTCGGGAGAAGTGTATGGTGTTTTCTGAAACGTCTAAAAAACAACGCAAGAGAGCCTAGGGCACTTCCACTTATGGTGCTGTAGCTTAGGGAAAGTAAAATCAAAAAGACACAGCCACCCCAAAGTTTGGGACGGCTCTGTTTACAAGAACCTCGTTTACGGTACAAGTTCAATATCGCAGAAAGTGAAAAATGGATAAAGAAGTTGTGGTACTTACGTACAATGCAATATCACTCAGCAATGAAACCTATGTCATCAGGCCCGTAGCAGCATAATGAGTGGATTCAGGTATGATGATTCTAACTGAAATAAGTCACACAGAAAAAGAAACATCATAAGATATCACTAATACACGGAATGTGAACTTGGCTACACATGAACTGAATTATAAAACAGAACAGGGTCTCAAGTTTAGAAAACCAACTTATGCTTTTTTAAGGGGGAAGGTGAGTTGGGGTGCTGCATAAAACCAGAGTTTGACATTAGCACAGATACTGTTCCATAAGCCAAATGTGTAATAGACAAGACCTACCCCTTGCTCAACAAAATGGACTCAACAATGAGGTATCACCTCACACCTGATAGAATGGGCATCATCAGAAAATCTACAAACAATAAATGCTGGAAAGGGTGTGGAGAAAAGGAACCCTCTTCCACTATTGTTGGGAATATAAATTGTTACATTCACTATGGAGAACAATATGGAGTTTCTTAAGAAACTAACAATAGAATTACCATATGATACAGCAATCCCAGTACTGGACATATACCCAGACAAAACCATAAATCAAAAAGAGACATTCACCGCAATGTTCATTGCATCACTATTTACAATATCGAGGTAATGGAAGCAACCTAAATGCCCACAGACAGACGAATGCATAAAGCTGTGGTACATATATAAAATGGAATATTACTAAGCCATGAAAAGGAATGAAATTGGGTCATTTGTAGAGACGTCGATGGATCTAGAGACTGTCATACAGAGTGAAGTAAGTCAGAAAGAGAAAAACAAATCTTGTATATTCATGCATATATGTGGAACCTAGAAAAACCGTACAGATTAACCATTTTGCAAGGCATAAATAGAGCAACAGATGTAGACAACAAATGTATGGACAACAAGGGGGGAAAGCTGTTGGGGGGGTGGTGGTGGGAGGAGTTGAGAGACTGGGATTGGCATGTATACATTTATATGTATAAAATAGATAACCAATAAGAACCTGCTGTATAAAAATATAAAATAAAATTCAAAATTGAAAAGAAATAAAATTTAAAAAATAAAACAGAAAAAACAATTATTCCCTTCACATACATGTATTTATATGAATAAATTATTTCCATGCTTATATCTGTAAATACAAAAAAGAGGAATAAAATCTACCTTGAACCAAAAACGAAAAAGAGAAAAAAAACACAGAACCCACCAGTTCCACAGAGGAAAACCGTATCAGGGCACTTGCTCCAGTTGTAAACAATTCTGAAGTTGGTCAGTGGTGGGGAATCGTCTCCCATTCAGCCAGCAGCCCCCACGTAACAAGCATCCTCATTGCAAAGCTGGGGCACCGTGCCGAGGCATCTGTGAGTAAACGTGAGCTGAGCCCCAGGCCAGTTGCTGCTGAACTATTCCCACCCGTCCCAGGTAAAACACCTGAATATATACAAGGACTTGAAAGCCTAGAGGAAGGACCATAGAGCCACACGAGTGACAGCATGCCAGCCGACTTGGTGCCTGCAGGCCAGCCAGGATGGTCCTGGCCCTGGGTGCTCTTCTGGAAGATTTCCATTTCCCTGCCTGAGATACCCGTCCTGTCCCTGCCCCCACTGCTTTTTTCCTTCCTCACCTCTGCCCAGGGAGAAATTCCAGCAGCAGGTATGGGTGACACATCCTCTTCTTTAGCAGGTGGCAGCCTGGCAACTGCTGCAGAAAGTCCAGCAGAGCCCCACTCACACTGGGCCACCCACAAAGCCGTGGCCTCTCACTCCCTCCCACCAGCCCAGCCCCGAGACTGCTGACAGGGCAGAGAAAATGGCGTCAGGCACGGCTGCAGGGGCTCTTGCTGCCTGGAGTGGTATTTATATTGATCTCAACCCAGGCACACCTGGGGAGGGCTGGCCGGCACGGTAAGGCTGCCCAGCTCAGCCAATCATCACCCCTCAGGGGCTCACAGTTGCAGAAAATGGAACTTGCTGAACCGGCCAGGTCCAAGGAACAGGTGTGGGCTCCTGAGAGTCAGGATAGACAAGGGGCTGCAGCTTTGGCTTGTTTTCTAATCATTTTATCTGGCCCATGAGTGGGAGACAACTTCAAGAAAACCCTCTCCTAATGAGAGGAACCCAGGAGTCAGGGAGAGGAGGGGTGAGTGGTGGTTGGAGACAGAGGCCTGGTGCCCCGGGTACAGTGGAAGTCTCTGGAAGACCAGGTGGAGGGAGGCCGCACAGAGTGATGCCCAGGGTCACAGACCTGTCGCAGCTGCTGTTTATTAGTTCAAGTCCTGCTCTGAGGTGCTCTGTGTCAGCTCTGAGCGACAGGTGAGCTGGGGGTGCTCTGCAATGAGGGCTATGTGCATGGTTCCTGTGTGCCCAGCCCTGCCACGGGACCTGCAAGGGTAGCTCTGTATCCTGGGAAGGGCCTGACCACGAGAGCCCCGTGGGCTGGGGTGGGGGTGGGGTACCTGCCCAGGTGAGCTCCATATTCTGGGATTGGTCTGACCACGAGAGCCCCATGGGCTGCTGGGGACCTGGTAAAGGATGTCAGGACAGTCAGTGAAGCCACCGAGGATATACCTCCAGTTGCTCCTAATTCCTACACCCTGCTGGTCATTCTACCAACCACCAGGACATGGTATTCTGTATTAGTCTTCAATGATGCCTTCTTTTGTATTCCATTAGTCCCAGAGTCACAAGAAATTTTGGCTTGTGAGTGGCAGGACTCAACATACAACTAAAACAATACTTCCGGGCCGTCTTGCCCCAAGGGTGCAAAAATTCCCACACCATCTTTGGGGAAACCTTAGCTAAAGACCTAAAAGTTCTACCTCTGGAAAAGGAAACCCTCCTTCAGTACGCAGACGACATTCTGATCGCCAGCCCTACTAAGGAGGCCTCTGAACTACCAAGCCAATAAAGGATAGAAGTTGTCCAAGAAAAAGCTCAAATATCACAGACTGCGGTGACCTGCCTGGGCTTCATTCTCACAGAAGGTCGGAGAAGCCCATCCCAGGAAAGGGAAGAAACCATTTTCGGCCTTACTCCTTTCTAAAACTAGAAGACAGCTTAGGGGTTCCTGGGGAGGCCAGGGTTTGCTGCTTCTGGATCCCTAACTGCAGTCTACTAGCTGGGCCTCTATATGAAACACTGAAAGGAAAAGATGATGATCCTTTTGAATAGAATCCAGAAGTGGCCTTTCAAGAATGGAAAGAGCAGTCAATTCAGACCCTTGCCCTGGAACTCCCTAATTTAGCTAAACCCTTTGACCTTTCCATTCCCGGTGAAAGGTGAATCGCCATTGGAGAATTAGTGTAAAAACTGGGACCACTTGAAATGGAACAATGCAAGAATGCCATCCAGGTAGGATAAACTATGGTCACCAAGGGGCTTGGCCCACTGCCGCATCTGGCCAAGATACTGGCGGTATCTAAAAACCTGGAAATCAGCAGCCCAAAAGGCCTCCTCCCTCCTAAGGGAAAAGGACCCCACGTGGTGATCCTAACCACCAACCATGCCCTGAAGTTGCAGGGTTTGCTCCATGGGCACACCAACCTCGAGTGAGGAGGCCCTCCAACTCCAACATCCAGAGAGATAACCGGGGGCAACAGGGCACCATGACGACTCGTGTGAACATCACTTGACCTGGAGTTTCTCTCATAAAACAACAGGAGTGTGTCCCAAAAGAGTAGACTACTGCTTGCAGGACTTACTGCACCCAGAGGGGAGCTAGTAATCTTGGCGGGGGAACCGTATATCACACTGTCACCATAGAAAAGCCTACAGACACCGTGATGATGGTGGCCAATAAGACTGGCTGGACTCCTGTTTACTTCAAAAGGCTGTTGACTCAGTGGCCATCATGGTCCTTGATCACCACTGACCCTGGACTGTCTGGGAGTTGAGCGGGCAGGGCTCTGACACCTGGTGCTGTTTGTACGTTAATTCAGGGGCCTAATTGAAGAAAGTGCAGACTACTGGTCAGAGCATCTAGGCTGGCAGAAACGGTCAGCCTAAGGTGGCCGAACAAATGTGGGGCGGGGTGAAACCGGCCCCCACAGCGTCTCTGCACATCTCTTTCCTGGACCCTTAAAGGTCATTAGAATCTATAACGCTTCCAATGCTGGTGCTCGGGTGGACGAGCAGGGAGGCAGGGGGCCTGGGGACAATCAACGTCACCTGGAGGCTGCTGGGGAGAAGCTCTGACCCTCACCCCTTGGTATGAGGGCTCCCAACTCAGCACTCAGCAGTTACAGAAGAAGGGTCTGCACCCTCAGCACTCCAAGAATGAGGAACGGGACAAAAGGCAGAGGAGGGCTTTGTCCCCAGCAAAGCCCATTAAAAATCCCTGGGAGATAAAAATAGAATCTGGGCAATAAAGTCAAGTCTAACCTTTTTTATCCTTTGTGCTTTGTCTAATTTCATGTGCTCCTAGGGTCCCGCATGCAGAGGTTCCACACCCGGCACTTCAGACCAGATTTCCTAGTGCAGAATGGCTGGGTCGACACCTCAGCTCCTGGGGCCCAGTGCAGACTCCGCGATATAGAGCCTGAGCTGCAGCCAACCCGGCCCTCGAGAGCTCCGCCCCCTCCCTCCCACTGACTCTGACAGGATCTCTACACAGCAGCCCAGCCCACAGCCCAGGGGGTAGTGCATGCTCTCACCTCTCCATTCTCTGATCAAAATATAAAGTTTCCTTTGCTTGTGAACCAAACTCAGTCTCGATCTGTTGGCCCCAATGACACTGCGCAGGGGGACACTTGTTGGGGTCCACTCTGGAGGATCAGTAACAGAAATTGAGACTATTGTAACCTCAATGAACAGATGTGTGAGCCAAACTGTAGTTAACATAGAACAGTGTATAAGGCTCGGGTAAAATAAGATGTTTCTAACGCTTCCATTGGATATTTCCATCACTTTATTATAAGCAAGTTCAGTGAAAAGGTTTGTCTTATTTGTCAGGTCAATATTAGAGAAACGAAGTGATTTCTTTCCAAGGATGTACATCTAATAATCTTGGTTAAAGCTTCAATCTTGTTTTAAATGCTTTTCCATTGAAAATGATACCTCTCTTTCAGCTCCCCCGTTTCTGAGAAGTATAAAATCTTATAATTTATTATTACCAAAGCGGAAAGGTGGGAGGAGGGATAAATTAACAGTTTGGGATTAACACATACACACTGCTATGTATAAAATAGATCATCAACAAGGAACTACTGTATAGCACAGGGAACTACACTCAACATTTTGCAATAACCTATAAGGGGAAATAATCTGAAAAAGAATAGATATTTTTATTGACATCATCTATCAATGACAGTTAAAGTGTAACCTAAGGGAAGCTGGTGGTGAGTGCTTCTGACCCTGAAGACTTCAATCATCTAAAGTTTGGACTCTGCCTACTTCCCAAGGCCCTTAATGAACATATGTGTAGCCGTAGCTTAAAAAATTCCCCAGTTTGGGTTTCGGGGAGACACTGATTTTGAAAAAGCCCTGGTGTTCTCCTTACATGAATGGGACTCTTCCTACTGCTAAAACATGTCTGTCACACCCAGAGGATGGTATACCGTCTGATCGGGAAGAGTTTGGAAAAGGCATCTCATCTCCTCATCTCCTGGTGCTCGGGTTCACCCATCCAGCGTCTTTACTAACAGTCTCCCCACTTGGAGATGAAAGTACTGTCAACATCCTGTTGCGTACAGTTTGGAATTTGTCCAGAGGATGAAGCGGAAGGATGAGGAACAATGAGAGACAAGTCCTAGGTGTTCAGACAGGCACATGTCACTCTAATTTCCAATCAGGAAGACGAATTGACCAAAGGCTAGGGTTGCCCACGGAAACAGTATAGGGCTTGAGGAAATCCCGCTGCTTTGTGGCCAGTTCCCATAAACACAAGTTGAACAATGGAACTCAGGGACAGTAAAATTCACGAAACTGCAGAGTTGAAAATATCCATCACTGAAAAATGTCTTGAGGAAAGTCAGAGAAAAGGACTTGTAAGCAAGGGAGAATGGCAGGAAAGGGATTTGAGGAGGTAGAAAGGACTCGCCATTAAGCACAAGAAAAGGAGCTGAACATTGCCAACATTGCAGTTGGCCAAAAAGGGTGTATGCGTTTTTTTCTGTATATATTCAAGAAAAGGGCATACACTTTTTTAGCCAACCAAACAGGTGGGCACTGGAAGTCAATACTACAAGAGATATCACTTCGCATCAGTCAGAAGAGCCATCCTCATAAAGCGTAAACAACAGAAATGCAGGACAGGGCAAGGAGAAGAGGGAGCCCTGTGAGACTTATAGTGGAAATGTATATTGCCAACGGCCATTCTGGAGAAGTGTATTGTGTTTACTAAAGCATCTAAAAAATGAGCTACAGAGCATAGGGCACTTGCACTCATGGGCGTATATCTTGGGAAAAACAAAAATCGAGAGGACACAGGCACCCCAATGTTTACCCCCTCTCTGTTTAAAAGATCCTCGACTAGGATATAACTTAAATGTCTCTGAAGAGAAAAAATGGATAGAGATGTGGTACTTAGGTAGAGTGGAATATTATTCAGCCTGGAAATCAATGAAATATGGCCAGTTGTAACAACTCTGGAGGAGTTACGTATGATCATTCTAAGTGACATAATTCAAAAAGAAAAAGACACATATCATAAGATATCACTTAAAGGTGGAATCCAAAATGGCTACACATGAAATAAATTACAAAACAAAAACATAGTCAAATATGTAGAAAACACGCATAAGGCTGCTAAACGGGAAAGGTGGGGAGGGGTGAGGCATCATCCAGGAGGTTGAAATTAGCAAAGATACCATTCCAAATACCAAACTGATAATCAACAAGGCCTACACGGTAGCTAAAAGAACTGCACTCAGCACACTCAAGTCACCGGAAAAGAATATATACGACTGGTAAGAATCTGAAAAAGAATTTACTGATGTCTCTCTGTACGTGAATCAAGTGGATGTACAGCAGCAAGAAACAGAGCTTTGAAAATCAGCTGTAACCAATATAGTAATAAATTGAAAAAAATAAACGACAGAGAGACAGAGAAAACCTCTTACAACTTTTCCTCAGGGCCGGTGATGCAACATGGATTGAACACATCTAGACCCACAGCAGGATGAGACATAAGGCTGGAAACTGTTTGCACTAAGAGAAATGTGAGGTTGGGTGAGGAAATGCACACCCTTTAAAGTAATACTACCTGGTACCCATTCAATGGGTCCCAAATCTGCAGGTTCAAGGGATCTTCCTACAGCTAAAACATGCATGGAAAACCCAGAGGACTGTACACCATGTGATCGGGAGATGTGTCTAAAATGCAGCTCATTTATCCTCTCCTGGTGCTCCTGTTCACCATTCCAGCCACGTTACTTAGAATCTCCCCACTTGGAGAATCAGCACATTTCAACTTCTGTTTCAAACATTTTGCAAATTGTGAGGAGGATGAACGGGAAGAGGGGGAACCAATGAGAGAATAGTTTTAGGGGTTTGGACGGGCACATATCACTCTAATTTCCCATTAAGAATAAGAATTGCAAAAAGGCTCAGCCCGCCTCGCCCGAGCCAAAATAGGGCCTGAAGCAATCCTGCGGATTTGAGGCCAGCTCACAAAAGAGCAACTTAAAAAATGGAGCTCAGGGTCACTGCAATTCACAAACCTGCAGAGTTATAAATGAAAACTAACGTCCAAAAATATGTTGAGGTAAGGCAAAGAAGAGGATCTGAATGCAAGACAGAATTGCAAGAAACAGATTTCAAGAGATAGATTGGACTCGTCTTTAAAGCACATGAAAAGCGGCAGAATTTCGACAATGATGCAGTTGGCCCAAAAGGGCGTATGCGTTTTTTCCTGATTATATCCAGGAAAAAACGCATACACACTTTATGGGCAACGAAGCAAGCAAGCAATGCAAATGTGCACAACAAAGAAGTCTCATTTCCCACCGGTCAAAAGGGCCATCCTAAACAATTGTAAAAACCAGAAATGCAGGACAGGCCATGGAGAACAGGGAGCCTTTATACGCTGATGGGCAGTGTGTGAACTGCCGAGAGCCACTCTGGAGAAGTGTATGGTGGTTCCTAAATCATCTAAAAAACAGAGCTACAGAGCATAGGACACTTCCAATCATGGGAGTATATCTAGGGAAGTCTAAAAATCAACAAGACACAAGCACACCACAGTTTAGGGCTACTCTGTTTACAAGAACCTCAACTTCAGTACACCTTAAATATCCCAGGAAAGAGAACAATGGATAAAGAAGATGTGGTACTTATGTACAATGGAATATCTCTTCACCATGAAATCAATGTAATAAGGCTAGTAGAAGGATAAAGAGTGGATTTAGGTCCGATAATACTACTTGAAATAAGTCAAACAGAAAAAGAAACATATCATAAGATATCACTTATAGAGGGAGGGTAAATATGGCTGCACAAGAAATGAATTACAGAACAGAACAGTGTCTCACATTTAGAAAACACACTTATTTCAGCTTAAGGGGAAAGGAGAGGTGGGGTGATGCATAAAACCAGAGTTTGAAATTAGCACAGATACCGTTCAATAAACCAAATAGATATTAGACAAGATCTACACCTTGCTCAATGAACTGGCCTCAACACACCCTATACACCGCAGAGAAATATATCTGAGTAATAAGAATCTTAAAACCCATGTATTGATATATCTCCATAAGGGAATCAAGTGTGTGCAGAGCGGCACAAACACAGCAGTGAAAATGAGCTAAACCCCATTATAGAAATAAATTTTAAAAACAAAACGCAGAAACAATGAAAGAGAGAAAAATTCTTACAAAATTCGCTCAGGGGCTGTGATGCAACCTGGATTGACCACATATAAACCCACAGCTGGATAAGACATAAGGCTGGACACTTGGGGCTGAGAGGATTGGTGAGCTTTGGTGAGCAACTGCCAAAAGTTTAATGCAATACTTCATGCTACTCATTCCAAGGGTCCCAACACTCCAGGTTGAAGGGAATCTTCCTACAGCTAAACCATGCTTGGGAAACCCAGCGACTGGTATACCATATGATCGGGAAAGGTTTCTAAAACGCACCTCATTTTTCCTCTCCTGGGGCTCCGGATCGACATTCCAGCCGCTTTACTAAAAATATCCCCACATGGAGAGTCAATGCCTTTAAGTTCTGGTATCGCACAGTCTGCAGTTAGTGCGGAGGATGAATGGGAATAGGGGGAACCAGTAAGAAACTAGCTGTAGCAGTTTCAATGGGCACATGTCACTCTAATTTCATATCAGTGAGAAAAATAAACCAAAGGCACAGCAAGGTGCCCCAGAAGAACAATAGGGCCTGAAGGAATTCTGTGGTTATGAGGCAAGATCACAAAAATAAGAGCTGTAAAATGGAGCTAAGGGCCACTGCAATTCAAAATCTGCAGAGTTATAAAGGCCAACTATTTTCAAAAAATATATTGAGGTAAGGCTATGAAGAGGCATTGAAGGCAAGGCAGAATTGCAGGAAACCGATTTCAGGAGGTACACTGGAATTGCATTTAAAGCACAGGAATAGAGGCAGAACATCAACAATGATGCACTTGGTAAAAAAGGGCATATGCGTTTTTTCCTGAATATATTCAGCAAAAAACACAGACGCACTTTTGGGCCAACCAAGCAAGCTTGCAAAGGAAATCTGCACTACAATGAAGTCTCACTTCCCCCTGGTCAAAAGAGCCATCTGAAAAAAGTGTAAAATCCAGAAAGTCAGGACAGGCCATGGAGACCTGGGAGCCTTGTTATGCTGATGGGCGGGATGTAAATTGCCAACAGCCACTCCTGAGAAGTGTATGGTGTTTCCTGAAACATCCAAAAAACAAAGCAACAGAGCCTAGGGCACTTCCACTTATGGTCCTATAGCTTAGGGAAATTAAAATCAAAAAGACACAGCCACCCCAAAGTTTGGGACGGCTCTGTTTACAAGAACCTCGTTTACGGTACAAGTTCAATATCGCAGAAAGTGAAAAATGGATAAAGAATTTGTGGTACTTACGTACAATGCAATATCACTCAGCAATGAAATCTATGTCATCAGGCCCGTAGCAGCATAATGAGTGGATTCAGGTATGATGATTCTAACTGAAATAAGTCACACAGAAAAAGAAACATCATAAGATATCACAAATACACGGAATGTAAACTTGGCTACACAGGAACTGGATTACAAAACAGAACAGGGTCTCAAATGTAGAAAACCAACTTATGCTTGCTTAAGGGGGAAGGTGAGTTGGGGTGCTGCATAAAACCAGAGATTGAAATGAGCACAGATAAAGTTCCTTAAGCCAAATATAGAATAGACAAGAGCTACTACTTGCTCAACGAAATGGACTCAACACACCGTATTAAACGCCTAAGAATGTACCTGACTAGTAAGTATCTTAAAACCTATGGATGTCTATATCTACGAAAGAGAATCAAGCGTGTGTACAGGGGCATGAACGCAGCAGTGATAGGATTGGAGAGGTTCGGTGAGCAAATGAAGACCCTTTGAAGTCATATTGCATGGTACCCATTCCACGGGTCTCAACTCTCCAGGTTTAAGGGATTCTTCCTTCAGCTAAAACATGCATGTGGAACCCAGAGTATGATCAACCATGTGATCGGGAGATGTGTTCCAATATGTCTCAGTTCTCGTCCCCTGGTACTCGGGTGCAACATTCCAGACGCTTTACTAACACTCTCCCGACTTGGAGAGTCAGTGCCTTTAACCTCCTGTTTGGCCCAGTTTGCAATTTCTCCGGAAGATGAACAGGAATAGGGAGAACCAATGAGAGACTAGCTGGAGGTGTCTGGACGGGCAAATTTAACTCTCATTTCCCACCAGGAAGAGGAATTAACCAAAGGCTCAACGTGTCGTGCCGGAACTAGATTAGGGCCTGAAGCAAACCTGCGGTGTTGCGGCCAGCTCACAAGAAAGCGAGTTGAAGAAAGGAGCTCAGGGGCACTGTAATTCACAAACCTGCAGAGTTATAAATGACAGCTATCGTCCAAAAATATACTGAAGTAAGGCTGCCAAGAGGACTTGAAAGCAGGGCAGAATTGCAGGAAACCGATTTCAGGAGGTAGACTGGAATTGCATTTAAAGCATAGGAAAAGAGGCAGAACGTCCACAATGATGCACTTGGCCAAAAAGGGCGTATGCGTTTTTTCCTGAATATATTCAGGAAAAAACGCATACGCCCTTTTTGGACAACCAAGCAAGCTTGCAAAGGAAATCTGCACTACAATGAAGTCTCACTTCCCCCCGGTCAAAAGGGCCATCTGAAAAAAGTGTAAAATCCAGAAAGGCAGGACAGGCCATGGAGAACTGGGAGCCTTGTTATGCTGATGGGCGGGATGTAAATTGCCAACAGCCACTCGGGAGAGGTGTATGGTGTTTCCTGAAACATCTAAAAAACAAAGCAACAGAGCCTAGGGCACTTCCACTTATGGTCCTATAGCTTAGGGAAATTAAAATAAAAAAGACACAGCCACCCCAAATTTTGGGACGGCTCTGTTTACAAGAACCTCGTTTACGGTACAAGTTCAATATCGCAGAAAGTGAAAAATGGATAAAGAAGTTGTGGTACTTACGTACAATGCAATATCACTCAGCAATGAAATCTATGTCATCAGGCCCATAGCAGCATAATGAGTGGATTCAGGTATGATGATTCTAACTGAAATAAGTCACACAGAAAAAGAAACATCATAAGATATCACTAATACACGGAATGTAAACTTGGCTACACAGGAACTGGATTACAAAACAGAACAGGGTCTCAAATTTAGAAAACCAACTTATGCTTGCTTAAGGGGAAAGGTGAGTTGGGGTGCTGCATCAAACCAGAGATTGAAATGAGCACAGATAAAGTTCCTTAAGCCAAATATGGAATAGACAAGAACTACTCCTTGCTCAACGAAATGGACTCAACACCCCATATTAAACGCCTAAGAATGTACCTGACTAGTAAGTATCTTAAAACCTATGGATTGCTATGTGTCTGAAAGAAAATCAAGCGTGTGTACAGGGGCATAAACGCAGCAGTGATAGGATTGGAGAGGTTCGGTGAGCAAATGAAGACCCTTTGAAGTCATATTGCATGGTACCCATTCCACGGGTCTCAACTCTCCAGGTTTAAGGGATTCTTCCTTCAGCTAAAACATGCACGTGGAACCCAGAGTATGATCAACCATGTGGTCGGGAGACATGTTCCAATATGTCTCAGTTCTCGTCCCCTGGTACTCGGGTGCAACATTCCAGACGCTTTACTAACACTATCCCGACTTGGAGAGTCAGTGCCTTTAACCTCCTGTTTGGCCCAGTTTGCAATTTCTGCGGAAGATGAACAGGAATAGGGAGAACCAATGAGAGACTAGCTGGAGGTGTCTGGACGGGCAAATTTAACTCTCATTTCCCACCAGGAAGAGGAATTAACCAAAGGCTCAGCGTGCCGTGCCGGAACCAGATTAGGGCCTGAAGCAATCCTGCGGTGTTGCGGCCAGCTCACAAGAAAGCGAGTTGAAGAAAGGAGCTCAGGGGCACTGTAATTCACAAACCTGCAGAGTTATAAATGACAGCTATCGTCCAAAAATATACTGAAGTAAGGCTGCCAAGAGGACTTGAAAGCGGGGCAGAATTGCAGGAAACCGATTTCAGGAGGTAGACTGGAATTGCATTTAAAGCATAGGAAAAGAGGCAGAACGTCCACAATGATGCACTTGGCCAAAAAGGGCGTATGCGTTTTTTCCTGAATATATTCAGGAAAAAACGCATACGCCCTTTTTGGCCAACCAAGCAAGCTTGCAAAGGAAATCTGCACTACAATGAAGTCTCACTTCCCCCCGGTCAAAAGGGCCATCTGAAAAAAGTGTAAAATCCAGAAAGGCAGGACAGGCCATGGAGAACTGGGAGCCTTGTTATGCTGATGGGCGGGATGTAAATTGCCAACAGCCACTCGGGAGAGGTGTATGGTGTTTCCTGAAACATCTAAAAAACAAAGCAACAGAGCCTAGGGCACTTCCACTTATGGTCCTATAGCTTAGGGAAATTAAAATCAAAAAGACACAGCCACCCCAAAGTTTGGGACGGCTCTGTTTACAAGAACCTCGTTTACGGTACAAGTTCAATATCGCAGAAAGTGAAAAATGGATAAAGAAGTTGTGGTACTTACGTACAATGCAATATCACTCAGCAATGAAATCTATGTCATCAGGCCCGTAGCAGCATAATGAGTGGATTCAGGTATGATGATTCTAACTGAAATAAGTCACACAGAAAAAGAAACATCATAAGATATCACTAATACACGGGATGTAAACTTGGCTACACAGGAACTGGATTACAAAACAGAACAGGGTCTCAAATTTAGAAAACCAACTTATGCTTGCTTAAGGGGAAAGGTGAGTTGGGGTGCTGCATAAAACCAGAGATTTAAATGAACACAGATAAAGTTCCTTAAGCCAAATATAGAATAGACAAGAACTACTCCTTGCTCAACGAAATGGACTCAACACCCCATATTAAACGCCTAAGAATGTACCTGACTAGTAAGTATCTTAAAACCTATGGATTGCTATGTGTCTCAAAGAAAATCAAGCGTGTGTACAGGGGCATAAACGCAGCAGTGATAGGATTGGAGACGTTCGGTGAGCAAATGAAGACCCTTTGAAGTGATATTGCATGGTACCCATTCCACGGGTCTCAACTCTCCAGGTTTAAGGGATTCTTCCTTCAGCTAAAACATGCACGTGGAACCCAGAGTATGATCAACCGTGTGATCGGGAGACGTGTTCCAATATGTCTCAGTTCTCGTCCCCTGGTACTCGGGTGCAACATTCCAGACGCTTTACTAACACTCTCCCGACTTGGAGAGTCAGTGCCTTTAACCTCCTGTTTGGCCCAGTTTGCAATTTCTGCGGAAGATGAACAGGAATAGGGAGAACCAATGAGAGACTAGCTGGAGGTGTCTGGACGGGCAAATTTAACTCTCATTTCCCACCAGGAAGAGGAATTAACCAAAGGCTCAGCGTGCCGTGCCGGAACCAGATTAGGGCCTGAAGCAATCCTGCGGTGTTGCGGCCAGCTCACAGGAAAGCGAGTTGAAGAAAGGAGCTCAGGGACACTGTAATTCACAAACCTGCAGAGTTATAAATGACAGCTATCGTCCAAAAATATACTGAAGTAAGGCTGCCAAGAGGACTTGAAAGCGGGGCAGAATTGCAGGAAACCGATTTCAGGAGGTAGACTGGAATTGCATTTAAAGCATAGGAAAAGAGGCAGAACGTCCACAATGATGCACTTGGCCAAAAAGGGCGTATGCGTTTTTTCCTGAATATATTCAGGAAAAAACGCATACGCCCTTTTTGGCCAACCAAGCAAGCTTGCAAAGGAAATCTGCACTACAATGAAGTCTCACTTCCCCCCGGTCAAAAGGGCCATCTGAAAAAAGTGTAAAATCCAGAAAGGCAGGACAGGCCATGGAGAACTGGGAGCCTTGTTATGCTGATGGGCGGGATGTAAATTGCCAACAGCCACTCGGGAGAGGTGTATGGTGTTTCCTGAAACATCTAAAAAACAAAGCAACAGAGCCTAGGGCACTTCCACTTATGGTCCTATAGCTTAGGGAAATTAAAATCAAAAAGACACAGCCACCCCAAAGTTTGGGACAGCTCTGTTTACAAGAACCTCGTTTACGGTACAAGTTCAATATCGCAGAAAGTGAAAAATGGATAAAGAAGTTGTGGTACTTACGTACAATGCAATATCACTCAGCAATGAAATCTATGTCATCAGGCCCATAGCAGCATAATGAGTGGATTCAGGTATGATGATTCTAACTGAAATAAGTCACACAGAAAAAGAAACATCATAAGATATCACTAATACACGGAATGTAAACTTGGCTACACAGGAACTGGATTACAAAACAGAACAGGGTCTCAAATTTAGAAAACCAACTTATGCTTGCTTAAGGGGAAAGGTGAGTTGGGGTGCTGCATCAAACCAGAGATTGAAATGAGCACAGATAAAGTTCCTTAAGCCAAATATGGAATAGACAAGAACTACTCCTTGCTCAACGAAATGGACTCAACACCCCATATTAAACGCCTAAGAATGTACCTGACTAGTAAGTATCTTAAAACCTATGGATTGCTATGTCTCTGAAAGAAAATCAAGCGTGTGTACAGGGGCATAAACGCAGCAGTGATAGGATTGGAGAGGTTCGGTGAGCAAATGAAGACCCTTTGAAGTCATATTGCATGGTACCCATTCCACGGGTCTCAACTCTCAAGGTTTAAGGGATTCTGCCTTCAGCTAAAACATGCACGTGGAACCCAGAGTATGATCAACCGTGTGATCGGGAGACGTGTTCCAATATGTCTCAGTTCTCGTCCCCTGGTACTCGGGTGCAACATTCCAGACGCTTTACTAACACTCTCCCGACTTGGAGAGTCAGTGCCTTTAACCTCCTGTTTGGCCCATTTGCAATTTCTGAGGAAGATGAACAGGAATAGGGAGAACCAATGAGAGACTAGCTGGAGGTGTCTGGACGGGCAAATTTAACTCTCATTTCCCACCAGGAAGAGGAATTAACCAAAGGCTCAGCGTGCCGTGCCGGAACCAGATTAGGGCCTGAAGCAATCCTGCGGTGTTGCGGCCAGCTCACAAGAAAGTGAGTTGAAGAAAGGAGCTCAGGGACACTGTAATTCACAAACCTGCAGAGTTATAAATGACAGCTATCGTCCAAAAATATACTGAAGTAAGGCTGCCAAGAGGACTTGAAAGCGGGGCAGAATTGCAGGAAACCGATTTCAGGAGGTAGACTGGAATTGCATTTAAAGCATAGGAAAAGAGGCAGAACGTCCACAATGATGCACTTGGCCAAAAAGGGCGTATGCGTTTTTTCCTGAATATATTCAGGAAAAAACGCATACGCCCTTTTTGGCCAACCAAGCAAGCTTGCAAAGGAAATCTGCACTACAATGAAGTCTCACTTCCCCCCGGTCAAAAGGGCCATCTGAAAAAAGTGTAAAATCCAGAAAGGCAGGACAGGCCATGGAGAACTGGGAGCCTTGTTATGCTGATGGGCGGGATGTAAATTGCCAACAGCCACTCGGGAGAGGTGTATGGTGTTTCCTGAAACATCTAAAAAACAAAGCAACAGAGCCTAGGGCACTTCCACTTATGGTCCTATAGCTTAGGGAAATTAAAATCAAAAAGACACAGCCACCCCAAAGTTTGGGACGGCTCTGTTTACAAGAACCTCGTTTACGGTACAAGTTCAATATCGCAGAAAGTGAAAAATGGATAAAGAAGTTGTGGTACTTACGTACAATGCAATATCACTCAGCAATGAAATCTATGTCATCAGGCCCGTAGCAGCATAATGAGTGGATTCAGGTATGATGATTCTAACTGAAATAAGTCACACAGAAAAAGAAACATCATAAGATATCACTAATACACGGGATGTAAACTTGGCTACAGAGGAACTGGATTACAAAACAGAACAGGGTCTCAAATTTAGAAAACCAACTTATGCTTGCTAAAGGGGAAAGGTGAGTTGGGGTGCTACATAAAACCAGAGATTTAAATGAACACAGATAAAGTTCCTTAAGCCAAATATGGAATAGACAAGAACTACTCCTTGCTCAACGAAATGGACTCAACACCCCATATTAAACGCCTAAGAATGTACCTGACTAGTAAGTATCTTAAAACCTATGGATTGCTATGTGTCTCAAAGAAAATCAAGCGTGTGTACAGGGGCATAAACGCAGCAGTGATAGGATTGGAGAGGTTCGGTGAGCAAATGAAGACCCTTTGAAGTGATATTGCATGGTACCCATTCCACGGGTCTCAACTCTCCAGGTTTAAGGGATTCTTCCTTCAGCTAAAACATGCACGTGGAACCCAGAGTATGATCAACCGTGTGATCGGGAGACGTGTTCCAATATGTCTCAGTTCTCGTCCCCTGGTACTCGGGTGCAACATTCCAGACGCTTTACTAACACTCTCCCGACTTGGAGAGTCAGTGCCTTTAACCTCCTGTTTGGCCCAGTTTGCAATTTCTGCGGAAGATGAACAGGAATAGGGAGAACCAATGAGAGACTAGCTGGAGGTGTCTGGACGGGCAAATTTAACTCTCATTTCCCACCAGGAAGAGGAATTAACCAAAGGCTCAGCGTGCCGTGCCGGAACCAGATTAGGGCCTGAAGCAATCCTGCGGTGTTGCGGCCAGCTCACAGGAAAGCGAGTTGAAGAAAGGAGCTCAGGGACACTGTAATTCACAAACCTGCAGAGTTATAAATGACAGCTATCGTCCAAAAATATACTGAAGTAAGGCTGCCAAGAGGACTTGAAAGCGGGGCAGAATTGCAGGAAACCGATTTCAGGAGGTAGACAGGAATTGCATTTAAAGCATAGGAAAAGAGGCAGAACGTCCACAATGATGCACTTGGCCAAAAAGGGCGTATGCGTTTTTTCCTGAATATATTCAGGAAAAAACGCATACGCCCTTTTTGGCCAACCAAGCAAGCTTGCAAAGGAAATCTGCACTACAATGAAGTCTCACTTACCCCCGGTCAAAAGGGCCATCTGAAAAAAGTGTAAAATCCAGAAAGGCAGGACAGGCCATGGAGAACTGGGAGCCTTGTTATGCTGATGGGCGGGATGTAAATTGCCAACAGCCACTCGGGAGAGGTGTATGGTGTTTCCTGAAACATCTAAAAAACAAAGCAACAGAGCCTAGGGCACTTCCACTTATGGTCCTATAGCTTAGGGAAATTAAAATCAAAAAGACACAGCCACCCCAAAGTTTGGGACCGCTCTGTTTACAAGAACCTCGTTTACGGTACAAGTTCAATATCGCAGAAAGTGAAAAATGGATAAAGAAGTTGTGGTACTTACGTACAATGCAATATCACTCAGCAATGAAATCTATGTCATCAGGCCCGTAGCAGCATAATGAGTGGATTCAGGTATGATGATTCTAACTGAAATAAGTCACACAGAAAAAGAAACATCATAAGATATCACTAATACACGGGATGTAAACTTGGCTACACAGGAACTGGATTACAAAACAGAACAGGGTCTCAAATTTAGAAAACCAACTTATGCTTGCTTAAGGGGAAAGGTGAGTTGGGGTGCTGCATCAAACCAGAGATTGAAATGAGCACAGATAAAGTTCCTTAAGCCAAATATGGAATAGACAAGAACTACTCCTTGCTCAACGAAATGGACTCAACACCCCATATTAAACGCCTAAGAATGTACCTGACTAGTAAGTATCTTAAAACCTAAGGATTGCTATGTCTCTGAAAGAAAATCAAGCGTGTGTACAGGGGCATAAACGCAGCAGTGATAGGATTGGAGAGGTTCGGTGAGCAAATGAAGACCCTTTGAAGTCATATTGCATGGTACCCATTCCACGGGTCTCAACTCTCCAGGTTTAAAGGATTCTGCCTTCAGCTAAAACATGCACGTGGAACCCAGAGTATGATCAACCGTGTGATCGGGAGACGTGTTCCAATATGTCTCAGTTCTCGTCCCCTGGTACTCGGGTGCAACATTCCAGACGCTTTACTAACACTCTCCCGACTTGGAGAGTCAGTGCCTTTAACCTCCTGTTTGGCCCAGTTTGCGATTTCTGCGGAAGATGAACAGGAATAGGGAGAACCAATGAGAGACTAGCTGGAGGTGTCTGGACGGGCAAATTTAACTCTCATTTCCCACCAGGAAGAGGAAGTAACCAAAGGCTCAGCGTGCCGTGACGGAACCAGATTAGGGCCTGAAGCAATCCTGCGGTGTTGCGGCCAGCTCACAAGAAAGCGAGTTGAAGAAAGGAGCTCAGGGGCACTGTAATTCACAAACCTGCAGAGTTATAAATGACAGCTATCGTCCAAAAATATACTGAAGTAAGGCTGCCAAGAGGACTTGAAAGCGGGGCAGAATTGCAGGAAACCGATTTCAGGAGGTAGACTGGAATTGCATTTAAAGCATAGGAAAAGAGGCAGAACGTCCACAATGATGCACTTGGCCAAAAAGGGCGTATGCGTTTTTTCCTGAATATATTCAGGAAAAAACGCATACGCCCTTTTTGGCCAACCAAGCAAGCTTGCAAAGGAAATCTGCACTACAATGAAGTCTCACTTCCCCCCGGTCAAAAGGGCCATCTGAGAAAAGTGTAAAATCCAGAAAGGCAGGACAGGCCATGGAGAACTGGGAGCCTTGTTATGCTGATGGGCGGGATGTAAATTGCCAACAGCCACTCGGGAGAGGTGTATGGTGTTTCCTGAAACATCTAAAAAACAAAGCAACAGAGCCTAGGGCACTTCCACTTATGGTCCTATAGCTTAGGGAAATTAAAATCAAAAAGACACAGCCACCCCAAAGTTTTGGACCGCTCTGTTTACAAGAACCTCGTTTACGGTACAAGTTCAATATCGCAGAAAGTGAAAAATGGATAAAGAAGTTGTGGTACTTACGTACAATGCAATATCACTCAGCAATGAAATCTATGTCATCAGGCCCGTAGCAGCATAATGAGTGGATTCAGGTATGATGATTCTAACTGAAATAAGTCACACAGAAAAAGAAACATCATAAGATATCACTAATACACGGAATGTAAACTTGGCTACACAGGAACTGGATTACAAAACAGAACAGGGTCTCAAATTTAGAAAACCAACTTATGCTTGCTTAAGGGGAAAGGTGAGTTGGGGTGCTGCATCAAACCAGAGATTGAAATGAGCACAGATAAAGTTCCTTAAGCCAAATATGGAATAGACAAGAACTACTCCTTGCTCAACGAAATGGACTCAACACCCCATATTAAACGCCTAAGAATGTACCTGACTAGTAAGTATCTTAAAACCTATGGATTGCTATGTCTCTGAAAGAAAATCAAGCGTGTGTACAGGGGCATAAACGCAGCAGTGATAGGATTGGAGAGGTTCGGTGAGCAAATGAAGACCCTTTGAAGTGATATTGCATGGTACCCATTCCACGGGTCTCAACTCTCAAGGTTTAAGGGATTCTGCCTTCAGCTAAAACATGCACGTGGAACCCAGAGTATGATCAACCGTGTGATCGGGAGACGTGTTCCAATATGTCTCAGTTCTCGTCCCCTGGTACTCGGGTGCAACATTCCACACGCTTTACTAACACTCTCCGGACTTGGAGAGTCAGTGCCTTTAACCTCCTGTTTGGCCCATTTGCAATTTCTGAGGAAGATGAACAGGAATAGGGAGAACCAATGAGAGACTAGCTGGAGGTGTCTGGACGGGCAAATTTAACTCTCATTTCCCACCAGGAAGAGGAATTAACCAAAGGCTCAGCGTGCCGTGCCGGAACCAGATTAGGGCCTGAAGCAATCCTGCGGTGTTGCGGCCAGCTCACAAGAAAGCGAGTTGAAGAAAGGAGCTCAGGGACACTGTAATTCACAAACCTGCAGAGTTATAAATGACAGCTATCGTCCAAAAATATACTGAAGTAAGGCTGCCAAGAGGACTTGAAAGCGGGGCAGAATTGCAGGAAACCGATTTCAGGAGGTAGACTGGAATTGCATTTAAAGAATAGGAAAAGAGGCAGAACGTCCACAATGATGCACTTGGCCAAAAAGGGCGTATGCGTTTTTTCCTGAATATATTCAGGAAAAAACGCATACGCCCTTTTTGGCCAACCAAGCAAGCTTGCAAAGGAAATCTGCACTACAATGAAGTCTCACTTCCCCCCGGTCAAAAGGGCCATCTGAAAAAAGTGTAAAATCCAGAAAGGCAGGACAGGCCATGGAGAACTGGGAGCCTTGTTATGCTGATGGGCGGGATGTAAATTGCCAACAGCCACTCGGGAGAGGTGTATGGTGTTTCCTGAAACATCTAAAAAACAAAGCAACAGAGCCTAGGGCACTTCCACTTATGGTCCTATAGCTTAGGGAAATTAAAATCAAAAAGACACAGCCACCCCAAAGTTTTGGACCGCTCTGTTTACAAGAAAATCGTTTACGGTACAAGTTCAATATCGCAGAAAGTGAAAAATGGATAAAGAAGTTGTGGTACTTACGTACAATGCAATATCACTCAGCAATGAAATCTATGTCATCAGGCCCGTAGCAGCATAATGAGTGGATTCAGGTATGATGATTCTAACTGAAATAAGTCACACAGAAAAAGAAACATCATAAGATATCACTAATACACGGAATGTAAACTTGGCTACACAGGAACTGGATTACAAAACAGAACAGGATCTCAAATTTATAAAACCAACTTATGCTTGCTTAAGGGGAAAGGTGAGTTGGGGTGCTGCATCAAACCAGAGATTGAAATGAGCACAGATAAAGTTCCTTAAGCCAAATATGGAATAGACAAGAACTACTCCTTGCTCAACGAAATGGACTCAACACCCCATATTAAACGCCTAAGAATGTACCTGACTAGTAAGTATCTTAAAACCTATGGATTGCTATGTCTCTGAAAGAAAATCAAGCGTGTGTACAGGGGCATAAACGCAGCAGTGATAGGATTGGAGAGGTTCGGTGAGCAAATGAAGACCCTTTGAAGTCATATTGCATGTTACCCATTCCACGGGTCTCAACTCTCAAGGTTTAAGGGATTCTGCCTTCAGGTAAAACATGCACGTGGAACCCAGAGTATGATCAACCGTGTGATCGGGAGACGTGTTCCAATATGTCTCAGTTCTCGTCCCCTGGTACTCGGGTGCAACATTCCACACGCTTTACTAACACTCTCCCGACTTGGAGAGTCAGTGCCTTTAACCTCCTGTTTGGCCCATTTGCAATTTCTGAGGAAGATGAACAGGAATAGGGAGAACCAATGAGAGACTAGGTGGAGGTGTCTGGACGGGCAAATTTAACTCTCATTTCCCACCAGGAAGAGGAATTAACCAAAGGCTCAGCGTGCCGTGCCGGAACCAGATTAGGGCCTGAAGCAATCCTGCGGTGTTGCGGCCAGCTCACAAGAAAGCGAGTTGAAGAAAGGAGCTCAGGGACACTGTAATTCACAAACCTGCAGAGTTATAAATGACAGCTATCGTCCAAAAATATACTGAAGTAAGGCTGCCAAGAGGACTTGAAAGCGGGGCAGAATTGCAGGAAACCGATTTCAGGAGGTAGACTGGAATTGCATTTAAAGCATAGGAAAAGAGGCAGAACGTCCACAATGATGCACTTGGCCAAAAAGGGCGTATGCATTTTTTCCTGAATATATTCAGGAAAAAACGCATACGCCCTTTTTGGCCAACCAAGCAAGCTTGCAAAGGAAATCTGCACTACAATGAAGTCTCACTTCCCCCCGGTCAAAAGGGCCATCTGAAAAAAGTGTAAAATCCAGAAAGGCAGGACAGGCCATGGAGAACTGGGAGCCTTGTTATGCTGATGGGCGGGATGTAAATTGCCAACAGCCACTCGGGAGAGGTGTATGGTGTTTCCTGAAACATCTAAAAAACAAAGCAACAGAGCCTAGGGCACTTCCACTTATGGTCCTATAGCTTAGGGAAATTAAAATCAAAAAGACACAGCCACCCCAAAGTTTGGGACCGCTCTGTTTACAAGAACCTCGTTTACGGTACAAGTTCAATATCGCAGAAAGTGAAAAATGGATAAAGAAGTTGTGGTACTTACGTACAATGCAATATCACTCAGCAATGAAATCTATGTCATCAGGCCCGTAGCAGCATAATGAGTGGATTCAGGTATGATGATTCTAACTGAAATAAGTCACACAGAAAAAGAAACATCATAAGATATCACTAATACACGGAATGTAAACTTGGCTACACAGGAACTGGATTACAAAACAGAACAGGGTCTCAAATTTAGAAAACCAACTTATGCTTGCTTAAGGGGAAAGGTGAGTTGGGGTGCTGCATCAAACCAGAGATTGAAATGAGCACAGATAAAGTTCCTTAAGCCAAATATGGAATAGACAAGAACTACTCCTTGCTCAACGAAATGGACTCAACACCCCATATTAAACGCCTAAGAATGTACCTGACTAGTAAGTATCTTAAAACCTATGGATTGCTATGTCTCTGAAAGAAAATCAAGCGTGTGTACAGGGGCATAAACGCAGCAGTGATAGGATTGGAGAGGTTCGGTGAGCAAATGAAGACCCTTTGAAGTCATATTGCATGGTACCCATTCCACGGGTCTCAACTCTCAAGGTTTAAGGGATTCTGCCTTCAGCTAAAACATGCACGTGGAACCCAGAGTATGATCAACCGTGTGATCGGGAGACGTGTTCCAATATGTCTCAGTTCTCGTCCCCTGGTACTCGGGTGCAACATTCCACACGCTTTACTAACACTCTCCCGACTTGGAGAGTCAGTGCCTTTAACCTCCTGTTTGGCCCATTTGCAATTTCTGCGGAAGATGAACAGGAATAGGGAGAACCAATGAGAGACTAGGTGGAGGTGTCTGGACGGGCAAATTTAACTCTCATTTCCCACCAGGAAGAGGAATTAACCAAAGGCTCAGCGTGCCGTGCCGGAACCAGATTAGGGCCTGAAGCAATCCTGCGGTGTTGCGGCCAGCTCACAAGAAAGCGAGTTGAAGAAAGGAGCTCAGGGACACTGTAATTCACAAACCTGCAGAGTTATAAATGACAGCTATCGTCCAAAAATATACTGAAGTAAGGCTGCCAAGAGGACTTGAAAGCGGGGCAGAATTGCAGGAAACCGATTTCAGGAGGTAGACTGGAATTGCATTTAAAGCATAGGAAAAGAGGCAGAACGTCCACAATGATGCACTTGGCCAAAAAGGGCGTATGCGTTTTTTCCTGAATATATTCAGGAAAAAACGCATACGCCCTTTTTGGCCAACCAAGCAAGCTTGCAAAGGAAATCTGCACTACAATGAAGTCTCACTTCCCCCCGGTCAAAAGGGCCATCTGAAAAAAGTGTAAAATCCAGAAAGGCAGGACAGGCCATGGAGAACTGGGAGCCTTGTTATGCTGATGGGCGGAATGTAAATTGCCAAGAGTCACTTGGGAGAGGTGTATGGTGTTTCCTGAAACATCTAAAAAACAAAGCAATGGAGCTTAGGGCACTTCCACTTATGGTCCTATAGCATATGGAAATTAAAATCAAAAAGACACTCACCCCAAAGTTTGGGACCGCTCTGTTTACAAGAACCTCGTTTACGGTACAAGTTCAATATCAGAGAAAGCGAAAAATGGATAAAGAAGTTGTGGTACTTACGTACAATGCAATATCACTCAGCAATGATATCTATGACTTCAGGCCCATAGCAGCATAAAGAGTGGATTCAGGTATGAAGATTCCTACTGAAATAAGTCACACAGAAAAAGAAACATCATAAGATATCACTAATACACGGAATGTAAACTTGGCTACACAGGAACTGAATTACAAAACAGAACAGGGTCTCAAATTTAGAAAACCAACTTATGCTTGCTTAAGGGGAAAGGTGAGTTGGGGTGCTGCATCAAACCAGAGATTGAAATGAGCACAGATAAAGTTCCTTAAGCCAAATATGGAATAGACAAGAGCTACTCCTTGCTCAACGAAATGGACTCAACACCCTATATTAAACGCCTAAGAATGTACCTGACTAGTAAGTATCTTAAAAACTATGGAGTGCTATGTGTCCGAAAGAGAATCAAGCGTGTGTACAGGGGCATAAACGTAGCAGTGATAGGATTGGAGAGGTTCGGTGAGCAAATGAAGACCCTTTGAAGTCATATTGCATGGTACCCATTCCACGGGTCTCAACTCTCCAGGTTTAAGGGATTCTTCCTTCAGCTAAAACATGCACGTGGAACCCAGAGTATGATCAACCATGTGATCGGGAGACGTGTTCCAATATGTCTCAGTTCTCGTCCCCTGGTACTCGGGTGCAACATTCCAGACACTTTACTAACACTCTCCCGACTTGGAGAGTCAGTGCCTTTAACCTCCTGTTTGGCCCAGTTTGCAATTTCTGCGGAAGATAAACAGGAATAGGGAGAACCAATGAGAGACTAGCTGGAGGTGTCTGGAAGGGCAAATTTAACTCTCAATTCCCACCAGGAAGAGGAATTAACCAAAGGCTCAGCGTGCTGTGCCGGAACCAAATTAGGGCCTGAAGCAATCCTGCGGTGCTGCGGCCAGCTCACAAGAAAGAGAGTTGAAGAAAGGAGCTCAGAGGCACTGTAATTCACAAACCTGCAGAGTTATAAATGACAGCTATCGTCCAAAAATATACTGAAGTAAGGCTGCCAAGAGGACTTGAAAGTGGGGCAGAATTGCAGGAAACCGATTTCAGGAGGTAGACTGGAATTGCATTTAAAGCATAGGAAAAGAGGCAGAACGTCCACAATGATGCACTTGGCCAAAAAGGGCGTATGCGTTTTTTCCTGAATATATTCAGGAAAAAACGCATACGCCCTTTTTGGCCAACCAAGCAAGCTTGCAAAGGAAATCTGCACTACAATGAAGTCTCACTTCCCCCCGGTCAAAAGGGCCATCTGAAAAAAGTGTAAAATCCAGAAAGGCAGGACAGGCCATGGAGAACTGGGAGCCTTGTTATGCTGATGGGCGGGATGTCAATTGCCAACAGCCACTCGGGAGAGGTGTATGGTGTTTCCTGAAACATCTAAAAAACAAAGCAACAGAGCCTAGGGCACTTCCACTTATGGTCCTATAGCTTAGGGAAATTAAAATCAAAAAGACACAGCCACCCCAAAGTTTGGGACCGCTCTGTTTACAAGAACCTCGTTTACGGTACAAGTTCAATATCGCAGAAAGTGAAAAATGGATAAAGAAGTTGTGGTACTTACGTACAATGCAATATCACTCAGCAATGAAATCTATGTCATCAGGCCCGTAGCAGCATAATGAGTGGATTCAGGTATGATGATTCTAACTGAAATAAGTCACATAGAAAAAGAAACATCATAAGATATCACTAATACACGGGATGTAAACTTGGCTACACAGGAACTGGATTACAAAACAGAACAGGGTCTCAAATTTAGAAAACCAACTTATGCTTGCTTAAGGGGAAAGGTGAGTTGGGGTGCTGCATAAAAGCAGAGATTGAAATGAGCACAGATAAAGTTCCTTAAGCCAAATATGGAATAGACAAGAACTACTCCTTGCTCAACGAAATGGACTCAACACCCCATATTAAACGCCTAAGAATGTACCTGACTAGTAAGTATCTTAAAACCTATGGATTGCTATGTCTCTGAAAGAAAATCAAGCGTGTGTACAGGGGCATAAACGCAGCAGTGATAGGATTGGAGAGGTTCGGTGAGCAAATGAAGACCCTTTGAAGTCATATTGCATGGTACCCATTCCACGGGTCTCAACTCTCCAGGTTTAAGGGATTCTTCCTTCAGCTAAAACATGCACGTGGAACCCAGAGTATGATCAACCGTGTGATCGGGAGACGTGTTCCAATATGTCTCAGTTCTCGTCCCCTGGTACTCGGGTGCAACATTCCAGACGCTTTACTAACACTCTCCCGACGTGGAGAGTCAGTGCCTTTAACCTCCTGTTTGGCCCAGTTTGCAATTTCTGCGGAAGATGAACAGGAATAGGGAGAACCAATGAGAGACTAGCTGGAGGTGTCTAGACGGGCAAATTTAACTCTCATTTCCCACCAGGAAGAGGAAGTAACCAAAGGCTCAGCGTGCCGTGCCGGAACCAGATTAGGGCCTGAAGCAATCCTGCGGTGTTGCGGCCAGCTCACAAGAAAGCGAGTTGAAGAAAGGAGCTCAGGGGCACTGTAATTCACAAACCTGCAGAGTTATAAATGACAGCTATCGTCCAAAAATATACTGAAGTAAGGCTGCCAAGAGGACTTGAAAGCGGGGCAGAATTGCAGGAAATCGATTTCAGGAGGTAGACTGGAATTGCATTTAAAGCATAGGAAAAGAGGCAGAACGTCCACAATGATGCACTTGGCCAAAAAGGGCGTATGCGTTTTTTCCTGAATATATTCAGGAAAAAACGCATACGCCCTTTTTGGCCAACCAAGCAAGCTTGCAAAGGAAATCTGCACTACAATGAAGTCGCACATCCCCATGGTCAAAACGGCCATCTGAAAAAAGTGTAAAATCCAGAAAGGCAGGACAGGCCATGGAGAACTGGGAGCCTTGTTATGCTGATGGGCGGGATGTAAATTGCCAACAGCCACTAGGGAGAGGTGTATGGTGTTTCCTGAAACATCTAAAAAACAAAGCAACAGAGCCTAGGGCACTTCCACTTATGGTCCTATAGCTTAGGGAAATTAAAATCAAAAAGACACAGCCACCCCAAAGTTTGGGACGGCTCTGTTTACAAGAACCTCATTTACGGTTAAGGTTCAATATCGCAGAAAGTGAAAAATGGATAAAGAAGTTGTGGTACTTACGTACAATGCAATATCACTCAGCAATGAAATCTATGTCATCAGGCCCGTAGCAGCATAATGAGTGGATTCAGGTATGATGATTCTAACTGAAATAAGTCACACAGAAAAAGAAACATCATAAGATATCACTAATTCACGGAATGTAAACTTGGCTACACAGGAACTGTATTACAAATCAGAACAGGGTCTCAAATTTAGAAAACCAACTTATGCTTGCTTAAGCGAAAAGGTGAGTTGGGGTGCTGCATCAAACCAGAGATTGAAATGAGCACAGATAAAGTTCCTTAAGCCAAATATGGAATAGACAAGAACTACTCCTTGCTCAACGAAATGGACTCAACATCCCATATTAAACGCCTAAGAATGTACCTGACTAGTAAGTATCTTAAAACCTATGGATTGCTATGTCTCTGAAAGAAAATGAAGCATGTATACAGGGGCATAAACGCAGCAGTGATAGGATTGGAGAGGTTCAGTGAGCAAATGAAGACCCTTTGAAGTCATATTGCATGGTACCCATTCCACGGGTCTCAATTCTCCAGGTTTAAGGGATTCTTCCTTCAGCTAAAACATGCATGTGGAACGCAGAGTATGATCAATCGTGTGATCGGGAGATGTGTTCCAATATGTCTCAGTTTTTGTCCCCTGGTACTCAGGTGCAAGATTCCAGATGCTTTACTAACACTCTCCCGACTTGGAGAGTCAGTGCCTTTAACCTCCTGTTTGGCCCAGTTTGCAATTTCTGCGGAAGATGAACAGGAATAGGGAGAACCAATGAGAGACTAGCTGGACGTGTCTGGACAGGCAAATTTAACTCTCATTTCCCACCAGGAAGAGGAATTAACCAAAGGCTCAGCGTGCCGTGCCAGAGCCACATCAGGGCCTGAAGCACTCATGTGGTGTTGCGGCCAGCTCACAAGAAAGCGAGTTGAAGAAAGGAGCTCAGGGGCACTGTAATCCACAAACCTGCAGAGTTATAAATGACAGCTATCGTCCAAAAATATACTGAAGTAAGGCTGCCAAGAGGACTTGAAAGCGGGGCAGAATTGCAGGAAACCGATTTCTGGAGGCAGACTGGAATTGCATTTAAAGCATAGGAAAAGAGGCAGAACGTCCACAATGATGCACTTGGCCAAAAGGGGCGTATGCATTTTTTCCTGAATATATTCAGGAAAAAACGCATACGCACTTCTTGGCCAACCAAGCAAGCTTGCAAAGGAAATCTGCACTACAATGAAGTCTCACTTCCCCCCGGTCAAAAGGGCCATCTGAAAAAAGTGTAAAATACAGAAAGGCAGGACAGTCCATGGAGAACTGGGAGCCTTGTTATGCTGATGGGCGGGATGTAAATTGCCAACAGCCACTCGGGAGAAGTGTATGGTGTTTTCTGAAACATCTAAAAAACAAAGCAATGGAGCTTAGGGCACTTCCACTTATGGTCCTATAGCATATGGAAATTAAAATCAAAAAGACACTCACCCCAAAGTTTGGGACCGCTCTGTTTACAAGAACCTCGTTTACGGTACAAGTTCAATATCAGAGAAAGCGAAAAATGGATAAAGAAGTTGTGGTACTTACGTACAATGCAATATCACTCAGCAATGATATCTATGACTTCAGGCCCATAGCAGCATAAAGAGTGGATTCAGGTATGAAGATTCCTACTGAAATAAGTCACACAGAAAAAGAAACATCATAAGATATCACTAATACACGGAATGTAAACTTGGCTACACAGGAACTGAATTACAAAACAGAACAGGGTCTCAAATTTAGAAAACCAACTTATGCTTGCTTAAGGGGAAAGGTGAGTTGGGGTGCTGCATCAAACCAGAGATTGAAATGAGCACAGATAAAGTTCCTTAAGCCAAATATGGAATAGACAAGAGCTACTCCTTGCTCAACGAAATGGACTCAACACCCTATATTAAACGCCTAAGAATGTACCTGACTAGTAAGTATCTTAAAAACTATGGAGTGCTATGTGTCCGAAAGAGAATCAAGCGTGTGTACAGGGGCATAAACGTAGCAGTGATAGGATTGGAGAGGTTCGGTGAGCAAATGAAGACCCTTTGAAGTCATATTGCATGGTACCCATTCCACGGGTCTCAACTCTCCAGGTTTAAGGGATTCTTCCTTCAGCTAAAACATGCACGTGGAACCCGGAGTATGATCAACCATGTGATCGGGAGGCGTGTTCCAATATGTCTCAGTTCTCGTCCCCTGGTACTCGGGTGCAACATTCCAGACACTTTACTAACACTCTCCCGACTTGGAGAGTCAGTGCCTTTAACCTCCTGTTTGGCCCAGTTTGCAATTTCTGCGGAAGATAAACAGGAATAGGGAGAACCAATGAGAGACTAGCTGGAGGTGTCTGGAAGGGCAAATTTAACTCTCAATTCCCACCAGGAAGAGGAATTAACCAAAGGCTCAGCGTGCTGTGCCGGAACCAAATTAGGGCCTGAAGCAATCCTGCGTTGCTGCGGCCAGCTCACAAGAAAGAGAGTTGAAGAAAGGAGCTCAGAGGCACTGTAATTCACAAACCTGCAGAGTTATAAATGACAGCTATCGTCCAAAAATATACTGAAGTAAGGCTGCCAAGAGGACTTGAAAGTGGGGCAGAATTGCAGGAAACCGATTTCAGGAGGTAGACTGGAATTGCATTTAAAGCATAGGAAAAGAGGCAGAACGTCCACAATGATGCACTTGGCCAAAAAGGGCGTATGCGTTTTTTCCTGAATATATTCAGGAAAAAACGCATACGCCCTTTTTGGCCAACCAAGCAAGCTTGCAAAGGAAATCTGCACTACAATGAAGTCTCACTTCCCCCCGGTCAAAAGGGCCATCTGATAAAAGTGTAAAATCCAGAAAGGCAGGACAGGCCATGGAGAACTGGGAACCTTGTTATGCTGATGGGCGGGATGAAAATTGCCAACAGCCACTCGGGAGAAGTGTATGGTGTTTCCTGAAACATCTGAAAAACAAAGCAACAGAGCCTAGGGCACTTCCACTTATGGTCCTATAGCTTAGGGAAATTAAAATCAAAAAGACACAGCCACCCCAAAGTTTGGGACGGCTCTGTTTACAAGAACCTCGTTTACGGTACAAGTTCAATATTGCAGAAAGCAAAAAATGGATAAAGAAGTTGTGGTACTTACGTACAATGCAATATCACTCAGCAATGAAATCTATGTCATCAGGCCCGTAGCAGCATAATGAGTGGATTCAGGTATGAAGATTCTACCTGAAATAAGTCACACAGAAAAAGTAACATCATAAGCTATCACTAATACACGGAATGTAAAATTGGCTACACAGGAACTGGATTACAAAACAGAACAGGGTCTCAAATTTAGAAAACCAACTTATGCTTGCTTAAGGGGAAAGGTGAGTTGGGGTGCTGCATCAAACCAGAGATTGAAATGAGCACAGATAAAGTTCCTTAAGCCAAATATGGATTAGACAAGAGCTACTCCTTGCTCAACGAAATGGTCTCAACACACCATATTAAACGCCTAAGAATGTACCTGACTAGTAAGTATCTTAAAACCTATGGATTGCTATGTGTCTGAAAGAAAATCAAGCGTGTGTACAGGGGCATAAACGCAGCAGTGATAGGATTGGAGAGGTTCGGTGAGCAAATGAAGACCCTTTGAAGTCATATTGCATGGTACCCATTCCACGGGTCTCAACTCTCCAGGTTTAAGGGATTCTTCCTTCAGCTAAAACATGCTCGTGGAACCCAGAGTATGATCAACCGTGTGATCGGGAGACGTGTTCCAATATGTCTCAGTTCTCGTCCCCTGGTACTCGGGTGCAACATTCCAGACGCTTTACTAACACTCTCCCGACTTGGAGAGTCAGTGCCTTTAACCTCCTGTTTGGCCCAGTTTGCAATTTCTGCGGAAGATGAACAGGAATAGGGAGAACCAATGAGAGACTAGCTGGAGGTGTCTGGACAGGCAAATTTAACTCTCATTTCCCACCAGGAAGAGGAATTAACCAAAGGCTCAGCGTGCCGTGCCGGAACCAGATTAGGGCCTCAAGCAATCCTGCGGTGTTGCGGCCAGCTCACAAGAAAGCGAGTTGAAGAAAGGAGCTCAGGGGCACTGTAATTCACAAACCTGCAGAGTTTTAATGACAGCTATCGTCCAAAAATATACTGAAGTAAGGCTGCCAAGAGGACTTGAAAGCGGGGCAGAATTGCAGGAAACCGATTTCAGGAGGTAGACTGGAATTGCATTTAAAGCATAGGAAAAGAGGCAGAACGTCCACAATGATGCACTTGGCCAAAAAGGGCGTATGCGTTTTTTCCTGAATATATTCAGGAAAAAACGCATACGCCCTTTTTGGCCAACCAAGCAAGCTTGCAAAGGAAATCTGCACTACAATGAAGTCTCACTTCCCCCCGGTCAAAAGGGCCATCTGAAAAAAGTGTAAAATCCAGAAAGGCAGGACAGGCCATGGAGAACTGGGAGCCTTGTTATGCTGATGGGCGGGATGTAAATTGCCAACAGGCACTCGGGAGAGGTGTATGGTGTTTCCTGAAACATCTAAAAAACAAAGCAACAGAGCCTAGGGCACTTCCACTTATGGTCCTATAGCTTAGGGAAATTAAAATCAAAAAGACACAGCCACCCCAAAGTTTGGGACGGCTCTGTTTACAAGAACCTCGTTTACGGTACAAGTTCAATATCGCAGAAAGTGAAAAATGGATAAAGAAGTTGTGGTACTTACGTACAATGCAATATCACTCAGCAATGAAATCTATGTCATCAGGCCCGTAGCAGCATAATGAGTGGATTCAGGTATGATGATTCTAACTGAAATAAGTCACATAGAAAAAGAAACATCATAAGATATCACTAATACACGGGATGTAAACTTGGCTACACAGGAACTGGATTACAAAACAGAACAGGGTCTCAAATTTAGAAAACCAACTTATGCTTGCTTAAGGGGAAAGGTGAGTTGGGGTGCTGCATAAAACCAGAGATTGAAATGAGCACAGATAAAGTTCCTTAAGCCAAATATGGAATAGACAAGAACTACTCCTTGCTCAACGAAATGGACTCAACACCCCATATTAAACGCCTAAGAATGTACCTGACTAGTAACTATCTTAAAACCTATGGATTGCGATGTCTCTGAAAGAAAATCAAGCGTGTGTACAGGGGCATAAACGCAGCAGTGATAGGATTGGAGAGGTTCGGTGAGCAAATGAAGACCCTTTGAAGTCATATTGCATGGTACCCATTCCACGGGTCTCAACTCTCCAGGTTTAAGGGATTCTGCCTTCAGCTAAAACATGCATGTGGAACCCAGAGTATGATCAACCGTGTGATCGGGAGACATGTTCCAATATGTCTCAGTTCTTGTCCCCTGGTACTTGGGTGCAATGTTCCAGACGCTTTACTAACACTCTCCCGACTTGGAGAGTCAGTGCCTTTAACCTCCTGTTTGGCCGAGTTTGCAATTTCTGCGGAAGATGAACAGGAATAGGGAGAACCAATGAGAGACTAGCTGGAGGTGTCTGGAAGGGCAAATTTAACTCTCATTTCCCACCAGGAAGAGGAATTAACCAAAGGCTCAGCGTGCCGTGCCAGAACCAGATTAGGGCCTGAAGCAATCCTGCGGTGTTGCGGCCAGCTCACAAGAAAGCGAGTTGAAGAAAGGAGCTCAGGGGCACTGTAATTCACAAACCTGCAGACTTATAAATGACAGCTATCGTCCAAAAATATACTGAAGTAAGGCTGCCAAGAGGACTTGAAAGCGGGGCAGAATTGCAGGAAATCGATTTCAGGAGGTAGACTGGAATTGCATTTAAAGCATAGGAAAAGAGGCAGAACGTCCACAATGATGCACTTGGCCAAAAAGGGCGTATGCGTTTTTTCCTGAATATATTCAGGAAAAAACGCATACGCCCTTTTTGGCCAACCAAGCAAGCTTGCAAAGGAAATCTGCACTACAATGAAGTCGCACTTCCCCACGGTCAAAAGGGCCATCTGAAAAAAGTGTAAAATCCAGAAAGGCAGGACAGGCCATGGAGAACTGGGAGCCTTGTTATGCTGATGGGCGGGATGTAAATTGCCAACAGCCACTAGGGAGAGGTGTATGGTGTTTCCTGAAACATCTAAAAAACAAAGCAACAGAGCCTAGGGCACTTCCACTTATGGTCCTATAGCTTAGGGAAATTAAAATCAAAAAGACACAGCCACCCCAAAGTTTGGGACGGCTCTGTTTACAAGAACCTCATTTACGGTTAAGCTTCAATATCGCAGAAAGTGAAAAATGGATAAAGAAGTTGTGGTACTTACGTACAATGCAATATCACTCAGCAATGAAATCTATGTCATCAGGCCCGTAGCAGCATAATGAGTGGATTCAGGTATGATGATTCTAACTGAAATAAGTCACACAGAAAAAGAAACATCATAAGATATCACTAATTCACGGAATGTAAACTTGGCTACACAGGAACTGGATTACAAATCAGAACAGGGTCTCAAATTTAGAAAACCAACTTATGCTTGCTTAAGCGAAAAGGTGAGTTGGGGTGCTGCATCAAACCAGAGATTGAAATGAGCACAGATAAAGTTCCTTAAGCCAAATATAGAATAGACAAGAACTACTCCTTGCTCAACGAAATGGACTCAACATCCCATATTAAACGCCTAAGAATGTACCTGACTAGTAAGTATCTAAAAACCTATGGATTGCTATGTCTCTGAAAGAAAATGAAGCATGTATACAGGGACATAAACGCAGCAGTGATAGGATTGGAGAGGTTCAGTGAGCAAATGAAGACCCTTTGAAGTCATATTGCATGGTACCCATTCCACGGGTCTCAACTCTCCAGGTTTAAGGGATTCTTCCTTCAGCTAAAACATGCACGTGGAACCCAGAGTATGATCAACCGTGTGATTGGGAGACGTGTTCCAATATGTCTCAGATCTCGTCCCCTGGTACTTGGGTGCAAATGCCAGACACTTTACTAACACTCTCCCGACTTGGAGAGTCAGTGCCTTTAACCTCCTGTTTGGCCCAGTTTGCAATTTCTGCGGAAGATGAACAGGAATAGGGAGAACCAATGAGAGACTAGCTGGAGGTGTCTGGACGGGCAAATTTAACTCTCATTTCCCACCAGGAAGAGGAATTAACCAAAGGCTCAGCGTGCCGTGCCGGAACCAGATTAGGGCCTGAAGCAATCCTGCGGGGTTGCGGCCAGCTCCCAAGAAAGCGAGTTGAAGAAAGGAGCTCAGGGGCACTGTAATTCACAAACCTGCAGAGTTATAAATGACAGCTATCATCCAAAAATATACTGAAGTAAGGCTGCGAAGAGTACTTGAAAGCGGGGCAGAATTGCAGGAAACCGATTTCAGGAGGTAGACTGGAATTGCATTTAAAGCATAGGAAAAGAGGCAGAACGTCCACAATGATGCACTTGGACAAAAAGGGCGTATGCGTTTTTTCCTGAATATATTCAGGAAAAAACGCATACGCCCTTTTTGGCCAACCAAGCAAGCTTGCAAAGGAAATCTGCACTACAATGAAGTCTCACTTCCCCCCGGTCAAAAGGACCATCTGAAAAAAGTGTAAAATCCAGAAAGGCAGGACAGGCCATGGAGAACTGGGAGCCTTGTTATGCTGATGGGCGGGATGTAAATTGCCAACAGCCACTCGGGAGAGGTGTATGGTGTTTCTTGAAACATCTTAAAAAAAAGCAACAGAGCCTAGGGCACTTCCACTTATGGAACTATAGCTTAGGGAAATTAAAATCAAAAAGACACAGCCACCCCAAAGTTTGGGACGGCTCTGTTTACAAGAACCTCATTTACGGTTAAGGTTCAATATCGCAGAAAGTGAAAAATGGATAAAGAAGTTGTGGTACTTACGTACAATGCAATATCACTCAGCAATGAAATCTATGTCATCAGGCCCGTAGCAGCATAATGAGTGGATTCAGGTATGATGATTCTACCTGAAATAAGTCACACAGAAAAAGAAACATCATAAGATATCACTAATACACGGAATGTAAAATTGGCTACACAGGAACTGGATTACAAAGCAGAACAGTGTCTCAAATTTAGAAAACCAACTTATGCTTGCTTAAGGGGAAAGGTGAGTTGGGGTGCTGCATAAAACCAGAGATTGAAATGAGCACAGATAAAGTTCCTTAAGCCAAATATGGAATAGACAAGAACTACTCCTTGCTCAACGAAATGGACTCAACACCCCATATTAAACGCCTAAGAATGTACCTGACTAATAAGTATCTTAAAATCTATGGATTGCTATGTCTCTGAAAGAGAATCAAGCATGTGTACAGGGGCATAAATGCAGCAGTGATAGGATTGGAGAGGTTCGGTGAGCAAATGAAGATCCTTTGAAGTCATATTGCATGGTACCCATTCCACGGGTCTCAACTCTCTAGGTTTAAGGGATTCTGCCTTCAGCTAAAACATGCACGTGGAACCCAGAGTATGATCAACCGTGTGTTCGGGAGATGTGTTCCAATATGTCTCAGTTCTCGTCCCCTGGTACTCGGGTGCAACATTCCAGACGCTTTACTAACACTCTCCCAACTTGGAGAGTCAGTGCCTTTAACCTCCTGTTTGGCCCAGTTTACAATTTCTCCAGAAGATGAACAGGAATAGGGAGAACCAATGAGAGACTAGCTGGAGGTGTCTGAACGGGCAAATTTAACTCTCATTTCCCACCAGGAAGAGGAATTAACCAAAGGGTCAGCATGCCGTGCCAGAAACAGATGAGGGCCTGAAGCAATCCTGCGGTGTTGCGGCCAGCTCACAAGAAAGCGAGTTGAAGAAAGGAGCTCAGGGGCATTGTAATTCACAAACCTGCAGAGTTATAAATGACAGCTATCGTCCAAAAATATACTGAAGTAAGGCTGCCAAGAGGACTTGAAAGAGGGTCAGAATTGCAGGAAAACGATTTCAGGAGGTAGACTGGAATTGCCTTTAAAGCATATGAAAAGAGGCAGAACGTCCACAATGATGCACTTGGCCAAAAAGGGCGTATGCATTTTTTCCTGAATATATTCAGGAAAAAACGCATACGCGCTTTTCGGACAACCAAGCAAGCTTGCAAAGGAAATCTGCACTACAATGAAGTCTCACTTCCCCCCGGTCAAAAGGGTCATCTGAAAAAAGTGTAAAATCCAGAAAGGCAGGACAGGCCATGGAGAACTGGGAACCTTGTTATGCTGATGGGCGGGATGTAAATTGCCAACAGCCACTTGGGAGAAGTGTATGGTGTTTCCTGAAACATCTAAAAAACAAAGCCACAGAGCCTAGGGCACTTCCACTTATGGTCCTATAGCTTAGGGAAATTAAAATCAAAAAGACACAGCCACCCCAAAGATTGGGACGGCTCTGTTTACAACAACCCCGTTTATGGTACAAGTTCAATATCGCAGAAATTGAAAAATGAATAAAGAAGTTGGGTACTTACGTACAATGCAATATCACTCAGCAATAAAATCTATGTTATGAGGCCCGTGGAAGCATAATGAGTGGATTCAGGTATGATGATTCTAAGTGAAATAAGGCACACAGAAAAAGAAACATCATAAGATATCACTAATACACGGGATGTAAACTTGGCTACACAGGAACTGGATTACAAAACACAACAGGGTCTCAAATTTAGAAAACCAACTTTTGCTTGCTTAAGGGGGAAGGTGAGTTGGGGTGCTGCATAAACCAGAGATTGAAATGAGCACAGATAAAGTTCCTTAAGCCAAACATGGAATAGACAAGAGCTACTCCTTGCTCAACGAAATGGGCTCAACACCCCATATTAAACGCCTAAGAATGTACCTGACTAGTAAGTACATTAAAACCTATGGATTGCTATGTCTCTGAAAGAGAATCAACCATGTGTACAGGGGTATAAACGCAGCAGTGATAGGATTGGAGAGGTTCGGTGAGGAAATGAAGACCCTTTGAAGACATATTGCATGGTACCCATTCCACGGGTCTCAATTCTCCAGGTTTAAGGGATTCTTCCTTCAGCTAAAACATGCATGTGGAACACAGAGTATGATCAACCGTGTGATCGGGAGATGTGTTCCAATATGTCTCAGTTTTTGTCCCCTGGTACTCAGGTGCAACATTCCAGACGCTTTACTAACACTCTCCAGACTTGGAGAGTCAGTGCCTTTAACCTCCTGTTTGGCCCAGTTTGCAATTTCTGCGGAAGATGAACAGGAATAGGGAGAACCAATGAGAGACTAGCTGGACGTGTCTGGACAGGCAAATTTAACTCTCATTTCCCACCAGGAAGAGGAATTAACCAAAGGCTCAGCGTGCCATGCCAGAGCCACATCAGGGCCTGAAGCACTCATGTGGTGTTGCGGCCAGCTCACAAGAAAGCGAGTTGAAGAAAGGAGCTCAGGGGCACTGTAATTCACAAACCTGCAGAGTTATAAATGACAGCTATCGTCCAAAAATATACTGAAGTAAGGCTGCCAAGAGGACTTGAAAGCGAGGCAGAATTGCAGGAAACCGATTTCTGGAGGTAGACTGGAATTGCATTTAAAGCATAGGAAAAGAGGCAGAACGTCCACAATGATGCACTTGGCCAAAAGGGGCGTATGCGTTTTTTCCTGAATATATTCAGGAAAAAACGCATACGCACTTTTTGGCCAACCAAGCAAGCTTGCAAAGGAAATCTGCACTACAATGAAGTCTCACTTCCCCCCGGTCAAAAGGGCCATCTGAAAAAAGTGTAAAATCCAGAAAGGCAGGACAGGCCATGGAGAACTGGGAGCCTTGTTATGCTGATGGGCGGGATGATAATTGCCAACAGCCACTCGGGAGAAGTGTATGGTGTTTCCTGAAACATCTAAAAAAAAAAGCAATGGAGCTTAGGGTACTTCCACTTATGGTCCTATAGCATATGGAAATTAAAATCAAAAAGACACCCACCCCAAAGTTTGGGAAGTCTCTGTATACAAGAACCTCGTTTACGGTACAAGTTCAATATCGCAAAAAGCAAAAAATGGATAAAGAAGTTGTGGTACTTACGTACAATGCAATATCACTCAGCAATGATATCTATGACTTCAGGCCCATAGCAGCATAAAGAGTGGATTCAGGTATGAAGATTCCTACTGAAATAAGTCACACAGAAAATGAAACATCATAAGATATCACTAATACACGGAATGTAAACTTGGCTACACAGGAACTGAATTACAAAACAGAACAGGGTCTCAAATTTAGAAAACAAACTTATGCTTGCTTAAGGGGAAAGATGAGTTGGGGTGTTCCCTAAAACCAGAGATTGAAATGAGCACAGATAAAGTTCCTTAAGCCAAATATGGAATAGACAAGAGCTACTCCTTGCTCAACGAAATGGACTCAACACCCCATATTAAATGCCTAAGAATGTACCTGACTAGTAAGTATCTTAAAAGCTATGGAGTGCTATGTCTCCGAAAGAGAATCAAGCGTGTGTACAGGGGCATAAACGTAGCAGTGATAGGACTGGAGAGGTGCGGTGAGCAAATGAAGACCCTTTGAAGTCATATTGCATGGTACCCATTCCACGGGTCTCAACTCTCCAGGTTTAAGGGATTCTTCCTTCAGCTAAAACATGCATGTGAAACCCAGAGTATGATCAACTGTGTGATCGGGAGACGTGTTCAAATATGTCTCAGTTTTCGTCCCCTGGTACTCGGGTGCAACATTCCAGACACTTCACTAACACTCTCCCGACTTGGAGAGTCAGTGCCTTTAACCTCCTGTTTGGCCCATTTGCAATTTCTGAGGAAGATGAACAGGAATAGGGAGAACCAATGAGAGACTAGCTGGAGGTGTCTGGACGGGCAAATTTAACTCTCATTTCCCACCAGGAAGAGGAATTAACCAAAGGCTCAGCGTGCCGTGCCGGAACCAGATTAGGGCCTGAAGCAATCCTGCGGTGTTGCGGCCAGCTCACAAGAAAGCGAGTTGAAGAAAGGAGCTCAGGGACACTGTAATTCACAAACCTGCAGAGTTATAAATGACAGCTATCGTCCAAAAATATACTGAAGTAAGGCTGCCAAGAGGACTTGAAAGCGGGGCAGAATTGCAGGAAACCGATTTCAGGAGGTAGACTGGAATTGCATTTAAAGCATAGGAAAAGAGGCAGAACGTCCACAATGATGCACTTGGACAAAAAGGGCGTATGCGTTTTTTCCTGAATATATTCAGGAAAAAACGCATACGCCCTTTTTGGCCAACCAAGCAAGCTTGCAAAGGAAATCTGCACTACAATGAAGTCTCACTTCCCCCCGGTCAAAAGGGCCATCTGAAAAAAGTGTAAAATCCAGAAAGGCAGGACAGGCCATGGAGAACTGGGAGCCTTGTTATGCTGATGGGCGGGATGTAAATTGCCAACAGCCACTCGGGAGAGGTGTATGGTGTTTCCTGAAACATCTAAAAAACAAAGCAACAGAGCCTAGGGCACTTCCACTTATGGTCCTATAGCTTAGGGAAATTAAAATCAAAAAGACACAGCCACCCCAAAGTTTGGGACCGCTCTGTTTACAAGAACCTCGTTTACGGTACAAGTTCAATATCGCAGAAAGTGAAAAATGGATAAAGAAGTTGTGGTACTTACGTACAATGCAATATCACTCAGCAATGAAATCTATGTCATCAGGCCCGTAGCAGCATAATGAGTGGATTCAGGTATGATGATTCTAACTGAAATAAGTCACACAGAAAAAGAAACATCATAAGATATCACTAATACACGGGATGTAAACTTGGCTACACAGGAACTGGATTACAAAACAGAACAGGGTCTCAAATTTAGAAAACCACCTTATGCTTGCTTAAGGGGAAAGGTGAGTTGGGATGCTGCATCAAACCAGAGATTGAAATGAGCACAGATAAAGTTCCTTAAGCCAAATATGGAATAGACAAGAACTACTCCTTGCTCAACGAAATGGACTCAACACCCCATATTAAACGCCTAAGAATGTACCTGACTAGTAAGTATCTTAAAACCTATGGATTGCTATGTCTCTGAAAGAAAATCAAGCGTGTGTACAGGGGCATAAACGCAGCAGTGATAGGATTGGAGAGGTTCGGTGAGCAAATGAAGACCCTTTGAAGTCATATTGCATGGTACCCATTCCACGGGTCTCAACTCTCCAGGTTTAAGGAATTCTTCCTTCAGCTAAAACATGCATGTGGAACCCAGAGTATGATCAACCGTGTGATCGGGAGACGTGTTCCAATATGTCTCAGTTCTCGTCCCCTGGTACTTGGGTGCAACATGCCAGACACTTTACTAACACTCTCCCGACTTGGAGAGTCAGTGCCTTTAACCTCCTGTTTGGCCCAGTTTGCAATTTCTGCGGAAGATGAACAGGAATAGGGAGAACCAATGAGAGACTAGCTGGAGGTGTCTGGACGGGCAAATTTAACTCTCATTTCCCACCAGGAAGAGGAATTAACCAAAGGCTCAGCGTGCCGTGCCGGAACCAGATTAGGGCCTGAAGCAATCCTGCGGGGTTGCGGCCAGCTCCCAAGAAAGCGAGTTGAAGAAAGGAGCTCAGGGGCACTGTAATTCACAAACCTGCAGAGTTATAAATGACAGCTATCATCCAAAAATATACTGAAGTAAGGCTGCGAAGAGTACTTGAAAGCGGGGCAGAATTGCAGGAAACCGATTTCAGGAGGTAGACTGGAATTGCATTTAAAGCATAGGAAAAGAGGCAGAACGTCCACAATGATGCACTTGGACAAAAAGGGCGTATGCGTTTTTTCCTGAATATATTCAGGAAAAAACGCATACGCCCTTTTTGGCCAACCAAGCAAGCTTGCAAAGGAAATCTGCACTACAATGAAGTCTCACTTCCCCCCGGTCAAAAGGACCATCTGAAAAAAGTGTAAAATCCAGAAAGGCAGGACAGGCCATGGAGAACTGGGAGCCTTGTTATGCTGATGGGCGGGATGTAAATTGCCAACAGCCACTCGGGAGAGGTGTATGGTGTTTCCTGAAACATCTTAAAAAAAAGCAACAGAGCCTAGGGCACTTCCACTTATGGAACTATAGCTTAGGGAAATTAAAATCAAAAAGACACAGCCACCCCAAAGTTTGGGACGGCTCTGTTTACAAGAACCTCATTTACGGTTAAGGTTCAATATCGCAGAAAGTGAAAAATGGATAAAGAAGTTGTGGTACTTACGTACAATGCAATATCACTCAGCAATGAAATCTATGTCATCAGGCCCGTAGCAGCATAATGAGTGGATTCAGGTATGATGATTCTACCTGAAATAAGTCACACAGAAAAAGAAACATCATAAGATATCACTAATACACGGAATGTAAAATTGGCTACACAGGAACTGGATTACAAAGCAGAACAGTGTCTCAAATTTAGAAAACCAACTTATGCTTGCTTAAGGGGAAAGGTGAGTTGGGGTGCTGCATAAAACCAGAGATTGAAATGAGCACAGATAAAGTTCCTTAAGCCAAATATGGAATAGACAAGAACTACTCCTTGCTCAACGAAATGGACTCAACACCCCATATTAAACGCCTAAGAATGTACCTGACTAATAAGTATCTTAAAATCTATGGATTGCTATGTCTCTGAAAGAGAATCAAGCATGTGTACAGGGGCATAAATGCAGCAGTGATAGGATTGGAGAGGTTCGGTGAGCAAATGAAGATCCTTTGAAGTCATATTGCATGGTACCCATTCCACGGGTCTCAACTCTCTAGGTTTAAGGGATTCTGCCTTCAGCTAAAACATGCACGTGGAACCCAGAGTATGATCAACCGTGTGTTCGGGAGATGTGTTCCAATATGTCTCAGTTCTCGTCCCCTGGTACTCGGGTGCAACATTCCAGACGCTTTACTAACACTCTCCCTACTTGGAGAGTCAGTGCCTTTAACCTCCTGTTTGGCCCAGTTTACAATTTCTCCAGAAGATGAACAGGAATAGGGAGAACCAATGAGAGACTAGCTGGAGGTGTCTGAACGGGCAAATTTAACTCTCATTTCCCACCAGGAAGAGGAATTAACCAAAGGGTCAGCATGCCGTGCCAGAAACAGATGAGGGCCTGAAGCAATCCTGCGGTGTTGCGGCCAGCTCACAAGAAAGCGAGTTGAAGAAAGGAGCTCAGGGGCATTGTAATTCACAAACCTGCAGAGTTATAAATGACAGCTATCGTCCAAAAATATACTGAAGTAAGGCTGCCAAGAGGACTTGAAAGAGGGTCAGAATTGCAGGAAACCGATTTCAGGAGGTAGACTGGAATTGCCTTTAAAGCATATGAAAAGAGGCAGAACGTCCACAATGATGCACTTGGCCAAAAAGGGCGTATGCATTTTTTCCTGAATATATTCAGGAAAAAACGCATACGCGCTTTTCGGACAACCAAGCAAGCTTGCAAAGGAAATCTGCACTACAATGAAGTCTCACTTCCCCCCGGTCAAAAGGGTCATCTGAAAAAAGTGTAAAATCCAGAAAGGCAGGACAGGCCATGGAGAACTGGGAACCTTGTTATGCTGATGGGCGGGATGTAAATTGCCAACAGCCACTTGGGAGAAGTGTATGGTGTTTCCTGAAACATCTAAAAAACAAAGCCACAGAGCCTAGGGCACCTCCACTTATGGTCCTATAGCTTAGGGAAATTAAAATCAAAAAGACACAGCCACCCCAAAGATTGGGACGGCTCTGTTTACAACAACCCCGTTTATGGTACAAGTTCAATATCGCAGAAATTGAAAAATGAATAAAGAAGTTGGGTACTTACGTACAATGCAATATCACTCAGCAATAAAATCTATGTTATGAGGCCCGTGGAAGCATAATGAGTGGATTCAGGTATGATGATTCTAAGTGAAATAAGGCACACAGAAAAAGAAACATCATAAGATATCACTAATACACGGAATGTAAACTTGGCTACACAGGAACTGGATTACAAAACACAACAGGGTCTCAAATTTAGAAAACCAACTTTTGCTTACTTAAGGGGGAAGGTGAGTTGGGGTGCTGCATAAACCAGAGATTGAAATGAGCACAGATAAAGTTCCTTAAGCCAAACATGGAATAGACAAGAGCTACTCCTTGCTCAACGAAATGGGCTCAACACCCCATATTAAACGCCTAAGAATGTACCTGACTAGTAAGTACATTAAAACCTATGGATTGCTATGTCTCTGAAAGAGAATCAACCATGTGTACAGGGGTATAAACGCAGCAGTGATAGGATTGGAGAGGTTCGGTGAGGAAATGAAGACCCTTTGAAGTCATATTGCATGGTACCCATTCCACGGGTCTCAATTCTCCAGGTTTAAGGGATTCTTCCTTCAGCTAAAACATGCATGTGGAACACAGAGTATGATCAACCGTGTGATCAGGAGATGTGTTCCAATATGTCTCAGTTTTTGTCCCCTGGTACTCAGGTGCAACATTCCAGACGCTTTACTAACACTCTCCAGACTTGGAGAGTCAGTGCCTTTAACCTCCTGTTTGGCCCAGTTTGCAATTTCTGCGGAAGATGAACAGGAATAGGGAGAACCAATGAGAGACTAGCTGGACGTGTCTGGACAGGCAAATTTAACTCTCATTTCCCACCAGGAAGAGGAATTAACCAAAGGCTCAGCGTGCCATGCCAGAGCCACATCAGGGCCTGAAGCACTCATGTGGTGTTGCGGCCAGCTCACAAGAAAGCGAGTTGAAGAAAGGAGCTCAGGGGCACTGTAATTCACAAACCTGCAGAGTTATAAATGACAGCTATCGTCCAAAAATATACTGAAGTAAGGCTGCCAAGAGGACTTGAAAGCGGGGCAGAATTGCAGGAAACCGATTTCTGGAGGTAGACTGGAATTGCATTTAAAGCATAGGAAAAGAGGCAGAACGTCCACAATGATGCACTTGGCCAAAAGGGGCGTATGCGTTTTTTCCTGAATATATTCAGGAAAAAACGCATACGCACTTTTTGGCCAACCAAGCAAGCTTGCAAAGGAAATCTGCACTACAATGAAGTCTCACTTCCCCCCGGTCAAAAGGGCCATCTGAAAAAAGTGTAAAATCCAGAAAGGCAGGACAGGCCATGGAGAACTGGGAGCCTTGTTATGCTGATGGGCGGGATGATAATTGCCAACAGCCACTCGGGAGAAGTGTATGGTGTTTCCTGAAACATCTAAAAAAAAAAGCAATGGAGCTTAGGGTACTTCCACTTATGGTCCTATAGCATATGGAAATTAAAATCAAAAAGACACCCACCCCAAAGTTTGGGACGTCTCTGTATACAAGAACCTCGTTTACGGTACAAGTTCAATATCGCAAAAAGCAAAAAATGGATAAAGAAGTTGTGGTACTTACGTACAATGCAATATCACTCAGCAATGATATCTATGACTTCAGGCCCATAGCAGCATAAAGAGTGGATTCAGGTATGAAGATTCCTACTGAAATAAGTCACACAGAAAAAGAAACATCATAAGATATCACTAATACACGGAATGTAAACTTGGCTACACAGGAACTGAATTACAAAACAGAACAGGGTCTCAAATTTAGAAAACAAACTTATGCTTGCTTAAGGGGAAAGATGAGTTGGGGTGCTGCATCAAACCAGAGATTGAAATGAGCACAGATAAAGTTCCTTAAGCCAAATATGGAATAGACAAGAGCTACTCCTTGCTCAACGAAATGGACTCAACACCCCATATTAAATGCCTAAGAATGTACCTGACTAGTAACTATCTTAAAAGCTATGGAGTGCTATGTCTCCGAAAGAGAATCAAGCGTGTGTACAGGGGCATAAACGTAGCAGTGATAGGACTGGAGAGGTGCGGTGAGCAAATGAAGACCCTTTGAAGTCATATTGCATGGTACCCATTCCACGGGTCTCAACTCTCCAGGTTTAAGGGATTCTTCCTTCAGCTAAAACATGCATGTGAAACCCAGAGTATGATCAACTGTGTGATCGGGAGACGTGTTCAAATATGTCTCAGTTTTCGTCCCCTGGTACTCGGGTGCAACATTCCAGACACTTTACTAACACTCTCCCGACTTGGAGAGTCAGTGCCTTTAACCTCCTGTTTGGCCCATTTGCAATTTCTGAGGAAGATGAACAGGAATAGGGAGAACCAATGAGAGACTAGCTGGAGGTGTCTGGACGGGCAAATTTAACTCTCATTTCCCACCAGGAAGAGGAATTAACCAAAGGCTCAGCGTGCCGTGCCGGAACCAGATTAGGGCCTGAAGCAATCCTGCGGTGTTGCGGCCAGCTCACAAGAAAGCGAGTTGAAGAAAGGAGCTCAGGGACACTGTAATTCACAAACCTGCAGAGTTATAAATGACAGCTATCGTCCAAAAATATACTGAAGTAAGGCTGCCAAGAGGACTTGAAAGCGGGGCAGAATTGTAGGAAACCGATTTCAGGAGGTAGACTGGAATTGCATTTAAAGCATAGGAAAAGAGGCAGAACGTCCACAATGATGCACTTGGCCAAAAAGGGCGTATGCGTTTTTTCCTGAATATATTCAGGAAAAAACGCATACGCCCTTTTTGGCCAACCAAGCAAGCTTGCAAAGGAAATCTGCACTACAATGAAGTCTCACTTACCCCCGGTCAAAAGGGCCATCTGAAAAAAGTGTAAAATCCAGAAAGGCAGGACAGGCCATGGAGAACTGGGAGCCTTGTTATGCTGATGGGCGGGATGTAAATTGCCAACAGCCACTCGGGAGAGGTGTATGGTGTTTCCTGAAACATCTAAAAAACAAAGCAACAGAGCCTAGGGCACTTCCACTTATGGTCCTATAGCTTAGGGAAATTAAAATCAAAAAGACACAGCCACCCCAAAGTTTGGGACAGCTCTGTTTACAAGAACCTCGTTTACGGTACAAGTTCAATATCGCAGAAAGTGAAAAATGGATAAAGAAGTTGTGGTACTTACGTACAATGCAATATCACTCAGCAATGAAATCTATGTCATCAGGCCCGTAGCAGCATAATGAGTGGATTCAGGTATGATGATTCTAACTGAAATAAGTCACACAGAAAAAGAAACATCATAAGATATCACTAATACACGGAATGTAAACTTGGCTACACAGGAACTGGATTACAAAACAGAACAGGGTCTCAAATTTAGAAAACCACCTTATGCTTGCTTAAGGGGAAAGGTGAGTTGGGATGCTGCATCAAACCAGAGATTGAAATGAGCACAGATAAAGTTCCTTAAGCCAAATATGGAATAGACAAGAACTACTCCTTGCTCAACGAAATGGACTCAACACCCCATATTAAACGCCTAAGAATGTACCTGACTAGTAAGTATCTTAAAACCTATGGATTGCTATGTCTCTGAAAGAAAATCAAGCGTGTGTACAGGGGCATAAACGCAGCAGTGATAGGATTGAAGAGGTTCGGTGAGCAAATGAAGACCCTTTGAAGTCATATTGCATGGTACCCATTCCACGGGTCTCAACTCTCCAGGTTTAAAGGATTCTGCCTTCAGCTAAAACATGCACGTGGAACCCAGAGTATGATCAACCGTGTGATCGGGAGACGTGTTCCAATATGTCTCAGTTCTCGTCCCCTGGTACTCGGGTGCAACATTCCAGACGCTTTACTAACACTCTCCCGACTTGGAGAGTCAGTGCCTTTAACCTCCTGTTTGGCCCAGTTTGCGATTTCTGCGGAAGATGAACAGGAATAGGGAGAACCAATGAGAGACTAGCTGGAGGTGTCTGGACGGGCAAATTTAACTCTCATTTCCCACCAGGAAGAGGAAGTAACCAAAGGCTCAGCGTGCCGTGCCGGAACCAGATTAGGGCCTGAAGCAATCCTGCGGTGTTGCGGCCAGCTCACAAGAAAGCGAGTTGAAGAAAGGAGCTCAGGGGCACTGTAATTCACAAACCTGCAGAGTTATAAATGACAGCTATCGTCCAAAAATATACTGAAGTAAGGCTGCCAAGAGGACTTGAAAGCGGGGCAGAATTGCAGGAAACCGATTTCAGGAGGTAGACTGGAATTGCATTTAAAGCATAGGAAAAGAGGCAGAACGTCCACAATGATGCACTTGGCCAAAAAGGGCGTATGCGTTTTTTCCTGAATATATTCAGGAAAAAACGCATACGCCCTTTTTGGCCAACCAAGCAAGCTTGCAAAGGAAATCTGCACTACAATGAAGTCTCACTTCCCCCCGGTCAAAAGGGCCATCTGAAAAAAGTGTAAAATCCAGAAAGGCAGGACAGGCCATGGATAACTGGGAACCTTGTTATGCTGATGGGTGGGATGTAAATTGCCAACAGCCACTCGGGAGAGGTGTATGGTGTTTCCTGAAACATCTAAAAAACAAAGCAACAGAGCCTAGGGCACTTCCACTTATGGTCCTATAGCTTAGGGAAATTAAAATCAAAAAGACACAGCCACCCCAAAGTTTGGGACAGCTCTGTTTACAAGAACCTCGTTTACGGTACAAGTTCAATATCGCAGAAAGTGAAAAATGGATAAAGAAGTTGTGGTACTTACGTACAATGCAATATCACTCAGCAATGAAATCTATGTCATCAGGCCCGTAGCAGCATAATGAGTGGATTCAGGTATGATGATTCTAACTGAAATAAGTCACACAGAAAAAGAAACATCATAAGATATCACTAATACATGGGATGTAAACTTGGCTACACAGGAACTGGATTACAAAACAGAACAGGGTCTCAAATTTAGAAAACCAACTTATGCTTGCTTAAGGGGAAAGGTGAGTTGGGGTGCTGCATCAAACCAGAGATTGAAATGAGCACAGATAAAGTTCCTTAAGCCAAATATGGAATAGACAAGAACTACTCCTTGCTCAACGAAATGGACTCAACACCCCATATTAAACGCCTAAGAATGTACCTGACTAGTAAGTATCTTAAAACCTATGGATTGTTATGTCTCTGAAAGAAAATCAAGCGTGTGTACAGGGGCATAAACGCAGCAGTGATAGGATTGGAGAGGTTCGGTGAGCAAATGAAGACCCTTTGAAGTCATATTGCATGGTACCCATTCCACGGGTCTCAACTCTCAAGGTTTAAGGGATTCTGCCTTCAGCTAAAACATGCACGTGGAACCCAGAGTATGATCAACCGTGTGATCGGGAGACGTGTTCCAATATGTCTCAGTTCTCGTCCCCTGGTACTCGGGTGCAACATTCCACACGCTTTACTAACACTCTCCCGACTTGGAGAGTCAGTGCCTTTAACCTCCTGTTTGGCCCATTTGCAATTTCTGAGGAAGATGAACAGGAATAGGGAGAACCAATGAGAGACTAGCTGGAGGTGTCTGGATGCACAAATTTAACTCTCATTTCCCACCAGGAAGAGGAATTAACCAAAGGCTCAGCGTGCCGTGCCGGAACCAGATTAGGGCCTGAAGCAATCCTGCGGTGTTGCGGCCAGCTCACAAGAAAGCGAGTTGAAGAAAGGAGCTCAGGGACACTGTAATTCACAAACCTGCAGAGTTATAAATGACAGCTATCGTCCAAAAATATACTGAAGTAAGGCTGCCAAGAGGACTTGAAAGCGGGGCAGAATTGCAGGAAACCGATTTCAGGAGGTAGACTGGAATTGCATTTAAAGCATAGGAAAAGAGGCAGAACGTCCACAATGATGCACTTGGCCAAAAAGGGCGTATGCGTTTTTTCCTGAATATATTCAGGAAAAAACGCATACGCCCTTTTTGGCCAACCAAGCAAGCTTGCAAAGGAAATCTGCACTACAATGAAGTCTCACTTCCCCCCGGTCAAAAGGGCCATCTGAAAAAAGTGTAAAATCCAGAAAGGCAGGACAGGCCATGGAGAACTGGGAGCCTTGTTATGCTGATGGGCGGGATGTAAATTGCCAAGAGCCACTTGGGAGAGGTGTATGGTGTTTCCTGAAACATCTAAAAAACAAAGCAACAGAGCCTAGGGCACTTCCACTTATGGTCCTTTAGCTTAGGGAAATTAAAATCAAAAAGACACAGCCACCCCGAAGTTTGGGACAGCTCTGTTTACAAGAACCTCGTTTACGGTACAAGTTCAATATCGCAGAAAGTGAAAAATGGATAAAGAAGTTGTGGTACTTATGTACAATGCAATATCACTCAGCAATGAAATCTATGTCATCAGGCCCGTAGCAGCATAATGAGTGGATTCAGGTATGATGATTCTAACTGAAATAAGTCACACAGAAAAAGAAACATCATAAGATATCACTAATACATGGGATGTAAACATGGCTACACAGGAACTGGATTACAAAACAGAACAGGGTCTCAAATTTAGAAAACCAACTTATGCTTGCTTAAGGGGAAAGGTGAGTTGGGGTGCTGCATAAAACCAGAGATTGAAATGAGCACAGATAAAGTTCCTTAAGCCAAATATGGAATAGACAAGAGCTACTCCTTGCTCAACGAAATGGACTCAACACCCCATATTAAACGCCTAAGAATGTACCTGACTAGTAAGTATCTTAAAACCTATGGATTGCTATGTCTCTGAAAGAAAATCAAGCGTGTGTACAGGGGCATAAACGCAGCAGTGATAGGATTGGAGAGGTTCGGTGAGCAAATGAAGACCCTTTGAAGTCATATTGCATGGTACCCATTCCACGGGTCTCAACTCTCAAGGTTTAAGGGATTCTGCCTTCAGGTAAAACATGCACGTGGAACCCAGAGTATGATCAACCGTGTGATTGGGAGACGTGTTCCAATATGTCTCAGTTCTCGTCCCCTGGTACTCGGGTGCAACATTCCAGACGCTTTACTAACACTCTCCCGACTTGGAGAGTCAGTGCCTTTAACCTCCTGTTTGGTCCATTTGCAATTTCTGAGGAAGATGAACAGGAAAAGGGAGAACCAATGAGAGACTAGGTGGAGGTGTCTGGACGGGCAAATTTAACTCTCATTTCCCACCAGGAAGAGGAATTAACCAAAGGCTCAGCGTGCCGTGCCGGAACCAGATTAGGGCCTGAAGCAATCCTGCGGTGTTGCGGCCAGCTCACAATAAAGCGAGTTGAAGAAAGGAGCTCAGGGACACTGTAATTCACAAACCTGCAGAGTTATAAATGACAGCTATCGTCCAAAAATATACTGAAGTAAGGCTGCCAAGAGGACTTGAAAGCGGGGCAGAATTGCAGGAAACTGATTTCAGGAGGTAGACTGGAATTGCATTTAAAGCATAGGAAAAGAGGCAGAACGTCCACAATGATGCACTTGGCCAAAAAGGGCGTATGCCTTTTTTCCTGAATATATTCAGGAAAAAAGGCATACGCCCTTTTTGGCCAACCAAGCAAGCTTGCAAAGGAAATCTGCACTACAATGAAGTCTCACTTCCCCCCGGTCAAAAGGGCCATCTGAAAAAAGTGTAAAATCCAGAAAGGCAGGACAGGCCATGGAGAACTGGGAGCCTTGTTATGCTGATGGGCGGGATGTAAATTGCCAAGAGTCACTTGGGAGAGGTGTATGGTGTTTCCTGAAACATCTAAAAAACAAAGCAACAGAGCCTAGGGCACTACCACTTATGGTCCTATAGCTTAGGGAAATTAAAATCAAAAAGACACAGCCACCCCAAAGTTTGGGACGGCTCTGTTTACAAGAACCTCGTTTACGGTACAAGTTCAATATCGCAGAAAGTGAAAAATGGATAAAGAAGTTGTTGTACTTACGTACACTGCAATATCACTCAGCAATGAAATCTATGTCATCAGGCCCGTAGCAGCATAATGAGTGGATTCAGGTATGATGATTCTGACTGAAATAAGTCACACAGAAAAAGAAACATCATAAGATATCACTAATACATGGGATGTAAACTTGGCTACACAGGAACTGGATTACAAAACAGAACAGGGTCTCAAATTTAGAAAACCAACTTATGCTTGCTTAAGGGGAAAGGTGAGTTGGGGTGCTGCATAAAACCAGAGATTGAAATGAGCACAGATAAAGTTCCTTAAGCCAAATATAGAATAGACAAGAACTACTCCTTGCTCAACGAAATGGACTCAACACCCCATATTAAAGGCCTAAGAATGTACCTGAGTAGTAAGTATCTTAAAACCTATGGATTGCTATGTCTCTGAAAGAAAATCAAGCATGTGTACAGGGGCATAAACGCAGCAGTGATAGGATTGGAGAGGTTCGGTGAGCAAATGAAGACCCTTTGAAGTCATATTGCATGGTACCCATTCCACGGGTCTCAACTCTCCAGGTTTAAGGGATTCTGCCTTCAGCTAAAACATGCACGTGGAACCCAGAGTATGATCAACCGTGTGATCGGGAGACGTGTTCCAATATGTCTCAGTTCTCGTCCCCTGGTACTCGGGTGCAACATTCCAGACGCTTTACTAACACTCTCCCGACGTGGAGAGTCAGTGCCTTTAACCTCCTGTTTGGCCCAGTTTGCAATTTCTGCGGAAGATGAACAGGAATAGGGAGAACCAATGAGAGACTAGCTGGAGGTGTCTAGACGGGCAAATTTAACTCTCATTTCCCACCAGGAAGAGGAAGTAACCAAAGGCTCAGCGTGCCGTGCCGGAACCAGATTAGGGCCTGAAGCAATCCTGCGGTGTTGCGGCCAGCTCACAAGAAAGCGAGTTGAAGAAAGGAGCTCAGGAGCACTGTAATTCACAAACCTGCAGAGTTATAAATGACAGCTATCGTCCAAAAATATACTGAAGTAAGGCTGCCAAGAGGACTTGAAAGCGGGGCAGAATTGCAGGAAATCGATTTCAGGAGGTAGACTGGAATTGCATTTAAAGCATAGGAAAAGAGGCAGAACGTCCACAATGATGCACTTGCCCAAAAAGGGCGTATGCGTTTTTTCCTGAATATATTCAGGAAAAAACGCATACGCCCTTTTTGGCCAACCAAGCAAGCTTGCAAAGGAAATCTGCACTACAATGAAGTCGCACATCCCCATGGTCAAAACGGCCATCTGAAAAAAGTGTAAAATCCAGAAAGGCAGGACAGGCCATGGAGAACTGGGAGCCTTGTTTTGCTGATGGGCGGGATGTAAATTGCCAACAGCCACTAGGGAGAGGTGTATGGTGTTTCCTGAAACATCTAAAAAACAAAGCAACAGAGCCTAGGGCACTTCCACTTATGGTCCTATAGCTTAGGGAAATTAAAATCAAAAAGACACAGCCACCCCAAAGTTTGGGACGGCTCTGTTTACAAGAACCTCATTTACGGTTAAGGTTCAATATCGCAGAAAGTGAAAAATGGATAAAGAAGTTGTGGTACTTACGTACAATGCAATATCACTCAGCAATGAAATCTATGTCATCAGGCCCGTAGCAGCATAATGAGTGGATTCAGGTATGATGATTCTAACTGAAATAAGTCACACAGAAAAAGAAACATCATAAGATATCACTAATTCACGGAATGTAAACTTGGCTACACAGGAACTGTATTACAAATCAGAACAGGGTCTCAAATTTAGAAAACCAACTTATGCTTGCTTAAGCGAAAAGGTGAGTTGGGGTGCTGCATCAAACCAGAGATTGAAATGAGCACAGATAAAGTTCCTTAAGCCAAATATGGAATAGACAAGAACTACTCCTTGCTCAACGAAATGGACTCAACATCCCATATTAAACGCCTAAGAATGTACCTGACTAGTAAGTATCTTAAAACCTATGGATTGCTATGTCTCTGAAAGAAAATGAAGCATGTATACAGGGGCATAAACGCAGCAGTGATAGGATTGGAGAGGTTCAGTGAGCAAATGAAGACCCTTTGAAGTCATATTGCATGGTACCCATTCCACGGGTCTCAATTCTCCAGGTTTAAGGGATTCTTCCTTCAGCTAAAACATGCATGTGGAACGCAGAGTATGATCAACCGTGTGATCGGGAGATGTGTTCCAATATGTCTCAGTTTTTGTCCCCTGGTACTCAGGTGCAAGATTCCAGATGCTTTACTAACACTCTCCCGACTTGGAGAGTCAGTGCCTTTAACCTCCTGTTTGGCCCAGTTTGCAATTTCTGCGGAAGATGAACAGGAATAGGGAGAACCAATGAGAGACTAGCTGGACGTGTCTGGACGGGCAAATTTAACTCTCATTTCCCACCAGGAAGAGGAATTAACCAAAGGCTCAGCGTGCCGTGCCAGAGCCACATCAGGGCCTGAAGCACTCATGTGGTGTTGCGGCCAGCTCACAAGAAAGCGAGTTGAAGAAAGGAGCTCAGGGGCACTGTAATCCACAAACCTGCAGAGTTATAAATGACAGCTATCGTCCAAAAATATACTGAAGTAAGGCTGCCAAGAGGACTTGAAAGCGGGGCAGAATTGCAGGAAACCGATTTCTGGAGGCAGACTGGAATTGCATTTAAAGCATAGGAAAAGAGGCAGAACGTCCACAATGATGCACTTGGCCAAAAGGGGCGTATGCATTTTTTCCTGAATATATTCAGGAAAAAACGCATACGCACTTTTTGGCCAACCAAGCAAGCTTGCAAAGGAAATCTGCACTACAATGAAGTCTCACTTCCCCCCGGTCAAAAGGGCCATCTGAAAAAAGTGTAAAATACAGAAAGGCAGGACAGTCCATGGAGAACTGGGAGACTTGTTATGCTGATGGGCGGGATGTAAATTGCCAACAGCCACTCGGAGAAGTGTATGGTGTTTCCTGAAACATCTAAAAAACAAAGCAATGGAGCTCAGGGCACTTCCACTTATGGTCCTATAGCATATGGAAATTAAAATCAAAAAGACACTTACCCCAAAGTTTGGGACGGCTCTGTTTACAAGAACCTCGTTTACGGTACAAGTTCAATATCACAGAAAGCGAAAAATGGATAAAGAAGTTGTGGTACTTACGTACAATGCAATATCACTCAGCAATGATATCTATGACTTCAGGCCCGTAGCAGCATAAAGAGTGGATTCAGGTATGAAGATTCCTACTGAAATAAGTCACACAGAAAAAGAAACATCATAAGATATCACTAATACACGGAATGTAAACTTGGCTACACAGGAACTGAATTACAAAACAGAACAGGGTCTCAAATTTAGAAAACCAACTTATGCTTGCTTAAGGGGAAAGGTGAGTTGGGGTGCTGCATCAAACCAGAGATTGAAATGAGCACAGATAAAGTTCCTTAAGCCAAATATGGAATAGACAAGAGCTACTCCTTGCTCAACGAAATGGACTCAACACCCTATATTAAACGCCTAAGAATGTACCTGACTAGTAAGTATCTTAAAAACTATGGAGTGCTATGTGTCCGAAAGAGAATCAAGCTTGTGTACAGGGGCATAAACGTAGCAGTGATAGGATTGGAGAGGTTCGGTGAGCAAATGAAGACCCTTTGAAGTCATATTGCATGGTACCCATTCCACGGGTCTCAACTCTCCAGGTTTAAGGGATTCTTCCTTCAGCTAAAACATGCTCGTGGAACCCAGAGTATGATCAACCGTGTGATCGGGAGACGTGTTCCAATATGTCTCAGTTCTCGTCCCCTGGTACTCGGGTGCAACATTCCACACGCTTTACTAACACTCTCCCGACTTGGAGAGTCAGTGCCTTTAACCTCCTGTTTGGCCCAGTTTGCAATTTCTGCGGAAGATGAACAGGAATAGGGAGAACCAATGAGAGACTAGCTGGAGGTGTCTGGACGGGCAAATTTAACTCTCATTTCCCACCAGGAAGAGGAATTAACCAAAGGCTCAGCGTGCCATGCCGGAACCAGATTAGGGCCTCAAGCAATCCTGCGGTGTTGCGGCCAGCTCACAAGAAAGCGAGTTGAAGAAAGGAGCTCAGGGGCACTGTAATTCACAAACCTGCAGACTTATAAATGACAGCTATCGTCCAAAAATATACTGAAGTAAGGCTGCCAAGAGGACTTGAAAGTGGGGCAGAATTGCAGGAAACCGATTTCAGGAGGTAGACTGGAATTGCATTTAAAGCATAGGAAAAGAGGCAGAACGTCCACAATGATGCACTTGGCAAAAAGGGCGTATGCATTTTTTCCTGAATATATTCAGGAAAAAACGCATACGCCCTTTTTGGCCAACCAAGCAAGCTTGCAAAGGAAATCTGCACTACAATGAAGTCTCACTTCCTACCGGTCAAAAGGGCCATCTGAAAAAAGTGTAAAATCCAGAAAGGCAGGACAGGCCATGGAGAACTGGGAGCCTTGTTATGCTGATGGGCGGGATGTAAATCGCCAACAGCCACTCGGGAGAGGTGTATGGTGTTTCCTGAAACATCTAAAAAACAAAGCAACAGAGCCTAGGGCACTTCCACTTATGGTCCTATAGCTTAGGGAAATTAAAATCAAAAAGACACAGCCACCCCAAAGTTTGGGACCGCTCTGTTTACAAGAACCTCATTTACGGTTAAGGTTCAATATCGCAGAAAGTGAAAAATGGATAAAGAAGTTGTGGTACTTACGTACAATGCAATATCACTCAGCAATGAAATCTATGTCATCAGGCCCGTAGCAACATAATGAGTGGATTCAGGTATGATGATTCTAACTGAAATAAGTCACACAGAAAAAGAAACATCATAAGATATCACTAATTCACGGAATGTAAACTTGGCTACACAGGAACTGTATTACAAATCAGAACAGGGTCTCAAATTTAGAAAACCAACTTATGCTTGCTTAAGGGGAAAGGTGAGTTGGGGTGCTGCATAAAAGCAGAGATTGAAATGAGCACAGATAAAGTTCCTTAAGCCAAATATGGAATAGACAAGAACTACTCCTTGCTCAACGAAATGGACTCAACACCCCATATTAAACGCCTAAGAATGTACCTGACTAGTAAGTATCTTAAAACCTATGGATTGCTATGTCTCTGAAAGAAAATCAAGCGTGTGTACAGGGGCATAAACGCAGCAGTGATAGGATTGGAGAGGTTCGGTGAGCAAATGAAGACCCTTTGAAGTCATATTGCATGGTACCCATTCCACGGGTCTCAACTCTCCAGGTTTAAGGGATTCTGCCTTCAGCTAAAACATGCATGTGGAACCCAGAGTATGATCAACTGTGTGATTGGGAGACATGTTCCAATATGTCTCAGTTCTTGTCCCCTGGTACTCGGGTGCAACATTCCAGACGCTTTACTCACACTCTCCCGACTTGGAGAGTCAGTGCCTTTAACCTCCTGTTTGGCCCAGTTTGCAATTTCTGCGGAAGATGAACAGGAATAGGGAGAACCAATGAGAGACTAGCTGGAGGTGTCTGGACGGGCAAATTTAACTCTCATTTCCCACCAGGAAGAGGAATTAACCAAAGGCTCAGCGTGCCGTGCCGGAACCAGATTAGGGCCTGAAGCAATCCTGCGGTGTTGCGGCCAGCTCACAAGAAAGCGAGTTGAAGAAAGGAGCTCAGGGGCACTGTAATTCACAAACCTGCAGACTTATAAATGACAGCTATCGTCCAAAAATATACTGAAGTAAGGCTGCCAAGAGGACTTGAAAGCGGGGCAGAATTGCAGGAAACCGATTTCTGGAGGCAGACTGGAATTGCATTTAAAGCATAGGAAAAGAGGCAGAACGTCCACAATGATGCACTTGGCCAAAAGGGGCGTATGCATTTTTTCCTGAATATATTCAGGAAAAAACGCATACGCACTTTTTGGCCAACCAAGCAAGCTTGCAAAGGAAATCTGCACTACAATGAAGTCTCACTTCCCCCCGGTCAAAAGGGCCATCTGAAAAAAGTGTAAAATCCAGAAAGGCAGGACAGTCCATGGAGAACTGGGAGCCTTGTTATGTTGATGGGCGGGATGTAAATTGCCAACAGCCACTCGGGAGAAGTGTATGGTGTTTCCTGAAACATCTAAAAAACAAAGCAACAGAGCCTAGGGCACTTCCACTTATGGTCCTATAGCTTAGGGAAATTAAAATCAAAAAGACACAGCCACCCCAAAGTTTGGGACGGCTCTGTTTACAAGAACCTCATTTACGGTTAAGGTTCAATATCGCAGAAAGTGAAAAATGGATAAAGAAGTTGTGGTACTTACGTACAATGCAATATCACTCAGCAATGAAATCTATGTCATCAGGCCCGTAGCAGCATAATGAGTGGATTCAGGTATGATGATTCTAACTGAAATAAGTCACACAGATAAAGAAACATCATAAGATATCACTAATACACGGGATGTAAACTTGGCTACACAGGAACTGGATTACAAAACAGAACAGGGTCTCAAATTTAGAAAACCAACTTATGCTTGCTTAAGGGGAAAGGTGAGTTGGGGTGCTGCATAAAACCAGAGATTTAAATGAACACAGATAAAGTTCCTTAAGCCAAATATGGAATAGACAAGAACTACTCCTTGCTCAACGAAATGGACTCAACACCCCATATTAAACGCCTAAGAATGTACCTGACTAGTAAGTATCTTAAAACCTATGGATTGCTATGTCTCTGAAAGAAAATCAAGCGTGTGTACAGGGGCATAAACGCAGCAGTGATAGGATTGGAGAGGTTCGGTGAGCAAATGAAGACCCTTTGAAGTCATATTGCATGGTACCCATTCCACGGGTCTCAACTCTCCAGGTTTAAGGAATTCATCCTTCAGCTAAAACATGCACGTGGAACCCAGAGTATGATCAACCGTGTGATCGGGAGACGTGTTCCAATATGTCTCAGTTCTCGTCCCCTGGTACTTGGGTGCAACATGCCAGACACTTTACTAACACTCTCCCGACTTGGAGAGTCAGTGCCTTTAACCTCCTGTTTGGCCCAGTTTGCAATTTCTGCGGAAGATGAACAGGAATAGGGAGAACCAATGAGAGACTAGCTGGAGGTGTCTGGACGGGCAAATTTAACTCTCATTTCCCACCAGGAAGAGGAATTAACCAAAGGCTCAGCGTGCCGTGCCGGAACCAGATTAGGGCCTGAAGCAATCCTGCGGTGTTGCGGCCAGCTCCCAAGAAAGCGAGTTGAAGAAAGGAGCTCAGGGGCACTGTAATTCACAAACGTGCAGAGTTATAAATGACAGCTATCATCCAAAAATATACTGAAGTAAGGCTGCGAAGAGTACTTGAAAGCGGGGCAGAATTGCAGGAAACCGATTTCAGGAGGTAGACTGGAATTGCATTTAAAGCATAGGAAAAGAGGCAGAACGTCCACAATGATGCACTTGGACAAAAAGGGCGTATGCGTTTTTTCCTGAATATATTCAGGAAAAAACGCATACGCCCTTTTTGGCCAACCAAGCAAGCTTGCAAAGGAAATCTGCACTACAATGAAGTCTCACTTCCCCTCCGGTCAAAAGGGCCATCTGAAAAAAGTGTAAAATCCAGAAAGGCAGGACAGGCCATGGAGAACTGGGAGCCTTGTTATGCTGATGGGCGGGATGTCAACTGCCAAGAGCCACTTGGGAGAGGTGTATGGTGTTTCCTGAAACATCTTAAAAAAAAGCAACAGAGCCTAGGGCACTTCCACTTATGGAACTATAGCTTAGGGAAATTAAAATCAAAAAGACACAGCCACCCCAAAGTTTGGGACGGCTCTGTATACAAGAACCTCATTTACGGTTAAGGTTCAATATCGCAGAAAGTGAAAAATGGATAAAGAAGTTGTGGTACTTACGTACAATGCAATATCACTCAGCAATGAAATCTATGTCATCAGGCCCGTAGCAGCATAATGAGTGGATTCAGGTATGATGATTCTACCTGAAATAAGTCACACAGAAAAAGAAACATCATAAGATATCACTAATACACGGAATGTAAAATTGGCTACACAGGAACTGGATTACAAAGCAGAACAGGGTCTCAAATATAGAAAACCAACTTATGCTTGCTTAAGGGGAAAGGTGAGTTGGGGTGCTGCATAAAACCAGAGATTGAAATGAGCACAGATAAAGTTCCTTAAGCCAAATATGGAATAGACAAGAACTACTCCTTGCTCAACGAAATGGACTCAACACCCCATATTAAACGCCTAAGAATGTACCTGACTAATAAGTATCTTAAAATCTATGGATTGCTATGTCTCTGAAAGAGAATCAAGCATGTGTACAGGGGCATAAGTGCAGCAGTGATAGGATTGGAGAGGTTCGGTGAGCAAATGAAGATCCTTTGAAGTCATATTGCATGGTACCCATTCCACGGGTCTCAACTCTCTAGGTTTAAGGGATTCTTCCTTCAGCTAAAACATGCACGTGGAACCCAGAGTATGATCAACCGTGTGTTCGGGAGATGTGTTCCAATATGTCTCAGTTCTCGTCCCCTGGTACTCGGGTGCAACATTCCAGACGCTTTACTAACACTCTCCCAACTTGGAGAGTCAGTGCCTTTAACCTCCTGTTTGGCCCAGTTTACAATTTCTCCAGAAGATGAACAGGAATAGGGAGAACCAATGAGAGACTAGCTGGAGGTGTCTGAACGGGCAAATTTAACTCTCATTTCCCACCAGGAAGAGGAATTAACCAAAGGGTCAGCATGCCGTGCCAGAAACAGATGAGGGCCTGAAGCAATCCTGCGGTGTTGCGGCCAGCTCACAAGAAAGCGAGTTGAAGAAAGGAGCTCAGGGGCATTGTAATTCACAAACCTGCAGAGTTATAAATGACAGCTATCGTCCAAAAATATACTGAAGTAAGGCTGCCAAGAGGACTTGAAAGAGGGTCAGAATTGCAGGAAACCGATTTCAGGAGGTAGACTGGAATTGCATTTAAAGCATATGAAAAGAGGCAGAACGTCCACAATGATGCACTTGGCCAAAAAGGGCGTATGCATTTTTTCCTGAATATATTCAGGAAAAAACGCATACGAGCTTTTCGGACAACCAAGCAAGCTTGCAAAGGAAATCTGCACTACAATGAAGTCTCACTTCCCCCCGGTCAAAAGGGTCATCTGAAAAAAGTGTAAAATCCAGAAAGGCAGGACAGGCCATGGAGAACTGGGAACCTTGTTATGCTGATGGGCGGGATGTAAATTGCCAACAGCCACTTGGGAGAAGTGTATGGTGTTTCCTGAAACATCTAAAAAACAAAGCCACAGAGCCTAGGGCACTTCCACTTATGGTCCTATAGCTTAGGGAAATTAAAATCAAAAAGACACAGCCACCCCAAAGTTTGGGACGGCTCTGTTTACAAGAACCCCGTTTATGGTACAAGTTCAATATCGCAGAAATTGAAAAATGAATAAAGAAGTTGGGTACTTACGTACAATGCAATATCACTCAGCAATAAAATCTATGTTATGAGGCCCGTGGAAGCATAATGAGTGGATTCAGGTATGATGATTCTAAGTGAAATAAGGCACACAGAAAAAGAAACATCATAAGATATCACTAATACACGGAATGTAAACTTGGCTACACAGGAACTGGATTACAAAACACAACAGGGTCTCAAATGTAGAAAACCAACTTTTGCTTGCTTAAGGGGGAAGGTGAGTTGGGGTGCTGCATAAACCAGAGATTGAAATGAGCACAGATAAAGTTCCTTAAGCCAAACATGGAATAGACAAGAGCTACTCCTTGCTCAACGAAATGGGCTCAACACCCCATATTAAACGCCTAAGAATGTACCTGACTAGTAAGTACATTAAAACCTATGGATTGCTATGTCTCTGAAAGAGAATCAACCATGTGTACAGGGGTATAAACGCAGCAGTGATAGGATTGGAGAGGTTCGGTGAGGAAATGAAGACCCTTTGAAGTCATATTGCATGGTACCCATTCCACGGGTCTCAATTCTCCAGGTTTAAGGGATTCTTCCTTCAGCTAAAACATGCATGTGGAACACAGAGTATGATCAACCGTGTGATCGGGAGATGTGTTCCAATATGTCTCAGTTTTTGTCCCCTGGTACTCAGGTGCAACATTCCAGACGCTTTACTAACACTCTCCAGACTTGGAGAGTCAGTGCCTTTAACCTCCTGTTTGGCCCAGTTTGCAATTTCTGCGGAAGATGAACAGGAATAGGGAGAACCAATGAGAGACTAGGTGGAGGTGTCTGGACGGGCAAATTTAACTCTCATTTCCCACCAGGAAGAGGAATTAACCAAAGGCTCAGCGTGCCATGCCAGAGCCACATCAGGGCCTGAAGCACTCATGTGGTGTTGCGGCCAGCTCCCAAGAAAGCGAGTTGAAGAAAGGAGCTCAGGGGCACTGTAATTCACAAACCTGCAGAGTTATAAATGACAGCTATCGTCCAAAAATATACTGAAGTAAGGCTGCCAAGAGGACTTGAAAGCGGGGCAGAATTGCAGGAAACCGATTTCTGGAGGTAGACTGGAATTGCATTTAAAGCATAGGAAAAGAGGCAGAACGTCCACAATGATGCACTTGGCCAAAAGGGGCGTATGCGTTTTTTCCTGAATATATTCAGGAAAAAACGCATACGCACCTTTTGGCCAACCAAGCAAGCTTGCAAAGGAAATCTGCACTACAATGAAGTCTCACTTCCCCCCGGTCAAAAGGGCCATCTGAAAAAAGTGTAAAATCCAGAAAGGCAGGACAGGCCATGGAGAACTGGGAGCCTTGTTATGCTGATGGGCGGGATGATAATTGCCAACAGCCACTCGGGAGAAGTGTATGGTGTTTCCTGAAACATCTAAAAAAAAAAGCAATGGAGCTTAGGGTACTTCCACTTATGGTCCTATAGCTTAGGGAAATTAAAATCAAAAAGACACAGCCACCCCAAAGTTTGGGACGGCTCTGTTTACAAGAACCTCGTTTACGGTCCAAGTTCAATAGCGCAGAAAGTGAAAAATGAATAAAGAAATTGTGGTACTTACTTTCAATGCAATATCACTCAGCAATGAAATCTATGTCATCAGGCCCATAGTAGCATAATGAGTGGATTCAGGTATGATGATTCTAACTGAAATAAGTCACACAGAAAAAGAAACATCATAAGATATCACTAATACACGGGATGTAAACTTGGCTACACAGGAACTGGATTACAAAACAGAACAGGGTCTCAAATTTAGAAAACCAACTTATGCTTGCTTAAGGGGAAAGGTGAGTTGGGGTGCTGCATAAAAGCAGAGATTGAAATGAGCACAGATAAAGTTCCTTAAGCCAAATATGGAATAGACTAGAACTACTCCTTGCTCAACGAAATGGACTCAACACCCCATATTAAAGGCCTAAGAATGTACCTGACTAGTAACTATCTTAAAACCTATGGATTGCTATGTCTCTGAAAGAAAATCAAGCGTGTGTACAGGGGCATAAACGCAGCAGTGATAGGATTGGAGAGGTTCGGTAAGCAAATGAAGACCCTTTGAAGTCATATTGCATGGTACCCATTCCACGGGTCTCAACTCTCCAGGTTTAAGGGATTCTGCCTTCAGCTAAAACATGCATGTGGAACCCAGAGTATGATCAACCGTGTGATCGGGAGACGTGTTCCAATATGTCTCAGTTCTCGTCCCCTGGTACTCGGGTGCAACGTTCCAGACGCTTTACTAACACTCTCCCGACTTGGAGAGTCAGTGCCTTTAACCTCCTGTTTGGCCCAGTTTGCAATTTCTGCGGAAAATGAACAGGAATAGGGAGAACCAATGAGAGACTAGCTGGAGGTGTCTGGACGGGCAAATTTAACTCTCATTTCCCACCAGGAAGAGGAATTAACCAAAGGCTCAGCGTGCCGTGCCGGAACCAGATTAGGGCCTGAAGCAATCCTGCGGTGTTGCGGCCAGCTCCCAAGAAAGCGAGTTGAAGAAAGGAGCTCAGAGGCACTGTAATTCACAAACCTGCAGAGTTATAAATGACAGCTATCATCCAAAAATATACTGAAGTAAGGCTGCCAAGAGTACTTGAAAGCGGGGCAGAATTGCAGGAAACCGATTTCAGGAGGTAGACTGGAATTGCATTTAAAGCATAGGAAAAGAGGCAGAACGTCCACAATGATGCACTTGGACAAAAAGGGCGTATGCGTTTTTTCCTGAATATATTCAGGAAAAAACGCATACGCCCTTTTTGGCCAACCAAGCAAGCTTGCAAAGGAAATCTGCACTACAATGAAGTCTCACTTCCCCACGGTCAAAAGGGCCATCTGAAAAAAGTGTAAAATCCAGAAAGGCAGGACAGGCCATGGAGAACTGGGAGCCTTGTTATGCTGATGGGCGGGATGTAAATTGCCAACAGCCACTCGGGAGAGGTGTATGGTGTTTCCTGAAACATCTAAAAAAAAAGGAACAGAGCCTAGGGCACTTCCACTTATGGAACTATAGCTTAGGGAAATTAAAATCAAAAAGACACAGCCACCCCAAAGTTTGGGACGGCTCTGTTTACAAGAACCTCATTTACGGTTAAGGTTCAATATCGCAGAAAGTGAAAAATGGATAAAGAAGTTGTGGTACTTACGTACAATGCAATATCACTCAGCAATGAAATCTATGTCATCAGGCCCGTAGCAGCATAATGAGTGGATTCAGGTATGATGATTCTAAGTGAAATAAGTCACACAGAAAAAGAAACATCATAAGATATCACTAATACACGGAATGTAAACTTGGCTACACAGGAACTGGATTACACAACAGAACAGGGTCTCAAATTTAGAAAACCAACTTATGCTTGCTTAAGGGGAAAGGTGAGTTGGGGTGCTGCCTAAAACCAGAGATTGAAATGAGCACAGATAAAATTCCTTAAGCCAAATATGGAATAGACAAGAGCTACTCCTTGCTCAACGAAATGGACTCAACACCCCATATTAAACGCCTAAGAATGTACCTGACTAGTAAGTATCTTAAAACCTATGGATTGCTATGTCTCCGAAAGAAAGTCAAGCGTGTGTACAGGGGCATAAACGCAGCAGTGATAGGATTGGAGAGGTTCGGTGAGCAAATGAAGACCCTTTGAAGTCATATTGCATGGTACCCATTACACGCGTCTCAACTCTCCAGGTACAAGGGATTTTCCCTTCAGCTAAAACAGGCATGTGGAACCCAGAGTATGATCAACCGTGTGATCGGGAGACGTGTTCCAATATGTCTCAGTTCTCGTCCCCTGGTACTCGGGTGCAACATTCCAGACGCTTTACTAACACTCTCCCGACTTGGAGAGTCAGTGTCTTTAACCTCCTGTTTGGCCCAGTTTGCAATTTCTGCGGAAGATGAACAGGAATAGGGAGAACCAATGAGAGACTAGGTGGAGGTGTCTGGACGGGCAAATTTAACTCTCATTTCCCACCAGGAAGAGGAATTAACCAAAGGGTCAGCATGCCGTGCCAGAAACAGATGAGTGCCTGAAGCAATCCTGTGGTGTTGCGGCCAGCTCACAAGAAAGCGAGTTGAAGAAAGGAGCTCAGGGGCACTGAAATTCACAAACCTGCAGTGTTATAAATGACAGCTATCGTCCAAAAATATACTGAAGTAAGGTTGCCAAGAGGACTTGAAAGCAGGGCAGAATTGCAGGAAACCGATTTCAGGAGGTAGACTGGAATTGCATTTAAAGCATAGGAAAAGAGGCAGAACGTCCACAATGATGCACTTGGCCAAGAAGTGCATATGCGTTTTTTCCTGAATATATTCCTGAATTTCCTGAATATATTCAGGAAAAAACGCATACGCCCTTTTTGGCCAACCAAGCAAGCTTGCAAAGGAAATCTGCACTACAATGAAGTCTCACTTCCCCCCGGTCAAAAGGGCCATCTGAAAAAAGTGTAAAATCCAGAAAGGCAGGACAGGCCATGGAGAACTGGGAGCCTTGTTATGCTGATGGGCGGGATGTAAATTGCCAAGAGCCACTCGGGAGAGGTGTATGGTGTTTCCTGAAACATCTAAAAAACAAAGCAACAGAGCCTAGGGCACTTCCACTTATGGTCCTATAGCTTAGGGAAATTAAAATCAAAAAGACACAGCCACCCCAAAGTTTGGGACGGCTCTGTTTACAAGAACCTCGTTTACGGTACAAGTTCAATATCGCAGAAAGTGAAAAATGGATAAAGAAGTTGTGGTACTTACGTACAATGCAATATCACTCAGCAATGAAATCTATGTCATCAGGCCCGTAGCAGCATAATGAGTGGATTCAGGTATGATGATTCTAACTGAAATAAGTCACACAGAAAAAGAAACATCATAAGATATCACTAATACACGGGATGTAAACTTGGCTACACAGGAACTGGATTACAAAACAGAACAGGGTCTCAAATTTAGAAAACCAACTTATGCTTGCTTAAGGGGAAAGGTGAGTTGGGGTGCTGCATAAAACCAGAGATTTAAATGAACACAGATAAAGTTCCTTAAGCCAAATATAGAATAGACAAGAACTACTCCTTGCTCAACGAAATGGACTCAACACCCCATATTAAACGCCTAAGAATGTACCTGACTAGTAAGTATCTTAAAACCTATGGATTGCTATGTCTCTGAAAGAAAATCAAGCGTGTGTACAGGGGCATAAACGCAGCAGTGATAGGATTGGAGAGGTTCGGTGAGCAAATGAAGACCCTTTGAAGTCATATTGCATGGTACCCATTCCACGGGTCTCAACTCTCCAGGTTTAAGGGATTCTGCCTTCAGGTAAAACATGCACGTGGAACCCAGAGTGTGATCAACCGTGATATCGGGAGACATGTTCCAATATGTCTCAGTTCTCGTCCCCTGGAACTCGGGTGCAACATTCCAGATGCTTTACTAACACTCTCCCGACTTGGAGAGTCAGTGCCTTTAACCTCCTGTTTGGCCCATTTGCAATTTCTGAGTAACATGAACAGGAATAGGGAGAACCAATGAGATTCTAGGTGGAGGTGTCTGGACGGGCAAATTTAACTCTCATTTCCCACCAGGAAGAGGAATTAAACAAAGGCTCAGCGTGTCGTGCCGGAACCAGATTAGGGCCTGAAGCAATCCTGCGGTGTTGCGGCCAGCTCACAAGAAAGCGAGTTGAAGAAAGGAGCTCAGGGGCACTGTAATTCACAAACCTGCAGAGTTATAAATGACAGCTATCGTCCAAAAATATACTGAAGTAAGGCTGCCAAGAGGACTTGAAAGCGGGGCAGAATTGCAGGAAACCGATTTCAGGAGGTAGACTGGAATTGCATTTAAAGCATAGGAAAAGAGGCAGAACGTCCACAATGATGCACTTGGCCAAAAAGGGCGTATGCGTTTTTTCCTGAATATATTCAGGAAAAAACGCATACGCCCTTTTTGGCCAACCAAGCAAGCTTGCAAAGGAAATCTGCACTACAATGAAGTCTCACTTCCCCCCGGTCAAAAGGGCCATCTGAAAAAAGTGTAAAATCCAGAAAGGCAGGACAGGCCATGGAGAACTGGGAGCCTTGTTATGCTGATGGGCGGGATGTAAATTGCCAACAGCCACTCGGGAGAGGTGTATGGTGTTTCCTGAAACATCTAAAAAACAAAGCAACAGAGCCTAGGGCACTTCCACTTATGGTCCTATAGCTTAGGGAAATTAAAATCAAAAAGACACAGCCACCCCAAAGTTTGGGACGGCTCTGTTTACAAGAACCTCGTTTACGGTACAAGTTCAATATCGCAGAAAGTGAAAAATGGATAAAGAAGTTGTGGTACTTACGTACAATGCAATATCACTCAGCAATGAAATCTATGTCATCAGGCCCGTAGCAGCATAATGAGTGGATTCAGGTATGATGATTCTAACTGAAATAAGTCACACAGAAAAAGAAACATCATAAGATATCACTAATACACGGGATGTAAACTTGGCTACACAGGAACTGGATTACAAAACAGAACAGGGTCTCAAATTTAGAAAACCTACTTATGCTTGCTTAAGGGGAAAGGTGAGTTGGGGTGCTGCATAAAACCTGAGATTGAAATGAGCACAGATAAAGTTCCTTAAGCCAAATAAGGAATAGACAAGAGCTACTCCTTACTCAACGAAATGGACTCAACACCCCATATTAAACGCCTAAGAATGTACCTGACTAGTAAGTATCTTAAAACCTATGGATTGCTATGTCTCTGAAAGAAAATCAAGCGTGTGTACAGGGGCATAAACGCAGCAGTGATAGGATTGGAGAGGTTCGGTGAGCAAATGAAGACCCTTTGAAGTCATATTGCATGGTACCCATTCCACGGGTCTCAACTCTCCAGGTTTAAGGGATTCTGCCTTCAGGTAAAACATGCACGTGGAACCCAGAGTATGATCAACCGTGTGATCGGGAGACATGTTCCAATATGTCTCAGTTCTCGTCCCCTGGTACTCGGGTGCAACATTCCAGACGCTTTAATAACACTCTCCCGACTTGGAGAGTCAGTGCCTTTAACCTCCTGTTTGGCCCATTTGCAATTTCTGAGGAAGATGAACAGGAATAGGGAGAACCAATGAGAGACTAGGTGGAGGTGTCTGGACGGGCAAATTTAACTCTCATTTCCCACCAGGAAGAGGAATTAACCAAAGGCTCAGCGTGCCGTGCCGGAACCAGATTAGGGCCTGAAGCAATTCTGCGGTGTTGCGGCCAGATCACAAGAAAGCGAGTTGAAGAAAGGAGCTCAGGGGCACTGTAATTCACAAACCTGCAGAGTTATAAATGACAGCTATCGTCCAAAAATATACTGAAGTAAGGCTGCCAAGAGGACTTGAAAGCGGGGCAGAATTGCAGGAAACCGATTTCAGGAGGTAGACTGGAATTGCATTTAAAGCATAGGAAAAGAGGCAGAACGTCCACAATGATGCACTTGGCCAAAAAGGGCATATGCGTTTTTTCCTGAATATATTCAGGAAAAAACGCATACGCCCTTTTTGGCCAACCAAGCAAGCTTGCAAAGGAAATCTGCACTACAATGAAGTCTCACTTCCCCCCGGTCAAAAGGGCCATCTGAAAAAAGTGTAAAATCCAGAAAGGCAGGACAGGCCATGGAGAACTGGGAGCCTTGTTATGCTGATGGGCAGGATGTAAATTGCCAAGAGCCACTCCGGAGAGGTGTATGGTGTTTCCTGAAACATCTAAAAAACAAAGCAACAGAGCCTAGGGCACTTCCACTTATGGAACTATAGCTTAGGGAAATTAAAATCAAAAAGACACAGCCACCCCAAAGTTTGGGACGGCTCTGTTTACAAGAACCTCGTTTACGGTACAAGTTCAATATCGCAGAAAGTGAAAAATGGATAAAGAAGTTGTGGTACTTACGTACAATGCAATATCACTCAGCAATGAAATCTATGTCATCAGGCCCGTAGCAGCATAATGAGTGGATTCAGGTATGATGATTCTAACTGAAATAAGTCACACAGAAAAAGAAACATCATAAGATATCACTAATACACGGAATGTAAACTTGGCTACACAGGAACTGGATTACAAAACAGAACAGGGTCTCAAATTTAGAAAACCAACTTATGCTTGCTTAAGGGGAAAGGTGAGTTGGGGTGCTGCATAAAACCAGAGATTTAAATGAACACAGATAAAGTTCCTTAAGCCAAATATGGAATAGACAAGAACTACTCCTTGCTCAACGAAATGGACTCAACACCCCATATTAAACGCCTAAGAATGTACCTGACTAGTAAGTATCTTAAAACCTATGAATTGCTAGGTCTCTGAAACAAAATCAAGCGTGTGTACAGGGGCATAAACGCAGCAGTGATAGGATTGGAGAGGTTCGGTGAGCAAATGAAGACCCTTTGAAGTCATATTGCATGGTACCCATTCCACGGGTCTCAACTCTCCAGGTTTAAGGGATTCTGCCTTCAGGTAAAACATGCACGTGGAACCCAGAGTATGATCACCCGTGTGATCGGGAGACATGTTCCAATATGTCTCAGTTCTCGTCCCCTGGTACTCGGGTGCAACATTCCAGACGCTTTACTAACACTCTCCCGACTTGGAGAGTCAGTGCCTTTAACCTCCTGTTTGGCCCAGTTTGCAATTTCTGAGGAAGATGAACAGGAATAGGGAGAACCAATGAGAGACTAGCTGGAGGTGTCTGGACGGGCAAATTTAACTCTCATATCCCACCAGGAAGAGGAATTAACCAAAGGCTCAGCGTGCCGTGCCGGAACCAGATTAGGGCCTGAAGCAATCCTGCGGTGTTGCGGCCAGCTCACAAGAAAGCGAGTTGAAGAAAGGAGCTCAGGGGCACTGTAATTCACAAACCTGCAGAGTTATAAATGACAGCTATCGTCCAAAAATATACTGAAGTAAGGCTGCCAAGAGGACTTGAAAGCGGGGCAGAATTGCAGGAAACCGATTTCAGGAGGTAGACTGGAATTGCATTTAAAGCATAGGAAAAGAGGCAGAACGTCCACAATGATGCACTTGGCCAAAAAGGGCGTATGCGTTTTTTCCTGAATATATTCAGGAAAAAACGCATACGCCCTTTTTGGCCAACCAAGCAAGCTTGCAAAGGAAATCTGCACTACAATGAAGTCTCACTTCCCCCCGGTCAAAAGGGCCATCTGAAAAAAGTGTAAAATCCAGAAAGGCAGGACAGGCCATGGAGAACTGGGAGCCTTGTTATGCTGATGGGCGGGATGTAAATTGCCAAGAGCCACTCGGGAGAGGTGTATGGTGTTTCCTGAAACATCTAAAAAACAAAGCAACAGAGCCTAGGGCACTTCCACTTATGGTCCTATAGCTTAGGGAAATTAAAATCAAAAAGACACAGCCACCCCAAAGTTTGGGACGGCTCTGTTTACAAGAACCTCGTTTACGGTACAAGTTCAATATCGCAGAAAGTGAAAAATGGATAAAGAAGTTGTGGTACTTACGTACAATGCAATATCACTCAGCAATGAAATCTATGTCATCAGGCCCGTAGCAGCATAATGAGTGGATTCAGGTATGATGATTCTAACTGAAATAAGTCACACAGAAAAAGAAACATCATAAGATATCACTAATACACGGGATGTAAACTTGGCTACACAGGAACTGGATTACAAAACAGAACAGGGTCTCAAATTTAGAAAACCAACTTATGCTTGCTTAAGGGGAAAGGTGAGTTGGGGTGCTGCATAAAACCAGAGATTTAAATGAACACAGATAAAGTTCCTTAAGCCAAATATAGAATAGACAAGAACTACTCCTTGCTCAACGAAATGGACTCAACACCCCATATTAAACGCCTAAGAATGTACCTGACTAGTAACTATCTTAAAACCTATGGATTGCTATGTCTCTGAAAGAAAATCAAGCGTGTGTACAGGGGCATAAATGCAGCAGTGATAGGATTGTGGAGGTTCTGTGAGCAAATGAAGACCCTTTGAAGTCATATTGCATGGTACCCATTCCACGGGTCTCAACTCTCCAGGTTTAAGGGATTCTGCCTTCAGGTAAAACATGCACGTGGAACCCAGAGTATGATCAACCGTGTGGTCGGGAGACATGTTCCAATATGTCTCAGTTCTCGTCCCCTGGTACTCGGGTGCAACATTCCAGACGCTTTACTAACACTCTCCCGACGTGGAGAGTCAGTGCCTTTAACCTCCTGTTTGGCCCATTGCAATTTCTGAGGAAGATGAACAGGAATAGGGAGAACCAATGAGAGACTAGGTGGAGGTGTCTGGACGAGCAAATTTAACTCTCATTTCCCACCAGGAAGAGGAATTAACCAAAGGCTCAGCGTGCCGTGCCGGAACCAGATTAGGGCCTGAAGCAATCCTGCGGTGTTGCGGCCAGCTCACAAGAAAGCGAGTTGAAGAAAGGAGCTCAGGGGCACTGTAATTCACAAACCTGCAGAGTTATAAATGACAGCTATCGTCCAAAAATATACTGAAGTAAGGCTGCCAAGAGGACTTGAAAGCGGGGCAGAATTGCAGGAAACCGATTTCAGGAGGTAGACTGGAATTGCATTTAAAGCATAGGAAAAGAGGCAGAACGTCCACAATGATGCACTTGGCCAAAAAGGGCGTATGCGTTTTTTCCTGAATATATTCAGGAAAAAACGCATACGCCCTTTTTGGCCAACCAAGCAAGCTTGCAAAGGAAATCTGCACTACAATGAAGTCTCACTTCCCCCCGGTCAAAAGGGCCATCTGAAAAAAGTGTAAAATCCAGAAAGGCAGGACAGGCCATGGAGAACTGGGAGCCTTGTTATGCTGATGGGCGGGATGTAAATTGCCAAGAGCCACTCGGGAGAGGTGTATGGTGTTTCCTGAAACATCTAAAAAACAAAGCAACAGAGCCTAGGGCACTTCCACTTATGGTCCTATAGCTTAGGGAAATTAAAATCAAAAAGACACAGCCACCCCAAAGTTTGGGACGGCTCTGTTTACAAGAACCTCGTTTACGGTACAAGTTCAATATCGCAGAAAGTGAAAAATGGATAAAGAAGTTGTGGTACTTACGTACAATGCAATATCACTCAGCAATGAAATCTATGTCATCAGGCCTGTAGCAGCATAATGAGTGGATTCAGGTATGATGATTCTAACTGAAATAAGTCACACAGAAAAAGAAACATCATAAGATATCACTAATACACCGGATGTAAACTTGGCTACACAGGAACTGGATTACAAAACAGAACAGGGTCTCAAATTTAGAAAACCAACTTATGCTTGCTTAAGGGGAAAGGTGAGTTGGGGTGCTGCATAAAACAAGAGATTGAAATGAGCACAGATAAAGTTCCTTAAGCCAAATATGGAATAGACAAGAACTACTCCTTGCTCAATGAAATGGACTCAACACCCCATATTAAACGCGTAAGAATGTACCTGACTAGTAAGTATCTTAAAACCTATGGATTGCTATGTGTCTGCAAGAAAATCAAGCGTGTGCACAGGGGCATAAACGCAGCAGTGATAGGATTGGAGAGGTTCGGTGAGCAAATGAAGACCCTTTGAAGTCATATTGCATGGTACCCATTACACGCGTCTCAACTCTCCAGGTACAAGGGATTTTCCCTTCAGCTAAAACAGGCATGTGGAACCCAGAGTATGATCAACCGTGTGATCGGGAGACGTGTTCCAATATGTCTCAGTTCTCGTCCCCTGGTACTCGGGTGCAACATTCCAGACGCTTTACTAACACTCTCCCGACTTGGAGAGTCAGTGTCTTTAACCTCCTGTTTGGCCCAGTTTGCAATTTCTGCGGAAGATGAACAGGAATAGGGAGAACCAATGAGAGACTAGGTGGAGGTGTCTGGACGGGCAAATTTAACTCTCATTTCCCACCAGGAAGAGGAATTAACCAAAGGGTCAGCATGCCGTGCCAGAAACAGATGAGGGCCTGAAGCAATCCTGTGGTGTTGCGGCCAGCTCACAAGAAAGCGAGTTGAAGAAAGGAGCTCAGGGGCACTGTAATTCACAAACCTGCAGAGTTATAAATGACAGCTATCGTCCAAAAATATACTGAAGTAAGGTTGCCAAGAGGACTTGAAAGCAGGGCAGAATTGCAGGAAACCGATTTCAGGAGGTAGACTGGAATTGCATTTAAAGCATAGGAAAAGAGGCAGAACGTCCACAATGATGCACTTGGCCAAGAAGTGCATATGCGTTTTTTCCTGAATATATTCCTGAATTTCCTGAATATATTCAGGAAAAAACGCATACGCCCTTTTTGGCCAACCAAGCAAGCTTGCAAAGGAAATCTGCACTACAATGAAGTCTCACTTCCCCCCGGTCAAAAGGGCCATCTGAAAAAAGTGTAAAATCCAGAAAGGCAGGACAGGCCATGGAGAACTGGGAGCTTTGTTATGCTGATGGTCGGGATGTAAATTGCCAACAGCCACTCGGAAGAAGTGTATGGTGCTTCCTGAAACATCTAAAAAACATAGCAGCGGAGCCTAGGGCACTTCCACTTATGGTCCTATAGCTTAGGGAAATTCAAATCAAAAAGACACAGCCACCCCAAAGTTTGGGATGGATCTCTTTAAAAGAACCTGGTTTATGGTACAAGCTAAATATCACAGAAAGTGAAAAATGCATAAAGAAGCTGTGGTACTTACGTACAATGCAATATCACTCAGCAATGAAATCTATGTCATCAGGCCCGTAGCAGCATAATGAGTGGATTCAGGTATGATGATTCTAACTGAAATAAGTCACACAGAAAAAGAAACATCATAAGATATCACTAATACACGGAATGTAAACTTGGCTACACAGGAACTGGATTACAAAACAGAACAGGGTCTCAAATTTAGAAAACCAACTTATGCTTGCTTAAGGGGAAAGGTGAGTTGGGGTGCTGCATTAAACAAGAGATTGAAATGAGCACAGATAGAGTTCCTTAAGCCAAATATGGAATAGACAAGAACTAATCCTTGCTCAACGAAATGGACTCAACACCCCATATTAAACGCCTAAGAATGTACCTGACTAGTAAGTATCTTAAAACCTATGGATTGCTATGTCTCTGAAAGAAAATCAAGCGTGTGTACAGGGGCATAAACGCAGCAGTGATAGGATTGGAGAGGTTCAGTGAGCAAATGAAGACCCTTTGAAGTCATATTGCATGGTACCCATTCCACGGGTCTCAACTCTCCAGGTTTAAGGGATTCTGCCTTCAGCTAAAACATGCACGTGGAACCCAGAGTATGATCAACCATGTGATCGGGAGACATGTTCCAATATGTCTCAGTTCTCGTCCCCTGGTACTCGGGTGCAACATTCCAGACGCTTTACTAACACTCTCCCGACTTGGAGAGTCAGTGCCTTTAACCTCCTGTTTCGCCCATTTGCAATTTCTGAGGAAGATGAACAGGAATAGGGAGAACCAATGAGATTCTAGGTGGAGGTGTCTGGACGGGCAAATTTAACTCTCATTTCCCACCAGGAAGAGGAATTAACCAAAGGCTCAGCGTGTCGTGCCGGAACCAGATTAGGGCCTGAAGCAATCCTGCGGTGTTGCGGCCAGCTCACAAGAAAGCGAGTTGAAGAAAGGAGCTCAGGGGCACTGTAATTCACAAACCTGCAGAGTTATAAATGACAGCTATCGTCCAAAAATATACTGAAGTAAGGCTGCCAAGAGGACTTGAAAGCGGGGCAGAATTGCAGGAAACCGATTTCAGGAGGTAGACTGGAATTGCATTTAAAGCATAGGAAAAGAGGCAGAACGTCCACAATGATGCACTTGGCCAAAAAGGGCGTATGCGTTTTTTCCTGAATATATTCAGGAAAAAACGCATACGCCCTTTTTGGCCAACCAAGCAAGCTTGCAAAGGAAATCTGCACTACAATGAAGTCTCACTTCCCCCCGGTCAAAAGGGCCATCTGAAAAAAGTGTAAAATCCAGAAAGGCAGGACAGGCCATGGAGAACTGGGAGCCTTGTTATGCTGATGGGCGGGATGTAAATTGCCAAGAGCCACTCGGGAGAGGTGTATGGTGTTTCCTGAAACATCTAAAAAACAAAGCAACAGAGCCTAGGGCACTTCCACTTATGGTCCTATAGCTTAGGGAAATTAAAATCAAAAAGACACAGCCACCCCAAAGTTTGGGACGGCTCTGTTTACAAGAACCTCGTTTACGGTACAAGTTCAATATCGCAGAAAGTGAAAAATGGATAAAGAAGTTGTGGTACTTACGTACAATGCAATATCACTCAGCAATGAAATCTATGTCATCAGGCCCGTAGCAGCATAATGAGTGGATTCAGGTATGATGATTCTAACTGAAATAAGTCACACAGAAAAAGAAACATCATAAGATATCACTAATACACGGGATGTAAACTTGGCTACACAGGAACTGGATTACAAAACAGAACAGGGTCTCAAATTTAGAAAACCAACTTATGCTTGCTTAAGGGGAAAGGTGAGTTGGGGTGCTGCATAAAACCAGAGATTTAAATGAACACAGATAAAGTTCCTTAAGCCAAATATAGAATAGACAAGAACTACTCCTTGCTCAACGAAATGGACTCAACACCCCATATTAAACGCCTAAGAATGTACCTGACTAGTAAGTATCTTAAAACCTATGGATTGCTATGTCTCTGAAAGAAAATCAAGCGTGTGTACAGGGGCATAAACGCAGCAGTGATAGGATTGGAGAGGTTCGGTGAGCAAATGAAGACCCTTTGAAGTCATATTGCATGGTACCCATTCCACGGGTCTCAACTCTCCAGGTTTAAGGGATTCTGCCTTCAGGTAAAACATGCACGTGGAACCCAGAGTGTGATCAACCGTGATATCGGGAGACATGTTCCAATATGTCTCAGTTCTAGTCCCCTGGAACTCGGGTGCAACATTCCAGATGCTTTACTAACACTCTCCCGACTTGGAGAGTCAGTGCCTTTAACCTCCTGTTTGGCCCATTTGCAATTTCTGAGTAACATGAACAGGAATAGGGAGAACCAATGAGATTCTAGGTGGAGGTGTCTGGACGGGCAAATTTAACTCTCATTTCCCACCAGGAAGAGGAATTAACCAAAGGCTCAGCGTGTCGTGCCGGAACCAGATTAGGGCCTGAAGCAATCCTGCGGTGTTGCGGCCAGCTCACAAGAAAGCGAGTTGAAGAAAGGAGCTCAGGGGCACTGTAATTCACAAACCTGCAGAGTTATAAATGACAGCTATCGTCCAAAAATATACTGAAGTAAGGCTGCCAAGAGGACTTGAAAGCGGGGCAGAATTGCAGGAAACCGATTTCAGGAGGTAGACTGGAATTGCATTTAAAGCATAGGAAAAGAGGCAGAACGTCCACAATGATGCACTTGGCCAAAAAGGGCGTATGCGTTTTTTCCTGAATATATTCAGGAAAAAACGCATACGCCCTTTTTGGCCAACCAAGCAAGCTTGCAAAGGAAATCTGCACTACAATGAAGTCTCACTTCCCCCCGGTCAAAAGGGCCATCTGAAAAAAGTGTAAAATCCAGAAAGGCAGGACAGGCCATGGAGAACTGGGAGCCTTGTTATGCTGATGGGCGGGATGTAAATTGCCAACAGCCACTCGGGAGAGGTGTATGGTGTTTCCTGAAACATCTAAAAAACAAAGCAACAGAGCCTAGGGCACTTCCACTTATGGTCCTATAGCTTAGGGAAATTAAAATCAAAAAGACACAGCCACCCCAAAGTTTGGGACGGCTCTGTTTACAAGAACCTCGTTTACGGTACAAGTTCAATATCGCAGAAAGTGAAAAATGGATAAAGAAGTTGTGGTACTTACGTACAATGCAATATCACTCAGCAATGAAATCTATGTGATCAGGCCCGTAGCAGCATAATGAGTGGATTCAGGTATGATGATTCTAACTGAAATAAGTCACACAGAAAAAGAAACATCATAAGATATCACTAATACACGGGATGTAAACTTGGCTACACAGGAACTGGATTACAAAACAGAACAGGGTCTCAAATTTAGAAAACCTACTTATGCTTGCTTAAGGGGAAAGGTGAGTTGGGGTGCTGCATAAAACCTGAGATTGAAATGAGCACAGATAAAGTTCCTTAAGCCAAATAAGGAATAGACAAGAGCTACTCCTTACTCAACGAAATGGACTCAACACCCCATATTAAACGCCTAAGAATGTACCTGACTAGTAAGTATCTTAAAACCTATGGATTGCTATGTCTCTGAAAGAAAATCAAGCGTGTGTACAGGGGCATAAACGCAGCAGTGATAGGATTGGAGAGGTTCGGTGAGCAAATGAAGACCCTTTGAAGTCATATTGCATGGTACCCATTCCACGGGTCTCAACTCTCCAGGTTTAAGGGATTCTGCCTTCAGGTAAAACATGCACGTGGAACCCAGAGTATGATCAACCGTGTGATCGGGAGACATGTTCCAATATGTCTCAGTTCTCGTCCCCTGGTACTGGGGTGCAACATTCCAGACGCTTTAATAACACTCTCCCGACTTGGAGAGTCAGTGCCTTTAACCTCCTGTTTGGCCCATTTGCAATTTCTGAGGAAGATGAACAGGAATAGGGAGAACCAATGAGAGACTAGGTGGAGGTGTCTGGACGGGCAAATTTAACTCTCATTTCCCACCAGGAAGAGGAATTAACCAAAGGCTCAGCGTGCCGTGCCGGAACCAGATTAGGGCCTGAAGCAATTCTGCGGTGTTGCGGCCAGATCACAAGAAAGCGAGTTGAAGAAAGGAGCTCAGGGGCACTGTAATTCACAAACCTGCAGAGTTATAAATGACAGCTATCGTCCAAAAATATACTGAAGTAAGGCTGCCAAGAGGACTTGAAAGCGGGGCAGAATTGCAGGAAACCGATTTCAGGAGGTAGACTGGAATTGCATTTAAAGCATAGGAAAAGAGGCAGAACGTCCACAATGATGCACTTGGCCAAAAAGGGCATATGCGTTTTTTCCTGAATATATTCAGGAAAAAACGCATACGCCCTTTTTGGCCAACCAAGCAAGCTTGCAAAGGAAATCTGCACTACAATGAAGTCTCACTTCCCCCCGGTCAAAAGGGCCATCTGAAAAAAGTGTAAAATCCAGAAAGGCAGGACAGGCCATGGAGAACTGGGAGCCTTGTTATGCTGATGGGCGGGATGTAAATTGCCAAGAGCCACTCCGGAGAGGTGTATGGTGTTTCCTGAAACATCTATAAAACAAAGCAACAGAGCCTAGGGCACTTCCACTTATGGAACTATAGCTTAGGGAAATTAAAATCAAAAAGACACAGCCACCCCAAAGTTTGGGACGGCTCTGTTTACAAGAACCTCGTTTACGGTACAAGTTCAATATCGCAGAAAGTGAAAAATGGATAAAGAAGTTGTGGTACTTACGTACAATGCAATATCACTCAGCAATGAAATCTATGTCATCAGGCCCGTAGCAGCATAATGAGTGGATTCAGGTATGATGATTCTAACTGAAATAAGTCACACAGAAAAAGAAACATCATAAGATATCACTAATACACGGAATGTAAACTTGGCTACACAGGAACTGGATTACAAAACAGAACAGGGTCTCAAATTTAGAAAACCAACTTATGCTTGCTTAAGGGGAAAGGTGAGTTGGGGTGCTGCATAAAACCAGAGATTTAAATGAACACAGATAAAGTTCCTTAAGCCAAATATGGAATAGACAAGAACTACTCCTTGCTCAACGAAATGGACTCAACACCCCATATTAAACGCCTAAGAATGTACCTGACTAGTAAGTATCTTAAAACCTATGAATTGCTAGGTCTCTGAAACAAAATCAAGCGTGTGTACAGGGGCATAAACGCAGCAGTGATAGGATTGGAGAGGTTCGGTGAGCAAATGAAGACCCTTTGAAGTCATATTGCATGGTACCCATTCCACGGGTCTCAACTCTCCAGGTTTAAGGGATTCTGCCTTCAGGTAAAACATGCACGTGGAACCCAGAGTATGATCACCCGTGTGATCGGGAGACATGTTCCAATATGTCTCAGTTCTCGTCCCCTGGTACTCGGGTGCAACATTCCAGACGCTTTACTAACACTCTCCCGACTTGGAGAGTCAGTGCCTTTAACCTCCTGTTTGGCCCAGTTTGCAATTTCTGAGGAAGATGAACAGGAATAGGGAGAACCAATGAGAGACTAGCTGGAGGTGTCTGGACGGGCAAATTTAACTCTCATATCCCACCAGGAAGAGGAATTAACCAAAGGCTCAGCGTGCCGTGCCGGAACCAGATTAGGGCCTGAAGCAATCCTGCGGTGTTGCGGCCAGCTCACAAGAAAGCGAGTTGAAGAAAGGAGCTCAAGGGCACTGTAATTCACAAACCTGCAGAGTTATAAATGACAGCTATCGTCCAAAAATATACTGAAGTAAGGCTGCCAAGAGGACTTGAAAGCGGGGCAGAATTGCAGGAAACCGATTTCAGGAGGTAGACTGGAATTGCATTTAAAGCATAGGAAAAGAGGCAGAACGTCCACAATGATGCACTTGGCCAAAAAGGGCGTATGCGTTTTTTCCTGAATATATTCAGGAAAAAACGCATACGCCCTTTTTGGCCAACCAAGCAAGCTTGCAAAGGAAATCTGCACTACAATGAAGTCTCACTTCCCCCCGGTCAAAAGGGCCATCTGAAAAAAGTGTAAAATCCAGAAAGGCAGGACAGGCCATGGAGAACTGGGAGCCTTGTTATGCTGATGGGCGGGATGTAAATTGCCAAGAGCCACTCGGGAGAGGTGTATGGTGTTTCCTGAAACATCTAAAAAACAAAGCAACAGAGCCTAGGGCACTTCCACTTATGGTCCTATAGCTTAGGGAAATTAAAATCAAAAAGACACAGCCACCCCAAAGTTTGGGACGGCTCTGTTTACAAGAACCTCGTTTACGGTACAAGTTCAATATCGCAGAAAGTGAAAAATGGATAAAGAAGTTGTGGTACTTACGTACAATGCAATATCACTCAGCAATGAAATCTATGTCATCAGGCCCGTAGCAGCATAATGAGTGGATTCAGGTATGATGATTCTAACTGAAATAAGTCACACAGAAAAAGAAACATCATAAGATATCACTAATACACGGGATGTAAACTTGGCTACACAGGAACTGGATTACAAAACAGAACAGGGTCTCAAATTTAGAAAACCAACTTATGCTTGCTTAAGGGGAAAGGTGAGTTGGGGTGCTGCATAAAACCAGAGATTTAAATGAACACAGATAAAGTTCCTTAAGCCAAATATAGAATAGACAAGAACTACTCCTTGCTCAACGAAATGGACTCAACACCCCATATTAAACGCCTAAGAATGTACCTGACTAGTAACTATCTTAAAACCTATGGATTGCTATGTCTCTGAAAGAAAATCAAGCGTGTGTACAGGGGCATAAACGCAGCAGTGATAGGATTGTGGAGGTTCTGTGAGCAAATGAAGACCCTTTGAAGTCATATTGCATGGTACCCATTCCACGGGTCTCAACTCTCCAGGTTTAAGGGATTCTGCCTTCAGGTAAAACATGCACGTGGAACCCAGAGTATGATCAACCGTGTGGTCGGGAGACATGTTCCAATATGTCTCAGTTCTCGTCCCCTGGTACTCGGGTGCAACATTCCAGACGCTTTACTAACACTCTCCCGACGTGGAGAGTCAGTGCCTTTAACCTCCTGTTTGGCCCATTGCAATTTCTGAGGAAGATGAACAGGAATAGGGAGAACCAATGAGAGACTAGGTGGAGGTGTCTGGACGAGCAAATTTAACTCTCATTTCCCACCAGGAAGAGGAATTAACCAAAGGCTCAGCGTGCCGTGCCGGAACCAGATTAGGGCCTGAAGCAATCCTGCGGTGTTGCGGCCAGCTCACAAGAAAGCGAGTTGAAGAAAGGAGCTCAGGGGCACTGTAATTCACAAACCTGCAGAGTTATAAATGACAGCTATCGTCCAAAAATATACTGAAGTAAGGCTGCCAAGAGGACTTGAAAGCGGGGCAGAATTGCAGGAAACCGATTTCAGGAGGTAGACTGGAATTGCATTTAAAGCATAGGAAAAGAGGCAGAACGTCCACAATGATGCACTTGGCCAAAAAGGGCGTATGCGTTTTTTCCTGAATATATTCAGGAAAAAACGCATACGCCCTTTTTGGCCAACCAAGCAAGCTTGCAAAGGAAATCTGCACTACAATGAAGTCTCACTTCCCCCCGGTCAAAAGGGCCATCTGAATAAAGTGTAAAATCCAGAAAGGCAGGACAGGCCATGGAGAACTGGGAGCCTTGTTATGCTGATGGGTGGGATGTAAATTGCCAACAGCCACTCGGGAGAGGTGTATGGTGTTTCCTGAAACATCTAAAAAACAAAGCAACAGAGTCTAGGGCACTTCCACTTATGGTCCTATAGCTTAGGGAAATTAAAATCAAAAAGACACAGCCACCCCAAAGTTTGGGACGGCTCTGTTTACAAGAACCTCGTTTACGGTACAAGTTCAATATCGCAGAAAGTGAAAAATGGATAAAGAAGATTTGGTACTTACATACAATGCAATATCACTCAGCAATGAAATCTATGTCATCAGGCCCGTAGCAGCATAATGAGTGGATTCAGGTATGATGATTCTAACTGAAATAAGTCACACAGAAAAAGAAACATCATAAGATATCACTAATACACGGAATGTAAACTTGGCTACACAGGAACTGGATTACAAAACAGAACAGGGTCTCAAATTTAGAAAACCAACTTATGCTGGCTTAAGGGGAAAGGTGAGTTGGGGTGCTGCATAAAACCAGAGATTGAAATGAACACAGATAAAGTTCCTTAAGCCAAATATAGAATAGACAAGAACTACTCCTTGCTCAACGAAATGGACTCAACACCCCATATTAAACGCCTAAGAATGTACCTGACTAGTAAGTATCTTAAAACCTATGGATTGCTATGTCTCTGAAAGAAAATCAAGCGTGTGTACAGGGGCATAAACGCAGCAGTGATAGGATTGGAGAGGTTCGGTGAGCAAATGAAGACCCTTTGAAGTCATATTGCATGGTACCCATTCCACGGGTCTCAACTCTCCAGGTTTAAGGGATTCTGCCTTCAGGTAAAACATGCACGTGGAACCCAGAGTATGATCAACCGTGTGATCGGGAGACATGTTCCAATATGTCTCAGTTCTCGTCCCCTGGTACTCGGGTGCAACATTCCAGACGCTTTAATAACACTCTCCCGACTTGGAGAGTCAGTGCCTTTAACCTCCTGTTTGGCCCAGTTTGCAATTTCTGCGGAAGATGAACAGGAATAGGGAGAACCAATGAGAGACTAGCTGGAGGTGTCTGGACGGGCAAATTTAACTCTCATTTCCCAACAGGAAGAGGAATTAACCAAAGGCTCAGCGTGCCGTGCCGGAACCAGATTAGGGCCTGAAGCAATCCTGCGGTGTTGCGGCCAGCTCACAAGAAAGCGAGTTGAAGAAAGGAGCTCAGGGACACTGTAATTCACAAACCTGCAGAGTTATAAATGACAGCTATCGTCCAAAAATATACTGAAGTAAGGCTGCCAAGAGGACTTGAAAGCGGGGCAGAATTGCAGGAAACCGATTTCAGGAGGTAGACTGGAATTGCATTTAAAGCATAGGAAAAGAGGCAGAACGTCCACAATGATGCACTTGGTCCAAAAGGGCGTATGCGTTTTTTCCTGAATATATTCAGGAAAAAACGCATACGCCCTTTTTGGCCAACCAAGCAAGCTTGCAAAGGAAATCTGCACTACAATGAAGTCTCACTTCCCCCCGGTCAAAAGGGCCATCTGAAAAAAGTGTAAAATCCAGAAAGGCAGGACAGGCCATGGAGAACTGGGAGCCTTGTTATGCTGATGGGCGGGATGTAAATTGCCAAGAGCCACTCGGGAGAGGTGTATGGTGTTTCCTGAAACATCTAAAAAACAAAGCAACAGAGCCTAGGGCACTTCCACTTATGGTCCTATAGCTTAGGGAAATTAAAATCAAAAAGACACAGCCACCCCAAAGTTTGGGACGGCTCTGTTTACAAGAACCTCGTTTACGGTACAAGTTCAATATCGCAGAAAGTGAAAAATGGATAAAGAAGTTGTGGTACTTACGTACAATGCAATATCACTCAGCAATGAAATCTATGTCATCAGGCCCGTAGCAGCATAATGAGTGGATTCAGGTATGATGATTCTAACTGAAATAAGTCACACAGAAAAAGAAACATCATAAGATATCACTAATACACGGAATGTAAACTTGGCTACACAGGAACTGGATTACAAAACAGAACAGGGTCTCAAATTTAGAAAACCAACTTATGCTTGCTTAAGGGGAAAGGTGAGTTGGGGTGCTGCATAAAACCAGAGATTTAAATGAACACAGATAAAGTTCCTTAAGCCAAATATGGAATAGACAAGAACTACTCCTTGCTCAACGAAATGGACTCAACACCCCATATTAAACGCCTAAGAATGTACCTGACTAGTAAGTATCTTAAAACCTATGAATTGCTATGTCTCTGAAAGAAAATCAAGCGTGTGTACAGGGGCATAAACGCAGCAGTGATAGGATTGGAGAGGTTCGGTGAGCAAATGAAGACCCTTTGAAGTCATATTGCATGGTACCCATTCCACGGGTCTCAACTCTCCAGGTTTAAGGGATTCTGCCTTCAGGTAAAACATGCACGTGGAACCCAGAGTATGATCACCCGTGTGATCGGGAGACATGTTCCAATATGTCTCAGTTCTCGTCCCCTGGTACTCGGGTACAACATTCCAGACGCTTTACTAACACTCTCCTGACTTGGAGAGTCAGTGCCTTTAACCTCCTGTTTGGCCCAGTTTGCAATTTCTGCGGAAGATGAACAGGAATAGGGAGAACCAATGAGAGACTAGCTGGAGGTGTCTGGACGGGCAAATTTAACTCTCATTTCCCACCAGGAAGAGGAATTAACCAAAGGCTCAGCGTGCCGTGCCGGAACCAGATTAGGGCCTGAAGCAATCCTGCGGTGTTGCGGCCAGCTCACAAGAAAGCGAGTTGAAGAAAGGAGCTCAGGGGCACTGTAATTCACAAACCTGCAGAGTTATAAATGACAGCTATCGTCCAAAAATATACTGAAGTAAGGCTGCCAAGAGGACTTGAAAGCGGGGCAGAATTGCAGGAAACCGATTTCAGGAGGTAGACTGGAATTGCATTTAAAGCATAGGAAAAGAGGCAGAACGTCCACAATGATGCACTTGGACAAAAAGGGCGTATGCGTTTTTTCCTGAATATATTCAGGAAAAAACGCATACGCCCTTTTTGGCCAACCAAGCAAGCTTGCAAAGGAAATCTGCACTACAATGAAGTCTCACTTCCCCCCGGTCAAAAGGGCCATCTGAAAAAAGTGTAAAATCCAGAAAGGCAGGACAGGCCATGGAGAACTGGGAGCCTTGTTATGCTGATGGGCAGGATGTAAATTGCCAACAGCCACTCGGGAGAGGTGTATGGTGTTTCCTGAAACATCTAAAAAACAAAGCAACAGAGCCTAGGGCACTTCCACTTATGGTCCTATAGCTTAGGGAAATTAAAATCAAAAAGACACAGCCACCCCAAAGTTTGGGACGGCTCTGTTTACAAGAACCTCGTTTACGGTACAAGTTCAATATCGCAGAAAGTGAAAAATGGATAAAGAAGTTGTGGTACTTACGTACAATGCAATATCACTCAGCAATGAAATCTATGTCATCAGGCCCGTAGCAGCATAATGAGTGGATTCAGGTATGATGATTCTAACTGAAATAAGTCACACAGAAAAAGAAACATCATAAGATATCACTAATACACGGAATGTAAACTTGGCTACACAGGAACTGGATTACAAAACAGAACAGGGTCTCAAATTTAGAAAACCAACTTATGCTTGCTTAAGGGGAAAGGTGAGTTGGGGTGCTGCATCAAACCAGAGATTGAAATGAGCACAGATAAAGTTCCTTAAGCCAAATATGGAATAGACAAGAACTACTCCTTGCTCAACGAAATGGACTCAACACCCCATATTAAACGCCTAAGAATGTACCTGACTAGTAAGTATCTTAAAACCTATGGATTGCTATGTCTCTGAAAGAAAATCAAGCGTGTGTACAGGGGCATAAACGCAGCAGTGATAGGATTGGAGAGGTTCGGTGAGCAAATGAAGACCCTTTGAAGTCATATTGCATGGTACCCATTCCACGGGTCCCAACTCTCCAGGTTTAAGGGATTCTGCCTTCAGGTAAAACATGCACGTGGAACCCAGAGTATGATCAACCGTGTGATCGGGAGACGTGTTCCAATATGTCTCAGTTCTCGTCCCCTGGTACTCGGGTGCAACATTCCACACGCTTTACTAACACTCTCCCGACTTGGAGAGTCAGTGCCTTTAACCTCCTGTTTGGCCCAGTTTGCAATTTCTGCGGAAGATGAACAGGAATAGGGAGAACCAATGAGAGACTAGCTGGAGGTGTCTGGACGGGCAAATTTAACTCTCATTTCCCACCAGGAAGAGGAATTAACCAAAGGCTCAGCGTGCCGTGCCGGAACCAGATTAGGGCCTGAAGCAATCCTGCGGTGTTGCGGCCAGCTCACAAGAAAGCGAGTTGAAGAAAGGAGCTCAGGGGCACTGTAATTCACAAACCTGCAGAGTTATAAATGACAGCTATCGTCCAAAAATATACTGAAGTAAGGCTGCCAAGAGGACTTGAAAGCGGGGCAGAATTGCAGGAAACCGATTTCAGGAGGTAGACTGGAATTGCATTTAAAGCATAGGAAAAGAGGCAGAACGTCCACAATGATGCACTTGGCCAAAAAGGGCGTATGCGTTTTTTCCTGAATATATTCAGGAAAAAACGCATACGCCCTTTTTGGCCAACCAAGCAAGCTTGCAAAGGAAATCTGCACTACAATGAAGTCTCACTTCCCCCCGGTCAAAAGGGCCATCTGAAAAAAGTGTAAAATCCAGAAAGGCAGGACAGGCCATGGAGAACTGGGAGCCTTGTTATGCTGATGGGCGGGATGTAAATTGCCAAGAGCCACTCAGGAGAGGTGTATGGTGTTTCCTGAAACATCTAAAAAACAAAGCAACAGAGCCTAGGGCACTTCCACTTATGGTCCTATAGCTTAGGGAAATTAAAATCAAAAAGACACAGCCACCCCAAAGTTTGGGACGGCTCTGTTTACAAGAACCTCGTTTACGGTACAAGTTCAATATCACAGAAAGTGAAAAATGGATAAAGAAGTTGTGGTACTTACGTACAATGCAATATCACTCAGCAATGAAATCTATGTCATCAGGCCCGTAGCAGCATAATGAGTGGATTCAGGTATGATGATTCTAACTGAAATAAGTCACACAGAAAAAGAAACATCATAAGATATCACTAATACATGGGATGTAAACTTGGCTACACAGGAACTGGATTACAAAACAGAACAGGGTCTCAATTTTAGAAAACCAACTTATGCTTGCTTAAGGGGAAAGGTGAGTTGGGGTGCTGCATCAAACCAGAGATTGAAATGAGCACAGATAAAGTTCCTTCAGCCAAATATAGAATAGACAAGAACTACTCCTTGCTCAACGAAATGGACTCAACACCATATATTAAAGGCCTAAGAATGTACCTGACTAGTAAGTATCTTAAAACCTATGGATTGCTATGTCTCTGAAAGAAAATCAAGCATGTGTACAGGGGCATAAACGCAGCAGTGATAGGATTGGAGAGGTTCGGTGAGCAAATGAAGACCCTTTGAAGTCATATTGCATGGTACCCATTCCACGGGTCTCAACTCTCAAGGTTTAAGGGATTCTGCCTTCAGCTAAAACATGCACGTGGAACCCAGAGTATGATCAACCGTGTGATCGGGAGACGTGTTCCAATATGTCTCAGTTCTCGTCCCCTGGTACTCGGGTGCAACATTCCACACGCTTTACTAACACTCTCCCGACTTGGAGAGTCAGTGCCTTTAACCTCCTGTTTGGCCCAGTTTGCAATTTCTGCGGAAGATGAACAGGAATAGGGAGAACCAATGAGAGACTAGCTGGAGGTGTCTGGACGGGCAAATTTAACTCTCATTTCCCACCAGGAAGAGGAATTAACCAAAGGCTCAGCGTGCCGTGCCGGAACCAGATTAGGGCCTGAAGCAATCCTGCGGTGTTGCGGCCAGCTCACAAGAAAGCGAGTTGAAGAAAGGAGCTCAGGGGCACTGTAATTCACAAACCTGCAGAGTTATAAATGACAGCTATCGTCCAAAAATATACTGAAGTAAGGCTGCCAAGAGGACTTAAAAACGGGGCAGAATTGCAGGAAACCGATTTCAGGAGGTAGACTGGAATTGCATTTAAAGCATAGGAAAAGAGGCAGAACGTCCACAATGATGCACTTGGCCAAAAAGGGCGTATGCGTTTTTTCCTGAATATATTCAGGAAAAAACACATACGCCCTTTTTGGCCAACCAAGCAAGCTTGCAAAGGAAATCTGCACTACAATGAAGTCTCACATCCCGCAGGTAAAAAGGGCCATCTGAAAAAAGTGTAAAATCCAGAAAGGCAGGACAGGCCATGGAGAACTGGGAGCCTTGTTATGCTGATTGGCGGGATGTAAATTGACAACAGCCACTCGGGAGAGGTGTATGGTGTTTCCTGAAACATCTAAAAAACAAAGCAACAGAGCCTAGGGCACTTCCACTTATGGTCCTATAGCTTAGGGAAATTAAAATCAAAAAGACACAGCCACCCCAAAGTTTGGGACGGCTCTGTTTACAAGAACCTCGTTTACGGTACAAGTTCAATATCGCAGAAAGTGAAAAATGGATAAAGAAGTTGTGGTACTTACGTACAATGCAATATCACTCAGCAATGAAATCTATGTCATCAGGCCCGTAGCAGCATAATGAGTGGATTCAGGTATGATGATTCTAACTGAAATAAGTCACACAGAAAAAGAAACATCATAAGATATCACTAATACACGGAATGTAAACTTGGCTACACAGGAACTGGATTACAAAACAGAACAGGGTCTCAAATTTAGAAAACCAACTTATGCTTGCTTAAGGGGAAAGGTGAGTTGGGGTGCTGCATCAAACCAGAGATTGAAATGAGCACAGATAAAGTTCCTTAAGCCAAATATGGAATAGACAAGAACTACTCCTTGCTCAACGAAATGGACTCAACACCCCATATTAAACGCCTAAGAATGTACCTGACTAGTAAGTATCTTAAAACCTATGGATTGCTATGTCTCTGAAAGAAAATCAAGCGTGTGTACAGGGGCATAAACGCAGCAGTGATAGGATTGGAGAGGTTCGGTGAGCAAATGAAGACCCTTTGAAGTCATATTGCATGGTACCCATTCCACGGGTCTCAACTCTCAAGGTTTAAGGGATTCTGCCTTCAGCTAAAACATGCACGTGGAACCCAGAGTATGATCAACCGTGTGATCGGGAGACGTGTTCCAATATGTCTCAGTTCTCGTCCCCTGGTACTCGGGTGCAACATTCCACACGCTTTACTAACACTCTCCCGACTTGGAGAGTCAGTGCCTTTAACCTCCTGTTTGGCCCATTTGCAATTTCTGAGGAAGATGAACAGGAATAGGGAGAACCAATGAGAGACTAGCTGGAGGTGTCTGGACGGGCAAATTTAACTCTCATTTCCCACCAGGAAGAGGAATTAACCAAAGGCTCAGCGTGCCGTGCCGGAACCAGATTAGGGCCTGAAGCAATCCTGCGGTGTTGCGGCCAGCTCACAAGAAAGCGAGTTGAAGAAAGGAGCTCAGGGACACTGTAATTCACAAACCTGCAGAGTTATAAATGACAGCTATCGTCCAAAAATATACTGAAGTAAGGCTGCCAAGAGGACTTGAAAGCGGGGCAGAATTGCAGGAAACCGATTTCAGGAGGTAGACTGGAATTGCATTTAAAGCATAGGAAAAGAGGCAGAACGTCCACAATGATGCACTTGGCCAAAAAGGGCGTATGCGTTTTTTCCTGAATATATTCAGGAAAAAACGCATACGCCCTTTTTGGCCAACCAAGCAAGCTTGCAAAGGAAATCTGCACTACAATGAAGTCTCACTTACCCCCGGTCAAAAGGGCCATCTGAAAAAAGTGTAAAATCCAGAAAGGCAGGACAGGCCATGGAGAACTGGGAGCCTTGTTATGCTGATGGGCGGGATGTAAATTGCCAACAGCCACTCGGGAGAGGTGTATGGTGTTTCCTGAAACATCTAAAAAACAAAGCAACAGAGCCTAGGGCACTTCCACTTATGGTCCTATAGCTTAGGGAAATTAAAATCAAAAAGACACAGCCACCCCAAAGTTTGGGACAGCTCTGTTTACAAGAACCTCGTTTACGGTACAAGTTCAATATCGCAGAAAGTGAAAAATGGATAAAGAAGTTGTGGTACTTACGTACAATGCAATATCACTCAGCAATGAAATCTATGTCATCAGGCCCGTAGCAGCATAATGAGTGGATTCAGGTATGATGATTCTAACTGAAATAAGTCACACAGAAAAAGAAACATCATAAGATATCACTAATACACGGAATGTAAACTTGGCTACACAGGAACTGGATTACAAAACAGAACAGGGTCTCAAATTTAGAAAACCACCTTATGCTTGCTTAAGGGGAAAGGTGAGTTGGGATGCTGCATCAAACCAGAGATTGAAATGAGCACAGATAAAGTTCCTTAAGCCAAATATGGAATAGACAAGAACTACTCCTTGCTCAACGAAATGGACTCAACACCCCATATTAAACGCCTAAGAATGTACCTGACTAGTAAGTATCTTAAAACCTATGGATTGCTATGTCTCTGAAAGAAAATCAAGCGTGTGTACAGGGGCATAAACGCAGCAGTGATAGGATTGGAGAGGTTCGGTGAGCAAATGAAGACCCTTTGAAGTCATATTGCATGGTACCCATTCCACGGGTCTCAACTCTCCAGGTTTAAGGGATTCTGCCTTCAGCTAAAACATGCACGTGGAACCCAGAGTATGATCAACCGTGTGATCGGGAGACGTGTTCCAATATGTCTCAGTTCTCGTCCCCTGGTACTCGGGTGCAACATTCCAGACGCTTTACTAACACTCTCCCGACTTGGAGAGTCAGTGCCTTTAACCTCCTGTTTGGCCCAGTTTGCGATTTCTGCGGAAGATGAACAGGAATAGGGAGAACCAATGAGAGACTAGCTGGAGGTGTCTGGACGGGCAAATTTAACTCTCATTTCCCACCAGGAAGAGGAAGTAACCAAAGGCTCAGCGTGCCGTGCCGGAACCAGATTAGGGCCTGAAGCAATCCTGCGGTGTTGCGGCCAGCTCACAAGAAAGCGAGTTGAAGAAAGGAGCTCAGGGGCACTGTAATTCACAAACCTGCAGAGTTATAAATGACAGCTATCGTCCAAAAATATACTGAAGTAAGGCTGCCAAGAGGACTTGAAAGCGGGGCAGAATTGCAGGAAACCGATTTCAGGAGGTAGACTGGAATTGCATTTAAAGCATAGGAAAAGAGGCAGAACGTCCACAATGATGCACTTGGACAAAAAGGGCGTATGCGTTTTTTCCTGAATATATTCAGGAAAAAACGCATACGCCCTTTTTGGCCAACCAAGCAAGCTTGCAAAGGAAATCTGCACTACAATGAAGTCTCACTTCCCCCCCCCCCCCCCGGTCAAAAGGGCCATCTGAAAAAAGTGTAAAATCCAGAAAGGCAGGACAGGCCATGGATAACTGGGAACCTTGTTATGCTGATGGGTGGGATGTAAATTGCCAACAGCCACTCGGGAGAGGTGTATGGTGTTTCCTGAAACATCTAAAAAACAAAGCAACAGAGCCTAGGGCACTTCCACTTATGGTCCTTTAGCTTAGGGAAATTAAAATCAAAAGGACACAGCCACCCCAAAGTTTGGGACAGCTCTGTTTACAAGAACCTCGTTTACGGTACAAGTTCAATATCACAGAAAGTGAAAAATGGATAAAGAAGTTGTGGTACTTACGTACAATGCAATATCACTCAGCAATGAAATCTATGTCATCAGGCCCGTAGCAGCATAATGAGTGGATTCAGGTATGATGATTCTAACTGAAATAAGTCACACAGAAAAAGAAACATCATAAGATATCACTAATACATGGGATGTAAACTTGGCTACACAGGAACTGGATTACAAAACAGAACAGGGTCTCAAATTTAGAAAACCAACTTATGCTTGCTTAAGGGGAAAGGTGAGTTGGGGTGCTGCATAAAACCAGAGATTGAAATGAGCACAGATAAAGTTCCTTAAGCCAAATATGGAATAGACAAGAACTACTCCTTGCTCAACGAAATGGACTCAACACCCCATATTAAAGGCCTAAGAATGTACCTGACTAGTAAGTATCTTAAAACCTATGGATTGCTATGTCTCTGAAAGAAAATCAAGCGTGTGTACAGGGGCATAAACGCAGCAGTGATAGGATTGGAGAGGTTCGGTGAGCAAATGAAGACCCTTTGAAGTCATATTGCATGGTACCCATTCCACGGGTCTCAACTCTCAAGGTTTAAGGGATTCTGCCTTCAGGTAAAACATGCACGTGGAACCCAGAGTATGATCAACCGTGTGATTGGGAGACGTGTTCCAATATGTCTCAGTTCTCGTCCCCTGGTACTCGGGTGCAACATTCCAGACGCTTTACTAACACTCTCCCGACTTGGAGAGTCAGTGCCTTTAACCTCCTGTTTGGCCCATTTGCAATTTCTGAGGAAGATGAACAGGAATAGGGAGAACCAATGAGAGACTAGGTGGAGGTGTCTGGACGGGCAAATTTAACTCTCATTTCCCACCAGGAAGAGGAATTAACCAAAGGCTCAGCGTGCCGTGCCGGAACCAGATTAGGGCCTGAAGCAATCCTGCGGTGTTGTGGCCAGCTCACAAGAAAGCGAGTTGAAGAAAGGAGCTCAGGGACACTGTAATTCACAAACCTGCAGAGTTATAAATGACAGCTATCGTCCAAAAATATACTGAAGTAAGGCTGCCAAGAGGACTTGAAAGCGGGGCAGAATTGCAGGAAACCGATTTCAGGAGGTAGACTGGAATTGCATTTAAAGCATAGGAAAAGAGGCAGAACGTCCACAATGATGCACTTGGCCAAAAAGGGCGTATGCGTTTTTTCCTGAATATATTCAGGAAAAAACGCATACGCCCTTTTTGGCCAACCAAGCAAGCTTGCAAAGGAAATCTGCACTACAATGAAGTCTCACTTCCCCCCGGTCAAAAGGGCCATCTGAAAAAAGTGTAAAATCCAGAAAGGCAGGACAGGCCATGGATAACTGGGAACCTTGTTATGCTGATGGGTGGGATGTAAATTGCCAACAGCCACTCGGGAGAGGTGTATGGTGTTTCCTGAAACATCTAAAAAACAAAGCAACAGAGCCTAGGGCACTTCCACTTATGGTCCTATAGCTTAGGGAAATTAAAATCAAAAAGACACAGCCACCCCAAAGTTTGGGACAGCTCTGTTTACAAGAACCTCGTTTACGGTACAAGTTCAATATCGCAGAAAGTGAAAAATGGATAAAGAAGTTGTGGTACTTACGTACAATGCAATATCACTCAGCAATGAAATCTATGTCATCAGGCCCGTAGCAGCATAATGAGTGGATTCAGGTATGATGATTCTAACTGAAATAAGTCACACAGAAAAAGAAACATCATAAGATATCACTAATACACGGAATGTAAACTTGGCTACACAGGAACTGGATTACAAAACAGAACAGGGTCTCAAATTTAGAAAACCAACTTATGCTTGCTTAAGGGGAAAGGTGAGTTGGGGTGCTGCATCAAACCAGAGATTGAAATGAGCACAGATAAAGTTCCTTAAGCCAAATATGGAATAGACAAGAACTACTCCTTGCTCAACGAAATGGACTCAACACCCCATATTAAACGCCTAAGAATGTACCTGACTAGTAAGTATCTTAAAACCTATGGATTGCTATGTCTCTGAAAGAAAATCAAGCGTGTGTACAGGGGCATAAACGCAGCAGTGATAGGATTGGAGAGGTTCGGTGAGCAAATGAAGACCCTTTGAAGTCATATTGCATGGTACCCATTCCACGGGTCTCAACTCTCCAGGTTTAAGGGATTCTGCCTTCAGCTAAAACATGCACGTGGAACCCAGAGTATGATCAACCGTGTGATCGGGAGACGTGTTCCAATATGTCTCAGTTCTCGTCCCCTGGTACTCGGGTGCAACATTCCAGACGCTTTACTAACACTCTCCCGACTTGGAGAGTCAGTGCCTTTAACCTCCTGTTTGGCCCATTTGCAATTTCTGAGGAAGATGAACAGGAATAGGGAGAACCAATGAGAGACTAGCTGGAGGTGTCTGGACGGGCAAATTTAACTCTCATTTCCCACCAGGAAGAGGAATTAACCAAAGGCTCAGCGTGCCGTGCCGGAACCAGATTAGGGCCTGAAGCAATCCTGCGGTGTTGCGGCCAGCTCACAAGAAAGCGAGTTGAAGAAAGGAGCTCAGGGACACTGTAATTCACAAACCTGCAGAGTTATAAATGACAGCTATCGTCCAAAAATATACTGAAGTAAGGCTGCCAAGAGGACTTGAAAGCGGGGCAGAATTGCAGGAAACCGATTTCAGGAGGTAGACTGGAATTGCATTTAAAGCATAGGAAAAGAGGCAGAACGTCCACAATGATGCACTTGGACAAAAAGGGCGTATGCGTTTTTTCCTGAATATATTCAGGAAAAAACGCATACGCCCTTTTTGGCCAACCAAGCAAGCTTGCAAAGGAAATCTGCACTACAATGAAGTCTCACTTCCCCCCGGTCAAAAGGGCCATCTGAAAAAAGTGTAAAATCCAGAAAGGCAGGACAGGCCATGGAGAACTGGGAGCCTTGTTATGCTGATGGGCGGGATGTAAATTGCCAACAGCCACTCGGGAGAGGTGTATGGTGTTTCCTGAAACATCTAAAAAACAAAGCAACAGAGCCTAGGGCACTTCCACTTATGGTCCTATAGCTTAGGGAAATTAAAATCAAAAAGACACAGCCACCCCAAAGTTTGGGACCGCTCTGTTTACAAGAACCTCGTTTACGGTACAAGTTCAATATCGCAGAAAGTGAAAAATGGATAAAGAAGTTGTGGTACTTACGTACAATGCAATATCACTCAGCAATGAAATCTATGTCATCAGGCCCGTAGCAGCATAATGAGTGGATTCAGGTATGATGATTCTAACTGAAATAAGTCACACAGAAAAAGAAACATCATAAGATATCACTAATACACGGAATGTAAACTTGGCTACACAGGAACTGGATTACAAAACAGAACAGGGTCTCAAATTTAGAAAACCAACTTATGCTTGCTTAAGGGGAAAGGTGAGTTGGGGTGCTGCATCAAACCAGAGATTGAAATGAGCACAGATAAAGTTCCTTAAGCCAAATATGGAATAGACAAGAACTACTCCTTGCTCAACGAAATGGACTCAACACCCCATATTAAACGCCTAAGAATGTACCTGACTAGTAAGTATCTTAAAACCTATGGATTGCTATGTCTCTGAAAGAAAATCAAGCGTGTGTACAGGGGCATAAACGCAGCAGTGATAGGAGTGGAGAGGTTCGGTGAGCAAATGTAGACCCTTTGAAGTCATATTGCATGGTACCCATTCCACGGGTCTCAACTCTCCAGGTTTAAGGGATTCTGCCTTCAGGTAAAACATGCACGTGGAACCCAGAGTATGATCAACCGTGTGATCGGGAGACGTGTTCCAATATGTCTCAGTTCTCGTCCCCTGGTACTCGGGTGCAACATTCCACACGCTTTACTAACACTCTCCCGACTTGGAGAGTCAGTGCCTTTAACCTCCTGTTTGGCCCATTTGCAATTTCTGAGGAAGATGAACAGGAATAGGGAGAACCAATGAGAGACTAGCTGGAGGTGTCTGGACGGGCAAATTTAACTCTCATTTCCCACCAGGAAGAGGAAGTAACCAAAGGCTCAGCGTGCCGTGCCGGAACCAGATTAGGGCCTGAAGCAATCCTGCGGTGTTGCGGCCAGCTCACAAGAAAGCGAGTTGAAGAAAGGAGCTCAGGGGCACTGTAATTCACAAACCTGCAGAGTTATAAATGACAGCTATCGTCCAAAAATATACTGAAGTAAGGCTGCCAAGAGGACTTGAAAGCGGGGCAGAATTGCAGGAAACCGATTTCAGGAGGTAGACTGGAATTGCATTTAAAGCATAGGAAAAGAGGCAGAACGTCCACAATGATGCACTTGGCCAAAAAGGGCGTATGCGTTTTTTCCTGAATATATTCAGGAAAAAACGCATACGCCCTTTTTGGCCAACCAAGCAAGCTTGCAAAGGAAATCTGCACTACAATGAAGTCTCACTTCCCCCCGGTCAAAAGGGCCATCTGAAAAAAGTGTAAAATCCAGAAAGGCAGGACAGGCCATGGAGAACTGGGAGCCTTGTTATGCTGATGGGCGGGATGTAAATTGCCAACAGCCACTCGGGAGAGGTGTATGGTGTTTCCTGAAACATCTAAAAAACAAAGCAACAGAGCCTAGGGCACTTCCACTTATGGTCCTATAGCTTAGGGAAATTAAAATCAAAAAGACACAGCCACCCCAAAGTTTGGGACAGCTCTGTTTACAAGAACCTCGTTTACGGTACAAGTTCAATATCGCAGAAAGTGAAAAATGGATAAAGAAGTTGTGGTACTTACGTACAATGCAATATCACTCAGCAATGAAATCTATGTCATCAGGCCCGTAGCAGCATAATGAGTGGATTCAGGTATGATGATTCTAACTGAAATAAGTCACACAGAAAAAGAAACATCATAAGATATCACTAATACACGGAATATAAACTTGGCTACACAGGAACTGGATTACAAAACAGAACAGGGTCTCAAATTTAGAAAACCAACTTATGTTTGCTTAAGGGGAAAGGTGAGTTGGGGTGCTGCATCAAACCAGAGATTGAAATGAGCACAGATAAAGTTCCTTAAGCCAAATATGGAATAGACAAGAACTACTCCTTGCTCAACGAAATGGACTCAACACCCCATATTAAACGCCTAAGAATGTACCTGACTAGTAAGTATCTTAAAACCTATGGATTGCTATGTCTCTGAAAGAAAATCAAGCGTGTGTACAGGGGCATAAACGCAGCAGTGATAGGATTGGAGAGGTTCGGTGAGCAAATGTAGACCCTTTGAAGTCATATTGCATGGTACCCATTCCACGGGTCTCAACTCTCAAGGTTTAAGGGATTCTGCCTTCAGGTAAAACATGCACGTGGAACCCAGAGTATGATCAACCGTGTGATCGGGAGACGTGTTCCAATATGTCTCAGTTCTCGTCCCCTGGTACTCGGGTGCAACATTCCACACGCTTTACTAACACTCTCCCGACTTGGAGAGTCAGTGCCTTTAACCTCCTGTTTGGCCCATTTGCAATTTCTGAGGAAGATGAACAGGAATAGGGAGAACCAATGAGAGACTAGCTGGAGGTGTCTGGACGGGCAAATTTAACTCTCATTTCCCACCAGGAAGAGGAAGTAACCAAAGGCTCAGCGTGCCGTGCCGGAACCAGATTAGGGCCTGAAGCAATCCTGCGGTGTTGCGGCCAGCTCACAAGAAAGCGAGTTGAAGAAAGGAGCTCAGGGGCACTGTAATTCACAAACCTGCAGAGTTATAAATGACAGCTATCGTCCAAAAATATACTGAAGTAAGGCTGCCAAGAGGACTTGAAAGCGGGGCAGAATTGCAGGAAACCGATTTCAGGAGGTAGACTGGAATTGCATTTAAAGCATAGGAAAAGAGGCAGAACGTCCACAATGATGCACTTGGCCAAAAAGGGCGTATGCGTTTTTTCCTGAATATATTCAGGAAAAAACGCATACGCCCTTTTTGGCCAACCAAGCAAGCTTGCAAAGGAAATCTGCACTACAATGAAGTCTCACTTCCCCCCGGTCAAAAGGGCCATCTGAAAAAAGTGTAAAATCCAGAAAGGCAGGACAGGCCATGGAGAACTGAGAACCTTGTTATGCTGATGGGCGGGATGTAAATTGCCAACAGCCACTCGGGAGAGGTGTATGGTGTTTCCTGAAACATCTAAAAAACAAAGCAACAGAGCCTAGGGCACTTCCACTTATGGTCCTATAGCTTAGGGAAATTAAAATCAAAAAGACACAGCCACCCCAAAGTTTGGGACAGCTCTGTTTACAAGAACCTCGTTTACGGTACAAGTTCAATATCGCAGAAAGTGAAAAATGGATAAAGAAGTTGTGGTACTTACGTACAATGCAATATCACTCAGCAATGAAATCTATGTCATCAGGCCCGTAGCAGCATAATGAGTGGATTCAGGTATGATGATTCTAACTGAAATAAGTCACACAGAAAAAGAAACATCATAAGATATCACTAATACACGGAATGTAAACTTGGCTACACAGGAACTGGATTACAAAACAGAACAGGGTCTCAAATTTAGAAAACCAACTTATGCTTGCTTAAGGGGAAAGGTGAGTTGGGGTGCTGCATCAAACCAGAGATTGAAATGAGCACAGATAAAGTTCCTTAAGCCAAATATGGAATAGACAAGAACTACTCCTTGCTCAACGAAATGGACTCAACACCCCATATTAAACGCCTAAGAATGTACCTGACTAGTAAGTATCTTAAAACCTATGGATTGCTATGTCTCTGAAAGAAAATCAAGCGTGTGTACAGGGGCATAAACGCAGCAGTGATAGGAGTGGAGAGGTTCGGTGAGCAAATGTAGACCCTTTGAAGTCATATTGCATGGTACCCATTCCACGGGTCTCAACTCTCCAGGTTTAAGGGATTCTGCCTTCAGGTAAAACATGCACGTGGAACCCAGAGTATGATCAACCGTGTGATCGGGAGACGTGTTCCAATATGTCTCAGTTCTCGTCCCCTGGTACTCGGGTGCAACATTCCACACGCTTTACTAACACTCTCCCGACTTGGAGAGTCAGTGCCTTTAACCTCCTGTTTGGCCCATTTGCAATTTCTGCGGAAGATGAACAGGAATAGGGAGAACCAATGAGAGACTAGCTGGAGGTGTCTGGACGGGCAAATTTAACTCTCATTTCCCACCAGGAAGAGGAAGTAACCAAAGGCTCAGCGTGCCGTGCCGGAACCAGATTAGGGCCTGAAGCAATCCTGCGGTGTTGCGGCCAGCTCACAAGAAAGCGAGTTGAAGAAAGGAGCTCAGGGGCACTGTAATTCACAAACCTGCAGAGTTATAAATGACAGCTATCGTCCAAAAATATACTGAAGTAAGGCTGCCAAGAGGACTTGAAAGCGGGGCAGAATTGCAGGAAACCGATTTCAGGAGGTAGACTGGAATTGCATTTAAAGCATAGGAAAAGAGGCAGAACGTCCACAATGATGCACTTGGCCAAAAAGGGCGTATGCGTTTTTTCCTGAATATATTCAGGAAAAAACGCATACGCCCTTTTTGGCCAACCAAGCAAGCTTGCAAAGGAAATCTGCACTACAATGAAGTCTCACTTCCCCCCGGTCAAAAGGGCCATCTGAAAAAAGTGTAAAATCCAGAAAGGCAGGACAGGCCATGGAGAACTGGGAGCCTTGTTATGCTGATGGGCGGGATGTAAATTGCCAACAGCCAATCGGGAGAGGTGTATGGTGTTTCCTGAAACATCTAAAAAACAAAGCAACAGAGCCTAGGGCACTTCCACTTATGGTCCTATAGCTTAGGGAAATTAAAATCAAAAAGACACAGCCACCCCAAAGTTTGGGACAGCTCTGTTTACAAGAACCTCATTTACGGTACAAGTTCAATATCGCAGAAAGTGAAAAATGGATAAAGAAGTTGTGGTACTTACGTACAATGCAATATCACTCAGCAATGAAATCTATGTCATCAGGCCCATAGCAGCATAATGAGTGGATTCAGGTATGATGATTCTAACTGAAATAAGTCACACAGAAAAAGAAACATCATAAGATATCACTAATACACGGAATGTAAACTTGGCTACACAGGAACTGGATTACAAAACAGAACAGGGTCTCAAATTTAGAAAACCAACTTATGCTTGCTTAAGGGGAAAGGTGAGTTGGGGTGCTGCATCAAACCAGAGATTGAAATGAGCACAGATAAAGTTCCTTAAGCCAAATATGGAATAGACAAGAACTACTCCTTGCTCAACGAAATGGACTCAACACCCCATATTAAACGCCTAAGAATGTACCTGACTAGTAAGTATCTTAAAACCTATGGATTGCTATGTCTCTGAAAGAAAATCAAGCGTGTGTACAGGGGCATAAACGCAGCAGTGATAGGATTGGAGAGGTTCGGTGAGCAAATGAAGACCCTTTGAAGTCATATTGCATGGTACCCATTCCACGGGTCTCAACTCTCCAGGTTTAAGGGATTCTGCCTTCAGCTAAAACATGCACGTGGAACCCAGAGTATGATCAACCGTGTGATCGGGAGACGTGTTCCAATATGTCTCAGTTCTCGTCCCCTGGTACTCGGGTGCAACATTCCAGAGGCTTTACTAACACTCTCCCGACTTGGAGAGTCAGTGCCTTTAACCTCCTGTTTGGCCCAGTTTGCGATTTCTGCGGAAGATGAACAGGAATAGGGAGAACCAATGAGAGACTAGCTGGAGGTGTCTGGACGGGCAAATTTAACTCTCATTTCCCACCAGGAAGAGGAAGTAACCAAAGGCTCAGCGTGCCGTGCCGGAACCAGATTAGGGCCTGAAGCAATCCTGCGGTGTTGCGGCCAGCTCACAAGAAAGCGAGTTGAAGAAAGGAGCTCAGGGGCACTGTAATTCACAAACCTGCAGAGTTATAAATGACAGCTATCGTCCAAAAATATACTGAAGTAAGGCTGCCAAGAGGACTTGAAAGCGGGGCAGAATTGCAGGAAACCGATTTCAGGAGGTAGACTGGAATTGCATTTAAAGCATAGGAAAAGAGGCAGAACGTCCACAATGATGCACTTGGCCAAAAAGGGCGTATGCGTTTTTTCCTGAATATATTCAGGAAAAAACGCATACGCCCTTTTTGGCCAACCAAGCAAGCTTGCAAAGGAAATCTGCACTACAATGAAATCTCACTTCCCCCTGGTCAAAAGGGCCATCTGAAAAAAGTGTAAAATCCAGAAAGGCAGGACAGGCCATGGAGAACTGGGAGCCTTGTTATGCTGATGGGCGGGATGTAAATTGCCAAGAGCCACTCGGGAGAGGTGTATGGTGTTTCCTGAAACATCTAAAAAACAAAGCAACAGAGCCTAGGGCACTTCCACTTATGGTCCTATAGCTTAGGGAAATTAAAATCAAAAAGACACAGCCACCCCAAAGTTTGGGACGGCTCTGTTTACAAGAACCTCGTTTACGGTACAAGTTCAATATCGCAGAAAGTGAAAAATGGATAAAGAAGTTGTGGTACTTACGTACAATGCAATATCACTCAGCAATGAAATCTATGTCATCAGGCCCGTAGCAGCATAATGAGTGGATTCAGGTATGATGATTCTAACTGAAATAAGTCACACAGAAAAAGAAACATCATAAGATATCACTAATACACGGGATGTAAACTTGGCTACACAGGAACTGGATTACAAAACAGAACAGGGTCTCAAATTTAGAAAACCAACTTATGCTTGCTTAAGGGGAAAGGTGAGTTGGGGTGCTGCATCAAACCAGAGATTGAAATGAGCACAGATAAAATTCCTTAAGCCAAATATAGAATAGACAAGAACTACTCCTTGCTCAACGAAATGGACTCAACACCCCATATTAAACGCCTAAGAATGTACCTGACTAGTAAGTATCTTAAAACCTATGGATTGCTATGTCTCTGAAAGAAAATCAAGCGTGTGTACAGGGGCACAAACGCAGCAGTGATAGGATTGGAGAGGTTCGGTGAGCAAATGAAGACCCTTTGAAGTCATATTGCATGGTACCCATTCCACGGGTCTCAACTCTCCAGGTTTAAGGGATTCTGCCTTCAGGTAAAACATGCAAATGGAACCCAGAGTATGATCAACCGTGTGATCGGGAGACGTGTTCCAATATGTCTCAGTTCTCGTCCCCTGGTACTCGGGTGCAACATTCCACACGCTTTACTAACACTCTCCCGACTTGGAGAGTCAGTGCCTTTAACCTCCTGTTTGGCCCATTTGCAATTTCTGAGGAAGATGAACAGGAATAGGGAGAACCAATGAGAGACTAGGTGGAGGTGTCTGGACGGGCAAATTTAACTCTCATTTCCCACCAGGAAGAGGAATTAACCAAAGGCTCAGCGTGCCGTGCCAGAACCAGATTAGGGCCTGAAGCAATCCTGCGGTGTTGCGGCCAGCTCACAAGAAAGCGAGTTGAAGAAAGGAGCTCAGGGACACTGTAATTCACAAACCTGCAGAGTTATAAATGACAGCTATCGTCCAAAAATATACTGAAGTAAGGCTGCCAAGAGGACTTGAAAGCGGGGCAGAATTGCAGGAAACCGATTTCAGGAGGTAGACTGGAATTGCATTTAAAGCATAGGAAAAGAGGCAGAACGTCCACAATGATGCACTTGGACAAAAAGAGCGTATGCGTTTTTTCCTGAATATATTCAGGAAAAAACGCATACGCCCTTTTTGGCCAACCAAGCAAGCTTGCAAAGGAAATCTGCACTACAATGAAGTCTCACTTCCCCCCGGTCAAAACGGCCATCTGAAAAAAGTGTAAAATCCAGAAAGGCAGGACAGGCCATGGATAACTGGGAACCTTGTTATGCTGATGGGCGGGATGTAAATTGCCAACAGCCACTCGGGAGAGGTGTATGGTGTTTCCTGAAACATCTAAAAAACAAAGCAACAGAGCCTAGGGCACTTCCACTTATGGTCCTATAGCTTAGGGAAATTAAAATCAAAAAGACACAGCCACCCCAAAGTTTGGGACCGCTCTGTTTACAAGAACCTCGTTTACGGTACAAGTTCAATATCGCAGAAAGTGAAAAATGGATAAAGAAGTTGTGGTACTTACGTACAATGCAATATCACTCAGCAATGAAATCTATGTCATCAGGCCCGTAGCAGCATAATGAGTGGATTCAGGTATGATGATTCTAACTGAAATAAGTCACACAGAAAAAGAAACATCATAAGATATCACTAATACACGGAATGTAAACTTGGCTACACAGGAACTGGATTACAAAACAGAACAGGGTCTCAAATTTAGAAAACCAACTTATGCTTGCTTAAGGGGAAAGGTGAGTTGGGGTGCTGCATCAAACCAGAGATTGAAATGAGCACAGATAAAGTTCCTTAAGCCAAATATGGAATAGACAAGAACTACTCCTTGCTCAACGAAATGGACTCAACACCCCATATTAAACGCCTAAGAATGTACCTGACTAGTAAGTATCTTAAAACCTATGGATTGCTATGTCTCTGAAAGAAAATCAAGCGTGTGTACAGGGGCATAAACGCAGCAGTGATAGGAGTGGAGAGGTTCGGTGAGCAAATGTAGACCCTTTGAAGTCATATTGCATGGTACCCATTCCACGGGTCTCAACTCTCCAGGTTTAAGGGATTCTGCCTTCAGGTAAAACATGCACGTGGAACCCAGAGTATGATCAACCGTGTGATCGGGAGACGTGTTCCAATATGTCTCAGTTCTCGTCCCCTGGTACTCGGGTGCAACATTCCACACGCTTTACTAACACTCTCCCGACTTGGAGAGTCAGTGCCTTTAACCTCCTGTTTGGCCCATTTGCAATTTCTGAGGAAGATGAACAGGAATAGGGAGAACCAATGAGAGACTAGCTGGAGGTGTCTGGACGGGCAAATTTAACTCTCATTTCCCACCAGGAAGAGGAAGTAACCAAAGCCTCAGCGTGCCGTGCCGGAACCAGATTAGGGCCTGAAGCAATCCTGCGGTGTTGCGGCCAGCTCACAAGAAAGCGAGTTGAAGAAAGGAGCTCAGGGGCACTGTAATTCACAAACCTGCAGAGTTATAAATGACAGCTATCGTCCAAAAATATACTGAAGTAAGGCTGCCAAGAGAACTTGAAAGCGGGGCAGAATTGCAGGAAACCGATTTCAGGAGGTAGACTGGAATTGCATTTAAAGCATAGGAAAAGAGGCAGAACGTCCACAATGATGCACTTGGCCAAAAAGGGCGTATGCGTTTTTTCCTGAATATATTCAGGAAAAAACGCATACGCCCTTTTTGGCCAACCAAGCAAGCTTGCAAAGGAAATCTGCACTACAATGAAGTCTCACTTCCCCCCGGTCAAAAGGGCCATCTGAAAAAAGTGTAAAATCCAGAAAGGCAGGACAGGCCATGGAGAACTGGGAGCCTTGTTATGCTGATGGGCGGGATGTAAATTGCCAAGAGCCACTCGGGAGAGGTGTATGGTGTTTCCTGAAACATCTAAAAAACAAAGCAACAGAGCCTAGGGCACTTCCACTTATGGTCCTATAGCTTAGGGAAATTAAAATCAAAAAGACACAGCCACCCCAAAGTTTGGGACAGCTCTGTTTACAAGAACCTCATTTACGGTACAAGTTCAATATCGCAGAAAGTGAAAAATGGATAAAGAAGTTGTGGTACTTACGTACAATGCAATATCACTCAGCAATGAAATCTATGTCATCAGGCCCATAGCAGCATAATGAGTGGATTCAGGTATGATGATTCTAACTGAAATAAGTCACACAGAAAAAGAAACATCATAAGATATCACTAATACACGGAATGTAAACTTGGCTACACAGGAACTGGATTACAAAACAGAACAGGGTCTCAAATTTAGAAAACCAACTTATGCTTGCTTAAGGGGAAAGGTGAGTTGGGGTGCTGCATCAAACCAGAGATTGAAATGAGCACAGATAAAGTTCCTTAAGCCAAATATGGAATAGACAAGAACTACTCCTTGCTCAACGAAATGGACTCAACACCCCATATTAAACGCCTAAGAATGTACCTGACTAGTAAGTATCTTAAAACCTATGGATTGCTATGTCTCTGAAAGAAAATCAAGCGTGTGTACAGGGGCATAAACGCAGCAGTGATAGGATTGGAGAGGTTCGGTGAGCAAATGAAGACCCTTTGAAGTCATATTGCATGGTACCCATTCCACGGGTCTCAACTCTCCAGGTTTAAGGGTTTCTGCCTTCAGCTAAAACATGCACGTGGAACCCAGAGTATGATCAACCGTGTGATCGGGAGACGTGTTCCAATATGTCTCAGTTCTCGTCCCCTGGTACTCGGGTGCAACATTCCACACGCTTTACTAACACTCTCCCGACTTGGAGAGTCAGTGCCTTTAACCTCCTGTTTGGCCCATTTGCAATTTCTGAGGAAGATGAACAGGAATAGGGAGAACCAATGAGAGACTAGCTGGAGGTGTCTGGACGGGCAAATTTAACTCTCATTTCCCACCAGGAAGAGGAATTAACCAAAGGCTCAGCGTGCCGTGCCGGAACCAGATTAGGGCCTGAAGCAATCCTGCGGTGTTGTGACCAGCTCACAAGAAAGCGAGTTGAAGAAAGGAGCTCAGGGACACTGTAATTCAAAAACCTGCAGAGTTATAAATGACAGCTATCGTCCAAAAATATACTGAAGTAAGGCTGCCAAGAGGACTTGAAAGCGGGGCAGAATTGCAGGAAACCGATTTCAGGAGGTAGACTGGAATTGCATTTAAAGCATAGGAAAAGAGGCAGAACGTCCACAATGATGCACTTGGACAAAAAGGGCGTATGCGTTTTTTCCTGAATATATTCAGGAAAAAACGCATACGCCCTTTTTGGCCAACCAAGCAAGCTTGCAAAGGAAATCTGCACTACAATGAAGTCTCACTTACCCCCGGTCAAAAGGGCCATCTGAAAAAAGTGTAAAATCCAGAAAGGCAGGACAGGCCATGGAGAACTGGGAGCCTTGTTATGCTGATGGGCGGGATGTAAATTGCCAACAGCCACTCGGGAGAGGTGTATGGTGTTTCCTGAAACATCTAAAAAACAAAGCAACAGAGCCTAGGGCACTTCCACTTATGGTCCTATAGCTTAGGGAAATTAAAATCAAAAAGACACAGCCACCCCAAAGTTTGGGACCGCTCTGTTTACAAGAACCTCGTTTACGGTACAAGTTCAATATCGCAGAAAGTGAAAAATGGATAAAGAAGTTGTGGTACTTACGTACAATGCAATATCACTCAGCAATGAAATCTATGTCATCAGGCCCGTAGCAGCATAATGAGTGGATTCAGGTATGATGATTCTAACTGAAATAAGTCACACAGAAAAAGAAACATCATAAGATATCACTAATACACGGAATGTAAACTTGGCTACACAGGAACTGGATTACAAAACAGAACAGGGTCTCAAATTTAGAAAACCACCTTATGCTTGCTTAAGGGGAAAGGTGAGTTGGGATGCTGCATCAAACCAGAGATTGAAATGAGCACAGATAAAGTTCCTTAAGCCAAATATGGAATAGACAAGAACTACTCCTTGCTCAACGAAATGGACTCAACACCCCATATTAAACGCCTAAGAATGTACCTGACTAGTAAGTATCTTAAAACCTATGGATTGCTATGTCTCTGAAAGAAAATCAAGCGTGTGTACAGGGGCATAAACGCAGCAGTGATAGGATTGGAGAGGTTCGGTGAGCAAATGAAGACCCTTTGAAGTCATATTGCATGGTACCCATTCCACGGGTCTCAACTCTCCAGGTTTAAGGGATTCTGCCTTCAGCTAAAACATGCACGTGGAACCCAGAGTATGATCAACCGTGTGATCGGGAGACGTGTTCCAATATGTCTCAGTTCTCGTCCCCTGGTACTCGGGTGCAACATTCCAGACGCTTTACTAACACTCTCCCGACTTGGAGAGTCAGTGCCTTTAACCTCCTGTTTGGCCCAGTTTGCGATTTCTGCGGAAGATGAACAGGAATAGGGAGAACCAATGAGAGACTAGCTGGAGGTGTCTGGACGGGCAAATTTAACTCTCATTTCCCACCAGGAAGAGGAAGTAACCAAAGGCTCAGCGTGCCGTGCCGGAACCAGATTAGGGCCTGAAGCAATCCTGCGGTGTTGCGGCCAGCTCACAAGAAAGCGAGTTGAAGAAAGGAGCTCAGGGGCACTGTAATTCACAAACCTGCAGAGTTATAAATGACAGCTATCGTCCAAAAATATACTGAAGTAAGGCTGCCAAGAGGACTTGAAAGCGGGGCAGAATTGCAGGAAACCGATTTCAGGAGGTAGACTGGAATTGCATTTAAAGCATAGGAAAAGAGGCAGAACGTCCACAATGATGCACTTGGCCAAAAAGGGCGTATGCGTTTTTTCTTGAATATATTCAGGAAAAAACACATACGCCCTTTTTGGCCAACCAAGCAAGCTTGCAAAGGAAATCTGCACTACAATGAAGTCTCACTTCCCCCCGGTCAAAAGGGTCATCTGAAAAAAGTGTAAAATCCAGAAAGGCAGGACAGGCCATGGAGAACTGGGAGCCTTGTTATGCTGATGGGCGGGATGTAAATTGCCAACAGCCACTCGGGAGAGGTGTATGGTGTTTCCTGAAACATCTAAAAAACAAAGCCACAGAGCCTAGGGCACTTCCACTTATGGTCCTATAGCTTAGGGAAATTAAAATCAAAAAGACACAGCCACCCCAAAGTTTGGGACGGCTCTGTTTACAAGAACCTCGTTTACGGTACAAGTTCAATATCGCAGAAAGTGAAAAATGGATAAAGAAGTTGTGGTACTTACGTACAATGCAATATCACTCAGCAATGAAATCTATGTCATCAGGCCCGTAGCAGCATAATGAGTGGATTCAGGTATGATGATTCTAACTGAAATAAGTCACACAGAAAAAGAAACATCATAAGATATCACTAATACACGGAATGTAAACTTGGCTACACAGGAACTGGATTACAAAACAGAACAGGGTCTCAAATTTAGAAAACCAACTTATGCTTGCTTAAGGGGAAAGGTGAGTTGGGGTGCTGCATCAAACCAGAGATTGAAATGAGCACAGATAAAGTTCCTTAAGCCAAATATGGAATAGACAAGAACTACTCCTTGCTCAACGAAATGGACTCAACACCCCATATTAAACGCCTAAGAATGTACCTGACTAGTAAGTATCTTAAAACCTATGGATTGCTATGTCTATGAAAGAAAATCAAGCGTGTGTACAGGGGCATAAACGCAGCAGTGATAGGAGTGGAGAGGTTCGGTGAGCAAATGTAGACCCTTTGAAGTCATATTGCATGGTACCCATTCCACGGGTCTCAACTCTCCAGGTTTAAGGGATTCTGCCTTCAGGTAAAACATGCACGTGGAACCCAGAGTATGATCAACCGTGTGATCGGGAGACGTGTTCCAATATGTCTCAGTTCCCGTCCCCTGGTACTCGGGTGCAACATTCCACACGCTTTACTAACACTCTCCCGACTTGGAGAGTCAGTGCCTTTAACCTCCTGTTTAGCCCATTTGCAATTTCTGAGGAAGATGAACAGGAATAGGGAGAACCAATGAGAGACTAGCTGGAGGTGTCTGGACGGGCAAATTTAACTCTCATTTCCCACCAGGAAGAGGAAGTAACCAAAGGCTCAGTGTGCCGTGCCGGAACCAGATTAGGGCCTGAAGCAATCCTGCGGTGTTGCGGCCAGCTCACAAGAAAGCGAGTTGAAGAAAGGAGCTCAGGGGCACTGTAATTCACAAACCTGCAGAGTTATAAATGACAGCTATCGTCCAAAAATATACTGAAGTAAGGCTGCCAAGAGGACTTGAAAGCGGGGCAGAATTGCAGGAAACCGATTTCAGGAGGTAGACTGGAATTGCATTTAAAGCATAGGAAAAGAGGCAGAACGTCCACAATGATGCACTTGGCCAAAAAGGGCGTATGCGTTTTTTCCTGAATATATTCAGGAAAAAACGCATACGCCCTTTTTGGCCAACCAAGCAAGCTTGCAAAGGAAATCTGCACTACAATGAAGTCTCACTTCCCCCCGGTCAAAAGGGCCATCTGAAAAAAGTGTAAAATCCAGAAAGGCAGGACAGGCCATGGAGAACTGGGAACCTTGTTATGCTGATGGGCGGGATGTAAATTGCCAAGAGCCACTCGGGAGAGGTGTATGGTGTTTCCTGAAACATCTAAAAAACAAAGCAACAGAGCCTAGGGCACTTCCACTTATGGTCCTATAGCTTAGGGAAATTAAAATCAAAAAGACACAGCCACCCCAAAGTTTGGGACAGCTCTGTTTACAAGAACCTCGTTTACAGTACAAGTTCAATATCGCAGAAAGTGAAAAATGGATAAAGAAGTTGTGGTACTTACGTACAATGCAATATCACTCAGCAATGAAATCTATGTCATCAGACCCGTAGCAGCATAATGAGTGGATTCAGGTATGATGATTCTAACTGAAATAAGTCACACAGAAAAAGAAACATCATAAGATATCACTAATACACGGAATGTAAACTTGGCTACACAGGAACTGGATTACAAAACAGAACAGGGTCTCAAATTTAGAAAACCAACTTATGTTTGCTTAAGGGGAAAGGTGAGTTGGGGTGCTGCATCAAACCAGAGATTGAAATGAGCACAGATAAAGTTCCTTAAGCCAAATATGGAATAGACAAGAACTACTCCTTGCTCAACGAAATGGACTCAACACCCCATATTAAACGCCTAAGAATGTACCTGACTAGTAAGTATCTTAAAACCTAAGGATTGCTATGTCTCTGAAAGAAAATCAAGCGTGTGTACAGGGGCATAAACGCAGCAGTGATAGGATTGGAGAGGTTCGGTGAGCAAATGAAGACCCTTTGAAGTCATATTGCATGGTACCCATTCCACGGGTCTCAACTCTCCAGGTTTAAAGGATTCTGCCTTCAGCTAAAACATGCACGTGGAACCCAGAGTATGATCAACCGTGTGATCGGGAGACGTGTTCCAATATGTCTCAGTTCTCGTCCCCTGGTACTCGGGTGCAACATTCCAGACGCTTTACTAACACTCTCCCGACTTGGAGAGTCAGTGCCTTTAACCTCCTGTTTGGCCCAGTTTGCGATTTCTGCGGAAGATGAACAGGAATAGGGAGAACCAATGAGAGACTAGCTGGAGGTGTCTGGACGGGCAAATTTAACTCTCATTTCCCACCAGGAAGAGGAAGTAACCAAAGGCTCAGCGTGCCGTGCCGGAACCAGATTAGGGCCTGAAGCAATCCTGCGGTGTTGCGGCCAGCTCACAAGAAAGCGAGTTGAAGAAAGGAGCTCAGGGGCACTGTAATTCACAAACCTGCAGAGTTATAAATGACAGCTATCGTCCAAAAATATACTGAAGTAAGGCTGCCAAGAGGACTTGAAAGCGGGGCAGAATTGCAGGAAACCGATTTCAGGAGGTAGACTGGAATTGCATTTAAAGCATAGGAAAAGAGGCAGAACGTCCACAATGATGCACTTGGCCAAAAAGGGCGTATGCGTTTTTTCCTGAATATATTCAGGAAAAAACGCATACGCCCTTTTTGGCCAACCAAGCAAGCTTGCAAAGGAAATCTGCACTACAATGAAGTCTCACTTCCCCCCGGTCAAAAGGGCCATCTGAAAAAAGTGTAAAATCCAGAAAGGCAGGACAGGCCATGGAGAACTGAGAACCTTGTTATGCTGATGGGCGGGATGTAAATTGCCAACAGCCACTCGGGAGAGGTGTATGGTGTTTCCTGAAACATCTAAAAAACAAAGCAACAGAGCCTAGGGCACTTCCACTTATGGTCCTATAGCTTAGGGAAATTAAAATCAAAAAGACACAGCCACCCCAAAGTTTGGGACAGCTCTGTTTACAAGAACCTCGTTTACGGTACAAGTTCAATATCGCAGAAAGTGAAAAATGGATAAAGAAGTTGTGGTACTTACGTACAATGCAATATCACTCAGCAATGAAATCTATGTCATCAGGCCCGTAGCAGCATAATGAGTGGATTCAGGTATGATGATTCTAACTGAAATAAGTCACACAGAAAAGAAACATCATAAGATATCACTAATACACGGAATGTAAACTTGGCTACACAGGAACTGGATTACAAAACAGAACAGGGTCTCAAATTTAGAAAACCAACTTATGCTTGCTTAAGGGGAAAGGTGAGTTGGGGTGCTGCATCAAACCAGAGATTGAAATGAGCACAGATAAAGTTCCTTAAGCCAAATATGGAATAGACAAGAACTACTCCTTGCTCAACGAAATGGACTCAACACCCCATATTAAACGCCTAAGAATGTACCTGACTAGTAAGTATCTTAAAACCTATGGATTGCTATGTCTCTGAAAGAAAATCAAGCGTGTGTACAGGGGCATAAACGCAGCAGTGATAGGATTGGAGAGGTTCGGTGAGCAAATGAAGACCCTTTGAAGTCATATTGCATGGTACCCATTCCACGGGTCTCAACTCTCAAGGTTTAAGGGATTCTGCCCTCAGGTAAAACATGCACGTGGAACCCAGAGTATGATCAACCGTGTGATCGGGAGACGTGTTCCAATATGTCTCAGTTCTCGTCCCCTGGTACTCGGGTGCAACATTCCACACGCTTTACTAACACTCTCCCGACTTGGAGAGTCAGTGCCTTTAACCTCCTGTTTCGCCCATTTGCAATTTCTGAGGAAGATGAACAGGAATAGGGAGAACCAATGAGAGACTAGGTGGAGGTGTCTGGACGGGCAAATTTAACTCTCATTTCCCACCAGGAAGAGGAATTAACCAAAGGCTCAGCGTGCCGTGCCGGAACCAGATTAGGGCCTGAAGCAATCCTGCGGTGTTGCGGCCAGCTCACAAGAAAGCGAGTTGAAGAAAGGAGCTCAGGGACACTGTAATTCACAAACCTGCAGAGTTATAAATGACAGCTATCGTCCAAAAATATACTGAAGTAAGGCTGCCAAGAGGACTTGAAAGCGGGGCAGAATTGCAGGAAACCGATTTCAGGAGGTAGACTGGAATTGCATTTAAAGCATAGGAAAAGAGGCAGAACGTCCACAATGATGCACTTGGCCAAAAAGGGCGTATGCGTTTTTTCCTGAATATATTCAGGAAAAAACGCATACGCCCTTTTTGGCCAACCAAGCAAGCTTGCAAAGGAAATCTGCACTACAATGAAGTCTCACTTCCCCCCGGTCAAAAGGGCCATCTGAAAAAAGTGTAAAATCCAGAAAGGCAGGACAGGCCATGGAGAACTGGGAGCCTTGTTATGCTGATGGGCGGGATGTAAATTGCCAACAGCCACTCGGGAGAGGTGTATGGTGTTTCCTGAAACATCTAAAAAACAAAGCAACAGAGCCTAGGGCACTTCCACTTATGGTCCTATAGCTTAGGGAAATTAAAATCAAAAAGACACAGCCACCCCAAAGTTTGGGACAGCTCTGTTTACAAGAACCTCATTTACGGTACAAGTTCAATATCGCAGAAAGTGAAAAATGGATAAAGAAGTTGTGGTACTTACGTACAATGCAATATCACTCAGCAATGAAATCTATGTCATCAGGCCCATAGCAGCATAATGAGTGGATTCAGGTATGATGATTCTAACTGAAATAAGTCACACAGAAAAAGAAACATCATAAGATATCACTAATACACGGAATGTAAACTTGGCTACACAGGAACTGGATTACAAAACAGAACAGGGTCTCAAATTTAGAAAACCAACTTATGCTTGCTTAAGGGGAAAGGTGAGTTGGGGTGCTGCATCAAACCAGAGATTGAAATGAGCACAGATAAAGTTCCTTAAGCCAAATATGGAATAGACAAGAACTACTCCTTGCTCAACGAAATGGACTCAACACCCCATATTAAACGCCTAAGAATGTACCTGACTAGTAAGTATCTTAAAACCTATGGATTGCTATGTCTCTGAAAGAAAATCAAGCGTGTGTACAGGGGCATAAACGCAGCAGTGATAGGATTGGAGAGGTTCGGTGAGCAAATGAAGACCCTTTGAAGTCATATTGCATGGTACCCATTCCACGGGTCTCAACTCTCAAGGTTTAAGGGATTCTGCCTTCAGCTAAAACATGCACGTGGAACCCAGAGTATGATCAACCGTGTGATCGGGAGACGTGTTCCAATATGTCTCAGTTCTCGTCCCCTGGTACTCGGGTGCAACATTCCACACGCTTTACTAACACTCTCCCGACTTGGAGAGTCAGTGCCTTTAACCTCCTGTTTGGCCCATTTGCAATTTCTGAGGAAGATGAACAGGAATAGGGAGAACCAATGAGAGACTAGCTGGAGGTGTCTGGACGGGCAAATTTAACTCTCATTTCCCACCAGGAAGAGGAATTAACCAAAGGCTCAGCGTGCCGTGCCGGAACCAGATTAGGGCCTGAAGCAATCCTGCGGTGTTGCGGCCAGCTCACAAGAAAGCGAGTTGAAGAAAGGAGCTCAGGGACACTGTAATTCAAAAACCTGCAGAGTTATAAATGACAGCTATCGTCCAAAAATATACTGAAGTAAGGCTGTCAAGAGGACTTGAAAGCGGGGCAGAATTGCAGGAAACCGATTTCAGGAGGTAGACTGGAATTGCATTTAAAGCATAGGAAAAGAGGCAGAACGTCCACAATGATGCACTTGGACAAAAAGGGCGTATGCGTTTTTTCCTGAATATATTCAGGAAAAAACGCATACGCCCTTTTTGGCCAACCAAGCAAGCTTGCAAAGGAAATCTGCACTACAATGAAGTCTCACTTCCCCCCGGTCAAAAGGGCCATCTGAAAAATGTGTAAAATCCAGAAAGGCAGGACAGGCCATGGAGAACTGGGAGCCTTGTTATGCTGATGGGCGGGATGTAAATTGCCAAGAGCCACTCGGGAGAGGTGTATGGTGTTTCCTGAAACATCTAAAAAACAAAGCAACAGAGCCTAGGGCACTTCCACTTATGGTCCTATAGCTTAGGGAAATTAAAATCAAAAAGACACAGCCACCCCAAAGTTTGGGACCGCTCTGTTTACAAGAACCTCGTTTACGGTACAAGTTCAATATCGCAGAAAGTGAAAAATGGATAAAGAAGTTGTGGTACTTACGTACAATGCAATATCACTCAGCAATGAAATCTATGTCATCAGGCCCGTAGCAGCATAATGAGTGGATTCAGGTATGATGATTCTAACTGAAATAAGTCACACAGAAAAAGAAACATCATAAGATATCACTAATACACGGAATGTAAACTTGGCTACACAGGAACTGGATTACAAAACAGAACAGGGTCTCAAATTTAGAAAACCAACTTATGCTTGCTTAAGGGGAAAGGTGAGTTGGGATGCTGCATCAAACCAGAGATTGAAATGAGCACAGATAAAGTTCCTTAAGCCAAATATGGAATAGACAAGAACTACTCCTTGCTCAACGAAATGGACTCAACACCCCATATTAAACGCCTAAGAATGTACCTGACTAGTAAGTATCTTAAAACCTATGGATTGCTATGTCTCTGAAAGAAAATCAAGCGTGTGTACAGGGGCATAAACGCAGCAGTGATAGGATTGGAGAGGTTCGGTGAGCAAATGAAGACCCTTTGAAGTCATATTGCATGGTACCCATTCCACGGGTCTCAACTCTCCAGGTTTAAGGGATTCTGCCTTCAGGTAAAACATGCACGTGGAACCCAGAGTATGATCAACCGTGTGATCGGGAGACGTGTTCCAATATGTTTCAGTTCTCGTCCCCTGGTACTCGGGTGCAACATTCCAGACGCTTTACTAACACTCTCCCGACTTGGAGAGTCAGTGCCTTTAACCTCCTGTTTGGCCCAGTTTGCGATTTCTGCGGAAGATGAACAGGAATAGGGAGAACCAATGAGAGACTAGCTGGAGGTGTCTGGACGGGCAAATTTAACTCTCATTTCCCACCAGGAAGAGGAAGTAACCAAAGGCTCAGCGTGCCGTGCCGGAACCAGATTAGGGCCTGAAGCAATCCTGCGGTGTTGCGGCCAGCTCACAAGAAAGCGAGTTGAAGAAAGGAGCTCAGGGGCACTGTAATTCACAAACCTGCAGAGTTATAAATGACAGCTATGGTCCAAAAATATACTGAAGTAAGGCTGCCAAGAGGACTTGAAAGCGGGGCAGAATTGCAGGAAACCGATTTCAGGAGGTAGACTGGAATTGCATTTAAAGCATAGGAAAAGAGGCAGAACGTCCACAATGATGCACTTGGCCAAAAAGGGCGTATGCGTTTTTTCCTGAATATATTCAGGAAAAAATGCATACGCCCTTTTTGGCCAACCAAGCAAGCTTGCAAAGGAAATCTGCACTACAATGAAGTCTCACTTCCCCCCGGTCAAAACGGCCATCTGAAAAAAGTGTAAAATCCAGAAAGGCAGGACAGGCCATGGATAACTGGGAACCTTGTTATGCTGATGGGTGGGATGTAAATTGCCAACAGCCACTCGGGAGAGGTGTATGGTGTTTCCTGAAACATCTAAAAAACAAAGCAACAGAGCCTAGGGCACTTCCACTTATGGTCCTATAGCTTAAGGAAATTAAAATCAAAAAGACACAGCCACCCCAAAGTTTGGGACGGCTCTGTTTACAAGAACCTCGTTTACGGTACAAGTTCAATATCGCAGAAAGTGAAAAATGGATAAAGAAGTTGTGGTACTTACGTACAATGCAATATCACTCAGCAATGAAATCTATGTCATCAGGCCCGTAGCAGCATAATGAGTGGATTCAGGTATGATGATTCTAACTGAAATAAGTCACACAGAAAAAGAAACATCATAAGATATCACTAATACACGGAATGTAAACTTGGCTACACAGGAACTGGATTACAAAACAGAACAGGGTCTCAAATTTAGAAAACCAACTTATGCTTGCTTAAGGGGAAAGGTGAGTTGGGGTGCTGCATCAAACCAGAGATTGAAATGAGCACAGATAAAGTTCCTTAAGCCAAATATGGAATAGACAAGAACTACTCCTTGCTCAACGAAATGGACTCAACACCCCATATTAAACGCCTAAGAATGTACCTGACTAGTAAGTATCTTAAAACCTATGGATTGCTATGTCTCTGAAAGAAAATCAAGCGTGTGTACAGGGGCATAAACGCAGCAGTGATAGGATTGGAGAGGTTCGGTGAGCAAATGAAGACCCTTTGAAGTCATATTGCATGGAACCCATTCCACGGGTCTCAACTCTCAAGGTTTAAGGGATTCTGCCTTCAGGTAAAACATGCACGTGGAACCCAGAGTATGATCAACCGTGTGATCGGGAGACGTGTTCCAATATGTCTCAGTTCTCGTCCCCTGGTACTCGGGTGCAACATTCCACACGCTTTACTAACACTCTCCCGACTTGGAGAGTCAGTGCCTTTAACCTCCTGTTTGGCCCATTTGCAATTTCTGAGGAAGATGAACAGGAATAGGGAGAACCAATGAGAGACTCGGTGGAGGTGTCTGGACGGGCAAATTTAACTCTCATTTCCCACCAGGAAGAGGAATTAACCAAAGGCTCAGCATGCCGTGCCAGAACCAGATTAGGGCCTGAAGCAATCCTGCGGTGTTGCGGCCAGCTCACAAGAATGCGAGTTGAAGAAAGGAGCTCAGGGGCACTGTAATTCACAAAACCTGCAGAGTTATAAATGACAGCTATCGTCCAAAAACATACTGAAGTAAGGCTGCCAAGACGACTTGAATGCGGGGCAGAATTGCAGGAAACCGATTTCAGGAGGTAGACTGGATTTGCATTTAAAGCATAGGAAAAGAGGCAGAACGTCCACAATGATGCACTTGGCCAAAAAGGGCGTATGCGTTTTTTCCTGAATATATTCAGGAAAAAACGCATACGCCCTTTTTGGCCAACCAAGCAAGCTTGCAAAGGAAATCTGCACTACAATGAAGTCTCACTTCCCCCCGGTCAAAAGGGCCATCTGAAAAAAGTGTAAAATCCAGAAAGGCAGGACAGGCCATGGAGAACTGGGAGCCTTGTTATGCTGATGGGCGGGATGTAAATTGCCAACAGCCACTCTGGAGAAGTGTATGGTGTTTCCTGAAATACCTAAAAAACAAAGCAACAGAGCCTAGGGCACTTCCACTTATGGTCCTATAGCTTAGGGAAATTAAAATCAAAAAGACACAGCCACCCCAAAGTTTGGGACGGCTCTGTTTACAAGAACCTCGTTTACGGTACAAGTTCAATACCGCAGAAAGTGGAAAATGGATAAAGAAGTTGTGGTACTTACGTACAATGCAATATCACTCAGCAATGAAATCTATGTCATAAGGCTCGTACCAGCATAATGAGTGGATTCAGGTATGATGATTCTAACTGAAATAAGTCACACAGAAAAAGAAACATCATAAGATATCACTAATACACGGAATGTAAACTTGGCTACACAGGAACTGGATTACAAAACAGAACAGGGTCTCAAATTTAGAAAACCAACTTATGCTTGCTTAAGGGGAAAGGTGAGTTGGGGTGCTGCATAAAACCAGAGATTGAAATGAGCACAGATAAAGTTCCTTAAGCCAAATATGGAATAGACAAGAGCTACTCCTTGCTCAACAAAGTGGACTCAACACCCCATATTAAACGCCTAAGAATGTACCTGACTAGTAAGTATCTTAAAACCTATGGATTGCTATGTCTCTGAAAAAAATCAAGCGTGTGTACAGGGGCATAAACGCAGCAGTGATAGGATTGGAGAGGTTCGGTGAGCAAATGAAGACCCTTTGAAGTCATATTGCATGGTACCCATTCCACGGGTCTCAACTCTCCAGGTTTAAGGGATTCTTCCTTCAGCTAAAACATGCATATGGAACCCAGAGTATGTTCAACCGTGTGATCGGGAGACGTGTTCCTATATGTCTCAATTCTGGTTCCGTGGTACTCAGGTACAACATTCCAGACGCTTTACTAACACTCTCCCGACTTGGAGAGTCAGTGCCTTTAACCTCCTGTTTGGCCCAGTTTGCAATTTCTGCGGAAGATGAACAGGAATAGGGAGAACCAATGAGAGACTAGCTGGAGGTGTCTGGATGCACAAATTTAACTCTCATTTCCCACCAGGAAGAGGAATTAACCAAAGGCTCAGCATGCCGTGCCAGAACCATATTAGGGCCTGAAGCAATCCTGCGGTGTTGCGGCCAGCTCACAAGAATGCGAGTTGAAGAAAGGAGCTCAGGGGCACTGTAATTCACAAAACCTGCAGAGTTATAAATGACAGCTATCGTCCAAAAACATACTGAAGTAAGGCTGCCAAGAGGACTTGAAAGCGGGGCAGAATTGCAGGAAACCGATTTCAGGAGGTAGACTGGATTTGCATTTAAAGCATAGGAAAAGAGGCAGAACGTCCACAATGATGCACTTGGCCAAAAAGGGCGTATGCGTTTTTTCCTGAATATATTCAGGAAAAAACGCATACGCCCTTTTTGGCCAACCAAGCAAGCTTGCAAAGGAAATCTGCACTACAATGAAGTCTCACTTCCCCCCGGTCAAAAGGGCCATCTGAAAAAAGTGTAAAATCCAGAAAGGCAGGACAGGCCATGGAGAACTGGGAGCCTTGTTATGCTGATGGGCGGGATGTAAATTGCCAACAGCCACTCGGAAGAGGTGTATGGTGTTTCCTGAAACATCTAAAAAACAAAGCAACAGAGCCTAGGGCACTTCCACTTATGGTCCTATAGCTTAGGGAAATTAAAATCAAAAAGACACAGCCACCCCAAAGTTTGGGCCGGCTCTGTTTACAAGAACCTCGTATACGGTACAAGTTCAATATCGCAGAAAGTGAAAAATGGATAAAGAAGTTGTGGTACTTACGTACAATGCAATATCACTCAGCAATGAAATCTATGTCATCAGGCCCGTAGCAGCATAATGAGTGGATTCAGGTATGATGATTCTAACTGAAATAAGTCACACAGAAAAAGAAACATCATAAGATATCACTAATACACGGGATGTAAACTTGGCTACACAGGAACTGGATTACAAAACAGAACAGGGTCTCAAATTTAGAAAACCAACTTATGCTTGCTTAAGGGGAAAGGTGAGTTGGGGTGCTGCATCAAACCAGAGATTGAAATGAGCACAGATAAAGTTCCTTAAGCCAAATATGGAATAGACAAGAACTACTCCTTGCTCAACGAAATGGACTCAACACCCCATATTAAACGCCTAAGAATGTACCTGACTAGTAAGTATCTTAAAACCTATGGATTGCTATGTCTCTGAAAGAAAATCAAGCGTGTGTACAGGGGCATAAACGCAGCAGTGATAGGATTGGAGAGGTTCGGTGAGCAAATGAAGACCCTTTGAAGTCATATTGCATGGTACCCATTCCACGGGTCTCAACTCTCAAGGTTTAAGGGATTCTGCCTTCAGGTAAAACATGCACGTGGAACCCAGAGTATGATCAACCGTGTGATCGGGAGACGTGTTCCAATATGTCTCAGTTCTCGTCCCCTGGTACTCGGGTGCAACATTCCACACGCTTTACTAACACTCTCCCGACTTGGAGAGTCAGTGCCTTTAACCTCCTGTTTGGCCCATTTGCAATTTCTGAGGAAGATGAACAGGAATAGGGAGAACCAATGAGAGACTAGGTGGAGGTGTCTGGACGGGCAAATTTAACTCTCATTTCCCACCAGGAAGAGGAATTAACCAAAGGCTCAGCGTGCCGTGCCGGAACCAGATTAGGGCCTGAAGCAATCCTGCGGTGTTGCGGCCAGCTCACAAGAAAGCGAGTTGAAGAAAGGAGCTCAGGGACACTGTAATTCACAAACCTGCAGAGTTATAAATGACAGCTATCGTCCAAAAATATACTGAAGTAAGGCTGCCAAGAGGACTTGAAAGCGGGGCAGAATTGCAGGAAACCGATTTCAGGAGGTAGACTGGAATTGCATTTAAAGCATAGGAAAAGAGGCAGAACGTCCACAATGATGCACTTGGACAAAAAGGGCGTATGCGTTTTTTCCTGAATATATTCAGGAAAAAACGCATACGCCCTTTTTGGCCAACCAAGCAAGCTTGCAAAGGAAATCTGCACTACAATGAAGTCTCACTTCCCCCCGGTCAAAAGGGCCATCTGAAAAAAGTGTAAAATCCAGAAAGGCAGGACAGGCCATGGAGAACTGGGAGCCTTGTTATGCTGATGGGCGGGATGTCAATTGCCAAGAGCCACTCGGGAGAGGTGTATGGTGTTTCCTGAAACATCTAAAAAACAAAGCAACAGAGCCTAGGGCACTTCCACTTATGGTCCTATAGCTTAGGGAAATTAAAATCAAAAAGACACAGCCACCCCAAAGTTTGGGACAGCTCTGTTTACAAGAACCTCGTTTACGGTACAAGTTCAATATCGCAGAAAGTGAAACATGGATAAAGAAGTTGTGGTACTTACGTACAATGCAATATCACTCAGCAATGAAATCTATGTCATCAGGCCCGTAGCAGCATAATGAGTGGATTCAGGTATGATGATTCTAACTGAAATAAGTCACACAGAAAAAGAAACATCATAAGATATCACTAATACACGGAATGTAAACTTGGCTACACAGGAACTGGATTACAAAACAGAACAGGGTCTCAAATTTAGAAAACCAACTTATGCTTGCTTAAGGGGAAAGGTGAGTTGGGGTGCTGCATCAAACCAGAGATTGAAATGAGCACAGATAAAGTTCCTTAAGCCAAATATGGAATAGACAAGAACTACTCCTTGCTCAACGAAATGGACTCAACACCCCATATTAAACGCCTAAGAATGTACCTGACTAGTAAGTATCTTAAAACCTATGGATTGCTATGTCTCTGAAAGAAAATCAAGCGTGTGTACAGGGGCATAAACGCAGCAGTGATAGGATTGGAGAGGTTCGGTGAGCAAATGAAGACCCTTTGAAGTCATATTGCATGGTACCCATTCCACGGGTCTCAACTCTCAAGGTTTAAGGGATTCTGCCTTCAGGTAAAACATGCACGTGGAACCCAGAGTATGATCAACCGTGTGATCGGGAGACGTGTTCCAATATGTCTCAGTTCTCGTCCCCTGGTACTCGGGTGCAACATTCCACACGCTTTACTAACACTCTCCCGACTTGGAGAGTCAGTGCCTTTAACCTCCTGTTTGGCCCATTTGCAATTTCTGAGGAAGATGAACAGGAATAGGGAGAACCAATGAGAGACTAGGTGGAGGTGTCTGGACGGGCAAATTTAACTCTCATTTCCCACCAGGAAGAGGAATTAACCAAAGTCTCAGCGTGCCGTGCCGGAACCAGATTAGGGCCTGAAGCAATCCTGCGGTGTTGCGGCCAGCTCACAAGAAAGCGAGTTGAAGAAAGGAGCTCAGGGACACTGTAATTCACAAACCTGCAGAGTTATAAATGACAGCTATCGTCCAAAAATATACTGAAGTAAGGCTGCCAAGAGGACTTGAAAGCGGGGCAGAATTGCAGGAAACCGATTTCAGGAGGTAGACTGGAATTGCATTTAAAGCATAGGAAAAGAGGCAGAACGTCCACAATGATGCACTTGGCCAAAAAGGGCGTATGCGTTTTTTCCTGAATATATTCAGGAAAAAACGCATACGCCCTTTTTGGCCAACCAAGCAAGCTTGCAAAGGAAATCTGCACTACAATGAAGTCTCACTTCCCCCCGGTCAAAAGGGCCATCTGAAAAAAGTGTAAAATCCAGAAAGGCAGGACAGGCCATGGAGAACTGGGAGCCTTGTTATGCTGATGGGCGGGATGTCAATTGCCAAGAGCCACTCGGGAGAGGTGTATGGTGTTTCCTGAAACATCTAAAAAACAAAGCAACAGAGCCTAGGGCACTTCCACTTATGGTCCTATAGCTTAGGGAAATTAAAATCAAAAAGACACAGCCACCCCAAAGTTTGGGACGGCTCTGTTTACAAGAACCTCGTTTACGGTACAAGTTCAATATCGCAGAAAGTGAAAAATGGATAAAGAAGTTGTGGTACTTACGTACAATGCAATATCACTCAGCAATGAAATCTATGTCATCAGGCCCGTAGCAGCATAATGAGTGGATTCAGGTATGATGATTCTAACTGAAATAAGTCACACAGAAAAAGAAACATCATAAGATATCACTAATACACGGAATGTAAACTTGGCTACACAGGAACTGGATTACAAAACAGAACAGGGTCTCAAATTTAGAAAACCAACTTATGCTTGCTTAAGGGGAAAGGTGAGTTGGGGTGCTGCATCAAACCAGAGATTGAAATGAGCACAGATAAAGTTCCTTAAGCCAAATATGGAATAGACAAGAACTACTCCTTGCTCAACGAAATGGACTCAACACCCCATATTAAACGCCTAAGAATGTACCTGACTAGTAAGTATCTTAAAACCTATGGATTGCTATGTCTCTGAAAGAAAATCAAGCGTGTGTACAGGGGCATAAACGCAGCAGTGATAGGATTGGAGAGGTTCGGTGAGCAAATGAAGACCCTTTGAAGTCATATTGCATGGTACCCATTCCACGGGTCTCAACTCTCAAGGTTTAAGGGATTCTGCCTTCAGGTAAAACATGCACGTGGAACCCAGAGTATGATCAACCGTGTGATCGGGAGACGTGTTCCAATATGTCTCAGTTCTCGTCCCCTGGTACTCGGGTGCAACATTCCACACGCTTTACTAACACTCTCCCGACTTGGAGAGTCAGTGCCTTTAACCTCCTGTTTGGCCCATTTGCAATTTCTGAGGAAGATGAACAGGAATAGGGAGAACCAATGAGAGACTAGGTGGAGGTGTCTGGACGGGCAAATTTAACTCTCATTTCCCACCAGGAAGAGGAATTAACCAAAGGCTCAGCGTGCCGTGCCGGAACCAGATTAGGGCCTGAAGCAATCCTGCGGTGTTGCGGCCAGCTCACAAGAAAGCGAGTTGAAGAAAGGAGCTCAGGGACACTGTAATTCACAAACCTGCAGAGTTATAAATGACAGCTATCGTCCAAAAATATACTGAAGTAAGGCTGCCAAGAGGACTTGAAAGCGGGGCAGAATTGCAGGAAACCGATTTCAGGAGGTAGACTGGAATTGCATTTAAAGCATAGGAAAAGAGGCAGAACGTCCACAATGATGCACTTGGCCAAAAAGGGCGTATGCGTTTTATCCTGAATATATTCAGGAAAAAACGCATACGCCCTTTTTGGCCAACCAAGCAAGCTTGCAAAGGAAATCTGCACTACAATGAAGTCTCACTTCCCCCCGGTCAAAAGGGCCATCTGAAAAAAGTGTAAAATCCAGAAAGGCAGGACAGGCCATGGAGAACTGGGAGCCTTGTTATGCTGATGGGCGGGATGTAAATTGCCAACAGCCACTCGGGAGAGGTGTATGGTGTTTCCTGAAACATCTACAAAACAAAGCAACAGAGCCTAGGGCACTTCCACTTATGGTCCTATAGCTTAGGGAAATTAAAATCAAAAAGACACAGCCACCCCAAAGTTTGGGACAGCTCTGTTTACAAGAACCTCGTTTACGGTACAAGTTCAATATCGCAGAAAGTGAAAAATGGATAAAGAAGTTGTGGTACTTACGTACAATGCAATATCACTCAGCAATGAAATCTATGTCATCAGGCCCGTAGCAGCATAATGAGTGGATTCAGGTATGATGATTCTAACTGAAATAAGTCACACAGAAAAAGAAACATCATAAGATATCACTAATACACGGAATGTAAACTTGGCTACACAGGAACTGGATTACAAAACAGAACAGTGTCTCAAATTTAGAAAACCAACTTATGCTTGCTTAAGGGGAAAGGTGAGTTGGGGTGCTGCATCAAACCAGAGATTGAAATGAGCACAGATAAAGTTCCTTAAGCCAAATATGGAATAGACAAGAACTACTCCTTGCTCAACGAAATGGACACAACACCCCATATTAAACGCCTAAGAATGTACCTGACTAGTAAGTATCTTAAAACCTATGGATTGCTATGTCTCTGAAAGAAAATCAAGCGTGTGTACAGGGGCATAAACGCAGCAGTGATAGGATTGGAGAGGTTCGGTGAGCAAATGAAGACCCTTTGAAGTCATATTGCATGGTACCCATTCCACGGGTCTCAACTCTCAAGGTTTAAGGGATTCTGCCTTCAGGTAAAACATGCACGTGGAACCCAGAGTATGATCAACCGTGTGATCGGGAGACGTGTTCCAATATGTCTCAGTTCTCGTCCCCTGGTACTCGGGTGCAACATTCCACACGCTTTACTAACACTCTCCCGACTTGGAGAGTCAGTGCCTTTAACCTCCTGTTTGGCCCATTTGCAATTTCTGAGGAAGATGAACAGGAATAGGGAGAACCAATGAGAGACTAGGTGGAGGTGTCTGGACGGGCAAATTTAACTCTCATTTCCCACCAGGAAGAGGAATTAACCAAAGGCTCAGCGTGCCGTGCCGGAACCAGATTAGGGCCTGAAGCAATCCTGCGGTGTTGCGGCCAGCTCACAAGAAAGCGAGTTGAAGAAAGGAGCTCAGGGACACTGTAATTCACAAACCTGCAGAGTTATAAATGACAGCTATCGTCCAAAAATATACTGAAGTAAGGCTGCCAAGAGGACTTGAAAGCGGGGCAGAATTGCAGGAAACCGATTTCAGGAGGGAGACTGGAATTGCATTTAAAGCATAGGAAAAGAGGCAGAACGTCCACAATGATGCACTTGGACAAAAAGGGCGTATGCGTTTTTTCCTGAATATATTCAGGAAAAAACGCATACGCCCTTTTTGGCCAACCAAGCAAGCTTGCAAAGGAAATCTGCACTACAATGAAGTCTCACTTCCCCCCGGTCAAAAGGGCCATCTGAAAAAAGTGTAAAATCCAGAAAGGCAGGACAGGCCATGGAGAACTGGGAACCTTGTTATGCTGATGGGCGGGATGTAAATTGCCAAGAGCCACTCGGGAGAGGTGTATGGTGTTTCCTGAAACATCTAAAAAACAAAGCAACAGAGCCTAGGGCACTTCCACTTATGGTCCTATAGCTTAGGGAAATTAAAATCAAAAAGACACAGCCAACCCAAAATTTGGGACCGCTCTGTTTACAAGAACCTCGTTTACGGTACAAGTTCAATATCGCAGAAAGTGAAAAATGGATAAAGAAGTTGTGGTACTTACGTACAATGCAATATCACTCAGCAATGAAATCTATGTCATCAGGCCCGTAGCAGCATAATGAGTGGATTCAGGTATGATGATTCTAACTGAAATAAGTCACACAGAAAAAGAAACATCATAAGATATCACTAATACACGGAATGTAAACTTGGCTACACAGGAACTGGATTACAAAACAGAACAGGGTCTCAAATTTAGAAAACCAACTTATGCTTGCTTAAGGGGAAAGGTGAGTTGGGGTGCTGCATCAAACCAGAGATTGAAATGAGCACAGATAAAGTTCCTTAAGCCAAATATGGAATAGACAAGAACTACTCCTTGCTCAACGAAATGGACTCAACACCCCATATTAAACGCCTAAGAATGTACCTGACTAGTAAGTATCTTAAAACCTATGGATTGCTATGTCTCTGAAAGAAAATCAAGCGTGTGTACAGGGGCATAAACGCAGCAGTGATAGGATTGGAGAGGTTCGGTGAGCAAATGAAGACCCTTTGAAGTCATATTGCATGGTACCCATTCCACGGGTCTCAACTCTCAAGGTTTAAGGGATTCTGCCTTCAGGTAAAACATGCACGTGGAACCCAGAGTATGATCAACCGTGTGATCGGGAGACGTGTTCCAATATGTCTCAGTTCTCGTCCCCTGGTACTCGGGTGCAACATTCCACACGCTTTACTAACACTCTCCCGACTTGGAGAGTCAGTGCCTTTAACCTCCTGTTTGGCCCATTTGCAATTTCTGAGGAAGATGAACAGGAATAGGGAGAACCAATGAGAGACTAGGTGGAGGTGTCTGGACGGGCAAATTTAACTCTCATTTCCCACCAGGAAGAGGAATTAACCAAAGTCTCAGCGTGCCGTGCCGGAACCAGATTAGGGCCTGAAGCAATCCTGCGGTGTTGCGGCCAGATCACAAGAAAGCGAGTTGAAGAAAGGAGCTCAGGGACACTGTAATTCACAAACCTGCAGAGTTATAAATGACAGCTATCGTCCAAAAATATACTGAAGTAAGGCTGCCAAGAGGACTTGAAAGCGGGGCAGAATTGCAGGAAACCGATTTCAGGAGGTAGACTGGAATTGCATTTAAAGCATAGGAAAAGAGGCAGAACGTCCACAATGATGCACTTGGACAAAAAGGGCGTATGCGTTTTTTCCTGAATATATTCAGGAAAAAACGCATACGCCCTTTTTGGCCAACCAAGCAAGCTTGCAAAGGAAATCTGCACTACAATGAAGTCTCACTTCCCCCCGGTCAAAAGGGCCATCTGAAAAAAGTGTAAAATCCAGAAAGGCAGGACAGGCCATGGAGAACTGGGAGCCTTGTTATGCTGATGGGCGGGATGTAAATTGCCAACAGCCACTCGGGAGAGGTGTATGGTGTTTCCTGAAACATCTACAAAACAAAGCAACAGAGCCTAGGGCACTTCCACTTATGGTCCTATAGCTTAGGGAAATTAAAATCAAAAAGACACAGCCACCCCAAAGTTTGGGACAGCTCTGTTTACAAGAACCTCGTTTACGGTACAAGTTCAATATCGCAGAAAGTGAAAAATGGATAAAGAAGTTGTGGTACTTACGTACAATGCAATATCACTCAGCAATGAAATCTATGTCATCAGGCCCGTAGCAGCATAATGAGTGGATTCAGTTATGATGATTCTAACTGAAATAAGTCACACAGAAAAAGAAACATCATAAGATATCACTAATACACGGAATGTAAACTTGGCTACACAGGAACTGGATTACAAAACAGAACAGTGTCTCAAATTTAGAAAACCAACTTATGCTTGCTTAAGGGGAAAGGTGAGTTGGGGTGCTGCATCAAACCAGAGATTGAAATGAGCACAGATAAAGTTCCTTAAGCCAAATATGGAATAGACAAGAACTACTCCTTGCTCAACGAAATGGACACAACACCCCATATTAAACGCCTAAGAATGTACCTGACTAGTAAGTATCTTAAAACCTATGGATTGCTATGTCTCTGAAAGAAAATCAAGCGTGTGTACAGGGGCATAAACGCAGCAGTGATAGGATTGGAGAGGTTCGGTGAGCAAATGAAGACCCTTTGAAGTCATATTGCATGGTACCCATTCCACGGGTCTCAACTCTCAAGGTTTAAGGGATTCTGCCTTCAGGTAAAACATGCACGTGGAACCCAGAGTATGATCAACCGTGTGATCGGGAGACGTGTTCCAATATGTCTCAGTTCTCGTCCCCTGGTACTCGGGTGCAACATTCCACACGCTTTACTAAAACTCTCCCGACTTGGAGAGTCAGTGCCTTTAACCTCCTGTTTGGCCCATTTGCAATTTCTGAGGAAGATGAACAGGAATAGGGAGAACCAATGAGAGACTAGGTGGAGGTGTCTGGACGGGCAAATTTAACTCTCATTTCCCACCAGGAAGAGGAATTAAACAAAGGCTCAGCGTGCCGTGCCGGAACCAGATTAGGGCCTGAAGCAATCCTGCGGTGTTGCGGCCAGCTCACAAGAAAGCGAGTTGAAGAAAGGAGCTCAGGGACACTGTAATTCACAAACCTGCAGAGTTATAAATGACAGCTATCGTCCAAAAATATACTGAAGTAAGGCTGCCAAGAGGACTTGAAAGCGGGGCAGAATTGCAGGAAACCGATTTCAGGAGGTAGACTGGAATTGCATTTAAAGCATAGGAAAAGAGGCAGAACGTCCACAATGATGCACTTGGCCAAAAAGGGCGTATGCGTTTTTTCCTGAATATATTCAGGAAAAAACGCATACGCCCTTTTTGGCCAACCAAGCAAGCTTGCAAAGGAAATCTGCACTACAATGAAGTCTCACTTCCCCCCGGTCAAAAGGGCCATCTGAAAAAAGTGTAAAATCCAGAAAGGCAGGACAGGCCATGGAGAACTGGGAACCTTGTTATGCTGATGGGCGGGATGTAAATTGCCAACAGCCACTCGGGAGAGGTGTATGGTGTTTCCTGAAACATCTAAAAAACAAAGCAACAGAGCCTAGGGCACTTCCACTTATGGTCCTATAGCTTAGGGAAATTAAAATCAAAAAGACACAGCCAACCCAAAATTTGGGACCGCTCTGTTTACAAGAACCTCGTTTACGGTACAAGTTCAATATCGCAGAAAGTGAAAAATGGATAAAGAAGTTGTGGTACTTACGTACAATGCAATATCACTCAGCAATGAAATCTATGTCATCAGGCCCGTAGCAGCATAATGAGTGGATTCAGGTATGATGATTCTAACTGAAATAAGTCACACAGAAAAAGAAACATCATAAGATATCACTAATACACGGGATGTAAACTTGGCTACACAGGAACTGGATTACAAAACAGAACAGGGTCTCAAATTTAGAAAACCAACTTATGCTTGCTTAAGGGGAAAGGTGAGTTGGGGTGCTGCATCAAACCAGAGATTGAAATGAGCACAGATAAAGTTCCTTAAGCCAAATATGGAATAGACAAGAACTACTCCTTGCTCAACGAAATGGACTCAACACCCCATATTAAACGCCTAAGAATGTACCTGACTAGTAAGTATCTTAAAACCTATGGATTGCTATGTCTCTGAAAGAAAATCAAGCGTGTGTACAGGGGCATAAACGCAGCAGTGATAGGATTGGAGAGGTTCGGTGAGCAAATGAAGACCCTTTGAAGTCATATTGCATGGTACCCATTCCACGGGTCTCAACTCTCAAGGTTTAAGGGATTCTGCCTTCAGGTAAAACATGCACGTGGAACCCAGAGTATGATCAACCGTGTGATCGGGAGACGTGTTCCAATATGTCTCAGTTCTCGTCCCCTGGTACTCGGGTGCAACATTCCACACGCTTTACTAACACTCTCCCGACTTGGAGAGTCAGTGCCTTTAACCTCCTGTTTGGCCCATTTGCAATTTCTGAGGAAGATGAACAGGAATAGGGAGAACCAATGAGAGACTAGGTGGAGGTGTCTGGACGGGCAAATTTAACTCTCATTTCCCACCAGGAAGAGGAATTAACCAAAGTCTCAGCGTGCCGTGCCGGAACCAGATTAGGGCCTGAAGCAATCCTGCGGTGTTGCGGCCAGCTCACAAGAAAGCGAGTTGAAGAAAGGAGCTCAGGGACACTGTAATTCACAAACCTGCAGAGTTATAAATGACAGCTATCGTCCAAAAATATACTGAAGTAAGGCTGCCAAGAGGACTTGAAAGCGGGGCAGAATTGCAGGAAACCGATTTCAGGAGGTAGACTGGAATTGCATTTAAAGCATAGGAAAAGAGGCAGAACGTCCACAATGATGCACTTGGACAAAAAGGGCGTATGCGTTTTTTCCTGAATATATTCAGGAAAAAACGCATACGCCCTTTTTGGCCAACCAAGCAAGCTTGCAAAGGAAATCTGCACTACAATGAAGTCTCACTTCCCCCCGGTCAAAAGGGCCATCTGAAAAAAGTGTAAAATCCAGAAAGGCAGGACAGGCCATGGAGAACTGGGAGCCTTGTTATGCTGATGGGCGGGATGTAAATTGCCAACAGCCACTCGGGAGAGGTGTATGGTGTTTCCTGAAACATCTAAAAAACAAAGCAACAGAGCCTAGGGCACTTCCACTTATGGTCCTATAGCTTAGGGAAATTAAAATCAAAAAGACACAGCCACCCCAAAGTTTGGGACAGCTCTGTTTACAAGAACCTCGTTTACGGTACAAGTTCAATATCGCAGAAAGTGAAAAATGGATAAAGAAGTTGTGGTACTTACGTACAATGCAATATCACTCAGCAATGAAATCTATGTCATCAGGCCCGTAGCAGCATAATGAGTGGATTCAGGTATGATGATTCTAACTGAAATAAGTCACACAGAAAAAGAAACATCATAAGATATCACTAATACACGGAATGTAAACTTGGCTACACAGGAACTGGATTACAAAACAGAACAGGGTCTCAAATTTAGAAAACCTACTTATGCTTGCTTAAGGGGAAAGGTGAGTTGGGGTGCTGCATCAAACCAGAGATTGAAATGAGCACAGATAAAGTTCCTTAAGCCAAATATGGAATAGACAAGAACTACTCCTTGCTCAACGAAATGGACTCAACACCCCATATTAAACGCCTAAGAATGTACCTGACTAGTAAGTATCTTAAAACCTATGGATTGCTATGTCTCTGAAAGAAAATCAAGCGTGTGTACAGGGGCATAAACGCAGCAGTGATAGGATTGGAGAGGTTCGGTGAGCAAATGAAGACCCTTTGAAGTCATATTGCATGGTACCCATTCCACGGGTCTCAACTCTCAAGGTTTAAGGGATTCTGCCTTCAGGTAAAACATGCACGTGGAACCCAGAATATGATCAACCATGTGATCGGGAGACGTGTTCCAATATGTCTCAGTTCTCGTCCCCTGGTACTCGGGTGCAACATTCCACACGCTTTACTAACACTCTCCCGACTTGGAGAGTCAGTGCCTTTAACCTCCTGTTTGGCCCATTTGCAATTTCTGAGGAAGATGAACAGGAATAGGGAGAACCAATGAGAGACTAGGTGGAGGTGTCTGGACGGGCAAATTTAACTCTCATTTCCCACCAGGAAGAGGAATTAACCAAAGGCTCAGCGTGCCGTGCCGGAACCAGATTAGGGCCTGAAGCAATCCTGCGGTGTTGCGGCCAGCTCACAAGAAAGCGAGTTGAAGAAAGGAGCTCAGGGACACTGTAATTCACAAACCTGCAGAGTTATAAATGACAGCTATCATCCAAAATTATACTGAAGTAGGGCTGCCAAGAGGACTTGAAAGCGGGGCAGAATTGCAGGAAACCGATTTCAGGAGGTAGACTGGAATTGCATTTAAAGCATAGGAAAAGAGGCAGAACGTACACAATGATGCACTTGGCCAAAAAGGGCGTATGCGTTTTTTCCTGAATATATTCAGGAAAAAACGCATACGCCCTTTTTGGCCAACCAAGCAAGCTTGCAAAGGAAATCTGCACTACAATGAAGTCTCACTTCTCCCCGGTCAAAAGGGCCATCTGATAAATGTGTAAAATCCAGAAAGGCAGGACAGGCCATGGATAACTGGGAACCTTGTTATGCTGATGGGCGGGATGTAAATTGCCAAGAGCCACTCGGGAGAGGTGTATGGTGTTTCCTGAAACATCTAAAAAACAAAGCAACAGAGCCTAGGGCACTTCCACTTATGGTCCTATAGCTTAGGGAAATTAAAATCAAAAAGACACAGCCACCCCAAAGTTTGGGACAGCTCTGTTTACAAGAACCTCGTTTACGGTACAAGTTCAATATCGCAGAAAGTGAAAAATGGATAAAGAAGTTGTGGTACTTACGTACAATGCAATATCACTCAGCAATGAAATCTATGTCATCAGGCCCGTAGCAGCATAATGAGTGGATTCAGGTATGATGATTCTAACTGAAATAAGTCACACAGAAAAAGAAACATCATAAGATATCACTAATACACGGAATGTAAACTTGGCTACACAGGAACTGGATTACAAAACAGAACAGGGTCTCAAATTTAGAAAACCAACTTATGCTTGCTTAAGGGGAAAGGTGAGTTGGGGTGCTGCATCAAACCAGAGATTGAAATGAGCACAGATAAAGTTCCTTAAGCCAAATATGGAATAGACAAGAACTACTCCTTGCTCAACGAAATGGACTCAACACCCCATATTAAACGCCTAAGAATGTACCTGACTAGTAAGTATCTTAAAACCTATGGATTGCTATGTCTCTGAAAGAAAATCAAGCGTGTGTACAGGGGCATAAACGCAGCAGTGATAGGATTGGAGAGGTTCGGTGAGCAAATGAAGACCCTTGGAAGTCATATTGCATGGTACCCATTCCACGGGTCTCAACTCTCCAGGTTTAAGGGATTCTTCCTTCAGCTAAAACATGCATGTGGAACCCAGAGTATGATCAACCGTGTGATCAGGAGACGTGTTCCTATATGTCTGAGTTCTCGTCCCCTGGTACTCGGGTGCAACATTCCAGACGCTTTACTAACACTCTCCCGACTTGGAGAGTCAGTGCCTTTAACCTCCTGTTTGGCCCAGTTTGCAATTTCTGCGGAAGATGAACAGGAATAAGGAGAACCATTGAGAGACTAGCTGGAGGTGTCTGGATGCGCAAATTTAACTCTCATTTCCCACCAGAAAGAGGAATTAACCAAAGGCTCAGCGTGCCGTGCCGGAACCAGATGAGGGCCTGAAGCAATCCTGCGGTGTTGCGGCCAGCTCACAAGAAAGCGAGTTGAAGAAAGGAGCTCAGGGGAACTGTAATTCACAAACCTGCAGAGTTATAAATGACAACTATCGTCCAAAAATTTACTGAAGTAAGGCTGCCAAGAGGACTTGAAAGCGGGGCAGAATTGCAGGAAACCGATTTCAGGAGGTAGACTGGAATTGCATTTAAAGCATAGGAAAAGAGGCAGAACGTCCACAATGATGCACTTGGCCAAAAAGGGCGTATGCGTTTTTTCCTGATTCAGGAAAAAACGCATACGCCCTTTTTGGCCAACCAAGCAAGCTTGCAAAGGAAATCTGCACTACAATGAAGTCTCACTTCCCCCAGGTAAAAAGGGCCATCTGAAAAAAGTGTAAAATCCAGAAAGGCAGGACAGGCCATGGAGAACTGGGAGCCTTCTTATGCTGATGGGCGGGATGTAAATTGCCAAGAGCCACTGGGGAGAAGTGTATGGTGTTTCCTGAAATATCTAAAGAACAAAGCAACGGAGCCTAGGGCACTTCCACTTATGGTCCTATAGCTTAGGGAAATTAAAATCAAAAAGACACAGCCACCGCAAAATTTGGGACGGCTCTGTTTACAAGAACCTCGTTTACGGTACAAGTTCAATATCGCAGAAAGTGGAAAATGGATAAAGAAGTTGTGGTACTTACGTACAATGCAATATCACTCAGCAATGAAATCTATGTCATCAGGCCCGTAGCAGCATAATGAGTGGATTCAGGTATGATGATTCTAACTGAAATAACTCACACAGAAAAAGAAACATCATAAGATATCACTAATACACGGAATGTAAACCTGGCTACACAGGTACTGGATTACAAAACAGAACAGGGTCTCAAATTTAGAAAACCAACTTATGCTTGCTTAAGGGGAAAGGTGAGTTGGGGTGCTGCATCAAACCAGAGATTGAAATGAGCACAGATAAATTTCCTTAAGCCAAATATGGAATAGACAAGAGCTACTCCTTGCTCAACGAAGTGGACTCAACACCCCATATTAAACGCATAAGAATGTACCTGACTAGTAAGTATCTTAAAACCTATGGATTGCTATGTCTCTGAAAGAGAATCAAGCATGTGTACAGGGGCATAAACGCAGCAGTGATAGGATTGGAGAGGTTCGGTGAGCAAATGAAGACCCTTTGAAGTCATATTGCATGGTACCCATTCCACGGGTCTCAACTCTCAAGGTTTAAGGGATTCTTCCTTCAGCTTAAACATGCATGTGCAACCCAGAGTATGATAAACCGTGTGATCGGGAGACGTGTTCCAATATGTCGCAGTTCTCGTCCCCTGGTACTCGGGTGCAACATTCCAGACGCTTTACTAACACTCTCCCGACTTGGAGAGTCAGTGCCTTTAACCTCCTGTTTGGCCCAGTTTGCAATTTCTGCGGAAGATGAACAGGAATAGGGAAAACCAATGAGAGACTAGCTGGAGGTGTCTGGATGCGCAAATTTAACTCTCATTTCCCACCAGAAAGAGGAATTAAACAAAGGCTCAGCATGCCATGCCGGAACCAGATTAGGGCCTGAAGCAATCGTGCGGTGTTGTAGCCAGTTCACAAGAAAGCGAGTTGAAGAAAGGAGCTCAGGGGCACTGTAATTCACAAACCTGCAGAGTTATAAATGACAGCTATCGTCCAAAAATATACTGAAGTAAGGCTGCCAAGAGGACTTGAAAGCGGGGCAGAATTGCAGGAAACCGATTTCAGGAGGTAGACTGGAATTGCATTTAAAGCATAGGAAAAGAGGCAGAACGTCCACAATGATGCACTTGGCCAAAAAGGACGTATGCGTTTTTTCCTGAATATATTCAGGAAAAAACGCATACGCCCTTTTTGGCCAACCAAGCAAGCTTGCAAAGGATATCTGCAATACAATGAAGTCTCACTTCCCCCCGGTCAAAAGGGCCACCTGAAAAAAGTGTAAAATCCAGAAAGGCAGGACAGGCCATGGAGAACTGGGAGCCTTGTTATGCTGATGGGCGGGATGTAAATTGCCAAGAGCCACTCTGGAGAAGTGTATGGTGTTTCCTGAAATATCTAAAGAACAAAGCAACAGAGCCTAGGGCACTTCCACTTATGGTCCTATAGCTTAGGGAAATTAAAATCAAAAAGACACAGCCACCCCAAAGTTTGGGATGGCTCTGTTTACCAGAAACTCGTTTACGGTACAAGTTCAATATCGCAGAAAGTGGAAAATGGATAAAGAAGTTGTGGTACTTACGTACAATGCAATATCACTCAGCAATGAAATCTATGTCATCAGGCCCATAGCAGCATAATAAGTGGATTCAGGTATGATGATTCTAACCGAAATAAGTCACACAGAAAAAGAAACATCATAAGATATCACTAATACACGGAATGTAAACTTGGCTACACAGGAACTGGATTACAAAACAGAACAGGGTCTCAAATTTAGAAAACCAACTTATGCTTGCTTAAGGGGAAAGGTGAGTTGGGGTGCTGCATAAAACAAGAGATTGAAATGAGCACAGATAAAGTTCCTTAAGCCAAATATGGAATAGACAAGAACTACTCCTTGCTCAACGAAATGGACTCAACACCCCATATTAAACGCCTAAGAATGTACCTGACTAGTAAGTATCTTAAAACCTATGGATTGCTATGTCTCTGAAAGAAAATCAAGCGTGTGTACAGGGGCATAAACGCAGCAGTGATACGATTGGAGAGGTTCGGTGAGCAAATGAAGACCCTTTGAAGTCATATTGCATGGTACCCATTCCACGGGTCTCAACTCTCCAGGTTTAAGGGATTCTTCCTTCAGCTAAAACATGCACGTGGAACCCAGAGTATGATCAACCGTGTGATCGGGAGACGTGTTCCAATATGTCTCAGTTCTCGTCCCCTGGTACTCGGGTGCAACATTCCAGACGCTTTACTAACACTCTCCCGACTTGGAGAGTCAGTGCCTTTAACCTCCTGTTTGGCCCAGTGTGCAATTTCTCCGGAAGATGAACAGAAATAGGGAGAACCAATGAGAGACTAGCTGAGGTGTCTGGACTGGCAAATTTAACTCTCATTTCCCACCAGGAAGAGGAATTAACCAAAGGCTCAGCATGCCTTGCCGGAACCAGATTAGGGCCTGAAGCAATCCTGCGGTGTTGCGGCCAGCTCACAAGAAAGCGAGTTGATGAAAGGAGCTCAGGGGCACTGTAATTCACAAACCTGCAGAGTTATAAATGACAGCTATCGTCCAAAAATATACTGAAGTAAGGCTGCCAAGAGGACTTGAAAGCGGGGCAGAATTGCAGGAAACCGATTTCAGGAGGTAGACTGGAATTGCATTTAAAGCATAGGAAAAGAGGCAGAACGTCCACAATGATGCACTTGGCCAAAAAGGGCGTATGCGTTTTTTCCTGAATATATTCAGGAAAAAACGCATACGCCCTTTTTGGCCAACCAAGCAAGCTTGCAAAGGAAATCTGCACTACAATGAAGTCTCACTTACCCCCGGTCAAAAGGGCCATCTGAAAAAAGTGTAAAATCCAGAAAGTCAGGACAGGCCATGGAGACCTGGGAGCCTTGTTATGCTGATGGGCGGGATGTAAATTGCCAACAGCCACTCCTGAGAAGTGTATGGTGTTTCCTGAAACATCCAAAAAACAGAGCAACAGAGCCTAGGGCACTTCCACTTATGGTCCTATAGATTAGGGAAATTAAAATCAAAAAGACACAGCCACCCCAAAGTTTGGGACGGCTCTGTTTACAAGAACATCGTTTACGGTACAAGTTCAATATCGCAGAAAGTGAAAAATGTATAAAGAATTTGTGGTACTTACGTACAATGCAATATCACTCAGCAATGAAATCTATGTCATCAGGCCCGTAGCAGCATAATGAGTGGATTCAGGTATGATGATTCTAACTGAAATAAGTCACACAGAAAAAGAAACATCATAAGATATCACAAATACACGGAATGTAAACTTGGCTACACAGGAACTGGATTACAAAACAGAACAGGGTCTCAAATGTAGAAAACCAACTTATGCTTGCTTAAGGGGGAAGGTGAGTTGGGGTGCTGCATAAAACCAGAGATTGAAATGAGCACAGATAAAGTTCCTTAAGCCAAATATGGAATAGACAAGAGCTACTCCTTGCTCAACGAAATGGACTCAACACCCCATATTAAACGCCTAAGAATGTACCTGACTAGTAAGTATCTTAAAACCTATGGATTGCTATGTCTCTGAAAGAAAATCAAGCGTGTGTACAGGGGCATAAACGCAGCAGTGATAGGATTGGAGAGGTTCGGTGAGCAAATGAAGACCCTTTGAAGTCATATTGCATGGTACCCATTCCACGGGTCTCAACTCTCCAGGTTTAAGGGATTCTTCCTTCAGCTAAAACATGCACGTGGAACCCAGAGTATGATCTACCGTGTGTTCGGGAGACGTGGTCCAATATGTCTCAGTTCTCGTCCCCTGGTACTCAGGTGCAACATTCCAGACGCTTTACTAACACTCTCCCGACTTGGAGAGTCAGTGCCTTTAACCTCCTGTTTGGCCCAGTTTGCAATTTCTGCGGAAGATGAACAGGAATAGGGAGAACCAATGAGAGACTAGCTGGAGGTGTCTGGACGGGCAAATTTAACTCTCATTTCCCACCAGGAAGAGGAATTAACCAAAGGCTCAGCGTGCCGTGCCGGAACCAGATTAGGGCCTGAAGCAATCCTGCGGTGTTGCGGCCAGCTCACAAGAAAGCGAGTTGAAGAAAGGAGCTCAGGGGCACTGTAATTCACAAACCTGCAGAGTTATAAATGACAGCTATCGTCCAAAAATATACTGAAGTAAGGCTGCCAAGAGGACTTGAAAGCGGGGCAGAATTGCAGGAAACCGATTTCAGGAGGTAGACTGGAATTGCATTTAAAGCATAGGAAAAGAGGCAGAACGTCCACAATGATGCACTTGGCCAAAAAGGGCGTATGCGTTTTTTCGTGCAGGAAAAAACGCATACGCCCTTTTTGGCCAACCAAGCAAGCTTGCAAAGGAAATCTGCACTACAATGAAGTCTCACTTCCCCCCAGTCAAAGGGGCCATCTGAAAAAAGTGTAAAATCCAGAAAGGCAGGACAGGCCATGGAGAACTGGGAGCCTTGTTATGCTGATGGGCGGGATGTAAATTGCCAACAGCCACTCGGGAGAAGTGTATGGTGTTTTCTGAAACATCTAAAAAACAACGCAAGAGAGCCTAGAGCACTTCCACTTATGGTGCTGTAGCTTAGGGAAAGTAAAATCAAAAAGACACAGCCACCCCAAAGTTTGGGACGGCTCTGTTTACAAGAACCTCGTTTACGGTACAAGTTCAATATCGCAGAAAGTGAAAAATGGATAAAGAAGTTGTGGTACGTAAGTTGTGTGTACGTAAGTACAATGCAATATCACTCAGCAATGAAACCTATGTCATCAGGCCCGTAGCAGCATAATGAGTGGATTCAGGTATGATGATTCTAACTGAAATAAGTCACACAGAAAAAGAAACATCATAAGATATCACTAATACACGGAATGTGAACTTGGCTACACATGAACTGAATTATAAAACAGAACAGGGTCTCAAGTTCAGAAAACCAACTTATGCTTTTTTAACGGGGAAGGTGAGTTGGGGTGCTGCATAAAACCAGAGTTTGACATTAGCACAGATACTGTTCCATAAGCCAAATGTGTAATAGACAAGACCTACCCCTTGCTCAACAAAATGGACTCAACAATGAGGTATCACCTCACACCTGATAGAATGGGCATCATCAGAAAATCTACAAACAATAAATGCTGGAAAGGGTGTGGAGAAAAGGAACCCTCTTCCACTATTGTTGGGAATATAAATTGTTACATTCACTATGGAGAACAATATGGAGTTTCTTAAGAAACTAACAATAGAATTACCATATGATACAGCAATCCCAGTACTGGACATATACCCAGACAAAACCATAAATCAAAAAGAGACATTCACCGCAATGTTCATTGCATCACTATTTACAATATCGAGGTAATGGAAGCAACCTAAATGCCCACAGACAGACGAATGCATAAAGCTGTGGTACATATATAAAATGGAATATTACTAAGCCATGAAAAGGAATGAAATTGGGTCATTTGTAGAGACGTCGATGGATCTAGAGACTGTCATACAGAGTGAAGTAAGTCAGAAAGAGAAAAACAAATCTTGTATATTCATGCATATATGTGGAACCTAGAAAAACCGTACAGATTAACCATTTTGCAAGGCATAAATAGAGCAACAGATGTAGACAACAAATGTATGGACAACAAGGGGGGAAAGCTGTTGGGGGGGTGGTGGTGGGAGGAGTTGAGAGACTGGGATTGGCATGTATACATTTATATGTATAAAATAGATAACCAATAAGAACCTGCTGTATAAAAATATAAAATAAAATTCAAAATTGAAAAGAAATAAAATTTAAAAAATAAAACAGAAAAAACAATTATTCCCTTCACATACATGTATTTATATGAATAAATTATTTCCATGCTTATATCTGTAAATACAAAAAAGAGGAATAAAATCTACCTTGAACCAAAAACGAAAAAGAGAAAAAAAACACAGAACCCACCAGTTCCACAGAGGAAAACCGTATCAGGGCACTTGCTCCAGTTGTAAACAATTCTGAAGTTGGTCAGTGGTGGGGAATCGTCTCCCATTCAGCCAGCAGCCCCCACGTAACAAGCATCCTCATTGCAAAGCTGGGGCACCGTGCCGAGGCATCTGTGAGTAAACGTGAGCTGAGCCCCAGGCCAGTTGCTGCTGAACTATTCCCACCCGTCCCAGGTAAAACACCTGAATATATACAAGGACTTGAAAGCCTAGAGGAAGGACCATAGAGCCACACGAGTGACAGCATGCCAGCCGACTTGGTGCCTGCAGGCCAGCCAGGATGGTCCTGGCCCTGGGTGCTCTTCTGGAAGATTTCCATTTCCCTGCCTGAGATACCCGTCCTGTCCCTGCCCCCACTGCTTTTTTCCTTCCTCACCTCTGCCCAGGGAGAAATTCCAGCAGCAGGTATGGGTGACACATCCTCTTCTTTAGCAGGTGGCAGCCTGGCAACTGCTGCAGAAAGTCCAGCAGAGCCCCACTCACACTGGGCCACCCACAAAGCCGTGGCCTCTCACTCCCTCCCACCAGCCCAGCCCCGAGACTGCTGACAGGGCAGAGAAAATGGCGTCAGGCACGGCTGCAGGGGCTCTTGCTGCCTGGAGTGGTATTTATATTGATCTCAACCCAGGCACACCTGGGGAGGGCTGGCCGGCACGGTAAGGCTGCCCAGCTCAGCCAATCATCACCCCTCAGGGGCTCACAGTTGCAGAAAATGGAACTTGCTGAACCGGCCAGGTCCAAGGAACAGGTGTGGGCTCCTGAGAGTCAGGATAGACAAGGGGCTGCAGCTTTGGCTTGTTTTCTAATCATTTTATCTGGCCCATGAGTGGGAGACAACTTCAAGAAAACCCTCTCCTAATGAGAGGAACCCAGGAGTCAGGGAGAGGAGGGGTGAGTGGTGGTTGGAGACAGAGGCCTGGTGCCCCGGGTACAGTGGAAGTCTCTGGAAGACCAGGTGGAGGGAGGCCGCACAGAGTGATGCCCAGGGTCACAGACCTGTCGCAGCTGCTGTTTGTTAGTTCAAGTCCTGCTCTGAGGTGCTCTGTGTCAGCTCTGAGCGACAGGTGAGCTGGGGGTGCTCTGCAATGAGGGCTATGTGCATGGTTCCTGTGTGCCCAGCCCTGCCACGGGACCTGCAAGGGTAGCTCTGTATCCTGGGAAGGGCCTGACCACGAGAGCCCCGTGGGCTGGGGTGGGGGTGGGGTACCTGCCCAGGTGAGCTCCATATTCTGGGATTGGTCTGACCACGAGAGCCCCATGGGCTGCTGGGGACCTGGTAAAGGATGTCAGGACAGTCAGTGAAGCCACCGAGGATATACCTCCAGTTGCTCCTAATTCCTACACCCTGCTGGTCATTCTACCAACCACCAGGACATGGTATTCTGTATTAGTCTTCAATGATGCCTTCTTTTGTATTCCATTAGTCCCAGAGTCACAAGAAATTTTGGCTTGTGAGTGGCAGGACTCAACATACAACTAAAACAATACTTCCGGGCCGTCTTGCCCCAAGGGTGCAAAAATTCCCACACCATCTTTGGGGAAACCTTAGCTAAAGACCTAAAAGTTCTACCTCTGGAAAAGGAAACCCTCCTTCAGTACGCAGACGACATTCTGATCGCCAGCCCTACTAAGGAGGCCTCTGAACTACCAAGCCAATAAAGGATAGAAGTTGTCCAAGAAAAAGCTCAAATATCACAGACTGCGGTGACCTGCCTGGGCTTCATTCTCACAGAAGGTCGGAGAAGCCCATCCCAGGAAAGGGAAGAAACCATTTTCGGCCTTACTCCTTTCTAAAACTAGAAGACAGCTTAGGGGTTCCTGGGGAGGCCAGGGTTTGCTGCTTCTGGATCCCTAACTGCAGTCTACTAGCTGGGCCTCTATATGAAACACTGAAAGGAAAAGATGATGATCCTTTTGAATAGAATCCAGAAGTGGCCTTTCAAGAATGGAAAGAGCAGTCAATTCAGACCCTTGCCCTGGAACTCCCTAATTTAGCTAAACCCTTTGACCTTTACATTCCCGGTGAAAGGTGAATCGCCATTGGAGAATTAGTGTAAAAACTGGGACCACTTGAAATGGAACAATGCAAGAATGCCATCCAGGTAGGATAAACTATGGTCACCAAGGGGCTTGGCCCACTGCCGCATCTGGCCAAGATACTGGCGGTATCTAAAAACCTGGAAATCAGCAGCCCAAAAGGCCTCCTCCCTCCTAAGGGAAAAGGACCCCACGTGGTGATCCTAACCACCAACCATGCCCTGAAGTTGCAGGGTTTGCTCCGTGGGCACACCAACCTCGAGTGAGGAGGCCCTCCAACTCCAACATCCAGAGAGATAACCGGGGGCAACAGGGCACCATGACGACTCGTGTGAACATCACTTGACCTGGAGTTTCTCTCATAAAACAACAGGAGTGTGTCCCAAAAGAGTAGACTACTGCTTGCAGGACTTACTGCACCCAGAGGGGAGCTAGTAATCTTGGCGGGGGAACCGTATATCACACTGTCACCATAGAAAAGCCTACAGACACCGTGATGATGGTGGCCAATAAGACTGGCTGGACTCCTGTTTACTTCAAAAGGCTGTTGACTCAGTGGCCATCATGGTCCTTGATCACCACTGACCCTGGACTGTCTGGGAGTTGAGCGGGCAGGGCTCTGACACCTGGTGCTGTTTGTACGTTAATTCAGGGGCCTAATTGAAGAAAGCGCAGACTACTGGTCAGAGCATCTAGGCTGGCAGAAACGGTCAGCCTAAGGTGGCCGAACAAATGTGGGGCGGGGTGAAACCGGCCCCCACAGCGTCTCTGCACATCTCTTTCCTGGACCCTTAAAGGTCATTAGAATCTATAACGCTTCCAATGCTGGTGCTCGGGTGGACGAGCAGGGAGGCAGGGGGCCTGGGGACAATCAACGTCACCTGGAGGCTGCTGGGGAGAAGCTCTGACCCTCACCCCTTGGTATGAGGGCTCCCAACTCAGCACTCAGCAGTTACAGAAGAAGGGTCTGCACCCTCAGCACTCCAAGAATGAGGAACGGGACAAAAGGCAGAGGAGGGGTTTGTCCCCAGCAAAGCCCATTAAAAATCCCTGGGAGATAAAAATAGAATCTGGGCAATAAAGTCAAGTCTAACCTTTTTTATCCTTTGTGCTTTGTCTAATTTCATGTGCTCCTAGGGTCCCGCATGCAGAGGTTCCACACCCGGCACTTCAGACCAGATTTCCTAGTGCAGAATGGCTGGGTCGACACCTCAGCTCCTGGGGCCCAGTGCAGACTCCGCGATATAGAGCCTGAGCTGCAGCCAACCCGGCCCTCGAGAGCTCCGCCCCCTCCCTCCCACTGACTCTGACAGGATCTCTACACAGCAGCCCAGCCCACAGCCCACGGGGTAGTGCATGCTCTCACCTCTCCATTCTCTGATGAAAATATAAAGTTTCCTTTGCTTGTGAACCAAACTCAGTCTCGATCTGTTGGCCCCAATGACACTGCGCAGGGGGACACTTGTTGGGGTCCACTCTGGAGGATCAGTAACAGAAATTGAGACTATTGTAACCTCAATGAACAGATGTGTGAGCCAAACTGTAGTTAACATAGAACAGTGTATAAGGCTCGGGTAAAATAAGATGTTTCTAACGCTTCCATTGGATATTTCCATCACTTTATTATAAGCAAGTTCAGTGAAAAGGTTTGTCTTATTTGTCAGGTCAATATTAGAGAAACGAAGTGATTTCTTTCCAAGGATGTACATCTAATAATCTTGGTTAAAGCTTCAATCTTGTTTTAAATGCTTTTCCATTGAAAATGATACCTCTCTTTCAGCTCCCCCATTTCTGAGAAGTATAAAATCTTATAATTTATTATTACCAAAGCGGAAAGGTGGGAGGAGGGATAAATTAACAGTTTGGGATTAACACATACACACTGCTATGTATAAAATAGATCATCAACAAGGAACTACTGTATAGCACAGGGAACTACACTCAACATTTTGCAATAACCTATAAGGGGAAATAATCTGAAAAAGAATAGATATTTTTATTGACATCATCTATCAATGACAGTTAAAGTGTAACCTAAGGGAAGCTGGTGGTGAGTGCTTCTGACCCTGAAGACTTCAATCATCTAAAGTTTGGACTCTGCCTACTTCCCAAGGCCCTTAATGAACATATGTGTAGCCATAGCTTAAAAAATTCCCCAGTTTGGGTTTCGGGGAGACACTGATTTTGAAAAAGCCCTGGTGTTCTCCTTACATGAATGGGACTCTTCCTACTGCTAAAACATGTCTGTCACACCCAGAGGATGGTATACCGTCTGATCGGGAAGAGTTTGGAAAAGGCATCTCATCTCCTCATCTCCTGGTGCTCGGGTTCACCCATCCAGCGTCTTTACTAACAGTCTCCCCACTTGGAGATGACAGCACTGTCAACATCCTGTTGCGTACAGTTTGGAATTTGTCCAGAGGATGAAGCGGAAGGATGAGGAACAATGAGAGACAAGTCCTAGGTGTTCAGACAGGCACATGTCACTCTAATTTCCAATCAGGAAGACGAATTGACCAAAGGCTAGGGTTGCCCATGGAAACAGTATAGGGCTTGAGGAAATCCCGCTGCTTTGTGGCCAGTTCCCATAAACACAAGTTGAACAATGGAACTCAGGGACAGTAAAATTCACGAAACTGCAGAGTTGAAAATATCCATCACTGAAAAATGTCTTGAGGAAAGTCAGAGAAAAGGACTTGTAAGCAAGGGAGAATGGCAGGAAAGGGATTTGAGGAGGTAGAAAGGACTCGCCATTAAGCACAAGAAAAGGAGCTGAACATTGCCAACATTGCAGTTGGCCAAAAAGGGTGTATGCGTTTTTTTCTGTATATATTCAAGAAAAGGGCATACACTTTTTTAGCCAACCAAACAGGTGGGCACTGGAAGTCAATACTACAAGAGATATCACTTCGCATCAGTCAGAAGAGCCATCCTCATAAAGCGTAAACAACAGAAATGCAGGACAGGGCAAGGAGAAGAGGGAGCCCTGTGAGACTTATAGTGGAAATGTATATTGCCAACGGCCATTCTGGAGAAGTGTATTGTGTTTACTAAAGCATCTAAAAAATGAGCTACAGAGCATAGGGCACTTGCACTCATGGGCGTATATCTTGGGAAAAACAAAAATCGAGAGGACAGAGGCACCCCAATGTTTACCCCCTCTCTGTTTAAAAGATCCTCGACTAGGATATAACTTAAATGTCTCTGGAGAGAAAAAATGGATAGAGATGTGGTACTTAGGTAGAGTGGAATATTATTCAGCCTGGAAATCAATGAAATATGGCCAGTTGTAACAACTCCGGAGGAGTTACGTATGATCATTCTAAGTGACATAATTCAAAAAGAAAAAGACACATATCATAAGATATCACTTAAAGGTGGAATCCAAAATGGCTACACATGAAATAAATTACAAAACAAAAACATAGTCAAATATGTAGAAAACACGCATAAGGCTGCTAAACGGGAAAGGTGGGGTGGGGTGAGGCATCATCCAGGAGGTTGAAATTAGCAAAGATACCATTCCAAATACCAAACTGATAATCAACAAGGCCTACACGGTAGCTAAAAGAACTGCACTCAGCACACTCAAGTCACCGGAAAAGAATATATACGACTGGTAAGAATCTGAAAAAGAATTTACTGATGTCTCTCTGTACGTGAATCAAGTGGATGTACAGCAGCAAGAAACAGAGCTTTGAAAATCAGCTGTAACCAATATAGTAATAAATTGAAAAAAATAAACGACAGAGAGACAGAGAAAACCTCTTACAACTTTTCCTCAGGGCCGGTGATGCAACATGGATTGAACACATCTAGACCCACAGCAGGATGAGACATAAGGCTGGAAACTGTTTGCACTAAGAGAAATGTGAGGTTGGGTGAGGAAATGCACACCCTTTAAAGTAATACTACCTGGTACCCATTCAATGGGTCCCAAATCTGCAGGTTCAAGGGATCTTCCTACAGCTAAAACATGCATGGAAAACCCAGAGGACTGTACACCATGTGATCGGGAGATGTGTCTAAAATGCAGCTCATTTATCCTCTCCTGGTGCTCCTGTTCACCATTCCAGCCACGTTACTTAGAATCTCCCCACTTGGAGAATCAGCACATTTCAACTTCTGTTTCAAACATTTTGCAAATTGTGAGGAGGATGAACGGGAAGAGGGGGAACCAATGAGAGAATAGTTGTAGGGGTTTGGACGGGCACATATCACTCTAATTTCCCATTAAGAATAAGAATTGAAAAAAGGCTCAGCCCGCCTCGCCCGAGCCAAAATAGGGCCTGAAGCAATCCTGCGGGTTTGAGGCCAGCTCACAAAAGAGCAACTTAAAAAATGGAGCTCAGGGTCACTGCAATTCACAAACCTGCAGAGTTATAAATGAAAACTAACGTCCAAAAATATGTTGAGGTAAGGCAAAGAAGAGGATCTGAATGCAAGACAGAATTGCAAGAAACAGATTTCAAGAGATAGATTGGACTCGTCTTTAAAGCACATGAAAAGCGGCAGAATTTCGACAATGATGCAGTTGGCCCAAAAGGGCGTATGCGTTTTTTCCTGATTATATCCAGGAAAAAACGCATACACACTTTATGGGCAACGAAGCAAGCAAGCAATGCAAATGTGCACAACAAAGAAGTCTCATTTCCCACCAGTCAAAAGGGCCATCCTAAACAATTGTAAAAACCAGAAATGCAGGACAGGCCATGGAGAACAGGGAGCCTTTATACGCTGATGGGCAGTGTGTGAACTGCCGAGAGCCACTCTGGAGAAGTGTATGGTGGTTCCTAAATCATCTAAAAAACAGAGCTACAGAGCATAGGACACTTCCAATCATGGGAGTATATCTAGGGAAGTCTAAAAATCAACAAGACACAAGCACACCACAGTTTAGGGCTACTCTGTTTACAAGAACCTCAACTTCAGTACACCTTAAATATCCCAGGAAAGAGAACAATGGATAAAGAAGATGTGGTACTTATGTACAATGGAATATCTCTTCACCATGAAATCAATGTAATAAGGCTAGTAGAAGGATAAAGAGTGGATTTAGGTCCGATAATACTACTTGAAATAAGTCAAACAGAAAAAGAAACATATCATAAGATATCACTTATAGAGGGAGGGTAAATATGGCTGCACAAGAAATGAATTACAGAACAGAACAGTGTCTCACATTTAGAAAACACACTTATTTCAGCTTAAGGGGAAAGGAGAGGTGGGGTGATGCATAAAACCAGAGTTTGAAATTAGCACAGATACCGTTCAATAAACCAAATAGATATTAGACAAGATCTACACCTTGCTCAATGAACTGGCCTCAACACACCCTATACACCGCAGAGAAATATATCTGAGTAATAAGAATCTTAAAACCCATGTATTGATATATCTCCATAAGGGAATCAAGTGTGTGCAGAGCGGCACAAACACAGCAGTGAAAATGAGCTAAACCCCATTATAGAAATAAATTTTAAAAACAAAACGCAGAAACAATGAAAGAGAGAAAAATTCTTACAAAATTCGCTCAGGGGCTGTGATGCAACCTGGATTGACCACATATAAACCCACAGCTGGATAAGACATAAGGCTGGACACTTGGGGCTGAGAGGATTGGTGAGCTTTGGTGAGCAACTGCCAAAAGTTTAATGCAATACTTCATGCTACTCATTCCAAGGGTCCCAACACTCCAGGTTGAAGGGAATCTTCCTACAGCTAAACCATGCTTGGGAAACCCAGCGACTGGTATACCATATGATCGGGAAAGGTTTCTAAAACGCACCTCATTTTTCCTCTCCTGGGGCTCCGGATCGACATTCCAGCCGCTTTACTAAAAATATCCCCACATGGAGAGTCAATGCCTTTAAGTTCTGGTATCGCACAGTCTGCAGTTAGTGCAGAGGATGAATGGGAATAGGGGGAACCAGTAAGAAACTAGCTGTAGCAGTTTCAATGGGCACATGTCACTCTAATTTCATATCAGTGAGAAAAATAAACCAAAGGCACAGTAAGGTGCCCCAGAAGAACAATACGGCCTGAAGGAATTCTGTGGTTATGAGGCAAGATCACAAAAATAAGAGCTGTAAAATGGAGCTAAGGGCCACTGCAATTCAAAATCTGCAGAGTTATAAAGGCCAACTATTTTCAAAAAGTATATTGAGGTAAGGCTATGAAGAGGCATTGAAAGCAAGGCAGAATTGCAGGAAACCGATTTCAGGAGGTAGACTGGAATTGCATTTAAAGCATAGGAAAAGAGGCAGAACGTCCACAATGATGCACTTGTCCAAAAAGGGCGTATGCGTTTTTTCCTGAATATATTCAGGAAAAAACGCATACGCCCTTTTCGGCCAACCAAGCAAGCTTGCAAAGGAAATCTGCACTACAATGAAGTCTCACTTCCCCCCGGTCAAAAGGGCCATCTGAAAAAAGTGTAAAATCCAGAAAGGCAGGACAGGCCATGGAGAACTGGGAACCTTGTTATGCTGATGGGCGGGATGTAAATTGCCAACAGCCACTTGGGAGAAGTGTATGGTGTTTCCTGAACCATCTAAAAAACAAAGCCACAGAGCCTAGGGCACTTCCACTTATGGTCCTATAGCTTAGGGAAATTAAAATCAAAAAGACACAGCCACCCCAAAATTTGGGACGGCTCTGTTTACAAGAAGGTTGTTTACGGTACAAGTTCAATATCACAGAAAGTGAAAAATGGATAAAGAAGTTGTGGTACTTACGTACAATGCAATATCACTCAGCAATGAAATCTATGTCATCAGGCCCATAGCAGCATAATAAGTGGATTCAGGTATGATGATTCTAACCGAAATAAGTCACACAGAAAAAGAAACATCATAAGATATCACTAATACACGGAATGTAAACTTGGCTACACAGGAACTGGATTACAAAACAGAACAGGGTCTCAAATTTAGAAAACCAACTTATGCTTGCTTAAGGGGAAAGGTGAGTTGGGGTGCTGCATAAAACAAGAGATTGAAATGAGCACAGATAAAGTTCCTTAAGCCAAATATGGAATAGACAAGAACTACTCCTTGCTCAACGAAATGGACTCAACACCCCATATTAAACGCCTAAGAATGTACCTGACTAGTAAGTATCTTAAAACCTATGGATTGCTATGTCTCTGAAAGAAAATCAAGCGTGTGTACAGGGGCATAAACGCAGCAGTGATACGATTGGAGAGGTTCGGTGAGCAAATGAAGACCCTTTGAAGTCATATTACATGGTACCCATTCCACGGGTCTCAACTCTCCAGGTTTAAGGGATTCTTCCTTCAGCTAAAACATGCACGTGGAACCCAGAGTATGATCAACCGTGTGATCGGGAGACGTGTTCCAATATGTCTCAGTTCTCGTCCCCTGGTACTCGGGTGCAACATTCCAGACGCTTTACTAACACTCTCCCGACTTGGAGAGTCAGTGCCTTTAACCTCCTGTTTGGCCCAGTTTGCAATTTCTCCGGAAGATGAACAGAAATAGGGAGAACCAATGAGAGACTAGCTGAGGTGTCTGGACTGGCAAATTTAACTCTCATTTCCCACCAGGAAGAGGAATTAACCAAAGGCTCAGCATGCCTTGCCGGAACCAGATTAGGGCCTGAAGCAATCCTGCGGTGTTGCGGCCAGCTCACAAGAAAGCGAGTTGATGAAAGGAGCTCAGGGGCACTGTAATTCACAAACCTGCAGAGTTATAAATGACAGCTATCGTCCAAAAATATACTGAAGTAAGGCTGCCAAGAGGACTTGAAAGCGGGGCAGAATTGCAGGAAACCGATTTCAGGAGGTAGACTGGAATTGCATTTAAAGCATAGGAAAAGAGGCAGAACGTCCACAATGATGCACTTGTCCAAAAAGGGCGTATGCGTTTTTTCCTGAATATATTCAGGAAAAAACGCATACGCCCTTTTTGGCCAACCAAGCAAGCTTGCAAAGGAAATCTGCACTACAATGAAGTCTCACTTCCCCCCGGTCAAAAGGGCCATCTGAAAAAAGTGTAAAATCCAGAAAGGCAGGACAGGCCATGGAGAACTGGGAACCTTGTTATGCTGATGGGCGGGATGTAAATTGCCAACAGCCACTTGGAAGAAGTGTATGGTGTTTCCTGAACCATCTAAAAAACAAAGCCACAGAGCCTAGGGCACTTCCACTTATGGTCCTATAGCTTAGGGAAATTAAAATCAAAAAGACACAGCCACCCCAAAATTTGGGACGGCTCTGTTTACAAGAACCCCGTTTATGGTACAAGTTCAATATCGCAGAAATTGAAAAATGAATAAAGAAGTTGTGGTACTTACGTACAATGCAATATCACTCAGCAATAAAATCTATGTTATCAGGCCCGTAGAAACATAATGAGTGGATTCAGGTATGATGATTCTAAGTGAAATAAGTCACACAGAAAAAGAAACATCATAAGATATCACTAATACACGGAATGTAAACTTGGCTACACAGGAACTGGATTACAAAACACAACAGGGTCTCAAATGTAGAAAACCAACTTATGCTTGCTTAAGGGGGAAGGTGAGTTGGGGTGCTGCATAAACCAGAGATTGAAATGAGCACAGATAAAGTTCCTTAAGCCAAATATGGAATAGACAAGAACTACTCCTTGCTCAACGAAATGGACTCAACACCCCATATTAAACGCCTAAGAATGTACCTGACTAGTAAGTATCTTAAAACCTATGGATTGCTATGTCTCTGAAAGAAAATCAAGCGTGTGTACAGGGGCATAAACGCAGCAGTGATAGGATTGGAGAGGTTCGGTGAGCAAATGAAGACCCTTTGAAGTCATATTGCATGGTACCCATTCCACGGGTCTCAACTCTCCAGGTTTAAGGGATTCTTCCTTCAGCTAAAACATGCACGTGGAATCCAGAGTATGATCAACCGTGTGATCGGGAGACGTGTTCCAATATGTCTCAGTTCTCATCCCCTGGTACTCGGGTGCAACATTCCACACGCTTTACTAACACTCTCCCGACTTGGAGAGTCAGTGCCTTTAACCTCCTGTTTGGCCCAGTTTGCAATTTCTGCGGAAGATGAACAGGAATAGGGAGAACCAATGAGAGACTAGCTGGAGGTGTCTGGACTGGCAAATTTAACTCTCATTTCCCACCAGGAAGAGGAATTAACCAAAGGCTCAGCGTGCCGTGCCGGAACCAGATTAGGGCCTGAAGCAATGCTGCGGTGTTCCGGCCAGCTCCCATGAAAGCGAGTTGAAAAAAGGAGCTCAGGGGCACTGTAATTCACAAACCTGCAGAGTTATAAATGACAGCTATCGTCCAAAAATATACTGAAGTAAGGCTGCCAAGAGGACTTGAAAGCGGGGCAGAATTGCAGGAAACCGATTTCAGCAGGTAGACCGGAATTGCATTTAAAGCATAGGAAAAGAGGCAGAACGTCCACAATGATGCACTTGGCCAAAAAGGGCGTATGCGTTTTTTCCTGAATATATTCAGGAAACAACGCATACGCCCTTTTTGGCCAACCAAGCAAGTTTGCAAAGGAAATCTGCACTACAATGAAGTCTCACTTACCCCCGGTCAAAAGGGCCATCTGAAAAAAGTGTAAAATCCAGAAAGGCAGGACAGGCCATGGAGAACTGGGAGCCTTGTTATGCTGATGGGCGGGATGTAAATTGCCAACAGCCACTCGGGAGAGGTGTATGGTGCTTCCTGAAACATCTAAAAAACATAGCAGCGGAGCCTAGGGCACTTCCACTTATGGTCCTATAGCTTAGGGAAATTAAAATCAAAAAGACACAGCCACCCCAAAGTTTGGGACGGCTCTGTTTACAAGAACCTCGTTTACGGTACAAGTTCAATATCGCAGAAAGTGAAAAATGGATAAAGAAGTTGTGGTACTTACGTACAATGCAATATCACTCAGCAATGAAATCTATGTCATCAGGCCCGTAGCAGCATAATGAGTGGATTCAGGTATGATGATTCTAACTGAAATAAGTCACACAGAAAAAGAAACATCATAAGATATCACTAATACACGGGATGTAAACTTGGCTACACAGGAACTGGATTACAAAACAGAACAGGGTCTCAAATTTAGAAAACCAACTTATGCTTGCTTATGGGGAAAGGTGAGTTGGGGTGCTGCATAAAACCAGAGATTGAAATGAGCACAGATAAAGTTCCTTAAGCCAAATATGGAATAGACAAGAACTACTCCTTGCTCAACGAAATGGACTCAACACCCCATATTAAAGGCCTAAGAATGTACCTGACTAGTAAGTATCTTAAAACCTATGGATTGCTATGTCTCTGAAAGAAAATCAAGCGTGTGTACAGGGGCATAAACGCAGCAGTGATAGGATTGGAGAGGTTCGGTGAGCAAATGAAGACCCTTTGAAGTCATATTGCATGGTACCCATTCCACGGGACTCAACTCTCCAGGTTTAAGGGATTCTTCCTTCAGCTAAAACATGCACATGGAACCCAGAGTATGATCAACCGTGTGGTCGGGAGACGTGTTCCAATATGTCTCAGTTCTCGTCCCCTGGTACTCGGGTGCAACATTCCAGACGCTTTACTAACACTCTCCCGACGTGGAGAGTCAGTGCCTTTAACCTCCTGTTTGGCCCATTTGCAATTTCTGAGGAAGATGAACAGGAATAGGGAGAACCAATGAGAGACTAGCTGGAGGTGTCTGGACGGGCAAATTTAACTCTCATTTCCCACCAGGAAGAGGAATTAACCAAAGACTCAGCGTGCCGTGCCGGAACCAGATTAGGGCCTGAAGCAATCCTGCGGTGTTGCGGCCAGATCACAAGAAAGCGAGTTGAAGAAAGGAGCTCAGGGGCACTGTAATTCACAAACCTGCAGAGTTATAAATGACAGTTATCGTCCAAAAATATACTGAAGTAAGGCTGCCAAGAGGACTTGAAAGCGGGGCAGAATTGCAGGAAACCGATTTCAGGAGGTAGACTGGAATTGCATTTAAAGCATAGGAAAAGAGGCAGAACGTCCACAATGATGCACTTGGCCAAAAAGGGCGTATGCGTTTTTTCGTGCAGGAAAAAACGCATACGCCCATTTTGGCCAACCAAGCAAGCTTGCAAAGGAAATCTGCACTACAATGAAGTCTCACTTCCCCCCAGTCAAAGGGGCCATCTGAAAAAAGTGTAAAATCCAGAAAGGCAGGACAGGCCATGGAGAACTGGGAGCCTTGTTATGCTGATGGGCGGGATGTAAATTGCCAAGAGCCACTCCAGAGAAGTGTATGGTGTTTTCTGAAACATCTAAAAAACAACGCAAGAGAGCCTAGGGCACTTCCACTTATGGTGCTGTAGCTTAGGGAAAGTAAAATCAAAAAGACACAGCCACCCCAAAGTTTGGGATGGCTCTGTTTACAAGAACCTCGTTTACGGTACAAGTTCAATATCGCAGAAAGTGAAAAATGGATAAAGAAGTTGTGGTACTTACGTACAATGCAATATCACTCAGCAATGAAACCTATGTCATCAGGCCCGTAGCAGCATAATGAGTGGATTCAGGTATGATGATTCTAACTGAAATAAGTCACACAGAAAAAGAAACATCATAAGATATCACTAATACACGGAATGTGAACTTGGCTACACATGAACTGAATTATAAAACAGAACAGGGTCTCAAGTTTAGAAAACCAACTTATGCTTTTTTAAGGGGGAAGGTGAGTTGGGGTGCTGCATAATACCAGAGTTTGACATTAGCACAGATACTGTTCCATAAGCCAAATGTGTAATAGACAAGACCTACCCCTTGCTCAACAAAATGGACTCAACAATGAGGTATCACCTCACACCTGATAGAATGGGCATCATCAGAAAATCTACAAACAATAAATGCTGGAAAGGGTGTGGAGAAAAGGAACCCTCTTCCACTATTGTTGGGAATATAAATTGTTACATTCACTATGGAGAACAATATGGAGTTTCTTAAGAAACTAACAATAGAATTACCATATGATACAGCAATCCCAGTACTGGACATATACCCAGACAAAACCATAAATCAAAAAGAGACATTCACCGCAATGTTCATTGCATCACTATTTACAATATCGAGGTAATGGAAGCAACCTAAATGCCCACAGACAGACGAATGCATAAAGCTGTGGTACATATATAAAATGGAATATTACTAAGCCATGAAAAGGAATGAAATTGGGTCATTTGTAGAGACGTCGATGGATCTAGAGACTGTCATACAGAGTGAAGTAAGTCAGAAAGAGAAAAACAAATCTTGTATATTCATGCATATATGTGGAACCTAGAAAAACCGTACAGATTAACCATTTTGCAAGGCATAAATAGAGCAACAGATGTAGACAACAAATGTATGGACAACAAGGGGGGAAAGCTGTTGGGGGGGTGGTGGTGGGAGGAGTTGAGAGACTGGGATTGGCATGTATACATTTATATGTATAAAATAGATAACCAATAAGAACCTGCTGTATAAAAATATAAAATAAAATTCAAAATTGAAAAGAAATAAAATTTAAAAAATAAAACAGAAAAAACAATTATTCCCTTCACATACATGTATTTATATGAATAAATTATTTCCATGCTTATATCTGTAAATACAAAAAAGAGGAATAAAATCTACCTTGAACCAAAAACGAAAAAGAGAAAAAAAACACAGAACCCACCAGTTCCACAGAGGAAAACCGTATCAGGGCACTTGCTCCAGTTGTAAACAATTCTGAAGTTGGTCAGTGGTGGGGAATCGTCTCCCATTCAGCCAGCAGCCCCCACGTAACAAGCATCCTCATTGCAAAGCTGGGGCACCGTGCCGAGGCATCTGTGAGTAAACGTGAGCTGAGCCCCAGGCCAGTTGCTGCTGAACTATTCCCACCCGTCCCAGGTAAAACACCTGAATATATACAAGGACTTGAAAGCCTAGAGGAAGGACCATAGAGCCACACGAGTGACAGCATGCCAGCCGACTTGGTGCCTGCAGGCCAGCCAGGATGGTCCTGGCCCTGGGTGCTCTTCTGGAAGATTTCCATTTCCCTGCCTGAGATACCCGTCCTGTCCCTGCCCCCACTGCTTTTTTCCTTCCTCACCTCTGCCCAGGGAGAAATTCCAGCAGCAGGTATGGGTGACACATCCTCTTCTTTAGCAGGTGGCAGCCTGGCAACTGCTGCAGAAAGTCCAGCAGAGCCCCACTCACACTGGGCCACCCACAAAGCCGTGGCCTCTCACTCCCTCCCACCAGCCCAGCCCCGAGACTGCTGACAGGGCAGAGAAAATGGCGTCAGGCACGGCTGCAGGGGCTCTTGCTGCCTGGAGTGGTATTTATATTGATCTCAACCCAGGCACACCTGGGGAGGGCTGGCCGGCACGGTAAGGCTGCCCAGCTCAGCCAATCATCACCCCTCAGGGGCTCACAGTTGCAGAAAATGGAACTTGCTGAACCGGCCAGGTCCAAGGAACAGGTGTGGGCTCCTGAGAGTCAGGATAGACAAGGGGCTGCAGCTTTGGCTTGTTTTCTAATCATTTTATCTGGCCCATGAGTGGGAGACAACTTCAAGAAAACCCTCTCCTAATGAGAGGAACCCAGGAGTCAGGGAGAGGAGGGGTGAGTGGTGGTTGGAGACAGAGGCCTGGTGCCCCGGGTACAGTGGAAGTCTCTGGAAGACCAGGTGGAGGGAGGCCGCACAGAGTGATGCCCAGGGTCACAGACCTGTCGCAGCTGCTGTTTGTTAGTTCAAGTCCTGCTCTGAGGTGCTCTGTGTCAGCTCTGAGCGACAGGTGAGCTGGGGGTGCTCTGCAATGAGGGCTATGTGCATGGTTCCTGTGTGCCCAGCCCTGCCACGGGACCTGCAAGGGTAGCTCTGTATCCTGGGAAGGGCCTGACCACGAGAGCCCCGTGGGCTGGGGTGGGGGTGGGGTACCTGCCCAGGTGAGCTCCATATTCTGGGATTGGTCTGACCACGAGAGCCCCATGGGCTGCTGGGGACCTGGTAAAGGATGTCAGGACAGTCAGTGAAGCCACCGAGGATATACCTCCAGTTGCTCCTAATTCCTACACCCTGCTGGTCATTCTACCAACCACCAGGACATGGTATTCTGTATTAGTCTTCAATGATGCCTTCTTTTGTATTCCATTAGTCCCAGAGTCACAAGAAATTTTGGCTTGTGAGTGGCAGGACTCAACATACAACTAAAACAATACTTCCGGGCCGTCTTGCCCCAAGGGTGCAAAAATTCCCACACCATCTTTGGGGAAACCTTAGCTAAAGACCTAAAAGTTCTACCTCTGGAAAAGGAAACCCTCCTTCAGTACGCAGACGACATTCTGATTGCCAGCCCTACTAAGGAGGCCTCTGAACTACCAAGCCAATAAAGGATAGAAGTTGTCCAAGAAAAAGCTCAAATATCACAGACTGCGGTGACCTGCCTGGGCTTCATTCTCACAGAAGGTCGGAGAAGCCCATCCCAGGAAAGGGAAGAAACCATTTTCGGCCTTACTCCTTTCTAAAACTAGAAGACAGCTTAGGGGTTCCTGGGGAGGCCAGGGTTTGCTGCTTCTGGATCCCTAACTGCAGTCTACTAGCTGGGCCTCTATATGAAACACTGAAAGGAAAAGATGATGATCCTTTTGAATAGAATCCAGAAGTGGCCTTTCAAGAATGGAAAGAGCAGTCAATTCAGACCCTTGCCCTGGAACTCCCTAATTTAGCTAAACCCTTTGACCTTTACATTCCCGGTGAAAGGTGAATCGCCATTGGAGAATTAGTGTAAAAACTGGGACCACTTGAAATGGAACAATGCAAGAATGCCATCCAGGTAGGATAAACTATGGTCACCAAGGGGCTTGGCCCACTGCCGCATCTGGCCAAGATACTGGCGGTATCTAAAAACCTGGAAATCAGCAGCCCAAAAGGCCTCCTCCCTCCTAAGGGAAAAGGACCCCACGTGGTGATCCTAACCACCAACCATGCCCTGAAGTTGCAGGGTTTGCTCCGTGGGCACACCAACCTCGAGTGAGGAGGCCCTCCAACTCCAACATCCAGAGAGATAACCGGGGGCAACAGGGCACCATGACGACTCGTGTGAACATCACTTGACCTGGAGTTTCTCTCATAAAACAACAGGAGTGTGTCCCAAAAGAGTAGACTACTGCTTGCAGGACTTACTGCACCCAGAGGGGAGCTAGTAATCTTGGCGGGGGAACCGTATATCACACTGTCACCATAGAAAAGCCTACAGACACCGTGATGATGGTGGCCAATAAGACTGGCTGGACTCCTGTTTACTTCAAAAGGCTGTTGACTCAGTGGCCATCATGGTCCTTGATCACCACTGACCCTGGACTGTCTGGGAGTTGAGCGGGCAGGGCTCTGACACCTGGTGCTGTTTGTACGTTAATTCAGGGGCCTAATTGAAGAAAGCGCAGACTACTGGTCAGAGCATCTAGGCTGGCAGAAACGGTCAGCCTAAGGTGGCCGAACAAATGTGGGGCGGGGTGAAACCGGCCCCCACAGCGTCTCTGCACATCTCTTTCCTGGACCCTTAAAGGTCATTAGAATCTATAACGCTTCCAATGCTGGTGCTCGGGTGGACGAGCAGGGAGGCAGGGGGCCTGGGGACAATCAACGTCACCTGGAGGCTGCTGGGGAGAAGCTCTGACCCTCACCCCTTGGTATGAGGGCTCCCAACTCAGCACTCAGCAGTTACAGAAGAAGGGTCTGCACCCTCAGCACTCCAAGAATGAGGAACGGGACAAAAGGCAGAGGAGGGGTTTGTCCCCAGCAAAGCCCATTAAAAATCCCTGGGAGATAAAAATAGAATCTGGGCAATAAAGTCAAGTCTAACCTTTTTTATCCTTTGTGCTTTGTCTAATTTCATGTGCTCCTAGGGTCCCGCATGCAGAGGTTCCACACCCGGCACTTCAGACCAGATTTCCTAGTGCAGAATGGCTGGGTCGACACCTCAGCTCCTGGGGCCCAGTGCAGACTCCGCGATATAGAGCCTGAGCTGCAGCCAACCCGGCCCTCGAGAGCTCCGCCCCCTCCCTCCCACTGACTCTGACAGGATCTCTACACAGCAGCCCAGCCCACAGCCCACGGGGTAGTGCATGCTCTCACCTCTCCATTCTCTGATGAAAATATAAAGTTTCCTTTGCTTGTGAACCAAACTCAGTCTCGATCTGTTGGCCCCAATGACACTGCGCAGGGGGACACTTGTTGGGGTCCACTCTGGAGGATCAGTAACAGAAATTGAGACTATTGTAACCTCAATGAACAGATGTGTGAGCCAAACTGTAGTTAACATAGAACAGTGTATAAGGCTCGGGTAAAATAAGATGTTTCTAACGCTTCCATTGGATATTTCCATCACTTTATTATAAGCAAGTTCAGTGAAAAGGTTTGTCTTATTTGTCAGGTCAATATTAGAGAAACGAAGTGATTTCTTTCCAAGGATGTACATCTAATAATCTTGGTTAAAGCTTCAATCTTGTTTTAAATGCTTTTCCATTGAAAATGATACCTCTCTTTCAGCTCCCCCATTTCTGAGAAGTATAAAATCTTATAATTTATTATTACCAAAGCGGAAAGGTGGGAGGAGGGATAAATTAACAGTTTGGGATTAACACATACACACTGCTATGTATAAAATAGATCATCAACAAGGAACTACTGTATAGCACAGGGAACTACACTCAACATTTTGCAATAACCTATAAGGGGAAATAATCTGAAAAAGAATAGATATTTTTATTGACATCATCTATCAATGACAGTTAAAGTGTAACCTAAGGGAAGCTGGTGGTGAGTGCTTCTGACCCTGAAGACTTCAATCATCTAAAGTTTGGACTCTGCCTACTTCCCAAGGCCCTTAATGAACATATGTGTAGCCGTAGCTTAAAAAATTCCCCAGTTTGGGTTTCGGGGAGACACTGATTTTGAAAAAGCCCTGGTGTTCTCCTTACATGAATGGGACTCTTCCTACTGCTAAAACATGTCTGTCACACCCAGAGGATGGTATACCGTCTGATCGGGAAGAGTTTGGAAAAGGCATCTCATCTCCTCATCTCCTGGTGCTCGGGTTCACCCATCCAGCGTCTTTACTAACAGTCTCCCCACTTGGAGATGACAGCACTGTCAACATCCTGTTGCGTACAGTTTGGAATTTGTCCAGAGGATGAAGCGGAAGGATGAGGAACAATGAGAGACAAGTCCTAGGTGTTCAGACAGGCACATGTCACTCTAATTTCCAATCAGGAAGACGAATTGACCAAAGGCTAGGGTTGCCCATGGAAACAGTATAGGGCTTGAGGAAATCCCGCTGCTTTGTGGCCAGTTCCCATAAACACAAGTTGAACAATGGAACTCAGGGACAGTAAAATTCACGAAACTGCAGAGTTGAAAATATCCATCACTGAAAAATGTCTTGAGGAAAGTCAGAGAAAAGGACTTGTAAGCAAGGGAGAATGGCAGGAAAGGGATTTGAGGAGGTAGAAAGGACTCGCCATTAAGCACAAGAAAAGGAGCTGAACATTGCCAACATTGCAGTTGGCCAAAAAGGGTGTATGCGTTTTTTTCTGTATATATTCAAGAAAAGGGCATACACTTTTTTAGCCAACCAAACAGGTGGGCACTGGAAGTCAATACTACAAGAGATATCACTTCGCATCAGTCAGAAGAGCCATCCTCATAAAGCGTAAACAACAGAAATGCAGGACAGGGCAAGGAGAAGAGGGAGCCCTGTGAGACTTATAGTGGAAATGTATATTGCCAACGGCCATTCTGGAGAAGTGTATTGTGTTTACTAAAGCATCTAAAAAATGAGCTACAGAGCATAGGGCACTTGCACTCATGGGCGTATATCTTGGGAAAAACAAAAATCGAGAGGACAGAGGCACCCCAATGTTTACCCCCTCTGTTTAAAAGATCCTCGACTAGGATATAACTTAAATGTCTCTGGAGAGAAAAAATGGATAGAGATGTGGTACTTAGGTAGAGTGGAATATTATTCAGCCTGGAAATCAATGAAATATGGCCAGTTGTAACAACTCCGGAGGAGTTACGTATGATCATTCTAAGTGACATAATTCAAAAAGAAAAAGACACATATCATAAGATATCACTTAAAGGTGGAATCCAAAATGGCTACACATGAAATAAATTACAAAACAAAAACATAGTCAAATATGTAGAAAACACGCATAAGGCTGCTAAACGGGAAAGGTGGGGTGGGGTGAGGCATCATCCAGGAGGTTGAAATTAGCAAAGATACCATTCCAAATACCAAACTGATAATCAACAAGGCCTACACGGTAGCTAAAAGAACTGCACTCAGCACACTCAAGTCACCGGAAAAGAATATATACGACTGGTAAGAATCTGAAAAAGAATTTACTGATGTCTCTCTGTACGTGAATCAAGTGGATGTACAGCAGCAAGAAACAGAGCTTTGAAAATCAGCTGTAACCAATATAGTAATAAATTGAAAAAAATAAACGACAGAGAGACAGAGAAAACCTCTTACAACTTTTCCTCAGGGCCGGTGATGCAACATGGATTGAACACATCTAGACCCACAGCAGGATGAGACATAAGGCTGGAAACTGTTTGCACTAAGAGAAATGTGAGGTTGGGTGAGGAAATGCACACCCTTTAAAGTAATACTACCTGGTACCCATTCAATGGGTCCCAAATCTGCAGGTTCAAGGGATCTTCCTACAGCTAAAACATGCATGGAAAACCCAGAGGACTGTACACCATGTGATCGGGAGATGTGTCTAAAATGCAGCTCATTTATCCTCTCCTGGTGCTCCTGTTCACCATTCCAGCCACGTTACTTAGAATCTCCCCACTTGGAGAATCAGCACATTTCAACTTCTGTTTCAAACATTTTGCAAATTGTGAGGAGGATGAACGGGAAGAGGGGGAACCAATGAGAGAATAGTTGTAGGGGTTTGGACGGGCACATATCACTCTAATTTCCCATTAAGAATAAGAATTGAAAAAAGGCTCAGCCCGCCTCGCCCGAGCCAAAATAGGGCCTGAAGCAATCCTGCGGGTTTGAGGCCAGCTCACAAAAGAGCAACTTAAAAAATGGAGCTCAGGGTCACTGCAATTCACAAACCTGCAGAGTTATAAATGAAAACTAACGTCCAAAAATATGTTGAGGTAAGGCAAAGAAGAGGATCTGAATGCAAGACAGAATTGCAAGAAACAGATTTCAAGAGATAGATTGGACTCGTCTTTAAAGCACATGAAAAGCGGCAGAATTTCGACAATGATGCAGTTGGCCCAAAAGGGCGTATGCGTTTTTTCCTGATTATATCCAGGAAAAAACGCATACACACTTTATGGGCAACGAAGCAAGCAAGCAATGCAAATGTGCACAACAAAGAAGTCTCATTTCCCACCAGTCAAAAGGGCCATCCTAAACAATTGTAAAAACCAGAAATGCAGGACAGGCCATGGAGAACAGGGAGCCTTTATACGCTGATGGGCAGTGTGTGAACTGCCGAGAGCCACTCTGGAGAAGTGTATGGTGGTTCCTAAATCATCTAAAAAACAGAGCTACAGAGCATAGGACACTTCCAATCATGGGAGTATATCTAGGGAAGTCTAAAAATCAACAAGACACAAGCACACCACAGTTTAGGGCTACTCTGTTTACAAGAACCTCAACTTCAGTACACCTTAAATATCCCAGGAAAGAGAACAATGGATAAAGAAGATGTGGTACTTATGTACAATGGAATATCTCTTCACCATGAAATCAATGTAATAAGGCTAGTAGAAGGATAAAGAGTGGATTTAGGTCCGATAATACTACTTGAAATAAGTCAAACAGAAAAAGAAACATATCATAAGATATCACTTATAGAGGGAGGGTAAATATGGCTGCACAAGAAATGAATTACAGAACAGAACAGTGTCTCACATTTAGAAAACACACTTATTTCAGCTTAAGGGGAAAGGAGAGGTGGGGTGATGCATAAAACCAGAGTTTGAAATTAGCACAGATACCGTTCAATAAACCAAATAGATATTAGACAAGATCTACACCTTGCTCAATGAACTGGCCTCAACACACCCTATACACCGCAGAGAAATATATCTGAGTAATAAGAATCTTAAAACCCATGTATTGATATATCTCCATAAGGGAATCAAGTGTGTGCAGAGCGGCACAAACACAGCAGTGAAAATGAGCTAAACCCCATTATAGAAATAAATTTTAAAAACAAAACGCAGAAACAATGAAAGAGAGAAAAATTCTTACAAAATTCGCTCAGGGGCTGTGATGCAACCTGGATTGACCACATATAAACCCACAGCTGGATAAGACATAAGGCTGGACACTTGGGGCTGAGAGGATTGGTGAGCTTTGGTGAGCAACTGCCAAAAGTTTAATGCAATACTTCATGCTACTCATTCCAAGGGTCCCAACACTCCAGGTTGAAGGGAATCTTCCTACAGCTAAACCATGCTTGGGAAACCCAGCGACTGGTATACCATATGATCGGGAAAGGTTTCTAAAACGCACCTCATTTTTCCTCTCCTGGGGCTCCGGATCGACATTCCAGCCGCTTTACTAAAAATATCCCCACATGGAGAGTCAATGCCTTTAAGTTCTGGTATCGCACAGTCTGCAGTTAGTGCAGAGGATGAATGGGAATAGGGGGAACCAGTAAGAAACTAGCTGTAGCAGTTTCAATGGGCACATGTCACTCTAATTTCATATCAGTGAGAAAAATAAACCAAAGGCACAGTAAGGTGCCCCAGAAGAACAATACGGCCTGAAGGAATTCTGTGGTTATGAGGCAAGATCACAAAAATAAGAGCTGTAAAATGGAGCTAAGGGCCACTGCAATTCAAAATCTGCAGAGTTATAAAGGCCAACTATTTTCAAAAAGTATATTGAGGTAAGGCTATGAAGAGGCATTGAAAGCAAGGCAGAATTGCAGGAAACCGATTTCAGGAGGTAGACTGGAATTGCATTTAAAGCATAGGAAAAGAGGCAGAACGTCCACAATGATGCACTTGTCCAAAAAGGGCGTATGCGTTTTTTCCTGAATATATTCAGGAAAAAACGCATACGCCCTTTTCGGCCAACCAAGCAAGCTTGCAAAGGAAATCTGCACTACAATGAAGTCTCACTTCCCCCCGGTCAAAAGGGCCATCTGAAAAAAGTGTAAAATCCAGAAAGGCAGGACAGGCCATGGAGAACTGGGAACCTTGTTATGCTGATGGGCGGGATGTAAATTGCCAACAGCCACTTGGGAGAAGTGTATGGTGTTTCCTGAACCATCTAAAAAACAAAGCCACAGAGCCTAGGGCACTTCCACTTATGGTCCTATAGCTTAGGGAAATTAAAATCAAAAAGACACAGCCACCCCAAAATTTGGGATGGCTCTGTTTACAAGAAGGTTGTTTACGGTACAAGTTCAATATCACAGAAAGTGAAAAATGGATAAAGAAGTTGTGGTACTTACGTACAATGCAATATCACTCAGCAATGAAATCTATGTCATCAGGCCCATAGCAGCATAATAAGTGGATTCAGGTATGATGATTCTAACCGAAATAAGTCACACAGAAAAAGAAACATCATAAGATATCACTAATACACGGAATGTAAACTTGGCTACACAGGAACTGGATTACAAAACAGAACAGGGTCTCAAATTTAGAAAACCAACTTATGCTTGCTTAAGGGGAAAGGTGAGTTGGGGTGCTGCATAAAACCAGAGATTGAAATGAGCACAGATAAAGTTCCTTAAGCCAAATATGGAATAGACAAGAACTACTCCTTGCTCAACGAAATGGACTCAACACCCCATATTAAACGCCTAAGAATGTACCTGACTAGTAAGTATCTTAAAACCTATGGATTGCTATGTCTCTGAAAGAAAATCAAGCGTGTGTACAGGGGCATAAACGCAGCAGTGATACGATTGGAGAGGTTCGGTGAGCAAATGAAGACCCTTTGAAGTCATATTGCATGGTACCCATTCCACGGGTCTCAACTCTCCAGGTTTAAGGGATTCTTCCTTCAGCTAAAACATGCACGTGGAACCCAGAGTATGATCAACCGTGTGATCGGGAGACGTGTTCCAATATGTCTCAGTTCTCGTCCCCTGGTACTCGGGTGCAACATTCCAGACGCTTTACTAACACTCTCCCGACTTGGAGAGTCAGTGCCTTTAACCTCCTGTTTGGCCCAGTTTGCAATTTCTCCGGAAGATGAACAGAAATAGGGAGAACCAATGAGAGACTAGCTGAGGTGTCTGGACGGGCAAATTTAACTCTCATTTCCCACCAGGAAGAGGAATTAACCAAAGGCTCAGCATGCCTTGCCGGAACCAGATTAGGGCCTGAAGCAATCCTGCGGTGTTGCGGCCAGCTCACAAGAAAGCGAGTTGATGAAAGGAGCTCAGGGGCACTGTAATTCACAAACCTGCAGAGTTATAAATGACAGCTATCGTCCAAAAATATACTGAAGTAAGGCTGCCAAGAGGACTTGAAAGCGGGGCAGAATTGCAGGAAACCGATTTCAGGAGGTAGACTGGAATTGCATTTAAAGCATAGGAAAAGAGGCAGAACGTCCACAATGATGCACTTGGCCAAAAAGGGCGTATGCATTTTTTCCTGAATATATTCAGGAAAAAACGCATACGCACTTTTTGGCCAACCAAGCAAGCTTGCAAAGGAAATCTGCACTACAATGAAGTCTCACTTCCCCCCGGTCAAAAGGGCCATATGAAAAAAGTGTAAAATCCAGAAAGGCAGGACAGGCCATGGAGAACTGGGAGCCTTGTTATGCTGATGGGCGGGATGTAAATTGCCAACAGCCACTTGGGAGAAGTGTATGGTGTTTCCTGAAACGTCTAAAAAACAAAGCCACAGAGCCTAGGGCACTTCCACTTATGGTCCTATAGCTTAGGGAAATTAAAATCAAAAAGACACAGCCACCCCAAAATTTGGGACGGCTCTGTTTACAAGAACCCCGTTTATGGTACAAGTTCAATATCGCAGAAATTGAAAAATGAATAAAGAAGTTGTGGTACTTACGTACAATGCAATATCACTCAGTAATAAAATCTATGTTATCAGGCCCGTAGAAGCATAATGAGTGGATTCAGGTATGATGATTCTAAGTGAAATAAGTCACACAGAAAAAGAAACATCATAAGATATCACTAATACACGGAATGTAAACTTGGCTACACAGGAACTGGATTACAAAACAGAACAGGGTCTCAAATGTAGAAAACCAACTTATGCTTGCTTAAGGGGGAAGGTGAGTTGGGGTGCTGCATAAACCAGAGATTGAAATGAGCACAGATAAAGTTCCTTAAGCCAAACATGGAATAGACAAGAACTACTCCTTGTTCAACGAAATGGACTCAACACCCCATATTAAACGCCTAAGAATGTACCTGACTAGTAAGTATCTTAAAACCTATGGATTGCTATGTCTCTGAAAGAAAATCAAGCGTGTGTACAGGGGCATAAACGCAGCAGTGATACGATTGGAGAGGTTCGGTGATCAAATGAAGACCCTTTGAAGTCATATTGCATGGTACCCATTCCACGGGTCTCAACTCTCCAGGTTTAAGGGATTCTTCCTTCAGCTAAAACATGCACGTGGAACCCAGAGTATGATCAACCGTGTGATCGGGAGACGTGTTCCAATATGTCTCAGTTCTCGTCCCCTGGTACTCGGGTGCAACATTCCAGACGCTTTAATAACACTCTCCCGACTTGGAGAGTCAGTGCCTTTAACCTCCTGTTTGGCCCAGTTTGCAATTTCTGCGGAAGATGAACAGGAATAAGGAGAACCAATGAGAGACTAGCTGGAGGTGTCTGGACGGGCAAATTTAACTCTCATTTCCCACCAGGAAGAGGAATTAACCAAAGGCTCAGCCTGCCGTGCCGGAACCAGATTAGGGCCTGAAGCAATCCTGCGGTGTTGCGGCCAGCTCCCAAGAAAGCGAGTTGAAGAAAGGAGCTCAGGGGCACTGTAATTCACAAACCTGCAGAGTTATAAATGACAGCTATCGTCCAAAAATATACTGAAGTAAGGCTGCCAAGAGGACTTGAAAGCGGGGCAGAATTGCAGGAAACCGATTTCAGGAGGTAGACTGGAATTGCATTTAAAGCATAGGAAAAGAGGCAGAACGTCCACAATGATGCACTTGGCCAGAAAGGACGTATGCGTTTTTTCCTGAATATATTCAGGAAAAAACGCATACGCCCTTTTTGGCCAACCAAGCAAGCTTGCAAAGGAAATCTGCACTACAATGAAGTCTCACTTCCCCCCGGTCAAAAGGGCCATCTGAAAAAAGTGTAAAATCCAGAAAGGCAGGACAGGCCATGGAGAACTGGGAGCCTTGTTATGCTGATGGGCGGGATGTAAATTGCCAACAGCCACTTGGGAGAAGTGTATGGTGTTTCCTGAAACGTCTAAAAAACAAAGCCACAGAGCCTAGGGCACTTCCACTTATGGTCCTATAGCTTAGGGAAATTAAAATCAAAAAGACACAGCCACCCCAAAATTTGGGACGGCTCTGTTTACAAGAACCCCGTTTATGGTACAAGTTCAATATCGCAGAAATTGAAAAATGAATAAAGAAGTTGTGGTACTTACGTACAATGCAATATCACTCAGTAATAAAATCTATGTTATCAGGCCCGTAGAAGCATAATGAGTGGATTCAGGTATGATGATTCTAAGTGAAATAAGTCACACAGAAAAAGAAACATCATAAGATATCACTAATACACGGAATGTAAACTTGGCTACACAGGAACTGGATTACAAAACAGAACAGGGTCTCAAATGTAGAAAACCAACTTATGCTTGCTTAAGGGGGAAGGTGAGTTGGGGTGCTGCATAAACCAGAGATTGAAATGAGCACAGATAAAGTTCCTTAAGCCAAACATGGAATAGACAAGAACTACTCCTTGTTCAACGAAATGGACTCAACACCCCATATTAAACGCCTAAGAATGTACCTGACTAGTAAGTATCTTAAAACCTATGGATTGCTATGTCTCTGAAAGAAAATCAAGCGTGTGTACAGGGGCATAAACGCAGCAGTGATACGATTGGAGAGGTTCGGTGATCAAATGAAGACCCTTTGAAGTCATATTGCATGGTACCCATTCCACGGGTCTCAACTCTCCAGGTTTAAGGGATTCTTCCTTCAGCTAAAATATGCACGTGGAACCCAGAGTATGATCAACCGTGTGATCGGGAGACGTGTTCCAATATGTCTCAGTTCTCGTCCCCTGGTACTCGGGTGCAACATTCCAGACGCTTTAATAACACTCTCCCGACTTGGAGAGTCAGTGCCTTTAACCTCCTGTTTGGCCCAGTTTGCAATTTCTGCGGAAGATGAACAGGAATAAGGAGAACCAATGAGAGACTAGCTGGAGGTGTCTGGACGGGCAAATTTAACTCTCATTTCCCACCAGGAAGAGGAATTAACCAAAGGCTCAGCCTGCCGTGCCGGAACCAGATTAGGGCCTGAAGCAATCCTGCGGTGTTGCGGCCAGCTCCCAAGAAAGCGAGTTGAAGAAAGGAGCTCAGGGGCACTGTAATTCACAAACCTGCAGAGTTATAAATGACAGCTATCGTCCAAAAATATACTGAAGTAAGGCTGCCAAGAGGACTTGAAAGCGGGGCAGAATTGCAGGAAACCGATTTCAGGAGGTAGACTGGAATTGCATTTAAAGCATAGGAAAAGAGGCAGAACGTCCACAATGATGCACTTGGCCAAAAAGGACGTATGCGTTTTTTCCTGAATATATTCAGGAAAAAACGCATACGCCCTTTTTGGCCAACCAAGCAAGCTTGCAAAGGAAATCTGCACTACAATGAAGTCTCACTTCCCCCAGGTCAAAAGGGCCACCTGAAAAAAGTGTAAAATCCAGAAAGGCAGGACAGGCCATGGAGAACTGGGAGCCTTGTTATGCTGATGGGCGGGATGTAAATTGCCAACAGCCACTCCAGAGAAGTGTAAGGTGATTCCTGAAACATCTAAAAAACAAAGCAACAGAGCCTAGGGCACTTCCACTTATGGTCCTATAGTTTAGGGAAATTAAAATCAAAAAGACACAGCCACCCCAAAGTTTGGGACGGCTCTGTTTACAAGAACTTCATTTATGTTTCAAGTTCAATATCACAGAAAGTGAAAAATGGATAAAGAAGTTGTGGTACTTACGTACAATTCAATATCACTCAGCAATGAAATCTATGTCATCAGGCCCGTAGCAGCATAATGAGTGGATTCAGGTATGATGATTCTAACTGAAATAAGTCACACAGAAAAAGAAACATCATAAGATATCACTAATACACGGAATGTAAACTTGGCTACACAGGAACTGGATTACAAAACAGAACAGGGTCTCAAATTTAGAAAACCAACTTATGCTTGCTTAAGGGGAAAGGTGAGTTGGGGTGCTGCATAAAACCTGAGATTGAAATGAGCACAGATAAAGTTCCTTAAGCCAAATAAGGAATAGACAAGAGCTACTCCTTGCTCAACGAAATGGACTCAACACCCCATATTAAACGCCTAAGAATGTACCTGACTAGTAAGTATCTTAAAACCTATGGATTGCTATGTCTCTGAAAGAGAATCAAGCGTGTGTACAGGGGCATAAACGCAGCAGTGATAGGATTGGAGAGGTTCGGTGAGCAAATGAAGACCCTTTGAAGTCATATTGCATGGTACCCATTCCACGGGTCTCAACTCTCCAGGTTTAAGGGATTCTGCCTTCAGCTAAAACATGCACGTGGAACCCAGAGTATGATCAACCGTGTGATCAGGAGACGTGTTCCAATATGTCTCAGTTCTCGTCCCCTGGTACTCGGGTGCAACATTCCAGACGCTTTAATAACACTCTCCCGACGTGGAGAGTCAGTGCCTTTAACCACCTGTTTGGCCCAGTTTGCAATTTCTGCGGAAGATGAACAGGAATAGGGAGAACCAATGAGAGACTAGGTGGAGGTGTCTGGACGGGCAAATTTAACTCTCATTTCCCACCAGGAAGAGGAATTAAGCAAAGGCTCAGCGTGCCGTGCCGGAACCGGATTAGGGCCTGAAGCAATCCTGCGGTGTTGCGGCCAGCTCACAAGAAAGCGAGTTGAAGAAAGGAGCTCAGGGGCACTGTAATTCACAAACCTGCAGAGTTATAAATGACAGCTATCGTCCAAAAATATACTGAAGTAAGGCTGCCAAGAGGACTTGAAAGCGGGGCAGAATTGCAGGAAACCGATTTCAGGAGGTAGACTGGAATTGCATTTAAAGCATAGGAAAACAGGCAGAACGTCCACAATGATGCACTTGGCCAAAAAGGGCGTATGCGTTTTTTCCTGAATATATTCAGGAAAAAACGCATACGCCCTTTTTGGCCAACCAAGCAAGCTTGCAAAGGAAATCTGCACTACAATGAAGTCTCACTTCCCACCGGTCAAAAGGGCCATCTGAAAAAAGTGTAAAATCCAGAAAGGCAGGACAGGCCATGGAGAACTGGGAGCCTTGTTATGCTGATGGGCGGGATGTAAATTGCCAACAGCCACTCGGGAGAGGTGTATGGTGTTTCCTGAAACATCTAAAAAACAAAGCAACAGAGCCTAGGGCACTTCCACTTATGGTCCTATAGCTTAAGGAAATTAAAATCAAAAAGACACAGCCACCCCAAAGTTTGGGACGGCTCTGTTTACAAGAACCTCATTTACGGTACAAGTTCAATATCGCAGAAAGTGAAAAATGGATAAAGAAGTTGTGGTACTTACGTACAATGCAATATCACTCAGCAATGAAATCTATGTCATCAGGCCCGTAGCAGCATAATGAGTGGATTCAGGTATGATGATTCTAACTGAAATAAGTCACACAGAAAAAGAAACATCATAAGATATCACTAATACACGGAATGTAAACTTGGCTACACAGGAACTGGATTACAAAACAGAACAGGGTCTCAAATTTAGAAAACCAACTTATGCTTGCTTAAGGGGAAAGGTGAGTTGGGGTGCTGCATAAAACCAGAGATTTAAATGAACACAGATAAAGTTCCTTAAGCCAAATATAGAATAGACAAGAACTACTCCTTGCTCAACGAAATGGACTCAACACCCCATATTAAACGCCTAAGAATGTACCTGACTAGTAAGTATCTTAAAACCTATGGATTGCTATGTGTCTGAAAGAAAATCAAGCGTGTGTACAGGGGCATAAACGCAGCAGTGATAGGATTGGAGAGGTTCGGTGAGCAAATGAAGACCCTTTGAAGTCATATTGCATGGTACCCATTCCACGGGTCTCAACTCTCCAGGTTTAAGGGATTCTTCCTTCAGCTAAAACATGCACGTGGAACCCAGAGTATGATCAACCGTGTGATCGGGAGACGTGTTCCAATATGTCTCAGTTCTCGTCCCCTGGTACTCGGGTGCAACATTCCAGACGCTTTACTAACACTCTCCCGACTTGGAGAGTCAGTGCCTTTAACCTCCTGTTTGGCGCAGTTTGCAATTTCTGCGGAAGATGAACAGGAATAGGGAGAACCAATGAGAGACTAGCTGGAGGTGTCTGGACGGGCAAATTTAACTCTCATTTCCCACCAGGAAGAGGAATTAACCAAAGGCTCAGCGTGCCGTGCCGGAACCAGATTAGGGCCTGAAGCAATCCTGCGGTGTTGCGGCCAGCTCACAAGAAAGCGAGTTGAAGAAAGGAGCTCAGGGGCACTGTAATTCACAAACCTGCAGAGTTATAAATGACAGCTATCGTCCAAAAATATACTGAAGTAAGGCTGCCAAGAGGACTTGAAAGCGGGGCAGAATTGCAGGAAACCGATTTCAGGAGGTAGACTGGAATTGCATTTAAAGCATAGGAAAAGAGGCAGAACGTCCACAATGATGCACTTGGCCAAAAAGGGCGTATGCGTTTTTTCCTGAATATATTCAGGAAAAAACGCATACGCACTTTTTGGCCAACCAAGCAAGCTTGCAAAGGAAATCTGCACTACAATGAAGTCTCACTTCCCCCCGGTCAAAAGGGCCATCTGAAAAAAGTGTAAAATCCAGAAAGGCAGGACAGGCCATGGAGAACTGGGAGCCTTGTTATGCTGATGGGCGGGATGTAAATTGCCAACAGCCACTCGGGAGAGGTGTATGGTGTTTCCTGAAACATCTAAAAAACAAAGCAACAGAGCCTAGGGCACTTCCACTTATGGTCCTATAGCTTAGGGAAATTAAAATCAAAAAGACACAGCCACCCCAAAGTTTGGGACGGCTCTGTTTACAAGAACCTCGTTTACGGTACAAGTTCAATATCACAGAAAGTGAAAAATGGATAAACAAGTTGTGGTACGTACGTACAATGCAATATCACTCAGCAATGAAATCTATGTCATCAGGCCCGTAGCAGCATAATGAGTGGATTCAGGTATGATGATTCTAACTGAAATAAGTCACACAGAAAAAGAAACATCATAAGATATCACTAATACACGGAATGTAAACTTGGCTACACAGGAACTGGATTACAAAACAGAACAGGGTCTCAAATTTAGAAAACCAACTTATGCTTGCTTAAGGGGAAAGGTGAGTTGGGGTGCTGCATAAAACCAGAGATTTAAATGAACACAGATAAAGTTCCTTAAGCCAAATATAGAATAGACAAGAACTACTCCTTGCTCAACGAAATGGACTCAACACCCCATATTAAACGCCTAAGAATGTACCTGACTAGTAAGTATCTTAAAACCTATGGATTGCTATGTGTCTGAAAGAAAATCAAGCGTGTGTACAGGGGCATAAACGCAGCAGTGATAGGATTGGAGAGGTTCGGTGAGCAAATGAAGACCCTTTGAAGTCATATTGCATGGTACCCATTCCACGGGTCTCAACTCTCCAGGTTTAAGGGATTCTTCCTTCAGCGAAAACATGCACGTGGAACCCAGAGTATGATCAACCGTGTGATCGGGAGACGTGTTCCAATATGTCTCAGTTCTCGTCCCCTGGTACTCGGGTGCAACATTCCAGACGCTTTACTAACACTCTCCCGACTTGGAGAGTCAGTGCCTTTAACCTCCTGTTTGGCGCAGTTTGCAATTTCTGCGGAAGATGAACAGGAATAGGGAGAACCAATGAGAGACTAGCTGGAGGTGTCTGGACGGGCAAATTTAACTCTCATTTCCCACCAGGAAGAGGAATTAACCAAAGGCTCAGCGTGCCGTGCCGGAACCAGATTAGGGCCTGAAGCAATCCTGCGGTGTTGCGGCCAGCTCACAAGAAAGCGAGTTGAAGAAAGGAGCTCAGGGGCACTGTAATTCACAAACCTGCAGAGTTATAAATGACAGCTATCGTCCAAAAATATACTGAAGTAAGGCTGCCAAGAGGACTTGAAAGCGGGGCAGAATTGCAGGAAACCGATTTCAGGAGGTAGACTGGAATTGCATTTAAAGCATAGGAAAAGAGGCAGAACGTCCACAATGATGCACTTGGCCAAAAAGGGCGTATGCGTTTTTTCCTGAATATATTCAGGAAAAAACGCATACGCCCTTTTTGGCCAACCAAGCAAGCTTGCAAAGGAAATCTGCACTACAATGAAGTCTCACTTCCCCCCGGTCAAAAGGGCCATCTGAAAAAAGTGTAAAATCCAGAAAGGCAGGACAGGCCATGGAGAACTGGGAGCCTTGTTATGCTGATGGGCGGGATGTAAATTGCCAAGAGCCACTCGGGAGAGGTGTATGGTGTTTCCTGAAACATCTAAAAAACAAAGCAACAGAGCCTAGGGCACTTCCACTTATGGTCCTATAGCTTAGGGAAATTAAAATCAAAAAGACACAGCCACCCCAAAGTTTGGGACGGCTCTGTTTACAAGAACCTCGTTTACGGTACAAGTTCAATATCACAGAAAGTGAAAAATGGATAAACAAGTTGTGGTACGTACGTACAATGCAATATCACTCAGCAATGAAATCTATGTCATCAGGCCCGTAGCAGCATAATGAGTGGATTCAGGTATGATGATTCTAACTGAAATAAGTCACACAGAAAAAGAAATATCATAAGATATCACTAATACACGGAATGTAAACTTGGCTATACAGGAACTGGATTACAAAACAGAACAGGGTCTCAAATTTAGAAAACCAACTTATGCTTGCTTAAGGGGAAAGGTGAGTTGGGGTGCTGCATAAAACCAGAGATTGAAATGAGCACAGATAAAGTTCCTTAAGCCAAATATGGAATAGACAAGAACTACTCCTTGCTCAACGAAATGGACTCAACACCCCATATTAAACGCCTAAGAATGTACCTGACTAGTAAGTATCTTAAAACCTATGGATTGCTATGTCTCTGAAAGAAAATCAAGCGTGTGTACAGGGGCATAAAAGCAGCAGTGATAGGATTGGAGAGGTTCGGTGAGCAAATGAAGACCCTTTGAAGTCATATTGCATGGTACCCATTCCACGGGTCTCAACTCTCCAGGTTTAAGGGATTCTTCCTTCAGCTAAAACATGCACATGGAACCCAGAGTATGATCAACCGTGTGATCGGGAGACGTGTTCCAATATGTCTCAGTTATCGTCCCCTGGTACTCGGGTGCAACATTCCAGACGCTTTAATAACACTCTCCCGACTTGGAGAGTCAGTGCCTTTAACCAACTGTTTGGCCCAGTTTGCAATTTCTGCGGAAGATGAACAGGAATAGGGAGAACCAAAGAGAGACTAGCTGGAGGTGTCTGGACGCGCAAAATTTAACTCTCATATCCCATCAGGAAGAGGAATTAACCAAAGGCTCAGCGTGCCGTGCCAGAACCAGATTAGGGCCTGAAGCAATCCTGCGGTGTTGCGGCCAGCTCACAATAAAGCGAGTTGAAGAAAGGAGCTCAGGGGCACTGTAATTCACAAACCTGCAGAGTTATAAATGACAGCTATCGTCCAAAAATATACTGAAGTAAGGCTGCCAAGAGGACTTGAAAGCGGGGCAGAATTGCAGGAAACCGATTTCAGGAGGTAGACTGGAATTGCATTTAAAGCATAGGAAAAGAGGCAGAACGTCCACAATGATGCACTTGGCCAAAAAGGACGTATGCGTTTTATCCTGAATATATTCAGGAAAAAACGCATACGCCCTTTTTGGCCAACCAAGCAAGCTTGCAAAGGAAATCTGCAGTACAATGAAGTCTCACTTCCCCCCGGTCAAAAGGGCCACCTGAAAAAAGTGTAAAATCCAGAAAGGCAGGACAGGCCATGGAGAACTGGGAGCCTTGTTATGCTGATGGGCGGGATGTAAATTGCCAACAGCCACTCCAGAGAAGTGTATGGTGATTCCTGAAACATCTAAAAAACAAAGCAACAGAGCCTAGGGCACTTCCACTTATGGTCCTATAGTTTAGGGAAATTAAAATCAAAAAGACACAGCCACCCCAAAGTTTGGGACGGCTCTGTTTACAAGAACTTCATTTACGGTACAAGTTCAATATCACAGAAAGTGAAAAATGGATAAAGAAGTTGTGGTACTTACGTACAATGCAATATCACTCAGCAATGAAATCTATGTCATCAGGCCCGTAGCAGCATAATGAGTGGATTCAGGTATGATGATTCTAACTGAAATAAGTCACACAGAAAAAGAAACATCATAAGATATCACTAATACACGGAATGTAAACTTGGCTACACAGGAACTGGATTACAAAACAGAACAGGGTCTCAAATTTAGAAAACCAACTTATGCTTGCTTAAGGGGAAAGGTGAGTTGGGGTGCTGCATCAAACCAGAGATTTAAATGAACACAGATAAAGTTGCTTAAGCCAAATATGGAATAGACAAGAACTACTCCTTGCTCAACGAAATGGACTCAACACCCCATATTAAACGCCTAAGAATGTACCTGACTAGTAAGTATCTTAAAACCTATGGATTGCTATGTCTCTGAAAGAAAATCAAGCGTGTGTACAGGGGCATAAACGCAGCAGTGATAGGATTGGAGAGGTTCGGTGAGCAAATGAAGACCCTTTGAAGTCATATTGCATGGTACCCATTCCACGGGTCTCAACTCTCCAGGTTTAAGGGATTCTGCCTTCAGGTAAAACATGCACGTGGAACCCAGAGTATGATCAACCGTGTGGTCGGGAGACGTGTTCCAATATGTCTCAGTTCTCGTCCCCTGGTACTCGGGTGCAACATTCCAGACGCTTTACTAACACTCTCCCGACGTGGAGAGTCAGTGCCTTTAACCTCCTGTTTGGCCCATTTGCAATTTCTGAGGAAGATGAACAGGAATAGGGAGAACCAATGAGAGACTAGGTGGAGGTGTCTGGACGGGCAAATTTAACTCTCATTTCCCACCAGGAAGAGGAAATAACCAAAGGCTCAGCGAGCCGTGCCGGAACCAGATTAGGGCCTGAAGCAATCCTGCGGTGTTGCGGCCAGCTCACAAGAAAGCGAGTTGAAGAAAGGAGCTCAGGGGCACTGTAATTCACAAACCTGCAGAGTTATAAATGACAGCTATCGTCCAAAAATATACTGAAGTAAGGCTGCCAAGAGGACTTGAAAGCGGGGCAGAATTGCAGGAAACCGATTTCAGGAGGTAGACTGGAATTGCATTTAAAGCATAGGAAAAGAGGCAGAACGTCCACAATGATGCACTTGGCCAAAAAGGGCGTATGCGTTTTTTCCTGAATATATTCAGGAAAAAACGCATACGCCCTTTTTGGCCAACCAAGCAAGCTTGCAAAGGAAATCTGCACTACAATGAAGTCTCACTTCCCACCGGTCAAAAGGGCCATCTGAAAAAAGTGTAAAATCCAGAAAGGCAGGACAGGCCATGGAGAACTGGGAGCCTTGTTTTGCTGGTGAGCGGGATGTAAATTGCCAACAGCCACTCGGGAGAGGTGTATGGTGTTTCCTGAAACATCTAAAAAACAAAGCAACAGAGCCTAGGGCACTTCCACTTATGGTCCTATAGCTTAGGGAAATTAAAATCAAAAAGACACAGCCACCCCAAAGTTTGGGACGGCTCTGTTTACAAGAACCTCGTTTACGGTACAAGTTCAATATCGCAGAAAGTGAAAAATGGATAAAGAAGTTCTGGTACTTACGTACAATGCAATATCACTCAGCAATGAAATCTATGTCATCAGGCCCGTAGCAGCATAATGAGTGGATTCAGGTATGATGATTCTAACTGAAATAAGTCACACAGAAAAAGAAACATCATAAGATATCACTAATACACGGGATGTAAACTTGGCTACACAGGAACTGGATTACAAAACAGAACAGGGTCTCAAATTTAGAAAACCAACTTATGCTTGCTTAAGGGGAAAGGTGAGTTGGGGTGCTGCATCAAACCAGAGATTGAAATGAGCACAGATAAAGTTCCTTAAGCCAAATATGGAATAGACAAGAACTACTCCTTGCTCAACGAAATGGACTCAACACCCCATATTAAACGCCTAAGAATGTACCTGACTAGTAAGTATCTTAAAACCTATGGATTGCTATGTGTCTGAAAGAAAATCAAGCGTGTGTACAGGGGCATTAACGTAGCAGTGATAGGATTGGAGAGGTTCGGTGAGCAAATGAAGACCCTTTGAAGTCATATTGCATGGTACCCATTCCACGGGACTCAACTCTCCAGGTTTAAGGGATTCTGCCTTCAGGTAAAACATGCACGTGGAACCCAGGGTATGATCAACCGTGTGGTCGGGAGACATGTTCCAATATGTCTCAGTTCGCGTCCCCTGGTACTCGGGTGCAACATTCCAGACGCTTTACTAACACTCTCCCGACGTGGAGAGTCAGTGCCTTTAACCTCCTGTTTGGCCCATTTGCAATTTCTGAGGAAGATGAACAGGAATAGGGAGAACCAATGAGAGACTAGCTGGAGGTGTCTGGACGGGCAAATTTAACTCTCATTTCCCACCAGGAAGAGGAATTAACCAAAGGCTCAGCGAGCCGTGCCGGAACCAGATTAGGGCCTGAAGCAATCCTGCGGTGTTGCGGCCAGCTCACAAGAAAGCGAGTTGAAGAAAGGAGCTCAGGGGCACTGTAATTCACAAACCTGCAGAGTTATAAATGACAGCTATCGTCCAAAAATATACTGAAGTAAGGCTGCCAAGAGGACTTGAAAGCGGGGCAGAATTGCAGGAAACCGATTTCAGGAGGTAGACTGGAATTGCATTTAAAGCATAGGAAAAGAGGCAGAACGTCCACAATGATGCACTTGGCCAAAAAGGGCGTATGCGTTTTTTCCTGAATATATTCAGGAAAAAACGCATACGCCCTTTTTGGCCAACCAAGCAAGCTTGCAAAGGAAATCTGCACTACAATGAAGTTTCACTTACCACCAGTCAAAAGGGCCATCTGAAAAAAGTGTAAAATCCAGAAAGGCAGGACAGGCCATGGAGAACTGGGAGCCTTGTTATGCTGATGGGCGGGATGTAAATTGCCAAGAGCCACTCGGGAGAGGTGTATGGTGTTTCCTGAAACATCTAAAAAACAAAGCAACAGAGCCTAGGGCACTTCCACTTATGGTCCTATAGCTTAGGGAAATTAAAATCAAAAAGACACAGCCACCCCAAAGTTTGGGACGGCTCTGTTTACAAGAACCTCGTTTACGGTACAAGTTCAATATCACAGAAAGTGAAAAATGGATAAACAAGTTGTGGTACGTACGTACAATGCAATATCACTCAGCAATGAAATCTATGTCATCAGGCCCGTAGCAGCATAATGAGTGGATTCAGGTATGATGATTCTAACTGAAATAAGTCACACAGAAAAAGAAATATCATAAGATATCACTAATACACGGAATGTAAACTTGGCTATACAGGAACTGGATTACAAAACAGAACAGGGTCTCAAATTTAGAAAACCAACTTATGCTTGCTTAAGGGGAAAGGTGAGTTGGGGTGCTGCATAAAACCAGAGATTGAAATGAGCACAGATAAAGTTCCTTAAGCCAAATATGGAATAGACAAGAACTACTCCTTGCTCAACGAAATGGACTCAACACCCCATATTAAACGCCTAAGAATGTACCTGACTAGTAAGTATCTTAAAACCTATGGATTGCTATGTCTCTGAAAGAAAATCAAGCGTGTGTACAGGGGCATAAAAGCAGCAGTGATAGGATTGGAGAGGTTCGGTGAGCAAATGAAGACCCTTTGAAGTCATATTGCATGGTACCCATTCCACGGGTCTCAACTCTCCAGGTTTAAGGGATTCTTCCTTCAGCTAAAACATGCACGTGGAACCCAGAGTATGATCAACCGTGTGATCGGGAGACGTGTTCCAATATGTCTCAGTTCTCGTCCCCTGGTACTCGGGTGCAACATTCCAGACTCTTTAATAACACTCTCCCGACTTGGAGAGTCAGTGCCTTTAACCAACTGTTTGGCCCAGTTTGCAATTTCTGCGGAAGATGAACAGGAATAGGGAGAACCAAAGAGAGACTAGCTGGAGGTGTCTGGACGCGCAAAATTTAACTCTCATATCCCACCAGGAAGAGGAATTAACCAAAGGCTCAGCGTGCCGTGCCAGAACCAGATTAGGGCCTGAAGCAATCCTGCGGTGTTGCGGCCAGCTCACAATAAAGCGAGTTGAAGAAAGGAGCTCAGGGGCACTGTAATTCACAAACCTGCAGAGTTATAAATGACAGCTATCGTCCAAAAATATACTGAAGTAAGGCTGCCAAGAGGACTTGAAAGCGGGGCAGAATTGCAGGAAACCGATTTCAGGAGGTAGACTGGAATTGCATTTAAAGCATAGGAAAAGAGGCAGAACGTCCACAATGATGCACTTGGCCAAAAAGGACGTATGCGTTTTATCCTGAATATATTCAGGAAAAAACGCATACGCCCTTTTTGGCCAACCAAGCAAGCTTGCAAAGGAAATCTGCACTACAATGAAGTCTCACTTCCCCCAGGTCAAAAGGGCCACCTGAAAAAAGTGTAAAATCCAGAAAGGCAGGACAGGCCATGGAGAACTGGGAGCCTTGTTATGCTGATGGGCGGGATGTAAATTGCCAACAGCCACTCCAGAGAAGTGTAAGGTGATTCCTGAAACATCTAAAAAACAAAGCAACAGAGCCTAGGGCACTTCCACTTATGGTCCTATAGTTTAGGGAAATTAAAATCAAAAAGACACAGCCACCCCAAAGTTTGGGACGGCTCTGTTTACAAGAACTTCATTTATGTTTCAAGTTCAATATCACAGAAAGTGAAAAATGGATAAAGAAGTTGTGGTACTTACGTACAATTCAATATCACTCAGCAATGAAATCTATGTCATCAGGCCCGTAGCAGCATAATGAGTGGATTCAGGTATGATGATTCTAACTGAAATAAGTCACACAGAAAAAGAAACATCATAAGATATCACTAATACACGGAATGTAAACTTGGCTATACAGGAACTGGATTACAAAACAGAACAGGGTCTCAAATTTAGAAAACCAACTTATGCTTGCTTAAGGGGAAAGGTGAGTTGGGGTGCTGCATAAAACCTGAGATTGAAATGAGCACAGATAAAGTTCCTTAAGCCAAATAAGGAATAGACAAGAGCTACTCCTTGCTCAACGAAATGGACTCAACACCCCATATTAAACGCCTAAGAATGTACCTGACTAGTAAGTATCTTAAAACCTATGGATTGCTATGTCTCTGAAAGAGAATCAAGCGTGTGTACAGGGGCATAAACGCAGCAGTGATAGGATTGGAGAGGTTCGGTGAGCAAATGAAGACCCTTTGAAGTCATATTGCATGGTACCCATTCCACGGGTCTCAACTCTCCAGGTTTAAGGGATTCTGCCTTCAGCTAAAACATGCACGTGGAACCCAGAGTATGATCAACCGTGTGATCAGGAGACGTGTTCCAATATGTCTCAGTTCTCGTCCCCTGGTACTCGGGTGCAACATTCCAGACGCTTTAATAACACTCTCCCGACGTGGAGAGTCAGTGCCTTTAACCACCTGTTTGGCCCAGTTTGCAATTTCTGCGGAAGATGAACAGGAATAGGGAGAACCAATGAGAGACTAGGTGGAGGTGTCTGGACGGGCAAATTTAACTCTCATTTCCCACCAGGAAGAGGAATTAAGCAAAGGCTCAGCGTGCCGTGCCGGAACCGGATTAGGGCCTGAAGCAATCCTGCGGTGTTGCGGCCAGCTCACAAGAAAGCGAGTTGAAGAAAGGAGCTCAGGGGCACTGTAATTCACAAACCTGCAGAGTTATAAATGACAGCTATCGTCCAAAAATATACTGAAGTAAGGCTGCCAAGAGGACTTGAAAGCGGGGCAGAATTGCAGGAAACCGATTTCAGGAGGTAGACTGGAATTGCATTTAAAGCATAGGAAAAGAGGCAGAACGTCCACAATGATGCACTTGGCCAAAAAGGGCGTATGCGTTTTTTCCTGAATATATTCAGGAAAAAACGCATACGCCCTTTTTGGCCAACCAAGCAAGCTTGCAAAGGAAATCTGCACTACAATGAAGTCTCACTTCCCCCCAGTCAAAAGGGCCATCTGAAAAAAGTGTAAAATCCAGAAAGGCAGGACAGGCCATGGAGAACTGGGAGCCTTGTTATGCTGATGGGCGGGATGTAAATTGCCAACAGCCACTCGGGAGAGGTGTATGGTGTTTCCTGAAACATCTAAAAAACAAAGCAACAGAGCCTAGGGCACTTCCACTTATGGTCCTATAGCTTAAGGAAATTAAAATCAAAAAGACACAGCCACCCCAAAGTTTGGGACGGCTCTGTTTACAAGAACCTCATTTACGGTACAAGTTCAATATCGCAGAAAGTGAAAAATGGATAAAGAAGTTGTGGTACTTACGTACAATGCAATATCACTCAGCAATGAAATCTATGTCATCAGGCCCGTAGCAGCATAATGAGTGGATTCAGGTATGATGATTCTAACTGAAATAAGTCACACAGAAAAAGAAACATCATAAGATATCACTAATACACGGAATGTAAACTTGGCTACACAGGAACTGGATTACAAAACAGAACAGGGTCTCAAATTTAGAAAACCAACTTATGCTTGCTTAAGGGGAAAGGTGAGTTGGGGTGCTGCATAAAACCAGAGATTTAAATGAACACAGATAAAGTTCCTTAAGCCAAATATAGAATAGACAAGAACTACTCCTTGCTCAACGAAATGGACTCAACACCCCATATTAAACGCCTAAGAATGTACCTGACTAGTAAGTATCTTAAAACCTATGGATTGCTATGTGTCTGAAAGAAAATCAAGCGTGTGTACAGGGGCATAAACGCAGCAGTGATAGGATTGGAGAGGTTCGGTGAGCAAATGAAGACCCTTTGAAGTCATATTGCATGGTACCCATTCCACGGGTCTCAACTCTCCAGGTTTAAGGGATTCTTCCTTCAGCTAAAACATGCACGTGGAACCCAGAGTATGATCAACCGTGTGATCGGGAGACGTGTTCCAATATGTCTCAGTTCTCGTCCCCTGGTACTCGGGTGCAACATTCCAGACGCTTTACTAACACTCTCCCGACTTGGAGAGTCAGTGCCTTTAACCTCCTGTTTGGCGCAGTTTGCAATTTCTGCGGAAGATGAACAGGAATAGGGAGAACCAATGAGAGACTAGCTGGAGGTGTCTGGACGGGCAAATTTAACTCTCATTTCCCACCAGGAAGAGGAATTAACCAAAGGCTCAGCGTGCCGTGCCGGAACCAGATTAGGGCCTGAAGCAATCCTGCGGTGTTGCGGCCAGCTCACAAGAAAGCGAGTTGAAGAAAGGAGCTCAGGGGCACTGTAATTCACAAACCTGCAGAGTTATAAATGACAGCTATCGTCCAAAAATATACTGAAGTAAGGCTGCCAAGAGGACTTGAAAGCGGGGCAGAATTGCAGGAAACCGATTTCAGGAGGTAGACTGGAATTGCATTTAAAGCATAGGAAAAGAGGCAGAACGTCCACAATGATGCACTTGGCCAAAAAGGGCGTATGCGTTTTTTCCTGAATATATTCAGGAAAAAACGCATACGCACTTTTTGGCCAACCAAGCAAGCTTGCAAAGGAAATCTGCACTACAATGAAGTCTCACTTCCCCCCGGTCAAAAGGGCCATCTGAAAAAAGTGTAAAATCCAGAAAGGCAGGACAGGCCATGGAGAACTGGGAGCCTTGTTATGCTGATGGGCGGGATGTAAATTGCCAAGAGCCACTCGGGAGAGGTGTATGGTGTTTCCTGAAACATCTAAAAAACAAAGCAACAGAGCCTAGGGCACTTCCACTTATGGTCCTATAGCTTAGGGAAATTAAAATCAAAAAGACACAGCCACCCCAAAGTTTGGGACGGCTCTGTTTACAAGAACCTCGTTTACGGTACAAGTTCAATATCACAGAAAGTGAAAAATGGATAAACAAGTTGTGGTACGTACGTACAATGCAATATCACTCAGCAATGAAATCTATGTCATCAGGCCCGTAGCAGCATAATGAGTGGATTCAGGTATGATGATTCTAACTGAAATAAGTCACACAGAAAAAGAAACATCATAAGATATCACTAATACACGGAATGTAAACTTGGCTACACAGGAACTGGATTACAAAACAGAACAGGGTCTCAAATTTAGAAAACCAACTTATGCTTGCTTAAGGGGAAAGGTGAGTTGGGGTGCTGCATAAAACCAGAGATTTAAATGAACACAGATAAAGTTCCTTAAGCCAAATATAGAATAGACAAGAACTACTCCTTGCTCAACGAAATGGACTCAACACCCCATATTAAACGCCTAAGAATGTACCTGACTAGTAAGTATCTTAAAACCTATGGATTGCTATGTGTCTGAAAGAAAATCAAGCGTGTGTACAGGGGCATAAACGCAGCAGTGATAGGATTGGAGAGGTTCGGTGAGCAAATGAAGACCCTTTGAAGTCATATTGCATGGTACCCATTCCACGGGTCTCAACTCTCCAGGTTTAAGGGATTCTTCCTTCAGCTAAAACATGCACGTGGAACCCAGAGTATGATCAACCGTGTGATCGGGAGACGTGTTCCAATATGTCTCAGTTCTCGTCCCCTGGTACTCGGCTGCAACATTCCAGACGCTTTAATAACACTCTCCCGACTTGGAGAGTCAGTGCCTTTAACCAACTGTTTGGCCCAGTTTGCAATTTCTGCAGAAGATGAACAGGAATAGGGAGAACCAAAGAGAGACTAGCTGGAGGTGTCTGGACGCGCAAAATTTAACTCTCATATCCCACCAGGAAGAGGAATTAACCAAAGGCTCAGCGTGCCGTGCCAGAACCAGATTAGGGCCTGAAGCAATCCTGCGGTGTTGCGGCCAGCTCACAATAAAGCGAGTTGAAGAAAGGAGCTCAGGGGCACTGTAATTCACAAACCTGCAGAGTTATAAATGACAGCTATCGTCCAAAAATATACTGAAGTAAGGCTGCCAAGAGGACTTGAAAGCGGGGCAGAATTGCAGGAAACCGATTTCAGGAGGTAGACTGGAATTGCATTTAAAGCATAGGAAAAGAGGCAGAACGTCCACAATGATGCACTTGGCCAAAAAGGACGTATGCGTTTTATCCAGAATATATTCAGGAAAAAACGCATACGCCCTTTTTGGCCAACCAAGCAAGCTTGCAAAGGAAATCTGCAGTACAATGAAGTCTCACTTCCCCCCGGTCAAAAGGGCCACCTGAAAAAAGTGTAAAATCCAGAAAGGCAGGACAGGCCATGGAGAACTGGGAGCCTTGTTATGCTGATGGGCGGGATGTAAATTGCCAACAGCCACTCCAGAGAAGTGTATGGTGATTCCTGAAACATCTAAAAAACAAAGCAACAGAGCCTAGGGCACTTCCACTTATGGTCCTATAGTTTAGGGAAATTAAAATCAAAAAGACACAGCCACCCCAAAGTTTGGGACGGCTCTGTTTACAAGAACTTCATTTACGGTACAAGTTCAATATCACAGAAAGTGAAAAATGGATAAAGAAGTTGTGGTACTTACGTACAATGCAATATCACTCAGCAATGAAATCTATGTCATCAGGCCCGTAGCAGCATAATGAGTGGATTCAGGTATGATGATTCTAACTGAAATAAGTCACACAGAAAAAGAAACATCATAAGATATCACTAATACACGGAATGTAAACTTGGCTACACAGGAACTGGATTACAAAACAGAACAGGGTCTCAAATTTAGAAAACCAACTTATGCTTGCTTAAGGGGAAAGGTGAGTTGGGGTGCTGCATCAAACCAGAGATTTAAATGAACACAGATAAAGTTGCTTAAGCCAAATATGGAATAGACAAGAACTACTCCTTGCTCAACGAAATGGACTCAACACCCCATATTAAACGCCTAAGAATGTACCTGACTAGTAAGTATCTTAAAACCTATGGATTGCTATGTGTCTGAAAGAAAATCAAGCGTGTGTACAGGGGCATAAACGTAGCAGTGATAGGATTGGAGAGGTTCGGTGAGCAAATGAAGACCCTTTGAAGTCATATTGCATGGTACCCATTCCACGGGACTCAACTCTCCAGGTTTAAGGGATTCTGCCTTCAGGTAAAACATGCACGTGGAACCCAGGGTATGATCAACCGTGTGGTCGGGAGACATGTTCCAATATGACTCAGTTCTCGTCCCCTGGTACTCGGGTGCAACATTCCAGACGCTTTACTAACACTCTCCCGACGTGGAGAGTCAGTGCCTTTAACCTCCTGTTTGGCCCATTTGCAATTTCTGAGGAAGATGAACAGGAATAGGGAGAACCAATGAGAGACTAGCTGGAGGTGTCTGGACGGGCAAATTTAACTCTCATTTCCCACCAGGAAGAGGAATTAACCAAAGGCTCAGCGAGCCGTGCCGGAACCAGATTAGGGCCTGAAGCAATCCTGCGGTGTTGCGGCCAGCTCACAAGAAAGCGAGTTGAAGAAAGGAGCTCAGGGGCACTGTAATTCACAAACCTGCAGAGTTATAAATGACAGCTATCGTCCAAAAATATACTGAAGTAAGGCTGCCAAGAGGACTTGAAAGCGGGGCAGAATTGCAGGAAACCGATTTCAGGAGGTAGACTGGAATTGCATTTAAAGCATAGGAAAAGAGGCAGAACGTCCACAATGATGCACTTGGCCAAAAAGGGCGTATGCGTTTTTTCCTGAATATATTCAGGAAAAAACGCATACGCCCTTTTTGGCCAACCAAGCAAGCTTGCAAAGGAAATCTGCACTACAATGAAGTTTCACTTCCCACCAGTCAAAAGGGCCATCTGAAAAAAGTGTAAAATCCAGAAAGGCAGGACAGGCCATGGAGAACTGGGAGCCTTGTTATGCTGATGGGCGGGATGTAAATTGCCTAGAGCCACTCGGGAGAGGTGTATGGTGTTTCCTGAAACATCTAAAAAACAAAGCAACAGAGCCTAGGGCACTTCCACTTATGGTCCTATAGCTTAGGGAAATTAAAATCAAAAAGACACAGCCACCCCAAAGTTTGGGACGGCTCTGTTTACAAGAACCTCGTTTACGGTACAAGTTCAATATCACAGAAAGTGAAAAATGGATAAACAAGTTGTGGTACGTACGTACAATGCAATATCACTCAGCAATGAAATCTATGTCATCAGGCCCGTAGCAGCATAATGAGTGGATTCAGGTATGATGATTCTAACTGAAATAAGTCACACAGAAAAAGAAATATCATAAGATATCACTAATACACGGAATGTAAACTTGGCTATACAGGAACTGGATTACAAAACAGAACAGGGTCTCAAATTTAGAAAACCAACTTATGCTTGCTTAAGGGGAAAGGTGAGTTGGGGTGCTGCATAAAACAAGAGATTGAAATGAGCACAGATAAAGTTCCTTAAGCCAAATATGGAATAGACAAGAACTACTCCTTGCTCAACGAAATGGACTCAACACCCCATATTAAACGCCTAAGAATGTACCTGACTAGTAAGTATCTTAAAACCTATGGATTGCTATGTCTCTGAAAGAAAATCAAGCGTGTGTACAGGGGCATAAAAGCAGCAGTGATAGGATTGGAGAGGTTCGGTGAGCAAATGAAGACCCTTTGAAGTCATATTGCATGGTACCCATTCCACGGGTCTCAACTCTCCAGGTTTAAGGGATTCTTCCTTCAGCTAAAACATGCACATGGAACCCAGAGTATGATCAACCGTGTGATCGGGAGACGTGTTCCAATATGTCTCAGTTATCGTCCCCTGGTACTCGGGTGCAACATTCCAGACGCTTTAATAACACTCTCCCGACTTGGAGAGTCAGTGCCTTTAACCAACTGTTTGGCCCAGTTTGCAATTTCTGCAGAAGATGAACAGGAATAGGGAGAACCAAAGAGAGACTAGCTGGAGGTGTCTGGACGCGCAAAATTTAACTCTCATATCCCATCAGGAAGAGGAATTAACCAAAGGCTCAGCGTGCCGTGCCAGAACCAGATTAGGGCCTGAAGCAATCCTGCGGTGTTGCGGCCAGCTCACAATAAAGCGAGTTGAAGAAAGGAGCTCAGGGGCACTGTAATTCACAAACCTGCAGAGTTATAAATGACAGCTATCGTCCAAAAATATACTGAAGTAAGGCTGCCAAGAGGACTTGAAAGCGGGGCAGAATTGCAGGAAACCGATTTCAGGAGGTAGACTGGAATTGCATTTAAAGCATAGGAAAAGAGGCAGAACGTCCACAATGATGCACTTGTCCAAAAAGGGCGTATGCGTTTTTTCCTGAATATATTCAGGAAAAAACGCATACGCCCTTTTTGGCCAACCAAGCAAGCTTGCAAAGGAAATCTGCACTACAATGAAGTCTCACTTCCCCCCGGTCAAAAGGGCCATCTGAAAAAAGTGTAAAATCCAGAAAGGCAGGACAGGCCATGGAGAACTGGGAGCCTTGTTATGCTGATGGGCGGGATGTAAATTGCCAACAGCCACTCTGGAGAGGTGTATGGTGTTTCCTGAAACATCTAAAAAACAAAGCAACAGAGCCTAGGGCACTTCCACTTATGGTCCTATAGCTTAGGGAAATTAAAATCAAAAAGACACAGCCACCCCAAAGTTTGGGACGGCTCTGTTTACAAGAACCTCGTTTACGGTACAAGTTCAATATCGCAGAAAGTGAAAAATGGATAAAGAAGTTGTGGTACTTACGTACAATGCAATATCACTCAGCAATGAAATCTATGTCATCAGGCCCGTAGCAGCATAATGAGTGGATTCAGGTATGATGATTCTAACTGAAATAAGTCACACAGAAAAAGAAACATCATTAGATATCACTAATACACAGGATGTAAACTTGGCTACAGAGGAATTGGATTACAAAACAGAACAGGGTCTCAAATTTAGAAAACCAACTTATGCTTGCTTAAGGGGAAAGGTGAGTTGGGGTGCTGCATCAAACCAGAGATTGAAATGAGCACAGATAAAGTTGCTTAAGCCAAATATGGAATAGACAAGAACTACTCCTTGCTCAACGAAATGGACTCAACACCCCATATTAAACGCCTAAGAATGTACCTGACTAGTAAGTATCTTAAAACCTATGGATTGCTATGTGTCTGAAAGAAAATCAAGCGTGTGTACAGGGGCATAAACGTAGCAGTGATAGGATTGGAGAGGTTCGGTGAGCAAATGAAGACCCTTTGAAGTCATATTGCATGGTACCCATTCCACGGGACTCAACTCTCCAGGTTTAAGGGATTCTGCCTTCAGGTAAAACATGCACGTGGAACCCAGGGTATGATCAACCGTGTGGTCGGGAGACATGTTCCAATATGACTCAGTTCTCGTCCCCTGGTACTCGGGTGCAACATTCCAGACGCTTTACTAACACTCTCCCGACGTGGAGAGTCAGTGCCTTTAACCTCCTGTTTGGCCCATTTGCAATTTCTGAGGAAGATGAACAGGAATAGGGAGAACCAATGAGAGACTAGCTGGAGGTGTCTGGACGGGCAAATTTAACTCTCATTTCCCACCAGGAAGAGGAATTAACCAAAGGCTCAGCGAGCCGTGCCGGAACCAGATTAGGGCCTGAAGCAATCCTGCGGTGTTGCGGCCAGCTCACAAGAAAGCGAGTTGAAGAAAGGAGCTCAGGGGCACTGTAATTCACAAACCTGCAGAGTTATAAATGACAGCTATCGTCCAAAAATATACTGAAGTAAGGCTGCCAAGAGGACTTGAAAGCGGGGCAGAATTGCAGGAAACCGATTTCAGGAGGTAGACTGGAATTGCATTTAAAGCATAGGAAAAGAGGCAGAACGTCCACAATGATGCACTTGGCCAAAAAGGGCGTATGCGTTTTTTCCTGAATATATTCAGGAAAAAACGCATACGCCCTTTTTGGCCAACCAAGCAAGCTTGCAAAGGAAATCTGCACTACAATGAAGTTTCACTTCCCACCAGTCAAAAGGGCCATCTGAAAAAAGTGTAAAATCCAGAAAGGCAGGACAGGCCATGGAGAACTGGGAGCCTTGTTATGCTGATGGGCGGGATGTAAATTGCCTAGAGCCACTCGGGAGAGGTGTATGGTGTTTCCTGAAACATCTAAAAAACAAAGCAACAGAGCCTAGGGCACTTCCACTTATGGTCCTATAGCTTAGGGAAATTAAAATCAAAAAGACACAGCCACCCCAAAGTTTGGGACGGCTCTGTTTACAAGAACCTCGTTTACGGTACAAGTTCAATATCACAGAAAGTGAAAAATGGATAAACAAGTTGTGGTACGTACGTACAATGCAATATCACTCAGCAATGAAATCTATGTCATCAGGCCCGTAGCAGCATAATGAGTGGATTCAGGTATGATGATTCTAACTGAAATAAGTCACACAGAAAAAGAAATATCATAAGATATCACTAATACACGGAATGTAAACTTGGCTATACAGGAACTGGATTACAAAACAGAACAGGGTCTCAAATTTAGAAAACCAACTTATGCTTGCTTAAGGGGAAAGGTGAGTTGGGGTGCTGCATAAAACAAGAGATTGAAATGAGCACAGATAAAGTTCCTTAAGCCAAATATGGAATAGACAAGAACTACTCCTTGCTCAACGAAATGGACTCAACACCCCATATTAAACGCCTAAGAATGTACCTGACTAGTAAGTATCTTAAAACCTATGGATTGCTATGTCTCTGAAAGAAAATCAAGCGTGTGTACAGGGGCATAAAAGCAGCAGTGATAGGATTGGAGAGGTTCGGTGAGCAAATGAAGACCCTTTGAAGTCATATTGCATGGTACCCATTCCACGGGTCTCAACTCTCCAGGTTTAAGGGATTCTTCCTTCAGCTAAAACATGCACATGGAACCCAGAGTATGATCAACCGTGTGATCGGGAGACGTGTTCCAATATGTCTCAGTTATCGTCCCCTGGTACTCGGGTGCAACATTCCAGACGCTTTAATAACACTCTCCCGACTTGGAGAGTCAGTGCCTTTAACCAACTGTTTGGCCCAGTTTGCAATTTCTGCAGAAGATGAACAGGAATAGGGAGAACCAAAGAGAGACTAGCTGGAGGTGTCTGGACGCGCAAAATTTAACTCTCATATCCCATCAGGAAGAGGAATTAACCAAAGGCTCAGCGTGCCGTGCCAGAACCAGATTAGGGCCTGAAGCAATCCTGCGGTGTTGCGGCCAGCTCACAATAAAGCGAGTTGAAGAAAGGAGCTCAGGGGCACTGTAATTCACAAACCTGCAGAGTTATAAATGACAGCTATCGTCCAAAAATATACTGAAGTAAGGCTGCCAAGAGGACTTGAAAGCGGGGCAGAATTGCAGGAAACCGATTTCAGGAGGTAGACTGGAATTGCATTTAAAGCATAGGAAAAGAGGCAGAACGTCCACAATGATGCACTTGGCCAAAAAGGGCGTATGCGTTTTTTCCTGAATATATTCAGGAAAAAACGCATACGCCCTTTTTGGCCAACCAAGCAAGCTTGCAAAGGAAATCTGCACTACAATGAAGTCTCACTTCCCCCCGGTCAAAAGGGCCATCTGAAAAAAGTGTAAAATCCAGAAAGGCAGGACAGGCCATGGAGAACTGGGAGCCTTGTTATGCTGATGGGCGGGATGTAAATTGCCAACAGCCACTCTGGAGAGGTGTATGGTGTTTCCTGAAACATCTAAAAAACAAAGCAACAGAGCCTAGGGCACTTCCACTTATGGTCCTATAGCTTAGGGAAATTAAAATCAAAAAGACACAGCCACCCCAAAGTTTGGGACGGCTCTGTTTACAAGAACCTCGTTTACGGTACAAGTTCAATATCGCAGAAAGTGAAAAATGGATAAAGAAGTTGTGGTACTTACGTACAATGCAATATCACTCAGCAATGAAATCTATGTCATCAGGCCCGTAGCAGCATAATGAGTGGATTCAGGTATGATGATTCTAACTGAAATAAGTCACACAGAAAAAGAAACATCATTAGATATCACTAATACACAGGATGTAAACTTGGCTACAGAGGAATTGGATTACAAAACAGAACAGGGTCTCAAATTTAGAAAACCAACTTATGCTTGCTTAAGGGGAAAGGTGAGTTGGGGTGCTGCATCAAACCAGAGATTGAAATGAGCACAGATAAAGTTCCTTAAGCCAAATATGGAATAGACAAGAACTACTCCTTGCTCAACGAAATGGACTCAACACCCCATATTAAACGCCTAAGAATGTACCTGACTAGTAAGTATCTTAAAACCTATGGATTGCTATGTCTCTGAAAGAAAATCAAGCGTGTGTACAGGGGCATAAACGCAGCAGTGATAGGATTGGAGAGGTTCGGTGAGCAAATGAAGACCCTTTGAAGTCATATTGCATGGTACCCATTCCACGGGTCTCAACTCTCAAGGTTTAAGGGATTCTGCCTTCAGGTAAAACATGCACGTGGAACCCAGAGTATGATCAACCGTGTGATCGGGAGACGTGTTCCAATATGTCTCAGTTCTCGTCCCCTGGTACTCGGGTGCAACATTCCAGACGCTTTACTAACACTCTCCCGACTTGGAGAGTCAGTGCCTTTAACCTCCTGTTTGGCCCATTTGCAATTTCTGAGGAAGATGAACAGGAATAGGGAGAACCAATGAGAGACTAGGTGGAGGTGTCTGGACGGGCAAATTTAACTCTCATTTCCCACCAGGAAGAGGAATTAACCAAAGGCTCAGCGTGCCGTGCCGGAACCAGATTAGGGCCTGAAGCAATCCTGCGGTGTTGCGGCCAGCTCACAAGAAAGCGAGTTGAAGAAAGGAGCTCAGGGACACTGTAATTCACAAACCTGCAGAGTTATAAATGACAGCTATCGTCCAAAAATATACTGAAGTAAGGCTGCCAAGAGGACTTGAAAGCGGGGCAGAATTGCAGGAAACCGATTTCAGGAGGTAGACTGGAATTGCATTTAAAGCATAGGAAAAGAGGCAGAACGTCCACAATGATGCACTTGGCCAAAAAGGGCGTATGCGTTTTTTCCTGAATATATTCAGGAAAAAACGCATACGCCCTTTTTGGCCAACCAAGCAAGCTTGCAAAGGAAATCTGCACTACAATGAAGTCTCACTTCCCCCCGGTCAAAAGGGCCATCTGAAAAAAGTGTAAAATCCAGAAAGGCAGGACAGGCCATGGAGAACTGGGAACCTTGTTATGCTGATGGGCGGGATGTAAATTGCCAAGAGCCACTCGGGAGAGGTGTATGGTGTTTCCTGAAACATCTAAAAAACAAAGCAACAGAGCCTAGGGCACTTCCACTTATGGTCCTATAGCTTAGGGAAATTAAAATCAAAAAGACACAGCCACCCCAAAGTTTGGGACCGCTCTGTTTACAAGAACCTCGTTTACGGTACAAGTTCAATATCGCAGAAAGTGAAAAATGGATAAAGAAGTTGTGGTACTTACGTACAATGCAATATCACTCAGCAATGAAATCTATGTCATCAGGCCCGTAGCAGCATAATGAGTGGATTCAGGTATGATGATTCTAACTGAAATAAGTCACACAGAAAAAGAAACATCATAAGATATCACTAATACACGGAATGTAAACTTGGCTACACAGGAACTGGATTACAAAACAGAACAGGGTCTCAAATTTAGAAAACCAACTTATGCTTGCTTAAGGGGAAAGGTGAGTTGGGGTGCTGCATCAAACCAGAGATTGAAATGAGCACAGATAAAGTTCCTTAAGCCAAATATGGAATAGACAAGAACTACTCCTTGCTCAACGAAATGGACTCAACACCCCATATTAAACGCCTAAGAATGTACCTGACTAGTAAGTATCTTAAAACCTATGGATTGCTATGTCTCTGAAAGAAAATCAAGCGTGTGTACAGGGGCATAAACGCAGCAGTGATAGGATTGGAGAGGTTCGGTGAGCAAATGAAGACCCTTTGAAGTCATATTGCATGGTACCCATTCCACGGGTCTCAACTCTCAAGGTTTAAGGGATTCTGCCTTCAGGTAAAACATGCACGTGGAACCCAGAGTATGATCAACCGTGTGATCGGGAGACGTGTTCCAATATGTCTCAGTTCTCGTCCCCTGGTACTCGGGTGCAACATTCCACACGCTTTACTAACACTCTCCCGACGTGGAGAGTCAGTGCCTTTAACCTCCTGTTTGGCCCATTTGCAATTTCTGAGGAAGATGAACAGGAATAGGGAGAACCAATGAGAGACTAGGTGGAGGTGTCTGGACGGGCAAATTTAACTCTCATTTCCCACCAGGAAGAGGAATTAACCAAAGGCTCAGCGTGCCGTGCCGGAACCAGATTAGGGCCTGAAGCAATCCTGCGGTGTTGCGGCCAGCTCACAAGAAAGCGAGTTGAAGAAAGGAGCTCAGGGACACTGTAATTCACAAACCTGCAGAGTTATAAATGACAGCTATCGTCCAAAAATATACTGAAGTAAGGCTGCCAAGAGGACTTGAAAGCGGGGCAGAATTGCAGGAAACCGATTTCAGGAGGTAGACTGGAATTGCATTTAAAGCGTAGGAAATGAGGCAGAACGTCCACAATGATGCACTTGGCCAAAAAGGGCGTATGCGTTTTTTCCTGAATATATTCAGGAAAAAACGCATACGCCCTTTTTGGCCAACCAAGCAAGCTTGCAAAGGAAATCTGCACTACAATGAAGTCTCACTTCCCCCCGGTCAAAAGGGCCATCTGAAAAAAGTGTAAAATCCAGAAAGGCAGGACAGGCCATGGAGAACTGGGAGCCTTGTTATGCTGATGGGCGGGATGTAAATTGCCAACAGCCACTCCAGAGAAGTGTATGGTGATTCCTGAAACATCTAAAAAACAAAGCAACAGAGCCTAGGGCACTTCCACTTATGGTCCTATAGTTTAGGGAAATTAAAATCAAAAAGACACAGCCACCCCAAAGTTTGGGACGGCTCTGTTTACAAGAACTTCATTTACGGTACAAGTTCAATATCACAGAAAGTGAAAAATGGATAAAGAAGTTGTGGTACTTACGTACAATGCAATATCACTCAGCAATGAAATCTATGTCATCAGGCCCGTAGCAGCATAATGAGTGGATTCAGGTATGATGATTCTAACTGAAATAAGTCACACAGAAAAAGAAACATCATAAGATATCACTAATACACGGAATGTAAACTTGGCTACACAGGAACTGGATTACAAAACAGAACAGGGTCTCAAATTTAGAAAACCAACTTATGCTTGCTTAAGGGGAAAGGTGAGTTGGGGTGCTGCATCAAACCAGAGATTTAAATGAACACAGATAAAGTTGCTTAAGCCAAATATGGAATAGACAAGAACTACTCCTTGCTCAACGAAATGGACTCAACACCCCATATTAAACGCCTAAGAATGTACCTGACTAGTAAGTATCTTAAAACCTATGGATTGCTATGTCTCTGAAAGAAAATCAAGCGTGTGTACAGGGGCATAAACGCAGCAGTGATAGGATTGGAGAGGTTCGGTGAGCAAATGAAGACCCTTTGAAGTCATATTGCATGGTACCCATTCCACGGGTCTCAACTCTCCAGGTTTAAGGGATTCTGCCTTCAGGTAAAACATGCACGTGGAACCCAGAGTATGATCAACCGTGTGGTCGGGAGACATGTTCCAATATGTCTCAGTTCTCGTCCCCTGGTACTCGGGTGCAACATTCCAGACGCTTTACTAACACTCTCCCGACGTGGAGAGTCAGTGCCTTTAACCTCCTGTTTGGCCCATTTGCAATTTCTGAGGAAGATGAACAGGAATAGGGAGAACCAATGAGAGACTAGGTGGAGGTGTCTGGACGGGCAAATTTAACTCTCATTTCCCACCAGGAAGAGGAAATAACCAAAGGCTCAGCGAGCCGTGCCGGAACCAGATTAGGGCCTGAAGCAATCCTGCGGTGTTGCGGCCAGCTCACAAGAAAGCGAGTTGAAGAAAGGAGCTCAGGGGCACTGTAATTCACAAACCTGCAGAGTTATAAATGACAGCTATCGTCCAAAAATATACTGAAGTAAGGCTGCCAAGAGGACTTGAAAGCGGGGCAGAATTGCAGGAAACCGATTTCAGGAGGTAGACTGGAATTGCATTTAAAGCATAGGAAAAGAGGCAGAACGTCCACAATGATGCACTTGGCCAAAAAGGGCGTATGCGTTTTTTCCTGAATATATTCAGGAAAAAACGCATACGCCCTTTTTGGCCAACCAAGCAAGCTTGCAAAGGAAATCTGCACTACAATGAAGTCTCACTTCCCACCGGTCAAAAGGGACATCTGAAAAAAGTGTAAAATCCAGAAAGGCAGGACAGGCCATGGAGAACTGGGAGCCTTGTTATGCTGATGAGCGGGATGTAAATTGCCAACAGCCACTCGGGAGAGGTGTATGGTGTTTCCTGAAACATCTAAAAAACAAAGCAACAGAGCCTAGGGCACTTCCACTTATGGTCCTATAGCTTAGGGAAATTAAAATCAAAAAGACACAGCCACCCCAAAGTTTGGGACGGCTCTGTTTACAAGAACCTCGTTTACGGTACAAGTTCAATATCGCAGAAAGTGAAAAATGGATAAAGAAGTTGTGGTACTTACGTACAATGCAATATCACTCAGCAAGGAAATCTATGTCATCAGGCCCGTAGCAGCATAATGAGTGGATTCAGGTATGATGATTCTAACTGAAATAAGTCACACAGAAAAAGAAACATCATAAGATATCACTAATACACGGGATGTAAACTTGTCTACACAGGAACTGGATTACAAAACAGAACAGGGTCTCAAATTTAGAAAACCAACTTATGCTTGCTTAAGGGGAAAGGTGAGTTGGGGTGCTGCATCAAACCAGAGATTGAAATGAGCACAGATAAAGTTCCTTAAGCCAAATATGGAATAGACAAGAACTACTCCTTGCTCAACGAAATGGACTCAACACCCCATATTAAACGCCTAAGAATGTACCTGACTAGTAAGTATCTTAAAACCTATGGATTGCTATGTGTCTGAAAGAAAATCAAGCGTGTGTACAGGGGCATTAACGTAGCAGTGATAGGATTGGAGAGGTTCGGTGAGCAAATGAAGACCCTTTGAAGTCATATTGCATGGTACCCATTCCACGGGACTCAACTCTCCAGGTTTAAGGGATTCTGCCTTCAGGTAAAACATGCACGTGGAACCCAGGGTATGATCAACCGTGTGGTCGGGAGACATGTTCCAATATGTCTCAGTTCGCGTCCCCTGGTACTCGGGTGCAACATTCCAGACGCTTTACTAACACTCTCCCGACGTGGAGAGTCAGTGCCTTTAACCTCCTGTTTGGCCCATTTGCAATTTCTGAGGAAGATGAACAGGAATAGGGAGAACCAATGAGAGACTAGCTGGAGGTGTCTGGACGGGCAAATTTAACTCTCATTTCCCACCAGGAAGAGGAATTAACCAAAGGCTCAGCGAGCCGTGCCGGAACCAGATTAGGGCCTGAAGCAATCCTGCGGTGTTGCGGCCAGCTCACAAGAAAGCGAGTTGAAGAAAGGAGCTCAGGGGCACTGTAATTCACAAACCTGCAGAGTTATAAATGACAGCTATCGTCCAAAAATATACTGAAGTAAGGCTGCCAAGAGGACTTGAAAGCGGGGCAGAATTGCAGGAAACCGATTTCAGGAGGTAGACTGGAATTGCATTTAAAGCATAGGAAAAGAGGCAGAACGTCCACAATGATGCACTTGGCCAAAAAGGGCGTATGCGTTTTTTCCTGAATATATTCAGGAAAAAACGCATACGCCCTTTTTGGCCAACCAAGCAAGCTTGCAAAGGAAATCTGCACTACAATGAAGTCTCACTTCCCCCAGGTCAAAAGGGCCACCTGAAAAAAGTGTAAAATCCAGAAAGGCAGGACAGGCCATGGAGAACTGGGAGCCTTGTTATGCTGATGGGCGGGATGTAAATTGCCAACAGCCACTCCAGAGAAGTGTAAGGTGATTCCTGAAACATCTAAAAAACAAAGCAACAGAGCCTAGGGCACTTCCACTTATGGTCCTATAGTTTAGGGAAATTAAAATCAAAAAGACACAGCCACCCCAAAGTTTGGGACGGCTCTGTTTACAAGAACTTCATTTATGTTTCAAGTTCAATATCACAGAAAGTGAAAAATGGATAAAGAAGTTGTGGTACTTACGTACAATTCAATATCACTCAGCAATGAAATCTATGTCATCAGGCCCGTAGCAGCATAATGAGTGGATTCAGGTATGATGATTCTAACTGAAATAAGTCACACAGAAAAAGAAACATCATAAGATATCACTAATACACGGAATGTAAACTTGGCTACACAGGAACTGGATTACAAAACAGAACAGGGTCTCAAATTTAGAAAACCAACTTATGCTTGCTTAAGGGGAAAGGTGAGTTGGGGTGCTGCATAAAACCTGAGATTGAAATGAGCACAGATAAAGTTCCTTAAGCCAAATAAGGAATAGACAAGAGCTACTCCTTGCTCAACGAAATGGACTCAACACCCCATATTAAACGCCTAAGAATGTACCTGACTAGTAAGTATCTTAAAACCTATGGATTGCTATGTCTCTGAAAGAGAATCAAGCGTGTGTACAGGGGCATAAACGCAGCAGTGATAGGATTGGAGAGGTTCGGTGAGCAAATGAAGACCCTTTGAAGTCATATTGCATGGTACCCATTCCACGGGTCTCAACTCTCCAGGTTTAAGGGATTCTGCCTTCAGCTAAAACATGCACGTGGAACCCAGAGTATGATCAACCGTGTGATCAGGAGACGTGTTCCAATATGTCTCAGTTCTCGTCCCCTGGTACTCGGGTGCAACATTCCAGACGCTTTAATAACACTCTCCCGACGTGGAGAGTCAGTGCCTTTAACCACCTGTTTGGCCCAGTTTGCAATTTCTGCGGAAGATGAACAGGAATAGGGAGAACCAATGAGAGACTAGGTGGAGGTGTCTGGACGGGCAAATTTAACTCTCATTTCCCACCAGGAAGAGGAATTAAGCAAAGGCTCAGCGTGCCGTGCCGGAACCGGATTAGGGCCTGAAGCAATCCTGCGGTGTTGCGGCCAGCTCACAAGAAAGCGAGTTGAAGAAAGGAGCTCAGGGGCACTGTAATTCACAAACCTGCAGAGTTATAAATGACAGCTATCGTCCAAAAATATACTGAAGTAAGGCTGCCAAGAGGACTTGAAAGCGGGGCAGAATTGCAGGAAACCGATTTCAGGAGGTAGACTGGAATTGCATTTAAAGCATAGGAAAAGAGGCAGAACGTCCACAATGATGCACTTGGCCAAAAAGGGCGTATGCGTTTTTTCCTGAATATATTCAGGAAAAAACGCATACGCCCTTTTTGGCCAACCAAGCAAGCTTGCAAAGGAAATCTGCACTACAATGAAGTCTCACTTCCCACCGGTCAAAAGGGCCATCTGAAAAAAGTGTAAAATCCAGAAAGGCAGGACAGGCCATGGAGAACTGGGAGCCTTGTTATGCTGATGGGCGGGATGTAAATTGCCAACAGCCACTCGGGAGAGGTGTATGGTGTTTCCTGAAACATCTAAAAAACAAAGCAACAGAGCCTAGGGCACTTCCACTTATGGTCCTATAGCTTAAGGAAATTAAAATCAAAAAGACACAGCCACCCCAAAGTTTGGGACGGCTCTGTTTACAAGAACCTCATTTACGGTACAAGTTCAATATCGCAGAAAGTGAAAAATGGATAAAGAAGTTGTGGTACTTACGTACAATGCAATATCACTCAGCAATGAAATCTATGTCATCAGGCCCGTAGCAGCATAATGAGTGGATTCAGGTATGATGATTCTAACTGAAATAAGTCACACAGAAAAAGAAACATCATAAGATATCACTAATACATGGAATGTAAACTTGGCTACACAGGAACTGGATTACAAAACAGAACAGGGTCTCAAATTTAGAAAACCAACTTATGCTTGCTTAAGGGGAAAGGTGAGTTGGGGTGCTGCATAAAACCAGAGATTTAAATGAACACAGATAAAGTTCCTTAAGCCAAATATAGAATAGACAAGAACTACTCCTTGCTCAACGAAATGGACTCAACACCCCATATTAAACGCCTAAGAATGTACCTGACTAGTAAGTATCTTAAAACCTATGGATTGCTATGTGTCTGAAAGAAAATCAAGCGTGTGTACAGGGGCATAAACGCAGCAGTGATAGGATTGGAGAGGTTCGGTGAGCAAATGAAGACCCTTTGAAGTCATATTGCATGGTACCCATTCCACGGGTCTCAACTCTCCAGGTTTAAGGGATTCTTCCTTCAGCTAAAACATGCACGTGGAACCCAGAGTATGATCAACCGTGTGATCGGGAGACGTGTTCCAATATGTCTCAGTTCTCGTCCCCTGGTACTCGGGTGCAACATTCCAGACGCTTTACTAACACTCTCCCGACTTGGAGAGTCAGTGCCTTTAACCTCCTGTTTGGCGCAGTTTGCAATTTCTGCGGAAGATGAACAGGAATAGGGAGAACCAATGAGAGACTAGCTGGAGGTGTCTGGACGGGCAAATTTAACTCTCATTTCCCACCAGGAAGAGGAATTAACCAAAGGCTCAGCGTGCCGTGCCGGAACCAGATTAGGGCCTGAAGCAATCCTGCGGTGTTGCGGCCAGCTCACAAGAAAGCGAGTTGAAGAAAGGAGCTCAGGGGCACTGTAATTCACAAACCTGCAGAGTTATAAATGACAGCTATCGTCCAAAAATATACTGAAGTAAGGCTGCCAAGAGGACTTGAAAGCGGGGCAGAATTGCAGGAAACCGATTTCAGGAGGTAGACTGGAATTGCATTTAAAGCATAGGAAAAGAGGCAGAACGTCCACAATGATGCACTTGGCCAAAAAGGGCGTATGCGTTTTTTCCTGAATATATTCAGGAAAAAACGCATACGCACTTTTTGGCCAACCAAGCAAGCTTGCAAAGGAAATCTGCACTACAATGAAGTCTCACTTCCCCCCGGTCAAAAGGGCCATCTGAAAAAAGTGTAAAATCCAGAAAGGCAGGACAGGCCATGGAGAACTGGGAGCCTTGTTATGCTGATGGGCGGGATGTAAATTGCCAAGAGCCACTCGGGAGAGGTGTATGGTGTTTCCTGAAACATCTAAAAAACAAAGCAACAGAGCCTAGGGCACTTCCACTTATGGTCCTATAGCTTAGGGAAATTAAAATCAAAAAGACACAGCCACCCCAAAGTTTGGGACGGCTCTGTTTACAAGAACCTCGTTTACGGTACAAGTTCAATATCACAGAAAGTGAAAAATGGATAAAGAAGTTGTGGTACGTACGTACAATGCAATATCACTCAGCAATGAAATCTATGTCATCAGGCCCGTAGCAGCATAATGAGTGGATTCAGGTATGATGATTCTAACTGAAATAAGTCACACAGAAAAAGAAACATCATAAGATATCACTAATACACGGAATGTAAACTTGGCTACACAGGAACTGGATTACAAAACAGAACAGGGTCTCAAATTTAGAAAACCAACTTATGCTTGCTTAAGGGGAAAGGTGAGTTGGGGTGCTGCATAAAACCAGAGATTTAAATGAACACAGATAAAGTTCCTTAAGCCAAATATAGAATAGACAAGAACTACTCCTTGCTCAACGAAATGGACTCAACACCCCATATTAAACGCCTAAGAATGTACCTGACTAGTAAGTATCTTAAAACCTATGGATTGCTATGTGTCTGAAAGAAAATCAAGCGTGTGTACAGGGGCATAAACGCAGCAGTGATAGGATTGGAGAGGTTCGGTGAGCAAATGAAGACCCTTTGAAGTCATATTGCATGGTACCCATTCCACGGGTCTCAACTCTCCAGGTTTAAGGGATTCTTCCTTCAGCTAAAACATGCACGTGGAACCCAGAGTATGATCAACCGTGTGATCGGGAGACGTGTTCCAATATGTCTCAGTTCTCGTCCCCTGGTACTCGGGTGCAACATTCCAGACGCTTTACTAACACTCTCCCGACTTGGAGAGTCAGTGCCTTTAACCTCCTGTTTGGCGCAGTTTGCAATTTCTGCGGAAGATGAACAGGAATAGGGAGAACCAATGAGAGACTAGCTGGAGGTGTCTGGACGGGCAAATTTAACTCTCATTTCCCACCAGGAAGAGGAATTAACCAAAGGCTCAGCGTGCCGTGCCGGAACCAGATTAGGGCCTGAAGCAATCCTGCGGTGTTGCGGCCAGCTCACAAGAAAGCGAGTTGAAGAAAGGAGCTCAGGGGCACTGTAATTCACAAACCTGCAGAGTTATAAATGACAGCTATCGTCCAAAAATATACTGAAGTAAGGCTGCCAAGAGGACTTGAAAGCGGGGCAGAATTGCAGGAAACCGATTTCAGGAGGTAGACTGGAATTGCATTTAAAGCATAGGAAAAGAGGCAGAACGTCCACAATGATGCACTTGGCCAAAAAGGACGTATGCGTTTTATCCAGAATATATTCAGGAAAAAACGCATACGCCCTTTTTGGCCAACCAAGCAAGCTTGCAAAGGAAATCTGCAGTACAATGAAGTCTCACTTCCCCCAGGTCAAAAGGGCCACCTGAAAAAAGTGTAAAATCCAGAAAGGCAGGACAGGCCATGGAGAACTGGGAGCCTTGTTATGCTGATGGGCGGGATGTAAATTGCCAACAGCCACTCCAGAGAAGTGTATGGTGATTCCTGAAACATCTAAAAAACAAAGCAACAGAGCCTAGGGCACTTCCACTTATGGTCCTATAGTTTAGGGAAATTAAAATCAAAAAGACACAGCCACCCCAAAGTTTGGGACGGCTCTGTTTACAAGAACTTCATTTACGGTACAAGTTCAATATCACAGAAAGTGAAAAATGGATAAAGAAGTTGTGGTACTTACGTACAATGCAATATCACTCAGCAATGAAATCTATGTCATCAGGCCCGTAGCAGCATAATGAGTGGATTCAGGTATGATGATTCTAACTGAAATAAGTCACACAGAAAAAGAAACATCATAAGATATCACTAATACACGGAAAGTAAACTTGGCTACACAGGAACTGGATTACAAAACAGAACAGGGTCTCAAATTTAGAAAACCAACTTATGCTTGCTTAAGGGGAAAGGTGAGTTGGGGTGCTGCATCAAACCAGAGATTTAAATGAACACAGATAAAGTTGCTTAAGCCAAATATGGAATAGACAAGAACTACTCCTTGCTCAACGAAATGGACTCAACACCCCATATTAAACGCCTAAGAATGTACCTGACTAGTAAGTATCTTAAAACCTATGGATTGCTATGTGTCTGAAAGAAAATCAAGCGTGTGTACAGGGGCATAAACGTAGCAGTGATAGGATTGGAGAGGTTCGGTGAGCAAATGAAGACCCTTTGAAGTCATATTGCATGGTACCCATTCCACGGGACTCAACTCTCCAGGTTTAAGGGATTCTGCCTTCAGGTAAAACATGCACGTGGAACCCAGGGTATGATCAACCGTGTGGTCGGGAGACATGTTCCAATATGACTCAGTTCTCGTCCCCTGGTACTCGGGTGCAACATTCCAGACGCTTTACTAACACTCTCCCGACGTGGAGAGTCAGTGCCTTTAACCTCCTGTTTGGCCCATTTGCAATTTCTGAGGAAGATGAACAGGAATAGGGAGAACCAATGAGAGACTAGCTGGAGGTGTCTGGACGGGCAAATTTAACTCTCATTTCCCACCAGGAAGAGGAATTAACCAAAGGCTCAGCGAGCCGTGCCGGAACCAGATTAGGGCCTGAAGCAATCCTGCGGTGTTGCGGCCAGCTCACAAGAAAGCGAGTTGAAGAAAGGAGCTCAGGGGCACTGTAATTCACAAACCTGCAGAGTTATAAATGACAGCTATCGTCCAAAAATATACTGAAGTAAGGCTGCCAAGAGGACTTGAAAGCGGGGCAGAATTGCAGGAAACCGATTTCAGGAGGTAGACTGGAATTGCATTTAAAGCATAGGAAAAGAGGCAGAACGTCCACAATGATGCACTTGGCCAAAAAGGGCGTATGCGTTTTTTCCTGAATATATTCAGGAAAAAACGCATACGCCCTTTTTGGCCAACCAAGCAAGCTTGCAAAGGAAATCTGCACTACAATGAAGTCTCACTTCCCACCGGTCAAAAGGGCCATCTGAAAAAAGTGTAAAATCCAGAAAGGCAGGACAGGCCATGGAGAACTGGGAGCCTTGTTTTGCTGATGAGCGGGATGTAAATTGCCAACAGCCACTCGGGAGAGGTGTATGGTGTTTCCTGAAACATCTAAAAAACAAAGCAACAGAGCCTAGGGCACTTCCACTTATGGTCCTATAGCTTAGGGAAATTAAAATCAAAAAGACACAGCCACCCCAAAGTTTGGGACGGCTCTGTTTACAAGAACCTCGTTTACGGTACAAGTTCAATATCGCAGAAAGTGAAAAATGGATAAAGAAGTTCTGGTACTTACGTACAATGCAATATCACTCAGCAATGAAATCTATGTCATCAGGCCCGTAGCAGCATAATGAGTGGATTCAGGTATGATGATTCTAACTGAAATAAGTCACACAGAAAAAGAAACATCATAAGATATCACTAATACACGGGATGTAAACTTGGCTACACAGGAACTGGATTACAAAACAGAACAGGGTCTCAAATTTAGAAAACCAACTTATGCTTGCTTAAGGGGAAAGGTGAGTTGGGGTGCTGCATCAAACCAGAGATTGAAATGAGCACAGATAAAGTTCCTTAAGCCAAATATGGAATAGACAAGAACTACTCCTTGCTCAACGAAATGGACTCAACACCCCATATTAAACGCCTAAGAATGTACCTGACTAGTAAGTATCTTAAAACCTATGGATTGCTATGTGTCTGAAAGAAAATCAAGCGTGTGTACAGGGGCATAAACGTAGCAGTGATAGGATTGGAGAGGTTCGGTGAGCAAATGAAGACCCTTTGAAGTCATATTGCATGGTACCCATTCCACGGGACTCAACTCTCCAGGTTTAAGGGATTCTGCCTTCAGGTAAAACATGCACGTGGAACCCAGGGTATGATCAACCGTGTGGTCGGGAGACATGTTCCAATATGTCTCAGTTCTTGTCCCCTGGTACTCGGGTGCAACATTCCAGACGCTTTACTAACACTCTCCCGACGTGGAGAGTCAGTGCCTTTAACCTCCTGTTTGGCCCATTTGCAATTTCTGAGGAAGATGAACAGGAATAGGGAGAACCAATGAGAGACTAGGTGGAGGTGTCTGGACGGGCAAATTTAACTCTCATTTCCCACCAGGAAGAGGAATTAACCAAAGGCTCAGCGTGCCGTGCCGGAACCAGATTAGGGCCTGAAGCAATCCTGCGGTGTTGCGGCCAGCTCACAAGAAAGCGAGTTGAAGAAAGGAGCTCAGGGGCACTGTAATTCACAAACCTGCAGAGTTATAAATGACAGCTATCGTCCAAAAATATACTGAAGTAAGGCTGCCAAGAGGACTTGAAAGCGGGGCAGAATTGCAGGAAACCGATTTCAGGAGGTAGACTGGAATTGCATTTAAAGCATAGGAAAAGAGGCAGAACGTCCACAATGATGCACTTGGCCAAAAAGGGCGTATGCGTTTTTTCCTGAATATATTCAGGAAAAAACGCATACGCCCTTTTTGGCCAACCAAGCAAGCTTGCAAAGGAAATCTGCACTACAATGAAGTTTCACTTCCCACCAGTCAAAAGGGCCATCTGAAAAAAGTGTAAAATCCAGAAAGGCAGGACAGGCCATGGAGAACTGGGAGCCTTGTTTTGCTGATGGGCGGGATGTAAATTGCCAACAGCCACTCGGGAGAGGTGTATGGTGTTTCCTGAAACATCTAAAAAACAAAGCAACAGAGCCTAGGGCACTTCCACTTATGGTCCTATAGTTTAGGGAAATTAAAATCAAAAAGACACAGCCACCCCAAAGTTTGGGACGGCTCTGTTTACAAGAACCTCGTTTACGGTACAAGTTCAATATCGCAGAAAGTGAAAAATGGATAAAGAAGTTGTGGTACTTACGTACAATGCAATATCACTCAGCAATGAAATCTATGTCATCAGGCCCGTAGCAGCATAATGAGTGGATTCAGGTATGATGATTCTAACTGAAATAAGTCACACAGAAAAAGAAACATCATAAGATATCACTAATACACGGGATGTAAACTTGGCTACACAGGAACTGGATTACAAAACAGAACAGGGTCTCAAATTTAGAAAACCAACTTATGCTTGCTTAAGGGGAAAGGTGAGTTGGGGTGCTGCATCAAACCAGAGATTGAAATGAGCACAGATAAAGTTCCTTAAGCCAAATATGGAATAGACAAGAACTACTCCTTGCTCAACGAAATGGACTCAACACCCCATATTAAACGCCTAAGAATGTACCTGACTAGTAAGTATCTTAAAACCTATGGATTGCTATGTCTCTGAAAGAAAATCAAGCGTGTGTACAGGGGCATAAACGCAGCAGTGATAGGATTGGAGAGGTTCGGTGAGCAAATGAAGACCCTTTGAAGTCATATTGCATGGTACCCATTCCACGGGTCTCAACTCTCAAGGTTTAAGGGATTCTGCCTTCAGGTAAAACATGCACGTGGAACCCAGAGTATGATCAACCGTGTGATCGGGAGACGTGTTCCAATATGTCTCAGTTCTCGTCCCCTGGTACTCGGGTGCAACATTCCACACGCTTTACTAACACTCTCCCGACGTGGAGAGTCAGTGCCTTTAACCTCCTGTTTGGCCCATTTGCAATTTCTGAGGAAGATGAACAGGAATAGGGAGAACCAATGAGAGACTAGGTGGAGGTGTCTGGACGGGCAAATTTAACTCTCATTTCCCACCAGGAAGAGGAATTAACCAAAGGCTCAGCGTGCCGTGCCGGAACCAGATTAGGGCCTGAAGCAATCCTGCGGTGTTGCGGCCAGCTCACAAGAAAGCGAGTTGAAGAAAGGAGCTCAGGGACACTGTAATTCACAAACCTGCAGAGTTATAAATGACAGCTATCGTCCAAAAATATACTGAAGTAAGGCTGCCAAGAGGACTTGAAAGCGGGGCAGAATTGCAGGAAACCGATTTCAGGAGGTAGACTGGAATTGCATTTAAAGCGTAGGAAAAGAGGCAGAACGTCCACAATGATGCACTTGGCCAAAAAGGGCGTATGCGTTTTTTCCTGAATATATTCAGGAAAAAACGCATACGCCCTTTTTGGCCAACCAAGCAAGCTTGCAAAGGAAATCTGCACTACAATGAAGTCTCACTTCCCCGCGGTCAAAAGGGCCATCTGAAAAAAGTGTAAAATCCAGAAAGGCAGGACAGGCCATGGAGAACTGGGAACCTTGTTATGCTGATGGGCGGGATGTAAATTGCCAAGAGCCACTCGGGAGAGGTGTATGGTGTTTCCTGAAACATCTAAAAAACAAAGCAACAGAGCCTAGGGCACTTCCACTTATGGTCCTATAGCTTAGGGAAATTAAAATCAAAAAGACACAGCCACCCCAAAGTTTGGGACCGCTCTGTTTACAAGAACCTCGTTTACGGTACAAGTTCAATATCGCAGAAAGTGAAAAATGGATAAAGAAGTTGTGGTACTTACGTACAATGCAATATCACTCAGCAATGAAATCTATGTCATCAGGCCCGTAGCAGCATAATGAGTGGATTCAGGTATGATGATTCTAACTGAAATAAGTCACACAGAAAAAGAAACATCATAAGATATCACTAATACACGGAATGTAAACTTGGCTACAGAGGAACTGGATTACAAAACAGAACAGGGTCTCAAATTTAGAAAACCAACTTATGCTTGCTTAAGGGGAAAGGTGAGTTGGGGTGCTGCATCAAACCAGAGATTGAAATGAGCACAGATAAAGTTCCTTAAGCCAAATATGGAATAGACAAGAACTACTCCTTGCTCAACGAAATGGACTCAACACCCCATATTAAACGCCTAAGAATGTACCTGACTAGTAAGTATCTTAAAACCTATGGATTGCTATGTCTCTGAAAGAAAATCAAGCGTGTGTACAGGGGCATAAACGCAGCAGTGATAGGATTGGAGAGGTTCGGTGAGCAAATGAAGACCCTTTGAAGTCATATTGCATGGTACCCATTCCACGGGTCTCAACTCTCAAGGTTTAAGGGATTCTGCCTTCAGGTAAAACATGCACGTGGAACCCAGAGTATGATCAACCGTGTGATCGGGAGACGTGTTCCAATATGTCTCAGTTCTCGTCCCCTGGTACTCGGGTGCAACATTCCACACGCTTTACTAACACTCTCCCGACTTGGAGAGTCAGTGCCTTTAACCTCCTGTTTGGCCCATTTGCAATTTCTGAGGAAGATGAACAGGAATAGGGAGAACCAATGAGAGACTAGGTGGAGGTGTCTGGACGGGCAAATTTAACTCTCATTTCCCACCAGGAAGAGGAATTAAGCAAAGGCTCAGCGTGCCGTGCCGGAACCAGATTAGGGCCTCAAGCAATCCTGCGGTGTTGCGGCCAGCTCACAAGAAAGCGAGTTGAAGAAAGGAGCTCAGGGGCACTGTAATTCACAAACCTGCAGAGTTATAAATGACAGCTATCGTCCAAAAATATACTGAAGTAAGGCTGCCAAGAGGACTTGAAAGCGGGGCAGAATTGCAGGAAACCGATTTCAGGAGGTAGACTGGAATTGCATTTAAAGCATAGGAAAAGAGGCAGAACGTCCACAATGATGCACTTGGCCAAAAAGGGCGTATGCGTTTTTTCCTGAATATATTCAGGAAAAAACGCATACGCCCTTTTTGGCCAACCAAGCAAGCTTGCAAAGGAAATCTGCACTACAATGAAGTCTCACTTCCCCCCAGTCAAAAGGGCCATCTGAAAAAAGTGTAAAATCCAGAAAGGCAGGACAGGCCATGGAGAACTGGGAGCCTTGTTATGCTGATGGGCGGGATGTAAATTGCCAACAGCCACTCGGGAGAGGTGTATGGTGTTTCCTGAAACATCTAAAAAACAAAGCAACAGAGCCTAGGGCACTTCCACTTATGGTCCTATAGCTTAAGGAAATTAAAATCAAAAAGACACAGCCACCCCAAAGTTTGGGACGGCTCTGTTTACAAGAACCTCATTTACGGTACAAGTTCAATATCGCAGAAAGTGAAAAATGGATAAAGAAGTTGTGGTACTTACGTACAATGCAATATCACTCAGCAATGAAATCTATGTCATCAGGCCCGTAGCAGCATAATGAGTGGATTCAGGTATGATGATTCTAACTGAAATAAGTCACACAGAAAAAGAAACATCATAAGATATCACTAATACACGGAATGTAAACTTGGCTACACAGGAACTGGATTACAAAACAGAACAGGGTCTCAAATTTAGAAAACCAACTTATGCTTGCTTAAGGGGAAAGGTGAGTTGGGGTGCTGCATAAAACCAGAGATTTAAATGAACACAGATAAAGTTCCTTAAGCCAAATATAGAATAGACAAGAACTACTCCTTGCTCAACGAAATGGACTCAACACCCCATATTAAACGCCTAAGAATGTACCTGACTAGTAAGTATCTTAAAACCTATGGATTGCTATGTGTCTGAAAGAAAATCAAGCGTGTGTACAGGGGCATAAACGCAGCAGTGATAGGATTGGAGAGGTTCGGTGAGCAAATGAAGACCCTTTGAAGTCATATTGCATGGTACCCATTCCACGGGTCTCAACTCTCCAGGTTTAAGGGATTCTTCCTTCAGCTAAAACATGCACGTGGAACCCAGAGTATGATCAACCGTGTGATCGGGAGACGTGTTCCAATATGTCTCAGTTCTCGTCCCCTGGTACTCGGGTGCAACATTCCAGACGCTTTACTAACACTCTCCCGACTTGGAGAGTCAGTGCCTTTAACCTCCTGTTTGGCGCAGTTTGCAATTTCTGCGGAAGATGAACAGGAATAGGGAGAACCAATGAGAGACTAGCTGGAGGTGTCTGGACGGGCAAATTTAACTCTCATTTCCCACCAGGAAGAGGAATTAACCAAAGGCTCAGCGTGCCGTGCCGGAACCAGATTAGGGCCTGAAGCAATCCTGCGGTGTTGCGGCCAGCTCACAAGAAAGCGAGTTGAAGAAAGGAGCTCAGGGGCACTGTAATTCACAAACCTGCAGAGTTATAAATGACAGCTATCGTCCAAAAATATACTGAAGTAAGGCTGCCAAGAGGACTTGAAAGCGGGGCAGAATTGCAGGAAACCGATTTCAGGAGGTAGACTGGAATTGCATTTAAAGCATAGGAAAAGAGGCAGAACGTCCACAATGATGCACTTGGCCAAAAAGGGCGTATGCGTTTTTTCCTGAATATATTCAGGAAAAAACGCATACGCACTTTTTGGCCAACCAAGCAAGCTTGCAAAGGAAATCTGCACTACAATGAAGTCTCACTTCCCCCCGGTCAAAAGGGCCATCTGAAAAAAGTGTAAAATCCAGAAAGGCAGGACAGGCCATGGAGAACTGGGAGCCTTGTTATGCTGATGGGCGGGATGTAAATTGCCAAGAGCCACTCGGGAGAGGTGTATGGTGTTTCCTGAAACATCTAAAAAACAAAGCAACAGAGCCTAGGGCACTTCCACTTATGGTCCTATAGCTTAGGGAAATTAAAATCAAAAAGACACAGCCACCCCAAAGTTTGGGACGGCTCTGTTTACAAGAACCTCGTTTACGGTACAAGTTCAATATCACAGAAAGTGAAAAATGGATAAACAAGTTGTGGTACGTACGTACAATGCAATATCACTCAGCAATGAAATCTATGTCATCAGGCCCGTAGCAGCATAATGAGTGGATTCAGGTATGATGATTCTAACTGAAATAAGTCACACAGAAAAAGAAACATCATAAGATATCACTAATACACGGAATGTAAACTTGGCTACACAGGAACTGGATTACAAAACAGAACAGGGTCTCAAATTTAGAAAACCAACTTATGCTTGCTTAAGGGGAAAGGTGAGTTGGGGTGCTGCATAAAACCAGAGATTTAAATGAACACAGATAAAGTTCCTTAAGCCAAATATAGAATAGACAAGAACTACTCCTTGCTCAACGAAATGGACTCAACACCCCATATTAAACGCCTAAGAATGTACCTGACTAGTAAGTATCTTAAAACCTATGGATTGCTATGTGTCTGAAAGAAAATCAAGCGTGTGTACAGGGGCATAAACGCAGCAGTGATAGGATTGGAGAGGTTCGGTGAGCAAATGAAGACCCTTTGAAGTCATATTGCATGGTACCCATTCCACGGGTCTCAACTCTCCAGGTTTAAGGGATTCTTCCTTCAGCTAAAACATGCACGTGGAACCCAGAGTATGATCAACCGTGTGATCGGGAGACGTGTTCCAATATGTCTCAGTTCTCGTCCCCTGGTACTCGGCTGCAACATTCCAGACGCTTTAATAACACTCTCCCGACTTGGAGAGTCAGTGCCTTTAACCAACTGTTTGGCCCAGTTTGCAATTTCTGCAGAAGATGAACAGGAATAGGGAGAACCAAAGAGAGACTAGCTGGAGGTGTCTGGACGCGCAAAATTTAACTCTCATATCCCACCAGGAAGAGGAATTAACCAAAGGCTCAGCGTGCCGTGCCAGAACCAGATTAGGGCCTGAAGCAATCCTGCGGTGTTGCGGCCAGCTCACAATAAAGCGAGTTGAAGAAAGGAGCTCAGGGGCACTGTAATTCACAAACCTGCAGAGTTATAAATGACAGCTATCGTCCAAAAATATACTGAAGTAAGGCTGCCAAGAGGACTTGAAAGCGGGGCAGAATTGCAGGAAACCGATTTCAGGAGGTAGACTGGAATTGCATTTAAAGCATAGGAAAAGAGGCAGAACGTCCACAATGATGCACTTGGCCAAAAAGGACGTATGCGTTTTATCCAGAATATATTCAGGAAAAAACGCATACGCCCTTTTTGGCCAACCAAGCAAGCTTGCAAAGGAAATCTGCAGTACAATGAAGTCTCACTTCCCCCCGGTCAAAAGGGCCACCTGAAAAAAGTGTAAAATCCAGAAAGGCAGGACAGGCCATGGAGAACTGGGAGCCTTGTTATGCTGATGGGCGGGATGTAAATTGCCAACAGCCACTCCAGAGAAGTGTATGGTGATTCCTGAAACATCTAAAAAACAAAGCAACAGAGCCTAGGGCACTTCCACTTATGGTCCTATAGTTTAGGGAAATTAAAATCAAAAAGACACAGCCACCCCAAAGTTTGGGACGGCTCTGTTTACAAGAACTTCATTTACGGTACAAGTTCAATATCACAGAAAGTGAAAAATGGATAAAGAAGTTGTGGTACTTACGTACAATGCAATATCACTCAGCAATGAAATCTATGTCATCAGGCCCGTAGCAGCATAATGAGTGGATTCAGGTATGATGATTCTAACTGAAATAAGTCACACAGAAAAAGAAACATCATAAGATATCACTAATACACGGAATGTAAACTTGGCTACACAGGAACTGGATTACAAAACAGAACAGGGTCTCAAATTTAGAAAACCAACTTATGCTTGCTTAAGGGGAAAGGTGAGTTGGGGTGCTGCATCAAACCAGAGATTTAAATGAACACAGATAAAGTTGCTTAAGCCAAATATGGAATAGACAAGAACTACTCCTTGCTCAACGAAATGGACTCAACACCCCATATTAAACGCCTAAGAATGTACCTGACTAGTAAGTATCTTAAAACCTATGGATTGCTATGTGTCTGAAAGAAAATCAAGCGTGTGTACAGGGGCATAAACGTAGCAGTGATAGGATTGGAGAGGTTCGGTGAGCAAATGAAGACCCTTTGAAGTCATATTGCATGGTACCCATTCCACGGGACTCAACTCTCCAGGTTTAAGGGATTCTGCCTTCAGGTAAAACATGCACGTGGAACCCAGGGTATGATCAACCGTGTGGTCGGGAGACATGTTCCAATATGACTCAGTTCTCGTCCCCTGGTACTCGGGTGCAACATTCCAGACGCTTTACTAACACTCTCCCGACGTGGAGAGTCAGTGCCTTTAACCTCCTGTTTGGCCCATTTGCAATTTCTGAGGAAGATGAACAGGAATAGGGAGAACCAATGAGAGACTAGCTGGAGGTGTCTGGACGGGCAAATTTAACTCTCATTTCCCACCAGGAAGAGGAATTAACCAAAGGCTCAGCGAGCCGTGCCGGAACCAGATTAGGGCCTGAAGCAATCCTGCGGTGTTGCGGCCAGCTCACAAGAAAGCGAGTTGAAGAAAGGAGCTCAGGGGCACTGTAATTCACAAACCTGCAGAGTTATAAATGACAGCTATCGTCCAAAAATATACTGAAGTAAGGCTGCCAAGAGGACTTGAAAGCGGGGCAGAATTGCAGGAAACCGATTTCAGGAGGTAGACTGGAATTGCATTTAAAGCATAGGAAAAGAGGCAGAACGTCCACAATGATGCACTTGGCCAAAAAGGGCGTATGCGTTTTTTCCTGAATATATTCAGGAAAAAACGCATACGCCCTTTTTGGCCAACCAAGCAAGCTTGCAAAGGAAATCTGCACTACAATGAAGTTTCACTTCCCACCAGTCAAAAGGGCCATCTGAAAAAAGTGTAAAATCCAGAAAGGCAGGACAGGCCATGGAGAACTGGGAGCCTTGTTATGCTGATGGGCGGGATGTAAATTGCCTAGAGCCACTCGGGAGAGGTGTATGGTGTTTCCTGAAACATCTAAAAAACAAAGCAACAGAGCCTAGGGCACTTCCACTTATGGTCCTATAGCTTAGGGAAATTAAAATCAAAAAGACACAGCCACCCCAAAGTTTGGGACGGCTCTGTTTACAAGAACCTCGTTTACGGTACAAGTTCAATATCACAGAAAGTGAAAAATGGATAAACAAGTTGTGGTACGTACGTACAATGCAATATCACTCAGCAATGAAATCTATGTCATCAGGCCCGTAGCAGCATAATGAGTGGATTCAGGTATGATGATTCTAACTGAAATAAGTCACACAGAAAAAGAAATATCATAAGATATCACTAATACACGGAATGTAAACTTGGCTATACAGGAACTGGATTACAAAACAGAACAGGGTCTCAAATTTAGAAAACCAACTTATGCTTGCTTAAGGGGAAAGGTGAGTTGGGGTGCTGCATAAAACAAGAGATTGAAATGAGCACAGATAAAGTTCCTTAAGCCAAATATGGAATAGACAAGAACTACTCCTTGCTCAACGAAATGGACTCAACACCCCATATTAAACGCCTAAGAATGTACCTGACTAGTAAGTATCTTAAAACCTATGGATTGCTATGTCTCTGAAAGAAAATCAAGCGTGTGTACAGGGGCATAAAAGCAGCAGTGATAGGATTGGAGAGGTTCGGTGAGCAAATGAAGACCCTTTGAAGTCATATTGCATGGTACCCATTCCACGGGTCTCAACTCTCCAGGTTTAAGGGATTCTTCCTTCAGCTAAAACATGCACATGGAACCCAGAGTATGATCAACCGTGTGATCGGGAGACGTGTTCCAATATGTCTCAGTTATCGTCCCCTGGTACTCGGGTGCAACATTCCAGACGCTTTAATAACACTCTCCCGACTTGGAGAGTCAGTGCCTTTAACCAACTGTTTGGCCCAGTTTGCAATTTCTGCAGAAGATGAACAGGAATAGGGAGAACCAAAGAGAGACTAGCTGGAGGTGTCTGGACGCGCAAAATTTAACTCTCATATCCCATCAGGAAGAGGAATTAACCAAAGGCTCAGCGTGCCGTGCCAGAACCAGATTAGGGCCTGAAGCAATCCTGCGGTGTTGCGGCCAGCTCACAATAAAGCGAGTTGAAGAAAGGAGCTCAGGGGCACTGTAATTCACAAACCTGCAGAGTTATAAATGACAGCTATCGTCCAAAAATATACTGAAGTAAGGCTGCCAAGAGGACTTGAAAGCGGGGCAGAATTGCAGGAAACCGATTTCAGGAGGTAGACTGGAATTGCATTTAAAGCATAGGAAAAGAGGCAGAACGTCCACAATGATGCACTTGTCCAAAAAGGGCGTATGCGTTTTTTCCTGAATATATTCAGGAAAAAACGCATACGCCCTTTTTGGCCAACCAAGCAAGCTTGCAAAGGAAATCTGCACTACAATGAAGTCTCACTTCCCCCCGGTCAAAAGGGCCATCTGAAAAAAGTGTAAAATCCAGAAAGGCAGGACAGGCCATGGAGAACTGGGAGCCTTGTTATGCTGATGGGCGGGATGTAAATTGCCAACAGCCACTCTGGAGAGGTGTATGGTGTTTCCTGAAACATCTAAAAAACAAAGCAACAGAGCCTAGGGCACTTCCACTTATGGTCCTATAGCTTAGGGAAATTAAAATCAAAAAGACACAGCCACCCCAAAGTTTGGGACGGCTCTGTTTACAAGAACCTCGTTTACGGTACAAGTTCAATATCGCAGAAAGTGAAAAATGGATAAAGAAGTTGTGGTACTTACGTACAATGCAATATCACTCAGCAATGAAATCTATGTCATCAGGCCCGTAGCAGCATAATGAGTGGATTCAGGTATGATGATTCTAACTGAAATAAGTCACACAGAAAAAGAAACATCATTAGATATCACTAATACACAGGATGTAAACTTGGCTACAGAGGAATTGGATTACAAAACAGAACAGGGTCTCAAATTTAGAAAACCAACTTATGCTTGCTTAAGGGGAAAGGTGAGTTGGGGTGCTGCATCAAACCAGAGATTGAAATGAGCACAGATAAAGTTGCTTAAGCCAAATATGGAATAGACAAGAACTACTCCTTGCTCAACGAAATGGACTCAACACCCCATATTAAACGCCTAAGAATGTACCTGACTAGTAAGTATCTTAAAACCTATGGATTGCTATGTGTCTGAAAGAAAATCAAGCGTGTGTACAGGGGCATAAACGTAGCAGTGATAGGATTGGAGAGGTTCGGTGAGCAAATGAAGACCCTTTGAAGTCATATTGCATGGTACCCATTCCACGGGACTCAACTCTCCAGGTTTAAGGGATTCTGCCTTCAGGTAAAACATGCACGTGGAACCCAGGGTATGATCAACCGTGTGGTCGGGAGACATGTTCCAATATGACTCAGTTCTCGTCCCCTGGTACTCGGGTGCAACATTCCAGACGCTTTACTAACACTCTCCCGACGTGGAGAGTCAGTGCCTTTAACCTCCTGTTTGGCCCATTTGCAATTTCTGAGGAAGATGAACAGGAATAGGGAGAACCAATGAGAGACTAGCTGGAGGTGTCTGGACGGGCAAATTTAACTCTCATTTCCCACCAGGAAGAGGAATTAACCAAAGGCTCAGCGAGCCGTGCCGGAACCAGATTAGGGCCTGAAGCAATCCTGCGGTGTTGCGGCCAGCTCACAAGAAAGCGAGTTGAAGAAAGGAGCTCAGGGGCACTGTAATTCACAAACCTGCAGAGTTATAAATGACAGCTATCGTCCAAAAATATACTGAAGTAAGGCTGCCAAGAGGACTTGAAAGCGGGGCAGAATTGCAGGAAACCGATTTCAGGAGGTAGACTGGAATTGCATTTAAAGCATAGGAAAAGAGGCAGAACGTCCACAATGATGCACTTGGCCAAAAAGGGCGTATGCGTTTTTTCCTGAATATATTCAGGAAAAAACGCATACGCCCTTTTTGGCCAACCAAGCAAGCTTGCAAAGGAAATCTGCACTACAATGAAGTTTCACTTCCCACCAGTCAAAAGGGCCATCTGAAAAAAGTGTAAAATCCAGAAAGGCAGGACAGGCCATGGAGAACTGGGAGCCTTGTTATGCTGATGGGCGGGATGTAAATTGCCTAGAGCCACTCGGGAGAGGTGTATGGTGTTTCCTGAAACATCTAAAAAACAAAGCAACAGAGCCTAGGGCACTTCCACTTATGGTCCTATAGCTTAGGGAAATTAAAATCAAAAAGACACAGCCACCCCAAAGTTTGGGACGGCTCTGTTTACAAGAACCTCGTTTACGGTACAAGTTCAATATCACAGAAAGTGAAAAATGGATAAACAAGTTGTGGTACGTACGTACAATGCAATATCACTCAGCAATGAAATCTATGTCATCAGGCCCGTAGCAGCATAATGAGTGGATTCAGGTATGATGATTCTAACTGAAATAAGTCACACAGAAAAAGAAATATCATAAGATATCACTAATACACGGAATGTAAACTTGGCTATACAGGAACTGGATTACAAAACAGAACAGGGTCTCAAATTTAGAAAACCAACTTATGCTTGCTTAAGGGGAAAGGTGAGTTGGGGTGCTGCATAAAACAAGAGATTGAAATGAGCACAGATAAAGTTCCTTAAGCCAAATATGGAATAGACAAGAACTACTCCTTGCTCAACGAAATGGACTCAACACCCCATATTAAACGCCTAAGAATGTACCTGACTAGTAAGTATCTTAAAACCTATGGATTGCTATGTCTCTGAAAGAAAATCAAGCGTGTGTACAGGGGCATAAAAGCAGCAGTGATAGGATTGGAGAGGTTCGGTGAGCAAATGAAGACCCTTTGAAGTCATATTGCATGGTACCCATTCCACGGGTCTCAACTCTCCAGGTTTAAGGGATTCTTCCTTCAGCTAAAACATGCACATGGAACCCAGAGTATGATCAACCGTGTGATCGGGAGACGTGTTCCAATATGTCTCAGTTATCGTCCCCTGGTACTCGGGTGCAACATTCCAGACGCTTTAATAACACTCTCCCGACTTGGAGAGTCAGTGCCTTTAACCAACTGTTTGGCCCAGTTTGCAATTTCTGCAGAAGATGAACAGGAATAGGGAGAACCAAAGAGAGACTAGCTGGAGGTGTCTGGACGCGCAAAATTTAACTCTCATATCCCATCAGGAAGAGGAATTAACCAAAGGCTCAGCGTGCCGTGCCAGAACCAGATTAGGGCCTGAAGCAATCCTGCGGTGTTGCGGCCAGCTCACAATAAAGCGAGTTGAAGAAAGGAGCTCAGGGGCACTGTAATTCACAAACCTGCAGAGTTATAAATGACAGCTATCGTCCAAAAATATACTGAAGTAAGGCTGCCAAGAGGACTTGAAAGCGGGGCAGAATTGCAGGAAACCGATTTCAGGAGGTAGACTGGAATTGCATTTAAAGCATAGGAAAAGAGGCAGAACGTCCACAATGATGCACTTGGCCAAAAAGGGCGTATGCGTTTTTTCCTGAATATATTCAGGAAAAAACGCATACGCCCTTTTTGGCCAACCAAGCAAGCTTGCAAAGGAAATCTGCACTACAATGAAGTCTCACTTCCCCCCGGTCAAAAGGGCCATCTGAAAAAAGTGTAAAATCCAGAAAGGCAGGACAGGCCATGGAGAACTGGGAGCCTTGTTATGCTGATGGGCGGGATGTAAATTGCCAACAGCCACTCTGGAGAGGTGTATGGTGTTTCCTGAAACATCTAAAAAACAAAGCAACAGAGCCTAGGGCACTTCCACTTATGGTCCTATAGCTTAGGGAAATTAAAATCAAAAAGACACAGCCACCCCAAAGTTTGGGACGGCTCTGTTTACAAGAACCTCGTTTACGGTACAAGTTCAATATCGCAGAAAGTGAAAAATGGATAAAGAAGTTGTGGTACTTACGTACAATGCAATATCACTCAGCAATGAAATCTATGTCATCAGGCCCGTAGCAGCATAATGAGTGGATTCAGGTATGATGATTCTAACTGAAATAAGTCACACAGAAAAAGAAACATCATTAGATATCACTAATACACAGGATGTAAACTTGGCTACAGAGGAATTGGATTACAAAACAGAACAGGGTCTCAAATTTAGAAAACCAACTTATGCTTGCTTAAGGGGAAAGGTGAGTTGGGGTGCTGCATCAAACCAGAGATTGAAATGAGCACAGATAAAGTTCCTTAAGCCAAATATGGAATAGACAAGAACTACTCCTTGCTCAACGAAATGGACTCAACACCCCATATTAAACGCCTAAGAATGTACCTGACTAGTAAGTATCTTAAAACCTATGGATTGCTATGTCTCTGAAAGAAAATCAAGCGTGTGTACAGGGGCATAAACGCAGCAGTGATAGGATTGGAGAGGTTCGGTGAGCAAATGAAGACCCTTTGAAGTCATATTGCATGGTACCCATTCCACGGGTCTCAACTCTCAAGGTTTAAGGGATTCTGCCTTCAGGTAAAACATGCACGTGGAACCCAGAGTATGATCAACCGTGTGATCGGGAGACGTGTTCCAATATGTCTCAGTTCTCGTCCCCTGGTACTCGGGTGCAACATTCCAGACGCTTTACTAACACTCTCCCGACTTGGAGAGTCAGTGCCTTTAACCTCCTGTTTGGCCCATTTGCAATTTCTGAGGAAGATGAACAGGAATAGGGAGAACCAATGAGAGACTAGGTGGAGGTGTCTGGACGGGCAAATTTAACTCTCATTTCCCACCAGGAAGAGGAATTAACCAAAGGCTCAGCGTGCCGTGCCGGAACCAGATTAGGGCCTGAAGCAATCCTGCGGTGTTGCGGCCAGCTCACAAGAAAGCGAGTTGAAGAAAGGAGCTCAGGGACACTGTAATTCACAAACCTGCAGAGTTATAAATGACAGCTATCGTCCAAAAATATACTGAAGTAAGGCTGCCAAGAGGACTTGAAAGCGGGGCAGAATTGCAGGAAACCGATTTCAGGAGGTAGACTGGAATTGCATTTAAAGCATAGGAAAAGAGGCAGAACGTCCACAATGATGCACTTGGCCAAAAAGGGCGTATGCGTTTTTTCCTGAATATATTCAGGAAAAAACGCATACGCCCTTTTTGGCCAACCAAGCAAGCTTGCAAAGGAAATCTGCACTACAATGAAGTCTCACTTCCCCCCGGTCAAAAGGGCCATCTGAAAAAAGTGTAAAATCCAGAAAGGCAGGACAGGCCATGGAGAACTGGGAACCTTGTTATGCTGATGGGCGGGATGTAAATTGCCAAGAGCCACTCGGGAGAGGTGTATGGTGTTTCCTGAAACATCTAAAAAACAAAGCAACAGAGCCTAGGGCACTTCCACTTATGGTCCTATAGCTTAGGGAAATTAAAATCAAAAAGACACAGCCACCCCAAAGTTTGGGACCGCTCTGTTTACAAGAACCTCGTTTACGGTACAAGTTCAATATCGCAGAAAGTGAAAAATGGATAAAGAAGTTGTGGTACTTACGTACAATGCAATATCACTCAGCAATGAAATCTATGTCATCAGGCCCGTAGCAGCATAATGAGTGGATTCAGGTATGATGATTCTAACTGAAATAAGTCACACAGAAAAAGAAACATCATAAGATATCACTAATACACGGAATGTAAACTTGGCTACACAGGAACTGGATTACAAAACAGAACAGGGTCTCAAATTTAGAAAACCAACTTATGCTTGCTTAAGGGGAAAGGTGAGTTGGGGTGCTGCATCAAACCAGAGATTGAAATGAGCACAGATAAAGTTCCTTAAGCCAAATATGGAATAGACAAGAACTACTCCTTGCTCAACGAAATGGACTCAACACCCCATATTAAACGCCTAAGAATGTACCTGACTAGTAAGTATCTTAAAACCTATGGATTGCTATGTCTCTGAAAGAAAATCAAGCGTGTGTACAGGGGCATAAACGCAGCAGTGATAGGATTGGAGAGGTTCGGTGAGCAAATGAAGACCCTTTGAAGTCATATTGCATGGTACCCATTCCACGGGTCTCAACTCTCAAGGTTTAAGGGATTCTGCCTTCAGGTAAAACATGCACGTGGAACCCAGAGTATGATCAACCGTGTGATCGGGAGACGTGTTCCAATATGTCTCAGTTCTCGTCCCCTGGTACTCGGGTGCAACATTCCACACGCTTTACTAACACTCTCCCGACGTGGAGAGTCAGTGCCTTTAACCTCCTGTTTGGCCCATTTGCAATTTCTGAGGAAGATGAACAGGAATAGGGAGAACCAATGAGAGACTAGGTGGAGGTGTCTGGACGGGCAAATTTAACTCTCATTTCCCACCAGGAAGAGGAATTAACCAAAGGCTCAGCGTGCCGTGCCGGAACCAGATTAGGGCCTGAAGCAATCCTGCGGTGTTGCGGCCAGCTCACAAGAAAGCGAGTTGAAGAAAGGAGCTCAGGGACACTGTAATTCACAAACCTGCAGAGTTATAAATGACAGCTATCGTCCAAAAATATACTGAAGTAAGGCTGCCAAGAGGACTTGAAAGCGGGGCAGAATTGCAGGAAACCGATTTCAGGAGGTAGACTGGAATTGCATTTAAAGCGTAGGAAATGAGGCAGAACGTCCACAATGATGCACTTGGCCAAAAAGGGCGTATGCGTTTTTTCCTGAATATATTCAGGAAAAAACGCATACGCCCTTTTTGGCCAACCAAGCAAGCTTGCAAAGGAAATCTGCACTACAATGAAGTCTCACTTCCCCCCGGTCAAAAGGGCCATCTGAAAAAAGTGTAAAATCCAGAAAGGCAGGACAGGCCATGGAGAACTGGGAGCCTTGTTATGCTGATGGGCGGGATGTAAATTGCCAACAGCCACTCCAGAGAAGTGTATGGTGATTCCTGAAACATCTAAAAAACAAAGCAACAGAGCCTAGGGCACTTCCACTTATGGTCCTATAGTTTAGGGAAATTAAAATCAAAAAGACACAGCCACCCCAAAGTTTGGGACGGCTCTGTTTACAAGAACTTCATTTACGGTACAAGTTCAATATCACAGAAAGTGAAAAATGGATAAAGAAGTTGTGGTACTTACGTACAATGCAATATCACTCAGCAATGAAATCTATGTCATCAGGCCCGTAGCAGCATAATGAGTGGATTCAGGTATGATGATTCTAACTGAAATAAGTCACACAGAAAAAGAAACATCATAAGATATCACTAATACACGGAATGTAAACTTGGCTACACAGGAACTGGATTACAAAACAGAACAGGGTCTCAAATTTAGAAAACCAACTTATGCTTGCTTAAGGGGAAAGGTGAGTTGGGGTGCTGCATCAAACCAGAGATTTAAATGAACACAGATAAAGTTGCTTAAGCCAAATATGGAATAGACAAGAACTACTCCTTGCTCAACGAAATGGACTCAACACCCCATATTAAACGCCTAAGAATGTACCTGACTAGTAAGTATCTTAAAACCTATGGATTGCTATGTCTCTGAAAGAAAATCAAGCGTGTGTACAGGGGCATAAACGCAGCAGTGATAGGATTGGAGAGGTTCGGTGAGCAAATGAAGACCCTTTGAAGTCATATTGCATGGTACCCATTCCACGGGTCTCAACTCTCCAGGTTTAAGGGATTCTGCCTTCAGGTAAAACATGCACGTGGAACCCAGAGTATGATCAACCGTGTGGTCGGGAGACATGTTCCAATATGTCTCAGTTCTCGTCCCCTGGTACTCGGGTGCAACATTCCAGACGCTTTACTAACACTCTCCCGACGTGGAGAGTCAGTGCCTTTAACCTCCTGTTTGGCCCATTTGCAATTTCTGAGGAAGATGAACAGGAATAGGGAGAACCAATGAGAGACTAGGTGGAGGTGTCTGGACGGGCAAATTTAACTCTCATTTCCCACCAGGAAGAGGAAATAACCAAAGGCTCAGCGAGCCGTGCCGGAACCAGATTAGGGCCTGAAGCAATCCTGCGGTGTTGCGGCCAGCTCACAAGAAAGCGAGTTGAAGAAAGGAGCTCAGGGGCACTGTAATTCACAAACCTGCAGAGTTATAAATGACAGCTATCGTCCAAAAATATACTGAAGTAAGGCTGCCAAGAGGACTTGAAAGCGGGGCAGAATTGCAGGAAACCGATTTCAGGAGGTAGACTGGAATTGCATTTAAAGCATAGGAAAAGAGGCAGAACGTCCACAATGATGCACTTGGCCAAAAAGGGCGTATGCGTTTTTTCCTGAATATATTCAGGAAAAAACGCATACGCCCTTTTTGGCCAACCAAGCAAGCTTGCAAAGGAAATCTGCACTACAATGAAGTCTCACTTCCCACCGGTCAAAAGGGACATCTGAAAAAAGTGTAAAATCCAGAAAGGCAGGACAGGCCATGGAGAACTGGGAGCCTTGTTATGCTGATGAGCGGGATGTAAATTGCCAACAGCCACTCGGGAGAGGTGTATGGTGTTTCCTGAAACATCTAAAAAACAAAGCAACAGAGCCTAGGGCACTTCCACTTATGGTCCTATAGCTTAGGGAAATTAAAATCAAAAAGACACAGCCACCCCAAAGTTTGGGACGGCTCTGTTTACAAGAACCTCGTTTACGGTACAAGTTCAATATCGCAGAAAGTGAAAAATGGATAAAGAAGTTGTGGTACTTACGTACAATGCAATATCACTCAGCAAGGAAATCTATGTCATCAGGCCCGTAGCAGCATAATGAGTGGATTCAGGTATGATGATTCTAACTGAAATAAGTCACACAGAAAAAGAAACATCATAAGATATCACTAATACACGGGATGTAAACTTGTCTACACAGGAACTGGATTACAAAACAGAACAGGGTCTCAAATTTAGAAAACCAACTTATGCTTGCTTAAGGGGAAAGGTGAGTTGGGGTGCTGCATCAAACCAGAGATTGAAATGAGCACAGATAAAGTTCCTTAAGCCAAATATGGAATAGACAAGAACTACTCCTTGCTCAACGAAATGGACTCAACACCCCATATTAAACGCCTAAGAATGTACCTGACTAGTAAGTATCTTAAAACCTATGGATTGCTATGTGTCTGAAAGAAAATCAAGCGTGTGTACAGGGGCATTAACGTAGCAGTGATAGGATTGGAGAGGTTCGGTGAGCAAATGAAGACCCTTTGAAGTCATATTGCATGGTACCCATTCCACGGGACTCAACTCTCCAGGTTTAAGGGATTCTGCCTTCAGGTAAAACATGCACGTGGAACCCAGGGTATGATCAACCGTGTGGTCGGGAGACATGTTCCAATATGTCTCAGTTCGCGTCCCCTGGTACTCGGGTGCAACATTCCAGACGCTTTACTAACACTCTCCCGACGTGGAGAGTCAGTGCCTTTAACCTCCTGTTTGGCCCATTTGCAATTTCTGAGGAAGATGAACAGGAATAGGGAGAACCAATGAGAGACTAGCTGGAGGTGTCTGGACGGGCAAATTTAACTCTCATTTCCCACCAGGAAGAGGAATTAACCAAAGGCTCAGCGAGCCGTGCCGGAACCAGATTAGGGCCTGAAGCAATCCTGCGGTGTTGCGGCCAGCTCACAAGAAAGCGAGTTGAAGAAAGGAGCTCAGGGGCACTGTAATTCACAAACCTGCAGAGTTATAAATGACAGCTATCGTCCAAAAATATACTGAAGTAAGGCTGCCAAGAGGACTTGAAAGCGGGGCAGAATTGCAGGAAACCGATTTCAGGAGGTAGACTGGAATTGCATTTAAAGCATAGGAAAAGAGGCAGAACGTCCACAATGATGCACTTGGCCAAAAAGGGCGTATGCGTTTTTTCCTGAATATATTCAGGAAAAAACGCATACGCCCTTTTTGGCCAACCAAGCAAGCTTGCAAAGGAAATCTGCACTACAATGAAGTCTCACTTCCCCCAGGTCAAAAGGGCCACCTGAAAAAAGTGTAAAATCCAGAAAGGCAGGACAGGCCATGGAGAACTGGGAGCCTTGTTATGCTGATGGGCGGGATGTAAATTGCCAACAGCCACTCCAGAGAAGTGTAAGGTGATTCCTGAAACATCTAAAAAACAAAGCAACAGAGCCTAGGGCACTTCCACTTATGGTCCTATAGTTTAGGGAAATTAAAATCAAAAAGACACAGCCACCCCAAAGTTTGGGACGGCTCTGTTTACAAGAACTTCATTTATGTTTCAAGTTCAATATCACAGAAAGTGAAAAATGGATAAAGAAGTTGTGGTACTTACGTACAATTCAATATCACTCAGCAATGAAATCTATGTCATCAGGCCCGTAGCAGCATAATGAGTGGATTCAGGTATGATGATTCTAACTGAAATAAGTCACACAGAAAAAGAAACATCATAAGATATCACTAATACACGGAATGTAAACTTGGCTACACAGGAACTGGATTACAAAACAGAACAGGGTCTCAAATTTAGAAAACCAACTTATGCTTGCTTAAGGGGAAAGGTGAGTTGGGGTGCTGCATAAAACCTGAGATTGAAATGAGCACAGATAAAGTTCCTTAAGCCAAATAAGGAATAGACAAGAGCTACTCCTTGCTCAACGAAATGGACTCAACACCCCATATTAAACGCCTAAGAATGTACCTGACTAGTAAGTATCTTAAAACCTATGGATTGCTATGTCTCTGAAAGAGAATCAAGCGTGTGTACAGGGGCATAAACGCAGCAGTGATAGGATTGGAGAGGTTCGGTGAGCAAATGAAGACCCTTTGAAGTCATATTGCATGGTACCCATTCCACGGGTCTCAACTCTCCAGGTTTAAGGGATTCTGCCTTCAGCTAAAACATGCACGTGGAACCCAGAGTATGATCAACCGTGTGATCAGGAGACGTGTTCCAATATGTCTCAGTTCTCGTCCCCTGGTACTCGGGTGCAACATTCCAGACGCTTTAATAACACTCTCCCGACGTGGAGAGTCAGTGCCTTTAACCACCTGTTTGGCCCAGTTTGCAATTTCTGCGGAAGATGAACAGGAATAGGGAGAACCAATGAGAGACTAGGTGGAGGTGTCTGGACGGGCAAATTTAACTCTCATTTCCCACCAGGAAGAGGAATTAAGCAAAGGCTCAGCGTGCCGTGCCGGAACCGGATTAGGGCCTGAAGCAATCCTGCGGTGTTGCGGCCAGCTCACAAGAAAGCGAGTTGAAGAAAGGAGCTCAGGGGCACTGTAATTCACAAACCTGCAGAGTTATAAATGACAGCTATCGTCCAAAAATATACTGAAGTAAGGCTGCCAAGAGGACTTGAAAGCGGGGCAGAATTGCAGGAAACCGATTTCAGGAGGTAGACTGGAATTGCATTTAAAGCATAGGAAAAGAGGCAGAACGTCCACAATGATGCACTTGGCCAAAAAGGGCGTATGCGTTTTTTCCTGAATATATTCAGGAAAAAACGCATACGCCCTTTTTGGCCAACCAAGCAAGCTTGCAAAGGAAATCTGCACTACAATGAAGTCTCACTTCCCACCGGTCAAAAGGGCCATCTGAAAAAAGTGTAAAATCCAGAAAGGCAGGACAGGCCATGGAGAACTGGGAGCCTTGTTATGCTGATGGGCGGGATGTAAATTGCCAACAGCCACTCGGGAGAGGTGTATGGTGTTTCCTGAAACATCTAAAAAACAAAGCAACAGAGCCTAGGGCACTTCCACTTATGGTCCTATAGCTTAAGGAAATTAAAATCAAAAAGACACAGCCACCCCAAAGTTTGGGACGGCTCTGTTTACAAGAACCTCATTTACGGTACAAGTTCAATATCGCAGAAAGTGAAAAATGGATAAAGAAGTTGTGGTACTTACGTACAATGCAATATCACTCAGCAATGAAATCTATGTCATCAGGCCCGTAGCAGCATAATGAGTGGATTCAGGTATGATGATTCTAACTGAAATAAGTCACACAGAAAAAGAAACATCATAAGATATCACTAATACATGGAATGTAAACTTGGCTACACAGGAACTGGATTACAAAACAGAACAGGGTCTCAAATTTAGAAAACCAACTTATGCTTGCTTAAGGGGAAAGGTGAGTTGGGGTGCTGCATAAAACCAGAGATTTAAATGAACACAGATAAAGTTCCTTAAGCCAAATATAGAATAGACAAGAACTACTCCTTGCTCAACGAAATGGACTCAACACCCCATATTAAACGCCTAAGAATGTACCTGACTAGTAAGTATCTTAAAACCTATGGATTGCTATGTGTCTGAAAGAAAATCAAGCGTGTGTACAGGGGCATAAACGCAGCAGTGATAGGATTGGAGAGGTTCGGTGAGCAAATGAAGACCCTTTGAAGTCATATTGCATGGTACCCATTCCACGGGTCTCAACTCTCCAGGTTTAAGGGATTCTTCCTTCAGCTAAAACATGCACGTGGAACCCAGAGTATGATCAACCGTGTGATCGGGAGACGTGTTCCAATATGTCTCAGTTCTCGTCCCCTGGTACTCGGGTGCAACATTCCAGACGCTTTACTAACACTCTCCCGACTTGGAGAGTCAGTGCCTTTAACCTCCTGTTTGGCGCAGTTTGCAATTTCTGCGGAAGATGAACAGGAATAGGGAGAACCAATGAGAGACTAGCTGGAGGTGTCTGGACGGGCAAATTTAACTCTCATTTCCCACCAGGAAGAGGAATTAACCAAAGGCTCAGCGTGCCGTGCCGGAACCAGATTAGGGCCTGAAGCAATCCTGCGGTGTTGCGGCCAGCTCACAAGAAAGCGAGTTGAAGAAAGGAGCTCAGGGGCACTGTAATTCACAAACCTGCAGAGTTATAAATGACAGCTATCGTCCAAAAATATACTGAAGTAAGGCTGCCAAGAGGACTTGAAAGCGGGGCAGAATTGCAGGAAACCGATTTCAGGAGGTAGACTGGAATTGCATTTAAAGCATAGGAAAAGAGGCAGAACGTCCACAATGATGCACTTGGCCAAAAAGGGCGTATGCGTTTTTTCCTGAATATATTCAGGAAAAAACGCATACGCACTTTTTGGCCAACCAAGCAAGCTTGCAAAGGAAATCTGCACTACAATGAAGTCTCACTTCCCCCCGGTCAAAAGGGCCATCTGAAAAAAGTGTAAAATCCAGAAAGGCAGGACAGGCCATGGAGAACTGGGAGCCTTGTTATGCTGATGGGCGGGATGTAAATTGCCAAGAGCCACTCGGGAGAGGTGTATGGTGTTTCCTGAAACATCTAAAAAACAAAGCAACAGAGCCTAGGGCACTTCCACTTATGGTCCTATAGCTTAGGGAAATTAAAATCAAAAAGACACAGCCACCCCAAAGTTTGGGACGGCTCTGTTTACAAGAACCTCGTTTACGGTACAAGTTCAATATCACAGAAAGTGAAAAATGGATAAAGAAGTTGTGGTACGTACGTACAATGCAATATCACTCAGCAATGAAATCTATGTCATCAGGCCCGTAGCAGCATAATGAGTGGATTCAGGTATGATGATTCTAACTGAAATAAGTCACACAGAAAAAGAAACATCATAAGATATCACTAATACACGGAATGTAAACTTGGCTACACAGGAACTGGATTACAAAACAGAACAGGGTCTCAAATTTAGAAAACCAACTTATGCTTGCTTAAGGGGAAAGGTGAGTTGGGGTGCTGCATAAAACCAGAGATTTAAATGAACACAGATAAAGTTCCTTAAGCCAAATATAGAATAGACAAGAACTACTCCTTGCTCAACGAAATGGACTCAACACCCCATATTAAACGCCTAAGAATGTACCTGACTAGTAAGTATCTTAAAACCTATGGATTGCTATGTGTCTGAAAGAAAATCAAGCGTGTGTACAGGGGCATAAACGCAGCAGTGATAGGATTGGAGAGGTTCGGTGAGCAAATGAAGACCCTTTGAAGTCATATTGCATGGTACCCATTCCACGGGTCTCAACTCTCCAGGTTTAAGGGATTCTTCCTTCAGCTAAAACATGCACGTGGAACCCAGAGTATGATCAACCGTGTGATCGGGAGACGTGTTCCAATATGTCTCAGTTCTCGTCCCCTGGTACTCGGGTGCAACATTCCAGACGCTTTACTAACACTCTCCCGACTTGGAGAGTCAGTGCCTTTAACCTCCTGTTTGGCGCAGTTTGCAATTTCTGCGGAAGATGAACAGGAATAGGGAGAACCAATGAGAGACTAGCTGGAGGTGTCTGGACGGGCAAATTTAACTCTCATTTCCCACCAGGAAGAGGAATTAACCAAAGGCTCAGCGTGCCGTGCCGGAACCAGATTAGGGCCTGAAGCAATCCTGCGGTGTTGCGGCCAGCTCACAAGAAAGCGAGTTGAAGAAAGGAGCTCAGGGGCACTGTAATTCACAAACCTGCAGAGTTATAAATGACAGCTATCGTCCAAAAATATACTGAAGTAAGGCTGCCAAGAGGACTTGAAAGCGGGGCAGAATTGCAGGAAACCGATTTCAGGAGGTAGACTGGAATTGCATTTAAAGCATAGGAAAAGAGGCAGAACGTCCACAATGATGCACTTGGCCAAAAAGGACGTATGCGTTTTATCCAGAATATATTCAGGAAAAAACGCATACGCCCTTTTTGGCCAACCAAGCAAGCTTGCAAAGGAAATCTGCAGTACAATGAAGTCTCACTTCCCCCCGGTCAAAAGGGCCACCTGAAAAAAGTGTAAAATCCAGAAAGGCAGGACAGGCCATGGAGAACTGGGAGCCTTGTTATGCTGATGGGCGGGATGTAAATTGCCAACAGCCACTCCAGAGAAGTGTATGGTGATTCCTGAAACATCTAAAAAACAAAGCAACAGAGCCTAGGGCACTTCCACTTATGGTCCTATAGTTTAGGGAAATTAAAATCAAAAAGACACAGCCACCCCAAAGTTTGGGACGGCTCTGTTTACAAGAACTTCATTTACGGTACAAGTTCAATATCACAGAAAGTGAAAAATGGATAAAGAAGTTGTGGTACTTACGTACAATGCAATATCACTCAGCAATGAAATCTATGTCATCAGGCCCGTAGCAGCATAATGAGTGGATTCAGGTATGATGATTCTAACTGAAATAAGTCACACAGAAAAAGAAACATCATAAGATATCACTAATACACGGAAAGTAAACTTGGCTACACAGGAACTGGATTACAAAACAGAACAGGGTCTCAAATTTAGAAAACCAACTTATGCTTGCTTAAGGGGAAAGGTGAGTTGGGGTGCTGCATCAAACCAGAGATTTAAATGAACACAGATAAAGTTGCTTAAGCCAAATATGGAATAGACAAGAACTACTCCTTGCTCAACGAAATGGACTCAACACCCCATATTAAACGCCTAAGAATGTACCTGACTAGTAAGTATCTTAAAACCTATGGATTGCTATGTGTCTGAAAGAAAATCAAGCGTGTGTACAGGGGCATAAACGTAGCAGTGATAGGATTGGAGAGGTTCGGTGAGCAAATGAAGACCCTTTGAAGTCATATTGCATGGTACCCATTCCACGGGACTCAACTCTCCAGGTTTAAGGGATTCTGCCTTCAGGTAAAACATGCACGTGGAACCCAGGGTATGATCAACCGTGTGGTCGGGAGACATGTTCCAATATGACTCAGTTCTCGTCCCCTGGTACTCGGGTGCAACATTCCAGACGCTTTACTAACACTCTCCCGACGTGGAGAGTCAGTGCCTTTAACCTCCTGTTTGGCCCATTTGCAATTTCTGAGGAAGATGAACAGGAATAGGGAGAACCAATGAGAGACTAGCTGGAGGTGTCTGGACGGGCAAATTTAACTCTCATTTCCCACCAGGAAGAGGAATTAACCAAAGGCTCAGCGAGCCGTGCCGGAACCAGATTAGGGCCTGAAGCAATCCTGCGGTGTTGCGGCCAGCTCACAAGAAAGCGAGTTGAAGAAAGGAGCTCAGGGGCACTGTAATTCACAAACCTGCAGAGTTATAAATGACAGCTATCGTCCAAAAATATACTGAAGTAAGGCTGCCAAGAGGACTTGAAAGCGGGGCAGAATTGCAGGAAACCGATTTCAGGAGGTAGACTGGAATTGCATTTAAAGCATAGGAAAAGAGGCAGAACGTCCACAATGATGCACTTGGCCAAAAAGGGCGTATGCGTTTTTTCCTGAATATATTCAGGAAAAAACGCATACGCCCTTTTTGGCCAACCAAGCAAGCTTGCAAAGGAAATCTGCACTACAATGAAGTCTCACTTCCCACCGGTCAAAAGGGCCATCTGAAAAAAGTGTAAAATCCAGAAAGGCAGGACAGGCCATGGAGAACTGGGAGCCTTGTTTTGCTGATGAGCGGGATGTAAATTGCCAACAGCCACTCGGGAGAGGTGTATGGTGTTTCCTGAAACATCTAAAAAACAAAGCAACAGAGCCTAGGGCACTTCCACTTATGGTCCTATAGCTTAGGGAAATTAAAATCAAAAAGACACAGCCACCCCAAAGTTTGGGACGGCTCTGTTTACAAGAACCTCGTTTACGGTACAAGTTCAATATCGCAGAAAGTGAAAAATGGATAAAGAAGTTCTGGTACTTACGTACAATGCAATATCACTCAGCAATGAAATCTATGTCATCAGGCCCGTAGCAGCATAATGAGTGGATTCAGGTATGATGATTCTAACTGAAATAAGTCACACAGAAAAAGAAACATCATAAGATATCACTAATACACGGGATGTAAACTTGGCTACACAGGAACTGGATTACAAAACAGAACAGGGTCTCAAATTTAGAAAACCAACTTATGCTTGCTTAAGGGGAAAGGTGAGTTGGGGTGCTGCATCAAACCAGAGATTGAAATGAGCACAGATAAAGTTCCTTAAGCCAAATATGGAATAGACAAGAACTACTCCTTGCTCAACGAAATGGACTCAACACCCCATATTAAACGCCTAAGAATGTACCTGACTAGTAAGTATCTTAAAACCTATGGATTGCTATGTGTCTGAAAGAAAATCAAGCGTGTGTACAGGGGCATAAACGTAGCAGTGATAGGATTGGAGAGGTTCGGTGAGCAAATGAAGACCCTTTGAAGTCATATTGCATGGTACCCATTCCACGGGACTCAACTCTCCAGGTTTAAGGGATTCTGCCTTCAGGTAAAACATGCACGTGGAACCCAGGGTATGATCAACCGTGTGGTCGGGAGACATGTTCCAATATGTCTCAGTTCTTGTCCCCTGGTACTCGGGTGCAACATTCCAGACGCTTTACTAACACTCTCCCGACGTGGAGAGTCAGTGCCTTTAACCTCCTGTTTGGCCCATTTGCAATTTCTGAGGAAGATGAACAGGAATAGGGAGAACCAATGAGAGACTAGGTGGAGGTGTCTGGACGGGCAAATTTAACTCTCATTTCCCACCAGGAAGAGGAATTAACCAAAGGCTCAGCGTGCCGTGCCGGAACCAGATTAGGGCCTGAAGCAATCCTGCGGTGTTGCGGCCAGCTCACAAGAAAGCGAGTTGAAGAAAGGAGCTCAGGGGCACTGTAATTCACAAACCTGCAGAGTTATAAATGACAGCTATCGTCCAAAAATATACTGAAGTAAGGCTGCCAAGAGGACTTGAAAGCGGGGCAGAATTGCAGGAAACCGATTTCAGGAGGTAGACTGGAATTGCATTTAAAGCATAGGAAAAGAGGCAGAACGTCCACAATGATGCACTTGGCCAAAAAGGGCGTATGCGTTTTTTCCTGAATATATTCAGGAAAAAACGCATACGCCCTTTTTGGCCAACCAAGCAAGCTTGCAAAGGAAATCTGCACTACAATGAAGTTTCACTTCCCACCAGTCAAAAGGGCCATCTGAAAAAAGTGTAAAATCCAGAAAGGCAGGACAGGCCATGGAGAACTGGGAGCCTTGTTTTGCTGATGGGCGGGATGTAAATTGCCAACAGCCACTCGGGAGAGGTGTATGGTGTTTCCTGAAACATCTAAAAAACAAAGCAACAGAGCCTAGGGCACTTCCACTTATGGTCCTATAGTTTAGGGAAATTAAAATCAAAAAGACACAGCCACCCCAAAGTTTGGGACGGCTCTGTTTACAAGAACCTCGTTTACGGTACAAGTTCAATATCGCAGAAAGTGAAAAATGGATAAAGAAGTTGTGGTACTTACGTACAATGCAATATCACTCAGCAATGAAATCTATGTCATCAGGCCCGTAGCAGCATAATGAGTGGATTCAGGTATGATGATTCTAACTGAAATAAGTCACACAGAAAAAGAAACATCATAAGATATCACTAATACACGGGATGTAAACTTGGCTACACAGGAACTGGATTACAAAACAGAACAGGGTCTCAAATTTAGAAAACCAACTTATGCTTGCTTAAGGGGAAAGGTGAGTTGGGGTGCTGCATCAAACCAGAGATTGAAATGAGCACAGATAAAGTTCCTTAAGCCAAATATGGAATAGACAAGAACTACTCCTTGCTCAACGAAATGGACTCAACACCCCATATTAAACGCCTAAGAATGTACCTGACTAGTAAGTATCTTAAAACCTATGGATTGCTATGTCTCTGAAAGAAAATCAAGCGTGTGTACAGGGGCATAAACGCAGCAGTGATAGGATTGGAGAGGTTCGGTGAGCAAATGAAGACCCTTTGAAGTCATATTGCATGGTACCCATTCCACGGGTCTCAACTCTCAAGGTTTAAGGGATTCTGCCTTCAGGTAAAACATGCACGTGGAACCCAGAGTATGATCAACCGTGTGATCGGGAGACGTGTTCCAATATGTCTCAGTTCTCGTCCCCTGGTACTCGGGTGCAACATTCCACACGCTTTACTAACACTCTCCCGACGTGGAGAGTCAGTGCCTTTAACCTCCTGTTTGGCCCATTTGCAATTTCTGAGGAAGATGAACAGGAATAGGGAGAACCAATGAGAGACTAGGTGGAGGTGTCTGGACGGGCAAATTTAACTCTCATTTCCCACCAGGAAGAGGAATTAACCAAAGGCTCAGCGTGCCGTGCCGGAACCAGATTAGGGCCTGAAGCAATCCTGCGGTGTTGCGGCCAGCTCACAAGAAAGCGAGTTGAAGAAAGGAGCTCAGGGACACTGTAATTCACAAACCTGCAGAGTTATAAATGACAGCTATCGTCCAAAAATATACTGAAGTAAGGCTGCCAAGAGGACTTGAAAGCGGGGCAGAATTGCAGGAAACCGATTTCAGGAGGTAGACTGGAATTGCATTTAAAGCGTAGGAAAAGAGGCAGAACGTCCACAATGATGCACTTGGCCAAAAAGGGCGTATGCGTTTTTTCCTGAATATATTCAGGAAAAAACGCATACGCCCTTTTTGGCCAACCAAGCAAGCTTGCAAAGGAAATCTGCACTACAATGAAGTCTCACTTCCCCGCGGTCAAAAGGGCCATCTGAAAAAAGTGTAAAATCCAGAAAGGCAGGACAGGCCATGGAGAACTGGGAACCTTGTTATGCTGATGGGCGGGATGTAAATTGCCAAGAGCCACTCGGGAGAGGTGTATGGTGTTTCCTGAAACATCTAAAAAACAAAGCAACAGAGCCTAGGGCACTTCCACTTATGGTCCTATAGCTTAGGGAAATTAAAATCAAAAAGACACAGCCACCCCAAAGTTTGGGACCGCTCTGTTTACAAGAACCTCGTTTACGGTACAAGTTCAATATCGCAGAAAGTGAAAAATGGATAAAGAAGTTGTGGTACTTACGTACAATGCAATATCACTCAGCAATGAAATCTATGTCATCAGGCCCGTAGCAGCATAATGAGTGGATTCAGGTATGATGATTCTAACTGAAATAAGTCACACAGAAAAAGAAACATCATAAGATATCACTAATACACGGAATGTAAACTTGGCTACAGAGGAACTGGATTACAAAACAGAACAGGGTCTCAAATTTAGAAAACCAACTTATGCTTGCTTAAGGGGAAAGGTGAGTTGGGGTGCTGCATCAAACCAGAGATTGAAATGAGCACAGATAAAGTTCCTTAAGCCAAATATGGAATAGACAAGAACTACTCCTTGCTCAACGAAATGGACTCAACACCCCATATTAAACGCCTAAGAATGTACCTGACTAGTAAGTATCTTAAAACCTATGGATTGCTATGTCTCTGAAAGAAAATCAAGCGTGTGTACAGGGGCATAAACGCAGCAGTGATAGGATTGGAGAGGTTCGGTGAGCAAATGAAGACCCTTTGAAGTCATATTGCATGGTACCCATTCCACGGGTCTCAACTCTCAAGGTTTAAGGGATTCTGCCTTCAGGTAAAACATGCACGTGGAACCCAGAGTATGATCAACCGTGTGATCGGGAGACGTGTTCCAATATGTCTCAGTTCTCGTCCCCTGGTACTCGGGTGCAACATTCCACACGCTTTACTAACACTCTCCCGACTTGGAGAGTCAGTGCCTTTAACCTCCTGTTTGGCCCATTTGCAATTTCTGAGGAAGATGAACAGGAATAGGGAGAACCAATGAGAGACTAGGTGGAGGTGTCTGGACGGGCAAATTTAACTCTCATTTCCCACCAGGAAGAGGAATTAACCAAAGGCTCAGCGTGCCGTGCCGGAACCAGATTAGGGCCTCAAGCAATCATGCGGTGTTGCGGCCAGCTCACAAGAAAGCGAGTTGAAGAAAGGAGCTCAGGGACACTGTAATTCACAAACCTGCAGAGTTATAAATGACAGCTATCGTCCAAAAATATACTGAAGTAAGGCTGCCAAGAGGACTTGAAAGCGGGGCAGAATTGCAGGAAACCGATTTCAGGAGGTAGACTGGAATTGCATTTAAAGCATAGGAAAAGAGGCAGAACGTCCACAATGATGCACTTGGCCAAAAAGGGCGTATGCGTTTTTTCCTGAATATATTCAGGAAAAAACGCATACGCCCTTTTTGGCCAACCAAGCAAGCTTGCAAAGGAAATCTGCACTACAATGAAGTCTCACTTCCCCCCGGTCAAAAGGGCCATCTGAAAAAAGTGTAAAATCCAGAAAGGCAGGACAGGCCATGGAGAACTGGGAACCTTGTTATGCTGATGGGCGGGATGTAAATTGCCAACAGCCACTCGGGAGAGGTGTATGGTGTTTCCTGAAACATCTAAAAAACAAAGCAACAGAGCCTAGGGCACTTCCACTTATGGTCCTATAGCTTAGGGAAATTAAAATCAAAAAGACACAGCCACCCCAAAGTTTGGGACCGCTCTGTTTACAAGAACCTCGTTTACGGTACAAGTTCAATATCGCAGAAAGTGAAAAATGGATAAAGAAGTTGTGGTACTTACGTACAATGCAATATCACTCAGCAATGAAATCTATGTCATCAGGCCCGTAGCAGCATAATGAGTGGATTCAGGTATGATGATTCTAACTGAAATAAGTCACACAGAAAAAGAAACATCATAAGATATCACTAATACACGGAATGTAAACTTGGCTACACAGGAACTGGATTACAAAACAGAACAGGGTCTCAAATTTAGAAAACCAACTTATGCTTGCTTAAGGGGAAAGGTGAGTTGGGGTGCTGCATCAAACCAGAGATTGAAATGAGCACAGATAAAGTTCCTTAAGCCAAATATGGAATAGACAAGAACTACTCCTTGCTCAACGAAATGGACTCAACACCCCATATTAAACGCCTAAGAATGTACCTGACTAGTAAGTATCTTAAAACCTATGGATTGCTATGTCTCTGAAAGAAAATCAAGCGTGTGTACAGGGGCATAAACGCAGCAGTGATAGGATTGGAGAGGTTCGGTGAGCAAATGAAGACCCTTTGAAGTCATATTGCATGGTACCCATTCCACGGGACTCAACTCTCCAGGTTTAAGGGATTCTGCCTTCAGGTAAAACATGCACGTGGAACCCAGGGTATGATCAACCGTGTGGTCGGGAGACATGTTCCAATATGACTCAGTTCTCGTCCCCTGGTACTCGGGTGCAACATTCCAGACGCTTTACTAACACTCTCCCGACGTGGAGAGTCAGTGCCTTTAACCTCCTGTTTGGCCCATTTGCAATTTCTGCGGAAGATGAACAGGAATAGGGAGAACCAATGAGAGACTAGGTGGAGGTGTCTGGACGGGCAAATTTAACTCTCATTTCCCACCAGGAAGAGGAATTAACCAAAGGCTCAGCGAGCCGTGCCGGAACCAGATTAGGGCCTGAAGCAATCCTGCGGTGTTGCGGCCAGCTCACAAGAAAGCGAGTTGAAGAAAGGAGCTCAGGGGCACTGTAATTCACAAACCTGCAGAGTTATAAATGACAGCTATCGTCCAAAAATATACTGAAGTAAGGCTGCCAAGAGGACTTGAAAGCGGGGCAGAATTGCAGGAAACCGATTTCAGGAGGTAGACTGGAATTGCATTTAAAGCATAGGAAAAGAGGCAGAACGTCCACAATGATGCACTTGGCCAAAAAGGGCGTATGCGTTTTTTCCTGAATATATTCAGGAAAAAACGCATACGCCCTTTTTGGCCAACCAAGCAAGCTTGCAAAGGAAATCTGCACTACAATGAAGTTTCACTTCCCACCAGTCAAAAGGGCCATCTGAAAAAAGTGTAAAATCCAGAAAGGCAGGACAGGCCATGGAGAACTGGGAGCCTTGTTATGCTGATGGGCGGGATGTAAATTGCCTAGAGCCACTCGGGAGAGGTGTATGGTGTTTCCTGAAACATCTAAAAAACAAAGCAACAGAGCCTAGGGCACTTCCACTTATGGTCCTATAGCTTAGGGAAATTAAAATCAAAAAGACACAGCCACCCCAAAGTTTGGGACGGCTCTGTTTACAAGAACCTCGTTTACGGTACAAGTTCAATATCACAGAAAGTGAAAAATGGATAAACAAGTTGTGGTACGTACGTACAATGCAATATCACTCAGCAATGAAATCTATGTCATCAGGCCCGTAGCAGCATAATGAGTGGATTCAGGTATGATGATTCTAACTGAAATAAGTCACACAGAAAAAGAAATATCATAAGATATCACTAATACACGGAATGTAAACTTGGCTATACAGGAACTGGATTACAAAACAGAACAGGGTCTCAAATTTAGAAAACCAACTTATGCTTGCTTAAGGGGAAAGGTGAGTTGGGGTGCTGCATAAAACAAGAGATTGAAATGAGCACAGATAAAGTTCCTTAAGCCAAATATGGAATAGACAAGAACTACTCCTTGCTCAACGAAATGGACTCAACACCCCATATTAAACGCCTAAGAATGTACCTGACTAGTAAGTATCTTAAAACCTATGGATTGCTATGTCTCTGAAAGAAAATCAAGCGTGTGTACAGGGGCATAAAAGCAGCAGTGATAGGATTGGAGAGGTTCGGTGAGCAAATGAAGACCCTTTGAAGTCATATTGCATGGTACCCATTCCACGGGTCTCAACTCTCCAGGTTTAAGGGATTCTTCCTTCAGCTAAAACATGCACATGGAACCCAGAGTATGATCAACCGTGTGATCGGGAGACGTGTTCCAATATGTCTCAGTTATCGTCCCCTGGTACTCGGGTGCAACATTCCAGACGCTTTAATAACACTCTCCCGACTTGGAGAGTCAGTGCCTTTAACCAACTGTTTGGCCCAGTTTGCAATTTCTGCAGAAGATGAACAGGAATAGGGAGAACCAAAGAGAGACTAGCTGGAGGTGTCTGGACGCGCAAAATTTAACTCTCATATCCCATCAGGAAGAGGAATTAACCAAAGGCTCAGCGTGCCGTGCCAGAACCAGATTAGGGCCTGAAGCAATCCTGCGGTGTTGCGGCCAGCTCACAATAAAGCGAGTTGAAGAAAGGAGCTCAGGGGCACTGTAATTCACAAACCTGCAGAGTTATAAATGACAGCTATCGTCCAAAAATATACTGAAGTAAGGCTGCCAAGAGGACTTGAAAGCGGGGCAGAATTGCAGGAAACCGATTTCAGGAGGTAGACTGGAATTGCATTTAAAGCATAGGAAAAGAGGCAGAACGTCCACAATGATGCACTTGGCCAAAAAGGGCGTATGCGTTTTTTCCTGAATATATTCAGGAAAAAACGCATACGCCCTTTTTGGCCAACCAAGCAAGCTTGCAAAGGAAATCTGCACTACAATGAAGTCTCACTTCCCCCCGGTCAAAAGGGCCATCTGAAAAAAGTGTAAAATCCAGAAAGGCAGGACAGGCCATGGAGAACTGGGAGCCTTGTTATGCTGATGGGCGGGATGTAAATTGCCAACAGCCACTCTGGAGAGGTGTATGGTGTTTCCTGAAACATCTAAAAAACAAAGCAACAGAGCCTAGGGCACTTCCACTTATGGTCCTATAGCTTAGGGAAATTAAAATCAAAAAGACACAGCCACCCCAAAGTTTGGGACGGCTCTGTTTACAAGAACCTCGTTTACGGTACAAGTTCAATATCGCAGAAAGTGAAAAATGGATAAAGAAGTTGTGGTACTTACGTACAATGCAATATCACTCAGCAATGAAATCTATGTCATCAGGCCCGTAGCAGCATAATGAGTGGATTCAGGTATGATGATTCTAACTGAAATAAGTCACACAGAAAAAGAAACATCATTAGATATCACTAATACACAGGATGTAAACTTGGCTACAGAGGAATTGGATTACAAAACAGAACAGGGTCTCAAATTTAGAAAACCAACTTATGCTTGCTTAAGGGGAAAGGTGAGTTGGGGTGCTGCATCAAACCAGAGATTGAAATGAGCACAGATAAAGTTCCTTAAGCCAAATATGGAATAGACAAGAACTACTCCTTGCTCAACGAAATGGACTCAACACCCCATATTAAACGCCTAAGAATGTACCTGACTAGTAAGTATCTTAAAACCTATGGATTGCTATGTCTCTGAAAGAAAATCAAGCGTGTGTACAGGGGCATAAACGCAGCAGTGATAGGATTGGAGAGGTTCGGTGAGCAAATGAAGACCCTTTGAAGTCATATTGCATGGTACCCATTCCACGGGTCTCAACTCTCAAGGTTTAAGGGATTCTGCCTTCAGGTAAAACATGCACGTGGAACCCAGAGTATGATCAACCGTGTGATCGGGAGACGTGTTCCAATATGTCTCAGTTCTCGTCCCCTGGTACTCGGGTGCAACATTCCAGACGCTTTACTAACACTCTCCCGACTTGGAGAGTCAGTGCCTTTAACCTCCTGTTTGGCCCATTTGCAATTTCTGAGGAAGATGAACAGGAATAGGGAGAACCAATGAGAGACTAGGTGGAGGTGTCTGGACGGGCAAATTTAACTCTCATTTCCCACCAGGAAGAGGAATTAACCAAAGGCTCAGCGTGCCGTGCCGGAACCAGATTAGGGCCTGAAGCAATCCTGCGGTGTTGCGGCCAGCTCACAAGAAAGCGAGTTGAAGAAAGGAGCTCAGGGACACTGTAATTCACAAACCTGCAGAGTTATAAATGACAGCTATCGTCCAAAAATATACTGAAGTAAGGCTGCCAAGAGGACTTGAAAGCGGGGCAGAATTGCAGGAAACCGATTTCAGGAGGTAGACTGGAATTGCATTTAAAGCATAGGAAAAGAGGCAGAACGTCCACAATGATGCACTTGGCCAAAAAGGGCGTATGCGTTTTTTCCTGAATATATTCAGGAAAAAACGCATACGCCCTTTTTGGCCAACCAAGCAAGCTTGCAAAGGAAATCTGCACTACAATGAAGTCTCACTTCCCCCCGGTCAAAAGGGCCATCTGAAAAAAGTGTAAAATCCAGAAAGGCAGGACAGGCCATGGAGAACTGGGAACCTTGTTATGCTGATGGGCGGGATGTAAATTGCCAAGAGCCACTCGGGAGAGGTGTATGGTGTTTCCTGAAACATCTAAAAAACAAAGCAACAGAGCCTAGGGCACTTCCACTTATGGTCCTATAGCTTAGGGAAATTAAAATCAAAAAGACACAGCCACCCCAAAGTTTGGGACCGCTCTGTTTACAAGAACCTCGTTTACGGTACAAGTTCAATATCGCAGAAAGTGAAAAATGGATAAAGAAGTTGTGGTACTTACGTACAATGCAATATCACTCAGCAATGAAATCTATGTCATCAGGCCCGTAGCAGCATAATGAGTGGATTCAGGTATGATGATTCTAACTGAAATAAGTCACACAGAAAAAGAAACATCATAAGATATCACTAATACACGGAATGTAAACTTGGCTACACAGGAACTGGATTACAAAACAGAACAGGGTCTCAAATTTAGAAAACCAACTTATGCTTGCTTAAGGGGAAAGGTGAGTTGGGGTGCTGCATCAAACCAGAGATTGAAATGAGCACAGATAAAGTTCCTTAAGCCAAATATGGAATAGACAAGAACTACTCCTTGCTCAACGAAATGGACTCAACACCCCATATTAAACGCCTAAGAATGTACCTGACTAGTAAGTATCTTAAAACCTATGGATTGCTATGTCTCTGAAAGAAAATCAAGCGTGTGTACAGGGGCATAAACGCAGCAGTGATAGGATTGGAGAGGTTCGGTGAGCAAATGAAGACCCTTTGAAGTCATATTGCATGGTACCCATTCCACGGGTCTCAACTCTCAAGGTTTAAGGGATTCTGCCTTCAGGTAAAACATGCACGTGGAACCCAGAGTATGATCAACCGTGTGATCGGGAGACGTGTTCCAATATGTCTCAGTTCTCGTCCCCTGGTACTCGGGTGCAACATTCCACACGCTTTACTAACACTCTCCCGACGTGGAGAGTCAGTGCCTTTAACCTCCTGTTTGGCCCATTTGCAATTTCTGAGGAAGATGAACAGGAATAGGGAGAACCAATGAGAGACTAGGTGGAGGTGTCTGGACGGGCAAATTTAACTCTCATTTCCCACCAGGAAGAGGAATTAACCAAAGGCTCAGCGTGCCGTGCCGGAACCAGATTAGGGCCTGAAGCAATCCTGCGGTGTTGCGGCCAGCTCACAAGAAAGCGAGTTGAAGAAAGGAGCTCAGGGACACTGTAATTCACAAACCTGCAGAGTTATAAATGACAGCTATCGTCCAAAAATATACTGAAGTAAGGCTGCCAAGAGGACTTGAAAGCGGGGCAGAATTGCAGGAAACCGATTTCAGGAGGTAGACTGGAATTGCATTTAAAGCGTAGGAAATGAGGCAGAACGTCCACAATGATGCACTTGGCCAAAAAGGGCGTATGCGTTTTTTCCTGAATATATTCAGGAAAAAACGCATACGCCCTTTTTGGCCAACCAAGCAAGCTTGCAAAGGAAATCTGCACTACAATGAAGTCTCACTTCCCCCCGGTCAAAAGGGCCATCTGAAAAAAGTGTAAAATCCAGAAAGGCAGGACAGGCCATGGAGAACTGGGAGCCTTGTTATGCTGATGGGCGGGATGTAAATTGCCAACAGCCACTCCAGAGAAGTGTATGGTGATTCCTGAAACATCTAAAAAACAAAGCAACAGAGCCTAGGGCACTTCCACTTATGGTCCTATAGTTTAGGGAAATTAAAATCAAAAAGACACAGCCACCCCAAAATTTGGGACGGCTCTGTTTACAAGAACTTCATTTACGGTACAAGTTCAATATCACAGAAAGTGAAAAATGGATAAAGAAGTTGTGGTACTTACGTACAATGCAATATCACTCAGCAATGAAATCTATGTCATCAGGCCCGTAGCAGCATAATGAGTGGATTCAGGTATGATGATTCTAACTGAAATAAGTCACACAGAAAAAGAAACATCATAAGATATCACTAATACACGGAATGTAAACTTGGCTACACAGGAACTGGATTACAAAACAGAACAGGGTCTCAAATTTAGAAAACCAACTTATGCTTGCTTAAGGGGAAAGGTGAGTTGGGGTGCTGCATCAAACCAGAGATTGAAATGAGCACAGATAAAGTTCCTTAAGCCAAATATGGAATAGACAAGAACTACTCCTTGCTCAACGAAATGGACTCAACACCCCATATTAAACGCCTAAGAATGTACCTGACTAGTAAGTATCTTAAAACCTATGGATTGCTATGTCTCTGAAAGAAAATCAAGCGTGTGTACAGGGGCATAAACGCAGCAGTGATAGGATTGGAGAGGTTCGGTGAGCAAATGAAGACCCTTTGAAGTCATATTGCATGGTACCCATTCCACGGGTCTCAACTCTCAAGGTTTAAGGGATTCTGCCTTCAGGTAAAACATGCACGTGGAACCCAGAGTATGATCAACCGTGTGATCGGGAGACGTGTTCCAATATGTCTCAGTTCTCGTCCCCTGGTACTCGGGTGCAACATTCCACACGCTTTACTAACACTCTCCCGACGTGGAGAGTCAGTGCCTTTAACCTCCTGTTTGGCCCATTTGCAATTTCTGAGGAAGATGAACAGGAATAGGGAGAACCAATGAGAGACTAGGTGGAGGTGTCTGGACGGGCAAATTTAACTCTCATTTCCCACCAGGAAGAGGAATTAACCAAAGGCTCAGCGTGCCGTGCCGGAACCAGATTAGGGCCTGAAGCAATCCTGCGGTGTTGCGGCCAGCTCACAAGAAAGCGAGTTGAAGAAAGGAGCTCAGGGACACTGTAATTCACAAACCTGCAGAGTTATAAATGACAGCTATCGTCCAAAAATATACTGAAGTAAGGCTGCCAAGAGGACTTGAAAGCGGGGCAGAATTGCAGGAAACCGATTTCAGGAGGTAGACTGGAATTGCATTTAAAGCGTAGGAAATGAGGCAGAACGTCCACAATGATGCACTTGGCCAAAAAGGGCGTATGCGTTTTTTCCTGAATATATTCAGGAAAAAACGCATACGCCCTTTTTGGCCAACCAAGCAAGCTTGCAAAGGAAATCTGCACTACAATGAAGTCTCACTTCCCCCCGGTCAAAAGGGCCATCTGAAAAAAGTGTAAAATCCAGAAAGGCAGGACAGGCCATGGAGAACTGGGAGCCTTGTTATGCTGATGGGCGGGATGTAAATTGCCAACAGCCACTCCAGAGAAGTGTATGGTGATTCCTGAAACATCTAAAAAACAAAGCAACAGAGCCTAGGGCACTTCCACTTATGGTCCTATAGTTTAGGGAAATTAAAATCAAAAAGACACAGCCACCCCAAAGTTTGGGACGGCTCTGTTTACAAGAACTTCATTTACGGTACAAGTTCAATATCACAGAAAGTGAAAAATGGATAAAGAAGTTGTGGTACTTACGTACAATGCAATATCACTCAGCAATGAAATCTATGTCATCAGGCCCGTAGCAGCATAATGAGTGGATTCAGGTATGATGATTCTAACTGAAATAAGTCACACAGAAAAAGAAACATCATAAGATATCACTAATACACGGAATGTAAACTTGGCTACACAGGAACTGGATTACAAAACAGAACAGGGTCTCAAATTTAGAAAACCAACTTATGCTTGCTTAAGGGGAAAGGTGAGTTGGGGTGCTGCATCAAACCAGAGATTTAAATGAACACAGATAAAGTTGCTTAAGCCAAATATGGAATAGACAAGAACTACTCCTTGCTCAACGAAATGGACTCAACACCCCATATTAAACGCCTAAGAATGTACCTGACTAGTAAGTATCTTAAAACCTATGGATTGCTATGTCTCTGAAAGAAAATCAAGCGTGTGTACAGGGGCATAAACGCAGCAGTGATAGGATTGGAGAGGTTCGGTGAGCAAATGAAGACCCTTTGAAGTCATATTGCATGGTACCCATTCCACGGGTCTCAACTCTCCAGGTTTAAGGGATTCTGCCTTCAGGTAAAACATGCACGTGGAACCCAGAGTATGATCAACCGTGTGGTCGGGAGACATGTTCCAATATGTCTCAGTTCTCGTCCCCTGGTACTCGGGTGCAACATTCCAGACGCTTTACTAACACTCTCCCGACGTGGAGAGTCAGTGCCTTTAACCTCCTGTTTGGCCCATTTGCAATTTCTGAGGAAGATGAACAGGAATAGGGAGAACCAATGAGAGACTAGGTGGAGGTGTCTGGACGGGCAAATTTAACTCTCATTTCCCACCAGGAAGAGGAAATAACCAAAGGCTCAGCGAGCCGTGCCGGAACCAGATTAGGGCCTGAAGCAATCCTGCGGTGTTGCGGCCAGCTCACAAGAAAGCGAGTTGAAGAAAGGAGCTCAGGGGCACTGTAATTCACAAACCTGCAGAGTTATAAATGACAGCTATCGTCCAAAAATATACTGAAGTAAGGCTGCCAAGAGGACTTGAAAGCGGGGCAGAATTGCAGGAAACCGATTTCAGGAGGTAGACTGGAATTGCATTTAAAGCATAGGAAAAGAGGCAGAACGTCCACAATGATGCACTTGGCCAAAAAGGGCGTATGCGTTTTTTCCTGAATATATTCAGGAAAAAACGCATACGCCCTTTTTGGCCAACCAAGCAAGCTTGCAAAGGAAATCTGCACTACAATGAAGTCTCACTTCCCACCGGTCAAAAGGGACATCTGAAAAAAGTGTAAAATCCAGAAAGGCAGGACAGGCCATGGAGAACTGGGAGCCTTGTTTTGCTGATGAGCGGGATGTAAATTGCCAACAGCCACTCGGGAGAGGTGTATGGTGTTTCCTGAAACATCTAAAAAACAAAGCAACAGAGCCTAGGGCACTTCCACTTATGGTCCTATAGCTTAGGGAAATTAAAATCAAAAAGACACAGCCACCCCAAAGTTTGGGACGGCTCTGTTTACAAGAACCTCGTTTACGGTACAAGTTCAATATCGCAGAAAGTGAAAAATGGATAAAGAAGTTCTGGTACTTACGTACAATGCAATATCACTCAGCAAGGAAATCTATGTCATCAGGCCCGTAGCAGCATAATGAGTGGATTCAGGTATGATGATTCTAACTGAAATAAGTCACACAGAAAAAGAAACATCATAAGATATCACTAATACACGGGATGTAAACTTGTCTACACAGGAACTGGATTACAAAACAGAACAGGGTCTCAAATTTAGAAAACCAACTTATGCTTGCTTAAGGGGAAAGGTGAGTTGGGGTGCTGCATCAAACCAGAGATTGAAATGAGCACAGATAAAGTTCCTTAAGCCAAATATGGAATAGACAAGAACTACTCCTTGCTCAACGAAATGGACTCAACACCCCATATTAAACGCCTAAGAATGTACCTGACTAGTAAGTATCTTAAAACCTATGGATTGCTATGTGTCTGAAAGAAAATCAAGCGTGTGTACAGGGGCATTAACGTAGCAGTGATAGGATTGGAGAGGTTCGGTGAGCAAATGAAGACCCTTTGAAGTCATATTGCATGGTACCCATTCCACGGGACTCAACTCTCCAGGTTTAAGGGATTCTGCCTTCAGGTAAAACATGCACGTGGAACCCAGGGTATGATCAACCGTGTGGTCGGGAGACATGTTCCAATATGTCTCAGTTCGCGTCCCCTGGTACTCGGGTGCAACATTCCAGACGCTTTACTAACACTCTCCCGACGTGGAGAGTCAGTGCCTTTAACCTCCTGTTTGGCCCATTTGCAATTTCTGAGGAAGATGAACAGGAATAGGGAGAACCAATGAGAGACTAGCTGGAGGTGTCTGGACGGGCAAATTTAACTCTCATTTCCCACCAGGAAGAGGAATTAACCAAAGGCTCAGCGAGCCGTGCCGGAACCAGATTAGGGCCTGAAGCAATCCTGCGGTGTTGCGGCCAGCTCACAAGAAAGCGAGTTGAAGAAAGGAGCTCAGGGGCACTGTAATTCACAAACCTGCAGAGTTATAAATGACAGCTATCGTCCAAAAATATACTGAAGTAAGGCTGCCAAGAGGACTTGAAAGCGGGGCAGAATTGCAGGAAACCGATTTCAGGAGGTAGACTGGAATTGCATTTAAAGCATAGGAAAAGAGGCAGAACGTCCACAATGATGCACTTGGCCAAAAAGGGCGTATGCGTTTTTTCCTGAATATATTCAGGAAAAAACGCATACGCCCTTTTTGGCCAACCAAGCAAGCTTGCAAAGGAAATCTGCACTACAATGAAGTCTCACTTCCCCCAGGTCAAAAGGGCCACCTGAAAAAAGTGTAAAATCCAGAAAGGCAGGACAGGCCATGGAGAACTGGGAGCCTTGTTATGCTGATGGGCGGGATGTAAATTGCCAACAGCCACTCCAGAGAAGTGTAAGGTGATTCCTGAAACATCTAAAAAACAAAGCAACAGAGCCTAGGGCACTTCCACTTATGGTCCTATAGTTTAGGGAAATTAAAATCAAAAAGACACAGCCACCCCAAAGTTTGGGACGGCTCTGTTTACAAGAACTTCATTTATGTTTCAAGTTCAATATCACAGAAAGTGAAAAATGGATAAAGAAGTTGTGGTACTTACGTACAATTCAATATCACTCAGCAATGAAATCTATGTCATCAGGCCCGTAGCAGCATAATGAGTGGATTCAGGTATGATGATTCTAACTGAAATAAGTCACACAGAAAAAGAAACATCATAAGATATCACTAATACACGGAATGTAAACTTGGCTACACAGGAACTGGATTACAAAACAGAACAGGGTCTCAAATTTAGAAAACCAACTTATGCTTGCTTAAGGGGAAAGGTGAGTTGGGGTGCTGCATAAAACCTGAGATTGAAATGAGCACAGATAAAGTTCCTTAAGCCAAATAAGGAATAGACAAGAGCTACTCCTTGCTCAACGAAATGGACTCAACACCCCATATTAAACGCCTAAGAATGTACCTGACTAGTAAGTATCTTAAAACCTATGGATTGCTATGTCTCTGAAAGAGAATCAAGCGTGTGTACAGGGGCATAAACGCAGCAGTGATAGGATTGGAGAGGTTCGGTGAGCAAATGAAGACCCTTTGAAGTCATATTGCATGGTACCCATTCCACGGGTCTCAACTCTCCAGGTTTAAGGGATTCTGCCTTCAGCTAAAACATGCACGTGGAACCCAGAGTATGATCAACCGTGTGATCAGGAGACGTGTTCCAATATGTCTCAGTTCTCGTCCCCTGGTACTCGGGTGCAACATTCCAGACGCTTTAATAACACTCTCCCGACGTGGAGAGTCAGTGCCTTTAACCACCTGTTTGGCCCAGTTTGCAATTTCTGCGGAAGATGAACAGGAATAGGGAGAACCAATGAGAGACTAGGTGGAGGTGTCTGGACGGGCAAATTTAACTCTCATTTCCCACCAGGAAGAGGAATTAAGCAAAGGCTCAGCGTGCCGTGCCGGAACCGGATTAGGGCCTGAAGCAATCCTGCGGTGTTGCGGCCAGCTCACAAGAAAGCGAGTTGAAGAAAGGAGCTCAGGGGCACTGTAATTCACAAACCTGCAGAGTTATAAATGACAGCTATCGTCCAAAAATATACTGAAGTAAGGCTGCCAAGAGGACTTGAAAGCGGGGCAGAATTGCAGGAAACCGATTTCAGGAGGTAGACTGGAATTGCATTTAAAGCATAGGAAAAGAGGCAGAACGTCCACAATGATGCACTTGGCCAAAAAGGGCGTATGCGTTTTTTCCTGAATATATTCAGGAAAAAACGCATACGCACTTTTTGGCCAACCAAGCAAGCTTGCAAAGGAAATCTGCACTACAATGAAGTCTCACTTCCCCCCGGTCAAAAGGGCCATCTGAAAAAAGTGTAAAATCCAGAAAGGCAGGACAGGCCATGGAGAACTGGGAGCCTTGTTATGCTGATGGGCGGGATGTAAATTGCCAACAGCCACTCGGGAGAGGTGTATGGTGTTTCCTGAAACATCTAAAAAACAAAGCAACAGAGCCTAGGGCACTTCCACTTATGGTCCTATAGCTTAAGGAAATTAAAATCAAAAAGACACAGCCACCCCAAAGTTTGGGACGGCTCTGTTTACAAGAACCTCATTTACGGTACAAGTTCAATATCGCAGAAAGTGAAAAATGGATAAAGAAGTTGTGGTACTTACGTACAATGCAATATCACTCAGCAATGAAATCTATGTCATCAGGCCCGTAGCAGCATAATGAGTGGATTCAGGTATGATGATTCTAACTGAAATAAGTCACACAGAAAAAGAAACATCATAAGATATCACTAATACACGGAATGTAAACTTGGCTACACAGGAACTGGATTACAAAACAGAACAGGGTCTCAAATTTAGAAAACCAACTTATGCTTGCTTAAGGGGAAAGGTGAGTTGGGGTGCTGCATAAAACCAGAGATTTAAATGAACACAGATAAAGTTCCTTAAGCCAAATATAGAATAGACAAGAACTACTCCTTGCTCAACGAAATGGACTCAACACCCCATATTAAACGCCTAAGAATGTACCTGACTAGTAAGTATCTTAAAACCTATGGATTGCTATGTGTCTGAAAGAAAATCAAGCGTGTGTACAGGGGCATAAACGCAGCAGTGATAGGATTGGAGAGGTTCGGTGAGCAAATGAAGACCCTTTGAAGTCATATTGCATGGTACCCATTCCACGGGTCTCAACTCTCCAGGTTTAAGGGATTCTTCCTTCAGCTAAAACATGCACGTGGAACCCAGAGTATGATCAACCGTGTGATCGGGAGACGTGTTCCAATATGTCTCAGTTCTCGTCCCCTGGTACTCGGGTGCAACATTCCAGACGCTTTACTAACACTCTCCCGACTTGGAGAGTCAGTGCCTTTAACCTCCTGTTTGGCGCAGTTTGCAATTTCTGCGGAAGATGAACAGGAATAGGGAGAACCAATGAGAGACTAGCTGGAGGTGTCTGGACGGGCAAATTTAACTCTCATTTCCCACCAGGAAGAGGAATTAACCAAAGGCTCAGCGTGCCGTGCCAGAACCAGATTAGGGCCTGAAGCAATCCTGCGGTGTTGCGGCCAGCTCACAATAAAGCGAGTTGAAGAAAGGAGCTCAGGGGCACTGTAATTCACAAACCTGCAGAGTTATAAATGACAGCTATCGTCCAAAAATATACTGAAGTAAGGCTGCCAAGAGGACTTGAAAGCGGGGCAGAATTGCAGGAAACCGATTTCAGGAGGTAGACTGGAATTGCATTTAAAGCATAGGAAAAGAGGCAGAACGTCCACAATGATGCACTTGGCCAAAAAGGACGTATGCGTTTTATCCAGAATATATTCAGGAAAAAACGCATACGCCCTTTTTGGCCAACCAAGCAAGCTTGCAAAGGAAATCTGCAGTACAATGAAGTCTCACTTCCCCCCGGTCAAAAGGGCCACCTGAAAAAAGTGTAAAATCCAGAAAGGCAGGACAGGCCATGGAGAACTGGGAGCCTTGTTATGCTGATGGGCGGGATGTAAATTGCCAACAGCCACTCCAGAGAAGTGTATGGTGATTCCTGAAACATCTAAAAAACAAAGCAACAGAGCCTAGGGCACTTCCACTTATGGTCCTATAGTTTAGGGAAATTAAAATCAAAAAGACACAGCCACCCCAAAGTTTGGGACGGCTCTGTTTACAAGAACTTCATTTACGGTACAAGTTCAATATCACAGAAAGTGAAAAATGGATAAAGAAGTTGTGGTACTTACGTACAATGCAATATCACTCAGCAATGAAATCTATGTCATCAGGCCCGTAGCAGCATAATGAGTGGATTCAGGTATGATGATTCTAACTGAAATAAGTCACACAGAAAAAGAAACATCATAAGATATCACTAATACACGGAAAGTAAACTTGGCTACACAGGAACTGGATTACAAAACAGAACAGGGTCTCAAATTTAGAAAACCAACTTATGCTTGCTTAAGGGGAAAGGTGAGTTGGGGTGCTGCATCAAACCAGAGATTTAAATGAACACAGATAAAGTTGCTTAAGCCAAATATGGAATAGACAAGAACTACTCCTTGCTCAACGAAATGGACTCAACACCCCATATTAAACGCCTAAGAATGTACCTGACTAGTAAGTATCTTAAAACCTATGGATTGCTATGTGTCTGAAAGAAAATCAAGCGTGTGTACAGGGGCATAAACGTAGCAGTGATAGGATTGGAGAGGTTCGGTGAGCAAATGAAGACCCTTTGAAGTCATATTGCATGGTACCCATTCCACGGGACTCAACTCTCCAGGTTTAAGGGATTCTGCCTTCAGGTAAAACATGCACGTGGAACCCAGGGTATGATCAACCGTGTGGTCGGGAGACATGTTCCAATATGACTCAGTTCTCGTCCCCTGGTACTCGGGTGCAACATTCCAGACGCTTTACTAACACTCTCCCGACGTGGAGAGTCAGTGCCTTTAACCTCCTGTTTGGCCCATTTGCAATTTCTGAGGAAGATGAACAGGAATAGGGAGAACCAATGAGAGACTAGCTGGAGGTGTCTGGACGGGCAAATTTAACTCTCATTTCCCACCAGGAAGAGGAATTAACCAAAGGCTCAGCGAGCCGTGCCGGAACCAGATTAGGGCCTGAAGCAATCCTGCGGTGTTGCGGCCAGCTCACAAGAAAGCGAGTTGAAGAAAGGAGCTCAGGGGCACTGTAATTCACAAACCTGCAGAGTTATAAATGACAGCTATCGTCCAAAAATATACTGAAGTAAGGCTGCCAAGAGGACTTGAAAGCGGGGCAGAATTGCAGGAAACCGATTTCAGGAGGTAGACTGGAATTGCATTTAAAGCATAGGAAAAGAGGCAGAACGTCCACAATGATGCACTTGGCCAAAAAGGGCGTATGCGTTTTTTCCTGAATATATTCAGGAAAAAACGCATACGCCCTTTTTGGCCAACCAAGCAAGCTTGCAAAGGAAATCTGCACTACAATGAAGTCTCACTTCCCACCGGTCAAAAGGGCCATCTGAAAAAAGTGTAAAATCCAGAAAGGCAGGACAGGCCATGGAGAACTGGGAGCCTTGTTTTGCTGATGAGCGGGATGTAAATTGCCAACAGCCACTCGGGAGAGGTGTATGGTGTTTCCTGAAACATCTAAAAAACAAAGCAACAGAGCCTAGGGCACTTCCACTTATGGTCCTATAGCTTAGGGAAATTAAAATCAAAAAGACACAGCCACCCCAAAGTTTGGGACGGCTCTGTTTACAAGAACCTCGTTTACGGTACAAGTTCAATATCGCAGAAAGTGAAAAATGGATAAAGAAGTTGTGGTACTTACGTACAATGCAATATCACTCAGCAATGAAATCTATGTCATCAGGCCCGTAGCAGCATAATGAGTGGATTCAGGTATGATGATTCTAACTGAAATAAGTCACACAGAAAAAGAAACATCATAAGATATCACTAATACACGGGATGTAAACTTGGCTACACAGGAACTGGATTACAAAACAGAACAGGGTCTCAAATTTAGAAAACCAACTTATGCTTGCTTAAGGGGAAAGGTGAGTTGGGGTGCTGCATCAAACCAGAGATTGAAATGAGCACAGATAAAGTTCCTTAAGCCAAATATGGAATAGACAAGAACTACTCCTTGCTCAACGAAATGGACTCAACACCCCATATTAAACGCCTAAGAATGTACCTGACTAGTAAGTATCTTAAAACCTATGGATTGCTATGTGTCTGAAAGAAAATCAAGCGTGTGTACAGGGGCATAAACGTAGCAGTGATAGGATTGGAGAGGTTCGGTGAGCAAATGAAGACCCTTTGAAGTCATATTGCATGGTACCCATTCCACGGGACTCAACTCTCCAGGTTTAAGGGATTCTGCCTTCAGGTAAAACATGCACGTGGAACCCAGGGTATGATCAACCGTGTGGTCGGGAGACATGTTCCAATATGTCTCAGTTCTCGTCCCCTGGTACTCGGGTGCAACATTCCAGACGCTTTACTAACACTCTCCCGACGTGGAGAGTCAGTGCCTTTAACCTCCTGTTTGGCCCATTTGCAATTTCTGAGGAAGATGAACAGGAATAGGGAGAACCAATGAGAGACTAGGTGGAGGTGTCTGGACGGGCAAATTTAACTCTCATTTCCCACCAGGAAGAGGAATTAACCAAAGGCTCAGCGTGCCGTGCCGGAACCAGATTAGGGCCTGAAGCAATCCTGCGGTGTTGCGGCCAGCTCACAAGAAAGCGAGTTGAAGAAAGGAGCTCAGGGGCACTGTAATTCACAAACCTGCAGAGTTATAAATGACAGCTATCGTCCAAAAATATACTGAAGTAAGGCTGCCAAGAGGACTTGAAAGCGGGGCAGAATTGCAGGAAACCGATTTCAGGAGGTAGACTGGAATTGCATTTAAAGCATAGGAAAAGAGGCAGAACGTCCACAATGATGCACTTGGCCAAAAAGGGCGTATGCGTTTTTTCCTGAATATATTCAGGAAAAAACGCATACGCCCTTTTTGGCCAACCAAGCAAGCTTGCAAAGGAAATCTGCACTACAATGAAGTTTCACTTCCCACCAGTCAAAAGGGCCATCTGAAAAAAGTGTAAAATCCAGAAAGGCAGGACAGGCCATGGAGAACTGGGAGCCTTGTTTTGCTGATGGGCGGGATGTAAATTGCCAACAGCCACTCGGGAGAGGTGTATGGTGTTTCCTGAAACATCTAAAAAACAAAGCAACAGAGCCTAGGGCACTTCCACTTATGGTCCTATAGTTTAGGGAAATTAAAATCAAAAAGACACAGCCACCCCAAAGTTTGGGACGGCTCTGTTTACAAGAACCTCGTTTACGGTACAAGTTCAATATCGCAGAAAGTGAAAAATGGATAAAGAAGTTGTGGTACTTACGTACAATGCAATATCACTCAGCAATGAAATCTATGTCATCAGGCCCGTAGCAGCATAATGAGTGGATTCAGGTATGATGATTCTAACTGAAATAAGTCACACAGAAAAAGAAACATCATAAGATATCACTAATACACGGGATGTAAACTTGGCTACACAGGAACTGGATTACAAAACAGAACAGGGTCTCAAATTTAGAAAACCAACTTATGCTTGCTTAAGGGGAAAGGTGAGTTGGGGTGCTGCATCAAACCAGAGATTGAAATGAGCACAGATAAAGTTCCTTAAGCCAAATATGGAATAGACAAGAACTACTCCTTGCTCAACGAAATGGACTCAACACCCCATATTAAACGCCTAAGAATGTACCTGACTAGTAAGTATCTTAAAACCTATGGATTGCTATGTCTCTGAAAGAAAATCAAGCGTGTGTACAGGGGCATAAACGCAGCAGTGATAGGATTGGAGAGGTTCGGTGAGCAAATGAAGACCCTTTGAAGTCATATTGCATGGTACCCATTCCACGGGTCTCAACTCTCAAGGTTTAAGGGATTCTGCCTTCAGGTAAAACATGCACGTGGAACCCAGAGTATGATCAACCGTGTGATCGGGAGACGTGTTCCAATATGTCTCAGTTCTCGTCCCCTGGTACTCGGGTGCAACATTCCACACGCTTTACTAACACTCTCCCGACGTGGAGAGTCAGTGCCTTTAACCTCCTGTTTGGCCCATTTGCAATTTCTGAGGAAGATGAACAGGAATAGGGAGAACCAATGAGAGACTAGGTGGAGGTGTCTGGACGGGCAAATTTAACTCTCATTTCCCACCAGGAAGAGGAATTAACCAAAGGCTCAGCGTGCCGTGCCGGAACCAGATTAGGGCCTGAAGCAATCCTGCGGTGTTGCGGCCAGCTCACAAGAAAGCGAGTTGAAGAAAGGAGCTCAGGGACACTGTAATTCACAAACCTGCAGAGTTATAAATGACAGCTATCGTCCAAAAATATACTGAAGTAAGGCTGCCAAGAGGACTTGAAAGCGGGGCAGAATTGCAGGAAACCGATTTCAGGAGGTAGACTGGAATTGCATTTAAAGCGTAGGAAAAGAGGCAGAACGTCCACAATGATGCACTTGGCCAAAAAGGGCGTATGCGTTTTTTCCTGAATATATTCAGGAAAAAACGCATACGCCCTTTTTGGCCAACCAAGCAAGCTTGCAAAGGAAATCTGCACTACAATGAAGTCTCACTTCCCCGCGGTCAAAAGGGCCATCTGAAAAAAGTGTAAAATCCAGAAAGGCAGGACAGGCCATGGAGAACTGGGAACCTTGTTATGCTGATGGGCGGGATGTAAATTGCCAAGAGCCACTCGGGAGAGGTGTATGGTGTTTCCTGAAACATCTAAAAAACAAAGCAACAGAGCCTAGGGCACTTCCACTTATGGTCCTATAGCTTAGGGAAATTAAAATCAAAAAGACACAGCCACCCCAAAGTTTGGGACCGCTCTGTTTACAAGAACCTCGTTTACGGTACAAGTTCAATATCGCAGAAAGTGAAAAATGGATAAAGAAGTTGTGGTACTTACGTACAATGCAATATCACTCAGCAATGAAATCTATGTCATCAGGCCCGTAGCAGCATAATGAGTGGATTCAGGTATGATGATTCTAACTGAAATAAGTCACACAGAAAAAGAAACATCATAAGATATCACTAATACACGGAATGTAAACTTGGCTACAGAGGAACTGGATTACAAAACAGAACAGGGTCTCAAATTTAGAAAACCAACTTATGCTTGCTTAAGGGGAAAGGTGAGTTGGGGTGCTGCATCAAACCAGAGATTGAAATGAGCACAGATAAAGTTCCTTAAGCCAAATATGGAATAGACAAGAACTACTCCTTGCTCAACGAAATGGACTCAACACCCCATATTAAACGCCTAAGAATGTACCTGACTAGTAAGTATCTTAAAACCTATGGATTGCTATGTCTCTGAAAGAAAATCAAGCGTGTGTACAGGGGCATAAACGCAGCAGTGATAGGATTGGAGAGGTTCGGTGAGCAAATGAAGACCCTTTGAAGTCATATTGCATGGTACCCATTCCACGGGTCTCAACTCTCAAGGTTTAAGGGATTCTGCCTTCAGGTAAAACATGCACGTGGAACCCAGAGTATGATCAACCGTGTGATCGGGAGACGTGTTCCAATATGTCTCAGTTCTCGTCCCCTGGTACTCGGGTGCAACATTCCACACGCTTTACTAACACTCTCCCGACTTGGAGAGTCAGTGCCTTTAACCTCCTGTTTGGCCCATTTGCAATTTCTGAGGAAGATGAACAGGAATAGGGAGAACCAATGAGAGACTAGGTGGAGGTGTCTGGACGGGCAAATTTAACTCTCATTTCCCACCAGGAAGAGGAATTAACCAAAGGCTCAGCGTGCCGTGCCGGAACCAGATTAGGGCCTCAAGCAATCATGCGGTGTTGCGGCCAGCTCACAAGAAAGCGAGTTGAAGAAAGGAGCTCAGGGACACTGTAATTCACAAACCTGCAGAGTTATAAATGACAGCTATCGTCCAAAAATATACTGAAGTAAGGCTGCCAAGAGGACTTGAAAGCGGGGCAGAATTGCAGGAAATCGATTTCAGGAGGTAGACTGGAATTGCATTTAAAGCATAGGAAAAGAGGCAGAACGTCCACAATGATGCACTTGGCCAAAAAGGGCGTATGCGTTTTTTCCTGAATATATTCAGGAAAAAACGCATACGCCCTTTTTGGCCAACCAAGCAAGCTTGCAAAGGAAATCTGCACTACAATGAAGTCGCACATCCCCATGGTCAAAACGGCCATCTGAAAAAAGTGTAAAATCCAGAAAGGCAGGACAGGCCATGGAGAACTGGGAGCCTTGTTTTGCTGATGGGCGGGATGTAAATTGCCAACAGCCACTAGGGAGAGGTGTATGGTGTTTCCTGAAACATCTAAAAAACAAAGCAACAGAGCCTAGGGCACTTCCACTTATGGTCCTATAGCTTAGGGAAATTAAAATCAAAAAGACACAGCCACCCCAAAGTTTGGGACGGCTCTGTTTACAAGAACCTCATTTACGGTTAAGGTTCAATATCGCAGAAAGTGAAAAATGGATAAAGAAGTTGTGGTACTTACGTACAATGCAATATCACTCAGCAATGAAATCTATGTCATCAGGCCCGTAGCAGCATAATGAGTGGATTCAGGTATGATGATTCTAACTGAAATAAGTCACACAGAAAAAGAAACATCATAAGATATCACTAATTCACGGAATGTAAACTTGGCTACACAGGAACTGTATTACAAATCAGAACAGGGTCTCAAATTTAGAAAACCAACTTATGCTTGCTTAAGCGAAAAGGTGAGTTGGGGTGCTGCATCAAACCAGAGATTGAAATGAGCACAGATAAAGTTCCTTAAGCCAAATATGGAATAGACAAGAACTACTCCTTGCTCAACGAAATGGACTCAACATCCCATATTAAACGCCTAAGAATGTACCTGACTAGTAAGTATCTTAAAACCTATGGATTGCTATGTCTCTGAAAGAAAATGAAGCATGTATACAGGGGCATAAACGCAGCAGTGATAGGATTGGAGAGGTTCAGTGAGCAAATGAAGACCCTTTGAAGTCATATTGCATGGTACCCATTCCACGGGTCTCAATTCTCCAGGTTTAAGGGATTCTTCCTTCAGCTAAAACATGCATGTGGAACGCAGAGTATGATCAACCGTGTGATCGGGAGATGTGTTCCAATATGTCTCAGTTTTTGTCCCCTGGTACTCAGGTGCAAGATTCCAGATGCTTTACTAACACTCTCCCGACTTGGAGAGTCAGTGCCTTTAACCTCCTGTTTGGCCCAGTTTGCAATTTCTGCGGAAGATGAACAGGAATAGGGAGAACCAATGAGAGACTAGCTGGACGTGTCTGGACGGGCAAATTTAACTCTCATTTCCCACCAGGAAGAGGAATTAACCAAAGGCTCAGCGTGCCATGCCGGAACCAGATTAGGGCCTCAAGCAATCCTGCGGTGTTGCGGCCAGCTCACAAGAAAGCGAGTTGAAGAAAGGAGCTCAGGGGCACTGTAATTCACAAACCTGCAGACTTATAAATGACAGCTATCGTCCAAAAATATACTGAAGTAAGGCTGCCAAGAGGACTTGAAAGCGGGGCAGAATTGCAGGAAACCGATTTCAGGAGGTAGACTGGAATTGCATTTAAAGCATAGGAAAAGAGGCAGAACGTCCACAATGATGCACTTGGCAAAAAGGGCGTATGCATTTTTTCCTGAATATATTCAGGAAAAAACGCATACGCCCTTTTTGGCCAACCAAGCAAGCTTGCAAAGGAAATCTGCACTACAATGAAGTCTCACTTCCTACCGGTCAAAAGGGCCATCTGAAAAAAGTGTAAAATCCAGAAAGGCAGGACAGGCCATGGAGAACTGGGAGCCTTGTTATGCTGATGGGCGGGATGTAAATCGCCAACAGCCACTCGGGAGAGGTGTATGGTGTTTCCTGAAACATCTAAAAAACAAAGCAACAGAGCCTAGGGCACTTCCACTTATGGTCCTATAGCTTAGGGAAATTAAAATCAAAAAGACACAGCCACCCCAAAGTTTGGGACGGCTCTGTTTACAAGAACCTCGTTTACGGTACAAGTTCAATATCGCAGAAAGTGAAAAATGGATAAAGAAGTTGTGGTACTTACGTACAATGCAATATCACTCAGCAATGAAATCTATGTCATCAGGCCCGTAGCAGCATAATGAGTGGATTCAGGTATGATGATTCTAACTGAAATAAGTCACACAGAAAAAGAAACATCATAAGATATCACTAATACACGGAATGTAAACTTGGCTACACAGGAACTGGATTACAAAACAGAACAGGGTCTCAAATTTAGAAAACCAACTTATGCTTGCTTAAGGGGAAAGGTGAGTTGGGGTGCTGCATAAAAGCAGAGATTGAAATGAGCACAGATAAAGTTCCTTAAGCCAAATATGGAATAGACAAGAACTACTCCTTGCTCAACGAAATGGACTCAACACCCCATATTAAACGCCTAAGAATGTACCTGACTAGTAAGTATCTTAAAACCTATGGATTGCTATGTCTCTGAAAGAAAATCAAGCGTGTGTACAGGGGCATAAACGCAGCAGTGATAGGATTGGAGAGGTTCGGTGAGCAAATGAAGACCCTTTGAAGTCATATTGCATGGTACCCATTCCACGGGTCTCAACTCTCCAGGTTTAAGGGATTCTGCCTTCAGCTAAAACATGCATGTGGAACCCAGAGTATGATCAACTGTGTGATTGGGAGACATGTTCCAATATGTCTCAGTTCTTGTCCCCTGGTACTCGGGTGCAACATTCCAGACGCTTTACTCACACTCTCCCGACTTGGAGAGTCAGTGCCTTTAACCTCCTGTTTGGCCCAGTTTGCAATTTCTGCGGAAGATGAACAGGAATAGGGAGAACCAATGAGAGACTAGCTGGAGGTGTCTGGACGGGCAAATTTAACTCTCATTTCCCACCAGGAAGAGGAATTAACCAAAGGCTCAGCGTGCCGTGCCGGAACCAGATTAGGGCCTGAAGCAATCCTGCGGTGTTGCGGCCAGCTCACAAGAAAGCGAGTTGAAGAAAGGAGCTCAGGGGCACTGTAATTCACAAACCTGCAGACTTATAAATGACAGCTATCGTCCAAAAATATACTGAAGTAAGGCTGCCAAGAGGACTTGAAAGCGGGGCAGAATTGCAGGAAACCGATTTCTGGAGGCAGACTGGAATTGCATTTAAAGCATAGGAAAAGAGGCAGAACGTCCACAATGATGCACTTGGCCAAAAGGGGCGTATGCATTTTTTCCTGAATATATTCAGGAAAAAACGCATACGCACTTTTTGGCCAACCAAGCAAGCTTGCAAAGGAAATCTGCACTACAATGAAGTCTCACTTCCCCCCGGTCAAAAGGGCCATCTGAAAAAAGTGTAAAATCCAGAAAGGCAGGACAGTCCATGGAGAACTGGGAGCCTTGTTATGTTGATGGGCGGGATGTAAATTGCCAACAGCCACTCGGGAGAAGTGTATGGTGTTTCCTGAAACATCTAAAAAACAAAGCAATGGAGCTTAGGGCACTTCCACTTATGGTCCTATAGCATATGGAAATTAAAATCAAAAAGACACCCACCCCAAAGTTTGGGACGTCTCTGTATACAAGAACCTCGTTTACGGTACAAGTTCAATATCACAGAAAGCGAAAAATGGATAAAGAAGTTGTGGTACTTACGTACAATGCAATATCACTCAGCAATGATATCTATGACTTCAGGCCCATAGCAGCATAAAGAGTGGATTCAGGTATGAAGATTCCTACTGAAATAAGTCACACAGAAAAAGAAACATCATAAGATATCACTAATACACGGGATGTAAACTTGGCTACACAGGAACTGGATTACAAAACAGAACAGGGTCTCAAATTTAGAAAACCAACTTATGCTTGCTTAAGGGGAAAGGTGAGTTGGGGTGCTGCATAAAACCAGAGATTTAAATGAACACAGATAAAGTTCCTTAAGCCAAATATAGAATAGACAAGAACTACTCCTTTCTCAACGAAGTGGACTCAACATCCCATATTAAACGCCTAAGAATGTACCTGACTAGTAAGTATCTTAAAACCTATGGATTGCTATGTCTCTGAAAGAAAATCAAGCTTGTGTACAGGGGCATAAACGCAGCAGTGATAGGATTGGAGAGGTTCGGTGAGCAAATGAAGACCCTTTGAAGTCATATTGCATGGTACCCATTCCTCGGGTCTCAACTCTCCAGGATTAAGGGATTCTTCCTTCAGCTAAAACATGCACGTGGAACCCAGAGTATGATCAACCGTGTGATCGGGAGACGTGTTCCAATATGTCTTAGTTCTCGTCCCCTGGTACTCGGGTGCAACATTCCAGACGCTTTACTAACACTCTCCCGACTTGGAGAGTCAGTGCCTTTAACCTCCTGTTTGGCCCAGTTTGCAATTTCTGCGGAAGATGAACAGGAGTAGGGAGAACCAATGAGAGACTAGCTGGAGGTGTCTGGACGGGCAAATTTAACTGTCATTTCCCACCAGGAAGAGGAATTAACCAAAGGCTCAGCGTGCCGTGCCGGAACCAGATTAGGGCCTGAAGCAATCCTGCGGTGTTGCGGCCAGCTCCCAAGAAAGCGAGTTGAAGAAAGGAGCTCAGGGGCACTGTAATTCACAAACCTGCAGAGTTATAAATGACAGCTATCATCCAAAAATATACTGAAGTAAGGCTGCCAAGAGGACTTGAAAGCGGGGCAGAATTGCAGGAAACCGATTTCAGGAGGTAGACTGGAATTGCATTTAAAGCATAGGAAAAGAGGCAGAACGTCCACAATGATGCCCTTGGCAAAAAGGGCGTATGCATTTTTTCCTGAATATATTCAGGAAAAAACGCATACGCCCTTTTTGGCCAACCAAGCAAGCTTGCAAAGGAAATCTGCACTACAATGAAGTCTCACTTCCCCCCGGTCAAAAGGGCCATCTGAAAAAAGTGTAAAATCCAGAAAGGCAGGACAGGCCATGGAGAACTGGGAGCCTTGTTATGCTGATGGGCGGGATGTAAATTGCCAACAGCCACTAGGGAGAGGTGTATGGTGTTTCCTGAAACATCTAAAAAACAAAGCAACAGAGCCTAGGGCACTTCCACTTATGGTCCTATAGCTTAGGGAAATTAAAATCAAAAAGACACAGCCACCCCAAAGTTTGGGACGGCTCTGTTTACAAGAACCTCATTTACGGTTAAGGTTCAATATCGCAGAAAGTGAAAAATGGATAAAGAAGTTGTGGTACTTACGTACAATGCAATATCACTCAGCAATGAAATCTATGTCATCAGGCCCGTAGCAGCATAATGAGTGGATTCAGGTATGATGATTCTAACTGAAATAAGTCACACAGATAAAGAAACATCATAAGATATCACTAATACACGGGATGTAAACTTGGCTACACAGGAACTGGATTACAAAACAGAACAGGGTCTCAAATTTAGAAAACCAACTTATGCTTGCTTAAGGGGAAAGGTGAGTTGGGGTGCTGCATAAAACCAGAGATTTAAATGAACACAGATAAAGTTCCTTAAGCCAAATATAGAATAGACAAGAACTACTCCTTGCTCAACGAAATGGACTCAACACCCCATATTAAACGCCTAAGAATGTACCTGACTAGTAAGTATCTTAAAACCTATGGATTGCTATGTCTCTGAAAGAAAATCAAGCGTGTGTACAGGGGCATAAACGCAGCAGTGATAGGATTGGAGAGGTTCGGTGAGCAAATGAAGACCCTTTGAAGTCATATTGCATGGTACCCATTCCACGGGTCTCAACTCTCCAGGTTTAAGGAATTCATCCTTCAGCTAAAACATGCACGTGGAACCCAGAGTATGATCAACCGTGTGATCGGGAGACGTGTTCCAATATGTCTCAGTTCTCGTCCCCTGGTACTTGGGTGCAACATGCCAGACACTTTACTAACACTCTCCCGACTTGGAGAGTCAGTGCCTTTAACCTCCTGTTTGGCCCAGTTTGCAATTTCTGCGGAAGATGAACAGGAATAGGGAGAACCAATGAGAGACTAGCTGGAGGTGTCTGGACGGGCAAATTTAACTCTCATTTCCCACCAGGAAGAGGAATTAACCAAAGGCTCAGCGTGCCGTGCCGGAACCAGATTAGGGCCTGAAGCAATCCTGCGGTGTTGCGGCCAGCTCCCAAGAAAGCGAGTTGAAGAAAGGAGCTCAGGGGCACTGTAATTCACAAACCTGCAGAGTTATAAATGACAGCTATCATCCAAAAATATACTGAAGTAAGGCTGCGAAGAGTACTTGAAAGCGGGGCAGAATTGCAGGAAACCGATTTCAGGAGGTAGACTGGAATTGCATTTAAAGCATAGGAAAAGAGGCAGAACGTCCACAATGATGCACTTGGACAAAAAGGGCGTATGCGTTTTTTCCTGAATATATTCAGGAAAAAACGCATACGCCGTTTTTGGCCAACCAAGCAAGCTTGCAAAGGAAATCTGCACTACAATGAAGTCTCACTTCCCCTCCGGTCAAAAGGGCCATCTGAAAAAAGTGTAAAATCCAGAAAGGCAGGACAGGCCATGGAGAACTGGGAGCCTTGTTATGCTGATGGGCGGGATGTCAACTGCCAAGAGCCACTTGGGAGAGGTGTATGGTGTTTCCTGAAACATCTTAAAAAAAAGCAACAGAGCCTAGGGCACTTCCACTTATGGAACTATAGCTTAGGGAAATTAAAATCAAAAAGACACAGCCACCCCAAAGTTTGGGACGGCTCTGTATACAAGAACCTCATTTACGGTTAAGGTTCAATATCGCAGAAAGTGAAAAATGGATAAAGAAGTTGTGGTACTTACGTACAATGCAATATCACTCAGCAATGAAATCTATGTCATCAGGCCCGTAGCAGCATAATGAGTGGATTCAGGTATGATGATTCTACCTGAAATAAGTCACACAGAAAAAGAAACATCATAAGATATCACTAATACACGGAATGTAAACTTGGCTACACAGGAACTGGATTACAAAGCAGAACAGGGTCTCAAATATAGAAAACCAACTTATGCTTGCTTAAGGGGAAAGGTGAGTTGGGGTGCTGCATAAAACCAGAGATTGAAATGAGCACAGATAAAGTTCCTTAAGCCAAATATGGAATAGACAAGAACTACTCCTTGCTCAACGAAATGGACTCAACACCCCATATTAAACGCCTAAGAATGTACCTGACTAATAAGTATCTTAAAATCTATGGATTGCTATGTCTCTGAAAGAGAATCAAGCATGTGTACAGGGGCATAAGTGCAGCAGTGATAGGATTGGAGAGGTTCGGTGCGCAAATGAAGATCCTTTGAAGTCATATTGCATGGTACCCATTCCACGGGTCTCAACTCTCTAGGTTTAAGGGATTCTGCCTTCAGCTAAAACATGCACGTGGAACCCAGAGTATGATCAACCGTGTGTTCGGGAGATGTGTTCCAATATGTCTCAGTTCTCGTCCCCTGGTACTCGGGTGCAACATTCCAGACGCTTTACTAACACTCTCCCAACTTGGAGAGTCAGTGCCTTTAACCTCCTGTTTGGCCCAGTTTACAATTTCTCCAGAAGATGAACAGGAATAGGGAGAACCAATGAGAGACTAGCTGGAGGTGTCTGAACGGGCAAATTTAACTCTCATTTCCCACCAGGAAGAGGAATTAACCAAAGGGTCAGCATGCCGTGCCAGAAACAGATGAGGGCCTGAAGCAATCCTGCGGTGTTGCGGCCAGCTCACAAGAAAGCGAGTTGAAGAAAGGAGCTCAGGGGCATTGTAATTCACAAACCTGCAGAGTTATAAATGACAGCTATCGTCCAAAAATATACTGAAGTAAGGCTGCCAAGAGGACTTGAAAGAGGGTCAGAATTGCAGGAAACCGATTTCAGGAGGTAGACTGGAATTGCATTTAAAGCATATGAAAAGAGGCAGAACGTCCACAATGATGCACTTGGCCAAAAAGGGCGTATGCATTTTTTCCTGAATATATTCAGGAAAAAACGCATACGAGCTTTTCGGACAACCAAGCAAGCTTGCAAAGGAAATCTGCACTACAATGAAGTCTCACTTCCCCCCGGTCAAAAGGGTCATCTGAAAAAAGTGTAAAATCCAGAAAGGCAGGACAGGCCATGGAGAACTGGGAACCTTGTTATGCTGATGGGCGGGATGTAAATTGCCAACAGCCACTTGGGAGAAGTGTATGGTGTTTCCTGAAACATCTAAAAAACAAAGCCACAGAGCCTAGGGCACTTCCACTTATGGTCCTATAGCTTAGGGAAATTAAAATCAAAAAGACACAGCCACCCCAAAGTTTGGGACGGCTCTGTTTACAAGAACCCCGTTTATGGTACAAGTTCAATATCGCAGAAATTGAAAAATGAATAAAGAAGTTGGGTACTTACGTACAATGCAATATCACTCAGCAATAAAATCTATGTTATGAGGCCCGTGGAAGCATAATGAGTGGATTCAGGTATGATGATTCTAAGTGAAATAAGGCACACAGAAAAAGAAACATCATAAGATATCACTAATACACGGAATGTAAACTTGGCTACACAGGAACTGGATTACAAAACACAACAGTGTCTCAAATGTAGAAAACCAACTTTTGCTTGCTTAAGGGGGAAGGTGAGTTGGGGTGCTGCATAAACCAGAGATTGAAATGAGCACAGATAAAGTTCCTTAAGCCAAACATGGAATAGACAAGAGCTACTCCTTGCTCAACGAAATGGGCTCAACACCCCATATTAAACGCCTAAGAATGTACCTGACTAGTAAGTACATTAAAACCTATGGATTGCTATGTCTCTGAAAGAGAATCAACCATGTGTACAGGGGTATAAACGCAGCAGTGATAGGATTGGAGAGGTTCGGTGAGGAAATGAAGACCCTTTGAAGTCATATTGCATGGTACCCATTCCACGGGTCTCAATTCTCCAGGTTTAAGGGATTCTTCCTTCAGCTAAAACATGCATGTGGAACACAGAGTATGATCAACCGTGTGATCGGGAGATGTGTTCCAATATGTCTCAGTTTTTGTCCCCTGGTACTCAGGTGCAACATTCCAGACGCTTTACTAACACTCTCCAGACTTGGAGAGTCAGTGCCTTTAACCTCCTGTTTGGCCCAGTTTGCAATTTCTGCGGAAGATGAACAGGAATAGGGAGAACCAATGAGAGACTAGCTGGACGTGTCTGGACAGGCAAATTTAACTCTCATTTCCCACCAGGAAGAGGAATTAACCAAAGGCTCAGCGTGCCATGCCAGAGCCACATCAGGGCCTGAAGCACTCATGTGGTGTTGCGGCCAGCTCACAAGAAAGCGAGTTGAAGAAAGGAGCTCAGGGGCACTGTAATTCACAAACCTGCAGAGTTATAAATGACAGCTATCGTCCAAAAATATACTGAAGAAAGGCTGCCAAGAGGACTTGAAAGCGGGGCAGAATTGCAGGAAACCGATTTCTGGAGGTAGACTGGAATTGCATTTAAAGCATAGGAAAAGAGGCAGAACGTCCACAATGATGCACTTGGCCAAAAGGGGCGTATGCGTTTTTTCCTGAATATATTCAGGAAAAAACGCATACGCACTTTTTGGCCAACCAAGCAAGCTTGCAAAGGAAATCTGCACTACAATGAAGTCTCACTTCCCCCCGGTCAAAAGGGCCATCTGAAAAAAGTGTAAAATCCAGAAAGGCAGGACAGGCCATGGAGAACTGGGAGCCTTGTTATGCTGATGGGCGGGATGATAATTGCCAACAGCCACTCGGGAGAAGTGTATGGTGTTTCCTGAAACATCTATAAAAAAAAGCAATGGAGCTTAGGGTACTTCCACTTATGGTCCTATAGCTTAGGGAAATTAAAATCAAAAAGACACAGCCACCCCAAAGTTTGGGACGGCTCTGTTTACAAGAACCTCGTTTACGGTCCAAGTTCAATAGCGCAGAAAGTGAAAAATGAATAAAGAAATTGTGGTACTTACTTTCAATGCAATATCACTCAGCAATGAAATCTATGTCATCAGGCCCATAGTAGCATAATGAGTGGATTCAGGTATGATGATTCTAACTGAAATAAGTCACACAGAAAAAGAAACATCATAAGATATCACTAATACACGGGATGTAAACTTGGCTACACAGGAACTGGATTACAAAACAGAACAGGGTCTCAAATTTAGAAAACCAACTTATGCTTGCTTAAGGGGAAAGGTGAGTTGGGGTGCTGCATAAAAGCAGAGATTGAAATGAGCACAGATAAAGTTCCTTAAGCCAAATATGGAATAGACTAGAACTACTCCTTGCTCAACGAAATGGACTCAACACCCCATATTAAAGGCCTAAGAATGTACCTGACTAGTAACTATCTTAAAACCTATGGATTGCTATGTCTCTGAAAGAAAATCAAGCGTGTGTACAGGGGCATAAACGCAGCAGTGATAGGATTGGAGAGGTTCGGTAAGCAAATGAAGACCCTTTGAAGTCATATTGCATGGTACCCATTCCACGGGTCTCAACTCTCCAGGTTTAAGGGATTCTGCCTTCAGCTAAAACATGCATGTGGAACCCAGAGTATGATCAACCGTGTGATCGGGAGACGTGTTCCAATATGTCTCAGTTCTCGTCCCCTGGTACTCGGGTGCAACGTTCCAGACGCTTTACTAACACTCTCCCGACTTGGAGAGTCAGTGCCTTTAACCTCCTGTTTGGCCCAGTTTGCAATTTCTGCGGAAGATGAACAGGAATAGGGAGAACCAATGAGAGACTAGCTGGAGGTGTCTGGACGGGCAAATTTAACTCTCATTTCCCACCAGGAAGAGGAATTAACCAAAGGCTCAGCGTGCCGTGCCGGAACCAGATTAGGGCCTGAAGCAATCCTGCGGTGTTGCGGCCAGCTCCCAAGAAAGCGAGTTGAAGAAAGGAGCTCAGAGGCACTGTAATTCACAAACCTGCAGAGTTATAAATGACAGCTATCATCCAAAAATATACTGAAGTAAGGCTGCCAAGAGTACTTGAAAGCGGGGCAGAATTGCAGGAAACCGATTTCAGGAGGTAGACTGGAATTGCATTTAAAGCATAGGAAAAGAGGCAGAACGTCCACAATGATGCACTTGGACAAAAAGGGCGTATGCGTTTTTTCCTGAATATATTCAGGAAAAAACGCATACGCCCTTTTTGGCCAACCAAGCAAGCTTGCAAAGGAAATCTGCACTACAATGAAGTCTCACTTCCCCACGGTCAAAAGGGCCATCTGAAAAAAGTGTAAAATCCAGAAAGGCAGGACAGGCCATGGAGAACTGGGAGCCTTGTTATGCTGATGGGCGGGATGTAAATTGCCAACAGCCACTCGGGAGAGGTGTATGGTGTTTCCTGAAACATCTAAAAAAAAAGGAACAGAGCCTAGGGCACTTCCACTTATGGAACTATAGCTTAGGGAAATTAAAATCAAAAAGACACAGCCACCCCAAAGTTTGGGACGGCTCTGTTTACAAGAACCTCATTTACGGTTAAGGTTCAATATCGCAGAAAGTGAAAAATGGATAAAGAAGTTGTGGTACTTACGTACAATGCAATATCACTCAGCAATGAAATCTATGTCATCAGGCCCGTAGCAGCATAATGAGTGGATTCAGGTATGATGATTCTAAGTGAAATAAGTCACACAGAAAAAGAAACATCATAAGATATCACTAATACACGGAATGTAAACTTGGCTACACAGGAACTGGATTACACAACAGAACAGGGTCTCAAATTTAGAAAACCAACTTATGCTTGCTTAAGGGGAAAGGTGAGTTGGGGTGCTGCCTAAAACCAGAGATTGAAATGAGCACAGATAAAATTCCTTAAGCCAAATATGGAATAGACAAGAGCTACTCCTTGCTCAACGAAATGGACTCAACACCCCATATTAAACGCCTAAGAATGTACATGACTAGTAAGTATCTTAAAACCTATGGATTGCTATGTCTCCGAAAGAAAGTCAAGCGTGTGTACAGGGGCATAAACGCAGCAGTGATAGGATTGGAGAGGTTCGGTGAGCAAATGAAGACCCTTTGAAGTCATATTGCATGGTACCCATTACACGCGTCTCAACTCTCCAGGTACAAGGGATTTTCCCTTCAGCTAAAACAGGCATGTGGAACCCAGAGTATGATCAACCGTGTGATCGGGAGACGTGTTCCAATATGTCTCAGTTCTCGTCCCCTGGTACTCGGGTGCAACATTCCAGACGCTTTACTAACACTCTCCCGACTTGGAGAGTCAGTGTCTTTAACCTCCTGTTTGGCCCAGTTTGCAATTTCTGCGGAAGATGAACAGGAATAGGGAGAACCAATGAGAGACTAGGTGGAGGTGTCTGGACGGGCAAATTTAACTCTCATTTCCCACCAGGAAGAGGAATTAACCAAAGGGTCAGCATGCCGTGCCAGAAACAGATGAGGGCCTGAAGCAATCCTGTGGTGTTGCGGCCAGCTCACAAGAAAGCGAGTTGAAGAAAGGAGCTCAGGGGCACTGAAATTCACAAACCTGCAGTGTTATAAATGACAGCTATCGTCCAAAAATATACTGAAGTAAGGTTGCCAAGAGGACTTGAAAGCAGGGCAGAATTGCAGGAAACCGATTTCAGGAGGTAGACTGGAATTGCATTTAAAGCATAGGAAAAGAGGCAGAACGTCCACAATGATGCACTTGGCCAAGAAGTGCATATGCGTTTTTTCCTGAATATATTCCTGAATTTCCTGAATATATTCAGGAAAAAACGCATACGCCCTTTTTGGCCAACCAAGCAAGCTTGCAAAGGAAATCTGCACTACAATGAAGTCTCACTTCCCCCCGGTCAAAAGGGCCATCTGAAAAAAGTGTAAAATCCAGAAAGGCAGGACAGGCCATGGAGAACTGGGAGCTTTGTTATGCTGATGGTCGGGATGTAAATTGCCAACAGCCACTCGGAAGAAGTGTATGGTGCTTCCTGAAACATCTAAAAAACATAGCAGCGGAGCCTAGGGCACTTCCACTTATGGTCCTATAGCTTAGGGAAATTCAAATCAAAAAGACACAGCCACCCCAAAGTTTGGGATGGATCTCTTTAAAAGAACCTGGTTTATGGTACAAGCTAAATATCACAGAAAGTGAAAAATGCATAAAGAAGCTGTGGTACTTACGTACAATGCAATATCACTCAGCAATGAAATCTATGTCATCAGGCCCGTAGCAGCATAATGAGTGGATTCAGGTATGATGATTCTAACTGAAATAAGTCACACAGAAAAAGAAACATCATAAGATATCACTAATACACGGAATGTAAACTTGGCTACACAGGAACTGGATTACAAAACAGAACAGGGTCTCAAATTTAGAAAACCAACTTATGCTTGCTTAAGGGGAAAGGTGAGTTGGGGTGCTGCATTAAACAAGAGATTGAAATGAGCACAGATAGAGTTCCTTAAGCCAAATATGGAATAGACAAGAACTAATCCTTGCTCAACGAAATGGACTCAACACCCCATATTAAACGCCTAAGAATGTACCTGACTAGTAAGTATCTTAAAACCTATGGATTGCTATGTCTCTGAAAGAAAATCAAGCGTGTGTACAGGGGCATAAACGCAGCAGTGATAGGATTGGAGAGGTTCGGTGAGCAAATGAAGACCCTTTGAAGTCATATTGCATGGTACCCATTCCACGGGTCTCAACTCTCCAGGTTTAAGGGATTCTGCCTTCAGCTAAAACATGCACGTGGAACCCAGAGTATGATCAACCATGTGATCGGGAGACATGTTCCAATATGTCTCAGTTCTCGTCCCCTGGTACTCGGGTGCAACATTCCAGACGCTTTACTAACACTCTCCCGACTTGGAGAGTCAGTGCCTTTAACCTCCTGTTTCGCCCATTTGCAATTTCTGAGGAAGATGAACAGGAATAGGGAGAACCAATGAGATTCTAGGTGGAGGTGTCTGGACGGGCAAATTTAACTCTCATTTCCCACCAGGAAGAGGAATTAACCAAAGGCTCAGCGTGTCGTGCCGGAACCAGATTAGGGCCTGAAGCAATCCTGCGGTGTTGCGGCCAGCTCACAAGAAAGCGAGTTGAAGAAAGGAGCTCAGGGGCACTGTAATTCACAAACCTGCAGAGTTATAAATGACAGCTATCGTCCAAAAATATACTGAAGTAAGGCTGCCAAGAGGACTTGAAAGCGGGGCAGAATTGCAGGAAACCGATTTCAGGAGGTAGACTGGAATTGCATTTAAAGCATAGGAAAAGAGGCAGAACGTCCACAATGATGCACTTGGCCAAAAAGGGCGTATGCGTTTTTTCCTGAATATATTCAGGAAAAAACGCATACGCCCTTTTTGGCCAACCAAGCAAGCTTGCAAAGGAAATCTGCACTACAATGAAGTCTCACTTCCCCCCGGTCAAAAGGGCCATCTGAAAAAAGTGTAAAATCCAGAAAGGCAGGACAGGCCATGGAGAACTGGGAGCCTTGTTATGCTGATGGGCGGGATGTAAATTGCCAAGAGCCACTCGGGAGAGGTGTATGGTGTTTCCTGAAACATCTAAAAAACAAAGCAACAGAGCCTAGGGCACTTCCACTTATGGTCCTATAGCTTAGGGAAATTAAAATCAAAAAGACACAGCCACCCCAAAGTTTGGGACGGCTCTGTTTACAAGAACCTCGTTTACGGTACAAGTTCAATATCGCAGAAAGTGAAAAATGGATAAAGAAGTTGTGGTACTTACGTACAATGCAATATCACTCAGCAATGAAATCTATGTCATCAGGCCCGTAGCAGCATAATGAGTGGATTCAGGTATGATGATTCTAACTGAAATAAGTCACACAGAAAAAGAAACATCATAAGATATCACTAATACACGGGATGTAAACTTGGCTACACAGGAACTGGATTACAAAACAGAACAGGGTCTCAAATTTAGAAAACCAACTTATGCTTGCTTAAGGGGAAAGGTGAGTTGGGGTGCTGCATAAAACCAGAGATTTAAATGAACACAGATAAAGTTCCTTAAGCCAAATATAGAATAGACAAGAACTACTCCTTGCTCAACGAAATGGACTCAACACCCCATATTAAACGCCTAAGAATGTACCTGACTAGTAAGTATCTTAAAACCTATGGATTGCTATGTCTCTGAAAGAAAATCAAGCGTGTGTACAGGGGCATAAACGCAGCAGTGATAGGATTGGAGAGGTTCGGTGAGCAAATGAAGACCCTTTGAAGTCATATTGCATGGTACCCATTCCACGGGTCTCAACTCTCCAGGTTTAAGGGATTCTGCCTTCAGGTAAAACATGCACGTGGAACCCAGAGTGTGATCAACCGTGATATCGGGAGACATGTTCCAATATGTCTCAGTTCTCGTCCCCTGGAACTCGGGTGCAACATTCCAGATGCTTTACTAACACTCTCCCGACTTGGAGAGTCAGTGCCTTTAACCTCCTGTTTGGCCCATTTGCAATTTCTGAGTAACATGAACAGGAATAGGGAGAACCAATGAGATTCTAGGTGGAGGTGTCTGGACGGGCAAATTTAACTCTCATTTCCCACCAGGAAGAGGAATTAACCAAAGGCTCAGCGTGCCGTGCCAGAACCAGATTAGGGCCTGAAGCAATCCTGCGGTGTTGCGGCCAGCTCACAATAAAGCGAGTTGAAGAAAGGAGCTCAGGGGCACTGTAATTCACAAACCTGCAGAGTTATAAATGACAGCTATCGTCCAAAAATATACTGAAGTAAGGCTGCCAAGAGGACTTGAAAGCGGGGCAGAATTGCAGGAAACCGATTTCAGGAGGTAGACTGGAATTGCATTTAAAGCATAGGAAAAGAGGCAGAACGTCCACAATGATGCACTTGGCCAAAAAGGACGTATGCGTTTTATCCAGAATATATTCAGGAAAAAACGCATACGCCCTTTTTGGCCAACCAAGCAAGCTTGCAAAGGAAATCTGCAGTACAATGAAGTCTCACTTCCCCCCGGTCAAAAGGGCCACCTGAAAAAAGTGTAAAATCCAGAAAGGCAGGACAGGCCATGGAGAACTGGGAGCCTTGTTATGCTGATGGGCGGGATGTAAATTGCCAACAGCCACTCCAGAGAAGTGTATGGTGATTCCTGAAACATCTAAAAAACAAAGCAACAGAGCCTAGGGCACTTCCACTTATGGTCCTATAGTTTAGGGAAATTAAAATCAAAAAGACACAGCCACCCCAAAGTTTGGGACGGCTCTGTTTACAAGAACTTCATTTACGGTACAAGTTCAATATCACAGAAAGTGAAAAATGGATAAAGAAGTTGTGGTACTTACGTACAATGCAATATCACTCAGCAATGAAATCTATGTCATCAGGCCCGTAGCAGCATAATGAGTGGATTCAGGTATGATGATTCTAACTGAAATAAGTCACACAGAAAAAGAAACATCATAAGATATCACTAATACACGGAATGTAAACTTGGCTACACAGGAACTGGATTACAAAACAGAACAGGGTCTCAAATTTAGAAAACCAACTTATGCTTGCTTAAGGGGAAAGGTGAGTTGGGGTGCTGCATCAAACCAGAGATTTAAATGAACACAGATAAAGTTGCTTAAGCCAAATATGGAATAGACAAGAACTACTCCTTGCTCAACGAAATGGACTCAACACCCCATATTAAACGCCTAAGAATGTACCTGACTAGTAAGTATCTTAAAACCTATGGATTGCTATGTGTCTGAAAGAAAATCAAGCGTGTGTACAGGGGCATAAACGTAGCAGTGATAGGATTGGAGAGGTTCGGTGAGCAAATGAAGACCCTTTGAAGTCATATTGCATGGTACCCATTCCACGGGACTCAACTCTCCAGGTTTAAGGGATTCTGCCTTCAGGTAAAACATGCACGTGGAACCCAGGGTATGATCAACCGTGTGGTCGGGAGACATGTTCCAATATGACTCAGTTCTCGTCCCCTGGTACTCGGGTGCAACATTCCAGACGCTTTACTAACACTCTCCCGACGTGGAGAGTCAGTGCCTTTAACCTCCTGTTTGGCCCATTTGCAATTTCTGAGGAAGATGAACAGGAATAGGGAGAACCAATGAGAGACTAGCTGGAGGTGTCTGGACGGGCAAATTTAACTCTCATTTCCCACCAGGAAGAGGAATTAACCAAAGGCTCAGCGAGCCGTGCCGGAACCAGATTAGGGCCTGAAGCAATCCTGCGGTGTTGCGGCCAGCTCACAAGAAAGCGAGTTGAAGAAAGGAGCTCAGGGGCACTGTAATTCACAAACCTGCAGAGTTATAAATGACAGCTATCGTCCAAAAATATACTGAAGTAAGGCTGCCAAGAGGACTTGAAAGCGGGGCAGAATTGCAGGAAACCGATTTCAGGAGGTAGACTGGAATTGCATTTAAAGCATAGGAAAAGAGGCAGAACGTCCACAATGATGCACTTGGCCAAAAAGGGCGTATGCGTTTTTTCCTGAATATATTCAGGAAAAAACGCATACGCCCTTTTTGGCCAACCAAGCAAGCTTGCAAAGGAAATCTGCACTACAATGAAGTTTCACTTCCCACCAGTCAAAAGGGCCATCTGAAAAAAGTGTAAAATCCAGAAAGGCAGGACAGGCCATGGAGAACTGGGAGCCTTGTTATGCTGATGGGCGGGATGTAAATTGCCTAGAGCCACTCGGGAGAGGTGTATGGTGTTTCCTGAAACATCTAAAAAACAAAGCAACAGAGCCTAGGGCACTTCCACTTATGGTCCTATAGCTTAGGGAAATTAAAATCAAAAAGACACAGCCACCCCAAAGTTTGGGACGGCTCTGTTTACAAGAACCTCGTTTACGGTACAAGTTCAATATCACAGAAAGTGAAAAATGGATAAACAAGTTGTGGTACGTACGTACAATGCAATATCACTCAGCAATGAAATCTATGTCATCAGGCCCGTAGCAGCATAATGAGTGGATTCAGGTATGATGATTCTAACTGAAATAAGTCACACAGAAAAAGAAATATCATAAGATATCACTAATACACGGAATGTAAACTTGGCTATACAGGAACTGGATTACAAAACAGAACAGGGTCTCAAATTTAGAAAACCAACTTATGCTTGCTTAAGGGGAAAGGTGAGTTGGGGTGCTGCATAAAACAAGAGATTGAAATGAGCACAGATAAAGTTCCTTAAGCCAAATATGGAATAGACAAGAACTACTCCTTGCTCAACGAAATGGACTCAACACCCCATATTAAACGCCTAAGAATGTACCTGACTAGTAAGTATCTTAAAACCTATGGATTGCTATGTCTCTGAAAGAAAATCAAGCGTGTGTACAGGGGCATAAAAGCAGCAGTGATAGGATTGGAGAGGTTCGGTGAGCAAATGAAGACCCTTTGAAGTCATATTGCATGGTACCCATTCCACGGGTCTCAACTCTCCAGGTTTAAGGGATTCTTCCTTCAGCTAAAACATGCACATGGAACCCAGAGTATGATCAACCGTGTGATCGGGAGACGTGTTCCAATATGTCTCAGTTATCGTCCCCTGGTACTCGGGTGCAACATTCCAGACGCTTTAATAACACTCTCCCGACTTGGAGAGTCAGTGCCTTTAACCAACTGTTTGGCCCAGTTTGCAATTTCTGCAGAAGATGAACAGGAATAGGGAGAACCAAAGAGAGACTAGCTGGAGGTGTCTGGACGCGCAAAATTTAACTCTCATATCCCATCAGGAAGAGGAATTAACCAAAGGCTCAGCGTGCCGTGCCAGAACCAGATTAGGGCCTGAAGCAATCCTGCGGTGTTGCGGCCAGCTCACAATAAAGCGAGTTGAAGAAAGGAGCTCAGGGGCACTGTAATTCACAAACCTGCAGAGTTATAAATGACAGCTATCGTCCAAAAATATACTGAAGTAAGGCTGCCAAGAGGACTTGAAAGCGGGGCAGAATTGCAGGAAACCGATTTCAGGAGGTAGACTGGAATTGCATTTAAAGCATAGGAAAAGAGGCAGAACGTCCACAATGATGCACTTGGCCAAAAAGGGCGTATGCGTTTTTTCCTGAATATATTCAGGAAAAAACGCATACGCCCTTTTTGGCCAACCAAGCAAGCTTGCAAAGGAAATCTGCACTACAATGAAGTCTCACTTCCCCCCGGTCAAAAGGGCCATCTGAAAAAAGTGTAAAATCCAGAAAGGCAGGACAGGCCATGGAGAACTGGGAGCCTTGTTATGCTGATGGGCGGGATGTAAATTGCCAACAGCCACTCTGGAGAGGTGTATGGTGTTTCCTGAAACATCTAAAAAACAAAGCAACAGAGCCTAGGGCACTTCCACTTATGGTCCTATAGCTTAGGGAAATTAAAATCAAAAAGACACAGCCACCCCAAAGTTTGGGACGGCTCTGTTTACAAGAACCTCGTTTACGGTACAAGTTCAATATCGCAGAAAGTGAAAAATGGATAAAGAAGTTGTGGTACTTACGTACAATGCAATATCACTCAGCAATGAAATCTATGTCATCAGGCCCGTAGCAGCATAATGAGTGGATTCAGGTATGATGATTCTAACTGAAATAAGTCACACAGAAAAAGAAACATCATTAGATATCACTAATACACAGGATGTAAACTTGGCTACAGAGGAATTGGATTACAAAACAGAACAGGGTCTCAAATTTAGAAAACCAACTTATGCTTGCTTAAGGGGAAAGGTGAGTTGGGGTGCTGCATCAAACCAGAGATTGAAATGAGCACAGATAAAGTTCCTTAAGCCAAATATGGAATAGACAAGAACTACTCCTTGCTCAACGAAATGGACTCAACACCCCATATTAAACGCCTAAGAATGTACCTGACTAGTAAGTATCTTAAAACCTATGGATTGCTATGTCTCTGAAAGAAAATCAAGCGTGTGTACAGGGGCATAAACGCAGCAGTGATAGGATTGGAGAGGTTCGGTGAGCAAATGAAGACCCTTTGAAGTCATATTGCATGGTACCCATTCCACGGGTCTCAACTCTCAAGGTTTAAGGGATTCTGCCTTCAGGTAAAACATGCACGTGGAACCCAGAGTATGATCAACCGTGTGATCGGGAGACGTGTTCCAATATGTCTCAGTTCTCGTCCCCTGGTACTCGGGTGCAACATTCCAGACGCTTTACTAACACTCTCCCGACTTGGAGAGTCAGTGCCTTTAACCTCCTGTTTGGCCCATTTGCAATTTCTGAGGAAGATGAACAGGAATAGGGAGAACCAATGAGAGACTAGGTGGAGGTGTCTGGACGGGCAAATTTAACTCTCATTTCCCACCAGGAAGAGGAATTAACCAAAGGCTCAGCGTGCCGTGCCGGAACCAGATTAGGGCCTGAAGCAATCCTGCGGTGTTGCGGCCAGCTCACAAGAAAGCGAGTTGAAGAAAGGAGCTCAGGGACACTGTAATTCACAAACCTGCAGAGTTATAAATGACAGCTATCGTCCAAAAATATACTGAAGTAAGGCTGCCAAGAGGACTTGAAAGCGGGGCAGAATTGCAGGAAACCGATTTCAGGAGGTAGACTGGAATTGCATTTAAAGCATAGGAAAAGAGGCAGAACGTCCACAATGATGCACTTGGCCAAAAAGGGCGTATGCGTTTTTTCCTGAATATATTCAGGAAAAAACGCATACGCCCTTTTTGGCCAACCAAGCAAGCTTGCAAAGGAAATCTGCACTACAATGAAGTCTCACTTCCCCCCGGTCAAAAGGGCCATCTGAAAAAAGTGTAAAATCCAGAAAGGCAGGACAGGCCATGGAGAACTGGGAACCTTGTTATGCTGATGGGCGGGATGTAAATTGCCAAGAGCCACTCGGGAGAGGTGTATGGTGTTTCCTGAAACATCTAAAAAACAAAGCAACAGAGCCTAGGGCACTTCCACTTATGGTCCTATAGCTTAGGGAAATTAAAATCAAAAAGACACAGCCACCCCAAAGTTTGGGACCGCTCTGTTTACAAGAACCTCGTTTACGGTACAAGTTCAATATCGCAGAAAGTGAAAAATGGATAAAGAAGTTGTGGTACTTACGTACAATGCAATATCACTCAGCAATGAAATCTATGTCATCAGGCCCGTAGCAGCATAATGAGTGGATTCAGGTATGATGATTCTAACTGAAATAAGTCACACAGAAAAAGAAACATCATAAGATATCACTAATACACGGAATGTAAACTTGGCTACACAGGAACTGGATTACAAAACAGAACAGGGTCTCAAATTTAGAAAACCAACTTATGCTTGCTTAAGGGGAAAGGTGAGTTGGGGTGCTGCATCAAACCAGAGATTGAAATGAGCACAGATAAAGTTCCTTAAGCCAAATATGGAATAGACAAGAACTACTCCTTGCTCAACGAAATGGACTCAACACCCCATATTAAACGCCTAAGAATGTACCTGACTAGTAAGTATCTTAAAACCTATGGATTGCTATGTCTCTGAAAGAAAATCAAGCGTGTGTACAGGGGCATAAACGCAGCAGTGATAGGATTGGAGAGGTTCGGTGAGCAAATGAAGACCCTTTGAAGTCATATTGCATGGTACCCATTCCACGGGTCTCAACTCTCAAGGTTTAAGGGATTCTGCCTTCAGGTAAAACATGCACGTGGAACCCAGAGTATGATCAACCGTGTGATCGGGAGACGTGTTCCAATATGTCTCAGTTCTCGTCCCCTGGTACTCGGGTGCAACATTCCACACGCTTTACTAACACTCTCCCGACGTGGAGAGTCAGTGCCTTTAACCTCCTGTTTGGCCCATTTGCAATTTCTGAGGAAGATGAACAGGAATAGGGAGAACCAATGAGAGACTAGGTGGAGGTGTCTGGACGGGCAAATTTAACTCTCATTTCCCACCAGGAAGAGGAATTAACCAAAGGCTCAGCGTGCCGTGCCGGAACCAGATTAGGGCCTGAAGCAATCCTGCAGTGTTGCGGCCAGCTCACAAGAAAGCGAGTTGAAGAAAGGAGCTCAGGGACACTGTAATTCACAAACCTGCAGAGTTATAAATGACAGCTATCGTCCAAAAATATACTGAAGTAAGGCTGCCAAGAGGACTTGAAAGCGGGGCAGAATTGCAGGAAACCGATTTCAGGAGGTAGACTGGAATTGCATTTAAAGCGTAGGAAAAGAGGCAGAACGTCCACAATGATGCACTTGGCCAAAAAGGGCGTATGCGTTTTTTCCTGAATATATTCAGGAAAAAACGCATACGCCCTTTTTGGCCAACCAAGCAAGCTTGCAAAGGAAATCTGCACTACAATGAAGTCTCACTTCCCCCCGGTCAAAAGGGCCATCTGAAAAAAGTGTAAAATCCAGAAAGGCAGGACAGGCCATGGAGAATTGGGAGCCTTGTTATGCTGATGGGCGGGATGTAAATTGCCAACAGCCACTCCAGAGAAGTGTATGGTGATTCCTGAAACATCTAAAAAACAAAGCAACAGAGCCTAGGGCACTTCCACTTATGGTCCTATAGTTTAGGGAAATTAAAATCAAAAAGACACAGCCACCCCAAAGTTTGGGACGGCTCTGTTTACAAGAACTTCATTTACGGTACAAGTTCAATATCACAGAAAGTGAAAAATGGATAAAGAAGTTGTGGTACTTACGTACAATGCAATATCACTCAGCAATGAAATCTATGTCATCAGGCCCGTAGCAGCATAATGAGTGGATTCAGGTATGATGATTCTAACTGAAATAAGTCACACAGAAAAAGAAACATCATAAGATATCACTAATACACGGAATGTAAACTTGGCTACACAGGAACTGGATTACAAAACAGAACAGGGTCTCAAATTTAGAAAACCAACTTATGCTTGCTTAAGGGGAAAGGTGAGTTGGGGTGCTGCATCAAACCAGAGATTTAAATGAACACAGATAAAGTTGCTTAAGCCAAATATGGAATAGACAAGAACTACTCCTTGCTCAACGAAATGGACTCAACACCCCATATTAAACGCCTAAGAATGTACCTGACTAGTAAGTATCTTAAAACCTATGGATTGCTATGTCTCTGAAAGAAAATCAAGCGTGTGTACAGGGGCATAAACGCAGCAGTGATAGGATTGGAGAGGTTCGGTGAGCAAATGAAGACCCTTTGAAGTCATATTGCATGGTACCCATTCCACGGGTCTCAACTCTCCAGGTTTAAGGGATTCTGCCTTCAGGTAAAACATGCACGTGGAACCCAGAGTATGATCAACCGTGTGGTCGGGAGACATGTTCCAATATGTCTCAGTTCTCGTCCCCTGGTACTCGGGTGCAACATTCCAGACGCTTTACTAACACTCTCCCGACGTGGAGAGTCAGTGCCTTTAACCTCCTGTTTGGCCCATTTGCAATTTCTGAGGAAGATGAACAGGAATAGGGAGAACCAATGAGAGACTAGGTGGAGGTGTCTGGACGGGCAAATTTAACTCTCATTTCCCACCAGGAAGAGGAAATAACCAAAGGCTCAGCGAGCCGTGCCGGAACCAGATTAGGGCCTGAAGCAATCCTGCGGTGTTGCGGCCAGCTCACAAGAAAGCGAGTTGAAGAAAGGAGCTCAGGGGCACTGTAATTCACAAACCTGCAGAGTTATAAATGACAGCTATCGTCCAAAAATATACTGAAGTAAGGCTGCCAAGAGGACTTGAAAGCGGGGCAGAATTGCAGGAAACCGATTTCAGGAGGTAGACTGGAATTGCATTTAAAGCATAGGAAAAGAGGCAGAACGTCCACAATGATGCACTTGGCCAAAAAGGGCGTATGCGTTTTTTCCTGAATATATTCAGGAAAAAACGCATACGCCCTTTTTGGCCAACCAAGCAAGCTTGCAAAGGAAATCTGCACTACAATGAAGTCTCACTTCCCACCGGTCAAAAGGGCCATCTGAAAAAAGTGTAAAATCCAGAAAGGCAGGACAGGCCATGGAGAACTGGGAGCCTTGTTTTGCTGATGAGCGGGATGTAAATTGCCAACAGCCACTCGGGAGAGGTGTATGGTGTTTCCTGAAACATCTAAAAAACAAAGCAACAGAGCCTAGGGCACTTCCACTTATGGTCCTATAGCTTAGGGAAATTAAAATCAAAAAGACACAGCCACCCCAAAGTTTGGGACGGCTCTGTTTACAAGAACCTCGTTTACGGTACAAGTTCAATATCGCAGAAAGTGAAAAATGGATAAAGAAGTTCTGGTACTTACGTACAATGCAATATCACTCAGCAAGGAAATCTATGTCATCAGGCCCGTAGCAGCATAATGAGTGGATTCAGGTATGATGATTCTAACTGAAATAAGTCACACAGAAAAAGAAACATCATAAGATATCACTAATACACGGGATGTAAACTTGTCTACACAGGAACTGGATTACAAAACAGAACAGGGTCTCAAATTTAGAAAACCAACTTATGCTTGCTTAAGGGGAAAGGTGAGTTGGGGTGCTGCATCAAACCAGAGATTGAAATGAGCACAGATAAAGTTCCTTAAGCCAAATATGGAATAGACAAGAACTACTCCTTGCTCAACGAAATGGACTCAACACCCCATATTAAACGCCTAAGAATGTACCTGACTAGTAAGTATCTTAAAACCTATGGATTGCTATGTGTCTGAAAGAAAATCAAGCGTGTGTACAGGGGCATTAACGTAGCAGTGATAGGATTGGAGAGGTTCGGTGAGCAAATGAAGACCCTTTGAAGTCATATTGCATGGTACCCATTCCACGGGACTCAACTCTCCAGGTTTAAGGGATTCTGCCTTCAGGTAAAACATGCACGTGGAACCCAGGGTATGATCAACCGTGTGGTCGGGAGACATGTTCCAATATGTCTCAGTTCGCGTCCCCTGGTACTCGGGTGCAACATTCCAGACGCTTTACTAACACTCTCCCGACGTGGAGAGTCAGTGCCTTTAACCTCCTGTTTGGCCCATTTGCAATTTCTGAGGAAGATGAACAGGAATAGGGAGAACCAATGAGAGACTAGCTGGAGGTGTCTGGACGGGCAAATTTAACTCTCATTTCCCACCAGGAAGAGGAATTAACCAAAGGCTCAGCGAGCCGTGCCGGAACCAGATTAGGGCCTGAAGCAATCCTGCGGTGTTGCGGCCAGCTCACAAGAAAGCGAGTTGAAGAAAGGAGCTCAGGGGCACTGTAATTCACAAACCTGCAGAGTTATAAATGACAGCTATCGTCCAAAAATATACTGAAGTAAGGCTGCCAAGAGGACTTGAAAGCGGGGCAGAATTGCAGGAAACCGATTTCAGGAGGTAGACTGGAATTGCATTTAAAGCATAGGAAAAGAGGCAGAACGTCCACAATGATGCACTTGGCCAAAAAGGGCGTATGCGTTTTTTCCTGAATATATTCAGGAAAAAACGCATACGCCCTTTTTGGCCAACCAAGCAAGCTTGCAAAGGAAATCTGCACTACAATGAAGTCTCACTTCCCCCAGGTCAAAAGGGCCACCTGAAAAAAGTGTAAAATCCAGAAAGGCAGGACAGGCCATGGAGAACTGGGAGCCTTGTTATGCTGATGGGCGGGATGTAAATTGCCAACAGCCACTCCAGAGAAGTGTAAGGTGATTCCTGAAACATCTAAAAAACAAAGCAACAGAGCCTAGGGCACTTCCACTTATGGTCCTATAGTTTAGGGAAATTAAAATCAAAAAGACACAGCCACCCCAAAGTTTGGGACGGCTCTGTTTACAAGAACTTCATTTATGTTTCAAGTTCAATATCACAGAAAGTGAAAAATGGATAAAGAAGTTGTGGTACTTACGTACAATTCAATATCACTCAGCAATGAAATCTATGTCATCAGGCCCGTAGCAGCATAATGAGTGGATTCAGGTATGATGATTCTAACTGAAATAAGTCACACAGAAAAAGAAACATCATAAGATATCACTAATACACGGAATGTAAACTTGGCTACACAGGAACTGGATTACAAAACAGAACAGGGTCTCAAATTTAGAAAACCAACTTATGCTTGCTTAAGGGGAAAGGTGAGTTGGGGTGCTGCATAAAACCTGAGATTGAAATGAGCACAGATAAAGTTCCTTAAGCCAAATAAGGAATAGACAAGAGCTACTCCTTGCTCAACGAAATGGACTCAACACCCCATATTAAACGCCTAAGAATGTACCTGACTAGTAAGTATCTTAAAACCTATGGATTGCTATGTCTCTGAAAGAGAATCAAGCGTGTGTACAGGGGCATAAACGCAGCAGTGATAGGATTGGAGAGGTTCGGTGAGCAAATGAAGACCCTTTGAAGTCATATTGCATGGTACCCATTCCACGGGTCTCAACTCTCCAGGTTTAAGGGATTCTGCCTTCAGCTAAAACATGCACGTGGAACCCAGAGTATGATCAACCGTGTGATCAGGAGACGTGTTCCAATATGTCTCAGTTCTCGTCCCCTGGTACTCGGGTGCAACATTCCAGACGCTTTAATAACACTCTCCCGACGTGGAGAGTCAGTGCCTTTAACCACCTGTTTGGCCCAGTTTGCAATTTCTGCGGAAGATGAACAGGAATAGGGAGAACCAATGAGAGACTAGGTGGAGGTGTCTGGACGGGCAAATTTAACTCTCATTTCCCACCAGGAAGAGGAATTAAGCAAAGGCTCAGCGTGCCGTGCCGGAACCGGATTAGGGCCTGAAGCAATCCTGCGGTGTTGCGGCCAGCTCACAAGAAAGCGAGTTGAAGAAAGGAGCTCAGGGGCACTGTAATTCACAAACCTGCAGAGTTATAAATGACAGCTATCGTCCAAAAATATACTGAAGTAAGGCTGCCAAGAGGACTTGAAAGCGGGGCAGAATTGCAGGAAACCGATTTCAGGAGGTAGACTGGAATTGCATTTAAAGCATAGGAAAAGAGGCAGAACGTCCACAATGATGCACTTGGCCAAAAAGGGCGTATGCGTTTTTTCCTGAATATATTCAGGAAAAAACGCATACGCCCTTTTTGGCCAACCAAGCAAGCTTGCAAAGGAAATCTGCACTACAATGAAGTCTCACTTCCCACCGGTCAAAAGGGCCATCTGAAAAAAGTGTAAAATCCAGAAAGGCAGGACAGGCCATGGAGAACTGGGAGCCTTGTTATGCTGATGGGCGGGATGTAAATTGCCAACAGCCACTCGGGAGAGGTGTATGGTGTTTCCTGAAACATCTAAAAAACAAAGCAACAGAGCCTAGGGCACTTCCACTTATGGTCCTATAGCTTAAGGAAATTAAAATCAAAAAGACACAGCCACCCCAAAGTTTGGGACGGCTCTGTTTACAAGAACCTCATTTACGGTACAAGTTCAATATCGCAGAAAGTGAAAAATGGATAAAGAAGTTGTGGTACTTACGTACAATGCAATATCACTCAGCAATGAAATCTATGTCATCAGGCCCGTAGCAGCATAATGAGTGGATTCAGGTATGATGATTCTAACTGAAATAAGTCACACAGAAAAAGAAACATCATAAGATATCACTAATACACGGAATGTAAACTTGGCTACACAGGAACTGGATTACAAAACAGAACAGGGTCTCAAATTTAGAAAACCAACTTATGCTTGCTTAAGGGGAAAGGTGAGTTGGGGTGCTGCATAAAACCAGAGATTTAAATGAACACAGATAAAGTTCCTTAAGCCAAATATAGAATAGACAAGAACTACTCCTTGCTCAACGAAATGGACTCAACACCCCATATTAAACGCCTAAGAATGTACCTGACTAGTAAGTATCTTAAAACCTATGGATTGCTATGTGTCTGAAAGAAAATCAAGCGTGTGTACAGGGGCATAAACGCAGCAGTGATAGGATTGGAGAGGTTCGGTGAGCAAATGAAGACCCTTTGAAGTCATATTGCATGGTACCCATTCCACGGGTCTCAACTCTCCAGGTTTAAGGGATTCTTCCTTCAGCTAAAACATGCACGTGGAACCCAGAGTATGATCAACCGTGTGATCGGGAGACGTGTTCCAATATGTCTCAGTTCTCGTCCCCTGGTACTCGGGTGCAACATTCCAGACGCTTTACTAACACTCTCCCGACTTGGAGAGTCAGTGCCTTTAACCTCCTGTTTGGCCCATTTGCAATTTCTGAGGAAGATGAACAGGAATAGGGAGAACCAATGAGAGACTAGGTGGAGGTGTCTGGACGGGCAAATTTAACTCTCATTTCCCACCAGGAAGAGGAATTAACCAAAGGCTCAGCGTGCCGTGCCGGAACCAGATTAGGGCCTGAAGCAATCCTGCGGTGTTGCGGCCAGCTCACAAGAAAGCGAGTTGAAGAAAGGAGCTCAGGGACACTGTAATTCACAAACCTGCAGAGTTATAAATGACAGCTATCGTCCAAAAATATACTGAAGTAAGGCTGCCAAGAGGACTTGAAAGCGGGGCAGAATTGCAGGAAACCGATTTCAGGAGGTAGACTGGAATTGCATTTAAAGCGTAGGAAATGAGGCAGAACGTCCACAATGATGCACTTGGCCAAAAAGGGCGTATGCGTTTTTTCCTGAATATATTCAGGAAAAAACGCATACGCCCTTTTTGGCCAACCAAGCAAGCTTGCAAAGGAAATCTGCACTACAATGAAGTCTCACTTCCCCCCGGTCAAAAGGGCCATCTGAAAAAAGTGTAAAATCCAGAAAGGCAGGACAGGCCATGGAGAACTGGGAGCCTTGTTATGCTGATGGGCGGGATGTAAATTGCCAACAGCCACTCCAGAGAAGTGTATGGTGATTCCTGAAACATCTAAAAAACAAAGCAACAGAGCCTAGGGCACTTCCACTTATGGTCCTATAGTTTAGGGAAATTAAAATCAAAAAGACACAGCCACCCCAAAGTTTGGGACGGCTCTGTTTACAAGAACTTCATTTACGGTACAAGTTCAATATCACAGAAAGTGAAAAATGGATAAAGAAGTTGTGGTACTTACGTACAATGCAATATCACTCAGCAATGAAATCTATGTCATCAGGCCCGTAGCAGCATAATGAGTGGATTCAGGTATGATGATTCTAACTGAAATAAGTCACACAGAAAAAGAAACATCATAAGATATCACTAATACACGGAATGTAAACTTGGCTACACAGGAACTGGATTACAAAACAGAACAGGGTCTCAAATTTAGAAAACCAACTTATGCTTGCTTAAGGGGAAAGGTGAGTTGGGGTGCTGCATCAAACCAGAGATTTAAATGAACACAGATAAAGTTGCTTAAGCCAAATATGGAATAGACAAGAACTACTCCTTGCTCAACGAAATGGACTCAACACCCCATATTAAACGCCTAAGAATGTACCTGACTAGTAAGTATCTTAAAACCTATGGATTGCTATGTCTCTGAAAGAAAATCAAGCGTGTGTACAGGGGCATAAACGCAGCAGTGATAGGATTGGAGAGGTTCGGTGAGCAAATGAAGACCCTTTGAAGTCATATTGCATGGTACCCATTCCACGGGTCTCAACTCTCCAGGTTTAAGGGATTCTGCCTTCAGGTAAAACATGCACGTGGAACCCAGAGTATGATCAACCGTGTGGTCGGGAGACATGTTCCAATATGTCTCAGTTCTCGTCCCCTGGTACTCGGGTGCAACATTCCAGACGCTTTACTAACACTCTCCCGACGTGGAGAGTCAGTGCCTTTAACCTCCTGTTTGGCCCATTTGCAATTTCTGAGGAAGATGAACAGGAATAGGGAGAACCAATGAGAGACTAGGTGGAGGTGTCTGGACGGGCAAATTTAACTCTCATTTCCCACCAGGAAGAGGAAATAACCAAAGGCTCAGCGAGCCGTGCCGGAACCAGATTAGGGCCTGAAGCAATCCTGCGGTGTTGCGGCCAGCTCACAAGAAAGCGAGTTGAAGAAAGGAGCTCAGGGGCACTGTAATTCACAAACCTGCAGAGTTATAAATGACAGCTATCGTCCAAAAATATACTGAAGTAAGGCTGCCAAGAGGACTTGAAAGCGGGGCAGAATTGCAGGAAACCGATTTCAGGAGGTAGACTGGAATTGCATTTAAAGCATAGGAAAAGAGGCAGAACGTCCACAATGATGCACTTGGCCAAAAAGGGCGTATGCGTTTTTTCCTGAATATATTCAGGAAAAAACGCATACGCCCTTTTTGGCCAACCAAGCAAGCTTGCAAAGGAAATCTGCACTACAATGAAGTCTCACTTCCCACCGGTCAAAAGGGCCATCTGAAAAAAGTGTAAAATCCAGAAAGGCAGGACAGGCCATGGAGAACTGGGAGCCTTGTTTTGCTGATGAGCGGGATGTAAATTGCCAACAGCCACTCGGGAGAGGTGTATGGTGTTTCCTGAAACATCTAAAAAACAAAGCAACAGAGCCTAGGGCACTTCCACTTATGGTCCTATAGCTTAGGGAAATTAAAATCAAAAAGACACAGCCACCCCAAAGTTTGGGACGGCTCTGTTTACAAGAACCTCGTTTACGGTACAAGTTCAATATCGCAGAAAGTGAAAAATGGATAAAGAAGTTCTGGTACTTACGTACAATGCAATATCACTCAGCAAGGAAATCTATGTCATCAGGCCCGTAGCAGCATAATGAGTGGATTCAGGTATGATGATTCTAACTGAAATAAGTCACACAGAAAAAGAAACATCATAAGATATCACTAATACACGGGATGTAAACTTGTCTACACAGGAACTGGATTACAAAACAGAACAGGGTCTCAAATTTAGAAAACCAACTTATGCTTGCTTAAGGGGAAAGGTGAGTTGGGGTGCTGCATCAAACCAGAGATTGAAATGAGCACAGATAAAGTTCCTTAAGCCAAATATGGAATAGACAAGAACTACTCCTTGCTCAACGAAATGGACTCAACACCCCATATTAAACGCCTAAGAATGTACCTGACTAGTAAGTATCTTAAAACCTATGGATTGCTATGTGTCTGAAAGAAAATCAAGCGTGTGTACAGGGGCATTAACGTAGCAGTGATAGGATTGGAGAGGTTCGGTGAGCAAATGAAGACCCTTTGAAGTCATATTGCATGGTACCCATTCCACGGGACTCAACTCTCCAGGTTTAAGGGATTCTGCCTTCAGGTAAAACATGCACGTGGAACCCAGGGTATGATCAACCGTGTGGTCGGGAGACATGTTCCAATATGTCTCAGTTCGCGTCCCCTGGTACTCGGGTGCAACATTCCAGACGCTTTACTAACACTCTCCCGACGTGGAGAGTCAGTGCCTTTAACCTCCTGTTTGGCCCATTTGCAATTTCTGAGGAAGATGAACAGGAATAGGGAGAACCAATGAGAGACTAGCTGGAGGTGTCTGGACGGGCAAATTTAACTCTCATTTCCCACCAGGAAGAGGAATTAACCAAAGGCTCAGCGAGCCGTGCCGGAACCAGATTAGGGCCTGAAGCAATCCTGCGGTGTTGCGGCCAGCTCACAAGAAAGCGAGTTGAAGAAAGGAGCTCAGGGGCACTGTAATTCACAAACCTGCAGAGTTATAAATGACAGCTATCGTCCAAAAATATACTGAAGTAAGGCTGCCAAGAGGACTTGAAAGCGGGGCAGAATTGCAGGAAACCGATTTCAGGAGGTAGACTGGAATTGCATTTAAAGCATAGGAAAAGAGGCAGAACGTCCACAATGATGCACTTGGCCAAAAAGGGCGTATGCGTTTTTTCCTGAATATATTCAGGAAAAAACGCATACGCCCTTTTTGGCCAACCAAGCAAGCTTGCAAAGGAAATCTGCACTACAATGAAGTCTCACTTCCCCCAGGTCAAAAGGGCCACCTGAAAAAAGTGTAAAATCCAGAAAGGCAGGACAGGCCATGGAGAACTGGGAGCCTTGTTATGCTGATGGGCGGGATGTAAATTGCCAACAGCCACTCCAGAGAAGTGTAAGGTGATTCCTGAAACATCTAAAAAACAAAGCAACAGAGCCTAGGGCACTTCCACTTATGGTCCTATAGTTTAGGGAAATTAAAATCAAAAAGACACAGCCACCCCAAATTTTGGGACGGCTCTGTTTACAAGAACTTCATTTATGTTTCAAGTTCAATATCACAGAAAGTGAAAAATGGATAAAGAAGTTGTGGTACTTACGTACAATTCAATATCACTCAGCAATGAAATCTATGTCATCAGGCCCGTAGCAGCATAATGAGTGGATTCAGGTATGATGATTCTAACTGAAATAAGTCACACAGAAAAAGAAACATCATAAGATATCACTAATACACGGAATGTAAACTTGGCTACACAGGAACTGGATTACAAAACAGAACAGGGTCTCAAATTTAGAAAACCAACTTATGCTTGCTTAAGGGGAAAGGTGAGTTGGGGTGCTGCATAAAACCTGAGATTGAAATGAGCACAGATAAAGTTCCTTAAGCCAAATAAGGAATAGACAAGAGCTACTCCTTGCTCAACGAAATGGACTCAACACCCCATATTAAACGCCTAAGAATGTACCTGACTAGTAAGTATCTTAAAACCTATGGATTGCTATGTCTCTGAAAGAGAATCAAGCGTGTGTACAGGGGCATAAACGCAGCAGTGATAGGATTGGAGAGGTTCGGTGAGCAAATGAAGACCCTTTGAAGTCATATTGCATGGTACCCATTCCACGGGTCTCAACTCTCCAGGTTTAAGGGATTCTGCCTTCAGCTAAAACATGCACGTGGAACCCAGAGTATGATCAACCGTGTGATCAGGAGACGTGTTCCAATATGTCTCAGTTCTCGTCCCCTGGTACTCGGGTGCAACATTCCAGACGCTTTAATAACACTCTCCCGACGTGGAGAGTCAGTGCCTTTAACCACCTGTTTGGCCCAGTTTGCAATTTCTGCGGAAGATGAACAGGAATAGGGAGAACCAATGAGAGACTAGGTGGAGGTGTCTGGACGGGCAAATTTAACTCTCATTTCCCACCAGGAAGAGGAATTAAGCAAAGGCTCAGCGTGCCGTGCCGGAACCGGATTAGGGCCTGAAGCAATCCTGCGGTGTTGCGGCCAGCTCACAAGAAAGCGAGTTGAAGAAAGGAGCTCAGGGGCACTGTAATTCACAAACCTGCAGACTTATAAATGACAGCTATCGTCCAAAAATATACTGAAGTAAGGCTGCCAAGAGGACTTGAAAGCGGGGCAGAATTGCAGGAAACCGATTTCAGGAGGTAGACAGGAATTGCATTTAAAGCATAGGAAAAGAGGCAGAACGTCCACAATGATGCACTTGGCCAAAAAGGGCGTATGCGTTTTTTCCTGAATATATTCAGGAAAAAACGCATACGCCCTTTTTGGCCAACCAAGCAAGCTTGCAAAGGAAATCTGCACTACAATGAAGTCTCACTTCCCACCGGTCAAAAGGGCCATCTGAAAAAAGTGTAAAATCCAGAAAGGCAGGACAGGCCATGGAGAACTGGGAGCCTTGTTATGCTGATGGGCGGGATGTAAATTGCCAACAGCCACTCGGGAGAGGTGTATGGTGTTTCCTGAAACATCTAAAAAACAAAGCAACAGAGCCTAGGGCACTTCCACTTATGGTCCTATAGCTTAAGGAAATTAAAATCAAAAAGACACAGCCACCCCAAAGTTTGGGACGGCTCTGTTTACAAGAACCTCATTTACGGTACAAGTTCAATATCGCAGAAAGTGAAAAATGGATAAAGAAGTTGTGGTACTTACGTACAATGCAATATCACTCAGCAATGAAATCTATGTCATCAGGCCCGTAGCAGCATAATGAGTGGATTCAGGTATGATGATTCTAACTGAAATAAGTCACACAGAAAAAGAAACATCATAAGATATCACTAATACACGGAATGTAAACTTGGCTACACAGGAACTGGATTACAAAACAGAACAGGGTCTCAAATTTAGAAAACCAACTTATGCTTGCTTAAGGGGAAAGGTGAGTTGGGGTGCTGCATAAAACCAGAGATTTAAATGAACACAGATAAAGTTCCTTAAGCCAAATATAGAATAGACAAGAACTACTCCTTGCTCAACGAAATGGACTCAACACCCCATATTAAACGCCTAAGAATGTACCTGACTAGTAAGTATCTTAAAACCTATGGATTGCTATGTGTCTGAAAGAAAATCAAGCGTGTGTACAGGGGCATAAACGCAGCAGTGATAGGATTGGAGAGGTTCGGTGAGCAAATGAAGACCCTTTGAAGTCATATTGCATGGTACCCATTCCACGGGTCTCAACTCTCCAGGTTTAAGGGATTCTTCCTTCAGCTAAAACATGCACGTGGAACCCAGAGTATGATCAACCGTGTGATCGGGAGACGTGTTCCAATATGTCTCAGTTCTCGTCCCCTGGTACTCGGGTGCAACATTCCAGACGCTTTACTAACACTCTCCCGACTTGGAGAGTCAGTGCCTTTAACCTCCTGTTTGGCGCAGTTTGCAATTTCTGCGGAAGATGAACAGGAATAGGGAGAACCAATGAGAGACTAGCTGGAGGTGTCTGGACGGGCAAATTTAACTCTCATTTCCCACCAGGAAGAGGAATTAACCAAAGGCTCAGCGTGCCGTGCCGGAACCAGATTAGGGCCTGAAGCAATCCTGCGGTGTTGCGGCCAGCTCACAAGAAAGCGAGTTGAAGAAAGGAGCTCAGGGGCACTGTAATTCACAAACCTGCAGAGTTATAAATGACAGCTATCGTCCAAAAATATACTGAAGTAAGGCTGCCAAGAGGACTTGAAAGCGGGGCAGAATTGCAGGAAACCGATTTCAGGAGGTAGACTGGAATTGCATTTAAAGCATAGGAAAAGAGGCAGAACGTCCACAATGATGCACTTGGCCAAAAAGGGCGTATGCGTTTTTTCCTGAATATATTCAGGAAAAAACGCATACGCACTTTTTGGCCAACCAAGCAAGCTTGCAAAGGAAATCTGCACTACAATGAAGTCTCACTTCCCCCCGGTCAAAAGGGCCATCTGAAAAAAGTGTAAAATCCAGAAAGGCAGGACAGGCCATGGAGAACTGGGAGCCTTGTTATGCTGATGGGCGGGATGTAAATTGCCAAGAGCCACTCGGGAGAGGTGTATGGTGTTTCCTGAAACATCTAAAAAACAAAGCAACAGAGCCTAGGGCACTTCCACTTATGGTCCTATAGCTTAGGGAAATTAAAATCAAAAAGACACAGCCACCCCAAAGTTTGGGACGGCTCTGTTTACAAGAACCTCGTTTACGGTACAAGTTCAATATCACAGAAAGTGAAAAATGGATAAAGAAGTTGTGGTACGTACGTACAATGCAATATCACTCAGCAATGAAATCTATGTCATCAGGCCCGTAGCAGCATAATGAGTGGATTCAGGTATGATGATTCTAACTGAAATAAGTCACACAGAAAAAGAAACATCATAAGATATCACTAATACACGGAATGTAAACTTGGCTACACAGGAACTGGATTACAAAACAGAACAGGGTCTCAAATTTAGAAAACCAACTTATGCTTGCTTAAGGGGAAAGGTGAGTTGGGGTGCTGCATAAAACCAGAGATTTAAATGAACACAGATAAAGTTCCTTAAGCCAAATATAGAATAGACAAGAACTACTCCTTGCTCAACGAAATGGACTCAACACCCCATATTAAACGCCTAAGAATGTACCTGACTAGTAAGTATCTTAAAACCTATGGATTGCTATGTGTCTGAAAGAAAATCAAGCGTGTGTACAGGGGCATAAACGCAGCAGTGATAGGATTGGAGAGGTTCGGTGAGCAAATGAAGACCCTTTGAAGTCATATTGCATGGTACCCATTCCACGGGTCTCAACTCTCCAGGTTTAAGGGATTCTTCCTTCAGCTAAAACATGCACGTGGAACCCAGAGTATGATCAACCGTGTGATCGGGAGACGTGTTCCAATATGTCTCAGTTCTCGTCCCCTGGTACTCGGGTGCAACATTCCAGACGCTTTACTAACACTCTCCCGACTTGGAGAGTCAGTGCCTTTAACCTCCTGTTTGGCGCAGTTTGCAATTTCTGCGGAAGATGAACAGGAATAGGGAGAACCAATGAGAGACTAGCTGGAGGTGTCTGGACGGGCAAATTTAACTCTCATTTCCCACCAGGAAGAGGAATTAACCAAAGGCTCAGCGTGCCGTGCCGGAACCAGATTAGGGCCTGAAGCAATCCTGCGGTGTTGCGGCCAGCTCACAAGAAAGCGAGTTGAAGAAAGGAGCTCAGGGGCACTGTAATTCACAAACCTGCAGAGTTATAAATGACAGCTATCGTCCAAAAATATACTGAAGTAAGGCTGCCAAGAGGACTTGAAAGCGGGGCAGAATTGCAGGAAACCGATTTCAGGAGGTAGACTGGAATTGCATTTAAAGCATAGGAAAAGAGGCAGAACGTCCACAATGATGCACTTGGCCAAAAAGGGCGTATGCGTTTTTTCCTGAATATATTCAGGAAAAAACGCATACGCACTTTTTGGCCAACCAAGCAAGCTTGCAAAGGAAATCTGCACTACAATGAAGTCTCACTTCCCCCCGGTCAAAAGGGCCATCTGAAAAAAGTGTAAAATCCAGAAAGGCAGGACAGGCCATGGAGAACTGGGAGCCTTGTTATGCTGATGGGCGGGATGTAAATTGCCAAGAGCCACTCGGGAGAGGTGTATGGTGTTTCCTGAAACATCTAAAAAACAAAGCAACAGAGCCTAGGGCACTTCCACTTATGGTCCTATAGCTTAGGGAAATTAAAATCAAAAAGACACAGCCACCCCAAAGTTTGGGACGGCTCTGTTTACAAGAACCTCGTTTACGGTACAAGTTCAATATCACAGAAAGTGAAAAATGGATAAACAAGTTGTGGTACGTACGTACAATGCAATATCACTCAGCAATGAAATCTATGTCATCAGGCCCGTAGCAGCATAATGAGTGGATTCAGGTATGATGATTCTAACTGAAATAAGTCACACAGAAAAAGAAATATCATAAGATATCACTAATACACGGAATGTAAACTTGGCTATACAGGAACTGGATTACAAAACAGAACAGGGTCTCAAATTTAGAAAACCAACTTATGCTTGCTTAAGGGGAAAGGTGAGTTGGGGTGCTGCATAAAACCAGAGATTGAAATGAGCACAGATAAAGTTCCTTAAGCCAAATATGGAATAGACAAGAACTACTCCTTGCTCAACGAAATGGACTCAACACCCCATATTAAACGCCTAAGAATGTACCTGACTAGTAAGTATCTTAAAACCTATGGATTGCTATGTCTCTGAAAGAAAATCAAGCGTGTGTACAGGGGCATAAAAGCAGCAGTGATAGGATTGGAGAGGTTCGGTGAGCAAATGAAGACCCTTTGAAGTCATATTGCATGGTACCCATTCCACGGGTCTCAACTCTCCAGGTTTAAGGGATTCTTCCTTCAGCTAAAACATGCACGTGGAACCCAGAGTATGATCAACTGTGTGATCGGGAGACGTGTTCCAATATGTCTCAGTTCTCGTCCCCTGGTACTCGGCTGCAACATTCCAGACGCTTTAATAACACTCTCCCGACTTGGAGAGTCAGTGCCTTTAACCAACTGTTTGGCCCAGTTTGCAATTTCTGCAGAAGATGAACAGGAATAGGGAGAACCAAAGAGAGACTAGCTGGAGGTGTCTGGACGCGCAAAATTTAACTCTCATATCCCACCAGGAAGAGGAATTAACCAAAGGCTCAGCGTGCCGTGCCAGAACCAGATTAGGGCCTGAAGCAATCCTGCGGTGTTGCGGCCAGCTCACAATAAAGCGAGTTGAAGAAAGGAGCTCAGGGGCACTGTAATTCACAAACCTGCAGAGTTATAAATGACAGCTATCGTCCAAAAATATACTGAAGTAAGGCTGCCAAGAGGACTTGAAAGCGGGGCAGAATTGCAGGAAACCGATTTCAGGAGGTAGACTGGAATTGCATTTAAAGCATAGGAAAAGAGGCAGAACGTCCACAATGATGCACTTGGCCAAAAAGGACGTATGCGTTTTATCCAGAATATATTCAGGAAAAAACGCATACGCCCTTTTTGGCCAACCAAGCAAGCTTGCAAAGGAAATCTGCAGTACAATGAAGTCTCACTTCCCCCCGGTCAAAAGGGCCACCTGAAAAAAGTGTAAAATCCAGAAAGGCAGGACAGGCCATGGAGAACTGGGAGCCTTGTTATGCTGATGGGCGGGATGTAAATTGCCAACAGCCACTCCAGAGAAGTGTATGGTGATTCCTGAAACATCTAAAAAACAAAGCAACAGAGCCTAGGGCACTTCCACTTATGGTCCTATAGTTTAGGGAAATTAAAATCAAAAAGACACAGCCACCCCAAAGTTTGGGACGGCTCTGTTTACAAGAACTTCATTTACGGTACAAGTTCAATATCACAGAAAGTGAAAAATGGATAAAGAAGTTGTGGTACTTACGTACAATGCAATATCACTCAGCAATGAAATCTATGTCATCAGGCCCGTAGCAGCATAATGAGTGGATTCAGGTATGATGATTCTAACTGAAATAAGTCACACAGAAAAAGAAACATCATAAGATATCACTAATACACGGAATGTAAACTTGGCTACACAGGAACTGGATTACAAAACAGAACAGGGTCTCAAATTTAGAAAACCAACTTATGCTTGCTTAAGGGGAAAGGTGAGTTGGGGTGCTGCATCAAACCAGAGATTTAAATGAACACAGATAAAGTTGCTTAAGCCAAATATGGAATAGACAAGAACTACTCCTTGCTCAACGAAATGGACTCAACACCCCATATTAAACGCCTAAGAATGTACCTGACTAGTAAGTATCTTAAAACCTATGGATTGCTATGTGTCTGAAAGAAAATCAAGCGTGTGTACAGGGGCATAAACGTAGCAGTGATAGGATTGGAGAGGTTCGGTGAGCAAATGAAGACCCTTTGAAGTCATATTGCATGGTACCCATTCCACGGGACTCAACTCTCCAGGTTTAAGGGATTCTGCCTTCAGGTAAAACATGCACGTGGAACCCAGGGTATGATCAACCGTGTGGTCGGGAGACATGTTCCAATATGACTCAGTTCTCGTCCCCTGGTACTCGGGTGCAACATTCCAGACGCTTTACTAACACTCTCCCGACGTGGAGAGTCAGTGCCTTTAACCTCCTGTTTGGCCCATTTGCAATTTCTGAGGAAGATGAACAGGAATAGGGAGAACCAATGAGAGACTAGCTGGAGGTGTCTGGACGGGCAAATTTAACTCTCATTTCCCACCAGGAAGAGGAATTAACCAAAGGCTCAGCGAGCCGTGCCGGAACCAGATTAGGGCCTGAAGCAATCCTGCGGTGTTGCGGCCAGCTCACAAGAAAGCGAGTTGAAGAAAGGAGCTCAGGGGCACTGTAATTCACAAACCTGCAGAGTTATAAATGACAGCTATCGTCCAAAAATATACTGAAGTAAGGCTGCCAAGAGGACTTGAAAGCGGGGCAGAATTGCAGGAAACCGATTTCAGGAGGTAGACTGGAATTGCATTTAAAGCATAGGAAAAGAGGCAGAACGTCCACAATGATGCACTTGGCCAAAAAGGGCGTATGCGTTTTTTCCTGAATATATTCAGGAAAAAACGCATACGCACTTTTTGGCCAACCAAGCAAGCTTGCAAAGGAAATCTGCACTACAATGAAGTTTCACTTCCCACCAGTCAAAAGGGCCATCTGAAAAAAGTGTAAAATCCAGAAAGGCAGGACAGGCCATGGAGAACTGGGAGCCTTGTTATGCTGATGGGCGGGATGTAAATTGCCTAGAGCCACTCGGGAGAGGTGTATGGTGTTTCCTGAAACATCTAAAAAACAAAGCAACAGAGCCTAGGGCACTTCCACTTATGGTCCTATAGCTTAGGGAAATTAAAATCAAAAAGACACAGCCACCCCAAAGTTTGGGACGGCTCTGTTTACAAGAACCTCGTTTACGGTACAAGTTCAATATCACAGAAAGTGAAAAATGGATAAACAAGTTGTGGTACGTACGTACAATGCAATATCACTCAGCAATGAAATCTATGTCATCAGGCCCGTAGCAGCATAATGAGTGGATTCAGGTATGATGATTCTAACTGAAATAAGTCACACAGAAAAAGAAATATCATAAGATATCACTAATACACGGAATGTAAACTTGGCTATACAGGAACTGGATTACAAAACAGAACAGGGTCTCAAATTTAGAAAACCAACTTATGCTTGCTTAAGGGGAAAGGTGAGTTGGGGTGCTGCATAAAACCAGAGATTGAAATGAGCACAGATAAAGTTCCTTAAGCCAAATATGGAATAGACAAGAACTACTCCTTGCTCAACGAAATGGACTCAACACCCCATATTAAACGCCTAAGAATGTACCTGACTAGTAAGTATCTTAAAACCTATGGATTGCTATGTCTCTGAAAGAAAATCAAGCGTGTGTACAGGGGCATAAAAGCAGCAGTGATAGGATTGGAGAGGTTCGGTGAGCAAATGAAGACCCTTTGAAGTCATATTGCATGGTACCCATTCCACGGGTCTCAACTCTCCAGGTTTAAGGGATTCTTCCTTCAGCTAAAACATGCACATGGAACCCAGAGTATGATCAACCGTGTGATCGGGAGACGTGTTCCAATATGTCTCAGTTATCGTCCCCTGGTACTCGGGTGCAACATTCCAGACGCTTTAATAACACTCTCCCGACTTGGAGAGTCAGTGCCTTTAACCAACTGTTTGGCCCAGTTTGCAATTTCTGCAGAAGATGAACAGGAATAGGGAGAACCAAAGAGAGACTAGCTGGAGGTGTCTGGACGCGCAAAATTTAACTCTCATATCCCATCAGGAAGAGGAATTAACCAAAGGCTCAGCGTGCCGTGCCAGAACCAGATTAGGGCCTGAAGCAATCCTGCGGTGTTGCGGCCAGCTCACAATAAAGCGAGTTGAAGAAAGGAGCTCAGGGGCACTGTAATTCACAAACCTGCAGAGTTATAAATGACAGCTATCGTCCAAAAATATACTGAAGTAAGGCTGCCAAGAGGACTTGAAAGCGGGGCAGAATTGCAGGAAACCGATTTCAGGAGGTAGACTGGAATTGCATTTAAAGCATAGGAAAAGAGGCAGAACGTCCACAATGATGCACTTGGCCAAAAAGGACGTATGCGTTTTATCCTGAATATATTCAGGAAAAAACGCATACGCCCTTTTTGGCCAACCAAGCAAGCTTGCAAAGGAAATCTGCAGTACAATGAAGTCTCACTTCCCCCCGGTCAAAAGGGCCACCTGAAAAAAGTGTAAAATCCAGAAAGGCAGGACAGGCCATGGAGAACTGGGAGCCTTGTTATGCTGATGGACGGGATGTAAATTGCCAACAGCCACTCCAGAGAAGTGTATGGTGATTCCTGAAACATCTAAAAAACAAAGCAACAGAGCCTAGGGCACTTCCACTTATGGTCCTATAGTTTAGGGAAATTAAAATCAAAAAGACACAGCCACCCCAAAGTTTGGGACGGCTCTGTTTACAAGAACTTCATTTACGGTACAAGTTCAATATCACAGAAAGTGAAAAATGGATAAAGAAGTTGTGGTACTTACGTACAATGCAATATCACTCAGCAATGAAATCTATGTCATCAGGCCCGTAGCAGCATAATGAGTGGATTCAGGTATGATGATTCTAACTGAAATAAGTCACACAGAAAAAGAAACATCATAAGATATCACTAATACACGGAATGTAAACTTGGCTACACAGGAACTGGATTACAAAACAGAACAGGGTCTCAAATTTAGAAAACCAACTTATGCTTGCTTAAGGGGAAAGGTGAGTTGGGGTGCTGCATAAAACCAGAGATTTAAATGAACACAGAAAAAGTTGCTTAAGCCAAATATGGAATAGACAAGAACTACTCCTTGCTCAACGAAATGGACTCAACACCCCATATTAAACGCCTAAGAATGTACCTGACTAGTAAGTATCTTAAAACCTATGGATTGCTATGTCTCTGAAAGAAAATCAAGCATGTGTACAGGGGCATAAACGCAGCAGTGATAGGATTGGAGAGGTTCGGTGAGCAAATGAAGACCCTTTGAAGTCATATTGCATGGTACCCATTCCACGGGTCTCAACTCTCCAGGTTTAAGGGATTCTGCCTTCAGGTAAAACATGCACGTGGAACCCAGAGTATGATCAACCGTGTGGTCGGGAGACATGTTCCAATATGTCTCAGTTCTCGTCCCCTGGTACTCGGGTGCAACATTCCAGACGCTTTACTAACACTCTCCCGACGTGGAGAGTCAGTGCCTTTAACCTCCTGTTTGGCCCATTTGCAATTTCTGAGGAAGATGAACAGGAATAGGGAGAACCAATGAGAGACTAGGTGGAGGTGTCTGGACGGGCAAATTTAACTCTCATTTCCCACCAGGAAGAGGAAATAACCAAAGGCTCAGCGAGCCGTGCCGGAACCAGATTAGGGCCTGAAGCAATCCTGCGGTGTTGCGGCCAGCTCACAAGAAAGCGAGTTGAAGAAAGGAGCTCAGGGGCACTGTAATTCACAAACCTGCAGAGTTATAAATGACAGCTATCGTCCAAAAATATACTGAAGTAAGGCTGCCAAGAGGACTTGAAAGCGGGGCAGAATTGCAGGAAACCGATTTCAGGAGGTAGACTGGAATTGCATTTAAAGCATAGGAAAAGAGGCAGAACGTCCACAATGATGCACTTGGCCAAAAAGGGCGTATGCGTTTTTTCCTGAATATATTCAGGAAAAAACGCATACGCCCTTTTTGGCCAACCAAGCAAGCTTGCAAAGGAAATCTGCACTACAATGAAGTCTCACTTCCCACCGGTCAAAAGGGCCATCTGAAAAAAGTGTAAAATCCAGAAAGGCAGGACAGGCCATGGAGAACTGGGAGCCTTGTTTTGCTGATGAGCGGGATGTAAATTGCCAACAGCCACTCGGGAGAGGTGTATGGTGTTTCCTGAAACATCTAAAAAACAAAGCAACAGAGCCTAGGGCACTTCCACTTATGGTCCTATAGCTTAGGGAAATTAAAATCAAAAAGACACAGCCACCCCAAAGTTTGGGACGGCTCTGTTTACAAGAACCTCGTTTACGGTACAAGTTCAATATCGCAGAAAGTGAAAAATGGATAAAGAAGTTCTGGTACTTACGTACAATGCAATATCACTCAGCAATGAAATCTATGTCATCAGGCCCGTAGCAGCATAATGAGTGGATTCAGGTATGATGATTCTAACTGAAATAAGTCACACAGAAAAAGAAACATCATAAGATATCACTAATACACGGGATGTAAACTTGGCTACACAGGAACTGGATTACAAAACAGAACAGGGTCTCAAATTTAGAAAACCAACTTATGCTTGCTTAAGGGGAAAGGTGAGTTGGGGTGCTGCATCAAACCAGAGATTGAAATGAGCACAGATAAAGTTCCTTAAGCCAAATATGGAATAGACAAGAACTACTCCTTGCTCAACGAAATGGACTCAACACCCCATATTAAACGCCTAAGAATGTACCTGACTAGTAAGTATCTTAAAACCTATGGATTGCTATGTGTCTGAAAGAAAATCAAGCGTGTGTACAGGGGCATAAACGTAGCAGTGATAGGATTGGAGAGGTTCGGTGAGCAAATGAAGACCCTTTGAAGTCATATTGCATGGTACCCATTCCACGGGACTCAACTCTCCAGGTTTAAGGGATTCTGCCTTCAGGTAAAACATGCACGTGGAACCCAGGGTATGATCAACCGTGTGGTCGGGAGACATGTTCCAATATGTCTCAGTTCTCGTCCCCTGGTACTCGGGTGCAACATTCCAGACGCTTTACTAACACTCTCCCGACGTGGAGAGTCAGTGCCTTTAACCTCCTGTTTGGCCCATTTGCAATTTCTGAGGAAGATGAACAGGAATAGGGAGAACCAATGAGAGACTAGGTGGAGGTGTCTGGACGGGCAAATTTAACTCTCATTTCCCACCAGGAAGAGGAATTAACCAAAGGCTCAGCGTGCCGTGCCGGAACCAGATTAGGGCCTGAAGCAATCCTGCGGTGTTGCGGCCAGCTCACAAGAAAGCGAGTTGAAGAAAGGAGCTCAGGGGCACTGTAATTCACAAACCTGCAGAGTTATAAATGACAGCTATCGTCCAAAAATATACTGAAGTAAGGCTGCCAAGAGGACTTGAAAGCGGGGCAGAATTGCAGGAAACCGATTTCAGGAGGTAGACTGGAATTGCATTTAAAGCATAGGAAAAGAGGCAGAACGTCCACAATGATGCACTTGGCCAAAAAGGGCGTATGCGTTTTTTCCTGAATATATTCAGGAAAAAACGCATACGCCCTTTTTGGCCAACCAAGCAAGCTTGCAAAGGAAATCTGCACTACAATGAAGTTTCACTTCCCACCAGTCAAAAGGGCCATCTGAAAAAAGTGTAAAATCCAGAAAGGCAGGACAGGCCATGGAGAACTGGGAGCCTTGTTTTGCTGATGGGCGGGATGTAAATTGCCAACAGCCACTCGGGAGAGGTGTATGGTGTTTCCTGAAACATCTAAAAAACAAAGCAACAGAGCCTAGGGCACTTCCACTTATGGTCCTATAGTTTAGGGAAATTAAAATCAAAAAGACACAGCCACCCCAAAGTTTGGGACGGCTCTGTTTACAAGAACCTCGTTTACGGTACAAGTTCAATATCGCAGAAAGTGAAAAATGGATAAAGAAGTTGTGGTACTTACGTACAATGCAATATCACTCAGCAATGAAATCTATGTCATCAGGCCCGTAGCAGCATAATGAGTGGATTCAGGTATGATGATTCTAACTGAAATAAGTCACACAGAAAAAGAAACATCATAAGATATCACTAATACACGGGATGTAAACTTGGCTACACAGGAACTGGATTACAAAACAGAACAGGGTCTCAAATTTAGAAAACCAACTTATGCTTGCTTAAGGGGAAAGGTGAGTTGGGGTGCTGCATCAAACCAGAGATTGAAATGAGCACAGATAAAGTTCCTTAAGCCAAATATGGAATAGACAAGAACTACTCCTTGCTCAACGAAATGGACTCAACACCCCATATTAAACGCCTAAGAATGTACCTGACTAGTAAGTATCTTAAAACCTATGGATTGCTATGTCTCTGAAAGAAAATCAAGCGTGTGTACAGGGGCATAAACGCAGCAGTGATAGGATTGGAGAGGTTCGGTGAGCAAATGAAGACCCTTTGAAGTCATATTGCATGGTACCCATTCCACGGGTCTCAACTCTCAAGGTTTAAGGGATTCTGCCTTCAGGTAAAACATGCACGTGGAACCCAGAGTATGATCAACCGTGTGATCGGGAGACGTGTTCCAATATGTCTCAGTTCTCGTCCCCTGGTACTCGGGTGCAACATTCCACACGCTTTACTAACACTCTCCCGACGTGGAGAGTCAGTGCCTTTAACCTCCTGTTTGGCCCATTTGCAATTTCTGAGGAAGATGAACAGGAATAGGGAGAACCAATGAGAGACTAGGTGGAGGTGTCTGGACGGGCAAATTTAACTCTCATTTCCCACCAGGAAGAGGAATTAACCAAAGGCTCAGCGTGCCGTGCCGGAACCAGATTAGGGCCTGAAGCAATCCTGCGGTGTTGCGGCCAGCTCACAAGAAAGCGAGTTGAAGAAAGGAGCTCAGGGACACTGTAATTCACAAACCTGCAGAGTTATAAATGACAGCTATCGTCCAAAAATATACTGAAGTAAGGCTGCCAAGAGGACTTGAAAGCGGGGCAGAATTGCAGGAAACCGATTTCAGGAGGTAGACTGGAATTGCATTTAAAGCGTAGGAAAAGAGGCAGAACGTCCACAATGATGCACTTGGCCAAAAAGGGCGTATGCGTTTTTTCCTGAATATATTCAGGAAAAAACGCATACGCCCTTTTTGGCCAACCAAGCAAGCTTGCAAAGGAAATCTGCACTACAATGAAGTCTCACTTCCCCCCGGTCAAAAGGGCCATCTGAAAAAAGTGTAAAATCCAGAAAGGCAGGACAGGCCATGGAGAACTGGGAACCTTGTTATGCTGATGGGCGGGATGTAAATTGCCAAGAGCCACTCGGGAGAGGTGTATGGTGTTTCCTGAAACATCTAAAAAACAAAGCAACAGAGCCTAGGGCACTTCCACTTATGGTCCTATAGCTTAGGGAAATTAAAATCAAAAAGACACAGCCACCCCAAAGTTTGGGACCGCTCTGTTTACAAGAACCTCGTTTACGGTACAAGTTCAATATCGCAGAAAGTGAAAAATGGATAAAGAAGTTGTGGTACTTACGTACAATGCAATATCACTCAGCAATGAAATCTATGTCATCAGGCCCGTAGCAGCATAATGAGTGGATTCAGGTATGATGATTCTAACTGAAATAAGTCACACAGAAAAAGAAACATCATAAGATATCACTAATACACGGAATGTAAACTTGGCTACAGAGGAACTGGATTACAAAACAGAACAGGGTCTCAAATTTAGAAAACCAACTTATGCTTGCTTAAGGGGAAAGGTGAGTTGGGGTGCTGCATCAAACCAGAGATTGAAATGAGCACAGATAAAGTTCCTTAAGCCAAATATGGAATAGACAAGAACTACTCCTTGCTCAACGAAATGGACTCAACACCCCATATTAAACGCCTAAGAATGTACCTGACTAGTAAGTATCTTAAAACCTATGGATTGCTATGTCTCTGAAAGAAAATCAAGCGTGTGTACAGGGGCATAAACGCAGCAGTGATAGGATTGGAGAGGTTCGGTGAGCAAATGAAGACCCTTTGAAGTCATATTGCATGGTACCCATTCCACGGGTCTCAACTCTCAAGGTTTAAGGGATTCTGCCTTCAGGTAAAACATGCACGTGGAACCCAGAGTATGATCAACCGTGTGATCGGGAGACGTGTTCCAATATGTCTCAGTTCTCGTCCCCTGGTACTCGGGTGCAACATTCCACACGCTTTACTAACACTCTCCCGACTTGGAGAGTCAGTGCCTTTAACCTCCTGTTTGGCCCATTTGCAATTTCTGAGGAAGATGAACAGGAATAGGGAGAACCAATGAGAGACTAGGTGGAGGTGTCTGGACGGGCAAATTTAACTCTCATTTCCCACCAGGAAGAGGAATTAACCAAAGGCTCAGCGTGCCGTGCCGGAACCAGATTAGGGCCTCAAGCAATCATGCGGTGTTGCGGCCAGCTCACAAGAAAGCGAGTTGAAGAAAGGAGCTCAGGGACACTGTAATTCACAAACCTGCAGAGTTATAAATGACAGCTATCGTCCAAAAATATACTGAAGTAAGGCTGCCAAGAGGACTTGAAAGCGGGGCAGAATTGCAGGAAACCGATTTCAGGAGGTAGACTGGAATTGCATTTAAAGCATAGGAAAAGAGGCAGAACGTCCACAATGATGCACTTGGACAAAAAGGGCGTATGCGTTTTTTCCTGAATATATTCAGGAAAAAACGCATACGCCCTTTTTGGCCAACCAAGCAAGCTTGCAAAGGAAATCTGCACTACAATGAAGTCTCACTTCCCCCCGGTCAAAAGGGCCATCTGAAAAAAGTGTAAAATCCAGAAAGGCAGGACAGGCCATGGAGAACTGGGAACCTTGTTATGCTGATGGGCGGGATGTAAATTGCCAACAGCCACTCGGGAGAGGTGTATGGTGTTTCCTGAAACATCTAAAAAACAAAGCAACAGAGCCTAGGGCACTTCCACTTATGGTCCTATAGCTTAGGGAAATTAAAATCAAAAAGACACAGCCACCCCAAAGTTTGGGACCGCTCTGTTTACAAGAACCTCGTTTACGGTACAAGTTCAATATCGCAGAAAGTGAAAAATGGATAAAGAAGTTGTGGTACTTACGTACAATGCAATATCACTCAGCAATGAAATCTATGTCATCAGGCCCGTAGCAGCATAATGAGTGGATTCAGGTATGATGATTCTAACTGAAATAAGTCACACAGAAAAAGAAACATCATAAGATATCACTAATACACGGAATGTAAACTTGGCTACACAGGAACTGGATTACAAAACAGAACAGGGTCTCAAATTTAGAAAACCAACTTATGCTTGCTTAAGGGGAAAGGTGAGTTGGGGTGCTGCATCAAACCAGAGATTGAAATGAGCACAGATAAAGTTCCTTAAGCCAAATATGGAATAGACAAGAACTACTCCTTGCTCAACGAAATGGACTCAACACCCCATATTAAACGCCTAAGAATGTACCTGACTAGTAAGTATCTTAAAACCTATGGATTGCTATGTCTCTGAAAGAAAATCAAGCGTGTGTACAGGGGCATAAACGCAGCAGTGATAGGATTGGAGAGGTTCGGTGAGCAAATGAAGACCCTTTGAAGTCATATTGCATGGTACCCATTCCACGGGTCTCAACTCTCAAGGTTTAAGGGATTCTGCCTTCAGGTAAAACATGCACGTGGAACCCAGAGTATGATCAACCGTGTGATTGGGAGACGTGTTCCAATATGTCTCAGTTCTCGTCCCCTGGTACTCGGGTGCAACATTCCAGACGCTTTACTAACACTCTCCCGACTTGGAGAGTCAGTGCCTTTAACCTCCTGTTTGGTCCATTTGCAATTTCTGAGGAAGATGAACAGGAAAAGGGAGAACCAATGAGAGACTAGGTGGAGGTGTCTGGACGGGCAAATTTAACTCTCATTTCCCACCAGGAAGAGGAATTAACCAAAGGCTCAGCGTGCCGTGCCGGAACCAGATTAGGGCCTGAAGCAATCCTGCGGTGTTGCGGCCAGCTCACAAGAAAGCGAGTTGAAGAAAGGAGCTCAGGGACACTGTAATTCACAAACCTGCAGAGTTATAAATGACAGCTATCGTCCAAAAATATACTGAAGTAAGGCTGCCAAGAGGACTTGAAAGCGGGGCAGAATTGCAGGAAACTGATTTCAGGAGGTAGACTGGAATTGCATTTAAAGCATAGGAAAAGAGGCAGAACGTCCACAATGATGCACTTGGCCAAAAAGGGCGTATGCCTTTTTTCCTGAATATATTCAGGAAAAAAGGCATACGCCCTTTTTGGCCAACCAAGCAAGCTTGCAAAGGAAATCTGCACTACAATGAAGTCTCACTTCCCCCCGGTCAAAAGGGCCATCTGAAAAAAGTGTAAAATCCAGAAAGGCAGGACAGGCCATGGAGAACTGGGAGCCTTGTTATGCTGATGGGCGGGATGTAAATTGCCAAGAGTCACTTGGGAGAGGTGTATGGTGTTTCCTGAAACATCTAAAAAACAAAGCAACAGAGCCTAGGGCACTACCACTTATGGTCCTATAGCTTAGGGAAATTAAAATCAAAAAGACACAGCCACCCCAAAGTTTGGGACGGCTCTGTTTACAAGAACCTCGTTTACGGTACAAGTTCAATATCGCAGAAAGTGAAAAATGGATAAAGAAGTTGTTGTACTTACGTACACTGCAATATCACTCAGCAATGAAATCTATGTCATCAGGCCCGTAGCAGCATAATGAGTGGATTCAGGTATGATGATTCTAACTGAAATAAGTCACACAGAAAAAGAAACATCATAAGATATCACTAATACATGGGATGTAAACTTGGCTACACAGGAACTGGATTACAAAACAGAACAGGGTCTCAAATTTAGAAAACCAACTTATGCTTGCTTAAGGGGAAAGGTGAGTTGGGGTGCTGCATAAAACCAGAGATTGAAATGAGCACAGATAAAGTTCCTTAAGCCAAATATAGAATAGACAAGAACTACTCCTTGCTCAACGAAATGGACTCAACACCCCATATTAAAGGCCTAAGAATGTACCTGAGTAGTAAGTATCTTAAAACCTATGGATTGCTATGTCTCTGAAAGAAATTCAAGCATGTGTACAGGGGCATAAACGCAGCAGTGATAGGATTGGAGAGGTTCGGTGAGCAAATGAAGACCCTTTGAAGTCATATTGCATGGTACCCATTCCACGGGTCTCAACTCTCCAGGTTTAAGGGATTCTTCCTTCAGCTAAAACATGCACGTGGAACCCAGAGTATGATCAACCGTGTGATCGGGAGACGTGTTCCAATATGTCTCAGTTCTCCTCCCCTGGTACTCGGGTGCAACATTCCAGACGCTTTACTAACACTCTCCCGACGTGGAGAGTCAGTGCCTTTAACCTCCTGTTTGGCCCAGTTTGCAATTTCTGCGGAAGATGAACAGGAATAGGGAGAACCAATGAGAGACTAGCTGGAGGTGTCTAGACGGGCAAATTTAACTCTCATTTCCCACCAGGAAGAGGAAGTAACCAAAGGCTCAGCGTGCCGTGCCGGAACCAGATTAGGGCCTGAAGCAATCCTGCGGTGTTGCGGCCAGCTCACAAGAAAGCGAGTTGAAGAAAGGAGCTCAGGAGCACTGTAATTCACAAACCTGCAGAGTTATAAATGACAGCTATCGTCCAAAAATATACTGAAGTAAGGCTGCCAAGAGGACTTGAAAGCGGGGCAGAATTGCAGGAAATCGATTTCAGGAGGTAGACTGGAATTGCATTTAAAGCATAGGAAAAGAGGCAGAACGTCCACAATGATGCACTTGGCCAAAAAGGGCGTATGCGTTTTTTCCTGAATATATTCAGGAAAAAACGCATACGCCCTTTTTGGCCAACCAAGCAAGCTTGCAAAGGAAATCTGCACTACAATGAAGTCGCACATCCCCATGGTCAAAACGGCCATCTGAAAAAAGTGTAAAATCCAGAAAGGCAGGACAGGCCATGGAGAACTGGGAGCCTTGTTTTGCTGATGGGCGGGATGTAAATTGCCAACAGCCACTAGGGAGAGGTGTATGGTGTTTCCTGAAACATCTAAAAAACAAAGCAACAGAGCCTAGGGCACTTCCACTTATGGTCCTATAGCTTAAGGAAATTAAAATCAAAAAGACACAGCCACCCCAAAGTTTGGGACGGCTCTGTTTACAAGAACCTCATTTACGGTTAAGGTTCAATATCGCAGAAAGTGAAAAATGGATAAAGAAGTTGTGGTACTTACGTACAATGCAATATCACTCAGCAATGAAATCTATGTCATCAGGCCCGTAGCAGCATAATGAGTGGATTCAGGTATGATGATTGTAACTGAAATAAGTCACACAGAAAAAGAAACATCATAAGATATCACTAATTCACGGAATGTAAACTTGGCTACACAGGAACTGTATTACAAATCAGAACAGGGTCTCAAATTTAGAAAACCAACTTATGCTTGCTTAAGCGAAAAGGTGAGTTGGGGTGCTGCATCAAACCAGAGATTGAAATGAGCACAGATAAAGTTCCTTAAGCCAAATATGGAATAGACAAGAACTACTCCTTGCTCAACGAAATGGACTCAACATCCCATATTAAACGCCTAAGAATGTACCTGACTAGTAAGTATCTTAAAACCTATGGATTGCTATGTCTCTGAAAGAAAATGAAGCATGTATACAGGGGCATAAACGCAGCAGTGATAGGATTGGAGAGGTTCAGTGAGCAAATGAAGACCCTTTGAAGTCATATTGCATGGTACCCATTCCACGGGTCTCAATTCTCCAGGTTTAAGGGATTCTTCCTTCAGCTAAAACATGCATGTGGAACGCAGAGTATGATCAACCGTGTGATCGGGAGATGTGTTCCAATATGTCTCAGTTTTTGTCCCCTGGTACTCAGGTGCAAGATTCCAGATGCTTTACTAACACTCTCCCGACTTGGAGAGTCAGTGCCTTTAACCTCCTGTTTGGCCCAGTTTGCAATTTCTGCGGAAGATGAACAGGAATAGGGAGAACCAATGAGAGACTAGCTGGACGTGTCTGGACGGGCAAATTTAACTCTCATTTCCCACCAGGAAGAGGAATTAACCAAAGGCTCAGCGTGCCATGCCGGAACCAGATTAGGGCCTCAAGCAATCCTGCGGTGTTGCGGCCAGCTCACAAGAAAGCGAGTTGAAGAAAGGAGCTCAGGGGCACTGTAATTCACAAACCTGCAGACTTATAAATGACAGCTATCGTCCAAAAATATACTGAAGTAAGGCTGCCAAGAGGACTTGAAAGCGGGGCAGAATTGCAGGAAACCGATTTCAGGAGGTAGACTGGAATTGCATTTAAAGCATAGGAAAAGAGGCAGAACGTCCACAATGATGCACTTGGCAAAAAGGGCGTATGCATTTTTTCCTGAATATATTCAGGAAAAAACGCATACGCCCTTTTTGGCCAACCAAGCAAGCTTGCAAAGGAAATCTGCACTACAATGAAGTCTCACTTCCTACCGGTCAAAAGGGCCATCTGAAAAAAGTGTAAAATCCAGAAAGGCAGGACAGGCCATGGAGAACTGGGAGCCTTGTTATGCTGATGGGCGGGATGTAAATCGCCAACAGCCACTCGGGAGAGGTGTATGGTGTTTCCTGAAACATCTAAAAAACAAAGCAACAGAGCCTAGGGCACTTCCACTTATGGTCCTATAGCTTAGGGAAATTAAAATCAAAAAGACACAGCCACCCCAAAGTTTGGGACGGCTCTGTTTACAAGAACCTCGTTTACGGTACAAGTTCAATATCGCAGAAAGTGAAAAATGGATAAAGAAGTTGTGGTACTTACGTACAATGCAATATCACTCAGCAATGAAATCTATGTCATCAGGCCCGTAGCAGCATAATGAGTGGATTCAGGTATGATGATTCTAACTGAAATAAGTCACACAGAAAAAGAAACATCATAAGATATCACTAATACACGGAATGTAAACTTGGCTACACAGGAACTGGATTACAAAACAGAACAGGGTCTCAAATTTAGAAAACCAACTTATGCTTGCTTAAGGGGAAAGGTGAGTTGGGGTGCTGCATAAAAGCAGAGATTGAAATGAGCACAGATAAAGTTCCTTAAGCCAAATATGGAATAGACAAGAACTACTCCTTGCTCAACGAAATGGACTCAACACCCCATATTAAACGCCTAAGAATGTACCTGACTAGTAAGTATCTTAAAACCTATGGATTGCTATGTCTCTGAAAGAAAATCAAGCGTGTGTACAGGGGCATAAACGCAGCAGTGATAGGATTGGAGAGGTTCGGTGAGCAAATGAAGACCCTTTGAAGTCATATTGCATGGTACCCATTCCACGGGTCTCAACTCTCCAGGTTTAAGGGATTCTGCCTTCAGCTAAAACATGCATGTGGAACCCAGAGTATGATCAACTGTGTGATTGGGAGACATGTTCCAATATGTCTCAGTTCTTGTCCCCTGGTACTCGGGTGCAACATTCCAGACGCTTTACTCACACTCTCCCGACTTGGAGAGTCAGTGCCTTTAACCTCCTGTTTGGCCCTGTTTGCAATTTCTGCGGAAGATGAACAGGAATAGGGAGAACCAATGAGAGACTAGCTGGAGGTGTCTGGACGGGCAAATTTAACTCTCATTTCCCACCAGGAAGAGGAATTAACCAAAGGCTCAGCGTGCCGTGCCGGAACCAGATTAGGGCCTGAAGCAATCCTGCGGTGTTGCGGCCAGCTCACAAGAAAGCGAGTTGAAGAAAGGAGCTCAGGGGCACTGTAATTCACAAACCTGCAGACTTATAAATGACAGCTATCGTCCAAAAATATACTGAAGTAAGGCTGCCAAGAGGACTTGAAAGCGGGGCAGAATTGCAGGAAACCGATTTCTGGAGGCAGACTGGAATTGCATTTAAAGCATAGGAAAAGAGGCAGAACGTCCACAATGATGCACTTGGCCAAAAGGGGCGTATGCATTTTTTCCTGAATATATTCAGGAAAAAACGCATACGCACTTTTTGGCCAACCAAGCAAGCTTGCAAAGGAAATCTGCACTACAATGAAGTCTCACTTCCCCCCGGTCAAAAGGGCCATCTGAAAAAAGTGTAAAATCCAGAAAGGCAGGACAGTCCATGGAGAACTGGGAGCCTTGTTATGTTGATGGGCGGGATGTAAATTGCCAACAGCCACTCGGGAGAAGTGTATGGTGTTTCCTGAAACATCTAAAAAACAAAGCAATGGAGCTTAGGGCACTTCCACTTATGGTCCTATAGCATATGGAAATTAAAATCAAAAAGACACCCACCCCAAAGTTTGGGACGTCTCTGTATACAAGAACCTCGTTTACGGTACAAGTTCAATATCACAGAAAGCGAAAAATGGATAAAGAAGTTGTGGTACTTACGTACAATGCAATATCACTCAGCAATGATATCTATGACTTCAGGCCCATAGCAGCATAAAGAGTGGATTCAGGTATGAAGATTCCTACTGAAATAAGTCACACAGAAAAAGAAACATCATAAGATATCACTAATACACGGGATGTAAACTTGGCTACACAGGAACTGGATTACAAAACAGAACAGGGTCTCAAATTTAGAAAACCAACTTATGCTTGCTTAAGGGGAAAGGTGAGTTGGGGTGCTGCATAAAACCAGAGATTTAAATGAACACAGATAAAGTTCCTTAAGCCAAATATAGAATAGACAAGAACTACTCCTTTCTCAACGAAGTGGACTCAACATCCCATATTAAACGCCTAAGAATGTACCTGACTAGTAAGTATCTTAAAACCTATGGATTGCTATGTCTCTGAAAGAAAATCAAGCTTGTGTACAGGGGCATAAACGCAGCAGTGATAGGATTGGAGAGGTTCGGTGAGCAAATGAAGACCCTTTGAAGTCATATTGCATGGTACCCATTCCTCGGGTCTCAACTCTCCAGGATTAAGGGATTCTTCCTTCAGCTAAAACATGCACGTGGAACCCAGAGTATGATCAACCGTGTGATCGGGAGACGTGTTCCAATATGTCTTAGTTCTCGTCCCCTGGTACTCGGGTGCAACATTCCAGACGCTTTACTAACACTCTCCCGACTTGGAGAGTCAGTGCCTTTAACCTCCTGTTTGGCCCAGTTTGCAATTTCTGCGGAAGATGAACAGGAGTAGGGAGAACCAATGAGAGACTAGCTGGAGGTGTCTGGACGGGCAAATTTAACTGTCATTTCCCACCAGGAAGAGGAATTAACCAAAGGCTCAGCGTGCCGTGCCGGAACCAGATTAGGGCCTGAAGCAATCCTGCGGTGTTGCGGCCAGCTCACAAGAAAGCGAGTTGAAGAAAGGAGCTCAGGGGCACTGTAATTCACAAACCTGCAGAGTTATAAATGACAGCTATCATCCAAAAATATACTGAAGTAAGGCTGCCAAGAGGACTTGAAAGCGGGGCAGAATTGCAGGAAACCGATTTCAGGAGGTAGACTGGAATTGCATTTAAAGCATAGGAAAAGAGGCAGAACGTCCACAATGATGCACTTGGCAAAAAGGGCGTATGCATTTTTTCCTGAATATATTCAGGAAAAAACGCATACGCCCTTTTTGGCCAACCAAGCAAGCTTGCAAAGGAAATCTGCACTACAATGAAGTCTCACTTCCCCCCGGTCAAAAGGGCCATCTGAAAAAAGTGTAAAATCCAGAAAGGCAGGACAGGCCATGGAGAACTGGGAGCCTTGTTATGCTGATGGGCGGGATGTAAATTGCCAACAGCCACTAGGGAGAGGTGTATGGTGTTTCCTGAAACATCTAAAAAACAAAGCAACAGAGCCTAGGGCACTTCCACTTATGGTCCTATAGCTTAGGGAAATTAAAATCAAAAAGACACAGCCACCCCAAAGTTTGGGACGGCTCTGTTTACAAGAACCTCATTTACGGTTAAGGTTCAATATCGCAGAAAGTGAAAAATGGATAAAGAAGTTGTGGTACTTACGTACAATGCAATATCACTCAGCAATGAAATCTATGTCATCAGGCCCGTAGCAGCATAATGAGTGGATTCAGGTATGATGATTCTAACTGAAATAAGTCACACAGATAAAGAAACATCATAAGATATCACTAATACACGGGATGTAAACTTGGCTACACAGGAACTGGATTACAAAACAGAACAGGGTCTCAAATTTAGAAAACCAACTTATGCTTGCTTAAGGGGAAAGGTGAGTTGGGGTGCTGCATAAAACCAGAGATTTAAATGAACACAGATAAAGTTCCTTAAGCCAAATATAGAATAGACAAGAACTACTCCTTGCTCAACGAAATGGACTCAACACCCCATATTAAACGCCTAAGAATGTACCTGACTAGTAAGTATCTTAAAACCTATGGATTGCTATGTCTCTGAAAGAAAATCAAGCGTGTGTACAGGGGCATAAACGCAGCAGTGATAGGATTGGAGAGGTTCGGTGAGCAAATGAAGACCCTTTGAAGTCATATTGCATGGTACCCATTCCACGGGTCTCAACTCTCCAGGTTTAAGGAATTCATCCTTCAGCTAAAACATGCACGTGGAACCCAGAGTATGATCAACCGTGTGATCGGGAGACGTGTTCCAATATGTCTCAGTTCTCGTCCCCTGGTACTTGGGTGCAACATGCCAGACACTTTACTAACACTCTCCCGACTTGGAGAGTCAGTGCCTTTAACCTCCTGTTTGGCCCAGTTTGCAATTTCTGCGGAAGATGAACAGGAATAGGGAGAACCAATGAGAGACTAGCTGGAGGTGTCTGGACGGGCAAATTTAACTCTCATTTCCCACCAGGAAGAGGAATTAACCAAAGGCTCAGCGTGCCGTGCCGGAACCAGATTAGGGCCTGAAGCAATCCTGCGGTGTTGCGGCCAGCTCCCAAGAAAGCGAGTTGAAGAAAGGAGCTCAGGGGCACTGTAATTCACAAACCTGCAGAGTTATAAATGACAGCTATCATCCAAAAATATACTGAAGTAAGGCTGCGAAGAGTACTTGAAAGCGGGGCAGAATTGCAGGAAACCGATTTCAGGAGGTAGACTGGAATTGCATTTAAAGCATAGGAAAAGAGGCAGAACGTCCACAATGATGCACTTGGACAAAAAGGGCGTATGCGTTTTTTCCTGAATATATTCAGGAAAAAACGCATACGCCCTTTTTGGCCAACCAAGCAAGCTTGCAAAGGAAATCTGCACTACAATGAAGTCTCACTTCCCCTCCGGTCAAAAGGGCCATCTGAAAAAAGTGTAAAATCCAGAAAGGCAGGACAGGCCATGGAGAACTGGGAGCCTTGTTATGCTGATGGGCGGGATGTCAACTGCCAAGAGCCACTTGGGAGAGGTGTATGGTGTTTCCTGAAACATCTTAAAAAAAAGCAACAGAGCCTAGGGCACTTCCACTTATGGAACTATAGCTTAGGGAAATTAAAATCAAAAAGACACAGCCACCCCAAAGTTTGGGACGGCTCTGTATACAAGAACCTCATTTACGGTTAAGGTTCAATATCGCAGAAAGTGAAAAATGGATAAAGAAGTTGTGGTACTTACGTACAATGCAATATCACTCAGCAATGAAATCTATGTCATCAGGCCCGTAGCAGCATAATGAGTGGATTCAGGTATGATGATTCTACCTGAAATAAGTCACACAGAAAAAGAAACATCATAAGATATCACTAATACACGGAATGTAAAATTGGCTACACAGGAACTGGATTACAAAGCAGAACAGGGTCTCAAATATAGAAAACCAACTTATGCTTGCTTAAGGGGAAAGGTGAGTTGGGGTGCTGCATAAAACCAGAGATTGAAATGAGCACAGATAAAGTTCCTTAAGCCAAATATGGAATAGACAAGAACTACTCCTTGCTCAACGAAATGGACTCAACACCCCATATTAAACGCCTAAGAATGTACCTGACTAATAAGTATCTTAAAATCTATGGATTGCTATGTCTCTGAAAGAGAATCAAGCATGTGTACAGGGGCATAAGTGCAGCAGTGATAGGATTGGAGAGGTTCGGTGCGCAAATGAAGATCCTTTGAAGTCATATTGCATGGTACCCATTCCACGGGTCTCAACTCTCTAGGTTTAAGGGATTCTGCCTTCAGCTAAAACATGCACGTGGAACCCAGAGTATGATCAACCGTGTGTTCGGGAGATGTGTTCCAATATGTCTCAGTTCTCGTCCCCTGGTACTCGGGTGCAACATTCCAGACGCTTTACTAACACTCTCCCAACTTGGAGAGTCAGTGCCTTTAACCTCCTGTTTGGCCCAGTTTACAATTTCTCCAGAAGATGAACAGGAATAGGGAGAACCAATGAGAGACTAGCTGGAGGTGTCTGAACGGGCAAATTTAACTCTCATTTCCCACCAGGAAGAGGAATTAACCAAAGGGTCAGCATGCCGTGCCAGAAACAGATGAGGGCCTGAAGCAATCCTGCGGTGTTGCGGCCAGCTCACAAGAAAGCGAGTTGAAGAAAGGAGCTCAGGGGCATTGTAATTCACAAACCTGCAGAGTTATAAATGACAGCTATCGTCCAAAAATATACTGAAGTAAGGCTGCCAAGAGGACTTGAAAGAGGGTCAGAATTGCAGGAAACCGATTTCAGGAGGTAGACTGGAATTGCATTTAAAGCATATGAAAAGAGGCAGAACGTCCACAATGATGCACTTGGCCAAAAAGGGCGTATGCATTTTTTCCTGAATATATTCAGGAAAAAACGCATACGAGCTTTTCGGACAACCAAGCAAGCTTGCAAAGGAAATCTGCACTACAATGAAGTCTCACTTCCCCCCGGTCAAAAGGGTCATCTGAAAAAAGTGTAAAATCCAGAAAGGCAGGACAGGCCATGGAGAACTGGGAACCTTGTTATGCTGATGGGCGGGATGTAAATTGCCAACAGCCACTTGGGAGAAGTGTATGGTGTTTCCTGAAACATCTAAAAAACAAAGCCACAGAGCCTAGGGCACTTCCACTTATGGTCCTATAGCTTAGGGAAATTAAAATCAAAAAGACACAGCCACCCCAAAGTTTGGGACGGCTCTGTTTACAAGAACCCCGTTTATGGTACAAGTTCAATATCGCAGAAATTGAAAAATGAATAAAGAAGTTGGGTACTTACGTACAATGCAATATCACTCAGCAATAAAATCTATGTTATGAGGCCCGTGGAAGCATAATGAGTGGATTCAGGTATGATGATTCTAAGTGAAATAAGGCACACAGAAAAAGAAACATCATAAGATATCACTAATACACGGAATGTAAACTTGGCTACACAGGAACTGGATTACAAAACACAACAGGGTCTCAAATGTAGAAAACCAACTTTTGCTTGCTTAAGGGGGAAGGTGAGTTGGGGTGCTGCATAAACCAGAGATTGAAATGAGCACAGATAAAGTTCCTTAAGCCAAACATGGAATAGACAAGAGCTACTCCTTGCTCAACGAAATGGGCTCAACACCCCATATTAAACGCCTAAGAATGTACCTGACTAGTAAGTACATTAAAACCTATGGATTGCTATGTCTCTGAAAGAGAATCAACCATGTGTACAGGGGTATAAACGCAGCAGTGATAGGATTGGAGAGGTTCGGTGAGGAAATGAAGACCCTTTGAAGTCATATTGCATGGTACCCATTCCACGGGTCTCAATTCTCCAGGTTTAAGGGATTCTTCCTTCAGCTAAAACATGCATGTGGAACACAGAGTATGATCAACCGTGTGATCGGGAGATGTGTTCCAATATGTCTCAGTTTTTGTCCCCTGGTACTCAGGTGCAACATTCCAGACGCTTTACTAACACTCTCCAGACTTGGAGAGTCAGTGCCTTTAACCTCCTGTTTGGCCCAGTTTGCAATTTCTGCGGAAGATGAACAGGAATAGGGAGAACCAATGAGAGACTAGCTGGACGTGTCTGGACAGGCAAATTTAACTCTCATTTCCCACCAGGAAGAGGAATTAACCAAAGGCTCAGCGTGCCATGCCAGAGCCACATCAGGGCCTGAAGCACTCATGTGGTGTTGCGGCCAGCTCACAAGAAAGCGAGTTGAAGAAAGGAGCTCAGGGGCACTGTAATTCACAAACCTGCAGAGTTATAAATGACAGCTATCGTCCAAAAATATACTGAAGAAAGGCTGCCAAGAGGACTTGAAAGCGGGGCAGAATTGCAGGAAACCGATTTCTGGAGGTAGACTGGAATTGCATTTAAAGCATAGGAAAAGAGGCAGAACGTCCACAATGATGCACTTGGCCAAAAGGGGCGTATGCGTTTTTTCCTGAATATATTCAGGAAAAAACGCATACGCACTTTTTGGCCAACCAAGCAAGCTTGCAAAGGAAATCTGCACTACAATGAAGTCTCACTTCCCCCCGGTCAAAAGGGCCATCTGAAAAAAGTGTAAAATCCAGAAAGGCAGGACAGGCCATGGAGAACTGGGAGCCTTGTTATGCTGATGGGCGGGATGATAATTGCCAACAGCCACTCGGGAGAAGTGTATGGTGTTTCCTGAAACATCTAAAAAAAAAAGCAATGGAGCTTAGGGTACTTCCACTTATGGTCCTATAGCTTAGGGAAATTAAAATCAAAAAGACACAGCCACCCCAAAGTTTGGGACGGCTCTGTTTACAAGAACCTCGTTTACGGTCCAAGTTCAATAGCGCAGAAAGTGAAAAATGAATAAAGAAATTGTGGTACTTACTTTCAATGCAATATCACTCAGCAATGAAATCTATGTCATCAGGCCCATAGTAGCATAATGAGTGGATTCAGGTATGATGATTCTAACTGAAATAAGTCACACAGAAAAAGAAACATCATAAGATATCACTAATACACGGGATGTAAACTTGGCTACACAGGAACTGGATTACAAAACAGAACAGGGTCTCAAATTTAGAAAACCAACTTATGCTTGCTTAAGGGGAAAGGTGAGTTGGGGTGCTGCATAAAAGCAGAGATTGAAATGAGCACAGATAAAGTTCCTTAAGCCAAATATGGAATAGACTAGAACTACTCCTTGCTCAACGAAATGGACTCAACACCCCATATTAAAGGCCTAAGAATGTACCTGACTAGTAACTATCTTAAAACCTATGGATTGCTATGTCTCTGAAAGAAAATCAAGCGTGTGTACAGGGGCATAAACGCAGCAGTGATAGGATTGGAGAGGTTCGGTAAGCAAATGAAGACCCTTTGAAGTCATATTGCATGGTACCCATTCCACGGGTCTCAACTCTCCAGGTTTAAGGGATTCTGCCTTCAGCTAAAACATGCATGTGGAACCCAGAGTATGATCAACCGTGTGATCGGGAGACGTGTTCCAATATGTCTCAGTTCTCGTCCCCTGGTACTCGGGTGCAACGTTCCAGACGCTTTACTAACACTCTCCCGACTTGGAGAGTCAGTGCCTTTAACCTCCTGTTTGGCCCAGTTTGCAATTTCTGCGGAAGATGAACAGGAATAGGGAGAACCAATGAGAGACTAGCTGGAGGTGTCTGGACGGGCAAATTTAACTCTCATTTCCCACCAGGAAGAGGAATTAACCAAAGGCTCAGCGTGCCGTGCCGGAACCAGATTAGGGCCTGAAGCAATCCTGCGGTGTTGCGGCCAGCTCCCAAGAAAGCGAGTTGAAGAAAGGAGCTCAGAGGCACTGTAATTCACAAACCTGCAGAGTTATAAATGACAGCTATCATCCAAAAATATACTGAAGTAAGGCTGCCAAGAGTACTTGAAAGCGGGGCAGAATTGCAGGAAACCGATTTCAGGAGGTAGACTGGAATTGCATTTAAAGCATAGGAAAAGAGGCAGAACGTCCACAATGATGCACTTGGACAAAAAGGGCGTATGCGTTTTTTCCTGAATATATTCAGGAAAAAACGCATACGCCCTTTTTGGCCAACCAAGCAAGCTTGCAAAGGAAATCTGCACTACAATGAAGTCTCACTTCCCCACGGTCAAAAGGGCCATCTGAAAAAAGTGTAAAATCCAGAAAGGCAGGACAGGCCATGGAGAACTGGGAGCCTTGTTATGCTGATGGGCGGGATGTAAATTGCCAACAGCCACTCGGGAGAGGTGTATGGTGTTTCCTGAAACATCTAAAAAAAAAGGAACAGAGCCTAGGGCACTTCCACTTATGGAACTATAGCTTAGGGAAATTAAAATCAAAAAGACACAGCCACCCCAAAGTTTGGGACGGCTCTGTTTACAAGAACCTCATTTACGGTTAAGGTTCAATATCGCAGAAAGTGAAAAATGGATAAAGAAGTTGTGGTACTTACGTACAATGCAATATCACTCAGCAATGAAATCTATGTGATCAGGCCCGTAGCAGCATAATGAGTGGATTCAGGTATGATGATTCTAAGTGAAATAAGTCACACAGAAAAAGAAACATCATAAGATATCACTAATACACGGAATGTAAACTTGGCTACACAGGAACTGGATTACACAACAGAACAGGGTCTCAAATTTAGAAAACCAACTTATGCTTGCTTAAGGGGAAAGGTGAGTTGGGGTGCTGCCTAAAACCAGAGATTGAAATGAGCACAGATAAAATTCCTTAAGCCAAATATGGAATAGACAAGAGCTACTCCTTGCTCAACGAAATGGACTCAACACCCCATATTAAACGCCTAAGAATGTACCTGACTAGTAAGTATCTTAAAACCTATGGATTGCTATGTCTCCGAAAGAAAGTCAAGCGTGTGTACAGGGGCATAAACGCAGCAGTGATAGGATTGGAGAGGTTCGGTGAGCAAATGAAGACCCTTTGAAGTCATATTGCATGGTACCCATTACACGCGTCTCAACTCTCCAGGTACAAGGGATTTTCCCTTCAGCTAAAACAGGCATGTGGAACCCAGAGTATGATCAACCGTGTGATCGGGAGACGTGTTCCAATATGTCTCAGTTCTCGTCCCCTGGTACTCGGGTGCAACATTCCAGACGCTTTACTAACACTCTCCCGACTTGGAGAGTCAGTGTCTTTAACCTCCTGTTTGGCCCAGTTTGCAATTTCTGCGGAAGATGAACAGGAATAGGGAGAACCAATGAGAGACTAGGTGGAGGTGTCTGGACGGGCAAATTTAACTCTCATTTCCCACCAGGAAGAGGAATTAACCAAAGGGTCAGCATGCCGTGCCAGAAACAGATGAGGGCCTGAAGCAATCCTGTGGTGTTGCGGCCAGCTCACAAGAAAGCGAGTTGAAGAAAGGAGCTCAGGGGCACTGAAATTCACAAACCTGCAGTGTTATAAATGACAGCTATCGTCCAAAAATATACTGAAGTAAGGTTGCCAAGAGGACTTGAAAGCAGGGCAGAATTGCAGGAAACCGATTTCAGGAGGTAGACTGGAATTGCATTTAAAGCATAGGAAAAGAGGCAGAACGTCCACAATGATGCACTTGGCCAAGAAGTGCATATGCGTTTTTTCCTGAATATATTCCTGAATTTCCTGAATATATTCAGGAAAAAACGCATACGCCCTTTTTGGCCAACCAAGCAAGCTTGCAAAGGAAATCTGCACTACAATGAAGTCTCACTTCCCCCCGGTCAAAAGGGCCATCTGAAAAAAGTGTAAAATCCAGAAAGGCAGGACAGGCCATGGAGAACTGGGAGCCTTGTTATGCTGATGGGCGGGATGTAAATTGCCAAGAGCCACTCGGGAGAGGTGTATGGTGTTTCCTGAAACATCTAAAAAACAAAGCAACAGAGCCTAGGGCACTTCCACTTATGGTCCTATAGCTTAGGGAAATTAAAATCAAAAAGACACAGCCACCCCAAAGTTTGGGACGGCTCTGTTTACAAGAACCTCGTTTACGGTACAAGTTCAATATCGCAGAAAGTGAAAAATGGATAAAGAAGTTGTGGTACTTACGTACAATGCAATATCACTCAGCAATGAAATCTATGTCATCAGGCCCGTAGCAGCATAATGAGTGGATTCAGGTATGATGATTCTAACTGAAATAAGTCACACAGAAAAAGAAACATCATAAGATATCACTAATACACGGGATGTAAACTTGGCTACACAGGAACTGGATTACAAAACAGAACAGGGTCTCAAATTTAGAAAACCAACTTATGCTTGCTTAAGGGGAAAGGTGAGTTGGGGTGCTGCATAAAACCAGAGATTTAAATGAACACAGATAAAGTTCCTTAAGCCAAATATAGAATAGACAAGAACTACTCCTTGCTCAACGAAATGGACTCAACACCCCATATTAAACGCCTAAGAATGTACCTGACTAGTAAGTATCTTAAAACCTATGGATTGCTATGTCTCTGAAAGAAAATCAAGCGTGTGTACAGGGGCATAAACGCAGCAGTGATAGGATTGGAGAGGTTCGGTGAGCAAATGAAGACCCTTTGAAGTCATATTGCATGGTACCCATTCCACGGGTCTCAACTCTCCAGGTTTAAGGGATTCTGCCTTCAGGTAAAACATGCACGTGGAACCCAGAGTGTGATCAACCGTGATATCGGGAGACATGTTCCAATATGTCTCAGTTCTCGTCCCCTGGAACTCGGGTGCAACATTCCAGATGCTTTACTAACACTCTCCCGACTTGGAGAGTCAGTGCCTTTAACCTCCTGTTTGGCCCATTTGCAATTTCTGAGTAACATGAACAGGAATAGGGAGAACCAATGAGATTCTAGGTGGAGGTGTCTGGACGGGCAAATTTAACTCTCATTTCCCACCAGGAAGAGGAATTAACCAAAGGCTCAGCGTGTCGTGCCGGAACCAGATTAGGGCCTGAAGCAATCCTGCGGTGTTGCGGCCAGCTCACAAGAAAGCGAGTTGAAGAAAGGAGCTCAGGGGCACTGTAATTCACAAACCTGCAGAGTTATAAATGACAGCTATCGTCCAAAAATATACTGAAGTAAGGCTGCCAAGAGGACTTGAAAGCGGGGCAGAATTGCAGGAAACCGATTTCAGGAGGTAGACTGGAATTGCATTTAAAGCATAGGAAAAGAGGCAGAACGTCCACAATGATGCACTTGGCCAAAAAGGGCGTATGCGTTTTTTCCTGAATATATTCAGGAAAAAACGCATACGCCCTTTTTGGCCAACCAAGCAAGCTTGCAAAGGAAATCTGCACTACAATGAAGTCTCACTTCCCCCCGGTCAAAAGGGCCATCTGAAAAAAGTGTAAAATCCAGAAAGGCAGGACAGGCCATGGAGAACTGGGAGCCTTGTTATGCTGATGGGCGGGATGTAAATTGCCAACAGCCACTCGGGAGAGGTGTATGGTGTTTCCTGAAACATCTAAAAAACAAAGCAACAGAGCCTAGGGCACTTCCACTTATGGTCCTATAGCTTAGGGAAATTAAAATCAAAAAGACACAGCCACCCCAAAGTTTGGGACGGCTCTGTTTACAAGAACCTCGTTTACGGTACAAGTTCAATATCGCAGAAAGTGAAAAATGGATAAAGAAGTTGTGGTACTTACGTACAATGCAATATCACTCAGCAATGAAATCTATGTGATCAGGCCCGTAGCAGCATAATGAGTGGATTCAGGTATGATGATTCTAACTGAAATAAGTCACACAGAAAAAGAAACATCATAAGATATCACTAATACACGGGATGTAAACTTGGCTACACAGGAACTGGATTACAAAACAGAACAGGGTCTCAAATTTAGAAAACCTACTTATGCTTGCTTAAGGGGAAAGGTGAGTTGGGGTGCTGCATAAAACCTGAGATTGAAATGAGCACAGATAAAGTTCCTTAAGCCAAATAAGGAATAGACAAGAGCTACTCCTTACTCAACGAAATGGACTCAACACCCCATATTAAACGCCTAAGAATGTACCTGACTAGTAAGTATCTTAAAACCTATGGATTGCTATGTCTCTGAAAGAAAATCAAGCGTGTGTACAGGGGCATAAACGCAGCAGTGATAGGATTGGAGAGGTTCGGTGAGCAAATGAAGACCCTTTGAAGTCATATTGCATGGTACCCATTCCACGGGTCTCAACTCTCCAGGTTTAAGGGATTCTGCCTTCAGGTAAAACATGCACGTGGAACCCAGAGTATGATCAACCGTGTGATCGGGAGACATGTTCCAATATGTCTCAGTTCTCGTCCCCTGGTACTCGGGTGCAACATTCCAGACGCTTTAATAACACTCTCCCGACTTGGAGAGTCAGTGCCTTTAACCTCCTGTTTGGCCCATTTGCAATTTCTGAGGAAGATGAACAGGAATAGGGAGAACCAATGAGAGACTAGGTGGAGGTGTCTGGACGGGCAAATTTAACTCTCATTTCCCACCAGGAAGAGGAATTAACCAAAGGCTCAGCGTGCCGTGCCGGAACCAGATTAGGGCCTGAAGCAATTCTGCGGTGTTGCGGCCAGATCACAAGAAAGCGAGTTGAAGAAAGGAGCTCAGGGGCACTGTAATTCACAAACCTGCAGAGTTATAAATGACAGCTATCGTCCAAAAATATACTGAAGTAAGGCTGCCAAGAGGACTTGAAAGCGGGGCAGAATTGCAGGAAACCGATTTCAGGAGGTAGACTGGAATTGCATTTAAAGCATAGGAAAAGAGGCAGAACGTCCACAATGATGCACTTGGCCAAAAAGGGCATATGCGTTTTTTCCTGAATATATTCAGGAAAAAACGCATATGCCCTTTTTGGCCAACCAAGCAAGCTTGCAAAGGAAATCTGCACTACAATGAAGTCTCACTTCCCCCCGGTCAAAAGGGCCATCTGAAAAAAGTGTAAAATCCAGAAAGGCAGGACAGGCCATGGAGAACTGGGAGCCTTGTTATGCTGATGGGCGGGATGTAAATTGCCAAGAGCCACTCCGGAGAGGTGTATGGTGTTTCCTGAAACATCTAAAAAACAAAGCAACAGAGCCTAGGGCACTTCCACTTATGGAACTATAGCTTAGGGAAATTAAAATCAAAAAGACACAGCCACCCCAAAGTTTGGGACGGCTCTGTTTACAAGAACCTCGTTTACGGTACAAGTTCAATATCGCAGAAAGTGAAAAATGGATAAAGAAGTTGTGGTACTTACGTACAATGCAATATCACTCAGCAATGAAATCTATGTCATCAGGCCCGTAGCAGCATAATGAGTGGATTCAGGTATGATGATTCTAACTGAAATAAGTCACACAGAAAAAGAAACATCATAAGATATCACTAATACACGGAATGTAAACTTGGCTACACAGGAACTGGATTACAAAACAGAACAGGGTCTCAAATTTAGAAAACCAACTTATGCTTGCTTAAGGGGAAAGGTGAGTTGGGGTGCTGCATAAAACCAGAGATTTAAATGAACACAGATAAAGTTCCTTAAGCCAAATATGGAATAGACAAGAACTACTCCTTGCTCAACGAAATGGACTCAACACCCCATATTAAACGCCTAAGAATGTACCTGACTAGTAAGTATCTTAAAACCTATGAATTGCTAGGTCTCTGAAACAAAATCAAGCGTGTGTACAGGGGCATAAACGCAGCAGTGATAGGATTGGAGAGGTTCGGTGAGCAAATGAAGACCCTTTGAAGTCATATTGCATGGTACCCATTCCACGGGTCTCAACTCTCCAGGTTTAAGGGATTCTGCCTTCAGGTAAAACATGCACGTGGAACCCAGAGTATGATCACCCGTGTGATCGGGAGACATGTTCCAATATGTCTCAGTTCTCGTCCCCTGGTACTCGGGTGCAACATTCCAGACGCTTTACTAACACTCTCCCGACTTGGAGAGTCAGTGCCTTTAACCTCCTGTTTGGCCCAGTTTGCAATTTCTGAGGAAGATGAACAGGAATAGGGAGAACCAATGAGAGACTAGCTGGAGGTGTCTGGACGGGCAAATTTAACTCTCATATCCCACCAGGAAGAGGAATTAACCAAAGGCTCAGCGTGCCGTGCCGGAACCAGATTAGGGCCTGAAGCAATCCTGCGGTGTTGCGGCCAGCTCACAAGAAAGCGAGTTGAAGAAAGGAGCTCAGGGGCACTGTAATTCACAAACCTGCAGAGTTATAAATGACAGCTATCGTCCAAAAATATACTGAAGTAAGGCTGCCAAGAGGACTTGAAAGCGGGGCAGAATTGCAGGAAACCGATTTCAGGAGGTAGACTGGAATTGCATTTAAAGCATAGGAAAAGAGGCAGAACGTCCACAATGATGCACTTGGCCAAAAAGGGCGTATGCGTTTTTTCCTGAATATATTCAGGAAAAAACGCATACGCCCTTTTTGGCCAACCAAGCAAGCTTGCAAAGGAAATCTGCACTACAATGAAGTCTCACTTCCCCCCGGTCAAAAGGGCCATCTGAAAAAAGTGTAAAATCCAGAAAGGCAGGACAGGCCATGGAGAACTGGGAGCCTTGTTATGCTGATGGGCGGGATGTAAATTGCCAACAGCCACTCGGGAGAGGTGTATGGTGTTTCCTGAAACATCTAAAAAACAAAGCAACAGAGCCTAGGGCACTTCCACTTATGGTCCTATAGCTTAGGGAAATTAAAATCAAAAAGACACAGCCACCCCAAAGTTTGGGACGGCTCTGTTTACAAGAACCTCGTTTACGGTACAAGTTCAATATCGCAGAAAGTGAAAAATGGATAAAGAAGTTGTGGTACTTACGTACAATGCAATATCACTCAGCAATGAAATCTATGTCATCAGGCCCGTAGCAGCATAATGAGTGGATTCAGGTATGATGATTCTAACTGAAATAAGTCACACAGAAAAAGAAACATCATAAGATATCACTAATACACGGGATGTAAACTTGGCTACACAGGAACTGGATTACAAAACAGAACAGGGTCTCAAATTTAGAAAACCAACTTATGCTTGCTTAAGGGGAAAGGTGAGTTGGGGTGCTGCATAAAACCAGAGATTTAAATGAACACAGATAAAGTTCCTTAAGCCAAATATAGAATAGACAAGAACTACTCCTTGCTCAACGAAATGGACTCAACACCCCATATTAAACGCCTAAGAATGTACCTGACTAGTAACTATCTTAAAACCTATGGATTGCTATGTCTCTGAAAGAAAATCAAGCGTGTGTACAGGGGCATAAATGCAGCAGTGATAGGATTGTGGAGGTTCTGTGAGCAAATGAAGACCCTTTGAAGTCATATTGCATGGTACCCATTCCACGGGTCTCAACTCTCCAGGTTTAAGGGATTCTGCCTTCAGGTAAAACATGCACGTGGAACCCAGAGTATGATCAACCGTGTGGTCGGGAGACATGTTCCAATATGTCTCAGTTCTCGTCCCCTGGTACTCGGGTGCAACATTCCAGACGCTTTACTAACACTCTCCCGACGTGGAGAGTCAGTGCCTTTAACCTCCTGTTTGGCCCATTGCAATTTCTGAGGAAGATGAACAGGAATAGGGAGAACCAATGAGAGACTAGGTGGAGGTGTCTGGACGAGCAAATTTAACTCTCATTTCCCACCAGGAAGAGGAATTAACCAAAGGCTCAGCGTGCCGTGCCGGAACCAGATTAGGGCCTGAAGCAATCCTGCGGTGTTGCGGCCAGCTCACAAGAAAGCGAGTTGAAGAAAGGAGCTCAGGGGCACTGTAATTCACAAACCTGCAGAGTTATAAATGACAGCTATCGTCCAAAAATATACTGAAGTAAGGCTGCCAAGAGGACTTGAAAGCGGGGCAGAATTGCAGGAAACCGATTTCAGGAGGTAGACTGGAATTGCATTTAAAGCATAGGAAAAGAGGCAGAACGTCCACAATGATGCACTTGGCCAAAAAGGGCGTATGCGTTTTTTCCTGAATATATTCAGGAAAAAACGCATACGCCCTTTTTGGCCAACCAAGCAAGCTTGCAAAGGAAATCTGCACTACAATGAAGTCTCACTTCCCCCCGGTCAAAAGGGCCATCTGAAAAAAGTGTAAAATCCAGAAAGGCAGGACAGGCCATGGAGAACTGGGAGCCTTGTTATGCTGATGGGCGGGATGTAAATTGCCAAGAGCCACTCGGGAGAGGTGTATGGTGTTTCCTGAAACATCTAAAAAACAAAGCAACAGAGCCTAGGGCACTTCCACTTATGGTCCTATAGCTTAGGGAAATTAAAATCAAAAAGACACAGCCACCCCAAAGTTTGGGACGGCTCTGTTTACAAGAACCTCGTTTACGGTACAAGTTCAATATCGCAGAAAGTGAAAAATGGATAAAGAAGTTGTGGTACTTACGTACAATGCAATATCACTCAGCAATGAAATCTATGTCATCAGGCCTGTAGCAGCATAATGAGTGGATTCAGGTATGATGATTCTAACTGAAATAAGTCACACAGAAAAAGAAACATCATAAGATATCACTAATACACCGGATGTAAACTTGGCTACACAGGAACTGGATTACAAAACAGAACAGGGTCTCAAATTTAGAAAACCAACTTATGCTTGCTTAAGGGGAAAGGTGAGTTGGGGTGCTGCATAAAACAAGAGATTGAAATGAGCACAGATAAAGTTCCTTAAGCCAAATATGGAATAGACAAGAACTACTCCTTGCTCAATGAAATGGACTCAACACCCCATATTAAACGCGTAAGAATGTACCTGACTAGTAAGTATCTTAAAACCTATGGATTGCTATGTGTCTGCAAGAAAATCAAGCGTGTGCACAGGGGCATAAACGCAGCAGTGATAGGATTGGAGAGGTTCGGTGAGCAAATGAAGACCCTTTGAAGTCATATTGCATGGTACCCATTACACGCGTCTCAACTCTCCAGGTACAAGGGATTTTCCCTTCAGCTAAAACAGGCATGTGGAACCCAGAGTATGATCAACCGTGTGATCGGGAGACGTGTTCCAATATGTCTCAGTTCTCGTCCCCTGGTACTCGGGTGCAACATTCCAGACGCTTTACTAACACTCTCCCGACTTGGAGAGTCAGTGTCTTTAACCTCCTGTTTGGCCCAGTTTGCAATTTCTGCGGAAGATGAACAGGAATAGGGAGAACCAATGAGAGACTAGGTGGAGGTGTCTGGACGGGCAAATTTAACTCTCATTTCCCACCAGGAAGAGGAATTAACCAAAGGGTCAGCATGCCGTGCCAGAAACAGATGAGGGCCTGAAGCAATCCTGTGGTGTTGCGGCCAGCTCACAAGAAAGCGAGTTGAAGAAAGGAGCTCAGGGGCACTGAAATTCACAAACCTGCAGAGTTATAAATGACAGCTATCGTCCAAAAATATACTGAAGTAAGGTTGCCAAGAGGACTTGAAAGCAGGGCAGAATTGCAGGAAACCGATTTCAGGAGGTAGACTGGAATTGCATTTAAAGCATAGGAAAAGAGGCAGAACGTCCACAATGATGCACTTGGCCAAGAAGTGCATATGCGTTTTTTCCTGAATATATTCCTGAATTTCCTGAATATATTCAGGAAAAAACGCATACGCCCTTTTTGGCCAACCAAGCAAGCTTGCAAAGGAAATCTGCACTACAATGAAGTCTCACTTCCCCCCGGTCAAAAGGGCCATCTGAAAAAAGTGTAAAATCCAGAAAGGCAGGACAGGCCATGGAGAACTGGGAGCTTTGTTATGCTGATGGTCGGGATGTAAATTGCCAACAGCCACTCGGAAGAAGTGTATGGTGCTTCCTGAAACATCTAAAAAACATAGCAGCGGAGCCTAGGGCACTTCCACTTATGGTCCTATAGCTTAGGGAAATTCAAATCAAAAAGACACAGCCACCCCAAAGTTTGGGATGGATCTCTTTAAAAGAACCTGGTTTATGGTACAAGCTAAATATCACAGAAAGTGAAAAATGCATAAAGAAGCTGTGGTACTTACGTACAATGCAATATCACTCAGCAATGAAATCTATGTCATCAGGCCCGTAGCAGCATAATGAGTGGATTCAGGTATGATGATTCTAACTGAAATAAGTCACACAGAAAAAGAAACATCATAAGATATCACTAATACACGGAATGTAAACTTGGCTACACAGGAACTGGATTACAAAACAGAACAGGGTCTCAAATTTAGAAAACCAACTTATGCTTGCTTAAGGGGAAAGGTGAGTTGGGGTGCTGCATTAAACAAGAGATTGAAATGAGCACAGATAGAGTTCCTTAAGCCAAATATGGAATAGACAAGAACTAATCCTTGCTCAACGAAATGGACTCAACACCCCATATTAAACGCCTAAGAATGTACCTGACTAGTAAGTATCTTAAAACCTATGGATTGCTATGTCTCTGAAAGAAAATCAAGCGTGTGTACAGGGGCATAAACGCAGCAGTGATAGGATTGGAGAGGTTCGGTGAGCAAATGAAGACCCTTTGAAGTCATATTGCATGGTACCCATTCCACGGGTCTCAACTCTCCAGGTTTAAGGGATTCTGCCTTCAGCTAAAACATGCACGTGGAACCCAGAGTATGATCAACCATGTGATCGGGAGACATGTTCCAATATGTCTCAGTTCTCGTCCCCTGGTACTCGGGTGCAACATTCCAGACGCTTTACTAACACTCTCCCGACTTGGAGAGTCAGTGCCTTTAACCTCCTGTTTCGCCCATTTGCAATTTCTGAGGAAGATGAACAGGAATAGGGAGAACCAATGAGATTCTAGGTGGAGGTGTCTGGACGGGCAAATTTAACTCTCATTTCCCACCAGGAAGAGGAATTAACCAAAGGCTCAGCGTGTCGTGCCGGAACCAGATTAGGGCCTGAAGCAATCCTGCGGTGTTGCGGCCAGCTCACAAGAAAGCGAGTTGAAGAAAGGAGCTCAGGGGCACTGTAATTCACAAACCTGCAGAGTTATAAATGACAGCTATCGTCCAAAAATATACTGAAGTAAGGCTGCCAAGAGGACTTGAAAGCGGGGCAGAATTGCAGGAAACCGATTTCAGGAGGTAGACTGGAATTGCATTTAAAGCATAGGAAAAGAGGCAGAACGTCCACAATGATGCACTTGGCCAAAAAGGGCGTATGCGTTTTTTCCTGAATATATTCAGGAAAAAACGCATACGCCCTTTTTGGCCAACCAAGCAAGCTTGCAAAGGAAATCTGCACTACAATGAAGTCTCACTTACCCCCGGTCAAAAGGGCCATCTGAAAAAAGTGTAAAATCCAGAAAGGCAGGACAGGCCATGGAGAACTGGGAGCCTTGTTATGCTGATGGGCGGGATGTAAATTGCCAAGAGCCACTCGGGAGAGGTGTATGGTGTTTCCTGAAACATCTAAAAAACAAAGCAACAGAGCCTAGGGCACTTCCACTTATGGTCCTATAGCTTAGGGAAATTAAAATCAAAAAGACACAGCCACCCCAAAGTTTGGGACGGCTCTGTTTACAAGAACCTCGTTTACGGTACAAGTTCAATATCGCAGAAAGTGAAAAATGGATAAAGAAGTTGTGGTACTTACGTACAATGCAATATCACTCAGCAATGAAATCTATGTCATCAGGCCCGTAGCAGCATAATGAGTGGATTCAGGTATGATGATTCTAACTGAAATAAGTCACACAGAAAAAGAAACATCATAAGATATCACTAATACACGGGATGTAAACTTGGCTACACAGGAACTGGATTACAAAACAGAACAGGGTCTCAAATTTAGAAAACCAACTTATGCTTGCTTAAGGGGAAAGGTGAGTTGGGGTGCTGCATAAAACCAGAGATTTAAATGAACACAGATAAAGTTCCTTAAGCCAAATATAGAATAGACAAGAACTACTCCTTGCTCAACGAAATGGACTCAACACCCCATATTAAACGTCTAAGAATGTACCTGACTAGTAAGTATCTTAAAACCTATGGATTGCTATGTCTCTGAAAGAAAATCAAGCGTGTGTACAGGGGCATAAACGCAGCAGTGATAGGATTGGAGAGGTTCGGTGAGCAAATGAAGACCCTTTGAAGTCATATTGCATGGTACCCATTCCACGGGTCTCAACTCTCCAGGTTTAAGGGATTCTGCCTTCAGGTAAAACATGCACGTGGAACCCAGAGTGTGATCAACCGTGATATCGGGAGACATGTTCCAATATGTCTCAGTTCTAGTCCCCTGGAACTCGGGTGCAACATTCCAGATGCTTTACTAACACTCTCCCGACTTGGAGAGTCAGTGCCTTTAACCTCCTGTTTGGCCCATTTGCAATTTCTGAGTAACATGAACAGGAATAGGGAGAACCAATGAGATTCTAGGTGGAGGTGTCTGGACGGGCAAATTTAACTCTCATTTCCCACCAGGAAGAGGAATTAACCAAAGGCTCAGCGTGTCGTGCCGGAACCAGATTAGGGCCTGAAGCAATCCTGCGGTGTTGCGGCCAGCTCACAAGAAAGCGAGTTGAAGAAAGGAGCTCAGGGGCACTGTAATTCACAAACCTGCAGAGTTATAAATGACAGCTATCGTCCAAAAATATACTGAAGTAAGGCTGCCAAGAGGACTTGAAAGCGGGGCAGAATTGCAGGAAACCGATTTCAGGAGGTAGACTGGAATTGCATTTAAAGCATAGGAAAAGAGGCAGAACGTCCACAATGATGCACTTGGCCAAAAAGGGCGTATGCGTTTTTTCCTGAATATATTCAGGAAAAAACGCATACGCCCTTTTTGGCCAACCAAGCAAGCTTGCAAAGGAAATCTGCACTACAATGAAGTCTCACTTCCCCCCGGTCAAAAGGGCCATCTGAAAAAAGTGTAAAATCCAGAAAGGCAGGACAGGCCATGGAGAACTGGGAGCCTTGTTATGCTGATGGGCGGGATGTAAATTGCCAACAGCCACTCGGGAGAGGTGTATGGTGTTTCCTGAAACATCTAAAAAACAAAGCAACAGAGCCTAGGGCACTTCCACTTATGGTCCTATAGCTTAGGGAAATTAAAATCAAAAAGACACAGCCACCCCAAAGTTTGGGACGGCTCTGTTTACAAGAACCTCGTTTACGGTACAAGTTCAATATCGCAGAAAGTGAAAAATGGATAAAGAAGTTGTGGTACTTACGTACAATGCAATATCACTCAGCAATGAAATCTATGTGATCAGGCCCGTAGCAGCATAATGAGTGGATTCAGGTATGATGATTCTAACTGAAATAAGTCACACAGAAAAAGAAACATCATAAGATATCACTAATACACGGGATGTAAACTTGGCTACACAGGAACTGGATTACAAAACAGAACAGGGTCTCAAATTTAGAAAACCTACTTATGCTTGCTTAAGGGGAAAGGTGAGTTGGGGTGCTGCATAAAACCTGAGATTGAAATGAGCACAGATAAAGTTCCTTAAGCCAAATAAGGAATAGACAAGAGCTACTCCTTACTCAACGAAATGGACTCAACACCCCATATTAAACGCCTAAGAATGTACCTGACTAGTAAGTATCTTAAAACCTATGGATTGCTATGTCTCTGAAAGAAAATCAAGCGTGTGTACAGGGGCATAAACGCAGCAGTGATAGGATTGGAGAGGTTCGGTGAGCAAATGAAGACCCTTTGAAGTCATATTGCATGGTACCCATTCCACGGGTCTCAACTCTCCAGGTTTAAGGGATTCTGCCTTCAGGTAAAACATGCACGTGGAACCCAGAGTATGATCAACCGTGTGATCGGGAGACATGTTCCAATATGTCTCAGTTCTCGTCCCCTGGTACTCGGGTGCAACATTCCAGACGCTTTAATAACACTCTCCCGACTTGGAGAGTCAGTGCCTTTAACCTCCTGTTTGGCCCATTTGCAATTTCTGAGGAAGATGAACAGGAATAGGGAGAACCAATGAGAGACTAGGTGGAGGTGTCTGGACGGGCAAATTTAACTCTCATTTCCCACCAGGAAGAGGAATTAACCAAAGGCTCAGCGTGCCGTGCCGGAACCAGATTAGGGCCTGAAGCAATTCTGCGGTGTTGCGGCCAGATCACAAGAAAGCGAGTTGAAGAAAGGAGCTCAGGGGCACTGTAATTCACAAACCTGCAGAGTTATAAATGACAGCTATCGTCCAAAAATATACTGAAGTAAGGCTGCCAAGAGGACTTGAAAGCGGGGCAGAATTGCAGGAAACCGATTTCAGGAGGTAGACTGGAATTGCATTTAAAGCATAGGAAAAGAGGCAGAACGTCCACAATGATGCACTTGGCCAAAAAGGGCATATGCGTTTTTTCCTGAATATATTCAGGAAAAAACGCATACGCCCTTTTTGGCCAACCAAGCAAGCTTGCAAAGGAAATCTGCACTACAATGAAGTCTCACTTCCCCCCGGTCAAAAGGGCCATCTGAAAAAAGTGTAAAATCCAGAAAGGCAGGACAGGCCATGGAGAACTGGGAGCCTTGTTATGCTGATGGGCGGGATGTAAATTGCCAAGAGCCACTCCGGAGAGGTGTATGGTGTTTCCTGAAACATCTAAAAAACAAAGCAACAGAGCCTAGGGCACTTCCACTTATGGAACTATAGCTTAGGGAAATTAAAATCAAAAAGACACAGCCACCCCAAAGTTTGGGACGGCTCTGTTTACAAGAACCTCGTTTACGGTACAAGTTCAATATCGCAGAAAGTGAAAAATGGATAAAGAAGTTGTGGTACTTACGTACAATGCAATATCACTCAGCAATGAAATCTATGTCATCAGGCCCGTAGCAGCATAATGAGTGGATTCAGGTATGATGATTCTAACTGAAATAAGTCACACAGAAAAAGAAACATCATAAGATATCACTAATACACGGAATGTAAACTTGGCTACACAGGAACTGGATTACAAAACAGAACAGGGTCTCAAATTTAGAAAACCAACTTATGCTTGCTTAAGGGGAAAGGTGAGTTGGGGTGCTGCATAAAACCAGAGATTTAAATGAACACAGATAAAGTTCCTTAAGCCAAATATGGAATAGACAAGAACTACTCCTTGCTCAACGAAATGGACTCAACACCCCATATTAAACGCCTAAGAATGTACCTGACTAGTAAGTATCTTAAAACCTATGAATTGCTAGGTCTCTGAAACAAAATCAAGCGTGTGTACAGGGGCATAAACGCAGCAGTGATAGGATTGGAGAGGTTCGGTGAGCAAATGAAGACCCTTTGAAGTCATATTGCATGGTACCCATTCCACGGGTCTCAACTCTCCAGGTTTAAGGGATTCTGCCTTCAGGTAAAACATGCACGTGGAACCCAGAGTATGATCACCCGTGTGATCGGGAGACATGTTCCAATATGTCTCAGTTCTCGTCCCCTGGTACTCGGGTGCAACATTCCAGACGCTTTACTAACACTCTCCCGACTTGGAGAGTCAGTGCCTTTAACCTCCTGTTTGGCCCAGTTTGCAATTTCTGAGGAAGATGAACAGGAATAGGGAGAACCAATGAGAGACTAGCTGGAGGTGTCTGGACGGGCAAATTTAACTCTCATATCCCACCAGGAAGAGGAATTAACCAAAGGCTCAGCGTGCCGTGCCGGAACCAGATTAGGGCCTGAAGCAATCCTGCGGTGTTGCGGCCAGCTCACAAGAAAGCGAGTTGAAGAAAGGAGCTCAGGGGCACTGTAATTCACAAACCTGCAGAGTTATAAATGACAGCTATCGTCCAAAAATATACTGAAGTAAGGCTGCCAAGAGGACTTGAAAGCGGGGCAGAATTGCAGGAAACCGATTTCAGGAGGTAGACTGGAATTGCATTTAAAGCATAGGAAAAGAGGCAGAACGTCCACAATGATGCACTTAGCCCAAAAGGGCGTATGCGTTTTTTCCTGAATATATTCAGGAAAAAACGCATACGCCCTTTTTGGCCAACCAAGCAAGCTTGCAAAGGAAATCTGCACTACAATGAAGTCTCACTTCCCCCCGGTCAAAAGGGCCATCTGAATAAAGTGTAAAATCCAGAAAGGCAGGACAGGCCATGGAGAACTGGGAGCCTTGTTATGCTGATGGGTGGGATGTAAATTGCCAACAGCCACTCGGGAGAGGTGTATGGTGTTTCCTGAAACATCTAAAAAACAAAGCAACAGAGTCTAGGGCACTTCCACTTATGGTCCTATAGCTTAGGGAAATTAAAATCAAAAAGACACAGCCACCCCAAAGTTTGGGACGGCTCTGTTTACAAGAACCTCGTTTACGGTACAAGTTCAATATCGCAGAAAGTGAAAAATGGATAAAGAAGTTTTGGTACTTACATACAATGCAATATCACTCAGCAATGAAATCTATGTCATCAGGCCCGTAGCAGCATAATGAGTGGATTCAGGTATGATGATTCTAACTGAAATAAGTCACACAGAAAAAGAAACATCATAAGATATCACTAATACACGGAATGTAAACTTGGCTACACAGGAACTGGATTACAAAACAGAACAGGGTCTCAAATTTAGAAAACCAACTTATGCTGGCTTAAGGGGAAAGGTGAGTTGGGGTGCTGCATAAAACCAGAGATTGAAATGAACACAGATAAAGTTCCTTAAGCCAAATATAGAATAGACAAGAACTACTCCTTGCTCAACGAAATGGACTCAACACCCCATATTAAACGCCTAAGAATGTACCTGACTAGTAAGTATCTTAAAACCTATGGATTGCTATGTCTCTGAAAGAAAATCAAGCGTGTGTACAGGGGCATAAACGCAGCAGTGATAGGATTGGAGAGGTTCGGTGAGCAAATGAAGACCCTTTGAAGTCATATTGCATGGTACCCATTCCACGGGTCTCAACTCTCCAGGTTTAAGGGATTCTGCCTTCAGGTAAAACATGCACGTGGAACCCAGAGTATGATCAACCGTGTGATCGGGAGACATGTTCCAATATGTCTCAGTTCTCGTCCCCTGGTACTCGGGTGCAACATTCCAGACGCTTTAATAACACTCTCCCGACTTGGAGAGTCAGTGCCTTTAACCTCCTGTTTGGCCCAGTTTGCAATTTCTGCGGAAGATGAACAGGAATAGGGAGAACCAATGAGAGACTAGCTGGAGGTGTCTGGACGGGCAAATTTAACTCTCATTTCCCACCAGGAAGAGGAATTAACCAAAGGCTCAGCGTGCCGTGCCGGAACCAGATTAGGGCCTGAAGCAATCCTGCGGTGTTGCGGCCAGCTCACAAGAAAGCGAGTTGAAGAAAGGAGCTCAGGGACACTGTAATTCACAAACCTGCAGAGTTATAAATGACAGCTATCGTCCAAAAATATACTGAAGTAAGGCTGCCAAGAGGACTTGAAAGCGGGGCAGAATTGCAGGAAACCGATTTCAGGAGGTAGACTGGAATTGCATTTAAAGCATAGGAAAAGAGGCAGAACGTCCACAATGATGCACTTGGTCCAAAAGGGCGTATGCGTTTTTTCCTGAATATATTCAGGAAAAAACGCATACGCCCTTTTTGGCCAACCAAGCAAGCTTGCAAAGGAAATCTGCACTACAATGAAGTCTCACTTCCCCCCGGTCAAAAGGGCCATCTGAAAAAAGTGTAAAATCCAGAAAGGCAGGACAGGCCATGGAGAACTGGGAGCCTTGTTATGCTGATGGGCGGGATGTAAATTGCCAAGAGCCACTCGGGAGAGGTGTATGGTGTTTCCTGAAACATCTAAAAAACAAAGCAACAGAGCCTAGGGCACTTCCACTTATGGTCCTATAGCTTAGGGAAATTAAAATCAAAAAGACACAGCCACCCCAAAGTTTGGGACGGCTCTGTTTACAAGAACCTCGTTTACGGTACAAGTTCAATATCGCAGAAAGTGAAAAATGGATAAAGAAGTTGTGGTACTTACGTACAATGCAATATCACTCAGCAATGAAATCTATGTCATCAGGCCCGTAGCAGCATAATGAGTGGATTCAGGTATGATGATTCTAACTGAAATAAGTCACACAGAAAAAGAAACATCATAAGATATCACTAATACACGGAATGTAAACTTGGCTACACAGGAACTGGATTACAAAACAGAACAGGGTCTCAAATTTAGAAAACCAACTTATGCTTGCTTAAGGGGAAAGGTGAGTTGGGGTGCTGCATAAAACCAGAGATTTAAATGAACACAGATAAAGTTCCTTAAGCCAAATATGGAATAGACAAGAACTACTCCTTGCTCAACGAAATGGACTCAACACCCCATATTAAACGCCTAAGAATGTACCTGACTAGTAAGTATCTTAAAACCTATGAATTGCTATGTCTCTGAAAGAAAATCAAGCGTGTGTACAGGGGCATAAACGCAGCAGTGATAGGATTGGAGAGGTTCGGTGAGCAAATGAAGACCCTTTGAAGTCATATTGCATGGTACCCATTCCACGGGTCTCAACTCTCCAGGTTTAAGGGATTCTGCCTTCAGGTAAAACATGCACGTGGAACCCAGAGTATGATCACCCGTGTGATCGGGAGACATGTTCCAATATGTCTCAGTTCTCGTCCCCTGGTACTCGGGTACAACATTCCAGACGCTTTACTAACACTCTCCTGACTTGGAGAGTCAGTGCCTTTAACCTCCTGTTTGGCCCAGTTTGCAATTTCTGCGGAAGATGAACAGGAATAGGGAGAACCAATGAGAGACTAGCTGGAGGTGTCTGGACGGGCAAATTTAACTCTCATTTCCCACCAGGAAGAGGAATTAACCAAAGGCTCAGCGTGCCGTGCCGGAACCAGATTAGGGCCTGAAGCAATCCTGCGGTGTTGCGGCCAGCTCACAAGAAAGCGAGTTGAAGAAAGGAGCTCAGGGGCACTGTAATTCACAAACCTGCAGAGTTATAAATGACAGCTATCGTCCAAAAATATACTGAAGTAAGGCTGCCAAGAGGACTTGAAAGCGGGGCAGAATTGCAGGAAACCGATTTCAGGAGGTAGACTGGAATTGCATTTAAAGCATAGGAAAAGAGGCAGAACGTCCACAATGATGCACTTGGCCAAAAAGGGCGTATGCGTTTTTTCCTGAATATATTCAGGAAAAAACGCATACGCCCTTTTTGGCCAACCAAGCAAGCTTGCAAAGGAAATCTGCACTACAATGAAGTCTCACTTCCCCCCGGTCAAAAGGGCCATCTGAAAAAAGTGTAAAATCCAGAAAGGCAGGACAGGCCATGGAGAACTGGGAGCCTTGTTATGCTGATGGGCAGGATGTAAATTGCCAACAGCCACTCGGGAGAGGTGTATGGTGTTTCCTGAAACATCTAAAAAACAAAGCAACAGAGCCTAGGGCACTTCCACTTATGGAACTATAGCTTAGGGAAATTAAAATCAAAAAGACACAGCCACCCCAAAGTTTGGGACGGCTCTGTTTACAAGAACCTCGTTTACGGTACAAGTTCAATATCGCAGAAAGTGAAAAATGGATAAAGAAGTTGTGGTACTTACGTACAATGCAATATCACTCAGCAATGAAATCTATGTCATCAGGCCCGTAGCAGCATAATGAGTGGATTCAGGTATGATGATTCTAACTGAAATAAGTCACACAGAAAAAGAAACATCATAAGATATCACTAATACACGGAATGTAAACTTGGCTACACAGGAACTGGATTACAAAACAGAACAGGGTCTCAAATTTAGAAAACCAACTTATGCTTGCTTAAGGGGAAAGGTGAGTTGGGGTGCTGCATCAAACCAGAGATTGAAATGAGCACAGATAAAGTTCCTTAAGCCAAATATGGAATAGACAAGAACTACTCCTTGCTCAACGAAATGGACTCAACACCCCATATTAAACGCCTAAGAATGTACCTGACTAGTAAGTATCTTAAAACCTATGGATTGCTATGTCTCTGAAAGAAAATCAAGCGTGTGTACAGGGGCATAAACGCAGCAGTGATAGGATTGGAGAGGTTCGGTGAGCAAATGAAGACCCTTTGAAGTCATATTGCATGGTACCCATTCCACGGGTCCCAACTCTCCAGGTTTAAGGGATTCTGCCTTCAGGTAAAACATGCACGTGGAACCCAGAGTATGATCAACCGTGTGATCGGGAGACGTGTTCCAATATGTCTCAGTTCTCGTCCCCTGGTACTCGGGTGCAACATTCCACACGCTTTACTAACACTCTCCCGACTTGGAGAGTCAGTGCCTTTAACCTCCTGTTTGGCCCAGTTTGCAATTTCTGCGGAAGATGAACAGGAATAGGGAGAACCAATGAGAGACTAGCTGGAGGTGTCTGGACGGGCAAATTTAACTCTCATTTCCCACCAGGAAGAGGAATTAACCAAAGGCTCAGCGTGCCGTGCCGGAACCAGATTAGGGCCTGAAGCAATCCTGCGGTGTTGCGGCCAGCTCACAAGAAAGCGAGTTGAAGAAAGGAGCTCAGGGGCACTGTAATTCACAAACCTGCAGAGTTATAAATGACAGCTATCGTCCAAAAATATACTGAAGTAAGGCTGCCAAGAGGACTTGAAAGCGGGGCAGAATTGCAGGAAACCGATTTCAGGAGGTAGACTGGAATTGCATTTAAAGCATAGGAAAAGAGGCAGAACGTCCACAATGATGCACTTGGCCAAAAAGGGCGTATGCGTTTTTTCCTGAATATATTCAGGAAAAAACGCATACGCACTTTTTGGCCAACCAAGCAAGCTTGCAAAGGAAATCTGCACTACAATGAAGTCTCACTTCCCCCCGGTCAAAAGGGCCATCTGAAAAAAGTGTAAAATCCAGAAAGGCAGGACAGGCCATGGAGAACTGGGAGCCTTGTTATGCTGATGGGCGGGATGTAAATTGCCAAGAGCCACTCAGGAGAGGTGTATGGTGTTTCCTGAAACATCTAAAAAACAAAGCAACAGAGCCTAGGGCACTTCCACTTATGGTCCTATAGCTTAGGGAAATTAAAATCAAAAAGACACAGCCACCCCAAAGTTTGGGACGGCTCTGTTTACAAGAACCTCGTTTACGGTACAAGTTCAATATCACAGAAAGTGAAAAATGGATAAAGAAGTTGTGGTACTTACGTACAATGCAATATCACTCAGCAATGAAATCTATGTCATCAGGCCCGTAGCAGCATAATGAGTGGATTCAGGTATGATGATTCTAACTGAAATAAGTCACACAGAAAAAGAAACATCATAAGATATCACTAATACATGGGATGTAAACTTGGCTACACAGGAACTGGATTACAAAACAGAACAGGGTCTCAAATTTAGAAAACCAACTTATGCTTGCTTAAGGGGAAAGGTGAGTTGGGGTGCTGCATCAAACCAGAGATTGAAATGAGCACAGATAAAGTTCCTTCAGCCAAATATAGAATAGACAAGAACTACTCCTTGCTCAACGAAATGGACTCAACACCATATATTAAAGGCCTAAGAATGTACCTGACTAGTAAGTATCTTAAAACCTATGGATTGCTATGTCTCTGAAAGAAAATCAAGCATGTGTACAGGGGCATAAACGCAGCAGTGATAGGATTGGAGAGGTTCGGTGAGCAAATGAAGACCCTTTGAAGTCATATTGCATGGTACCCATTCCACGGGTCTCAACTCTCCAGGTTTAAGGGATTCTTCCTTCAGCTAAAACATGCACGTGGAACCCAGAGTATGATCAACCGTGTGATCGGGAGACGTGTTCCAATATGTCTCAGTTCTCGTCCCCTGGTACTCGGGTGCAACATTCCACACGCTTTACTAACACTCTCCCGACTTGGAGAGTCAGTGCCTTTAACCTCCTGTTTGGCCCAGTTTGCAATTTCTGCGGAAGATGAACAGGAATAGGGAGAACCAATGAGAGACTAGCTGGAGGTGTCTGGACGGGCAAATTTAACTCTCATTTCCCACCAGGAAGAGGAATTAACCAAAGGCTCAGCGTGCCGTGCCGGAACCAGATTAGGGCCTGAAGCAATCCTGCGGTGTTGCGGCCAGCTCACAAGAAAGCGAGTTGAAGAAAGGAGCTCAGGGGCACTGTAATTCACAAACCTGCAGAGTTATAAATGACAGCTATCGTCCAAAAATATACTGAAGTAAGGCTGCCAAGAGGACTTAAAAACGGGGCAGAATTGCAGGAAACCGATTTCAGGAGGTAGACTGGAATTGCATTTAAAGCATAGGAAAAGAGGCAGAACGTCCACAATGATGCACTTGGCCAAAAAGGGCGTATGCGTTTTTTCCTGAATATATTCAGGAAAAAACACATACGCCCTTTTTGGCCAACCAAGCAAGCTTTCAAAGGAAATCTGCACTACAATGAAGTCTCACATCCCGCAGGTAAAAAGGGCCATCTGAAAAAAGTGTAAAATCCAGAAAGGCAGGACAGGCCATGGAGAACTGGGAGCCTTGTTATGCTGATTGGCGGGATATAAATTGACAACAGCCACTCGGGAGAGGTGTATGGTGTTTCCTGAAACATCTAAAAAACAAAGCAACAGAGCCTAGGGCACTTCCACTTATGGTCCTATAGCTTAGGGAAATTAAAATCAAAAAGACACAGCCACCCCAAAGTTTGGGACGGCTCTGTTTACAAGAACCTCGTTTACGGTACAAGTTCAATATCGCAGAAAGTGAAAAATGGATAAAGAAGTTGTGGTACTTACGTACAATGCAATATCACTCAGCAATGAAATCTATGTCATCAGGCCCGTAGCAGCATAATGAGTGGATTCAGGTATGATGATTCTAACTGAAATAAGTCACACAGAAAAAGAAACATCATAAGATATCACTAATACACGGAATGTAAACTTGGCTACACAGGAACTGGATTACAAAACAGAACAGGGTCTCAAATTTAGAAAACCAACTTATGCTTGCTTAAGGGGAAAGGTGAGTTGGGGTGCTGCATCAAACCAGAGATTGAAATGAGCACAGATAAAGTTCCTTAAGCCAAATATGGAATAGACAAGAACTACTCCTTGCTCAACGAAATGGACTCAACACCCCATATTAAACGCCTAAGAATGTACCTGACTAGTAAGTATCTTAAAACCTATGGATTGCTATGTCTCTGAAAGAAAATCAAGCGTGTGTACAGGGGCATAAACGCAGCAGTGATAGGATTGGAGAGGTTCGGTGAGCAAATGAAGACCCTTTGAAGTCATATTGCATGGTACCCATTCCACGGGTCTCAACTCTCAAGGTTTAAGGGATTCTGCCTTCAGCTAAAACATGCACGTGGAACCCAGAGTATGATCAACCGTGTGATCGGGAGACGTGTTCCAATATGTCTCAGTTCTCGTCCCCTGGTACTCGGGTGCAACATTCCACACGCTTTACTAACACTCTCCCGACTTGGAGAGTCAGTGCCTTTAACCTCCTGTTTGGCCCATTTGCAATTTCTGAGGAAGATGAACAGGAATAGGGAGAACCAATGAGAGACTAGCTGGAGGTGTCTGGACGGGCAAATTTAACTCTCATTTCCCACCAGGAAGAGGAATTAACCAAAGGCTCAGCGTGCCGTGCCGGAACCAGATTAGGGCCTGAAGCAATCCTGCGGTGTTGCGGCCAGCTCACAAGAAAGCGAGTTGAAGAAAGGAGCTCAGGGACACTGTAATTCACAAACCTGCAGAGTTATAAATGACAGCTATCGTCCAAAAATATACTGAAGTAAGGCTGCCAAGAGGACTTGAAAGCGGGGCAGAATTGCAGGAAACCGATTTCAGGAGGTAGACTGGAATTGCATTTAAAGCATAGGAAAAGAGGCAGAACGTCCACAATGATGCACTTGGCCAAAAAGGGCGTATGCGTTTTTTCCTGAATATATTCAGGAAAAAACGCATACGCCCTTTTTGGCCAACCAAGCAAGCTTGCAAAGGAAATCTGCACTACAATGAAGTCTCACTTACCCCCGGTCAAAAGGGCCATCTGAAAAAAGTGTAAAATCCAGAAAGGCAGGACAGGCCATGGAGAACTGGGAGCCTTGTTATGCTGATGGGCGGGATGTAAATTGCCAACAGCCACTCGGGAGAGGTGTATGGTGTTTCCTGAAACATCTAAAAAACAAAGCAACAGAGCCTAGGGCACTTCCACTTATGGTCCTATAGCTTAGGGAAATTAAAATCAAAAAGACACAGCCACCCCAAAGTTTGGGACCGCTCTGTTTACAAGAACCTCGTTTACGGTACAAGTTCAATATCGCAGAAAGTGAAAAATGGATAAAGAAGTTGTGGTACTTACGTACAATGCAATATCACTCAGCAATGAAATCTATGTCATCAGGCCCGTAGCAGCATAATGAGTGGATTCAGGTATGATGATTCTAACTGAAATAAGTCACACAGAAAAAGAAACATCATAAGATATCACTAATACACGGAATGTAAACTTGGCTACACAGGAACTGGATTACAAAACAGAACAGGGTCTCAAATTTAGAAAACCACCTTATGCTTGCTTAAGGGGAAAGGTGAGTTGGGATGCTGCATCAAACCAGAGATTGAAATGAGCACAGATAAAGTTCCTTAAGCCAAATATGGAATAGACAAGAACTACTCCTTGCTCAACGAAATGGACTCAACACCCCATATTAAACGCCTAAGAATGTACCTGACTAGTAAGTATCTTAAAACCTATGGATTGCTATGTCTCTGAAAGAAAATCAAGCGTGTGTACAGGGGCATAAACGCAGCAGTGATAGGATTGGAGAGGTTCGGTGAGCAAATGAAGACCCTTTGAAGTCATATTGCATGGTACCCATTCCACGGGTCTCAACTCTCCAGGTTTAAGGGATTCTGCCTTCAGCTAAAACATGCACGTGGAACCCAGAGTATGATCAACCGTGTGATCGGGAGACGTGTTCCAATATGTCTCAGTTCTCGTCCCCTGGTACTCGGGTGCAACATTCCAGACGCTTTACTAACACTCTCCCGACTTGGAGAGTCAGTGCCTTTAACCTCCTGTTTGGCCCAGTTTGCGATTTCTGCGGAAGATGAACAGGAATAGGGAGAACCAATGAGAGACTAGCTGGAGGTGTCTGGACGGGCAAATTTAACTCTCATTTCCCACCAGGAAGAGGAAGTAACCAAAGGCTCAGCGTGCCGTGCCGGAACCAGATTAGGGCCTGAAGCAATCCTGCGGTGTTGCGGCCAGCTCACAAGAAAGCGAGTTGAAGAAAGGAGCTCAGGGGCACTGTAATTCACAAACCTGCAGAGTTATAAATGACAGCTATCGTCCAAAAATATACTGAAGTAAGGCTGCCAAGAGGACTTGAAAGCGGGGCAGAATTGCAGGAAACCGATTTCAGGAGGTAGACTGGAATTGCATTTAAAGCATAGGAAAAGAGGCAGAACGTCCACAATGATGCACTTGGACAAAAAGGGCGTATGCGTTTTTTCCTGAATATATTCAGGAAAAAACGCATACGCCCTTTTTGGCCAACCAAGCAAGCTTGCAAAGGAAATCTGCACTACAATGAAGTCTCACTTCCCCCCCCCCCCCGGTCAAAAGGGCCATCTGAAAAAAGTGTAAAATCCAGAAAGGCAGGACAGTCCATGGAGAACTGGGAGCCTTGTTATGCTGATGGGCGGGATGTAAATTGCCAACAGCCACTCTGGAGAGGTGTATGGTGCTTCCTGAAACATCTAAAAAACATAGCAGCGGAGCCTAGGGCACTTCCACTTATGGTCCTATAGCTTAGGGAAATTAAAATCAAAAAGACACAGCCACCCCAAAGTTTGGGACGGCTCTGTTTACAAGAACTTCATTTACGGTACAAGTTCAATATCACAGAAAGTGAAAAATGGATAAAGAAGTTGTGGTACTTACGTACAATTCAATATCACTCAGCAATGAAATCTATGTCATCAGGCCCGTAGCAGCATAATGAGTGGATTCAGGTATGATGATTCTAACTGAAATAAGTCACACAGAAAAAGAAACATCATAAGATATCACTAATACACGGAATGTAAACTTGGCTACACAGGAACTGGATTACAAAACAGAACAGGGTCTCAAATTTAGAAAACCTACTTATGCTTGCTTAAGGGGAAAGGTGAGTTGGGGTGCTGCATAAAACCTGAGATTGAAATGAGCACAGATAAAGTTCCTTAAGCCAAATAAGGAATAGACAAGAGCTACTCCTTGCTCAACGAAATGGACTCAACACCCCATATTAAACGCCTAAGAATGTACCTGACTAGTAAGTATCTTAAAACCTATGGATTGCTATGTCTCTGAAAGAAAATCAAGCGTGTGTACAGGGGCATAAACGCAGCAGTGATAGGATTGGAGAGGTTCGGTGAGCAAATGAAGACCCTTTGAAGTCATATTGCATGGTACCCATTCCACGGGTCTCAACTCTCCAGGTTTAAGGGATTCTTCCTTCAGCTAAAACATGCACGTGGAACCCAGAGTATGATCAACCGTGTGATCGGGAGACGTGTTCCAATATGTCTCAGTTCTCGTCCCCTGGTACTCGGGTGCAACATTCCAGACGCTTTAATAACACTCTCCCGACTTGGAGAGTGAGTGCCTTTAACCACCTGTTTGGCCCAGTTTGCAATTTCTGCGGAAGATGAACAGGAATAGGGAGAACCAATGAGAGACTAGGTGGAGGTGTCTGGACGGGCAAATTTAACTCTCATTTCCCACCAGGAAGAGGAATTAACCAAAGGCTCAGCGTGCCGTGCCGGAACCAGATTAGGGCCTGAAGCAATCCTGTGGTGTTGCGGCCAGCTCACAAGAAAGCGAGTTGAAGAAAGGAGCTCAGGGGCACTGTAATTCACAAACCTGCAGAGTTATAAATGACAGCTATCGTCCAAAAATATACTGAAGTAAGGCTGCCAAGAGGACTTGAAAGCGGGGCAGAATTGCACGAAACCGATTTCAGGAGGTAGACTGGAATTGCATTTAAAGCATAGGAAAAGAGGCAGAACGTCCACAATGATGCACTTGGCCAAAAAGGACGTATGCGTATATTCAGGAAAAAACGCATACGCCCTTTTTGGCCAACCAAGCAAGCTTGCAAAGGAAATCTGCACTACAATGAAGTCTCACTTCCCCCCGGTCAAAAGGGCCACCTGAAAAAAGTGTAAAATCCAGAAAGGCAGGACAGGCCATGGAGAACTGGGAGCCTTGTTATGCTGATGGGCAGGATGTAAATTGCCAAGAGCCACTCCGGAGAGGTGTATGGTGTTTCCTGAAACATCTGAAAAACAAAGCAACAGAGCCTAGGGCACTTCCACTTATGGTCCTATAGCTTAGGGAAATTAAAATCAAAAAGACACAGCCACCCCAAAGTTTGGGATGGCTCTGTTTACAAGAAGGTTGTTTACGGTACAAGTTCAATATCACAGAAAGTGAAAAATGGATAAAGAAGTTGTGGTACTTACGTACAATGCAATATCACTCAGCAATGAAATCTATGTCATCAGGCCCATAGGAGCATAATGAGTGGATTCAGGTATGATGATTCTAACTGAAATAAGTCACACAGAAAAAGAAACATCATAAGATATCACTAATACACGGAATGTAAACTTGGCTACACAGGAACTGGATTACAAAACAGAACAGGGTCTCAAATTTAGAAAACCAACTTATGCTTGCTTAAGGGGAAAGGTGAGTTGGGGTGCTGCATAAAACAAGAGATTGAAATGAGCACAGATAAAGTTTCTTAAGCCAAATATGGAATAGACAAGAACTACTCCTTGCTCAACGAAATGGACTCAACACTCCATATTAAACGCCTAAGAATGTACCTGACTAGTAAGTATCTTAAAACCTATGGATTGCTATGTCTCTGAAAGAAAATCAAGCGTGTGTACAGGGACATAAACGCAGCAGTGATAGGATTAGAGAGGTTCGGTGAGCAAATGAAGACCCTTTGAAGTCATATTGCATGGTACCCATTCCACGGGTCTCAACTCTCCAGGTTTAAGGGATTCTGCCTTCAGGTAAAACATGCACGTGGAACCCAGAGTATGATCAACCGTGTGATCGGGAGACATGTTCCAATATGTCTCAGTTCTCGTCCCCTGGTACTCGGGTGCAACATTCCAGACGCTTTACTAACACTCTCCCGACTTGGAGAGTCAGTGCCTTTAACCTCCTGTTTGGCCCATTTGCAATTTCTGAGGAAGATGAACAGGAATAGGGAGAACCAATGAGATTCTAGGTGGAGGTGTCTGGACGGGCAAATTTAACTCTCATTTCCCACCAGGAAGAGGAATTAACCAAAGGCTCAGCGTGCCGTGCCGGAACCAGATTAGGGCCTGAAGCAATCCTGCGGTGTTGCGGCCAGCTCACAAGAAAGCGAGTTGAAGAAAGGAGCTCAGGGGCACTGTAATTCACAAACCTGCAGAGTTATAAATGACAGCTATCGTCCAAAAATATACTGAAGTAAGGCTGCCAAGAGGACTTGAAAGCGGGGCAGAATTGCAGGAAACCGATTTCAGGAGGTAGACTGGAATTGCATTTAAAGCATAGGAAAAGAGGCAGAACGTCCACAATGATGCACTTGGCCAAAAAGGGCGTATGCGTTTTTTCCTGAATATATTCAGGAAAAAACGCATACGCCCTTTTTGGCCAACCAAGCAAGCTTGCAAAGGAAATCTGCACTACAATGAAGTCTCACTTCCCCCCGGTCAAAAGGGCCATCTGAAAAAAGTGTAAAATCCAGAAAGGCAGGACAGGCCATGGAGAACTGGGAGCCTTGTTATGCTGATGGGCGGGATGTAAATTGCCAAGAGCCACTCGGGAGAGGTGTATGGTGTTTCCTGAAACATCTAAAAAACAAAGCAACAGAGCCTAGGGCACTTCCACTTATGGTCCTATAGCTTAGGGAAATTAAAATCAAAAAGACACAGCCACCCCAAAGTTTGGGACGGCTCTGTTTACAAGAACTTCATTTACGGTACAAGTTCAATATCACAGAAAGTGAAAAATGGATAAAGAAGTTGTGGTACTTACGTACAATTCAATATCACTCAGCAATGAAATCTATGTCATCAGGCCCGTAGCAGCATAATGAGTGGATTCAGGTATGATGATTCTAACTGAAATAAGTCACACAGAAAAAGAAACATCATAAGATATCACTAATACACGGAATGTAAACTTGGCTACACAGGAACTGGATTACAAAACAGAACAGGGTCTCAAATTTAGAAAACCTACTTATGCTTGCTTAAGGGGAAAGGTGAGTTGGGGTGCTGCATAAAACCTGAGATTGAAATGAGCACAGATAAAGTTCCTTAAGCCAAATAAGGAATAGACAAGAGCTACTCCTTGCTCAACGAAATGGACTCAACACCCCATATTAAACGCCTAAGAATGTACCTGACTAGTAAGTATCTTAAAACCTATGGATTGCTATGTCTCTGAAAGAAAATCAAGCGTGTGTACAGGGGCATAAACGCAGCAGTGATAGGATTGGAGAGGTTCGGTGAGCAAATGAAGACCCTTTGAAGTCATATTGCATGGTACCCATTCCACGGGTCTCAACTCTCAAGGTTTAAGGGATTCTTCCTTCAGCTAAAACATGCACGTGGAACCCAGAGTATGATCAACCGTGTGATCGGGAGACGTGTTCCAATATGTCTCAGTTCTCGTCCCCTGGTACTCGGGTGCAACATTCCAGACGCTTTAATAACACTCTCCCGACTTGGAGAGTGAGTGCCTTTAACCACCTGTTTGGCCCAGTTTGCAATTTCTGCGGAAGATGAACAGGAATAGGGAGAACCAATGAGAGACTAGGTGGAGGTGTCTGGACGGGCAAATTTAACTCTCATTTCCCACCAGGAAGAGGAATTAACCAAAGGCTCAGCGTGCCGTGCCGGAACCAGATTAGGGCCTGAAGCAATCCTGCGGTGTTGCGGCCAGCTCACAAGAAAGCGAGTTGAAGAAAGGAGCTCAGGGGCACTGTAATTCACAAACCTGCAGAGTTATAAATGACAGCTATCGTCCAAAAATATACTGAAGTAAGGCTGCCAAGAGGACTTGAAAGCGGGGCAGAATTGCACGAAACCGATTTCAGGAGGTAGACTGGAATTGCATTTAAAGCATAGGAAAAGAGGCAGAACGTCCACAATGATGCACTTGGCCAAAAAGGACGTATGCGTATATTCAGGAAAAAACGCATACGCCCTTTTTGGCCAACCAAGCAAGCTTGCAAAGGAAATCTGCACTACAATGAAGTCTCACTTCCCCCCGGTCAAAAGGGCCACCTGAAAAAAGTGTAAAATCCAGAAAGGCAGGACAGGCCATGGAGAACTGGGAGCCTTGTTATGCTGATGGGCAGGATGTAAATTGCCAAGAGCCACTCCGGAGAGGTGTATGGTGTTTCCTGAAACATCTGAAAAACAAAGCAACAGAGCCTAGGGCACTTCCACTTATGGTCCTATAGCTTAGGGAAATTAAAATCAAAAAGACACAGCCACCCCAAAGTTTGGGATGGCTCTGTTTACAAGAAGGTTGTTTACGGTACAAGTTCAATATCACAGAAAGTGAAAAATGGATAAAGAAGTTGTGGTACTTACGTACAATGCAATATCACTCAGCAATGAAATCTATGTCATCAGGCCCATAGGAGCATAATGAGTGGATTCAGGTATGATGATTCTAACTGAAATAAGTCACACAGAAAAAGAAACATCATAAGATATCACTAATACACGGAATGTAAACTTGGCTACACAGGAACTGGATTACAAAACAGAACAGGGTCTCAAATTTAGAAAACCAACTTATGCTTGCTTAAGGGGAAAGGTGAGTTGGGGTGCTGCATAAAACAAGAGATTGAAATGAGCACAGATAAAGTTTCTTAAGCCAAATATGGAATAGACAAGAACTACTCCTTGCTCAACGAAATGGACTCAACACTCCATATTAAACGCCTAAGAATGTACCTGACTAGTAAGTATCTTAAAACCTATGGATTGCTATGTCTCTGAAAGAAAATCAAGCGTGTGTACAGGGACATAAACGCAGCAGTGATAGGATTGGAGAGGTTCGGTGAGCAAATGAAGACCCTTTGAAGTCATATTGCATGGTACCCATTCCACGGGTCTCAACTCTCCAGGTTTAAGGGATTCTGCCTTCAGGTAAAACATGCACGTGGAACCCAGAGTATGATCAACCGTGTGATCGGGAGACATGTTCCAATATGTCTCAGTTCTCGTCCCCTGGTACTCGGGTGCAACATTCCAGACGCTTTACTAACACTCTCCCGACTTGGAGAGTCAGTGCCTTTAACCTCCTGTTTGGCCCATTTGCAATTTCTGAGGAAGATGAACAGGAATAGGGAGAACCAATGAGATTCTAGGTGGAGGTGTCTGGACGGGCAAATTTAACTCTCATTTCCCACCAGGAAGAGGAATTAACCAAAGGCTCAGCGTGCCGTGCCGGAACCAGATTAGGGCCTGAAGCAATCCTGCGGTGTTGCGGCCAGCTCACAAGAAAGCGAGTTGAAGAAAGGAGCTCAGGGGCACTGTAATTCACAAACCTGCAGAGTTATAAATGACAGCTATCGTCCAAAAATATACTGAAGTAAGGCTGCCAAGAGGACTTGAAAGTGGGGCAGAATTGCAGGAAACCGATTTCAGGAGGTAGACTGGAATTGCATTTAAAGCATAGGAAAAGAGGCAGAACGTCCACAATGATGCACTTGGCCAAAAAGGGCGTATGCGTTTTTTCCTGAATATATTCAGGAAAAAACGCATACGCCCTTTTTGGCCAACCAAGCAAGCTTGCAAAGGAAATCTGCACTACAATGAAGTCTCACTTCCCCCCGGTCAAAAGGGCCATCTGAAAAAAGTGTAAAATCCAGAAAGGCAGGACAGGCCATGGAGAACTGGGAGCCTTGTTATGCTGATGGGCGGGATGTAAATTGCCAAGAGCCACTCGGGAGAGGTGTATGGTGTTTCCTGAAACATCTAAAAAACAAAGCAACAGAGCCTAGGGCACTTCCACTTATGGTCCTATAGCTTAGGGAAATTAAAATCAAAAAGACACAGCCACCCCAAAGTTTGGGACGGCTCTGTTTACAAGAACCTCGTTTACGGTACAAGTTCAATATCGCAGAAAGTGAAAAATGGATAAAGAAGTTGTGGTACTTACGTACAATGCAATATCACTCAGCAATGAAATCTATGTCATCAGGCCCGTAGCAGCATAATGAGTGGATTCAGGTATGATGATTCTAACTGAAATAAGTCACACAGAAAAAGAAACATCATAAGATATCACTAATACACGGAATGTAAACTTGGCTACACAGGAACTGGATTACAAAACAGAACAGGGTCTCAAATTTAGAAAACCAACTTATGCTTGCTTAAGGGGAAAGGTGAGTTGGGGTGCTGCATAAAACAAGAGATTGAAATGAGCACAGATAAAGTTCCTTAAGCCAAATATGGAATAGACAAGAACTACTCCTTGCTCAACGAAATGGACTCAACACTCCATATTAAACGCCTAAGAATGTACCTGACTAGTAAGTATCTTAAAACCTATGGATTGCTATGTCTCTGAAAGAAAATCAAGCGTGTGTACAGGGACATAAACGCAGCAGTGATAGGATTGGAGAGGTTCGGTGAGCAAATGAAGACCCTTTGAAGTCATATTGCATGGTACCCATTCCACGGGTCTCAACTCTCCAGGTTTAAGGGATTCTTCCTTCAGCTAAAACATGCACGTGGAACCCAGAGTATGATCAACCGTGTGATCGGGAGACGTGTTCCAATATGTCTCAGTTCTCGTCCCCTGGTACTCGGGTGCAACATTCCAGACGCTTTAATAACACTCTCCCGACTTGGAGAGTCAGTGCCTTTAACCACCTGTTTGGCCCAGTTTGCAATTTCTGCGGAAGATGAACAGGAATAGGGAGAACCAAAGAGAGACTAGCTGGAGGTGTCTGGACGCGCAAAATTTAACTCTCATATCCCACCAGGAAGAGGAATTAACCAAAGGCTCAGCGTGCCGTGCCGGAACCAGATTAGGGCCTGAAGCAATCCTGCGGTGTTGCGGCCAGCTCACAATAAAGCGAGTTGAAGAAAGGAGCTCAGGGGCACTGTAATTCACAAACCTGCAGAGTTATAAATGACAGCTATCGTCCAAAAATATACTGAAGTAAGGCTGCCAAGAGGACTTGAAAGTGGGGCAGAATTGCAGGAAACCGATTTCAGGAGGTAGACTGGAATTGCATTTAAAGCATAGGAAAAGAGGCAGAACGTCCACAATGATGCACTTGGCCAAAAAGGACGTATGCGTTTTTTCCTGAATATATTCAGGAAAAAACGCATACGCCCTTTTTGGCCAACCAAGCAAGCTTGCAAAGGAAATCTGCACTACAATGAAGTCTCACTTCCCCCCGGTCAAAAGGGCCACCTGAAAAAAGTGTAAAATCCAGAAAGGCAGGACAGGCCATGGAGAACTGGGAGCCTTGTTATGCTGATGGGCGGGATGTAAATTGCCAACAGCCACTCCAGAGAAGTGTATGGTGATTCCTGAAACATCTAAAAAACAAAGCAACAGAGCCTAGGGCACTTCCACTTATGGTCCTATAGTTTAGGGAAATTAAAATCAAAAAACACAGCCACCCCAAAGTTTGGGACGGCTCTGTTTACAAGAACTTCATTTACGGTACAAGTTCAATATCACAGAAAGTGAAAAATGGATAAAGAAGTTGTGGAACTTACGTACAATGCAATATCACTCAGCAATGAAATCTATGTCATCAGGCCCGTAGCAGCATAATGAGTGGATTCAGGTATGATGATTCTAACTGAAATAAGTCACACAGAAAAAGAAACATCATAAGATATCACTAATACACGGAATGTAAACTTGGCTACACAGGAACTGGATTACAAAACAGAACAGGGTCTCAAATTTAGAAAACCTACTTATGCTTGCTTAAGGGGAAAGGTGAGTTGGGGTGCTGCATAAAACCTGAGATTGAAATGAGCACAGATAAAGTTCCTTAAGCCAAATAAGGAATAGACAAGAGCTACTCCTTGCTCAACGAAATGGACTCAACACCCCATATTAAACGCCTAAGAATGTACCTGACTACTAAGTATCTTAAAACCTATGGATTGCTATGTCTCTGAAAGAAAATCAAGCGTGTGTACAGGGGCATAAACGCAGCAGTGATAGGATTGGAGAGGTTCGGTGAGCAAATGAAGACCCTTTGAAGTCATATTGCATGGTACCCATTCCACGGGTCTCAACTCTCCAGGTTTAAGGGATTCTTCCTTCAGCTAAAACATGCACGTGGAACCCAGAGTATGATCAACCGTGTGATCGGGAGACGTGTTCCAATATGTCTCAGTTCTCGTCCCCTGGTACTCGGGTGCAACATTCCAGACGCTTTAATAACACTCTCCCGACTTGGAGAGTCAGTGCCTTTAACCACCTGTTTGGCCCAGTTTGCAATTTCTGCGGAAGATGAACAGGAATAGGGAGAACCAATGAGAGACTAGGTGGAGGTGTCTGGACGGGCAAATTTAACTCTCATTTCCCACCAGGAAGAGGAATTAACCAAAGGCTCAGCGTGCCGTGCCGGAACCAGATTAGGGCCTGAAGCAATCCTGCGGTGTTGCGGCCAGCTCACAAGAAAGCGAGTTGAAGAAAGGAGCTCAGGGGCACTGTAATTCACAAACCTGCAGAGTTATAAATGACAGCTATCGTCCAAAAATATACTGAAGTAAGGCTGCCAAGAGGACTTGAAAGCGGGGCAGAATTGCACGAAACCGATTTCAGGAGGTAGACTGGAATTGCATTTAAAGCATAGGAAAAGAGGCAGAACGTCCACAATGATGCACTTGGCCAAAAAGGACGTATGCGTATATTCAGGAAAAAACGCATACGCCCTTTTTGGCCAACCAAGCAAGCTTGCAAAGGAAATCTGCACTACAATGAAGTCTCACTTCCCCCCGGTCAAAAGGGCCACCTGAAAAAAGTGTAAAATCCAGAAAGGCAGGACAGGCCATGGAGAACTGGGAGCCTTGTTATGCTGATGGGCAGGATGTAAATTGCCAAGAGCCACTCCGGAGAGGTGTATGGTGTTTCCTGAAACATCTGAAAAACAAAGCAACAGAGCCTAGGGCACTTCCACTTATGGTCCTATAGCTTAGGGAAATTAAAATCAAAAAGACACAGCCACCCCAAAGTTTGGGATGGCTCTGTTTACAAGAAGGTTGTTTACGGTACAAGTTCAATATCACAGAAAGTGAAAAATGGATAAAGAAGTTGTGGTACTTACGTACAATGCAATATCACTCAGCAATGAAATCTATGTCATCAGGCCCATAGGAGCATAATGAGTGGATTCAGGTATGATGATTCTAACTGAAATAAGTCACACAGAAAAAGAAACATCATAAGATATCACTAATACACGGAATGTAAACTTGGCTACACAGGAACTGGATTACAAAACAGAACAGGGTCTCAAATTTAGAAAACCAACTTATGCTTGCTTAAGGGGAAAGGTGAGTTGGGGTGCTGCATAAAACAAGAGATTGAAATGAGCACAGATAAAGTTTCTTAAGCCAAATATGGAATAGACAAGAACTACTCCTTGCTCAACGAAATGGACTCAACACTCCATATTAAACGCCTAAGAATGTACCTGACTAGTAAGTATCTTAAAACCTATGGATTGCTATGTCTCTGAAAGAAAATCAAGCGTGTGTACAGGGACATAAACGCAGCAGTGATAGGATTGGAGAGGTTCGGTGAGCAAATGAAGACCCTTTGAAGTCATATTGCATGGTACCCATTCCACGGGTCTCAACTCTCCAGGTTTAAGGGATTCTGCCTTCAGGTAAAACATGCACGTGGAACCCAGAGTATGATCAACCGTGTGATCGGGAGACATGTTCCAATATGTCTCAGTTCTCGTCCCCTGGTACTCGGGTGCAACATTCCAGACACTTTACTAACACTCTCCCGACTTGGAGAGTCAGTGCCTTTAACCTCCTGTTTGGCCCATTTGCAATTTCTGAGGAAGATGAACAGGAATAGGGAGAACCAATGAGATTCTAGGTGGAGGTGTCTGGACGGGCAAATTTAACTCTCATTTCCCACCAGGAAGAGGAATTAACCAAAGGCTCAGCGTGCCGTGCCGGAACCAGATTAGGGCCTGAAGCAATCCTGCGGTGTTGCGGCCAGCTCACAAGAAAGCGAGTTGAAGAAAGGAGCTCAGGGGCACTGTAATTCACAAACCTGCAGAGTTATAAATGACAGCTATCGTCCAAAAATATACTGAAGTAAGGCTGCCAAGAGGACTTGAAAGTGGGGCAGAATTGCAGGAAACCGATTTCAGGAGGTAGACTGGAATTGCATTTAAAGCATAGGAAAAGAGGCAGAACGTCCACAATGATGCACTTGGCCAAAAAGGGCGTATGCGTTTTTTTTCAGGAAAAAACGCATACGCCCTTTTTGGCCAACCAAGCAAGCTTGCAAAGGAAATCTGCACTACAATGAAGTCTCACTTCCCCCCGGTCAAAAGGGCCATCTGAAAAAAGTGTAAAATCCAGAAAGGCAGGACAGGCCATGGAGAACTGGGAGCCTTGTTATGCTGATGGGCGGGATGTAAATTGCCAAGAGCCACTCGGGAGAGGTGTATGGTGTTTCCTGAAACATCTAAAAAACAAAGCAACAGAGCCTAGGGCACTTCCACTTATGGTCCTATAGCTTAGGGAAATTAAAATCAAAAAGACACAGCCACCCCAAAGTTTGGGACGGCTCTGTTTACAAGAACCTCGTTTACGGTACAAGTTCAATATCGCAGAAAGTGAAAAATGGATAAAGAAGTTGTGGTACTTACGTACAATGCAATATCACTCAGCAATGAAATCTATGTCATCAGGCCCGTAGCAGCATAATGAGTGGATTCAGGTATGATGATTCTAACTGAAATAAGTCACACAGAAAAAGAAACATCATAAGATATCACTAATACACGGAATGTAAACTTGGCTACACAGGAACTGGATTACAAAACAGAACAGGGTCTCAAATTTAGAAAACCAACTTATGCTTGCTTAAGGGGAAAGGTGAGTTGGGGTGCTGCATAAAACAAGAGATTGAAATGAGCACAGATAAAGTTCCTTAAGCCAAATATGGAATAGACAAGAACTACTCCTTGCTCAACGAAATGGACTCAACACTCCATATTAAACGCCTAAGAATGTACCTGACTAGTAAGTATCTTAAAACCTATGGATTGCTATGTCTCTGAAAGAAAATCAAGCGTGTGTACAGGGACATAAACGCAGCAGTGATAGGATTGGAGAGGTTCGGTGAGCAAATGAAGACCCTTTGAAGTCATATTGCATGGTACCCATTCCACGGGTCTCAACTCTCCAGGTTTAAGGGATTCTTCCTTCAGCTAAAACATGCACGTGGAACCCAGAGTATGATCAACCGTGTGATCGGGAGACGTGTTCCAATATGTCTCAGTTCTCGTCCCCTGGTACTCGGGTGCAACATTCCAGACGCTTTAATAACACTCTCCCGACTTGGAGAGTCAGTGCCTTTAACCACCTGTTTGGCCCAGTTTGCAATTTCTGCGGAAGATGAACAGGAATAGGGAGAACCAAAGAGAGACTAGCTGGAGGTGTCTGGACGCGCAAAATTTAACTCTCATATCCCACCAGGAAGAGGAATTAACCAAAGGCTCAGCGTGCCGTGCCGGAACCAGATTAGGGCCTGAAGCAATCCTGCGGTGTTGCGGCCAGCTCACAATAAAGCGAGTTGAAGAAAGGAGCTCAGGGGCACTGTAATTCACAAACCTGCAGAGTTATAAATGACAGCTATCGTCCAAAAATATACTGAAGTAAGGCTGCCAAGAGGACTTGAAAGTGGGGCAGAATTGCAGGAAACCGATTTCAGGAGGTAGACTGGAATTGCATTTAAAGCATAGGAAAAGAGGCAGAACGTCCACAATGATGCACTTGGCCAAAAAGGACGTATGCGTTTTTTCCTGAATATATTCAGGAAAAAACGCATACGCCCTTTTTGGCCAACCAAGCAAGCTTGCAAAGGAAATCTGCACTACAATGAAGTCTCACTTCCCCCCGGTCAAAAGGGCCACCTGAAAAAAGTGTAAAATCCAGAAAGGCAGGACAGGCCATGGAGAACTGGGAGCCTTGTTATGCTGATGGGCGGGATGTAAATTGCCAACAGCCACTCCAGAGAAGTGTATGGTGATTCCTGAAACATCTAAAAAACAAAGCAACAGAGCCTAGGGCACTTCCACTTATGGTCCTATAGTTTAGGGAAATTAAAATCAAAAAACACAGCCACCCCAAAGTTTGGGACGGCTCTGTTTACAAGAACTTCATTTACGGTACAAGTTCAATATCACAGAAAGTGAAAAATGGATAAAGAAGTTGTGGAACTTACGTACAATGCAATATCACTCAGCAATGAAATCTATGTCATCAGGCCCGTAGCAGCATAATGAGTGGATTCAGGTATGATGATTCTAACTGAAATAAGTCACACAGAAAAAGAAACATCATAAGATATCACTAATACACGGAATGTAAACTTGGCTACACAGGAACTGGATTACAAAACAGAACAGGGTCTCAAATTTAGAAAACCTACTTATGCTTGCTTAAGGGGAAAGGTGAGTTGGGGTGCTGCATAAAACCTGAGATTGAAATGAGCACAGATAAAGTTCCTTAAGCCAAATAAGGAATAGACAAGAGCTACTCCTTGCTTAACGAAATGGACTCAACACCCCATATTAAACGCCTAAGAATGTACCTGACTACTAAGTATCTTAAAACCTATGGATTGCTATGTCTCTGAAAGAAAATCAAGCGTGTGTACAGGGGCATAAACGCAGCAGTGATAGGATTGGAGAGGTTCGGTGAGCAAATGAAGACCCTTTGAAGTCATATTGCATGGTACCCATTCCACGGGTCTCAACTCTCCAGGTTTAAGGGATTCTTCCTTCAGCTAAAACATGCACGTGGAACCCAGAGTATGATCAACCGTGTGATCGGGAGACGTGTTCCAATATGTCTCAGTTCTCGTCCCCTGGTACTCGGGTGCAACATTCCAGACGCTTTAATAACACTCTCCCGACTTGGAGAGTCAGTGCCTTTAACCACCTGTTTGGCCCAGTTTGCAATTTCTGCGGAAGATGAACAGGAATAGGGAGAACCAATGAGAGACTAGGTGGAGGTGTCTGGACGGGCAAATTTAACTCTCATTTCCCACCAGGAAGAGGAATTAACCAAAGGCTCAGCGTGCCGTGCCGGAACCAGATTAGGGCCTGAAGCAATCCTGCGGTGTTGCGGCCAGCTCACAAGAAAGCGAGTTGAAGAAAGGAGCTCAGGGGCACTGTAATTCACAAACCTGCAGACTTATAAATGACAGCTATCGTCCAAAAATATACTGAAGTAAGGCTGCCAAGAGGACTTGAAAGCGGGGCAGAATTGCAGGAAACCGATTTCAGGAGGTAGACTGGAATTGCATTTAAAGCATAGGAAAAGAGGCAGAACGTCCACAATGATGCACTTGGCCAAAAAGGGCGTATGCGTTTTTTTTCAGGAAAAAACGCATACGCCCTTTTTGGCCAACCAAGCAAGCTTGCAAAGGAAATCTGCACTACAATGAAGTCTCACTTCCCCCCGGTCAAAAGGGCCATCTGAAAAAAGTGTAAAATCCAGAAAGGCAGGACAGGCCATGGAGAACTGGGAGCCTTGTTATGCTGATGGGCGGGATGTAAATTGCCAAGAGCCACTCGGGAGAGGTGTATGGTGTTTCCTGAAACATCTAAAAAACAAAGCAACAGAGCCTAGGGCACTTCCACTTATGGTCCTATAGCTTAGGGAAATTAAAATCAAAAAGACACAGCCACCCCAAAGTTTGGGACGGCTCTGTTTACAAGAACCTCGTTTACGGTACAAGTTCAATATCGCAGAAAGTGAAAAATGGATAAAGAAGTTGTGGTACTTACGTACAATGCAATATCACTCAGCAATGAAATCTATGTCATCAGGCCCGTAGCAGCATAATGAGTGGATTCAGGTATGATGATTCTAACTGAAATAAGTCACACAGAAAAAGAAACATCATAAGATATCACTAATACACGGAATGTAAACTTGGCTACACAGGAACTGGATTACAAAACAGAACAGGGTCTCAAATTTAGAAAACCAACTTATGCTTGCTTAAGGGGAAAGGTGAGTTGGGGTGCTGCATAAAACAAGAGATTGAAATGAGCACAGATAAAGTTCCTTAAGCCAAATATGGAATAGACAAGAACTACTCCTTGCTCAACGAAATGGACTCAACACTCCATATTAAACGCCTAAGAATGTACCTGACTAGTAAGTATCTTAAAACCTATGGATTGCTATGTCTCTGAAAGAAAATCAAGCGTGTGTACAGGGACATAAACGCAGCAGTGATAGGATTGGAGAGGTTCGGTGAGCAAATGAAGACCCTTTGAAGTCATATTGCATGGTACCCATTCCACGGGTCTCAACTCTCCAGGTTTAAGGGATTCTTCCTTCAGCTAAAACATGCACGTGGAACCCAGAGTATGATCAACCGTGTGATCGGGAGACGTGTTCCAATATGTCTCAGTTCTCGTCCCCTGGTACTCGGGTGCAACATTCCAGACGCTTTAATAACACTCTCCCGACTTGGAGAGTCAGTGCCTTTAACCACCTGTTTGGCCCAGTTTGCAATTTCTGCGGAAGATGAACAGGAATAGGGAGAACCAAAGAGAGACTAGCTGGAGGTGTCTGGACGCGCAAAATTTAACTCTCATATCCCACCAGGAAGAGGAATTAACCAAAGGCTCAGCGTGCCGTGCCGGAACCAGATTAGGGCCTGAAGCAATCCTGCGGTGTTGCGGCCAGCTCACAATAAAGCGAGTTGAAGAAAGGAGCTCAGGGGCACTGTAATTCACAAACCTGCAGAGTTATAAATGACAGCTATCGTCCAAAAATATACTGAAGTAAGGCTGCCAAGAGGACTTGAAAGTGGGGCAGAATTGCAGGAAACCGATTTCAGGAGGTAGACTGGAATTGCATTTAAAGCATAGGAAAAGAGGCAGAACGTCCACAATGATGCACTTGGCCAAAAAGGACGTATGCGTTTTTTCCTGAATATATTCAGGAAAAAACGCATACGCCCTTTTTGGCCAACCAAGCAAGCTTGCAAAGGAAATCTGCACTACAATGAAGTCTCACTTCCCCCTGGTCAAAAGGGCCATCTGAAAAAAGTGTAAAATCCAGAAAGGCAGGACAGGCCATGGAGAACTGGGAGCCTTGTTATGCTGATGGGCGGGATGTAAATTGCCAAGAGCCACTCCGGAGAGGTGTATGGTGTTTCCTGAAACATCTGAAAAACAAAGCAACAGAACCTAGGGCACTTCCACTTATGGTCCTATAGCTTAGGGAAATTAAAATCAAAAAGACACAGCCACCCCAAAGTTTGGGATGGCTCTGTTTACAAGAAGGTTGTTTACGGTACAAGTTCAATATCACAGAAAGTGAAAAATGGATAAAGAAGTTGTGGTACTTACGTACAATGCAATATCACTCAGCAATGAAATCTATGTCATCAGGCCCATAGGAGCATAATGAGTGGATTCAGGTATGATGATTCTAACTGAAATAAGTCACACAGAAAAAGAAACATCATAAGATATCACTAATACACGGAATGTAAACTTGGCTACACAGGAACTGGATTACAAAACAGAACAGGGTCTCAAATTTAGAAAACCAACTTATGCTTGCTTAAGGGGAAAGGTGAGTTGGGGTGCTGCATAAAACAAGAGATTGAAATGAGCACAGATAAAGTTTCTTAAGCCAAATATGGAATAGACAAGAACTACTCCTTGCTCAACGAAATGGACTCAACACTCCATATTAAACGCCTAAGAATGTACCTGACTAGTAAGTATCTTAAAACCTATGGATTGCTATGTCTCTGAAAGAAAATCAAGCGTGTGTACAGGGACATAAATGCAGCAGTGATAGGATTGGAGAGGTTCGGTGAGCAAATGAAGACCCTTTGAAGTCATATTGCATGGTACCCATTCCACGGGTCTCAACTCTCCAGGTTTAAGGGATTCTGCCTTCAGGTAAAACATGCACGTGGAACCCAGAGTATGATCAACCGTGTGATCGGGAGACATGTTACAATATGTCTCAGTTCTCGTCCCCTGGTACTCGGGTGCAACATTCCAGACGCTTTACTAACACTCTCCCGACTTGGAGAGTCAGTGCCTTTAACCTCCTGTTTGGCCCATTTGCAATTTCTGAGGAAGATGAACAGGAATAGGGAGAACCAATGAGATTCTAGGTGGAGGTGTCTGGACGGGCAAATTTAACTCTCATTTCCCACCAGGAAGAGGAATTAACCAAAGGCTCAGCGTGCCGTGCCGGAACCAGATTAGGGCCTGAAGCAATCCTGCGGTGTTGCGGCCAGCTCACAAGAAAGCGAGTTGAAGAAAGGAGCTCAGGGGCACTGTAATTCACAAACCTGCAGAGTTATAAATGACAGCTATCGTCCAAAAATATACTGAAGTAAGGCTGCCAAGAGGACTTGAAAGCGGGGCAGAATTGCAGGAAACCGATTTCAGGAGGTAGACTGGAATTGCATTTAAAGCATAGGAAAAGAGGCAGAACGTCCACAATGATGCACTTGGCCAAAAAGGGCGTATGCGTTTTTTCCTGAATATATTCAGGAAAAAACGCATACGCCCTTTTTGGCCAACCAAGCAAGCTTGCAAAGGAAATCTGCACTACAATGAAGTCTCACTTCCCCCCGGTCAAAAGGGCCATCTGAAAAAAGTGTAAAATCCAGAAAGGCAGGACAGGCCATGGAGAACTGGGAGCCTTGTTATGCTGATGGGCGGGATGTAAATTGCCAAGAGCCACTCGGGAGAGGTGTATGGTGTTTCCTGAAACATCTAAAAAACAAAGCAACAGAGCCTAGGGCACTTCCACTTATGGTCCTATAGCTTAGGGAAATTAAAATCAAAAAGACACAGCCACCCCAAAGTTTGGACGGCTCTGTTTACAAGAACCTCGTTTACGGTACAAGTTCAATATCGCAGAAAGTGAAAAATGGATAAAGAAGTTGTGGTACTTACGTACAATGCAATATCACTCAGCAATGAAATCTATGTCATCAGGCCCGTAGCAGCATAATGAGTGGATTCAGGTATGATGATTCTAACTGAAATAAGTCACACAGAAAAAGAAACATCATAAGATATCACTAATACACGGAATGTAAACTTGGCTACACAGGAACTGGATTACAAAACAGAACAGGGTCTCAAATTTAGAAAACCAACTTATGCTTGCTTAAGGGGAAAGGTGAGTTGGGGTGCTGCATAAAACAAGAGATTGAAATGAGCACAGATAAAGTTCCTTAAGCCAAATATGGAATAGACAAGAACTACTCCTTGCTCAACGAAATGGACTCAACACTCCATATTAAACGCCTAAGAATGTACCTGACTAGTAAGTATCTTAAAACCTATGGATTGCTATGTCTCTGAAAGAAAATCAAGCGTGTGTACAGGGACATAAACGCAGCAGTGATAGGATTGGAGAGGTTCGGTGAGCAAATGAAGACCCTTTGAAGTCATATTGCATGGTACCCATTCCACGGGTCTCAACTCTCCAGGTTTAAGGGATTCTTCCTTCAGCTAAAACATGCACGTGGAACCCAGAGTATGATCAACCGTGTGATCGGGAGACGTGTTCCAATATGTCTCAGTTCTCGTCCCCTGGTACTCGGGTGCAACATTCCAGACGCTTTAATAACACTCTCCCGACTTGGAGAGTCAGTGCCTTTAACCACCTGTTTGGCCCAGTTTGCAATTTCTGCGGAAGATGAACAGGAATAGGGAGAACCAAAGAGAGACTAGCTGGAGGTGTCTGGACGCGCAAAATTTAACTCTCATATCCCACCAGGAAGAGGAATTAACCAAAGGCTCAGCGTGCCGTGCCGGAACCAGATTAGGGCCTGAAGCAATCCTGCGGTGTTGCGGCCAGCTCACAATAAAGCGAGTTGAAGAAAGGAGCTCAGGGGCACTGTAATTCACAAACCTGCAGAGTTATAAATGACAGCTATCGTCCAAAAATATACTGAAGTAAGGCTGCCAAGAGGACTTGAAAGTGGGGCAGAATTGCAGGAAACCGATTTCAGGAGGTAGACTGGAATTGCATGTAAAGCATAGGAAAAGAGGCAGAACGTCCACAATGATGCACTTGGCCAAAAAGGACGTATGTGTTTTTTCCTGAATATATTCAGGAAAAAACGCATACGCCCTTTTTGGCCAACCAAGCAAGCTTGCAAAGGAAATCTGCACTACAATGAAGTCTCACTTCCCCCCGGTCAAAAGGGCCACCTGAAAAAAGTGTAAAATCCAGAAAGGCAGGACAGGCCATGGAGAACTGGGAGCCTTGTTATGCTGATGGGCGGGATGTAAATTGCCAACAGCCACTCCAGAGAAGTGTATGGTGATTCCTGAAACATCTAAAAAACAAAGCAACAGAGCCTAGGGCACTTCCACTTATGGTCCTATAGTTTAGGGAAATTAAAATCAAAAAACACAGCCACCCCAAAGTTTGGGACGGCTCTGTTTACAAGAACTTCATTTACGGTACAAGTTCAATATCACAGAAAGTGAAAAATGGATAAAGAAGTTGTGGAACTTACGTACAATGCAATATCACTCAGCAATGAAATCTATGTCATCAGGCCCGTAGCAGCATAATGAGTGGATTCAGGTATGATGATTCTAACTGAAATAAGTCACACAGAAAAAGAAACATCATAAGATATCACTAATACACGGAATGTAAACTTGGCTACACAGGAACTGGATTACAAAACAGAACAGGGTCTCAAATTTAGAAAACCTACTTATGCTTGCTTAAGGGGAAAGGTGAGTTGGGGTGCTGCATAAAACCTGAGATTGAAATGAGCACAGATAAAGTTCCTTAAGCCAAATAAGGAATAGACAAGAGCTACTCCTTGCTCAACGAAATGGACTCAACACCCCATATTAAACGCCTAAGAATGTACCTGACTACTAAGTATCTTAAAACCTATGGATTGCTATGTCTCTGAAAGAAAATCAAGCGTGTGTACAGGGGCATAAACGCAGCAGTGATAGGATTGGAGAGGTTCGGTGAGCAAATGAAGACCCTTTGAAGTCATATTGCATGGTACCCATTCCACGGGTCTCAACTCTCCAGGTTTAAGGGATTCTTCCTTCAGCTAAAACATGCACGTGGAACCCAGAGTATGATCAACCGTGTGATCGGGAGACGTGTTCCAATATGTCTCAGTTCTCGTCCCCTGGTACTCGGGTGCAACATTCCAGACGCTTTAATAACACTCTCCCGACTTGGAGAGTCAGTGCCTTTAACCACCTGTTTGGCCCAGTTTGCAATTTCTGCGGAAGATGAACAGGAATAGGGAGAACCAATGAGAGACTAGGTGGAGGTGTCTGGACGGGCAAATTTAACTCTCATTTCCCACCAGGAAGAGGAATTAACCAAAGGCTCAGCGTGCCATGCCGGAACCAGATTAGGGCCTGAAGCAATCCTGCGGTGTTGCGGCCAGCTCACAAGAAAGCGAGTTGAAGAAAGGAGCTCAGGGGCACTGTAATTCACAAACCTGCAGAGTTATAAATGACAGCTATCATCCAAAAATATACTGAAGTAAGGCTGCCAAGAGGACTTGAAAGCGGGGCAGAATTGCACGAAACCGATTTCAGGAGGTAGACTGGAATTGAATTTAAAGCATAGGAAAAGAGGCAGAACGTCCACAATGATGCACTTGGCCAAAAAGGGCGTATGCGTTTTATCCTGAATATATTCAGGAAAAAACGCATACGCCCTTTTTGGCCAACCAAGCAAGCTTGCAAAGGAAATCTGCACTACAATGAAGTCTCACTTCCCCCTGGTCAAAAGGGCCATCTGAAAAAAGTGTAAAATCCAGAAAGGCAGGACAGGCCATGGAGAACTGGGAGCCTTGTTATGCTGATGGGCGGGATGTAAATTGCCAAGAGCCACTCGGGAGAGGTGTATGGTGTTTCCTGAAACATCTAAAAAACAAAGCAACAGAGCCTAGGGCACTTCCACTTATGGTCCTATAGCTTAGGGAAATTAAAATCAAAAAGACACAGCCACCCCAAAGTTTGGACGGCTCTGTTTACAAGAACCTCGTTTACGGTACAAGTTCAATATCGCAGAAAGTGAAAAATGGATAAAGAAGTTGTGGTACTTACGTACAATGCAATATCACTCAGCAATGAAATCTATGTCATCAGGCCCGTAGCAGCATAATGAGTGGATTCAGGTATGATGATTCTAACTGAAATAAGTCACACAGAAAAAGAAACATCATAAGATATCACTAATACACGGAATGTAAACTTGGCTACACAGGAACTGGATTACAAAACAGAACAGGGTCTCAAATTTAGAAAACCAACTTATGCTTGCTTAAGGGGAAAGGTGAGTTGGGGTGCTGCATAAAACAAGAGATTGAAATGAGCACAGATAAAGTTCCTTAAGCCAAATATGGAATAGACAAGAACTACTCCTTGCTCAACGAAATGGACTCAACACTCCATATTAAACGCCTAAGAATGTACCTGACTAGTAAGTATCTTAAAACCTATGGATTGCTATGTCTCTGAAAGAAAATCAAGCGTGTGTACAGGGACATAAACGCAGCAGTGATAGGATTGGAGAGGTTCGGTGAGCAAATGAAGACCCTTTGAAGTCATATTGCATGGTACCCATTCCACGGGTCTCAACTCTCCAGGTTTAAGGGATTCTTCCTTCAGCTAAAACATGCACGTGGAACCCAGAGTATGATCAACCGTGTGATCGGGAGACGTGTTCCAATATGTCTCAGTTCTCGTCCCCTGGTACTCGGGTGCAACATTCCAGACGCTTTAATAACACTCTCCCGACTTGGAGAGTCAGTGCCTTTAACCACCTGTTTGGCCCAGTTTGCAATTTCTGCGGAAGATGAACAGGAATAGGGAGAACCAAAGAGAGACTAGCTGGAGGTGTCTGGACGCGCAAAATTTAACTCTCATATCCCACCAGGAAGAGGAATTAACCAAAGGCTCAGCGTGCCGTGCCGGAACCAGATTAGGGCCTGAAGCAATCCTGCGGTGTTGCGGCCAGCTCACAATAAAGCGAGTTGAAGAAAGGAGCTCAGGGGCACTGTAATTCACAAACCTGCAGAGTTATAAATGACAGCTATCGTCCAAAAATATACTGAAGTAAGGCTGCCAAGAGGACTTGAAAGTGGGGCAGAATTGCAGGAAACCGATTTCAGGAGGTAGACTGGAATTGCATGTAAAGCATAGGAAAAGAGGCAGAACGTCCACAATGATGCACTTGGCCAAAAAGGACGTATGTGTTTTTTCCTGAATATATTCAGGAAAAAACGCATACGCCCTTTTTGGCCAACCAAGCAAGCTTGCAAAGGAAATCTGCACTACAATGAAGTCTCACTTCCCCCCGGTCAAAAGGGCCACCTGAAAAAAGTGTAAAATCCAGAAAGGCAGGACAGGCCATGGAGAACTGGGAGCCTTGTTATGCTGATGGGCGGGATGTAAATTGCCAACAGCCACTCCAGAGAAGTGTATGGTGATTCCTGAAACATCTAAAAAACAAAGCAACAGAGCCTAGGGCACTTCCACTTATGGTCCTATAGTTTAGGGAAATTAAAATCAAAAAACACAGCCACCCCAAAGTTTGGGACGGCTCTGTTTACAAGAACTTCATTTACGGTACAAGTTCAATATCACAGAAAGTGAAAAATGGATAAAGAAGTTGTGGAACTTACGTACAATGCAATATCACTCAGCAATGAAATCTATGTCATCAGGCCCGTAGCAGCATAATGAGTGGATTCAGGTATGATGATTCTAACTGAAATAAGTCACACAGAAAAAGAAACATCATAAGATATCACTAATACACGGAATGTAAACTTGGCTACACAGGAACTGGATTACAAAACAGAACAGGGTCTCAAATTTAGAAAACCTACTTATGCTTGCTTAAGGGGAAAGGTGAGTTGGGGTGCTGCATAAAACCTGAGATTGAAATGAGCACAGATAAAGTTCCTTAAGCCAAATAAGGAATAGACAAGAGCTACTCCTTGCTCAACGAAATGGACTCAACACCCCATATTAAACGCCTAAGAATGTACCTGACTACTAAGTATCTTAAAACCTATGGATTGCTATGTCTCTGAAAGAAAATCAAGCGTGTGTACAGGGGCATAAACGCAGCAGTGATAGGATTGGAGAGGTTCGGTGAGCAAATGAAGACCCTTTGAAGTCATATTGCATGGTACCCATTCCACGGGTCTCAACTCTCCAGGTTTAAGGGATTCTTCCTTCAGCTAAAACATGCACGTGGAACCCAGAGTATGATCAACCGTGTGATCGGGAGACGTGTTCCAATATGTCTCAGTTCTCGTCCCCTGGTACTCGGGTGCAACATTCCAGACGCTTTAATAACACTCTCCCGACTTGGAGAGTCAGTGCCTTTAACCACCTGTTTGGCCCAGTTTGCAATTTCTGCGGAAGATGAACAGGAATAGGGAGAACCAATGAGAGACTAGGTGGAGGTGTCTGGACGGGCAAATTTAACTCTCATTTCCCACCAGGAAGAGGAATTAACCAAAGGCTCAGCGTGCCATGCCGGAACCAGATTAGGGCCTGAAGCAATCCTGCGGTGTTGCGGCCAGCTCACAAGAAAGCGAGTTGAAGAAAGGAGCTCAGGGGCACTGTAATTCACAAACCTGCAGAGTTATAAATGACAGCTATCATCCAAAAATATACTGAAGTAAGGCTGCCAAGAGGACTTGAAAGCGGGGCAGAATTGCACGAAACCGATTTCAGGAGGTAGACTGGAATTGAATTTAAAGCATAGGAAAAGAGGCAGAACGTCCACAATGATGCACTTGGCCAAAAAGGGCGTATGCGTTTTATCCTGAATATATTCAGGAAAAAACGCATACGCCCTTTTTGGCCAACCAAGCAAGCTTGCAAAGGAAATCTGCACTACAATGAAGTCTCACTTCCCCCTGGTCAAAAGGGCCATCTGAAAAAAGTGTAAAATCCAGAAAGGCAGGACAGGCCATGGAGAACTGGGAGCCTTGTTATGCTGATGGGCGGGATGTAAATTGCCAAGAGCCACTCCGGAGAGGTGTATGGTGTTTCCTGAAACATCTGAAAAACAAAGCAACAGAGCCTAGGGCACTTCCACTTATGGTCTTATAGCTTAGGGAAATTAAAATCAAAAAGACACAGCCACCCCAAAGTTTGGGATGGCTCTGTTTACAAGAAGGTTGTTTACGGTACAAGTTCAATATCACAGAAAGTGAAAAATGGATAAAGAAGTTGTGGTACTTACGTACAATGCAATATCACTCAGCAATGAAATCTATGTCATCAGGCCCATAGGAGCATAATGAGTGGATTCAGGTATGATGATTCTAACTGAAATAAGTCACACAGAAAAAGAAACATCATAAGATATCACTAATACACGGAATGTAAACTTGGCTACACAGGAACTGGATTACAAAACAGAACAGGGTCTCAAATTTAGAAAACCAACTTATGCTTGCTTAAGGGGAAAGGTGAGTTGGGGTGCTGCATAAAACAAGAGATTAAAATGAGCACAGATAAAGTTTCTTAAGCCAAATATGGAATAGACAAGAACTACTCCTTGCTCAACGAAATGGACTCAACACTCCATATTAAACGCCTAAGAATGTACCTGACTAGTAAGTATCTTAAAACCTATGGATTGCTATGTCTCTGAAAGAAAATCAAGCGTGTGTACAGGGACATAAACGCAGCAGTGATAGGATTGGAGAGGTTCGGTGAGCAAATGAAGACCCTTTGAAGTCATATTGCATGGTACCCATTCCACGGGTCTCAACTCTCCAGGTTTAAGGGATTCTGCCTTCAGGTAAAACATGCACGTGGAACCCAGAGTATGATCAACCGTGTGATCGGGAGACATGTTCCAATATGTCTCAGTTCTCGTCCCCTGGTACTCGGGTGCAACATTCCAGACGCTTTACTAACACTCTCCCGACTTGGAGAGTCAGTGCCTTTAACCTCCTGTTTGGCCCATTTGCAATTTCTGAGGAAGATGAACAGGAATAGGGAGAACCAATGAGATTCTAGGTGGAGGTGTCTGGACGGGCAAATTTAACTCTCATTTCCCACCAGGAAGAGGAATTAACCAAAGGCTCAGCGTGCCGTGCCGGAACCAGATTAGGGCCTGAAGCAATCCTGCGGTGTTGCGGCCAGCTCACAAGAAAGCGAGTTGAAGAAAGGAGCTCAGGGGCACTGTAATTCACAAACCTGCAGAGTTATAAATGACAGCTATCGTCCAAAAATATACTGAAGTAAGGCTGCCAAGAGGACTTGAAAGCGGGGCAGAATTGCACGAAACCGATTTCAGGAGGTAGACTGGAATTGCATTTAAAGCATAGGAAAAGAGGCAGAACGTCCACAATGATGCACTTGGCCAAAAAGGACGTATGCGTATATTCAGGAAAAAACGCATACGCCCTTTTTGGCCAACCAAGCAAGCTTGCAAAGGAAATCTGCACTACAATGAAGTCTCACTTCCCCCGGGTCAAAAGGGCCACCTGAAAAAAGTGTAAAATCCAGAAAGGCAGGACAGGCCATGGAGAACTGGGAGCCTTGTTATGCTGATGGGCAGGATGTAAATTGCCAAGAGCCACTCCGGAGAGGTGTATGGTGTTTCCTGAAACATCTGAAAAACAAAGCAACAGAGCCTAGGGCACTTCCACTTATGGTCCTATAGCTTAGGGAAATTAAAATCAAAAAGACACAGCCACCCCAAAGTTTGGGATGGCTCTGTTTACAAGAAGGTTGTTTACGGTACAAGTTCAATATCACAGAAAGTGAAAAATGGATAAAGAAGTTGTGGTACTTACGTACAATGCAATATCACTCAGCAATGAAATCTATGTCATCAGGCCCATAGGAGCATAATGAGTGGATTCAGGTATGATGATTCTAACTGAAATAAGTCACACAGAAAAAGAAACATCATAAGATATCACTAATACACGGAATGTAAACTTGGCTACACAGGAACTGGATTACAAAACAGAACAGGGTCTCAAATTTAGAAAACCAACTTATGCTTGCTTAAGGGGAAAGGTGAGTTGGGGTGCTGCATAAAACAAGAGATTGAAATGAGCACAGATAAAGTTTCTTAAGCCAAATATGGAATAGACAAGAACTACTCCTTGCTCAACGAAATGGACTCAACACTCCATATTAAACGCCTAAGAATGTACCTGACTAGTAAGTATCTTAAAACCTATGGATTGCTATGTCTCTGAAAGAAAATCAAGCGTGTGTACAGGGACATAAACGCAGCAGTGATAGGATTGGAGAGGTTCGGTGAGCAAATGAAGACCCTTTGAAGTCATATTGCATGGTACCCATTCCACGGGTCTCAACTCTCCAGGTTTAAGGGATTCTGCCTTCAGGTACAACATGCACGTGGAACCCAGAGTATGATCAACCGTGTGATCGGGAGACATGTTCCAATATGTCTCAGTTCTCGTCCCCTGGTACTCGGGTGCAACATTCCAGACGCTTTACTAACACTCTCCCGACTTGGAGAGTCAGTGCCTTTAACCTCCTGTTTGGCCCATTTGCAATTTCTGAGGAAGATGAACAGGAATAGGGAGAACCAATGAGATTCTAGGTGGAGGTGTCTGGACGGGCAAATTTAACTCTCATTTCCCACCAGGAAGAGGAATTAACCAAAGGCTCAGCGTGCCGTGCCGGAACCAGATTAGGGCCTGAAGCAATCCTGCGGTGTTGCGGCCAGCTCACAAGAAAGCGAGTTGAAGAAAGGAGCTCAGGGGCACTGTAATTCACAAACCTGCAGAGTTATAAATGACAGCTATCGTCCAAAAATATACTGAAGTAAGGCTGCCAAGAGGACTTGAAAGTGGGGCAGAATTGCAGGAAACCGATTTCAGGAGGTAGACTGGAATTGCATTTAAAGCATAGGAAAAGAGGCAGAACGTCCACAATGATGCACTTGGCCAAAAAGGGCGTATGCGTTTTTTCCTGAATATATTCAGGAAAAAACGCATACGCCCTTTTTGGCCAACCAAGCAAGCTTGCAAAGGAAATCTGCACTACAATGAAGTCTCACTTCCCCCCGGTCAAAAGGGCCATCTGAAAAAAGTGTAAAATCCAGAAAGGCAGGACAGGCCATGGAGAACTGGGAGCCTTGTTATGCTGATGGGCGGGATGTAAATTGCCAAGAGCCACTCGGGAGAGGTGTATGGTGTTTCCTGAAACATCTAAAAAACAAAGCAACAGAGCCTAGGGCACTTCCACTTATGGTCCTATAGCTTAGGGAAATTAAAATCAAAAAGACACAGCCACCCCAAAGTTTGGGACGGCTCTGTTTACAAGAACGTCGTTTACGGTACAAGTTCAATATCGCAGAAAGTGAAAAATGGATAAAGAAGTTGTGGTACTTACGTACAATGCAATATCACTCAGCAATGAAATCTATGTCATCAGGCCCGTAGCAGCATAATGAGTGGATTCAGGTATGATGATTCTAACTGAAATAAGTCACACAGAAAAAGAAACATCATAAGATATCACTAATACACGGAATGTAAACTTGGCTACACAGGAACTGGATTACAAAACAGAACAGGGTCTCAAATTTAGAAAACCAACTTATGCTTGCTTAAGGGGAAAGGTGAGTTGGGGTGCTGCATAAAACAAGAGATTGAAATGAGCACAGATAAAGTTCCTTAAGCCAAATATGGAATAGACAAGAACTACTCCTTGCTCAACGAAATGGACTCAACACTCCATATTAAACGCCTAAGAATGTACCTGACTAGTAAGTATCTTAAAACCTATGGATTGCTATGTCTCTGAAAGAAAATCAAGCGTGTGTACAGGGACATAAACGCAGCAGTGATAGGATTGGAGAGGTTCGGTGAGCAAATGAAGACCCTTTGAAGTCATATTGCATGGTACCCATTCCACGGGTCTCAACTCTCCAGGTTTAAGGGATTCTTCCTTCAGCTAAAACATGCACGTGGAACCCAGAGTATGATCAACCGTGTGATCGGGAGACGTGTTCCAATATGTCTCAGTTCTCGTCCCCTGGTACTCGGGTGCAACATTCCAGACGCTTTAATAACACTCTCCCGACTTGGAGAGTCAGTGCCTTTAACCACCTGTTTGGCCCAGTTTGCAATTTCTGCGGAAGATGAACAGGAATAGGGAGAACCAAAGAGAGACTAGCTGGAGGTGTCTGGACGCGCAAAATTTAACTCTCATATCCCACCAGGAAGAGGAATTAACCAAAGGCTCAGCGTGCCGTGCCGGAACCAGATTAGGGCCTGAAGCAATCCTGCGGTGTTGCGGCCAGCTCACAATAAAGCGAGTTGAAGAAAGGAGCTCAGGGGAACTGTAATTCACAAACCTGCAGAGTTATAAATGACAGCTATCGTCCAAAAATATACTGAAGTAAGGCTGCCAAGAGGACTTGAAAGTGGGGCAGAATTGCAGGAAACCGATTTCAGGAGGTAGACTGGAATTGCATTTAAAGCATAGGAAAAGAGGCAGAACGTCCACAATGATGCACTTGGCCAAAAAGGACGTATGCGTTTTTTCCTGAATATATTCAGGAAAAAACGCATACGCCCTTTTTGGCCAACCAAGCAAGCTTGCAAAGGAAATCTGCACTACAATGAAGTCTCACTTCCCCCCGGTCAAAAGGGCCACCTGAAAAAAGTGTAAAATCCAGAAAGGCAGGACAGGCCATGGAGAACTGGGAGCCTTGTTATGCTGATGGGCGGGATGTAAATTGCCAACAGCCACTCCAGAGAAGTGTATGGTGATTCCTGAAACATCTAAAAAACAAAGCAACAGAGCCTAGGGCACTTCCACTTATGGTCCTATAGTTTAGGGAAATTAAAATCAAAAAGACACAGCCACCCCAAAGTTTGGGACGGCTCTGTTTACAAGAACTTCATTTACGGTACAAGTTCAATATCACAGAAAGTGAAAAATGGATAAAGAAGTTGTGGAACTTACGTACAATGCAATATCACTCAGCAATGAAATCTATGTCATCAGGCCCGTAGCAGCATAATGAGTGGATTCAGGTATGATGATTCTAACTGAAATAAGTCACACAGAAAAAGAAACATCATAAGATATCACTAATACACGGAATGTAAACTTGGCTACACAGGAACTGGATTACAAAACAGAACAGGGTCTCAAATTTAGAAAACCTACTTATGCTTGCTTAAGGGGAAAGGTGAGTTGGGGTGCTGCATAAAACCTGAGATTGAAATGAGCACAGATAAAGTTCCTTAAGCCAAATAAGGAATAGACAAGAGCTACTCCTTGCTCAACGAAATGGACTCAACACCCCATATTAAACGCCTAAGAATGTACCTGACTACTAAGTATCTTAAAACCTATGGATTGCTATGTCTCTGAAAGAAAATCAAGCGTGTGTACAGGGGCATAAACGCAGCAGTGATAGGATTGGAGAGGTTCGGTGAGCAAATGAAGACCCTTTGAAGTCATATTGCATGGTACCCATTCCACGGGTCTCAACTCTCCAGGTTTAAGGGATTCTTCCTTCAGCTAAAACATGCACGTGGAACCCAGAGTATGATCAACCGTGTGATCGGGAGACGTGTTCCAATATGTCTCAGTTCTCGTCCCCTGGTACTCGGGTGCAACATTCCAGACGCTTTAATAACACTCTCCCGACTTGGAGAGTCAGTGCCTTTAACCACCTGTTTGGCCCAGTTTGCAATTTCTGCGGAAGATGAACAGGAATAGGGAGAACCAATGAGAGACTAGGTGGAGGTGTCTGGACGGGCAAATTTAACTCTCATTTCCCACCAGGAAGAGGAATTAACCAAAGGCTCAGCGTGCCGTGCCGGAACCAGATTAGGGCCTGAAGCAATCCTGCGGTGTTGCGGCCAGCTCACAAGAAAGCGAGTTGAAGAAAGGAGCTCAGGGGCACTGTAATTCACAAACCTGCAGAGTTATAAATGACAGCTATCGTCCAAAAATATACTGAAGTAAGGCTGCCAAGAGGACTTGAAAGCGGGGCAGAATTGCAGGAAACCGATTTCAGGAGGTAGACTGGAATTGCATTTAAAGCATAGGAAAAGAGGCAGAACGTCCACAATGATGCACTTGGCCAAAAAGGGCGTATGCGTTTTTTTTCAGGAAAAAACGCATACGCCCTTTTTGGCCAACCAAGCAAGCTTGCAAAGGAAATCTGCACTACAATGAAGTCTCACTTCCCCCCGGTCAAAAGGGCCATCTGAAAAAAGTGTAAAATCCAGAAAGGCAGGACAGGCCATGGAGAACTGGGAGCCTTGTTATGCTGATGGGCGGGATGTAAATTGCCAAGAGCCACTCGGGAGAGGTGTATGGTGTTTCCTGAAACATCTAAAAAACAAAGCAACAGAGCCTAGGGCACTTCCACTTATGGTCCTATAGCTTAGGGAAATTAAAATCAAAAAGACACAGCCACCCCAAAGTTTGGGACGGCTCTGTTTACAAGAACCTCGTTTACGGTACAAGTTCAATATCGCAGAAAGTGAAAAATGGATAAAGAAGTTGTGGTACTTACGTACAATGCAATATCACTCAGCAATGAAATCTATGTCATCAGGCCCGTAGCAGCATAATGAGTGGATTCAGGTATGATGATTCTAACTGAAATAAGTCACACAGAAAAAGAAACATCATAAGATATCACTAATACACGGAATGTAAACTTGGCTACACAGGAACTGGATTACAAAACAGAACAGGGTCTCAAATTTAGAAAACCAACTTATGCTTGCTTAAGGGGAAAGGTGAGTTGGGGTGCTGCATAAAACAAGAGATTGAAATGAGCACAGATAAAGTTCCTTAAGCCAAATATGGAATAGACAAGAACTACTCCTTGCTCAACGAAATGGACTCAACACTCCATATTAAACACCTAAGAATGTACCTGACTAGTAAGTATCTTAAAACCTATGGATTGCTATGTCTCTGAAAGAAAATCAAGCGTGTGTACAGGGACATAAACGCAGCAGTGATAGGATTGGAGAGGTTCGGTGAGCAAATGAAGACCCTTTGAAGTCATATTGCATGGTACCCATTCCACGGGTCTCAACTCTCCAGGTTTAAGGGATTCTTCCTTCAGCTAAAACATGCACGTGGAACCCAGAGTATGATCAACCGTGTGATCGGGAGACGTGTTCCAATATGTCTCAGTTCTCGTCCCCTGGTACTCGGGTGCAACATTCCAGACGCTTTAATAACACTCTCCCGACTTGGAGAGTCAGTGCCTTTAACCACCTGTTTGGCCCAGTTTGCAATTTCTGCGGAAGATGAACAGGAATAGGGAGAACCAAAGAGAGACTAGCTGGAGGTGTCTGGACGCGCAAAATTTAACTCTCATATCCCACCAGGAAGAGGAATTAACCAAAGGCTCAGCGTGCCGTGCCGGAACCAGATTAGGGCCTGAAGCAATCCTGCGGTGTTGCGGCCAGCTCACAATAAAGCGAGTTGAAGAAAGGAGCTCAGGGGCACTGTAATTCACAAACCTGCAGAGTTATAAATGACAGCTATCGTCCAAAAATATACTGAAGTAAGGCTGCCAAGAGGACTTGAAAGTGGGGCAGAATTGCAGGAAACCGATTTCAGGAGGTAGACTGGAATTGCATTTAAAGCATAGGAAAAGAGGCAGAACGTCCACAATGATGCACTTGGCCAAAAAGGACGTATGCGTTTTTTCCTGAATATATTCAGGAAAAAACGCATACGTCCTTTTTGGCCAACCAAGCAAGCTTGCAAAGGAAATCTGCACTACAATGAAGTCTCACTTCCCCCCGGTCAAAAGGGCCACCTGAAAAAAGTGTAAAATCCAGAAAGGCAGGACAGGCCATGGAGAACTGGGAGCCTTGTTATGCTGATGGGCGGGATGTAAATTGCCAACAGCCACTCCAGAGAAGTGTATGGTGATTCCTGAAACATCTAAAAAACAAAGCAACAGAGCCTAGGGCACTTCCACTTATGGTCCTATAGTTTAGGGAAATTAAAATCAAAAAACACAGCCACCCCAAAGTTTGGGACGGCTCTGTTTACAAGAACTTCATTTACGGTACAAGTTCAATATCACAGAAAGTGAAAAATGGATAAAGAAGTTGTGGAACTTACGTACAATGCAATATCACTCAGCAATGAAATCTATGTCATCAGGCCCGTAGCAGCATAATGAGTGGATTCAGGTATGATGATTCTAACTGAAATAAGTCACACAGAAAAAGAAACATCATAAGATATCACTAATACACGGAATGTAAACTTGGCTACACAGGAACTGGATTACAAAACAGAACAGGGTCTCAAATTTAGAAAACCTACTTATGCTTGCTTAAGGGGAAAGGTGAGTTGGGGTGCTGCATAAAACCTGAGATTGAAATGAGCACAGATAAAGTTCCTTAAGCCAAATAAGGAATAGACAAGAGCTACTCCTTGCTCAACGAAATGGACTCAACACCCCATATTAAACGCCTAAGAATGTACCTGACTACTAAGTATCTTAAAACCTATGGATTGCTATGTCTCTGAAAGAAAATCAAGCGTGTGTACAGGGGCATAAACGCAGCAGTGATAGGATTGGAGAGGTTCGGTGAGCAAATGAAGACCCTTTGAAGTCATATTGCATGGTACCCATTCCACGGGTCTCAACTCTCCAGGTTTAAGGGATTCTTCCTTCAGCTAAAACATGCACGTGGAACCCAGAGTATGATCAACCGTGTGATCGGGAGACGTGTTCCAATATGTCTCAGTTCTCGTCCCCTGGTACTCGGGTGCAACATTCCAGACGCTTTAATAACACTCTCCCGACTTGGAGAGTCAGTGCCTTTAACCACCTGTTTGGCCCAGTTTGCAATTTCTGCGGAAGATGAACAGGAATAGGGAGAACCAATGAGAGACTAGGTGGAGGTGTCTGGACGGGCAAATTTAACTCTCATTTCCCACCAGGAAGAGGAATTAACCAAAGGCTCAGCGTGCCGTGCCGGAACCAGATTAGGGCCTGAAGCAATCCTGCGGTGTTGCGGCCAGCTCACAAGAAAGCGAGTTGAAGAAAGGAGCTCAGGGGCACTGTAATTCACAAACCTGAAGAGTTATAAATGACAGCTATCGTCCAAAAATATACTGAAGTAAGGCTGCCAAGAGGACTTGAAAGCGGGGCAGAATTGCACGAAACCGATTTCAGGAGGTAGACTGGAATTGCATTTAAAGCATAGGAAAAGAGGCAGAACGTCCACAATGATGCAATTGGCCAAAAAGGGCGTATGCGTTTTATCCTGAATATATTCAGGAAAAAACGCATACGCCCTTTTTGGCCAACCAAGCAAGCTTGCAAAGGAAATCTGCACTACAATGAAGTCTCACTTCCCCCTGGTCAAAAGGGCCATCTGAAAAAAGTGTAAAATCCAGAAAGGCAGGACAGGCCATGGAGAACTGGGAGCCTTGTTATGCTGATGGGCGGGATGTAAATTGCCAAGAGCCACTCCGGAGAGGTGTATGGTGTTTCCTGAAACATCTGAAAAACAAAGCAACAGAACCTAGGGCACTTCCACTTATGGTCCTATAGCTTAGGGAAATTAAAATCAAAAAGACACAGCCACCCCAAAGTTTGGGATGGCTCTGTTTACAAGAAGGTTGTTTACGGTACAAGTTCAATATCACAGAAAGTGAAAAATGGATAAAGAAGTTGTGGTACTTACGTACAATGCAATATCACTCAGCAATGAAATCTATGTCATCAGGCCCATAGGAGCATAATGAGTGGATTCAGGTATGATGATTCTAACTGAAATAAGTCACACAGAAAAAGAAACATCATAAGATATCACTAATACACGGAATGTAAACTTGGCTACACAGGAACTGGATTACAAAACAGAACAGGGTCTCAAATTTAGAAAACCAACTTATGCTTGCTTAAGGGGAAAGGTGAGTTGGGGTGCTGCATAAAACAAGAGATTGAAATGAGCACAGATAAAGTTTCTTAAGCCAAATATGGAATAGACAAGAACTACTCCTTGCTCAACGAAATGGACTCAACACTCCATATTAAACGCCTAAGAATGTACCTGACTAGTAAGTATCTTAAAACCTATGGATTGCTATGTCTCTGAAAGAAAATCAAGCGTGTGTACAGGGACATAAATGCAGCAGTGATAGGATTGGAGAGGTTCGGTGAGCAAATGAAGACCCTTTGAAGTCATATTGCATGGTACCCATTCCACGGGTCTCAACTCTCCAGGTTTAAGGGATTCTGCCTTCAGGTAAAACATGCACGTGGAACCCAGAGTATGATCAACCGTGTGATCGGGAGACATGTTCCAATATGTCTCAGTTCTCGTCCCCTGGTACTCGGGTGCAACATTCCAGACGCTTTACTAACACTCTCCCGACTTGGAGAGTCAGTGCCTTTAACCTCCTGTTTGGCCCATTTGCAATTTCTGAGGAAGATGAACAGGAATAGGGAGAACCAATGAGATTCTAGGTGGAGGTGTCTGGACGGGCAAATTTAACTCTCATTTCCCACCAGGAAGAGGAATTAACCAAAGGCTCAGCGTGCCGTGCCGGAACCAGATTAGGGCCTGAAGCAATCCTGCGGTGTTGCGGCCAGCTCACAAGAAAGCGAGTTGAAGAAAGGAGCTCAGGGGCACTGTAATTCACAAACCTGCAGAGTTATAAATGACAGCTATCGTCCAAAAATATACTGAAGTAAGGCTGCCAAGAGGACTTGAAAGCGGGGCAGAATTGCAGGAAACCGATTTCAGGAGGTAGACTGGAATTGCATTTAAAGCATAGGAAAAGAGGCAGAACGTCCACAATGATGCACTTGGCCAAAAAGGGCGTATGCGTTTTTTCCTGAATATATTCAGGAAAAAACGCATACGCCCTTTTTGGCCAACCAAGCAAGCTTGCAAAGGAAATCTGCACTACAATGAAGTCTCACTTCCCCCCGGTCAAAAGGGCCATCTGAAAAAAGTGTAAAATCCAGAAAGGCAGGACAGGCCATGGAGAACTGGGAGCCTTGTTATGCTGATGGGCGGGATGTAAATTGCCAAGAGCCACTCGGGAGAGGTGTATGGTGTTTCCTGAAACATCTAAAAAACAAAGCAACAGAGCCTAGGGCACTTCCACTTATGGTCCTATAGCTTAGGGAAATTAAAATCAAAAAGACACAGCCACCCCAAAGTTTGGACGGCTCTGTTTACAAGAACCTCGTTTACGGTACAAGTTCAATATCGCAGAAAGTGAAAAATGGATAAAGAAGTTGTGGTACTTACGTACAATGCAATATCACTCAGCAATGAAATCTATGTCATCAGGCCCGTAGCAGCATAATGAGTGGATTCAGGTATGATGATTCTAACTGAAATAAGTCACACAGAAAAAGAAACATCATAAGATATCACTAATACACGGAATGTAAACTTGGCTACACAGGAACTGGATTACAAAACAGAACAGGGTCTCAAATTTAGAAAACCAACTTATGCTTGCTTAAGGGGAAAGGTGAGTTGGGGTGCTGCATAAAACAAGAGATTGAAATGAGCACAGATAAAGTTCCTTAAGCCAAATATGGAATAGACAAGAACTACTCCTTGCTCAACGAAATGGACTCAACACTCCATATTAAACGCCTAAGAATGTACCTGACTAGTAAGTATCTTAAAACCTATGGATTGCTATGTCTCTGAAAGAAAATCAAGCGTGTGTACAGGGACATAAACGCAGCAGTGATAGGATTGGAGAGGTTCGGTGAGCAAATGAAGACCCTTTGAAGTCATATTGCATGGTACCCATTCCACGGGTCTCAACTCTCCAGGTTTAAGGGATTCTTCCTTCAGCTAAAACATGCACGTGGAACCCAGAGTATGATCAACCGTGTGATCGGGAGACGTGTTCCAATATGTCTCAGTTCTCGTCCCCTGGTACTCGGGTGCAACATTCCAGACGCTTTAATAACACTCTCCCGACTTGGAGAGTCAGTGCCTTTAACCACCTGTTTGGCCCAGTTTGCAATTTCTGCGGAAGATGAACAGGAATAGGGAGAACCAAAGAGAGACTAGCTGGAGGTGTCTGGACGCGCAAAATTTAACTCTCATATCCCACCAGGAAGAGGAATTAACCAAAGGCTCAGCGTGCCGTGCCGGAACCAGATTAGGGCCTGAAGCAATCCTGCGGTGTTGCGGCCAGCTCACAATAAAGCGAGTTGAAGAAAGGAGCTCAGGGGCACTGTAATTCACAAACCTGCAGAGTTATAAATGACAGCTATCGTCCAAAAATATACTGAAGTAAGGCTGCCAAGAGGACTTGAAAGTGGGGCAGAATTGCAGGAAACCGATTTCAGGAGGTAGACTGGAATTGCATTTAAAGCATAGGAAAAGAGGCAGAACGTCCACAATGATGCACTTGGCCAAAAAGGACATATGCGTTTTTTCCTGAATATATTCAGGAAAAAACGCATACGCCCTTTTTGGCCAACCAAGCAAGCTTGCAAAGGAAATCTGCACTACAATGAAGTCTCACTTCCCCCCGGTCAAAAGGGCCACCTGAAAAAAGTGTAAAATCCAGAAAGGCAGGACAGGCCATGGAGAACTGGGAGCCTTGTTATGCTGATGGGCGGGATGTAAATTGCCAACAGCCACTCCAGAGAAGTGTATGGTGATTCCTGAAACATCTAAAAAACAAAGCAACAGAGCCTAGGGCACTTCCACTTATGGTCCTATAGTTTAGGGAAATTAAAATCAAAAAACACAGCCACCCCAAAGTTTGGGACGGCTCTGTTTACAAGAACTTCATTTACGGTACAAGTTCAATATCACAGAAAGTGAAAAATGGATAAAGAAGTTGTGGAACTTACGTACAATGCAATATCACTCAGCAATGAAATCTATGTCATCAGGCCCGTAGCAGCATAATGAGTGGATTCAGGTATGATGATTCTAACTGAAATAAGTCACACAGAAAAAGAAACATCATAAGATATCACTAATACACGGAATGTAAACTTGGCTACACAGGAACTGGATTACAAAACAGAACAGGGTCTCAAATTTAGAAAACCTACTTATGCTTGCTTAAGGGGAAAGGTGAGTTGGGGTGCTGCATAAAACCTGAGATTGAAATGAGCACAGATAAAGTTCCTTAAGCCAAATAAGGAATAGACAAGAGCTACTCCTTGCTCAACGAAATGGACTCAACACCCCATATTAAACGCCTAAGAATGTACCTGACTACTAAGTATCTTAAAACCTATGGATTGCTATGTCTCTGAAAGAAAATCAAGCGTGTGTACAGGGGCATAAACGCAGCAGTGATAGGATTGGAGAGGTTCGGTGAGCAAATGAAGACCCTTTGAAGTCATATTGCATGGTACCCATTCCACGGGTCTCAACTCTCCAGGTTTAAGGGATTCTTCCTTCAGCTAAAACATGCACGTGGAACCCAGAGTATGATCAACCGTGTGATCGGGAGACGTGTTCCAATATGTCTCAGTTCTCGTCCCCTGGTACTCGGGTGCAACATTCCAGACGCTTTAATAACACTCTCCCGACTTGGAGAGTCAGTGCCTTTAACCACCTGTTTGGCCCAGTTTGCAATTTCTGCGGAAGATGAACAGGAATAGGGAGAACCAATGAGAGACTAGGTGGAGGTGTCTGGACGGGCAAATTTAACTCTCATTTCCCACCAGGAAGAGGAATTAACCAAAGGCTCAGCGTGCCATGCCGGAACCAGATTAGGGCCTGAAGCAATCCTGCGGTGTTGCGGCCAGCTCACAAGAAAGCGAGTTGAAGAAAGGAGCTCAGGGGCACTGTAATTCACAAACCTGCAGAGTTATAAATGACAGCTATCATCCAAAAATATACTGAAGTAAGGCTGCCAAGAGGACTTGAAAGCGGGGCAGAATTGCACGAAACCGATTTCAGGAGGTAGACTGGAATTGAATTTAAAGCATAGGAAAAGAGGCAGAACGTCCACAATGATGCACTTGGCCAAAAAGGGCGTATGCGTTTTATCCTGAATATATTCAGGAAAAAACGCATACGCCCTTTTTGGCCAACCAAGCAAGCTTGCAAAGGAAATCTGCACTACAATGAAGTCTCACTTCCCCCTGGTCAAAAGGGCCATCTGAAAAAAGTGTAAAATCCAGAAAGGCAGGACAGGCCATGGAGAACTGGGAGCCTTGTTATGCTGATGGGCGGAATGTAAATTGCCAAGAGCCACTCCGGAGAGGTGTATGGTGTTTCCTGAAACATCTGAAAAACAAAGCAACAGAGCCTAGGGCACTTCCACTTATGGTCCTATAGCTTAGGGAAATTAAAATCAAAAAGACACAGCCACCCCAAAGTTTGGGATGGCTCTGTTTACAAGAAGGTTGTTTACGGTACAAGTTCAATATCACAGAAAGTGAAAAATGGATAAAGAAGTTGTGGTACTTACGTACAATGCAATATCACTCAGCAATGAAATCTATGTCATCAGGCCCATAGGAGCATAATGAGTGGATTCAGGTATGATGATTCTAACTGAAATAAGTCACACAGAAAAAGAAACATCATAAGATATCACTAATACACGGAATGTAAACTTGGCTACACAGGAACTGGATTACAAAACAGAACAGGGTCTCAAATTTAGAAAACCAACTTATGCTTGCTTAAGGGGAAAGGTGAGTTGGGGTGCTGCATAAAACAAGAGATTGAAATGAGCACAGATAAAGTTTCTTAAGCCAAATATGGAATAGACAAGAACTACTCCTTGCTCAACGAAATGGACTCAACACTCCATATTAAACGCCTAAGAATGTACCTGACTAGTAAGTATCTTAAAACCTATGGATTGCTATGTCTCTGAAAGAAAATCAAGCGTGTGTACAGGGACATAAACGCAGCAGTGATAGGATTGGAGAGGTTCGGTGAGCAAATGAAGACCCTTTGAAGTCATATTGCATGGTACCCATTCCACGGGTCTCAACTCTCCAGGTTTAAGGGATTCTGCCTTCAGGTAAAACATGCACGTGGAACCCAGAGTATGATCAACCGTGTGATCGGGAGACATGTTCCAATATGTCTCAGTTCTCGTCCCCTGGTACTCGGGTGCAACATTCCAGACGCTTTACTAACACTCTCCCGACTTGGAGAGTCAGTGCCTTTAACCTCCTGTTTGGCCCATTTGCAATTTCTGAGGAAGATGAACAGGAATAGGGAGAACCAATGAGATTCTAGGTGGAGGTGTCTGGACGGGCAAATTTAACTCTCATTTCCCACCAGGAAGAGGAATTAACCAAAGGCTCAGCGTGCCGTGCCGGAACCAGATTAGGGCCTGAAGCAATCCTGCGGTGTTGCGGCCAGCTCACAAGAAAGCGAGTTGAAGAAAGGAGCTCAGGGGCACTGTAATTCACAAACCTGCAGAGTTATAAATGACAGCTATCGTCCAAAAATATACTGAAGTAAGGCTGCCAAGAGGACTTGAAAGCGGGGCAGAATTGCAGGAAACCGATTTCAGGAGGTAGACTGGAATTGCATTTAAAGCATAGGAAAAGAGGCAGAACGTCCACAATGATGCACTTGGCCAAAAAGGGCGTATGCGTTTTTTCCTGAATATATTCAGGAAAAAACGCATACGCCCTTTTTGGCCAACCAAGCAAGCTTGCAAAGGAAATCTGCACTACAATGAAGTCTCACTTCCCCCCGGTCAAAAGGGCCATCTGAAAAAAGTGTAAAATCCAGAAAGGCAGGACAGGCCATGGAGAACTGGGAGCCTTGTTATGCTGATGGGCGGGATGTAAATTGCCAAGAGCCACTCGGGAGAGGTGTATGGTGTTTCCTGAAACATCTAAAAAACAAAGCAACAGAGCCTAGGGCACTTCCACTTATGGTCCTATAGCTTAGGGAAATTAAAATCAAAAAGACACAGCCACCCCAAAGTTTGGACGGCTCTGTTTACAAGAACCTCGTTTACGGTACAAGTTCAATATCGCAGAAAGTGAAAAATGGATAAAGAAGTTGTGGTACTTACGTACAATGCAATATCACTCAGCAATGAAATCTATGTCATCAGGCCCGTAGCAGCATAATGAGTGGATTCAGGTATGATGATTCTAACTGAAATAAGTCACACAGAAAAAGAAACATCATAAGATATCACTAATACACGGAATGTAAACTTGGCTACACAGGAACTGGATTACAAAACAGAACAGGGTCTCAAATTTAGAAAACCAACTTATGCTTGCTTAAGGGGAAAGGTGAGTTGGGGTGCTGCATAAAACAAGAGATTGAAATGAGCACAGATAAAGTTCCTTAAGCCAAATATGGAATAGACAAGAACTACTCCTTGCTCAACGAAATGGACTCAACACTCCATATTAAACGCCTAAGAATGTACCTGACTAGTAAGTATCTTAAAACCTATGGATTGCTATGTCTCTGAAAGAAAATCAAGCGTGTGTACAGGGACATAAACGCAGCAGTGATAGGATTGGAGAGGTTCGGTGAGCAAATGAAGACCCTTTGAAGTCATATTGCATGGTACCCATTCCACGGGTCTCAACTCTCCAGGTTTAAGGGATTCTTCCTTCAGCTAAAACATGCACGTGGAACCCAGAGTATGATCAACCGTGTGATCGGGAGACGTGTTCCAATATGTCTCAGTTCTCGTCCCCTGGTACTCGGGTGCAACATTCCAGACGCTTTAATAACACTCTCCCGACTTGGAGAGTCAGTGCCTTTAACCACCTGTTTGGCCCAGTTTGCAATTTCTGCGGAAGATGAACAGGAATAGGGAGAACCAAAGAGAGACTAGCTGGAGGTGTCTGGACGCGCAAAATTTAACTCTCATATCCCACCAGGAAGAGGAATTAACCAAAGGCTCAGCGTGCCGTGCCGGAACCAGATTAGGGCCTGAAGCAATCCTGCGGTGTTGCGGCCAGCTCACAATAAAGCGAGTTGAAGAAAGGAGCTCAGGGGCACTGTAATTCACAAACCTGCAGAGTTATAAATGACAGCTATCGTCCAAAAATATACTGAAGTAAGGCTGCCAAGAGGACTTGAAAGTGGGGCAGAATTGCAGGAAACCGATTTCAGGAGGTAGACTGGAATTGCATGTAAAGCATAGGAAAAGAGGCAGAACGTCCACAATGATGCACTTGGCCAAAAAGGACGTATGTGTTTTTTCCTGAATATATTCAGGAAAAAACGCATACGCCCTTTTTGGCCAACCAAGCAAGCTTGCAAAGGAAATCTGCACTACAATGAAGTCTCACTTCCCCCCGGTCAAAAGGGCCACCTGAAAAAAGTGTAAAATCCAGAAAGGCAGGACAGGCCATGGAGAACTGGGAGCCTTGTTATGCTGATGGGCGGGATGTAAATTGCCAACAGCCACTCCAGAGAAGTGTATGGTGATTCCTGAAACATCTAAAAAACAAAGCAACAGAGCCTAGGGCACTTCCACTTATGGTCCTATAGTTTAGGGAAATTAAAATCAAAAAACACAGCCACCCCAAAGTTTGGGACGGCTCTGTTTACAAGAACTTCATTTACGGTACAAGTTCAATATCACAGAAAGTGAAAAATGGATAAAGAAGTTGTGGAACTTACGTACAATGCAATATCACTCAGCAATGAAATCTATGTCATCAGGCCCGTAGCAGCATAATGAGTGGATTCAGGTATGATGATTCTAACTGAAATAAGTCACACAGAAAAAGAAACATCATAAGATATCACTAATACACGGAATGTAAACTTGGCTACACAGGAACTGGATTACAAAACAGAACAGGGTCTCAAATTTAGAAAACCTACTTATGCTTGCTTAAGGGGAAAGGTGAGTTGGGGTGCTGCATAAAACCTGAGATTGAAATGAGCACAGATAAAGTTCCTTAAGCCAAATAAGGAATAGACAAGAGCTACTCCTTGCTCAACGAAATGGACTCAACACCCCATATTAAACGCCTAAGAATGTACCTGACTACTAAGTATCTTAAAACCTATGGATTGCTATGTCTCTGAAAGAAAATCAAGCGTGTGTACAGGGGCATAAACGCAGCAGTGATAGGATTGGAGAGGTTCGGTGAGCAAATGAAGACCCTTTGAAGTCATATTGCATGGTACCCATTCCACGGGTCTCAACTCTCCAGGTTTAAGGGATTCTTCCTTCAGCTAAAACATGCACGTGGAACCCAGAGTATGATCAACCGTGTGATCGGGAGACGTGTTCCAATATGTCTCAGTTCTCGTCCCCTGGTACTCGGGTGCAACATTCCAGACGCTTTAATAACACTCTCCCGACTTGGAGAGTCAGTGCCTTTAACCACCTGTTTGGCCCAGTTTGCAATTTCTGCGGAAGATGAACAGGAATAGGGAGAACCAAAGAGAGACTAGCTGGAGGTGTCTGGACGCGCAAAATTTAACTCTCATTTCCCACCAGGAAGAGGAATTAACCAAAGGCTCAGCGTGCCGTGCCGGAACCAGATTAGGGCCTGAAGCAATCCTGCGGTGTTGCGGCCAGCTCACAAGAAAGCGAGTTGAAGAAAGGAGCTCAGGGGCACTGTAATTCACAAACCTGCAGAGTTATAAATGACAGCTATCGTCCAAAAATATACTGAAGTAAGGCTGCCAAGAGGACTTGAAAGCGGGGCAGAATTGCACGAAACCGATTTCAGGAGGTAGACTGGAATTGCATTTAAAGCATAGGAAAAGAGGCAGAACGTCCACAATGATGCAATTGGCCAAAAAGGGCGTATGCGTTTTATCCTGAATATATTCAGGAAAAAACGCATACGCCCTTTTTGGCCAACCAAGCAAGCTTGCAAAGGAAATCTGCACTACAATGAAGTCTCACTTCCCCCTGGTCAAAAGGGCCATCTGAAAAAAGTGTAAAATCCAGAAAGGCAGGACAGGCCATGGAGAACTGGGAGCCTTGTTATGCTGATGGGCGGGATGTAAATTGCCAAGAGCCACTCCGGAGAGGTGTATGGTGTTTCCTGAAACATCTGAAAAACAAAGCAACAGAACCTAGGGCACTTCCACTTATGGTCCTATAGCTTAGGGAAATTAAAATCAAAAAGACACAGCCACCCCAAAGTTTGGGATGGCTCTGTTTACAAGAAGGTTGTTTACGGTACAAGTTCAATATCACAGAAAGTGAAAAATGGATAAAGAAGTTGTGGTACTTACGTACAATGCAATATCACTCAGCAATGAAATCTATGTCATCAGGCCCATAGGAGCATAATGAGTGGATTCAGGTATGATGATTCTAACTGAAATAAGTCACACAGAAAAAGAAACATCATAAGATATCACTAATACACGGAATGTAAACTTGGCTACACAGGAACTGGATTACAAAACAGAACAGGGTCTCAAATTTAGAAAACCAACTTATGCTTGCTTAAGGGGAAAGGTGAGTTGGGGTGCTGCATAAAACAAGAGATTGAAATGAGCACAGATAAAGTTTCTTAAGCCAAATATGGAATAGACAAGAACTACTCCTTGCTCAACGAAATGGACTCAACACCCCATATTAAACGCCTAAGAATGTACCTGACTAGTAAGTATCTTAAAACCTATGGATTGCTATGTCTCTGAAAGAAAATCAAGCGTGTGTACAGGGACATAAACGCAGCAGTGATAGGATTGGAGAGGTTCGGTGAGCAAATGAAGACCCTTTGAAGTCATATTGCATGGTACCCATTCCACGGGTCTCAACTCTCCAGGTTTAAGGGATTCTGCCTTCAGGTAAAACATGCACGTGGAACCCAGAGTATGATCAACCGTGTGATCGGGAGACATGTTCCAATATGTCTCAGTTCTCGTCCCCTGGTACTCGGGTGCAACATTCCAGACGCTTTACTAACACTCTCCCGACTTGGAGAGTCAGTGCCTTTAACCTCCTGTTTGGCCCATTTGCAATTTCTGAGGAAGATGAACAGGAATAGGGAGAACCAATGAGATTCTAGGTGGAGGTGTCTGGACGGGCAAATTTAACTCTCATTTCCCACCAGGAAGAGGAATTAACCAAAGGCTCAGCGTGCCGTGCCGGAACCAGATTAGGGCCTCAAGCAATCCTGCGGTGTTGCGGCCAGCTCACAAGAAAGCGAGTTGAAGAAAGGAGCTCAGGGGCACTGTAATTCACAAACCTGCAGAGTTATAAATGACAGCTATCGTCCAAAAATATACTGAAGTAAGGCTGCCAAGAGGACTTGAAAGCGGGGCAGAATTGCAGGAAACCGATTTCAGGAGGTAGACTGGAATTGCATTTAAAGCATAGGAAAAGAGGCAGAACGTCCACAATGATGCACTTGGCCAAAAAGGGCGTATGCGTTTTTTCCTGAATATATTCAGGAAAAAACGCATACGCCCTTTTTGGCCAACCAAGCAAGCTTGCAAAGGAAATCTGCACTACAATGAAGTCTCACTTCCCCCCGGTCAAAAGGGCCATCTGAAAAAAGTGTAAAATCCAGAAAGGCAGGACAGGCCATGGAGAACTGGGAGCCTTGTTATGCTGATGGGCGGGATGTAAATTGCCAAGAGCCACTCGGGAGAGGTGTATGGTGTTTCCTGAAACATCTAAAGAACAAAGCAACAGAGCCTAGGGCACTTCCACTTATGGTCCTATAGCTTAGGGAAATTAAAATCAAAAAGACACAGCCACCCCAAAGTTTGGACGGCTCTGTTTACAAGAACCTCGTTTACGGTACAAGTTCAATATCGCAGAAAGTGAAAAATGGATAAAGAAGTTGTGGTACTTACGTACAATGCAATATCACTCAGCAATGAAATCTATGTCATCAGGCCCGTAGCAGCATAATGAGTGGATTCAGGTATGATGATTCTAACTGAAATAAGTCACACAGAAAAAGAAACATCATAAGATATCACTAATACACGGAATGTAAACTTGGCTACACAGGAACTGGATTACAAAACAGAACAGGGTCTCAAATTTAGAAAACCAACTTATGCTTGCTTAAGGGGAAAGGTGAGTTGGGGTGCTGCATAAAACAAGAGATTGAAATGAGCACAGATAAAGTTCCTTAAGCCAAATATGGAATAGACAAGAACTACTCCTTGCTCAACGAAATGGACTCAACACTCCATATTAAACGCCTAAGAATGTACCTGACTAGTAAGTATCTTAAAACCTATGGATTGCTATGTCTCTGAAAGAAAATCAAGCGTGTGTACAGGGACATAAACGCAGCAGTGATAGGATTGGAGAGGTTCGGTGAGCAAATGAAGACCCTTTGAAGTCATATTGCATGGTACCCATTCCACGGGTCTCAACTCTCCAGGTTTAAGGGATTCTTCCTTCAGCTAAAACATGCACGTGGAACCCAGAGTATGATCAACCGTGTGATCGGGAGACGTGTTCCAATATGTCTCAGTTCTCGTCCCCTGGTACTCGGGTGCAACATTCCAGACGCTTTAATAACACTCTCCCGACTTGGAGAGTCAGTGCCTTTAACCACCTGTTTGGCCCAGTTTGCAATTTCTGCGGAAGATGAACAGGAATAGGGAGAACCAAAGAGAGACTAGCTGGAGGTGTCTGGACGCGCAAAATTTAACTCTCATATCCCACCAGGAAGAGGAATTAACCAAAGGCTCAGCGTGCCGTGCCGGAACCAGATTAGGGCCTGAAGCAATCCTGCGGTGTTGCGGCCAGCTCACAATAAAGCGAGTTGAAGAAAGGAGCTCAGGGGCACTGTAATTCACAAACCTGCAGAGTTATAAATGACAGCTATCGTCCAAAAATATACTGAAGTAAGGCTGCCAAGAGGACTTGAAAGTGGGGCAGAATTGCAGGAAACCGATTTCAGGAGGTAGACTGGAATTGCATGTAAAGCATAGGAAAAGAGGCAGAACGTCCACAATGATGCACTTGGCCAAAAAGGACGTATGTGTTTTTTCCTGAATATATTCAGGAAAAAACGCATACGCCCTTTTTGGCCAACCAAGCAAGCTTGCAAAGGAAATCTGCACTACAATGAAGTCTCACTTCCCCCCGGTCAAAAGGGCCACCTGAAAAAAGTGTAAAATCCAGAAAGGCAGGACAGGCCATGGAGAACTGGGAGCCTTGTTATGCTGATGGGCGGGATGTAAATTGCCAACAGCCACTCCAGAGAAGTGTATGGTGATTCCTGAAACATCTAAAAAACAAAGCAACAGAGCCTAGGGCACTTCCACTTATGGTCCTATAGTTTAGGGAAATTAAAATCAAAAAACACAGCCACCCCAAAGTTTGGGACGGCTCTGTTTACAAGAACTTCATTTACGGTACAAGTTCAATATCACAGAAAGTGAAAAATGGATAAAGAAGTTGTGGAACTTACGTACAATGCAATATCACTCAGCAATGAAATCTATGTCATCAGGCCCGTAGCAGCATAATGAGTGGATTCAGGTATGATGATTCTAACTGAAATAAGTCACACAGAAAAAGAAACATCATAAGATATCACTAATACACGGAATGTAAACTTGGCTACACAGGAACTGGATTACAAAACAGAACAGGGTCTCAAATTTAGAAAACCTACTTATGCTTGCTTAAGGGGAAAGGTGAGTTGGGGTGCTGCATAAAACCTGAGATTGAAATGAGCACAGATAAAGTTCCTTAAGCCAAATAAGGAATAGACAAGAGCTACTCCTTGCTCAACGAAATGGACTCAACACCCCATATTAAACGCCTAAGAATGTACCTGACTACTAAGTATCTTAAAACCTATGGATTGCTATGTCTCTGAAAGAAAATCAAGCGTGTGTACAGGGGCATAAACGCAGCAGTGATAGGATTGGAGAGGTTCTGTGAGCAAATGAAGACCCTTTGAAGTCATATTGCATGGTACCCATTCCACGGGTCTCAACTCTCCAGGTTTAAGGGATTCTTCCTTCAGCTAAAACATGCACGTGGAACCCAGAGTATGATCAACCGTGTGATCGGGAGACGTGTTCCAATATGTCTCAGTTCTCGTCCCCTGGTACTCGGGTGCAACATTCCAGACGCTTTAATAACACTCTCCCGACTTGGAGAGTCAGTGCCTTTAACCACCTGTTTGGCCCAGTTTGCAATTTCTGCGGAAGATGAACAGGAATAGGGAGAACCAAAGAGAGACTAGCTGGAGGTGTCTGGACGCGCAAAATTTAACTCTCATTTCCCACCAGGAAGAGGAATTAACCAAAGGCTCAGCGTGCCGTGCCGGAACCAGATTAGGGCCTGAAGCAATCCTGCGGTGATGCGGCCAGCTCACAAGAAAGCGAGTTGAAGAAAGGAGCTCAGGGGCACTGTAATTCACAAACCTGCAGAGTTATAAATGACAGCTATCGTCCAAAAATATACTGAAGTAAGGCTGCCAAGAGGACTTGAAAGCGGGGCAGAATTGCAGGAAACCGATTTCAGGAGGTAGACTGGAATTGCATTTAAAGCATAGGAAAAGAGGCAGAACGTCCACAATGATGCACTTGGCCAAAAAGGGCGTATGCGTTTTTTCCTGAATATATTCAGGAAAAAACGCATACGCCCTTTTTGGCCAACCAAGCAAGCTTGCAAAGGAAATCTGCACTACAATGAAGTCTCACTTCCCCCCGGTCAAAAGGGCCATCTGAAAAAAGTGTAAAATCCAGAAAGGCAGGACAGGCCATGGAGAACTGGGAGCCTTGTTATGCTGATGGGCGGGATGTAAATTGCCAACAGCCACTCGGGAGAGGTGTATGGTGTTTCCTGAAACATCTAAAAAACAAAGCAACAGAGCCTAGGGCACTTCCACTTATGGTCCTATAGCTTAGGGAAATTAAAATCAAAAAGACACAGCCACCCCAAAGTTTGGGACCGCTCTGTTTACAAGAACCTCGTTTACGGTACAAGTTCAATATCGCAGAAAGTGAAAAATGGATAAAGAAGTTGTGGTACTTACGTACAATGCAATATCACTCAGCAATGAAATCTATGTCATCAGGCCCGTAGCAGCATAATGAGTGGATTCAGGTATGATGATTCTAACTGAAATAAGTCACACAGAAAAAGAAACATCATAAGATATCACTAATACACGGAATGTAAACTTGGCTACACAGGAACTGGATTACAAAACAGAACAGGGTCTCAAATTTAGAAAACCAACTTATGCTTGCTTAAGGGGAAAGGTGAGTTGGGGTGCTGCATAAAACCAGAGATTTAAATGAACACAGATAAAGTTCCTTAAGCCAAATATGGAATAGACAAGAACTACTCCTTGCTCAACGAAATGGACTCAACACCCCATATTAAACGCCTAAGAATGTACCTGACTAGTAAGTATCTTAAAACCTATGGATTGCTATGTGTCTGAAAGAAAATCAAGCGTGTGTACAGGGGCATAAACGCAGCAGTGATAGGATTGGAGAGGTTCGGTGAGCAAATGAAGACCCTTTGAAGTCATATTGCATGGTACCCATTCCACGGGTCTCAACTCTCCAGGTTTAAGGGATTCTTCCTTCAGCTAAAACATGCACGTGGAACCCAGAGTATGATCAACCGTGTGATCGGGAGACGTGTTCCAATATGTCTCAGTTCTCGTCCCCTGGTACTCGGGTGCAACATTCCAGACGCTTTAATAACACTCTCCCGACTTGGAGAGTCAGTGCCTTTAACCTCCTGTTTGGCCCAGTTTGCAATTTCTGCGGAAGATGAACAGGAATAGGGAGAACCAATGAGAGACTAGGTGGAGGTGTCTGGACGGGCAAATTTAACTCTCATTTCCCACCAGGAAGAGGAATTAACCAAAGGCTCAGCGTGCCGTGCCGGAACCAGATTAGGGCCTGAAGCAATCCTGCGGTGTTGCGGCCAGCTCACAAGAAAGCGAGTTGAAGAAAGGAGCTCAGGGGCACTGTAATTCACAAACCTGCAGAGTTATAAATGACAGCTATCGTCCAAAAATATACTGAAGTAAGGCTGCCAAGAGGACTTGAAAGCGGGTCAGAATTGCAGGAAACCGATTTCAGGAGGTAGACTGGAATTGCATTTAAAGCATAGGAAAAGAGGCAGAACGTCCACAATGATGCACTTGGCCAAAAAGGGCGTATGCGTTTTTTCCTGAATATATTCAGGAAAAAACGCATACGCCCTTTTTGGCCAACCAAGCAAGCTTGCAAAGGAAATCTGCACTACAATGAAGTCTCACTTCCCCCCGGTCAAAAGGGCCATCTGAAAAAAGTGTAAAATCCAGAAAGGCAGGACAGGCCATGGAGAACTGGGAGCCTTGTTATGCTGATGGGCGGGATGTAAATTGCCAAGAGCCACTCGGGAGAGGTGTATGGTGTTTCCTGAAACATCTAAAAAACAAAGCAACAGAGCCTAGGGCACTTCCACTTATGGTCCTATAGATTAGGGAAATTAAAATCAAAAAGACACAGCCACCCCAAAGTTTGGGACGGCTCTGTTTACAAGAACCTCGTTTACGGTACAAGTTCAATATCGCAGAAAGTGAAAAATGGATAAAGAAGTTGTGGTACTTACGTACAATGCAATATCACTCAGCAATGAAATCTATGTCATCAGGCCCGTAGCAGCATAATGAGTGGATTCAGGTATGATGATTCTAACTGAAATAAGTCACACAGAAAAAGAAATATCATAAGATATCACTAATACACGGAATGTAAACTTGGCTATACAGGAACTGGATTACAAAACAGAACAGGGTCTCAAATTTAGAAAACCAACTTATGCTTGCTTAAGGGGAAAGGTGAGTTGGGGTGCTGCATAAAACCAGAGATTGAAATGAGCACAGATAAAGTTCCTTAAGCCAAATATGGAATAGACAAGAACTACTCCTTGCTCAACGAAATGGACTCAACACCCCATATTAAACGCCTAAGAATGTACCTGACTAGTAAGTATCTTAAAACCTATGGATTGCTATGTCTCTGAAAGAAAATCAAGCGTGTGTACAGGGGCATAAAAGCAGCAGTGATAGGATTGGAGAGGTTCGGTGAGCAAATGAAGACCCTTTGAAGTCATATTGCATGGTACCCATTCCACGGGTCTCAACTCTCCAGGTTTAAGGGATTCTTCCTTCAGCTAAAACATGCACATGGAACCCAGAGTATGATCAACCGTGTGATCGGGAGACGTGTTCCAATATGTCTCAGTTCTCGTCCCCTGGTACTCGGGTGCAACATTCCAGACGCTTTAATAACACTCTCCCGACTTGGAGAGTCAGTGCCTTTAACCACCTGTTTGGCCCAGTTTGCAATTTCTGCGGAAGATGAACAGGAATAGGGAGAACCAAAGAGAGACTAGCTGGAGGTGTCTGGACGCGCAAAATTTAACTCTCATATCCCACCAGGAAGAGGAATTAACCAAAGGCTCAGCGTGCCGTGCCGGAACCAGATTAGGGCCTGAAGCAATCCTGCGGTGTTGCGGCCAGCTCACAATAAAGCGAGTTGAAGAAAGGAGCTCAGGGGCACTGTAATTCACAAACCTGCAGAGTTATAAATGACAGCTATCGTCCAAAAGTATACTGAAGTAAGGCTGCCAAGAGGACTTGAAAGTGGGGCAGAATTGCAGGAAACCGATTTCAGGAGGTAGACTGGAATTGCATTTAAAGCATAGGAAAAGAGGCAGAACGTCCACAATGATGCACTTGGCCAAAAAGTGCGTATGCGTTTTTTCCTGAATATATTCAGGAAAAAACGCATACGCCCTTTTTGGCCAACCAAGCAAGCTTGCAAAGGAAATCTGCACTACAATGAAGTCTCACTTCCCCCCGGTCAAAAGGGCCACCTGAAAAAAGTGTAAAATCCAGAAAGGCAGGACAGGCCATGGAGAACTGGGAGCCCTGTTATGCTGATGGGCGGGATGTAAATTGCCAACAGCCACTCCAGAGAAGTGTATGGTGATTCCTGAAACATCTAAAAAACAAAGCAACAGAGCCTAGGGCACTTCCACTTATGGTCCTATAGTTTAGGGAAATTAAAATCAAAAAGACACAGCCACCCCAAAGTTTGGGACGGCTCTGTTTACAAGAAATTCATTTACGGTACAAGTTCAATATCACAGAAAGTGAAAAATGGATAAAGAAGTTGTGGAACTTACGTACAATGCAATATCACTCAGCAATGAAATCTATGTCATCAGGCCCGTAGCAGCATAATGAGTGGATTCAGGTATGATGATTCTAACTGAAATAAGTCACACAGAAAAAGAAACATCATAAGATATCACTAATACACGGAATGTAAACTTGGCTACACAGGAACTGGATTACAAAACAGAACAGGGTCTCAAATTTAGAAAACCTACTTATGCTTGCTTAAGGGGAAAGGTGAGTTGGGGTGCTGCATAAAACCTGAGATTGAAATGAGCACAGATAAAGTTCCTTAAGCCAAATAAGGAATAGAAAAGAGCTACTCCTTGCTCAACGAAATGGACTCAACACCCCATATTAAACGCCTAAGAATGTACCTAACTAGTAAGTATCTTAAAACCTATGGATTGCTATGTCTCTGAAAGAAAATCAAGCGTGTGTACAGGGGCATAAACGCAGCAGTGATAGGATTGGAGAGGTTCGGTGAGCAAATGAAGACCCTTTGAAGTCATATTGCATGGTACCCATTCCACGGGTCTCAACTCTCCAGGTTTAAGGGATTCTTCCTTCAGCTAAAACATGCACGTGGAACCCAGAGTATGATCAACCGTGTGATCGGGAGACGTGTTCCAATATGTCTCAGATCTCGTCCCCTGGTACTCGGGTGCAACATTCCAGACGCTTTAATAACACTCTCCCGACTTGGAGAGTCAGTGCCTTTAACCACCTGTTTGGCCCAGTTTGCAATTTCTGCGGAAGATGAACAGGAATAGGGAGAACCAAAGAGAGACTAGCTGGAGGTGTCTGGACGTGCAAAATTTAACTCTCATATCCCACCAGGAAGAGGAATTAACCAAAGGCTCAGCGTGCCGTGCCGGAACCAAATTAGGGCCTGAAGCAATCCTGCGGTGTTGCGGCCAGCTCACAAGAAAGCGAGTTGAAGAAAGGAGCTCAGGGGCACTGTAATTCACAAACCTGCAGAGTTATAAATGACAGCTATCGTCCAAAAATATACTGAAGTAAGGCTGCCAAGAGGACTTGAAAGCGGGGCAGAATTGCAGGAAACCGATTTCAGGAGGTAGACTGGAATTGCATTTAAAGCATAGGAAAAGAGGCAGAACGTCCACAATGATGCACTTGGCCAAAAAGGACGTATGCGTTTTTTCCTGAATATATTCAGGAAAAAACGCATACGCCCTTTTTGGCCAACCAAGCAAGCTTGCAAAGGAAATCTGCACTACAATGAAGTCTCACTTCCCCCCGGTCAAAAGGGCCACCTGAAAAAAGTGTAAAATCCAAAAAGGCAGGACAGGCCATGGAGAACTGGGAGCCTTGTTATGCTGATGGGCGGGATGTAAATTGCCAACAGCCACTCCAGAGAAGTGTATGGTGATTCCTGAAACATCTAAAAAACAAAGCAACAGAGCCTAGGGCACTTCCACTTATGGTCCTATAGTTTAGGGAAATTAAAATCAAAAAGACACAGCCACCCCAAAGTTTGGGACGGCTCTGTTTACAAGAAATTCATTTACGGTACAAGTTCAATATCACAGAAAGTGAAAAATGGATAAAGAAGTTGTGGAACTTACGTACAATGCAATATCACTCAGCAATGAAATCTATGTCATCAGGCCCGTAGCAGCATAATGAGTGGATTCAGGTATGATGATTCTAACTGAAATAAGTCACACAGAAAAAGAAACATCATAAGATATCACTAATACACGGAATGTAAACTTGGCTACACAGGAACTGGATTACAAAACAGAACAGGGTCTCAAATTTAGAAAACCTACTTATGCTTGCTTAAGGGGAAAGGTGAGTTGGGGTGCTGCATAAAACCTGAGATTGAAATGAGCACAGATAAAGTTCCTTAAGCCAAATAAGGAATAGAAAAGAGCTACTCCTTGCTCAACGAAATGGACTCAACACCCCATATTAAACGCCTAAGAATGTACCTAACTAGTAAGTATCTTAAAACCTATGGATTGCTATGTCTCTGAAAGAAAATCAAGCGTGTGTACAGGGGCATAAACGCAGCAGTGATAGGATTGGAGAGGTTCGGTGAGCAAATGAAGACCCTTTGAAGTCATATTGCATGGTACCCATTCCACGGGTCTCAACTCTCCAGGTTTAAGGGATTCTTCCTTCAGCTAAAACATGCACGTGGAACCCAGAGTATGATCAACCGTGTGATCGGGAGACGTGTTCCAATATGTCTCAGATCTCGTCCCCTGGTACTCGGGTGCAACATTCCAGACGCTTTAATAACACTCTCCCGACTTGGAGAGTCAGTGCCTTTAACCACCTGTTTGGCCCAGTTTGCAATTTCTGCGGAAGATGAACAGGAATAGGGAGAACCAAAGAGAGACTAGCTGGAGGTGTCTGGACGTGCAAAATTTAACTCTCATATCCCACCAGGAAGAGGAATTAACCAAAGGCTCAGCGTGCCGTGCCGGAACCAAATTAGGGCCTGAAGCAATCCTGCGGTGTTGCGGCCAGCTCACAAGAAAGCGAGTTGAAGAAAGGAGCTCAGGGGCACTGTAATTCACAAACCTGCAGAGTTATAAATGACAGCTATCGTCCAAAAATATACTGAAGTAAGGCTGCCAAGAGGACTTGAAAGCGGGGCAGAATTGCAGGAAACCGATTTCAGGAGGTAGACTGGAATTGCATTTAAAGCATAGGAAAAGAGGCAGAACGTCCACAATGATGCACTTGGCCAAAAAGGACGTATGCGTTTTTTCCTGAATATATTCAGGAAAAAACGCATACGCCCTTTTTGGCCAACCAAGCAAGCTTGCAAAGGAAATCTGCACTACAATGAAGTCTCACTTCCCCCCGGTCAAAAGGGCCACCTGAAAAAAGTGTAAAATCCAAAAAGGCAGGACAGGCCATGGAGAACTGGGAGCCTTGTTATGCTGATGGGCGGGATGTAAATTGCCAACAGCCACTCCAGAGAAGTGTATGGTGATTCCTGAAACATCTAAAAAACAAAGCAACAGAGCCTAGGGCACTTCCACTTATGGTCCTATAGTTTAGGGAAATTAAAATCAAAAAGACACAGCCACCCCAAAGTTTGGGACGGCTCTGTTTACAAGAACTTCATTTACGGTACAAGTTCAATATCACAGAAAGTGAAAAATGGATAAAGAAGTTGTGGTACTTACGTACAATGCAATATCACTCAGCAATGAAATCTATGTCATCAGGCACGTAGCAGCATAATGAGTGGATTCAGGTATGATGATTCTAACTGAAATAAGTCACACAGAAAAAGAAACATCATAAGATATCACTAATACACGGAATGTAAACTTGGCTACACAGGAACTGGATTACAAAACAGAACAGGGTCTCAAATTTAGAAAACCTACTTATGCTTGCTTAAGGGGAAAGGTGAGTTGGGGTGCTGCATAAAACCAGAGATTGAAATGAGCACAGATAAAGTTCCTTAAGCCAAATAAGGAATAGACAAGAGCTACTCCTTGCTCAACGAAATGGACTCAACACCCCATATTAAACGCCTAAGAATGTACCTGACTAGTAAGTATCTTAAAACCTATGGATTGCTATGTCTCTGAAACAAAATCAAGCGTGTGTACAGGGGCATAAACGCAGCAGTAATAGGATTGGAGAGGTTCGGTGAGCAAATGAAGACCCTTTGAAGTCATATTGCATGGTACCCATTCCACGGGTCTCAACTCTCCAGGTTTAAGGGATTCTTCCTTCAGCTAAAACATGCACGTGGAACCCAGAGTATGATCAACCATGTGATCGGGAGACGTGTTCCAATATGTCTCAGATCTCGTCCCCTGGTACTCGGGTGCAACATTCCAGACGCTTTAATAACACTCTCCCGACTTGGAGAGTCAGTGCCTTTAACCACCTGTTTGGCCCAGTTTGCAATTTCTGCGGAAGATGAACAGGAATAGGGAGAACCAAAGAGAGACTAGCTGGAGGTGTCTGGGCGCGCAAAATTTAACTCTCATATCCCACCAGGAAGAGGAATTAACCAAAGGCTCAGCGTGCCGTGCCGGAACCAGATTAGGGCCTGAAGCAATCCTGCGGTGTTGCGGCCAGCTCACAAGAAAGCGAGTTGAAGAAAGGAGCTCAGGGGCACTGTAATTCACAAACCTGCAGAGTTATAAATGACAGCTATCGTCAAAAAATATACTGAAGTAAGGCTGCCAAGAGGACTTGAAAGCGGGGCAGAAGTGCAGGAAACCGATTTCAGGAGGTAGACTGGAATTGCATTTAAAGCATAGGAAAAGAGGCAGAACGTCCACAATGATGCACTTGGCCAAAAAGGACGTATGCGTTTTTTCCTGAATATATTCAGGAAAAAACGCATACGCCCTTTTTGGCCAACCAAGCAAGCTTGCAAAGGAAATCTGCACTACAATGAAGTCTCACTTCCCCCCGGTCAAAAGGGCCATCTGAAAAAAGTGTAAAATCCAGAAAGGCAGGACAGGCCATGGAGAACTGGGAGCCTTGTTATGCTGATGGGCGGGATGTAAATTGCCAACAGCCACTCCAGAGAAGTGTATGGTGATTCCTGAAACATCTAAAAAACAAAGCAACAGAGCCTAGGGCACTTCCACTTATGGTCCTATAGTTTAGGGAAATTAAAATCAAAAAGACACAGCCACCCCAAAGTTTGGGACGGCTCTGTTTACAAGAACCTCGTTTACGGTACAAGTTCAATATCGCAGAAAGTGAAAAATGGATAAAGAAGTTGTGGTACTTACGTACAATGCAATATCACTCAGCAATGAAATCTATGTCATCAGGCCCGTAGCAGCATAATGAGTGGATTCAGGTATGATGATTCTAACTGAAATAAGTCACACAGAAAAAGAAACATCATAAGATATCACTAATACACGGAATGTAAACTTGGCTACACAGGAACTGGATTACAAAACAGAACAGGGTCTCAAATTTAGAAAACCAACTTATGCTTGCTTAAGGGGAAAGGTGAGTTGGGGTGCTGCATAAAACCAGAGATTGAAATGAGCACAGATAAAGTTCCTTAAGCCAAATATGGAATAGACAAGAACTACTCCTTGCTCAACGAAATGGACTCAACACCCCATATTAAACGCCTAAGAATGTACCTGACTAGTAAGTATCTTAAAACCTATGGATTGCTATGTCTCTGAAAGAAAATCAAGCGTGTGTACAGGGGCATAAACGCAGCAGTGATAGGATTGGAGAGGTTCGGTGAGCAAATGAAGACCCTTTGAAGTCATATTGCATGGTACCCATTCCACGGGACTCAACTCTCCAGGTTTAAGGGATTCTGCCTTCAGGTAAAACATGCACGTGGAACCCAGAGTATGATCAACCGTGTGGTCGGGAGACATGTTCCAATATGTCTCAGTTCTCGTCCCCTGGTACTCGGGTGCAACATTCCAGACGCTTTACTAACACTCTCCCGACGTGGAGAGTCAGTGCCTTTAACCTCCTGTTTGGCCCATTTGCAATTTCTGAGGAAGATGAACAGGAATAGGGAGAACCAATGAGAGACTAGGTGGAGGTGTCTGGACGGGCAAATTTAACTCTCATTTCCCACCAGGAAGAGGAATTAACCAAAGGCTCAGCGAGCCGTGCCGGAACCAGATTAGGGCCTGAAGCAATCCTGCGGTGTTGCGGCCAGCTCACAAGAAAGCGAGTTGAAGAAAGGAGCTCAGGGGCACTGTAATTCACAAACCTGCAGAGTTATAAATGACAGCTATCGTCCAAAAATATACTGAAGTAAGGCTGCCAAGAGGACTTGAAAGCGGGGCAGAATTGCAGGAAACCGATTTCAGCAGGTAGACCGGAATTGCATTTAAAGCATAGGAAAAGAGGCAGAACGTCCACAATGATGCACTTGGCCAAAAAGGGCGTATGCGTTTTTTCCTGAATATATTCAGGAAAAAACGCATACGCCCTTTTTGGCCAACCAAGCAAGCTTGCAAAGGAAATCTGCACTACAATGAAGTCTCACTTCCCCCCGGTCAAAAGGGCCATCTGAAAAAAGTGTAAAATCCAGAAAGGCAGGACAGGCCATGGAGAACTGGGAGCCTTGTTATGCTGATGGGCGGGATGTAAATTGCCAAGAGCCACTCGGGAGAGGTGTATGGTGTTTCCTGAAACATCTAAAAAACAAAGCAACAGAGCCTAGGGCACTTCCACTTATGGTCCTATAGCTTAGGGAAATTAAAATCAAAAAGACACAGCCACCCCAAAGTTTGGGACGGCTCTGTTTACAAGAACCTCGTTTACGGTACAAGTTCAATATCGCAGAAAGTGAAAAATGGATAAAGAAGTTGTGGTACTTACGTACAATGCAATATCACTCAGCAATGAAATCTATGTCATCAGGCCCGTAGCAGCATAATGAGTGGATTCAGGTATGATGATTCTAACTGAAATAAGTCACACAGAAAAAGAAACATCATAAGATATCACTAATACACGGGATGTAAACTTGGTTACACAGGAACTGGATTACAAAACAGAACAGGGTCTCAAATTTAGAAAACCAACTTATGCTTGCTTAAGGGGAAAGGTGAGTTGGGGTGCTGCATAAAACAAGAGATTGAAATGAGCACAGATAAAGTTCCTTAAGCCAAATATGGAATAGACAAGAACTACTCCTTGCTCAACGAAATGGACACAACACCCCATATTAAACGCCTAAGAATGTACCTGACTAGTAAGTATCTTAAAACCTATGGATTGCTATGTGTCTGAAAGAAAATCAAGCGTGTGTACAGGGGCATAAACGTAGCAGTGATAGGATTGGAGAGGTTTGGTGAGCAAATGAAGACCCTTTGAAGTCATATTGCATGGTACCCATTCCACGGGACTCAACTCTCCAGGTTTAAGGGATTCTGCCTTCAGGTAAAACATGCACATGGAACCCAGAGTATGATCAACCGTGTGGTCGGGAGACATGTTCCAATATGTCTCAGTTCTCGTCCCCTGGTACTCGGGTGCAACATTCCAGACGCTTTACTAACACTCTCCCGACGTGGAGAGTCAGTGCCTTTAACCTCCTGTTTGGCCCATTTGCAATTTCTGAGGAAGATGAACAGGAATAGGGAGAACCAATGAGAGACTAGCTGGAGGTGTCTGGACGGGCAAATTTAACTCTCATTTCCCACCAGGAAGAGGAATTAACCAAAGGCTCAGCGAGCCGTGCCGGAACCAGATTAGGGCCTGAAGCAATCCTGCGGTGTTGCGGCCAGCTCACAAGAAAGCGAGTTGAAGAAAGGAGCTCAGGGGCACTGTAATTCACAAACCTGCAGAGTTATAAATGACAGCTATCGTCCAAAAATATACTGAAGTAAGGCTGCCAAGAGGACTTGAAAGCGGGGCAGAATTGCAGGAAACCGATTTCAGGAGGTAGACTGGAATTGCATTTAAAGCATAGGAAAAGAGGCAGAACGTCCACAATGATGCACTTGGCCAAAAAGGGCGTATGCGTTTTTTCCTGAATATATTCAGGAAAAAACGTATACACCCTTTTTGGCCAACCAAGCAAGCTTGCAAAGGAAATCTGCACTACAATGAAGTCTCACTTCCCCCGGTCAAAAGGGCCACCTGAAAAAAGTGTAAAATCCAGAAAGGCAGGACAGGCCATGGAGAACTGGGAGCCTTGTTATGCTGATGGGCGGGATGTAAATTGCCAAGAGCCACTCGGGAGAGGTGTATGGTGTTTCCTGAAACATCTAAAGAACAAAGCAACAGAGTATAGGGCACTTCCACTTATGGTCCTATAGCTTAGGGAAATTAAAATCAAAAACACACAGCCACCCCAAAGTTTGGGATGGCTCTGTTTACAAGAACCTCGTTTACGGTACAAGTTCAATATCACAGAAAGTGAAAAATGGATAAAGAAGTTGTCGTACTTACGTACAATGCAATATCACTCAGCAATGAAATCTATGTCATCAGGCCCGTAGCAGCATAATGAGTGGATTCAGGTATGATGATTCTAACTGAAATAAGTCACACAGAAAAAGAAATATCATAAGATATCACTAATACATGGAATGTAAACTTGGCTACACAGGAACTGGATTACAAAACAGAACAGGGTCTCAAATTTAGAAAACCAACATATGCTTGCTTAAGGAGAAAGTTGAGTTGGGGTGCTGCATAAAACCAGAGATTGAAATGAGCACAGATAAAGTTCCTTAAGCCAAATATGGAATAGACAAGAACTACTCCTTGCTCAACGAAATGGACTCAACACCCCATATTAAACGCCTAAGAATGTACCTGACTAGTAAGTATCTTAAAACCTATGGATTGCTATGTCTCTGAAAAAAAATCAAGCGTGTGTACAGGGGCATAAACGCAGCAGTGATAGGATTGGAGAGGTTCGGTGAGCAAATGAAGACCCTTTGAAGTCATATTGCATGGTACCCATTCCACGGGTCTCAACTGTCCAGGTTTAAGGGATTCTTCCTTCAGCTAAAACATGCACGTGGAACCCAGAGTATGATCAACCATGTGATCGGGAGACGTGTTCCAATATGTCTCAGTTCTCATCCCCTGGTACTCGGGTGCAACATTCCAGACGCTTTACTAACACTCTCCCGACTTGGAGAGTCAGTGCCTTTAACCTCCTGTTTGGCCCAGTTTGCAATTTCTGCGGAAGATGAACAGGAATAGGGAGAACCAATGAGAGACTAGCTGGAGGTGTCTGGACGGGCAAATTTAACTCTCATTTCCCACCAGGAAGAGGAATTAACCAAAGGCTCAGCGTGCCGTGCCGGAACCAGATTAGGGCCTGAAGCAATGCTGCGGTGTTCCGGCCAGCTCCCATGAAAGCGAGTTGAAAAAAGGAGCTCAGGGGCACTGTAATTCACAAACCTGCAGAGTTATAAATGACAGCTATCGTCCAAAAATATACTGAAGTAAGGCTGCCAAGAGGACTTGAAAGCGGGGCAGAATTGCAGGAAACCGATTTCAGCAGGTAGACCGGAATTGCATTTAAAGCATAGGAAAAGAGGCAGAACGTCCACAATGATGCACTTGGCCAAAAAGGGCGTATGCGTTTTTTCCTGAATATATTCAGGAAAAAACGCATACGCCCTTTTTGGCCAACCAAGCAAGCTTGCAAAGGAAATCTGCACTACAATGAAGTCTCACTTACCCCCGGTCAAAAGGGCCATCTGAAAAAAGTGTAAAATCCAGAAAGGCAGGACAGGCCATGGAGAACTGGGAGCCTTGTTATGCTGATGGGCGGGATGTAAATTGCCAACAGCCACTCGGGAGAGGTGTATGGTGCTTCCTGAAACATCTAAAAAACATAGCAGCGGAGCCTAGGGCACTTCCACTTATGGTCCTATAGCTTAGGGAAATTAAAATCAAAAAGACACAGCCACCCCAAAGTTTGGGACGGCTCTGTTTACAAGAACCTCGTTTACGGTACAAGTTCAATATCGCAGGAAGTGAAAAATGGATAAAGAAGTTGTGGTACTTACGTACAATGCAATATCACTCAGCAATGAAATCTATGTCATCAGGCCCGTAGCAGCATAATGAGTGGATTCAGGTATGATGATTCTAACTGAAATAAGTCACACAGAAAAAGAAATATCATAAGATATCACTAATACACGGAATGTAAACTTGGCTACACAGGAACTGGATTACAAAACAGAACAGGGTCTCAAATTTAGAAAACCTACTTATGCTTGCTTAAGGGGAAAGGTGAGTTGGGGTGCTGCATAAAACCTGAGATTGAAATGAGCACAGATAAAGTTCCTTAAGCCAAATAAGGAATAGACAAGAGCTACTCCTTGCTCAACGAAATGGACTCAACACCCCATATTAAACGCCTAAGAATGTACCTGACTAGTAAGTATCTTAAAACCTATGGATTGCTATGTCTCTGAAACAAAATCAAGCGTGTGTACAGGGGCATAAACGCAGCAGTGATAGGATTGGAGAGGTTCGGTGAGCAAATGAAGACCCTTTGAAGTCATATTGCATGGTACTCATTCCACGGGACTCAACTCTCCAGGTTTAAGGGATTCTGCCTTCAGGTAAAACATGCACATGGAACCCAGAGTATGATCAACCGTGTGGTCGGGAGACATGTTCCAATATGTCTCAGTTCTCGTCCCCTGGTACTCGGGTGCAACATTCCAGACGCTTTACTAACACTCTCCCGACGTGGAGAGTCAGTGCCTTTAACCTCCTGTTTGGCCCATTTGCAATTTCTGAGGAAGATGAACAGGAATAGGGAGAACCAATGAGAGACTAGGTGGAGGTGTCTGGACGGGCAAATTTAACTCTCATTTCCCACCAGGAAGAGGAATTAACCAAAGGCTCAGCGAGCCGTGCCGGAACCAGATTAGGGCCTGAAGCAATCCTGCGGTGTTGCGGCCAGCTCACAAGAAAGCGAGTTGAAGAAAGGAGCTCAGGGGCACTGTAATTCACAAACCTGCAGAGTTATAAATGACAGCTATCGTCCAAAAATATACTGAAGTAAGGCTGCCAAGAGGACTTGAAAGCGGGGCAGAATTGCAGGAAACCGATTTCAGCAGGTAGACCGGAATTGCATTTAAAGCATAGGAAAAGAGGCAGAACGTCCACAATGATGCACTTGGCCAAAAAGGGCGTATGCGTTTTATCCTGAATATATTCAGGAAAAAACGCATACGCCCTTTTTGGCCAACCAAGCAAGCTTGCAAAGGAAATCTGCACTACAATGAAGTCTCACTTCCCCCCGGTCAAAAGGGCCATCTGAAAAAAGTGTAAAATCCAGAAAGGCAGGACAGGCCATGGAGAACTGGGAGCCTTGTTATGCTGATGGGCGGGATGTAAATTGCCAAGAGCCACTCGGGAGAGGTGTATGGTGTTTCCTGAAACATCTAAAAAACAAAGCAACAGAGCCTAGGGCACTTCCACTTATGGTCCTATAGCTTAGGGAAATTAAAATCAAAAAGACACAGCCACCCCAAAGTTTGGACGGCTCTGTTTACAAGAACCTCGTTTACGGTACAAGTTCAATATCGCAGAAAGTGAAAAATGGATAAAGAAGTTGTGGTACTTACGTACAATGCAATATCACTCAGCAATGAAATCTATGTCATCAGGCCCGTAGCAGCATAATGAGTGGATTCAGGTATGATGATTCTAACTGAAATAAGTCACACAGAAAAAGAAACATCATAAGATATCACTAATACACGGAATGTAAACTTGGCTACACAGGAACTGGATTACAAAACAGAACAGGGTCTCAAATTTAGAAAACCAACTTATGCTTGCTTAAGGGGAAAGGTGAGTTGGGGTGCTGCATAAAACAAGAGATTGAAATGAGCACAGATAAAGTTCCTTAAGCCAAATATGGAATAGACAAGAACTACTCCTTGCTCAACGAAATGGACTCAACACTCCATATTAAACGCCTAAGAATGTACCTGACTAGTAAGTATCTTAAAACCTATGGATTGCTATGTCTCTGAAAGAAAATCAAGCGTGTGTACAGGGACATAAACGCAGCAGTGATAGGATTGGAGAGGTTCGGTGAGCAAATGAAGACCCTTTGAAGTCATATTGCATGGTACCCATTCCACGGGTCTCAACTCTCCAGGTTTAAGGGATTCTTCCTTCAGCTAAAACATGCACGTGGAACCCAGAGTATGATCAACCGTGTGATCGGGAGACGTGTTCCAATATGTCTCAGTTCTCGTCCCCTGGTACTCGGGTGCAACATTCCAGACGCTTTAATAACACTCTCCCGACTTGGAGAGTCAGTGCCTTTAACCACCTGTTTGGCCCAGTTTGCAATTTCTGCGGAAGATGAACAGGAATAGGGAGAACCAAAGAGAGACTAGCTGGAGGTGTCTGGACGCGCAAAATTTAACTCTCATATCCCACCAGGAAGAGGAATTAACCAAAGGCTCAGCGTGCCGTGCCGGAACCAGATTAGGGCCTGAAGCAATCCTGCGGTGTTGCGGCCAGCTCACAATAAAGCGAGTTGAAGAAAGGAGCTCAGGGGCACTGTAATTCACAAACCTGCAGAGTTATAAATGACAGCTATCGTCCAAAAATATACTGAAGTAAGGCTGCCAAGAGGACTTGAAAGTGGGGCAGAATTGCAGGAAACCGATTTCAGGAGGTAGACTGGAATTGCATGTAAAGCATAGGAAAAGAGGCAGAACGTCCACAATGATGCACTTGGCCAAAAAGGACGTATGTGTTTTTTCCTGAATATATTCAGGAAAAAACGCATACGCCCTTTTTGGCCAACCAAGCAAGCTTGCAAAGGAAATCTGCACTACAATGAAGTCTCACTTCCCCCCGGTCAAAAGGGCCACCTGAAAAAAGTGTAAAATCCAGAAAGGCAGGACAGGCCATGGAGAACTGGGAGCCTTGTTATGCTGATGGGCGGGATGTAAATTGCCAACAGCCACTCCAGAGAAGTGTATGGTGATTCCTGAAACATCTAAAAAACAAAGCAACAGAGCCTAGGGCACTTCCACTTATGGTCCTATAGTTTAGGGAAATTAAAATCAAAAAACACAGCCACCCCAAAGTTTGGGACGGCTCTGTTTACAAGAACTTCATTTACGGTACAAGTTCAATATCACAGAAAGTGAAAAATGGATAAAGAAGTTGTGGAACTTACGTACAATGCAATATCACTCAGCAATGAAATCTATGTCATCAGGCCCGTAGCAGCATAATGAGTGGATTCAGGTATGATGATTCTAACTGAAATAAGTCACACAGAAAAAGAAACATCATAAGATATCACTAATACACGGAATGTAAACTTGGCTACACAGGAACTGGATTACAAAACAGAACAGGGTCTCAAATTTAGAAAACCTACTTATGCTTGCTTAAGGGGAAAGGTGAGTTGGGGTGCTGCATAAAACCTGAGATTGAAATGAGCACAGATAAAGTTCCTTAAGCCAAATAAGGAATAGACAAGAGCTACTCCTTGCTCAACGAAATGGACTCAACACCCCATATTAAACGCCTAAGAATGTACCTGACTACTAAGTATCTTAAAACCTATGGATTGCTATGTCTCTGAAAGAAAATCAAGCGTGTGTACAGGGGCATAAACGCAGCAGTGATAGGATTGGAGAGGTTCGGTGAGCAAATGAAGACCCTTTGAAGTCATATTGCATGGTACCCATTCCACGGGTCTCAACTCTCCAGGTTTAAGGGATTCTTCCTTCAGCTAAAACATGCACGTGGAACCCAGAGTATGATCAACCGTGTGATCGGGAGACGTGTTCCAATATGTCTCAGTTCTCGTCCCCTGGTACTCGGGTGCAACATTCCAGACGCTTTAATAACACTCTCCCGACTTGGAGAGTCAGTGCCTTTAACCACCTGTTTGGCCCAGTTTGCAATTTCTGCGGAAGATGAACAGGAATAGGGAGAACCAATGAGAGACTAGGTGGAGGTGTCTGGACGGGCAAATTTAACTCTCATTTCCCACCAGGAAGAGGAATTAACCAAAGGCTCAGCGTGCCATGCCGGAACCAGATTAGGGCCTGAAGCAATCCTGCGGTGTTGCGGCCAGCTCACAAGAAAGCGAGTTGAAGAAAGGAGCTCAGGGGCACTGTAATTCACAAACCTGCAGAGTTATAAATGACAGCTATCATCCAAAAATATACTGAAGTAAGGCTGCCAAGAGGACTTGAAAGCGGGGCAGAATTGCACGAAACCGATTTCAGGAGGTAGACTGGAATTGAATTTAAAGCATAGGAAAAGAGGCAGAACGTCCACAATGATGCACTTGGCCAAAAAGGGCGTATGCGTTTTATCCTGAATATATTCAGGAAAAAACGCATACGCCCTTTTTGGCCAACCAAGCAAGCTTGCAAAGGAAATCTGCACTACAATGAAGTCTCACTTCCCCCTGGTCAAAAGGGCCATCTGAAAAAAGTGTAAAATCCAGAAAGGCAGGACAGGCCATGGAGAACTGGGAGCCTTGTTATGCTGATGGGCGGGATGTAAATTGCCAAGAGCCACTCCGGAGAGGTGTATGGTGTTTCCTGAAACATCTGAAAAACAAAGCAACAGAGCCTAGGGCACTTCCACTTATGGTCTTATAGCTTAGGGAAATTAAAATCAAAAAGACACAGCCACCCCAAAGTTTGGGATGGCTCTGTTTACAAGAAGGTTGTTTACGGTACAAGTTCAATATCACAGAAAGTGAAAAATGGATAAAGAAGTTGTGGTACTTACGTACAATGCAATATCACTCAGCAATGAAATCTATGTCATCAGGCCCATAGGAGCATAATGAGTGGATTCAGGTATGATGATTCTAACTGAAATAAGTCACACAGAAAAAGAAACATCATAAGATATCACTAATACACGGAATGTAAACTTGGCTACACAGGAACTGGATTACAAAACAGAACAGGGTCTCAAATTTAGAAAACCAACTTATGCTTGCTTAAGGGGAAAGGTGAGTTGGGGTGCTGCATAAAACAAGAGATTGAAATGAGCACAGATAAAGTTTCTTAAGCCAAATATGGAATAGACAAGAACTACTCCTTGCTCAACGAAATGGACTCAACACTCCATATTAAACGCCTAAGAATGTACCTGACTAGTAAGTATCTTAAAACCTATGGATTGCTATGTCTCTGAAAGAAAATCAAGCGTGTGTACAGGGACATAAACGCAGCAGTGATAGGATTGGAGAGGTTCGGTGAGCAAATGAAGACCCTTTGAAGTCATATTGCATGGTACCCATTCCACGGGTCTCAACTCTCCAGGTTTAAGGGATTCTGCCTTCAGGTAAAACATGCACGTGGAACCCAGAGTATGATCAACCGTGTGATCGGGAGACATGTTCCAATATGTCTCAGTTCTCGTCCCCTGGTACTCGGGTGCAACATTCCAGACGCTTTACTAACACTCTCCCGACTTGGAGAGTCAGTGCCTTTAACCTCCTGTTTGGCCCATTTGCAATTTCTGAGGAAGATGAACAGGAATAGGGAGAACCAATGAGATTCTAGGTGGAGGTGTCTGGACGGGCAAATTTAACTCTCATTTCCCACCAGGAAGAGGAATTAACCAAAGGCTCAGCGTGCCGTGCCGGAACCAGATTAGGGCCTGAAGCAATCCTGCGGTGTTGCGGCCAGCTCACAAGAAAGCGAGTTGAAGAAAGGAGCTCAGGGGCACTGTAATTCACAAACCTGCAGAGTTATAAATGACAGCTATCGTCCAAAAATATACTGAAGTAAGGCTGCCAAGAGGACTTGAAAGCGGGGCAGAATTGCACGAAACCGATTTCAGGAGGTAGACTGGAATTGCATTTAAAGCATAGGAAAAGAGGCAGAACGTCCACAATGATGCACTTGGCCAAAAAGGACGTATGCGTATATTCAGGAAAAAACGCATACGCCCTTTTTGGCCAACCAAGCAAGCTTGCAAAGGAAATCTGCACTACAATGAAGTCTCACTTCCCCCGGGTCAAAAGGGCCACCTGAAAAAAGTGTAAAATCCAGAAAGGCAGGACAGGCCATGGAGAACTGGGAGCCTTGTTATGCTGATGGGCAGGATGTAAATTGCCAAGAGCCACTCCGGAGAGGTGTATGGTGTTTCCTGAAACATCTGAAAAACAAAGCAACAGAGCCTAGGGCACTTCCACTTATGGTCCTATAGCTTAGGGAAATTAAAATCAAAAAGACACAGCCACCCCAAAGTTTGGGATGGCTCTGTTTACAAGAAGGTTGTTTACGGTACAAGTTCAATATCACAGAAAGTGAAAAATGGATAAAGAAGTTGTGGTACTTACGTACAATGCAATATCACTCAGCAATGAAATCTATGTCATCAGGCCCATAGGAGCATAATGAGTGGATTCAGGTATGATGATTCTAACTGAAATAAGTCACACAGAAAAAGAAACATCATAAGATATCACTAATACACGGAATGTAAACTTGGCTACACAGGAACTGGATTACAAAACAGAACAGGGTCTCAAATTTAGAAAACCAACTTATGCTTGCTTAAGGGGAAAGGTGAGTTGGGGTGCTGCATAAAACAAGAGATTGAAATGAGCACAGATAAAGTTTCTTAAGCCAAATATGGAATAGACAAGAACTACTCCTTGCTCAACGAAATGGACTCAACACTCCATATTAAACGCCTAAGAATGTACCTGACTAGTAAGTATCTTAAAACCTATGGATTGCTATGTCTCTGAAAGAAAATCAAGCGTGTGTACAGGGACATAAACGCAGCAGTGATAGGATTGGAGAGGTTCGGTGAGCAAATGAAGACCCTTTGAAGTCATATTGCATGGTACCCATTCCACGGGTCTCAACTCTCCAGGTTTAAGGGATTCTGCCTTCAGGTACAACATGCACGTGGAACCCAGAGTATGATCAACCGTGTGATCGGGAGACATGTTCCAATATGTCTCAGTTCTCGTCCCCTGGTACTCGGGTGCAACATTCCAGACGCTTTACTAACACTCTCCCGACTTGGAGAGTCAGTGCCTTTAACCTCCTGTTTGGCCCATTTGCAATTTCTGAGGAAGATGAACAGGAATAGGGAGAACCAATGAGATTCTAGGTGGAGGTGTCTGGACGGGCAAATTTAACTCTCATTTCCCACCAGGAAGAGGAATTAACCAAAGGCTCAGCGTGCCGTGCCGGAACCAGATTAGGGCCTGAAGCAATCCTGCGGTGTTGCGGCCAGCTCACAAGAAAGCGAGTTGAAGAAAGGAGCTCAGGGGCACTGTAATTCACAAACCTGCAGAGTTATAAATGACAGCTATCGTCCAAAAATATACTGAAGTAAGGCTGCCAAGAGGACTTGAAAGTGGGGCAGAATTGCAGGAAACCGATTTCAGGAGGTAGACTGGAATTGCATTTAAAGCATAGGAAAAGAGGCAGAACGTCCACAATGATGCACTTGGCCAAAAAGGGCGTATGCGTTTTTTCCTGAATATATTCAGGAAAAAACGCATACGCCCTTTTTGGCCAACCAAGCAAGCTTGCAAAGGAAATCTGCACTACAATGAAGTCTCACTTCCCCCCGGTCAAAAGGGCCATCTGAAAAAAGTGTAAAATCCAGAAAGGCAGGACAGGCCATGGAGAACTGGGAGCCTTGTTATGCTGATGGGCGGGATGTAAATTGCCAAGAGCCACTCGGGAGAGGTGTATGGTGTTTCCTGAAACATCTAAAAAACAAAGCAACAGAGCCTAGGGCACTTCCACTTATGGTCCTATAGCTTAGGGAAATTAAAATCAAAAAGACACAGCCACCCCAAAGTTTGGGACGGCTCTGTTTACAAGAACGTCGTTTACGGTACAAGTTCAATATCGCAGAAAGTGAAAAATGGATAAAGAAGTTGTGGTACTTACGTACAATGCAATATCACTCAGCAATGAAATCTATGTCATCAGGCCCGTAGCAGCATAATGAGTGGATTCAGGTATGATGATTCTAACTGAAATAAGTCACACAGAAAAAGAAACATCATAAGATATCACTAATACACGGAATGTAAACTTGGCTACACAGGAACTGGATTACAAAACAGAACAGGGTCTCAAATTTAGAAAACCAACTTATGCTTGCTTAAGGGGAAAGGTGAGTTGGGGTGCTGCATAAAACAAGAGATTGAAATGAGCACAGATAAAGTTCCTTAAGCCAAATATGGAATAGACAAGAACTACTCCTTGCTCAACGAAATGGACTCAACACTCCATATTAAACGCCTAAGAATGTACCTGACTAGTAAGTATCTTAAAACCTATGGATTGCTATGTCTCTGAAAGAAAATCAAGCGTGTGTACAGGGACATAAACGCAGCAGTGATAGGATTGGAGAGGTTCGGTGAGCAAATGAAGACCCTTTGAAGTCATATTGCATGGTACCCATTCCACGGGTCTCAACTCTCCAGGTTTAAGGGATTCTTCCTTCAGCTAAAACATGCACGTGGAACCCAGAGTATGATCAACCGTGTGATCGGGAGACGTGTTCCAATATGTCTCAGTTCTCGTCCCCTGGTACTCGGGTGCAACATTCCAGACGCTTTAATAACACTCTCCCGACTTGGAGAGTCAGTGCCTTTAACCACCTGTTTGGCCCAGTTTGCAATTTCTGCGGAAGATGAACAGGAATAGGGAGAACCAAAGAGAGACTAGCTGGAGGTGTCTGGACGCGCAAAATTTAACTCTCATATCCCACCAGGAAGAGGAATTAACCAAAGGCTCAGCGTGCCGTGCCGGAACCAGATTAGGGCCTGAAGCAATCCTGCGGTGTTGCGGCCAGCTCACAATAAAGCGAGTTGAAGAAAGGAGCTCAGGGGAACTGTAATTCACAAACCTGCAGAGTTATAAATGACAGCTATCGTCCAAAAATATACTGAAGTAAGGCTGCCAAGAGGACTTGAAAGTGGGGCAGAATTGCAGGAAACCGATTTCAGGAGGTAGACTGGAATTGCATTTAAAGCATAGGAAAAGAGGCAGAACGTCCACAATGATGCACTTGGCCAAAAAGGACGTATGCGTTTTTTCCTGAATATATTCAGGAAAAAACGCATACGCCCTTTTTGGCCAACCAAGCAAGCTTGCAAAGGAAATCTGCACTACAATGAAGTCTCACTTCCCCCCGGTCAAAAGGGCCACCTGAAAAAAGTGTAAAATCCAGAAAGGCAGGACAGGCCATGGAGAACTGGGAGCCTTGTTATGCTGATGGGCGGGATGTAAATTGCCAACAGCCACTCCAGAGAAGTGTATGGTGATTCCTGAAACATCTAAAAAACAAAGCAACAGAGCCTAGGGCACTTCCACTTATGGTCCTATAGTTTAGGGAAATTAAAATCAAAAAGACACAGCCACCCCAAAGTTTGGGACGGCTCTGTTTACAAGAACTTCATTTACGGTACAAGTTCAATATCACAGAAAGTGAAAAATGGATAAAGAAGTTGTGGAACTTACGTACAATGCAATATCACTCAGCAATGAAATCTATGTCATCAGGCCCGTAGCAGCATAATGAGTGGATTCAGGTATGATGATTCTAACTGAAATAAGTCACACAGAAAAAGAAACATCATAAGATATCACTAATACACGGAATGTAAACTTGGCTACACAGGAACTGGATTACAAAACAGAACAGGGTCTCAAATTTAGAAAACCTACTTATGCTTGCTTAAGGGGAAAGGTGAGTTGGGGTGCTGCATAAAACCTGAGATTGAAATGAGCACAGATAAAGTTCCTTAAGCCAAATAAGGAATAGACAAGAGCTACTCCTTGCTCAACGAAATGGACTCAACACCCCATATTAAACGCCTAAGAATGTACCTGACTACTAAGTATCTTAAAACCTATGGATTGCTATGTCTCTGAAAGAAAATCAAGCGTGTGTACAGGGGCATAAACGCAGCAGTGATAGGATTGGAGAGGTTCGGTGAGCAAATGAAGACCCTTTGAAGTCATATTGCATGGTACCCATTCCACGGGTCTCAACTCTCCAGGTTTAAGGGATTCTTCCTTCAGCTAAAACATGCACGTGGAACCCAGAGTATGATCAACCGTGTGATCGGGAGACGTGTTCCAATATGTCTCAGTTCTCGTCCCCTGGTACTCGGGTGCAACATTCCAGACGCTTTAATAACACTCTCCCGACTTGGAGAGTCAGTGCCTTTAACCACCTGTTTGGCCCAGTTTGCAATTTCTGCGGAAGATGAACAGGAATAGGGAGAACCAATGAGAGACTAGGTGGAGGTGTCTGGACGGGCAAATTTAACTCTCATTTCCCACCAGGAAGAGGAATTAACCAAAGGCTCAGCGTGCCGTGCCGGAACCAGATTAGGGCCTGAAGCAATCCTGCGGTGTTGCGGCCAGCTCACAAGAAAGCGAGTTGAAGAAAGGAGCTCAGGGGCACTGTAATTCACAAACCTGCAGAGTTATAAATGACAGCTATCGTCCAAAAATATACTGAAGTAAGGCTGCCAAGAGGACTTGAAAGCGGGGCAGAATTGCAGGAAACCGATTTCAGGAGGTAGACTGGAATTGCATTTAAAGCATAGGAAAAGAGGCAGAACGTCCACAATGATGCACTTGGCCAAAAAGGGCGTATGCGTTTTTTTTCAGGAAAAAACGCATACGCCCTTTTTGGCCAACCAAGCAAGCTTGCAAAGGAAATCTGCACTACAATGAAGTCTCACTTCCCCCCGGTCAAAAGGGCCATCTGAAAAAAGTGTAAAATCCAGAAAGGCAGGACAGGCCATGGAGAACTGGGAGCCTTGTTATGCTGATGGGCGGGATGTAAATTGCCAAGAGCCACTCGGGAGAGGTGTATGGTGTTTCCTGAAACATCTAAAAAACAAAGCAACAGAGCCTAGGGCACTTCCACTTATGGTCCTATAGCTTAGGGAAATTAAAATCAAAAAGACACAGCCACCCCAAAGTTTGGGACGGCTCTGTTTACAAGAACCTCGTTTACGGTACAAGTTCAATATCGCAGAAAGTGAAAAATGGATAAAGAAGTTGTGGTACTTACGTACAATGCAATATCACTCAGCAATGAAATCTATGTCATCAGGCCCGTAGCAGCATAATGAGTGGATTCAGGTATGATGATTCTAACTGAAATAAGTCACACAGAAAAAGAAACATCATAAGATATCACTAATACACGGAATGTAAACTTGGCTACACAGGAACTGGATTACAAAACAGAACAGGGTCTCAAATTTAGAAAACCAACTTATGCTTGCTTAAGGGGAAAGGTGAGTTGGGGTGCTGCATAAAACAAGAGATTGAAATGAGCACAGATAAAGTTCCTTAAGCCAAATATGGAATAGACAAGAACTACTCCTTGCTCAACGAAATGGACTCAACACTCCATATTAAACACCTAAGAATGTACCTGACTAGTAAGTATCTTAAAACCTATGGATTGCTATGTCTCTGAAAGAAAATCAAGCGTGTGTACAGGGACATAAACGCAGCAGTGATAGGATTGGAGAGGTTCGGTGAGCAAATGAAGACCCTTTGAAGTCATATTGCATGGTACCCATTCCACGGGTCTCAACTCTCCAGGTTTAAGGGATTCTTCCTTCAGCTAAAACATGCACGTGGAACCCAGAGTATGATCAACCGTGTGATCGGGAGACGTGTTCCAATATGTCTCAGTTCTCGTCCCCTGGTACTCGGGTGCAACATTCCAGACGCTTTAATAACACTCTCCCGACTTGGAGAGTCAGTGCCTTTAACCACCTGTTTGGCCCAGTTTGCAATTTCTGCGGAAGATGAACAGGAATAGGGAGAACCAAAGAGAGACTAGCTGGAGGTGTCTGGACGCGCAAAATTTAACTCTCATATCCCACCAGGAAGAGGAATTAACCAAAGGCTCAGCGTGCCGTGCCGGAACCAGATTAGGGCCTGAAGCAATCCTGCGGTGTTGCGGCCAGCTCACAATAAAGCGAGTTGAAGAAAGGAGCTCAGGGGCACTGTAATTCACAAACCTGCAGAGTTATAAATGACAGCTATCGTCCAAAAATATACTGAAGTAAGGCTGCCAAGAGGACTTGAAAGTGGGGCAGAATTGCAGGAAACCGATTTCAGGAGGTAGACTGGAATTGCATTTAAAGCATAGGAAAAGAGGCAGAACGTCCACAATGATGCACTTGGCCAAAAAGGACGTATGCGTTTTTTCCTGAATATATTCAGGAAAAAACGCATACGTCCTTTTTGGCCAACCAAGCAAGCTTGCAAAGGAAATCTGCACTACAATGAAGTCTCACTTCCCCCCGGTCAAAAGGGCCACCTGAAAAAAGTGTAAAATCCAGAAAGGCAGGACAGGCCATGGAGAACTGGGAGCCTTGTTATGCTGATGGGCGGGATGTAAATTGCCAACAGCCACTCCAGAGAAGTGTATGGTGATTCCTGAAACATCTAAAAAACAAAGCAACAGAGCCTAGGGCACTTCCACTTATGGTCCTATAGTTTAGGGAAATTAAAATCAAAAAACACAGCCACCCCAAAGTTTGGGACGGCTCTGTTTACAAGAACTTCATTTACGGTACAAGTTCAATATCACAGAAAGTGAAAAATGGATAAAGAAGTTGTGGAACTTACGTACAATGCAATATCACTCAGCAATGAAATCTATGTCATCAGGCCCGTAGCAGCATAATGAGTGGATTCAGGTATGATGATTCTAACTGAAATAAGTCACACAGAAAAAGAAACATCATAAGATATCACTAATACACGGAATGTAAACTTGGCTACACAGGAACTGGATTACAAAACAGAACAGGGTCTCAAATTTAGAAAACCTACTTATGCTTGCTTAAGGGGAAAGGTGAGTTGGGGTGCTGCATAAAACCTGAGATTGAAATGAGCACAGATAAAGTTCCTTAAGCCAAATAAGGAATAGACAAGAGCTACTCCTTGCTCAACGAAATGGACTCAACACCCCATATTAAACGCCTAAGAATGTACCTGACTACTAAGTATCTTAAAACCTATGGATTGCTATGTCTCTGAAAGAAAATCAAGCGTGTGTACAGGGGCATAAACGCAGCAGTGATAGGATTGGAGAGGTTCGGTGAGCAAATGAAGACCCTTTGAAGTCATATTGCATGGTACCCATTCCACGGGTCTCAACTCTCCAGGTTTAAGGGATTCTTCCTTCAGCTAAAACATGCACGTGGAACCCAGAGTATGATCAACCGTGTGATCGGGAGACGTGTTCCAATATGTCTCAGTTCTCGTCCCCTGGTACTCGGGTGCAACATTCCAGACGCTTTAATAACACTCTCCCGACTTGGAGAGTCAGTGCCTTTAACCACCTGTTTGGCCCAGTTTGCAATTTCTGCGGAAGATGAACAGGAATAGGGAGAACCAATGAGAGACTAGGTGGAGGTGTCTGGACGGGCAAATTTAACTCTCATTTCCCACCAGGAAGAGGAATTAACCAAAGGCTCAGCGTGCCGTGCCGGAACCAGATTAGGGCCTGAAGCAATCCTGCGGTGTTGCGGCCAGCTCACAAGAAAGCGAGTTGAAGAAAGGAGCTCAGGGGCACTGTAATTCACAAACCTGAAGAGTTATAAATGACAGCTATCGTCCAAAAATATACTGAAGTAAGGCTGCCAAGAGGACTTGAAAGCGGGGCAGAATTGCACGAAACCGATTTCAGGAGGTAGACTGGAATTGCATTTAAAGCATAGGAAAAGAGGCAGAACGTCCACAATGATGCAATTGGCCAAAAAGGGCGTATGCGTTTTATCCTGAATATATTCAGGAAAAAACGCATACGCCCTTTTTGGCCAACCAAGCAAGCTTGCAAAGGAAATCTGCACTACAATGAAGTCTCACTTCCCCCTGGTCAAAAGGGCCATCTGAAAAAAGTGTAAAATCCAGAAAGGCAGGACAGGCCATGGAGAACTGGGAGCCTTGTTATGCTGATGGGCGGGATGTAAATTGCCAAGAGCCACTCCGGAGAGGTGTATGGTGTTTCCTGAAACATCTGAAAAACAAAGCAACAGAACCTAGGGCACTTCCACTTATGGTCCTATAGCTTAGGGAAATTAAAATCAAAAAGACACAGCCACCCCAAAGTTTGGGATGGCTCTGTTTACAAGAAGGTTGTTTACGGTACAAGTTCAATATCACAGAAAGTGAAAAATGGATAAAGAAGTTGTGGTACTTACGTACAATGCAATATCACTCAGCAATGAAATCTATGTCATCAGGCCCATAGGAGCATAATGAGTGGATTCAGGTATGATGATTCTAACTGAAATAAGTCACACAGAAAAAGAAACATCATAAGATATCACTAATACACGGAATGTAAACTTGGCTACACAGGAACTGGATTACAAAACAGAACAGGGTCTCAAATTTAGAAAACCAACTTATGCTTGCTTAAGGGGAAAGGTGAGTTGGGGTGCTGCATAAAACAAGAGATTGAAATGAGCACAGATAAAGTTTCTTAAGCCAAATATGGAATAGACAAGAACTACTCCTTGCTCAACGAAATGGACTCAACACTCCATATTAAACGCCTAAGAATGTACCTGACTAGTAAGTATCTTAAAACCTATGGATTGCTATGTCTCTGAAAGAAAATCAAGCGTGTGTACAGGGACATAAATGCAGCAGTGATAGGATTGGAGAGGTTCGGTGAGCAAATGAAGACCCTTTGAAGTCATATTGCATGGTACCCATTCCACGGGTCTCAACTCTCCAGGTTTAAGGGATTCTGCCTTCAGGTAAAACATGCACGTGGAACCCAGAGTATGATCAACCGTGTGATCGGGAGACATGTTCCAATATGTCTCAGTTCTCGTCCCCTGGTACTCGGGTGCAACATTCCAGACGCTTTACTAACACTCTCCCGACTTGGAGAGTCAGTGCCTTTAACCTCCTGTTTGGCCCATTTGCAATTTCTGAGGAAGATGAACAGGAATAGGGAGAACCAATGAGATTCTAGGTGGAGGTGTCTGGACGGGCAAATTTAACTCTCATTTCCCACCAGGAAGAGGAATTAACCAAAGGCTCAGCGTGCCGTGCCGGAACCAGATTAGGGCCTGAAGCAATCCTGCGGTGTTGCGGCCAGCTCACAAGAAAGCGAGTTGAAGAAAGGAGCTCAGGGGCACTGTAATTCACAAACCTGCAGAGTTATAAATGACAGCTATCGTCCAAAAATATACTGAAGTAAGGCTGCCAAGAGGACTTGAAAGCGGGGCAGAATTGCAGGAAACCGATTTCAGGAGGTAGACTGGAATTGCATTTAAAGCATAGGAAAAGAGGCAGAACGTCCACAATGATGCACTTGGCCAAAAAGGGCGTATGCGTTTTTTCCTGAATATATTCAGGAAAAAACGCATACGCCCTTTTTGGCCAACCAAGCAAGCTTGCAAAGGAAATCTGCACTACAATGAAGTCTCACTTCCCCCCGGTCAAAAGGGCCATCTGAAAAAAGTGTAAAATCCAGAAAGGCAGGACAGGCCATGGAGAACTGGGAGCCTTGTTATGCTGATGGGCGGGATGTAAATTGCCAAGAGCCACTCGGGAGAGGTGTATGGTGTTTCCTGAAACATCTAAAAAACAAAGCAACAGAGCCTAGGGCACTTCCACTTATGGTCCTATAGCTTAGGGAAATTAAAATCAAAAAGACACAGCCACCCCAAAGTTTGGACGGCTCTGTTTACAAGAACCTCGTTTACGGTACAAGTTCAATATCGCAGAAAGTGAAAAATGGATAAAGAAGTTGTGGTACTTACGTACAATGCAATATCACTCAGCAATGAAATCTATGTCATCAGGCCCGTAGCAGCATAATGAGTGGATTCAGGTATGATGATTCTAACTGAAATAAGTCACACAGAAAAAGAAACATCATAAGATATCACTAATACACGGAATGTAAACTTGGCTACACAGGAACTGGATTACAAAACAGAACAGGGTCTCAAATTTAGAAAACCAACTTATGCTTGCTTAAGGGGAAAGGTGAGTTGGGGTGCTGCATAAAACAAGAGATTGAAATGAGCACAGATAAAGTTCCTTAAGCCAAATATGGAATAGACAAGAACTACTCCTTGCTCAACGAAATGGACTCAACACTCCATATTAAACGCCTAAGAATGTACCTGACTAGTAAGTATCTTAAAACCTATGGATTGCTATGTCTCTGAAAGAAAATCAAGCGTGTGTACAGGGACATAAACGCAGCAGTGATAGGATTGGAGAGGTTCGGTGAGCAAATGAAGACCCTTTGAAGTCATATTGCATGGTACCCATTCCACGGGTCTCAACTCTCCAGGTTTAAGGGATTCTTCCTTCAGCTAAAACATGCACGTGGAACCCAGAGTATGATCAACCGTGTGATCGGGAGACGTGTTCCAATATGTCTCAGTTCTCGTCCCCTGGTACTCGGGTGCAACATTCCAGACGCTTTAATAACACTCTCCCGACTTGGAGAGTCAGTGCCTTTAACCACCTGTTTGGCCCAGTTTGCAATTTCTGCGGAAGATGAACAGGAATAGGGAGAACCAAAGAGAGACTAGCTGGAGGTGTCTGGACGCGCAAAATTTAACTCTCATATCCCACCAGGAAGAGGAATTAACCAAAGGCTCAGCGTGCCGTGCCGGAACCAGATTAGGGCCTGAAGCAATCCTGCGGTGTTGCGGCCAGCTCACAATAAAGCGAGTTGAAGAAAGGAGCTCAGGGGCACTGTAATTCACAAACCTGCAGAGTTATAAATGACAGCTATCGTCCAAAAATATACTGAAGTAAGGCTGCCAAGAGGACTTGAAAGTGGGGCAGAATTGCAGGAAACCGATTTCAGGAGGTAGACTGGAATTGCATTTAAAGCATAGGAAAAGAGGCAGAACGTCCACAATGATGCACTTGGCCAAAAAGGACATATGCGTTTTTTCCTGAATATATTCAGGAAAAAACGCATACGCCCTTTTTGGCCAACCAAGCAAGCTTGCAAAGGAAATCTGCACTACAATGAAGTCTCACTTCCCCCCGGTCAAAAGGGCCACCTGAAAAAAGTGTAAAATCCAGAAAGGCAGGACAGGCCATGGAGAACTGGGAGCCTTGTTATGCTGATGGGCGGGATGTAAATTGCCAACAGCCACTCCAGAGAAGTGTATGGTGATTCCTGAAACATCTAAAAAACAAAGCAACAGAGCCTAGGGCACTTCCACTTATGGTCCTATAGTTTAGGGAAATTAAAATCAAAAAACACAGCCACCCCAAAGTTTGGGACGGCTCTGTTTACAAGAACTTCATTTACGGTACAAGTTCAATATCACAGAAAGTGAAAAATGGATAAAGAAGTTGTGGAACTTACGTACAATGCAATATCACTCAGCAATGAAATCTATGTCATCAGGCCCGTAGCAGCATAATGAGTGGATTCAGGTATGATGATTCTAACTGAAATAAGTCACACAGAAAAAGAAACATCATAAGATATCACTAATACACGGAATGTAAACTTGGCTACACAGGAACTGGATTACAAAACAGAACAGGGTCTCAAATTTAGAAAACCTACTTATGCTTGCTTAAGGGGAAAGGTGAGTTGGGGTGCTGCATAAAACCTGAGATTGAAATGAGCACAGATAAAGTTCCTTAAGCCAAATAAGGAATAGACAAGAGCTACTCCTTGCTCAACGAAATGGACTCAACACCCCATATTAAACGCCTAAGAATGTACCTGACTACTAAGTATCTTAAAACCTATGGATTGCTATGTCTCTGAAAGAAAATCAAGCGTGTGTACAGGGGCATAAACGCAGCAGTGATAGGATTGGAGAGGTTCGGTGAGCAAATGAAGACCCTTTGAAGTCATATTGCATGGTACCCATTCCACGGGTCTCAACTCTCCAGGTTTAAGGGATTCTTCCTTCAGCTAAAACATGCACGTGGAACCCAGAGTATGATCAACCGTGTGATCGGGAGACGTGTTCCAATATGTCTCAGTTCTCGTCCCCTGGTACTCGGGTGCAACATTCCAGACGCTTTAATAACACTCTCCCGACTTGGAGAGTCAGTGCCTTTAACCACCTGTTTGGCCCAGTTTGCAATTTCTGCGGAAGATGAACAGGAATAGGGAGAACCAATGAGAGACTAGGTGGAGGTGTCTGGACGGGCAAATTTAACTCTCATTTCCCACCAGGAAGAGGAATTAACCAAAGGCTCAGCGTGCCATGCCGGAACCAGATTAGGGCCTGAAGCAATCCTGCGGTGTTGCGGCCAGCTCACAAGAAAGCGAGTTGAAGAAAGGAGCTCAGGGGCACTGTAATTCACAAACCTGCAGAGTTATAAATGACAGCTATCATCCAAAAATATACTGAAGTAAGGCTGCCAAGAGGACTTGAAAGCGGGGCAGAATTGCACGAAACCGATTTCAGGAGGTAGACTAGAATTGAATTTAAAGCATAGGAAAAGAGGCAGAACGTCCACAATGATGCACTTGGCCAAAAAGGGCGTATGCGTTTTATCCTGAATATATTCAGGAAAAAACGCATACGCCCTTTTTGGCCAACCAAGCAAGCTTGCAAAGGAAATCTGCACTACAATGAAGTCTCACTTCCCCCTGGTCAAAAGGGCCATCTGAAAAAAGTGTAAAATCCAGAAAGGCAGGACAGGCCATGGAGAACTGGGAGCCTTGTTATGCTGATGGGCGGAATGTAAATTGCCAAGAGCCACTCCGGAGAGGTGTATGGTGTTTCCTGAAACATCTGAAAAACAAAGCAACAGAGCCTAGGGCACTTCCACTTATGGTCCTATAGCTTAGGGAAATTAAAATCAAAAAGACACAGCCACCCCAAAGTTTGGGATGGCTCTGTTTACAAGAAGGTTGTTTACGGTACAAGTTCAATATCACAGAAAGTGAAAAATGGATAAAGAAGTTGTGGTACTTACGTACAATGCAATATCACTCAGCAATGAAATCTATGTCATCAGGCCCATAGGAGCATAATGAGTGGATTCAGGTATGATGATTCTAACTGAAATAAGTCACACAGAAAAAGAAACATCATAAGATATCACTAATACACGGAATGTAAACTTGGCTACACAGGAACTGGATTACAAAACAGAACAGGGTCTCAAATTTAGAAAACCAACTTATGCTTGCTTAAGGGGAAAGGTGAGTTGGGGTGCTGCATAAAACAAGAGATTGAAATGAGCACAGATAAAGTTTCTTAAGCCAAATATGGAATAGACAAGAACTACTCCTTGCTCAACGAAATGGACTCAACACTCCATATTAAACGCCTAAGAATGTACCTGACTAGTAAGTATCTTAAAACCTATGGATTGCTATGTCTCTGAAAGAAAATCAAGCGTGTGTACAGGGACATAAACGCAGCAGTGATAGGATTGGAGAGGTTCGGTGAGCAAATGAAGACCCTTTGAAGTCATATTGCATGGTACCCATTCCACGGGTCTCAACTCTCCAGGTTTAAGGGATTCTGCCTTCAGGTAAAACATGCACGTGGAACCCAGAGTATGATCAACCGTGTGATCGGGAGACATGTTCCAATATGTCTCAGTTCTCGTCCCCTGGTACTCGGGTGCAACATTCCAGACGCTTTACTAACACTCTCCCGACTTGGAGAGTCAGTGCCTTTAACCTCCTGTTTGGCCCATTTGCAATTTCTGAGGAAGATGAACAGGAATAGGGAGAACCAATGAGATTCTAGGTGGAGGTGTCTGGACGGGCAAATTTAACTCTCATTTCCCACCAGGAAGAGGAATTAACCAAAGGCTCAGCGTGCCGTGCCGGAACCAGATTAGGGCCTGAAGCAATCCTGCGGTGTTGCGGCCAGCTCACAATAAAGCGAGTTGAAGAAAGGAGCTCAGGGGCACTGTAATTCACAAACCTGCAGAGTTATAAATGACAGCTATCGTCCAAAAATATACTGAAGTAAGGCTGCCAAGAGGACTTGAAAGTGGGGCAGAATTGCAGGAAACCGATTTCAGGAGGTAGACTGGAATTGCATGTAAAGCATAGGAAAAGAGGCAGAACGTCCACAATGATGCACTTGGCCAAAAAGGACGTATGTGTTTTTTCCTGAATATATTCAGGAAAAAACGCATACGCCCTTTTTGGCCAACCAAGCAAGCTTGCAAAGGAAATCTGCACTACAATGAAGTCTCACTTCCCCCCGGTCAAAAGGGCCACCTGAAAAAAGTGTAAAATCCAGAAAGGCAGGACAGGCCATGGAGAACTGGGAGCCTTGTTATGCTGATGGGCGGGATGTAAATTGCCAACAGCCACTCCAGAGAAGTGTATGGTGATTCCTGAAACATCTAAAAAACAAAGCAACAGAGCCTAGGGCACTTCCACTTATGGTCCTATAGTTTAGGGAAATTAAAATCAAAAAACACAGCCACCCCAAAGTTTGGGACGGCTCTGTTTACAAGAACTTCATTTACGGTACAAGTTCAATATCACAGAAAGTGAAAAATGGATAAAGAAGTTGTGGAACTTACGTACAATGCAATATCACTCAGCAATGAAATCTATGTCATCAGGCCCGTGGCAGCATAATGAGTGGATTCAGGTATGATGATTCTAACTGAAATAAGTCACACAGAAAAAGAAACATCATAAGATATCACTAATACACGGAATGTAAACTTGGCTACACAGGAACTGGATTACAAAACAGAACAGGGTCTCAAATTTAGAAAACCTACTTATGCTTGCTTAAGGGGAAAGGTGAGTTGGGGTGCTGCATAAAACCTGAGATTGAAATGAGCACAGATAAAGTTCCTTAAGCCAAATAAGGAATAGACAAGAGCTACTCCTTGCTCAACGAAATGGACTCAACACCCCATATTAAACGCCTAAGAATGTACCTGACTACTAAGTATCTTAAAACCTATGGATTGCTATGTCTCTGAAAGAAAATCAAGCGTGTGTACAGGGGCATAAACGCAGCAGTGATAGGATTGGAGAGGTTCGGTGAGCAAATGAAGACCCTTTGAAGTCATATTGCATGGTACCCATTCCACGGGTCTCAACTCTCCAGGTTTAAGGGATTCTTCCTTCAGCTAAAACATGCACGTGGAACCCAGAGTATGATCAACCGTGTGATCGGGAGACGTGTTCCAATATGTCTCAGTTCTCGTCCCCTGGTACTCGGGTGCAACATTCCAGACGCTTTAATAACACTCTCCCGACTTGGAGAGTCAGTGCCTTTAACCACCTGTTTGGCCCAGTTTGCAATTTCTGCGGAAGATGAACAGGAATAGGGAGAACCAAAGAGAGACTAGCTGGAGGTGTCTGGACGCGCAAAATTTAACTCTCATTTCCCACCAGGAAGAGGAATTAACCAAAGGCTCAGCGTGCCGTGCCGGAACCAGATTAGGGCCTGAAGCAATCCTGCGGTGTTGCGGCCAGCTCACAAGAAAGCGAGTTGAAGAAAGGAGCTCAGGGGCACTGTAATTCACAAACCTGCAGAGTTATAAATGACAGCTATCGTCCAAAAATATACTGAAGTAAGGCTGCCAAGAGGACTTGAAAGCGGGGCAGAATTGCACGAAACCGATTTCAGGAGGTAGACTGGAATTGCATTTAAAGCATAGGAAAAGAGGCAGAACGTCCACAATGATGCAATTGGCCAAAAAGGGCGTATGCGTTTTATCCTGAATATATTCAGGAAAAAACGCATACGCCCTTTTTGGCCAACCAAGCAAGCTTGCAAAGGAAATCTGCACTACAATGAAGTCTCACTTCCCCCTGGTCAAAAGGGCCATCTGAAAAAAGTGTAAAATCCAGAAAGGCAGGACAGGCCATGGAGAACTGGGAGCCTTGTTATGCTGATGGGCGGGATGTAAATTGCCAAGAGCCACTCCGGAGAGGTGTATGGTGTTTCCTGAAACATCTGAAAAACAAAGCAACAGAACCTAGGGCACTTCCACTTATGGTCCTATAGCTTAGGGAAATTAAAATCAAAAAGACACAGCCACCCCAAAGTTTGGGATGGCTCTGTTTACAAGAAGGTTGTTTACGGTACAAGTTCAATATCACAGAAAGTGAAAAATGGATAAAGAAGTTGTGGTACTTACGTACAATGCAATATCACTCAGCAATGAAATCTATGTCATCAGGCCCATAGGAGCATAATGAGTGGATTCAGGTATGATGATTCTAACTGAAATAAGTCACACAGAAAAAGAAACATCATAAGATATCACTAATACACGGAATGTAAACTTGGCTACACAGGAACTGGATTACAAAACAGAACAGGGTCTCAAATTTAGAAAACCAACTTATGCTTGCTTAAGGGGAAAGGTGAGTTGGGGTGCTGCATAAAACAAGAGATTGAAATGAGCACAGATAAAGTTTCTTAAGCCAAATATGGAATAGACAAGAACTACTCCTTGCTCAACGAAATGGACTCAACACTCCATATTAAACGCCTAAGAATGTACCTGACTAGTAAGTATCTTAAAACCTATGGATTGCTATGTCTCTGAAAGAAAATCAAGCGTGTGTACAGGGACATAAACGCAGCAGTGATAGGATTGGAGAGGTTCGGTGAGCAAATGAAGACCCTTTGAAGTCATATTGCATGGTACCCATTCCACGGGTCTCAACTCTCCAGGTTTAAGGGATTCTGCCTTCAGGTAAAACATGCACGTGGAACCCAGAGTATGATCAACCGTGTGATCGGGAGACATGTTCCAATATGTCTCAGTTCTCGTCCCCTGGTACTCGGGTGCAACATTCCAGACGCTTTACTAACACTCTCCCGACTTGGAGAGTCAGTGCCTTTAACCTCCTGTTTGGCCCATTTGCAATTTCTGAGGAAGATGAACAGGAATAGGGAGAACCAATGAGATTCTAGGTGGAGGTGTCTGGACGGGCAAATTTAACTCTCATTTCCCACCAGGAAGAGGAATTAACCAAAGGCTCAGCGTGCCGTGCCGGAACCAGATTAGGGCCTCAAGCAATCCTGCGGTGTTGCGGCCAGCTCACAAGAAAGCGAGTTGAAGAAAGGAGCTCAGGGGCACTGTAATTCACAAACCTGCAGAGTTATAAATGACAGCTATCGTCCAAAAATATACTGAAGTAAGGCTGCCAAGAGGACTTGAAAGCGGGGCAGAATTGCAGGAAACCGATTTCAGGAGGTAGACTGGAATTGCATTTAAAGCATAGGAAAAGAGGCAGAACGTCCACAATGATGCACTTGGCCAAAAAGGGCGTATGCGTTTTTTCCTGAATATATTCAGGAAAAAACGCATACGCCCTTTTTGGCCAACCAAGCAAGCTTGCAAAGGAAATCTGCACTACAATGAAGTCTCACTTCCCCCCGGTCAAAAGGGCCATCTGAAAAAAGTGTAAAATCCAGAAAGGCAGGACAGGCCATGGAGAACTGGGAGCCTTGTTATGCTGATGGGCGGGATGTAAATTGCCAAGAGCCACTCGGGAGAGGTGTATGGTGTTTCCTGAAACATCTAAAGAACAAAGCAACAGAGCCTAGGGCACTTCCACTTATGGTCCTATAGCTTAGGGAAATTAAAATCAAAAAGACACAGCCACCCCAAAGTTTGGACGGCTCTGTTTACAAGAACCTCGTTTACGGTACAAGTTCAATATCGCAGAAAGTGAAAAATGGATAAAGAAGTTGTGGTACTTACGTACAATGCAATATCACTCAGCAATGAAATCTATGTCATCAGGCCCGTAGCAGCATAATGAGTGGATTCAGGTATGATGATTCTAACTGAAATAAGTCACACAGAAAAAGAAACATCATAAGATATCACTAATACACGGAATGTAAACTTGGCTACACAGGAACTGGATTACAAAACAGAACAGGGTCTCAAATTTAGAAAACCAACTTATGCTTGCTTAAGGGGAAAGGTGAGTTGGGGTGCTGCATAAAACAAGAGATTGAAATGAGCACAGATAAAGTTCCTTAAGCCAAATATGGAATAGACAAGAACTACTCCTTGCTCAACGAAATGGACTCAACACTCCATATTAAACGCCTAAGAATGTACCTGACTAGTAAGTATCTTAAAACCTATGGATTGCTATGTCTCTGAAAGAAAATCAAGCGTGTGTACAGGGACATAAACGCAGCAGTGATAGGATTGGAGAGGTTCGGTGAGCAAATGAAGACCCTTTGAAGTCATATTGCATGGTACCCATTCCACGGGTCTCAACTCTCCAGGTTTAAGGGATTCTTCCTTCAGCTAAAACATGCACGTGGAACCCAGAGTATGATCAACCGTGTGATCGGGAGACGTGTTCCAATATGTCTCAGTTCTCGTCCCCTGGTACTCGGGTGCAACATTCCAGACGCTTTAATAACACTCTCCCGACTTGGAGAGTCAGTGCCTTTAACCACCTGTTTGGCCCAGTTTGCAATTTCTGCGGAAGATGAACAGGAATAGGGAGAACCAAAGAGAGACTAGCTGGAGGTGTCTGGACGCGCAAAATTTAACTCTCATATCCCACCAGGAAGAGGAATTAACCAAAGGCTCAGCGTGCCGTGCCGGAACCAGATTAGGGCCTGAAGCAATCCTGCGGTGTTGCGGCCAGCTCACAATAAAGCGAGTTGAAGAAAGGAGCTCAGGGGCACTGTAATTCACAAACCTGCAGAGTTATAAATGACAGCTATCGTCCAAAAATATACTGAAGTAAGGCTGCCAAGAGGACTTGAAAGTGGGGCAGAATTGCAGGAAACCGATTTCAGGAGGTAGACTGGAATTGCATGTAAAGCATAGGAAAAGAGGCAGAACGTCCACAATGATGCACTTGGCCAAAAAGGACGTATGTGTTTTTTCCTGAATATATTCAGGAAAAAACGCATACGCCCTTTTTGGCCAACCAAGCAAGCTTGCAAAGGAAATCTGCACTACAATGAAGTCTCACTTCCCCCCGGTCAAAAGGGCCACCTGAAAAAAGTGTAAAATCCAGAAAGGCAGGACAGGCCATGGAGAACTGGGAGCCTTGTTATGCTGATGGGCGGGATGTAAATTGCCAACAGCCACTCCAGAGAAGTGTATGGTGATTCCTGAAACATCTAAAAAACAAAGCAACAGAGCCTAGGGCACTTCCACTTATGGTCCTATAGTTTAGGGAAATTAAAATCAAAAAACACAGCCACCCCAAAGTTTGGGACGGCTCTGTTTACAAGAACTTCATTTACGGTACAAGTTCAATATCACAGAAAGTGAAAAATGGATAAAGAAGTTGTGGAACTTACGTACAATGCAATATCACTCAGCAATGAAATCTATGTCATCAGGCCCGTAGCAGCATAATGAGTGGATTCAGGTATGATGATTCTAACTGAAATAAGTCACACAGAAAAAGAAACATCATAAGATATCACTAATACACGGAATGTAAACTTGGCTACACAGGAACTGGATTACAAAACAGAACAGGGTCTCAAATTTAGAAAACCTACTTATGCTTGCTTAAGGGGAAAGGTGAGTTGGGGTGCTGCATAAAACCTGAGATTGAAATGAGCACAGATAAAGTTCCTTAAGCCAAATAAGGAATAGACAAGAGCTACTCCTTGCTCAACGAAATGGACTCAACACCCCATATTAAACGCCTAAGAATGTACCTGACTACTAAGTATCTTAAAACCTATGGATTGCTATGTCTCTGAAAGAAAATCAAGCGTGTGTACAGGGGCATAAACGCAGCAGTGATAGGATTGGAGAGGTTCGGTGAGCAAATGAAGACCCTTTGAAGTCATATTGCATGGTACCCATTCCACGGGTCTCAACTCTCCAGGTTTAAGGGATTCTTCCTTCAGCTAAAACATGCACGTGGAACCCAGAGTATGATCAACCGTGTGATCGGGAGACGTGTTCCAATATGTCTCAGTTCTCGTCCCCTGGTACTCGGGTGCAACATTCCAGACGCTTTAATAACACTCTCCCGACTTGGAGAGTCAGTGCCTTTAACCACCTGTTTGGCCCAGTTTGCAATTTCTGCGGAAGATGAACAGGAATAGGGAGAACCAAAGAGAGACTAGCTGGAGGTGTCTGGACGCGCAAAATTTAACTCTCATTTCCCACCAGGAAGAGGAATTAACCAAAGGCTCAGCGTGCCGTGCCGGAACCAGATTAGGGCCTGAAGCAATCCTGCGGTGATGCGGCCAGCTCACAAGAAAGCGAGTTGAAGAAAGGAGCTCAGGGGCACTGTAATTCACAAACCTGCAGAGTTATAAATGACAGCTATCGTCCAAAAATATACTGAAGTAAGGCTGCCAAGAGGACTTGAAAGCGGGGCAGAATTGCAGGAAACCGATTTCAGGAGGTAGACTGGAATTGCATTTAAAGCATAGGAAAAGAGGCAGAACGTCCACAATGATGCACTTGGCCAAAAAGTGCGTATGCGTTTTTTCCTGAATATATTCAGGAAAAAACGCATACGCCCTTTTTGGCCAACCAAGCAAGCTTGCAAAGGAAATCTGCACTACAATGAAGTCTCACTTCCCCCCGGTCAAAAGGGCCATCTGAAAAAAGTGTAAAATCCAGAAAGGCAGGACAGGCCATGGAGAACTGGGAGCCTTGTTATGCTGATGGGCGGGATGTAAATTGCCAACAGCCACTCGGGAGAGGTGTATGGTGTTTCCTGAAACATCTAAAAAACAAAGCAACAGAGCCTAGGGCACTTCCACTTATGGTCCTATAGCTTAGGGAAATTAAAATCAAAAAGACACAGCCACCCCAAAGTTTGGGACCGCTCTGTTTACAAGAACCTCGTTTACGGTACAAGTTCAATATCGCAGAAAGTGAAAAATGGATAAAGAAGTTGTGGTACTTACGTACAATGCAATATCACTCAGCAATGAAATCTATGTCATCAGGCCCGTAGCAGCATAATGAGTGGATTCAGGTATGATGATTCTAACTGAAATAAGTCACACAGAAAAAGAAACATCATAAGATATCACTAATACACGGAATGTAAACTTGGCTACACAGGAACTGGATTACAAAACAGAACAGGGTCTCAAATTTAGAAAACCAACTTATGCTTGCTTAAGGGGAAAGGTGAGTTGGGGTGCTGCATAAAACCAGAGATTTAAATGAACACAGATAAAGTTCCTTAAGCCAAATATGGAATAGACAAGAACTACTCCTTGCTCAACGAAATGGACTCAACACCCCATATTAAACGCCTAAGAATGTACCTGACTAGTAAGTATCTTAAAACCTATGGATTGCTATGTGTCTGAAAGAAAATCAAGCGTGTGTACAGGGGCATAAACGCAGCAGTGATAGGATTGGAGAGGTTCGGTGAGCAAATGAAGACCCTTTGAAGTCATATTGCATGGTACCCATTCCACGGGTCTCAACTCTCCAGGTTTAAGGGATTCTTCCTTCAGCTAAAACATGCACGTGGAACCCAGAGTATGATCAACCGTGTGATCGGGAGACGTGTTCCAATATGTCTCAGTTCTCGTCCCCTGGTACTCGGGTGCAACATTCCAGACGCTTTAATAACACTCTCCCGACTTGGAGAGTCAGTGCCTTTAACCTCCTGTTTGGCCCAGTTTGCAATTTCTGCGGAAGATGAACAGGAATAGGGAGAACCAATGAGAGACTAGGTGGAGGTGTCTGGACGGGCAAATTTAACTCTCATTTCCCACCAGGAAGAGGAATTAACCAAAGGCTCAGCGTGCCGTGCCGGAACCAGATTAGGGCCTGAAGCAATCCTGCGGTGTTGCGGCCAGCTCACAAGAAAGCGAGTTGAAGAAAGGAGCTCAGGGGCACTGTAATTCACAAACCTGCAGAGTTATAAATGACAGCTATCGTCCAAAAATATACTGAAGTAAGGCTGCCAAGAGGACTTGAAAGCGGGTCAGAATTGCAGGAAACCGATTTCAGGAGGTAGACTGGAATTGCATTTAAAGCATAGGAAAAGAGGCAGAACGTCCACAATGATGCACTTGGCCAAAAAGGGCGTATGCGTTTTTTCCTGAATATATTCAGGAAAAAACGCATACGCCCTTTTTGGCCAACCAAGCAAGCTTGCAAAGGAAATCTGCACTACAATGAAGTCTCACTTCCCCCCGGTCAAAAGGGCCATCTGAAAAAAGTGTAAAATCCAGAAAGGCAGGACAGGCCATGGAGAACTGGGAGCCTTGTTATGCTGATGGGCGGGATGTAAATTGCCAAGAGCCACTCGGGAGAGGTGTATGGTGTTTCCTGAAACATCTAAAAAACAAAGCAACAGAGCCTAGGGCACTTCCACTTATGGTCCTATAGATTAGGGAAATTAAAATCAAAAAGACACAGCCACCCCAAAGTTTGGGACGGCTCTGTTTACAAGAACCTCGTTTACGGTACAAGTTCAATATCGCAGAAAGTGAAAAATGGATAAAGAAGTTGTGGTACTTACGTACAATGCAATATCACTCAGCAATGAAATCTATGTCATCAGGCCCGTAGCAGCATAATGAGTGGATTCAGGTATGATGATTCTAACTGAAATAAGTCACACAGAAAAAGAAATATCATAAGATATCACTAATACACGGAATGTAAACTTGGCTATACAGGAACTGGATTACAAAACAGAACAGGGTCTCAAATTTAGAAAACCAACTTATGCTTGCTTAAGGGGAAAGGTGAGTTGGGGTGCTGCATAAAACCAGAGATTGAAATGAGCACAGATAAAGTTCCTTAAGCCAAATATGGAATAGACAAGAACTACTCCTTGCTCAACGAAATGGACTCAACACCCCATATTAAACGCCTAAGAATGTACCTGACTAGTAAGTATCTTAAAACCTATGGATTGCTATGTCTCTGAAAGAAAATCAAGCGTGTGTACAGGGGCATAAAAGCAGCAGTGATAGGATTGGAGAGGTTCGGTGAGCAAATGAAGACCCTTTGAAGTCATATTGCATGGTACCCATTCCACGGGTCTCAACTCTCCAGGTTTAAGGGATTCTTCCTTCAGCTAAAACATGCACATGGAACCCAGAGTATGATCAACCGTGTGATCGGGAGACGTGTTCCAATATGTCTCAGTTCTCGTCCCCTGGTACTCAGGTGCAACATTCCAGACGCTTTAATAACACTCTCCCGACTTGGAGAGTCAGTGCCTTTAACCACCTGTTTGGCCCAGTTTGCAATTTCTGCGGAAGATGAACAGGAATAGGGAGAACCAAAGAGAGACTAGCTGGAGGTGTCTGGACGCGCAAAATTTAACTCTCATATCCCACCAGGAAGAGGAATTAACCAAAGGCTCAGCGTGCCGTGCCGGAACCAGATTAGGGCCTGAAGCAATCCTGCGGTGTTGCGGCCAGCTCACAATAAAGCGAGTTGAAGAAAGGAGCTCAGGGGCACTGTAATTCACAAACCTGCAGAGTTATAAATGACAGCTATCGTCCAAAAGTATACTGAAGTAAGGCTGCCAAGAGGACTTGAAAGTGGGGCAGAATTGCAGGAAACCGATTTCAGGAGGTAGACTGGAATTGCATTTAAAGCATAGGAAAAGAGGCAGAACGTCCACAATGATGCACTTGGCCAAAAAGTGCGTATGCGTTTTTTCCTGAATATATTCAGGAAAAAACGCATACGCCCTTTTTGGCCAACCAAGCAAGCTTGCAAAGGAAATCTGCACTACAATGAAGTCTCACTTCCCCCCGGTCAAAAGGGCCACCTGAAAAAAGTGTAAAATCCAGAAAGGCAGGACAGGCCATGGAGAACTGGGAGCCCTGTTATGCTGATGGGCGGGATGTAAATTGCCAACAGCCACTCCAGAGAAGTGTATGGTGATTCCTGAAACATCTAAAAAACAAAGCAACAGAGCCTAGGGCACTTCCACTTATGGTCCTATAGTTTAGGGAAATTAAAATCAAAAAGACACAGCCACCCCAAAGTTTGGGACGGCTCTGTTTACAAGAAATTCATTTACGGTACAAGTTCAATATCACAGAAAGTGAAAAATGGATAAAGAAGTTGTGGAACTTACGTACAATGCAATATCACTCAGCAATGAAATCTATGTCATCAGGCCCGTAGCAGCATAATGAGTGGATTCAGGTATGATGATTCTAACTGAAATAAGTCACACAGAAAAAGAAACATCATAAGATATCACTAATACACGGAATGTAAACTTGGCTACACAGGAACTGGATTACAAAACAGAACAGGGTCTCAAATTTAGAAAACCTACTTATGCTTGCTTAAGGGGAAAGGTGAGTTGGGGTGCTGCATAAAACCTGAGATTGAAATGAGCACAGATAAAGTTCCTTAAGCCAAATAAGGAATAGAAAAGAGCTACTCCTTGCTCAACGAAATGGACTCAACACCCCATATTAAACGCCTAAGAATGTACCTAACTAGTAAGTATCTTAAAACCTATGGATTGCTATGTCTCTGAAAGAAAATCAAGCGTGTGTACAGGGGCATAAACGCAGCAGTGATAGGATTGGAGAGGTTCGGTGAGCAAATGAAGACCCTTTGAAGTCATATTGCATGGTACCCATTCCACGGGTCTCAACTCTCCAGGTTTAAGGGATTCTTCCTTCAGCTAAAACATGCACGTGGAACCCAGAGTATGATCAACCGTGTGATCGGGAGACGTGTTCCAATATGTCTCAGATCTCGTCCCCTGGTACTCGGGTGCAACATTCCAGACGCTTTAATAACACTCTCCCGACTTGGAGAGTCAGTGCCTTTAACCACCTGTTTGGCCCAGTTTGCAATTTCTGCGGAAGATGAACAGGAATAGGGAGAACCAAAGAGAGACTAGCTGGAGGTGTCTGGACGTGCAAAATTTAACTCTCATATCCCACCAGGAAGAGGAATTAACCAAAGGCTCAGCGTGCCGTGCCGGAACCAAATTAGGGCCTGAAGCAATCCTGCGGTGTTGCGGCCAGCTCACAAGAAAGCGAGTTGAAGAAAGGAGCTCAGGGGCACTGTAATTCACAAACCTGCAGAGTTATAAATGACAGCTATCGTCCAAAAATATACTGAAGTAAGGCTGCCAAGAGGACTTGAAAGCGGGGCAGAATTGCAGGAAACCGATTTCAGGAGGTAGACTGGAATTGCATTTAAAGCATAGGAAAAGAGGCAGAACGTCCACAATGATGCACTTGGCCAAAAAGGACGTATGCGTTTTTTCCTGAATATATTCAGGAAAAAACGCATACGCCCTTTTTGGCCAACCAAGCAAGCTTGCAAAGGAAATCTGCACTACAATGAAGTCTCACTTCCCCCCGGTCAAAAGGGCCACCTGAAAAAAGTGTAAAATCCAAAAAGGCAGGACAGGCCATGGAGAACTGGGAGCCTTGTTATGCTGATGGGCGGGATGTAAATTGCCAACAGCCACTCCAGAGAAGTGTATGGTGATTCCTGAAACATCTAAAAAACAAAGCAACAGAGCCTAGGGCACTTCCACTTATGGTCCTATAGTTTAGGGAAATTAAAATCAAAAAGACACAGCCACCCCAAAGTTTGGGACGGCTCTGTTTACAAGAAATTCATTTACGGTACAAGTTCAATATCACAGAAAGTGAAAAATGGATAAAGAAGTTGTGGAACTTACGTACAATGCAATATCACTCAGCAATGAAATCTATGTCATCAGGCCCGTAGCAGCATAATGAGTGGATTCAGGTATGATGATTCTAACTGAAATAAGTCACACAGAAAAAGAAACATCATAAGATATCACTAATACACGGAATGTAAACTTGGCTACACAGGAACTGGATTACAAAACAGAACAGGGTCTCAAATTTAGAAAACCTACTTATGCTTGCTTAAGGGGAAAGGTGAGTTGGGGTGCTGCATAAAACCTGAGATTGAAATGAGCACAGATAAAGTTCCTTAAGCCAAATAAGGAATAGAAAAGAGCTACTCCTTGCTCAACGAAATGGACTCAACACCCCATATTAAACGCCTAAGAATGTACCTAACTAGTAAGTATCTTAAAACCTATGGATTGCTATGTCTCTGAAAGAAAATCAAGCGTGTGTACAGGGGCATAAACGCAGCAGTGATAGGATTGGAGAGGTTCGGTGAGCAAATGAAGACCCTTTGAAGTCATATTGCATGGTACCCATTCCACGGGTCTCAACTCTCCAGGTTTAAGGGATTCTTCCTTCAGCTAAAACATGCACGTGGAACCCAGAGTATGATCAACCGTGTGATCGGGAGACGTGTTCCAATATGTCTCAGATCTCGTCCCCTGGTACTCGGGTGCAACATTCCAGACGCTTTAATAACACTCTCCCGACTTGGAGAGTCAGTGCCTTTAACCACCTGTTTGGCCCAGTTTGCAATTTCTGCGGAAGATGAACAGGAATAGGGAGAACCAAAGAGAGACTAGCTGGAGGTGTCTGGACGTGCAAAATTTAACTCTCATATCCCACCAGGAAGAGGAATTAACCAAAGGCTCAGCGTGCCGTGCCGGAACCAAATTAGGGCCTGAAGCAATCCTGCGGTGTTGCGGCCAGCTCACAAGAAAGCGAGTTGAAGAAAGGAGCTCAGGGGCACTGTAATTCACAAACCTGCAGAGTTATAAATGACAGCTATCGTCCAAAAATATACTGAAGTAAGGCTGCCAAGAGGACTTGAAAGCGGGGCAGAATTGCAGGAAACCGATTTCAGGAGGTAGACTGGAATTGCATTTAAAGCATAGGAAAAGAGGCAGAACGTCCACAATGATGCACTTGGCCAAAAAGGACGTATGCGTTTTTTCCTGAATATATTCAGGAAAAAACGCATACGCCCTTTTTGGCCAACCAAGCAAGCTTGCAAAGGAAATCTGCACTACAATGAAGTCTCACTTCCCCCCGGTCAAAAGGGCCACCTGAAAAAAGTGTAAAATCCAAAAAGGCAGGACAGGCCATGGAGAACTGGGAGCCTTGTTATGCTGATGGGCGGGATGTAAATTGCCAACAGCCACTCCAGAGAAGTGTATGGTGATTCCTGAAACATCTAAAAAACAAAGCAACAGAGCCTAGGGCACTTCCACTTATGGTCCTATAGTTTAGGGAAATTAAAATCAAAAAGACACAGCCACCCCAAAGTTTGGGACGGCTCTGTTTACAAGAACTTCATTTACGGTACAAGTTCAATATCACAGAAAGTGAAAAATGGATAAAGAAGTTGTGGTACTTACGTACAATGCAATATCACTCAGCAATGAAATCTATGTCATCAGGCACGTAGCAGCATAATGAGTGGATTCAGGTATGATGATTCTAACTGAAATAAGTCACACAGAAAAAGAAACATCATAAGATATCACTAATACACGGAATGTAAACTTGGCTACACAGGAACTGGATTACAAAACAGAACAGGGTCTCAAATTTAGAAAACCTACTTATGCTTGCTTAAGGGGAAAGGTGAGTTGGGGTGCTGCATAAAACCAGAGATTGAAATGAGCACAGATAAAGTTCCTTAAGCCAAATAAGGAATAGACAAGAGCTACTCCTTGCTCAACGAAATGGACTCAACACCCCATATTAAACGCCTAAGAATGTACCTGACTAGTAAGTATCTTAAAACCTATGGATTGCTATGTCTCTGAAACAAAATCAAGCGTGTGTACAGGGGCATAAACGCAGCAGTAATAGGATTGGAGAGGTTCGGTGAGCAAATGAAGACCCTTTGAAGTCATATTGCATGGTACCCATTCCACGGGTCTCAACTCTCCAGGTTTAAGGGATTCTTCCTTCAGCTAAAACATGCACGTGGAACCCAGAGTATGATCAACCATGTGATCGGGAGACGTGTTCCAATATGTCTCAGATCTCGTCCCCTGGTACTCGGGTGCAACATTCCAGACGCTTTAATAACACTCTCCCGACTTGGAGAGTCAGTGCCTTTAACCACCTGTTTGGCCCAGTTTGCAATTTCTGCGGAAGATGAACAGGAATAGGGAGAACCAAAGAGAGACTAGCTGGAGGTGTCTGGGCGCGCAAAATTTAACTCTCATATCCCACCAGGAAGAGGAATTAACCAAAGGCTCAGCGTGCCGTGCCGGAACCAGATTAGGGCCTGAAGCAATCCTGCGGTGTTGCGGCCAGCTCACAAGAAAGCGAGTTGAAGAAAGGAGCTCAGGGGCACTGTAATTCACAAACCTGCAGAGTTATAAATGACAGCTATCGTCAAAAAATATACTGAAGTAAGGCTGCCAAGAGGACTTGAAAGCGGGGCAGAAGTGCAGGAAACCGATTTCAGGAGGTAGACTGGAATTGCATTTAAAGCATAGGAAAAGAGGCAGAACGTCCACAATGATGCACTTGGCCAAAAAGGACGTATGCGTTTTTTCCTGAATATATTCAGGAAAAAACGCATACGCCCTTTTTGGCCAACCAAGCAAGCTTGCAAAGGAAATCTGCACTACAATGAAGTCTCACTTACCCCCGGTCAAAAGGGCCATCTGAAAAAAGTGTAAAATCCAGAAAGGCAGGACAGGCCATGGAGAACTGGGAGCCTTGTTATGCTGATGGGCGGGATGTAAATTGCCAACAGCCACTCCAGAGAAGTGTATGGTGATTCCTGAAACATCTAAAAAACAAAGCAACAGAGCCTAGGGCACTTCCACTTATGGTCCTATAGTTTAGGGAAATTAAAATCAAAAAGACACAGCCACCCCAAAGTTTGGGACGGCTCTGTTTACAAGAACCTCGTTTACGGTACAAGTTCAATATCGCAGAAAGTGAAAAATGGATAAAGAAGTTGTGGTACTTACGTACAATGCAATATCACTCAGCAATGAAATCTATGTCATCAGGCCCGTAGCAGCATAATGAGTGGATTCAGGTATGATGATTCTAACTGAAATAAGTCACACAGAAAAAGAAACATCATAAGATATCACTAATACACGGAATGTAAACTTGGCTACACAGGAACTGGATTACAAAACAGAACAGGGTCTCAAATTTAGAAAACCAACTTATGCTTGCTTAAGGGGAAAGGTGAGTTGGGGTGCTGCATAAAACCAGAGATTGAAATGAGCACAGATAAAGTTCCTTAAGCCAAATATGGAATAGACAAGAACTACTCCTTGCTCAACGAAATGGACTCAACACCCCATATTAAACGCCTAAGAATGTACCTGACTAGTAAGTATCTTAAAACCTATGGATTGCTATGTCTCTGAAAGAAAATCAAGCGTGTGTACAGGGGCATAAACGCAGCAGTGATAGGATTGGAGAGGTTCGGTGAGCAAATGAAGACCCTTTGAAGTCATATTGCATGGTACCCATTCCACGGGACTCAACTCTCCAGGTTTAAGGGATTCTGCCTTCAGGTAAAACATGCACGTGGAACCCAGAGTATGATCAACCGTGTGGTCGGGAGACATGTTCCAATATGTCTCAGTTCTCGTCCCCTGGTACTCGGGTGCAACATTCCAGACGCTTTACTAACACTCTCCCGACGTGGAGAGTCAGTGCCTTTAACCTCCTGTTTGGCCCATTTGCAATTTCTGAGGAAGATGAACAGGAATAGGGAGAACCAATGAGAGACTAGGTGGAGGTGTCTGGACGGGCAAATTTAACTCTCATTTCCCACCAGGAAGAGGAATTAACCAAAGGCTCAGCGAGCCGTGCCGGAACCAGATTAGGGCCTGAAGCAATCCTGCGGTGTTGCGGCCAGCTCACAAGAAAGCGAGTTGAAGAAAGGAGCTCAGGGGCACTGTAATTCACAAACCTGCAGAGTTATAAATGACAGCTATCGTCCAAAAATATACTGAAGTAAGGCTGCCAAGAGGACTTGAAAGCGGGGCAGAATTGCAGGAAACCGATTTCAGCAGGTAGACCGGAATTGCATTTAAAGCATAGGAAAAGAGGCAGAACGTCCACAATGATGCACTTGGCCAAAAAGGGCGTATGCGTTTTTTCCTGAATATATTCAGGAAAAAACGCATACGCCCTTTTTGGCCAACCAAGCAAGCTTGCAAAGGAAATCTGCACTACAATGAAGTCTCACTTCCCCCCGGTCAAAAGGGCCATCTGAAAAAAGTGTAAAATCCAGAAAGGCAGGACAGGCCATGGAGAACTGGGAGCCTTGTTATGCTGATGGGCGGGATGTAAATTGCCAAGAGCCACTCGGGAGAGGTGTATGGTGTTTCCTGAAACATCTAAAAAACAAAGCAACAGAGCCTAGGGCACTTCCACTTATGGTCCTATAGCTTAGGGAAATTAAAATCAAAAAGACACAGCCACCCCAAAGTTTGGGACGGCTCTGTTTACAAGAACCTCGTTTACGGTACAAGTTCAATATCGCAGAAAGTGAAAAATGGATAAAGAAGTTGTGGTACTTACGTACAATGCAATATCACTCAGCAATGAAATCTATGTCATCAGGCCCGTAGCAGCATAATGAGTGGATTCAGGTATGATGATTCTAACTGAAATAAGTCACACAGAAAAAGAAACATCATAAGATATCACTAATACACGGGATGTAAACTTGGTTACACAGGAACTGGATTACAAAACAGAACAGGGTCTCAAATTTAGAAAACCAACTTATGCTTGCTTAAGGGGAAAGGTGAGTTGGGGTGCTGCATAAAACAAGAGATTGAAATGAGCACAGATAAAGTTCCTTAAGCCAAATATGGAATAGACAAGAACTACTCCTTGCTCAACGAAATGGACACAACACCCCATATTAAACGCCTAAGAATGTACCTGACTAGTAAGTATCTTAAAACCTATGGATTGCTATGTGTCTGAAAGAAAATCAAGCGTGTGTACAGGGGCATAAACGTAGCAGTGATAGGATTGGAGAGGTTTGGTGAGCAAATGAAGACCCTTTGAAGTCATATTGCATGGTACCCATTCCACGGGACTCAACTCTCCAGGTTTAAGGGATTCTGCCTTCAGGTAAAACATGCACATGGAACCCAGAGTATGATCAACCGTGTGGTCGGGAGACATGTTCCAATATGTCTCAGTTCTCGTCCCCTGGTACTCGGGTGCAACATTCCAGACGCTTTACTAACACTCTCCCGACGTGGAGAGTCAGTGCCTTTAACCTCCTGTTTGGCCCATTTGCAATTTCTGAGGAAGATGAACAGGAATAGGGAGAACCAATGAGAGACTAGCTGGAGGTGTCTGGACGGGCAAATTTAACTCTCATTTCCCACCAGGAAGAGGAATTAACCAAAGGCTCAGCGAGCCGTGCCGGAACCAGATTAGGGCCTGAAGCAATCCTGCGGTGTTGCGGCCAGCTCACAAGAAAGCGAGTTGAAGAAAGGAGCTCAGGGGCACTGTAATTCACAAACCTGCAGAGTTATAAATGACAGCTATCGTCCAAAAATATACTGAAGTAAGGCTGCCAAGAGGACTTGAAAGCGGGGCAGAATTGCAGGAAACCGATTTCAGGAGGTAGACTGGAATTGCATTTAAAGCATAGGAAAAGAGGCAGAACGTCCACAATGATGCACTTGGCCAAAAAGGGCGTATGCGTTTTTTCCTGAATATATTCAGGAAAAAACGTATACGCCCTTTTTGGCCAACCAAGCAAGCTTGCAAAGGAAATCTGCACTACAATGAAGTCTCACTTCCCCCGGTCAAAAGGGCCACCTGAAAAAAGTGTAAAATCCAGAAAGGCAGGACAGGCCATGGAGAACTGGGAGCCTTGTTATGCTGATGGGCGGGATGTAAATTGCCAAGAGCCACTCGGGAGAGGTGTATGGTGTTTCCTGAAACATCTAAAGAACAAAGCAACAGAGTATAGGGCACTTCCACTTATGGTCCTATAGCTTAGGGAAATTAAAATCAAAAACACACAGCCACCCCAAAGTTTGGGATGGCTCTGTTTACAAGAACCTCGTTTACGGTACAAGTTCAATATCACAGAAAGTGAAAAATGGATAAAGAAGTTGTCGTACTTACGTACAATGCAATATCACTCAGCAATGAAATCTATGTCATCAGGCCCGTAGCAGCATAATGAGTGGATTCAGGTATGATGATTCTAACTGAAATAAGTCACACAGAAAAAGAAATATCATAAGATATCACTAATACATGGAATGTAAACTTGGCTACACAGGAACTGGATTACAAAACAGAACAGGGTCTCAAATTTAGAAAACCAACATATGCTTGCTTAAGGAGAAAGTTGAGTTGGGGTGCTGCATAAAACCAGAGATTGAAATGAGCACAGATAAAGTTCCTTAAGCCAAATATGGAATAGACAAGAACTACTCCTTGCTCAACGAAATGGACTCAACACCCCATATTAAACGCCTAAGAATGTACCTGACTAGTAAGTATCTTAAAACCTATGGATTGCTATGTCTCTGAAAAAAAATCAAGCGTGTGTACAGGGGCATAAACGCAGCAGTGATAGGATTGGAGAGGTTCGGTGAGCAAATGAAGACCCTTTGAAGTCATATTGCATGGTACCCATTCCACGGGTCTCAACTGTCCAGGTTTAAGGGATTCTTCCTTCAGCTAAAACATGCACGTGGAACCCAGAGTATGATCAACCATGTGATCGGGAGACGTGTTCCAATATGTCTCAGTTCTCATCCCCTGGTACTCGGGTGCAACATTCCAGACGCTTTACTAACACTCTCCCGACTTGGAGAGTCAGTGCCTTTAACCTCCTGTTTGGCCCAGTTTGCAATTTCTGCGGAAGATGAACAGGAATAGGGAGAACCAATGAGAGACTAGCTGGAGGTGTCTGGACGGGCAAATTTAACTCTCATTTCCCACCAGGAAGAGGAATTAACCAAAGGCTCAGCGTGCCGTGCCGGAACCAGATTAGGGCCTGAAGCAATGCTGCGGTGTTCCGGCCAGCTCCCATGAAAGCGAGTTGAAAAAAGGAGCTCAGGGGCACTGTAATTCACAAACCTGCAGAGTTATAAATGACAGCTATCGTCCAAAAATATACTGAAGTAAGGCTGCCAAGAGGACTTGAAAGCGGGGCAGAATTGCAGGAAACCGATTTCAGCAGGTAGACCGGAATTGCATTTAAAGCATAGGAAAAGAGGCAGAACGTCCACAATGATGCACTTGGCCAAAAAGGGCGTATGCGTTTTTTCCTGAATATATTCAGGAAAAAACGCATACGCTTTTTTGGCCAACCAAGCAAGCTTGCAAAGGAAATCTGCACTACAATGAAGTCTCACTTACCCCCGGTCAAAAGGGCCATCTGAAAAAAGTGTAAAATCCAGAAAGGCAGGACAGGCCATGGAGAACTGGGAGCCTTGTTATGCTGATGGGCGGGATGTAAATTGCCAACAGCCACTCGGGAGAGGTGTATGGTGCTTCCTGAAACATCTAAAAAACATAGCAGCGGAGCCTAGGGCACTTCCACTTATGGTCCTATAGCTTAGGGAAATTAAAATCAAAAAGACACAGCCACCCCAAAGTTTGGGACGGCTCTGTTTACAAGAACCTCGTTTACGGTACAAGTTCAATATCGCAGGAAGTGAAAAATGGATAAAGAAGTTGTGGTACTTACGTACAATGCAATATCACTCAGCAATGAAATCTATGTCATCAGGCCCGTAGCAGCATAATGAGTGGATTCAGGTATGATGATTCTAACTGAAATAAGTCACACAGAAAAAGAAATATCATAAGATATCACTAATACACGGAATGTAAACTTGGCTACACAGGAACTGGATTACAAAACAGAACAGGGTCTCAAATTTAGAAAACCTACTTATGCTTGCTTAAGGGGAAAGGTGAGTTGGGGTGCTGCATAAAACCTGAGATTGAAATGAGCACAGATAAAGTTCCTTAAGCCAAATAAGGAATAGACAAGAGCTACTCCTTGCTCAACGAAATGGACTCAACACCCCATATTAAACGCCTAAGAATGTACCTGACTAGTAAGTATCTTAAAACCTATGGATTGCTATGTCTCTGAAACAAAATCAAGCGTGTGTACAGGGGCATAAACGCAGCAGTGATAGGATTGGAGAGGTTCGGTGAGCAAATGAAGACCCTTTGAAGTCATATTGCATGGTACTCATTCCACGGGACTCAACTCTCCAGGTTTAAGGGATTCTGCCTTCAGGTAAAACATGCACATGGAACCCAGAGTATGATCAACCGTGTGGTCGGGAGACATGTTCCAATATGTCTCAGTTCTCGTCCCCTGGTACTCGGGTGCAACATTCCAGACGCTTTACTAACACTCTCCCGACGTGGAGAGTCAGTGCCTTTAACCTCCTGTTTGGCCCATTTGCAATTTCTGAGGAAGATGAACAGGAATAGGGAGAACCAATGAGAGACTAGGTGGAGGTGTCTGGACGGGCAAATTTAACTCTCATTTCCCACCAGGAAGAGGAATTAACCAAAGGCTCAGCGAGCCGTGCCGGAACCAGATTAGGGCCTGAAGCAATCCTGCGGTGTTGCGGCCAGCTCACAAGAAAGCGAGTTGAAGAAAGGAGCTCAGGGGCACTGTAATTCACAAACCTGCAGAGTTATAAATGACAGCTATCGTCCAAAAATATACTGAAGTAAGGCTGCCAAGAGGACTTGAAAGCGGGGCAGAATTGCAGGAAACCGATTTCAGCAGGTAGACCGGAATTGCATTTAAAGCATAGGAAAAGAGGCAGAACGTCCACAATGATGCACTTGGCCAAAAAGGGCGTATGCGTTTTATCCTGAATATATTCAGGAAAAAACGCATACGCCCTTTTTGGCCAACCAAGCAAGCTTGCAAAGGAAATCTGCACTACAATGAAGTCTCACTTCCCCCCGGTCAAAAGGGCCATCTGAAAAAAGTGTAAAATCCAGAAAGGCAGGACAGGCCATGGAGAACTGGGAGCCTTGTTATGCTGATGGGCGGGATGTAAATTGCCAACAGCCACTCGGGAGAGGTGTATGGTGTTTCCTGAAACATCTAAAAAACAAAGCAACAGAGCCTAGGGCACTTCCACTTATGGTCCTATAGCTTAGGGAAATTAAAATCAAAAAGACACAGCCACCCCAAAGTTTGGGACGGCTCTGTTTACAAGAACCTCGTTTACGGTACAAGTTCAATATCGCAGAAAGTGAAAAATGGATAAAGAAGTTGTGGTACTTACGTACAATGCAATATCACTCAGCAATGAAATCTATGTCATCAGGCCCGTAGCAGCATAATGAGTGGATTCAGGTATGATGATTCTAACTGAAATAAGTCACACAGAAAAAGAAACATCATAAGATATCACTAATACACGGGATGTAAACTTGGCTACACAGGAACTGGATTACAAAACAGAACAGGGTCTCAAATTTAGAAAACCAACTTATGCTTGCTTACAGGGAAAGGTGAGTTGGGGTGCTGCATAAAACCAGAGATTGAAATGAGCACAGATAAAGTTCCTTAAGCCAAATATGGAATAGACAAGAACTACTCCTTGCTCAACGAAATGGACTCAACACCCCATATTAAACGCCTAAGAATGTACCTGACTAGTAAGTATCTTAAAACCTATGGATTGCTATGTGTCTGAAAGAAAATCAAGCGTGTGTACAGGGGCATAAACGTAGCAGTGATAGGATTGGAGAGGTTTGGTGAGCAAATGAAGACCCTTTGAAGTCATATTGCATGGTACCCATTCCACGGGACTCAACTCTCCAGGTTTAAGGGATTCTGCCTTCAGGTAAAACATGCACATGGAACCCAGAGTATGATCAACCGTGTGGTCGTGAGACATGTTCCAATATGTCTCAGTTCTCGTCCCCTGGTACTCGGGTGCAACATTCCAGACGCTTTACTAACACTCTCCCGACGTGGAGAGTCAGTGCCTTTAACCTCCTGTTTGGCCCATTTGCAATTTCTGAGGAAGATGAACAGGAATAGGGAGAACCAATGAGAGACTAGCTGGAGGTGTCTGGACGGGCAAATTTAACTCTCATTTCCCACCAGGAAGAGGAATTAACCAAAGGCTCAGCGAGCCGTGCCGGAACCAGATTAGGGCCTGAAGCAATCCTGCGGTGTTGCGGCCAGCTCACAAGAAAGCGAGTTGAAGAAAGGAGCTCAGGGGCACTGTAATTCACAAACCTGCAGAGTTATAAATGACAGCTATCGTCCAAAAATATACTGAAGTAAGGCTGCCAAGAGGACTTGAAAGCGGGGCAGAATTGCAGGAAACCGATTTCAGGAGGTAGACTGGAATTGCATTTAAAGCATAGGAAAAGAGGCAGAACGTCCACAATGATGCACTTGGCCAAAAAGGGCGTATGCGTTTTTTCCTGAATATATTCAGGAAAAAACGCATACGCCCTTTTTGGCCAACCAAGCAAGCTTGCAAAGGAAATCTGCACTACAATGAAGTCTCACTTCCCCCCGGTCAAAAGGGCCATCTGAAAAAAGTGTAAAATCCAGAAAGGCAGGACAGGCCATGGAGAACTGGGAGCCTTGTTATGCTGATGGGCGGGATGTAAATTGCCAACAGCCACTCGGGAGAGGTGTATGGTGTTTCCTGAAACATCTAAAAAACAAAGCAACAGAGCCTAGGGCACTTCCACTTATGGTCCTATAGCTTAGGGAAATTAAAATCAAAAAGACACAGCCACCCCAAAGTTTGGGACGGCTCTGTTTACAAGAACCTCGTTTACGGTACAAGTTCAATATCGCAGAAAGTGAAAAATGGATAAAGAAGTTGTGGTACTTACGTACAATGCAATATCACTCAGCAATGAAATCTATGTCATCAGGCCCGTAGCAGCATAATGAGTGGATTCAGGTATGATGATTCTAACTGAAATAAGTCACACAGAAAAAGAAACATCATAAGATATCACTAATACACGGAATGTAAACTTGGCTACACAGGAACTGGATTACAAAACAGAACAGGGTCTCAAATTTAGAAAACCAACTTATGCTTGCTTAAGGGGAAAGGTGAGTTGGGGTGCTGCATAAAACCAGAGATTGAAATGAGCACAGATAAAGTTCCTTAAGCCAAATATAGAATAGACAAGAACTACTCCTTGCTCAACGAACTGAACTCAACACCCCATATTAAACGCCTAAGAATGTACCTGACTAGTAAGTATCTTAAAACCTATGGATTGCTATGTCTCTGAAAGAAAATCAAGCGTGTGTACAGGGGCATAAACGCAGCAGTGATAGGATTGGAGAGGTTCGGTGAGCAAATGAAGACCCTTTGAAGTCATATTGCATGGTACCCATTCCACGGGTCTCAACTCTCCAGGTTTAAGGGATTCTGCCTTCAGGTAAAACATGCACGTGGAACCCAGAGTATGATCAACCGTGTGATTGGGAGACGTGTTCCAATATGTCTCACTTCTCGTCCCCTGGTACTCGGGTGCAACATTCCAGACGCTTTACTAACACTCTCCCGACTTGGAGAGTCAGTGCCTTTAACCTCCTGTTTGGCCCATTTGCAATTTCTGAGGAAGATGAACAGGAATAGGGAGAACCAATGAGATTCTAGGTGGAGGTGTCTGGACGGGCAAATTTAACTCTCATTTCCCACCAGGAAGAGGAATTAACCAAAGGCTCAGCGTGCCGTGCCGGAACCAGATTAGGGCCTGAAGCAATCCTGCGGTGTTGCGGCCAGCTCACAAGAAAGCGAGTTGAAGAAAGGAGCTCAGGGGCACTGTAATTCACAAACCTGCAGAGTTATAAATGACAGCTATCGTCCAAAAATATACTGAAGTAAGGCTGCCAAGAGGACTTGAAAGCGGGGCAGAATTGCAGGAAACCGATTTCAGGAGGTAGACTGGAATTGCATTTAAAGCATAGGAAAAGAGGCAGAACGTCCACAATGATGCACTTGGCCAAAAAGGGCGTATGCGTTTTTTCCTGAATATATTGAGGAAAAAACGCATACGCCCTTTTTGGCCAACCAAGCAAGCTTGCAAAGGAAATCTGCACTACAATGAAGTCTCACTTCCCCCCGGTCAAAAGGGCCATCTGAAAAAAGTGTAAAATCCACAAAGGCAGGACAGGCCATGGAGAACTGGGAGCCTTGTTATGCTGATGGGCGGGATGTAAATTGCCAAGAGCCACTGGGGAGAGGTGTATGGTGTTTCCTGAAACATCTAAAAAACAAAGCAACAGAGCCTAGGGCACTTCCACTTATGGTCCTATAGCTTAGGGAAATTAAAATCAAAAAGACACAGCCACCCCAAAGTTTGGGACGGCTCTGTTTACAAGAACCTCGTTTACGGTACAAGTTCAATATCGCAGAAAGTGAAAAATGGATAAAGAAGTTGTGGTACTTACGTACAATGCAATATCACTCAGCAATGAAATCTATGTCATCAGGCCCGTAGCAGCATAATGAGTGGATTCAGGTATGATGATTCTAACTGAAATAAGTCACACAGAAAAAGAAACATCATAAGATATCACTAATACACGGAATGTAAACTTGGCTACACAGGAACTGGATTACAAAACAGAACAGGGTCTCAAATTTAGAAAACCAACTTATGCTTGCTTAAGGGGAAAGGTGAGTTGTGGTGCTGCATAAAAGCAGAGATTGAAATGAGCACAGATAAAGTTCCTTAAGCCAAATATGGAATAGACAAGAACTACTCCTTGCTCAACGAAATGAACTCAACACCCCATATTAAACGCCTAAGAATGTACCTGACTAGTAAGTATCTTAAAACCTATGGATTGCTATGTCTCTGAAAGAAAATCAAGCGTGTGTACAGGGGCATAAACGCAGCAGTGATAGGATTGGAGAGGTTCGGTGAGCAAATGAAGACCCTTTGAAGTCATATTGCATGGTACCCATTCCACGGGTCTCAACTCTCCAGGTTTAAGGGATTCTGCCTTCAGGTAAAACATGCACGTGGAACCCAGAGTATGATCAACCGTGTGATCGGGAGACGTGTTCCAATATGTCTCAGTTCTCGTCCCCTGGTACTCGGGTGCAACATTCCACACGCTTTACTAACACTCTCCCGACTTGGAGAGTCAGTGCCTTTAACCTCCTGTTTGGCCCATTTGCAATTTCTGAGGAAGATGAACAGGAATAGGGAGAACCAATGAGATTCTAGGTGGAGGTGTCTGGACGGGCAAATTTAACTCTCATTTCCCACCAGGAAGAGGAATTAACCAAAGGCTCAGCGTGCCGTGCCGGAACCAGATTAGGGCCTGAAGCAATCCTGCAGTGTTGCGGCCAGCTCACAAGAAAGCGAGTTGAAGAAAGGAGCTCAGGGGCACTGTAATTCACAAACCTGCAGAGTTATAAATGACAGCTATCGTCCAAAAATATACTGAAGTAAGGCTGCCAAGAGGACTTGAAAGCGGGGCAGAATTGCAGGAAACCGATATCAGGAAGTAGACTGGAATTGCATTTAAAGCATAGGAAAAGAGGCAGAACGTCCACAATGATGCACTTGGCCAAAAAGGGCGTATGCGTTTTTTCCTGAATATATTCAGGAAAAAACGCATACGCCCTTTTTGGCCAACCAAGCAAGCTTGCAAAGGAAATCTGCACTACAATGAAGTCTCACTTCTCTCCGGTCAAAAGGGCCATCTGAAAAAAGTGTAAAATCCAGAAAGGCAGGACAGACCATGGAGAACTGGGAACCTTGTTATGCTGATGGGCGGGATGTAAATTGCCAACAGCCACTCGGGAGAGGTGTATGGTGTTTCCTGAAACATCTAAAAAACAAAGCAACAGAGCCTAGGGCACTTCCACTTATGGTCCTATAGCTTAGGGAAATTAAAATCAAAAAGACACAGCCACCCCAAAGTTTGGGACGGCTCTGTTTACAAGAACCTCGTTTACGGTACAAGTTCAATATCGCAGAAAGTGAAAAATGGATAAAGAAGTTGTGGTACTTACGTACAATGCAATATCACTCAGCAATGAAATCTATGTCATCAGGCCCGTAGCAGCATAATGAGTGGATTCAGGTATGATGATTCTAACTGAAATAAGTCACACAGAAAAAGAAACATCATAAGATATCACTAATACACGGAATGTAAACTTGGCTACACAGGAACTGGATTACAAAACAGAACAGGGTCTCAAATTTAGAAAACCAACTTATGCTTGCTTAAGGGGAAAGGTGATTTGGGGTGCTGCATCAAACCAGAGATTGAAATGAGCACAGATAAAGTTCCTTAAGCCAAATATGGAATAGACAAGAACTACTCCTTGCTCAACGAAATGGACTCAACACCCCATATTAAATGCCTAAGAAAGTACCTGACTAGTAAGTATCTTAAAACCTATGGATTGCTATGTGTCTGAAAGAAAATCAAGCGTGTGTACAGGGGCATAAACGCAGCAGTGATAGGATTGGAGAGGTTCGGTGAGCAAATGAAGACCCTTTGAAGTCATATTGCATGGTACCCATTCCACGGGTCTCAACTCTCCAGGTTTAAGGGATTCTTCCTTCAGCTAAAACATGCACGTGGAACCCAGAGTATGATCAACCGTGTGATCGGGAGACGTGTTCCAATATGTCTCAGTTCTCGTCCCCTGGTACTCGGGTGCAACATTCCAGACGCTTTAATAACACTCTCCCGACTTGGAGAGTCAGTGCCTTTAACCTCCTGTTTGGCCCAGTTTGCAATTTCTGCGGAAGATGAACAGGAATAGGGAGAACCAATGAGAGACTAGGTGGAGGTGTCTGGACGGGCAAATTTAACTCTCATTTCCCACCAGGAAGAGGAATTAACCAAAGGCTCAGCGTGCCGTGCCGGAACCAGATTAGGGCCTGAAGCAATCCTGCGGTGTTGCGGCCAGCTCACAAGAAAGCGAGTTGAAGAAAGGAGCTCAGGGGCACTGTAATTCACAAACCTGCAGAGTTATAAATGACAGCTATCGTCCAAAAATATACTGAAGTAAGGCTGCCAAGAGGACTTGAAAGCGGGGCAGAATTGCAGGAAACCGATTTCAGGAGGTAGACTGGAATTGCATTTAAAGCATAGGAAAAGAGGCAGAACGTCCACAATGATGCACTTGGCCAAAAAGGGCGTATGCATTTTTTCCTGAATATATTCAGGAAAAAACGCATACGCACTTTTTGGCCAACCAAGCAAGCTTGCAAAGGAAATCTGCACTACAATGAAGTCTCACTTCCCACCGGTCAAAAGGGCCATCTGAAAAAAGTGTAAAATCCAGAAAGGCAGGACAGGCCATGGAGAACTGGGAGCCTTGTTATGCTGATGGGCGGGATGTAAATTGCCAACAGCCACTCGGGAGAGGTGTATGGTGTTTCCTGAAACATCTAAAAAACAAAGCAACAGAGCCTAGGGCACTTCCACTTATGGTCCTATAGCTTAGGGAAATTAAAATCAAAAAGACACAGCCACCCCAAAGTTTGGGACGGCTCTGTTTACAAGAACCTCGTTTACGGTACAAGTTCAATATCGCAGAAAGTGAAAAATGGATAAAGAAGTTGTGGTACTTACGTACAATGCAATATCACTCAGCAATGAAATCTATGTCATCAGGCCCGTAGCAGCATAATGAGTGGATTCAGGTATGATGATTCTAACTGAAATAAGTCACACAGAAAAAGAAACATCATAAGATATCACTAATACACGGAATGTAAACTTGGCTACACAGGAACTGGATTACAAAACAGAACAGGGTCTCAAATTTAGAAAACCTACTTATGCTTGCTTAAGGGGAAAGGTGAGTTGGGGTGCTGCATAAAACCTGAGATTGAAATGAGCACAGATAAAGTTCCTTAAGCCAAATAAGGAATAGACAAGAGCTACTCCTTGCTCAACGAAATGGACTCAACACCCCATATTAAACGCCTAAGAATGTACCTGACTAGTAAGTATCTTAAAACCTATGGATTGCTATGTCTCTGAAACAAAATCAAGCGTGTGTACAGGGGCATAAACGCAGCAGTGATAGGATTGGAGAGGTTCGGTGAGCAAATGAAGACCCTTTGAAGTCATATTGCATGGTACTCATTCCACGGGACTCAACTCTCCAGGTTTAAGGGATTCTGCCTTCAGGTAAAACATGCACATGGAACCCAGAGTATGATCAACCGTGTGGTCGGGAGACATGTTCCAATATGTCTCAGTTCTCGTCCCCTGGTACTCGGGTGCAACATTCCAGACGCTTTACTAACACTCTCCCGACGTGGAGAGTCAGTGCCTTTAACCTCCTGTTTGGCCCATTTGCAATTTCTGAGGAAGATGAACAGGAATAGGGAGAACCAATGAGAGACTAGGTGGAGGTGTCTGGACGGGCAAATTTAACTCTCATTTCCCACCAGGAAGAGGAATTAACCAAAGGCTCAGCGAGCCGTGCCGGAACCAGATTAGGGCCTGAAGCAATCCTGCGGTGTTGCGGCCAGCTCACAAGAAAGCGAGTTGAAGAAAGGAGCTCAGGGGCACTGTAATTCACAAACCTGCAGAGTTATAAATGACAGCTATCGTCCAAAAATATACTGAAGTAAGGCTGCCAAGAGGACTTGAAAGCGGGGCAGAATTGCAGGAAACCGATATCAGGAAGTAGACTGGAATTGCATTTAAAGCATAGGAAAAGAGGCAGAACGTCCACAATGATGCACTTGGCCAAAAAGGGCGTATGCGTTTTTTCCTGAATATATTCAGGAAAAAACGCATACGCCCTTTTTGGCCAACCAAGCAAGCTTGCAAAGGAAATCTGCACTACAATGAAGTCTCACTTCTCTCCGGTCAAAAGGGCCATCTGAAAAAAGTGTAAAATCCAGAAAGGCAGGACAGACCATGGAGAACTGGGAACCTTGTTATGCTGATGGGCGGGATGTAAATTGCCAACAGCCACTCGGGAGAGGTGTATGGTGTTTCCTGAAACATCTAAAAAACAAAGCAACAGAGCCTAGGGCACTTCCACTTATGGTCCTATAGCTTAGGGAAATTAAAATCAAAAAGACACAGCCACCCCAAAGTTTGGGACGGCTCTGTTTACAAGAACCTCGTTTACGGTACAAGTTCAATATCGCAGAAAGTGAAAAATGGATAAAGAAGTTGTGGTACTTACGTACAATGCAATATCACTCAGCAATGAAATCTATGTCATCAGGCCCGTAGCAGCATAATGAGTGGATTCAGGTATGATGATTCTAACTGAAATAAGTCACACAGAAAAAGAAACATCATAAGATATCACTAATACACGGAATGTAAACTTGGCTACACAGGAACTGGATTACAAAACAGAACAGGGTCTCAAATTTAGAAAACCAACTTATGCTTGCTTAAGGGGAAAGGTGATTTGGGGTGCTGCATCAAACCAGAGATTGAAATGAGCACAGATAAAGTTCCTTAAGCCAAATATGGAATAGACAAGAACTACTCCTTGCTCAACGAAATGGACTCAACACCCCATATTAAATGCCTAAGAAAGTACCTGACTAGTAAGTATCTTAAAACCTATGGATTGCTATGTGTCTGAAAGAAAATCAAGCGTGTGTACAGGGGCATAAACGCAGCAGTGATAGGATTGGAGAGGTTCGGTGAGCAAATGAAGACCCTTTGAAGTCATATTGCATGGTACCCATTCCACGGGACTCAACTCTCCAGGTTTAAGGGATTCTGCCTTCAGGTAAAACATGCACATGGAACCCAGAGTATGATCAACCGTGTGGTCGTGAGACATGTTCCAATATGTCTCAGTTCTCGTCCCCTGGTACTCGGGTGCAACATTCCAGACGCTTTACTAACACTCTCCCGACGTGGAGAGTCAGTGCCTTTAACCTCCTGTTTGGCCCATTTGCAATTTCTGAGGAAGATGAACAGGAATAGGGAGAACCAATGAGAGACTAGCTGGAGGTGTCTGGACGGGCAAATTTAACTCTCATTTCCCACCAGGAAGAGGAATTAACCAAAGGCTCAGCGAGCCGTGCCGGAACCAGATTAGGGCCTGAAGCAATCCTGCGGTGTTGCGGCCAGCTCACAAGAAAGCGAGTTGAAGAAAGGAGCTCAGGGGCACTGTAATTCACAAACCTGCAGAGTTATAAATGACAGCTATCGTCCAAAAATATACTGAAGTAAGGCTGCCAAGAGGACTTGAAAGCGGGGCAGAATTGCAGGAAACCGATTTCAGGAGGTAGACTGGAATTGCATTTAAAGCATAGGAAAAGAGGCAGAACGTCCACAATGATGCACTTGGCCAAAAAGGGCGTATGCGTTTTTTCCTGAATATATTCAGGAAAAAACGCATACGCCCTTTTTGGCCAACCAAGCAAGCTTGCAAAGGAAATCTGCACTACAATGAAGTCTCACTTCCCCCCGGTCAAAAGGGCCATCTGAAAAAAGTGTAAAATCCAGAAAGGCAGGACAGGCCATGGAGAACTGGGAGCCTTGTTATGCTGATGGGCGGGATGTAAATTGCCAACAGCCACTCGGGAGAGGTGTATGGTGTTTCCTGAAACATCTAAAAAACAAAGCAACAGAGCCTAGGGCACTTCCACTTATGGTCCTATAGCTTAGGGAAATTAAAATCAAAAAGACACAGCCACCCCAAAGTTTGGGACGGCTCTGTTTACAAGAACCTCGTTTACGGTACAAGTTCAATATCGCAGAAAGTGAAAAATGGATAAAGAAGTTGTGGTACTTACGTACAATGCAATATCACTCAGCAATGAAATCTATGTCATCAGGCCCGTAGCAGCATAATGAGTGGATTCAGGTATGATGATTCTAACTGAAATAAGTCACACAGAAAAAGAAACATCATAAGATATCACTAATACACGGAATGTAAACTTGGCTACACAGGAACTGGATTACAAAACAGAACAGGGTCTCAAATTTAGAAAACCAACTTATGCTTGCTTAAGGGGAAAGGTGAGTTGGGGTGCTGCATAAAACCAGAGATTGAAATGAGCACAGATAAAGTTCCTTAAGCCAAATATAGAATAGACAAGAACTACTCCTTGCTCAACGAACTGAACTCAACACCCCATATTAAACGCCTAAGAATGTACCTGACTAGTAAGTATCTTAAAACCTATGGATTGCTATGTCTCTGAAAGAAAATCAAGCGTGTGTACAGGGGCATAAACGCAGCAGTGATAGGATTGGAGAGGTTCGGTGAGCAAATGAAGACCCTTTGAAGTCATATTGCATGGTACCCATTCCACGGGTCTCAACTCTCCAGGTTTAAGGGATTCTGCCTTCAGGTAAAACATGCACGTGGAACCCAGAGTATGATCAACCGTGTGATTGGGAGACGTGTTCCAATATGTCTCACTTCTCGTCCCCTGGTACTCGGGTGCAACATTCCAGACGCTTTACTAACACTCTCCCGACTTGGAGAGTCAGTGCCTTTAACCTCCTGTTTGGCCCATTTGCAATTTCTGAGGAAGATGAACAGGAATAGGGAGAACCAATGAGATTCTAGGTGGAGGTGTCTGGACGGGCAAATTTAACTCTCATTTCCCACCAGGAAGAGGAATTAACCAAAGGCTCAGCGTGCCGTGCCGGAACCAGATTAGGGCCTGAAGCAATCCTGCGGTGTTGCGGCCAGCTCACAAGAAAGCGAGTTGAAGAAAGGAGCTCAGGGGCACTGTAATTCACAAACCTGCAGAGTTATAAATGACAGCTATCGTCCAAAAATATACTGAAGTAAGGCTGCCAAGAGGACTTGAAAGCGGGGCAGAATTGCAGGAAACCGATTTCAGGAGGTAGACTGGAATTGCATTTAAAGCATAGGAAAAGAGGCAGAACGTCCACAATGATGCACTTGGCCAAAAAGGGCGTATGCGTTTTTTCCTGAATATATTGAGGAAAAAACGCATACGCCCTTTTTGGCCAACCAAGCAAGCTTGCAAAGGAAATCTGCACTACAATGAAGTCTCACTTCCCCCCGGTCAAAAGGGCCATCTGAAAAAAGTGTAAAATCCACAAAGGCAGGACAGGCCATGGAGAACTGGGAGCCTTGTTATGCTGATGGGCGGGATGTAAATTGCCAAGAGCCACTGGGGAGAGGTGTATGGTGTTTCCTGAAACATCTAAAAAACAAAGCAACAGAGCCTAGGGCACTTCCACTTATGGTCCTATAGCTTAGGGAAATTAAAATCAAAAAGACACAGCCACCCCAAAGTTTGGGACGGCTCTGTTTACAAGAACCTCGTTTACGGTACAAGTTCAATATCGCAGAAAGTGAAAAATGGATAAAGAAGTTGTGGTACTTACGTACAATGCAATATCACTCAGCAATGAAATCTATGTCATCAGGCCCGTAGCAGCATAATGAGTGGATTCAGGTATGATGATTCTAACTGAAATAAGTCACACAGAAAAAGAAACATCATAAGATATCACTAATACACGGAATGTAAACTTGGCTACACAGGAACTGGATTACAAAACAGAACAGGGTCTCAAATTTAGAAAACCAACTTATGCTTGCTTAAGGGGAAAGGTGAGTTGTGGTGCTGCATAAAAGCAGAGATTGAAATGAGCACAGATAAAGTTCCTTAAGCCAAATATGGAATAGACAAGAACTACTCCTTGCTCAACGAAATGAACTCAACACCCCATATTAAACGCCTAAGAATGTACCTGACTAGTAAGTATCTTAAAACCTATGGATTGCTATGTCTCTGAAAGAAAATCAAGCGTGTGTACAGGGGCATAAACGCAGCAGTGATAGGATTGGAGAGGTTCGGTGAGCAAATGAAGACCCTTTGAAGTCATATTGCATGGTACCCATTCCACGGGTCTCAACTCTCCAGGTTTAAGGGATTCTGCCTTCAGGTAAAACATGCACGTGGAACCCAGAGTATGATCAACCGTGTGATCGGGAGACGTGTTCCAATATGTCTCAGTTCTCGTCCCCTGGTACTCGGGTGCAACATTCCACACGCTTTACTAACACTCTCCCGACTTGGAGAGTCAGTGCCTTTAACCTCCTGTTTGGCCCATTTGCAATTTCTGAGGAAGATGAACAGGAATAGGGAGAACCAATGAGATTCTAGGTGGAGGTGTCTGGACGGGCAAATTTAACTCTCATTTCCCACCAGGAAGAGGAATTAACCAAAGGCTCAGCGTGCCGTGCCGGAACCAGATTAGGGCCTGAAGCAATCCTGCAGTGTTGCGGCCAGCTCACAAGAAAGCGAGTTGAAGAAAGGAGCTCAGGGGCACTGTAATTCACAAACCTGCAGAGTTATAAATGACAGCTATCGTCCAAAAATATACTGAAGTAAGGCTGCCAAGAGGACTTGAAAGCGGGGCAGAATTGCAGGAAACCGATATCAGGAAGTAGACTGGAATTGCATTTAAAGCATAGGAAAAGAGGCAGAACGTCCACAATGATGCACTTGGCCAAAAAGGGCGTATGCGTTTTTTCCTGAATATATTCAGGAAAAAACGCATACGCCCTTTTTGGCCAACCAAGCAAGCTTGCAAAGGAAATCTGCACTACAATGAAGTCTCACTTCTCTCCGGTCAAAAGGGCCATCTGAAAAAAGTGTAAAATCCAGAAAGGCAGGACAGACCATGGAGAACTGGGAACCTTGTTATGCTGATGGGCGGGATGTAAATTGCCAACAGCCACTCGGGAGAGGTGTATGGTGTTTCCTGAAACATCTAAAAAACAAAGCAACAGAGCCTAGGGCACTTCCACTTATGGTCCTATAGCTTAGGGAAATTAAAATCAAAAAGACACAGCCACCCCAAAGTTTGGGACGGCTCTGTTTACAAGAACCTCGTTTACGGTACAAGTTCAATATCGCAGAAAGTGAAAAATGGATAAAGAAGTTGTGGTACTTACGTACAATGCAATATCACTCAGCAATGAAATCTATGTCATCAGGCCCGTAGCAGCATAATGAGTGGATTCAGGTATGATGATTCTAACTGAAATAAGTCACACAGAAAAAGAAACATCATAAGATATCACTAATACACGGAATGTAAACTTGGCTACACAGGAACTGGATTACAAAACAGAACAGGGTCTCAAATTTAGAAAACCAACTTATGCTTGCTTAAGGGGAAAGGTGATTTGGGGTGCTGCATCAAACCAGAGATTGAAATGAGCACAGATAAAGTTCCTTAAGCCAAATATGGAATAGACAAGAACTACTCCTTGCTCAACGAAATGGACTCAACACCCCATATTAAATGCCTAAGAAAGTACCTGACTAGTAAGTATCTTAAAACCTATGGATTGCTATGTGTCTGAAAGAAAATCAAGCGTGTGTACAGGGGCATAAACGCAGCAGTGATAGGATTGGAGAGGTTCGGTGAGCAAATGAAGACCCTTTGAAGTCATATTGCATGGTACCCATTCCACGGGTCTCAACTCTCCAGGTTTAAGGGATTCTTCCTTCAGCTAAAACATGCACGTGGAACCCAGAGTATGATCAACCGTGTGATCGGGAGACGTGTTCCAATATGTCTCAGTTCTCGTCCCCTGGTACTCGGGTGCAACATTCCAGACGCTTTAATAACACTCTCCCGACTTGGAGAGTCAGTGCCTTTAACCTCCTGTTTGGCCCAGTTTGCAATTTCTGCGGAAGATGAACAGGAATAGGGAGAACCAATGAGAGACTAGGTGGAGGTGTCTGGACGGGCAAATTTAACTCTCATTTCCCACCAGGAAGAGGAATTAACCAAAGGCTCAGCGTGCCGTGCCGGAACCAGATTAGGGCCTGAAGCAATCCTGCGGTGTTGCGGCCAGCTCACAAGAAAGCGAGTTGAAGAAAGGAGCTCAGGGGCACTGTAATTCACAAACCTGCAGAGTTATAAATGACAGCTATCGTCCAAAAATATACTGAAGTAAGGCTGCCAAGAGGACTTGAAAGCGGGGCAGAATTGCAGGAAACCGATTTCAGGAGGTAGACTGGAATTGCATTTAAAGCATAGGAAAAGAGGCAGAACGTCCACAATGATGCACTTGGCCAAAAAGGGCGTATGCATTTTTTCCTGAATATATTCAGGAAAAAACGCATACGCACTTTTTGGCCAACCAAGCAAGCTTGCAAAGGAAATCTGCACTACAATGAAGTCTCACTTCCCACCGGTCAAAAGGGCCATCTGAAAAAAGTGTAAAATCCAGAAAGGCAGGACAGGCCATGGAGAACTGGGAGCCTTGTTATGCTGATGGGCGGGATGTAAATTGCCAACAGCCACTCGGGAGAGGTGTATGGTGTTTCCTGAAACATCTAAAAAACAAAGCAACAGAGCCTAGGGCACTTCCACTTATGGTCCTATAGCTTAGGGAAATTAAAATCAAAAAGACACAGCCACCCCAAAGTTTGGGACGGCTCTGTTTACAAGAACCTCGTTTACGGTACAAGTTCAATATCGCAGAAAGTGAAAAATGGATAAAGAAGTTGTGGTACTTACGTACAATGCAATATCACTCAGCAATGAAATCTATGTCATCAGGCCCGTAGCAGCATAATGAGTGGATTCAGGTATGATGATTCTAACTGAAATAAGTCACACAGAAAAAGAAACATCATAAGATATCACTAATACACGGAATGTAAACTTGGCTACACAGGAACTGGATTACAAAACAGAACAGGGTCTCAAATTTAGAAAACCTACTTATGCTTGCTTAAGGGGAAAGGTGAGTTGGGGTGCTGCATAAAACCTGAGATTGAAATGAGCACAGATAAAGTTCCTTAAGCCAAATAAGGAATAGACAAGAGCTACTCCTTGCTCAACGAAATGGACTCAACACCCCATATTAAACGCCTAAGAATGTACCTGACTAGTAAGTATCTTAAAACCTATGGATTGCTATGTCTCTGAAACAAAATCAAGCGTGTGTACAGGGGCATAAACGCAGCAGTGATAGGATTGGAGAGGTTCGGTGAGCAAATGAAGACCCTTTGAAGTCATATTGCATGGTACTCATTCCACGGGACTCAACTCTCCAGGTTTAAGGGATTCTGCCTTCAGGTAAAACATGCACATGGAACCCAGAGTATGATCAACCGTGTGGTCGGGAGACATGTTCCAATATGTCTCAGTTCTCGTCCCCTGGTACTCGGGTGCAACATTCCAGACGCTTTACTAACACTCTCCCGACGTGGAGAGTCAGTGCCTTTAACCTCCTGTTTGGCCCATTTGCAATTTCTGAGGAAGATGAACAGGAATAGGGAGAACCAATGAGAGACTAGGTGGAGGTGTCTGGACGGGCAAATTTAACTCTCATTTCCCACCAGGAAGAGGAATTAACCAAAGGCTCAGCGAGCCGTGCCGGAACCAGATTAGGGCCTGAAGCAATCCTGCGGTGTTGCGGCCAGCTCACAAGAAAGCGAGTTGAAGAAAGGAGCTCAGGGGCACTGTAATTCACAAACCTGCAGAGTTATAAATGACAGCTATCGTCCAAAAATATACTGAAGTAAGGCTGCCAAGAGGACTTGAAAGCGGGGCAGAATTGCAGGAAACCGATATCAGGAAGTAGACTGGAATTGCATTTAAAGCATAGGAAAAGAGGCAGAACGTCCACAATGATGCACTTGGCCAAAAAGGGCGTATGCGTTTTTTCCTGAATATATTCAGGAAAAAACGCATACGCCCTTTTTGGCCAACCAAGCAAGCTTGCAAAGGAAATCTGCACTACAATGAAGTCTCACTTCTCTCCGGTCAAAAGGGCCATCTGAAAAAAGTGTAAAATCCAGAAAGGCAGGACAGACCATGGAGAACTGGGAACCTTGTTATGCTGATGGGCGGGATGTAAATTGCCAACAGCCACTCGGGAGAGGTGTATGGTGTTTCCTGAAACATCTAAAAAACAAAGCAACAGAGCCTAGGGCACTTCCACTTATGGTCCTATAGCTTAGGGAAATTAAAATCAAAAAGACACAGCCACCCCAAAGTTTGGGACGGCTCTGTTTACAAGAACCTCGTTTACGGTACAAGTTCAATATCGCAGAAAGTGAAAAATGGATAAAGAAGTTGTGGTACTTACGTACAATGCAATATCACTCAGCAATGAAATCTATGTCATCAGGCCCGTAGCAGCATAATGAGTGGATTCAGGTATGATGATTCTAACTGAAATAAGTCACACAGAAAAAGAAACATCATAAGATATCACTAATACACGGAATGTAAACTTGGCTACACAGGAACTGGATTACAAAACAGAACAGGGTCTCAAATTTAGAAAACCAACTTATGCTTGCTTAAGGGGAAAGGTGATTTGGGGTGCTGCATCAAACCAGAGATTGAAATGAGCACAGATAAAGTTCCTTAAGCCAAATATGGAATAGACAAGAACTACTCCTTGCTCAACGAAATGGACTCAACACCCCATATTAAATGCCTAAGAAAGTACCTGACTAGTAAGTATCTTAAAACCTATGGATTGCTATGTGTCTGAAAGAAAATCAAGCGTGTGTACAGGGGCATAAACGCAGCAGTGATAGGATTGGAGAGGTTCGGTGAGCAAATGAAGACCCTTTGAAGTCATATTGCATGGTACCCATTCCACGGGTCTCAACTCTCCAGGTTTAAGGGATTCTTCCTTCAGCTAAAACATGCACGTGGAACCCAGAGTATGATCAACCGTGTGATCGGGAGACGTGTTCCAATATGTCTCAGTTCTCGTCCCCTGGTACTCGGGTGCAACATTCCAGACGCTTTACTAACACTCTCCCGACGTGGAGAGTCAGTGCCTTTAACCTCCTGTTTGGCCCATTTGCAATTTCTGAGGAAGATGAACAGGAATAGGGAGAACCAATGAGAGACTAGCTGGAGGTGTCTGGACGGGCAAATTTAACTCTCATTTCCCACCAGGAAGAGGAATTAACCAAAGGCTCAGCGAGCCGTGCCGGAACCAGATTAGGGCCTGAAGCAATCCTGCGGTGTTGCGGCCAGCTCACAAGAAAGCGAGTTGAAGAAAGGAGCTCAGGGGCACTGTAATTCACAAACCTGCAGAGTTATAAATGACAGCTATCGTCCAAAAATATACTGAAGTAAGGCTGCCAAGAGGACTTGAAAGCGGGGCAGAATTGCAGGAAACCGATTTCAGGAGGTAGACTGGAATTGCATTTAAAGCATAGGAAAAGAGGCAGAACGTCCACAATGATGCACTTGGCCAAAAAGGGCGTATGCGTTTTTTCCTGAATATATTCAGGAAAAAACGCATACGCCCTTTTTGGCCAACCAAGCAAGCTTGCAAAGGAAATCTGCACTACAATGAAGTCTCACTTCCCACCGGTCAAAAGGGCCATCTGAAAAAAGTGTAAAATCCAGAAAGGCAGGACAGGCCATGGAGAACTGGGAGCCTTGTTATGCTGATGGGCGGGATGTAAATTGCCAACAGCCACTCGGGAGAGGTGTATGGTGTTTCCTGAAACATCTAAAAAACAAAGCAACAGAGCCTAGGGCACTTCCACTTATGGTCCTATAGCTTAGGGAAATTAAAATCAAAAAGACACAGCCACCCCAAAGTTTGGGACGGCTCTGTTTACAAGAACCTCGTTTACGGTACAAGTTCAATATCGCAGAAAGTGAAAAATGGATAAAGAAGTTGTGGTACTTACGTACAATGCAATATCACTCAGCAATGAAATCTATGTCATCAGGCCCGTAGCAGCATAATGAGTGGATTCAGGTATGATGATTCTAACTGAAATAAGTCACACAGAAAAAGAAATATCATAAGATATCACTAATACACGGAATGTAAACTTGGCTATACAGGAACTGGATTACAAAACAGAACAGGGTCTCAAATTTAGAAAACCAACTTATGCTTGCTTAAGGGGAAAGGTGAGTTGGGGTGCTGCATAAAACCAGAGATTGAAATGAGCACAGATAAAGTTCCTTAAGCCAAATATGGAATAGACAAGAACTACTCCTTGCTCAACGAAATGGACTCAACACCCCATATTAAACGCCTAAGAATGTACCTGACTAGTAAGTATCTTAAAACCTATGGATTGCTATGTCTCTGAAAGAAAATCAAGCGTGTGTACAGGGGCATAAAAGCAGCAGTGATAGGATTGGAGAGGTTCGGTGAGCAAATGAAGACCCTTTGAAGTCATATTGCATGGTACCCATTCCACGGGTCTCAACTCTCCAGGTTTAAGGGATTCTTCCTTCAGCTAAAACATGCACGTGGAACCCAGAGTATGATCAACCGTGTGATCGGGAGACGTGTTCCAATATGTCTCAGTTCTCGTCCCCTGGTACTCGGGTGCAACATTCCAGACGCTTTAATAACACTCTCCCGACTTGGAGAGTCTGTGCCTTTAACCACCTGTTTGGCCCAGTTTGCAATTTCTGCGGAAGATGAACAGGAGTAGGGAGAACCAAAGAGAGACTAGCTGGAGGTGTCTGGACGCGCAAAATTTAACTCTCATATCCCACCAGGAAGAGGAATTAACCAAAGGCTCAGCGTGCCGTGCCGGAACCAGATTAGGGCCTGAAGCAATCCTGCGGTGTTGCGGCCAGCTCACAATAAAGCGAGTTGAAGAAAGGAGCTCAGGGGCACTGTAATTCACAAACCTGCAGAGTTATAAATGACAGCTATCGTCCAAAAATATACTGAAGTAAGGCTGCCAAGAGGACTTGAAAGCGGGGCAGAATTGCAGGAAACCGATTTCAGGAGGTAGACTGGAATTGCATTTAAAGCATAGGAAAAGAGGCAGAACGTCCACAATGATGCACTTGGCCAAAAAGGACGTATGCGTTTTTTCCTGAATATATTCAGGAAAAAACGCATACGCACTTTTTGGCCAACCAAGCAAGCTTGCAAAGGAAATCTGCACTACAATGAAGTCTCACTTCCCCCCGGTCAAAAGGGCCACCTGAAAAAAGTGTAAAATCCAGAAAGGCAGGACAGGCCATGGAGAACTGGGAGCCTTGTTATGCTGATGGGCGGGATGTAAATTGCCAACAGCCACTCCAGAGAAGTGTATGGTGATTCCTGAAACATCTAAAAAACAAAGCAACAGAGCCTAGGGCACTTCCACTTATGGTCCTATAATTAGGGAAATTAAAATCAAAAAGACACAGCCACCCCAAAGTTTGGGACGGCTCTGTTTACAAGAACTTCATTTACGGTACAAGTTCAATATCACAGAAAGTGAAAAATGGATAAAGAAGTTGTGGAACTTACGTACAATGCAATATCACTCAGCAATGAAATCTATGTCATCAGGCCCGTAGCAGCATAATGAGTGGATTCAGGTATGATGATTCTAACTGAAATAAGTCACACAGAAAAAGAAACATCATAAGATATCACTAATACACGGAATGTAAACTTGGCTACACAGGAACTGGATTACAAAACAGAACAGGGTCTCAAATTTAGAAAACCAACTTATGCTTGCTTAAGGGGAAAGGTGAGTTGGGGTGCTGCATAAAACCTGAGATTGAAATGAGCACAGATAAAGTTCCTTAAGCCAAATAAGGAATAGACAAGAGCTACTCCTTGCTCAACGAAATGGACTCAACACCCCATATTAAACGCCTAAGAATGTACCTGACTAGTAAGTATCTTAAAACCTATGGATTGCTATGTCTCTGAAACAAAATCAAGCGTGTGTACAGGGGCATAAACGCAGCAGTGATAGGATTGGAGAGGTTCGGTGAGCAAATGAAGACCCTTTGAAGTCATATTGCATGGTACCCATTCCACGGGTCTCAACTCTCCAGGTTTAAGGGATTCTTCCTTCAGCTAAAACATGCACGTGGAACCCAGAGTATGATCAACCGTGTGATCGGGAGACGTGTTCCAATATGTCTCAGATCTCGTCCCCTGGTACTCGGGTGCAACATTCCAGACGCTTTAATAACACTCTCCCGACTTGGAGAGTCAGTGCCTTTAACCACCTGTTTGGCCCAGTTTGCAATTTCTGCGGAAGATGAACAGGAATAGGGAGAACCAAAGAGAGACTAGCTGGAGGTGTCTGGACGCGCAAAATTTAACTCTCATATCCCACCAGGAAGAGGAATTAACCAAAGGCTCAGCGTGCCGTGCCGGAACCAGATTAGGGCCTGAAGCAATCCTGCGGTGTTGCGGCCAGCTCACAAGAAAGCGAGTTGAAGAAAGGAGCTCAGGGGCACTGTAATTCACAAACCTGCAGAGTTATAAATGACAGCTATCGTCCAAAAATATACTGAAGTAAGGCTGCCAAGAGGACTTGAAAGCGGGGCAGAATTGCAGGAAACCGATTTCAGGAGGTAGACTGGAATTGCATTTAAAGCATAGGAAAAGAGGCAGAACGTCCACAATGATGCACTTGGCCAAAAAGGACGTATGCGTTTTTTCCTGAATATATTCAGGAAAAAACGCATACGTCCTTTTTGGCCAACCAAGCAAGCTTGCAAAGGAAATCTGCACTACAATGAAGTCTCACTTACCCCGGTCAAAAGGGCCACCTGAAAAAAGTGTAAAATCCAGAAAGGCAGGACAGGCCATGGAGAACTGGGAGCCTTGTTATGCTGATGGGCGGGATGTAAATTGCCAACAGCCACTCCAGAGAAGTGTATGGTGATTCCTGAAACATCTAAAAAACAAAGCAACAGAGCCTAGGGCACTTCCACTTATGGTCCTATAGTTTAGGGAAATTAAAATCAAAAAGACACAGCCACCCCAAAGTTTGGGACGGCTCTGTTTACAAGAACTTCATTTACGGTACAAGTTCAATATCACAGAAAGTGAAAAATGGATAAAGAAGTTGTGGTACTTACGTACAATGCAATATCACTCAGCAATGAAATCTATGTCATCAGGCCCGTAGCAGCATAATGAGTGGATTCAGGTATGATGATTCTAACTGAAATAAGTCACACAGAAAAAGAAACATCATAAGATATCACTAATACACGGAATGTAAACTTGGCTACAGAGGAACTGGATTACAAAACAGAACAGGGTCTCAAATGTAGAAAACCAACTTATGCTTGCTTAAGGGGAAAGGTGAGTTGGGGTGCTGCATAAAACCAGAGATTTAAATGAACACAGATAAAGTTCCTTAAGCCAAATATGGAATAGACAAGAACTACTCCTTGCTCAACGAAATGGACTCAACACCCCATATTAAACGCCTAAGAATGTACCTGACTAGTAAGTATCTTAAAACCTATGAATTGCTATGTCTCTGAAACAAAATCAAGCGTGTGTACAGGGGCATAAACGCAGCAGTGATAGGATTGGAGAGGTTCGGTGAGCAAATGAAGACCCTTTGAAGTCATATTGCATGGTACCCATTCCACGGGTCTCAACTCTCCAGGTTTAAGGGATTCTGCCTTCAGGTAAAACATGCACGTGGAACCCAGAGTATGATCACCCGTGTGATCGGTTGACATGTTCCAATATGTCTCAGTTCTCGTCCCCTGGTACTCGGGTGCAACATTCCAGACGCTTTACTAACACTCTCCCGACTTGGAGAGTCAGTGCCTTTAACCTCCTGTTTGGCCCAGTTTGCAATTTCTGCGGAAGATGAACAGGAATAGGGAGAACCAATGAGAGACTAGCTGGAGGTGTCTGGACGGGCAAATTTAACTCTCATTTCCCACCAGGAAGAGGAATTAACCAAAGGCTCAGCGTGCCGTGCCGGAACCAGATTAGGGCCTGAAGCAATCCTGCGGTGTTGCGGCCAGCTCACAAGAAAGCGAGTTGAAGAAAGGAGCTCAGGGGCACTGTAATTCACAAACCTGCAGAGTTATAAATGACAGCTATCGTCCAAAAATATACTGAAGTAAGGCTGCCAAGAGGACTTGAAAGCGGGGCAGAATTGCAGGAAACCGATTTCAGGAGGTAGACTGGAATTGCATTTAAAGCATAGGAAAAGAGGCAGAACGTCCACAATGATGCACTTGGCCAAAAAGGGCGTATGCGTTTTTTCCTGAATATATTCAGGAAAAAACGCATACGCCCTTTTTGGCCAACCAAGCAAGCTTGCAAAGGAAATCTGCACTACAATGAAGTCTCACTTCCCCCCGGTCAAAAGGGCCATCTGAAAAAAGTGTAAAATACAGAAAGGCAGGACAGGCCATGGAGAACTGGGAGCCTTGTTATGCTGATGGGCGGGATGTAAATTGCCAAGAGCCACTCGGGAGAGGTGTATGGTGTTTCCTGAAACATCTAAAAAACAAAGCAACAGAGCCTAGGGCACTTCCACTTATGGTCCTATAGCTTAGGGAAATTAAAATCAAAAAGACACAGCCACCCCAAAGTTTGGGACGGCTCTGTTTACAAGAACCTCGTTTACGGTACAAGTTCAATATCGCAGAAAGTGAAAAATGGATAAAGAAGTTGTGGTACTTACGTACAATGCAATATCACTCAGCAATGAAATCTATGTCATCAGGCCCGTAGCAGCATAATGAGTGGATTCAGGTATGATGATTCTAACTGAAATAAGTCACACAGAAAAAGAAACATCATAAGATATCACTAATACACGGAATGTAAACTTGGCTACACAGGAACTGGATTACAAAACAGAACAGGGTCTCAAATTTAGAAAACCAACTTATGCTTGCTTAAGGGGAAAGGTGAGTTGGGGTGCTGCATAAAACCAGAGATTGAAATGAGCACAGATAAAGTTCCTTAAGCCAAATATGGAATAGACAAGAACTACTCCTTGCTCAACGAAATGGACTCAACACCCCATATTAAACGCCTAAGAATGTACCTGACTAGTAAGTATCTTAAAACCTATGGATTGCTATGTCTCTGAAAGAAAATCAAGCGTGTGTACAGGGGCATAAACGCAGCAGTGATAGGATTGGAGAGGTTCGGTGAGCAAATGAAGACCCTTTGAAGTCATATTGCATGGTACCCATTCCACGGGACTCAACTCTCCAGGTTTAAGGGATTCTGCCTTCAGGTAAAACATGCACGTGGAACCCAGAGTATGATCAACCGTGTGGTCGGGAGACATGTTCCAATATGTCTCAGTTCTCGTCCCCTGGTACTCGGGTGCAACATTCCAGACGCTTTACTAACACTCTCCCGACGTGGAGAGTCAGTGCCTTTAACCTCCTGTTTGGCCCATTTGCAATTTCTGAGGAAGATGAACAGGAATAGGGAGAACCAATGAGAGACTAGGTGGAGGTTTCTGGACGGGCAAATTTAACTCTCATTTCCCACCAGGAAGAGGAATTAACCAAAGGCTCAGCGAGCCGTGCCGGAACCAGATTAGGGCCTGAAGCAATCCTGCGGTGTTGCGGCCAGCTCACAAGAAAGCGAGTTGAAGAAAGGAGCTCAGGGGCACTGTAATTCACAAACCTGCAGAGTTATAAATGACAGCTATCGTCCAAAAATATACTGAAGTAAGGCTGCCAAGAGGACTTGAAAGCGGGGCAGAATTGCAGGAAACCGATTTCAGCAGGTAGACCGGAATTGCATTTAAAGCACAGGAAAAGAGGCAGAACGTCCACAATGATGCACTTGGCCAAAAAGGGCGTATGCGTTTTTTCCTGAATATATTCAGGAAAAAACGCATACGCACTTTTTGGCCAACCAAGCAAGCTTGCAAAGGAAATCTGCACTACAATGAAGTCTCACTTCCCACCGGTCAAAAGGGCCATCTGAAAAAAGTGTAAAATCCAGAAAGGCAGGACAGGCCATGGAGAACTGGGAGCCTTGTTATGCTGATGGGCGGGATGTAAATTGCCAAGAGCCACTCGGGAGAGGTGTATGGTGTTTCCTGAAACATCTAAAAAACAAAGCAACAGAGCCTAGGGCACTTCCACTTATGGTCCTATAGCTTAGGGAAATTAAAATCAAAAAGACACAGCCACCCCAAAGTTTGGGACGGCTCTGTTTACAAGAACCTCGTTTACGGTACAAGTTCAATATCGCAGAAAGTGAAAAATGGATAAAGAAGTTGTGGTACTTACGTACAATGCAATATCACTCAGCAATGAAATCTATGTCATCAGGCCCGTAGCAGCATAATGAGTGGATTCAGGTATGATGATTCTAACTGAAATAAGTCACACAGAAAAAGAAACATCATAAGATATCACTAATACATGGGATGTAAACTTGGCTACACAGGAACTGGATTACAAAACAGAACAGGGTCTCAAATTTAGAAAACCAACTTATGCTTGCTTAAGGGGAAAGGTGAGTTGGGGTGCTGCATCAAACCAGAGATTGAAATGAGCACAGATAAAGTTCCTTAAGCCAAATATGGAATAGACAAGAACTACTCCTTGCTCAACGAAATGGACTCAACACCCCATATTAAACGCCTAAGAATGTACCTGACTAGTAAGTATCTTAAAACCTATGGAATGCTATGTGTCTGAAAGAAAGTCAAGCGTGTGTACAGGGGCATAAACGTAGCAGTGATAGGATTGGAGAGGTTTGGTGAGCAAATGAAGACCCTTTGAAGTCATATTGCATGGTACCCATTCCACGGGACTCAACTCTCCAGGTTTAAGGGATTCTGCCTTCAGGTAAAACATGCACATGGAACCCAGAGTATGATCAACCGTGTGGTCGGGAGACATGTTCCAATATGTCTCAGTTCTCGTCCCCTGGTACTCGGGTGCAACATTCCAGACGCTTTACTAACACTCTCCCGACGTGGAGAGTCAGTGCCTTTAACCTCCTGTTTGGCCCATTTGCAATTTCTGAGGAAGATGAACAGGAATAGGGAGAACCAATGAGAGACTAGGTGGAGGTGTCTGGACGGGCAAATTTAACTCTCATTTCCCACCAGGAAGAGGAATTAACCAAAGGCTCAGCGAGCCGTGCCGGAACCAGATTAGGGCCTGAAGCAATCCTGCGGTGTTGCGGCCAGCTCACAAGAAAGCGAGTTGAAGAAAGGAGCTCAGGGGCACTGTAATTCACAAACCTGCAGAGTTATAAATGACAGCTATCGTCCAAAAATATACTGAAGTAAGGCTGCCAAGAGGACTTGAAAGCGGGGCAGAATTGCAGGAAACCGATTTCAGGAGGTAGACTGGAATTGCATTTAAAGCATAGGAAAAGAGGCAGAACGTCCACAATGATGCACTTGGCCAAAAAGGGCGTATGCGTTTTTTCCTGGGAAAAAACGCATACGCCCTTTTTGGCCAACCAAGCAAGCTTGCAAAGGAAATCTGCACTACAATGAAGTCTCACTTCCCCCCGGTCAAAAGGGCCATCTGAAAAAAGTGTAAAATCCAGAAAGGCAGGACAGGCCATGGAGAACTGGGAGCCTTGTTATGCTGATGGGCGGGATGTAAATTGCCAAGAGCCACTCCGGAGAGGTGTATGGTGTTTCCTGAAACATCTAAAAAACAAAGCAACAGAGCCTAGGGCACTTCCACTTATGGTCCTATAGCTTAGGGAAATTAAAATCAAAAAGACACAGCCACCCCAAAGTTTGGGACGGCTCTGTTTACAAGAACCACGTTTACAGTACAAGTTCAATATCGCAGAAAGTGAAAAATGGATAAAGAAGTTGTGGTACTTACGTACAATGCAATATCACTCAGCAATGAAATCTATGTCATCAGGCCCGTAGCAGCATAATGAGTGGATTCAGGTATGATGATTCTAACTGAAATAAGTCACACAGAAAAAGAAACATCATAAGATATCACTAATACACGGAATGTAAACTTGGCTACACAGGAACTGGATTACAAAACAGAACAGGGTCTCAAATTTAGAAAACCAACTTATGCTTGCTTAAGGGGAAAGGTGAGTTGGGGTGCTGCATAAAACCAGAGATTTAAATGAACACAGATAAAGTTCCTTAAGCCAAATATGGAATAGACAAGAACTACTCCTTGCTCAACGAAATGGACTCAACACCCCATATTAAACGCCTAAGAATGTACCTGACTAGTAAGTATCTTAAAACCTATGAATTGCAATGTCTCTGAAAGAAAATCAAGCGTGTGTACAGGGGCATAAACGCAGCAGTGATAGGATTGGAGAGGTTCGGTGAGCAAATGAAGACCCTTTGAAGTCATATTGCATGGTACCCATTCCACGGGTCTCAACTCTCCAGGTTTAAGGGATTCTGCCTTCAGGTAAAACATGCACGTGGAACCCAGAGTATGATCAACCGTGTGGTCGGGAGACATGTTCCAATATGTCTCAGTTCTCGTCCCCTGGTACTCGGGTGCAACATTCCGTACGCTTTACTAACACTCTCCCGACGTGGAGAGTCAGTGCCTTTAACCTCCTGTTTGGCCCATTTGCAATTTCTGAGGAAGATGAACAGGAATAGGGAGAACCAATGAGAGACTAGGTGGAGGTGTCTGGACGAGCAAATTTAACTCTCATTTCCCACGAGGAAGAGGAATTAACCAAAGGCTCAGCGTGCCATGCCGGAACCAGATTAGGGCCTGAAGCAATCCTGCGGTGTTGCGGCCAGCTCACAAGAAAGCGAGTTGAAGAAAGGAGCTCAGGGGCACTGTAATTCACAAACCTGCAGAGTTATAAATGACAGCTATCGTCCAAAAATATACTGAAGTAAGGCTGCCAAGAGGACTTGAAAGCGGGGCAGAATTGCACGAAACCGATTTCAGGAGGTAGACTGGAATTGAATTTAAAGCATAGGAAAAGAGGCAGAACGTCCACAATGATGCACTTGGCCAAAAAGGGCGTATGCGTTTTATCCTGAATATATTCAGGAAAAAACGCATACGCCCTTTTTGGCCAACCAAGCAAGCTTGCAAAGGAAATCTGCACTACAATGAAGTCTCACTTCCCCCTGGTCAAAAGGGCCATCTGAAAAAAGTGTAAAATCCAGAAAGGCAGGACAGGCCATGGAGAACTGGGAGCCTTGTTATGCTGATGGGCGGGATGTAAATTGCCAAGAGCCACTCCGGAGAGGTGTATGGTGTTTCCTGAAACATCTGAAAAACAAAGCAACAGAGCCTAGGGCACTTCCACTTATGGTCCTATAGCTTAGGGAAATTAAAATCAAAAAGACACAGCCACCCCAAAGTTTGGGATGGCTCTGTTTACAAGAAGGTTGTTTACGGTACAAGTTCAATATCACAGAAAGTGAAAAATGGATAAAGAAGTTGTGGTACTTAGGTACAATGCAATATCACTCAGCAATGAAATCTATGTCATCAGGCCCATAGGAGCATAATGAGTGGATTCAGGTATGATGATTCTAACTGAAATAAGTCACACAGAAAAAGAAACATCATAAGATATCACTAATACACGGAATGTAAACTTGGCTACACAGGAACTGGATTACAAAACAGAACAGGGTCTCAAATTTAGAAAACCAACTTATGCTTGCTTAAGGGGAAAGGTGAGTTGGGGTGCTGCATAAAACAAGAGATTGAAATGAGCACAGATAAAGTTTCTTAAGCCAAATATGGAATAGACAAGAACTACTCCTTGCTCAACGAAATGGACTCAACACTCCATATTAAACGCCTAAGAATGTACCTGACTAGTAAGTATCTTAAAACCTATGGATTGCTATGTCTCTGAAAGAAAATCAAGCGTGTGTACAGGGACATAAACGCAGCAGTGATAGGATTGGAGAGGTTCGGTGAGCAAATGAAGACCCTTTGAAGTCATATTGCATGGTACCCATTCCACGGGTCTCAACTCTCCAGGTTTAAGGGATTCTGCCTTCAGGTAAAACATGCACGTGGAACCCAGAGTATGATCAACCGTGTGATCGGGAGACATGTTCCAATATGTCTCAGTTCTCGTCCCCTGGTACTCGGGTGCAACATTCCAGACGCTTTACTAACACTCTCCCGACTTGGAGAGTCAGTGCCTTTAACCTCCTGTTTGGCCCATTTGCAATTTCTGAGGAAGATGAACAGGAATAGGGAGAACCAATGAGATTCTAGGTGGAGGTGTCTGGACGGGCAAATTTAACTCTCATTTCCCACCAGGAAGAGGAATTAACCAAAGGCTCAGCGTGCCGTGCCGGAACCAGATTAGGGCCTGAAGCAATCCTGCGGTGTTGCGGCCAGCTCACAAGAAAGCGAGTTGAAGAAAGGAGCTCAGGGGCACTGTAATTCACAAACCTGCAGAGTTATAAATGACAGCTATCGTCCAAAAATATACTGAAGTAAGGCTGCCAAGAGGACTTGAAAGCGGGGCAGAATTGCAGGAAACCGATTTCAGGAGGTAGACTGGAATTGCATTTAAAGCATAGGAAAAGAGGCAGAACGTCCACAATGATGCACTTGGCCAAAAAGGGCGTAGGCGTTTTTTCCTGAATATATTCAGGAAAAAACGCATACGCCCTTTTTGGCCAACCAAGCAAGCTTGCAAAGGAAATCTGCACTACAATGAAGTCTCACTTCCCCCCGGTCAAAAGGGCCATCTGAAAAAAGTGTAAAATCCAGAAAGGCAGGACAGGCCATGGAGAACTGGGAGCCTTGTTATGCTGATGGGCGGGATGTAAATTGCCAAGAGCCACTCGGGAGAGGTGTATGGTGTTTCCTGAAACATCTAAAAAACAAAGCAACAGAGCCTAGGGCACTTCCACTTATGGTCCTATAGCTTAGGGAAACTAAAATCAAAAAGACACAGCCACCCCAAAGTTTGGACGGCTCTGTTTACAAGAACCTCGTTTACGGTACAAGTTCAATATCGCAGAAAGTGAAAAATGGATAAAGAAGTTGTGGTACTTACGTACAATGCAATATCACTCAGCAATGAAATCTATGTCATCAGGCCCGTAGCAGCATAATGAGTGGATTCAGGTATGATGATTCTAACTGAAATAAGTCACACAGAAAAAGAAACATCATAAGATATCACTAATACACGGAATGTAAACTTGGCTACACAGGAACTGGATTACAAAACAGAACAGGGTCTCAAATTTAGAAAACCAACTTATGCTTGCTTAAGGGGAAAGGTGAGTTGGGGTGCTGCATAAAACAAGAGATTGAAATGAGCACAGATAAAGTTCCTTAAGCCAAATATGGAATAGACAAGAACTACTCCTTGCTCAACGAAATGGACTCAACACTCCATATTAAACGCCTAAGAATGTACCTGACTAGTAAGTATCTTAAAACCTATGGATTGCTATGTCTCTGAAAGAAAATCAAGCGTGTGTACAGGGACATAAACGCAGCAGTGATAGGATTGGAGAGGTTCGGTGAGCAAATGAAGACCCTTTGAAGTCATATTGCATGGTACCCATTCCACGGGTCTCAACTCTCCAGGTTTAAGGGATTCTTCCTTCAGCTAAAACATGCACGTGGAACCCAGAGTATGATCAACCGTGTGATCGGGAGACGTGTTCCAATATGTCTCAGTTCTCGTCCCCTGGTACTCGGGTGCAACATTCCAGACGCTTTAATAACACTCTCCCGACTTGGAGAGTCAGTGCCTTTAACCACCTGTTTGGCCCAGTTTGCAATTTCTGCGGAAGATGAACAGGAATAGGGAGAACCAAAGAGAGACTAGCTGGAGGTGTCTGGACGCGCGAAATTTAACTCTCATATCCCACCAGGAAGAGGAATTAACCAAAGGCTCAGCGTGCCGTGCCGGAACCAGATTAGGGCCTGAAGCAATCCTGCGGTGTTGCGGCCAGCTCACAATAAAGCGAGTTGAAGAAAGGAGCTCAGGGGCACTGTAATTCACAAACCTGCAGAGTTATAAATGACAGCTATCGTCCAAAAATATACTGAAGTAAGGCTGCCAAGAGGACTTGAAAGTGGGGCAGAATTGCAGGAAACCGATTTCAGGAGGTAGACTGGAATTGCATTTAAAGCATAGGAAAAGAGGCAGAACGTCCACAATGATGCACTTGGCCAAAAAGGACGTATGTGTTTTTTCCTGAATATATTCAGGAAAAAACGCATACGCCCTTTTTGGCCAACCAAGCAAGCTTGCAAAGGAAATCTGCACTACAATGAAGTCTCACTTCCCCCCGGTCAAAAGGGCCACCTGAAAAAAGTGTAAAATCCAGAAAGGCAGGACAGGCCATGGAGAACTGGGAGCCTTGTTATGCTGATGGGCGGGATGTAAATTGCCAACAGTCACTCCAGAGAAGTGTATGGTGATTCCTGAAACATCTAAAAAACAAAGCAACAGAGCCTAGGGCACTTCCACTTATGGTCCTATAGTTTAGGGAAATTAAAATCAAAAAACACAGCCACCCCAAAGTTTGGGACGGCTCTGTTTACAAGAACTTCATTTACGGTACAAGTTCAATATCACAGAAAGTGAAAAATGGATAAAGAAGTTGTGGAACTTACGTACAATGCAATATCACTCAGCAATGAAATCTATGTCATCAGGCCCGTAGCAGCATAATGAGTGGATTCAGGTATGATGATTCTAACTGAAATAAGTCACACAGAAAAAGAAACATCATAAGATATCACTAATACACGGAATGTAAACTTGGCTACACAGGAACTGGATTACAAAACAGAACAGGGTCTCAAATTTAGAAAACCTACTTATGCTTGCTTAAGGGGAAAGGTGAGTTGGGGTGCTGCATAAAACCTGAGATTGAAATGAGCACAGATAAAGTTCCTTAAGCCAAATAAGGAATAGACAAGAGCTACTCCTTGCTCAACGAAATGGACTCAACACCCTATATTAAACGCCTAAGAATGTACCTGACTACTAAGTATCTTAAAACCTATGGATTGCTATGTCTCTGAAAGAAAATCAAGCGTGTGTACAGGGGCATAAACGCAGCAGTGATAGGATTGGAGAGGTTCGGTGAGCAAATGAAGACCCTTTGAAGTCATATTGCATGGTACCCATTCCACGGGTCTCAACTCTCCAGGTTTAAGGGATTCTTCCTTCAGCTAAAACATGCACGTGGAACCCAGAGTATGATCAACCGTGTGATCGGGAGACGTGTTCCAATATGTCTCAGTTCTCGTCCCCTGGTACTCAGGTGCAACATTCCAGACGCTTTAATAACACTCTCCCGACTTGGAGAGTCAGTGCCTTTAACCACCTGTTTGGCCCAGTTTGCAATTTCTGCGGAAGATGAACAGGAATATGGAGAACCAAAGAGAGACTAGCTGGAGGTGTATGGACGCGCAAAATTTAACTCTCATTTCCCACCAGGAAGAGGAATTAACCAAAGGCTCAGCGTGCCGTGCCGGAACCAGATTAGGGCCTGAAGCAATCCTGCGGTGATGCGGCCAGCTCACAAGAAAGCGAGTTGAAGAAAGGAGCTCAGGGGCACTGTAATTCACAAACCTGCAGAGTTATAAATGACAGCTATCGTCAAAAAATATACTGAAGTAAGGCTGCCAAGAGGACTTGAAAGCGGGGCAGAAGTGCAGGAAACCGATTTCAGGAGGTAGACTGGAATTGCATTTAAAGCATAGGAAAAGAGGCAGAACGTCCACAATGATGCACTTGGCCAAAAAGGACGTATGCGTTTTTTCCTGAATATATTCAGGAAAAAACGCATACGCCCTTTTTGGCCAACCAAGCAAGCTTGCAAAGGAAATCTGCACTACAATGAAGTCTCACTTCCCCCCGGTCAAAAGGGCCATCTGAAAAAAGTGTAAAATCCAGAAAGGCAGGACAGGCCATGGAGAACTGGGAGCCTTGTTATGCTGATGGGCGGGATGTAAATTGCCAACAGCCACTCGGGATAGGTGTATGGTGCTTCCTGAAACATCTAAAAAACATAGCAGCGGAGCCTAGGGCACTTCCACTTATGGTCCTATAGCTTAGGGAAATTAAAATCAAAAAGACACAGCCACCCCAAAGTTTGGGACGGCTCTGTTTACAAGAACCTCGTTTACGGTACAAGTTCAATATCGCAGGAAGTGAAAAATGGATAAAGAAGTTGTGGTACTTACGTACAATGCAATATCACTCAGCAATGAAATCTATGTCATCAGGCCCGTAGCAGCATAATGAGTGGATTCAGGTATGATGATTCTAACTGAAATAAGTCACACAGAAAAAGAAACATCATAAGATATCACTAATACACGGAATGTAAACTTGGCTACACAGGAACTGGATTACAAAACAGAACAGGGTCTCAAATTTAGAAAACCTACTTATGCTTGCTTAAGGGGAAAGGTGAGTTGGGGTGCTGCATAAAACCTGAGATTGAAATGAGCACAGATAAAGTTCCTTAAGCCAAATAAGGAATAGACAAGAGCTACTCCTTGCTCAACGAAATGGACTCAACACCCCATATTAAACGCCTAAGAATGTACCTGACTAGTAAGTATCTTAAAACCTATGGATTGCTATGTCTCTGAAACAAAATCAAGCGTGTGTACAGGGGCATAAACGCAGCAGTGATAGGATTGGAGAGGTTCGGTGAGCAAATGAAGACCCTTTGAAGTCATATTGCATGGTACTCATTCCACGGGACTCAACTCTCCAGGTTTAAGGGATTCTGCCTTCAGGTAAAACATGCACATGGAACCCAGAGTATGATCAACCGTGTGGTCGGGAGACATGTTCCAATATGTCTCAGTTCTCGTCCCCTGGTACTCGGGTGCAACATTCCAGACGCTTTACTAACACTCTCCCGACGTGGAGAGTCAGTGCCTTTAACCTCCTGTTTGGCCCATTTGCAATTTCTGAGGAAGATGAACAGGAATAGGGAGAACCAATGAGAGACTAGGTGGAGGTGTCTGGACGGGCAAATTTAACTCTCATTTCCCACCAGGAAGAGGAATTAACCAAAGGCTCAGCGTGCCGTGCCGGAACCAGATTAGGGCCTGAAGCAATCCTGCGGTGTTGCGGCCAGCTCACAAGAAAGCGAGTTGAAGAAAGGAGCTCAGGGGCACTGTAATTCACAAACCTGCAGAGTTATAAATGACAGCTATCGTCCAAAAATATACTGAAGTAAGGCTGCCAAGAGGACTTGAAAGCGGGGCAGAATTGCAGGAAACCGATTTCAGGAGGTAGACTGGAATTGCATTTAAAGCATAGGAAAAGAGGCAGAACGTCCACAATGATGCACTTGGCCAAAAAGGGCGTATGCATTTTTTCCTGAATATATTCAGGAAAAAACGCATACGCACTTTTTGGCCAACCAAGCAAGCTTGCAAAGGAAATCTGCACTACAATGAAGTCTCACTTCCCACCGGTCAAAAGGGCCATCTGAAAAAAGTGTAAAATCCAGAAAGGCAGGACAGGCCATGGAGAACTGGGAGCCTTGTTATGCTGATGGGCGGGATGTAAATTGCCAACAGCCACTCGGGAGAGGTGTATGGTGTTTCCTGAAACATCTAAAAAACAAAGCAACAGAGCCTAGGGCACTTCCACTTATGGTCCTATAGCTTAGGGAAATTAAAATCAAAAAGACACAGCCACCCCAAAGTTTGGGACGGCTCTGTTTACAAGAACCTCGTTTACGGTACAAGTTCAATATCGCAGAAAGTGAAAAATGGATAAAGAAGTTGTGGTACTTACGTACAATGCAATATCACTCAGCAATGAAATCTATGTCATCAGGCCCGTAGCAGCATAATGAGTGGATTCAGGTATGATGATTCTAACTGAAATAAGTCACACAGAAAAAGAAATATCATAAGATATCACTAATACACGGAATGTAAACTTGGCTATACAGGAACTGGATTACAAAACAGAACAGGGTCTCAAATTTAGAAAACCAACTTATGCTTGCTTAAGGGGAAAGGTGAGTTGGGGTGCTGCATAAAACCAGAGATTGAAATGAGCACAGATAAAGTTCCTTAAGCCAAATATGGAATAGACAAGAACTACTCCTTGCTCAACGAAATGGACTCAACACCCCATATTAAACGCCTAAGAATGTACCTGACTAGTAAGTATCTTAAAACCTATGGATTGCTATGTCTCTGAAAGAAAATCAAGCGTGTGTACAGGGGCATAAAAGCAGCAGTGATAGGATTGGAGAGGTTCGGTGAGCAAATGAAGACCCTTTGAAGTCATATTGCATGGTACCCATTCCACGGGTCTCAACTCTCCAGGTTTAAGGGATTCTTCCTTCAGCTAAAACATGCACGTGGAACCCAGAGTATGATCAACCGTGTGATCGGGAGACGTGTTCCAATATGTCTCAGTTCTCGTCCCCTGGTACTCGGGTGCAACATTCCAGACGCTTTAATAACACTCTCCCGACTTGGAGAGTCTGTGCCTTTAACCACCTGTTTGGCCCAGTTTGCAATTTCTGCGGAAGATGAACAGGAGTAGGGAGAACCAAAGAGAGACTAGCTGGAGGTGTCTGGACGCGCAAAATTTAACTCTCATATCCCACCAGGAAGAGGAATTAACCAAAGGCTCAGCGTGCCGTGCCGGAACCAGATTAGGGCCTGAAGCAATCCTGCGGTGTTGCGGCCAGCTCACAATAAAGCGAGTTGAAGAAAGGAGCTCAGGGGCACTGTAATTCACAAACCTGCAGAGTTATAAATGACAGCTATCGTCCAAAAATATACTGAAGTAAGGCTGCCAAGAGGACTTGAAAGCGGGGCAGAATTGCAGGAAACCGATTTCAGGAGGTAGACTGGAATTGCATTTAAAGCATAGGAAAAGAGGCAGAACGTCCACAATGATGCACTTGGCCAAAAAGGACGTATGCGTTTTTTCCTGAATATATTCAGGAAAAAACGCATACGCACTTTTTGGCCAACCAAGCAAGCTTGCAAAGGAAATCTGCACTACAATGAAGTCTCACTTCCCCCCGGTCAAAAGGGCCACCTGAAAAAAGTGTAAAATCCAGAAAGGCAGGACAGGCCATGGAGAACTGGGAGCCTTGTTATGCTGATGGGCGGGATGTAAATTGCCAACAGCCACTCCAGAGAAGTGTATGGTGATTCCTGAAACATCTAAAAAACAAAGCAACAGAGCCTAGGGCACTTCCACTTATGGTCCTATAGTTTAGGGAAATTAAAATCAAAAAGACACAGCCACCCCAAAGTTTGGGACGGCTCTGTTTACAAGAACTTCATTTACGGTACAAGTTCAATATCACAGAAAGTGAAAAATGGATAAAGAAGTTGTGGAACTTACGTACAATGCAATATCACTCAGCAATGAAATCTATGTCATCAGGCCCGTAGCAGCATAATGAGTGGATTCAGGTATGATGATTCTAACTGAAATAAGTCACACAGAAAAAGAAACATCATAAGATATCACTAATACACGGAATGTAAACTTGGCTACACAGGAACTGGATTACAAAACAGAACAGGGTCTCAAATTTAGAAAACCTACTTATGCTTGCTTAAGGGGAAAGGTGAGTTGGGGTGCTGCATAAAACCTGAGATTGAAATGAGCACAGATAAAGTTCCTTAAGCCAAATAAGGAATAGACATGAGCTACTCCTTGCTCAACGAAATGGACTCAACACCCCATATTAAACGCCTAAGAATGTACCTGACTAGTAAGTATCTTAAAACCTATGGATTGCTATGTCTCTGAAACAAAATCAAGCGTGTGTACAGGGGCATAAACGCAGCAGTGATAGGATTGGAGAGGTTCGGTGAGCAAATGAAGACCCTTTGAAGTCATATTGCATGGTACCCATTCCACGGGTCTCAACTCTCCAGGTTTAAGGGATTCTTCCTTCAGCTAAAACATGCACGTGGAACCCAGAGTATGATCAACCGTGTGATCGGGAGACGTGTTCCAATATGTCTCAGATCTCGTCCCCTGGTACTCGGGTGCAACATTCCAGACGCTTTAATAACACTCTCCCGACTTGGAGAGTCAGTGCCTTTAACCACCTGTTTGGCCCAGTTTGCAATTTCTGCGGAAGATGAACAGGAATAGGGAGAACCAAAGAGAGACTAGCTGGAGGTGTCTGGACGCGCAAAATTTAACTCTCATATCCCACCAGGAAGAGGAATTAACCAAAGGCTCAGCGTGCCGTGCCGGAACCAGATTAGGGCCTGAAGCAATCCTGCGGTGTTGCGGCCAGCTCACAAGAAAGCGAGTTGAAGAAAGGAGCTCAGGGGCACTGTAATTCACAAACCTGCAGAGTTATAAATGACAGCTATCGTCCAAAAATATACTGAAGTAAGGCTGCCAAGAGGACTTGAAAGCGGGGCAGAATTGCAGGAAACCGATTTCAGGAGGTAGACTGGAATTGCATTTAAAGCATAGGAAAAGAGGCAGAACGTCCACAATGATGCACTTGGCCAAAAAGGACGTATGCGTTTTTTCCTGAATATATTCAGGAAAAAACGCATACGCCCTTTTTGGCCAACCAAGCAAGCTTGCAAAGGAAATCTGCACTACAATGAAGTCTCACTTACCCCGGTCAAAAGGGCCACCTGAAAAAAGTGTAAAATCCAGAAAGGCAGGACAGGCCATGGAGAACTGGGAGCCTTGTTATGCTGATGGGCGGGATGTAAATTGCCAACAGCCACTCCAGAGAAGTGTATGGTGATTCCTGAAACATCTAAAAAACAAAGCAACAGAGCCTAGGGCACTTCCACTTATGGTCCTATAGTTTAGGGAAATTAAAATAAAAAAGACACAGCCACCCCAAAGTTTGGGACGGCTCTGTTTACAAGAACTTCATTTACGGTACAAGTTCAATATCACAGAAAGTGAAAAATGGATAAAGAAGTTGTGGTACTTACGTACAATGCAATATCACTCAGCAATGAAATCTATGTCATCAGGCCCGTAGCAGCATAATGAGTGGATTCAGGTATGATGATTCTAACTGAAATAAGTCACACAGAAAAAGAAACATCATAAGATATCACTAATACACGGAATGTAAACTTGGCTACAGAGGAACTGGATTACAAAACAGAACAGGGTCTCAAATTTAGAAAACCAACTTATGCTTGCTTAAGGGGAAAGGTGAGTTGGGGTGCTGCATAAAACCAGAGATTTAAATGAACACAGATAAAGTTCCTTAAGCCAAATATGGAATAGACAAGAACTACTCCTTGCTCAACGAAATGGACTCAACACCCCATATTAAACGCCTAAGAATGTACCTGACTAGTAAGTATCTTAAAACCTATGAATTGCTATGTCTCTGAAACAAAATCAAGCGTGTGTACAGGGGCATAAACGCAGCAGTGATAGGATTGGAGAGGTTCGGTGAGCAAATGAAGACCCTTTGAAGTCATATTGCATGGTACCCATTCCACGGGTCTCAACTCTCCAGGTTTAAGGGATTCTGCCTTCAGGTAAAACATGCACGTGGAACCCAGAGTATGATCACCCGTGTGATCGGTTGACATGTTCCAATATGTCTCAGTTCTCGTCCCCTGGTACTCGGGTGCAACATTCCAGACGCTTTACAAACACTCTCCCGACTTGGAGAGTCAGTGCCTTTAACCTCCTGTTTGGCCCAGTTTGCAATTTCTGCGGAAGATGAACAGGAATAGGGAGAACCAATGAGAGACTAGCTGGAGGTGTCTGGACGGGCAAATTTAACTCTCATTTCCCACCAGGAAGAGGAATTAACCAAAGGCTCAGCGTGCCGTGCCGGAACCAGATTAGGGCCTGAAGCAATCCTGCGGTGTTGCGGCCAGCTCACAAGAAAGCGAGTTGAAGAAAGGAGCTCAGGGGCACTGTAATTCACAAACCTGCAGAGTTATAAATGACAGCTATCGTCCAAAAATATACTGAAGTAAGGCTGCCAAGAGGACTTGAAAGCGGGGCAGAATTGCAGGAAACCGATTTCAGGAGGTAGACTGGAATTGCATTTAAAGCATAGGAAAAGAGGCAGAACGTCCACAATGATGCACTTGGCCAAAAAGGGCGTATGCGTTTTTTCCTGAATATATTGAGGAAAAAACGCATACGCCCTTTTTGGCCAACCAAGCAAGCTTGCAAAGGAAATCTGCACTACAATGAAGTCTCACTTCCCCCCGGTCAAAAGGGCCATCTGAAAAAAGTGTAAAATACAGAAAGGCAGGACAGGCCATGGAGAACTGGGAGCCTTGTTATGCTGATGGGCGGGATGTAAATTGCCAAGAGCCACTCGGGAGAGGTGTATGGTGTTTCCTGAAACATCTAAAAAACAAAGCAACAGAGCCTAGGGCACTTCCACTTATGGTCCTATAGCTTAGGGAAATTAAAATCAAAAAGACACAGCCACCCCAAAGTTTGGGACGGCTCTGTTTACAAGAACCTCGTTTACGGTACAAGTTCAATATCGCAGAAAGTGAAAAATGGATAAAGAAGTTGTGGTACTTACGTACAATGCAATATCACTCAGCAATGAAATCTATGTCATCAGGCCCGTAGCAGCATAATGAGTGGATTCAGGTATGATGATTCTAACTGAAATAAGTCACACAGAAAAAGAAACATCATAAGATATCACTAATACACGGAATGTAAACTTGGCTACACAGGAACTGGATTACAAAACAGAACAGGGTCTCAAATTTAGAAAACCAACTTATGCTTGCTTAAGGGGAAAGGTGAGTTGGGGTGCTGCATAAAACCAGAGATTGAAATGAGCACAGATAAAGTTCCTTAAGCCAAATATGGAATAGACAAGAACTACTCCTTGCTCAACGAAATGGACTCAACACCCCATATTAAACGCCTAAGAATGTACCTGACTAGTAAGTATCTTAAAACCTATGGATTGCTATGTCTCTGAAAGAAAATCAAGCGTGTGTACAGGGGCATAAACGCAGCAGTGATAGGATTGGAGAGGTTCGGTGAGCAAATGAAGACCCTTTGAAGTCATATTGCATGGTACCCATTCCACGGGACTCAACTCTCCAGGTTTAAGGGATTCTGCCTTCAGGTAAAACATGCACGTGGAACCCAGAGTATGATCAACCGTGTGGTCGGGAGACATGTTCCAATATGTCTCAGTTCTCGTCCCCTGGTACTCGGGTGCAACATTCCAGACGCTTTACTAACACTCTCCCGACGTGGAGAGTCAGTGCCTTTAACCTCCTGTTTGGCCCATTTGCAATTTCTGAGGAAGATGAACAGGAATAGGGAGAACCAATGAGAGACTAGGTGGAGGTTTCTGGACGGGCAAATTTAACTCTCATTTCCCACCAGGAAGAGGAATTAACCAAAGGCTCAGCGAGCCGTGCCGGAACCAGATTAGGGCCTGAAGCAATCCTGCGGTGTTGCGGCCAGCTCACAAGAAAGCGAGTTGAAGAAAGGAGCTCAGGGGCACTGTAATTCACAAACCTGCAGAGTTATAAATGACAGCTATCGTCCAAAAATATACTGAAGTAAGGCTGCCAAGAGGACTTGAAAGCGGGGCAGAATTGCAGGAAACCGATTTCAGCAGGTAGACCGGAATTGCATTTAAAGCACAGGAAAAGAGGCAGAACGTCCACAATGATGCACTTGGCCAAAAAGGGCGTATGCGTTTTTTCCTGAATATATTCAGGAAAAAACGCATACGCCCTTTTTGGCCAACCAAGCAAGCTTGCAAAGGAAATCTGCACTACAATGAAGTCTCACTTCCCACCGGTCAAAAGGGCCATCTGAAAAAAGTGTAAAATCCAGAAAGGCAGGACAGGCCATGGAGAACTGGGAGCCTTGTTATGCTGATGGGCGGGATGTAAATTGCCAAGAGCCACTCGGGAGAGGTGTATGGTGTTTCCTGAAACATCTAAAAAACAAAGCAACAGAGCCTAGGGCACTTCCACTTATGGTCCTATAGCTTAGGGAAATTAAAATCAAAAAGACACAGCCACCCCAAAGTTTGGGACGGCTCTGTTTACAAGAACCTCGTTTACGGTACAAGTTCAATATCGCAGAAAGTGAAAAATGGATAAAGAAGTTGTGGTACTTACGTACAATGCAATATCACTCAGCAATGAAATCTATGTCATCAGGCCCGTAGCAGCATAATGAGTGGATTCAGGTATGATGATTCTAACTGAAATAAGTCACACAGAAAAAGAAACATCATAAGATATCACTAATACATGGGATGTAAACTTGGCTACACAGGAACTGGATTACAAAACAGAACAGGGTCTCAAATTTAGAAAACCAACTTATGCTTGCTTAAGGGGAAAGGTGAGTTGGGGTGCTGCATCAAACCAGAGATTGAAATGAGCACAGATAAAGTTCCTTAAGCCAAATATGGAATAGACAAGAACTACTCCTTGCTCAACGAAATGGACTCAACACCCCATATTAAACGCCTAAGAATGTACCTGACTAGTAAGTATCTTAAAACCTATGGAATGCTATGTGTCTGAAAGAAAGTCAAGCGTGTGTACAGGGGCATAAACGTAGCAGTGATAGGATTGGAGAGGTTTGGTGAGCAAATGAAGACCCTTTGAAGTCATATTGCATGGTACCCATTCCACGGGACTCAACTCTCCAGGTTTAAGGGATTCTGCCTTCAGGTAAAACATGCACATGGAACCCAGAGTATGATCAACCGTGTGGTCGGGAGACATGTTCCAATATGTCTCATTTCTCGTCCCCTGGTACTCGGGTGCAACATTCCAGACGCTTTACTAACACTCTCCCGACGTGGAGAGTCAGTGCCTTTAACCTCCTGTTTGGCCCATTTGCAATTTCTGAGGAAGATGAACAGGAATAGGGAGAACCAATGAGAGACTAGGTGGAGGTGTCTGGACGGGCAAATTTAACTCTCATTTCCCACCAGGAAGAGGAATTAACCAAAGGCTCAGCGAGCCGTGCCGGAACCAGATTAGGGCCTGAAGCAATCCTGCGGTGTTGCGGCCAGCTCACAAGAAAGCGAGTTGAAGAAAGGAGCTCAGGGGCACTGTAATTCACAAACCTGCAGAGTTATAAATGACAGCTATCGTCCAAAAATATACTGAAGTAAGGCTGCCAAGAGGACTTGAAAGCGGGGCAGAATTGCAGGAAACCGATTTCAGGAGGTAGACTGGAATTGCATTTAAAGCATAGGAAAAGAGGCAGAACGTCCACAATGATGCACTTGGCCAAAAAGGGCGTATGCGTTTTTTCCTGGGAAAAAACGCATACGCCCTTTTTGGCCAACCAAGCAAGCTTGCAAAGGAAATCTGCACTACAATGAAGTCTCACTTCCCCCCGGTCAAAAGGGCCATCTGAAAAAAGTGTAAAATCCAGAAAGGCAGGACAGGCCATGGAGAACTGGGAGCCTTGTTATGCTGATGGGCGGGATGTAAATTGCCAAGAGCCACTCCGGAGAGGTGTATGGTGTTTCCTGAAACATCTAAAAAACAAAGCAACAGAGCCTAGGGCACTTCCACTTATGGTCCTATAGCTTAGGGAAATTAAAATCAAAAAGACACAGCCACCCCAAAGTTTGGGACGGCTCTGTTTACAAGAACCACGTTTACAGTACAAGTTCAATATCGCAGAAAGTGAAAAATGGATAAAGAAGTTGTGGTACTTACGTACAATGCAATATCACTCAGCAATGAAATCTATGTCATCAGGCCCGTAGCAGCATAATGAGTGGATTCAGGTATGATGATTCTAACTGAAATAAGTCACACAGAAAAAGAAACATCATAAGATATCACTAATACACGGAATGTAAACTTGGCTACACAGGAACTGGATTACAAAACAGAACAGGGTCTCAAATTTAGAAAACCAACTTATGCTTGCTTAAGGGGAAAGGTGAGTTGGGGTGCTGCATAAAACCAGAGATTTAAATGAACACAGATAAAGTTCCTTAAGCCAAATATGGAATAGACAAGAACTACTCCTTGCTCAACGAAATGGACTCAACACCCCATATTAAACGCCTAAGAATGTACCTGACTAGTAAGTATCTTAAAACCTATGAATTGCTATGTCTCTGAAAGAAAATCAAGCGTGTGTACAGGGGCATAAACGCAGCAGTGATAGGATTGGAGAGGTTCGGTGAGCAAATGAAGACCCTTTGAAGTCATATTGCATGGTACCCATTCCACGGGTCTCAACTCTCCAGGTTTAAGGGATTCTGCCTTCAGGTAAAACATGCACGTGGAACCCAGAGTATGATCAACCGTGTGGTCGGGAGACATGTTCCAATATGTCTCAGTTCTCGTCCCCTGGTACTCGGGTGCAACATTCCGTACGCTTTACTAACACTCTCCCGACGTGGAGAGTCAGTGCCTTTAACCTCCTGTTTGGCCCATTTGCAATTTCTGAGGAAGATGAACAGGAATAGGGAGAACCAATGAGAGACTAGGTGGAGGTGTCTGGACGAGCAAATTTAACTCTCATTTCCCACCAGGAAGAGGAATTAACCAAAGGCTCAGCGTGCCGTGCCGGAACCAGATTAGGGCCTGAAGCAATCCTGCGGTGTTGCGGCCAGCTCACAAGAAAGCGAGTTGAAGAAAGGAGCTCAGGGGCACTGTAATTCACAAACCTGCAGAGTTATAAATGACAGCTATCGTCCAAAAATATACTGAAGTAAGGCTGCCAAGAGGACTTGAAAGCGGGGCAGAATTGCAGGAAACCGATTTCAGGAGGTAGACTGGAATTGCATTTAAAGCATAGGAAAAGAGGCAGAACGTCCACAATGATGCACTTGGCCAAAAAGGGCGTATGCGTTTTTTCCTGAATATATTCAGGAAAAAACGCATACGCCCTTTTTGGCCAACCAAGCAAGCTTGCAAAGGAAATCTGCACTACAATGAAGTCTCACTTCCCCCCGGTCAAAAGGGCCATCTGAAAAAAGTGTAAAATCCAGAAAGGCAGGACAGGCCATGGAGAACTGGGAGCCTTGTTATGCTGATGGGCGGGATGTAAATTGCCCTGAGCCACTCCGGAGAGGTGTATGGTGTTTCCTGAAACATCTAAAAAACAAAGCAACAGAGCCTAGGGCACTTCCACTTATGGTCCTATAGCTTAGGGAAATTAAAATCAAAAAGACACAGCCACCCCAAAGTTTGGGACGGCTCTGTTTACAAGAACCTCGTTTACGGTACAAGTTCAATATCGCAGAAAGTGAAAAATGGATAAAGAAGTTGTGGTACTTACGTACAATGCAATATCACTCAGCAATGAAATCTATGTCATCAGGCCCGTAGCAGCATAATGAGTGGATTCAGGTATGATGATTCTAACTGAAATAAGTCACACAGAAAAAGAAACATCATAAGATATCACTAATACACGGGATGTAAACTTGGCTACACAGGAACTGGATTACAAAACAGAACAGGGTCTCAAATTTAGAAAACCAACTTATGCTTGCTTAAGGGGAAAGGTGAGTTGGGGTGCTGCATAAAAGCCGAGATTGAAATGAGCACAGATAAAGTTCCTTAAGCCAAATATAGAATAGACAAGAACTACTCCTTGCTCAACGAAATGAACTCAACACCCCATATTAAACGCCTAAGAATGTACCTGACTAGTAAGTATTTTAAAACCTATGGATTGCTATGTCTCTGAAAGAAAATCAAGCGTGTGTACAGGGGCATAAACGCAGCAGTGATAGGATTGGAGAGGTTCGGTGAGCAAATGAAGACCCTTTGAAGTCATATTGCATGGTACCCATTCCACGGGTCTCAACTCTCCAGGTTTAAGGGATTCTGCCTTCAGGTAAAACATGCACGTGGAACCCAGAGTATGATCAACCGTGTGATCGGGAGACGTGTTCCAATATGTCTCAGTTCTCGTCCCCTGGTACTCGGGTGCAACATTCCAGACGCTTTACTAACACTCTCCCGACTTGGAGAGTCAGTGCCTTTAACCTCCTGTTTGGCCCATTTGCAATTTCTGAGGAAGATGAACAGGAATAGGGAGAACCAATGAGAGACTAGGTGGAGGTGTCTGGACGGGCAAATTTAACTCTCATTTCCCACCAGGAAGAGGAATTAACCAAAGGCTCAGCGTGCCGTGCCGGAACCAGATTAGGGCCTGAAGCAATCCTGCGGTGTTGCGGCCAGCTCACAAGAAAGCGAGTTGAAGAAAGGAGCTCAGGGGCACTGTAATTCACAAACCTGCAGAGTTATAAATGACAGCTATCGTCCAAAAATATACTGAAGTAAGGCTGCCAAGAGGACTTGAAAGCGGGGCAGAATTGCAGGAAACCGATTTCAGGAGGTAGACTGGAATTGCATTTAAAGCATAGGAAAAGAGGCAGAACGTCCACAATGATGCACTTGGCCAAAAAGGGCGTATGCGTTTTTTCCTGAATATATTCAGGAAAAAACGCATACGCCCTTTTTGGCCAACCAAGCAAGCTTGCAAAGGAAATCTGCACTACAATGAAGTCTCACTTCCCCCCCGGTCAAAAGGGCCATCTGAAAAAAGTGTAAAATCCAGAAAGGCAGGACAGGCCATGGAGAACTGGGAGCCTTGTTATGCTGATGGGCGGGATGTAAATTGCCAAGAGCCACTCGGGAGCGGTGTATGGTGTTTCCTGAAACATCTAAAAAACAAAGCAACAGAGCCTAGGGCACTTCCACTTATGGTCCTATAGCTTAGGGAAATTAAAATCAAAAAGACACAGCCACCCCAAAGTTTGGGACGGCTCTGTTTACAAGAACCTCGTTTACGGTACAAGTTCAATATCGCAGAAATTGAAAAATGGATAAAGAAGTTGTGGTACTTACGTACAATGCAATATCACTCAGCAATGAAATCTATGTCATCAGGCCCGTAGCAGCATAATGAGTGGATTCAGGTATGATGATTCTAACTGAAATAAGTCACACAGAAAAAGAAACATCATAAGATATCACTAATACATGGGATGTAAACTTGGCTACACAGGAACTGGATTACAAAACAGAACAGGGTCTCAAATTTAGAAAACCAACTTATGCTTGCTTAAGGGGAAAGGTGAGTTGGGGTGCTGCATCAAACCAGAGATTGAAATGAGCACAGATAAAGTTCCTTAAGCCAAATATGGAATAGACAAGAACTACTCCTTGCTCAACGAAATGGACTCAACACCCCATATTAAACGCCTAAGAATGTACCTGACTAGTAAGTATCTTAAAACCTATGGATTGCTATGTGTCTGAAAGAAAATCAAGCGTGTGTACAGGGGCATAAACGTAGCAGTGATAGGATTGGAGAGGTTTGGTGAGCAAATGAAGACCCTTTGAAGTCATATTGCATGGTACCCATTCCACGGGACTCAACTCTCCAGGTTTAAGGGATTCTGCCTTCAGGTAAAACATGCACATGGAACCCAGAGTATGATCAACTGTGTGGTCGGGAGACATGTTCCAATATGTCTCAGTTCTCGTCCCCTGGTACTCGGGTGCAACATTCCAGACGCTTTACTAACACTCTCCCGACGTGGAGAGTCAGTGCCTTTAACCTCCTGTTTGGCCCATTTGCAATTTCTGAGGAAGATGAACAGGAATAGGGAGAACCAATGAGAGACTAGGTGGAGGTGTCTGGACGGGCAACTTTAACTCTCATTTCCCACCAGGAAGAGGAATTAACCAAAGGCTCAGCGAGCCGTGCCGGAACCAGATTAGGGCCTGAAGCAATCCTGCGGTGTTGCGGCCAGCTCACAAGAAAGCGAGTTGAAGAAAGGAGCTCAGGGGCACTGTAATTCACAAACCTGCAGAGTTATAAATGACAGCTATCGTCCAAAAATATACTGAAGTAAGGCTGCCAAGAGGACTTGAAAGCGGGGCAGAATTGCAGGAAACCGATTTCAGGAGGTAGACTGGAATTGCATTTAAAGCATAGGAAAAGAGGCAGAACGTCCACAATGATGCACTTGGCCAAAAAGGACGTATGCGTTTTTTCCTGGGAAAAAACGCATACGCCCTTTTTGGCCAACCAAGCAAGCTTGCAAAGGAAATCTGCACTACAATGAAGTCTCACTTCCCCCCGGTCAAAAGGGCCATCTGAAAAAAGTGTAAAATCCAGAAAGGCAGGACAGGCCATGGAGAACTGGGAGCCTTGTTATGCTGATGGGCGGGATGTAAATTGCCAAGAGCCACTCCGGAGAGGTGTATGGTGTTTCCTGAAACATCTAAAAAACAAAGCAACAGAGCCTAGGGCACTTCCACTTATGGTCCTATAGCTTAGGGAAATTAAAATCAAAAAGACACAGCCACCCCAAAGTTTGGGACGGCTCTGTTTACAAGAACCACGTTTACAGTACAAGTTCAATATCGCAGAAAGTGAAAAATGGATAAAGAAGTTGTGGTACTTACGTACAATGCAATATCACTCAGCAATGAAATCTATGTCATCAGGCCCGTAGCAGCATAATGAGTGGATTCAGGTATGATGATTCTAACTGAAATAAGTCACACAGAAAAAGAAACATCATAAGATATCACTAATACACGGAATGTAAACTTGGCTACACAGGAACTGGATTACAAAACAGAACAGGGTCTCAAATTTAGAAAACCAACTTATGCTTGCTTAAGGGGAAAGGTGAGTTGGGGTGCTGCATAAAACCAGAGATTTAAATGAACACAGATAAAGTTCCTTAAGCCAAATATGGAATAGACAAGAACTACTCCTTGCTCAACGAAATGGACTCAACACCCCATATTAAACGCCTAAGAATGTACCTGACTAGTAAGTATCTTAAAACCTATGAATTGCTATGTCTCTGAAAGAAAATCAAGCGTGTGTACAGGGGCATAAACGCAGCAGTGATAGGATTGGAGAGGTTCGGTGAGCAAATGAAGACCCTTTGAAGTCATATTGCATGGTACCCATTCCACGGGTCTCAACTCTCCAGGTTTAAGGGATTCTGCCTTCAGGTAAAACATGCACGTGGAACCCAGAGTATGATCAACCGTGTGATCGGGAGACATGTTCCAATATGTCTCAGTTCTCGTCCCCTGGTACTCGGGTGCAACATTCCAGACGCTTTACTAACACTCTCCCGACGTGGAGAGTCAGTGCCTTTAACCTCCTGTTTGGCCCATTTGCAATTTCTGAGGAAGATGAACAGGAATAGGGAGAACCAATGAGAGACTAGGTGGAGGTGTCTGGACGAGCAAATTTAACTCTCATTTCCCACCAGGAAGAGGAATTAACCAAAGGCTCAGCGTGCCGTGCCGGAACCAGATTAGGGCCTGAAGCAATCCTGCGGTGTTGCGGCCAGCTCACAAGAAAGCGAGTTGAAGAAAGGAGCTCAGGGGCACTGTAATTCACAAACCTGCAGAGTTATAAATGACAGCTATCGTCCAAAAATATACTGAAGTAAGGCTGCCAAGAGGACTTGAAAGCGGGGCAGAATTGCAGGAAACCGATTTCAGGAGGTAGACTGGAATTGCATTTAAAGCATAGGAAAAGAGGCAGAACGTCCACAATGATGCACTTGGCCAAAAAGGGCGTATGCGTTTTTTCCTGAATATATTCAGGAAAAAACGCATACGCCCTTTTTGGCCAACCAAGCAAGCTTGCAAAGGAAATCTGCACTACAATGAAGTCTCACTTCCCACCGGTCAAAAGGGCCATCTGAAAAAAGTGTAAAATCCAGAAAGGCAGGACAGGCCATGGAGAACTGGGAGCCTTGTTATGCTGATGGGCGGGATGTAAATTGCCAACAGCCACTCGGGAGAGGTGTATGGTGTTTCCTGAAACATCTAAAAAACAAAGCAACAGAGCCTAGGGCACTTCCACTTATGGTCCTATAGCTTAGGGAAATTAAAATCAAAAAGACACAGCCACCCCAAAGTTTGGGACGGCTCTGTTTACAAGAACCTCGTTTACGGTACAAGTTCAATATCGCAGAAAGTGAAAAATGGATAAAGAAGTTGTGGTACTTACGTACAATGCAATATCACTCAGCAATGAAATCTATGTCATCAGGCCCGTAGCAGCATAATGAGTGGATTCAGGTATGATGATTCTAACTGAAATAAGTCACACAGAAAAAGAAACATCATAAGATATCACTAATACACGGGATGTAAACTTGGCTACACAGGAACTGGATTACAAAACAGAACAGGGTCTCAAATTTAGAAAACCAACTTATGCTTGCTTAAGGGGAAAGGTGAGTTGGGGTGCTGCATAAAACCAGAGATTGAAATGAGCACAGATAAAGTTCCTTAAGCCAAATATAGAATAGACAAGAACTACTCCTTGCTCAATGAAATGAACTCAACACCCCATATTAAACGCCTAAGAATGTACCTGACTAGTAAGTATCTTAAAACCTATGGATTGCTATGTCTCTGAAAGAAAATCAAGCGTGTGTACAGGGGCATAAACGCAGCAGTGATAGGATTGGAGAGGTTCGGTGAGCAAATGAAGACCCTTTGAAGTCATATTGCATGGTACCCATTCCACGGGTCTCAACTCTCCAGGTTTAAGGGATTCTGCCTTCAGGTAAAACATGCACGTGGAACCCAGAGTATGATCAACCGTGTGATCGGGAGACGTGTTCCAATATGTCTCAGTTCTCGTCCCCTGGTACTCGGGTGCAACATTCCAGACGCTTTACTAACACTCTCCCGACTTGGAGAGTCAGTGCCTTTAACCTCCTGTTTGGCCCATTTGCAATTTCTGAGGAAGATGAACAGGAATAGGGAGAACCAATGAGAGACTAGGTGGAGGTGTCTGGACGGGCAAATTTAACTCTCATTTCCCACCAGGAAGAGGAATTAACCAAAGGCTCAGCGAGCCGTGCCGGAACCAGATTAGGGCCTGAACAATCCTGCGGTGTTGCGGCCAGCTCACAAGAAAGCGAGTTGAAGAAAGGAGCTCAGGGGCACTGTAATTCACAAACCTGCAGAGTTATAAATGACAGCTATCGTCCAAAAATATACTGAAGTAAGGCTGCCAAGAGGACTTGAAAGCGGGGCAGAATTGCAGGAAACCGATTTCAGGAGGTAGACTGGAATTGCATTTAAAGCATAGGAAAAGAGGCAGAACGTCCACAATGATGCACTTGGCCAAAAAGGGCGTATGCGTTTTTTCCTGAATATATTCAGGAAAAAACGCATACGCCCTTTTTGGCCAACCAAGCAAGCTTGCAAAGGAAATCTGCACTACAATGAAGTCTCACTTCCCACCGGTCAAAAGGGCCATCTGAAAAAAGTGTAAAATCCAGAAAGGCAGGACAGGCCATGGAGAACTGGGAGCCTTGTTATGCTGATGGGCGGGATGTAAATTGCCAACAGCCACTCGGGAGAGGTGTATGGTGTTTCCTGAAACATCTAAAAAACAAAGCAACAGAGCCTAGGGCACTTCCACTTATGGTCCTATAGCTTAGGGAAATTAAAATCAAAAAGACACAGCCACCCCAAAGTTTGGGACGGCTCTGTTTACAAGAACCTCGTTTACGGTACAAGTTCAATATCGCAGAAAGTGAAAAATGGATAAAGAAGTTGTGGTACTTACGTACAATGCAATATCACTCAGCAATGAAATCTATGTCATCAGGCCCGTAGCAGCATAATGAGTGGATTCAGGTATGATGATTCTAACTGAAATAAGTCACACAGAAAAAGAAACATCATAAGATATCACTAATACACGGGATGTAAACTTGGCTACACAGGAACTGGATTACAAAACAGAACAGGGTCTCAAATTTAGAAAACCAACTTATGCTTGCTTAAGGGGAAAGGTGAGTTGGGGTGCTGCATCAAACCAGAGATTGAAATGAGCACAGATAAAGTTCCTTAAGCCAAATATAGAATAGACAAGAACTACTCCTTGCTCAACGAAATGAACTCAACACCCCATATTAAACGCCTAAGAATGTACCTGACTAGTAAGTATCTTAAAACCTATGGATTGCTATGTCTCTGAAAGAAAATCAAGCGTGTGTACAGGGGCATAAACGCAGCAGTGATAGGATTGGAGAGGTTCGGTGAGCAAATGAAGACCCTTTGAAGTCATATTGCATGGTACCCATTCCACGGGTCTCAACTCTCAAGGTTTAAGGGATTCTGCCTTCAGGTAAAACATGCACGTGGAACCCAGAGTATGATCAACCGTGTGATCGGGAGACGTGTTCCAATATGTCTCAGTTCTCGTCCCCTGGTACTCGGGTGCAACATTCCAGACGCTTTACTAACACTCTCCCGACTTGGAGAGTCAGTGCCTTTAACCTCCTGTTTGGCCCATTTGCAATTTCTGAGGAAGATGAACAGGAATAGGGAGAACCAATGAGATTCTAGGTGGAGGTGTCTGGACGGGCAAATTTAACTCTCATTTCCCACCAGGAAGAGGAATTAACCAAAGGCTCAGCGTGCCGTGCCGGAACCAGATTAGGGCCTGAAGCAATCCTGCGGTGTTGCGGCCAGCTCACAAGAAAGCGAGTTGAAGAAAGGAGCTCAGGGGCACTGTAATTCACAAACCTGCAGAGTTATAAATGACAGCTATCGTCCAAAAATATACTGAAGTAAGGCTGCCAAGAGGACTTGAAAGCGGGGCAGAATTGCAGGAAACCGATTTCAGGAGGTAGACTGGAATTGCATTTAAAGCATAGGAAAAGAGGCAGAACGTCCACAATGATGCACTTGGCCAAAAAGGGCGTATGCGTTTTTTCCTGAATATATTCAGGAAAAAACGCATACGCCCTTTTTGGCCAACCAAGCAAGCTTGCAAAGGAAATCTGCACTACAATGAAGTCTCACTTCCCACCGGTCAAAAGGGCCATCTGAAAAAAGTGTAAAATCCAGAAAGGCAGGACAGACCATGGAGAACTGGGAGCCTTGTTATGCTGATGGGCGGGATGTAAATTGCCAAGAGCCACTCGGGAGCGGTGTATGGTGTTTCCTGAAACATCTAAAAAACAAAGCAACAGAGCCTAGGGCACTTCCACTTATGGTCCTATAGCTTAGGGAAATTAAAATCAAAAAGACACAGCCACCCCAAAGTTTGGGACGGCTCTGTTTACAAGAACCTCGTTTACGGTACAAGTTCAATATCGCAGAAAGTGAAAAATGGATAAAGAAGTTGTGGTACTTACGTACAATGCAATATCACTCAGCAATGAAATCTATGTCATCAGGCCCGTAGCAGCATAATGAGTGGATTCAGGTATGATGATTCTAACTGAAATAAGTCACACAGAAAAAGAAACATCATAAGATATCACTAATAGATGGGATGTAAACTTGGCTACACAGGAACTGGATTACAAAACAGAACAGGGTCTCAAATTTAGAAAACCAACTTATGCTTGCTTAAGGGGAAAGGTGAGTTGGGGTGCTGCATCAAACCAGAGATTGAAATGAGCACAGATAAAGTTCCTTAAGCCAAATATGGAATAGACAAGAACTACTCCTTGCTCAACGAAATGGACTCAACACCCCATATTAAACGCCTAAGAATGTACCTGACTAGTAAGTATCTTAAAACCTATGGATTGCTATGTGTCTGAAAGAAAATCAAGCGTGTGTACAGGGGCATAAACGTAGCAGTGATAGGATTGGAGAGGTTTGGTGAGCAAATGAAGACCCTTTGAAGTCATATTTCATGGTACCCATTCCACGGGACTCAACTCTCCAGGTTTAAGGGATTCTGCCTTCAGGTAAAACATGCACATGGAACCCAGAGTATGATCAACCGTGTGGTGGGGAGACATGTTCCAATATGTCTCAGTTCTCGTCCCCTGGTACTCGGGTGCAACATTCCAGACGCTTTACTAACACTCTCCCGACGTGGAGAGTCAGTGCCTTTAACCTCCTGTTTGGCCCATTTGCAATTTCTGAGGAAGATGAACAGGAATAGGGAGAACCAATGAGAGACTAGGTGGAGGTGTCTGGACGGGCAAATTTAACTCTCATTTCCCACCAGGAAGAGGAATTAACCAAAGGCTCAGTGAGCCGTGCCGGAACCAGATTAGGGACTGAAGCAATCCTGCGGTGTTGCGGCCAGCTCACAAGAAAGCGAGTTGAAGAAAGGAGCTCAGGGGCACTGTAATTCACAAACCTGCAGAGTTATAAATGACAGCTATCGTCCAAAAATATACTGAAGTAAGGCTGCCAAGAGGACTTGAAAGCGGGGCAGAATTGCAGGAAACCGATTTCAGGAGGTAGACTGGAATTGCATTTAAAGCATAGGAAAAGAGGCAGAACGTCCACAATGATGCACTTGGCCAAAAAGGGCGTATGCGTTTTTTCCTGGGAAAAAACGCATACGCCCTTTTTGGCCAACCAAGCAAGCTTGCAAAGGAAATCTGCACTACAATGAAGTCTCACTTCCCCCCGGTCAAAAGGGCCATCTGAAAAAAGTGTAAAATCCAGAAAGGCAGGACAGGCCATGGAGAACTGGGAGCCTTGTTATGCTGATGGGCGGGATGTAAATTGCCAAGAGCCACTCCGGAGAGGTGTATGGTGTTTCCTGAAACATCTAAAAAACAAAGCAACAGAGCCTAGGGCACTTCCACTTATGGTCCTATAGCTTAGGGAAATTAAAATCAAAAAGACACAGCCACCCCAAAGTTTGGGACGGCTCTGTTTACAAGAACCACGTTTACGGTACAAGTTCAATATCGCAGAAAGTGAAAAATGGATAAAGAAGTTGTGGTACTTACGTACAATGCAATATCACTCAGCAATGAAATCTATGTCATCAGGCCCGTAGCAGCATAATGAGTGGATTCAGGTATGATGATTCTAACTGAAATAAGTCACACAGAAAAAGAAACATCATAAGATATCACTAATACATGGGATGTAAACTTGGCTACACAGGAACTGGATTACAAAACAGAACAGGGTCTCAAATTTAGAAAACCAACTTATGCTTGCTTAAGGGGAAAGGTGAGTTGGGGTGCTGCATCAAACCAGAGATTGAAATGAGCACAGATACAGTTCCTTAAGCCAAATATGGAATAGACAAGAACTACTCCTTGCTCAACGAAATGGACTCAACACCCCATATTAAACGCCTAAGAATGTACCTGACTAGTAAGTATCTTAAAACCTATGGATTGCTATGTGTCTGAAAGAAAATCAAGCGTGTGTACAGGGGCATAAACGTAGCAGTGATAGGATTGGAGAGGTTTGGTGAGCAAATGAAGACCCTTTGAAGTCATATTGCATGGTACCCATTCCACGGGTCTCAACTCTCCAGGTTTAAGGGATTCTTCCTTCAGCTAAAACATGCACGTGGAACCCAGAGTATGATCAACCGTGTGATCGGGAGACGTGTTCCAATATGTCTCAGTTCTCGTCCCCTGGTACTCGGGTGCAACATTCCAGACGCTTTACTAACACTCTCCCGACTTGGAGAGTCAGTGCCTTTAACCTCCTGTTTGGCCCAGTTTGCAATTTCTGCGGAAGATGAACAGGAATAGGGAGAACCAATGAGAGACTAGCTGGAGGTGTCTGGACGGGCAAATTTAACTCTCATTTCCCACCAGGAAGAGGAATTAACCAAAGGCTCAGCGTGCCGTGCCGGAACCAGATTAGGGCCTCAAGCAATCCTGCGGTGTTGCGGCCAGCTCACAAGAAAGCGAGTTGAAGAAAGGAGCTCAGGGACACTGTAATTCACAAACCTGCAGAGTTATAAATGACAGCTATCGTCCAAAAATATACTGAAGTAAGGCTGCCAAGAGGACTTGAAAGCGGGGCAGAATTGCAGGAAACCGATTTCAGGAGGTAGACTGGAATTGCATTTAAAGCATAGGAAAAGAGGCAGAACGTCCACAATGATGCACTTGGCCAAAAAGGGCGTATGCGTTTTTTCCTGAATATATTCAGGAAAAAACGCATACGCCCTTTTTGGCCAACCAAGCAAGCTTGCAAAGGAAATCTGCACTACAATGAAGTCTCACTTCCCCCCGGTCAAAAGGGCCATCTGAAAAAAGTGTAAAATCCAGAAAGGCAGGACAGGCCATGGAGAACTGGGAGCCTTGTTATGCTGATGGGCGGGATGTAAATTGCCAAGAGCCACTGGGGAGAGGTGTATGGTGTTTCCTGAAACATCTAAAAAACAAAGCAACAGAGCCTAGGGCACTTCCACTTATGGTCCTATAGCTTAGGGAAATTAAAATCAAAAAGACACAGCCACCCCAAAGTTTGGGACGGCTCTGTTTACAAGAACCTCGTTTACGGTACAAGTTCAATATCGCAGAAAGTGAAAAATGGATAAAGAAGTTGTGGTACTTACGTACAATGCAATATCACTCAGCAATGAAATCTATGTCATCAGGCCCGTAGCAGCATAATGAGTGGATTCAGGTATGATGATTCTAACTGAAATAAGTCACACAGAAAAAGAAACATCATAAGATATCACTAATACACGGAATGTAAACTTGGCTACACAGGAACTGGATTACAAAACAGAACAGTGTCTCAAATTTAGAAAACCAACTTATGCTTGCTTAAGGGGAAAGGTGAGTTGGGGTGCTGCATCAAACCAGAGATTGAAATGAGCACAGATAAAGTTCCTTAAGCCAAATATGGAATAGACAAGAACTACTCCTTGCTCAACGAAATGGACTCAACACCCCATATTAAACGCCTAAGAATGTACCTGACTAGTAAGTATCTTAAAACTTATGGATTGCTATGTCTCTGAAAGAAAATCAAGCGTGTGTACAGGGGCATAAACGCAGCAGTGATAGGATTGGAGAGGTTCGGTGAGCAAATGAAGACCCTTTGAAGTCATATTGCATGGTACCCATTCCACGGGACTCAACTCTCCAGGTTTAAGGGATTCTGCCTTCAGGTAAAACATGCACGTGGAACCCAGAGTATGATCAACCGTGTGGTCGGGAGACATGTTCCAATATGTCTCAGTTCTCGTCCCCTGGTACTCGGGTGCAACATTCCAGACGCTTTACTAACACTCTCCCGACGTGGAGAGTCAGTGCCTTTAACCTCCTGTTTGGCCCATTTGCAATTTCTGAGGAAGATGAACAGGAATAGGGAGAACCAATGAGAGACTAGGTGGAGGTGTCTGGACGGGCAAATTTAACTCTCATTTCCCACCAGGAAGAGGAATTAACCAAAGGCTCAGCGAGCCGTGCCGGAACCAGTTTAGGGCCTGAAGCAATCCTGCGGTGTTGCGGCCAGCTCACAAGAAAGCGAGTTGAAGAAAGGAGCTCAGGGGCACTGTAATTCACAAACCTGCAGAGTTATAAATGACAGCTATCGTCCAAAAATATACTGAAGTAAGGCTGCCAAGAGGACTTGAAAGCGGGGCAGAATTGCAGGAAACCGATTTCAGCAGGTAGACCGGAATTGCATTTAAAGCATAGGAAAAGAGGCAGAACGTCCACAATGATGCACTTGGCCAAAAAGGGCGTATGCGTTTTTTCCTGAATATATTCAGGAAAAAACGCATACGCCCTTTTTGGCCAACCAAGCAAGCTTGCAAAGGAAATCTGCACTACACTGAAGTCTCACTTCCCACCGGTCAAAAGGGCCATCTGAAAAAAGTGTAAAATCCAGAAAGGCAGGACAGGCCATGGAGAACTGGGAGCCTTGTTATGCTGATGGGCGGGATGTAAATTGCCAACAGCCACTCGGGAGAGGTGTATGGTGTTTCCTGAAACATCTAAAAAACAAAGCAACAGAGCCTAGGGCACTTCCACTTATGGTCCTATAGCTTAGGGAAATTAAAATCAAAAAGACACAGCCACCCCAAAGTTTGGGACGGCTCTGTTTACAAGAACCTCGTTTACGGTACAAGTTCAATATCGCAGAAAGTGAAAAATGGATAAAGAAGTTTTGGTACTTACGTACAATGCAATATCACTCAGCAATGAAATCTATGTCATCAGGCCCGTAGCAGCATAATGAGTGGATTCAGGTATGATGATTCTAACTGAAATAAGTCACACAGAAAAAGAAACATCATAAGATATCACTAATACACGGGATGTAAACTTGGCTACACAGGAACTGGATTACAAAACAGAACAGGGTCTCAAATTTAGAAAACCAACTTATGCTTGCTTAAGGGGAAAGGTGAGTTGGGGTGCTGCATCAAACCAGAGATTGAAATGAGCACAGATAAAGTTCCTTAAGCCAAATATGGAATAGACAAGAACTACTCCTTGCTCAACGAAATGGACTCAACACCCCATATTAAACGCCTAAGAATGTACCTGACTAGTAAGTATCTTAAAACCTATGGATTGCTATGTCTCTGAAAGAAAATCAAGCGTGTGTACAGGGGCATAAACACAGCAGTGATAGGATTGGAGAGGTTCGGTGAGCAAATGAAGACCCTTTGAAGTCATATTGCATGGTACCCATTCCACGGGTCTCAACTCTCCAGGTTTAAGGGATTCTTCCTTCAGCTAAAACATGCACGTGGAACCCAGAGTATGATCAACCGTGTGATCGGGAGACGTGTTCCAATATGTCTCAGTTCTCGTACCCTGGTACTCGGGTGCAACATTCCAGACGCTTTACTAACACTCTCCCGACTTGGAGAGTCAGTGCCTTTAACCTCCTGTTTGGCCCAGTTTGCAATTTCTGCGGAAGATGAACAGGAATAGGGAGAACCAATGAGAGACTAGCTGGAGGTGTCTGGACGGGCAAATTTAACTCTCATTTCCCACCAGGAAGAGGAATTAACCAAAGGCTCAGTGTGCCGTGCCAGAACCAGATTAGGGCCTGAAGCAATCCTGCGGTGTTGCGGCCAGCTCACAAGAAAGCGAGTTGAAGAAAGGAGCTCAGGGGCACTGTAATTCACAAACCTGCAGAGTTATAAATGACAGCTATCGTCCAAAAATATACTGAAGTAAGGCTGCCAAGAGGACTTGAAAGCGGGGCAGAATTGCAGGAAACCGATTTCAGGAGGTAGACTGGAATTGCATTTAAAGCATAGGAAAAGAGGCAGAACGTCCAAAATGATGCACTTGGCCAAAAAGGGCGTATGCGTTTTTTCCTGAATATATTCAGGAAAAAACGCATACGCCCTTTTTGGCCAACCAAGCAAGCTTGCAAAGGAAATCTGCACTACAATGAAGTCTCACTTCCCCCCGGTCAAAAGGGCCATCTGAAAAAAGTGTAAAATCCAGAAAGGCAGGACAGGCCATGGAGAACTGGGAGCCTTGTTATGCTGATGGGTGGGATGTAAATTGCCAACAGCCACTCGGGAGAGGTGTATGGTGTTTCCTGAAACATCTAAAAAACAAAGCAACAGAGCCTAGGGCACTTCCACTTATGGTCCTATAGCTTAGGGAAATTAAAATCAAAAAGACACAGCCACCCCAAAGTTTGGGACAGCTCTGTTTACAAGAACCTCGTTTATGGTACAAGTTCAATATCACAGAAAGTGAAAAATGGATAAAGAAGTTTTGGTACTTACGTACAATGCAATATCACTCAGCAATGAAATCTATGTCATCAGGCCCGTAGCAGCATAATGAGTGGATTCAGGTATGATGATTCTAACTGAAATAAGTCACACAGAAAAAGAAACATCATAAGATATCACTAATACACGGGATGTAAACTTGGCTACACAGGAACTGGATTACAAAACAGAACAGGGTCTCAAATTTAGAAAACCAACTTATGCTTGCTTAAGGGGAAAGGTGAGTTGGGGTGCTGCATCAAACCAGAGATTGAAATGAGCACAGATAAAGTTCCTTAAGCCAAATATGGAATAGACAAGAACTACTCCTTGCTCAACGAAATGGACTCAACACCCCATATTAAACGCCTAAGAATGTACCTGACTAGTAAGTATCTTAAAACCTATGGATTGCTATGTCTCTGAAAGAAAATCAAGCGTGTGTACAGGGGCATAAACGCAGCAGTGATAGGATTGGAGAGGTTCGGTGAGCAAATGAAGACCCTTTGAAGTCATATTGCATGGTACCCATTCCACGGGTCTCAACTCTCAAGGTTTAAGGGATTCTGCCTTCAGGTAAAACATGCACGTGGAACCCAGAGTATGATCAACCGTGTGATCGGGAGACGTGTTCCAATATGTCTCAGTTCTCGTCCCCTGGTACTCGGGTGCAACATTCCACACGCTTTACTAACACTCTCCCGACTTGGAGAGTCAGTGCCTTTAACCTCCTGTTTGGCCCATTTGCAATTTCTGAGGAAGATGAACAGGAATAGGGAGAACCAATGAGAGACTAGGTGGAGGTGTCTGGACGGGCAAATTTAACTCTCATTTCCCACCAGGAAGAGGAGTTAACCAAAGGCTCAGCGTGCCGTGCCGGAACCAGATTAGGGCCTCAAGCAATCCTGCGGTGTTGCGGCCAGCTCACAAGAAAGCGAGTTGAAGAAAGGAGCTCAGGGACACTGTAATTCACAAACCTGCAGAGTTATAAATGACAGCTATCGTCCAAAAATATACTGAAGTAAGGCTGCCAAGAGGACTTGAAAGCGGAGCAGAATTTCAGGAAACCGATTTCAGGAGGTAGACTGGAATTGCATTTAAAGCATAGGAAAAGAGGCAGAACGTCCACAATGATGCACTTCGCCAAAAAGGGCGTATGCGTTTTTTCCTGAATATATTCAGGAAAAAACGCATACGCCCTTTTTGGCCAACCAAGCAAGCTTGCAAAGGAAATCTGCACTACACTGAAGTCTCACTTCCCACCGGTCAAAAGGGCCATCTGAAAAAAGTGTAAAATCCAGAAAGGCAGGACAGGCCATGGAGAACTGGGAGCCTTGTTATGCTGATGGGCGGGATGTAAATTGCCAACAGCCACTCCGGAGAGGTGTATGGTGTTTCCTGAAACATCTAAAAAACAAAGCAACAGAGCCTAGGGCACTTCCACTTATGGTCCTATAGCTTAGGGAAATTAAAATCAAAAAGACACAGCCACCCCAAAGTTTGGGACGGCTCTGTTTACAAGAACCTCGTTTACGGTACAAGTTCAATATCGCAGAAAGTGAAAAATGGATAAAGAAGTTTTGGTACTTACGTACAATGCAATATCACTCAGCAATGAAATCTATGTCATCAGGCCCGTAGCAGCATAATGAGTGGATTCAGGTATGATGATTCTAACTGAAATAAGTCACACAGAAAAAGAAACATCATAAGATATCACTAATACACGGGATGTAAACTTGGCTACACAGGAACTGGATTACAAAACAGAACAGGGTCTCAAATTTAGAAAACCAACTTATGCTTGCTTAAGGGGAAAGGTGAGTTGGGGTGCTGCATCAAACCAGAGATTGAAATGAGCACAGATAAAGTTCCTTAAGCCAAATATGGAATAGACAAGAACTACTCCTTGCTCAACGAAATGGACTCAACACCCCATATTAAACGCCTAAGAATGTACCTGACTAGTAAGTATCTTAAAACCTATGGATTGCTATGTCTCTGAAAGAAAATCAAGCGTGTGTACAGGGGCATAAACACAGCAGTGATAGGATTGGAGAGGTTCGGTGAGCAAATGAAGACCCTTTGAAGTCATATTGCATGGTACCCATTCCACGGGTCTCAACTCTCCAGGTTTAAGGGATTCTTCCTTCAGCTAAAACATGCACGTGGAACCCAGAGTATGATCAACCGTGTGATCGGGAGACGTGTTCCAATATGTCTCAGTTCTCGTACCCTGGTACTCGGGTGCAACATTCCAGACGCTTTACTAACACTCTCCCGACTTGGAGAGTCAGTGCCTTTAACCTCCTGTTTGGCCCAGTTTGCAATTTCTGCGGAAGATGAACAGGAATAGGGAGAACCAATGAGAGACTAGCTGGAGGTGTCTGGACGGGCAAATTTAACTCTCATTTCCCACCAGGAAGAGGAATTAACCAAAGGCTCAGTGTGCCGTGCCAGAACCAGATTAGGGCCTGAAGCAATCCTGCGGTGTTGCGGCCAGCTCACAAGAAAGCGAGTTGAAGAAAGGAGCTCAGGGGCACTGTAATTCACAAACCTGCAGAGTTATAAATGACAGCTATCGTCCAAAAATATACTGAAGTAAGGCTGCCAAGAGGACTTGAAAGCGGGGCAGAATTGCAGGAAACCGATTTCAGGAGGTAGACTGGAATTGCATTTAAAGCATAGGAAAAGAGGCAGAACGTCCACAATGATGCACTTGGCCAAAAAGGGCGTATGCGTTTTTTCCTGAATATATTCAGGAAAAAACGCATACGCCCTTTTTGGCCAACCAAGCAAGCTTGCAAAGGAAATCTGCACTACAATGAAGTCTCACTTCCCCCCGGTCAAAAGGGCCATCTGAAAAAAGTGTAAAATCCAGAAAGGCAGGACAGGCCATGGAGAACTGGGAGCCTTGTTATGCTGATGGGCGGGATGTAAATTGCCAACAGCCACTCGGGAGAGGTGTATGGTGTTTCCTGAAACATCTAAAAAACAAAGCAACAGAGCCTAGGGCACTTCCACTTATGGTCCTATAGCTTAGGGAAATTAAAATCAAAAAGACACAGCCACCCCAAAGTTTGGGACAGCTCTGTTTACAAGAACCTCGTTTATGGTACAAGTTCAATATCACAGAAAGTGAAAAATGGATAAAGAAGTTTTGGTACTTACGTACAATGCAATATCACTCAGCAATGAAATCTATGTCATCAGGCCCGTAGCAGCATAATGAGTGGATTCAGGTATGATGATTCTAACTGAAATAAGTCACACAGAAAAAGAAACATCATAAGATATCACTAATACACGGGATGTAAACTTGGCTACACAGGAACTGGATTACAAAACAGAACAGGGTCTCAAATTTAGAAAACCAACTTATGCTTGCTTAAGGGGAAAGGTGAGTTGGGGTGCTGCATCAAACCAGAGATTGAAATGAGCACAGATAAAGTTCCTTAAGCCAAATATGGAATAGACAAGAACTACTCCTTGCTCAACGAAATGGACTCAACACCCCATATTAAACGCCTAAGAATGTACCTGACTAGTAAGTATCTTAAAACCTATGGATTGCTATGTCTCTGAAAGAAAATCAAGCGTGTGTACAGGGGCATAAACGCAGCAGTGATAGGATTGGAGAGGTTCGGTGAGCAAATGAAGACCCTTTGAAGTCATATTGCATGGTACCCATTCCACGGGTCTCAACTCTCAAGGTTTAAGGGATTCTGCCTTCAGGTAAAACATGCACGTGGAACCCAGAGTATGATCAACCGTGTGATCGGGAGACGTGTTCCAATATGTCTCAGTTCTCGTCCCCTGGTACTCGGGTGCAACATTCCACACGCTTTACTAACACTCTCCCGACTTGGAGAGTCAGTGCCTTTAACCTCCTGTTTGGCCCATTTGCAATTTCTGAGGAAGATGAACAGGAATAGGGAGAACCAATGAGAGACTAGGTGGAGGTGTCTGGACGGGCAAATTTAACTCTCATTTCCCACCAGGAAGAGGAGTTAACCAAAGGCTCAGCGTGCCGTGCCGGAACCAGATTAGGGCCTCAAGCAATCCTGCGGTGTTGCGGCCAGCTCACAAGAAAGCGAGTTGAAGAAAGGAGCTCAGGGACACTGTAATTCACAAACCTGCAGAGTTATAAATGACAGCTATCGTCCAAAAATATACTGAAGTAAGGCTGCCAAGAGGACTTGAAAGCGGAGCAGAATTGCAGGAAACCGATTTCAGGAGGTAGACTGGAATTGCATTTAAAGCATAGGAAAAGAGGCAGAACGTCCACAATGATGCACTTCGCCAAAAAGGGCGTATGCGTTTTTTCCTGAATATATTCAGGAAAAAACGCATACGCCCTTTTTGGCCAACCAAGCAAGCTTGCAAAGGAAATCTGCACTAAAATGAAGTCTCACTTCCCCCCGGTCAAAAGGGCCATCTGAAAAAAGTGTAAAATCCAGAAAGGCAGGACAGGCCATGGAGAACTGGGAACCTTGTTATGCTGATGGGCGGGATGTAAATTGCCAACAGCCACTCGGGAGAGGTGTATGGTGTTTCCTGAAACATCTAAAAAACAAAGCAACAGAGCCTAGGGCACTTCCACTTATGGTCCTATAGCTTAGGGAAATTAAAATCAAAAAGACACAGCCACCCCAAAGTTTGGGACGGCTCTGTTTACAAGAACCTCGTTTACGGTACAAGTTCAATATCGCAGAAAGTGAAAAATGGATAAAGAAGTTGTGGTACTTACGTACAATGCAATATCACTCAGCAATGAAATCTATGTCATCAGGCCCGTAGCAGCATAATGAGTGGATTCAGGTATGATGATTCTAACTGAAATAAGTCACACAGAAAAAGAAACATCATAAGATATCACTAATACACGGAATGTAAACTTGGCTACACAGGAACTGGATTACAAAACAGAACAGGGTCTCAAATTGAGAAAACCAACTTATGCTTGCTTAAGGGGAAAGGTGAGTTGGGGTGCTGCATCAAACCAGAGATTGAAATGAGCACAGATAAAGTTCCTTAAGCCAAATATGGAATAGACAAGAACTACTCCTTGCTCAACGAAATGGACTCAACACCCCATATTAAAGGCCTAAGAATGTACCTGACTAGTAAGTATCTTAAAACCTATGGATTGCTATGTCTCTGAAAGAAAATCAAGCATGTGTACAGGGGCATAAACGCAGCAGTGATAGGATTCGGGAGGTTCGGTGAGCAAATGAAGACCCTTTGAAGTCATATTGCATGGTACCCATTCCACGGGTCTCAACTGTCCAGGTTTAAGGGATTCTTCCTTCAGCTAAAACATGCACGTGGAACCCAGAGTATGATCAACCGTGTGATCGGGAGACGTGTTCCAATATGTCTCAGTTCTCGTCCCCTGGTACTCGGGTGCAACATTCCAGACGCTTTACTAACACTCTCCCGACTTGGAGAGTCAGTGCCTTCAACCTCCTGTTTGGCCCAGTTTGCAATTTCTGCGGAAGATGAACAGGAATAGGGAGAACCAATGAGAGACTAGCTGGAGGTGTCTGGACGGGCAAATTTAACTCTCATTTCCCACCAGGAAGAGGAATTAACCAAAGGCTCAGCGTGCCGTGCCGGAACCAGATTAGGGCCTGAAGCAATCCTGCGGTGTTGCGGCCAGCTCACAATAAAGCGAGTTGAAGAAAGGAGCTCAGGGACACTGTAATTCACAAACCTGCAGAGTTATAAATGACAGCTATCGTCCAAAAATATACTGAAGTAAGGCTGCCAAGAGGACTTGAAAGCGGGGCAGAATTGCAGGAAACCGATTTCAGGAGGTAGACTGGAATTGCATTTAAAGCATAGGAAAAGAGGCAGAACGTCCACAATGATGCACTTGGCCAAAAAGGGCGTATGCGTTTTTTCCTGAATATATTCAGGAAAAAACGCATACGCCCTTTTTGGCCAACCAAGCAAGCTTGCAAAGGAAATCTGCACTACAATGAAGTCTCACTTCCCCCCGGTCAAAAGGGCCATCTGAAAAAAGTGTAAAATCCAGAAAGGCAGGACAGACCATGGAGAACTGGGAACCTTGTTATGCTGATGGGCGGGATGTAAATTGCCAACAGCCACTCGGGAGAGGTGTATGGTGTTTCCTGAAACATCTAAAAAACAAAGCAACAGAGCCTAGGGCACTTCCACTTATGGTCCTATAGCTTAGGGAAATTAAAATCAAAAAGACACAGCCACCCCAAAGTTTGGGACAGCTCTGTTTACAAGAACCTCGTTTACGGTACAAGTTCAATATCGCAGAAAGTGAAAAATGGATAAAGAAGTTGTGGTACTTACGTACAATGCAATATCACTCAGCAATGAAATCTATGTCATCAGGCCCGTAGCAGCATAATGAGTGGATTCAGGTATGATGATTCTAACTGAAATAAGTCACACAGAAAAAGAAACATCATAAGATATCACTAATACACGGAATGTAAACTTGGCTACACAGGAACTGGATTACAAAACAGAACAGGGTCTCAAATTTAGAAAACCAACTTATGCTTGCTTAAGGGGAAAGGTGAGTTGGGGTGCTGCATCAAACCAGAGATTGAAATGAGCACAGATAAAGTTCCTTAAGCCAAATATGGAATAGACAAGAACTACTCCTTGCTCAACGAAATGGACTCAACACCCCATATTAAACGCCTAAGAATGTACCTGACTAGTAAGTATCTTAAAACCTATGGATTGCTATGTCTCTGAAAGAAAATCAAGCGTGTGTACAGGGGCATAAACGCAGCAGTGATAGGATTGGAGAGGTTCGGTGAGCAAATGAAGACCCTTTGAAGTCATATTGCATGGTACCCATTCCACGGGTCTCAACTCTCCAGGTTTAAGGGATTCTTCCTTCAGCTAAAACATGCACGTGGAACCCAGAGTATGATCAACCGTGTGATCGGGAGACGTGTTCCAATATGTCTCAGTTCTCGTCCCCTGGTACTCGGGTGCAACATTCCAGACGCTTTACTAACACTCTCCCGACTTGGAGAGTCAGTGCCTTTAACCTCCTGTTTGGCCCATTTGCAATTTCTGCGGAAGATGAACAGGAATAGGGAGAACCAATGAGAGACTAGCTGGAGGTGTCTGGACGGGCAAATTTAACTCTCATTTCCCACCAGGAAGAGGAATTAACCAAAGGCTCAGCGTGCCGTGCCGGAACCAGATTAGGGCCTGAAGCAATCCTGCGGTGTTGCGGCCAGCTCACAAGAAAGCGAGTTGAAGAAAGGAGCTCAGGGACACTGTAATTCACAAACCTGCAGAGTTATAAATGACAGCTATCGTCCAAAAATATACTGAAGTAAGGCTGCCAAGAGGACTTGAAAGCGGGGCAGAATTGCAGGAAACCGATTTCAGGAGGTAGACTGGAATTGCATTTAAAGCATAGGAAAAGAGGCAGAACGTCCACAATGATGCACTTGGCCAAAAAGGGCGTATGCGTTTTTTCCTGAATATATTCAGGAAAAAATGCATACGCCCTTTTTGGCCAACCAAGCAAGCTTGCAAAGGAAATCTGCACTACAATTAAGTCTCACTTCCCCCCGGTCAAAAGGGCCATCTGAAAAAAGTGTAAAATCCAGAAAGGCAGGACAGGCCATGGAGAACTGGGAGCCTTGTTATGCTGATGGGCGGGATGTAAATTGCCAACAGCCACTCGGGAGAGGTGTATGGTGTTTCCTGAAACATCTAAAAAACAAAGCAACAGAGCCTAGGGCACTTCCACTTATGGTCCTATAGCTTAGGGAAATTAAAATCAAAAAGACACAGCCACCCCAAAGTTTGGGACGGCTCTGTTTACAAGAACCTCGTTTACGGTACAAGTTCAATATCGCAGAAAGTGAAAAATGGATAAAGAAGTTGTGGTACTTACGTACAATGCAATATCACTCAGCAATGAAATCTATGTCATCAGGCCCGTAGCAGCATAATGAGTGGATTCAGGTATGATGATTCTAACTGAAATAAGTCACACAGAAAAAGAAACATCATAAGATATCACTAATACACGGAATGTAAACTTGGCTACACAGGAACTGGATTACAAAACAGAACAGTGTCTCAAATTTAGAAAACCAACTTATGCTTGCTTAAGGGGAAAGGTGAGTTGGGGTGCTGCATCAAACCAGAGATTGAAATGAGCACAGATAAAGTTCCTTAAGCCAAATATGGAATAGACAAGAACTACTCCTTGCTCAACGAAATGGACTCAACACCCCATATTAAACGCCTAAGAATGTACCTGACTAGTAAGTATCTTAAAACCTATGGATTGCTATGTCTCTGAAAGAAAATCAAGCGTGTGTACAGGGGCATAAACGCAGCAGTGATAGGATTGGAGAGGTTCGGTGAGCAAATGAAGACCCTTTGAAGTCATATTGCATGGTACCCATTCCACGGGACTCAACTCTCCAGGTTTAAGGGATTCTGCCTTCAGGTAAAACATGCACGTGGAACCCAGAGTATGATCAACCGTGTGGTCGGGAGACATGTTCCAATATGTCTCAGTTCTCGTCCCCTGGTATTCGGGTGCAACATTCCAGACGCTTTACTAACACTCTCCCGACGTGGAGAGTCAGTGCCTTTAACCTCCTGTTTGACCCATTTGCAATTTCTGAGGAAGATGAACAGGAATAGGGAGAACCAATGAGAGACTAGGTGGAGGTGTCTGGACGGGCAAATTTAACTCTCATTTCCCACCAGGAAGAGGAATTAACCAAAGGCTCAGCGAGCCGTGCCGGAACCAGTTTAGGGCCTGAAGCAATCCTGCGGTGTTGCGGCCAGCTCAAAAGAAAGCGAGTTGAAGAAAGGAGCTCAGGGGCACTGTAATTCACAAACCTGCAGAGTTATAAATGACAGCTATCGTCCAAAAATATACTGAAGTAAGGCTGCCAAGAGGACTTGAAAGCGGGGCAGAATTGCAGGAAACCGATTTCAGCAGGTAGACCGGAATTGCATTTAAAGCATAGGAAAAGAGGCAGAACGTCCACAATGATGCACTTGGCCAAAAAGGGCGTATGCGTTTTTTCCTGAATATATTCAGGAAAAAACGCATACGCCCTTTTTGGCCAACCAAGCAAGCTTGCAAAGGAAATCTGCACTACAATGAAGTCTCACTTCCCACCGGTCAAAAGGGCCATCTGAAAAAAGTGTAAAATCCAGAAAGGCAGGACAGGCCATGGAGAACTGGGAGCCTTGTTATGCTGATGGGCGGGATGTAAATTGCCAACAGCCACTCGGGAGAGGTGTATGGTGTTTCCTGAAACATCTAAAAAACAAAGCAACAGAGCCTAGGGCACTTCCACTTATGGTCCTATAGCTTAGGGAAATTAAAATCAAAAAGACACAGCCACCCCAAAGTTTGGGACGGCTCTGTTTACAAGAACCTCGTTTACGGTACAAGTTCAATATCGCAGAAAGTGAAAAATGGATAAAGAAGTTTTGGTACTTACGTACAATGCAATATCACTCAGCAATGAAATCTATGTCATCAGGCCCGTAGCAGCATAATGAGTGGATTCAGGTATGATGATTCTAACTGAAATAAGTCACACAGAAAAAGAAACATCATAAGATATCACTAATACACGGGATGTAAACTTGGCTACACAGGAACTGGATTACAAAACAGAACAGGGTCTCAAATTTAGAAAACCAACTTATGCTTGCTTAAGGGGAAAGGTGAGTTGGGGTGCTGCATCAAACCAGAGATTGAAATGAGCACAGATAAAGTTCCTTAAGCCAAATATGGAATAGACAAGAACTACTCCTTGCTCAACGAAATGGACTCAACACCCCATATTAAACGCCTAAGAATGTACCTGACTAGTAAGTATCTTAAAACCTATGGATTGCTATGTCTCTGAAAGAAAATCAAGCGTGTGTACAGGGGCATAAACGCAGCAGTGATAGGATTGGAGAGGTTCGGTGAGCAAATGAAGACCCTTTGAAGTCATATTGCATCGTACCCATTCCACGGGTCTCAACTCTCAAGGTTTAAGGGATTCTGCCTTCAGGTAAAACATGCACGTGGAACCCAGAGTATGATCAACCGTGTGATCGGGAGACGTGTTCCAATATGTCTCAGTTCTCGTCCCCTGGTACTCGGGTGCAACATTCCAGATGCTTTACTAACACTCTCCCGACTTGGAGAGTCAGTGCCTTTAACCTCCTGTTTGGCCCATTTGCAATTTCTGAGGAAGATGAACAGGAATAGGGAGAACCAATGAGAGACTAGGTGGAGGTGTCTGGACGGGCAAATTTAACTCTCATTTCCCACCAGGAAGAGGAATTAACCAAAGGCTCAGCGTGCCGTGCCGGAACCAGATTAGGGCCTGAAGCAATCCTGCGGTGTTGCGGCCAGCTCACAAGAAAGCGAGTTGAAGAAAGGAGCTCAGGGACACTGTAATTCACAAACCTGCAGAGTTATAAATGACAGCTATCGTCCAAAAATATACTGAAGTAAGGCTGCCAAGAGGACTTGAAAGCGGAGCAGAATTGCAGGAAACCGATTTCAGGAGGTAGACTGGAATTGCATTTAAAGCATAGGAAAAGAGGCAGAACGTCCACAATGATGCACTTGGGCAAAAAGGGCGTATGCGTTTTTTCCTGAATATATTCAGGAAAAAACGCATACGCACTTTTTGGCCAACCAAGCAAGCTTGCAAAGGAAATCTGCACTAAAATGAAGTCTCACTTCCCCCAGGTCAAAAGGGCCATCTGAAAAAAGTGTAAAATCCAGAAAGGCAGGACAGGCCATGGATAACTGGGAGCCTTGTTATGCTGATGGACGGGATGTAAATTGCCAACAGCCACTGGGAAGAAGTGTATGGTGCTCCTGAAACATCTAAAAAACTAAGCAACGGAGCCTAGGGCACTTCCACTTATGGTCCTATAGCTTAGGGAAACTAAAATCAAAAAGACACAGCCACCCCAAAGTTTGGGACGGCTCAGTTTACAAGAACCTCGTTTACGGTACAAGTTCAATATCGCAGAAAGTGAAAAATGGATAAAGAAGTTGTGGTACTTACGTACAATGCAATATCACTCAGCAATGAAATCTATGTCATCAGGCCCGTAGCAGCATAATGAGTGGATTCAGGTATGATGATTCTAACTGAAATAAGTCACACAGAAAAAGAAACATCATAAGATATCACTAATACACAGGATGTAAACTTGGCTACAGAGGAACTGGATTACAAAACAGAACAGGGTCTCAAATTTAGAAAACCAACTTATGCTTGCTTAAGGGGAAAGGTGAGTTGGGATGCTGCATAAAACCAGAGATTGAAATGAGCACAGATAAAGTTCCTTAAGCCAAATATAGCATAGACAAAACTACTCCTTGCTCAACGAAATGGACTCAACACCCCATATTAAACGCCTAAGAATGTACCTGACTATTAAGTATCTTAAAACCTATGGATTGCTATGTGTCTGAAAGAAAATCAAGCGTGTGTACAGGGGCATAAACGCAGCAGTGATAGGATTGGAGAGGTTTGGTGAGCAAATGAAGACCCTTTGAAGTCATATTGCATGCTACCCATTCCACGGGTCTCAACTCTCCAGGTTTAAGGGAATCTTCCTTCAGCTAAAACATGCACGTGGAACCCAGAGTATGATCAACCGTGTGATCGGGAGACGTGTTCCAATATGTCTCAGTTCTCGTCCCCTGGTACTCGGGTGCAACATTCCAGACGCTTTACTAACTCTCTCCTGACTTGGAGAGTCAGTGCCTTTAACCTCCTGTTTGGCCCAATTTGCAATTTCTGCGGAAGATGAACAGGAATAGGGAGAACCAATGAGAGACTAGCTGGAGGTGTCTGGACGGGCAAATTTAACTCTCATTTCCCACCAGGAAGAGGAATTAACCAAAGGCTCAGCGTGCCGTGCCAGAACCAGATTAGGGCCTGAAGCAATCCTGCGGTGTTGCGGCCAGCTCACAAGAAAGCGAGTTGAAGAAAGGAGCTCAGGGGCACTGTAATTCACAAACCTGCAGACTTATAAATGACAGCTATCGTCCAAAAATATACTGAAGTAAGGCTGCCAAGAGGACTTGAAAGCGGGGCAGAATTGCAGGAAATCGATTTCAGGAGGTAGACTGGAATTGCATTTAAAGCATAGGAAAAGAGGCAGAACGTCCACAATGATGCACTTGGACAAAAAGGGCGTTTGCGTTTTTTCCTGAATATATTCAGGAAAAAACTCATACGGCCTTTCTGGCCAACCAAGCAAGCTTGCAAAGGAAATCTGCACTACAATGAAGTCTCACTTCCCCCCGGTCAAAAGGGCCATCTGAAAAAAGTGTAAAATCCAGAAAGTCAGGACAGGCCATGGAGAACTGGGAGCCTTGTTATGCTGATGGGCGGGATGTAAATTGCCAGCAGCCACTTGGGAGAGGTGTATGGTGTTTCCTGAAACATATAAAAAACAAAGCAACAGAGCCTAGGGCACTTCCACTTATGGTCCTATAGCTTAGGGAAATTAAAATCAAAAAGACACAGCCACCCCAAAGTTTGGGACAGCTCTGTTTACAAGAACCTCGTTTACGGTACAAGTTCAATATCGCAGAAAGTGAAAAATGGATAAAGAAGTTGTGGTACTTACGTACAATGCAATATCACTCAGCAATGAAATCTATGTCATCAGGCCCGTAGCAGCATAATGAGTGGATTCAGGTATGATGATTCTAACTGAAATAAGTCACACAGAAAAAGAAATATCATAAGATATCACTAATACACGGAATGTAAACTTGGCTACACAGGAACTGGATTACAAAACAGAACAGGGTCTCAAATTTAGAAAACCAACTTATGCTTGCTTAAGGGGAAAGGTGAGTTGGGGTGCTGCATCAAACCAGAGATTGAAATGAGCACAGATAAAGTTCCTTAAGCCAAATATGGAATAGACAAGAACTACTCCTTGCTCAACGAAATGGACTCAACACCCCATATTAAATGCCTAAGAATGTACCTGACTAGTAAGTATCTTAAAACCTATGGATTGCTATGTCTCTGAAAGAAAATCAAGCGTGTGTACAGGGGCATAAACGCAGCAGTGATAGGATTGGAGAGGTTCGGTGAGCAAATGAAGACCCTTTGAAGTCATATTGCATGGTACCCATTCCACGGGTCTCAACTCTCAAGGTTTAAGGGATTCTGCCTTCAGCTAAAACATGCACGTGGAACCCAGAGTATGATCAACCGTGTGATCGGGAGACGTGTTCCAATATGTCTCAGTTCTCGTCCCCTGGTACTCGGGTGCAACATTCCAGACGCTTTACTAACACTCTCCTGACTTGGAGAGTCAGTGCCTTTAACCTCCTGTTTGGCCCAGTTTGCAATTTCTGCGGAAGATGAACAGGAATAGGGAGAACCAATGAGAGACTAGGTGGAGGTGTCCGGACGGGCAAATTTAACTCTCATTTCCCACCAGGAAGAGGAATTAACCAAAGGCTCAGCGTGCCGTGCCGGAACCAGATTAGGGCCTGAAGCAATCCTGCGGTGTTGCGGCCAGCTCACAAGAAAGCGAGTTGAAGAAAGGAGCTCAGGGGCACTGTAATTCACAAACCTGCAGAGTTATAAATGACAGCTATCGTCCAAAAATATACTGAAGTAAGGCTGCCAAGAGGACTTGAAAGCGGGGCAGAATTGCAGGAAACCGATTTCAGGAGGTAGACTGGAATTGCATTTAAAGCATAGGAAAAGAGGCAGAACGTCCACAATGATGCACTTGGCCAAAAAGGGCGTATGCGTTTTTTCCTGAATATATTCAGGAAAAAACGCATACGCCCTTTTTGGCCAACCAAGCAAGCTTGCAAAGGAAATCTGCACTACAATGAAGTCTCACTTCCCCCCGGTCAAAAGGGCCATCTGAAAAAAGTGTAAAATCCAGAAAGGCAGGACAGGCCATGGAGAACTGGGAGCCTTGTTATGCTGATGGGCGGGATGTAAATTGCCAAGAGCCACTCGGGAGAGGTGTATGGTGTTTCCTGAAACATCTGAAAAACAAAGCAACAGAGCCTAGGGCACTTCCACTTATGGTCCTATAGCTTAGGGAAACTAAAATCAAAAAGACACAGCCACCCCAAAGTTTGGGACGGCTCAGTTTACAAGCACCTCGTTTACGGTACAAGTTCAATATCGCAGAAAGTGAAAAATGGATAAAGAAGTTGTGGTACTTACGTACAATGCAATATCACTCAGCAATGAAATCTATGTCATCAGGCCCGTAGCAGCATAATGAGTGGATTCAGGTATGATGATTCTAACTGAAATAAGTCACACAGAAAAAGAAACATCATAAGATATCACTAATACACAGGATGTAAACTTGGCTACAGAGGAACTGGATTACAAAACAGAACAGGGTCTCAAATTTAGAAAACCAACTTATGCTTGCTTAAGGGGAAAGGTGAGTTGGGATGCTGCATAAAACCAGAGATTGAAATGAGCACAGATAAAGTTCCTTAAGCCAAATATAGCATAGACAAAACTACTCCTTGCTCAACGAAATGGACTCAACACCCCATATTAAACGCCTAAGAATGTACCTGACTATTAAGTATCTTAAAACCTATGGATTGCTATGTGTCTGAAAGAAAATCAAGCGTGTGTACAGGGGCATAAACGCAGCAGTGATAGGATTGGAGAGGTTTGGTGAGCAAATGAAGACCCTTTGAAGTCATATTGCATGCTACCCATTCCACGGGTCTCAACTCTCCAGGTTTAAGGGAATCTTCCTTCAGCTAAAACATGCACGTGGAACCCAGAGTATGATCAACCGTGTGATCGGGAGACGTGTTCCAATATGTCTCAGTTCTCGTCCCCTGGTACTCGGGTGCAACATTCCAGACGCTTTACTAACTCTCTCCTGACTTGGAGAGTCAGTGCCTTTAACCTCCTGTTTGGCCCAATTTGCAATTTCTGCGGAAGATGAACAGGAATAGGGAGAACCAATGAGAGACTAGCTGGAGGTGTCTGGACGGGCAAATTTAACTCTCATTTCCCACCAGGAAGAGGAATTAACCAAAGGCTCAGCGTGCCGTGCCAGAACCAGATTAGGGCCTGAAGCAATCCTGCGGTGTTGCGGCCAGCTCACAAGAAAGCGAGTTGAAGAAAGGAGCTCAGGGGCACTGTAATTCACAAACCTGCAGACTTATAAATGACAGCTATCGTCCAAAAATATACTGAAGTAAGGCTGCCAAGAGGACTTGAAAGCGGGGCAGAATTGCAGGAAATCGATTTCAGGAGGTAGACTGGAATTGCATTTAAAGCATAGGAAAAGAGGCAGAACGTCCACAATGATGCACTTGGACAAAAAGGGCGTTTGCGTTTTTTCCTGAATATATTCAGGAAAAAACTCATACGGCCTTTCTGGCCAACCAAGCAAGCTTGCAAAGGAAATCTGCACTACAATGAAGTCTCACTTCCCCCCGGTCAAAAGGGCCATCTGAAAAAAGTGTAAAATCCAGAAAGTCAGGACAGGCCATGGAGAACTGGGAGCCTTGTTATGCTGATGGGCGGGATGTAAATTGCCAGCAGCCACTTGGGAGAGGTGTATGGTGTTTCCTGAAACATATAAAAAACAAAGCAACAGAGCCTAGGGCACTTCCACTTATGGTCCTATAGCTTAGGGAAATTAAAATCAAAAAGACACAGCCACCCCAAAGTTTGGGACAGCTCTGTTTACAAGAACCTCGTTTACGGTACAAGTTCAATATCGCAGAAAGTGAAAAATGGATAAAGAAGTTGTGGTACTTACGTACAATGCAATATCACTCAGCAATGAAATCTATGTCATCAGGCCCGTAGCAGCATAATGAGTGGATTCAGGTATGATGATTCTAACTGAAATAAGTCACACAGAAAAAGAAATATCATAAGATATCACTAATACACGGAATGTAAACTTGGCTACACAGGAACTGGATTACAAAACAGAACAGGGTCTCAAATTTAGAAAACCAACTTATGCTTGCTTAAGGGGAAAGGTGAGTTGGGGTGCTGCATCAAACCAGAGATTGAAATGAGCACAGATAAAGTTCCTTAAGCCAAATATGGAATAGACAAGAACTACTCCTTGCTCAACGAAATGGACTCAACACCCCATATTAAATGCCTAAGAATGTACCTGACTAGTAAGTATCTTAAAACCTATGGATTGCTATGTCTCTGAAAGAAAATCAAGCGTGTGTACAGGGGCATAAACGCAGCAGTGATAGGATTGGAGAGGTTCGGTGAGCAAATGAAGACCCTTTGAAGTCATATTGCATGGTACCCATTCCACGGGTCTCAACTCTCAAGGTTTAAGGGATTCTGCCTTCAGCTAAAACATGCACGTGGAACCCAGAGTATGATCAACCGTGTGATCGGGAGACGTGTTCCAATATGTCTCAGTTCTCGTCCCCTGGTACTCGGGTGCAACATTCCAGACGCTTTACTAACACTCTCCTGACTTGGAGAGTCAGTGCCTTTAACCTCCTGTTTGGCCCAGTTTGCAATTTCTGCGGAAGATGAACAGGAATAGGGAGAACCAATGAGAGACTAGCTGGAGGTGTCCGGACGGGCAAATTTAACTCTCATTTCCCACCAGGAAGAGGAATTAACCAAAGGCTCAGCGTGCCGTGCCGGAACCAGATTAGGGCCTGAAGCAATCCTGCGGTGTTGCGGCCAGCTCACAAGAAAGCGAGTTGAAGAAAGGAGCTCAGGGGCACTGTAATTCACAAACCTGCAGAGTTATAAATGACAGCTATCGTCCAAAAATATACTGAAGTAAGGCTGCCAAGAGGACTTGAAAGCGGGGCAGAATTGCAGGAAACCGATTTCAGGAGGTAGACTGGAATTGCATTTAAAGCATAGGAAAAGAGGCAGAACGTCCACAATGATGCACTTGGCCAAAAAGGGCGTATGCGTTTTTTCCTGAATATATTCAGGAAAAAACGCATACGCCCTTTTTGGCCAACCAAGCAAGCTTGCAAAGGAAATCTGCACTACAATGAAGTCTCACTTCCCCCCGGTCAAAAGGGCCATCTGAAAAAAGTGTAAAATCCAGAAAGGCAGGACAGGCCATGGAGAACTGGGAACCTTGTTATGCTGATGGGCGGGATGTAAATTGCCAACAGCCACTGGGGAGAGGTGTATGGTGTTTCCTGAAACATCTAAAAAACAAAGCAACAGAGCCTAGGGCACTTCCACTTATGGTCCTATAGCTTAGGGAAATTAAAATCAAAAAGACACAGCCACCCCAAAGTTTGGGACCGCTCTGTTTACAAGAACCTCGTTTACGGTACAAGTTCAATATCGCAGAAAGTGAAAAATGGATAAAGAAGTTCTGGTACTTACGTACAATGCAATATCACTCAGCAATGAAATCTATGTCATCAGGCCCGTAGCAGCATAATGAGTGGATTCAGGTATGATGATTCTAACTGAAATAAGTCACACAGAAAAAGAAACATCATAAGATATCACTAAGACACGGAATGTAAACTTGGCTACACAGGAACTGGATTACAAAACAGAACAGGGTCTCAAATTTAGAAAACCAACTTATGCTTGCTTAAGGGGAAAGGTGAGTTGGGGTGCTGCATCAAACCAGAGATTGAAATGAGCACAGATAAAGTTCCTTAAGCCAAATATGGAATAGACAAGAACTACTCCTTGCTCAACGAAATGGACTCAACACCCCATATTAAACGCCTAAGAATGTACCTGACTAGTAAGTATCTTAAAACGTATGGATTGCTATGTCTCTGAAAGAAAATCAAGCGTGTGTACAGGGGCATAAACGCAGCAGTGATAGGATTGGAGAGGTTCGGTGAGCAAATGAAGACCCTTTGAAGTCATATTGCATGGTACCCATTCCACGGGTCTCAACTCTCAAGGTTTAAGGGATTCTGCCTTCAGGTAAAACATGCACGTGGAACCCAGAGTATGATCAACCGTGTGATCGGGAGACGTGTTCCAATATGTCTCAGTTCTCGTCCCCTGGTACTCGGGTGCAACATTCCACACGCTTTACTAACACTCTCCCGACTTGGAGAGTCAGTGCCTTTAACCTCCTGTTTGGCCCAGTTTGCAATTTCTGCGGAAGATGAACAGGAATAGGGAGAACCAATGAGAGACTAGCTGGAGGTGTCTGGACGGGCAAATTTAACTCTCATTTCCCACCAGGAAGAGGAATTAACCAAAGGCTCAGCGTGCCGTGCCGGAACCAGATTAGGGCCTGAAGCAATCCTGCGGTGTTGCGGCCAGCTCACAAGAAAGCGAGTTGAAGAAAGGAGCTCAGGGGCACTGTAATTCACAAACCTGCAGAGTTATAAATGACAGCTATCGTCCAAAAATATACTGAAGTAAGGCTGCCAAGAGGACTTGAAAGCGGGGCAGAATTGCAGGAAACCGATTTCAGGAGGTAGATTGGAATTGCATTTAAAGCATAGGAAAAGAGGCAGAACGTCCACAATGATGCACTTGGCAAAAAGGGCGTATGCATTTTTTCCTGAATATATTCAGGAAAAAACGCATACGCCCTTTTTGGCCAACCAAGCAAGCTTGCAAAGGAAATCTGCACTACAATGAAGTCTCACTTCCCCCCGGTCAAAAGGGCCATTTGAAAAAAGTGTAAAATCCAGAAAGGCAGGACAGACCATGGAGAACTGGAAGCCTTTTTATGCTGATGGTCGGGATGTAAATTGCCAACAGCCACTCGGGAGGGGTGTATGGTGTTTCCTGAAACATCTAAAAAACAAAGCAACAGAGCCTAGGGCACTTCCACTTATGGTCCTATAGCTTAGGGAAATTAAAATCAAAAAGACACAGCCACCCCAAAGTTTGGGACGGCTCTGTTTACAAGAATCTCGTTTACGGTCCAAGTTCAATAGCGCAGAAAGTGAAAAATGAATAAAGAAATTGTGGTACTTACTTTCAATGCAATATCACTCAGCAATGAAATCTATGTCATCAGGCCCATAGTAGCATAATGAGTGGTTTCAGGTATGATGATTCTAACTGAAATAAGTCACACAGAAAAAGAAACATCATAAGATATCACTAATACACAGGATGTAAACTTGGCTACACAGGAGCTGGATTACAAAACAGAACAGGGTCTCAAATTTAGAAAACCAACTTATGCTTGCTTAAGGGGAAAGGTGAGTTGGGGTGCTGCATAAAACCAGAGATTGAAATGAGCACAGATAAAGTTCCTTAAGCCAAATATGGAATAGACAAGAACTACTCCTTGCTCAACGAAATGGACTCAACACCCCATATTAAACGCCTAAGAATGTACCTGACTAGTATGTATCTTAAAACCTATGGATTGCTATGTCTCTGAAAGAAAATCAAGCGTGTGTACAGGGGCATAAACGCAGCAGTGATAGGATTGGAGAGGTTCGGTGAGCAAATGAAGACCCTATGAAGTCATATTGCATGGTACCCATTCCACGGGTCTCAACTCTCCAGGTTTAAGGGATTCTGCCTTCAGGTAAAACATGCATGTGGAACCCAGAGTATGATCAACCGTGTGATTGGGAGACATGTTCCAATATGTCTCAGTTCTTGTCCCCTGGTACTTGGGTGCAATGTTCCAGACGCTTTACTAACACTCTCCCGACTTGGAGAGTCAGTGCCTTTAACCTCCTGTTTGGCCCAGTTTGCAATTTCTGCGGAAGATGAACAGGAATAGGGAGAACCAATGAGAGACCAGCTGGAGGTGTCTGGACGGGCAAATTTAACTCTCATTTCCCACCAGGAAGAGGAATTAACCAAAGGCTCAGCGTGCCGTGCCAGAACCAGATTAGGGCCTGAAGCAATCCTGCGGTGTTGCGGCCAGCTCACAAGAAAGCGAGTTGAAGAAAGGAGCTCAGGGGCACTGTAATTCACAAACCTGCAGACTTATAAATGACAGCTATCGTCCAAAAATATACTGAAGTAAGGCTGCCAAGAGGACTTGAAAGCGGGGCAGAATTGCAGGAAATCGATTTCAGGAGGTAGACTGGAATTGCATTTAAAGCATAGGAAAAGAGGCAGAACGTCCACAATGATGCACTTGGCCAAAAAGGGCGTATGCATTTTTTCCTGAATATATTCAGGAAAAAACGCATAAGCCCTTTTTGGCCAACCAAGCAAGCTTGCAAAGGAAATCTGCACTACAATGAAGTCGCACTTCCCCACGGTCAAAAGGGCCATCTGAAAAAAGTGTAAAATCCAGAAAGGCAGGGCAGGCCATGGAGAACTGGGAGCCTTGTTATGCTGATGGGCGGGATGTAAATTGCCAACAGCCACTAGGGAGAGGTGTATGGTGTTTCCTGAAACATCTAAAAAACAAAGCAACAGAGCCTAGGGCACTTCCACTTATGGTCCTATAGCTTAGGGAAATTAAAATCAAAAAGACACAGCCACCCCAAAGTTTGGGACGGCTCTGTTTACAAGAACCTCGTTTACGGTACAAGTTCAATATCGCAGAAAGTGAAAAATGGATAAAGAAGTTGTGGTACTTACGTACAATGCAATATCACTCAGCAATGAAATCTATGTCATCAGGCCCGTAGCAGCATAATGAGTGGATTCAGGTATGATGATTCTAACTCAAATAAGTCACACAGAAAAAGAAACATCATAAGATATCACTAATACACGGGATGTAAACTTGGCTACACAGGAACTGGATTACAAAACAGAACAGGGTCTCAAATTTAGAAAACCAACTTATGCTTGCTTAAGGGGAAAGGTGAGTTGGGGTGCTGCATAAAACCAGAGATTGAAATGAGCACAGATAAAGTTCCTTAAGCCAAATATGGAATAGACAAGAACTACTCCTTGCTCAACGAAATGGACTCAACACCCCATATTAAACGCCTAAGAATGTACCTGACTAGTAAGTATCTTAAAACCTATGGATTGCTATGTCTCTGAAAGAAAATGAAGCATGTATACAGGGGCATAAACGCAGCAGTGATAGGATTGGAGAGGTTCAGTGAGCAAATGAAGACCCTTTGAAGTCATATTGCATGGTACCCATTCCACGGGTCTCAACTGTCCAGGTTTAAGGGATTCTTCCTTCAGCTAAAACATGCATGTGGAACCCAGAGTATGATCAACCGTGTGATTGGGAGACGTGTTCCAATATGTCTCAGATCTCGTCCCCTGGTACTCGGGTGCAACATTCCAGACGCTTTACTAACACTCTCCCGACTTGGAAAGTCAGTGCCTTTAACCTCCTGTTTGACACATTTGCAATTTCTGCGGAAGATGAACAGGAAAAGGGAGAACCAATGAGAGACTAGATGGAGGTGTCTGGACAGGCAAATTTAACTCTCATTTCCCACCAGGAAGAGGAATTAACCAAAGGCTCAGCGTGCCGTGGCGGAACCAGATTAGGGCCTGAAGCAATCCTGCGGTGTTGCGGCCAGCTCACAAGAAAGCGAGTTGAAGAAAGGAGCTCAGGGGCACTGTAATTCACAAACCTGCAGAGTTATAAATGACAGCTATCGTCCACAAATATACTGAAGTAAGGCTGCCAAGAGGACTTGAAAGCAGGGCAGAATTGCAGGAAACCGATTTCAGAAGGTAGACTGGAATTGCATTTAAAGCATAGGAAAAGAGGCAGAACGTCCACAATGATGCACTTGGCCAAAAAGAGCGTATGCGTTTTTTCCTGAATATATTCAGGAAAAAACGCATACGCCCTTTTTGGCGAACCAAGCAAGCTTGCAAAGGAAATCTGCACTACAATGAAGTCTCACTTCCCCACGGTCAAAAGGGCCATCTGAAAAAAGTGTAAAATCCAGAAAGGCAGGACAGGCCATGGAGAACTGGGAGCCTTGTTATGCTGATGGGCGGGATGTAAATTGCCAACAGCCACTCGGTAGAGGTGTATGGTGTTTCCTGAAACATCTAAAAAACAAAGCAACAGAGCCTAGGGCACTTCCACTTATTTAACTATAGCTTAGGGAAACTAAAATCAAAAAGACACAGCCACCCCAAAGTTTGGGACGGCTCTGTTTACAAGAACCTCATTTACGGTTAAGGTTCAATATCGCAGAAAGTGAAAAATGGATAAAGAAGTTGTGGTACTTACGTACAATGCAATATCACTCAGCAATGAAATCTATGTCATCAGGCCCGTAGAAGCATAATGAGTGGATTCAGGTATGATGATTCTAAGTGAAATAAGTCACACAGAAAAAGAAACATCATAAGATATCACTAATACACGGAATGTAAACTTGGCTACACAGGAACTGGATTACAAAACACAACAGGGTCTCAAATGTAGAAAACCAACTTATGCTTGCTTAAGGGGGAAGGTGAGTTGGGGTGCTGCATAAACCAGAGATTGAAATGAGCACAGATAAAGTTCCTTAAGCCAAACATGGAATAGACAAGAGCTACTCCTTGCTCAACGAAATGGACTCAACACCCCATATTAAACGCCTAAGAATGTACCTGACTACTAAGTACATTAAAACCTATGGATTGCTATGTCTCTGAAAGAGAATCAAGCATGTGTACAGGGGTATAAACGCAGCAGTGATAGGATTGGAGAGGTTCGGTGAGCAAATGAAGACCCTTTGAAGTCATATTGCATGGTACCCATTCCACGGTTCTCAATTCTCCAGGTTTAAGGGATTCTTCCTTCAGCTAAAACATGCATGTGGAACGCAGAGTATGATCAACCGTGTGATCGGGAGATGTGTTCCAATATGTCTCAGTTTTTGTCCCCTGGTACTCAGGTGCTAGATTCCAGATGCTTTACTAACACTCTCCCGACTTGGAGAGTCAGTGCCTTTAACCTCCTGTTTGGCCCAGTTTGCAATTTCTGCGGAAGATGAACAGGAATAGGGAGAACCAATGAGAGACTAGCTGGACGTGTCTGGACAGGCAAATTTAACTCTCATTTCCCACCAGGAAGAGGAATTAACCAAAGGCTCAGCGTGCCGTGCCAGAGCCACATCAGGGCCTGAAGCTCTCATGTGGTGTTGCGGCCAGCTCACAAGAAAGCGAGTTGAAGAAAGGAGCTCAGGGGCACTGTAATTCACAAACCTGCAGAGTTATAAATGACAGCTATCGTCCAAAAATATACTGAAGTAAGGCTGCCAAGAGGACTTGAAAGCGGGGCAGAATTGCAGGAAACCGATTTCTGGAGGCAGACTGGAATTGCATTTAAAGCATAGGAAAAGAGGCAGAACGTCCACAATGATGCACTTGGCCAAAAGGGGCGTATGCATTTTTTCCTGAATATATTCAGGAAAAAACGCATACGCACTTTTTGGCCAACCAAGCAAGCTTGCAAAGGAAATCTGCACTACAATGAAGTCTCACTTCCCCCCGGTCAAAAGGGCCATCTGAAAAAAGTGTAAAATCCAGAAAGGCAGGACAGGCCATGGAGAACTGGGAGCCTTGTTACGCTGAAGGGCGGGATGTAAATTGCCAAGAGCCACTTGGGAGAGTTGTATGGTGTTTCCTGAAACATCTAAAAAACAAAGCAACAGAGCCTAGGGCACTACCACTTATGGTCCTATAGCTTAGGGAAATTAAAATCAAAAAGACACAGCCACCCCAAAGTTTGGGACGGCTCTGTTTACAAGAACCTCGTTTACGGTACAAGTTCAATATCGCAGAAAGTGAAAAATGGATAAAGAATTTGTGGTACTTACGTACAATGCAATATCACTCAGCAATGAAATCTATGTCATCAGGCCCGTAGCAGCATAATGAGTGGATTCAGGTATGATGATTCTAACTGAAATAAGTCACACAGAAAAAGAAACATCATAAGATATCACTAATACATGGGATGTAAACTTGGCTACACAGGAACTGGATTACAAAACAGAACAGGGTCTCAAATTTAGAAAACCAACTTATGCTTGCTTAAGGGGAAAGGTGAGTTGGGGTGCTGCATAAAACCAGAGATTGAAATGAGCACAGATAAAGTTCCTTAAGCCAAATATAGAATAGACAAGAACTACTCCTTGCTCAACGAAATGGACTCAACACCCCATATTAAAGGCCTAAGAATGTACCTGACTAGTAAGTATCTTAAAACCTATGGATTGCTATGTCTCTGAAAGAAAATCAAGCGTGTGTACAGGGGCATAAACGCAGCAGTGATAGGATTGGAGAGGTTCGGTGAGCAAATGAAGACCCTTTGAAGTCATATTGCATGGTACCCATTCCACGGGTCTCAACTCTCCAGGTTTAAGGGATTCTTCCTTCAGCTAAAACATGCACGTGGAACCCAGAGTATGATCAACCGTGTGATCGGGAGACGTGTTCCAATATGTCTCAGTTCTCGTCCCCTGGTACTCGGGTGCAACATTCCAGACGCTTTACTAACACTCTCCCGACTTGGAGAGTCAGTGCCTTTAACCTCCTGTTTGGCCCAGTTTGCAATTTCTGCGGAAGATGAACAGGAATAGGGAGAACCAATGAGAGACTAGCTGGAGGTGTCTGGACGGGCAAATTTAACTCTCATTTCCCAGCAGGAAGAGGAATTAACCAAAGGCTCAGCGTGCCGTGCCGGAACCAGATTAGGGCCTGAAGCAATCCTGCGGTGTTGCGGCCAGCTCACAAGAAAGCGAGTTGAAGAAAGGAGCTCAGGGACACTGTAATTCACAAACCTGCAGAGTTATAAATGACAGCTATCATCCAAAAATATACTGAAGTAAGGCTGCCAAGAGTACTTGAAAGCGGGGCAGAATTGCAGGAAACCGATTTCAGGAGGTAGACTGGAATTGCATTTAAAGCATAGGAAAAGAGGCAGAACGTCCACAATGATGCACTTGGCCAAAAAGTGCGTATGCGTTTTTTCCTGAATATATTCAGGAAAAAACGCATACGCCATTTTTGGTGAACCAAGCAAGCTTGCAAAGGAAATCTGCACTACAATGAAGTCTCACTTCCCCACGGTCAAAAGGGCCATCTGAAAAAAGTGTAAAATCCAGAAAGGCAGGACAGGCCATGGAGAACTGGGAGCCTTGTTATGCTGATGGGCGGGATGTAAATTGCCAACAGCCACTCGGTAGAGGTGTATGGTGTTTCCTGAAACATCTAAAAAACAAAGCAACAGAGCCTAGGGCACTTCCACTTATTTAACTATAGCTTAGGGAAACTAAAATCAAAAAGACACAGCCACCCCAAAGTTTGGGACGGCTCTGTTTACAAGAACCTCATTTACGGTTAAGGTTCAATATCGCAGAAAGTGAAAAATGGATAAAGAAGTTGTGGTACTTACGTACAATGCAATATCACTCAGCAATGAAATCTATGTCATCAGGCCCGTAGAAGCATAATGAGTGGATTCAGGTATGATGATTCTAAGTGAAATAAGTCACACAGAAAAAGAAACATCATAAGATATCACTAATACACGGAATGTAAACTTGGCTACACAGGAACTGGATTACAAAACACAACAGGGTCTCAAATGTAGAAAACCAACTTATGCTTGCTTAAGGGGGAAGGTGAGTTGGGGTGCTGCATAAACCAGAGATTGAAATGAGCACAGATAAAGTTCCTTAAGCCAAACATGGAATAGACAAGAGCTACTCCTTGCTCAACGAAATGGACTCAACACCCCATATTAAACGCCTAAGAATGTACCTGACTACTAAGTACATTAAAACCTATGGATTGCTATGTCTCTGAAAGAGAATCAAGCATGTGTACAGGGGTATAAACGCAGCAGTGATAGGATTGGAGAGGTTCGGTGAGCAAATGAAGACCCTTTGAAGTCATATTGCATGGTACCCATTCCACGGGTCTCAATTCTCCAGGTTTAAGGGATTCTTCCTTCAGCAAAAACATGCATGTGGAACGCAGAGTATGATCAACCGTGTGATCGGGAGATGTGTTCCAATATGTCTCAGTTTTTGTCCCCTGGTACTCAGGTGCAAGATTCCAGATGCTTTACTAACACTCTCCCGACTTGGAGAGTCAGTGCCTTTAACCTCCTGTTTGGCCCAGTTTGCAATTTCTGCGGAAGATGAACAGGAATAGGGAGAACCAATGAGATTCTAGGTGGAGGTGTCTGGACGGGCAAATTTAACTCTCATTTCCCACCAGGAAGAGGAATTAACCAAAGGCTCAGCGTGCCGTGCCAGAGCCACATCAGGGCCTGAAGCTCTCATGTGGTGTTGCGGCCAGCTCACAAGAAAGCGAGTTGAAGAAAGGAGCTCAGGGGCACTGTAATTCACAAACCTGCAGAGTTATAAATGACAGTTATCGTCCAAAAATATACTGAAGTAAGGCTGCCAAGAGGACTTGAAAGCGGGGCAGAATTGCAGGAAACCGATTTCTGGAGGCAGACTGGAATTGCATTTAAAGCATAGGAAAAGAGGCAGAACGTCCACAATGATGCACTTGGCCAAAAGGGGCGTATGCATTTTTTCCTGAATATATTCAGGAAAAAACGCATACGCACTTTTTGGCCAACCAAGCAAGCTTGCAAAGGAAATCTGCACTACAATGAAGTCTCACTTCCCCCCGGTCAAAAGGGCCATCTGAAAAAAGTGTAAAATCCAGAAAGGCAGGACAGGCCATGGAGAACTGGGAGCCTTGTTACGCTGATGGGCGGGATGTAAATTGCCAAGAGCCACTTGGGAGAGTTGTATGGTGTTTCCTGAAACATCTAAAAAACAAAGCAACAGAGCCTAGGGCACTACCACTTATGGTCCTATAGCTTAGGGAAATTAAAATCAAAAAGACACAGCCACCCCAAAGTTTGGGACGGCTCTGTTTACAAGAACCTCGTTTACGGTACAAGTTCAATATCGCAGAAAGTGAAAAATGGATAAAGAATTTGTGGTACTTACGTACAATGCAATATCACTCAGCAATGAAATCTATGTCATCAGGCCTGTAGCAGCATAATGAGTGGATTCAGGTATGATGATTCTAACTGAAATAAGTCACACAGAAAAAGAAACATCATAAGATATCACTAATACATGGGATGTAAACTTGGCTACACAGGAACTGGATTACAAAACAGAACAGGGTCTCAAATTTAGAAAACCAACTTATGCTTGCTTAAGGGGAAAGGTGAGTTGGGGTGCTGCATAAAACCAGAGATTGAAATGAGCACAGATAAAGTTCCTTAAGCCAAATATAGAATAGACAAGAACTACTCCTTGCTCAACGAAATGGACTCAACACCCCATATTAAAGGCCTAAGAATGTACCTGACTAGTAAGTATCTTAAAACCTATGGATTGCTATGTCTCTGAAAGAAAATCAAGCGTGTGTACAGGGGCATAAACGCAGCAGTGATAGGATTGGAGAGGTTCGGTGAGCAAATGAAGACCCTTTGAAGTCATATTGCATGGTACCCATTCCACGGGTCTCAACTCTCCAGGTTTAAGGGATTCTTCCTTCAGCTAAAACATGCACGTGGAACCCAGAGTATGATCAACCGTGTGATCGGGAGACGTGTTCCAATATGTCTCAGTTCTCGTCCCCTGGTACTCGGGTGCAACATTCCAGACGCTTTACTAACACTCTCCCGACTTGGAGAGTCAGTGCCTTTAACCTCCTGTTTGGCCCAGTTTGCAATTTCTGAGGAAGATGAACAGGAATAGGGAGAACCAATGAGAGACTAGCTGGAGGTGTCTGGACGGGCAAATTTAACTCTCATTTCCCACCAGGAAGAGGAATTAACCAAAGGCTCAGCGTGCCGTGCCGGAACCAGATTAGGGCCTGAAGCAATCCTGCGGTGTTGCGGCCAGCTCACAAGAAAGCGAGTTGAAGAAAGGAGCTCAGGGACACTGTAATTCACAAACCTGCAGAGTTATAAATGACAGCTATCATCCAAAAATATACTGAAGTAAGGCTGCCAAGAGTACTTGAAAGCGGGGCAGAATTGCAGGAAACCGATTTCAGGAGGTAGACTGGAATTGCATTTAAAGCATAGGAAAAGAGGCAGAACGTCCACAATGATGCACTTGGCCAAAAAGGGCGTATGCGTTTTTTCCTGAATATATTCAGGAAAAAACGCATACGCCCTTTTTGGTGAACCAAGCAAGCTTGCAAAGGAAATCTGCACTACAATGAAGTCTCACTTCCCCACGGTCAAAAGGGCCATCTGAAAAAAGTGTAAAATCCAGAAAGGCAGGACAGGCCATGGAGAACTGGGAGCCTTGTTATGCTGATGGGTGGGATGTAAATTGCCAACAGCCACTCGGTAGAGGTGTATGGTGTTTCCTGAAACATCTAAAAAACAAAGCAACAGAGCCTAGGGCACTTCCACTTATTTAACTATAGCTTAGGGAAACTAAAATCAAAAAGACACAGCCACCCCAAAGTTTGGGACGGCTCTGTTTACAAGAACCTCATTTACGGTTAAGGTTCAATATCGCAGAAAGTGAAAAATGGATAAAGAAGTTGTGGTACTTACGTACAATGCAATATCACTCAGCAATGAAATCTATGTCATCAGGCCCGTAGCAGCATAATGAGTGGATTCAGGTATGATGATTCTAAGTGAAATAAGTCACACAGAAAAAGAAACATCATAAGATATCACTAATACACGGGATGTAAACTTGGCTACACAGGAACTGGATTACAAAACACAACAGGGTCTCAAATGTAGAAAACCAACTTATGCTTGCTTAAGGGGGAAGGTGAGTTGGGGTGCTGCATAAACCAGAGATTGAAATGAGCACAGATAAAGTTCCTTAAGCCAAACATGGAATAGACAAGAGCTACTCCTTGCTCAACGAAATGGACTCAACACCCCATATTAAACGCCTAAGAATGTACCTGACTACTAAGTACATTAAAACCTATGGATTGCTATGTCTCTGAAAGAGAATCAAGCATGTGTACAGGGGTATAAACGCAGCAGTGATAGGATTGGAGAGGTTCGGTGAGCAAATGAAGACCCTTTGAAGTCATATTGCATGGTACCCATTCCACGGGTCTCAATTCTCCAGGTTTAAGGGATTCTTCCTTCAGCTAAAACATGCATGTGGAACGCAGAGTATGATCAACCGTGTGATCGGGAGATGTGTTCCAATATGTCTCAGTTTTTGTCCCCTGGTACTCAGGTGCAAGATTCCAGATGCTTTACTAACACTCTCCCGACTTGGAGAGTCAGTGCCTTTAACCTCCTGTTTGGCCCAGTTTGCAATTTCTGCGGAAGATGAACAGGAATAGGGAGAACCAATGAGAGACTAGCTGGACGTGTCTGGACAGGCAAATTTAACTCTCATTTCCCACCAGGAAGAGGAATTAACCAAAGGCTCAGCGTGCCGTGCCAGAGCCACATCAGGGCCTGAAGCTCTCATGTGGTGTTGCGGCCAGCTCACAAGAAAGCGAGTTGAAGAAAGGAGCTCAGGGGCACTGTAATTCACAAACCTGCAGAGTTATAAATGACAGTTATCGTCCAAAAATATACTGAAGTAAGGCTGCCAAGAGGACTTGAAAGCGGGGCAGAATTGCAGGAAACCGATTTCTGGAGGCAGACTGGAATTGCATTTAAAGCATAGGAAAAGAGGCAGAACGTCCACAATGATGCACTTGGCCAAAAGGGGCGTATGCATTTTTTCCTGAATATATTCAGGAAAAAACGCATACGCACTTTTTGGCCAACCAAGCAAGCTTGCAAAGGAAATCTGCACTACAATGAAGTCTCACTTCCCCCCGGTCAAAAGGGCCATCTGAAAAAAGTGTAAAATCCAGAAAGGCAGGACAGGCCATGGAGAACTGGGAGCCTTGTTACGCTGATGGGCGGGATGTAAATTGCCAAGAGCCACTCGGGAGAGTTGTATGGTGTTTCCTGAAACATCTAAAAAACAAAGCAACAGAGCCTAGGGCACTACCACTTATGGTCCTATAGCTTAGGGAAATTAAAATCAAAAAGACACAGCCACCCCAAAGTTTGGGACGGCTCTGTTTACAAGAACCTCGTTTACGTTACAAGTTCAATATCGCAGAAAGTGAAAAATGGATAAAGAAGTTGTGGTACTTACGTACAATGCAATATCACTCAGCAATGAAATCTATGTCATCAGGCCCGTAGCAGCATAATGAGTGGATTCAGGTATGATGATTCTAACTGAAATAAGTCACACAGAAAAAGAAACATCATAAGTTATTACTAATACATGGGATGTAAACTTGGCTACACAGGAACTGGATTACAAAACAGAACAGGGTCTCAAATTTAGAAAACCAACTTATGCTTGCTTAAGGGGAAAGGTGAGTTGGGGTGCTGCATAAAACCAGAGATTGAAATGAGCACAGATAAAGTTCCTTAAGCCAAATATGGTATAGACTAGAACTACTCCTTGCTCAACGAAATGGACTCAACACCCCATATTAAACGCCTAAGAATGTACCTGACTAGTAAGTATCTTAAAACCTATGCACTGCTATGTCTCTGAAAGAAAATCAAGCGTGTGTACAGGGGCATAAACGCAGCAGTGATAGGATTGGAGAGGTTCGGTGAGCAAATGAAGACCCTTTGAAGTCATATTGCATGGTACCCATTCCACGGGTCTCAACTCTCCAGGTTTAAGGGATTCTTCCTTCAGCTAAAACATGCACGTGGAACCCAGAGTATGATCAACCGTGTGATCGGGAGACGTGTTCCAATATGTCTCAGTTCTCGTCCCCTGGTACTCGGGTGCAACATTCCAGACGCTTTACTAACACTCTCCCGACTTGGAGAGTCAGTGCCTTTAACCTCCTGTTTGGCCCAGTTTGCAATTTCTGCGGAAGATGAACAGGAATAGGGAGAACCAATGAGAGACTAGCTGGAGGTGTCTGGACGGGCAAATTTAACTCTCATTTCCCACCAGGAAGAGGAATTAACCAAAGGCTCAGCGTGCCGTGCCGGAACCAGATTAGGGCCTGAAGCAATCCTGCGGTGTTGCGGCCAGCTCACAAGAAAGCGAGTTGAAGAAAGGAGCTCAGGGGCACTGTAATTCACAAACCTGCAGAGTTATAAATGACAGCTATCGTCCAAAAATATACTGAAGTAAGGCTGCCAAGAGGACTTGAAAGCGGGGCAGAATTGCAGGAAACCGATTTCAGGAGGTAGACTGGAATTGCATTTAAAGCATAGGAAAAGAGGCAGAACGTCCACAATGATGCACTTGGCCAAAAAGGGCATATGCGTTTTTTCCTGAATATATTCAGGAAAAAACGCATACGCACTTTTTGGCCAACCAAGCAAGCTTGCAAAGGAAATCTGCACTACAATGAAGTCTCACTTCCCCCCGGTCAAAAGGGCCATCTGAAAAAAGTGTAAAATCCAGAAAGGCAGGACAGGCCATGGAGAACTGGGAGCCTTGTTATGCTGATGGGCGGGATGTAAATTGCCAAGAGCCACTCGGGAGAGGTGTATGGTGTTTCCTGAAACATCTAAAAAACAAAGCAACAGAGCCTAGGGCACTTCCACTTATGGTCCTATAGCTTAGGGAAATTAAAATCAAAAAGACACAGCCACCCCAAAGTTTGGGACAGCTCTGTTTACAAGAACCTCGTTTACGGTACAAGTTCAATATCGCAGAAAGTGAAAAATGGATAAAGAAGTTCTGGTACTTACGTACAATGCAATATCACTCAGCAATGATATCTATGTCATCAGGCCCGTAGCAGCATAATGAGTGGATTCAGGTATGATGATTCTAACTGAAATAAGTCACACAGAAAAAGAAACATCATAAGATATCACTAATACACGGAATGTAAACTTGGCTACACAGGAACTGGATTACAAAACAGAACAGGGTCTCAAATTTAGAAAACCAACTTATGCTTGCTTAAGGGGAAAGGTGAGTTGGGGTGCTGCATAAAACCAGAGATTGAAATGAGCACAGATAAAGTTCCTTAAGCCAAATATGGAATAGACAAGAACTACTCCTTGCTCAACGAAATGGACTCAACACCCCATATTAAACGCCTAAGAATGTACCTGACTAGTAAGTATCTTAAAACCTATGGATTGCTATGTGTCTGAAAGAAAATCAAGCGTGTGTACAGGGGCATAAACGCAGCAGTGATAAGATTGGAGAGGTTCGGTGAGCAAATGAAGACCCTTTGAAGTCATATTGCATGGTACCCATTCCACGGGTCTCAACTCTCCAGGTTTAAGGGATTCTTCCTTCAGCTAAAACATGCACGTGGAACCCAGAGTATGATCAACCGTGTGATCGGGAGACGTGTTCCAATATGTCTCAGTTCTCGTCCCCTGGTACTCGGGTGCAACATTCCAGACGCTTTACTAACACTCTCCCGACTTGGAGAGTCAGTGCCTTTAACCTCCTGTTTGGCCCAGTTTGCAATTTCTGCGGAAGATGAACAGGAATAGGGAGAACCAATGAGAGACTAGCTGGAGGTGTCTGGACGGGCAAATTTAACTCTCATTTCCCACCAGGTAGAGGAATTAACCAAAGGCTCAGCGTGCCGTGCCGGAACCAGATTAGGGCCTGAAGCAATCCTGCGGTGTTGCGGCCAGCTCACAAGAAAGCGAGTTGAAGAAAGGAGCTCAGGGGCACTGTAATTCACAAACCTGCAGAGTTATAAATGACAGCTATCGTCCAAAAATATACTGAAGTAAGGCTGCCAAGAGGACTTGAAAGCGGGGCAGAATTGCAGGAAACCGATTTCAGGAGGTAGACTGGAATTGCATTTAAAGCATAGGAAAAGAGGCAGAACGTCCACAATGATGCACTTGGCCAAAAAGGGCGTATGCGTTTTTTCCTGAATATATTCAGGAAAAAACGCATACGCCCTTTTTGGCCAACCAAGCAAGCTTGCAAAGGAAATCTGCACTACAATGAAGTCTCACTTCCCCCCGGTCAAAAGGGCCATCTGAAAAAAGTGTAAAATCCAGAAAGGCAGGACAGGCCATGGAGAACTGGGAGCCTTGTTATGCTGATGGGCGGGATGTAAATTGCCAACAGCCACTCGGGAGAGGTGTATGGTGTTTCCTGAAACATCTAAAAAACAAAGCAACAGAGCCTAGGGCACTTCCACATATGGTCCTATAGCTTAGGGAAATTAAAATCAAAAAGACACAGCCACCCCAAAGTTTGGGACGGCTCTGTTTACAAGAACCTCGTTTACGGTACAAGTTCAATAGCGCAGAAAGTGAAAAATGGATAAAGAAGTTGTGGTACTTACGTACAATGCAATATCACTCAGCAATGAAATCTATGTCATCAGGCCCGTAGCAGCATAATGAGTGGATTCAGGTATGATGATTCTAACTGAAATAAGTCACACAGAAAAAGAAACATCATAAGATATCACTAATACACGGGATGTAAACTTGGCTACACAGGAACTGGATTACAAAACAGAACAGGGTCTCAAATTTAGAAAACCAACTTATGCTTGCTTAAGGGGAAAGGTGAGTTGGGGTGCTGCATAAAACCAGAGATTGAAATGAGCACAGATAAAGTTCCTTAAGCCAAATATGGAATAGACAAGAACTACTCCTTGCTCAACGAAATGGACTCAACACCCCATATTAAACGCCTAAGAATGTACCTGACTAGTAAGTATCTTAAAACCTATGGATTGCTATGTCTCTGAAAGAAAATCAAGCGTGTGTACAGGGGCATAAACGCAGCAGTGATAGGATTGGAGAGGTTCGGTGAGCAAATGAAGACCCTTTGAAGTCATATTGCATGGTACCCATTCCACGGGTCTCAACTCTCCAGGTTTAAGGGATTCTGCCTTCAGGTAAAACATGCACGTGGAACCCAGAGTATGATCAACCGTGTGATCGGGAGACGTGTTCCAATATGTCTCAGTTCTCGTCCCCTGGTACTCGGGTGCAACTTTCCAGACGCTTTACTAACACTCTCCCGACTTGGAGAGTCAGTGCCTTTAACCTCCTGTTTGGCCCAGTTTGCAATTTCTGCGGAAGATGAACAGGAATAGGGAGAACCAATGAGAGACTAGCTGGAGGTGTCTGGACGGGCAAATTTAACTCTCATTTCCCACCAGGAAGAGGAATTAACCAAAGGCTCAGCATGCCGTGCCGGAACCAGATTAGGGCCTGAAGCAATCCTGCGGTGTTGCGGCCAGCTCACAAGAAAGCGAGTTGAAGAAAGGAGCTCAGGGGCACTGTAATTCACAAACCTGCAGAGTTATAAATGACAGCTATCGTCCAAAAATATACTGAAGTAAGGCTGCCAAGAGGACTTGAAAGCGGGGCAGAATTGCAGGAAACCGATTTCAGGAGGTAGACTGGAATTGCATTTAAAGCATAGGAAAAGAGGCAGAACGTCCACAATGATGCACTTGGCCAAAAAGGGCGTATGCGTTTTTTCCTGAATATATTCAGGAAAAAACGCATACGCCCTTTTTGGCCAACCAAGCAAGCTTGCAAAGGAAATCTGCACTACAATGAAGTCTCACTTCCCCCCGGTCAAAAGGGCCATCTGAAAAATGTGTAAAATCCAGAAAGGCAGGACAGGCCATGGAGAACTGGGAGCCTTGTTATGCTGATGGGCGGGATGTAAATTGCCAACAGCCACTCGGGAGAGGTGTATGGTGTTTCCTGAAACATCTAAAAAACAAAGCAACAGAGCCTAGGGCACTTCCACTTATGGTCCTATAGCTTAGGGAAATTAAAATCAAAAAGACACAGCCACCCCAAAGTTTGGGACGGCTCTGTTTACAAGAACCTCGTTTACGGTACAAGTTCAATAGCGCAGAAAGTGAAAAATGGATAAAGAAGTTGTGGTACTTACGTACAATGCAATATCACTCAGCAATGAAATCTATGTCATCAGGCCCGTAGCAGCATAATGAGTGGATTCAGGTATGATGATTCTAACTGAAATAAGTCACACAGAAAAAGAAACATCATAAGATATCACTAATACACGGGATGTAAACTTGGCTACACAGGAACTGGATTACAAAACAGAACAGGGTCTCAAATTTAGAAAACCAACTTATGCTTGCTTAAGGGGAAAGGTGAGTTGGGGTGCTGCATAAAACCAGAGATTGAAATGAGCACAGATAAAGTTCCTTAAGCCAAATATGGAATAGACAAGAACTACTCCTTGCTCAACGAAATGGACTCAACACCCCATATTAAACGCCTAAGAATGTACCTGACTAGTAAGTATCTTAAAACCTATGAATTGCTATGTCTCTGAAAGAAAATCAAGCGTGTGTACAGGGGCACAAACGCAGCAGTGATAGGATTGGAGAGGTTCGGTGAGCAAATGAAGACCCTTTGAAGTCATATTGCATGGTACCCATTCCACGGGTCTCAACTCTCCAGGTTTAAGGGATTCTTCCTTCAGCTAAAACATGCACGTGGAACCCAGAGTATGATCAACCGTGTGATCGGGAGACGTGTTCCAATATGTCTCAGTTCTCGTCCCCTGGTACTCGGGTGCAACATTCCAGACGCTTTACTAACACTCTCCCGACTTGGAGAGTCAGTGCCTTTAACCTCCTGTTTGGCCCAGTTTGCAATTTCTGCGGAAGATGAACAGGAATAGGGAGAACCAATGAGAGACTAGCTGGAGGTGTCTGGACGGGCAAATTTAACTCTCATTTCCCACCAGGAAGAGGAATTAACCAAAGGCTCAGCGTGCCGTGCCGGAACCAGATTAGGGCCTGAAGCAATCCTGCGGTGTTGCGGCCAGCTCACAAGAAAGCGAGTTGAAGAAAGGAGCTCAGGGGCACTGTAATTCACAAACCTGCAGAGTTATAAATGACAGCTATCGTCCAAAAATATACTGAAGTAAGGCTGCCAAGAGGACTTGAAAGCGGGGCAGAATTGCAGGAAACCGATTTCAGGAGGTAGACTGGAATTGCATTTAAAGCATAGGAAAAGAGGCAGAACGTCCACAATGATGCACTTGGCCAAAAAGGGCGTATGCGTTTTTTCCTGAATATATTCAGGAAAAAACGCATACGCCCTTTTTGGCCAACCAAGCAAGCTTGCAAAGGAAATCTGCACTACAATGAAGTCTCACTTCCCCCCGGTCAAAAGGGCCATCTGAAAAAAGTGTAAAATCCAGAAAGGCAGGACAGGCCATGGAGAACTGGGAGCCTTGTTATGCTGATGGGCGGGATGTAAATTGCCAAGAGCCACTCGGGAGAGGTGTATGGTGTTTCCTGAAACATCTAAAAAACAAAGCAACAGAGCCTAGGGCACTTCCACTTATGGTCCTATAGCTTAGGGAAATTAAAATCAAAAAGACACAGCCACCCCAAAGTTTGGGACAGCTCTGTTTACAAGAACCTCGTTTACGGTACAAGTTCAATATCGCAGAAAGTGAAAAATGGATAAAGAAGTTCTGGTACTTACGTACAATGCAATATCACTCAGCAATGAAATCTATGTCATCAGGCCCGTAGCAGCATAATGAGTGGATTCAGGTATGATGATTCTAACTGAAATAAGTCACACAGAAAAAGAAACATCATAAGATATCACTAATACACGGAATGTAAACTTGGCTACACAGGAACTGGATTACAAAACAGAACAGGGTCTCAAATTTAGAAAACCAACTTATGCTTGCTTAAGGGGAAAGGTGAGTTGGGGTGCTGCATAAAACCAGAGATTGAAATGAGCACAGATAAAGTTCCTTAAGCCAAATATGGAATAGACAAGAACTACTCCTTGCTCAACGAAATGGACTCAACACCCCATATTAAACGCCTAAGAATGTACCTGACTAGTAAGTATCTTAAAACCTATGGATTGCTATGTGTCTGAAAGAAAATCAAGCGTGTGTACAGGGGCATAAACGCAGCAGTGATAGGATTGGAGAGGTTCGGTGAACAAATGAAGACCCTTTGAAGTCATATTGCATGGTACCCATTCCACGGGTCTCAACTCTCCAGGTTTAAGGGATTCTTCCTTCAGCTAAAACATGCACGTGGAACCCAGAGTATGATCAACCGTGTGATCGGGAGACGTGTTCCAATATGTCTCAGTTCTCGTCCCCTGGTACTCGGGTGCAACATTCCAGACGCTTTACTAACACTCTCCCGACTTGGAGAGTCAGTGCCTTTAACCTCCTGTTTGGCCCAGTTTGCAATTTCTGCGGAAGATGAACAGGAATAGGGAGAACCAATGAGAGACTAGCTGGAGGTGTCTGGACGGGCAAATTTAACTCTCATTTCCCACCAGGTAGAGGAATTAACCAAAGGCTCAGCGTGCCGTGCCGGAACCAGATTAGGGCCTGAAGCAATCCTGCGGTGTTGCGGCCAGCTCACAAGAAAGCGAGTTGAAGAAAGGAGCTCAGGGGCACTGTAATTCACAAACCTGCAGAGTTATAAATGACAGCTATCGTCCAAAAATATACTGAAGTAAGGCTGCCAAGAGGACTTGAAAGCGGGGCAGAATTGCAGGAAACCGATTTCAGGAGGTAGACTGGAATTGCATTTAAAGCATAGGAAAAGAGGCAGAACGTCCACAATGATGCACTTGGCCAAAAAGGGCGTATGCGTTTTTTCCTGAATATATTCAGGAAAAAACGCATACGCCCTTTTTGGCCAACCAAGCAAGCTTGCAAAGGAAATCTGCACTACAATGAAGTCTCACTTCCCCCCGGTCAAAAGGGCCATCTGAAAAAAGTGTAAAATCCAGAAAGGCAGGACAGGCCATGGAGAACTGGGAGCCTTGTTATGCTGATGGGCGGGATGTAAATTGCCAACAGCCACTCGGGAGAGGTGTATGGTGTTTCCTGAAACATCTAAAAAACAAAGCAACAGAGCCTAGGGCACTTCCACTTATGGTCCAATAGCTTAGGGAAATTAAAATCAAAAAGACACAGCCACCCCAAAGTTTGGGACGGCTCTGTTTACAAGAACCTCGTTTACGGTACAAGTTCAATAGCGCAGAAAGTGAAAAATGGATAAAGAAGTTGTGGTACTTACGTACAATGCAATATCACTCAGCAATGAAATCTATGTCATCAGGCCCGTAGCAGCATAATGAGTGGATTCAGGTATGATGATTCTAACTGAAATAAGTCACACAGAAAAAGAAACATCATAAGATATCACTAATACACGGGATGTAAACTTGGCTACACAGGAACTGGATTACAAAACAGAACAGGGTCTCAAATTTAGAAAACCAACTTATGCTTGCTTAAGGGGAAAGGTGAGTTGGGGTGCTGCATAAAACCAGAGATTGAAATGAGCACAGATAAAGTTCCTTAAGCCAAATATGGAATAGACAAGAACTACTCCTTGCTCAACGAAATGGACTCAACACCCCATATTAAACGCCTAAGAATGTACCTGACTAGTAAGTATCTTAAAACCTATGAATTGCTATGTCTCTGAAAGAAAATCAAGCGTGTGTACAGGGGCACAAACGCAGCAGTGATAGGATTGGAGAGGTTCGGTGAGCAAATGAAGACCCTTTGAAGTCATATTGCATGGTACCCATTCCACGGGTCTCAACTCTCCAGGTTTAAGGGATTCTTCCTTCAGCTAAAACATGCACGTGGAACCCAGAGTATGATCAACCGTGTGATCGGGAGACGTGTTCCAATATGTCTCAGTTCTCGTCCCCTGGTACTCGGGTGCAACATTCCAGACGCTTTACTAACACTCTCCCGACTTGGAGAGTCAGTGCCTTTAACCTCCTGTTTGGCCCAGTTTGCAATTTCTGCGGAAGATGAACAGGAATAGGGAGAACCAATGAGAGACTAGCTGGAGGTGTCTGGACGGGCAAATTTAACTCTCATTTCCCACCAGGAAGAGGAATTAACCAAAGGCTCAGCGTGCCGTGCCGGAACCAGATTAGGGCCTGAAGCAATCCTGCGGTGTTGCGGCCAGCTCACAAGAAAGCGAGTTGAAGAAAGGAGCTCAGGGGCACTGTAATTCACAAACCTGCAGAGTTATAAATGACAGCTATCGTCCAAAAATATACTGAAGTAAGGCTGCCAAGAGGACTTGAAAGCGGGGCAGAATTGCAGGAAACCGATTTCAGGAGGTAGACTGGAATTGCATTTAAAGCATAGGAAAAGAGGCAGAACGTCCACAATGATGCACTTGGCCAAAAAGGGCGTATGCGTTTTTTCCTGAATATATTCAGGAAAAAACGCATACGCCCTTTTTGGCCAACCAAGCAAGCTTGCAAAGGAAATCTGCACTACAATGAAGTCTCACTTCCCCCCGGTCAAAAGGGCCATCTGAAAAAAGTGTAAAATCCAGAAAGGCAGGACAGGTCATGGAGAACTGGGAGCCTTGTTATGCTGATGGGCGGGATGTAAATTGCCAACAGCCACTCGGGAGAGGTGTATGGTGTTTCCTGAAACATCTAAAAAACAAAGCAACAGAGCCTAGGGCACTTCCACTTATGGTCCTATAGCTTAGGGAAATTAAAATCAAAAAGACACAGCCACCCCAAAGTTTGGGACGGCTCTGTTTACAAGAACCTCGTTTACGGTACAAGTTCAATAGCGCAGAAAGTGAAAAATGGATAAAGAAGTTGTGGTACTTACGTACAATGCAATATCACTCAGCAATGAAATCTATGTCATCAGGCCCGTAGCAGCATAATGAGTGGATTCAGGTATGATGATTCTAACTGAAATAAGTCACACAGAAAAAGAAACATCATAAGATATCACTAATACACGGGATGTAAACTTGGCTACACAGGAACTGGATTACAAAACAGAACAGGGTCTCAAATTTAGAAAACCAACTTATGCTTGCTTAAGGGGAAAGGTGAGTTGGGGTGCTGCATCAAACCAGAGATTGAAATGAGCACAGATAAAGTTCCTTAAGCCAAATATGGAATAGACAAGAACTACTCCTTGCTCAACGAAATGGACTCAACACCCCATATTAAACGCCTAAGAATGTACCTGACTAGTAAGTATCTTAAAACCTATGAATTGCTATGTCTCTGAAAGAAAATCAAGCGTGTGTACAGGGGCACAAACGCAGCAGTGATAGGATTGGAGAGGTTCGGTGAGCAAATGAAGACCCTTTGAAGTCATATTGCATGGTACCCATTCCACGGGTCTCAACTCTCCAGGTTTAAGGGATTCTTCCTTCAGCTAAAACATGCACATGGAACCCAGAGTATGATCAACCGTGTGATCGGGAGACGTGTTCCAATATGTCTCAGTTCTCGTCCCCTGGTACTCGGGTGCAACATTCCAGACGCTTTACTAACACTCTCCCGACTTGGAGAGTCAGTGCCTTTAACCTCCTGTTTGGCCCAGTTTGCAATTTCTGCGGAAGATGAACAGGAATAAGGAGAACCAATGAGAGACTAGCTGGAGGTGTCTGGACGGGCAAATTTAACTCTCATTTCCCACCAGGAAGAGGAATTAACCAAAGGCTCAGCGTGCCGTGCCGGAACCAGATTAGGGCCTGAAGCAATCCTGCGGTGTTGCGGCCAGCTCACAAGAAAGCGAGTTGAAGAAAGGAGCTCAGGGGCACTGTAATTCACAAACCTGCAGAGTTATAAATGACAGCTATCGTCCAAAAATATACTGAAGTAAGGCTGCCAAGAGGACTTGAAAGCGGGGCAGAATTGCAGGAAACCGATTTCAGGAGGTAGACTGGAATTGCATTTAAAGCATAGGAAAAGAGGCAGAACGTCCACAATGATGCACTTGGCCAAAAAGGGCGTATGCGTTTTTTCCTGAATATATTCAGGAAAAAACGCATACGCCCTTTTTGGCCAACCAAGCAAGCTTGCAAAGGAAATCTGCACTACAATGAAGTCTCACTTCCCCCCGGTCAAAAGGGCCATCTGAAAAAAGTGTAAAATCCAGAAAGGCAGGACAGGCCATGGAGAACTGGGAGCCTTGTTATGCTGATGGGCGGGATGTAAATTGCCAAGAGCCACTCGGGAGAGGTGTATGGTGTTTCCTGAAACATCTAAAAAACAAAGCAACAGAGCCTAGGGCACTTCCACTTATGGTCCTATAGCTTAGGGAAATTAAAATCAAAAAGACACAGCCACCCCAAAGTTTGGGACGGCTCTGTTTACAAGAACCTCGTTTACGGTACAAGTTCAATATCGCAGAAAGTGAAAAATGGATAAAGAAGTTGTGGTACTTACGTACAATGCAATATCACTCAGCAATGAAATCTATGTCATCAGGCCCGTAGCAGCATAATGAGTGGATTCAGGTATGATGATTCTAACTGAAATAAGTCACACAGAAAAAGAAACATCATAAGATATCACTAATACACGGGATGTAAACTTGGCTACACAGGAACTGGATTACAAAACAGAACAGTGTCTCAAATTTAGAAAACCAACTTATGCTTGCTTAAGGGGAAAGGTGAGTTGGGGTGCTGCATCAAACCAGAGATTTAAATGAGCACAGATAAAGTTCCTTAAGCCAAATATGGAATAGACAAGAACTACTCCTTGCTCAACGAAATGGACTCAACACCCCATATTAAACGCCTAAGAATGTACCTGACTAGTAAGTATCTTAAAACCTATGGATTGCTATGTCTCTGAAAGAAAATCAAGCGTGTGTACAGGGGCATAAACGCAGCAGTGATAGGATTAGAGAGGTTCGGTGAGCAAATGAAGACCCTTTGAAGTCATATTGCATGGTACCCATTCCACGGGTCTCAACTCTCCAGGTTTAAGGGATTCTTCCTTCAGCTAAAACATGCACGTGGAACCCAGAGTATGATCAACCGTGTGATCGGGAGACGTGTTCCAATATGTCTCAGTTCTCGTCCCCTGGTACTCGGGTGCAACATTCCAGACGCTTTACTAACACTCTCCCGACTTGGAGAGTCAGTGCCTTTAACCTCCTGTTTGGCCCAGTTTGCAATTTCTGCGGAAGATGAACAGGAATAGGGAGAACCAATGAGAGACTAGCTGGAGGTGTCTGGACGGGCAAATTTAACTCCCATTTCCCACCAGGAAGAGGAATTAACCAAAGGCTCAGCGTGCCGTGCCGGAATGCAATTAGGGCCTGAAACAATCATGCGGTGTTGCAGCCAGCTCACAAGAAAGCGAGTTGAAGAAAGGAGCTCTGGGGCACTGTAATTCACAAACCTGCAGAGTTATAAATGACAGCTATCGTCCAAAAATATACTGAAGTAAGGCTGCCAAGAGGACTTGAAAGCGGGGCAGAATTGCAGGAAACCGATTTCAGGAGGTAGACTGGAATTGCATTTAAAGCATAGGAAAAGAGGCAGAACGTCCACAATGATGCACTTGGCCAAAAAGGGCGTATGCGTTTTTTCCTGAATATATTCAGGAAAAAACGCATACGCCCTTTTTGGCCAACCAAGCAAGCTTGCAAAGGAAATCTGCACTACAATGAAGTCTCACTTCCCCCCGGTCAAAAGGGCCATCTGAAAAAAGTGTAAAATCCAGAAAGGCAGGACAGGCCATGGAGAACTGGGAGCCTTGTTATGCTGATGGGCGGGATGTAAATTGCCAACAGCCACTCGGGAGAGGTGTATGGTGTTTCCTGAAACATCTAAAAAACAAAGCAACAGAGCCTAGGGCACTTCCACTTATGGTCCTATAGCTTAGGGAAATTAAAATCAAAAAGACACAGCCACCCCAAAGTTTGGGACGGCTCTGTTTACAAGAACCTCGTTTACGGTACAAGTTCAATATCGCAGAAAGTGAAAAATGGATAAAGAAGTTGTGGTACTTACGTACAATGCAATATCACTCAGCAATGAAATCTATGTCATCAGGCCCGTAGCAGCATAATGAGTGGATTCAGGTATGATGATTCTAACTGAAATAAGTCACACAGAAAAAGAAACATCATAAGATATCACTAATACACGGGATGTAAACTTGGCTACACAGGAACTGGATTACAAAACAGAACAGGGTCTCAAATTTAGAAAACCAACTTATGCTTGCTTAAGGGGAAAGGTGAGTTGGGGTGCTGCATCAAACCAGAGATTGAAATGAGCACAGATAAAGTTCCTTAAGCCAAATATGGAATAGACAAGAACTACTCCTTGCTCAACGAAATGGACTCAACACCCCATATTAAACGCCTAAGAATGTACCTGACTAGTAAGTATCTTAAAACCTATGGATTGCTATGTGTCTGAAAGAAAATCAAGCGTGTGTACAGGGGCATAAACGCAGCAGTGATAGGATTGGAGAGGTTCGGTGAGCAAATGAAGACCCTTTGAAGTCATATTGCATGGTACCCATTCCACGGGTCTCAACTGTCCAGGTTTAAGGGATTCTTCCTTCAGCTAAAACATGCACGTGGAACCCAGAGTATGATCAACCGTGTGATCGGGAGACGTGTTCCAATATGTCTCAGTTCTCGTCCCCTGGTACTCGGGTGCAACATTCCAGACGCTTTACTAACACTCTCCCGACTTGGAGAGTCAGTGCCTTTAACCTCCTGTTTGGCCCAGTTTGCAATTTCTGCGGAAGATGAACAGGAATAGGGAGAACCAATGAGAGACTAGCTGGAGGTGTCTGGACGGGCAAATTTAACTCTCATTTCCCACCAGGTAGAGGAATTAACCAAAGGCTCAGCGTGCCGTGCCGGAACCAGATTAGGGCCTGAAGCAATCCTGCGGTGTTGCGGCCAGCTCACAAGAAAGCGAGTTGAAGAAAGGAGCTCAGGGGCACTGTAATTCACAAACCTGCAGAGTTATAAATGACAGCTATCGTCCAAAAATATACTGAAGTAAGGCTGCCAAGAGGACTTGAAAGCGGGGCAGAATTGCAGGAAACCGATTTCAGGAGGTAGACTGGAATTGCATTTAAAGCATAGGAAAAGAGGCAGAACGTCCACAATGATGCGCTTGGCCAAAAAGGGCGTATGCGTTTTTTCCTGAATATATTCAGGAAAAAACGCATACGCCCTTTTTGGCCAACCAAGCAAGCTTGCAAAGGAAATCTGCACTACAATGAAGTCTCACTTCCCCCCGGTCAAAAGGGCCATCTGAAAAAAGTGTAAAATCCAGAAAGGCAGGACAGGCCATGGAGAACTGGGAGCCTTGTTATGCTGATGGGCGGGATGTAAATTGCCAACAGCCACTCGGGAGAGGTGTATGGTGTTTCCTGAAACATCTAAAAAACAAAGCAACAGAGCCTAGGGCACTTCCACTTATGGTCCTATAGCTTAGGGAAATTAAAATCAAAAAGACACAGCCACCCCAAAGTTTGGGACGGCTCTGTTTACAAGAACCTCGTTTACGGTACAAGTTCAATAGCGCAGAAAGTGAAAAATGGATAAAGAAGTTGTGGTACTTACGTACAATGCAATATCACTCAGCAATGAAATCTATGTCATCAGGCCCGTAGCAGCATAATGAGTGGATTCAGGTATGATGATTCTAACTGAAATAAGTCACACAGAAAAAGAAACATCATAAGATATCACTAATACACGGGATGTAAACTTGGCTACACAGGAACTGGATTACAAAACAGAACAGGGTCTCAAATTTAGAAAACCAACTTATGCTTGCTTAAGGGGAAAGGTGAGTTGGGGTGCTGCATAAAACCAGAGATTGAAATGAGCACAGATAAAGTTCCTTAAGCCAAATATGGAATAGACAAGAACTACTCCTTGCTCAACGAAATGGACTCAACACCCCATATTAAACGCCTAAGAATGTACCTGACTAGTAAGTATCTTAAAACCTATGAATTGCTATGTCTCTGAAAGAAAATCAAGCGTGTGTACAGGGGCACAAACGCAGCAGTGATAGGATTGGAGAGGTTCGGTGAGCAAATGAAGACCCTTTGAAGTCATATTGCATGGTACCCATTCCACGGGTCTCAACTCTCCAGGTTTAAGGGATTCTTCCTTCAGCTAAAACATGCACGTGGAACCCAGAGTATGATCAACCGTGTGATCGGGAGACGTGTTCCAATATGTCTCAGTTCTCGTCCCCTGGTACTCGGGTGCAACATTCCAGACGCTTTACTAACACTCTCCCGACTTGGAGAGTCAGTGCCTTTAACCTCCTGTTTGGCCCAGTTTGCAATTTCTGCGGAAGATGAACAGGAATAGGGAGAACCAATGAGAGACTAGCTGGAGGTGTCTGGACGGGCAAATTTAACTCTCATTTCCCACCAGGAAGAGGAATTAACCAAAGGCTCAGCGTGCCGTGCCGGAATGCAATTAGGGCCTGAAACAATCATGCGGTGTTGCAGCCAGCTCACAAGAAAGCGAGTTGAAGAAAGGAGCTCTGGGGCACTGTAATTCACAAACCTGCAGAGTTATAAATGACAGCTATCGTCCAAAAATATACTGAAGTAAGGCTGCCAAGAGGACTTGAAAGCGGGGCAGAATTGCAGGAAACCGATTTCAGGAGGTAGACTGGAATTGCATTTAAAGCATAGGAAAAGAGGCAGAACGTCCACAATGATGCACTTGGCCAAAAAGGGCGTATGCGTTTTTTCCTGAATATATTCAGGAAAAAACGCATACGCCCTTTTTGGCCAACCAAGCAAGCTTGCAAAGGAAATCTGCACTACAATGAAGTCTCACTTCCCCCCGGTCAAAAGGGCCATCTGAAAAAAGTGTAAAATCCAGAAAGGCAGGACAGGCCATGGAGAACTGGGAGCCTTGTTATGCTGATGGGCGGGATGTAAATTGCCAACAGCCACTCGGGAGAGGTGTATGGTGTTTCCTGAAACATCTAAAAAACAAAGCAACAGAGCCTAGGGCACTTCCACTTATGGTCCTATAGCTTAGGGAAATTAAAATCAAAAAGACACAGCCACCCCAAAGTTTGGGACGGCTCTGTTTACAAGAACCTCGTTTACGGTACAAGTTCAATATCGCAGAAAGTGAAAAATGGATAAAGAAGTTGTGGTACTTACGTACAATGCAATATCACTCAGCAATGAAATCTATGTCATCAGGCCCGTAGCAGCATAATGAGTGGATTCAGGTATGATGATTCTAACTGAAATAAGTCACACAGAAAAAGAAACATCATAAGATATCACTAATACACGGGATGTAAACTTGGCTACACAGGAACTGGATTACAAAACAGAACAGGGTCTCAAATTTAGAAAACCAACTTATGCTTGCTTAAGGGGAAAGGTGAGTTGGGGTGCTGCATAAAACCAGAGATTTAAATGAACACAGATAAAGTTCCTTAAGCCAAATATGGAATAGACAAGAACTACTCCTTGCTCAACGAAATGGACTCAACACCCCATATTAAACGCCTAAGAATGTACCTGACTAGTAAGTATCTTAAAACCTATGGATTGCTATGTGTCTGAAAGAAAATCAAGCGTGTGTACAGGGGCATAAACGCAGCAGTGATAGGATTGGAGAGGTTCGGTGAGCAAATGAAGACCCTTTGAAGTCATATTGCATGGTACCCATTCCACGGGTCTCAACTCTCCAGGTTTAAGGGATTCTTCCTTCAGCTAAAACATGCACGTGGAACCCAGAGTATGATCAACCGTGTGATCGGGAGACGTGTTCCAATATGTCTCAGTTCTCATCCCCTGGTACTCGGGTGCAACATTCCAGACGCTTTACTAACACTCTCCCGACTTGGAGAGTCAGTGCCTTTAACCTCCTGTTTGGCCCAGTTTGCAATTTCTGCGGAAGATGAACAGGAATAGGGAGAACCAATGAGAGACTAGCTGGAGGTGTCTGGACGGGCAAATTTAACTCTCATTTCCCACCAGGAAGAGGAATTAACCAAAGGCTCAGCGTGCCGTGCCGGAACCAGATTAGGGCCTGAAGCAATCCTGCGGTGTTGCGGCCAGCTCACAAGAAAGCGAGTTGAAGAAAGGAGCTCAGGGGCACTGTAATTCACAAACCTGCAGAGTTATAAATGACAGCTATCGTCCAAAAATATACTGAAGTAAGGCTGCCAAGAGGACTTGAAAGCGGGGCAGAATTGCAGGAAACCGATTTCAGGAGGTAGACTGGAATTGCATTTAAAGCATAGGAAAAGAGGCAGAACGTCCACAATGATGCACTTGGCCAAAAAGGGCATATGCGTTTTTTCCTGAATATATTCAGGAAAAAACGCATACGCCCTTTTTGGCCAACCAAGCAAGCTTGCAAAGGAAATCTGCACTACAATGAAGTCTCACTTCCCCCCGGTCAAAAGGGCCATCTGAAAAATGTGTAAAATCCAGAAAGGCAGGACAGGCCATGGAGAACTGGGAGCCTTGTTATGCTGATGGGCGGGATGTAAATTGCCAACAGCCACTCGGGAGAGGTGTATGGTGTTTCCTGAAACATCTAAAAAACAAAGCAACAGAGCCTAGGGCACTTCCACTTATGGTCCTATAGCTTAGGGAAATTAAAATCAAAAAGACACAGCCACCCCAAAGTTTGGGACGGCTCTGTTTACAAGAACCTCGTTTACGGTACAAGTTCAATATCGCAGAAAGTGAAAAATGGATAAAGAAGTTGTGGTACTTACGTACAATGCAATATCACTCAGCAATGAAATCTATGTCATCAGGCCCGTAGCAGCATAATGAGTGGATTCAGGTATGATGATTCTAACTGAAATAAGTCACACAGAAAAAGAAACATCATAAGATATCACTAATACACGGGATGTAAACTTGGCTACACAGGAACTGGATTACAAAACAGAACAGGGTCTCAAATTTAGAAAACCAACTTATGCTTGCTTAAGGGGAAAGGTGAGTTGGGGTGCTGCATAAAACCAGAGATTGAAATGAGCACAGATAAAGTTCCTTAAGCCAAATATGGAATAGACAAGAACTACTCCTTGCTCAACGAAATGGACTCAACACCCCATATTAAACGCCTAAGAATGTACCTGACTAGTAAGTATCTTAAAACCTATGAATTGCTATGTCTCTGAAAGAAAATCAAGCGTGTGTACAGGGGCACAAACGCAGCAGTGATAGGATTGGAGAGGTTCGGTGAGCAAATGAAGACCCTTTGAAGTCATATTGCATGGTACCCATTCCACGGGTCTCAACTCTCCAGGTTTAAGGGATTCTTCCTTCAGCTAAAACATGCACGTGGAACCCAGAGTATGATCAACCGTGTGATCGGGAGACGTGTTCCAATATGTCTCAGTTCTCGTCCCCTGGTACTCGGGTGCAACATTCCAGACGCTTTACTAACACTCTCCCGACTTGGAGAGTCAGTGCCTTTAACCTCCTGTTTGGCCCAGTTTGCAATTTCTGCGGAAGATGAACAGGAATAGGGAGAACCAATGAGAGACTAGCTGGAGGTGTCTGGACGGGCAAATTTAACTCTCATTTCCCACCAGGAAGAGGAATTAACCAAAGGCTCAGCGTGCCGTGCCGGAATGCAATTAGGGCCTGAAACAATCATGCGGTGTTGCAGCCAGCTCACAAGAAAGCGAGTTGAAGAAAGGAGCTCTGGGGCACTGTAATTCACAAACCTGCAGAGTTATAAATGACAGCTATCGTCCAAAAATATACTGAAGTAAGGCTGCCAAGAGGACTTGAAAGCGGGGCAGAATTGCAGGAAACCGATTTCAGGAGGTAGACTGGAATTGCATTTAAAGCATAGGAAAAGAGGCAGAACGTCCACAATGATGCACTTGGCCAAAAAGGGCGTATGCGTTTTTTCCTGAATATATTCAGGAAAAAACGCATACGCCCTTTTTGGCCAACCAAGCAAGCTTGCAAAGGAAATCTGCACTACAATGAAGTCTCACTTCCCCCCGGTCAAAAGGGCCATCTGAAAAAAGTGTAAAATCCAGAAAGGCAGGACAGGCCATGGAGAACTGGGAGCCTTGTTATGCTGATGGGCGGGATGTAAATTGCCAACAGCCACTCGGGAGAGGTGTATGGTGTTTCCTGAAACATCTAAAAAACAAAGCAACAGAGCCTAGGGCACTTCCACTTATGGTCCTATAGCTTAGGGAAATTAAAATCAAAAAGACACAGCCACCCCAAAGTTTGGGACGGCTCTGTTTACAAGAACCTCGTTTACGGTACAAGTTCAATATCGCAGAAAGTGAAAAATGGATAAAGAAGTTGTGGTACTTACGTACAATGCAATATCACTCAGCAATGAAATCTATGTCATCAGGCCCGTAGCAGCATAATGAGTGGATTCAGGTATGATGATTCTAACTGAAATAAGTCACACAGAAAAAGAAACATCATAAGATATCACTAATACACGGGATGTAAACTTGGCTACACAGGAACTGGATTACAAAACAGAACAGGGTCTCAAATTTAGAAAACCAACTTATGCTTGCTTAAGGGGAAAGGTGAGTTGGGGTGCTGCATAAAACCAGAGATTTAAATGAGCACAGATAAAGTTCCTTAAGCCAAATATGGAATAGACAAGAACTACTCCTTGCTCAACGAAATGGACTCAACACCCCATATTAAACGCCTAAGAATGTACCTGACTAGTAAGTATCTTAAAACCTATGGATTGCTATGTGTCTGAAAGAAAATCAAGCGTGTGTACAGGGGCATAAACGCAGCAGTGATAGGATTGGAGAGGTTCGGTGAGCAAATGAAGACCCTTTGAAGTCATATTGCATGGTACCCATTCCACGGGTCTCAACTCTCCAGGTTTAAGGGATTCTTCCTTCAGCTAAAACATGCACGTGGAACCCAGAGTATGATCAACCGTGTGATCGGGAGACGTGTTCCAATATGTCTCAGTTCTCATCCCCTGGTACTCGGGTGCAACATTCCAGACGCTTTACTAACACTCTCCCGACTTGGAGAGTCAGTGCCTTTAACCTCCTGTTTGGCCCAGTTTGCAATTTCTGCGGAAGATGAACAGGAATAGGGAGAACCAATGAGAGACTAGCTGGAGGTGTCTGGACGGGCAAATTTAACTCTCATTTCCCACCAGGAAGAGGAATTAACCAAAGGCTCAGCGTGCCGTGCCGGAACCAGATTAGGGCCTGAAGCAATCCTGCGGTGTTGCGGCCAGCTCACAAGAAAGCGAGTTGAAGAAAGGAGCTCAGGGGCACTGTAATTCACAAACCTGCAGAGTTATAAATGACAGCTATCGTCCAAAAATATACTGAAGTAAGGCTGCCAAGAGGACTTGAAAGCGGGGCAGAATTGCAGGAAACCGATTTCAGGAGGTAGACTGGAATTGCATTTAAAGCATAGGAAAAGAGGCAGAACGTCCACAATGATGCACTTGGCCAAAAAGGGCATATGCGTTTTTTCCTGAATATATTCAGGAAAAAACGCATACGCCCTTTTTGGCCAACCAAGCAAGCTTGCAAAGGAAATCTGCACTACAATGAAGTCTCACTTCCCCCCGGTCAAAAGGGCCATCTGAAAAATGTGTAAAATCCAGAAAGGCAGGACAGGCCATGGAGAACTGGGAGCCTTGTTATGCTGATGGGCGGGATGTAAATTGCCAACAGCCACTCGGGAGAGGTGTATGGTGTTTCCTGAAACATCTAAAAAACAAAGCAACAGAGCCTAGGGCACTTCCACTTATGGTCCTATAGCTTAGGGAAATTAAAATCAAAAAGACACAGCCACCCCAAAGTTTGGGACGGCTCTGTTTACAAGAACCTCGTTTACGGTACAAGTTCAATATCGCAGAAAGTGAAAAATGGATAAAGAAGTTGTGGTACTTACGTACAATGCAATATCACTCAGCAATGAAATCTATGTCATCAGGCCCGTAGCAGCATAATGAGTGGATTCAGGTATGATGATTCTAACTGAAATAAGTCACACAGAAAAAGAAACATCATAAGATATCACTAATACACGGGATGTAAACTTGGCTACACAGGAACTGGATTACAAAACAGAACAGGGTCTCAAATTTAGAAAACCAACTTATGCTTGCTTAAGGGGAAAGGTGAGTTGGGGTGCTGCATAAAACCAGAGATTGAAATGAGCACAGATAAAGTTCCTTAAGCCAAATATGGAATAGACAAGAACTACTCCTTGCTCAACGAAATGGACTCAACACCCCATATTAAACGCCTAAGAATGTACCTGACTAGTAAGTATCTTAAAACCTATGGATTGCTATGTCTCTGAAAGAAAATCAAGCGTGTGTACAGGGGCATAAACGCAGCAGTGATAGGATTGGAGAGGTTCGGTGAGCAAATGAAGACCCTTTGAAGTCATATTGCATGGTACCCATTCCACGGGTCTCAACTCTCCAGGTTTAAGGGATTCTTCCTTCAGCTAAAACATGCACGTGGAACCCAGAGTATGATCAACCGTGTGATCGGGAGACGTGTTCCAATATGTCTCAGTTCTCGTCCCCTGGTACTCGGGTGCAACATTCCAGACGCTTTACTAACACTCTCCCGACTTGGAGAGTCAGTGCCTTTAACCTCCTGTTTGGCCCAGTTTGCAATTTCTGCGGAAGATGAACAGGAATAGGGAGAACCAATGAGAGACTAGCTGGAGGTGTCTGGACGGGCAAATTTAACTCTCATTTCCCACCAGGAAGAGGAATTAACCAAAGGCTCAGCGTGCCGTGCCGGAACCAGATTAGGGCCTGAAGCAATCTTGCGGTGTTGCAGCCAGCTCACAAGAAAGCGAGTTGAAGAAAGGAGCTCAGGGGCACTGTAATTCACAAACCTGCAGAGTTATAAATGACAGCTATCGTCCAAAAATATACTGAAGTAAGGCTGCCAAGAGGACTTGAAAGCGGGGCAGAATTGCAGGAAACCGATTTCAGGAGGTAGACTGGAATTGCATTTAAAGCATAGGAAAAGAGGCAGAACGTCCACAATGATGCACTTGGCCAAAAAGGGCGTATGCGTTTTTTCCTGAATATATTCAGGAAAAAACGCATACGCCCTTTTTGGCCAACCAAGCAAGCTTGCAAAGGAAATCTGCACTACAATGAAGTCTCACTTCCCCCCGGTCAAAAGGGCCATCTGAAAAAAGTGTAAAATCCAGAAAGGCAGGACAGGCCATGGAGAACTGGGAGCCTTGTTATGCTGATGGGCGGGATGTAAATTGCCAAGAGCCACTCGGGAGAGGTGTATGGTGTTTCCTGAAACATCTAAAAAACAAAGCAACAGAGCCTAGGGCACTTCCACTTATGGTCCTATAGCTTAGGGAAATTAAAATCAAAAAGACACAGCCACCCCAAAGTTTGGGACGGCTCTGTTTACAAGAACCTCGTTTACGGTACAAGTTCAATAGCGCAGAAAGTGAAAAATGGATAAAGAAGTTGTGGTACTTACGTACAATGCAATATCACTCAGCAATGAAATCTATGTCATCAGGCCCGTAGCAGCATAATGAGTGGATTCAGGTATGATGATTCTAACTGAAATAAGTCACACAGAAAAAGAAACATCATAAGATATCACTAATACACGGGATGTAAACTTGGCTACACAGGAACTGGATTACAAAACAGAACAGGGTCTCAAATTTAGAAAACCAACTTATGCTTGCTTAAGGGGAAAGGTGAGTTGGGGTGCTGCATCAAACCAGAGATTGAAATGAGCACAGATAAAGTTCCTTAAGCCAAATATGGAATAGACAAGATCTACTCCTTGCTCAACGAAATGGACTCAACACCCCATATTAAACGCCTAAGAATGTACCTGACTAGTAAGTATCTTAAAACCTATGGATTGCTATGTCTCTGAAAGAAAATCAAGCGTGTGTACAGGGGCATAAACGCAGCAGTGATACGATTAGAGAGGTTCGGTGAGCAAATGAAGACCCTTTGAAGTCATATTGCATGGTACCCATTCCACGGGTCTCAACTCTCCAGGTTTAAGGGATTCTTCCTTCAGCTAAAACATGCACGTGGAACCCAGAGTATGATCAACCGTGTGATCGGGAGACGTGTTCCAATATGTCTCAGTTCTCGTCCCCTGGTACTCGGGTGCAACATTCCAGACGCTTTACTAACACTCTCCCGACTTGGAGAGTCAGTGCCTTTAACCTCCTGTTTGGCCCAGTTTGCAATTTCTGCGGAAGATGAACAGGAATAGGGAGAACCAATGAGAGACTAGCTGGAGGTGTCTGGACGGGCAAATTTAACTCTCATTTCCCACCAGGAAGAGGAATTAACCAAAGGCTCAGCGTGCCGTGCCGGAACCAGATTAGGGCCTGAAGCAATCCTGCGGTGTTGCGGCCAGCTCACAAGAAAGCGAGTTGAAGAAAGGAGCTCAGGGGCACTGTAATTCACAAACCTGCAGAGTTATAAATGACAGCTATCGTCCAAAAATATACTGAAGTAAGGCTGCCAAGAGGACTTGAAAGCGGGGCAGAATTGCAGGAAACCGATTTCAGGAGGTAGACTGGAATTGCATTTAAAGCATAGGAAAAGAGGCAGAACGTCCACAATGATGCACTTGGCCAAAAAGGGCGTATGCGTTTTTTCCTGAATATATTCAGGAAAAAACGCATACGCCCTTTTTGGCCAACCAAGCAAGCTTGCAAAGGAAATCTGCACTACAATGAAGTCTCACTTCCCCCCGGTCAAAAGGGCCATCTGAAAAAAGTGTAAAATCCAGAAAGGCAGGACAGGCCATGGAGAACTGGGAGCCTTGTTATGCTGATGGGCGGGATGTAAATTGCCAACAGCCACTCGGGAGAGGTGTATGGTGTTTCCTGAAACATCTAAAAAACAAAGCAACAGAGCCTAGGGCACTTCCACTTATGGTCCTATAGCTTAGGGAAATTAAAATCAAAAAGACACAGCCACCCCAAAGTTTGGGACGGCTCTGTTTACAAGAACCTCGTTTACGGTACAAGTTCAATATCGCAGAAAGTGAAAAATGGATAAAGAAGTTGTGGTACTTACGTACAATGCAATATCACTCAGCAATGAAATCTATGTCATCAGGCCCGTAGCAGCATAATGAGTGGATTCAGGTATGATGATTCTAACTGAAATAAGTCACACAGAAAAAGAAACATCATAAGATATCACTAATACACGGGATGTAAACTTGGCTACACAGGAACTGGATTACAAAACAGAACAGGGTCTCAAATTTAGAAAACCAACTTATGCTTGCTTAAGGGGAAAGGTGAGTTGGGGTGCTGCATAAAACCAGAGATTGAAATGAGCACAGATAAAGTTCCTTAAGCCAAATATGGAATAGACAAGAACTACTCCTTGCTCAACGAAATGGACTCAACACCCCATATTAAACGCCTAAGAATGTACCTGACTAGTAAGTATCTTAAAACCTATGGATTGCTATGTGTCTGAAAGAAAATCAAGCGTGTGTACAGGGGCATAAACGCAGCACTGATAGGATTGGAGAGGTTCGGTGAGCAAATGAAGACCCTTTGAAGTCATATTGCATGGTACCCATTCCACGGGTCTCAACTCTCCAGGTTTAAGGGATTCTTCCTTCAGCTAAAACATGCACGTGGAACCCAGAGTATGATCAACCGTGTGATCGGGAGACGTGTTCCAATATGTCTCAGTTCTCGTCCCCTGGTACTCGGGTGCAACATTCCAGACGCTTTACTAACACTCTCCCGACTTGGAGAGTCAGTGCCTTTAACCTCCTGTTTGGCCCAGTTTGCAATTTCTGCGGAAGATGAACAGGAATAGGGAGAACCAATGAGAGACTAGCTGGAGGTGTCTGGACGGGCAAATTTAACTCTCATTTCCCACCAGGAAGAGGAATTAACCAAAGGCTCAGCGTGCCGTGCCGGAACCAGATTAGGGCCTGAAGCAATCCTGCGGTGTTGCGGCCAGCTCACAAGAAAGCGAGTTGAAGAAAGGAGCTCAGGGGCACTGTAATTCACAAACCTGCAGAGTTATAAATGACAGCTATCGTCCAAAAATATACTGAAGTAAGGCTGCCAAGAGGACTTGAAAGCGGGGCAGAATTGCAGGAAACCGATTTCAGGAGGTAGACTGGAATTGCATTTAAAGCATAGGAAAAGAGGCAGAACGTCCACAATGATGCACTTGGCCAAAAAGGGCGTATGCGTTTTTTCCTGAATATATTCAGGAAAAAACGCATACGCCCTTTTTGGCCAACCAAGCAAGCTTGCAAAGGAAATCTGCACTACAATGAAGTCTCACTTCCCCCCGGTCAAAAGGGCCATCTGAAAAAAGTGTAAAATCCAGAAAGGCAGGACAGGCCATGGAGAACTGGGAGCCTTGTTATGCTGATGGGCGGGATGTAAATTGCCAAGAGCCACTCTGGAGAGGTGTATGGTGTTTCCTGAAACATCTAAAAAACAAAGCAACAGAGCCTAGGGCACTTCCACTTATGGTCCTATAGCTTAGGGAAATTAAAATCAAAAAGACACAGCCACCCCAAAGTTTGGGACGGCTCTGTTTACAAGAACCTCGTTTACGGTACAAGTTCAATATCGCAGAAAGTGAAAAATGGATAAAGAAGTTGTGGTACTTACGTACAATGCAATATCACTCAGCAATGAAATCTATGTCATCAGGCCCGTAGCAGCATAATGAGTGGATTCAGGTATGATGATTCTAACTGAAATAAGTCACACAGAAAAAGAAACATCATAAGATATCACTAATACATGGGATGTAAACTTGGCTACACAGGAACTGGATTACAAAAGAGAACAGGGTCTCAAATTTAGAAAACCAACTTATGCTTGCTTAAGGGGAAAGGTGAGTTGGGGTGCTGCATAAAACCAGAGATTGAAATGAGCACAGATAAAGTTCCTTCAGCCAAATATAGAATAGACAAGAACTACTCCTTGCTCAACGAAATGGACTCAACACCATATATTAAAGGCCTAAGAATGTACCTGACTAGTAAGTATCTTAAAACCTATGGATTGCTATGTCTCTGAAAGAAAATCAAGCATGTGTACAGGGGCATAAACGCAGCAGTGATAGGATTGGAGAGGTTCGGTGAGCAAATGAAGACCCTTTGAAGTCATATTGCATGGTACCCATTCCACGGGTCTCAACTGTCCAGGTTTAAGGGATTCTTCCTTCAGCTAAAACATGCACGTGGAACCCAGAGTATGATCAACCGTGTGATCGGGAGACGTGTTCCAATATGTCTCAGTTCTCGTCCCCTGGTACTCGGGTGCAACATTCCAGACGCTTTACTAACACTCTCCCGACTTGGAGAGTCAGTGCCTTTAACCTCCTGTTTGGCCCAGTTTGCAATTTCTGCGGAAGATGAACAGGAATAGGGAGAACCAATGAGAGACTAGCTGGAGGTGTCTGGACGGGCGAATTTAACTCTCATTTCCCACCAGGAAGAGGAATTAACCAAAGGCTCAGCGTGCCGTGCCGGAACCAGATTAGGGCCTGAAGCAATCCTGCGGTGTTGCGGCCAGCTCACAAGAAAGCGAGTTGAAGAAAGGAGCTCAGGGGCACTGTAATTCAGAAACCTTCGGAGTTATAAATGACAGCTATCATCCAAAATTTTGCTGAAGTAAGGCTGCGAAGAGGACTTGAATGCAGGGCAGAATTGCTGGAAATTGATTTCAAAACGTACACGGGAGTAGCTCTTAAAGCATAGGAAAAGAGACAGAACTTGGAAAATAATGCACTTGGCAAAAAAGGGCATATGTGTTTTATCCAGAGCTCTCATAACTGAGGGGAGGAGATTCCCAGCAGGCTCCAACTGCCACCTGAGGGCTCACATTGCCAAGGCAACGTTAGGATGCCAGGCAGGAGTTACCTCACAGCAGAGGTCCCACCTCACAGAAGGGTGAGAAACCCAGCCAACATCAGACTCTCACCAGAGGGCCCACATCACCAAGGGGATGGGAACCAGGCAGGAGTGTCTTCACATCAGTGGGGCCACATCATCCAAAGCTGAGGTACTCAGCACATGTGTCCTCAAACCAGAGGACCCACATCACCAAGGACCTCGGAGTGAGGCAGGCAGGAGTAGCCTCACAACACTGGGCACATAGAATAAAAAAGTGAGGAATCCAGCAGTGGGAACCTCCCAGCAGGTGGCCCAGAGCACCGAGGCTATGGGATCCAGGCCACAGTGAACTCACAGAAGAGGGCCCATGTCATGAAACTGAGCAACCCAGCCATTGGGACCTCAGAGCAGGAGGCCCACATCCCCATGGGGATGGAATTCTGGTAGGAGTGTCCTCGCACCACTGAGAACGTATCAGAAAATTTTGGGCGACCAGCAGTTAGGGCCTGGCGCCAGAGGACCCTCATCACCAAGGGAAGGAGGCTCCCAGCAGGCTCCAACTGCCACCAGAGGGCTGACGTCGCCAAGGCGATGTGTGCCAACCAGGCACGAATGACCTCACAGCAGAGGGTCCACCTCAGAGAAGTGTGACGAACCCAGTCAGGATCAGACTCGCACCAGAGGGCCCACATCACCAAATGGATTGGAACCAGGCAGGAGTGTCCTCACATGAGTAGGGCCACATCATCTAAAGGTGAGGAACCCAGAACATGTGGCTTCAAACCATAGGACACCCATCACCAAGGGGCTGGGAGTGAGGCAGGCAGGAGGAGCCTCATAACAGAGGGCCCAAAAATAAGAAAGGTGAGGAAGCCAGCAGTTGGAACCTCCCAGCAGGCGGCCCAGAGCACAGAGGCTAGAGGAACCAGGCCAGAGTGAACTAACACCAGACAGCCCACATCATGAAACTGTGAGCAACCCAGACATTGGGACCTCAGAGCAGAAGGCCCACATCCCCATGGTGATGGGAACATGACAGGAGTGTCCTGGCATCACTGGGCTCACATCAGAAAACGTGGGGTGCTCAGAAGTTAGGGCCTGACGCTAGAGGGCACTCATCACCGAGAGGAGGAGGCTCCCAGCAGGCTCCAGCTGCCACCAGAGGGCCAACGTCGCCAAGGCGATGTGTGCCAGCCTGGCAGGAGTGACCTCACAGCAGAGGGCCCACCTCACAGAAGGGTGAGGAACACAGCCAGGATCAGACTCTCACCAGAGGGCCCACATCACCAAGAGGATGGGAACCAGGCAGGAGTGTCCCCACACCAGTGGGACAACATCATCGAAAGGTGAGGATCCCAGCACATGTGTCCTCAAACCAGAGGAACCACATCACCAAGGGGTTCGGAATGAGGCTGGCAGGACTGGCCTCACAACACAGGGTCCATAGAATATAAAAGTTGAGGAATCCAGCAGTTGGAACCTCCCAGCAAGTGGCCCAGAGCACCGAGGCTATGGGATCCAGGCCGCAGTGAACTCACAGCAGAGGGCCCACATCATGAACCTGTGAGCAGCCCAGCTGTTGGGACCTCAGAACAGAAGGCCCACATCCCCATTGGGATGGGAACCTGGCAGGAGTGGCTTTGCACCACTTAGCACATATCAGAAAATGTTAGGAGCCCAGCAGTTAGGGCCTGATGCCAGGGGGCCCTCATAACTGAGGGGAGGAGACTCCCAGCAGGTTCCAACTGCCAACAGAGGGCCCACGTCTACAAGGTGGCATGCACCAGCCAGGCAGTAGTGACCTCACAGCAGAGGGCCTATCTCACAGAAGGGTGAGGAACCGAGGCAGGATGAGACTCTCACCAGAGGGCCCACAACACCAAGGGGATGGGAACCAGTCAGGACTGTCCTCCCACCAGTGGGACCACATCATCGAAAGGTGAGGAACCCAGCACATGTGGCCTCATATCAGAGGACATACATCACAAAGGGGATGGGAGTGAGGCAGGTAGGAGTAGCCTAAAAACAGAGGGCCCAAAGAATAAAAAAAGTGAGGTATCCAGCATTTGGAACCTCCCAGCAGGCGGCCGAGAGCACAGAAGCTATGGGATGCAGGCAGGAGTTAACTAACACCAGAGAGCCCACATCATGAAACTGTGAGCAACCCAGGCATTGGGACCTCAGAGCAGAAAGCCCACATCCCCATGGGGATGGGAACCTGACAGGAGTGTCCTGGCATCACTGGGCTCACATCAGAAAACGTGGGGAGCCCAGCAGTTAGAGCCTGATGCTAGAGGGCCATCATCACCGAGGGCAGGAGGCTCCCAGCAGGTTCCATGTGCCAACAGAGGGCCCACGTCGCCAAGGTGATGTGTGCAAGTCAGGCAGGATTGACCTCACAGCAGAGGGCCTACCTCACAGAAGAGTGAGGAACTCAGCCAGGATAAGACTGTCACCAGAAGGCCCACATCACCAAGGGGATGGGAACCAGGCAGGAGTGTCCTCACACCAGTGGGGCCACATCATTGAAAGTTGCCTAACCCAGCACATGTGGCCTCAAACCAGAAGACCCACATCACGAAGGGGTTGCGAGTGAGGCAGGCAGGAGGAGCATCACAACACAGGACCCATAGAATACAAAAGTTGAGGAATCGAGCAGTTGGAACCTCCCAGCAGGCAGCCAAGACCACAGAGGCTATGGGATCCAGGCCACAGTGAACTAACACCAGAGAGCCCACATCATGAAATTGTGATCAACCCAGCCGTTGGAACCTCAGAGCAGAAGGCCCACATCCCCATGGGGATGGGAACCTAAGAGGAGTGCTTGAGCAACACTGGGCTCACTAAGAAAAGTTGGGGAACCCAGCAGTTAGGGCCTGACGTCAGAGGGCCCTCATCACAGAGCTGAGGAGGCTCCCAGCAGGGTCCAATTGCCACCAGAGGGCTCATGTCAACAAGGCGAGGTGAGCAACCCAGGCAAGAGTTACCTGATAGTAGAGGGCCCACCTCACAGATGGGTGAGGAACCCAGCCAGGATCAGACTCTCACCAGAGGGCCCACATCACAAAGGGGATGGGACCCAGTCAGGATTATCCTCACACCAGTGGGGCCTCATCATCTTAAGGTGAGGAACCCAGCACATGTGTCCTCAAACCAGAGGACCCACATCACCAAGGGCCTTGGAGTGAGGCAGGCAGGAGTAGCCTCACAACACAGGGCACATAATATAAAAAACGTGAGGATTCCAGCATTTAGACCTTCCAGCAGGCGGCCCAGAACACCGAGGCTATGGGATCCAGGCCACAGTGAACTCACAGCAGAGGGCCCACATCACAAAACTGTGAGCAACCCAGGAGTTGAGACCTCAGCGCAGAAGGACCACATCCCCATGGGAATGGGAACCTGGCTGGAGTGTCCTCGCACCACTGGGCGCACATCAGAAAATGTGGGGAGCCCACCATTTAGGGCCTGACGCCAGAGGGCCGTCATCACCGAGAGGAGGAGGCGCCCTGCACGCTCCAACTGCCACCAGAGGGCTCACGTCTCCAAGGTGACGTGTGCCAGCCAGGCAGGAGTGACCTCACAGCAGAGGGCCTACCTCACAGAATGTTGAGGAACCCAGCCAGGATTAGACTCTCGCCAGAGGGCCCACCTCACCAAGGGGATGGGAACCAGGCAGGAGTGTCCTCACACGAGTGGGGTCACATCATCGAAAGGTGAGGAACGCAGCACATGTGGCCTCAAGCCATAGGACAGTCATCACCAAGGGGCTGGCAGTGAGGCAGGCAGGAGGAGCCTCACAACAGAGGGCACATAGAATAAAAAAGTTGAGGAATCCAGCAGTTGGAACCTCCCAGCAGGCGGCTCAGAGCACCGATGATAAGGGATCCTTGCCGGAGTGAACTCACAGCAGAGGGCCCACATCATGGTACTGTGAGCAAGCCAGCCGTTTTGACCTCAGAGCAGAAGGCCCATATCGCCATGGGGATGGGAACCTGGCAAGAGTCTCCTCACTCACTTGGCGCACATCAGAAAATGTGGGGAGCCCAGCAGTTATGGCCTAAGGCAAGAGGGCCCTCATCACCGAGGGGAGGAGGATCCCAGCACACTCCAACTGCCACCAGAGGGCCCACGTCGCCAAGGTGACGTGTGCCAGACAGGCATGATTGACCTCACAGCAGAGGGCCCACCTCACAGAAGGGTGAGGAACCCAGCCAGGATCAGACTCTCACCTGAGGGCCCACATCAGCAAGGGGATGGGAACCAGTCAGGACTGTCTTCCCTCCAGTGGGGTCACATCATCGAAAGGTGCGGAACCCAGCACATGTGGTCTCAAATCAGAGGACACATATCACAAAGGGAATGGGAGTGAGGCAGGCAGGAGTAGCCTAAAAACAGAGGGCCCAAAGAATAAGAAAGGTGAGGAATCCAGCAGTTGGAACCTCCCAGCAGGCGGCCCAGAGCACAGAAGCTATGGGATGCAGGCAGGAGTGAACTAACAGCAGAGAGCCCACATCATGAAACTGTGAGCAACCCAGGCTTTGGGACCTCAGAGCAGAAGGCCCACACCCCAATGGGGATGTGAACCTGGCTGGAGTGTCCTCGCACCACTGGGCGCACATCACAAAATGTAGGGAGCCCAGCAGTTAGGGCCTGATGCCAGAGGGCCCTCATCACCGAGGAGAGGAGGCTCCCAGCAGGCTCCAAGTGCCACCAGAGGGCTCATGTCCACAAGGCGAGGTGAGCAAGCCAGGCAAGAGTGACCTCACATCAGACGGCCTACCTCACAGATGGGTGAGGAACCCAGCCGGGATCAGACTCTCAACAGAGGGCCCACATCACCAAGGGGATGTGAACCAGGCAGGAGTCTCCTAAGACCATTGGTCCCACATCATCGAAAGGTGAGGAACCCAGCACATGTGGCCTCAAACCAGACGACACACATCACGAAGGGGCTGGGAGTGAGGCAGGCAGGAGGATCCTCACAACAGAGGGCCCAAAAAATTAAAAAAGTGAGGAATCCAGCAGTTGGAACCTCCCAGCAGGCAGCCAAGAGCACAGAGGCTATGGGATCCAGGCTTCTGTGAACTAACACCAGAGAGCCCACATCATGAAAATGTGAACAACCCAGCCGTTGGGACCTCAGAGCAGAAGGCCCACATCCCCATGGAGATGGGATCCTAAGAGGAGTGCCAAAGCATCACTGGGCTCCCTAAGAAAAGTTGGTGAGCCCAGCAGTTAGGGCCTGACGCAAGAGGACCCTCATCACCGGGGGAAGAGATTCCCAGCACGCTCCAACTGCCACCACACGGCTGACTTCACCAAGGCAATGTGTGCCAGCCATGCAGGAGTGACCTATCAGCAGAGGGTCTCCCTCACAGGTGGGTGAGGAACAAAGCCAGGAACAGACTCTCACCAGGGGGTCCACATAACCACGTGGATGAGAACCAAGCAGGAGTGTCCTCACACTAGTGGGGCCACATCATTGAAAGGTGAGGAACCCAGCAAAAGTGGCCACAAACCAGAGGACCCACATCACCAAGGGGTTGAGAGTGAGGTAGGTGTCTGGACGGGCATATTTAACACTCATTTCCCACCAGGAAGAGGAATTAACCAAAGGCTCAGCGTGCCCTGCCAGAAACAGATTAGGGCCTGAAGCAGTCTTGCGGGTTTGCGGCCAGCTCACAAGAAAGCGAGTTGAAGAAAGGAGCTCAGGGGCCCTGTAATTCACAAACCTGCAGAGTTATAAATGACAGATAACGTCCAAAAATATATTGAAGTAAGGCTGCGAAGAGGACTTGAAAGCGGGGCAGAATTGCAGGAAACCGATTTCAGGAGGTAGACTGGATTTGCATTTAAAGCATAGGAAAAGAGGCAGAACATCGACAATGATGCACTTGGCAACAAAGGGCGTATGAGTTTGTTCCTGAATATATTCAGGAAAAAACACATACGCCCTTTTTGGCAAACCAAGCAAGCTTGCAATGGAAATCCGAACTACTATGAAGTGTCACTTCCCCCCGGTCTAAAGGGCCACTGAGAAAAGTGTAAAATCCAGAAAGGCAAGACAGGCCATGGGGAAAAAGGAGCCTTGTTATGCTTATGGGCGGGATGTACATTGCCAACAGCCACTCTGGAGAAGTGTATGGTGTTTCCTGATACATCTGAAAAACAAAGCAACAGAATCTAGGGCATTTCCACTTATGGTCCTATAGCTTAGGGAAATTAAAATCAAAAAGACACAGCCACCCCAAAATTTACAACGGCTCTGTTTACAGGAGCCTCTTCTACAGTACAAGTTAAATATCCCAGAGAACAAATAATTGATAAAGAAGTTGCGGTACTTATGTACAACAGAATACCACTCAGCAATGAAATCTGTGTCACCAGGCCTGTACCAGCATAATGAGTGGATTGAGGCATGATGATTCTAAGTGAAATAAGTCACACAGAAAAAGAAACATCATAAGGTATCACTAATGCACGGAATGTAAACTTGGCTACACATGAACTGAATTACAAAACAGAACAGGGTCTCAAGTTTAGAAAACCAACTTATGCTTGCTTAAGGGGAAAGGTGAGTTGGGGTGCTGCATAAAACCAGAGTTTGAAATTAGCACAGATACCGTTCCATAAGCCAAATATGTAATAGACAAGACCTACCCGTTGCTCAACGAAATGGACTCAACAATGAGGTATCACCTCACACCTGTTAGAATGGGCATCATCTGAAAATCTACAAACAACAAATGCTGGAAAGGGTGTGGAGAAAAGGAACACTCTTCCACTATTGTTGGGAATATAAATTGATACAGTCACTATGGAGAACAATATGGAGTTTCTTAAGAAACTAATAATAGAATTACCATATGATACAGCAATCCCAGGACTGGACATATACTCAGACAAAACCATAAATCAAAAAGAGACATTCACCGCAATGTTCATTGCATCACTATTTACAATATCGAGGTAATGGAAGCAACCTAAATGCCCACAGACAGACGAATGCATAAAGCTGTGGTACATATATAAAATGGAATATTACTAAGCCATGAAAGGAATGAAATTGGGTCATTTGTAGAGACGTCGATGGATCTAGAGACTGTCCTACAGAGTGAAGTAAGTCAGAAAGAGAAAAACAAATCTTGTATATTCATGCATATATGTGGAACCTAGAAAAACTGTACAGATTAACCATTTTGCAAGGCATAAATAGAGCAACAGATGTAGACAACAATCGTATGGACAACAAGGGGGGAAAGCTCTTGGAGGGGTGGTGGTGGGAGGAGTTGAGAGATTGGGATTGGCATGTAAACATTTATATGTATAAAATAGATAACCAATGAGAACCTGCTGTATAAAAATATAAAATAAAATTCAAAATTAAAAAGAAATAAAATTTAAAAAATAAAACAGAAAAAACAATTATTCCCTTCACATACATGTATTTATATGAATAAATTATTTCCATGCTTATATCTGTAAATACAAAAAAGAGGAATAAAATCTACCTTGAACCAAAAACGAAAAAGAGAAAAAAAAAAACAGAACCCACCAGTTACTCAGAGGAAAACCGTATCAGGGCACTTGCTCCAGTTGTAAACAATTCTGAAGTTGGTCAGTGGTGGGGAATCGTCTCCCATTCAGCCAGCAGCCCCCACACAACAAGCGTCCTCATTGCAAAGCTGGGGCACCGTGCCGAGGCATCTGTGAGTAAACGTGAGCTGAGCCCCAGGCCACTTGCTGCTGAACTGTTCCCACCCTTCCCAGGTAAAACACCTGAATATATACAAGGACTTGAAAGCCTAGAGGAAGGGCCATGGAGCCACACGAGTGACAGCATGCCAGCTGACTTGGTGCCTGCAGGCCAGCCAGGATGGTCCTGGCCCTGGGTGCTCTTCTGGAAGATTTCCATTTCCCTGCCTGAGATACCCGTCCTGTCCCTGCCCCCACTGCTTTTTTCCTTCCTCACCTCTGCCCAGGGAGAAATTCCAGCAGCAGGTATGGGTGACACATCCTCTTCTTTAGCAGGTGGCAGCCTGGCATCTGCTGCAGAAAGTCCAGCAGAGCCCCACTCACACTGGGCCACCCACAAAGCCGTGGCCTCTCACTCCCTCCCACCAGCCCAGCCCCGAGACTGCTGACAGGGCAGAGAAAATGGCGTCAGGCACAGCTGCAGGGGCTTTTGCTGCCTGGAGTGGTATTTATATTGATCTCAACCCAGGCACACCTGGGGAGGGCTGGCCAGCATGGTAAGGCTGCCCAGGTAGCCAATCATCACCCCTCAGGGGCTCACAGTTGCAGAAAATGGAACTTGCTGAACCGGCCAGGTCCAAGGAACAGGTGTGGGCTCCTGAGAGTCAGGATAGACAAGGGGCTGCAGCTTTGGCTTGTTTTCTAATCATTTTATCTGGCCCATGAGTGGGAGACAACTTCAAGAAAACCCTCTCCTAATGAGAGGAACCCAGGAGTCAGGGAGAGGAGGGGTGGGTGGTGGTTGGAGACAGAGGCCTGGTGCCCTGGGTGCAGTGGAAGTCTCTGGAAGACCAGGTGGAGGGAGGCCACACAGAGTGATGCCCAGGGTCACAGACCTGTCGGAGCTGCTGTTTGTTAGTTCAAGTCCTGCTCTGAGGTGCTCTGTGTCAGCTCTGAGCGACAGGTGAGCTGGGGGTGCTCTTCAATGAGGGCTATGTGCACGGTTCCTGTGTGCCCAGCCCTGCCACGGTACCTGCAAGGGTAGCTCTGTATCCTGGGAGGGGCCTGACCATGAGAGCCCCGTGGGCTGGGTTGGGGGTGGGGTACCTGCCCAGGAGAGCTCCATATCCTGGGATTGGCCTGACCACGAGAGCCCCATGGGCTGCTGGGGACCTGGTAAAGGATGTCAGGACAGTCAGTGAAGCCACCGAGTATATACCTCCAGTTGCTCCTGATTCCTACACCCTGCTGGTCATTCTACCAACCACCAGGACATGGTATTCTGTATTAGTCTTCAATGATGCCTTCTTTTGTATTCCATTAGTCCCAGAGTCACAAGAAATTTTGGCTTGTGAGTGGCAGAACTCAACATACAACTAAAACAATACTTCCGGGCCGTCTTGCCCCAAGGGTTCAAAAATTCCCACACCATCTTTGGGGAAAGCTTAGCTAACGACCGAAAAGTTCTACCTCTGGAAAAGGAAACCCTCCTTCAATATGCAGACGACATTCTGATCGCCAGCCCTACTAAGGAGGCCTCTGAACTACCAAGCCAATAAAGGATAGAAGTTGTCCAAGAAAAAGCTCAAATATCACAGACTGCGGTGACCTGCCTGGGCTTCATTCTCACACAAGGTCAGAGAAGCCCATCCCAGGAAAGGGAAGAAACCATTTGCAGCCTTACCCCTTTCTAAAACTAGAAGACAGCTTAGGGGTTCCTGGGGAGGCCAGGGTTTGCTGCTTCTGGATCCCTAAGTACAGTCTACTAGCTGGGCCTCTATATGAAACACTGAAAGGAAAAGATGATGATCTTTTTGAATAGAATCCAGAAGTGGCCTTTCAAGAATGGAAAGAGCAGTCAATTCAGACCCTTGCCCTGGAACTCCCTAATTGAGCTAAACCCTTTGACCTTTCCATTCCCGGTGAAAGGTGAATCGCCATTGGAGAATTAGTGCAAAAACTGGGACCACTTGAAATGGAACAACGCAAGAATGCCATCCAGGTAGGATAAACTACAGTCACCAAGGGGCTTGGCCCACTGCCACATCTGGCCAAGATACTGGCGGTATCTAAAAACCTGGAAATCAGCAGCCCAAAAGGCCACCTCCCTCCTAAGGGAAAAGGACCCCACGTGGTGATCCTAATCACCAACCATGCCCTGAAGTTGCAGGGTTCGCTCCGTGGGCACACCGACCTCGAGTGAGGAGGCCCTCCAACTCCAACATCCAGAGAGATAACCGGAGGCAACAGGGCACCATGACGACTCATGTGAACATCACTTGACCTGGAGTTTCTCTCATAAAACAACAATAGTGTGTCCCGAAGGAGTAGACTACTGCTTGCAGGACTTCCTGCACCCGGAGGGGAGCTAATAATCTTGGCGGGGGAACCGTATATCACACTGTCACCATAGAAAAGCCTACAGACACCGTGATGATGGTGGCCAATAAGACCGGCTGGACTCCTGTTTACTTCAAAAGGCTGTTGACTCAGTGGCCATCATGGTCCTTGATCACCACTGACCCTGGACTGTCTGGGAGTTGAGCAGGCAGGGCTCTGACACCTGGTGCTGTTTTTATGTTAATTCAGGGGCCTAATTGAAGAAAGAGCAGACTACTGGTCAGAGCATCTAGGCTGGCAGAAACGGTCAGCCTAAGGTGGCCGAACAAATGTGGGGCGGGGTGAAACCGGCCCCCACAGCGTCTCTGCACATCTCTTTCCTGGACCCTTAAAGGTCATTAGAATCTATAACACTTCCAATGCTGGTGCTCAGGCGGACGAGCAGGGAGGCAGGGGTCCTGGGGCCAATCAACGTCACCTGGAGGCTGCTGGGGAGAAGTTCTGACCCTCGTCCCCTGGTATGAGGGCTCCCAACTCAGCACTCAGCAGTTACAGAAGAAGGGTCTGCACCCTCAGCACTCCAAGAGTGAGGAACGGGACAAAAGGCAGAGGAGGGGTTTGTCCCCAGCAAAGCCCATTAAAAATCCCTGGGAGATAAAAATAGAATCTGGGCAATAAAGTCAAGTCTGACCTTTTTTATCCTTTGTGCTTTGTCTACTTTCATGTGCTCCTAGGGTCCCGCATGCAGAGGTTCCACACCCGGCACTTCAGACCAGATTTCCTGGTGCAGAATGGCTGGGTCGACACCTCAGCTCCTGGGGCCCAGTGCAGACTCCGAGATATAGAGCCTGAGCTGCAGCCAACCCGGCCCTTGAGAGCTCCGCCCCCTCCCTCCCACTGACTCTGACAGGATCTCTACACAGCAGCCCAGCCCACAGCCCACGGGGTAGTGCATGCTCTCACCTCTCCATTCTCTGATGAAAATATAAAGTTTCCTTTGCTTGGGAACCAAACTCAGTCTCGATCTGTTGGCCCCAATGACACTGGGCAGGGGGACCCTTGTTGGGGTCCACTCTGGAGGATCAGTAACAGAAATTGAGACTATTGTAACTTCAATGAACAGATGTGTGAGCCAAACTGTAGTTAACATAGAACAGTTTATAAGGCTCGGGTAAAATAAGATGTTTCTAACACTTCCATTTGATATTTCCATCACTTTATTATAAGCAAGTTCAGTGAGAAGGTTTGTCCTATTTGTCAGGTCAATATTAGAGAAATGAAGTGATTTCTTTCCAAGGATGTACATCTAATAATCTTGGTTAAAGCTTCAATCTTGTTTTAAATGCTTTTCCATTGAAAATGATACCTCTCTTTCAGCTCCCCCATTTCTGAGAAGTATAAAATCTTATAATTTATTATTACCAAAGGGGAAAGGTGGGAGGAGGGATAAATTAACAGTTTGGAATTAACACATACACACTGCTATGTATAAAATAGATCATCAACAAGGAACTACTGTATAGCACAGGGAACTACACTCAATATTGTGCAATAACCTATAAGGGGAAATAATCGGAAAAAGAATAGATATTTTTATTGACATCATCTATCAATGACAGTTAAAGTGTAACCTAAGGGAAGCCGGTGGTGAGTGCTTCTGACCCTGAAGACTTCAGTCATCTAAAGTTTGGACTCTGCCTACTTCCCAAGGCCCTTAATGAACATATGTGTAGCCGTAGCTTAAAAAACTCCCCAGTTTGGGTTTCGGGGAGACACTGATTTTGAAAAAGCCCTGGTGTTCTCCTTACATGAATGGGACTCTTCCTACTGCTAAAACATGTCTGTCACATCCAGAGGATGGTATACCGTCTGATCGGGAAGAGTTTGGAAAAGGCATCTCATCTCCTCATCTCCTGGTGCTCGGGTTCACCCCTCCAGCGTCTTTACTAACAGTCTCCCCACTTGGAGATGTCAACACTGTCAACATCCTGTTGCGTACAGTTTGGAATTTGTCCAGAGGATGAAGCGGAAGGATGAGGAACAATGAGAGACAAGTCCTAGGTGTTCAGACAGGCACATGTCACTCTAATTTCCAATCAGGAAGATGAATTGACCAAAGGCTAGGGTTGCCCATGGAAACAGTATAGGGCTTGAGGAAATCCCACTGCTTTGTGGCCAGTTCCCATAAACACAAGTTGAACAATGGAACTCAGGGGCAGTAAAATTCACGAAACTGCAGAGTTGAAAATATCTATCACTGAAAAATGTCTTGAGGAAAGTCAGAGAAAAGGATTGGCAAGCAAGGGAGAATGGCAGGAAAGGGATTTGAGGAGGTAGAAAGGACTCGCCATTAAGCACAAGAAAAGGGGCTGAACATTTCCGACATTGCAGTTGGCCAAAAAGGCTGTATGCGTTTTTTTCTGTATATATTCAAGAAAAGGGCATACACTTTTTTAGCCAACCAAACAGGTGGGCACTGGAAATCAATACTACAAAAGATATCACTTCGCATCAGTCAGAAGAGCCATCCTCATAAAGTGTAAACGCCAGAAATGCAGGACAGGGCAAGGAGAGGAGGGAGCCCTGTGAGGCTTATAGTGGAAATGTATATTGCCAACGGCCATTCTGGAGAACTGTATTGTGTTTACTAAAGCATCTAAAAAATGAGCTACAGAGCATAGGGCACTTGCACTCATGGGCGTATATCTTGGGAAAAACAAAAATCGAGAGGACACAGGCACCCCAATGTTTACTGCCTCTCTGTTTAAAAGATCCTCGACTAGGATATAACTTAAATGTCTCTGGAGGGAAAAAATGGATAGAGATGTGGTACTTATGTAGAGTGGAATATTACTCAGCCTGGAAATCAATGAAATATGGCCAGTTGTAACAACTCCGGAGGAGTTACGTATGATCATTCTAAGTGACATAAATATGTAGAAAACACGTGTAAGGCTGCTAAACGGGAAAGGTGGGGAGGGGTGAGGCATCATCCAGGAGGTTGAAATTAGCAAAGATACCATTCCAAATACCAAACTGATAATCAACAAGGCCTACACGGTAACTAAAAGAACTGCACTCAGCACACTCAAGTCACCGGAAAAGAATATCTATGACTGGTAAGAATCTGAAAAAGAAATTATTGATGTCTCTCTGTACGTGAATCAAGTAGGTGTACAGCAGCAAGAAACAGAGCTTTGAAAATCAGCTGTAAACAACATAGTAATAAATTGAAAAAAATAAACGACAGAGAGACAGAGAAAACCTCTTACAACTTTTCCTCAGGGACGGTGATGCAACATGGATTGAACACATCTAGACCCACAGCAGGATGAGACATAAGGCTGGAAACTGTTCGCACTAAGAGAAATGTGGGGTTGGGTGAGGAAATGCACACCCTTTAAAGTAATACTACCTGGTACCCATTCAATGGGTCTCAAATCTGCAGGTTCAAGGAATCTTCCTACAGCTAAAACATGCATGGAAAACCCAGAGGACTGTACACCATGTGATCGGGAGATGTGTCTAAAATGCACTTCATTTATCCTCTCCTGGTGCTCCTGTTCATCATTCCAGCCACGTTACTTAGAATCTCCCCACTTAGAGAATCAGCACATTTAAACTTCTGTTTCACACATTTTGCAAATTGTGAGGAGGATGAACGGGAACAGGGGCAAACAATGAGAGAATAGTTGTAGGGGTTTGGACGGGCACATGTCACTCTAATTTCCCATTAAGAATAAGAATTAAAAAAAGGCTCAGCCCGCCTCGCCAGAGCCAAAATAGGGCCTGAAGCAATCCTGCAGTTTTGAGGCCAGCTCACAAAAGAGCAACTTAAAAAATGGAGCTCAGGGTCACTGCAATTCACAAACCTGCAGAGTTATAAATGAAAACTAACGTCCAAAAATATGTTGAGGTAAGGCAAAGAAGAGGATCTGAATGCAAGACAGAATTGCAAGAAACAGATTTCAAGAGATAGATTGGACTCGCCTTTAAAGCACATGAAAAGCGGCAGAATTTCGACAATGATGCAGTTGGCCCAAAAGGGAGTATGTGTTATTTCCTGAATATATCCAGGAAAAAACGCATACGCACTTTATGGGCAACCAAGCAAGCAAGCAATGCAAATGTGCACAACAAAGAAGTCTCATTTCCCACCGGTCAAAAGGGCCATCCGAAAAAATTGTAAAAACCAGAAATGCAGGACAGGCCATGGAGAACAGGGAGCCTTTATACGCTGATGGACAGTGTGTGAACTGCCGAGAGCCACTCTGGAGAAGTGTATGGTGGTTCCTAAATCATCTAAAAAACAGAGCGACAGAGCATAGGGCACTTCCAATCACGGGAGTATATCTAGGGAAGTCTAAAAATCAACAAGACACAAGCACACCACAGTTTAGGGCTACTCTGTTTACAAGAACCTCAACTTCAGTACACCTTAAATATCCCAGGAAAGAGAACAATGGATAAAGAAAATGTGGTACTTATGTACAATGGAATATCTCTTCACCATGAAATCAATGTAATAAGGCTAGTAGAAGGATAAAGAGTGGATTGAGGTCCGATAATACTACTTGAAATAAGTCAAACAGAAAAAGAAACATATCATAAGATATCACTTATAGAGGGAGGATAAATATGGCTGCACAAAAAATGAATGACAAAACAGAACAGTGTCTCACATTTAGAAAACACACTTATGTCAGCTTAAGGGGAAAGGAGAGGTGGGGTGATGCATAAAACCAGAGTTTGAAATTAGCACAGATACCGTTCAATAAACCAAATAGGTATCAGACAAGATCTACACCTTGCTCAATGAACTGGCCTCAACACACCCTATACACCACAGAGAAATATATCTGAGTAATAAGAATCTTAAAACCCATGTATTGATATATCTCCATAAGGGAATCAAGTGTGCGCAGAGCGGCACAAACACAGCAGTGAAAATGAGCTAAACCCCATTATAGAAATAAATTTTAAAACCAAAACGCAGAAACAATGAAAGAGAGAAAAATTCTTACAAAATTCGCTCAGGGGCTGTGATGCAACCTGGAATGACCACATATAAACCCACAGCTGGATAAGACATAAGGCTGGACACTTGGGGCTGAAAGGATTGGAGAGCTTTGGTGAGCAACTGCCGAAAGTTTAATGCAATACTTCATGCTACTTATTCCAAGGGTCCCAACACTCCAAGTTGAAGGGAATCTTCCTACAGCTAAACCATGCATGGGAAATCCAGCAGATGGTATACCATATGATCGGGAAAGGTTTCTAAAATGCACCTCATTTTCCTCTCCTGGGGCTCCGGATCAACATTCCAGCCACTTTACTAACAACATCTCCACATGGAGAGTCAATGCCTTTAAGTTCCGGTATCGCACAGTCTGCAGTTAGTGCGGAGGATGAATGGGAATAGGGAGAACCAGTGAGAAAATAGCTGTAGCGGTTTCAATGGGCACATGTCACTCTAATTTCACATCAGGAAGAAGAATTAACCAAAGGCAGAGCAAGGCGCCCCAGAAGAATAGGGCCTGAAGAAATCCTGTGGATATGAGGCAAGATCACAAAAATAAGAGCTGAAAAATGGAGCTAAGGGCCACTGCAATTGAAAAACCTGCAGAGTTATAAAGGCCAACTATTTTCCAAACGTATATTGAGGTAAGGCTATGAAGAGGAACTGAGAGCAAGGCAGAACTGCAGGAAACCGATTTCAGGAGGTAGACTGGAATTGCACTGAAAACATATGAAAAGACTCAGAACGTCGACAATGATGCACTTGGCCAAAAAGGGCATATGCGTTCTTTCAGAATATATTCAGGAAGAAACGCATACGCCCTTTCTGGACAACCAAGCAAGCTCGCAAAGGAAATCTGCACTACAATGAAGTCTCACTGCCCCCCGGTCAAAGGGCCTTCTGAAAAAAGTGTAAAATCCAGAAAGGCAGGACAGGCCATGGAGAACTGGGAGCCTTGTTATGCTGATGGGCGGGATGTAAATGGCCAACAGCCACTCTGGAGAAGTGTATGGTGTTTCCTGAAACATCCAAAAAACTAAGCAACAGAGCCTAGGGCACTTCCACTTATGGTCCTATAGCTTAGGGAAATTAAAATCAAAAAGACACAGCCACCCCAAAGTTTGGGATGGCTCTGTTTAAAAGAACCTCGTTTACGGTACAAGTTAAATATCGCAAAAAGCGAAAAATGGATAAAGAAGTTGTGGTACTTACGTACAATGCAATATCACTCAGCAATGAAATCTATGTCATCAGGCCCGGAGCAGCATAATGAGTGGATTCAGGTACGATGATTCTAAGTGAAATTAGTCACACAGAAAAAGAAACATCATAAGATATCACTACTACACGGAATGTAAACTTAGCTACACAGGAACTGAATTACAAAACAGAACAGGGTCAAAAATGTAGAAAACCAACTTATGCTTGCTTAAGGGGAAAGCCGATATGGGGTGCTGCATGAAACCAGAGATTAAAATTGGCACAGATACCGTTCCATAAGCCAAAAATATAATAGACAAAAGGTACTCCTTGCTCAACGAAGTGGACTCAAAACCCTATATTAAACGCCTAGGAATATACCTGACTAGTAAGAATCTACCTGACTAGTAAGAATCTTAAAACCTATAGATTTATATGTCTCCGAAAGAGAATCAAGCGTGTGTACAGCGGCATAAACGCAGCAGTGATAGGATTGGTGAGGTTCGGTGAGCAAATGCAGACCCTTTGAAGTCATATTGCATGGTACCCATTCCATGGGTCTCAACTCTCCAGGTTTAAGGGATTCTTCCTTCAGCTAAAACATGCATGTGGAACCCAGAGTATGATCCACCGTGTGATCGGGAAACGTGTTCAAATGTGTCTCAGTTTTCGTCCCCTGGTACTCGGGTGCAACATTCCAGACGCTTTACTAACACTCTCCCCACTTGGAGAGTCAGTGCCTTTAACCTCCTGTATGGCCCAATTTGCAATTTCTGTGGAAAATGAACAGGAATAGGGAGAACCAATGAGAGACTAGGTGGAGGTGTCTGGACGGGCAAATTTAACTCTCATTTCCCACCAGGAAGAGGAATTAACCAAAGGCTCAGCGTGCCATGCCGGAACCACACTAGGACCAGAAGCAATCCTGCGGTGTTGCGGCCAGCTCACAAGAAAGCGAGTTGAAGAAAGGAGCTCAGGGGCACTGTAATTCACAAACCTGCAGAGTTATAAATGACAGCTATCTTCCAAAAATATATTGAATTAGGATGCCAAGAGGAGTTGAAAGCAGGGCAGAATTGCAGGAAACCGATTTCAGGAGGTAGACTGGAATTGCATGTAAAGCATAGGAAAAGAGGCAGAACGTCCACAATGATGCACTTGGCCAAAAAGGGCGTATGCGTTTTTTCCTGAATATATTCAGGAAAAAACGCATACGCCCTTTTTGGCCAACCAAGCAAGCTTGCAAAGGAAATCTGCACTACAATGAAGTCTCACTGCCCCCCGGTCAAAAGGGCCATCTGAAAAAAGTGTAAAATCCAGAAAGGCAGGACAGGCCATGGAGAACTGGGAGCCTAGTTATGCTGATGGGCGGGATGTAAATTGCCAGCAGCCACTCTGGAGAAGTGTATGGTGTTTCCTGAAACATCCAAAAAACAAAGCAACAGAGCCTAGGGCACTTCAACTTATGGTCCTATAGCTTAGGGAAATTAAAATCAAAAAGACACAGCCACCCCAAATTTTGGGACGGCTCTGTTTACAAGAACCTCGTTTACGGTACAAGTTCAATATCACAGAAAGCGAAAAATGGATAAAGAAATTGTGGTACTTACGTACAATGCAATATCACTCAGCAATGAAATCTATGTCATCAGGCCCGTAGCAGCATAATGAGTGGATTCAGGTACGATGATTCTAAGTGAAATTAGTCACACAGAAAAAGAAACATCATAAGATATCACTAATACACGGAATGTAAACTTGGCTACACAAGAACTGAATTACAAAACAGAACAGGGTGTCAAATGTAGAAAACCAACTTATGCTTGCTTAAGGGGACGGGTGAGTTGGGGTGCTGCATAAAACCAGAGATTGAAATGAGCACAGATACCGTTCCATAAGCCAAATATGTAATAGACAAGAGCTACTCCTTGCTCAACGAAGTGGACTCAACACCCCATATTAAACGCCTAAGAATATACCTGACTAGTAAGAATCTACCTGACTAGTAAGAATCTTAAAACCTATGGATTTATATGTCTCCGAAAGAGAATCAAGCGTGTGTACAGTGGCATAAACGCAGCAGTGATAGGATTGCTGAGGTTCGGTGAGCAAATGCAGACCCTTTGAAATCATATTGCATGGTACCCATTCCATGGGTCTCAACTCTCCCTGTTTAAGGGATTCTTCCTTCAGCTAAAACATGCATGTGGAACCCAGAGTATGATCCACCGTGTGATCGGAAAACGTGTTCGAATGTGTCTCAATTTTCGTTTCCTGGTACTCGGGTGCAACATTCCAGACGCTTTACTAACACTCTCCCCACTTGGAGAGTCAGTGCCTTTAACCTCCTGTTTGGCCCAGTTTGCAATTTCTCTGGAAAATGAACAGGAATAGGGAGAACCAATGAGAGACTAGGTGGAGGTGTCCGGACGGGCAAATTTAACTCTCATTTCCAACCAGGAAGAGGAATTAACCAAAGGCTCAGTGTGCCATGCCGGAACCACACTAGGACCAGAAGCAATCCTGCAGTGTTGCGGCCAGCTCACAAGAAAGCGAGTTGAAGAAAGGAGCTCAGGGGCACTGTAATTCACAAACCTGCAGAGTTATAAAGGACAGCTATCTTCCAAAAATATATTGAAGTAAGGCTGCCAAGAGGAGTTGAAAGGGGGGCAGAATTGCAGGAAACCGATTTCAGGAGGTAGACTGGAATTGCATGTAAAGCATAGGAAAAGAGGCAGAACGTCCACAATGATGCACTTGGCCAAAAAGGGCGTATGCGTTTTTTCCTGAATATATTCAGGAAAAAACGCATACGCCCTTTTTGGCCAACCAAGCAAGCTTGCAAAGGAAATCTGCACTACAATGAAGTCTCACTGCCCCCCGGTCAAAAGGGCCATCTGAAAAAAGTGTAAAATCCAGAAAGGCAGGACAGGCCATGGAGAACTGGGAGCCTAGTTATGCTGATGGGCGGGATGTAAATTGCCAGCAGCCACTCTGGAGAAGTGTATGGTGTTTCCTGAAACATCCAAAAAACAAAGCAACAGAGCCTAGGGCACTTCCACTTATGGTCCTATAGCTTAGGGAAATTAAAATCAAAAAGACACACCCACCCCAAAGTTTGGGACGGCTCTGTTTACAAGAACCTCGTTTACGGTACAAGTTCAATATCACAGAAAGCGAAAAATGGATAAAGAAATTGTGGTACTTACGTACAATGCAATATCACTCAGCAATGAAATCTATGTCAACAGGCCCGTAGCAGCATAATGAGTGGATTCAGGTACGATGATTCTAAGTGAAATTAGTCACACAGAAAAAGAAACATCATAAGATATCACTAATACACGGAATGTAAACTTGGCTACACAAGAACTGAATTACAAAACAGAACAGGGTGTCAAATGTAGAAAACCAACTGATGCTTGCTTAAGGGGACGGGTGAGTTGGGGTGCTGCATAAAACCAGAGATTGAAATGAGCACAGATACCGTTCCATAAGCCAAATATGTAATAGACAAGAGCTACTCCTTGCTCAACGAAGTGGACTCAACACCCCATATTAAACGCCTAAGAATATACCTGACTAGTAAGAATCTACCTGACTAGTAAGAATCTTAAAACCTATGGATTTATATGTCTCCGAAAGAGAATCAAGTGTGTGTACAGCGGCATAAACGCAGCAGTGATAGGACTGGTGAGGTTCGGTGAGCAAATGCAGACCCTTTGAAGTCATATTGCATGGTACCCATTCCATGGGTCTCAACTCTCCAGGTTTAATGGATTCTTCCTTCAGCTAAAACATGCATGTGGAACCCAGAGTATGATCCACCGTGTGATCGGGAAACGTGTTCAAATGTGTCTCAGTTTTCGTCCCCTGGTACTCGGGTGCAACATGCCAGACGCTTTACTAACACTCTCCCCACTTGGAGAGTCAGTGCCTTTAACCTCCTGTTTGGCCCAGTTTGCAATTTCTGTGGAAAATGAACAGGAATAGGGAGAACCAATGAGAGACTAGGTGGAGGTGTTCAGACGGGCAAATTTAACTCTCATTTCCCACCAGGAAGAGGAATTAACCAAAGGCTCAGCATGCCGTGCCTGAACCAAACTAGGGCCTGAAGCAATCCTGCGGTGTTGCGGCCAGCTCACAAGAAAGCGATTTGAAGAAAGGAGCTCAGGGGCACTGTAATTCACAAACCTGCAGAGTTATAAATGACAGCTATCTTCCAAAAATATATTGAAGTAAGGCTGCCAAGAGGAGTTGAAAGTGGGGCAGAATTGCAGGAAACCGATTTCAGGAGGTAGACTGGAATTGCATGTAAAGCATAGGAAAAGAGGCAGAACGTCCACAATGATGCACTTGGCCAAAAAGGGCGTATGCGTTTTTTTCTGAATATATTCAGGAAAAAACGCATACGCCCTTTTTGGCCAACCAAGCAAGCTTGCAAAGGAAATCTGCACTACAATGAAGTCTCACTGCCCCCCGGTCAAAAGGGCCATCTGAAACAAGTGTAAAATCCAGAAAGGCAGGACAGGCCATTGAGAACTGGGAGCCTTGTTATGCTGATGGGCGGGATGTAAATTGCCAGCAGCCACTCTGGAGAAGTGTATGGTGTTTCCTGAAACATCCAAAAAACAAAGCAACAGAGCCTAGGGCACTTCCACTTATGGTCCTATAGCTTAGGGAAATTAAAATCAAAAAGACACAGCCACCCCAAAGTTTGGGACGGCTCTGTTTACAAGAACCTCGTTTATGGTACAAGTTCAATATCACAGAGAGCGAAAAATGGATAAAGAAATTGTGGTACTTACGTACAATGCAATATCACTCAGCAATGAAATCTATGTCATCAGGCCCGTAGCAGCATAATGAGTGGATTCAGGTACGATGATTCTAAATGAAATTAGTCACACAGAAAATGAAACATTATAAGATATCACTAATACATGGAATGTAAACTTGGCTACACAAGAACTGAATTACAAAACAGAACAGGGTGTCAAATGTAGAAAACCAACTTATGCTTGCTTAAGGGGACGGGTGAGTTGGGGTGCTGCATAAAACCAGAGATTGAAATGAGCACAGATACAGTTCCATAAGCCAAATATGTAATAGACAAGAGCTACTCCTTGCTCAACGAAGTGGACTCAACACCCCATATTAAACGCCTAAGAATATACCTGACTAGTAAGAATCTACCTGACTAGTAAGAATCTTAAAACCTATGGATTTATATGTCTCCGAAAGAGAATCAAGCATGTGTACAGCGGCATAAATGCAGCAGTGATAGGATTGGTGAGGTTCGGTGAGCAAATGCAGACCCTTTGAAGTCATATTGCATGGTACCCATTCCATGGGTCTCAACTCTCCATGTTTAAGGGATTCTTCCTTCAGCTAAAACATGCATGTGGAACCCAGAGTATGATCCACCATGTGGTCGGAAAACGTGTTCAAATGTGTCTCAGTTTTCGTCCCCTGGTACTCGGGTGCAACATTCCAGACGCTTTACTAACACTCTCCCCACTTGGAGAGTCAGTGCCTTTAACCTCCTGTTTGGCCCAGTTAGCAATTTCTGCGGAAGATGAACAGGAATAGGGAGAACCAATGAGAGATTAGGTGGATGTGTCCGGACGGGCCAATTTAACTCTCATTTCCCACCAGGAAGAGGAATTAACCAAAGGCTCAGCATGCCGTGCCGGAACCAAACTAGGGCCTGAAGCAATCCTGCGGTGTTGCGGCCAGCTCACAAGAAAGCGAGTTGAAGAAAGGAGCTCAGGGGCACTGTAATTCACAAACCTGCAGAGTTATAAAGGACAGCTATCTTCCAAAAATATATTGAATTAGGATGCCAAGAGGAGTTGAAAGCAGGGCAGAATTGCAGGAAACCGATTTCAGGAGGTAGACTGGAATTGCATGTAAAGCATAGGAAAAGAGGCAGAACGTCCACAATGATGCACTTGGCCAAAAAGGGCGTATGCGTTTTTTCCTGAATATATTCAGGAAAAAACGCATACGCCCTTTTTGGCCAACCAAGCAAGCTTGCAAAGGAAATCTGCACTACAATGAAGTCTCACTGCCCCCCGGTCAAAAGGGCCATCTGAAAAAAGTGTAAAATCCAGAAAGGCAGGACAGGCCATGGAGAACTGGGAGCCTAGTTATGCTGATGGGCGGGATGTAAATTGCCAGCAGCCACTCTGGAGAAGTGTATGGTGTTTCCTGAAACATCCAAAAAACAAAGCAACAGAGCCTAGGGCACTTCCACTTATGGTCCTATAGCTTAGGGAAATTAAAATCAAAAAGACACAGCCACCCCAAAGTTTGGGACGGCTCTGTTTACAAGAACTTCATTTACGGTACAAGTTCAATATCACAGAAAGTGAAAAATGGATAAAGAAATTGTGGTACTTACGTACAATGCAATATCACTCAGCAATGAAATCTATGTCAACAGGCCCGTAGCAGCATAATGAGTGGATTCAGGTACGATGATTCTAAGTGAAATTAGTCACACAGAAAAAGAAACATCATAAGATATCACTAATACACGGAATGTAAACTTGGCTACACAAGAACTGAATTACAAAACAGAACAGGGTGTCAAATGTAGAAAACCAACTTATGCTTGCTTAAGGGGACGGGTGAGTTGGGGTGCTGTATAAAACCAGAGAATGAAATGAGCACAGATACCGTTCCATAAGCCAAATATGTAATAGACAAGAGCTACTCCTTGCTCAACGAAGTGGACTCAACACTCCATATTAAACGCCTAAGAATCTACCTGACTAGTAAGAATCTTAAAACCTATGGATTTATATGTCTCCGAAAGAGAATCAAGCGTGTGTACAGCGGCATAAACGCAGCAGTGATAGGATTGGTGAGGTTCGGTGAGCAAATGCAGACCCTTTGAAGTCATATTGCATGGTACCCATTCCATGGGTCTCAACTCTCCAGGTTTAATGGATTCTTCCTTCAGCTAAAACATGCATGTGGAACCCAGAGTATGATCCACCGTGTGATCGGGAAACGTGTTCAAATGTGTCTCAGTTTTCGTCCCCTGGTACTCGGGTGCAACATTCCAGACGCTTTACTAACACTCTCCCGACTTGGAGAGTCAGTGCCTTTAACCTCCTGTTTGGCCCAGTTTGCAATTTCTGTGGAAAATGAACAGGAATAGGGAGAACCAATGAGAGACTAGGTGGAGGTGTCCAGACGGGCAAATTTAACTCTCATTTCCCACCAGGAAGAGGAATTAACCAAAGGCTCAGCATGCCGTGCCGGAACCAAACGAGGGCCTGAAGCAATCCTGCGGTGTTGCGGCCAGCTCACAAGAAAGCGAGTTGAAGAAAGGAGCTCAGGGGCACTGTAATTCACAAACCTGCAGAGTTATAAATGACAGCTATCTTCCAAAAATATATTGAAGTAAGGCTGCCAAGAGGAGTTGAAAGCGGGGCAGAATTGCAGGAAACCGATTTCAGGAGGTAGACTGGAATTGCATGTAAAGCATAGGAAAAGAGGCAGAACGTCCACAATGATACACTTGGCCAAAAAGGGCATATGCGTTTTTTCCTGAATATATTCAGGGAAAAACGCATACGCCCTTTTTGGCCAACCAAGCAAGCTTGCAAAGGAAATCTGCACTACAATGAAGTCTCACTGCCCCCCGGTCAAAAGGGCCATCTGAAAAAAGTGTAAAATCCAGAAAGGCAGGACAGGCCATGGAGAACTGGGAGCCTAATTATGCTGATGGGCGGGATGTAAATTGCCAGCAGCCACTCTGGAGAAGTGTATGGTGTTTCCTGAAACATCCAAAAAACAAAGCAACAGAGCCTAGGGCACTTCCACTTATGGTCCTATAGCTTAGGGAAATTAAAATCAAAAAGAAACAGCCACCCCAAAGTTTGGGACGGCTCTGTTTACAATAACCTCGTTTATGGTACAAGTTCAATATCACAGAGAGCGAAAAATGGATAAAGAAATTGTGGTACTTACGTACAATGCAATATCACTCAGCAATGAAATCTATGTCATCAGGCCCGTAGCAGCATAATGAGTGGATTCAGGTACGATGATTCTAAGTGAAATAAGTCACACAGAAAATGAAACATCATAAGATATCACTAATACATGGAATGTAAACTTGGCTACACAAGAACTGAATTACAAAACAGAACAGGGTGTCAAATGTAGAAAACCAACTTATGCTTGCTTAAGGGGACGGGTGAGTTGGGGTGCTGCATAAAACCAGAGATTGAAATGAGCACAGATACAGTTCCATAAGCCAAATATGTAATAGACAAGAGCTACTCCTTGCTCAACGAAGTGGACTCAACACCCCATATTAAACGCCTAAGAATATACCTGACTAGTAAGAATCTACCTGACTAGTAAGAATCTTAAAACCTATGGATTTATATGTCTCCGAAAGAGAATCAAGCGTGTGTACAGCGGCATAAACGCAGCAGTGAAAGGATTGGTGAGGTTCGGTGAGCAAATGCAGACCCTTTGAAATCATATTGCATGGTACCCATTCCATGGGTCTCAACTCTCCCTGTTTAAGGGATTCTTCCTTCAGCTAAAACATGCATGTGGAACCCAGAGTATGATCCACCGTGTGATCGGAAAACGTGTTCAAATGTGTCTCAATTTTTGTTTCCTGGTACTCGGGTGTAACATTCCAGACGCTTTACTAACACTCTCCCCACTTGGAGAGTCAGTGCCTTTAACCTCCTGTTTGGCCCAGTTTGCAATTTCTGTGGAAAATGAACAGGAATAGGGAGAACCAATGAGAGACTAGGTGGAGGTGTCCAGACGGGCAAATTTAACTCTCATTTCCAACCAGTAAGAGGAATTAACCAAAGGCTCAGCGTGCCATGCCGGAACCACACTAGGACCAGAAGCAATCCTGCGGTGTTGCGGCCAGCTCACAAGAAAGCGAGTTGAAGAAAGGAGCTCAGGGGCACTGTAATTCACAAACCTGCAGAGTTATAAAGGACAGCTATCTTCCAAAAATATATTGAAGTAAGGCTGCCAAGAGGAGTTGAAAGGGGGGCAGAATTGCAGGAAACCGATTTCAGGAGGTAGACTGGAATTGCATGTAAAGCATAGGAAAAGAGGCAGAACGTCCACAATGATGCACTTGGCCAAAAAGGGCGTATGCGTTTTTTCCTGAATATATTCAGGAAAAAACGCATACGCCCTTTTTGGCCAACCAAGCAAGCTTGCAAAGGAAATCTGCACTACAATGAAGTCTCACTGCCCCCCGGTCAAAAGGGCCATCTGAAAAAAGTGTAAAATCCAGAAAGGCAGGACAGGCCATGGAGAACTGGGAGCCTAGTTATGCTGATGGGCGGGATGTAAATTGCCAGCAGCCACTCTGGAGAAGTGTATGGTGTTTCCTGAAACATCCAAAAAACAAAGCAACAGAGCCTAGGGCACTTCCACTTATGGTCCTATAGCTTAGGGAAATTAAAATCAAAAAGACACAGCCACCCCAAAGTTTGGGACGGCTCTGTTTACAAGAACCTCGTTTACGGTACAAGTTCAATATCACAGAAAGCGAAAAATGGATAAAGAAATTGTGGTACTTACGTACAATGCAATATCACTCAGCAATGAAATCTATGTCATCAGGCCCATAGCAGCATAATGAGTGGATTCAGGTACGATGATTCTAAGTGAAATTAGTCACACAGAAAAAGAAACATCATAAGATATCACTAATACACGGAATGTAAACTTGGCTACACAAGAACTGAATTACAAAACAGAACAGGGTGTCAAATGTAGAAAACCAACTGATGCTTGCTTAAGGGGACGGGTGAGTTGGGGTGCTGCATAAAACCAGAGATTGAAATGAGCACAGATACCGTTCCATAAGCCAAATATGTAATAGACAAGAGCTACTCCTTGCTCAACGAAGTGGACTCAACACCCCATATTAAACGCCTAAGAATATACCTGACTAGTAAGAATCTACCTGACTAGTAAGTATCTTAAAACCTATGGATTTATATGTCTCCGAAAGAGAATCAAGTGTGTGTACAGCGGCATAAACGCAGCAGTGATAGGATTGGTGAGGATCGGTGAGCAAATGCAGACCCTTTGAAGACATATTGCATGGTACCCATTCCATGGGTCTCAACTCTCCCTGTTTAAGGGATTCTTCCTTCAGCTAAAACATGCATGTGGAACCCAGAGTATGATCCACCATGTGGTCGGAAAACGTGTTCAAATGTGTCTCAGTTTTGGTCCCCTGGTACTCGGGTGCAACATTCCAGACGCTTTACTAACACTCTCCCCACTTGGAGAGTCAGTGCCTTTAACCTCCTGTTTGGCCCAGTTAGCAATTTCTGCGGAAGATGAACAGGAATAGGGAGAACCAATGAGAGATTAGGTGGAGGTGTCCGGACGGGCCAATTTAACTCTCATTTCCCACCAGGAAGAGGAATTAACCAAAGGCTCAGCATGCCGTGCCGGAACCAAACTAGGGCCTGAAGCAATCCTGCGGTGTTGCGGCCAGCTCACAAGAAAGCGAGTTGAAGAAAGGAGCTCAGGGGCACTGTAATTCACAAACCTGCAGAGTTATAAATGACAGCTATCTTCCAAAAATATATTGAATTAGGATGCCAAGAGGAGTTGAAAGCAGGGCAGAATTGCAGGAAACCGATTTCAGGAGGTAGACTGGAATTGCATGTAAAGCATAGGAAAAGAGGCAGAACGTCCACAATGATGCACTTGGCCAAAAAGGGCGTATGCGTTTTTTCCTGAATATATTCTGGAAAAAACGCATACGCCCTTTTTGGCCAACCAAGCAAGCTTGCAAAGGAAATCTGCACTACAATGAAGTCTCACTGCCCCCCGGTCAAAAGGGCCATCTGAAAAAAGTGTAAAATCCAGAAAGGCAGGACAGGCCATGGAGAACTGGGAGCCTTGTTATGCTGATGGGCGGGATGTAAATTGCCAGCAGCCACTCTGGAGAAGTGTATGGTGTTTCCTGAAACATCCAAAAAACAAAGCAACAGAGCCTAGGGCACTTCCACTTATGGTCCTATAGCTTAGGGAAATTAAAATCAAAAAGACACAGCCACCCCAAAGTTTGGGATGGCTCTGTTTACAAGAACCTCGTTTACGGTACAAGTTCAATATCACAGAAAGTGAAAAATGGATAAAGAAGTTGTGGTACTTACGTACAATGCAATATCACTCAGCAATGAAATCTATGTCATCAGGCCCGTAGCAGCATAATGAGTGGATTCAGGTACGATGATTCTAAGTGAAATTAGTCACACAGAAAAAGAAACATCATAAGATATCACTAATACATGGAATGTAAACTTGGCTACACAAGAACTGAATTACAAAACAGAACAGGGTGTCAAATGTAGAAAACCAACTTATGCTTGCTTAAGGGGACGGGTGAGTTGGGGTGCTGCATAAAACCAGAGATTGAAATGAGCACAGATACCGTTCCATAAGCCAAATATGTAATAGACAAGAGCTACTCCTTGCTCAATGAAGTGGACTCAACACCCCATATTAAACGCCTAAGAATATACCTGACTAGTAAGAATCTACCTGACTAGTAAGAATCTTAAAACCTATGGATTTATATGTCTCCGAAAGAGAATCAAGTGTGTGTACAGCGGCATAAACGCAGCAGTGATAGGATTGGTGAGGTTCGGTGAGCAAATGCAGACCCTTTGAAGTCATATTGCATGGTACCCATTCCATGGGTCTCAACTCTCCATGTTTAAGGGATTCTTCCTTCAGTTAAAACATGCATGTGGAACCCAGAGTATGATCCACCATGTGGTCGGAAAACGTGTTCAAATGTGTCTCAGTTTTCGTCCCCTGGTACTCGGGTGCAACATTCCAGACGCTTTACTAACACTCTCCCCACTTGGAGAGTCAGTGCCTTTAACCTCCTGTTTGGCCCAGTTAGCAATTTCTGCGGAAGATGAACAGGAATAGGGAGAACCAATGAGAGATTAGGTGGAGGTGTCCGGACGGGCAAATTTAACTCGCATTTCCCACCAGGAAGAGGAATTAACCAAAGGCTCAGCATGCCGTGCCCGAACCAAACTAGGGCCTGAAGCAATCCTGCGGTGTTGCGGCCAGCTCACAAGAAAGCGAGTTGAAGAAAGGAGCTCAGGGGCACTGTAATTCACAAACCTGCAGAGTTATAAATGACAGCTATCTTCCAAAAATATATTGAATTAGGATGCCAAGAGGAGTTGAAAGCGGGGCAGAATTGCAGGAAACCGATTTCAGGAGGTAGACTGGAATTGCATGTAAAGCATAGGAAAAGAGGCAGAACGTCCACAATGATGCACTTGGCCAAAAAGGGCGTATGCGTTTTTTCCTGAATATATTCAGGAAAAAACGCATACGCCCTTTTTGGCCAACCAAGCAAGCTTGCAAAGGAAATCTGCACTACAATGAAGTCTCACTGCCCCCCGGTCAAAAGGGCCATCTGAAAAAAGTGTAAAATCCAGAAAGGCAGGACAGGCCATGGAGAACTGGGAGCCTAATTATGCTGATGGGCGGGATGTAAATTGCCAGCAGCCACTCTGGAGAAGTGTATGGTGTTTCCTGAAACATCCAAAAAACAAAGCAACAGAGCCTAGGGCACTTCCACTTATGGTCCTATAGCTTAGGGAAATTAAAATCAAAAAGACACAGCCACCCCAAAGTTTGGGACGGCTCTGTTTACAAGAACCTCGTTTACGGTACAAGTTCAATATCACAGAAAGCGAAAAATGGATAAAGAAATTGTGGTACTTACGTACAATGCAATATCACTCAGCAATGAAATCTATGTCAACAGGCCCGTAGCAGCATAATGAGTGGATTCAGGTACGATGATTCTAAGTGAAATTAGTCACACAGAAAAAGAAACATCATAAGATATCACTAATACACGGAATGTAAACTTGGCTACACAAGAACTGAATTACAAAACAGAACAGGGTGTCAAATGTAGAAAACCAACTTATGCTTGCTTAAGGGGACGGGTGAGTTGGGGTGCTGCATAAAACCAGAGATTGAAATTAGCACAGATACCGTTCCATAAGCCAAATATGTAATAGACAAGAGCTACTCCTTGCTCAACGAAGTGGACTCAACACTCCATATTAAACGCCAAAGAATATACCTGACTAGTAAGAATCTTAAAACCTATGGATTTATATGTCTCCGAAAGAGAATCAAGCGTGTGTACAGTGGCATAAACGCAGCAGTGATAGGATTGGTGAGGTTCGGTGAGCAAATGCAGACCCTTTGAAGTCATATTGCATGGTACCCATTCCATGGGTCTCAACTCTCCAGGTTTAATGGATTCTTCCTTCAGCTAAAACATGCATGTGGAACCCAGAGTATGATCCACCGTGTGATCGGGAAACGTGTTCAAATGTGTCTCAGTTTTCGTCCCCTGGTACTCGGGTGCAACATTCCAGACGCTTTACTAACACTCTCCCCACTTGGAGAGTCAGTGCCTTTAACCTCCTGTTTGGCCCAGTTTGCAATTTCTGTGGAAAATGAACAGGAATAGGGAGAACCAATGAGAGACTAGGTGGAGGTGTCCGGACGGGCAAATTTAACTCTCATTTCTCACCAGGAAGAGGAATTAACCAAAGGCTCAGCATGCCGTGCCAGAACCAAACTAGGGCCTGAAGCAATCCTGCGGTGTTGCGGCCAGCTCACAAGAAAGCGAGTTGAAGAAAGGAGCTCAGGGGCACTGTAATTCACAAACCTGCAGAGTTATAAATGACAGCTATCTTCCAAAAATATATTGAAGTAAGGCTGCCAAGAGGAGTTGAAAGCGGGGCAGAATTGCAGGAAACCGATTTCAGGAGGTAGACTGGAATTGCATGTAAAGCATAGGAAAAGAGGCAGAACGTCCACAATGATACACTTGGCCAAAAAGGGCGTATGCGTTTTTTCCTGAATATATTCAGGGAAAAACGCATACGCCCTTTTTGGCCAACCAAGCAAGCTTGCAAAGGAAATCTGCACTACAATGAAGTCTCACTGCCCCCCGGTCAAAAGGGCCATCTGAAAAAAGTGTAAAATCCAGAAAGGCAGGACAGGCCATTGAGAACTGGGAGCCTTGTTATGCTGATGGGCGGGATGTAAATTGCCAGCAGCCACTCTGGAGAAGTGTATGGTGTTTCCTGAAACATCCAAAAAACAAAGCAACAGAGCCTAGGGCACTTCCACTTATGGTCCTATAGCTTAGGGAAATTAAAATCAAAAAGACACAGCCACCCCAAAGTTTGGGACGGCTCTGTTTACAAGAACCTCGTTTACGGTACAAGTTCAATATCGCAGAAAGTGAAAAATGGATAAAGAAGTTGTGGTACTTACGTACAATGCAATATCACTCAGCAATGAAATCTATGTCATCAGGCCCGTAGCAGAATAATGAGTGGATTCAGGTATGATGATTCTAACTGAAATAAGTCACACAGAAAAAGAAATATAATAAGATATCACTAATACACGGAATGTAAACTTGGCTATACAGGAACTGGATTACAAAACAGAACAGGGTCTCAAATTTAGAAAACCAACTTATGCTTGCTTAAGGGGAAAGGTGAGTTGGGGTGCTGCATAAAACCAGAGATTGAAATGAGCACAGATAAAGTTCCTTAAGCCAAATATGGAATAGACAAGAACTACTCCTTGCTCAACGAAATGGACTCAACACCCCATATTAAACGCCTAAGAATGTACCTGACTAGTAAGTATCTTAAAACCTATGGATTGCTATGTCTCTGAAAGAAAATCAAGCGTGTGTACAGGGGCATAAAATCAGCAGTGATAGGATTGGAGAGGTTCGGTGAGCAAATGAAGACCCTTTGAAGTCATATTGCATGGTACCCATTCCACGGGTCTCAACTCTCCAGGTTTAAGGGATTCTTCCTTCAGCTAAAACATGCACGTGGAACCCAGAGTATGATCAACCGTGTGATCGGGAGACGTGTTCCAATATGTCTCAGTTCTCGTCCCCTGGTACTCGGGTGCAACATTCCAGATGCTTTAATAACACTCTCCCGACTTGGAGAGTCAGTGCCTTTAACCACCTGTTTGGCCCAGTTTGCAATTTCTGCGGAAGATGAACAGGAATAGGGAGAACCAAAGAGAGACTAGCTGGAGGTGTCTGGACGCGCAAAATTTAACTCTCATATCCCACCAGGAAGAGGAATTAACCAAAGGCTCAGCGTGCCGTGCCGGAACCAGATTAGGGCCTGAAGCAATCCTGCGGTGTTGCGGCCAGATCACAAGAAAGCGAGTTGAAGAAAGGAGCTCAGGGGCACTGTAATTCACAAACCTGCAGAGTTATAAATGACAGTTATCGTCCAAAAATATACTGAAGTAAGGCTGCCAAGAGGACTTGAAAGCGGGGCAGAATTGCAGGAAACCGATTTCAGGAGGTAGACTGGAATTGCATTTAAAGCATAGGAAAAGAGGCAGAACGTCCACAATGATGCACTTGGCCAAAAAGGGCGTATGCGCTTTTTCCTGAATATATTCAGGAAAAAACGCATACGCCCTTTTTGGCCAACCAAGCAAGCTTGCAAAGGAAATCTGCACTACAATGAAGTCTCACTTCCCCCGGTCAAAAGGGCCATCTGAAAAAAGTGTAAAATCCAGAAAGGCAGGACAGGCCATGGAGAACTGGGAGCCTTGTTATGCTGATGGGTGGGATGTAAATTGCCAAGAGCCACTCGGGAGAGGTGTATGGTGTTTCCTGAAACATCTAAAGAACAAAGCAACAGAGTCTAGGGCACTTCCACTTATGGTCCTATAGCTTAGGGAAATTAAAATCAAAAACACACAGCCACCCCAAAGTTTGGGATGGCTCTGTTTACAAGAACCTGGTTTACGGTACAAGTTCAATATCACAGAAAGTGAAAAATGGATAAAGAAGTTGTGGTACTTACGTACAATGCAATATCACTCAGCAATGAAATCTATGTCATCAGGCCCGTAGCAGCATAATGAGTGGATTCAGGTATGATGATTCTAACTGAAATAAGTCACACAGAAAAAGAAATATCATAAGATATCACTAATACATGGAATGTAAACTTGGCTACACAGGAACTGGATTACAAAACAGAACAGGGTCTCAAATTTAGAAAACCAACATATGCTTGCTTAAGGAGAAAGTTGAGTTGGGGTGCTGCATAAAACCAGAGATTGAAATGAGCACAGATAAAGTTCCTTAAGCCAAATATGGAATAGACAAGAACTACTCCTTGCTCAACGAAATGGACTCAACACCCCATATTAAACGCCTAAGAATGTACCTGACTAGTAAGTATCTTAAAACCTATGGATTGCTATGTCTCTGAAAGAAAATCAAGCGTGTGTACAGGGGCATAAAAGCAGCAGTGATAGGATTGGAGAGGTTCGGTGAGCAAATGAAGACCCTTTGAAGTCATATTGCATGGTACCCATTCCACGGGTCTCAACTCTCCAGGTTTAAGGGATTCTTCCTTCAGCTAAAACATGCACGTGGAACCCAGAGTATGATCAACCGTGTGATCGGGAGACGTGTTCCAATATGTCTCAGTTCTCGTCCCCTGGTACTCGGGTGCAACATTCCAGACGCTTTAATAACACTCTCCCGACTTGGAGAGTCAGTGCCTTTAACCACCTGTTTGGCCCAGTTTGCAATTTCTGCGGAAGATGAACAGGAATAGGGAGAACCAAAGAGAGACTAGCTGGAGGTGTCTGGACGCGCAAAATTTAACTCTCATATCCCACCAGGAAGAGGAATTAACCAAAGGCTCAGCATGCCGTGCCGGAACCAGATTAGGGCCTGAAGCAATCCTGCGGTGTTGCGGCCAGCTCACAAGAAAGCGAGTTGAAGAAAGGAGCTCAGGGGCACTGTAATTCACAAACCTGCAGAGTTATAAATGACAGCTATCGTCCAAAAATATACTGAAGTAAGGCTGCCAAGAGGACTTGAAAGCGGGGCAGAATTGCAGGAAACCGATTTCAGGAGGTAGACTGGAATTGCATTTAAAGCATAGGAAAAGAGGCAGAAAGTCCACAATGATGCACTTGGCCAAAAAGGGCGTATGCGTTTTTTCGTGCAGGAAAAAACGCATACGCCCTTTTTGGCCAACCAAGCAAGCTTGCAAAGGAAATCTGCACTACAATGAAGTCTCACTTCCCCCCAGTCAAAGGGGCCATCTGAAAAAAGTGTAAAATCCAGAAAGGCAGGACAGGCCATGGAGAACTGGGAGCCTTGTTATGCTGATGGGCGGGATGTAAATTGCCAAGAGCCACTCGGGAGAAGTGTATGGTGTTTTCTGAAACATCTAAAAAACAACGCAAGAGAGCCTAGGGCACTTCCACTTATGGTGCTGTAGCTTAGGGAAAGTAAAATCAAAAAGACACAGCCACCCCAAAGTTTGGGACGGCTCTGTTTACAAGAACCTCGTTTACGGTACAAGTTCAATATCGCAGAAAGTGAAAAATGGATAAAGAAGTTGTGGTACTTACGTACAATGCAATATCACTCAGCAATGAAACCTATGTCATCAGGCCCGTAGCAGCATAATGAGTGGATTCAGGTATGATGATTCTAACTGAAATAAGTCACACAGAAAAAGAAACATCATAAGATATCACTAATACACGGAATGTGAACTTGGCTACACATGAACTGAATTATAAAACAGAACAGGGTCTCAAGTTTAGAAAACCAACTTATGCTTTTTTAAGGGGGAAGGTGAGTTGGGGTGCTGCATATTACCAGAGTTTGACATTAGCACAGATACTGTTCCATAAGCCAAATGTGTAATAGACAAGACCTACCCCTTGCTCAACAAAATGGACTCAACAATGAGGTATCACCTCACACCTGATAGAATGGGCATCATCAGAAAATCTACAAACAATAAATGCTGGAAAGGGTGTGGAGAAAAGGAACCCTCTTCCACTATTGTTGGGAATATAAATTGTTACATTCACTATGGAGAACAATATGGAGTTTCTTAAGAAACTAACAATAGAATTACCATATGATACAGCAATCCCAGTACTGGACATATACCCAGACAAAACCATAAATCAAAAAGAGACTTTCACCGCAATGTTCATTGCATCACTATTTACAATATCGAGGTAATGGAAGCAACCTAAATGCCCACAGACAGAAGAATGCATAAAGCTGTGGTACATATATAAAATGGAATATTACTAAGCCATGAAAAGGAATGAAATTGGGTCATTTGTAGAGACGTCGATGGATCTAGAGACTGTCATACAGAGTGAAGTAAGTCAGAAAGAGAAAAACAAATCTTGTATATTCATGCATATATGTGGAACCTAGAAAAACCGTACAGATTAACCATTTTGCAAGGCATAAATAGAGCAACAGATGTAGACAACAAATGTATGGACAACAAGGGGGGAAAGCTGTTGGGGGGGTGGTGGTGGGAGGAGTTGAGAGACTGGGATTGGCATGTATACATTTATATGTATAAAATAGATAACCAATAAGAACCTGCTGTATAAAAATATAAAATAAAATTCAAAATTGAAAAGAAATAAAATTTAAAAAATAAAACAGAAAAAACAATTATTCCCTTCACATACATGTATTTATATGAATAAATTATTTCCATGCTTATATCTGTAAATACAAAAAAGAGGAATAAAATCTACCTTGAACCAAAAACGAAAAAGAGAAAAAAAACACAGAACCCACCAGTTCCACAGAGGAAAACCGTATCAGGGCACTTGCTCCAGTTGTAAACAATTCTGAAGTTGGTCAGTGGTGGGGAATCGTCTCCCATTCAGCCAGCAGCCCCCACGTAACAAGCGTCCTCATTGCAAAGCTGGGGCACCGTGCCGAGGCATCTGTGAGTAAACGTGAGCTGAGGCCCAGGCCAGTTGCTGCTGAACTATTCCCACCCGTCCCAGGTAAAACACCTGAATATATACAAGGACTTGAAAGCCTAGAGGAAGGACCATAGAGCCACACGAGTGACAGCATGCAAGCCGACTTGGTGCCTGCAGGCCAGCCAGGATGGTCCTGGCCCTGGGTGCTCTTCTGGAAGATTTCCATTTCCCTGCCTGAGATACCCGTCCTGTCCCTGCCCCCACTGCTTTTTTCCTTCCTCACCTCTGCCCAGGGAGAAATTCCAGCAGCAGGTATGGGTGACACATCCTCTTCTTTAGCAGGTGGCAGCCTGGCAACTGCTGCAGAAAGTCCAGCAGAGCCCCACTCACACTGGGCCACCCACAAAGCCGTGGTCTCTCACTCCCTCCCACCAGCCCAGCCCCGAGACTGCTGACAGGGCAGAGAAAATGGCGTCAGGCACAGCTGCAGGGGCTCTTGCTGCCTGGAGTGGTATTTATATTGATCTCAACCCAGGCACACCTGGGGAGGGCTGGCCGGCACGGTAAGGCTGCCCAGCTCAGCCAATCATCACCCCTCAGGGGCTCACAGTTGCAGAAAATGGAACTTGCTGAACCGGCCAGGTCCAAGGAACAGGTGTGGGCTCCTGAGAGTCAGGATAGACAAGGGGCTGCAGCTTTGGCTTGTTTTCTAATCATTTTATCTGGCCCATGAGTGGGAGACAACTTCAAGAAAACCCTCTCCTAATGAGAGGAACCCAGGAGTCAGGGAGAGGAGGGGTGAGTGGTGGTTGGAGACAGAGGCCTGGTGCCCCGGGTACAGTGGAAGTCTCTGGAAGACCAGGTGGAGGGAGGCCGCACAGAGTGATGCCCAGGGTCACAGACCTGTCGCAGCTGCTGTTTGTTAGTTCAAGTCCTGCTCTGAGGTGCTCTGTGTCAGCTCTGAGCGACAGGTGAGCTGGGGGTGCTCTGCAATGAGGGCTATGTGCATGGTTCCTGTGTGCCCAGCCCTGCCACGGGACCTGCAAGGGTAGCTCTGTATCCTGGGAAGGGCCTGACCACGAGAGCCCCGTGGGCTGGGGTGGGGGTGGGGTACCTGCCCAGGTGAGCTCCATATTCTGGGATTGGTCTGACCACGAGAGCCCCATGGGCTGCTGGGGACCTGGTAAAGGATGTCAGGACAGTCAGTGAAGCCACCGAGGATATACCTCCAGTTGCTCCTAATTCCTACACCCTGCTGGTCATTCTACCAACCACCAGGACATGGTATTCTGTATTAGTCTTCAATGATGCCTTCTTTTGTATTCCATTAGTCCCAGAGTCACAAGAAATTTTGGCTTGTGAGTGGCAGGACTCAACATACAACTAAAACAATACTTCCGGGCCGTCTTGCCCCAAGGGTGCAAAAATTCCCACACCATCTTTGGGGAAACCTTAGCTAAAGACCTAAAAGTTCTACCTCTGGAAAAGGAAACCCTCCTTCAGTGCGCAGACGACATTCTGATCGCCAGCCCTACTAAGGAGGCCTCTGAACTACCAAGCCAATAAAGGATAGAAGTTGTCCAAGAAAAAGCTCAAATATCACAGACTGCGGTGACCTGCCTGGGCTTCATTCTCACAGAAGGTCGGAGAAGCCCATCCCAGGAAAGGGAAGAAACCATTTTCGGCCTTACTCCTTTCTAAAACTAGAAGACAGCTTAGGGGTTCCTGGGGAGGCCAGGATTTGCTGCTTCTGGATCCCTAACTGCAGTCTACTAGCTGGGCCTCTATATGAAACACTGAAAGGAAAAGATGATGATCCTTTTGAATAGAATCCAGAAGTGGCCTTTCAAGAATGGAAAGAACAGTCAATTCAGACCCTTGCCCTGGAACTCCCTAATTTAGCTAAACCCTTTGACCTTTACATTCCCGGTGAAAGGTGAATCGCCATTGGAGAATTAGTGTAAAAACTGGGACCACTTGAAATGGAACAATGCAAGAATGCCATCCAGGTAGGATAAACTATGGTCACCAAGGGGCTTGGCCCACTGCCGCATCTGGCCAAGATACTGGCGGTATCTAAAAACCTGGAAATCAGCAGCCCAAAAGGCCTCCTCCCTCCTAAGGGAAAAGGACCCCACGTGGTGATCCTAACCACCAACCATGCCCTGAAGTTGCAGGGTTTGCTCCGTGGGCACACCAACCTCGAGTGAGGAGGCCCTCCAACTCCAACATCCAGAGAGATAACCGGGGGCAACAGGGCACCATGACGACTCGTGTGAACATCACTTGACCTGGAGTTTCTCTCATAAAACAACAGGAGTGTGTCCCAAAAGAGTAGACTACTGCTTGCAGGACTTACTGCACCCAGAGGGGAGCTAGTAATCTTGGCGGGGGAACCGTATATCACACTGTCACCATAGAAAAGCCTACAGGCACCGTGATGATGGTGGCCAATAAGACTGGCTGGACTCCTGTTTACTTCAAAAGGCTGTTGACTCAGTGGCCATCATGGTCCTTGATCACCACTGACCCTGGACTGTCTGGGAGTTGAGCGGGCAGGGCTCTGACACCTGGTGCTGTTTGTACGTTAATTCAGGGGCCTAATTGAAGAAAGCGCAGACTACTGGTCAGAGCATCTAGGCTGGCAGAAACGGTCAGCCTAAGGTGGCCGAACAAATGTGGGGCGGGGTGAAACCGGCCCCCACAGCGTCTCTGCACATCTCTTTCCTGGACCCTTAAAGGTCATTAGAATCTATAACGCTTCCAATGCTGGTGCTCGGGTGGACGAGCAGGGAGGCAGGGGGCCTGGGGACAATCAACGTCACCTGGAGGCTGCTGGGGAGAAGCTCTGACCCTCACCCCTTGGTATGAGGGCTCCCAACTCAGCACTCAGCAGTTACAGAAGAAGGGTCTGCACCCTCAGCACTCCAAGAATGAGGAACGGGACAAAAGGCAGAGGAGGGGTTTGTCCCCAGCAAAGCCCATTAAAAATCCCTGGGAGATAAAAATAGAATCTGGGCAATAAAGTCAAGTCTAACCTTTTTTATCCTTTGTGCTTTGTCTAATTTCATGTGCTCCTAGGGTCCCGCATGCAGAGGTTCCACACCCGGCACTTCAGACCAGATTTCCTAGTGCAGAATGGCTGGGTCGACACCTCAGCTCCTGGGGCCCAGTGCAGACTCCGAGATATAGAGCCTGAGCTGCAGCCAACCCGGCCCTCGAGAGCTCCGCCCCCTCCCTCCCACTGACTCTGACAGAATCTCTACACAGCAGCCCAGCCCACAGCCCACGGGGTAGTGCATGCTCTCACCTCTCCATTCTCTGATCAAAATATAAAGTTTCCTTTGCTTGTGAACCAAACTCAGTCTCGATCTGTTGGCCCCAATGACACTGGGCAGGGGGACACTTGTTGGGGTCCACTCTGGAGGATCAGTAACAGAAATTGAGACTATTGTAACCTCAATGAACAGATGTGTGAGCCAAACTGTAGTTAACATAGAACAGTGTATAAGGCTCGGGTAAAATAAGATGTTTCTAACGCTTCCATTGGATATTTCCATCACTTTATTATAAGCAAGTTCAGTGAAAAGGTTTGTCTTATTTGTCAGGTCAATATTAGAGAAACGAAGTGATTTCTTTCCAAGGATGTACATCTAATAATCTTGGTTAAAGCTTCAATCTTGTTTTAAATGCTTTTCCATTGAAAATGATACCTCTCTTTCAGCTCCCCCATTTCTGAGAAGTATAAAATCTTATAATTTATTATTACCAAAGCGGAAAGGTGGGAGGAGGGATAAATTAACAGTTTGGGATTAACACATACACACTGCTATGTATAAAATAGATCATCAACAAGGAACTACTGTATAGCACAGGGAACTACACTCAACATTTTGCAATAACCTATAAGGGGAAATAATCTGAAAAAGAATAGATATTTTTATTGACATCATCTATCAATGACAGTTAAAGTGTAACCTAAGGGAAGCTGGTGGTGAGTGCTTCTGACCCTGAAGACTTCAATCATCTAAAGTTTGGACTCTGCCTACTTCCCAAGGCCCTTAATGAACATATGTGTAGCCGTAGCTTAAAAAATTCCCCAGTTTGGGTTTCGGGGAGACACTGATTTTGAAAAAGCCCTGGTGTTCTCCTTACATGAATGGGACTCTTCCTACTGCTAAAACATGTCTGTCACACCCAGAGGATGGTATACCGTCTGATCGGGAAGAGTTTGGAAAAGGCATCTCATCTCCTCATCTCCTGGTGCTCGGGTTCACCCATCCAGCGTCTTTACTAACAGTCTCCCCACTTGGAGATGACAGCACTGTCAACATCCTGTTGCGTACAGTTTGGAATTTGTCCAGAGGATGAAGCGGAAGGATGAGGAACAATGAGAGACAAGTCCTAGGTGTTCAGACAGGCACATGTCACTCTAATTTCCAATCAGGAAGACGAATTGACCAAAGGCTAGGGTTGCCCATGGAAACAGTATAGGGCTTGAGGAAATCCCACTGCTTTGTGGCCAGTTCCCATAAACACAAGTTGAACAATGGAACTCAGGGACAGTAAAATTCACGAAACTGCAGAGTTGAAAATATCCATCACTGAAAAATGTCTTGAGGAAAGTCAGAGAAAAGGACTTGTAAGCAAGGGAGAATGGCAGGAAAGGGATTTGAGGAGGTAGAAAGGACTCGCCATTAAGCACAAGAAAAGGAGCTGAACATTGCCAACATTGCAGTTGGCCAAAAAGGGTGTATGCGTTTTTTTCTGTATATATTCAAGAAAAGGGCATACACTTTTTTAGCCAACCAAACAGGTGGGCACTGGAAGTCAATACTACAAGAGATATCACTTCGCATCAGTCAGAAGAGCCATCCTCATAAAGCGTAAACAACAGAAATGCAGGACAGGGCAAGGAGAAGAGGGAGCCCTGTGAGACTTATAGTGGAAATGTATATTGCCAACGGCCATTCTGGAGAAGTGTATTGTGTTTACTAAAGCATCTAAAAAATGAGCTACAGAGCATAGGGCACTTGCACTCATGGGCGTATATCTTGGGAAAAACAAAAATCGAGAGGACACAGGCACCCCAATGTTTACCCCCTCTCTGTTTAAAAGATCCTCGACTAGGATATAACTTAAATGTCTCTGGAGAGAAAAAATGGATAGAGATGTGGTACTTAGGTAGAGTGGAATATTATTCAGCCTGGAAATCAATGAAATATGGCCAGTTGTAACAACTCCGGAGGAGTTACGTATGATCATTCTAAGTGACATAATTCAAAAAGAAAAAGACACATATCATAAGATATCACTTAAAGGTGGAATCCAAAATGGCTACACATGAAATAAATTACAAAACAAAAACATAGTCAAATATGTAGAAAACACGCATAAGGCTGCTAAACGGGAAAGGTGGGGAGGGGTGAGGCATCATCCAGGAGGTTGAAATTAGCAAAGATACCATTCCAAATACCAAACTGATAATCAACAAGGCCTACACGGTAGCTAAAAGAACTGCACTCAGCACACTCAAGTCACCGGAAAAGAATATATACGACTGGTAAGAATCTGAAAAAGAATTTACTGATGTCTCTCTGTACGTGAATCAAGTGGATGTACAGCAGCAAGAAACAGAGCTTTGAAAATCAGCTGTAACCAATATAGTAATAAATTGAAAAAAATAAACGACAGAGAGACAGAGAAAACCTCTTACAACTTTTCCTCAGGGCCGGTGATGCAACATGGATTGAACACATCTAGACCCACAGCAGGATGAGACATAAGGCTGGAAACTGTTTGCACTAAGAGAAATGTGAGGTTGGGTGAGGAAATGCACACCCTTTAAAGTAATACTACCTGGTACCCATTCAATGGGTCCCAAATCTGCAGGTTCAAGGGATCTTCCTACAGCTAAAACATGCATGGAAAACCCAGAGGACTGTACACCATGTGATCGGGAGATGTGTCTAAAATGCAGCTCATTTATCCTCTCCTGGTGCTCCTGTTCACCATTCCAGCCACGTTACTTAGAATCTCCCCACTTGGAGAATCAGCACATTTCAACTTCTGTTTCAAACATTTTGCAAATTGTGAGGAGGATGAACGGGAAGAGGGGGAACCAATGAGAGAATAGTTGTAGGGGTTTGGACGGGCACATATCACTCTAATTTCCCATTAAGAATAAGAATTGAAAAAAGGCTCAGCCCGCCTCGCCCGAGCCAAAATAGGGCCTGAAGCAATCCTGCGGGTTTGAGGCCAGCTCACAAAAGAGCAACTTAAAAAATGGAGCTCAGGGTCACTGCAATTCACAAACCTGCAGAGTTATAAATGAAAACTAACGTCCAAAAATATGTTGAGGTAAGGCAAAGAAGAGGATCTGAATGCAAGACAGAATTGCAAGAAACAGATTTCAAGAGATAGATTGGACTCGTCTTTAAAGCACATGAAAAGCGGCAGAATTTCGACAATGATGCAGTTGGCCCAAAAGGGCGTATGCGTTTTTTCCTGATTATATCCAGGAAAAAACGCATACACACTTTATGGGCAACGAAGCAAGCAAGCAATGCAAATGTGCACAACAAAGAAGTCTCATTTCCCACCAGTCAAAAGGGCCATCCTAAACAATTGTAAAAACCAGAAATGCAGGACAGGCCATGGAGAACAGGGAGCCTTTATACGCTGATGGGCAGTGTGTGAACTGCCGAGAGCCACTCTGGAGAAGTGTATGGTGGTTCCTAAATCATCTAAAAAACAGAGCTACAGAGCATAGGACACTTCCAATCATGGGAGTATATCTAGGGAAGTCTAAAAATCAACAAGACACAAGCACACCACAGTTTAGGGCTACTCTGTTTACAAGAACCTCAACTTCAGTACACCTTAAATATCCCAGGAAAGAGAACAATGGATAAAGAAGATGTGGTACTTATGTACAATGGAATATCTCTTCACCATGAAATCAATGTAATAAGGCTAGTAGAAGGATAAAGAGTGGATTTAGGTCCGATAATACTACTTGAAATAAGTCAAACAGAAAAAGAAAGATATCATAAGATATCACTTATAGAGGGAGGGTAAATATGGCTGCACAAGAAATGAATTACAGAACAGAACAGTGTCTCACATTTAGAAAACACACTTATTTCAGCTTAAGGGGAAAGGAGAGGTGGGGTGATGCATAAAACCAGAGTTTGAAATTAGCACAGATACCGTTCAATAAACCAAATAGATATTAGACAAGATCTACACCTTGCTCAATGAACTGGCCTCAACACACCCTATACACCGCAGAGAAATATATCTGAGTAATAAGAATCTTAAAACCCATGTATTGATATATCTCCATAAGGGAATCAAGTGTGTGCAGAGCGGCACAAACACAGCAGTGAAAATGAGCTAAACCCCATTATAGAAATAAATTTTAAAAACAAAACGCAGAAACAATGAAAGAGAGAAAAATTCTTACAAAATTCGCTCAGGGGCTGTGATGCAACCTGGATTGACCACATATAAACCCACAGCTGGATAAGACATAAGGCTGGACACTTGGGGCTGAGAGGATTGGTGAGCTTTGGTGAGCAACTGCCAAAAGTTTAATGCAATACTTCATGCTACTCATTCCAAGGGTCCCAACACTCCAGGTTGAAGGGAATCTTCCTACAGCTAAACCATGCTTGGGAAACCCAGCGACTGGTATACCATATGATCGGGAAAGGTTTCTAAAACGCACCTCATTTTTCCTCTCCTGGGGCTCCGGATCGACATTCCAGCCGCTTTACTAAAAATATCCCCACATGGAGAGTCAATGCCTTTAAGTTCTGGTATCGCCCAGTCTGCAGTTAGTGCAGAGGATGAATGGGAATAGGGGGAACCAGTAAGAAACTAGCTGTAGCAGTTTCAATGGGCACATGTCACTCTAATTTCATATCAGTGAGAAAAATAAACCAAAGGCACAGTAAGGTGCCCCAGAAGAACAATAGGGCCTGAAGGAATTCTGTGGTTATGAGGCAAGATCACAAAAATAAGAGCTGTAAAATGGAGCTAAGGGCCACTGCAATTCAAAATCTGCAGAGTTATAAAGACCAACTATTTTCAAAAAGTATATTGAGGTAAGGCTATGAAGAGGCATTGAAAGCAAGGCAGAATTGCAGGAAACCGATTTCAGGAGGTAGACTGGAATTGCATTTAAAGCATAGGAAAAGAGGCAGAACGTCCACAATGATGCACTTGGCCAAAAAGGGCGTATGCGTTTTTTCCTGAATATATTCAGGAAAAAACGCATACGCCCTTTTTGGCCAACCAAGCAAGCTTGCAAAGGAAATCTGCACTACAATGAAGTCTCACTGCCCCCAGTCAAAAGGGCCATCTGAAAAAAGTGTAAAATCCAGAAAGGCAGGACAGGCCATGGAGAACTGGGAGCCTTGTTATGCTGATGGGCGGGATGTAAATTGCCAAGAGCCACTCGGGAGAGGTGTATGGTGTTTCCTGAAACATCTAAAGAACAAAGCAACAGAGTCTAGGGCACTTCCACTTATGGTCCTATAGCTTAGGGAAATTAAAATCAAAAAGACACAGCCACCCCAAAGTTTGGGATGGCTCTGTTTACAAGAACCTCGTTTACGGTACAAGTTCAATATCACAGAAAGTGAAAAATGGATAAAGAAGTTGTGGTACTTACGTACAATGCAATATCACTCAGCAATGAAATCTATGTCATCAGGCCCGTAGCAGCATAATGAGTGGATTCAGGTATGATGATTCTAACTGAAATAAGTCACACAGAAAAAGAAATATCATAAGATATCACTAATACATGGAATGTAAACTTGGCTACACAGGAACTGGATTACAAAACAGAACAGGGTCTCAAATTTAGAAAACCAACATATGCTTGCTTAAGGAGAAAGTTGAGTTGGGGTGCTGCATAAAACCAGAGATTGAAATGAGCACAGATAAAGTTCCTTAAGCCAAATATGGAATAGACAAGAACTACTCCTTGCTCAACGAAATGGACTCAACACCCCATATTAAACGCCTAAGAATGTACCTGACTAGTAAGTATCTTAAAACCTATGGATTGCTATGTCTCTGAAACAAAATCAAGCGTGTGTACAGGGGCATAAACGCAGCAGTGATAGGATTGGAGAGGTTCGGTGAGCAAATGAAGACCCTTTGAAGTCATATTGCATGGTACCCATTCCACGGGTCTCAACTCTCCAGGTTTAAGGGATTCTTCCTTCAGCTAAAACATGCACGTGGAACCCAGAGTATGATCAACCATGTGATCGGGAGACGTGTTCCAATATGTCTCAGTTCTCGTCCCCTGGTACTCGGGTGCAACATTCCAGACGCTTTACTAACACTCTCCCGACTTGGAGAGTCAGTGCCTTTAACCTCCTGTTTGGCCCAGTTTGCAATTTCTGCGGAAGATGAACAGGAATAGGGAGAACCAATGAGAGACTAGCTGGAGGTGTCTGGACGGGCAAATTTAACTCTCATTTCCCACCAGGAAGAGGAATTAACCAAAGGCTCAGCGTGCCGTGCCGGAACCAGATTAGGGCCTGAAGCAATGCTGCGGTGTTCCGGCCAGCTCCCATGAAAGCGAGTTGAAAAAAGGAGCTCAGGGGCACTGTAATTCACAAACCTGCAGAGTTATAAATGACAGCTATCGTCCAAAAATATACTGAAGTAAGGCTGCCAAGAGGACTTGAAAGAGGGGCAGAATTGCAGGAAACCGATTTCAGGAGGTAGACCGGAATTGCATTTAAAGCATAGGAAAAGAGGCAGAACGTCCACAATGATGCACTTGGCCAAAAAGGACGTATGCGTTTTTTCCTGAATATATTCAGGAAAAAACGCATACGCCCTTTTTGGCCAACCAAGCAAGCTTGCAAAGGAAATCTGCACTACAATGAAGTCTCACTTCCCCCCGGTCAAAAGGGCCACCTGAAAAAAGTGTAAAATCCAGAAAGGCAAGACAGGCCATGGAGAACTGGGAGCCTTGTTATGCTGATGGGCGGGATGTAAATTGCCAACAGCCACTCCAGAGAAGTGTATGGTGATTCCTGAAACATCTAAAAAACAAAGCAACAGAGCCTAGGGCACTTCCACTTATGGTCCTATAGTTTAGGGAAATTAAAATCAAAAAGACACAGCCACCCCAAAGTTTGGGACGGCTCTGTTTACAAGAACTTCATTTACGGTACAAGTTCAATATCACAGAAAGTGAAAAATGGATAAAGAAGTTGTGGTACTTACGTACAATTCAATATCACTCAGCAATGAAATCTATGTCATCAGGCCCGTAGCAGCATAATGAGTGGATTCAGGTATGATGATTCTAACTGAAATAAGTCACACAGAAAAAGAAACATCATAAAATATCACTAATACACGGAATGTAAACTTGGCTACACAGGAACTGGATTACAAAACAGAACAGGGTCTCAAATTTAGAAAACCTACTTATGCTTGCTTAAGGGGAAAGGTGAGTTGGGGTGCTGCATAAAACCTGAGATTGAAATGAGCACAGATAAAGTTCCTTAAGCCAAATAAGGAATAGACAAGAGCTACTCCTTGCTCAACGAAATGGACTCAACACCCCATATTAAACGCCTAAGAATGTACCTGACTAGTAAGTATCTTAAAACCTATGGATTGCTATGTCTCTGAAAGAAAATCAAGCGTGTGTACAGGGGCATAAACGCAGCAGTGATAGGATTGGAGAGGTTCGGTGAGCAAATGAAGACCCTTTGAAGTCATATTGCATGGTACCCATTCCACGGGTCTCAACTCTCCAGGTTTAAGGGATTCTTCCTTCAGCTAAAACATGCACGTGGAACCCAGAGTATGATCAACCGTGTGATCGGGAGACGTGTTCCAATATGTCTCAGTTCTCGTCCCCTGGTACTCGGGTGCAACATTCCTGACGCTTTAATAACACTCTCCCGACTTGGAGAGTGAGTGCCTTTAACCACCTGTTTGGCCCAGTTTGCAATTTCTGCGGAAGATGAACAGGAATAGGGAGAACCAATGAGAGACTAGCTGGAGGTGTCTGGACGGGCAAATTTAACTCTCATTTCCCACCAGGAAGAGGAATTAACCAAAGGCTCAGCGTGCCGTGCCGGAACCAGATTAGGGCCTGAAGCAATCCTGCGGTGTTGCGGCCAGCTCACAAGAAAGCGAGTTGAAGAAAGGAGCTCAGGGGCACTGTAATTCACAAACCTGCAGAGTTATAAATGACAGCTATCGTCCAAAAATATACTGAAGTAAGGCTGCCAAGAGGACTTGAAAGCGGGGCAGAATTGTAGGAAACCGATTTCAGCAGGTAGACCGGAATTGCATTTAAAGCATAGGAAAAGAGGCAGAACGTCCACAATGATGCACTTGGCCAAAAAGGAAAAAACACATACGCCCTTTTTGGCCAACCAAGCAAGCTTGCAAAGGAAATCTGCACTACAATGAAGTCTCACTTCCCACCGGTCAAAAGGGCCATCTGAAAAAAGTGTAAAATCCAGAAAGGCAGGACAGGCCATGGAGAACTGGGAGCCTTGTTATGCTGATGGGCGGGATGTAAATTGCCAAGAGCCACTCGGGAGAGGTGTATGGTGTTTCCTGAAACATCTAAAAAACAAAGCAACAGAGCCTAGGGCACTTCCACTTATGGTCCTATAGCTTAGGGAAATTAAAATCAAAAAGACACAGCCACCCCAAAGTTTGGGATGGCTCTGTTTACAAGAACCTCGTTTACGGTACAAGTTCAATATCACAGAAAGTGAAAAATGGATAAAGAAGTTGTGGTACTTACGTACAATGCAATATCACTCAGCAATGAAATCTATGTCATCAGGCCCGTAGCAGCATAATGAGTGGATTCAGGTATGATGATTCTAACTGAAATAAGTCACACAGAAAATGAAACATCATAAGATATCACTAATACACGGAATGTAAACTTGGCTACACAGGAACTGGATTACAAAACAGAACAGGGTCTCAAATTTAGAAAACCTACTTATGCTTGCTTAAGGGGAAAGGTGAGTTGGGGTGCTGCATAAAACCAGAGATTTAAATGAACACAGATAAAGTTCCTTAAGCCAAATATGGAATAGACAAGAACTACTCCTTGCTCAACGAAATGGACTCAACACCCCATATTAAACGCCTAAGAATGTACCTGTCTAGTAAGTATCTTAAAACATATGAATTGCTATGTCTCTGAAACAAAATCAAGCGTGTGTACAGGGGCATAAACGCAGCAGTGATAGGATTGGAGAGGTTCGGTGAGCAAATGAAGACCCTTTGAAGTCATATTGCATGGTACCCATTCCACGGGTCTCAACTCTCCAGGTTTAAGGGATTCTGCCTTCAGGTAAAACATGCACGTGGAACCCAGAGTATGATCACCCGTGTGATCGGTTGACATGTTCCAATATGTCTCAGTTCTCGTCCCCTGGTACTCGGGTGCAACATTCCAGACGCTTTACTAACACTCTCCCGACTTGGAGAGTCAGTGCCTTTAACCTCCTGTTTGGCCCAGTTTGCAATTTCTGCGGAAGATGAACAGGAATAGGGAGAACCAATGAGAGACTAGCTGGAGGTGTCTGGACGGGCAAATTTAACTCTCATTTCCCACCAGGAAGAGGAATTAACCAAAGGCTCAGCGTGCCGTGCCGGAACCAGATTAGGGCCTGAAGCAATCCTGCGGTGTTGCGGCCAGCTCACAAGAAAGCGAGTTGAAGAAAGGAGCTCAGGGGCACTGTAATTCACAAACCTGCAGAGTTATAAATGACAGCTATCGTCCAAAAATATACTGAAGTAAGGCTGCCAAGAGGACTTGAAAGCGGGGCAGAATTGCAGGAAACCGATTTCAGGAGGTAGACTGGAATTGCATTTAAAGCATAGGAAAAGAGGCAGAACGTCCACAATGATGCACTTGGCCAAAAAGGAAAAAACGCATACGCCCTTTTTGGCCAACCAAGCAAGCTTGCAAAGGAAATCTGCACTACAATGAAGTCTCACTTCCCACCGGTCAAAAGGGCCATCTGAAAAAAGTGTAAAATCCAGAAAGGCAGGACAGGCCATGGAGAACTGGGAGCCTTCTTATGCTGATGGGCGGGATGTAAATTGCCAAGAGCCACTCGGGAGAGGTGTATGGTGTTTCCTGAAACATCTAAAAAACAAAGCAACAGAGCCTAGGGCACTTCCACTTATGGTCCTATAGCTTAGGGAAATTAAAATCAAAAAGACACAGCCACCCCAAAATTTGGGACGGCTCTGTTTACAAGAACCTCGTTTACGGTACAAGTTCAATATCGCAGAAAGTGAAAAATGGATAAAGAAGTTGTGGTACTTACGTACAATGCAATATCACTCAGCAATGAAATCTATGTCATCAGGCCCGTAGCAGCATAATGAGTGGATTCAGGTATGATGATTCTAACTGAAATAAGTCACACAGAAAAAGAAACATCATAAGATATCACTAATACACGGAATGTAAACTTGGCTACACAGGAACTGGATTACAAAACAGAACAGGGTCTCAAATTTAGAAAACCAACTTATGCTTGCTTAAGGGGAAAGGTGAGTTGGGGTGCTGCATCAAACCAGAGATTGAAATGAGCACAGATAAAGTTCCTTAAGCCAAATATGGAATAGACAAGAACTACTCCTTGCTCAACGAAATGGACTCAACACCCCATATTAAACGCCTAAGAATGTACCTGACTAGTAAGTATCTTAAAACCTATGGATTGCTATGTGTCTGAAAGAAAATCAAGCGTGTGTACAGGGGCATAAACGTAGCAGTGATAGGATTGGAGAGGTTTGGTGAGCAAATGAAGACCCTTTGAAGTCATATTGCATGGTACCCATTCCACGGGACTCAACTCTCCAGGTTTAAGGGATTCTGCCTTCAGGTAAAACATGCACATGGAACCCAGAGTATGATCAACCATGTGGTCGGGAGACATGTTCCAATATGTCTCAGTTCTCGTCCCCTGGTACTCGGGTGCAACATTCCAGACGCTTTACTAACACTCTCCCGACGTGGAGAGTCAGTGCCTTTAACCTCCTGTTTGGCCCATTTGCAATTTCTGAGGAAGATGAACAGGAATAGGGAGAACCAATGAGAGACTAGCTGGAGGTGTCTGGACGGGCAAATTTAACTCTCATTTCCCACCAGGAAGAGGAATTAACCAAAGGCTCAGTGAGCCGTGCCGGAACCAGATTAGGGCCTGAAGCAATCCTGCGGTGTTGCGGCCAGCTCACAAGGAAGCGAGTTGAAGAAAGGAGCTCAGGGGCACTGTAATTCACAAACCTGCAGAGTTATAAATGACAGCTATCGTCCAAAAATATACTGAAGTAAGGCTGCCAAGAGGACTTGAAAGCGGGGCAGAATTGCAGGAAACCGATTTCAGCAGGTAGACCGGAATTGCATTTAAAGCATAGGAAAAGAGGCAGAACGTCCACAATGATGCACTTGGCCAAAAAGGGCGTATGCGTTTTTTCCTGAATATATTCAGGAAAAAACGCATACGCCCTTTTAGGCCAACCAAGCAAGCTTGCAAAGGAAATCTGCACTACAATGAAGTCTCACTTCCCACCGGTCAAAAGGGCCATCTGAAAAAAGTGTAAAATCCAGAAAGGCAGGACAGGCCATGGAGAACTGGGAGCCTTGTTATGCTGATGGGCGGGATGTAAATTGCCAACAGCCACTCCAGAGAAGTGTATGGTGATTCCTGAAACATCTAAAAAACAAAGCAACAGAGCCTAGGGCACTTCCACTTATGGTCCTATAGTTTAGGGAAATTAAAATCAAAAAGACACAGCCACCCCAAAGTTTGGGACGGCTGTGTTTACAAGAACTTCATTTACGGTACAAGTTCAATATCACAGAAAGTGAAAAATGGATAAAGAAGTTGTGGTACTTACGTACAATGCCATATCACTCAGCAATGAAATCTATGTCATCAGGCCCGTAGCAGCATAATGAGTGGATTCAGGTATGATGATTCTAACTGAAATAAGTCACACAGAAAAAGAAACATCATAAGATATCACTAATACACGGAATGTAAACTTGGCTACACAGGAACTGGATTACAAAACAGAACAGGGTCTCAAATTTAGAAAACCTACTTATGCTTGCTTAAGGGGAAAGGTGAGTTGGGGTGCTGCATAAAACCTGAGATTGAAATGAGCACAGATAAAGTTCCTTAAGCCAAATAAGGAATAGACAAGAGCTACTCCTTGCTCAACGAAATGGACTCAACACCCCATATTAAACGCCTAAGAATGTACCTGACTAGTAAGTATCTTAAAACCTATGGATTGCTATGTCTCTAAAAGAAAATCAAGCGTGTGTACAGGGGCATAAATGCAGCAGTGATAGGATTGGAGAGGTTCGGTGAGCAAATGAAGACCCTTTGAAGTCATATTGCATGGTACCCATTCCACGGGTCTCAACTCTCCAGGTTTAAGGGATTCTTCCTTCAGCTAAAACATGCACGTGGAACCCAGAGTATGATCAACCGTGTGATCGGGAGACGTGTTCCAATATGTCTCAGTTCTCGTCCCCTGGTACTCGGGTGCAACATTCCAGACGCTTTACTAACACTCTCCCGACTTGGAGAGTCAGTGTCTTTAACCTCCTGTTTGGTCCAGTTTGCAATTTCTGCGGAAGATGAACAGGAATAGGGAGAACCAATGAGAGACTAGCTGGAGGTGTCTGGACGGGCAAATTTAACTCTCATTTCCCACCAGGAAGAGGAATTAACCAAAGGCTCAGCGTGCCGTGCCGGAACCAGATTAGGGCCTGAAGCAATCCTGCGGTGTTGCGGCCAGCTCACAAGAAAGCGAGTTGAAGAAAGGAGCTCAGGGGCACTGTAATTCACAAACCTGCAGAGTTATAAATGACAGCTATCGTCCAAAAATATACTGAAGTAAGGCTGCCAAGAGGACTTGAAAGCGGGGCAGAATTGCAGGAAACCGATTTCAGGAGGTAGACTGGAATTGCATTTAAAGCATAGGAAAAGAGGCAGAACGTCCACAATGATGCACTTGGCCAAAAAGGAAAAAACGCATACGCCCTTTTTGGCCAACCAAGCAAGCTTGCAAAGGAAATCTGCACTACAATGAAGTCTCACTTCCCACCGGTCAAAAGGGCCATCTGAAAAAAGTGTAAAATCCAGAAAGGCAGGACAGGCCATGGAGAACTGGGAGCCTTGTTATGCTGATGGGCGGGATGTAAATTGCCAAGAGCCACTCTGGAGAGGTGTATGGTGTTTCCTGAAACATCTAAAAAACAAAGCAACAGAGCCTAGGGCACTTCCACTTATGGTCCTATAGCTTAGGGAAATTAAAATCAAAAAGACACAGCCACCCCAAAGTTTGGGACGGCTCTGTTTACAAGAACCTCGTTTACGGTACAAGTTCAATATCACAGAAAGTGAAAAATGGATAAAGAAGTTGTGGTACTTACGTACAATGCAATATCACTCAGCAATGAAATCTATGTCATCAGGCCCATAGCAGCATAATGAGTGGATTCAGGTATGATGATTCTAACTGAAATAAGTCACACAGAAAAAGAAACATCATAAGATATCACTAATACACGGAATGTAAACTTGGCTACACAGGAACTGGATTACAAAACAGAACAGGGTCTCAAATTTAGAAAACCTACTTATGCTTGCTTAAGGGGAAAGGTGAGTTGGGGTGCTGCATAAAACCAGAGATTTAAATGAACACAGATAAAGTTCCTTAAGCCAAATATGGAATAGACAAGAACTACTCCTTGCAAAACGAAATGGACTCAACACCCCATATTAAACGCCTAAGAATGTACCTGACTAGTAAGTATCTTAAAACCTATGAATTGCTATGTCTCTGAAACAAAATCAAGCGTGTGTACAGGGGCATAAACGCAGCAGTGATAGGATTGGAGAGGTTCGGTGAGCAAATGAAGACCCTTTGAAGTCATATTGCATGGTACCCATTCCACGGGTCTCAACTCTCCAGGTTTAAGGGATTCTGCCTTCAGGTAAAACATGCACGTGGAACCCAGAGTATGATCACCCGTGTGATCGGTTGACATGTTCCAATATGTCTCAGTTCTCGTCCCCTGGTACTCGGGTGCAACATTCCAGACGCTTTAATAACACTCTCCCGACGTGGAGAGTCAGTGCCTTTAACCTCCTGTTTGGCCCATTTGCAATTTCTGAGGAAGATGAACAGGAATAGGGAGAACCAATGAGATTCTAGGTGGAGGTGTCTGGACGGGCAAATTTAACTCTCATTTCCCACCAGGAAGAGGAATTAACCAAAGGCTCAGCGTGCCGTGCCGGAACCAGATTAGGGCGTGAAGCAATCCTGCGGTGTTGCGGCCAGCTCACAAGAAAGCGAGTTGAAGAAAGGAGCTCAGGGGCACTGTAATTCACAAACCTGCAGAGTTATAAATGACAGCTATCGTCCAAAAATATACTGAAGTAAGGCTGCCAAGAGGACTTGAAAGCGGGGCAGAATTGCAGGAAACCGATTTCAGGAGGTAGACTGGAATTGCATTTAAAGCATAGGAAAAGAGGCAGAACGTCCACAATGATGCACTTGGCCAAAAAGGGCGTATGCGTTTTTTCCTGAATATATTCAGGAAAAAACGCATACGCCCTTTTTGGCCAACCAAGCAAGCTTGCAAAGGAAATCTGCACTACAATGAAGTCTCACTTCCCCCCGGTCAAAAGGGCCATCTGAAAAAAGTGTAAAATCCAGAAAGGCAGGACAGACCATGGGGAACTGGGAACCTTGTTATGCTGATGGGCGGGATGTAAATTGCCAACAGCCACTCGGGAGAGGTGTATGGTGTTTCCTGAAACATCTAAAAAACAAAGCAACAGAGCCTAGGGCACTTCCACTTATGGTCCTATAGCTTAGGGAAATTAAAATCAAAAAGACACAGCCACCCCAAAGTTTGGGACGGCTCTGTTTACAAGAACCTCGTTTACGGTACAAGTTCAATATCGCAGAAAGTGAAAAATGGATAAAGAAGTTGTGGTACTTACGTACAATGCAATATCACTCAGCAATGAAATCTATGTCATCAGGCCCGTAGCAGCATAATGAGTGGATTCAGGTATGATGATTCTAACTGAAATAAGTCACACAGAAAAAGAAACATCATAAGATATCACTAATACACGGAATGTAAACTTGGCTACACAGGAACTGGATTACAAAACAGAACAGGGTCTCAAATTTAGAAAACCAACTTATGCTTGCTTAAGGGGAAAGGTGAGTTGGGGTGCTGCATCAAACCAGAGATTGAAATGAGCACAGATAAAGTTCCTTAAGCCAAATATGGAATAGACAAGAACTACTCCTTGCTCAACGAAATGGACTCAACACCCCATATTAAATGCCTAAGAATGTACCTGACTAGTAAGTATCTTAAAACCTATGGATTGCTATGTCTCTGAAAGAAAATCAAGCGTGTGTACAGGGGCATAAACGCAGCAGTGATAGGATTGGAGAGGTTCGGTGAGCAAATGAAGACCCTTTGAAGTCATATTGCATGGTACCCATTCCACGGGTCTCAACTCTCCAGGTTTAAGGGATTCTTCCTTCAGCTAAAACATGCACGTGGAACCCAGAGTATGATCAACCGTGTGATCGGGAGACGTGTTCCAATATGTCTCAGTTCTCGTCCCCTGGTACTCGGGTGCAACATTCCAGACGCTTTACTAACACTCTACCGACTTGGAGAGTCAGTGCCTTTAACCTCCTGTTTGGCCCAGTTTGCAATTTCTGCGGAAGATGAACAGGAATAGGGAGAACCAATGAGAGACTAGCTGGAGGTGTCTGGATGTGCAAATTTAACTCTCATTTCCCACGAGGAAGAGGAATTAACCAAAGGCTCAGCGTGCCATGCCGTAACCAGATTAGGGCCTGAAGCAATCCTGCGGTGTTGCGGCCAGGTCACAAGAAAGCGAGTTGAAGAAAGGAGCTCAGGGGCACTGTAATTCACAAACCTGCAGAGTTATAAATGACAGCTATCGTCCAAAAATATACTGAAGTAAGGCTGCCAAGAGGACTTGAAAGCGGGGCAGAATTGCACGAAACCGATTTCAGGAGGTAGACTGGAATTGCATTTAAAGCATAGGAAAAGAGGCAGAACGTCCACAATGATGCACTTGGCCAAAAAGGGCGTATGCGTTTTTTCCTGAATATATTCAGGAAAAAACGCATACGCCCTTTTTGGCCAACCAAGCAAGCTTGCAAAGGAAATCTGCACTACAATGAAGTCTCACTTCCCCCTGGTCAAAAGGGCCACCTGAAAAAAGTGTAAAATCCAGAAAGGCAGGACAGGCCATGGAGAACTGGGAGCCTTGTTATGCTGATGGGCGGGATGTAAATTGCCAACAGCCACTCCAGAGAAGTGTATGGTGATTCCTGAAACATCTAAAAAACAAAGCAACAGAGCCTAGGGCACTTCCACTTATGGTCCTATAGCTTAGGGAAATTAAAATCAAAAAGACACAGCCACCCCAAAGTTTGGAACGGCTCTGTTTACAAGAACCTCGTTTACGGTACAAGTTCAATAGCGCAGAAAGTGAAAAATGGATAAAGAAGTTGTGGTACTTACGTACAATGCCATATCACTCAGCAATGAAATCTATGTCATCAGGCCCGTAGCAGCATAATGAGTGGATTCAGGTATGATGATTCTAACTGAAATAAGTCACACAGAAAAAGAAACATCATAAGATATCACTAATACACGGGATGTAAACTTGGCTACACAGGAACTGGATTACAAAACAGAACAGGGTCTCAAATTTAGAAAACCAACTTATGCTTGCTTAAGGGGAAAGGTGAGTTGGGGTGCTGCATCAAACCAGAGATTGAAATGAGCACAGATAAAGTTCCTTAAGCCAAATATGGAATAGACAAGAACTACTCCTTGCTCAACGAAATGGACTCAACACCCCATATAAAACGCCTAAGAATGTACCTGACTAGTAAGTATCTTAAAACCTATGGATTGCTATGTCTCTGAAAGAAAATCAAGCGTGTGTACAGGGGCATAAACGCAGCAGTGATAGGATTGGAGAGGTTCGGTGAGCAAATGAAGACCCTTTGAAGTCATATTGCATGGTACCCATTCCACGGGACTCAACTCTCCAGGTTTAAGGGATTCTGCCTTCAGGTAAAACATGCACATGGAACCCAGAGTATGATCAACCGTGTGGTCGGGAGACATGTTCCAATATGTCTCAGTTCTCGTCCCCTGGTACTCGGGTGCAACATTCCAGACGCTTTACTAACACTCTCCCGACTTGGAGAGTCAGTGCCTTTAACCTCCTGTTTGGCCCATTTGCAATTTCTGAGGAAGATGAACAGGAATAGGGAGAACCAATGAGAGACTAGCTGGAGGTGTCTGGACGGGCAAATTTAACTCTCATTTCCCACCAGGAAGAGGAATTAACCAAAGGCTCAGCGTGCCGTGCCAGAACCAGATTAGGGCCTGAAGCAATCCTGCGGTGTTGTGGCCAGATCACAAGAAAGCGAGTTGAAGAAAGGAGCTCAGGGGCACTGTAATTCACAAACCTGCAGAGTTATAAATGACAGTTATCGTCCAAAAATATACTGAAGTAAGGCTGCCAAGAGGACTTCAAAGCGGGGCAGAATTGCAGGAAACCGATTTCAGGAGGTAGACTGGAATTGCATTTAAAGCATAGGAAAAGAGGCAGAACGTCCACAATGATGCACTTGGCCAAAAAGGGCGTATGCGCTTTTTCCTGAATATATTCAGGAAAAAACGCATACGCCCTTTTTGGCCAACCAAGCAAGCTTGCAAAGGAAATCTGCACTACAATGAAGTCTCACTTCCCCCGGTCAAAAGGGCCACCTGAAAAAAGTGTAAAATCCAGAAAGGCAGGACAGGCCATGGAGAACTGGGAGCCTTGTTATGCTCATGGGCGGGATGTAAATTGCCAAGAGCCACTCGGGAGAGGTGTATGGTGTTTCCTGAAACATCTAAAGAACAAAGCAACAGAGTCTAGGGCACTTCCACTTATGGTCCTATAGCTTAGGGAAATTAAAATCAAAAACACACAGCCACCCCAAAGTTTGGGATGGCTCTGTTTACAAGAACCTCGTTTACGGTACAAGTTCAATATCACAGAAAGTGAAAAATGGATAAAGAAGTTGTGGTACTTACGTACAATGCAATATCACTCAGCAATGAAATCTATGTCATCAGGCCCGTAGCAGCATAATGAGTGGATTCAGGTATGATGATTCTAACTGAAATAAGTCACACAGAAAAAGAAACATCATAAGATATCACTAATACACGGAATGTAAACTTGGCTACACAGGAACTGGATTACAAAACAGAACAGGGTCTCAAATTTAGAAAACCAACTTATGCTTGCTTAAGGGGAAAGGTGAGTTGGGGTGCTGCATCAAACCAGAGATTGAAATGAGCACAGATAAAGTTCCTTAAGCCAAATATGGAATAGACAAGAACTACTCCTTGCTCAACGAAATGGACTCAACACCCCATATTAAACGCCTAAGAATGTACCTGACTAGTAAGTATCTTAAAACCTATGGATTGCTATGTGTCTGAAAGAAAATCAAGCGTGTGTACAGGGGCATAAACGTAGCAGTGATAGGATTGGAGAGGTTTGGTGAGCAAATGAAGACCCTTTGAAGTCATATTGCATGGTACCCATTCCACGGGACTCAACTCTCCAGGTTTAAGGGATTCTGCCTTCAGGTAAAACATGCACATGGAACCCAGAGTATGATCAACCATGTGGTCGGGAGACATGTTCCAATATGTCTCAGTTCTCGTCCCCTGGTACTCGGGTGCAACATTCCAGACGCTTTACTAACACTCTCCCGACGTGGAGAGTCAGTGCCTTTAACCTCCTGTTTGGCCCATTTGCAATTTCTGAGGAAGATGAACAGGAATAGGGAGAACCAATGAGAGACTAGCTGGAGGTGTCTGGACGGGCAAATTTAACTCTCATTTCCCACCAGGAAGAGGAATTAACCAAAGGCTCAGCGAGCCGTGCCGGAACCAGATTAGGGCCTGAAGCAATCCTGCGGTGTTGCGGCCAGCTCACAAGAAAGCGAGTTGAAGAAAGGAGCTCAGGGGCACTGTAATTCACAAACCTGCAGAGTTATAAATGACAGCTATCGTCCAAAAATATACTGAAGTAAGGCTGCCAAGAGGACTTGAAAGCGGGGCAGAATTGCAGGAAACCGATTTCAGCAGGTAGACCGGAATTGCATTTAAAGCATAGGAAAAGAAGCAGAACGTCCACAATGATGCACTTGGCCAAAAAGGGCGTATGCGTTTTTTCCTGAATATATTCAGGAAAAAACGCATACGCCCTTTTAGGCCAACCAAGCAAGCTTGCAAAGGAAATCTGCACTACAATGAAGTCTCACTTCCCACCGGTCAAAAGGGCCACCTGAAAAAAGTGTAAAATCCAGAAAGGCAGGACAGGCCATGGAGAACTGGGAGCCTTGTTATGCTGATGGGCGGGATGTAAATTGCCAACAGCCACTCCAGAGAAGTGTATGGTGATTCCTGAAACATCTAAAAAACAAAGCAACAGAGCCTAGGGCACTTCCACTTATGGTCCTATAGTTTAGGGAAATTAAAATCAAAAAGACACAGCCACCCCAAAGTTTGGGACGGCTGTGTTTACAAGAACTTCATTTACGGTACAAGTTCAATATCACAGAAAGTGAAAAATGGATAAAGAAGTTGTGGTACTTACGTACAATGCCATATCACTCAGCAATGAAATCTATGTCATCAGGCCCGTAGCAGCATAATGAGTGGATTCAGGTATGATGATTCTAACTGAAATAAGTCACACAGAAAAAGAAACATCATAAGATATCACTAATACACGGAATGTAAACTTGGCTACACAGGAACTGGATTACAAAACAGAACAGGGTCTCAAATTTAGAAAACCTACTTATGCTTGCTTAAGGGGAAAGGTGAGTTGGGGTGCTGCATAAAACCTGAGATTGAAATGAGCACAGATAAAGTTCCTTAAGCCAAATAAGGAATAGACAAGAGCTACTCCTTGCTCAACGAAATGGACTCAACACCCCATATTAAACGCCTAAGAATGTACCTGACTAGTAAGTATCTTAAAACCTATGGATTGCTATGTCTCTAAAAGAAAATCAAGCGTGTGTACAGGGGCATAAATGCAGCAGTGATAGGATTGGAGAGGTTCGGTGAGCAAATGAAGACCCTTTGAAGTCATATTGCATGGTACCCATTCCACGGGTCTCAACTCTCCAGGTTTAAGGGATTCTTCCTTCAGCTAAAACATGCACGTGGAACCCAGAGTATGATCAACCGTGTGATCGGGAGACGTGTTCCAATATGTCTCAGTTCTCGTCCCCTGGTACTCGGGTGCAACATTCCAGACGCTTTACTAACACTCTCCCGACTTGGAGAGTCAGTGTCTTTAACCTCCTGTTTGGTCCAGTTTGCAATTTCTGCGGAAGATGAACAGGAATAGGGAGAACCAATGAGAGACTAGCTGGAGGTGTCTGGACGGGCAAATTTAACTCTCATTTCCCACCAGGAAGAGGAATTAACCAAAGGCTCAGCGTGCCGTGCCGGAACCAGATTAGGGCCTGAAGCAATCCTGCGGTGTTGCGGCCAGCTCACAAGAAAGCGAGTTGAAGAAAGGAGCTCAGGGGCACTGTAATTCACAAACCTGCAGAGTTATAAATGACAGCTATCGTCCAAAAATATACTGAAGTAAGGCTGCCAAGAGGACTTGAAAGCGGGGCAGAATTGCAGGAAACCGATTTCAGGAGGTAGACTGGAATTGCATTTAAAGCATAGGAAAAGAGGCAGAACGTCCACAATGATGCACTTGGCCAAAAAGGAAAAAACGCATACGCCCTTTTTGGCCAACCAAGCAAGCTTGCAAAGGAAATCTGCACTACAATGAAGTCTCACTTCCCACCGGTCAAAAGGGCCATCTGAAAAAAGTGTAAAATCCAGAAAGGCAGGACAGGCCATGGAGAACTGGGAGCCTTGTTATGCTGATGGGCGGGATGTAAATTGCCAAGAGCCACTCTGGAGAGGTGTATGGTGTTTCCTGAAACATCTAAAAAACAAAGCAACAGAGCCTAGGGCACTTCCACTTATGGTCCTATAGCTTAGGGAAATTAAAATCAAAAAGACACAGCCACCCCAAAGTTTGGGACGGCTCTGTTTACAAGAACCTCGTTTACGGTACAAGTTCAATATCACAGAAAGTGAAAAATGGATAAAGAAGTTGTGGTACTTACGTACAATGCAATATCACTCAGCAATGAAATCTATGTCATCAGGCCCATAGCAGCATAATGAGTGGATTCAGGTATGATGATTCTAACTGAAATAAGTCACACAGAAAAAGAAACATCATAAGATATCACTAATACACGGAATGTAAACTTGGCTACACAGGAACTGGATTACAAAACAGAACAGGGTCTCAAATTTAGAAAACCTACTTATGCTTGCTTAAGGGGAAAGGTGAGTTGGGGTGCTGCATAAAACCAGAGATTTAAATGAACACAGATAAAGTTCCTTAAGCCAAATATGGAATAGACAAGAACTACTCCTTGCAAAACGAAATGGACTCAACACCCCATATTAAACGCCTAAGAATGTACCTGACTAGTAAGTATCTTAAAACCTATGAATTGCTATGTCTCTGAAACAAAATCAAGCGTGTGTACAGGGGCATAAACGCAGCAGTGATAGGATTGGAGAGGTTCGGTGAGCAAATGAAGACCCTTTGAAGTCATATTGCATGGTACCCATTCCACGGGTCTCAACTCTCCAGGTTTAAGGGATTCTGCCTTCAGGTAAAACATGCACGTGGAACCCAGAGTATGATCACCCGTGTGATCGGTTGACATGTTCCAATATGTCTCAGTTCTCGTCCCCTGGTACTCGGGTGCAACATTCCAGACGCTTTAATAACACTCTCCCGACGTGGAGAGTCAGTGCCTTTAACCTCCTGTTTGGCCCATTTGCAATTTCTGAGGAAGATGAACAGGAATAGGGAGAACCAATGAGATTCTAGGTGGAGGTGTCTGGACGGGCAAATTTAACTCTCATTTCCCACCAGGAAGAGGAATTAACCAAAGGCTCAGCGTGCCGTGCCGGAACCAGATTAGGGCGTGAAGCAATCCTGCGGTGTTGCGGCCAGCTCACAAGAAAGCGAGTTGAAGAAAGGAGCTCAGGGGCACTGTAATTCACAAACCTGCAGAGTTATAAATGACAGCTATCGTCCAAAAATATACTGAAGTAAGGCTGCCAAGAGGACTTGAAAGCGGGGCAGAATTGCAGGAAACCGATTTCAGGAGGTAGACTGGAATTGCATTTAAAGCATAGGAAAAGAGGCAGAACGTCCACAATGATGCACTTGGCCAAAAAGGGCGTATGCGTTTTTTCCTGAATATATTCAGGAAAAAACGCATACGCCCTTTTTGGCCAACCAAGCAAGCTTGCAAAGGAAATCTGCACTACAATGAAGTCTCACTTCCCCCCGGTCAAAAGGGCCATCTGAAAAAAGTGTAAAATCCAGAAAGGCAGGACAGACCATGGGGAACTGGGAACCTTGTTATGCTGATGGGCGGGATGTAAATTGCCAACAGCCACTCGGGAGAGGTGTATGGTGTTTCCTGAAACATCTAAAAAACAAAGCAACAGAGCCTAGGGCACTTCCACTTATGGTCCTATAGCTTAGGGAAATTAAAATCAAAAAGACACAGCCACCCCAAAGTTTGGGACGGCTCTGTTTACAAGAACCTCGTTTACGGTACAAGTTCAATATCGCAGAAAGTGAAAAATGGATAAAGAAGTTGTGGTACTTACGTACAATGCAATATCACTCAGCAATGAAATCTATGTCATCAGGCCCGTAGCAGCATAATGAGTGGATTCAGGTATGATGATTCTAACTGAAATAAGTCACACAGAAAAAGAAACATCATAAGATATCACTAATACACGGAATGTAAACTTGGCTACACAGGAACTGGATTACAAAACAGAACAGGGTCTCAAATTTAGAAAACCAACTTATGCTTGCTTAAGGGGAAAGGTGAGTTGGGGTGCTGCATCAAACCAGAGATTGAAATGAGCACAGATAAAGTTCCTTAAGCCAAATATGGAATAGACAAGAACTACTCCTTGCTCAACGAAATGGACTCAACACCCCATATTAAATGCCTAAGAATGTACCTGACTAGTAAGTATCTTAAAACCTATGGATTGCTATGTCTCTGAAAGAAAATCAAGCGTGTGTACAGGGGCATAAACGCAGCAGTGATAGGATTGGAGAGGTTCGGTGAGCAAATGAAGACCCTTTGAAGTCATATTGCATGGTACCCATTCCACGGGTCTCAACTCTCCAGGTTTAAGGGATTCTTCCTTCAGCTAAAACATGCACGTGGAACCCAGAGTATGATCAACCGTGTGATCGGGAGACGTGTTCCAATATGTCTCAGTTCTCGTCCCCTGGTACTCGGGTGCAACATTCCAGACGCTTTACTAACACTCTACCGACTTGGAGAGTCAGTGCCTTTAACCTCCTGTTTGGCCCAGTTTGCAATTTCTGCGGAAGATGAACAGGAATAGGGAGAACCAATGAGAGACTAGCTGGAGGTGTCTGGATGTGCAAATTTAACTCTCATTTCCCACGAGGAAGAGGAATTAACCAAAGGCTCAGCGTGCCATGCCGGAACCAGATTAGGGCCTGAAGCAATCCTGCGGTGTTGCGGCCAGGTCACAAGAAAGCGAGTTGAAGAAAGGAGCTCAGGGGCACTGTAATTCACAAACCTGCAGAGTTATAAATGACAGCTATCGTCCAAAAATATACTGAAGTAAGGCTGCCAAGAGGACTTGAAAGCGGGGCAGAATTGCACGAAACCGATTTCAGGAGGTAGACTGGAATTGCATTTAAAGCATAGGAAAAGAGGCAGAACGTCCACAATGATGCACTTGGCCAAAAAGGGCGTATGCGTTTTTTCCTGAATATATTCAGGAAAAAACGCATACGCCCTTTTTGGCCAACCAAGCAAGCTTGCAAAGGAAATCTGCACTACAATGAAGTCTCACTTCCCCCTGGTCAAAAGGGCCACCTGAAAAAAGTGTAAAATCCAGAAAGGCAGGACAGGCCATGGAGAACTGGGAGCCTTGTTATGCTGATGGGCGGGATGTAAATTGCCAACAGCCACTCCAGAGAAGTGTATGGTGATTCCTGAAACATCTAAAAAACAAAGCAACAGAGCCTAGGGCACTTCCACTTATGGTCCTATAGCTTAGGGAAATTAAAATCAAAAAGACACAGCCACCCCAAAGTTTGGAACGGCTCTGTTTACAAGAACCTCGTTTACGGTACAAGTTCAATAGCGCAGAAAGTGAAAAATGGATAAAGAAGTTGTGGTACTTACGTACAATGCCATATCACTCAGCAATGAAATCTATGTCATCAGGCCCGTAGCAGCATAATGAGTGGATTCAGGTATGATGATTCTAACTGAAATAAGTCACACAGAAAAAGAAACATCATAAGATATCACTAATACACGGGATGTAAACTTGGCTACACAGGAACTGGATTACAAAACAGAACAGGGTCTCAAATTTAGAAAACCAACTTATGCTTGCTTAAGGGGAAAGGTGAGTTGGGGTGCTGCATCAAACCAGAGATTGAAATGAGCACAGATAAAGTTCCTTAAGCCAAATATGGAATAGACAAGAACTACTCCTTGCTCAACGAAATGGACTCAACACCCCATATAAAACGCCTAAGAATGTACCTGACTAGTAAGTATCTTAAAACCTATGGATTGCTATGTCTCTGAAAGAAAATCAAGCGTGTGTACAGGGGCATAAACGCAGCAGTGATAGGATTGGAGAGGTTCGGTGAGCAAATGAAGACCCTTTGAAGTCATATTGCATGGTACCCATTCCACGGGACTCAACTCTCCAGGTTTAAGGGATTCTGCCTTCAGGTAAAACATGCACATGGAACCCAGAGTATGATCAACCGTGTGGTCGGGAGACATGTTCCAATATGTCTCAGTTCTCGTCCCCTGGTACTCGGGTGCAACATTCCAGACGCTTTACTAACACTCTCCCGACTTGGAGAGTCAGTGCCTTTAACCTCCTGTTTGGCCCATTTGCAATTTCTGAGGAAGATGAACAGGAATAGGGAGAACCAATGAGAGACTAGCTGGAGGTGTCTGGACGGGCAAATTTAACTCTCATTTCCCACCAGGAAGAGGAATTAACCAAAGGCTCAGCGTGCCGTGCCAGAACCAGATTAGGGCCTGAAGCAATCCTGCGGTGTTGTGGCCAGATCACAAGAAAGCGAGTTGAAGAAAGGAGCTCAGGGGCACTGTAATTCACAAACCTGCAGAGTTATAAATGACAGTTATCGTCCAAAAATATACTGAAGTAAGGCTGCCAAGAGGACTTCAAAGCGGGGCAGAATTGCAGGAAACCGATTTCAGGAGGTAGACTGGAATTGCATTTAAAGCATAGGAAAAGAGGCAGAACGTCCACAATGATGCACTTGGCCAAAAAGGGCGTATGCGCTTTTTCCTGAATATATTCAGGAAAAAACGCATACGCCCTTTTTGGCCAACCAAGCAAGCTTGCAAAGGAAATCTGCACTACAATGAAGTCTCACTTCCCCCGGTCAAAAGGGCCACCTGAAAAAAGTGTAAAATCCAGAAAGGCAGGACAGGCCATGGAGAACTGGGAGCCTTGTTATGCTCATGGGCGGGATGTAAATTGCCAAGAGCCACTCGGGAGAGGTGTATGGTGTTTCCTGAAACATCTAAAGAACAAAGCAACAGAGTCTAGGGCACTTCCACTTATGGTCCTATAGCTTAGGGAAATTAAAATCAAAAACACACAGCCACCCCAAAGTTTGGGATGGCTCTGTTTACAAGAACCTCGTTTACGGTACAAGTTCAATATCACAGAAAGTGAAAAATGGATAAAGAAGTTGTGGTACTTACGTACAATGCAATATCACTCAGCAATGAAATCTATGTCATCAGGCCCGTAGCAGCATAATGAGTGGATTCAGGTATGATGATTCTAACTGAAATAAGTCACACAGAAAAAGAAATATCATAAGATATCACTAATACACGGAATGTAAACTTGGCTACACAGGAACTGGATTACAAAACAGAACAGGGTCTCAAATTTAGAAAACCAACATATGCTTGCTTAAGGAGAAAGTTGAGTTGGGGTGCTGCATAAAACCAGAGATTGAAATGAGCACAGATAAAGTTCCTTAAGCCAAATATGGAATAGACAAGAACTACTCCTTGCTCAACGAAATGGACTCAACACCACATATTAAACGCCTAAGAATGTACCTGACTAGTAAGTATCTTAAAACCTATGGATTGCTATGTCTCTGAAAAAAAATCAAGCGTGTGTACAGGGGCATAAACGCAGCAGTGATAGGATTGGAGAGGTTCGGTGAGCAAATGAAGACCCTTTGAAGTCATATTGCATGGTACCCATTCCACGGGTCTCAACTGTCCAGGTTTAAGGGATTCTTCCTTCAGCTAAAACATGCACGTGGAACCCAGAGTATGATCAACCGTGTGATCGGGAGACGTGTTCCAATATGTCTCAGTTCTCGTCCCCTGGTACTCGGGTGCAACATTCCAGACGCTTTAATAACACTCTCCCGACTTGGAGAGTCAGTGCCTTTAACCACCTGTTTGGCCCAGTTTGCAATTTCTGCGGAAGATGAACAGGAATAGGGAGAACCAAAGAGAGACTAGCTGGAGGTGTCTGGACGCGCAAAATTTAACTCTCATATCCCACCAGGAAGAGGAATTAACCAAAGGCTCAGCATGCCGTGCCGGAACCAGATTAGGGCCTGAAGCAATCCTGCGGTGTTGCGGCCAGCTCACAAGAAAGCGAGTTGAAGAAAGGAGCTCAGGGGCACTGTAATTCACAAACCTGCAGAGTTATAAATGACAGCTATCGTCCAAAAATATACTGAAGTAAGGCTGCCAAGAGGACTTGAAAGCGGGGCAGAATTGCAGGAAACCGATTTCAGGAGGTAGACTGGAATTGCATTTAAAGCATAGGAAAAGAGGCAGAAAGTCCACAATGATGCACTTGGCCAAAAAGGGCGTATGCGTTTTTTCGTGCAGGAAAAAACGCATACGCCCTTTTTGGCCAACCAAGCAAGCTTGCAAAGGAAATCTGCACTACAATGAAGTCTCACTTCCCCCCAGTCAAAGGGGCCATCTGAAAAAAGTGTAAAATCCAGAAAGGCAGGACAGGCCATGGAGAACTGGGAGCCTTGTTATGCTGATGGGCGGGATGTAAATTGCCAAGAGTCACTCGGGAGAAGTGTATGGTGTTTTCTGAAACATCTAAAAAACAACGCAAGAGAGCCTAGGGCACTTCCACTTATGGTGCTGTAGCTTAGGGAAAGTAAAATCAAAAAGACACAGCCACCCCAAAGTTTGGGACGGCTCTGTTTACAAGAACCTCGTTTACGGTACAAGTTCAATATCGCAGAAAGTGAAAAATGGATAAAGAAGTTGTGGTACTTACGTACAATGCAATATCACTCAGCAATGAAACCTATGTCATCAGGCCCGTAGCAGCATAATGAGTGGATTCAGGTATGATGATTCTAACTGAAATAAGTCACACAGAAAAAGAAACATCATAAGATATCACTAATACACGGAATGTGAACTTGGCTACACATGAACTGAATTATAAAACAGAACAGGGTCTCAAGTTTAGAAAACCAACTTATGCTTTTTTAAGGGGGAAGGTGAGTTGGGGTGCTGCATAATACCAGAGTTTGACATTAGCACAGATACTGTTCCATAAGCCAAATGTGTAATAGACAAGATCTACCCCTTGCTCAACAAAATGGACTCAACAATGAGGTATCACCTCACACCTGATTGAATGGGCATCATCAGAAAATCTACAAACAATAAATGCTGGAAAGGGTGTGGAGAAAAGGAACCCTCTTCCACTATTGTTGGGAATATAAATTGTTACATTCACTATGGAGAACAATATGGAGTTTCTTAAGAAACTAACAATAGAATTACCATATGATACAGCAATCCCAGTACTGGACATATACCCAGACAAAACCATAAATCAAAAAGAGACATTCACCGCAATGTTCATTGCATCACTATTTACAATATCGAGGTAATGGAAGCAACCTAAATGCCCACAGACAGAAGAATGCATAAAGCTGTGGTACATATATAAAATGGAATATTACTAAGCCATGAAAAGGAATGAAATTGGGTCATTTGTAGAGACGTCGATGGATCTAGAGACTGTCATACAGAGTGAAGTAAGTCAGAAAGAGAAAAACAAATCTTGTATATTCATGCATATATGTGGAACCTAGAAAAACCGTACAGATTAACCATTTTGCAAGGCATAAATAGAGCAACAGATGTAGACAACAAATGTATGGACAACAAGGGGGGAAAGCTGTTGGGGGGGTGGTGGTGGGAGGAGTTGAGAGACTGGGATTGGCATGTATACATTTATATGTATAAAATAGATAACCAATAAGAACCTGCTGTATAAAAATATAAAATAAAATTCAAAATTGAAAAGAAATAAAATTTAAAAAATAAAACAGAAAAAACAATTATTCCCTTCACATACATGTATTTATATGAATAAATTATTTCCATGCTTATATCTGTAAATACAAAAAAGAGGAATAAAATCTACCTTGAACCAAAAACGAAAAAGAGAAAAAAAACACAGAACCCACCAGTTCCACAGAGGAAAACCGTATCAGGGCACTTGCTCCAGTTGTAAACAATTCTGAAGTTGGTCAGTGGTGGGGAATCGTCTCCCATTCAGCCAGCAGCCCCCACGTAACAAGCGTCCTCATTGCAAAGCTGGGGCACCGTGCCGAGGCATCTGTGAGTAAACGTGAGCTGAGGCCCAGGCCAGTTGCTGCTGAACTATTCCCACCCGTCCCAGGTAAAACACCTGAATATATACAAGGACTTGAAAGCCTAGAGGAAGGACCATAGAGCCACACGAGTGACAGCATGCAAGCCGACTTGGTGCCTGCAGGCCAGCCAGGATGGTCCTGGCCCTGGGTGCTCTTCTGGAAGATTTCCATTTCCCTGCCTGAGATACCCGTCCTGTCCCTGCCCCCACTGCTTTTTTCCTTCCTCACCTCTGCCCAGGGAGAAATTCCAGCAGCAGGTATGGGTGACACATCCTCTTCTTTAGCAGGTGGCAGCCTGGCAACTGCTGCAGAAAGTCCAGCAGAGCCCCACTCACACTGGGCCACCCACAAAGCCGTGGCCTCTCACTCCCTCCCACCAGCCCAGCCCCGAGACTGCTGACAGGGCAGAGAAAATGGCGTCAGGCACAGCTGCAGGGGCTCTTGCTGCCTGGAGTGGTATTTATATTGATCTCAACCCAGGCACACCTGGGGAGGGCTGGCCGGCACGGTAAGGCTGCCCAGCTCAGCCAATCATCACCCCTCAGGGGCTCACAGTTGCAGAAAATGGAACTTGCTGAACCGGCCAGGTCCAAGGAACAGGTGTGGGCTCCTGAGAGTCAGGATAGACAAGGGGCTGCAGCTTTGGCTTGTTTTCTAATCATTTTATCTGGCCCATGAGTGGGAGACAACTTCAAGAAAACCCTCTCCTAATGAGAGGAACCCAGGAGTCAGGGAGAGGAGGGGTGAGTGGTGGTTGGAGACAGAGGCCTGGTGCCCCGGGTACAGTGGAAGTCTCTGGAAGACCAGGTGGAGGGAGGCCGCACAGAGTGATGCCCAGGGTCACAGACCTGTCGCAGCTGCTGTTTGTTAGTTCAAGTCCTGCTCTGAGGTGCTCTGTGTCAGCTCTGAGCGACAGGTGAGCTGGGGGTGCTCTGCAATGAGGGCTATGTGCATGGTTCCTGTGTGCCCAGCCCTGCCACGGGACCTGCAAGGGTAGCTCTGTATCCTGGGAAGGGCCTGACCACGAGAGCCCCGTGGGCTGGGGTGGGGGTGGGGTACCTGCCCAGGTGAGCTCCATATTCTGGGATTGGTCTGACCACGAGAGCCCCATGGGCTGCTGGGGACCTGGTAAAGGATGTCAGGACAGTCAGTGAAGCCACCGAGGATATACCTCCAGTTGCTCCTAATTCCTACACCCTGCTGGTCATTCTACCAACCACCAGGACATGGTATTCTGTATTAGTCTTCAATGATGCCTTCTTTTGTATTCCATTAGTCCCAGAGTCACAAGAAATTTTGGCTTGTGAGTGGCAGGACTCAACATACAACTAAAACAATACTTCCGGGCCGTCTTGCCCCAAGGGTGCAAAAATTCCCACACCATCTTTGGGGAAACCTTAGCTAAAGACCTAAAAGTTCTACCTCTGGAAAAGGAAACCCTCCTTCAGTGCGCAGACGACATTCTGATCGCCAGCCCTACTAAGGAGGCCTCTGAACTACCAAGCCAATAAAGGATAGAAGTTGTCCAAGAAAAAGCTCAAATATCACAGACTGCGGTGACCTGCCTGGGCTTCATTCTCACAGAAGGTCGGAGAAGCCCATCCCAGGAAAGGGAAGAAACCATTTTCGGCCTTACTCCTTTCTAAAACTAGAAGACAGCTTAGGGGTTCCTGGGGAGGCCAGGATTTGCTGCTTCTGGATCCCTAACTGCAGTCTACTAGCTGGGCCTCTATATGAAACACTGAAAGGAAAAGATGATGATCCTTTTGAATAGAATCCAGAAGTGGCCTTTCAAGAATGGAAAGAACAGTCAATTCAGACCCTTGCCCTGGAACTCCCTAATTTAGCTAAACCCTTTGACCTTTACATTCCCGGTGAAAGGTGAATCGCCATTGGAGAATTAGTGTAAAAACTGGGACCACTTGAAATGGAACAATGCAAGAATGCCATCCAGGTAGGATAAACTATGGTCACCAAGGGGCTTGGCCCACTGCCGCATCTGGCCAAGATACTGGCGGTATCTAAAAACCTGGAAATCAGCAGCCCAAAAGGCCTCCTCCCTCCTAAGGGAAAAGGACCCCACGTGGTGATCCTAACCACCAACCATGCCCTGAAGTTGCAGGGTTTGCTCCGTGGGCACACCAACCTCGAGTGAGGAGGCCCTCCAACTCCAACATCCAGAGAGATAACCGGGGGCAACAGGGCACCATGACGACTCGTGTGAACATCACTTGACCTGGAGTTTCTCTCATAAAACAACAGGAGTGTGTCCCAAAAGAGTAGACTACTGCTTGCAGGACTTACTGCACCCAGAGGGGAGCTAGTAATCTTGGCGGGGGAACCGTATATCACACTGTCACCATAGAAAAGCCTACAGGCACCGTGATGATGGTGGCCAATAAGACTGGCTGGACTCCTGTTTACTTCAAAAGGCTGTTGACTCAGTGGCCATCATGGTCCTTGATCACCACTGACCCTGGACTGTCTGGGAGTTGAGCGGGCAGGGCTCTGACACCTGGTGCTGTTTGTACGTTAATTCAGGGGCCTAATTGAAGAAAGCGCAGACTACTGGTCAGAGCATCTAGGCTGGCAGAAACGGTCAGCCTAAGGTGGCCGAACAAATGTGGGGCGGGGTGAAACCGGCCCCCACAGCGTCTCTGCACATCTCTTTCCTGGACCCTTAAAGGTCATTAGAATCTATAACGCTTCCAATGCTGGTGCTCGGGTGGACGAGCAGGGAGGCAGGGGGCCTGGGGACAATCAACGTCACCTGGAGGCTGCTGGGGAGAAGCTCTGACCCTCACCCCTTGGTATGAGGGCTCCCAACTCAGCACTCAGCAGTTACAGAAGAAGGGTCTGCACCCTCAGCACTCCAAGAATGAGGAACGGGACAAAAGGCAGAGGAGGGGTTTGTCCCCAGCAAAGCCCATTAAAAATCCCTGGGAGATAAAAATAGAATCTGGGCAATAAAGTCAAGTCTAACCTTTTTTATCCTTTGTGCTTTGTCTAATTTCATGTGCTCCTAGGGTCCCGCATGCAGAGGTTCCACACCCGGCACTTCAGACCAGATTTCCTAGTGCAGAATGGCTGGGTCGACACCTCAGCTCCTGGGGCCCAGTGCAGACTCTGAGATATAGAGCCTGAGCTGCAGCCAACCCGGCCCTCGAGAGCTCCGCCCCCTCCCTCCCACTAACTCTGACAGAATCTCTACACAGCAGCCCAGCCCACAGCCCACGGGGTAGTGCATGCTCTCACCTCTCCATTCTCTGATCAAAATATAAAGTTTCCTTTGCTTGTGAACCAAACTCAGTCTCGATCTGTTGGCCCCAATGACACTGGGCAGGGGGACACTTGTTGGGGTCCACTCTGGAGGATCAGTAACAGAAATTGAGACTATTGTAACCTCAATGAACAGATGTGTGAGCCAAACTGTAGTTAACATAGAACAGTGTATAAGGCTCGGGTAAAATAAGATGTTTCTAACGCTTCCATTGGATATTTCCATCACTTTATTATAAGCAAGTTCAGTGAAAAGGTTTGTCTTATTTGTCAGGTCAATATTAGAGAAACGAAGTGATTTCTTTCCAAGGATGTACATCTAATAATCTTGGTTAAAGCTTCAATCTTGTTTTAAATGCTTTTCCATTGAAAATGATACCTCTCTTTCAGCTCCCCCATTTCTGAGAAGTATAAAATCTTATAATTTATTATTACCAAAGCGGAAAGGTGGGAGGAGGGATAAATTAACAGTTTGGGATTAACACATACACACTGCTATGTATAAAATAGATCATCAACAAGGAACTACTGTATAGCACAGGGAACTACACTCAACATTTTGCAATAACCTATAAGGGGAAATAATCTGAAAAAGAATAGATATTTTTATTGACATCATCTATCAATGACAGTTAAAGTGTAACCTAAGGGAAGCTGGTGGTGAGTGCTTCTGACCCTGAAGACTTCAATCATCTAAAGTTTGGACTCTGCCTACTTCCCAAGGCCCTTAATGAACATATGTGTAGCCGTAGCTTAAAAAATTCCCCAGTTTGGGTTTCGGGGAGACACTGATTTTGAAAAAGCCCTGGTGTTCTCCTTACATGAATGGGACTCTTCCTACTGCTAAAACATGTCTGTCACACCCAGAGGATGGTATACCGTCTGATCGGGAAGAGTTTGGAAAAGGCATCTCATCTCCTCATCTCCTGGTGCTCGGGTTCACCCATCCAGCGTCTTTACTAACAGTCTCCCCACTTGGAGATGACAGCACTGTCAACATCCTGTTGCGTACAGTTTGGAATTTGTCCAGAGGATGAAGCGGAAGGATGAGGAACAATGAGAGACAAGTCCTAGGTGTTCAGACAGGCACATGTCACTCTAATTTCCAATCAGGAAGACGAATTGACCAAAGGCTAGGGTTGCCCATGGAAACAGTATAGGGCTTGAGGAAATCCCACTGCTTTGTGGCCAGTTCCCATAAACACAAGTTGAACAATGGAACTCAGGCACAGTAAAATTCACGAAACTGCAGAGTTGAAAATATCCATCACTGAAAAATGTCTTGAGGAAAGTCAGAGAAAAGGACTTGTAAGCAAGGGAGAATGGCAGGAAAGGGATTTGAGGAGGTAGAAAGGACTCGCCATTAAGCACAAGAAAAGGAGCTGAACATTGCCAACATTGCAGTTGGCCAAAAAGGGTGTATGCGTTTTTTTCTGTATATATTCAAGAAAAGGGCATACACTTTTTTAGCCAACCAAACAGGTGGGCACTGGAAGTCAATACTACAAGAGATATCACTTCGCATCAGTCAGAAGAGCCATCCTCATAAAGCGTAAACAACAGAAATGCAGGACAGGGCAAGGAGAAGAGGGAGCCCTGTGAGACTTATAGTGGAAATGTATATTGCCAACGGCCATTCTGGAGAAGTGTATTGTGTTTACTAAAGCATCTAAGAAATGAGCTACAGAGCATAGGGCACTTGCACTCATGGGCGTATATCTTGGGAAAAACAAAAATCGAGAGGACACAGGCACCCCAATGTTTACCCCCTCTCTGTTTAAAAGATCCTCGACTAGGATATAACTTAAATGTCTCTGGAGAGAAAAAATGGATAGAGATGTGGTACTTAGGTAGAGTGGAATATTATTCAGCCTGGAAATCAATGAAATATGGCCAGTTGTAACAACTCCGGAGGAGTTACGTATGATCATTCTAAGTGACATAATTCAAAAAGAAAAAGACACATATCATAAGATATCACTTAAAGGTGGAATCCAAAATGGCTACACATGAAATAAATTACAAAACAAAAACATAGTCAAATATGTAGAAAACACGCATAAGGCTGCTAAACGGGAAAGGTGGGGAGGGGTGAGGCATCATCCAGGAGGTTGAAATTAGCAAAGATACCATTCCAAATACCAAACTGATAATCAACAAGGCCTACACGGTAGCTAAAAGAACTGCACTCAGCACACTCAAGTCACCGGAAAAGAATATATACGACTGGTAAGAATCTGAAAAAGAATTTACTGATGTCTCTCTGTACGTGAATCAAGTGGATGTACAGCAGCAAGAAACAGAGCTTTGAAAATCAGCTGTAACCAATATAGTAATAAATTGAAAAAAATAAACGACAGAGAGACAGAGAAAACCTCTTACAACTTTTCCTCAGGGCCGGTGATGCAACATGGATTGAACACATCTAGACCCACAGCAGGATGAGACATAAGGCTGGAAACTGTTTGCACTAAGAGAAATGTGAGGTTGGGTGAGGAAATGCACACCCTTTAAAGTAATACTACCTGGTACCCATTCAATGGGTCCCAAATCTGCAGGTTCAAGGGATCTTCCTACAGCTAAAACATGCATGGAAAACCCAGAGGACTGTACACCATGTGATCGGGAGATGTGTCTAAAATGCAGCTCATTTATCCTCTCCTGGTGCTCCTGTTCACCATTCCAGCCACGTTACTTAGAATCTCCCCACTTGGAGAATAAGCACATTTCAACTTCTGTTTCAAACATTTTGCAAATTGTGAGGAGGATGAACGGGAAGAGGGGGAACCAATGAGAGAATAGTTGTAGGGGTTTGGACGGGCACATATCACTCTAATTTCCCATTAAGAATAAGAATTGAAAAAAGGCTCAGCCCGCCTCGCCCGAGCCAAAATAGGGCCTGAAGCAATCCTGCGGGTTTGAGGCCAGCTCACAAAAGAGCAACTTAAAAAATGGAGCTCAGGGTCACTGCAATTCACAAACCTGCAGAGTTATAAATGAAAACTAACGTCCAAAAATATGTTGAGGTAAGGCAAAGAAGAGGATCTGAATGCAAGACAGAATTGCAAGAAACAGATTTCAAGAGATAGATTGGACTCGTCTTTAAAGCACATGAAAAGCGGCAGAATTTCGACAATGATGCAGTTGGCCCAAAAGGGCGTATGCGTTTTTTCCTGATTATATCCAGGAAAAAACGCATACACACTTTATGGGCAACGAAGCAAGCAAGCAATGCAAATGTGCACAACAAAGAAGTCTCATTTCCCACCAGTCAAAAGGGCCATCCTAAACAATTGTAAAAACCAGAAATGCAGGACAGGCCATGGAGAACAGGGAGCCTTTATACGCTGATGGGCAGTGTGTGAACTGCCGAGAGCCACTCTGGAGAAGTGTATGGTGGTTCCTAAATCATCTAAAAAACAGAGCTACAGAGCATAGGACACTTCCAATCATGGGAGTATATCTAGGGAAGTCTAAAAATCAACAAGACACAAGCACACCACAGTTTAGGGCTACTCTGTTTACAAGAACCTCAACTTCAGTACACCTTAAATATCCCAGGAAAGAGAACAATGGATAAAGAAGATGTGGTACTTATGTACAATGGAATATCTCTTCACCATGAAATCAATGTAATAAGGCTAGTAGAAGGATAAAGAGTGGATTTAGGTCCGATAATACTACTTGAAATAAGTCAAACAGAAAAAGAAACATATCATAAGATATCACTTATAGAGGGAGGGTAAATATGGCTGCACAAGAAATGAATTACAGAACAGAACAGTGTCTCACATTTAGAAAACACACTTATTTCAGCTTAAGGGGAAAGGAGAGGTGGGGTGATGCATAAAACCAGAGTTTGAAATTAGCACAGATACCGTTCAATAAACCAAATAGATATTAGACAAGATCTACACCTTGCTCAATGAACTGGCCTCAACACACCCTATACACCGCAGAGAAATATATCTGAGTAATAAGAATCTTAAAACCCATGTATTGATATATCTCCATAAGGGAATCAAGTGTGTGCAGAGCGGCACAAACACAGCAGTGAAAATGAGCTAAACCCCATTATAGAAATAAATTTTAAAAACAAAACGCAGAAACAATGAAAGAGAGAAAAATTCTTACAAAATTCGCTCAGGGGCTGTGATGCAACCTGGATTGACCACATATAAACCCACAGCTGGATAAGACATAAGGCTGGACACTTGGGGCTGAGAGGATTGGTGAGCTTTGGTGAGCAACTGCCAAAAGTTTAATGCAATACTTCATGCTACTCATTCCAAGGGTCCCAACACTCCAGGTTGAAGGGAATCTTCCTACAGCTAAACCATGCTTGGGAAACCCAGCGACTGGTATACCATATGATCGGGAAAGGTTTCTAAAACGCACCTCATTTTTCCTCTCCTGGGGCTCCGGATCGACATTCCAGCCGCTTTACTAAAAATATCCCCACATGGAGAGTCAATGCCTTTAAGTTCTGGTATCGCCCAGTCTGCAGTTAGTGCAGAGGATGAATGGGAATAGGGGGAACCAGTAAGAAACTAGCTGTAGCAGTTTCAATGGGCACATGTCACTCTAATTTCATATCAGTGAGAAAAATAAACCAAAGGCACAGTAAGGTGCCCCAGAAGAACAATAGGGCCTGAAGGAATTCTGTGGTTATGAGGCAAGATCACAAAAATAAGAGCTGTAAAATGGAGCTAAGGGCCACTGCAATTCAAAATCTGCAGAGTTATAAAGGCCAACTATTTTCAAAAAGTATATTGAGGTAAGGCTATGAAGAGGCATTGAAAGCAAGGCAGAATTGCAGGAAACCGATTTCAGGAGGTAGACTGGAATTGCATTTAAAGCATAGGAAAAGAGGCAGAACGTCCACAATGATGCACTTGTCCAAAAAGGGCGTATGCGTTTTTTCCTGAATATATTCAGGAAAAAACGCATACGCCCTTTTCGGCCAACCAAGCAAGCTTGCAAAGGAAATCTGCACTACAATGAAGTCTCACTTCCCCCCGGTCAAAAGGGCCATCTGAAAAAAGTGTAAAATCCAGAAAGGCAGGACAGGCCATGGAGAACTGGGAACCTTGTTATGCTGATGGGCGGGATGTAAATTGCCAACAGCCACTTGGGAGAAGTGTATGGTGTTTCCTGAACCATCTAAAAAACAAAGCCACAGAGCCTAGGACACTTCCACTTATGGTCCTATAGCTTAGGGAAATTAAAATCAAAAAGACACAGCCACCCCAAAATTTGGGACGGCTCTGTTTACAAGAACCCCGTTTATGGTACAAGTTCAATATCGCAGAAATTGAAAAATGAATAAAGAAGTTGTGGTACTTACGTACAATGCAATATCACTCAGCAATAAAATCTATGTTATCAGGCCCGTAGAAGCATAATGACTGGATTCAGGTATGATGATTCTAAGTGAAATAAGTCACACAGAAAAAGAAACATCATAAGATATCACTAATACACGGAATGTAAACTTGGCTACACAGGAACTGGATTACAAAACACAACAGGGTCTCAAATGTAGAAAACCAACTTATGCTTGCTTAAGGGGGAAGGTGAGTTGGGGTGCTGCATAAACCAGAGATTGAAATGAGCACAGATAAAGTTCCTTAAGCCAAACATGGAATAGACAAGAACTACTCCTTGCTCAACGAAATGGACTCAACACCCTATATTAAACGCCTAAGAATGTACCTGACTAGTAAGTATCTTAAAACCTATGGATTGCTATGTCTCTGAAAGAAAATCAAGCGTGTGTACAGGGGCATAAACGCAGCAGTGATACGATTGGAGAGGTTCGGTGATCAAATGAAGACCCTTTGAAGTCATATTGCATGGTACCCATTCCACGGGTCTCAACTGTCCAGGTTTAAGGGATTCTTCCTTCAGCTAAAACATGCACGTGGAACCCAGAGTATGATCAACCGTGTGATCGGGAGACGTGTTCCAATATGTCTCAGTTCTCGTCCCCTGGTACTCGGGTGCAACATTCCACACGCTTTACTAACACTCTCCCCACTTGGAGAGTCAGTGCCTTTAACCTCCTGTTTGGCCCAGTTTGCAATTTCTCCGGAAGATGAACAGGAATAGGGAGAACCAATGAGAGACTAGCTGAGGTGTCTGGACGGGCAAATTTAACTCTCATTTCCCACCAGGAAGAGGAATTAACCAAAGGCTCAGCGTGCCTTGCCGGAACCAGATTAGGGCCTGAAGCAATCCTGCGGTGTTGCTGCCAACTCACAAGAAAGCGAGTTGAAGAAAGGAGCTCAGGGGCACTGTAATTCACAAACCTGCAGAGTTATAAATGACAGCTATCGTCCAAAAATATACTGAAGTAAGGCTGCCAAGAGGACTTGAAAGCGGGACAGAATTGCAGGAAACCGATTTCAGGAGGTAGACTGGAATTGCATTTAAAGCATAGGAAAAGAGGCAGAACGTCCACAATGATGCACTTGGCCAAAAAGGGCGTATGCGTTTTTTCCTGAATATATTCAGGAAAAAACGCATACGCCCTTTTTGGCCAACCAAGCAAGCTTGCAAAGGAAATCTGCACTACAATGAAGTCTCACTTCCCCCGGTCAAAACGGCCACCTGAAAAAAGTGTAAGATCCAGAAAGGCAGGACAGGCCATGGAGAACTGGGAGCCTTGTTATGCTGATGGGCGGGATGTATATTGCCAAGAGCCACTCGGGAGAGGTGTATGGTGTTTCCTGAAACATCTAAAGAACAAAGCAACAGAGTCTAGGGCACTTCCACTTATGGTCCTATAGCTTAGGGAAATTAAAATCAAAAAGACACAGCCACCCCAAAGTTTGGGATGGCTCTGTTTACAAGAACCTCGTTTACGGTACAAGTTCAATATCACAGAAAGTGAAAAATGGATAAAGAAGTTGTCGTACTTACGTACAATGCAATATCACTCAGCAATGAAATCTATGTCATCAGGCCCGTAGCAGCATAATGAGTGGATTCAGGTATGATGATTCTAACTGAAATAAGTCACACAGAAAAAGAAATATCATAAGATATCACTAATACATGGAATGTAAACTTGGCTACACAGGAACTGGATTACAAAACAGAACAGGGTCTCAAATTTAGAAAACCAACATATGCTTGCTTAAGGAGAAAGTTGAGTTGGGGTGCTGCATAAAACCAGAGATTGAAATGAGCACAGATAAAGTTCCTTAAGCCAAATATGGAATAGACAAGAACTACTCCTTGCTCAACGAAACGGACTCAACACCCCATATTAAACGCCTAAGAATGTACCTGACTAGTAAGTATCTTAAAACCTATGGATTGCTATGTCTCTGAAACAAAATCAAGCGTGTGTACAGGGGCATAAACGCAGCAGTGATAGGATTGGAGAGGTTCGGTGAGCAAATGAAGACCCTTTGAAGTCATATTGCATGGTACCCATTCCACGGGTCTCAACTCTCCAGGTTTAAGGGATTCTTCCTTCAGCTAAAACATGCACGTGGAACCCAGAGTATGATCAACCATGTGATCGGGAGACGTGTTCCAATATGTCTCAGTTCTCGTCCCCTGGTACTCGGGTGCAACATTCCAGACGCTTTACTAACACTCTCCCGACTTGGAGAGTCAGTGCCTTTAACCTCCTGTTTGGCCCAGTTTGCAATTTCTGCGGAAGATGAACAGGAATAGGGAGAACCAATGAGAGACTAGCTGGAGGTGTCTGGACGGGCAAATTTAACTCTCATTTCCCACCAGGAAGAGGAATTAACCAAAGGCTCAGCGTGCCGTGCCGGAACCAGATTAGGGCCTGAAGCAATGCTGCGGTGTTCCGGCCAGCTCCCATGAAAGCGAGTTGAAAAAAGGAGCTCAGGGGCACTGTAATTCACAAACCTGCAGAGTTATAAATGACAGCTATCGTCCAAAAATATACTGAAGTAAGGCTGCCAAGAGGACTTGAAAGCGGGGCAGAATTGCAGGAAACCGATTTCAGGAGGTAGACCGGAATTGCATTTAAAGCATAGGAAAAGAGGCAGAACGTCCACAATGATGCACTTGGCCAAAAAGGGCGTATGCGTTTTTTCCTGAATATATTCAGGAAAAAACGCATACGCCCTTTTTGGCCAACCAAGCAAGCTTGCAAAAGAAATCTGCACTACAATGAAGTCTCACTTACCCCCGGTCAAAAGGGCCATCTGAAAAAAGTGTAAAATCCAGAAAGGCAGGACAGGCCATGGAGAACTGGGAGCCTTGTTATGCTGATGGGCGGGATGTAAATTGCCAAGAGCCACTCGGGAGAGGTGTATGGTGTTTCCTGAAACATCTAAAAAACATAGCAGCGGAGCCTAGGGCACTTCCACTTATGGTCCTATAGCTTAGGGAAATTAAAATCAAAAAGACACAGCCACCCCAAAGTTTGGGACGGCTCTGTTTACAAGAACCTCGTTTACGGTACAAGTTCAATATCGCAGGAAGTGAAAAATGGATAAAGAAGTTGTGGTACTTACGTACAATGCAATATCACTCAGCAATGAAATCTATGTCATCAGGCCCGTAGCAGTATAATGAGTGGATTCAGGTATGATGATTCTAACTGAAATAAGTCACACAGAAAAAGAAACATCATAAGATATCACTAATACACGGGATGTAAACTTGGCTACACAGGAACTGGATTACAAAACAGAACAGGGTCTCAAATTTAGAAAACCAACTTATGCTTGCTTAAGGGGAAAGGTGAGTTGGGGTGCTGCATAAAACCAGAGATTTAAATGAGCACAGATAAAGTTCCTTAAGCCAAATATAGAATAGACAAGAACTACTCCTTGCTCAACGAAATGGACTCAACACCGCATATTAAACGCCTAAGAATGTACCTGACTAGTAAGTATCTTAAAACCTATGGATTGCTATGTCTCTGAAAGAAAATCAAGCGTGTGTACAGGGACATAAACGCAGCAGTGATAGGATTGGAGAAGTTCGGTGAGCAAATGAAGACCCTTTGAAGTCATATTGCATGGTACCCATTCCACGGGTCTCAACTCTCCAGGTTTAAGGGATTCTTCCTTCAGCTAAAACATGCACGTGGAACCCAGAGTATGATCAAACGTGTGATCGGGAGACGTGTTCCAATATGTCTCAGTTCTCGTCCCCTGGTACTCGGGTGCAACATTCCAGACGCTTTACTAACACTCTCCCGACTTGGAGAGTCAGTGCCTTTAACCTCCTGTTTGGCCCAGTTTGCAATTTCTGCGGAAGATGAACAGGAATAGGGAGAACCAAAGAGAGACTAGCTGGAGGTGTCTGGACGCGCAAAATTTAACTCTCATATCCCACCAGGAAGAGGAATTAACCAAAGGCTCAGCGTGCCGTGCCGGAACCAGATTAGGGCTTGAAGCAATCCTGCGGTGTTGCGGCCAGCTCACAAGAAAGCGAGTTGAAGAAAGGAGCTCAGGGGCACTGTAATTCACAAACCTGCAGAGTTATAAATGACAGCTATCGTCCAAAAATATACTGAAGTAAGGCTGCCAAGAGGACTTGAAAGCGGGGCAGAATTGCAGGAAACCGATTTCAGGAGGTAGACTGGAATTGCATTTAAAGCATAGGAAAAGAGGCAGAACGTCCACAATGATGCACTTGGCCAAAAAGGACGTATGCGTTTTTTCCTGAATATATTCAGGAAAAAACGCATACGCCCTTTTTGGCCAACCAAGCAAGCTTGCAAAGGAAATCTGCACTACAATGAAGTCTCACTTCCCCCCGGTCAAAAGGGCCACCTGAAAAAAGTGTAAAATCCAGAAAGGCAGGACAGGCCATGGAGAACTGGGAGCCTTGTTATGCTGATGGGCGGGATGTAAATTGCCAACAGCCACTCCAGAGAAGTGTATGGTGATTCCTGAAACATCTAAAAAACAAAGCAACAGAGCCTAGGGCACTTCCACTTATGGTCCTATAGTTTAGGGAAATTAAAATCAAAAAGACACAGCCACCCCAAAGTTTGGGACGGCTGTGTTTACAAGAACTTCATTTACGGTACAAGTTCAATATCACAGAAAGTGAAAAATGGATAAAGAAGTTGTGGTACTTACGTACAATTCAATATCACTCAGCAATGAAATCTATGTCATCAGGCCCGTAGCAGCATAATGAGTGGATTCAGGTATGATGATTCTAACTGAAATAAGTCACACAGAAAAAGAAACATCATAAAATATCACTAATACATGGAATGTAAACTTGGCTACACAGGAACTGGATTACAAAACAGAACAGGGTCTCAAATTTAGAAAACCTACTTATGCTTGCTTAAGGGGAAAGGTGAGTTGGGGTGCTGCATAAAACCTGAGATTGAAATGAGCACAGATAAAGTTCCTTAAGCCAAATAAGGAATAGACAAGAGCTACTCCTTGCTCAACGAAATGGACTCAACACCCCATATTAAACGCCTAAGAATGTACCTGACTAGTAAGTATCTTAAAACCTATGGATTGCTATGTCTCTGAAAGAAAATCAAGCGTGTGTACAGGGGCATAAACGCAGCAGTGATAGGATTGGAGAGGTTCGGTGAGCAAATGAAGACCCTTTGAAGTCATATTGCATGGTACCCATTCCACGGGTCTCAACTCTCCAGGTTTAAGGGATTCTTCCTTCAGCTAAAACATGCACGTGGAACCCAGAGTATGATCAACCGTGTGATCGGGAGACGTGTTCCAATATGTCTCAGTTCTCGTCCCCTGGTACTCGGGTGCAACATTCCAGACGCTTTACTAACACTCTCCCGACTTGGAGAGTCAGTGTCTTTAACCTCCTGTTTGGTCCAGTTTGCAATTTCTGCGGAAGATGAACAGGAATAGGGAGAACCAATGAGAGACTAGCTGGAGGTGTCTGGACGGGCAAATTTAACTCTCATTTCCCACCAGGAAGAGGAATTAACCAAAGGCTCAGCGTGCCGTGCCGGAACCAGATTAGGGCCTGAAGCAATCCTGCGGTGTTGCGGCCAGCTCACAAGAAAGCGAGTTGAAGAAAGGAGCTCAGGGGCACTGTAATTCACAAACCTGCAGAGTTATAAATGACAGCTATCGTCCAAAAATATACTGAAGTAAGGCTGCCAAGAGGACTTGAAAGCGGGGCAGAATTGCAGGAAACCGATTTCAGGAGGTAGACTGGAATTGCATTTAAAGCATAGGAAAAGAGGCAGAACGTCCACAATGATGCACTTGGCCAAAAAGGACGTATGCGTTTTTTCCTGAATATATTCAGGAAAAAACGCATACGCCCTTTTTGGCCAACCAAGCAAGCTTGCAAAGGAAATCTGCACTACAATGAAGTCTCACTTCCCCCCGGTCAAAAGGGCCACCAGAAAAAAGTGTAAAATCCAGAAAGGCAGGACAGGCCATGGAGAACTGGGAGCCTTGTTATGCTGATGGGCGGGATGTAAATTGCCAACAGCCACTTGGGAGAAGTGTATGGTGTTTCCTGAACCATCTAAAAAACAAAGCCACAGAGCCTAGGACACTTCCACTTATGGTCCTATAGCTTAGGGAAATTAAAATCAAAAAGACACAGCCACCCCAAAATTTGGGACGGCTCTGTTTACAAGAACCCCGTTTATGGTACAAGTTCAATATCGCAGAAATTGAAAAATGAATAAAGAAGTTGTGGTACTTACGTACAATGCAATATCACTCAGCAATAAAATCTATGTTATCAGGCCCGTAGAAGCATAATGACTGGATTCAGGTATGATGATTCTAAGTGAAATAAGTCACACAGAAAAAGAAACATCATAAGATATCACTAATACACGGAATGTAAACTTGGCTACACAGGAACTGGATTACAAAACACAACAGGGTCTCAAATGTAGAAAACCAACTTATGCTTGCTTAAGGGGGAAGGTGAGTTGGGGTGCTGCATAAACCAGAGATTGAAATGAGCACAGATAAAGTTCCTTAAGCCAAACATGGAATAGACAAGAACTACTCCTTGCTCAACGAAATGGACTCAACACCCTATATTAAACGCCTAAGAATGTACCTGACTAGTAAGTATCTTAAAACCTATGGATTGCTATGTCTCTGAAAGAAAATCAAGCGTGTGTACAGGGGCATAAACGCAGCAGTGATACGATTGGAGAGGTTCGGTGATCAAATGAAGACCCTTTGAAGTCATATTGCATGGTACCCATTCCACGGGTCTCAACTGTCCAGGTTTAAGGGATTCTTCCTTCAGCTAAAACATGCACGTGGAACCCAGAGTATGATCAACCGTGTGATCGGGAGACGTGTTCCAATATGTCTCAGTTCTCGTCCCCTGGTACTCGGGTGCAACATTCCACACGCTTTACTAACACTCTCCCCACTTGGAGAGTCAGTGCCTTTAACCTCCTGTTTGGCCCAGTTTGCAATTTCTCCGGAAGATGAACAGGAATAGGGAGAACCAATGAGAGACTAGCTGAGGTGTCTGGACGGGCAAATTTAACTCTCATTTCCCACCAGGAAGAGGAATTAACCAAAGGCTCAGCGTGCCTTGCCGGAACCAGATTAGGGCCTGAAGCAATCCTGCGGTGTTGCTGCCAACTCACAAGAAAGCGAGTTGAAGAAAGGAGCTCAGGGGCACTGTAATTCACAAACCTGCAGAGTTATAAATGACAGCTATCGTCCAAAAATATACTGAAGTAAGGCTGCCAAGAGGACTTGAAAGCGGGACAGAATTGCAGGAAACCGATTTCAGGAGGTAGACTGGAATTGCATTTAAAGCATAGGAAAAGAGGCAGAACGTCCACAATGATGCACTTGGCCAAAAAGGGCGTATGCGTTTTTTCCTGAATATATTCAGGAAAAAACGCATACGCCCTTTTTGGCCAACCAAGCAAGCTTGCAAAGGAAATCTGCACTACAATGAAGTCTCACTTCCACCGGTCAAAACGGCCACCTGAAAAAAGTGTAAGATCCAGAAAGGCAGGACAGGCCATGGAGAACTGGGAGCCTTGTTATGCTGATGGGCGGGATGTATATTGCCAAGAGCCACTCGGGAGAGGTGTATGGTGTTTCCTGAAACATCTAAAGAACAAAGCAACAGAGTCTAGGGCACTTCCACTTATGGTCCTATAGCTTAGGGAAATTAAAATCAAAAAGACACAGCCACCCCAAAGTTTGGGATGGCTCTGTTTACAAGAACCTCGTTTACGGTACAAGTTCAATATCACAGAAAGTGAAAAATGGATAAAGAAGTTGTGGTACTTACGTACAATGCAATATCACTCAGCAATGAAATCTATGTCATCAGGCCCGTAGCAGCATAATGAGTGGATTCAGGTATGATGATTCTAACTGAAATAAGTCACACAGAAAAAGAAATATCATAAGATATCACTAATACATGGAATGTAAACTTGGCTACACAGGAACTGGATTACAAAACAGAACAGGGTCTCAAATTTAGAAAACCAACATATGCTTGCTTAAGGAGAAAGTTGAGTTGGGGTGCTGCATAAAACCAGAGATTGAAATGAGCACAGATAAAGTTCCTTAAGCCAAATATGGAATAGACAAGAACTACTCCTTGCTCAACGAAACGGACTCAACACCCCATATTAAACGCCTAAGAATGTACCTGACTAGTAAGTATCTTAAAACCTATGGATTGCTATGTCTCTGAAACAAAATCAAGCGTGTGTACAGGGGCATAAACGCAGCAGTGATAGGATTGGAGAGGTTCGGTGAGCAAATGAAGACCCTTTGAAGTCATATTGCATGGTACCCATTCCACGGGTCTCAACTCTCCAGGTTTAAGGGATTCTTCCTTCAGCTAAAACATGCACGTGGAACCCAGAGTATGATCAACCATGTGATCGGGAGACGTGTTCCAATATGTCTCAGTTCTCGTCCCCTGGTACTCGGGTGCAACATTCCAGACGCTTTACTAACACTCTCCCGACTTGGAGAGTCAGTGCCTTTAACCTCCTGTTTGGCCCAGTTTGCAATTTCTGCGGAAGATGAACAGGAATAGGGAGAACCAATGAGAGACTAGCTGGAGGTGTCTGGACGGGCAAATTTAACTCTCATTTCCCACCAGGAAGAGGAATTAACCAAAGGCTCAGCGTGCCGTGCCGGAACCAGATTAGGGCCTGAAGCAATGCTGCGGTGTTCCGGCCAGCTCCCATGAAAGCGAGTTGAAAAAAGGAGCTCAGGGGCACTGTAATTCACAAACCTGCAGAGTTATAAATGACAGCTATCGTCCAAAAATATACTGAAGTAAGGCTGCCAAGAGTACTTGAAAGCGGGGCAGAATTGCAGGAAACCGATTTCAGGAGGTAGACCGGAATTGCATTTAAAGCATAGGAAAAGAGGCAGAACGTCCACAATGATGCACTTGGCCAAAAAGGGCGTATGCGTTTTTTCCTGAATATATTCAGGAAAAAACGCATACGCCCTTTTTGGCCAACCAAGCAAGCTTGCAAAAGAAATCTGCACTACAATGAAGTCTCACTTACCCCCGGTCAAAAGGGCCATCTGAAAAAAGTGTAAAATCCAGAAAGGCAGGACAGGCCATGGAGAACTGGGAGCCTTGTTATGCTGATGGGCGGGATGTAAATTGCCAAGAGCCACTCGGGAGAGGTGTATGGTGTTTCCTGAAACATCTAAAAAACATAGCAGCGGAGCCTAGGGCACTTCCACTTATGGTCCTATAGCTTAGGGAAATTAAAATCAAAAAGACACAGCCACCCCAAAGTTTGGGACGGCTCTGTTTACAAGAACCTCGTTTACGGTACAAGTTCAATATCGCAGGAAGTGAAAAATGGATAAAGAAGTTGTGGTACTTACGTACAATGCAATATCACTCAGCAATGAAATCTATGTCATCAGGCCCGTAGCAGTATAATGAGTGGATTCAGGTATGATGATTCTAACTGAAATAAGTCACACAGAAAAAGAAACATCATAAGATATCACTAATACACGGGATGTAAACTTGGCTACACAGGAACTGGATTACAAAACAGAACAGGGTCTCAAATTTAGAAAACCAACTTATGCTTGCTTAAGGGGAAAGGTGAGTTGGGGTGCTGCATAAAACCAGAGATTTAAATGAGCACAGATAAAGTTCCTTAAGCCAAATATAGAATAGACAAGAACTACTCCTTGCTCAACGAAATGGACTCAACACCGCATATTAAACGCCTAAGAATGTACCTGACTAGTAAGTATCTTAAAACCTATGGATTGCTATGTCTCTGAAAGAAAATCAAGCGTGTGTACAGGGGCATAAACGCAGCAGTGATAGGATTGGAGAGGTTCGGTGAGCAAATGAAGACCCTTTGAAGTCATATTGCATGGTACCCATTCCACGGGTCTCAACTGTCCAGGTTTAAGGGATTCTTCCTTCAGCTAAAACATGCACGTGGAACCCAGAGTATGATCAACCGTGTGATCGGGAGACGTGTTCCAATATGTCTCAGTTCTCGTCCCCTGGTACTCGGGTGCAACATTCCAGACGCTTTACTAACACTCTCCCGACTTGGAGAGTCAGTGTCTTTAACCTCCTGTTTGGTCCAGTTTGCAATTTCTGCGGAAGATGAACAGGAATAGGGAGAACCAATGAGAGACTAGCTGGAGGTGTCTGGACGGGCAAATTTAACTCTCATTTCCCACCAGGAAGAGGAATTAACCAAAGGCTCAGCGTGCCGTGCCGGAACCAGATTAGGGCCTGAAGCAATCCTGCGGTGTTGCGGCCAGCTCACAAGAAAGCGAGTTGAAGAAAGGAGCTCAGGGGCACTGTAATTCACAAACCTGCAGAGTTATAAATGACAGCTATCGTCCAAAAATATACTGAAGTAAGGCTGCCAAGAGGACTTGAAAGCGGGGCAGAATTGCAGGAAACCGATTTCAGGAGGTAGACTGGAATTGCATTTAAAGCATAGGAAAAGAGGCAGAACGTCCACAATGATGCACTTGGCCAAAAAGGACGTATGCGTTTTTTCCTGAATATATTCAGGAAAAAACGCATACGCCCTTTTTGGCCAACCAAGCAAGCTTGCAAAGGAAATCTGCACTACAATGAAGTCTCACTTCCCCCCGGTCAAAAGGGCCACCAGAAAAAAGTGTAAAATCCAGAAAGGCAGGACAGGCCATGGAGAACTGGGAGCCTTGTTATGCTGATGGGCGGGATGTAAATTGCCAACAGCCACTCCAGAGAAGTGTATGGTGATTCCTGAAACATCTAAAAAACAAAGCAACAGAGCCTAGGGCACATCCACTTATGGTCCTATAGTTTAGGAAAATTAAAATCAAAAAGACACAGCCACCCCAAAGTTTGGGACGGCTCTGTTTACAAGAACTTCATTTACGGTACAAGTTCAATATCACAGAAAGTGAAAAATGGATAAAGAAGTTGTGGTACTTACGTACAATTCAATATCACTCAGCAATGAAATCTATGTCATCAGGCCCGTAGCAGCATAATGAGTGGATTCAGGTATGATGATTCTAACTGAAATAAGTCACACAGAAAAAGAAACATCATAAAATATCACTAATACACGGAATGTAAACTTGGCTACACAGGAACTGGATTACAAAACAGAACAGGGTCTCAAATTTAGAAAACCTACTTATGCTTGCTTAAGGGGAAAGGTGAGTTGGGGTGCTGCATAAAACCTGAGATTGAAATGAGCACAGATAAAGTTCCTTAAGCCAAATAAGGAATAGACAAGAGCTACTCCTTGCTCAACGAAATGGACTCAACACCCCATATTAAACGCCTAAGAATGTACCTGACTAGTAAGTATCTTAAAACCTATGGATTGCTATGTCTCTGAAAGAAAATCAAGCGTGTGTACAGGGGCATAAACGCAGCAGTGATAGGATTGGAGAGGTTCGGTGAGCAAATGAAGACCCTTTGAAGTCATATTGCATGGTACCCATTCCACGGGTCTCAACTCTCCAGGTTTAAGGGATTCTTCCTTCAGCTAAAACATGCACGTGGAACCCAGAGTATGATCAACCGTGTGATCGGGAGACGTGTTCCAATATGTCTCAGTTCTCGTCCCCTGGTACTCGGGTGCAACATTCCTGACGCTTTAATAACACTCTCCCGACTTGGAGAGTGAGTGCCTTTAACCACCTGTTTGGCCCAGTTTGCAATTTCTGCGGAAGATGAACAGGAATAGGGAGAACCAATGAGAGACTAGCTGGAGGTGTCTGGACGGGCAAATTTAACTCTCATTTCCCACCAGGAAGAGGAATTAACCAAAGGCTCAGCGTGCCGTGCCGGAACCAGATTAGGGCCTGAAGCAATCCTGCGGTGTTGCGGCCAGCTCACAAGAAAGCGAGTTGAAGAAAGGAGCTCAGGGGCACTGTAATTCACAAACCTGCAGAGTTATAAATGACAGCTATCGTCCAAAAATATACTGAAGTAAGGCTGCCAAGAGGACTTGAAAGCGGGGCAGAATTGCAGGAAACCGATTTCAGGAGGTAGACTGGAATTGCATTTAAAGCATAGGAAAAGAGGCAGAACGTCCACAATGATGCACTTGGCCAAAAAGGACGTATGCGTTTTTTCCTGAATATATTCAGGAAAAAACGCATACGCCCTTTTTGGCCAACCAAGCAAGCTTGCAAAGGAAATCTGCACTACAATGAAGTCTCACTTCCCCCCGGTCAAAAGGGCCACCAGAAAAAAGTGTAAAATCCAGAAAGGCAGGACAGGCCATGGAGAACTGGGAGCCTTGTTATGCTGATGGGCGGGATGTAAATTGCCAACAGCCACTCCAGAGAAGTGTATGGTGATTCCTGAAACATCTAAAAAACAAAGCAACAGAGCCTAGGGCACATCCACTTATGGTCCTATAGTTTAGGAAAATTAAAATCAAAAAGACACAGCCACCCCAAAGTTTGGGACGGCTCTGTTTACAAGAACTTCATTTACGGTACAAGTTCAATATCACAGAAAGTGAAAAATGGATAAAGAAGTTGTGGTACTTACGTACAATTCAATATCACTCAGCAATGAAATCTATGTCATCAGGCCCGTAGCAGCATAATGAGTGGATTCAGGTATGATGATTCTAACTGAAATAAGTCACACAGAAAAAGAAACATCATAAAATATCACTAATACACGGAATGTAAACTTGGCTACACAGGAACTGGATTACAAAACAGAACAGGGTCTCAAATTTAGAAAACCTACTTATGCTTGCTTAAGGGGAAAGGTGAGTTGGGGTGCTGCATAAAACCTGAGATTGAAATGAGCACAGATAAAGTTCCTTAAGCCAAATAAGGAATAGACAAGAGCTACTCCTTGCTCAACGAAATGGACTCAACACCCCATATTAAACGCCTAAGAATGTACCTGACTAGTAAGTATCTTAAAACCTATGGATTGCTATGTCTCTGAAAGAAAATCAAGCGTGTGTACAGGGGCATAAACGCAGCAGTGATAGGATTGGAGAGGTTCGGTGAGCAAATGAAGACCCTTTGAAGTCATATTGCATGGTACCCATTCCACGGGTCTCAACTCTCCAGGTTTAAGGGATTCTTCCTTCAGCTAAAACATGCACGTGGAACCCAGAGTATGATCAACCGTGTGATCGGGAGACGTGTTCCAATATGTCTCAGTTCTCGTCCCCTGGTACTCGGGTGCAACATTCCTGACGCTTTAATAACACTCTCCCGACTTGGAGAGTGAGTGCCTTTAACCACCTGTTTGGCCCAGTTTGCAATTTCTGCGGAAGATGAACAGGAATAGGGAGAACCAATGAGAGACTAGCTGGAGGTGTCTGGACGGGCAAATTTAACTCTCATTTCCCACCAGGAAGAGGAATTAACCAAAGGCTCAGCGTGCCGTGCCGGAACCAGATTAGGGCCTGAAGCAATCCTGCGGTGTTGCGGCCAGCTCACAAGAAAGCGAGTTGAAGAAAGGAGCTCAGGGGCACTGTAATTCACAAACCTGCAGAGTTATAAATGACAGCTATCGTCCAAAAATATACTGAAGTAAGGCTGCCAAGAGGACTTGAAAGCGGGGCAGAATTGCAGGAAACCGATTTCAGGAGGTAGACTGGAATTGCATTTAAAGCATAGGAAAAGAGGCAGAACGTCCACAATGATGCACTTGGCCAAAAAGGAAAAAACACATACGCCCTTTTTGGCCAACCAAGCAAGCTTGCAAAGGAAATCTGCACTACAATGAAGTCTCACTTCCCACCGGTCAAAAGGGCCATCTGAAAAAAGTGTAAAATCCAGAAAGGCAGGACAGGCCATGGAGAACTGGGAGCCTTGTTATGCTGATGGGCGGGATGTAAATTGCCAAGAGCCACTCGGGAGAGGTGTATGGTGTTTCCTGAAACATCTAAAAAACAAAGCAACAGAGCCTAGGGCACTTCCACTTATGGTCCTATAGCTTAGGGAAATTAAAATCAAAAAGACACAGCCACCCCAAAGTTTGGGACGGCTCTGTTTACAAGAACCTCGTTTAAGGTACAAGTTCAATATCGCAGAAAGTGAAAAATGGATAAAGAAGTTGTGGTACTTACGTACAATGCAATATCACTCAGCAATGAAATCTATGTCATCAGGCCCGTAGCAGCATAATGAGTGGATTCAGGTATGATGATTCTAACTGAAATAAGTCACACAGAAAAAGAAACATCATAAGATATCACTAATACACGGAATGTAAACTTGGCTACACAGGAACTGGATTACAAAACAGAACAGGGTCTCAAATTTAGAAAACCTACTTATGCTTGCTTAAGGGGAAAGGTGAGTTGGGGTGCTGCATAAAACCAGAGATTTAAATGAACACAGATAAAGTTCCTTAAGCCAAATATGGAATAGACAAGAACTACTCCTTGCTCAACGAAATGGACTCAACACCCCATATTAAACGCCTAAGAATGTACCTGACTAGTAAGTATCTTAAAACCTATGGATTGCTATGTCTCTGAAACAAAATCAAGCGTGTGTACAGGGGCATAAACGCAGCAGTGATAGGATTGGAGAGGTTCGGTGAGCAAATGAAGACCCTTTGAAGTCATATTGCATGGTACCCATTCCACGGGTCTCAACTCTCCAGGTTTAAGGGATTCTGCCTTCAGGTAAAACATGCACGTGGAACCCAGAGTATGATCACCCGTGTGATCGGTTGACATGTTCCAATATGTCTCAGTTCTCGTCCCCTGGTACTCGGGTGCAACATTCCAGACGCTTTACTAACACTCTCCCGACTTGGAGAGTCAGTGCCTTTAACCTCCTGTTTGGCCCAGTTTGCAATTTCTGCGGAAGATGAACAGGAATAGCGAGAACCAATGAGAGACTAGCTGGAGGTGTCTGGACGGGCAAATTTAACTCTCATTTCCCACCAGGAAGAGGAATTAACCAAAGGCTCAGCGTTCCGTGCCGGAACCAGATTAGGGCCTGAAGCAATCCTGCGGTGTTGCGGCCAGCTCACAAGAAAGCGAGTTGAAGAAAGGAGCTCAGGGGCACTGTAATTCACAAACCTGCAGAGTTATAAATGACAGCTATCGTCCAAAAATATACTGAAGTAAGGCTGCCAAGAGGACTTGAAAGCGGGGCAGAATTGCAGGAAACCGATTTCAGGAGGTAGACTGGAATTGCATTTAAAGCATAGGAAAAGAGGCAGAACGTCCACAATGATGCACTTGGCCAAAAAGGAAAAAACGCATACGCCCTTTTTGGCCAACCAAGCAAGCTTGCAAAGGAAATCTGCACTACAATGAAGTCTCACTTCCCCCCGGTCAAAAGGGCCATCTGAAAAAAGTGTAAAATCCAGAAAGGCAGGACAGGCCATGGAGAACTGGGAGCCTTGTTATGCTGATGGGCGGGATGTAAATTGCCAAGAGCCACTCCGGAGAGGTGTATGGTGTTTCCTGAAACATCTAAAAAACAAAGCAACAGAGCCTAGGGCACTTCCACTTATGGTCCTATAGCTTAGGGAAATTAAAATCAAAAAGACACAGCCACCCCAAAGTTTGGGACGGCTCTGTTTACAAGAACCACGTTTACGGTACAAGTTCAATATCGCAGAAAGTGAAAAATGGATAAAGAAGTTGTGGTACTTACGTACAATGCAATATCACTCAGCAATGAAATCTATGTCATCAGGCCCGTAGCAGCATAATGAGTGGATTCAGGTATGATGATTCTAACTGAAATAAGTCACACAGAAAAAGAAACATCATAAGATATCACTAATACACGGAATGTAAACTTGGCTACACAGGAACTGGATTACAAAACAGAACAGGGTCTCAAATTTAGAAAACCAACTTATGCTTGCTTAAGGGGAAAGGTGAGTTGGGGTGCTGCATAAAACCAGAGATTTAAATGAACACAGATAAAGTTCCTTAAGCCAAATATGGAATAGACAAGAACTACTCCTTGCTCAACACCCCATATTAAACGCCTAAGAATGTACCTGACTAGTAAGTATCTTAAAACCTATGAATTGCTATGTCTCTGAAAGAAAATCAAGCGTGTGTACAGGGGCATAAACGCAGCAGTGATAGGATTGGAGAGGTTCGGTGAGCAAATGAAGACCCTTTGAAGTCATATTGCATGGTACCCATTCCACGGGTCTCAACTCTCCAGGTTTAAGGGATTCTTCCTTCAGCTAAAACATGCATGTGGAACCCAGAGTATGATCAACTGTGTGATCGGGAGACATGTTCCAATATGTCTCAGTTCTCGTCCCCTGGTACTCGGGTGCAACATTCCAGACGCTTTACTAACACTCTCCCGACGTGGAGAGTCAGTGCCTTTAACCTCCTGTTTGGCCCATTTGCAATTTCTGCGGAAGATGAACAGGAATAGGGAGAACCAATGAGAGACTAGGTGGAGGTGTCTGGACGAGCAAATTTAACTCTCATTTCCCACCAGGAAGAGGAATTAACCAAAGGCTCAGCGTGCCGTGCCGGAACCAGATTAGGGCCTGAAGCAATCCTGCGGTGTTGCGGCCAGCTCACAAGAAAGTGAGTTGAAGAAAGGAGCTCAGGGGCACTGTAATTCACAAACCTGCAGAGTTATAAATGACAGCTATCATCCAAAAATATACTGAAGTAAGGCTGCCAAGAGGACTTGAAAGCGGGGCAGAATTGCAGGAAACCGATTTCAGGAGGTAGACTGGAATTGCATTTAAAGCATAGGAAAAGAGGCAGAACGTCCACAATGATGCACTTGGCCAAAAACGGCGTATGCGTTTTTTCCTGAATATATTCAGGTAAAAACGCATACGCCCTTTTTGGCCAACCAAGCAAGCTTGCAAAGGAAATCTGCACTACAATGAAGTCTCACTTCCCCCTGGTCAAAAGGGCCATCTGAAAAAAGTGTAAAATCCAGAAAGGCAGGACAGGCCATGGAGAACTGGGAGCCTTGTTATGCTGATGGGCGGGATGTAAATTGCCAAGAGCCACTCGGGAGAGGTGTATGGTGTTTCCTGAAACATCTAAAAAACAAAGCAACAGAGCCTAGGGCACTTCCACTTATGGTCCTATAGCTTAGGGAAATTAAAATCAAAAAGACACAGCCACCCCAAAGTTTGGGACGGCTCTGTTTACAAGAACCTCGTTTACGGTACAAGTTCAATATCGCAGAAAGTGAAAAATGGATAAAGAAGTTGTGGTACTTACGTACAATGCAATATCACTCAGCAATGAAATCTATGTCATCAGGCCCGTAGCAGCATAATGAGTGGATTCAGGTATGATGATTCTAACTGAAATAAGTCACACAGAAAAAGAAACATCATAAGATATCACTAATACACGGGATGTAAACTTGGCTACACAGGAACTGGATTACAAAACAGAACAGGGTCTCAAATTCAGAAAACCAACTTATGCTTGCTTAAGGGGAAAGGTGAGTTGGGGTGCTGCATAAAACCAGAGATTGAAATGAGCACAGATAAAGTTCCTTAAGCCAAATATAGAATAGACAAGAACTACTCCTTGCTCAACGAAATGAACTCAACACCCCATATTAAACGCCTAAGAATGTACCTGACTAGTAAGTATCTTAAAACCTATGGATTGCTATGTCTCTGAAAGAAAATCAAGCGTGTGTACAGGGGCATAAACGCAGCAGTGATAGGATTGGAGAGGTTCGGTGAGCAAATGAAGACCCTTTGAAGTCATATTGCATGGTACCCATTCCACGGGTCTCAACTCTCCAGGTTTAAGGGATTCTGCCTTCAGGTAAAACATGCACGTGGAACCCAGAGTATGATCAACCGTGTGATCGGGAGACGTGTTCCAATATGTCTCAGTTCTCGTCCCCTGGTACTCGGGTGCAACATTCCAGACGCTTTAATAACACTCTCCCGACTTGGAGAGTCAGTGCCTTTAACCTCCTGTTTGGCCCATTTGCAATTTCTGAGGAAGATGAACAGGAATAGGGAGAACCAATGAGATTCTAGGTGGAGGTGTCTGGACGGGCAAATTTAACTCTCATTTCCCACCAGGAAGAGGAATTAACCAAAGGCTCAGCGTGCCGTGCCGGAACCAGATTAGGGCGTGAAGCAATCCTGCGGTGTTGCGGCCAGCTCACAAGAAAGCGAGTTGAAGAAAGGAGCTCAGGGGCACTGTAATTCACAAACCTGCAGAGTTATAAATGACAGCTATCGTCCAAAAATATACTGAAGTAAGGCTGCCAAGAGGACTTGAAAGCGGGGCAGAATTGCAGGAAACCGATTTCAGGAGGTAGACTGGAATTGCATTTAAAGCATAGGAAAAGAGGCAGAACGTCCACAATGATGCACTTGGCCAAAAAGGGCGTATGCGTTTTTTCCTGAATATATTCAGGAAAAAACGCATACGCCCTTTTTGGCCAACCAAGCAAGCTTGCAAAGGAAATCTGCACTACAATGAAGTCTCACTTCCCCCCGGTCAAAAGGGCCATCTGAAAAAAGTGTAAAATCCAGAAAGGCAGGACAGACCATGGGGAACTGGGAACCTTGTTATGCTGATGGGCGGGATGTAAATTGCCAACAGCCACTCGGGAGAGGTGTATGGTGTTTCCTGAAACATCTAAAAAACAAAGCAACAGAGCCTAGGGCACTTCCACTTATGGTCCTATAGCTTAGGGAAATTAAAATCAAAAAGACACAGCCACCCCAAAGTTTGGGACGGCTCTGTTTACAAGAACCTCGTTTACGGTACAAGTTCAATATCGCAGAAAGTGAAAAATGGATAAAGAAGTTGTGGTACTTACGTACAATGCAATATCACTCAGCAATGAAATCTATGTCATCAGGCCCGTAGCAGCATAATGAGTGGATTCAGGTATGATGATTCTAACTGAAATAAGTCACACAGAAAAAGAAACATCATAAGATATCACTAATACACGGGATGTAAACTTGGCTACACAGGAACTGGATTACAAAACAGAACAGGGTCTCAAATTCAGAAAACCAACTTATGCTTGCTTAAGGGGAAAGGTGAGTTGGGGTGCTGCATAAAACCAGAGATTGAAATGAGCACAGATAAAGTTCCTTAAGCCAAATATAGAATAGACAAGAACTACTCCTTGCTCAACGAAATGAACTCAACACCCCATATTAAACGCCTAAGAATGTACCTGACTAGTAAGTATCTTAAAACCTATGGATTGCTATGTCTCTGAAAGAAAATCAAGCGTGTGTACAGGGGCATAAACGCAGCAGTGATAGGATTGGAGAGGTTCGGTGAGCAAATGAAGACCCTTTGAAGTCATATTGCATGGTACCCATTCCACGGGTCTCAACTCTCCAGGTTTAAGGGATTCTGCCTTCAGGTAAAACATGCACGTGGAACCCAGAGTATGATCAACCGTGTGATCGGGAGACGTGTTCCAATATGTCTCAGTTCTCGTCCCCTGGTACTCGGGTGCAACATTCCAGACGCTTTAATAACACTCTCCCGACTTGGAGAGTCAGTGCCTTTAACCTCCTGTTTGGCCCATTTGCAATTTCTGAGGAAGATGAACAGGAATAGGGAGAACCAATGAGATTCTAGGTGGAGGTGTCTGGACGGGCAAATTTAACTCTCATTTCCCACCAGGAAGAGGAATTAACCAAAGGCTCAGCGTGCCGTGCCGGAACCAGATTAGGGCGTGAAGCAATCCTGTGGTGTTGCGGCCAGCTCACAAGAAAGCGAGTTGAAGAAAGGAGCTCAGGGGCACTGTAATTCACAAACCTGCAGAGTTATAAATGACAGCTATCGTCCAAAAATATACTGAAGTAAGGCTGCCAAGAGGACTTGAAAGCGGGGCAGAATTGCAGGAAACCGATTTCAGGAGGTAGACTGGAATTGCATTTAAAGCATAGGAAAAGAGGCAGAACGTCCACAATGATGCACTTGGCCAAAAAGGGCGTATGCGTTTTTTCCTGAATATATTCAGGAAAAAACGCATACGCCCTTTTTGGCCAACCAAGCAAGCTTGCAAAGGAAATCTGCACTACAATGAAGTCTCACTTCCCCCCGGTCAAAAGGGCCATCTGAAAAAAGTGTAAAATCCAGAAAGGCAGGACAGACCATGGGGAACTGGGAACCTTGTTATCCTGATGGGCGGGATGTAAATTGCCAACAGCCACTCGGGAGAGGTGTATGGTGTTTCCTGAAACATCTAAAAAACAAAGCAACAGAGCCTAGGGCACTTCCACTTATGGTCCTATAGCTTAGGGAAATTAAAATCAAAAAGACACAGCCACCCCAAAGTTTGGGACGGCTCTGTTTACAAGAACCTCGTTTACGGTACAAGTTCAATATCGCAGAAAGTGAAAAATGGATAAAGAAGTTGTGGTAGTTACGTACAATGCAATATCACTCAGCAATGAAATCTATGTCATCAGGCCCGTAGAAGCATAATGAGTGGATTCAGGTATGATGATTCTAACTGAAATAAGTCACACAGAAAAAGAAACATCATAAGATATCACTAATACACGGAATTTAAACTTGGCTACACAGGAACTGGATTACAAAACAGAACAGGGTCTCAAATTTAGAAAACCAACTTATGCTTGCTTAAGGGGAAAGGTGAGTTGGGGTGCTGCATCAAACCAGAGATTGAAATGAGCACAGATAAAGTTCCTTAAGCCAAATATGGAATAGACAAGAACTACTCCTTGCTCAACGAAATGGACTCAACACCCCATATTAAATGCCTAAGAATGTACCTGACTAGTAAGTATCTTAAAACCTATGGATTGCTATGTCTCTGAAAGAAAATCAAGCGTGTGTACAGGGGCATAAACGCAGCAGTGATAGGATTGGAGAGGTTCGGTGAGCAAATGAAGACCCTTTGAAGTCATATTGCATGGTACCCATTCCACGGGTCTCAACTCTCCAGGTTTAAGGGATTCTTCCTTCAGCTAAAACATGCACGTGGAACCCAGAGTATGATCAACCGTGTGATCGGGAGACGTGTTCCAATATGTCTCAGTTCTCGTCCCCTGGTACTCGGGTGCAACATTCCAGACGCTTTACTAACACACTACCGACTTGGAGAGTCAGTGCCTTTAACCTCCTGTTTGGCCCAGTTTGCAATTTCTGCGGAAGATGAACAGGAATAGGGAGAACCAATGAGAGACTAGCTGGAGGTGTCTGGATGTGCAAATTTAACTCTCATTTCCCACGAGGAAGAGGAATTAACCAAAGGCTCAGCGTGCCGTGCCGGAACCAGATTAGGGCCTGAAGCAATCCTGCGGTGTTGCGGCCAGCTCACAAGAAAGCGAGTTGAAGAAAGGAGCTCAGGGGCACTGTAATTCACAAACCTGCAGAGTTATAAATGACAGCTATCGTCCAAAAATATACTGAAGTAAGGCTGCCAAGAGGACTTGAAAGCGGGGCAGAATTGCACGAAACCGATTTCAGGAGGTAGAATGGAATTGCATTTAAAGCATAGGAAAAGAGGCAGAACGTCCACAATGATGCACTTGGCCAAAAAGGGCGTATGCGTTTTTTCCTGAATATATTCAGGAAAAAACGCATACGCCCTTTTTGGCCAACCAAGCAAGCTTGCAAAGGAAATCTGCACTACAATGAAGTCTCACTTCCCCCTGGTCAAAAGGGCCACCTGAAAAAAGTGTAAAATCCAGAAAGGCAGGACAGGCCATGGAGAACTGGGAGCCTTGTTATGCTGATGGGCGGGATGTAAATTGCCAACAGCCACTCCAGAGAAGTGTATGGTGATTCCTGAAACATCTAAAAAACAAAGCAACAGAGCCTAGGGCACTTCCACTTATGGTCCTATAGTTTAGGGAAATTAAAATCAAAAAGACACAGCCACCCCAAAGTTTGGGACGGCTCTGTTTACAAGAACCTCGTTTACGGTACAAGTTCAATATCACAGAAAGTGAAAAATGGATAAAGAAGTTGTGGTACTTACGTACAATGCAATATCACGCAGCAATGAAATCTATGTCATCAGGCCCGTAGCAGCATAATGAGTGGATTCAGGTATGATGATTCTAACTGAAATAAGTCACACAGAAAAAGAAACATCATAAGATATCACTAATACACGGAATGTAAACTTGGCTACACAGGAACTGGATTACAAAACAGAACAGGGTCTCAAATTTAGAAAACCTACTTATGCTTGCTTAAGGGGAAAGGTGAGTTGGGGTGCTGCATAAAACCAGAGATTTAAATGAACACAGATAAAGTTCCTTAAGCCAAATATGGAATAGACAAGAACTACTCCTTGCTCAACGAAATGGACTCAACACCCCATATTAAACGCCTAAGAATGTACCTGACTAGTAAGTATCTTAAAACCTATGGATTGCTATGTCTCTGAAACAAAATCAAGCTTGTGTACAGGGGCATAAACGCAGCAGTGATAGGATTGGAGAGGTTCGGTGAGCAAATGAAGACCCTTTGAAGTCATATTGCATGGTACCCATTCCACGGGTCTCAACTCTCCAGGTTTAAGGGATTCTGCCTTCAGGTAAAACATGCACGTGGAACCCAGAGTATGATCACCCGTGTGATCAGTTGACATGTTCCAATATGTCTCAGTTCTCGTCCCCTGGTACTCGGGTGCAACATTCCAGACGCTTTACTAACACTCTCCCGACGTGGAGAGTCAGTGCCTTTAACCTCCTGTTTGGCCCATTTGCAATTTCTGAGGAAGATGAACAGGAATAGGGAGAACCAATGAGAGACTAGCTGGAGGTGTCTGGACGGGCAAATTTAACTCTCATTTCCCACCAGGAAGAGGAATTAACCAAAGGCTCAGCGAGCCGTGCCGGAACCAGATTAGGGCCTGAAGCAATCCTGCGGTGTTGCGGCCAGCTCACAAGAAAGCGAGTTGAAGAAAGGAGCTCAGGGGCACTGTAATTCACAAACCTGCAGAGTTATAAATGACAGCTATTGTCCAAAAATATACTGAAGTAAGGCTGCCAAGAGGACTTGAAAGCGGGGCAGAATTGCAGGAAACCGATTTCAGCAGGTAGACCGGAATTGCATTTAAAGCATAGGAAAAGAGGCAGAACGTCCACAATGATGCACTTGGCCAAAAAGGGCGTATGCGTTTTTTCCTGAATATATTCAGGAAAAAACGCATACGCCCTTTTTGGCCAACCAAGCAAGCTTGCAAAGGAAATCTGCACTACAATGAAGTCTCACTTCCCACCGGTCAAAAGGGCCATCTGAAAAAAGTGTAAAATCCAGAAAGGCAGGACAGGCCATGGAGAACTGGGAGCCTTGTTATGCTGATGGGCGGGATGTAAATTGCCAACAGCCACTCGGGAGAGGTGTATGGTGTTTCCTGAAACATCTAAAAAACAAAGCAACAGAGCCTAGGGCACTTCCACTTATGGTCCTATAGCTTAGGGAAATTAAAATCAAAAAGACACAGCCACCCCAAAGTTTGGGACGGCTCTGTTTACAAGAACCTCGTTTACAGTACAAGTTCAATATCGCAGAAAGTGAAAAATGGATAAAGAAGTTGTGGTACTTACGTACAATGCAATATCACTCAGCAATGAAATCTATGTCATCAGGCCCGTAGCAGCATAATGAGTGGATTCAGGTATGATGATTCTAACTGAAATAAGTCACACAGAAAAAGAAACATCATAAGATATCACTAATACACGGAATGTAAACTTGGCTACACAGGAACTGGATTACAAAACAGAACAGGGTCTCAAATTTAGAAAACCAACTTATGCTTGCTTAAGGGGAAAGGTGAGTTGGGGTGCTGCATCAAACCAGAGATTGAAATGAGCACAGATAAAGTTCCTTAAGCCAAATATGGAATAGACAAGAACTACTCCTTGCTCAACGAAATGGACTCAACACCCCATATTAAACGCCTAAGAATGTACCTGACTAGTAAGTATCTTAAAACCTATGGATTGCTATGTGTCTGAAAGAAAATCAAGCGTGCGTACAGGGGCATAAACGTAGCAGTGATAGGATTGGAGAGGTTTGGTGAGCAAATGAAGACCCTTTGAAGTCATATTGCATGGTACCCATTCCACGGGACTCAACTCTCCAGGTTTAAGGGATTCTGCCTTCAGGTTAAACATGCACATGGAACCCAGAGTATGATCAACCGTGTGGTCGGGAGACATGTTCCAATATGTCTCAGTTCTCGTCCCCTGGTACTCGGGTGCAACATTCCAGACGCTTTACTAACACTCTCCCGACGTGGAGAGTCAGTGCCTTTAACCTCCTGTTTGGCCCATTTGCAATTTCTGAGGAAGATGAACAGGAATAGGGAGAACCAATGAGAGACTTGCTGGAGGTGTCTGGACGGGCAAATTTAACTCTCATTTCCCACCAGGAAGAGGAATTAACCAAAGGCTCAGCGAGCCGTGCCGGAACCAGATTAGGGCCTGAAGCAATCCTGCGGTGTTGCGGCCAGCTCACAAGAAAGCGAGTTGAAGAAAGGAGCTCAGGGGCACTGTAATTCACAAACCTGCAGAGTTATAAATGACAGCTATCGTCCAAAAATATACTGAAGTAAGGCTGCCAAGAGGACTTGAAAGCGGGGCAGAATTGCAGGAAACTGATTTCAGGAGGTAGACTGGAATTGCATTTAAAGCATAGGAAAAGAGGCAGAACGTCCACAATGATGCACTTGGCCAAAAAGGGCGTATGCGTTTTTTCCTAGGAAAAAACGCATACGCCCTTTTTGGCCAACCAAGCAAGCTTGCAAAGGAAATCTGCACTACAATGAAGTCTCACTTCCCCCCGGTCAAAAGGGCCATCTGAAAAAAGTGTAAAATCCAGAAAGGCAGGACAGGCCATGGAGAACTGGGAGCCTTGTTATGCTGATGGGCGGGATGTAAATTGCCAAGAGCCACTCCGGAGAGGTGTATGGTGTTTCCTGAAACATCTAAAAAACAAAGCAACAGAGCCTAGGGCACTTCCACTTATGGTCCTATAGCTTAGGGAAATTAAAATCAAAAAGACACAGCCACCCCAAAATTTGGGACGGCTCTGTTTACAAGAACCTCGTTTACGGTACAAGTTCAATATCGCAGAAAGTGAAAAATGGATAAAGAAGTTGTGGTACTTACGTACAATGCAATATCACTCAGCAATGAAATCTATGTCATCAGGCCCGTAGCAGCATAATGAGTGGATTCAGGTATGATGATTCTAACTGAAATAAGTCACACAGAAAAAGAAACATCATAAGATATCACTAATACACGGAATGTAAACTTGGCTACACAGGAACTGGATTACAAAACAGAACAGGGTCTCAAATTTAGAAAACCAACTTATGCTTGCTTAAGGGGAAAGGTGAGTTGGGGTGCTGCATCAAACCAGAGATTGAAATGAGCACAGATAAAGTTCCTTAAGCCAAATATGGAATAGACAAGAACTACTCCTTGCTCAACGAAATGGACTCAACACCCCATATTAAACGCCTAAGAATGTACCTGACTAGTAAGTATCTTAAAACCTATGGATTGCTATGTGTCTGAAAGAAAATCAAGCGTGTGTACAGGGGCATAAACGTAGCAGTGATAGGATTGGAGAGGTTTGGTGAGCAAATGAAGACCCTTTGAAGTCATATTGCATGGTACCCATTCCACGGGTCTCAACTCTCCAGGTTTAAGGGATTCTGCCTTCAGGTAAAACATGCACATGGAACCCAGAGTATGATCAACCGTGTGGTCGGGAGACATGTTCCAATATGTCTCAGTTCTTGTCCCCTGGTACTCGGGTGCAACATTCCAGACGCTTTACTAACACTCTCCCGACGTGGAGAGTCAGTGCCTTTAACCTCCTGTTTGGCCCATTTGCAATTTCTGCGGAAGATGAACAGGAATAGGGAGAACCAATGAGAGACTAGCTGGAGGTGTCTGGACGGGCAAATTTAACTCTCATTTCCCACCAGGAAGAGGAAATAACCAAAGGCTCAGCGTGCCGTGCCGGAACCAGATTAGGGCCTGAAGCAATCCTGCGGTGTTGCGGCCAGCTCACAAGAAAGCGAGTTGAAGAAAGGAGCTCAGGGGCACTGTAATTCACAAACCTGCAGAGTTATAAATGACAGCTATCGTCCAAAAATATACTGAAGTAAGGCTGCCAAGAGGACTTGAAAGCGGGGCAGAATTGCAGGAAACCGATTTCAGGAGGTAGACTGGAATTGCATTTAAAGCATAGGAAAAGAGGCAGAACGTCCACAATGATGCACTTGGTAAAAAGGGCGTATGCGTTTTTTCCTGAATATATTCAGGAAAAAACGCATACGCCCTTTTTGGCCAACCAAACAAGCTTGCAAAGGAAATCTGCACTACAATGAAGTCTCACTTCCCCCCGGTCAAAAGGGCCATCTGAAAAAAGTGTAAAATCCAGAAAGTCAGGACAGGCCATGGAGAACTGGGAGCCTTGTTATGCTGATGGGCGGGATGTAAATTGCCAACAGCCACTCGGGAGAGGTGTATGGTGTTTCCTGAAACATCTAAAAAACAAAGCAACAGAGCCTAGGGCACTTCCACTTATGGTCCTATAGCTTAGGGAAATTAAAATCAAAAAGACACAGCCACCCCAAAGTTTGGGACGGCTCTGTTTACAAGAACCTCGTTTACGGTACAAGTTCAATATCACAGAAAGTGAAAAATGGATAAAGAAGTTGTGGTACTTACGTACAATGCAATATCACTCAGCAATGAAATCTATGTCATCAGGCCCGTAGCAGCATAATGAGTGGATTCAGGTATGATGATTCTAACTGAAATAAGTCACACAGAAAAAGAAACATCATAAGATATCACTAATACACGGAATGTAAACTTGGCTACACAGGAACTGGATTACAAAACAGAACAGGGTCTCAAATTTAGAAAACCTACTTATGCTTGCTTAAGGGGAAAGGTGAGTTGGGGTGCTGCATAAAACCAGAGATTTAAATGAACACAGATAAAGTTCCTTAAGCCAAATATGGAATAGACAAGAACTACTCCTTGCTCAACGAAATGGACTCAACACCCCATATTAAACGCCTAAGAATGTACCTGACTAGTAAGTATCTTAAAACCTATGAATTGCTATGTCTCTGAAACAAAATCAAGCGTGTGTACAGGGGCATAAACGCAGCAGTGATAGGATTGGAGAGGTTCGGTGAGCAAATGAAGACCCTTTGAAGTCATATTGCATGGTACCCATTCCACGGGACTCAACTCTCCAGGTTTAAGGGATTCTGCCTTCAGGTAAAACATGCACATGGAACCCAGAGTATGATCAACCGTGTGGTCGGGAGACATGTTCCAATATGTCTCAGTTCTCGTCCCCTGGTACTCGGGTGCAACATTCCAGACGCTTTACTAACACTCTCCCGACGTGGAGAGTCAGTGCCTTTAACCTCCTGTTTGGCCCATTTGCAATTTCTGCGGAAGATGAACAGGAATAGGGAGAACCAATGAGAGACTTGCTGGAGGTGTCTGGACGGGCAAATTTAACTCTCATTTCCCACCAGGAAGCGGAATTAACCAAAGGCTCAGCGAGCCGTGCCGGAACCAGATTAGGGCCTGAAGCAATCCTGCGGTGTTGCGGCCAGCTCACAAGAAAGCGAGTTGAAGAAAGGAGCTCAGGGGCACTGTAATTCACAAACCTGCAGAGTTATAAATGACAGCTATCGTCCAAAAATATACTGAAGTAAGGCTGCCAAGAGGACTTGAAAGCGGGGCAGAATTGCAGGAAACTGATTTCAGGAGGTAGACTGGAATTGCATTTAAAGCATAGGAAAAGAGGCAGAACGTCCACAATGATGCACTTGGCCAAAAAGGGCGTATGCGTTTTTTCCTGGGAAAAAACGCATACGCCCTTTTTGGCCAACCAAGCAAGCTTGCAAAGGAAATCTGCACTACAATGAAGTCTCACTTCCCCTGGTCAAAAGGGCCACCGGAAAAAAGTGTAAAATCCAGAAAGGCATTACAGGCCATGGAGAACTGGTAGCCTTGTTATGCTGATGGGCGGGATGTAAATTGCCAACAGCCACTCGGGGAGAAGTGTATGGTGTTTCCTGAAACATCTAAAAAAAAAAGCAACAGAACCTAGGGCACTTCCACTTATGGTCCTATAGCTTAGGGAAATTTAAATAAAAAAGACACAGCCACCCCAAAGTTTGGGACGGCTCTGTTTACAAGAACCTCGTTTACGATACAAGTTCAATATCGCAGAACGTGAAAAATGGATAAAGAAGTTGTCGTACTTACGTACAATGCAATATCACTCAGCAATGAAATCTATGTCATCAGGCCCGTAGCAGCATAATGAGTGGATTCAGGTATGATGATTCTAACGGAAATAAGTCACACAGAAAAAGAAATATCGTAAGATATAACTAATAAACGGAATGTAAACTTGGCTACACAGGAACTGGATTACAAAACAGAACAGGGTCTCAAATTTACAAAACCAACTTATGCTTGCTTAAGGGTAAAGGTGAGTTGGGGTGCTGCATAAAGCCAGAGATTGAAATGAGCACAGATAAAGTTCCTTAAGGCAAATATGGAATAGACAAGAACTACTCCTTGCTCAACGAAATGGACTCAACACCCCATATTAAACGCCTAAGAATGTACCTGACTAGTAAATATCTTAAAACCTATGGATTGCTATGTCTCTGAAAGAAAATGAAGTGTGTGTACAGGGGCATAAACGCAGCAGTGATAGGATTGTAGAGGTTCGGTGAGCAAATGAAGACCCTTTGAAGTCATATTGCATGGTACCCATTCCACGGGTCTCAACTCTCCAGGTTTAAGGGATTCTTCCTTCAGCTAAAACATGCATGTGGAACCCAGAGTATGATCAACCATGTGATCGGGAGACGTGTTCCAATATGTCTCAGTTCTCGTCCCCTGGTACTCGGGTGCAACATTCCAGACGCTTTACTAACACTCTCCCGACTTGGAGAGTCAGTGCCTTTAACCTCCTGTTTGGCCCAGTTTGCAATTTCTCCGGAAGATGAACAGGAATAGGGAGAACCAATGAGAGACTAGCTGGAGGGGTCTGGACGGGCAAATTTAACTCTCATTTCCCACCAGGAAGAGGAATTAACCAAAGGCTCAGCGTAGCGTGCCGTGCCGGAACCAGATTAGGGCCTGAAGCAATCCTGCGGTGTTGCGGCCAGCTCACAAGAAAGCGAGTTGAAGAAAGGAGCTCAGGGGCACTGTAATTCACAAACCTGCAGAGTTATAAATGACAGCTATCGTCCAAAAATATACTGAAGTAAGGCTGCCAAGAGGACTTGAAAGCGGGGCAGAATTGCAGGTAACCGATTTCTGGAGGTAGACTGGAATTGCATTTAAAGCATAGGAAAAGAGGCAGAACGTCCTCAATGATGCACTTGGCCAAAAAGGGCGTATGCGTTTTTTCGTGCAGGAAAAAACGCATACGCCCTTTTTGGCCAACCAAGCAAGCTTGCAAAGGAAATCTGCACTACAATGAAGTCTCACTTCCCACCGGTCAAAAGGGCCATCTGAAAAAAGTGTAAAATCCAGAAAGGCAGGACAGGCCATGGAGAACTGGGAGCCTTGTTATGCTGATGGGCGGGATGTAAATTGCCAACAGCCACTCGGGAGAGGTGTATGGTGTTTCCTGAAACATCTAAAAAACAAAGCAACAGAGCCTAGGGCACTTCCACTTATGGTCCTATAGCTTAGGGAAATTAAAATCAAAAAGACACAGCCACCCCAAAGTTTGGGACGGCTCTGTTTACAAGAACCTCGTTTACAGTACAAGTTCAATATCGCAGAAAGTGAAAAATGGATAAAGAAGTTGTGGTACTTACGTACAATGCAATATCACTCAGCAATGAAATCTATGTCATCAGGCCCGTAGCAGCATAATGAGTGGATTCAGGTATGATGATTCTAACTGAAATAAGTCACACAGAAAAAGAAACATCATAAGATATCACTAATACATGGGATGTAAACTTGGCTACACAGGAACTGGATTACAAAACAGAACAGGGTCTCAAATTTAGAAAACCAACTTATGCTTGCTTAAGGGGAAAGGTGAGTTGGGGTGCTGCATCAAACCAGAGATTGAAATGAGCACAGATAAAGTTCCTTAAGCCAAATATGGAATAGACAAGAACTACTCCTTGCTCAACGAAATGGACTCAACACCCCATATTAAACGCCTAAGAATGTACCTGACTAGTAAGTATCTTAAAACCTATGGATTGCTATGTGTCTGAAAGAAAATCAAGCGTGCGTACAGGGGAATAAACGCAGCAGTGATAGGATTGGAGAAGTTTGGTGAGCAAATGAAGACCCTTTGAAGTCATATTGCATGGTACTCATTCCACGGGACTCAACTCTCCAGGTTTAAGGGATTCTGCCTTCAGGTAAAACATGCACATGGAACCCAGAGTATGATCAACCGTGTGGTCGGGAGACATGTTCCAATATGTCTCAGTTCTCGTCCCCTGGTACTCGGGTGCAACATTCCAGACGCTTTACTAACACTCTCCCGACGTGGAGAGTCAGTGCCTTTAACCTCCTGTTTGGCCCATTTGCAATTTCTGCGGAAGATGAACAGGAATAGGGAGAACCAATGAGAGACTTGCTGGAGGTGTCTGGACGGGCAAATTTAACTCTCATTTCCCACCAGGAAGCGGAATTAACCAAAGGCTCAGCGAGCCGTGCCGGAACCAGATTAGGGCCTGAAGCAATCCTGCGGTGTTGCGGCCAGCTCACAAGAAAGCGAGTTGAAGAAAGGAGCTCAGGGGCACTGTAATTCACAAACCTGCAGAGTTATAAATGACAGCTATCGTCCAAAAATATACTGAAGTAAGGCTGCCAAGAGGACTTGAAAGCGGGGCAGAATTGCAGGAAACTGATTTCAGGAGGTAGACTGGAATTGCATTTAAAGCATAGGAAAAGAGGCAGAACGTCCACAATGATGCACTTGGCCAAAAAGGGCGTATGCGTTTTTTCCTGGGAAAAAACGCATACGCCCTTTTTGGCCAACCAAGCAAGCTTGCAAAGGAAATCTGCACTACAATGAAGTCTCACTTCCCCTGGTCAAAAGGGCCACCGGAAAAAAGTGTAAAATCCAGAAAGGCATTACAGGCCATGGAGAACTGGTAGCCTTGTTATGCTGATGGGCGGGATGTAAATTGCCAACAGCCACTCGGGGAGAAGTGTATGGTGTTTCCTGAAACATCTAAAAAAAAAAGCAACAGAACCTAGGGCACTTCCACTTATGGTCCTATAGCTTAGGGAAATTTAAATAAAAAAGACACAGCCACCCCAAAGTTTGGGACGGCTCTGTTTACAAGAACCTCGTTTACGATACAAGTTCAATATCGCAGAACGTGAAAAATGGATAAAGAAGTTGTCGTACTTACGTACAATGCAATATCACTCAGCAATGAAATCTATGTCATCAGGCCCGTAGCAGCATAATGAGTGGATTCAGGTATGATGATTCTAACGGAAATAAGTCACACAGAAAAAGAAATATCGTAAGATATAACTAATAAACGGAATGTAAACTTGGCTACAGAGGAACTGGATTACAAAACAGAACAGGGTCTCAAATTTACAAAACCAACTTATGCTTGCTTAAGGGTAAAGGTGAGTTGGGGTGCTGCATAAAGCCAGAGATTGAAATGAGCACAGATAAAGTTCCTTAAGGCAAATATGGAATAGACAAGAACTACTCCTTGCTCAACGAAATGGACTCAACACCCCATATTAAACGCCTAAGAATGTACCTGACTAGTAAATATCTTAAAACCTATGGATTGCTATGTCTCTGAAAGAAAATCAAGCGTGCGTACAGGGGCATAAACGCAGCAGTGATAGGATTGGAGAGGTTCGGTGAGCAAATGAAGACCCTTTGAAGTCATATTGCATGGTACCCATTCCACGGGTCTCAACTCTCCAGGTTTAAGGGATTCTTCCTTCAGCTAAAACATGCATGTGGAACCCAGAGTATGATCAACCATGTGATCGGGAGACGTGTTCCAATATGTCTCAGTTCTCGTCCCCTGGTACTCGGGTGCAACATTCCAGACGCTTTACTAACATTCTCCCGACTTGGAGAGTCAGTGCCTTTAACCTCCTGTTTGGCCCAGTTTGCAATTTCTGCGGAAGATGAACAGGAATAGGGAGAACCAATGAGAGACGAGCTGGAGGTGTCTGGACGGGCAAATTTAACTCTCATTTCCCACCAGGAAGAGGAATTAACCAAAGGCTCAGCGTGCCGTGCCGGAACCAGATTAGGGCCTGAAGCAATCCTGCGGTGTTGCGGCCAGCTCACAAGAAAACGAGTTGAAGAAAGGAGCTCAGGGGCACTGTAATTCACAAACCTGCAGAGTTATAAATGACAGCTATCGTCCAAAAATATACTGAAGTAAGGCTGCCAAGAGGACTTGAAAGCGGGGCAGAATTGCAGGAAACCGATTTCAGGAGGTAGACTGGAATTGCATTTAAAGCATAGGAAAAGAGGCAGAACGTCCACAATGATGCACTTGGCCAAAAAGGGCGTATGCGTTTTTTCCTGAATATATTCAGGAAAAAACGCATACGCCCTTTTTGGCCAACCAAGCAAGCTTGCAAAGGAAATCTGCACTACAATGAAGTCTCACTTCCCCCCGGTCAAAAGGGCCATCTGAAAAAAGTGTAAAATCCAGAAAGGCAGGACAGGCCATGGAGAACTGGGAGCCTTGTTATGCTGATGGGCGGGATGTAAATTGCCAACAGCCACTCGGGAGAGGTGTATGGTGTTTCCTGAAACATCTAAAAAACAAAGCAACAGAGCCTAGGGCACTTCCACTTATGGTCCTATAGCTTAGGGAAATTAAAATCAAAAAGACACAGCCACCCCAAAGTTTGGGACGGCTCTGTTTACAAGAACCTCGTTTACGGTACAAGTTCAATATCGCAGAAAGTGAAAAATGGATAAAGAAGTTGTGGTACTTACGTACAATGCAATATCACTCAGCAATGAAATCTATGTCATCAGGCCCGTAGCAGCATAATGAGTGGATTCAGGTATGATGATTCTAACTGAAATAAGTCACACAGAAAAAGAAACATCATAAGATATCACTAATACACGGGATGTAAACTTGGCTACACAGGAACTGGATTACAAAACAGAACAGGGTCTCAAATTTAGAAAACCAACTTATGCTTGCTTAAGGGGAAAGGTGAGTTGGGGTGCTGCATAAAACCAGAGATTGAAATGAGCACAGATAAAGTTCCTTAAGCCAAATATGGAATAGACAAGAACTACTCCTTGCTCAACGAAATGGACTCAACACCCCATATTAAACGCCTAAGAATGTACCTGACTAGTAAGTATCTTAAAACCTATGGATTGCTATGTCTCTGAAAGAAAATCAAGCGTGTGTACAGGGGCATAAACGCAGCAGTGATAGGATTGGAGAGGTTCGGTGAGCAAATGAAGACCCTTTGAAGTCATATTGCATGGTACCCATTCCACGGGTCTCAACTCTCCAGGTTTAAGGGATTCTTCCTTCAGCTAAAACATGCACGTGGAACCCAGAGTATGATCAACCGTGTGATCGGGAGACGTGTTCCAATATGTCTCAGTTCTCGTCCCCTGGTACTCGGGTGCAACATTCCAGACGCTTTACTAACACTCTCCCGACTTGGAGAGTCAGTGCCTTTAACCTCCTGTTTGGCCCAGTTTGCAATTTCTGCGGAAGATGAACAGGAATAGGGAGAACCAATGAGAGACTAGCTGGAGGTGTCTGGACGGGCAAATTTAACTCTCATTTCCCACCAGGAAGAGGAATTAACCAAAGGCTCAGCGTGCCGTGCCGGAACCAGATTAGGGCCTGAAGCAATCCTGCGGTGTTGCGGCCAGCTCACAAGAAAGCGAGTTGAAGAAAGGAGCTCAGGGGCACTGTAATTCACAAACCTGCAGAGTTATAAATGACAGCTATCGTCCAAAAATATACTGAAGTAAGGCTGCCAAGAGGACTTGAAAGCGGGGCAGAATAGCAGGAAACCGATTTCAGGAGGTAGACTGGAATTGCATTTAAAGCATAGGAAAAGAGGCAGAACGTCCACAATGATGCACTTGGCCAAAAAGGGCGTATGCGTTTTTTCCTGAATATATTCAGGAAAAAACGCATACGCCCTTTTTGGCCAACCAAGCAAGCTTGCAAAGGAAATCTGCACTACAATGAAGTCTCACTGCCCCCCGGTCAAAAGGGCCATCTGAAAAAAGTGTAAAATCCAGAAAGGCAGGACAGGCCATGGAGAACTGGGAGCCTTGTTATGCTGATGGGCGGGATGTAAATTGCCAACAGCCACTCGGGAGAGGTGTATGGTGTTTCCTGAAACATCTAAAAAACAAAGAAACAGAGCCTAGGGCACTTCCACTTATGGTCCTATAGCTTAGGGAAATTAAAATCAAAAAGACACAGCCACCCCAAAGTTTGGGACGGCTCTGTTTACAAGAACCTCGTTTACGGTACAAGTTCAATATCGCAGAAAGTGAAAAATGGATAAAGAAGTTGTGGTACTTACGTACAATGCAATATCACTCAGCAATGAAATCTATATCATCAGGCCCGTAGCAGCATAATGAGTGGATTCAGGTATGATGATTCTAACTGAAATAAGTCACACAGAAAAAGAAACATCATAAGATATCACTAATACACGGGATGTAAACTTGGCTACACAGGAACTGGATTACAAAACAGAACAGGGTCTCAAATTTAGAAAACCAACTTATGCTTGCTTAAGGGGAAAGGTGAGTTGGGGTGCTGCATAAAAGCAGAGATTGAAATGAGCACAGATAAAGTTCCTTAAGCCAAATATGGAATAGACAAGAACTACTCCTTGCTCAACGAAATGGACTCAACACCCCATATTAAACGCCTAAGAATGTACCTGACTAGTAAGTATCTTAAAACCTATGGATTGCTATGTCTCTGAAAGAAAATCAAGCGTGTGTACAGGGGCATAAACGCAGCAGTGATAGGATTGGAGAGGTTCGGTGAGCAAATGAAGACCCTTTGAAGTCATATTGCATGGTACCCATTCCACGGGTCTCAACTCTCCAGGTTTAAGGGATTCTTCCTTCAGCTAAAACATGCACGTGGAACCCAGAGTATGATCAACCGTGTGATCGGGAGACGTGTTCCAATATGTCTCAGTTCTCGTCCCCTGGTACTCGGGTGCAACATTCCAGACGCTTTACTAACACTCTCCCGACTTGGAGAGTCAGTGCCTTTAACCTCCTGTTTGGCCCAGTTTGCAATTTCTGCGGAAGATGAACAGGAATAGGGAGAACCAATGAGAGACTAGCTGGAGGTGTCTGGACGGGCAAATTTAACTCTCATTTCCCACCAGGAAGAGGAATTAACCAAAGGCTCAGCGTGCCGTGCCGGAACCAGATTAGGGCCTGAAGCAATCCTGCGGTGTTGCGGCCAGCTCACAAGAAAGCGAGTTGAAGAAAGGAGCTCAGGGGCACTGTAATTCACAAACCTGCAGAGTTATAAATGACAGCTATCGTCCAAAAATATACTGAAGTAAGGCTGCCAAGAGGACTTGAAAGCGGGGCAGAATTGCAGGAAACCGATTTCAGGAGGTAGACTGGAATTGCATTTAAAGCATAGGAAAAGAGGCAGAACGTCCACAATGATGCACTTGGCCAAAAAGGGCGTATGCGTTTTTTCCTGAATATATTCAGGAAAAAACGCATACGCCCTTTTTGGCCAACCAAGCAAGCTTGCAAAGGAAATCTGCACTACAATGAAGTCTCACTTCCCCCCGGTCAAAAGGGCCATCTGAAAAAAGTGTAAAATCCAGAAAGGCAGGACAGGCCATGGAGAACTGGGAGCCTTGTTATGCTGATGGGCGGGATGTCAATTGCCAAGAGCCACTCGGGAGAGGTGTATGGTGTTTCCTGAAACATCTAAAAAACAAAGCAACAGAGCCTAGGGCACTTCCACTTATGGTCCTATAGCTTAGGGAAATTAAAATCAAAAAGACACAGCCACCCCAAAGTTTGGGACGGCTCTGTTTACAAGAACCTCGTTTACGGTACAAGTTCAATATCGCAGAAAGTGAAAAATGGATAAAGAAGTTGTGGTACTTACGTACAATGCAATATCACTCAGCAATGAAATCTATATCATCAGGCCCGTAGCAGCATAATGAGTGGATTCAGGTATGATGATTCTAACTGAAATAAGTCACACAGAAAAAGAAACATCATAAGATATCACTAATACACGGGATGTAAACTTGGCTACACAGGAACTGGATTACAAAACAGAACAGGGTCTCAAATTTAGAAAACCAACTTATGCTTGCTTAAGGGGAAAGGTGAGTTGGGGTGCTGCATAAAAGCAGAGATTGAAATGAGCACAGATAAAGTTCCTTAAGCCAAATATGGAATAGACAAGAACTACACCTTGCTCAACGAAATGGACTCAACACCCCATATTAAACGCCTAAGAATGTACCTGACTAGTAAGTATCTTAAAACCTATGGATTGCTATGTCTCTGAAAGAAAATCAAGCGTGTGTACAGGGGCATAAACGCAGCAGTGATAGGATTGGAGAGGTTTGGTGAGCAAATGAAGACCCTTTGAAGTCATATTGCATGGTACCCATTCCACGGGTCTCAACTCTCCAGGTTTAAGGGATTCTTCCTTCAGCTAAAACATGCACGTGGAACCCAGAGTATGATCAACCGTGTGATCGGGAGACGTGTTCCAATATGTCTCAGTTCTCGTCCCCTGGTACTCGGGTGCAACATTCCAGACGCTTTACTAACACTCTCCCGACTTGGAGAGTCAGTGCCTTTAACCTCCTGTTTGGCCCAGTTTGCAATTTCTGCGGAAGATGAACAGGAATAGGGAGAACCAATGAGAGACTAGCTGGAGGTGTCTGGACGGGCAAATTTAACTCTCATTTCCCACCAGGAAGAGGAATTAACCAAAGGCTCAGCGTGCCGTGCCGGAACCAGATTAGGGCCTGAAGCAATCCTGCGGTCTTGCGGCCAGCTCACAAGAAAGCGAGTTGAAGAAAGGAGCTCAGGGGCACTGTAATTCACAAACCTGCAGAGTTATAAATGACAGCTATCGTCCAAAAATATACTGAAGTAAGGCTGCCAAGAGGACTTGAAAGCGGGGCAGAATAGCAGGAAACCGATTTCAGGAGGTAGACTGGAATTGCATTTAAAGCATAGGAAAAGAAGCAGAACGTCCACAATGATGCACTTGGCCAAAAAGGGCGTATGCGTTTTTTCCTGAATATATTCAGGAAAAAACGCATACGCCCTTTTTGGCCAACCAAGCAAGCTTGCAAAGGAAATCTGCACTACAATGAAGTCTCACTTCCCCACGGTCAAAAGGGCCATCTGAAAAAAGTGTAAAATCCAGAAAGGCAGGACAGGCCATGGAGAACTGGGAGCCTTGTTATGCTGATGGGCGGGATGTCAATTGCCAAGAGCCACTCGGGAGAGGTGTATGGTGTTTCCTGAAACATCTAAAAAACAAAGAAACAGAGCCTAGGGCACTTCCACTTATGGTCCTATAGCTTAGGGAAATTAAAATCAAAAAGACACAGCCACCCCAAAGTTTGGGACGGCTCTGTTTACAAGAACCTCGTTTACGGTACAAGTTCAATATCGCAGAAAGTGAAAAATGGATAAAGAAGTTGTGGTACTTACGTACAATGCAATATCACTCAGCAATGAAATCTATGTCATCAGGCCCGTAGCAGCATAATGAGTGGATTCAGGTATGATGATTCTAACTGAAATAAGTCACACAGAAAAAGAAACATCATAAGATATCACTAATACACGGGATGTAAACTTGGCTACACAGGAACTGGATTACAAAACAGAACAGGGTCTCAAATTTAGAAAACCAACTTATGCTTGCTTAAGGGGAAAGGTGAGTTGGGGTGCTGCATAAAACCAGAGATTGAAATGAGCACAGATAAAGTTCCTTAAGCCAAATATGGAATAGACAAGAACTACTCCTTGCTCAACGAAATGGACTCAACACCCCATATTAAACGCCTAAGAATGTACCTGACTAGTAAGTATCTTAAAACCTATGGATTGCTATGTCTCTGAAAGAAAATCAAGCGTGTGTACAGGGGCATAAACGCAGCAGTGATAGGATTGGAGAGGTTTGGTGAGCAAATGAAGACCCTTTGAAGTCATATTGCATGGTACCCATTCCACGGGTCTCAACTCTCCAGGTTTAAGGGATTCTTCCTTCAGCTAAAACATGCACGTGGAACCCAGAGTATGATCAACCGTGTGATCGGGAGACGTGTTCCAATATGTCTCAGTTCTCGTCCCCTGGTACTCGGGTGCAACATTCCAGACGCTTTACTAACACTCTCCCGACTTGGAGAGTCAGTGCCTTTAACCTCCTGTTTGGCCCAGTTTGCAATTTCTGCGGAAGATGAACAGGAATAGGGAGAACCAATGAGAGACTAGCTGGAGGTGTCTGGACGGGCAAATTTAACTCTCATTTCCCACCAGGAAGAGGAATTAACCAAAGGCTCAGCGTGCCGTGCCGGAACCAGATTAGGGCCTGAAGCAATCCTGCGGTGTTGCGGCCAGCTCACAAGAAAGCGAGTTGAAGAAAGGAGCTCAGGGGCACTGTAATTCACAAACCTGCAGAGTTATAAATGACAGCTATCGTCCAAAAATATACTGAAGTAAGGCTGCCAAGAGGACTTGAAAGCGGGGCAGAATAGCAGGAAACCGATTTCAGGAGGTAGACTGGAATTGCATTTAAAGCATAGGAAAAGAGGCAGAACGTCCACAATGATGCACTTGGCCAAAAAGGGCGTATGCGTTTTTTCCTGAATATATTCAGGAAAAAACGCATACGCCCTTTTTGGCCAACCAAGCAAGCTTGCAAAGGAAATCTGCACTACAATGAAGTCTCACTTCCCCCCGGTCAAAAGGGCCATCTGAAAAAAGTGTAAAATCCAGAAAGGCAGGACAGGCCATGGAGAACTGGGAGCCTTGTTATGCTGATGGGCAGGATGTAAATTGCCAACAGCCACTCGGGAGAGGTGTATGGTGTTTCCTGAAACATCTAAAAAACAAAGAAACAGAGCCTAGGGCACTTCCACTTATGGTCCTATAGCTTAGGGAAATTAAAATCAAAAAGACACAGCCACCCCAAAGTTTGGGACGGCTCTGTTTACAAGAACCTCATTTACGGTACAAGTTCAATATCGCAGAAAGTGAAAAATGGATAAAGAAGTTGTGGTACTTACGTACAATGCCATATCACTCAGCAATGAAATCTATGTCATCAGGCCCGTAGCAGCATAATGAGTGGATTCAGGTATGATGATTCTAACTGAAATAAGTCACACAGAAAAAGAAACATCATAAGATATCACTAATGCACGGGATGTAAACTTGGCTACACAGGAACTGGATTACAAAACAGAACAGGGTCTCAAATTTAGAAAACCAACTTATGCTTGCTTAAGGGGAAAGGTGAGTTGGGGTGCTGCATAAAACCAGAGATTGAAATGAGCACAGATAAAGTTCCTTAAGCCAAATATGGAATAGACAAGAACTACTCCTTGCTCAACGAAATGGACTCAACACCCCATATTAAACGCCTAAGAATGTACCTGACTAGTAAGTATCTTAAAACCTATGGATTGCTATGTCTCTGAAAGAAAATCAAGCGTGTGTACAGGGGCATAAACGCAGCAGTGATAGGATTGGAGAGGTTTGGTGAGCAAATGAAGACCCTTTGAAGTCATATTGCATGGTACCCATTCCACGGGTCTCAACTCTCCAGGTTTAAGGGATTCTTCCTTCAGCTAAAACATGCACGTGGAACCCAGAGTATGATCAACCGTGTGATCGGGAGACGTGTTCCAATATGTCTCAGTTCTCGTCCCCTGGTACTCGGGTGCAACATTCCAGACGCTTTACTAACACTCTCCCGACTTGGAGAGTCAGTGCCTTTAACCTCCTGTTTGGCCCAGTTTGCAATTTCTGCGGAAGATGAACAGGAATAGGGAGAACCAATGAGAGACTAGCTGGAGGTGTCTGGACGGGCAAATTTAACTCTCATTTCCCACCAGGAAGAGGAATTAACCAAAGGCTCAGCGTGCCGTGCCGGAACCAGATTAGGGCCTGAAGCAATCCTGCGGTGTTGCGGCCAGCTCACAAGAAAGCGAGTTGAAGAAAGGAGCTCAGGGGCACTGTAATTCACAAACCTGCAGAGTTATAAATGACAGCTATCGTCCAAAAATATACTGAAGTAAGGCTGCCAAGAGGACTTGAAAGCGGGGCAGAATAGCAGGAAACCGATTTCAGGAGGTAGACTGGAATTGCATTTAAAGCATAGGAAAAGAGGCAGAACGTCCACAATGATGCACTTGGCCAAAAAGGGCGTATGCGTTTTTTCCTGAATATATTCAGGAAAAAACGCATACGCCCTTTTTGGCCAACCAAGCAAGCTTGCAAAGGAAATCTGCACTACAATGAAGTCTCACTTCCCCCCGGTCAAAAGGGCCATCTGAAAAAAGTGTAAAATCCAGAAAGGCAGGACAGGCCATGGAGAACTGGGAGCCTTGTTATGCTGATGGGCAGGATGTAAATTGCCAACAGCCACTCGGGAGAGGTGTATGGTGTTTCCTGAAACATCTAAAAAACAAAGAAACAGAGCCTAGGGCACTTCCACTTATGGTCCTATAGCTTAGGGAAATTAAAATCAAAAAGACACAGCCACCCCAAAGTTTGGGACGGCTCTGTTTACAAGAACCTCATTTACGGTACAAGTTCAATATCGCAGAAAGTGAAAAATGGATAAAGAAGTTGTGGTACTTACGTACAATGCCATATCACTCAGCAATGAAATCTATGTCATCAGGCCCGTAGCAGCATAATGAGTGGATTCAGGTATGATGATTCTAACTGAAATAAGTCACACAGAAAAAGAAACATCATAAGATATCACTAATGCACGGGATGTAAACTTGGCTACACAGGAACTGGATTACAAAACAGAACAGGGTCTCAAATTTAGAAAACCAACTTATGCTTGCTTAAGGGGAAAGGTGAGTTGGGGTGCTGCATAAAACCAGAGATTGAAATGAGCACAGATAAAGTTCCTTAAGCCAAATATGGAATAGACAAGAACTACTCCTTGCTCAACGAAATGGACTCAACACCCCATATTAAACGCCTAAGAATGTACCTGACTAGTAAGTATCTTAAAACCTATGGATTGCTATGTCTCTGAAAGAAAATCAAGCGTGTGTACAGGGGCATAAACGCAGCAGTGATAGGATTGGAGAGGTTCGGTGAGCAAATGAAGACCCTTTGAAGTCATATTGCATGGTACCCATTCCACGGGTCTCAACTCTCCAGGTTTAAGGGATTCTTCCTTCAGCTAAAACATGCACGTGGAACCCAGAGTATGATCAACCGTGTGATCGGGAGACGTGTTCCAATATGTCTCAGTTCTCGTCCCCTGGTACTCGGGTGCAACATTCCAGACGCTTTACTAACACTCTCCCGACTTGGAGAGTCAGTGCCTTTAACCTCCTGTTTGGCCCAGTTTGCAATTTCTGCGGAAGATGAACAGGAATAGGGAGAACCAATGAGAGACTAGCTGGAGGTGTCTGGACGGGCAAATTTAACTCTCATTTCCCACCAGGAAGAGGAATTAACCAAAGGCTCAGCGTGCCGTGCCGGAACCAGATTAGGGCCTGAAGCAATCCTGCGGTGTTGCGGCCAGCTCACAAGAAAGCGAGTTGAAGAAAGGAGCTCAGGGGCACTGTAATTCACAAACCTGCAGAGTTATAAATGACAGCTATCGTCCAAAAATATACTGAAGTAAGGCTGCCAAGAGGACTTGAAAGCGGGGCAGAATTGCAGGAAACCGATTTCAGGAGGTAGACTGGAATTGCATTTAAAGCATAGGAAAAGAGGCAGAACGTCCACAATGATGCACTTGGCCAAAAAGGGCGTATGCGTTTTTTCCTGAATATATTCAGGAAAAAACGCATACGCCCTTTTTGGCCAACCAAGCAAGCTTGCAAAGGAAATCTGCACTACAATGAAGTCTCACTTCCCCCCGGTCAAAAGGGCCATCTGAAAAAAGTGTAAAATCCAGAAAGGCAGGACAGGCCATGGAGAACTGGGAGCCTTGTTATGCTGATGGGCGGGATGTCAATTGCCAAGAGCCACTCGGGAGAGGTGTATGGTGTTTCCTGAAACATCTAAAAAACAAAGCAACAGAGCCTAGGGCACTTCCACTTATGGTCCTATAGCTTAGGGAAATTAAAATCAAAAAGACACAGCCACCCCAAAGTTTGGGACGGCTCTGTTTACAAGAACCTCGTTTAAGGTACAAGTTCAATATCGCAGAAAGTGAAAAATGGATAAAGAAGTTGTGGTACTTACGTACAATGCAATATCACTCAGCAATGAAATCTATGTCATCAGGCCCGTAGCAGCATAATGAGTGGATTCAGGTATGATGATTCTAACTGAAATAAGTCACACAGAAAAAGAAACATCATAAGATATCACTAATACACGGGATGTAAACTTGGCTACACAGGAACTGGATTACAAAACAGAACAGGGTCTCAAATTTAGAAAACCAACTTATGCTTGCTTAAGGGGAAAGGTGAGTTGGGGTGCTGCATAAAACCAGAGATTGAAATGAGCACAGATAAAGTTCCTTAAGCCAAATATAGAATAGACAAGAGCTACTCCTTGCTCAACGAAATGGACTCAACACCCCATATTAAACGCCTAAGAATGTACCTGACTAGTAAGTATCTTAAAACCTATGGATTGCTATGTCTCTGAAAGAAAATCAAGCGTGTGTACAGGGGCATAAACGCAGCAGTGATAGGATTGGAGAGGTTCGGTGAGCAAATGAAGACCCTTTGAAGTCATATTGCATGGTACCCATTCCAAGGGTCTCAACTCTCCAGGTTTAAGGGATTCTTCCTTCAGCTAAAACATGCACGTGGAACCCAGAGTATGATCAACCGTGTGATCGGGAGACGTGTTCCAATATGTCTCAGTTCTCGTCCCCTGGTACTCGGGTGCAACATTCCAGACGCTTTACTAACACTCTCCCGACTTGGAGAGTCAGTGCCTTTAACCTCCTGTTTGGCCCAGTTTGCAATTTCTGCGGAAGATGAACAGGAATAGGGAGAACCAATGAGAGACTAGCTGGAGGTGTCTGGACGGGCAAATTTAACTCTCATTTCCCACCAGGAAGAGGAATTAACCAAAGGCTCAGCGTGCCGTGCCGGAACCAGATTAGGGCCTGAAGCAATCCTGCGGTGTTGCGGCCAGCTCACAAGAAAGCGAGTTGAAGAAAGGAGCTCAGGGGCACTGTAATTCACAAACCTGCAGAGTTATAAATGACAGCTATCGTCCAAAAATATACTGAAGTAAGGCTGCCAAGAGGACTTGAAAGCGGGGCAGAATTGCAGGAAACCGATTTCAGGAGGTAGACTGGAATTGCATTTAAAGCATAGGAAAAGAGGCAGAACGTCCACAATGATGCACTTGGCCAAAAAGGGCGTATGCGTTTTTTCCTGAATATATTCAGGAAAAAACGCATACGCCCTTTTTGGCCAACCAAGCAAGCTTGCAAAGGAAATCTGCACTACAATGAAGTCTCACTTCCCCCCGGTCAAAAGGGCCATCTGAAAAAAGTGTAAAATCCAGAAAGGCAGGACAGGCCATGGAGAACTGGGAGCCTTGTTATGCTGATGGGCGGGATGTAAATTGCCAACAGCCACTCGGGAGAGGTGTATGGTGTTTCCTGAAACATCTAAAAAACAAAGCAACAGAGCCTAGGGCACTTCCACTTATGGTCCTATAGCTTAGGGAAATTAAAATCAAAAAGACACAGCCACCCCAAAGTTTGGGACGGCTCTGTTTACAAAAACCTCGTTTACGGTACAAGTTCAATATCGCAGAAAGTGAAAAATGGATAAAGAAGTTGTGGTACTTACGTACAATGCAATATCACTCAGCAATGAAATCTATGTCATCAGGCCCGTAGCAGCATAATGAGTGGATTCAGGTATGATGATTCTAACTGAAATAAGTCACACAGAAAAAGAAACATCATAAGATATCACTAATACACGGGATGTAAACTTGGCTACACAGGAACTGGATTACAAAACAGAACAGGGTCTCAAATTTAGAAAACCAACTTATGCTTGCTTAAGGGGAAAGGTGAGTTGGGGTGCTGCATAAAAGCAGAGATTGAAATGAGCACAGATAAAGTTCCTTAAGCCAAATATAGAATAGACAAGAGCTACTCCTTGCTCAACGAAATGGACTCAACACCCCATATTAAACGCCTAAGAATGTACCTGACTAGTAAGTATCTTAAAACCTATGGATTGCTATGTCTCTGAAAGAAAATCAAGCGTGTGTACAGGGGCATAAACGCAGCAGTGATAGGATTGGAGAGGTTCGGTGAGCAAATGAAGACCCTTTGAAGTCATATTGCATGGTACCCATTCCACGGGTCTCAACTCTCCAGGTTTAAGGGATTCTTCCTTCAGCTAAAACATGCACGTGGAACCCAGAGTATGATCAACCATGTGATCGGGAGACGTGTTCCAATATGTCTCAGTTCTTGTCCCCTGGTACTCGGGTGCAACATTCCAGACGCTTTACTAACACTCTCCCGACTTGGAGAGTCAGTGCCTTTAACCTCCTGTTTGGCCCAGTTTGCAATTTCTGCGGAAGATGAACAGGAATAGGGAGAACCAATGAGAGACTAGCTGGAGGTGTCTGGACGGGCAAATTTAACTCTCATTTCCCACCAGGAAGAGGAATTAACCAAAGGCTCAGCGTGCCGTGCCGGAACCAGATTAGGGCCTGAAGCAATCCTGCGGTGTTGCGGCCAGCTCACAAGAAACTGAGTTGAAGAAAGGAGCTCAGGGGCACTGTAATTCACAAACCTGCAGAGTTATAAATGACAGCTATCGTCCAAAAATATACTGAAGTAAGGCTGCCAAGAGGACTTGAAAGCGGGGCAGAATTGCAGGAAACCGATTTCAGGAGGTAGACTGGAATTGCATTTAAAGCATAGGAAAAGAGGCAGAACGTCCACAATGATGCACTTGGCCAAAAAGGGCGTATGCGTTTTTTCCTGAATATATTCAGGAAAAAACGCATACGCCCTTTTTGGCCAACCAAGCAAGCTTGCAAAGGAAATCTGCACTACAATGAAGTCTCACTTCCCCCCCGGTCAAAAGGGCCATCTGAAAAAAGTGTAAAATCCAGAAAGGCAGGACAGGCCATGGAGAACTGGGAGCCTTGTTATGCTGATGGGCGGGATGTAAATTGCCAACAGCCACTCGGGAGAGGTGTATGGTGTTTCCTGAAACATCTAAAAAAAAAGCAACAGAGCCTAGGGCACTTCCACTTATGGTCCTATAGCTTAGGGAAATTAAAATCAAAAAGACACAGCCACCCCAAAGTTTGGGACGGCTCTGTTTACAAGAACCTCGTTTACGGTACAAGTTCAATATCGCAGAAAGTGAAAAATGGATAAAGAAGTTGTGGTACTTACGTACAATGCAATATCACTCAGCAATGAAATCTATGTCATCAGGCCCGTAGCAGCATAATGAGTGGATTCAGGTATGATGATTCTAACTGAAATAAGTCACACAGAAAAAGAAACATCATAAGATATCACTAATACACGGGATGTAAACTTGGCTACACAGGAACTGGATTACAAAACAGAACAGGGTCTCAAATTTAGAAAACCAACTTATGCTTGCTTAAGGGGAAAGGTGAGTTGGGGTGCTGCATAAAACCAGAGATTTAAATGAACACAGATAAAGTTCCTTAAGCCAAATATGGAATAGACAAGAACTACTCCTTGCTCAACGAAATGGACTCAACACCCCATATTAAACGCCTAAGAATGTACCTGACTAGTAAGTATCTTAAAACCTATGGATTGCTATGTCTCTGAAAGAAAATCAAGCGTGTGTACAGGGGCATAAACGCAGCAGTGATAGGATTGGAGAGGTTCGGTGAGCAAATGAAGACCCTTTGAAGTCATATTGCATGGTACCCATTCCACGGGTCTCAACTCTCCAGGTTTAAGGGATTCTTCCTTCAGCTAAAACATGCACGTGGAACCCAGAGTATGATCAACCGTGTGATCGGGAGACGTGTTCCAATATGTCTCAGTTCTCGTCCCCTGGTACTCGGGTGCAACATTCCAGACGCTTTACTAACACTCTCCCGACTTGGAGAGTCAGTGCCTTTAACCTCCTGTTTGGCCCAGTTTGCAATTTCTGCGGAAGATGAACAGGAATAGGGAGAACCAATGAGAGACTAGCTGGAGGTGTCTGGACGGGCAAATTTAACTCTCATTTCCCACCAGGAAGAGGAATTAACCAAAGGCTCAGCGTGCCGTGCCGGAACCAGATTAGGGCCTGAAGCAATCCTGCGGTGTTGCAGCCAGCTCACAAGAAAGCGAGTTGAAGAAAGGAGCTCAGGGGCACTGTAATTCACAAACCTGCAGAGTTATAAATGACAGCTATCGTCCAAAAATATACTGAAGTAAGGCTGCCAAGAGGACTTGAAAGCGGGGCAGAATTGCAGGAAACCGATTTCAGGAGGTAGACTGGAATTGCATTTAAAGCATAGGAAAAGAGGCAGAACGTCCACAATGATGCACTTGGCCAAAAAGGGCGTATGCGTTTTTTCCTGAATATATTCAGGAAAAAACGCATACGCCCTTTTTGGCCAACCAAGCAAGCTTGCAAAGGAAATCTGCACTACAATGAAGTCTCACTTCCCCCCGGTCAAAAGGGCCATCTGAAAAAAGTGTAAAATCCAGAAAGGCAGGACAGGCCATGGAGAACTGGGAGCCTTGTTATGCTGATGGGCGGGATGTCAATTGCCAAGAGCCACTCGGGAGAGGTGTATGGTGTTTCCTGAAACATCTAAAAAACAAAGCAACAGAGCCTAGGGCACTTCCACTTATGGTCCTATAGCTTAGGGAAATTAAAATCAAAAAGACACAGCCACCCCAAAGTTTGGGACGGCTCTGTTTACAAGAACCTCGTTTAAGGTACAAGTTCAATATCGCAGAAAGTGAAAAATGGATAAAGAAGTTGTGGTACTTACGTACAATGCAATATCACTCAGCAATGAACTCTATGTCATCAGGCCCGTAGCAGCATAATGAGTGGATTCAGGTATGATGATTCTAACTGAAATAAGTCACACAGAAAAAGAAACATCATAAGATATCACTAATACACGGGATGTAAACTTGGCTACACAGGAACTGGATTACAAAACAGAACAGGGTCTCAAATTTAGAAAACCAACTTATGCTTGCTTAAGGGGAAAGGTGAGTTGGGGTGCTGCATAAAACCAGAGATTGAAATGAGCACAGATAAAGTTCCTTTAGCCAAATATAGAATAGACAAGAGCTACTCCTTGCTCAACGAAATGGACTCAACACCCCATATTAAACGCCTAAGAATGTACCTGACTAGTAAGTATCTTAAAACCTATGGATTGCTATGTCTCTGAAAGAAAATCAAGCGTGTGTACAGGGGCATAAACGCAGCAGTGATAGGATTGGAGAGGTTCGGTGAGCAAATGAAGACCCTTTGAAGTCATATTGCATGGTACCCATTCCACGGGTCTCAACTCTCCAGGTTTAAGGGATTCTTCCTTCAGCTAAAACATGCACGTGGAACCCAGAGTATGATCAACCGTGTGATCGGGAGACGTGTTCCAATATGTCTCAGTTCTCGTCCCCTGGTACTCGGGTGCAACATTCCAGACGCTTTACTAACACTCTCCCGACTTGGAGAGTCAGTGCCTTTAACCTCCTGTTTGGCCCAGTTTGCAATTTCTGCGGAAGATGAACAGGAATAGGGAGAACCAATGAGAGACTAGCTGGAGGTGTCTGGACGGGCAAATTTAACTCTCATTTCCCACCAGGAAGAGGAATTAACCAAAGGCTCAGCGTGCCGTGCCGGAACCAGATTAGGGCCTGAAGCAATCCTGCGGTGTTGCGGCCAGCTCACAAGAAAGCGAGTTGAAGAAAGGAGCTCAGGGGCACTGTAATTCACAAACCTGCAGAGTTATAAATGACAGCTATCGTCCAAAAATATACTGAAGTAAGGCTGCCAAGAGTACTTGAAAGCGGGGCAGAATTGCAGGAAACCGATTTCAGGAGGTAGACTGGAATTGCATTTAAAGCATAGGAAAAGAGGCAGAACGTCCACAATGATGCACTTGGTCAAAAAGGGCGTATGCGTTTTTTCCTGAATATATTCAGGAAAAAACGCATACGCCCTTTTTGGCCAACCAAGCAAGCTTGCAAAGGAAATCTGCACTACAATGAAGTCTCACTTCCCCCCGGTCAAAAGGGCCATCTGAAAAAAGTGTAAAATCCAGAAAGGCAGGACAGGCCATGGAGAACTGGGAGCCTTGTTATGCTGATGGGCGGGATGTAAATTGCCAACAGCCACTCCAGAGAAGTGTATGGTGTTTCCTGAAACATCTAAAAAACAAAGCAACAGAGCCTAGGGCACTTCCACTTATGGTCCTATAGCTTAGGGAAATTAAAATCAAAAAGACACAGCCACCCCAAAGTTTGGGACGGCTCTGTTTACAAGAACCTCGTTTAAGGTACAAGTTCAATATCGCAGAAAGTGAAAAATGGATAAAGAAGTTGTGGTACTTACGTACAATGCAATATCACTCAGCAATGAAATCTATGTCATCAGGCCCGTAGCAGCATAATGAGTGGATTCAGGTATGATGATTCTAACTGAAATAAGTCACACAGAAAAAGAAACATCATAAGATATCACTAATACACGGGATGTAAACTTGGCTACACAGGAACTGGATTACAAAACAGAACAGGGTCTCAAATTTAGAAAACCAACTTATGCTTGCTTAAGGGGAAAGGTGAGTTGGGGTGCTGCATAAAAGCAGAGATTGAAATGAGCACAGATAAAGTTCCTTAAGCCAAATATAGAATAGACAAGAGCTACTCCTTGCTCAACGAAATGGACTCAACACCCCATATTAAACGCCTAAGAATGTACCTGACTAGTAAGTATCTTAAAACCTATGGATTGCTATGTCTCTGAAAGAAAATCAAGCGTGTGTACAGGGGCATAAACGCAGCAGTGATAGGATTGGAGAGGTTCGGTGAGCAAATGAAGACCCTTTGAAGTCATATTGCATGGTACCCATTCCACGGGTCTCAACTCTCCAGGTTTAAGGGATTCTTCCTTCAGCTAAAACATGCACGTGGAACCCAGAGTATGATCAACCGTGTGATCGGGAGACGTGTTCCAATATGTCTCAGTTCTCGTCCCCTGGTACTCGGGTGCAACATTCCAGACGCTTTACTAACACTCTCCCGACTTGGAGAGTCAGTGCCTTTAACCTCCTGTTTGGCCCAGTTTGCAATTTCTGCGGAAGATGAACAGGAATAGGGAGAACCAATGAGAGACTAGCTGGAGGTGTCTGGACGGGCAAATTTAACTCTCATTTCCCACCAGGAAGAGGAATTAACCAAAGGCTCAGCGTGCCGTGCCGGAACCAGATTAGGGCCTGAAGCAATCCTGCGGTGTTGCAGCCAGCTCACAAGAAAGCGAGTTGAAGAAAGGAGCTCAGGGGCACTGTAATTCACAAACCTGCAGAGTTATAAATGACAGCTATCGTCCAAAAATATACTGAAGTAAGGCTGCCAAGAGGACTTGAAAGCGGGGCAGAATTGCAGGAAACCGATTTCAGGAGGTAGACTGGAATTGCATTTAAAGCATAGGAAAAGAGGCAGAACGTCCACAATGATGCACTTGGCCAAAAAGGGCGTATGCGTTTTTTCCTGAATATATTCAGGAAAAAACGCATACGCCCTTTTTGGCCAACCAAGCAAGCTTGCAAAGGAAATCTGCACTACAATGAAGTCTCACTTCCCCCCGGTCAAAAGGGCCATCTGAAAAAAGTGTAAAATCCAGAAAGGCAGGACAGGCCATGGAGAACTGGGAGCCTTGTTATGCTGATGGGCGGGATGTCAATTGCCAAGAGCCACTCGGGAGAGGTGTATGGTGTTTCCTGAAACATCTAAAAAACAAAGCAACAGAGCCTAGGGCACTTCCACTTATGGTCCTATAGTTTAGGGAAATTAAAATCAAAAAGACACAGCCACCCCAAAGTTTGGGACGGCTCTGTTTACAAGAACCTCGTTTAAGGTACAAGTTCAATATCGCAGAAAGTGAAAAATGGATAAAGAAGTTGTGGTACTTACGTACAATGCAATATCACTCAGCAATGAACTCTATGTCATCAGGCCCGTAGCAGCATAATGAGTGGATTCAGGTATGATGATTCTAACTGAAATAAGTCACACAGAAAAAGAAACATCATAAGATATCACTAATACACGGGATGTAAACTTGGCTACACAGGAACTGGATTACAAAACAGAACAGGGTCTCAAATTTAGAAAACCAACTTATGCTTGCTTAAGGGGAAAGGTGAGTTGGGGTGCTGCATAAAACCAGAGATTGAAATGAGCACAGATAAAGTTCCTTTAGCCAAATATAGAATAGACAAGAGCTACACCTTGCTCAACGAAATGGACTCAACACCCCATATTAAACGCCTAAGAATGTACCTGACTAGTAAGTATCTTAAAACCTATGGATTGCTATGTCTCTGAAAGAAAATCAAGCGTGTGTACAGGGGCATAAACGCAGCAGTGATAGGATTGGAGAGGTTCGGTGAGCAAATGAAGACCCTTTGAAGTCATATTGCATGGTACCCACTCCACGGGTCTCAACTCTCCAGGTTTAAGGGATTCTTCCTTCAGCTAAAACATGCACGTGGAACCCAGAGTATGATCAACCGTGTGATCGGGAGACGTGTTCCAATATGTCTCAGTTCTCGTCCCCTGGTACTCGGGTGCAACATTCCAGACGCTTTACTAACACTCTCCCGACTTGGAGAGTCAGTGCCTTTAACCTCCTGTTTGGCCCAGTTTGCAATTTCTGCGGAAGATGAACAGGAATAGGGAGAACCAATGAGAGACTAGCTGGAGGTGTCTGGACGGGCAAATTTAACTCTCATTTCCCACCAGGAAGAGGAATTAACCAAAGGCTCAGCGTGCCGTGCCGGAACCAGATTAGGGCCTGAAGCAATCCTGCGGTGTTGCGGCCAGCTCACAAGAAAGCGAGTTGAAGAAAGGAGCTCAGGGGCACTGTAATTCACAAACCTGCAGAGTTATAAATGACAGCTATCGTCCAAAAATATACTGAAGTAAGGCTGCCAAGAGGACTTGAAAGCGGGGCAGAATTGCAGGAAACCGATTTCAGGAGGTAGACTGGAATTGCATTTAAAGCATAGGAAAAGAGGCAGAACGTCCACAATGATGCACTTGGTCAAAAAGGGCGTATGCGTTTTTTCCTGAATATATTCAGGAAAAAACGCATACGCCCTTTTTGGCCAACCAAGCAAGCTTGCAAAGGAAATCTGCACTACAATGAAGTCTCACTTCCCCCCGGTCAAAAGGGCCATCTGAAAAAAGTGTAAAATCCAGAAAGGCAGGACAGGCCATGGAGAACTGGGAGCCTTGTTATGCTGATGGGCGGGATGTAAATTGCCAACAGCCACTCCAGAGAAGTGTATGGTGATTCCTGAAACATCTAAAAAACAAAGCAACAGAGCCTAGGGCACTTCCACTTATGGTCCTATAGCTTAGGGAAATTAAAATCAAAAAGACACAGCCACCCCAAAGTTTGGGACGGCTCTGTTTACAAGAACCTCGTTTACGGTACAAGTTCAATATCGCAGAAAGTGAAAAATGGATAAAGAAGTTGTGGTACTTACGTACAATGCAATATCACTCAGCAATGAAATCTATATCATCAGGCCCGTAGCAGCATAATGAGTGGATTCAGGTATGATGATTCTAACTGAAATAAGTCACACAGAAAAAGAAACATCATAAGATATCACTAATACACGGGATGTAAACTTGGCTACACAGGAACTGGATTACAAAACAGAACAGGGTCTCAAATTTAGAAAACCAACTTATGCTTGCTTAAGGGGAAAGGTGAGTTGGGGTGCTGCATAAAAGCAGAGATTGAAATGAGCACAGATAAAGTTCCTTAAGCCAAATATGGAATAGACAAGAACTACTCCTTGCTCAACGAAATGGACTCAACACCCCATATTAAACGCCTAAGAATGTACCTGACTAGTAAGTATCTTAAAACCTATGGATTGCTATGTCTCTGAAAGAAAATCAAGCGTGTGTACAGGGGCATAAACGCAGCAGTGATAGGATTGGAGAGGTTCGGTGAGCAAATGAAGACCCTTTGAAGTCATATTGCATGGTACCCATTCCACGGGTCTCAACTCTCCAGGTTTAAGGGATTCTTCCTTCAGCTAAAACATGCACGTGGAACCCAGAGTATGATCAACCGTGTGATCGGGAGACGTGTTCCAATATGTCTCAGTTCTCGTCCCCTGGTACTCGGGTGCAACATTCCAGACGCTTTACTAACACTCTCCCGACTTGGAGAGTCAGTGCCTTTAACCTCCTGTTTGGCCCAGTTTGCAATTTCTGCGGAAGATGAACAGGAATAGGGAGAACCAATGAGAGACTAGCTGGAGGTGTCTGGACGGGCAAATTTAACTCTCATTTCCCACCAGGAAGAGGAATTAACCAAAGGCTCAGCGTGCCGTGCCGGAAACAGATTAGGGCCTGAAGCAATCCTGCGGTCTTGCGGCCAGCTCACAAGAAAGCGAGTTGAAGAAAGGAGCTCAGGGGCACTGTAATTCACAAACCTGCAGAGTTATAAATGACAGCTATCGTCCAAAAATATACTGAAGTAAGGCTGCCAAGAGGACTTGAAAGCGGGGCAGAATTGCAGGAAACCGATTTCAGGAGGTAGACTGGAATTGCATTTAAAGCATAGGAAAAGAGGCAGAACGTGGAGAATGATGCACTTGGCCAAAAAGGGCGTATGCGTTTTTTCCTGAATATATTCAGGAAAAAACGCATACGCCCTTTTTGGCCAACCAAGCAAGCTTGCAAAGGAAATCTGCACTACAATGAAGTCTCACTTCCCCCCGGTCAAAAGGGCCATCTGAAAAAAGTGTAAAATCCAGAAAGGCAGGACAGGCCATGGAGAACTGGGAGCCTTGTTATGCTGATGGGCGGGATGTCAATTGCCAAGAGCCACTCGGGAGAGGTGTATGGTGTTTCCTGAAACATCTAAAAAACAAAGCAACAGAGCCTAGGGCACTTCCACTTATGGTCCTATAGCTTAGGGAAATTAAAATCAAAAAGACACAGCCACCCCAAAGTTTGGGACGGCTCTGTTTACAAGAACCTCGTTTACGGTACAAGTTCAATATCGCAGAAAGTGAAAAATGGATAAAGAAGTTGTGGTACTTACGTACAATGCAATATCACTCAGCAATGAAATCTATATCATCAGGCCCGTAGCAGCATAATGAGTGGATTCAGGTATGATGATTCTAACTGAAATAAGTCACACAGAAAAAGAAACATCATAAGATATCACTAATACACGGGATGTAAACTTGGCTACACAGGAACTGGATTACAAAACAGAACAGGGTCTCAAATTTAGAAAACCAACTTATGCTTGCTTAAGGGGAAAGGTGAGTTGGGGTGCTGCATAAAAGCAGAGATTGAAATGAGCACAGATAAAGTTCCTTAAGCCAAATATGGAATAGACAAGAACTACACCTTGCTCAACGAAATGGACTCAACACCCCATATTAAACGCCTAAGAATGTACCTGACTAGTAAGTATCTTAAAACCTATGGATTGCTATGTCTCTGAAAGAAAATCAAGCGTGTGTACAGGGGCATAAACGCAGCAGTGATAGGATTGGAGAGGTTTGGTGAGCAAATGAAGACCCTTTGAAGTCATATTGCATGGTACCCATTCCACGGGTCTCAACTCTCCAGGTTTAAGGGATTCTTCCTTCAGCTAAAACATGCACGTGGAACCCAGAGTATGATCAACCGTGTGATCGGGAGACGTGTTCCAATATGTCTCAGTTCTCGTCCCCTGGTACTCGGGTGCAACATTCCAGACGCTTTACTAACACTCTCCCGACTTGGAGAGTCAGTGCCTTTAACCTCCTGTTTGGCCCAGTTTGCAATTTCTGCGGAAGATGAACAGGAATAGGGAGAACCAATGAGAGACTAGCTGGAGGTGTCTGGACGGGCAAATTTAACTCTCATTTCCCACCAGGAAGAGGAATTAACCAAAGGCTCAGCGTGCCGTGCCGGAACCAGATTAGGGCCTGAAGCAATCCTGCGGTCTTGCGGCCAGCTCACAAGAAAGCGAGTTGAAGAAAGGAGCTCAGGGGCACTGTAATTCACAAACCTGCAGAGTTATAAATGACAGCTATCGTCCAAAAATATACTGAAGTAAGGCTGCCAAGAGGACTTGAAAGCGGGGCAGAATTGCAGGAAACCGATTTCAGGAGGTAGACTGGAATTGCATTTAAAGCATAGGAAAAGAGGCAGAACGTCCACAATGATGCACTTGGCCAAAAAGGGCGTATGCGTTTTTTCCTGAATATATTCAGGAAAAAACGCATACGCCCTTTTTGGCCAACCAAGCAAGCTTGCAAAGGAAATCTGCACTACAATGAAGTCTCACTTCCCCCCGGTCAAAAGGGCCATCTGAAAAAAGTGTAAAATCCAGAAAGGCAGGACAGGCCATGGAGAACTGGGAGCCTTGTTATGCTGATGGGCGGGATGTCAATTGCCAAGAGCCACTCGGGAGAGGTGTATGGTGTTTCCTGAAACATCTAAAAAACAAAGAAACAGAGCCTAGGGCACTTCCACTTATGGTCCTATAGCTTAGGGAAATTAAAATCAAAAAGACACAGCCACCCCAAAGTTTGGGACGGCTCTGTTTACAAGAACCTCGTTTACGGTACAAGTTCAATATCGCAGAAAGTGAAAAATGGATAAAGAAGTTGTGGTACTTACGTACAATGCAATATCACTCAGCAATGAAATCTATGTCATCAGGCCCGTAGCAGCATAATGAGTGGATTCAGGTATGATGATTCTAACTGAAATAAGTCACACAGAAAAAGAAACATCATAAGATATCACTAATACACGGGATGTAAACTTGGCTACACAGGAACTGGATTACAAAACAGAACAGGGTCTCAAATTTAGAAAACCAACTTATGCTTGCTTAAGGGGAAAGGTGAGTTGGGGTGCTGCATAAAACCAGAGATTGAAATGAGCACAGATAAAGTTCCTTAAGCCAAATATGGAATAGACAAGAACTACTCCTTGCTCAACGAAATGGACTCAACACCCCATATTAAACGCCTAAGAATGTACCTGACTAGTAAGTATCTTAAAACCTATGGATTGCTATGTCTCTGAAAGAAAATCAAGCGTGTGTACAGGGGCATAAACGCAGCAGTGATAGGATTGGAGAGGTTTGGTGAGCAAATGAAGACCCTTTGAAGTCATATTGCATGGTACCCATTCCACGGGTCTCAACTCTCCAGGTTTAAGGGATTCTTCCTTCAGCTAAAACATGCACGTGGAACCCAGAGTATGATCAACCGTGTGATCGGGAGACGTGTTCCAATATGTCTCAGTTCTCGTCCCCTGGTACTCGGGTGCAACATTCCAGACGCTTTACTAACACTCTCCCGACTTGGAGAGTCAGTGCCTTTAACCTCCTGTTTGGCCCAGTTTGCAATTTCTGCGGAAGATGAACAGGAATAGGGAGAACCAATGAGAGACTAGCTGGAGGTGTCTGGACGGGCAAATTTAACTCTCATTTCCCACCAGGAAGAGGAATTAACCAAAGGCTCAGCGTGCCGTGCCGGAACCAGATTAGGGCCTGAAGCAATCCTGCGGTGTTGCGGCCAGCTCACAAGAAAGCGAGTTGAAGAAAGGAGCTCAGGGGCACTGTAATTCACAAACCTGCAGAGTTATAAATGACAGCTATCGTCCAAAAATATACTGAAGTAAGGCTGCCAAGAGGACTTGAAAGCGGGGCAGAATAGCAGGAAACCGATTTCAGGAGGTAGACTGGAATTGCATTTAAAGCATAGGAAAAGAGGCAGAACGTCCACAATGATGCACTTGGCCAAAAAGGGCGTATGCGTTTTTTCCTGAATATATTCAGGAAAAAACGCATACGCCCTTTTTGGCCAACCAAGCAAGCTTGCAAAGGAAATCTGCACTACAATGAAGTCTCACTTCCCCCCGGTCAAAAGGGCCATCTGAAAAAAGTGTAAAATCCAGAAAGGCAGGACAGGCCATGGAGAACTGGGAGCCTTGTTATGCTGATGGGCAGGATGTAAATTGCCAACAGCCACTCGGGAGAGGTGTATGGTGTTTCCTGAAACATCTAAAAAACAAAGAAACAGAGCCTAGGGCACTTCCACTTATGGTCCTATAGCTTAGGGAAATTAAAATCAAAAAGACACAGCCACCCCAAAGTTTGGGACGGCTCTGTTTACAAGAACCTCGTTTACGGTACAAGTTCAATATCGCAGAAAGTGAAAAATGGATAAAGAAGTTGTGGTACTTACGTACAATGCCATATCACTCAGCAATGAAATCTATGTCATCAGGCCCGTAGCAGCATAATGAGTGGATTCAGGTATGATGATTCTAACTGAAATAAGTCACACAGAAAAAGAAACATCATAAGATATCACTAATGCACGGGATGTAAACTTGGCTACACAGGAACTGGATTACAAAACAGAACAGGGTCTCAAATTTAGAAAACCAACTTATGCTTGCTTAAGGGGAAAGGTGAGTTGGGGTGCTGCATAAAACCAGAGATTGAAATGAGCACAGATAAAGTTCCTTAAGCCAAATATGGAATAGACAAGAACTACTCCTTGCTCAACGAAATGGACTCAACACCCCATATTAAACGCCTAAGAATGTACCTGACTAGTAAGTATCTTAAAACCTATGGATTGCTATGTCTCTGAAAGAAAATCAAGCGTGTGTACAGGGGCATAAACGCAGCAGTGATAGGATTGGAGAGGTTCGGTGAGCAAATGAAGACCCTTTGAAGTCATATTGCATGGTACCCATTCCACGGGTCTCAACTCTCCAGGTTTAAGGGATTCTTCCTTCAGCTAAAACATGCACGTGGAACCCAGAGTATGATCAACCGTGTGATCGGGAGACGTGTTCCAATATGTCTCAGTTCTCGTCCCCTGGTACTCGGGTGCAACATTCCAGACGCTTTACTAACACTCTCCCGACTTGGAGAGTCAGTGCCTTTAACCTCCTGTTTGGCCCAGTTTGCAATTTCTGCGGAAGATGAACAGGAATAGGGAGAACCAATGAGAGACTAGCTGGAGGTGTCTGGACGGGCAAATTTAACTCTCATTTCCCACCAGGAAGAGGAATTAACCAAAGGCTCTGCGTGCCGTGCCGGAACCAGATTAGGGCCTGAAGCAATCCTGCGGTGTTGCGGCCAGCTCACAAGAAAGCGAGTTGAAGAAAGGAGCTCAGGGGCACTGTAATTCACAAACCTGCAGAGTTATAAATGACAGCTATCGTCCAAAAATATACTGAAGTAAGGCTGCCAAGAGGACTTGAAAGCGGGGCAGAATTGCAGGAAACCGATTTCAGGAGGTAGACTGGAATTGCATTTAAAGCATAGGAAAAGAGGCAGAACGTCCACAATGATGCACTTGGCCAAAAAGGGCGTATGCGTTTTTTCCTGAATATATTCAGGAAAAAACGCATACGCCCTTTTTGGCCAACCAAGCAAGCTTGCAAAGGAAATCTGCACTACAATGAAGTCTCACTTCCCCCCGGTCAAAAGGGCCATCTGAAAAAAGTGTAAAATCCAGAAAGGCAGGACAGGCCATGGAGAACTGGGAGCCTTGTTATGCTGATGGGCGGGATGTCAATTGCCAAGAGCCACTCGGGAGAGGTGTATGGTGTTTCCTGAAACATCTAAAAAACAAAGCAACAGAGCCTAGGGCACTTCCACTTATGGTCCTATAGCTTAGGGAAATTAAAATCAAAAAGACACAGCCACCCCAAAGTTTGGGACGGCTCTGTTTACAAGAACCTCGTTTAAGGTACAAGTTCAATATCGCAGAAAGTGAAAAATGGATAAAGAAGTTGTGGTACTTACGTACAATGCAATATCACTCAGCAATGAAATCTATGTCATCAGGCCCGTAGCAGCATAATGAGTGGATTCAGGTATGATGATTCTAACTGAAATAAGTCACACAGAAAAAGAAACATCATAAGATATCACTAATACACGGGATGTAAACTTGGCTACACAGGAACTGGATTACAAAACAGAACAGGGTCTCAAATTTAGAAAACCAACTTATGCTTGCTTAAGGGGAAAGGTGAGTTGGGGTGCTGCATAAAACCAGAGATTGAAATGAGCACAGATAAAGTTCCTTAAGCCAAATATAGAATAGACAAGAGCTACTCCTTGCTCAACGAAATGGACTCAACACCCCATATTAAACGCCTAAGAATGTACCTGACTAGTAAGTATCTTAAAACCTATGGATTGCTATGTCTCTGAAAGAAAATCAAGCGTGTGTACAGGGGCATAAACGCAGCAGTGATAGGATTGGAGAGGTTCGGTGAGCAAATGAAGACCCTTTGAAGTCATATTGCATGGTACCCATTCCAAGGGTCTCAACTCTCCAGGTTTAAGGGATTCTTCCTTCAGCTAAAACATGCACGTGGAACCCAGAGTATGATCAACCGTGTGATCGGGAGACGTGTTCCAATATGTCTCAGTTCTCGTCCCCTGGTACTCGGGTGCAACATTCCAGACGCTTTACTAACACTCTCCCGACTTGGAGAGTCAGTGCCTTTAACCTCCTGTTTGGCCCAGTTTGCAATTTCTGCGGAAGATGAACAGGAATAGGGAGAACCAATGAGAGACTAGCTGGAGGTGTCTGGACGGGCAAATTTAACTCTCATTTCCCACCAGGAAGAGGAATTAACCAAAGGCTCAGCGTGCCGTGCCGGAACCAGATTAGGGCCTGAAGCAATCCTGCGGTGTTGCGGCCAGCTCACAAGAAAGCGAGTTGAAGAAAGGAGCTCAGGGGCACTGTAATTCACAAACCTGCAGAGTTATAAATGACAGCTATCGTCCAAAAATATACTGAAGTAAGGCTGCCAAGAGGACTTGAAAGCGGGGCAGAATTGCAGGAAACCGATTTCAGGAGGTAGACTGGAATTGCATTTAAAGCATAGGAAAAGAGGCAGAACGTCCACAATGATGCACTTGGCCAAAAAGGGCGTATGCGTTTTTTCCTGAATATATTCAGGAAAAAACGCATACGCCCTTTTTGGCCAACCAAGCAAGCTTGCAAAGGAAATCTGCACTACAATGAAGTCTCACTTCCCCCCGGTCAAAAGGGCCATCTGAAAAAAGTGTAAAATCCAGAAAGGCAGGACAGGCCATGGAGAACTGGGAGCCTTGTTATGCTGATGGGCGGGATGTAAATTGCCAACAGCCACTCGGGAGAGGTGTATGGTGTTTCCTGAAACATCTAAAAAACAAAGCAACAGAGCCTAGGGCACTTCCACTTATGGTCCTATAGCTTAGGGAAATTAAAATCAAAAAGACACAGCCACCCCAAAGTTTGGGACGGCTCTGTTTACAAAAACCTCGTTTACGGTACAAGTTCAATATCGCAGAAAGTGAAAAATGGATAAAGAAGTTGTGGTACTTACGTACAATGCAATATCACTCAGCAATGAAATCTATGTCATCAGGCCCGTAGCAGCATAATGAGTGGATTCAGGTATGATGATTCTAACTGAAATAAGTCACACAGAAAAAGAAACATCATAAGATATCACTAATACACGGGATGTAAACTTGGCTACACAGGAACTGGATTACAAAACAGAACAGGGTCTCAAATTTAGAAAACCAACTTATGCTTGCTTAAGGGGAAAGGTGAGTTGGGGTGCTGCATAAAAGCAGAGATTGAAATGAGCACAGATAAAGTTCCTTAAGCCAAATATAGAATAGACAAGAGCTACTCCTTGCTCAACGAAATGGACTCAACACCCCATATTAAACGCCTAAGAATGTACCTGACTAGTAAGTATCTTAAAACCTATGGATTGCTATGTCTCTGAAAGAAAATCAAGCGTGTGTACAGGGGCATAAACGCAGCAGTGATAGGATTGGAGAGGTTCGGTGAGCAAATGAAGACCCTTTGAAGTCATATTGCATGGTACCCATTCCACGGGTCTCAACTCTCCAGGTTTAAGGGATTCTTCCTTCAGCTAAAACATGCACGTGGAACCCAGAGTATGATCAACCATGTGATCGGGAGACGTGTTCCAATATGTCTCAGTTCTTGTCCCCTGGTACTCGGGTGCAACATTCCAGACGCTTTACTAACACTCTCCCGACTTGGAGAGTCAGTGCCTTTAACCTCCTGTTTGGCCCAGTTTGCAATTTCTGCGGAAGATGAACAGGAATAGGGAGAACCAATGAGAGACTAGCTGGAGGTGTCTGGACGGGCAAATTTAACTCTCATTTCCCACCAGGAAGAGGAATTAACCAAAGGCTCAGCGTGCCGTGCCGGAACCAGATTAGGGCCTGAAGCAATCCTGCGGTGTTGCGGCCAGCTCACAAGAAAGCGAGTTGAAGAAAGGAGCTCAGGGGCACTGTAATTCACAAACCTGCAGAGTTATAAATGACAGCTATCGTCCAAAAATATACTGAAGTAAGGCTGCCAAGAGGACTTGAAAGCGGGGCAGAATTGCAGGAAACCGATTTCAGGAGGTAGACTGGAATTGCATTTAAAGCATAGGAAAAGAGGCAGAACGTCCACAATGATGCACTTGGCCAAAAAGGGCGTATGCGTTTTTTCCTGAATATATTCAGGAAAAAACGCATACGCCCTTTTTGGCCAACCAAGCAAGCTTGCAAAGGAAATCTGCACTACAATGAAGTCTCACTTCCCCCCGGTCAAAAGGGCCATCTGAAAAAAGTGTAAAATCCAGAAAGGCAGGACAGGCCATGGAGAACTGGGAGCCTTGTTATGCTGATGGGCGGGATGTAAATTGCCAACAGCCACTCGGGAGAGGTGTATGGTGTTTCCTGAAACATCTAAAAAACAAAGCAACAGAGCCTAGGGCACTTCCACTTATGGTCCTATAGCTTAGGGAAATTAAAATCAAAAAGACACAGCCACCCCAAAGTTTGGGACGGCTCTGTTTACAAAAACCTCGTTTACGGTACAAGTTCAATATCGCAGAAAGTGAAAAATGGATAAAGAAGTTGTGGTACTTACGTACAATGCAATATCACTCAGCAATGAAATCTATGTCATCAGGCCCGTAGCAGCATAATGAGTGGATTCAGGTATGATGATTCTAACTGAAATAAGTCACACAGAAAAAGAAACATCATAAGATATCACTAATACACGGGATGTAAACTTGGCTACACAGGAACTGGATTACAAAACAGAACAGGGTCTCAAATTTAGAAAACCAACTTATGCTTGCTTAAGGGGAAAGGTGAGTTGGGGTGCTGCATAAAAGCAGAGATTGAAATGAGCACAGATAAAGTTCCTTAAGCCAAATATAGAATAGACAAGAGCTACTCCTTGCTCAACGAAATGGACTCAACACCCCATATTAAACGCCTAAGAATGTACCTGACTAGTAAGTATCTTAAAACCTATGGATTGCTATGTCTCTGAAAGAAAATCAAGCGTGTGTACAGGGGCATAAACGCAGCAGTGATAGGATTGGAGAGGTTCGGTGAGCAAATGAAGACCCTTTGAAGTCATATTGCATGGTACCCATTCCACGGGTCTCAACTCTCCAGGTTTAAGGGATTCTTCCTTCAGCTAAAACATGCACGTGGAACCCAGAGTATGATCAACCATGTGATCGGGAGACGTGTTCCAATATGTCTCAGTTCTTGTCCCCTGGTACTCGGGTGCAACATTCCAGACGCTTTACTAACACTCTCCCGACTTGGAGAGTCAGTGCCTTTAACCTCCTGTTTGGCCCAGTTTGCAATTTCTGCGGAAGATGAACAGGAATAGGGAGAACCAATGAGAGACTAGCTGGAGGTGTCTGGACGGGCAAATTTAACTCTCATTTCCCACCAGGAAGAGGAATTAACCAAAGGCTCAGCGTGCCGTGCCGGAACCAGATTAGGGCCTGAAGCAATCCTGCGGTGTTGCGGCCAGCTCACAAGAAACTGAGTTGAAGAAAGGAGCTCAGGGGCACTGTAATTCACAAACCTGCAGAGTTATAAATGACAGCTATCGTCCAAAAATATACTGAAGTAAGGCTGCCAAGAGGACTTGAAAGCGGGGCAGAATTGCAGGAAACCGATTTCAGGAGGTAGACTGGAATTGCATTTAAAGCATAGGAAAAGAGGCAGAACGTCCACAATGATGCACTTGGCCAAAAAGGGCGTATGCGTTTTTTCCTGAATATATTCAGGAAAAAACGCATATGCCCTTTTTGGCCAACCAAGCAAGCTTGCAAAGGAAATCTGCACTACAATGAAGTCTCACTTCCCCCCCGGTCAAAAGGGCCATCTGAAAAAAGTGTAAAATCCAGAAAGGCAGGACAGGCCATGGAGAACTGGGAGCCTTGTTATGCTGATGGGCGGGATGTAAATTGCCAACAGCCACTCGGGAGAGGTGTATGGTGTTTCCTGAAACATCTAAAAAAAAAGCAACAGAGCCTAGGGCACTTCCACTTATGGTCCTATAGCTTAGGGAAATTAAAATCAAAAAGACACAGCCACCCCAAAGTTTGGGACGGCTCTGTTTACAAGAACCTCGTTTACGGTACAAGTTCAATATCGCAGAAAGTGAAAAATGGATAAAGAAGTTGTGGTACTTACGTACAATGCAATATCACTCAGCAATGAAATCTATGTCATCAGGCCCGTAGCAGCATAATGAGTGGATTCAGGTATGATGATTCTAACTGAAATAAGTCACACAGAAAAAGAAACATCATAAGATATCACTAATACACGGGATGTAAACTTGGCTACACAGGAACTGGATTACAAAACAGAACAGGGTCTCAAATTTAGAAAACCAACTTATGCTTGCTTAAGGGGAAAGGTGAGTTGGGGTGCTGCATAAAACCAGAGATTTAAATGAACACAGATAAAGTTCCTTAAGCCAAATATGGAATAGACAAGAACTACTCCTTGCTCAACGAAATGGACTCAACACCCCATATTAAACGCCTAAGAATGTACCTGACTAGTAAGTATCTTAAAACCTATGGATTGCTATGTCTCTGAAAGAAAATCAAGCGTGTGTACAGGGGCATAAACGCAGCAGTGATAGGATTGGAGAGGTTCGGTGAGCAAATGAAGACCCTTTGAAGTCATATTGCATGGTACCCATTCCACGGGTCTCAACTCTCCAGGTTTAAGGGATTCTTCCTTCAGCTAAAACATGCACGTGGAACCCAGAGTATGATCAACCGTGTGATCGGGAGACGTGTTCCAATATGTCTCAGTTCTCGTCCCCTGGTACTCGGGTGCAACATTCCAGACGCTTTACTAACACTCTCCCGACTTGGAGAGTCAGTGCCTTTAACCTCCTGTTTGGCCCAGTTTGCAATTTCTGCGGAAGATGAACAGGAATAGGGAGAACCAATGAGAGACTAGCTGGAGGTGTCTGGACGGGCAAATTTAACTCTCATTTCCCACCAGGAAGAGGAATTAACCAAAGGCTCAGCGTGCCGTGCCGGAACCAGATTAGGGCCTGAAGCAATCCTGCGGTGTTGCAGCCAGCTCACAAGAAAGCGAGTTGAAGAAAGGAGCTCAGGGGCACTGTAATTCACAAACCTGCAGAGTTATAAATGACAGCTATCGTCCAAAAATATACTGAAGTAAGGCTGCCAAGAGGACTTGAAAGCGGGGCAGAATTGCAGGAAACCGATTTCAGGAGGTAGACTGGAATTGCATTTAAAGCATAGGAAAAGAGGCAGAACGTCCACAATGATGCACTTGGCCAAAAAGGGCGTATGCGTTTTTTCCTGAATATATTCAGGAAAAAACGCATACGCCCTTTTTGGCCAACCAAGCAAGCTTGCAAAGGAAATCTGCACTACAATGAAGTCTCACTTCCCCCCGGTCAAAAGGGCCATCTGAAAAAAGTGTAAAATCCAGAAAGGCAGGACAGGCCATGGAGAACTGGGAGCCTTGTTATGCTGATGGGCGGGATGTCAATTGCCAAGAGCCACTCGGGAGAGGTGTATGGTGTTTCCTGAAACATCTAAAAAACAAAGCAACAGAGCCTAGGGCACTTCCACTTATGGTCCTATAGCTTAGGGAAATTAAAATCAAAAAGACACAGCCACCCCAAAGTTTGGGACGGCTCTGTTTACAAGAACCTCGTTTAAGGTACAAGTTCAATATCGCAGAAAGTGAAAAATGGATAAAGAAGTTGTGGTACTTACGTACAATGCAATATCACTCAGCAATGAACTCTATGTCATCAGGCCCGTAGCAGCATAATGAGTGGATTCAGGTATGATGATTCTAACTGAAATAAGTCACACAGAAAAAGAAACATCATAAGATATCACTAATACACGGGATGTAAACTTGGCTACACAGGAACTGGATTACAAAACAGAACAGGGTCTCAAATTTAGAAAACCAACTTATGCTTGCTTAAGGGGAAAGGTGAGTTGGGGTGCTGCATAAAACCAGAGATTGAAATGAGCACAGATAAAGTTCCTTTAGCCAAATATAGAATAGACAAGAGCTACTCCTTGCTCAACGAAATGGACTCAACACCCCATATTAAACGCCTAAGAATGTACCTGACTAGTAAGTATCTTAAAACCTATGGATTGCTATGTCTCTGAAAGAAAATCAAGCGTGTGTACAGGGGCATAAACGCAGCAGTGATAGGATTGGAGAGGTTCGGTGAGCAAATGAAGACCCTTTGAAGTCATATTGCATGGTACCCATTCCACGGGTCTCAACTCTCCAGGTTTAAGGGATTCTTCCTTCAGCTAAAACATGCACGTGGAACCCAGAGTATGATCAACCGTGTGATCGGGAGACGTGTTCCAATATGTCTCAGTTCTCGTCCCCTGGTACTCGGGTGCAACATTCCAGACGCTTTACTAACACTCTCCCGACTTGGAGAGTCAGTGCCTTTAACCTCCTGTTTGGCCCAGTTTGCAATTTCTGCGGAAGATGAACAGGAATAGGGAGAACCAATGAGAGACTAGCTGGAGGTGTCTGGACGGGCAAATTTAACTCTCATTTCCCACCAGGAAGAGGAATTAACCAAAGGCTCAGCGTGCCGTGCCGGAACCAGATTAGGGCCTGAAGCAATCCTGCGGTGTTGCGGCCAGCTCACAAGAAAGCGAGTTGAAGAAAGGAGCTCAGGGGCACTGTAATTCACAAACCTGCAGAGTTATAAATGACAGCTATCGTCCAAAAATATACTGAAGTAAGGCTGCCAAGAGGACTTGAAAGCGGGGCAGAATTGCAGGAAACCGATTTCAGGAGGTAGACTGGAATTGCATTTAAAGCATAGGAAAAGAGGCAGAACGTCCACAATGATGCACTTGGTCAAAAAGGGCGTATGCGTTTTTTCCTGAATATATTCAGGAAAAAACGCATACGCCCTTTTTGGCCAACCAAGCAAGCTTGCAAAGGAAATCTGCACTACAATGAAGTCTCACTTCCCCCCGGTCAAAAGGGCCATCTGAAAAAAGTGTAAAATCCAGAAAGGCAGGACAGGCCATGGAGAACTGGGAGCCTTGTTATGCTGATGGGCGGGATGTAAATTGCCAACAGCCACTCCAGAGAAGTGTATGGTGTTTCCTGAAACATCTAAAAAACAAAGCAACAGAGCCTAGGGCACTTCCACTTATGGTCCTATAGCTTAGGGAAATTAAAATCAAAAAGACACAGCCACCCCAAAGTTTGGGACGGCTCTGTTTACAAGAACCTCGTTTAAGGTACAAGTTCAATATCGCAGAAAGTGAAAAATGGATAAAGAAGTTGTGGTACTTACGTACAATGCAATATCACTCAGCAATGAAATCTATGTCATCAGGCCCGTAGCAGCATAATGAGTGGATTCAGGTATGATGATTCTAACTGAAATAAGTCACACAGAAAAAGAAACATCATAAGATATCACTAATACACGGGATGTAAACTTGGCTACACAGGAACTGGATTACAAAACAGAACAGGGTCTCAAATTTAGAAAACCAACTTATGCTTGCTTAAGGGGAAAGGTGAGTTGGGGTGCTGCATAAAAGCAGAGATTGAAATGAGCACAGATAAAGTTCCTTAAGCCAAATATAGAATAGACAAGAGCTACTCCTTGCTCAACGAAATGGACTCAACACCCCATATTAAACGCCTAAGAATGTACCTGACTAGTAAGTATCTTAAAACCTATGGATTGCTATGTCTCTGAAAGAAAATCAAGCGTGTGTACAGGGGCATAAACGCAGCAGTGATAGGATTGGAGAGGTTCGGTGAGCAAATGAAGACCCTTTGAAGTCATATTGCATGGTACCCATTCCACGGGTCTCAACTCTCCAGGTTTAAGGGATTCTTCCTTCAGCTAAAACATGCACGTGGAACCCAGAGTATGATCAACCGTGTGATCGGGAGACGTGTTCCAATATGTCTCAGTTCTCGTCCCCTGGTACTCGGGTGCAACATTCCAGACGCTTTACTAACACTCTCCCGACTTGGAGAGTCAGTGCCTTTAACCTCCTGTTTGGCCCAGTTTGCAATTTCTGCGGAAGATGAACAGGAATAGGGAGAACCAATGAGAGACTAGCTGGAGGTGTCTGGACGGGCAAATTTAACTCTCATTTCCCACCAGGAAGAGGAATTAACCAAAGGCTCAGCGTGCCGTGCCGGAACCAGATTAGGGCCTGAAGCAATCCTGCGGTGTTGCAGCCAGCTCACAAGAAAGTGAGTTGAAGAAAGGAGCTCAGGGGCACTGTAATTCACAAACCTGCAGAGTTATAAATGACAGCTATCGTCCAAAAATATACTGAAGTAAGGCTGCCAAGAGGACTTGAAAGCGGGGCAGAATTGCAGGAAACCGATTTCAGGAGGTAGACTGGAATTGCATTTAAAGCATAGGAAAAGAGGCAGAACGTCCACAATGATGCACTTGGCCAAAAAGGGCGTATGCGTTTTTTCCTGAATATATTCAGGAGAAAACGCATACGCCCTTTTTGGCCAACCAAGCAAGCTTGCAAAGGAAATCTGCACTACAATGAAGTCTCACTTCCCCCCGGTCAAAAGGGCCATCTGAAAAAAGTGTAATATCCAGAAAGGCAGGACAGGCCATGGAGAACTGGGAGCCTTGTTATGCTGATGGGCGGGATGTCAATTGCCAAGAGCCACTCGGGAGAGGTGTATGGTGTTTCCTGAAACATCTAAAAAACAAAGCAACAGAGCCTAGGGCACTTCCACTTATGGTCCTATAGTTTAGGGAAATTAAAATCAAAAAGACACAGCCACCCCAAAGTTTGGGACGGCTCTGTTTACAAGAACCTCGTTTAAGGTACAAGTTCAATATCGCAGAAAGTGAAAAATGGATAAAGAAGTTGTGGTACTTACGTACAATGCAATATCACTCAGCAATGAACTCTATGTCATCAGGCCCGTAGCAGCATAATGAGTGGATTCAGGTATGATGATTCTAACTGAAATAAGTCACACAGAAAAAGAAACATCATAAGATATCACTAATACACGGGATGTAAACTTGGCTACACAGGAACTGGATTACAAAACAGAACAGGGTCTCAAATTTAGAAAACCAACTTATGCTTGCTTAAGGGGAAAGGTGAGTTGGGGTGCTGCATAAAACCAGAGATTGAAATGAGCACAGATAAAGTTCCTTTAGCCAAATATAGAATAGACAAGAGCTACTCCTTGCTCAACGAAATGGACTCAACACCCCATATTAAACGCCTAAGAATGTACCTGACTAGTAAGTATCTTAAAACCTATGGATTGCTATGTCTCTGAAAGAAAATCAAGCGTGTGTACAGGGGCATAAACGCAGCAGTGATAGGATTGGAGAGGTTCGGTGAGCAAATGAAGACCCTTTGAAGTCATATTGCATGGTACCCACTCCACGGGTCTCAACTCTCCAGGTTTAAGGGATTCTTCCTTCAGCTAAAACATGCACGTGGAACCCAGAGTATGATCAACCGTGTGATCGGGAGACGTGTTCCAATATGTCTCAGTTCTCGTCCCCTGGTACTCGGGTGCAACATTCCAGACGCTTTACTAACACTCTCCCGACTTGGAGAGTCAGTGCCTTTAACCTCCTGTTTGGCCCAGTTTGCAATTTCTGCGGAAGATGAACAGGAATAGGGAGAACCAATGAGAGACTAGCTGGAGGTGTCTGGACGGGCAAATTTAACTCTCATTTCCCACCAGGAAGAGGAATTAACCAAAGGCTCAGCGTGCCGTGCCGGAACCAGATTAGGGCCTGAAGCAATCCTGCGGTGTTGCGGCCAGCTCACAAGAAAGCGAGTTGAAGAAAGGAGCTCAGGGGCACTGTAATTCACAAACCTGCAGAGTTATAAATGACAGCTATCGTCCAAAAATATACTGAAGTAAGGCTGCCAAGAGTACTTGAAAGCGGGGCAGAATTGCAGGAAACCGATTTCAGGAGGTAGACTGGAATTGCATTTAAAGCATAGGAAAAGAGGCAGAACGTCCACAATGATGCACTTGGTCAAAAAGGGCGTATGCGTTTTTTCCTGAATATATTCAGGAAAAAACGCATACGCCCTTTTTGGCCAACCAAGCAAGCTTGCAAAGGAAATCTGCACTACAATGAAGTCTCACTTCCCCCCGGTCAAAAGGGCCATCTGAAAAAAGTGTAAAATCCAGAAAGGCAGGACAGGCCATGGAGAACTGGGAGCCTTGTTATGCTGATGGGCGGGATGTAAATTGCCAACAGCCACTCCAGAGAAGTGTATGGTGATTCCTGAAACATCTAAAAAACAAAGCAACAGAGCCTAGGGCACTTCCACTTATGGTCCTATAGCTTAGGGAAATTAAAATCAAAAAGACACAGCCACCCCAAAGTTTGGGACGGCTCTGTTTACAAGAACCTCGTTTAAGGTACAAGTTCAATATCGCAGAAAGTGAAAAATGGATAAAGAAGTTGTGGTACTTACGTACAATGCAATATCACTCAGCAATGAAATCTATGTCATCAGGCCCGTAGCAGCATAATGAGTGGATTCAGGTATGATGATTCTAACTGAAATAAGTCACACAGAAAAAGAAACATCATAAGATATCACTAATACACGGGATGTAAACTTGGCTACACAGGAACTGGATTACAAAACAGAACAGGGTCTCAAATTTAGAAAACCAACTTATGCTTGCTTAAGGGGAAAGGTGAGTTGGGGTGCTGCATAAAACCAGAGATTGAAATGAGCACAGATAAAGTTCCTTAAGCCAAATATAGAATAGACAAGAGCTACTCCTTGCTCAACGAAATGGACTCAACACCCCATATTAAACGCCTAAGAATGTACCTGACTAGTAAGTATCTTAAAACCTATGGATTGCTATGTCTCTGAAAGAAAATCAAGCGTGTGTACAGGGGCATAAACGCAGCAGTGATAGGATTGGAGAGGTTCGGTGAGCAAATGAAGACCCTTTGAAGTCATATTGCATGGTACCCACTCCACGGGTCTCAACTCTCCAGGTTTAAGGGATTCTTCCTTCAGCTAAAACATGCACGTGGAACCCAGAGTATGATCAACCGTGTGATCGGGAGACGTGTTCCAATATGTCTCAGTTCTCGTCCCCTGGTACTCGGGTGCAACATTCCAGACGCTTTACTAACACTCTCCCGACTTGGAGAGTCAGTGCCTTTAACCTCCTGTTTGGCCCAGTTTGCAATTTCTGCGGAAGATGAACAGGAATAGGGAGAACCAATGAGAGACTAGCTGGAGGTGTCTGGACGGGCAAATTTAACTCTCATTTCCCACCAGGAAGAGGAATTAACCAAAGGCTCAGCGTGCCGTGCCGGAACCAGATTAGGGCCTGAAGCAATCCTGCGGTGTTGCAGCCAGCTCACAAGAAAGCGAGTTGAAGAAAGGAGCTCAGGGGCACTGTAATTCACAAACCTGCAGAGTTATAAATGACAGCTATCGTCCAAAAATATACTGAAGTAAGGCTGCCAAGAGGACTTGAAAGCGGGGCAGAATTGCAGGAAACCGATTTCAGGAGGTAGACTGGAATTGCATTTAAAGCATAGGAAAAGAGGCAGAACGTCCACAATGATGCACTTGGTCAAAAAGGGCGTATGCGTTTTTTCCTGAATATATTCAGGAAAAAACGCATACGCCCTTTTTGGCCAACCAAGCAAGCTTGCAAAGGAAATCTGCACTACAATGAAGTCTCACTTCCCCCCAGTCAAAAGGGCCATCTGAAAAAAGTGTAAAATCCAGAAAGGCAGGACAGGCCATGGAGAACTGGGAGCCTTGTTATGCTGATGGGCGGGATGTAAATTGCCAACAGCCACTCCAGAGAAGTGTATGGTGATTCCTGAAACATCTAAAAAACAAAGCAACAGAGCCTAGGGCACTTCCACTTATGGTCCTATAGCTTAGGGAAATTAAAATCAAAAAGACACAGCCACCCCAAAGTTTGGGACGGCTCTGTTTACAAGAACCTCGTTTACGGTACAAGTTCAATATCGCAGAAAGTGAAAAATGGATAAAGAAGTTGTGGTACTTACGTACAATGCAATATCACTCAGCAATGAAATCTATGTCATCAGGCCCGTAGCAGCATAATGAGTGGATTCAGGTATGATGATTCTAACTGAAATAAGTCACACAGAAAAAGAAACATCATAAGATATCACTAATACACGGGATGTAAACTTGGCTACACAGGAACTGGATTACAAAACAGAACAGGGTCTCAAATTTAGAAAACCAACTTATGCTTGCTTAAGGGGAAAGGTGAGTTGGGGTGCTGCATAAAAGCAGAGATTGAAATGAGCACAGATAAAGTTCCTTAAGCCAAATATAGAATAGACAAGAGCTACTCCTTGCTCAACGAAATGGACTCAACACCCCATATTAAACGCCTAAGAATGTACCTGACTAGTAAGTATCTTAAAACCTATGGATTGCTATGTCTCTGAAAGAAAATCAAGCGTGTGTACAGGGGCATAAACGCAGCAGTGATAGGATTGGAGAGGTTCGGTGAGCAAATGAAGACCCTTTGAAGTCATATTGCATGGTACCCACTCCACGGGTCTCAACTCTCCAGGTTTAAGGGATTCTTCCTTCAGCTAAAACATGCACGTGGAACCCAGAGTATGATCAACCGTGTGATCGGGAGACGTGTTCCAATATGTCTCAGTTCTCGTCCCCTGGTACTCGGGTGCAACATTCCAGACGCTTTACTAACACTCTCCCGACTTGGAGAGTCAGTGCCTTTAACCTCCTGTTTGGCCCAGTTTGCAATTTCTGCGGAAGATGAACAGGAATAGGGAGAACCAATGAGAGACTAGCTGGAGGTGTCTGGACGGGCAAATTTAACTCTCATTTCCCACCAGGAAGAGGAATTAACCAAAGGCTCAGCGTGCCGTGCCGGAACCAGATTAGGGCCTGAAGCAATCCTGCGGTGTTGCAGCCAGCTCACAAGAAAGCGAGTTGAAGAAAGGAGCTCAGGGGCACTGTAATTCACAAACCTGCAGAGTTATAAATGACAGCTATCGTCCAAAAATATACTGAAGTAAGGCTGCCAAGAGGACTTGAAAGCGGGGCAGAATTGCAGGAAACCGATTTCAGGAGGTAGACTGGAATTGCATTTAAAGCATAGGAAAAGAGGCAGAACGTCCACAATGATGCACTTGGCCAAAAAGGGCGTATGCGTTTTTTCCTGAATATATTCAGGAAAAAACGCATACGCCCTTTTTGGCCAACCAAGCAAGCTTGCAAAGGAAATCTGCACTACAATGAAGTCTCACTTCCCCCCGGTCAAAAGGGCCATCTGAAAAAAGTGTAAAATCCAGAAAGGCAGGACAGGCCATGGAGAACTGGGAGCCTTGTTATGCTGATGGGCGGGATGTCAATTGCCAACAGCCACTCGGGAGAGGTGTATGGTGTTTCCTGAAACATCTAAAAAACAAAGCAACAGAGCCTAGGGCACTTCCACTTATGGTCCTATAGCTTAGGGAAATTAAAATCAAAAAGACACAGCCACCCCAAAGTTTGGGATGGCTCTGTTTACAAGAACCTCGTTTACGGTACAAGTTCAATATCGCAGAAAGTGAAAAATGGATAAAGAAGTTGTGGTACTTACGTACAATGCAATATCACTCAGCAATGAAATCTATGTCATCAGGCCCGTAGCAGCATAATGAGTGGATTCAGGTATGATGATTCTAACTGAAATAAGTCACACAGAAAAAGAAACATCATAAGATATCACTAATACACGGGATGTAAACTTGGCTACACAGGAACTGGATTACAAAACAGAACAGGGTCTCAAATTTAGAAAACCAACTTATGCTTGCTTAAGGGGAAAGGTGAGTTGGGGTGCTGCATAAAAGCAGAGATTGAAATGAGCACAGATAAAGTTCCTTAAGCCAAATATAGAATAGACAAGAGCTACTCCTTGCTCAACGAAATGGACTCAACACCCCATATTAAACGCCTAAGAATGTACCTGACTAGTAAGTATCTTAAAACCTATGGATTGCTATGTCTCTGAAAGAAAATCAAGCGTGTGTACAGGGGCATAAACGCAGCAGTGATAGGATTGGAGAGGTTCGGTGAGCAAATGAAGACCCTTTGAAGTCATATTGCATGGTACCCATTCCACGGGTCTCAACTCTCTAGGTTTAAGGGATTCTTCCTTCAGCTAAAACATGCACGTGGAACCCAGAGTATGATCAACCGTGTGATCGGGAGACGTGTTCCAATATGTCTCAGTTCTCGTCCCCTGGTACTCGGGTGCAACATTCCAGACGCTTTACTAACACTCTCCCGACTTGGAGAGTCAGTGCCTTTAACCTCCTGTTTGGCCCAGTTTGCAATTTCTGCGGAAGATGAACAGGAATAGGGAGAACCAATGAGAGACTAGCTGGAGGTGTCTGGACGGGCAAATTTAACTCTCATTTCCCACCAGGAAGAGGAATTAACCAAAGGCTCAGCGTGCCGTGCCGGAACCAGATTAGGGCCTGAAGCAATCCTGCGGTGTTGCGGCCAGCTCACAAGAAAGCGAGTTGAAGAAAGGAGCTCAGGGGCACTGTAATTCACAAACCTGCAGAGTTATAAATGACAGCTATCGTCCAAAAATATACTGAAGTAAGGCTGCCAAGAGGACTTGAAAGCGGGGCAGAATTGCAGGAAACCGATTTCAGGAGGTAGACTGGAATTGCATTTAAAGCATAGGAAAAGAGGCAGAACGTCCACAATGATGCACTTGGCCAAAAAGGGCGTATGCGTTTTTTCCTGAATATATTCAGGAAAAAACGCATACGCCCTTTTTGGCCAACCAAGCAAGCTTGCAAAGGAAATCTGCACTACAATGAAGTCTCACTTCCCCCCGGTCAAAAGGGCCATCTGAAAAAAGTGTAAAATCCAGAAAGGCAGGACAGGCCATGGAGAACTGGGAGCCTTGTTATGCTGATGGGCGGGATGTAAATTGCCAACAGCCACTCGGGAGAGGTGTATGGTGTTTCCTGAAACATCTAAAAAACAAAGCAACAGAGCCTAGGGCACTTCCACTTATGGTCCTATAGCTTAGGGAAATTAAAATCAAAAAGACACAGCCACCCCAAAGTTTGGGACGGCTCTGTTTACAAGAACCTCGTTTACGGTACAAGTTAAATATCGCAGAAAGTGAAAAATGGATAAAGAAGTTGTGGTACTTACGTACAATGCAATATCACTCAGCAAAGAAATCTATGTCATCAGGCCCGTAGCAGCATAATGAGTGGATTCAGGTATGATGATTCTAACTGAAATAAGTCACACAGAAAAAGAAACATCATAAGATATCACTAATACACGGGATGTAAACTTGGCTACACAGGAACTGGATTACAAAACAGAACAGGGTCTCAAATTTAGAAAACCAACTTATGCTTGCTTAAGGGGAAAGGTGAGTTGGGGTGCTGCATAAAACCAGAGATTGAAATGAGCACAGATAAAGTTCCTTTAGCCAAATATAGAATAGACAAGAGCTACTCCTTGCTCAACGAAATGGACTCAACACCCCATATTAAACGCCTAAGAATGTACCTGACTAGTAAGTATCTTAAAACCTATGGATTGCTATGTCTCTGAAAGAAAATCAAGCGTGTGTACAGGGGCATAAACGCAGCAGTGATAGGATTGGAGAGGTTCGGTGAGCAAATGAAGACCCTTTGAAGTCATATTGCATGGTACCCATTCCACGGGTCTCAACTCTCCAGGTTTAAGGGATTCTTCCTTCAGCTAAAACATGCACGTGGAACCCAGAGTATGATCAACCGTGTGATCGGGAGACGTGTTCCAATATGTCTCAGTTGTCGTCCCCTGGTACTCGGGTGCAACATTCCAGACGCTTTACTAACACTCTCCCGACTTGGAGAGTCAGTGCCTTTAACCTCCTGTTTGGCCCAGTTTGCAATTTCTGCGGAAGATGAACAGGAATAGGGAGAACCAATGAGAGACTAGCTGGAGGTGTCTGGACGGGCAAATTTAACTCTCATTTCCCACCAGGAAGAGGAATTAACCAAAGGCTCAGCGTGCCGTGCCGGAACCAGATTAGGGCCTGAAGCAATCCTGCGGTGTTGCAGCCAGCTCACAAGAAAGCGAGTTGAAGAAAGGAGCTCAGGGGCACTGTAATTCACAAACCTGCAGAGTTATAAATGACAGCTATCGTCCAAAAATATACTGAAGTAAGGCTGCCAAGAGGACTTGAAAGCGGGGCAGAATTGCAGGAAACCGATTTCAGGAGGTAGACTGGAATTGCATTTAAAGCATAGGAAAAGAGGCAGAACGTCCACAATGATGCACTTGGCCAAAAAGGGCGTATGCGTTTTTTCCTGAATGGAAAAAACGCATACGCCCTTTTTGGCCAACCAAGCAAGCTTGCAAAGGAAATCTGCACTACAATGAAGTCTCACTTCCCCCCGGTCAAAAGGGCCATCTGAAAAAAGTGTAAAATCCAGAAAGGCAGGACAGGCCATGGAGAACTGGGAGCCTTGTTATGCTGATGGGCGGGATGTAAATTGCCAACAGCCACTCGGGAGAGGTGTATGGTGTTTCCTGAAACATCTAAAAAACAAAGCAACAGAGCCTAGGGCACTTCCACTTATGGTCCTATAGCTTAGGGAAATTAAAATCAAAAAGACACAGCCACCCCAAAGTTTGGGACGGCTCTGTTTACAAGAACCTCGTTTACGGTACAAGTTAAATATCGCAGAAAGTGAAAAATGGATAAAGAAGTTGTGGTACTTACGTACAATGCAATATCACTCAGCAAAGAAATCTATGTCATCAGGCCCGTAGCAGCATAATGAGTGGATTCAGGTATGATGATTCTAACTGAAATAAGTCACACAGAAAAAGAAACATCATAAGATATCACTAATACACGGGATGTAAACTTGGCTACACAGGAACTGGATTACAAAACAGAACAGGGTCTCAAATTTAGAAAACCAACTTATGCTTGCTTAAGGGGAAAGGTGAGTTGGGGTGCTGCATAAAACCAGAGATTGAAATGAGCACAGATAAAGTTCCTTAAGCCAAATATAGAATAGACAAGAGCTACTCCTTGCTCAACGAAATGGACTCAACACCCCATATTAAACGCCTAAGAATGTACCTGACTAGTAAGTATCTTAAAACCTATGGATTGCTATGTCTCTGAAAGAAAATCAAGCGTGTGTACAGGGCCATAAACGCAGCAGTGATAGGATTGGAGAGGTTCGGTGAGCAAATGAAGACCCTTTGAAGTCATATTGCATGGTACCCATTCCACGGGTCTCAACTCTCCAGGTTTAAGGGATTCTTCCTTCAGCTAAAACATGCACGTGGAACCCAGAGTATGATCAACCGTGTGATCGGGAGACGTGTTCCAATACGTCTCAGTTCTCGTCCCCTGGTACTCGGGTGCAACATTCCAGACGCTTTACTAACACTCTCCCGACTTGGAGAGTCAGTGCCTTTAACCTCCTGTTTGGCCCAGTTTGCAATTTCTGCGGAAGATGAACAGGAATAGGGAGAACCAATGAGAGACTAGCTGGAGGTGTCTGGACGGGCAAATTTAACTCTCATTTCCCACCAGGAAGAGGAATTAACCAAAGGCTCAGCGTGCCGTGCCGGAACCAGATTAGGGCCTGAAGCAATCCTGCGGTGTTGCGGCCAGCTCACAAGAAAGCGAGTTGAAGAAAGGAGCTCAGGGGCACTGTAATTCACAAACCTGCAGAGTTATAAATGACAGCTATCGTCCAAAAATATACTGAAGTAAGGCTGCCAAGAGGACTTGAAAGCGGGGCAGAATTGCAGGAAACCGATTTCAGGAGGTAGACTGGAATTGCATTTAAAGCATAGGAAAAGAGGCAGAACGTCCACAATGATGCACTTGGCCAAAAAGGGCGTATGCGTTTTTTCCTGAATATATTCAGGAAAAAACGCATACGCCCTTTTTGGCCAACCAAGCAAGCTTGCAAAGGAAATCTGCACTACAATGAAGTCTCACTTCCCCCCGGTCAAAAGGGCCATCTGAAAAAAGTGTAAAATCCAGAAAGGCAGGACAGGCCATGGAGAACTGGGAGCCTTGTTATGCTGATGGGCGGGATGTCAATTGCCAACAGCCACTCGGGAGAGGTGTATGGTGTTTCCTGAAACATCTAAAAAACAAAGCAACAGAGCCTAGGGCACTTCCACTTATGGTCCTATAGCTTAGGGAAATTAAAATCAAAAAGACACAGCCACCCCAAAGTTTGGGACGGCTCTGTTTACAAGAACCTCGTTTACGGTACAAGTTCAATATCGCAGAAAGTGAAAAATGGATAAAGAAGTTGTGGTACGTAAGTTGTGTGTACGTAAGTACAATGCAATATCACTCAGCAATGAAACCTATGTCATCAGGCCCGTAGCAGCATAATGAGTGGATTCAGGTATGATGATTCTAACTGAAATAAGTCACACAGAAAAAGAAACATCATAAGATATCACTAATACACGGAATGTGAACTTGGCTACACATGAACTGAATTATAAAACAGAACAGGGTCTCAAGTTCAGAAAACCAACTTATGCTTTTTTAACGGGGAAGGTGAGTTGGGGTGCTGCATAAAACCAGAGTTTGACATTAGCACAGATACTGTTCCATAAGCCAAATGTGTAATAGACAAGACCTACCCCTTGCTCAACAAAATGGACTCAACAATGAGGTATCACCTCACACCTGATAGAATGGGCATCATTAGAAAATCTACAAACAATAAATGCTGGAAAGGGTGTGGAGAAAAGGAACCCTCTTCCACTATTGTTGGGAATATAAATTGTTACATTCACTATGGAGAACAATATGGAGTTTCTTAAGAAACTAACAATAGAATTACCATATGATACAGCAATCCCAGTACTGGACATATACCCAGACAAAACCATAAATCAAAAAGAGACATTCACCGCAATGTTCATTGCATCACTATTTACAATATCGAGGTAATGGAAGCAACCTAAATGCCCACAGACAGACGAATGCATAAAGCTGTGGTACATATATAAAATGGAATATTACTAAGCCATGAAAAGGAATGAAATTGGGTCATTTGTAGAGACGTCGATGGATCTAGAGACTGTCATACAGAGTGAAGTAAGTCAGAAAGAGAAAAACAAATCTTGTATATTCATGCATATATGTGGAACCTAGAAAAACCGTACAGATTAACCATTTTGCAAGGCATAAATAGAGCAACAGATGTAGACAACAAATGTATGGACAACAAGGGGGGAAAGCTGTTGGGGGGGTGGTGGTGGGAGGAGTTGAGAGACTGGGATTGGCATGTATACATTTATATGTATAAAATAGATAACCAATAAGAACCTGCTGTATAAAAATATAAAATAAAATTCAAAATTGAAAAGAAATAAAATTTAAAAAATAAAACAGAAAAAACAATTATTCCCTTCACATACATGTATTTATATGAATAAATTATTTCCATGCTTATATCTGTAAATACAAAAAAGAGGAATAAAATCTACCTTGAACCAAAAACGAAAAAGAGAAAAAAAACACAGAACCCACCAGTTCCACAGAGGAAAACCGTATCAGGGCACTTGCTCCAGTTGTAAACAATTCTGAAGTTGGTCAGTGGTGGGGAATCGTCTCCCATTCAGCCAGCAGCCCCCACGTAACAAGCATCCTCATTGCAAAGCTGGGGCACCGTGCCGAGGCATCTGTGAGTAAACGTGAGCTGAGCCCCAGGCCAGTTGCTGCTGAACTATTCCCACCCGTCCCAGGTAAAACACCTGAATATATACAAGGACTTGAAAGCCTAGAGGAAGGACCATAGAGCCACACGAGTGACAGCATGCCAGCCGACTTGGTGCCTGCAGGCCAGCCAGGATGGTCCTGGCCCTGGGTGCTCTTCTGGAAGATTTCCATTTCCCTGCCTGAGATACCCGTCCTGTCCCTGCCCCCACTGCTTTTTTCCTTCCTCACCTCTGCCCAGGGAGAAATTCCAGCAGCAGGTATGGGTGACACATCCTCTTCTTTAGCAGGTGGCAGCCTGGCAACTGCTGCAGAAAGTCCAGCAGAGCCCCACTCACACTGGGCCACCCACAAAGCCGTGACCTCTCACTCCCTCCCACCAGCCCAGCCCCGAGACTGCTGACAGGGCAGAGAAAATGGCGTCAGGCACGGCTGCAGGGGCTCTTGCTGCCTGGAGTGGTATTTATATTGATCTCAACCCAGGCACACCTGGGGAGGGCTGGCCAGCACGGTAAGGCTGCCCAGCTCAGCCAATCATCACCCCTCAGGGGCTCACAGTTGCAGAAAATGGAACTTGCTGAACCGGCCAGGTCCAAGGAACAGGTGTGGGCTCCTGAGAGTCAGGATAGACAAGGGGCTGCAGCTTTGGCTTGTTTTCTAATCATTTTATCTGGCCCATGAGTGGGAGACAACTTCAAGAAAACCCTCTCCTAATGAGAGGAACCCAGGAGTCAGGGAGAGGAGGGGTGAGTGGTGGTTGGAGACAGAGGCCTGGTGCCCCGGGTACAGTGGAAGTCTCTGGAAGACCAGGTGGAGGGAGGCCGCACAGAGTGATGCCCAGGGTCACAGACCTGTCGCAGCTGCTGTTTGTTAGTTCAACTCCTGCTCTGAGGTGCTCTGTGTCAGCTCTGAGCGACAGGTGAGCTGGGGGTGCTCTGCAATGAGGGCTATGTGCATGGTTCCTGTGTGCCCAGCCCTGCCACGGGACCTGCAAGGGTAGCTCTGTATCCTGGGAAGGGCCTGACCACGAGAGCCCCGTGGGCTGGGGTGGGGGTGGGGTACCTGCCCAGGTGAGCTCCATATTCTGGGATTGGTCTGACCACGAGAGCCCCATGGGCTGCTGGGGACCTGGTAAAGGATGTCAGGACAGTCAGTGAAGCCACCGAGGATATACCTCCAGTTGCTCCTAATTCCTACACCCTGCTGGTCATTCTACCAACCACCAGGACATGGTATTCTGTATTAGTCTTCAATGATGCCTTCTTTTGTATTCCATTAGTCCCAGAGTCACAAGAAATTTTGGCTTGTGAGTGGCAGGACTCAACATACAACTAAAACAATACTTCCGGGCCGTCTTGCCCCAAGGGTGCAAAAATTCCCACACCATCTTTGGGGAAACCTTAGCTAAAGACCTAAAAGTTCTACCTCTGGAAAAGGAAACCCTCCTTCAGTACGCAGACGACATTCTGATCGCCAGCCCTACTAAGGAGGCCTCTGAACTACCAAGCCAATAAAGGATAGAAGTTGTCCAAGAAAAAGCTCAAATATCACAGACTGCGGTGACCTGCCTGGGCTTCATTCTCACAGAAGGTCGGAGAAGCCCATCCCAGGAAAGGGAAGAAACCATTTTCGGCCTTACTCCTTTCTAAAACTAGAAGACAGCTTAGGGGTTCCTGGGGAGGCCAGGGTTTGCTGCTTCTGGATCCCTAACTGCAGTCTACTAGCTGGGCCTCTATATGAAACACTGAAAGGAAAAGATGATGATCCTTTTGAATAGAATCCAGAAGTGGCCTTTCAAGAATGGAAAGAGCAGTCAATTCAGACCCTTGCCCTGGAACTCCCTAATTTAGCTAAACCCTTTGACCTTTACATTCCCAGTGAAAGGTGAATCGCCATTGGAGAATTAGTGCAAAAACTGGGACCACTTGAAATGGAACAATGCAAGAATGCCATCCAGGTAGGATAAACTATGGTCACCAAGGGGCTTGGCCCACTGCCGCATCTGGCCAAGATACTGGTGGTATCTAAAAACCTGGAAATCAGCAGCCCAAAAGGCCACCTCCCTCCTAAGGGAAAAGGACCCCACGTGGTGATCCTAACCACCAACCATGGCCTGAAGTTGCAGGGTTTGCTCCGTGGGCACACCAACCTCGAGTGAGGAGGCCCTCCAACTCCAACATCCAGAGAGATAACCGGGGGCAACAGGACACCATGACGACTCGTGTGAACATCACTTGACCTGGAGTTTCTCTCATAAAACAACAAGAGTGTGTCCCAAAAGAGTAGACTACTGCTTGCAGGACTTACTGCACCCAGAGGGGAGCTAATAATCTTGGCGGGGGAACCGTATATCACACTGTCACCATAGAAAAGCCTACAGACACCGTGATGATGGTGGCCAATAAGACTGGCTGGACTCCTGTTTACTTCAAAAGGCTGTTGACTCAGTGACCATCATGGTCCTTGATCACCACTGACCCTGGACTGTCTGGGAGTTGAGCGGGCAGGGCTCTGACACCTGGTGCTGTTTGTACGTTAATTCAGGGGCCTAATTGAAGAAAGCGCAGACTACTGGTCAGAGCATCTAGGCTGGCAGAAACGGTCAGCCTAAGGTGGCCGAACAAATGTGGGGCGGGGTGAAACCGGCCCCCACAGCGTCTCTGCACATCTCTTTCCTGGACCCTTAAAGGTCATTAGAATCTATAACACTTCCAATGCTGGTGCTCGGGTGGACGAGCAGGGAGGCAGGGGGCCTGGGGACAATCAACGTCACCTGGAGGCTGCTGGGGAGAAGCTCTGACCCTCACCCCTTGGTATGAGGGCTCCCAACTCAGCACTCAGCAGTTACAGAAGAAGGGTCTGCACCCTCAGCACTCCAAGAATGAGGAACGGGACAAAAGGCAGAGGAGGGGTTTGTCCCCAGCAAAGCCCATTAAAAATCCCTGGGAGATAAAAATAGAATCTGGGCAATAAAGTCAAGTCTAACCTTTTTTATCCTTTGTGCTTTGTCTAATTTCATGTGCTCCTAGGGTCCCGCATGCAGAGGTTCCACACCCGGCACTTCAGACCAGATTTCCTAGTGCAGAATGGCTGGGTCGACACCTCAGCTCCTGGGGCCCAGTGCAGACTCCGCGATATAGAGCCTGAGCTGCAGCCAACCCGGCCCTCAAGAGCTCCGCCCCCTCCCTCCCACTGACTCTGACAGGATCTCTACACAGCAGCCCAGCCCACAGCCCACGGGGTAGTGCATGCTCTCACCTCTCCATTCTCTGATCAAAATATAAAGTTTCCTTTGCTTGTGAACCAAACTCAGTCTCGATCTGTTGGCCCCAATGACACTGCGCAGGGGGACACTTGTTGGGGTCCACTCTGGAGGATCAGTAACAGAAATTGAGACTATTGTAACCTCAATGAACAGATGTGTGAGCCAAACTGTAGTTAACATAGAACAGTGTATAAGGCTCGGGTAAAATAAGATGTTTCTAACGCTTCCATTGGATATTTCCATCACTTTATTATAAGCAAGTTCAGTGAAAAGGTTTGTCTTATTTGTCAGGTCAATATTAGAGAAACGAAGTGATTTCTTTCCAAGGATGTACATCTAATAATCTTGGTTAAAGCTTCAATCTTGTTTTAAATGCTTTTCCATTGAAAATGATACCTCTCTTTCAGCTCCCCCATTTCTGAGAAGTATAAAATCTTATAATTTATTATTACCAAAGCGGAAAGGTGGGAGGAGGGATAAATTAACAGTTTGGGATTAACACATACACACTGCTATGTATAAAATAGATCATCAACAAGGAACTACTGTATAGCACAGGGAACTACACTCAACATTTTGCAATAACCTATAAGGGGAAATAATCTGAAAAAGAATAGATATTTTTATTGACATCATCTATCAATGACAGTTAAAGTGTAACCTAAGGGAAGCTGGTGGTGAGTGCTTCTGACCCTGAAGACTTCAATCATCTAAAGTTTGGACTCTGCCTACTTCCCAAGGCCCTTAATGAACATATGTGTAGCCGTAGCTTAAAAAATTCCCCAGTTTGGGTTTCGGGGAGACACTGATTTTGAAAAAGCCCTGGTGTTCTCCTTACATGAATGGGACTCTTCCTACTGTTAAAACATGTCTGTCACACCCAGAGGATGGTATACCGTCTGATCGGGAAGAGTTTGGAAAAGGCATCTCATCTCCTCATCTCCTGGTGCTCGGGTTCACCCATCCAGCGTCTTTACTAACAGTCTCCCCACTTGGAGATGACAGCACTGTCAACATCCTGTTGCGTACAGTTTAGAATTTGTCCAGAGGATGAAGCGGAAGGATGAGGAACAATGAGAGACAAGTCCTAGGTGTTCAGACAGGCACATGTCACTCTAATTTCCAATCAGGAAGACGAATTGACCAAAGGCTAGGGTTGCCCATGGAAACAGTATAGGGCTTGAGGAAATCCCGCTGCTTTGTGGCCAGTTCCCATAAACACAAGTTGAACAATGGAACTCAGGGACAGTAAAATTCACGAAACTGCAGAGTTGAAAATATCCATCACTGAAAAATGTCTTGAGGAAAGTCAGAGAAAAGGACTTGTAAGCAAGGGAGAATGGCAGGAAAGGGATTTGAGGAGGTAGAAAGGACTCGCCATTAAGCACAAGAAAAGGAGCTGAACATTGCCAACATTGCAGTTGGCCAAAAAGGGTGTATGCGTTTTTTTCTGTATATATTCAAGAAAAGGGCATACACTTTTTTAGCCAACCAAACAGGTGGGCACTGGAAGTCAATACTACAAGAGATATCACTTCGCATCAGTCAGAAGAGCCATCCTCATAAAGCGTAAACAACAGAAATGCAGGACAGGGCAAGGAGAAGAGGGAGCCCTGTGAGACTTATAGTGGAAATGTATATTGCCAACGGCCATTCTGGAGAAGTGTATTGTGTTTACTAAAGCATCTAAGAAATGAGCTACAGAGCATAGGGCACTTGCACTCATGGGCGTATATCTTGGGAAAAACAAAAATCGAGAGGACACAGGCACCCCAATGTTTACCCCCTCTCTGTTTAAAAGATCCTCGACTAGGATATAACTTAAATGTCTCTGGAGAGAAAAAATGGATAGAGATGTGGTACTTAGGTAGAGTGGAATATTATTCAGCCTGGAAATCAATGAAATATGGCCAGTTGTAACAACTCCGGAGGAGTTACGTATGATCATTCTAAGTGACATAATTCAAAAAGAAAAAGACACATATCATAAGATATCACTTAAAGGTGGAATCCAAAATGGCTACACATGAAATAAATTACAAAACAAAAACATAGTCAAATATGTAGAAAACACGCATAAGGCTGCTAAACGGGAAAGGTGGGGAGGGGTGAGGCATCATCCAGGAGGTTGAAATTAGCAAAGATACCATTCCAAATACCAAACTGATAATCAACAAGGCCTACACGGTAGCTAAAAGAACTGCACTCAGCACACTCAAGTCACCGGAAAAGAATATATACGACTGGTAAGAATCTGAAAAAGAATTTACTGATGTCTCTCTGTACGTGAATCAAGTGGATGTACAGCAGCAAGAAACAGAGCTTTGAAAATCAGCTGTAACCAATATAGTAATAAATTGAAAAAAATAAACGACAGAGAGACAGAGAAAACCTCTTACAACTTTTCCTCAGGGCCGGTGATGCAACATGGATTGAACACATCTAGACCCACAGCAGGATGAGACATAAGGCTGGAAACTGTTTGCACTAAGAGAAATGTGAGGTTGGGTGAGGAAATGCACACCCTTTAAAGTAATACTACCTGGTACCCATTCAATGGGTCCCAAATCTGCAGGTTCAAGGGATCTTCCTACAGCTAAAACATGCATGGAAAACCCAGAGGACTGTACACCATGTGATCGGGAGATGTGTCTAAAATGCAGCTCATTTATCCTCTCCTGGTGCTCCTGTTCACCATTCCAGCCACGTTACTTAGAATCTCCCCACTTGGAGAATCAGCACATTTCAACTTCTGTTTCAAACATTTTGCAAATTGTGAGGAGGATGAACGGGAAGAGGGGGAACCAATGAGAGAATAGTTGTAGGGGTTTGGACGGGCACATATCACTCTAATTTCCCATTAAGAATAAGAATTGAAAAAAGGCTCAGCCCGCCTCGCCCGAGCCAAAATAGGGCCTGAAGCAATCCTGCGGGTTTGAGGCCAGCTCACAAAAGAGCAACTTAAAAAATGGAGCTCAGGGTCACTGCAATTCACAAACCTGCAGAGTTATAAATGAAAACTAACGTCCAAAAATATGTTGAGGTAAGGCAAAGAAGAGGATCTGAATGCAAGACAGAATTGCAAGAAACAGATTTCAAGAGATAGATTGGACTCGTCTTTAAAGCACATGAAAAGCGGCAGAATTTCGACAATGATGCAGTTGGCCCAAAAGGGCGTATGCGTTTTTTCCTGATTATATCCAGGAAAAAACGCATACACACTTTATGGGCAACGAAGCAAGCAAGCAATGCAAATGTGCACAACAAAGAAGTCTCATTTCCCACCGGTCAAAAGGGCCATCCTAAACAATTGTAAAAACCAGAAATGCAGGACAGGCCATGGAGAACAGGGAGCCTTTATACGCTGATGGGCAGTGTGTGAACTGCCGAGAGCCACTCTGGAGAAGTGTATGGTGGTTCCTAAATCATCTAAAAAACAGAGCTACAGAGCATAGGACACTTCCAATCATGGGAGTATATCTAGGGAAGTCTAAAAATCAACAAGACACAAGCACACCACAGTTTAGGGCTACTCTGTTTACAAGAACCTCAACTTCAGTACACCTTAAATATCCCAGGAAAGAGAACAATGGATAAAGAAGATGTGGTACTTATGTACAATGGAATATCTCTTCACCATGAAATCAATGTAATAAGGCTAGTAGAAGGATAAAGAGTGGATTTAGGTCCGATAATACTACTTGAAATAAGTCAAACAGAAAAAGAAACATATCATAAGATATCACTTATAGAGGGAGGGTAAATATGGCTGCACAAGAAATGAATTACAGAACAGAACAGTGTCTCACATTTAGAAAACACACTTATTTCAGCTTAAGGGGAAAGGAGAGGTGGGGTGATGCATAAAACCAGAGTTTGAAATTAGCACAGATACCGTTCAATAAACCAAATAGATATTAGACAAGATCTACACCTTGCTCAATGAACTGGCCTCAACACACCCTATACACCGCAGAGAAATATATCTGAGTAATAAGAATCTTAAAACCCATGTATTGATATATCTCCATAAGGGAATCAAGTGTGTGCAGAGCGGCACAAACACAGCAGTGAAAATGAGCTAAACCCCATTATAGAAATAAATTTTAAAAACAAAACGCAGAAACAATGAAAGAGAGAAAAATTCTTACAAAATTCGCTCAGGGGCTGTGATGCAACCTGGATTGACCACATATAAACCCACAGCTGGATAAGACATAAGGCTGGACACTTGGGGCTGAGAGGATTGGTGAGCTTTGGTGAGCAACTGCCAAAAGTTTAATGCAATACTTCATGCTACTCATTCCAAGGGTCCCAACACTCCAGGTTGAAGGGAATCTTCCTACAGCTAAACCATGCTTGGGAAACCCAGCGACTGGTATACCATATGATCGGGAAAGGTTTCTAAAACGCACCTCATTTTTCCTCTCCTGGGGCTCCGGATCGACATTCCAGCCGCTTTACTAAAAATATCCCCACATGGAGAGTCAATGCCTTTAAGTTCTGGTATCGCACAGTCTGCAGTTAGTGCGGAGGATGAATGGGAATAGGGGGAACCAGTAAGAAACTAGCTGTAGCAGTTTCAATGGGCACATGTCACTCTAATTTCATATCAGTGAGAAAAATAAACCAAAGGCACAGCAAGGTGCCCCAGAAGAACAATAGGGCCTGAAGGAATTCTGTGGTTATGAGGCAAGATCACAAAAATAAGAGCTGTAAAATGGAGCTAAGGGCCACTGCAATTCAAAATCTGCAGAGTTATAAAGGCCAACTATTTTCAAAAAATATATTGAGGTAAGGCTATGAAGAGGCATTGAAAGCAAGGCAGAATTGCAGGAAACCGATTTCAGGAGGTAGACTGGAATTGCATTTAAAGCACAGGAAAAGAGGCAGAACATCAACAATGATGCACTTGGTCAAAAAGGGCATATGCGTTTTTTCCTGAATATATTCAGCAAAAAACACATACGCCCTTTTGGGCCAACCAAGCAAGCTTGCAAAGGAAATCTGCACTACAATGAAGTCTCACTTCCCCCTGGTCAAAAGGGCCATCTGAAAAAAGTGTAAAATCCAGAAAGTCAGGACAGGCCATGGAGACCTGGGAGCCTTGTTATGCTGATGGGCGGGATGTAAATTGCCAACAGCCACTCCTGAGAAGTGTATGGTGTTTCCTGAAACATCCAAAAAACAAAGCAACAGAGCCTAGGGCACTTCCACTTATGGTCCTATAGCTTAGGGAAATTAAAATCAAAAAGACACAGCCACCCCAAAGTTTGGGACGGCTCTGTTTACAAGAACCTCGTTTACGGTACAAGTTCAATATCGCAGAAAGTGAAAAATGGATAAAGAATTTGTGGTACTTACGTACAATGCAATATCACTCAGCAATGAAATCTATGTCATCAGGCCCGTAGCAGCATAATGAGTGGATTCAGGTATGATGATTCTAACTGAAATAAGTCACACAGAAAAAGAAACATCATAAGATATCACAAATACACGGAATGTAAACTTGGTTACACAGGAACTGGATTACAAAACAGAACAGGGTCTCAAATGTAGAAAACCAACTTATGCTTGCTTAAGGGGGAAGGTGAGTTGGGGTGCTGCATAAAACCAGAGATTGAAATGAGCACAGATAAAGTTCCTTAAGCCAAATATGGAATAGACAAGAGCTACTCCTTGCTCAACGAAATGGACTCAACACACCGTATTAAACGCCTAAGAATGTACCTGACTAGTAAGTATCTTAAAACCTATGGATGGCTATATCTACGAAAGAGAATCAAGCGTGTGTACAGGGGCATAAACGCAGCAGTGATAGGATTGGAGAGGTTCGGTGAGCAAATGAAGACCCTTTGAAGTCATATTGCATGGTACCCATTCCACGGGTCTCAACTCTCCAGGTTTAAGGGATTCTTCCTTCAGCTAGAACATGCATGTGGAACCCAGCGTATGATCAACCATGTGATCGGCAGACGTGTTCCAATATGTCTCAGTTCTCGTCCCCTGGTACTCGGGTGCAACATTCCAGACGCTTTACTAACACTCTCCCGACTTGGAGAGTCAGTGCCTTTAACCTCCTGTTTGGCCCAGTTTGCAATTTCTGCGGAAGATGAACAGGAATAGGGAGAACCAATGAGAGACTAGCTGGAGGTGTCTGGACGGGCAAATTTAACTCTCATTTCCCACCAGGAAGAGGAATTAACCAAAGGCTCAGCGTAGCGTGCCGTGCCGGAACCAGATTAGGGCCTGAAGCAATCCTGCGGTGTTGCGGCCAGCTCACAAGAAAGCGAGTTGAAGAAAGGAGCTCAGGGGCACTGTAATTCACAAACCTGCAGAGTTATAAATGACAGCTATCGTCCAAAAATATACTGAAGTAAGGCTGCCAAGAGGACTTGAAAGCGGGGCAGAATTGCAGGTAACCGATTTCTGGAGGTAGACTGGAATTGCATTTAAAGCATAGGAAAAGAGGCAGAACGTCCACAATGATGCACTTGGCCAAAAAGGGCGTATGCGTTTTTTCCTGAATATATTCAGGAAAAAACGCATACGCCCTTTTTGGCCAACCAAGCAAGCTTGCAAAGGAAATCTGCACTACAATGAAGTCTCACTTCCCCCCAGTCAAAGGGGCCATCTGAAAAAAGTGTAAAATCCAGAAAGGCAGGACAGGCCATGGAGAACTGGGAGCCTTGTTATGCTGATGGGCGGGATGTAAATTGCCAAGAGCCACTCGGGAGAAGTGTATGGTGTTTTCTGAAACGTCTAAAAAACAACGCAAGAGAGCCTAGGGCACTTCCACTTATGGTGCTGTAGCTTAGGGAAAGTAAAATCAAAAAGACACAGCCACCCCAAAGTTTGGGACGGCTCTGTTTACAAGAACCTCATTTACGGTACAAGTTCAATATCGCAGAAAGTGAAAAATGGATAAAGAAGTTGTGGTACTTACGTACAATGCAATATCACTCAGCAATGAAACCTATGTCATCAGGCCCGTAGCAGCATAATGAGTGGATTCAGGTATGATGATTCTAACTGAAATAAGTCACACAGAAAAAGAAACATCATAAGATATCACTAATACACGGAATGTGAACTTGGCTACACATGAACTGAATTATAAAACAGAACAGGGTCTCAAGTTTAGAAAACCAACTTATGCTTTTTTAAGGGGGAAGGTGAGTTGGGGTGCTGCATAAAACCAGAGTTTGACATTAGCACAGATACTGTTCCATAAGCCAAATGTGTAATAGACAAGACCTACCCCTTGCTCAACAAAATGGACTCAACAATGAGGTATCACCTCACACCTGATAGAATGGGCATCATCAGAAAATCTACAAACAATAAATGCTGGAAAGGGTGTGGAGAAAAGGAACCCTCTTCCACTATTGTTGGGAATATAAATTGTTACATTCACTATGGAGAACAATATGGAGTTTCTTAAGAAACTAACAATAGAATTACCATATGATACAGCAATCCCAGTACTGGACATATACCCAGACAAAACCATAAATCAAAAAGAGACATTCACCGCAATGTTCATTGCATCACTATTTACAATATCGAGGTAATGGAAGCAACCTAAATGCCCACAGACAGACGAATGCATAAAGCTGTGGTACATATATAAAATGGAATATTACTAAGCCATGGAAAGGAATGAAATTGGGTCATTTGTAGAGACGTCGATGGATCTAGAGACTGTCATACAGAGTGAAGTAAGTCAGAAAGAGAAAAACAAATCTTGTATATTCATGCATATATGTGGAACCTAGAAAAACCGTACAGATTAACCATTTTGCAAGGCATAAATAGAGCAACAGATGTAGACAACAAATGTATGGACAACAAGGGGGGAAAGCTGTTGGGGGGGTGGTGGTGGGAGGAGTTGAGAGACTGGGATTGGCATGTATACATTTATATGTATAAAATAGATAACCAATAAGAACCTGCTGTATAAAAATATAAAATAAAATTCAAAATTGAAAAGAAATAAAATTTAAAAAATAAAACAGAAAAAACAATTATTCCCTTCACATACATGTATTTATATGAATAAATTATTTCCATGCTTATATCTGTAAATACAAAAAAGAGGAATAAAATCTACCTTGAACCAAAAACGAAAAAGAGAAAAAAAACACAGAACCCACCAGTTCCACAGAGGAAAACCGTATCAGGGCACTTGCTCCAGTTGTAAACAATTCTGAAGTTGGTCAGTGGTGGGGAATCGTCTCCCATTCAGCCAGCAGCCCCCACGTAACAAGCATCCTCATTGCAAAGCTGGGGCACCGTGCCGAGGCATCTGTGAGTAAACGTGAGCTGAGCCCCAGGCCAGTTGCTGCTGAACTATTCCCACCCGTCCCAGGTAAAACACCTGAATATATACAAGGACTTGAAAGCCTAGAGGAAGGACCATAGAGCCACACGAGTGACAGCATGCCAGCCGACTTGGTGCCTGCAGGCCAGCCAGGATGGTCCTGGCCCTGGGTGCTCTTCTGGAAGATTTCCATTTCCCTGCCTGAGATACCCGTCCTGTCCCTGCCCCCACTGCTTTTTTCCTTCCTCACCTCTGCCCAGGGAGAAATTCCAGCAGCAGGTATGGGTGACACATCCTCTTCTTTAGCAGGTGGCAGCCTGGCAACTGCTGCAGAAAGTCCAGCAGAGCCCCACTCACACTGGGCCACCCACAAAGCCGTGACCTCTCACTCCCTCCCACCAGCCCAGCCCCGAGACTGCTGACAGGGCAGAGAAAATGGCGTCAGGCACGGCTGCAGGGGCTCTTGCTGCCTGGAGTGGTATTTATATTGATCTCAACCCAGGCACACCTGGGGAGGGCTGGCCAGCACGGTAAGGCTGCCCAGCTCAGCCAATCATCACCCCTCAGGGGCTCACAGTTGCAGAAAATGGAACTTGCTGAACCGGCCAGGTCCAAGGAACAGGTGTGGGCTCCTGAGAGTCAGGATAGACAAGGGGCTGCAGCTTTGGCTTGTTTTCTAATCATTTTATCTGGCCCATGAGTGGGAGACAACTTCAAGAAAACCCTCTCCTAATGAGAGGAACCCAGGAGTCAGGGAGAGGAGGGGTGAGTGGTGGTTGGAGACAGAGGCCTGGTGCCCCGGGTACAGTGGAAGTCTCTGGAAGACCAGGTGGAGGGAGGCCGCACAGAGTGATGCCCAGGGTCACAGACCTGTCGCAGCTGCTGTTTGTTAGTTCAACTCCTGCTCTGAGGTGCTCTGTGTCAGCTCTGAGCGACAGGTGAGCTGGGGGTGCTCTGCAATGAGGGCTATGTGCATGGTTCCTGTGTGCCCAGCCCTGCCACGGGACCTGCAAGGGTAGCTCTGTATCCTGGGAAGGGCCTGACCACGAGAGCCCCGTGAGCTGGGGTGGGGGTGGGGTACCTGCCCAGGTGAGCTCCATATTCTGGGATTGGTCTGACCACGAGAGCCCCATGGGCTGCTGGGGACCTGGTAAAGGATGTCAGGACAGTCAGTGAAGCCACCGAGGATATACCTCCAGTTGCTCCTAATTCCTACACCCTGCTGGTCATTCTACCAACCACCAGGACATGGTATTCTGTATTAGTCTTCAATGATGCCTTCTTTTGTATTCCATTAGTCCCAGAGTCACAAGAAATTTTGGCTTGTGAGTGGCAGGACTCAACATACAACTAAAACAATACTTCCGGGCCGTCTTGCCCCAAGGGTGCAAAAATTCCCACACCATCTTTGGGGAAACCTTAGCTAAAGACCTAAAAGTTCTACCTCTGGAAAAGGAAACCCTCCTTCAGTACGCAGACGACATTCTGATCGCCAGCCCTACTAAGGAGGCCTCTGAACTACCAAGCCAATAAAGGATAGAAGTTGTCCAAGAAAAAGCTCAAATATCACAGACTGCGGTGACCTGCCTGGGCTTCATTCTCACAGAAGGTCGGAGAAGCCCATCCCAGGAAAGGGAAGAAACCATTTTCGGCATTACTCATTTCTAAAACTAGAAGACAGCTTAGGGGTTCCTGGGGAGGCCAGGGTTTGCTGCTTCTGGATCCCTAACTGCAGTCTACTAGCTGGGCCTCTATATGAAACACTGAAAGGAAAAGATGATGATCCTTTTGAATAGAATCCAGAAGTGGCCTTTCAAGAATGGAAAGAGCAGTCAATTCAGACCCTTGCCCTGGAACTCCCTAATTTAGCTAAACCCTTTGACCTTTACATTCCCGGTGAAAGGTGAATCGCCATTGGAGAATTAGTGTAAAAACTGGGACCACTTGAAATGGAACAATGCAAGAATGCCATCCAGGTAGGATAAACTATGGTCACCAAGGGGCTTGGCCCACTGCCGCATCTGGCCAAGATACTGGCGGTATCTAAAAACCTGGAAATCAGCAGCCCAAAAGGCCTCCTCCCTCCTAAGGGAAAAGGACCCCACGTGGTGATCCTAACCACCAACCATGCCCTGAAGTTGCAGGGTTTGCTCCATGGGCACACCAACCTCGAGTGAGGAGGCCCTCCAACTCCAACATCCAGAGAGATAACCGGGGGCAACAGGGCACCATGACGACTCGTGTGAACATCACTTGACCTGGAGTTTCTCTCATAAAACAACAGGAGTGTGTCCCAAAAGAGTAGACTACTGCTTGCAGGACTTACTGCACCCAGAGGGGAGCTAGTAATCTTGGCGGGGGTACCGTATATCACACTGTCACCATAGAAAAGCCTACAGACACCGTGATGATGGTGGCCAATAAGACTGGCTGGACTCCTGTTTACTTCAAAAGGCTGTTGACTCAGTGGCCATCATAGTCCTTGATCACCACTGACCCTGGACTGTCTGGGAGTTGAGCGGGCAGGGCTCTGACACCTGGTGCTGTTTGTACGTTAATTCAGGGGCCTAATTGAAGAAAGTGCAGACTACTGGTCAGAGCATCTAGGCTGGCAGAAACGGTCAGCCTAAGGTGGCCGAACAAATGTGGGGCGGGGTGAAACCGGCCCCCACAGCGTCTCTGCACATCTCTTTCCTGGACCCTTAAAGGTCATTAGAATCTATAACGCTTCCAATGCTGGTGCTCGGGTGGACGAGCAGGGAGGCAGGGGGCCTGGGGACAATCAACGTCACCTGGAGGCTGCTGGGGAGAAGCTCTGACCCTCACCCCTTGGTATGAGGGCTCCCAACTCAGCACTCAGCAGTTACAGAAGAAGGGTCTGCACCCTCAGCACTCCAAGAATGAGGAACGGGACAAAAGGCAGAGGAGGGGTTTGTCCCCAGCAAAGCCCATTAAAAATCCCTGGGAGATAAAAATAGAATCTGGGCAATAAAGTCAAGTCTAACCTTTTTTATCCTTTGTGCTTTGTCTAATTTCATGTGCTCCTAGGGTCCCGCATGCAGAGGTTCCACACCCGGCACTTCAGACCAGATTTCCTAGTGCAGAATGGCTGGGTCGACACCTCAGCTCCTGGGGCCCAGTGCAGACTCCGCGATATAGAGCCTGAGCTGCAGCCAACCCGGCCCTCGAGAGCTCCGCCCCCTCCCTCCCACTGACTCTGACAGGATCTCTACACAGCAGCCCAGCCCACAGCCCACGGGGTAGTGCATGCTCTCACCTCTCCATTCTCTGATCAAAATATAAAGTTTCCTTTGCTTGTGAACCAAACTCAGTCTCGATCTGTTGGCCCCAATGACACTGCGCAGGGGGACACTTGTTGGGGTCCACTCTGGAGGATCAGTAACAGAAATTGAGACTATTGTAACCTCAATGAACAGATGTGTGAGCCAAACTGTAGTTAACATAGAACAGTGTATAAGGCTCGGGTAAAATAAGATGTTTCTAACGCTTCCATTGGATATTTCCATCACTTTATTATAAGCAAGTTCAGTGAAAAGGTTTGTCTTATTTGTCAGGTCAATATTAGAGAAACGAAGTGATTTCTTTCCAAGGATGTACATCTAATAATCTTGGTTAAAGCTTCAATCTTGTTTTAAATGCTTTTCCATTGAAAATGATACCTCTCTTTCAGCTCCCCCGTTTCTGAGAAGTATAAAATCTTATAATTTATTATTACCAAAGGGGAAAGGTGGGAGGAGGGATAAATTAACAGTTTGGGATTAACACATACACACTGCTATGTATAAAATAGATCATCAACAAGGAACTACTGTATAGCACAGGGAACTACACTCAACATTTTGCAATAACCTATAAGGGGAAATAATCTGAAAAAGAATAGATATTTTTATTGACATCATCTATCAATGACAGTTAAAGTGTAACCTAAGGGAAGCTGGTGGTGAGTGCTTCTGACCCTGAAGACTTCAATCATCTAAAGTTTGGACTCTGCCTACTTCCCAAGGCCCTTAATGAACATATGTGTAGCCGTAGCTTAAAAAATTCCCCAGTTTGGGTTTCGGGGAGACACTGATTTTGAAAAAGCCCTGGTGTTCTCCTTACATGAATGGGACTCTTCCTACTGCTAAAACATGTCTGTCACACCCAGAGGATGGTATACCGTCTGATCGGGAAGAGTTTGGAAAAGGCATCTCATCTCCTCATCTCCTGGTGCTCGGGTTCACCCATCCAGCGTCTTTACTAACAGTCTCCCCACTTGGAGATGACAGCACTGTCAACATCCTGTTGCGTACAGTTTGGAATTTGTCCAGAGGATGAAGCGGAAGGATGAGGAACAATGAGAGACAAGTCCTAGGTGTTCAGACAGGCACATGTCACTCTAATTTCCAATCAGGAAGACGAATTGACCAAAGGCTAGGGTTGCCCATGGAAACAGTATAGGGCTTGAGGAAATCCCGCTGCTTTGTGGCCAGTTCCCATAAACACAAGTTGAACAATGGAACTCAGGGACAGTAAAATTCACGAAACTGCAGAGTTGAAAATATCCATCACTGAAAAATGTCTTGAGGAAAGTCAGAGAAAAGGACTTGTAAGCAAGGGAGAATGGCAGGAAAGGGATTTGAGGAGGTAGAAAGGACTCGCCATTAAGCACAAGAAAAGGAGCTGAACATTGCCAACATTGCAGTTGGCCAAAAAGGGTGTATGCGTTTTTTTCTGTATATATTCAAGAAAAGGGCATACACTTTTTTTAGCCAACCAAACAGGTGGGCACTGGAAGTCAATACTACAAGAGATATCACTTCGCATCAGTCAGAAGAGCCATCCTCATAAAGCGTAAACAACAGAAATGCAGGACAGGGCAAGGAGAAGAGGGAGCCCTGTGAGACTTATAGTGGAAATGTATATTGCCAACGGCCATTCTGGAGAAGTGTATTGTGTTTACTAAAGCATCTAAGAAATGAGCTACAGATCATAGGGCACTTGCACTCATGGGCGTATATCTTGGGAAAAACAAAAATCGAGAGGACACAGGCACCCCAATGTTTACCCCCTCTCTGTTTAAAAGATCCTCGACTAGGATATAACTTAAATGTCTCTGGAGAGAAAAAATGGATAGAGATGTGGTACTTAGGTAGAGTGGAATATTATTCAGCCTGGAAATCAATGAAATATGGCCAGTTGTAACAACTCCGGAGGAGTTACGTATGATCATTCTAAGTGACATAATTCAAAAAGAAAAAGACACATATCATAAGATATCACTTAAAGGTGGAATCCAAAATGGCTACACATGAAATAAATTACAAAACAAAAACATAGTCAAATATGTAGAAAACACGCATAAGGCTGCTAAACGGGAAAGGTGGGGAGGGGTGAGGCATCATCCAGGAGGTTGAAATTAGCAAAGATACCATTCCAAATACCAAACTGATAATCAACAAGGCCTACACGGTAGCTAAAAGAACTGCACTCAGCACACTCAAGTCACCGGAAAAGAATATATACGACTGGTAAGAATCTGAAAAAGAATTTACTGATGTCTCTCTGTACGTGAATCAAGTGGATGTACAGCAGCAAGAAACAGAGCTTTGAAAATCAGCTGTAACCAATATAGTAATAAATTGAAAAAAATAAACGACAGAGAGACAGAGAAAACCTCTTACAACTTTTCCTCAGGGCCGGTGATGCAACATGGATTGAACACATCTAGACCCACAGCAGGATGAGACATAAGGCTGGAAACTGTTTGCACTAAGAGAAATGTGAGGTTGGGTGAGGAAATGCACACCCTTTAAAGTAATACTACCTGGTACCCATTCAATGGGTCCCAAATCTGCAGGTTCAAGGGATCTTCCTACAGCTAAAACATGCATGGAAAACCCAGAGGACTGTACACCATGTGATCGGGAGATGTGTCTAAAATGCAGCTCATTTATCCTCTCCTGGTGCTCCTGTTCACCATTCCAGCCACGTTACTTAGAATCTCCCCACTTGGAGAATCAGCACATTTCAACTTCTGTTTCAAACATTTTGCAAATTGTGAGGAGGATGAACGGGAAGAGGGGGAACCAATGAGAGAATAGTTGTAGGGGTTTGGACGGGCACATATCACTCTAATTTCCCATTAAGAATAAGAATTGCAAAAAGGCTCAGCCCGCCTCGCCCGAGCCAAAATAGGGCCTGAAGCAATCCTGCGGGTTTGAGGCCAGCTCACAAAAGAGCAACTTAAAAAATGGAGCTCAGGGTCACTGCAATTCACAAACCTGCAGAGTTATAAATGAAAACTAACGTCCAAAAATATGTTGAGGTAAGGCAAAGAAGAGGATCTGAATGCAAGACAGAATTGCAAGAAACAGATTTCAAGAGATAGATTGGACTCGTCTTTAAAGCACATGAAAAGCGGCAGAATTTCGACAATGATGCAGTTGGCCCAAAAGGGCGTATGCGTTTTTTCCTGATTATATCCAGGAAAAAACGCATACACACTTTATGGGCAACGAAGCAAGCAAGCAATGCAAATGTGCACAACAAAGAAGTCTCATTTCCCACCGGTCAAAAGGGCCATCCTAAACAATTGTAAAAACCAGAAATGCAGGACAGGCCATGGAGAACAGGGAGCCTTTATACGCTGATGGGCAGTGTGTGAACTGCCGAGAGCCACTCTGGAGAAGTGTATGGTGGTTCCTAAATCAACTAAAAAACAGAGCTACAGAGCATAGGACACTTCCAATCATGGGAGTATATCTAGGGAAGTCTAAAAATCAACAAGACACAAGCACACCACAGTTTAGGGCTACTCTGTTTACAAGAACCTCAACTTCAGTACACCTTAAATATCCCAGGAAAGAGAACAATGGATAAAGAAGATGTGGTACTTATGTACAATGGAATATCTCTTCACCATGAAATCAATGTAATAAGGCTAGTAGAAGGATAAAGAGTGGATTTAGGTCCGATAATACTACTTGAAATAAGTCAAACAGAAAAAGAAAGATATCATAAGATATCACTTATAGAGGGAGGGTAAATATGGCTGCACAAGAAATGAATTACAGAACAGAACAGTGTCTCACATTTAGAAAACACACTTATTTCAGCTTAAGGGGAAAGGAGAGGTGGGGTGATGCATAAAACCAGAGTTTGAAATTAGCACAGATACCGTTCAATAAACCAAATAGATATTAGACAAGATCTACACCTTGCTCAATGAACTGGCCTCAACACACCCTATACACCGCAGAGAAATATATCTGAGTAATAAGAATCTTAAAACCCATGTATTGATATATCTCCATAAGGGAATCAAGTGTGTGCAGAGCGGCACAAACACAGCAGTGAAAATGAGCTAAACCCCATTATAGAAATAAATTTTAAAAACAAAACGCAGAAACAATGAAAGAGAGAAAAATTCTTACAAAATTCGCTCAGGGGCTGTGATGCAACCTGGATTGACCACATATAAACCCACAGCTGGATAAGACATAAGGCTGGACACTTGGGGCTGAGAGGATTGGTGAGCTTTGGTGAGCAACTGCCAAAAGTTTAATGCAATACTTCATGCTACTCATTCCAAGGGTCCCAACACTTCAGGTTGAAGGGAATCTTCCTACAGCTAAACCATGCTTGGGAAACCCAGCGACTGGTATACCATATGATCGGGAAAGGTTTCTAAAACGCACCTCATTTTTCCTCTCCTGGGGCTCCGGATCGACATTCCAGCCGCTTTACTAAAAATATCCCCACATGGAGAGTCAATGCCTTTAAGTTCTGGTATCGCACAGTCTGCAGTTAGTGCGGAGGATGAATGGGAATAGGGGGAACCAGTAAGAAACTAGCTGTAGCAGTTTCAATGGGCACATGTCACTCTAATTTCATATCAGTGAGAAAAATAAACCAAAGGCACAGCAAGGTGCCCCAGAAGAACAATAGGGCCTGAAGGAATTCTGTGGTTATGAGGCAAGATCACAAAAATAAGAGCTGTAAAATGGAGCTAAGGGCCACTGTAATTCAAAATCTGCAGAGTTATAAAGGCCAACTATTTTCAAAAAATATATTGAGGTAAGGCTATGAAGAGGCATTGAAAGCAAGGCAGAATTGCAGGAAACCGATTTCAGGAGGTAGACTGGAATTGCATTTAAAGCACAGGAAAAGAGGCAGAACATCAACAATGATGCACTTGGTCAAAAAGGGCATATGCGTTTTTTCCTGAATATATTCAGCAAAAAACACATACGCCCTTTTGGGCCAACCAAGCAAGCTTGCAAAGGAAATCTGCACTACAATGAAGTCTCACTTCCCCCTGTTCAAAAGGGCCATCTGAAAAAAGTGTAAAATCCAGAAAGTCAGGACAGGCCATGGAGACCTGGGAGCCTTGTTATGCTGATGGGCGGGATGTAAATTGCCAACAGCCACTTGGGAGAGGTGTATGGTGTTTCCTGAAACATCTAAAAAACAAAGCAACAGAGCCTAGGGCACTTCCACTTATGGTCCTATAGCTTAGGGAAATTAAAATCAAAAAGACACAGCCACCCCAAAGTTTGGGACGGCTCTGTTTACAAGAACCTCGTTTACGGTACAAGTTCAATATCGCAGAAAGTGAAAAATGGATAAAGAATTTGTGGTACTTACGTACAATGCAATATCACTCAGCAATGAAATCTATGTCATCAGGCCCATAGCAGCATAATGAGTGGATTCAGGTATGATGATTCTAACTGAAATAAGTCACACAGAAAAAGAAACATCATAAGATATCACAAATACACGGAATGTAAACTTGGCTACACAGGAACTGGATTACAAAACAGAACAGGGTCTCAAATGTAGAAAACCAACTTATGCTTGCTTAAGGGGGAAGGTGAGTTGGGGTGCTGCATAAAACCAGAGATTGAAATGAGCACAGATAAAGTTCCTTAAGCCAAATATAGAATAGACAAGAGCTACTCCTTGCTCAACGAAATGGACTCAACACACCGTATTAAACGCCTAAGAATGTACCTGACTAGTAAGTATCTTAAAACCTATGGATGGCTATATCTACGAAAGAGAATCAAGCGTGTGTACAGGGGCATAAACGCAGCAGTGATAGGATTGGAGAGGTTCGGTGAGCAAATGAAGACCCTTTGAAGTCATATTGCATGGTACCCATTCCACGGGTCTCAACTCTCCAGGTTTAAGGGATTCTTCCTTCAGCTAAAACATGCATGTGGAACACAGCGTATGATCAACCATGTGATCGGGAGACGTGTTCCAATATGTCTCAGTTCTCGTCCCCTGGTACTCGGGTGTAACATTCCAGACGCTTTACTAACACTCTCCCGACTTGGAGAGTCAGTGCCTTTAACCTCCTGTTTGGCCCAGTTTGCAATTTCTGCGGAAGATGAACAGGAATAGGGAGAACCAATGAGAGACTAGCTGGAGGTGTCTGGACGGACAAATTTAACTCTCATTTCCCACCAGGAAGAGGAATTAACCAAGGGCTCAACGTGTCGTGCCGGAACTAGATTAGGGCCTGAAGCAATCCTGCGGTGTTGCGGCCAGCTCACAAGAAAGCGAGTTGAAGAAAGGAGCTCAGGAGCACTGTAATTCACAAACCTGCACAGTTATAAATGACAGTTATCGTCCAAAAATTTACTGAAGTAAGGGTGCCAAGAGGACTTGAAAGCGGGGCAGAATTGCAGGAAACCGATTTCAGGAGGTAGACTGGAATTGCATTTAAAGCATAGGAAAAGAGGCAGAACGTCCACAATGATGCACTTGGCCAAAAAGGGCGTATGCGTTTTTTCCTGAATATATTCAGGAAAAAACGCATACGCCCTTTTTGGCCAACCAAGCAAGCTTGCAAAGGAAATCTGCACTACAATGAAGTCTCAATTCCCCCGGGTCAAAAGGGCCATCTGAAAAAAGTGTAAAATCCAGAAAGGCAGGACAGGCCTTGGAGAACTGGGAGCCTTGTTATGCTGATGGGCGGGATGTAAATTGCCAACAGCCACTCGGGAGAGGTGTATGGTGTTTCCTGAAACATCTAAAAAACAAAGCAACAGAGCCTAGGGCACTTCCACTTATGGTCCTATAGCTTAGGGAAATTAAAATCAAAAAGACACAGCCACCCCAAAGTTTGGGATGGCTCTGTTTACAAGAACATCGTTTACGGTACAAGTTCAATATCGCAGAAAGTGAAAAATGGATAAAGAATTTGTGGTACTTACGTACAATGCAATATCACTCAGCAATGAAATCTATGTCATCAGGCCCGTAGCAGCATAATGAGTGGATTCAGGTATGATGATTCTAACTGAAATAAGTCACACAGAAAAAGAAACATCATAAGATATCACTAATACACGGGATGTAAACTTGGCTACACAGGAACTGGATTACAAAATAGAACAGGGTCTCAAATTTAGAAAACCAACTTATGCTTGCTTAAGGGTAAAGGTGAGTTGGGGTGCTGCATAAAGCCAGAGATTGAAATGAGCACCGATAAAGTTCCTTAAGCCAAATATGGAATAGACAAGAACTACTCCTTGCTCAACGAAATGGACTCAACACACCGTATTAAACGCCTAAGAATGTACCTGACTAGTAAGTATCTTAAAACCTATGGATGGCTATGTCTCTGAAAGAAAATGAAGCGTGTGTACAGGGGCATAAACGCAGCAGTGATAGGATTGGAGAGGTTCGGTGAGCAAATGAAGACCCTTTGAAGTCATATTGCATGGTACCCATTCCACGGGTCTCAACTCTCCAGGTTTAAGGGATTCTTCCTTCAGCTAAAACATGCACGTGGAACCCAGAGTATGATCAACCATGTGATCGGGAGACGTGTTCCAATATGTCTCAGTTCTCGTCCCCTGGTACTCGGGTGTAACATTCCAGACGCTTTACTAACACTCTCCCGACTTGGAGAGTCAGTGCCTTTAACCTCCTGTTTGGCCCAGTTTGCAATTTCTGCGGAAGATGAACAGGAATAGGGAGAAGCAATGACAGACTAGCTGGAGGGGTCTGGACGGGCAAATTTAACTCTCATTTCCCACCAGGAAGAGGAATTAACCAAAGGCTCAGCGTGCCGTGCCGGAACCAGATTAGGGCCTGAAGCAATCATGCGGTGTTGCGGCCAGCTCACAAGAAAGCGCGTTGAAGAAAGGAGCTCAGGGGCACTGTAATTCACAAACCTGCAGAGTTATAAATGACAGCTATCGTCCAAAAATATACTGAAGTAAGGCTGCCAAGAGGACTTGAAAGCGGGGCAGAATTGCAGGTAACCGATTTCTGGAGGTAGACTGGAATTGCATTTAAAGCATAGGAAAAGAGGCAGAACGTCCACAATGATGCACTTGGCCAAAAAGGGCGTATGCGTTTTTTCGTGCAGGAAAAACGCATACGCCCTTTTTGGCCAACCAAGCAAGCTTGCAAAGGAAATCTGCACTACAATGAAGTCTCACTTCCCCCCAGTCAAAGGGGCCATCTGAAAAAAGTGTAAAATCCAGAAAGGCAGGACAGGCCATGGAGAACTGGGAGCCTTGTTATGCTGATGGGCGGGATGTAAATTGCCAAGAGCCACTCGGGAGAAGTGTATGGTGTTTTCTGAAACATCTAAAAAACAACGCAAGAGAGCCTAGGGCACTTCCACTTATGGTGCTGTAGCTTAGGGAAAGTAAAATCAAAAAGACACAGCCACCCCAAAGTTTGGGACGGCTCTGTTTACAAGAACCTCATTTACGGTACAAGTTCAATATCGCAGAAAGTGAAAAATGGATAAAGAAGTTGTGGTACTTACGTACAATGCAATATCACTCAGCAATGAAACCTATGTCATCAGGCCCGTAGCAGCATAATGAGTGGATTCAGGTATGATGATTCTAACTGAAATAAGTCACACAGAAAAAGAAACATCATAAGATATCACTAATACACGGAATGTGAACTTGGCTACACAGGAACTGAATTATAAAACAGAACAGGGTCTCAAGTTTAGAAAACCAACTTATGCTCTTTTAAGGGGGAAGGTGAGTTGGGGTGCTGCATAAAACCAGAGTTTGACATTAGCACAGATACTGTTCCATAAGCCAAATGTGTAATAGACAAGACCTACCCCTTGCTCAACAAAATGGACTCAACAATGAGGTATCACCTCACACCTGATAGAATGGGCATCATCAGAAAATCTACAAACAATAAATGCTGGAAAGGGTGTGGAGAAAAGGAACCCTCTTCCACTATTGTTGGTAATATAAATTGTTACATTCACTATGGAGAACAATATGGAGTTTCTTAAGAAACTAACAATAGAATTACCATATGATACAGCAATCCCAGTACTGGACATATACCCAGACAAAACCATAAATCAAAAAGAGACATTCACCGCAATGTTCATTGCATCACTATTTACAATATCGAGGTAATGGAAGCAACCTAAATGCCCACAGACAGACGAATGCATAAAGCTGTGGTACATATATAAAATGGAATATTACTAAGCCATGAAAAGGAATGAAATTGGGTCATTTGTAGAGACGTCGATGGATCTAGAGACTGTCATACAGAGTGAAGTAAGTCAGAAAGAGAAAAACAAATCTTGTATATTCATGCATATATGTGGAACCTAGAAAAACCGTACAGATTAACCATTTTGCAAGGCATAAATAGAGCAACAGATGTAGACAACAAATGTATGGACAACAAGGGGGGAAAGCTGTTGGGGGGGTGGTGGTGGGAGGAGTTGAGAGACTGGGATTGGCATGTATACATTTATATGTATAAAATAGATAACCAATAAGAACCTGCTGTATAAAAATATAAAATAAAATTCAAAATTGAAAAGAAATAAAATTTAAAAAATAAAACAGAAAAAACAATTATTCCCTTCACATACATGTATTTATATGAATAAATTATTTCCATGCTTATATCTGTAAATACAAAAAAGAGGAATAAAATCTACCTTGAACCAAAAACGAAAAAGAGAAAAAAAACACAGAACCCACCAGTTCCACAGAGGAAAACCGTATCAGGGCACTTGCTCCAGTTGTAAACAATTCTGAAGTTGGTCAGTGGTGGGGAATCGTCTCCCATTCAGCCAGCAGCCCCCACGTAACAAGCATCCTCATTGCAAAGCTGGGGCACCGTGCCGAGGCATCTGTGAGTAAACGTGAGCTGAGCCCCAGGCCAGTTGCTGCTGAACTATTCCCACCCGTCCCAGGTAAAACACCTGAATATATACAAGGACTTGAAAGCCTAGAGGAAGGACCATAGAGCCACACGAGTGACAGCATGCCAGCCGACTTGGTGCCTGCAGGCCAGCCAGGATGGTCCTGGTCCTGGGTGCTCTTCTGGAAGATTTCCATTTCCCTGCCTGAGATACCCGTCCTGTCCCTGCCCCCACTGCTTTTTTCCTTCCTCACCTCTGCCCAGGGAGAAATTCCAGCAGCAGGTATGGGTGACACATCCTCTTCTTTAGCAGGTGGCAGCCTGGCAACTGCTGCAGAAAGTCCAGCAGAGCCCCACTCACACTGGGCCACACACAAAGCCGTGGCCTCTCACTCCCTCCCACCAGCCCAGCCCCGAGACTGCTGACAGGGCAGAGAAAATGGCGTCAGGCACGGCTGCAGGGGCTCTTGCTGCCTGGAGTGGTATTTATATTGATCTCAACCCAGGCACACCTGGGGAGGGCTGGCCGGCACGGTAAGGCTGCCCAGCTCAGCCAATCATCACCCCTCAGGGGCTCACAGTTGCAGAAAATGGAACTTGCTGAACCGGCCAGGTCCAAGGAACAGGTGTGGGCTCCTGAGAGTCAGGATAGACAAGGGGCTGCAGCTTTGGCTTGTTTTCTAATCATTTTATCTGGCCCATGAGTGGGAGACAACTTCAAGAAAACCCTCTCCTAATGAGAGGAACCCAGGAGTCAGGGAGAGGAGGGGTGAGTGGTGGTTGGAGACAGAGGCCTGGTGCCCCGGGTACAGTGGAAGTCTCTGGAAGACCAGGTGGAGGGAGGCCGCACAGAGTGATGCCCAGGGTCACAGACCTGTCGCAGCTGCTGTTTGTTAGTTCAAGTCCTGCTCTGAGGTGCTCTGCGTCAGCTCTGAGCGACAGGTGAGCTGGGGGTGCTCTGCAATGAGGGCTATGTGCATGGTTCCTGTGTGCCCAGCCCTGCCACGGGACCTGCAAGGGTAGCTCTGTATCCTGGGAAGGGCCTGACCACGAGAGCCCCGTGGGCTGGGGTGGGGGTGGGGTACCTGCCCAGGTGAGCTCCATATTCTGGGATTGGTCTGACCACGAGAGCCCCATGGGCTGCTGGGGACCTGGTAAAGGATGTCAGGACAGTCAGTGAAGCCACCGAGGATATACCTCCAGTTGCTCCTAATTCCTACACCCTGCTGGTCATTCTACCAACCACCAGGACATGGTATTCTGTATTAGTCTTCAATGATGCCTTCTTTTGTATTCCATTAGTCCCAGAGTCACAAGAAATTTTGGCTTGTGAGTGGCAGGACTCAACATACAACTAAAACAATACTTCCGGGCCGTCTTGCCCCAAGGGTGCAAAAATTCCCACACCATCTTTGGGGAAACCTTAGCTAAAGACCTAAAAGTTCTACCTCTGGAAAAGGAAACCCTCCTTCAGTACGCAGACGACATTCTGATCGCCAGCCCTACTAAGGAGGCCTCTGAACTACCAAGCCAATAAAGGATAGAAGTTGTCCAAGAAAAAGCTCAAATATCACAGACTGCGGTGACCTGCCTGGGCTTCATTCTCACAGAAGGTCGGAGAAGCCCATCCCAGGAAAGGGAAGAAACCATTTTCGGCATTACTCCTTTCTAAAACTAGAAGACAGCTTAGGGGTTCCTGGGGAGGCCAGGGTTTGCTGCTTCTGGATCCCTAACTACAGTCTACTAGCTGGGCCTCTATACGAAACACTGAAAGGAAAAGATGATGATCCTTTTGAATAGAATCCAGAAGTGGCCTTTCAAGAATGGAAAGAGCAGTCAATTCAGACCCTTGCCCTGGAACTCCCTAATTTAGCTAAACCCTTTGACCTTTACATTCCCAGTGAAAGGTGAATCGCCATTGGAGAATTAGTGCAAAAACTGGGACCACTTGAAATGGAACAATGCAAGAATGCCATCCAGGTAGGATAAACTATGGTCACCAAGGGGCTTGGCCCACTGCCGCATCTGGCCAAGATACTGGCGGTATCTAAAAACCTGGAAATCAGCAGCCCAAAAGGCCACCTCCCTCCTAAGGGAAAAGGACCCCACGTGGTGATCCTAACCACCAACCATGGCCTGAAGTTGCAGGGTTTGCTCCGTGGGCACACCAACCTCGAGTGAGGAGGCCCTCCAACTCCAACATCCAGAGAGATAACCGGGGGCAACAGGACACCATGACGACTCGTGTGAACATCACTTGACCTGGAGTTTCTCTCATAAAACAACAAGAGTGTGTCCCAAAAGAGTAGACTTCTGCTTGCAGGACTTACTGCACCCAGAGGGGAGCTAATAATCTTGGCGGGGGAACCGTATATCACACTGTCACCATAGAAAAGCCTACAGACACCGTGATGATGGTGGCCAATAAGACTGGCTGGACTCCTGTTTACTTCAAAAGGCTGTTGACTCAGTGACCATCATGGTCCTTGATCACCACTGACCCTGGACTGTGTGGGACTTGAGCGGGCAGGGCTCTGACACCTGGTGCTGTTTGTACGTTAATTCAGGGGCCTAATTGAAGAAAGCGCAGACTACTGGTCAGAGCATCTAGGCTGGCAGAAACGGTCAGCCTAAGGTGGCCGAACAAATGTGGGGCGGGGTGAAACCGGCCCCCACAGCGTCTCTGCACATCTCTTTCCTGGACCCTTAAAGGTCATTAGAATCTATAACGCTTCCAATGCTGGTGCTCGGGTGGACGAGCAGGGAGGCAGGGGGCCTGGGGACAATCAACGTCACCTGGAGGCTGCTGGGGAGAAGCTCTGACCCTCACCCCTTGGTATGAGGGCTCCCAACTCAGCACTCAGCAGTTACAGAAGAAGGGTCTGCACCCTCAGCACTCCAAGAATGAGGAACGGGACAAAAGGCAGAGGAGGGGTTTGTCCCCAGCAAAGCCCATTAAAAATCCCTGGGAGATAAAAATAGAATCTGGGCAATAAAGTCAAGTCTAACCTTTTTTATCCTTTGTGCTTTGTCTAATTTCATGTGCTCCTAGGGTCCCGCATGCAGAGGTTCCACACCCGGCACTTCAGACCAGATTTCCTAGTGCAGAATGGCTGGGTCAACACCTCAGCTCCTGGGGCCCAGTGCAGACTCCGCGATATAGAGCCTGAGCTGCAGCCAACCCGGCCCTCGAGAGCTCCGCCCCCTCCCTCCCACTGACTCTGACAGGATCTCTACACAGCAGCCCAGCCCACAGCCCACGGGGTAGTGCATGCTCTCACCTCTCCATTCTCTGATCAAAATATAAAGTTTCCTTTGCTTGTGAACCAAACTCAGTCTCGATCTGTTGGCCCCAATGACACTGTGCAGGGGGACACTTGTTGGGGTCCACTCTGGAGGATCAGTAACAGAAATTGAGACTATTGTAACCTCAATGAACAGATGTGTGAGCCAAACTGTAGTTAACATAGAACAGTGTATAAGGCTCGGGTAAAATAAGATGTTTCTAACGCTTCCATTGGATATTTCCATCACTTTATTATAAGCAAGTTCAGTGAAAAGGTTTGTCTTATTTGTCAGGTCAATATTAGAGAAACGAAGTGATTTCTTTCCAAGGATGTACATCTAATAATCTTGGTTAAAGCTTCAATCTTGTTTTAAATGCTTTTCCATTGAAAATGATACCTCTCTTTCAGCTCCCCCGTTTCTGAGAAGTATAAAATCTTATAATTTATTATTACCAAAGCGGAAAGGTGGGAGGAGGGATAAATTAACAGTTTGGGATTAACACATACACACTGCTATGTATAAAATAGATCATCAACAAGGAACTACTGTATAGCACAGGGAACTACACTCAACATTTTGCAATAACCTATAAGGGGAAATAATCTGAAAAAGAATAGATATTTTTATTGACATCATCTATCAATGACAGTTAAAGTGTAACCTAAGGGAAGCTGGTGGTGAGTGCTTCTGACCCTGAAGACTTCAATCATCTAAAGTTTGGACTCTGCCTACTTCCCAAGGCCCTTAATGAACATATGTGTAGCCGTAGCTTAAAAAATTCCCCAGTTTGGGTTTCGGGGAGACACTGATTTTGAAAAAGCCCTGGTGTTCTCCTTACATGAATGGGACTCTTCCTACTGCTAAAACATGTCTGTCACACCCAGAGGATGGTATACCGTCTGATCGGGAAGAGTTTGGAAAAGGCATCTCATCTCCTCATCTCCTGGTGCTCGGGTTCACCCATCCAGCGTCTTTACTAACAGTCTCCCCACTTGGAGATGAAAGTACTGTCAACATCCTGTTGCGTACAGTTTGGAATTTGTCCAGAGGATGAAGCGGAAGGATGAGGAACAATGAGAGACAAGTCCTAGGTGTTCAGACAGGCACATGTCACTCTAATTTCCAATCAGGAAGACGAATTGACCAAAGGCTAGGGTTGCCCACGGAAACAGTATAGGGCTTGAGGAAATCCCGCTGCTTTGTGGCCAGTTCCCATAAACACAAGTTGAACAATGGAACTCAAGGACAGTAAAATTCACGAAACTGCAGAGTTGAAAATATCCATCACTGAAAAATGTCTTGAGGAAAGTCAGAGAAAAGGACTTGTAAGCAAGGGAGAATGGCAGGAAAGGGATTTGAGGAGGTAGAAAGGACTCGCCATTAAGCACAAGAAAAGGAGCTGAACATTGCCAACATTGCAGTTGGCCAAAAAGGGTGTATGCGTTTTTTTCTGTATATATTCAAGAAAAGGGCATACACTTTTTTAGCCAACCAAACAGGTGGGCACTGGAAGTCAATACTACAAGAGATATCACTTCGCATCAGTCAGAAGAGCCATCCTCATAAAGCGTAAACAACAGAAATGCAGGACAGGGCAAGGAGAAGAGGGAGCCCTGTGAGACTTATAGTGGAAATGTATATTGCCAACGGCCATTCTGGAGAAGTGTATTGTGTTTACTAAAGCATCTAAGAAATGAGCTACAGAGCATAGGGCACTTGCACTCATGGGCGTATATCTTGGGAAAAACAAAAATCGAGAGGACACAGGCACCCCAATGTTTACCCCCTCTCTGTTTAAAAGATCCTCGACTAGGATATAACTTAAATGTCTCTGAAGAGAAAAAATGGATAGAGATGTGGTACTTAGGTAGAGTGGAATATTATTCAGCCTGGAAATCAATGAAATATGGCCAGTTGTAACAACTCCGGAGGAGTTACGTATGATCATTCTAAGTGACATAATTCAAAAAGAAAAAGACACATATCATAAGATATCACTTAAAGGTGGAATCCAAAATGGCTACACATGAAATAAATTACAAAACAAAAACATAGTCAAATATGTAGAAAACACGCATAAGGCTGCTAAACGGGAAAGGTGGGGAGGGGTGAGGCATCATCCAGGAGGTTGAAATTAGCAAAGATACCATTCCAAATACCAAACTGATAATCAACAAGGCCTACACGGTAGCTAAAAGAACTGCACTCAGCACACTCAAGTCACCGGAAAAGAATATCTATGACTGGTAAGAATCTGAAAAAGAAATTATTGATGTCTCTCTGTACGTGAATCAAGTGGATATACAGCAGCAAGAAACAGAGCTTTGAAAATCAGCTGTAACCAATATAGTAATAAATTGAAAAAAATAAACGACAGAGAGACAGAGAAAACCTCTTACAACTTTTCCTCAGGGCCGGTGATGCAACATGGATTGAACACATCTAGACCCACAGCAGGATGAGACATAAGGCTGGAAACTGTTTGCACTAAGAGAAATGTGAGGTTGGGTGAGGAAATGCACACCCTTTAAAGTAATACTACCTGGTACCCATTCAATGGGTCCCAAATCTGCAGGTTCAAGGGATCTTCCTACAGCTAAAACATGCATGGAAAACCCAGAGGACTGTACACCATGTGATCGGGAGATGTGTCTAAAATGCAGCTCATTTATCCTCTCCTGGTGCTCCTGTTCACCATTCCAGCCACGTTACTTAGAATCTCCCCACTTGGAGAATCAGCACATTTCAACTTCTGTTTCAAACATTTTGCAAATTGTGAGGAGGATGAACGGGAAGAGGGGGAACCAATGAGAGAATAGTTGTAGGGGTTTGGACGGGCACATATCACTCTAATTTCCCATTAAGAATAAGAATTGAAAAAAGGCTCAGCCCGCCTCGCCCGAGCCAAAATAGGGCCTGAAGCAATCCTGCGGGTTTGAGGCCAGCTCACAAAAGAGCAACTTAAAAAATGGAGCTCAGGGTCACTGCAATTCACAAACCTGCAGAGTTATAAATGAAAACTAACGTCCAAAAATATGTTGAGGTAAGGCAAAGAAGAGGATCTGAATGCAAGACAGAATTGCAAGAAACAGATTTCAAGAGATAGATTGGACTCGTCTTTAAAGCACATGAAAAGCGGCAGAATTTCGACAATGATGCAGTTGGCCCAAAAGGGTGTATGCGTTTTTTCCTGATTATATCCAGGAAAAAACGCATACACACTTTATGGGCAACGAAGCAAGCAAGCAATGCAAATGTGCACAACAAAGAAGTCTCATTTCCCACCAGTCAAAAGGGCCATCCTAAACAATTGTAAAAACCAGAAATGCAGGACAGGCCATGGAGAACAGGGAGCCTTTATACGCTGATGGGCAGTGTGTGAACTGCCGAGAGCCACTCTGGAGAAGTGTATGGTGGTTCCTAAATCAACTAAAAAACAGAGCTACAGAGCATAGGACACTTCCAATCATGGGAGTATATCTAGGGAAGTCTAAAAATCAACAAGACACAAGCACACCACAGTTTAGGGTTACTCTGTTTACAAGAACCTCAACTTCAGTACACCTTAAATATCCCAGGAAAGAGAACAATGGATAAAGAAGATGTGGTACTTATGTACAATGGAATATCTCTTCACCATGAAATCAATGTAATAAGGCTAGTAGAAGGATAAAGAGTGGATTTAGGTCCGATAATACTACTTGAAATAAGTCAAACAGAAAAAGAAACATATCATAAGATATCACTTATAGAGGGAGGGTAAATATGGCTGCACAAGAAATGAATTACAGAACAGAACAGTGTCTCACATTTAGAAAACACACTTATTTCAGCTTAAGGGGAAAGGAGAGGTGGGGTGATGCATAAAACCAGAGTTTGAAATTAGCACAGATACCGTTCAATAAACCAAATAGATATTAGACAAGATCTACACCTTGCTCAATGAACTGGCCTCAACACACCCTATACACCGCAGAGAAATATATCTGAGTAATAAGAATCTTAAAACCCATGTATTGATATATCTCCATAAGGGAATCAAGTGTGTGCAGAGCGGCACAAACACAGCAGTGAAAATGAGCTAAACCCCATTATAGAAATAAATTTTAAAAACAAAACGCAGAAACAATGAAAGAGAGAAAAATTCTTACAAAATTCGCTCAGGGGCTGTGATGCAACCTGGATTGACCACATATAAACCCACAGCTGGATAAGACATAAGGCTGGACACTTGGGGCTGAGAGGATTGGTGAGCTTTGGTGAGCAACTGCCAAAAGTTTAATGCAATACTTCATGCTACTCATTCCAAGGGTCCCAACACTCCAGGTTGAAGGGAATCTTCCTACAGCTAAACCATGCTTGGGAAACCCAGCGACTGGTATACCATATGATCGGGAAAGGTTTCTAAAACGCACCTCATTTTTCCTCTCCTGGGGCTCCGGATCGACATTCCAGCCGCTTTACTAAAAATATCCCCACATGGAGAGTCAATGCCTTTAAGTTCTGGTATCGCACAGTCTGCAGTTAGTGCGGAGGATGAATGGGAATAGGGGGAACCAGTAAGAAACTAGCTGTAGCAGTTTCAATGGGCACATGTCACTCTAATTTCATATCAGTGAGAAAAATAAACCAAAGGCACAGCAAGGTGCCCCAGAAGAACAATAGGGCCTGAAGGAATTCTGTGGTTATGAGGCAAGATCACAAAAATAAGAGCTGTAAAATGGAGCTAAGGGCCACTGCAATTCAAAATCTGCAGAGTTATAAAGGCCAACTATTTTCAAAAAAAATATTGAGGTAAGGCTATGAAGAGGCATTGAAAGCAAGGCAGAATTGCAGGAAACCGATTTCAGGAGGTAGACTGGAATTGCATTTAAAGCACAGGAAAAGAGGCAGAACATCAACAATGATGCACTTGGTCAAAAAGGGCATATGCGTTTTTTCCTGAATATATTCAGCAAAAAACACATACGCCCTTTTGGGCCAACCAAGCAAGCTTGCAAAGGAAATCTGCACTACAATGAAGTCTCACTTCCCCCTGGTCAAAAGGGCCATCTGAAAAAAGTGTAAAATCCAGAAAGTCAGGAAAGGCCATGGAGACCTGGGAGCCTTGTTATGCTGATGGGCGGGATGTAAATTGCCAACAGCCACTCCTGAGAAGTGTATGGTGTTTCCTGAAACATCCAAAAAACAAAGCAACAGAGCCTAGGGCATTTCCACTTATGGTCCTATAGCTTAGGGAAATTAAAATCAAAAAGACACAGCCACCCCAAAGTTTGGGACGGCTCTGTTTACAAGAACCTCGTTTAGGGTACAAGTTCAATATCGCAGAAAGTGAAAAATGGATAAAGAAGTTGTGGTACTTACGTACAATGCAATATCACTCAGCAATGAAATCTATGTCATCAGGCCCGTAGCAGCATAATGAGTGGATTCAGGTATGATGATTCTAACTGAAATAAGTCACACAGAAAAAGAAACATCATAAGATATCACAAATACACGGAATGTAAACTTGGCTACACAGGAACTGGATTACAAAACAGAACAGGGTCTCAAATGTAGAAAACCAACTTATGCTTGCTTAAGGGGGAAGGTGAGTTGGGGTGCTGCATAAAACCAGAGATTGAAATGAGCACAGATAAAGTTCCTTAAGCCAAATATGGAATAGACAAGAGCTACTCCTTGCTCAACGAAATGGACTCAACACACCGTATTAAGCGCCTAAGAATGTACCTGACTAGTAAGTATCTTAAAACCTATGGATGGCTATATCTACGAAAGAGAATCAAGCGTGTGTACAGGGGCATAAACGCAGCAGTGATAGGATTGGAGAGGTTCGGTGAGCAAATGAAGACCCTTTGAAGTCATATTGCATGGTACCCATTCCACGGGTCTCAACTCTCCAGGTTTAAGGGATTCTTCCTTCAGCTAAAACATGCATGTGGAACCCAGCGTATGATCAACCATGTGATCGGGAGACGTGTTCCAATATGTCTCAGTTCTCGTCCCCTGGTACTCGGGTGTAACATTCCAGACGCTTTACTAACACTCTCCCGACTTGGAGAGTCAGTGCCTTTAACCTCCTGTTTGGCCCAGTTTGCAATTGCTCCGGAAGATGAACAGGAATAGGGAGAACCAATGAGAGACTAGCTGGAGGTGTCTGGACGGACAAATTTAACTCTCATTTCCCACCAGGAAGAGGAATTAACCAAGGGCTCAACGTGTCGTGCCGGAACCAGATTAGGGCCTGAAGCAATCCTGCGGTGTTGCGGCCAGCTCACAAGAAAGCGAGTTGAAGAAAGGAGCTCAGGGGCACTGTAACTCACAAACCTGCAGAGTTATAAATGACAGCTATCGTCCAAAAATATACTGAAGTAAGGCTGCCAAGAGGACTTGAAAGCGGGGCAGAATTGCAGGAAACCGATTTCAGGAGGTAGACTGGAATTGCATTTAAAGCATAGGAAAAGAGGCAGAACGTCCACAATGATGCACTTGGCCAAAAAGGGCGTATGCATTTTTTTCTGAATATATTCAGGAAAAAACGCATACGCCCTTTTTGGCCAACCAAGCAAGCTTGCAAAGGAAATCTGCACTACAATGTAGTCTCACTTCCCCAGGTCTAAAGGGACAACTGAAAAAAATGTAAAATCCAGAAAGGCAGGACAGGCCATGGAAAACTGGGAGCCTTGTTATGCTGATGGGCGGGATGTAAATTGCCAAGAGCCACTCGGGAGAAGTGTATGGTGTTTCCTGAAACATCTAAAAAACAAAGCAACAGAGCCTAGGGCACTTCCACTTATGGTCCTATAGCTTATGGAATTTAAAATAAAAAAGACACAGCCACCCCAAAGTTTGGGAGGGCTCTGTTTACAAGAACCTCGTTTACGGTACAAGTTCAATATCGCAGAAAGTGAAAAATGGATAAAGAAGTTGTGGTACTTACGTACAATGCAATATCACTCAGCAATGAAATCTATGTCATCAGGCCCGTAGCAGCATAATGAGTGGATTCAGGTATGATGATTCTAACTGAAATAAGTCTCACAGAAGAAGAAACATCATAAGATGTCACTAATACACAGAATGTGAACTTGGCTACACATGAACTGAGTTACAAAACAGAACAGGGTCTCAAGTTTAGAAAACCAACTTATGCTTGCTTAAGGGGGAAGGTGAGTTGGGGTGCTGCATAAAACCAGAGTTTGAAATTAGCACAGATGCCGTTCCATAAGCCAAATATGTAATAGACAAGACCTACCCCTTGCTCAACAAAATGTTCTCAACAGTGAGGTATCACCTCACACCTGATAGAATGGGCATCATTAGAAAATCTACAAACAAAAAATCCTGGAAAGGGTGTGGAGAAAAGGAACCCTCTTCCACTATTGTTGGGAATATAAATTGATACAGTCACTATGGAGAACAATATGATGTTTCTTAAGAAACTAACAGTAGAATTACCATATGATACAGCAATTCCAGTACTGGACATATAGCCAGACAAAACCATAAATCAAAAAGAGACATTCACCGCAATGTTCATTGCATCACTGTTTACAATATCGAGGTAATGGAAGCAACCTAAATGCCCACAGACAGACGAATGCATAAAGCTGTGGTACATATATAAAATGGAATACTACTAAGCCATGAAAAGGAATGAAATTGGGTCATTTGTAGAGACGTCGATGGATCTAGAGACTGTCATACAGAGTGAAGTAAGTCAGAAAGAGAAAAACAAATCTTGTATATTCATGCATATATGTGGAACCTAGAAAAACTGTACAGATTAACCATTTTGCAAGGCATAAATAGAGCAACAGATGTAGACAACAAACGTATGGACAACAAGGGGGGAAAGCTGTTGGGGGAGTGGTGGTGGGAGGAGTTGAGAGACTGGGATTGGCATGTATACATTTATATGTATAAAATAGATAACCAATAAGAACCTGCTGTATAAAAATATAAAATAAAATTCAAAATTAAAAAGAAATAAAATTTAAAAAATAAAACAGAAAAAACAATTATTCCCTTCACATACATGTATTTATATGAATAAATTATTTCCATGCTTCTATCTGTAAATACAAAAAAGAAGAATAAAATCTACCTTGAACCAAAAACGAAAAAGAGAAAAAAAACACAGAACCCACCAGTTCCACAGAGGAAAACCGTATCAGGGCACTTGCTCCAGTTGTAAACAATTCTGAAGTTGGTCAGTGGTGGGGAATCGTCTCCCATTCAGCCAGCAGCCCCCACGCAACAAGCGTCCTCATTGCAAAGCTGGGGCACCGTGCCGAGGCATCTGTGAGTAAACGTGAGCTGAGCCCCAGGCCAGTTGCTGCTGAACTATTCCCACCCGTCCCAGGTAAAACACCTGAATATATACAAGGACTTGAAAGCCTAGAGGAAGGGCCATAGAGCCACACGAGTGACAGCATGCCGGCCGACTTGGTGCCTGCAGGCCAGCCAGGATGGTCCTGGCCCTGGGTGCTCTTCTGGAAGATTTCCATTTCCCTGCCTGAGATACCCGTCCTGTCCCTGCCCCCACTGCTTTTTTCCTTCCTCACCTCTGCCCAGGGAGAAATTCCAGCAGCAGGTATGGGTGACACATCCTCTTCTTTAGCAGGTGGCAGCCTGGAAACTGCTGCAGAAAGTCCAGCAGAGCCCCACTCACACTGGGCCACCCACAAAGCCGTGGCCTCTCACTCCCTCCCACCAGCCCAGCCCCGAGACTGCTGACAGGGCAGAGAAAATGGCTCAGGCATGGCTGCAGGGGCTCTTGCTGCCTGGAGTGGTATTTATATTGATCTCAACCCAGGCACACCTGGGGAGGGCTGGCCGGCACGGTAAGGCTGCCCAGCTCAGCCAATCATCACCCCTCAGGGGCTCACAGTTGCAGAAAATGGAACTTGCTGAACCGGCCAGGTCCAAGGAACAGGTGTGGGCTCCTGAGAGTCAGGATAGACAAGGGGCTGCAGCTTTGGCTTGTTTTCTAATCATTTTATCTGGCCCATGAGTGGGAGACAACTTCAAGAAAACCCTCTCTTAATGAGAGGAACCCAGGAGTCAGGGAGAGGAGGGGTGGGTGGTGGTTGGAGACAGAGGCCTGGTGCCCCGCGTGCAGTGGAAGTCTCTGGAAGACCAGGTGGAGGGAGGCCGCACAGAGTGATGCCCAGGGTCACAGACCTGTCACAGCTGCTGTTTGTTAGTTCAAGTCCTGCTCTGAGGTGCTCTGTGTCAGCTCTGAGTGACAGGTGAGCTGAGGGTGCTCTGCAATGAGGGCTATGTGCACGGTTCCTGTGTGCCCAGCCCTGCCACGGTACCTGCAAGGGTAACTCTGTATCCTGGGAGGGGCCTGACCACCAGAGCCCCGTGGGCTGGGGTGGGGGTGGGGTACCTGCCCAAGTGAGCTCCATATTCTGGGATTGGTGTGACCACGAGTGCCCCATGGGCTGCTGGGGACCTGGTAAAGGATGTCAGGACAGTGAAGCCACCGAGGATATACCTCCAGTTGCTCCTAATTCCTACACCCTGCTGGTCATTCTACCAACCACCAGGACATGGTATTCTGTATTAGTCTTCAATGATGCCTTCTTTTGTATTCCATTAGTCCCAGAGTCACAAGAAATTTTGGCTTGTGAGTGGCAGGACTCAACATACAAATAAAACAATACTTACGGGCCGTCTTGCCCCAAGGGTGCAAATATTCCCACACCATCTTTGGGGAAACCTTAGCTAAAGACCTAAAAGTTCTACCTCTGGAAAAGGAAACCCTCCTTCAGTACGCAGATGACATTCTGATCGCCAGCCCTACTAAGGAGGCCTCTGAACTACCAAGCCAATAAAGGATAGAAGTTGTCCAAGAAAAAGCTCAAATATCACAGACTGCGGTGACCTGCCTGGGCTTCATTCTCACAGAAGGTCGGAGAAGCCCATCCCAGGAAAGGGAAGAAACCATTTTCAGCCTTACCCCTTTCTAAAACTAGAAGACAGCTTAGGGGTTCCTGGGGAGGCCAGGGTTTGCTGCTTCTGGATCCCTAACTACAGTCTACTAGCTGGGCCTCTATATGAAACACTGAAAGGAAACGATGATGATCTTTTTGAATAGAATCCAGAAGTGGGCTTTCAAGAATGGAAAGAGCAGTCAATTCAGACCCTTGCCCTGGAACTCCCTAATTTAGCTAAACCCTTTGACCTTTACATTCCCAGTGAAAGGTGAATCGCCATTGGAGAATTAGTGCAAAAACTGGGACCACTTGAAATGGAACAATGCAAGAATGCCATCCAGGTAGGATAAACTACAGTCACCAAGGGGCTTGGCCCACTGCCACATCTGGCCAAGATACTGGCGGTATCTAAAAACCTGGAAATCAGCAGCCCAAAAGGCCACCTCCCTCCTAAGGGAAAAGGACCCCACGTGGTGATCCTAATCACCAACCATGCCCTGAAGTTGCAGGGTTCGCTCCGTGGGCACACCGACCTCGAGTGAGGAGGCCCTCCAACTCCAACATCCAGAGAGATAACCGGGGGCAACAGGGCACCATGACGACTCGTGTGAACATCACTTGACCTGGAGTTTCTCTCATAAAACAACAAGAGTGTGTCCCAAAAGAGTAGACTACTGCTTGCAGGACTTACTGCACCCAGAGGGGAGCTAATAATCTTGGCGGGGGAACCGTATATCACACTGTCACCATAGAAAAGCCTACAGACACTGTGATGATGGTGGCCAATAAGACCGGCTGGACTCCTGTTTACTTCAAAAGGCTGTTGACTCAGTGGCCATCATGGTCCTTGATCACCACTGACCCTGGACTGTGTGGGACTTGAGCGGGCAGGGCTCTGACACCTGGTGCTGTTTGTACGTTAATTCAGGGGCCTAATTGAAGAAAGCGCAGACTACTGGTCAGAGCATCTAGGCTGGCAGAAACGGTCAGCCTAAGGTGGCCGAACAAATGTGGGGCGGGGTGAAACCGGCCCCCACAGCGTCTCTGCACATCTCTTTCCTGGACCCTTAAAGGTCATTAGAATCTATAACACTTCCAATGTTGGGGCTCAGGTGGACGAGCAGGGAGGCAGGGGTCCTGGGGACAATCAACGTCACCTGGAGGCTGCTGGGGAGAAGCTCTGACCCTCGCCCCCGGGTATGAGGACTCCCAACTCAGCACTCAGCAGTTACAGAAGAAGGGTCTGCACCCTCAGCACTCCAAGAATGAGGAACGGGACAAAAGGCAGAGGAGGGGTTTGTCCCCAGCAAAGCCCATTAAAAATCCCTGGGAGATAAAAATAGAATCTGGGCAATAAAGTCAAGTCTAACCTTTTTTATCCTTTGTGCTTTGTCTAATTTCATGTGCTCCTAGGGTCCCACATGCAGAGGTTCCACACCCGGCACTTCAGACCAGATTTCCTAGTGCAGAATGGCTGTGTCGACACCTCAGCTCCTGGGGCCCAGTGCAGACTCCGCGATATAGAGCCTGAGCTGCAGCCAACCCAGCCCTTGAGAGCTCCGCCCCCTCCCTCCCACTGACTCTGACAGGATCTCTACACAGCAGCCCAGCCCACAGCCCACGGGGTAGTGCATGCTCTCACCTCTCCATTCTCTGATCAAAATATAAAGTTTCCTTTGCTTGTGAACCAAACTCAGTCTCGATCTGTTGGCCCCAATGACACTGCGCAGGGGGACACTTGTTGGGGTCCACTCTGGAGGATCAGTAACAGAAATTGAGACTATTGTAACCTCAATGAACAGATGTGTGAGCCAAACTGTAGTTAACATAGAACAGTGTATAAGGCTCGGGTAAAATAAGATGTTTCTAACACTCCCATTTGATATTTCCATCACTTTATTATAAGCAAGTTCAGTGAAAAGGTTTGTCTTATTTGTCAGGTCAATATTAGAGAAACGAAGTGATTTCTTTCCAAGGATGTACATCTAATAATCTTGGTTAAAGCTTCAATCTTGTTTTAAATGCTTTTCCATTGAAAATGATACCTCTCTTTCAGCTCCCCCATTTCTGAGAAGTATAAAATCTTATAATTTATTATTACCAAAGGGGAAAGGTGGGAGGAGGGATAAAGTAACAGTTTGGGATTAACACATACACACTGCTATGTATAAAATAGATCATCAACAAGGAACTACTGTATAGCACAGGGAACTACACTCAACATTTTGCAATAACCTATAAGGGGAAATAATCTGAAAAAGAATAGATATTTTTATTGACATCATCTATCAATGACAGTTAAAGTGTAACCTAAGGGAAGCTGGTGGTGAGTGCTTCTGACCCTGAAGACTTCAATCATCTAAAGTTTGGACTCTGCCTACTTCCCAAGGCCCTTAATGAACATATGTGTAGCCGTAGCTTAAAAAATTCCCCAGTTTGGGTTTCGGGGAGACACTGATTTTGAAAAAGCCCTGGTGTTCTCCTTACATGAATGGGACTCTTCCTACTGCTAAAACATGTCTGTCACACCCAGAGGATGGTATACCGTCTGATTGGGAAGAGTTTGGAGAAGGCATCTCATCTCCTCATCTCCTGGTGCTCGGGTTCACCCATCCAGCGTCTTTACTAACAGTCTCCCCACTTAGAGATGGCAGCACTGTCAACATCCTGTTGCGTACAGTTTGGAATTTGTCCAGAGGATGAAGCAGAAGGATGAGGAACAATGAGAGACAAGTCCTAGGTGTTCAGACAGGCACATGTCACTCTAATTTCCAATCAGGAAGACGAATTGACCAAAGGCTAGGGTTGCCCATGGAAACAGTATAGGGCTTGAGGAAATCCCGCTGCTTTGTGGCCAGTTCCCATAAACACAAGTTGAACAATGGAACTCAGGGACAGTAAAATTCACGAAACTGCAGAGTTGAAAATATCCATCACTGAAAAATGTCTTGAGGAAAGTCAGAGAAAGGGACTTGTAAGCAAGGGAGAATGGCAGGAAAGGGATTTGAGGAGGTAGAAAGGACTCGCCATTAAGCACAAGAAAAGGGGCTGAACATTGCCAACATTGCAGTTGGCCAAAAAGGGTGTATGCGTTTTTTTCTGTATATATTCAAGAAAAGGGCATACACTTTTTTAGCCAACCAAACAGGTGGGCACTGGAAATCAATACTACAAAAGATATCACTTCGCATCAGTCAGAAGAGCCATCCTCATAAAGCGTAAACAACAGAAATGCAGGACAGGGCAAGGAGAAGAGGGAGCCCTGTGAGACTTATAGTGGAAATGTATATTGCCAACGGCCATTCTGGAGAAGTGTATTGTGTTTACTAAAGCATCTAAAAAATGAGCTACAGAGCATAGGGCACTTGCACTCATGGGCGTATATCTTGGGAAAAACAAAAATCGAGAGGACACAGGCACCCCAATGTTTACCCCCTCTCTGTTTAAAAGATCCTCGACTAGGATATAACTTAAATGTCTCTGGAGGGAAAAAATGGATAGACATGTGGTACTTAGGTAGAGTGGAATATTATTCAGCCTGGAAATCTATGAAATATGGCCAGTTGTAACAACTCCGGAGGAGTTACGTATGATCATTCTAAGTGACATAATTCAAAAAGAAAAAGACACATATCATAAGATATCACTTAAAGGTGGAATCCAAAATGGCTACACATGAAATAAATTACAAAACAAAAACATAGTCAAATATGTAGAAAACACGCATAAGGCTGCTAAACGGGAAAGGTGGGGAGGGGTGAGGCATCATCCAGGAGGTTGAAATTAGCAAAGATACCATTCCAAATACCAAACTGATAATCAACAAGGCCTACACGGTAGCTAAAAGAACTGCACTCAGCTCACTCAAGTCACCGGAAAAGAATATATACGACTGGTAAGAATCTGAAAAAGAATTTATTGATGTCTCTCCGTACGTGGATCAAGTGGATGTACAGCAGCAAGAAACAGAGCTTTGAAAATCAGCTGTAACCAATATAGTAATAAATTGAAAAAAATAAATGACAGAGAGAAAACCTCTTACAACTTTTCCTCAGGGCCGGTGATGCAACATGGATTGAACACATCTAGACCCACAGCAGGATGAGACATAAGGCTGGAAACTGTTTGCACTAAGAGAAATGTGAGGTTGGGTGAGGAAATGCACACCCTTTAAAGTAATACTACCTGGTACCCATTCAATGGGTCCCAAATCTGCAGGTTCAAGGGATCTTCCTACAGCTAAAACATGCATGGAAAACCCAGAGGACTGTACACCATGTGATCGGGAGATGTGTCTAAAATGCAGCTCATTTATCCTCTCCTGGTGCTCCTGTTCACCATTCCAGCCACGTTACTTAGAATCTCCCCACTTGGAGAATCAGCACGTTTAAACTTCTGTTTCACACATTTTGCAAATTGTGAGGAGGATGAACGGGAAGAGGGGGAACCAATGAGAGAATAGTTGTAGGGGTTTGGACGGGCACATATCACTCTAATTTCCCATTAAGAATAAGAATTGAAAAAAGGCTCAGCCCGCCTCGCCGGAGCCAAAATAGGGCCTAAAGCAATCCTGCGGGTTTGAGGTCAGCTCACAAAAGAGCAACTTAAAAAATGGAGCTCAGGGTCACTGCAATTCACAAACCTGCAGAGTTATAAATGAAAACTAACGTCCAAAAATATGTTGAGGTAAGGCAAAGAAGAGGATCTGAATGCAAGACAGAATTGCAAGAAACAGATTTCAAGAGATAGATTGGACTCGTCTTTAAAGCACATAAAAAGCGGCAGAATTTCGACAATGATGCAGTTGGCCCAAAAGGGCGTATGTGTTTTTTCCTGATTATATCCAGGAAAAAACGCATGCGCACTTTATGGGCAACGAAGCAAGCAAGCAATGCAAATGTGCACAACAAAGAAGTCTCATTTCCCACCGGTCAAAAGGGCCATCCTAAAAAATTGTAAAAACCAGAAATGTAGGACAGGCCATGGAGAACAGGGAGCCTTTATACGCTGATGGGCAGTGTGTGAACTGCCGAGAGCCACTCTGGAGAAGTGTATGGTGGTTCCTAAATCATCTAAAAAACAGAGCTACAGAGCATAGGACACTTCCAATCATGGGAGTATATCTAGGGAAGTCTAAAAATCAACAAGACACAAGCACACCACAGTTTAGGGCTACTCTGTTTACAAGAACCTCAACTTCAGTACACCTTAAATATCCCAGGAAAGAGAACAATGGATAAAGAAGATGTGGTACTTATGTACAATGGAATATCTCTTCACCATGAAATCAATGTAATAAGGCTAGTAGAAGGATAAAGAGTGGATTTAGGTCCGATAATACTACTTGAAATAAGTCAAACAGAAAAAGAAACATATCATAAGATATCACTTATAGAGGGAGGGTAAATATGGCTGCACAAGAAATGAATTACAGAACAGAACAGTGTCTCACATTTAGAAAACACACTTATGTCAGCTTAAGGGGAAAGGAGAGGTGGGGTGATGCATAAAACCAGAGTTTAAAATTAGCACAGATACCGTTCAATAAACCAAATAGGTATTAGACAAGATCTACACCTTGCTCAATGAACTGGCCTCAACACACCCTATACACCGCAGAGAAATATATCTGAGTAATAAGAATCTTAAAACCCATGTATTGATATATCTCCATAAGGGAATCAAGTGTGTGCAGAGCAGCACAAACACAGCAGTGAAAGTGAGCTAAACCCCATTATAGAAATAAATTTTAAAAACAAAACGCAGAAACAATGAAAGAGAGAAAAATTCTTACAAAATTCGCTCAGGGGCTGTGATGCAACCTGGATTGACCACATATAAACCCACAGCTGGATAAGACATAAGGCTGGACACTTGGGGCTGAGAGGATTGGTGAGCTTTGGTGAGCAACTGCCAAAAGTTTAATGCAATACTTCATGCTACTCATTCCAGGGTCCCAACACTCCAGGTTGAAGGGAATCTTCCTACAGCTAAACCATGCCTGGGAAACTGAGCGACTGGTATACCATATGATCGGGAAAGGTTTCTAAAACGCACCTCATTTTTCCTCTCCTGGGGCTCCGGATCGACATTCCAGCCACTTTACTAACAATATCCCCACATGGAGAGTCAATGCCTTTAAGTTCTGGTATCACACAGTCTGCAGTTAGTGCGGAGGATGAATGGGAATAGGGGAAACCAGTGAGAAACTAGCTGTAGTGGTTTCAATGGGCATATGTCACTCTAATTTCACATCAGTAAGAAGAATAAAACAAAGGCACAGCAAGGTGCTCCAGAAGAAGAATAGGGCCTGAAGGAATCATGTGGTTATGAGGCAAGACCACAAAAATAAGAGCTGAAAAATGGAGCTAAGGGCCACTGCAATTCAAAAACATGCAGAGTTATAAAGGCCAACTATTTTCAAAAAATATATTGAGGTAAGGCTATGAAAAGGCATTGAAAGCAAGGCAGAATTGCAGGAAACCGATTTCAGGAGGTAGACTGGAATTGCATTTAAAGCATAGGAAAAGACGCAGAACGTCCACAATGATGCACTTGGCCAAAAAGGGCGTATGCGTTTTTTCCTGAATATATTCAGGAAAAAACGCATACGCCCTTTTTGGCCAACCAAGCAAGCTTGCAAAGGAAATCTGCACTACAATGAAGTCTCACTTCCCCCCGGTCAAAAGGGCCGTCTGAAAAAAGTGTAAAATCCAGAAAGGCAGGACAGGCCATGGAGAACTGGGAGCCTTGTTATGCTGATGGGCGGGATGTAAATTGCCAAGAGCCACTTGGAAGAAGTGTATGGTGCTTCCTGAAAATTCTAAAAAACAAAGCAGCGGAGCCTAGGGCACTTCCACTTATGGTCCTATAGCTTAGGGAAATTAAAATCAAAAAGACACAGCCACCCCAAAGTTTGGGACGGCTCTGTTTACAAGAACCTCATTTACGGTACACATTCAATATCGCAGAAAGTGGAAAATGGATAAAGAAGTTGTGGTACTTACGTACAATGCAATATCACTCAGCAATGAAATCTATGTCATCAGGCCCGTAGCAGCATAATGAGTGGATTCAGGTATGATGATTCTAACTGAAATAAGTCACACAGGAAAAGAAACATCATAAGATATCACTAATACACGGAATGTAAACTTGGCTACACAGGAACTGGATTACAAAACAGAACAGGGTCTCAAATTTAGAAAACCAACTTATACTTGCTTAAGGGGAAAGGTGAGTTGGGGTGCTGCATAAAACCAGAGATTGAAATGAGCACAGATAAAGTTCCTTAAGCCAAATATGGAATAGACAAGAGCTACTCCTTGCTCAACGAAGTGGACTCAACACCCCATATTAAACGCCTAAGAATGTACCTGACTAGTAAGTATCTTAAAACCTATGGATTGCTATGTCTCTGAAAGAGAATCAAGCGTGTGTACAGGGGCATAAACGCAGCAGTGATAGGATTGGAGAGGTTCGGTGAGCAAATGAAGACCCTTTGAAGTCATATTGCATGGTACCCATTCCACGGGTCTCAACTCTCCAGGTTTAAGGGATTCTTCCTTCAGCTAAAACATGCACGTGGAACCCAGAGTATGATCAACCGTGTGATCGGGAGACGTGTTCCAATATGTCTCAGTTCTCGTCCCCTGGTACTCGGGTGCAACATTCCAGACGCTTTACTAACACTCTCCCGACGTGGAGAGTCAGTGCCTTTAACCTCCTGTTTGGCCCATTTGCAATTTCTGAGGAAGATGAACAGGAATAGGGAGAACCAATGAGATACTAGCTGGAGGTTTCTGGACGGGCAAATTTAACTCTCATTTCCCACCAGGAAGAGGAATTAACCAAAGGCTCAGCGTGCCATGCCGGAACCAGATTAGGGCCTGAAGCAATCCTGCGGTGTTGCGGCCAGCTCACAAGAAAGCGAGTTGAAGAAAGGAGCTCAGGGGCACTGTAATTCACAAACCTGCAGAGTTATAAATGACAGCTATCGTCCAAAAATATACTGAAGTAAGGCTGCCAAGAGGACTTGAAAGCGGGGCAGAATTGCAGGAAACCGATTTCAGGAGGTAGACTGGAATTGCATTTAAAGCATAGGAAAAGAGGCAGAACGTCCACAATGATGCACTTGGTAAAAAGGGCGTATGCGTTTTTTCCTGAATATATTCAGGAAAAAACGCATACGCCCTTTTTGGCCAACCAAGCAAGCTTGCAAAGGAAATCTGCACTACAATGAAGTCTCACTTCCCCCCGGTCAAAAGGGCCATCTGAAAAAAGTGTAAAATCCAGAAAGGCAGGACAGGCCATGGAGAACTGGGAGCCTTGTTATGCTGATGGGCGGGATGTCAATTGCCAACAGCCACTCGGGAGAGGTGTATGGTGTTTCCTGAAACATCTAAAAAACAAAGCAACAGAGCCTAGGGCACTTCCACTTATGGTCCTATAGCTTAGGGAAATTAAAATAAAAAAGACACAGCCACCCCAAAGTTTGGGACGGCTCTGTTTACAAGAACCTCGTTTACGGTACACGTTCAATAGCACAGAAAGTGAAAAATGGATAAAGAAGTTGTGGTACTTACGTACAATGCAATATCACTCAGCAATGAAATCTATGTCATCAGGCCCGTAGCAGCATAATGAGTGGATTCAGGTATGATGATTCTAACTGAAATAAGTCACACAGAAAAAGAAACATCATAAGATATCACTAATACACGGGATGTAAACTTGGCTACACAGGAACTGGATTACAAAACAGAACAGGGTCTCAAATTTAGAAAACCAACTTATGCTTGCTTAAGGGGAAGGTGAGTTGGGGTGCTGCATAAAACCAGAGATTGAAATGAGCACAGATAAAGTTCCTTAAGCCAAATATAGAATAGACAAGAACTACTCCTTGCTCAACGAAATGGACTCAACACCCCATATTAAACGCCTAAGAATGTACCTGACTAGTAAGTATCTTAAAACCTATGCACTGCTATGTTTCTGAAAGAAAATCAAGCATGTGTACAGGGGCATAAACGCAGCAGTGATAGGATTGGAGAGGTTCGGTGAGCAAATGAAGACCCTTTGAAGTCATATTGCATGGTACCCATTCCACGGGTCTCAACTCTCCAGGTTTAAGGGATTCTTCCTTCAGCTAAAACATGCACGTGGAACCCAGAGTATGATCAACCGTGTGATCGGGAGACGTGTTCCAATATGTCTCAGTTCTCGTCCCCTGGTACTCGGGTGCAATATTCCAGACGCTTTACTAACACTCTCCCGACTTGGAGAGTCAGTGCCTTTAACCTCCTGTTTGGCCCAGTTTGCAATTTCTGCGGAAGATGAACAGGAATAGGGAGAACCAATGAGAGACTAGCTGGAGGTGTCTGGACGGGCAAATTTAACTCTCATTTCCCACCAGGAAGAGGAATTAACCAAAGGCTCAGCGTGCCGTGCCGGAACCAGATTAGGGCCTGAAGCAATCCTGCGGTGTTGCGGCCAGCTCACAAGAAAGCGAGTTGAAGAAAGGAGCTCAGGGGCACTGTAATTCACAAACCTGCAGAGTTATAAATGACAGCTATCGTCCAAAAATATACTGAAGTAAGGCTGCCAAGAGGACTTGAAAGCGGGGCAGAATTGCAGGAAACCGATTTCAGGAGGTAGACTAGAATTGCATTTAAAGCATAGGAAAAGAGGCAGAACGTCCACAATGATGCACTTGGTCAAAAAGGGCGTATGCGTTTTTTCCCGAATATATTCAGGAAATATATATTCAGGAAATATATTCAGGAAAAAACGCATACGCCCTTTTTGGCCAACCAAGCAAGCTTGCAAAGGAAATCTGCACTACAATGATGTCTCACTTCCCCCCGGTCAAAAGGGCCATCTGAAAAAAGTGTAAAATCCAGAAAGGCAGGACAGGCCATGGAGAACTGGGCGCCTTGTTATGCTGATGGGCGGGATGTAAATTGCCAAGAGCCACTCGGGAGAGGTGTATGGTGTTTCCTGAAACATCTAAAAAACAAAGCAACAGAGCCTAGGGCACTTCCACTTATGGTCCTATAGCTTAGGGAAATTAAAATCAAAAAGACACAGCCACCCCAAAGATTGGGACGGCTCTGTTTACAAGAACCTCGTTTACGGTACAAGTTCAATATCGCAGAAAGTGAAAAATGGATAAAGAAGTTGTGGTACTTACGTACAATGCAATATCACTCAGCAATGAAATCTATGTCATCAGGCCCGTAGCAGCATAATGAGTGGATTCGGGTATGATGATTCTAACTGAAATAAGTCACACAGAAAAAGAAACATCATAAGATATCACTAATACACGGGATGTAAACTTGGCTACACAGGAACTGGATTACAAAACAGAACAGGGTCTCAAATTTAGAAAACCAACTTATGCTTGCTTAAGGGGAAAGGTGAGTTGGGGTGCTGCATAAAACCAGAGATTGAAATGAGCACAGATAAAGTTCCTTAAGCCAAATATGGAATAGACAAGAACTACTCCTTGCTCAACGAAATGGACTCAACACCCCATATTAAACGCCTAAGAATGTACCTGACTAGTAAGTATCTTAAAACCTATGGATTGCTATGTCTCTGAAAGAAAATCAAGCGTGTGTACAGGGGCATAAACGCAGCAGTGATAGGATTGGAGAGGTTCGGTGAGCAAATGAAGACCCTTTGAAGTCATATTGCATGGTACCCATTCCACGGGTCTCAACTCTCCAGGTTTAAGGGATTCTTCCTTCAGCTAAAACATGCACGTGGAACCCAGAGTATGATCAACCGTGTGATCGGGAGACGTGTTCCAATATGTCTCAGTTCTCGTCCCCTGGTACTCGGGTGCAACATTCCAGACGCTTTACTAACACTCTCCCGACTTGGAGAGTCAGTGCCTTTAACCTCCTGTTTGGCCCAGTTTGCAATTTCTGCGGAAGATGAACAGGAATAGGGAGAACCAATGAGAGACTAGCTGGAGGTGTCTGGACGGGCAAATTTAACTCTCATTTCCCACCAGGAAGAGGAATTAACCAAAGGCTCAGCGTGCCGTGCCGGAACCAGATTAGGGCCTGAAGCAATCCTGCGGTGTTGCGGCCAGCTCACAAGAAAGCGAGTTGAAGAAAGGAGCTCAGGGGCACTGTAATTCACAAACCTGCAGAGTTATAAATGACAGCTATCGTCCAAAAATATACTGAAGTAAGGCTGCCTAGAGGACTTGAAAGCGGGGCAGAATTGCAGGAAACCGATTTCAGGAGGTAGACTGGAATTGCATTTAAAGCATAGGAAAAGAGGCAGAACGTCCACAATGATGCACTTGGCCAAAAAGGGCGTATGCGTTTTTTCCTGAATATATTCAGGAAAAAACGCATACGCCCTTTTTGGCCAACCAAGCAAGCTTGCAAAGGAAATCTGCACTACAATGAAGTCTCACTTCCCCCCGGTCTAAAGGGACAACTGAAAAAAATGTAAAATCCAGAAAGGCAGGACAGGCCATGGAGAACTGGGAGCCTTGTTATGCTGATGGGCGGGATGTAAATTGCCAAGAGCCACTCGGGAGAAGTGTATGGTGTTTCCTGAAACATCTAAAAACCAAAGCAACAGAGCCTAGGGCACTTCCACTTATGGTCCTATAGCTTATGGAATTTAAAATCAAAAAGACACAGCCACCCCAAAGTTTGGGACGGCTCTGTTTACAAGAACCTCGTTTACGGTACAAGTTCAATATCGCAGAAAGTGAAAAATGGATAAAGAAGTTGTGGTACTTACGTACAATGCAATATCACTCAGCAATGAAATCTATGTCATCAGGCCCGTAGCAGCATAATGAGTGGATTCAGGTATGATGATTCTAACTGAAATAAGTCTCACAGAAGAAGAAACATCATAAGATGTCACTAATACACAGAATGTGAACTTGGCTACACATGAACTGAGTTACAAAACAGAACAGGGTCTCAAGTTTAGAAAACCAACTTATGCTTGCTTAAGGGGAAAGGTGAGTTGGGGTGCTGCATAAAACCAGAGTTTGAAATTAGCACAGATGCTGTTCCATAAGCCAAATATGTAATAGACAAGACCTACCCCTTGCTCAACAAAATGTTCTTAACAGTGAGGTATCACCTCACACCTGATAGAATGGGCATCATTAGAAAATCTACAAATAAAAAATCCTGGAAAGGGTGTGGAGAAAAGGAACCCTCTTCCACTATTGTTGGGAATATAAATTGATACAGTCACTATGGAGAACAATATGATGTTTCTTAAGAAACTAACAGTAGAATTACCATATGATACAGCAATTCCAGTACTGGACATATAGCCAGACAAAACCATAAATCAAAAAGAGACATTCACTGCAATGTTCATTGCATCACTGTTTACAATATCGAGGTAATGGAAGCAACCTAAATGCCCACAGACAGACGAATGCATAAAGCTGTGGTACATATATAAAATGGAATATTACTAAGCCATGAAAAGGAATGAAATTGGGTCATTTGTAGAGACGTCGATGGATCTAGAGACTGTCATACAGAGTGAAGTAAGTCAGAAAGAGAAAAACAAATCTTGTATATTCATGCATATATGTGGAACCTAGAAAAACTGTACAGATTAACCATTTTGCAAGGCATAAATAGAGCAACAGATGTAGACAACAAACGTATGGACAACAAGGGGGGAAAGCTGTTGGGGGAGTGGTGGTGGGAGGAGTTGAGAGACTGGGATTGGCATGTATACATTTATATGTATAAAATAGATAACCAATAAGAACCTGCTGTATAAAAATATAAAATAAAATTCAAAATTAAAAAGAAATAAAATTTAAAAAATAAAACAGAAAAAACAATTATTCCCTTCACATACATGTATTTATATGAATAAATTATTTCCATGCTTCTATCTGTAAATACAAAAAAGAAGAATAAAATCTACCTTGAACCAAAAACGAAAAAGAGAAAAAAAACACAGAACCCACCAGTTCCACAGAGGAAAACCGTATCAGGGCACTTGCTCCAGTTGTAAACAATTCTGAAGTTGGTCAGTGGTGGGGAATCGTCTCCCATTCAGCCAACAGCCCCCACGCAACAAGCGTCCTCATTGCAAAGCTGGGGCACCGTGCCGAGGCATCTGTGAGTAAACGTGAGCTGAGCCCCAGGCCAGTTGCTGCTGAACTATTCCCACCCGTCCCAGGTAAAACACCTGAATATATACAAGGACTTGAAAGCCTAGAGGAAGGACCATAGAGCCACACGAGTGACAGCATGCCAGCCGACTTGGTGCCTGCAGGCCAGCCAGGATGGTCCTGGTCCTGGGTGCTCTTCTGGAAGATTTCCATTTCCCTGCCTGAGATACCCGTCCTGTCCCTGCCCCCACTGCTTTTTTCCTTCCTCACCTCTGCCCAGGGAGAAATTCCAGCAGCAGGTATGGGTGACACATCCTCTTCTTTAGCAGGTGGCAGCCTGGCAACTGCTGCAGAAAGTCCAGCAGAGCCCCACTCACACTGGGCCACACACAAAGCCGTGGCCTCTCACTCCCTCCCACCAGCCCAGCCCCGAGACTGCTGACAGGGCAGAGAAAATGGCTCAGGCATGGCTGCAGGGGCTCTTGCTGCCTGGAGTGGTATTTATATTGATCTCAACCCAGGCACACCTGGGGAGGGCTGGCCGGCACGGTAAGGCTGCCCAGCTCAGCCAATCATCACCCCTCAGGGGCTCACAGTTGCAGAAAATGGAACTTGCTGAACCGGCCAGGTCCAAGGAACAGGTGTGGGCTCCTGAGAGTCAGGATAGACAAGGGGCTGCAGCTTTGGCTTGTTTTCTAATCATTTTATCTGGCCCATGAGTGGGAGACAACTTCAAGAAAACCCTCTCTTAATGAGAGGAACCCAGGAGTCAGGGAGAGGAGGGGTGGGTGGTGGTTGGAGACAGAGGCCTGGTGCCTCGGGTGCAGTGGAAGTCTCTGGAAGACCAGGTGGAGGGAGGCCGCACAGAGTGATGCCCAGGGTCACAGACCTGTCACAGCTGCTGTTTGTTAGTTCAAGTCCTGCTCTGAGGTGCTCTGTGTCAGCTCTGAGTGACAGGTGAGCTGGGGGTGCTCTGCAATGAGGGCTATGTGCACGGTTCCTTTGTGCCCAGCCCTGCCACGGTACCTGCAAGGGTAACTCTGTATCCTGGGAGGGGCCTGACCACCAGAGCCCCGTGGGCTGGGGTGGGGGTGGGGTACCTGCCCAGGTGAGCTCCATATTCTGGGATTGGTGTGACCACGAGTGCCCCATGGGCTGCTGGGGACCTGGTAAAGGATGTCAGGACAGTCAGTGAAGCCACCGAGGATATACCTCCAGTTGCTCCTAATTCCTACACCCTGCTGGTCATTCTACCAACCACCAGGACATGGTATTCTGTATTAGTCTTCAATGATGCCTTCTTTTGTATTCCATTAGTCCCAGAGTCACAAGAAATTTTGGCTTGTGAGTGGCAGGACTCAACATACAAATAAAACAATACTTACGGGCCGTCTTGCCCCAAGGGTGCAAATATTCCCACACCATCTTTGGGGAAACCTTAGCTAAAGACCTAAAAGTTCTACCTCTGGAAAAGGAAACCCTCCTTCAGTACGCAGATGACATTCTGATCGCCAGCCCTACTAAGGAGGCCTCTGAACTACCAAGCCAATAAAGGATAGAAGTTGTCCAAGAAAAAGCTCAAATATCACAGACTGCGGTGACCTGCCTGGGCTTCATTCTCACAGAAGGTCGGAGAAGCCCATCCCAGGAAAGGGAAGAAACCATTTTCAGCCTTACCCCTTTCTAAAATTAGAAGACAGCTTAGGGGTTCCTGGGGAGGCCAGGGTTTGCTGCTTCTGGATCCCTAACTACAGTCTACTAGCTGGGCCTCTATATGAAACACTGAAAGGAAAAGATGATGATCTTTTTGAATAGAATCCAGAAGTGGCCTTTCAAGAATGGAAAGAGCAGTCAATTCAGACCCTTGCCCTGGAACTCCCTAATTTAGCTAAACCCTTTGACCTTTACATTCCCAGTGAAAGGTGAATCGCCATTGGAGAATTAGTGCAAAAACTGGGACCACTTGAAATGGAACAATGCAAGAATGCCATCCAGGTAGGATAAACTACAGTCACCAAGGGGCTTGGCCCACTGCCACATCTGGCCAAGATACTGGCGGTATCTAAAAACCTGGAAATCAGCAGCCCAAAAGGCCTCCTCCCTCCTAAGGGAAAAGGACCCCACGTGGTGATCCTAACCACCAACCATGCCCTGAAGTTGCAGGGTTTGCTCCATGGGCACACCAACCTCGAGTGAGGAGGCCCTCCAACTCCAACATCCAGAGAGATAACCGGGGGCAACAGGGCACCATGACGACTCGTGTGAACATCACTTGACCTGGAGTTTCTCTCATAAAACAACAAGAGTGTGTCCCAAAAGAGTAGACTACTGCTTGCAGGACTTACTGCACCCAGAGGGGAGCTAATAATCTTGGCGGGGGAACCGTATATCACACTGTCACCATAGAAAAGCCTACAGACACTGTGATGATGGTGGCCAATAAGACCGGCTGGACTCCTGTTTACTTCAAAAGGCTGTTGACTCAGTGGCCATCATGGTCCTTGATCACCACTGACCCTGGACTGTGTGGGACTTGAGCGGGCAGGGCTCTGACACCTGGTGCTGTTTGTACGTTAATTCAGGGGCCTAATTGAAGAAAGCACAGACTACTGGTCAGAGCATCTAGGCTGGCAGAAACGGTCAGCCTAAGGTGGCCGAACAAATGTGGGGCGGGGTGAAACCGGCCCCCACAGCGTCTCTGCACATCTCTTTCCTGGACCCTTAAAGGTCATTAGAATCTATAACACTTCCAATGTTGGTGCTCAGGTGGACGAGCAGGGAGGCAGGGGTCCTGGGGACAATCAACGTCACCTGGAGGCTGCTGGGGAGAAGCTCTGACCCTCGCCCCCGGGTATGAGGACTCCCAACTCAGCACTCAGCAGTTACAGAAGAAGGGTCTGCACCCTCAGCACTCCAAGAATGAGGAACGGGACAAAAGGCAGAGGAGGGGTTTGTCCCCAGCAAAGCCCATTAAAAATCCCTGGGAGATAAAAATAGAATCTGGGCAATAAAGTCAAGTCTAACCTTTTTTATCCTTTGTGCTTTGTCTAATTTCATGTGCTCCTAGGGTCCCACATGCAGAGGTTCCACACCCGGCACTTCAGACCAGATTTCCTAGTGCAGAATGGCTGGGTCGACACCTCAGCTCCTGGGGCCCAGTGCAGACTCCGCGATATAGAGCCTGAGCTGCAGCCAACCCAGCCCTTGAGAGCTCCGCCCCCTCCCTCCCACTGACTCTGACAGGATCTCTACACAGCAGCCCAGCCCACAGCCCACGGGGTAGTGCATGCTCTCACCTCTCCATTCTCTGATCAAAATATAAAGTTTCCTTTGCTTGTGAACCAAACTCAGTCTCGATCTGTTGGCCCCAATGACACTGCGCAGGGGGACACTTGTTGGGGTCCACTCTGGAGGATCAGTAACAGAAATTGAGACTATTGTAACCTCAATGAACAGATGTGTGAGCCAAACTGTAGTTAACATAGAACAGTGTATAAGGCTCGGGTAAAATAAGATGTTTCTAACACTCCCATTTGATATTTCCATCACTTTATTATAAGCAAGTTCAGTGAAAAGGTTTGTCTTATTTGTCAGGTCAATATTAGAGAAACGAAGTGATTTCTTTCCAAGGATGTACATCTAATAATCTTGGTTAAAGCTTCAATCTTGTTTTAAATGCTTTTCCATTGAAAATGATACCTCTCTTTCAGCTCCCCCATTTCTGAGAAGTATAAATTCTTATAATTTATTATTACCAAAGGGGAAAGGTGGGAGGAGGGATAAAGTAACAGTTTGGGATTAACACATACACACTGCTATGTATAAAATAGATCATCAACAAGGAACTACTGTATAGCACAGGGAACTACACTCAACATTTTGCAATAACCTATAAGGGGAAATAATCTGAAAAAGAATAGATATTTTTATTGACATCATCTATCAATGACAGTTAAAGTGTAACCTAAGGGAAGCTGGTGGTGAGTGCTTCTGACCCTGAAGACTTCAATCATCTAAAGTTTGGACTCTGCCTACTTCCCAAGGCCCTTAATGAACATATGTGTAGCCGTAGCTTAAAAAATTCCCCAGTTTGGGTTTCGGGGAGACACTGATTTTGAAAAAGCCCTGGTGTTCTCCTTACATGAATGGGACTCTTCCTACTGCTAAAACATGTCTGTCACACCCAGAGGATGGTATACCGTCTGATTGGGAAGAGTTTGGAGAAGGCATCTCATCTCCTCATCTCCTGGTGCTCGGGTTCACCCATCCAGCGTCTTTACTAACAGTCTCCCCACTTGGAGATGGCAGCACTGTCAACATCCTGTTGCGTACAATTTGGAATTTGTCCAGAGGATGAAGCAGAAGGATGAGGAACAATGAGAGACAAGTCCTAGGTGTTCAGACAGGCACATGTCACTCTAATTTCCAATCAGGAAGACGAATTGACCAAAGGCTAGGGTTGCCCATGGAAACAGTATAGGGCTTGAGGAAATCCCGCTGCTTTGTGGCCAGTTCCCATAAACACAAGTTGAACAATGGAACTCAGGGACAGTAAAATTCACGAAACTGCAGAGTTGAAAATATCCATCACTGAAAAATGTCTTGAGGAAAGTCAGAGAAAGGGACTTGTAAGCAAGGGAGAATGGCAGGAAAGGGATTTGAGGAGGTAGAAAGGACTCGCCATTAAGCACAAGAAAAGGGGCTGAACATTGCCAACATTGCAGTTGGCCAAAAAGGGTGTATGCGTTTTTTTCTGTATATATTCAAGAAAAGGGCATACACTTTTTTAGCCAACCAAACAGGTGGGCACTGGAAATCAATACTACAAAAGATATCACTTCGCATCAGTCAGAAGAGCCATCCTCATAAAGCGTAAACAACAGAAATGCAGGACAGGGCAAGGAGAAGAGGGAGCCCTGTGAGACTTATAGTGGAAATGTATATTGCCAACGGCCATTCTGGAGAAGTGTATTGTGTTTACTAAAGCATCTAAAAAATGAGCTACAGAGCATAGGGCACTTGCACTCATGGGCGTATATCTTGGGAAAAACAAAAATCGAGAGGACACAGGCACCCCAATGTTTACCCCCTCTCTGTTTAAAAGATCCTCGACTAGGATATAACTTAAATGTCTCTGGAGGGAAAAAATGGATAGACATGTGGTACTTAGGTAGAGTGGAATATTATTCAGCCTGGAAATCTATGAAATATGGCCAGTTGTAACAACTCCGGAGGAGTTACGTATGATCATTCTAAGTGACATAATTCAAAAAGAAAAAGACACATATCATAAGATATCACTTAAAGGTGGAATCCAAAATGGCTACACATGAAATAAATTACAAAACAAAAACATAGTCAAATATGTAGAAAACACGCATAAGGCTGCTAAACGGGAAAGGTGGGGAGGGGTGAGGCATCATCCAGGAGGTTGAAATTAGCAAAGATACCATTCCAAATACCAAACTGATAATCAACAAGGCCTACACGGTAGCTAAAAGAACTGCACTCAGCACACTCAAGTCACCGGAAAAGAATATATACGACTGGTAAGAATCTGAAAAAGAATTTATTGATGTCTCTCCATACGTGGATCAAGTGGATGTACAGCAGCAAGAAACAGAGCTTTGAAAATCAGCTGTAACCAATATAGTAATAAATTGAAAAAAATAAACGACAGAGAGACAGAGAAAACCTCTTACAACTTTTCCTCAGGGCCGGTGATGCAACATGGATTGAACACATCTAGACCCACAGCAGGATGAGACATAAGGCTGGAAACTGTTTGCACTAAGAGAAATGTGAGGTTGGGTGAGGAAATGCACACCCTTTAAAGTAATACTACCTGGTACCCATTCAATGGGTCCCAAATCTGCAGGTTCAAGGGATCTTCCTACAGCTAAAACATGCATGGAAAACCCAGAGGACTGTACACCATGTGATCGGGAGATGTGTCTAAAATGCAGCTCATTTATCCTCTCCTGGTGCTCCTGTTCACCATTCCAGCCACGTTACTTAGAATCTCCCCACTTGGAGAATCAGCACGTTTAAACTTCTGTTTCACACATTTTGCAAATTGTGAGGAGGATGAACGGGAAGAGGGGGAACCAATGAGAGAATAGTTGTAGGGGTTTGGACGGGCACATATCACTCTAATTTCCCATTAAGAATAAGAATTGAAAAAAGGCTCAGCCCGCCTCGCCGGAGCCAAAATAGGGCCTAAAGCAATCCTGCGGGTTTGAGGTCAGCTCACAAAAGAGCAACTTAAAAAATGGAGCTCAGGGTCACTGCAATTCACAAACCTGCAGAGTTATAAATGAAAACTAACGTCCAAAAATATGTTGAGGTAAGGCAAAGAAGAGGATCTGAATGCAAGACAGAATTGCAAGAAACAGATTTCAAGAGATAGATTGGACTCGTCTTTAAAGCACATAAAAAGCGGCAGAATTTCGACAATGATGCAGTTGGCCCAAAAGGGCGTATGCGTTTTTTCCTGATTATATCCAGGAAAAAACGCATGCGCACTTTATGGGCAACGAAGCAAGCAAGCAATGCAAATGTGCACAACAAAGAAGTCTCATTTCCCACCGGTCAAAAGGGCCATCCTAAACAATTGTAAAAACCAGAAATGTAGGACAGGCCATGGAGAACAGGGAGCCTTTATACGCTGATGGGCAGTGTGTGAACTGCCGAGAGCCACTCTGGAGAAGTGTATGGTGGTTCCTAAATCATCTAAAAAACAGAGCTACAGAGCATAGGACACTTCCAATCATGGGAGTATATCTAGGGAAGTCTAAAAATCAACAAGACACAAGCACACCACAGTTTAGGGCTACTCTGTTTACAAGAACCTCAACTTCAGTACACCTTAAATATCCCAGGAAAGAGAAAAATGGATAAAGAAAATGTGGTACTTATGTACAATGGAATATCTCTTCACCATGAAATCAATGTAATAAGGCTAGTAGAAGGATAAAGAGTGGATTTAGGTCCGATAATACTACTTGAAATAAGTCAAACAGAAAAAGAAACATATCATAAGATATCACTTATAGAGGGAGGGTAAATATGGCTGCACAAGAAATGAATTACAGAACAGAACAGTGTCTCACATTTAGAAAACACACTTATGTCAGCTTAAGGGGAAAGGAGAGGTGGGGTGATGCATAAAACCAGAGTTTAAAATTAGCACAGATACCGTTCAATAAACCAAATAGGTATTAGACAAGATCTACACCTTGCTCAATGAACTGGCCTCAACACACCCTATACACCGCAGAGAAATATATCTGAGTAATAAGAATCTTAAAACCCATGTATTGATATATCTCCATAAGGGAATCAAGTGTGTGCAGAGCAGCACAAACACAGCAGTGAAAGTGAGCTAAACCCCATTATAGAAATAAATTTTAAAAACAAAACGCAGAAACAATGAAAGAGAGAAAAATTCTTACAAAATTCGCTCAGGGGCTGTGATGCAACCTGGATTGACCACATATAAACCCACAGCTGGATAAGACATAAGGCTGGACACTTGGGGCTGAGAGGATTGGTGAGCTTTGGTGAGCAACTGCCAAAAGTTTAATGCAATACTTCATGCTACTCATTCCAGGGTCCCAACACTCCAGGTTGAAGGGAATCTTCCTACAGCTAAACCATGCCTGGGAAACTGAGCGACTGGTATACCATATGATCGGGAAAGGTTTCTAAAACGCACCTCATTTTTCCTCTCCTGGGGCTCCGGATCGACATTCCAGCCACTTTACTAACAATATCCCCACATGGAGAGTCAATGCCTTTAAGTTCTGGTATCACACAGTCTGCAGTTAGTGCGGAGGATGAATGGGAATAGGGGAAACCAGTGAGAAACTAGCTGTAGCGGTTTCAATGGGCATATGTCACTCTAATTTCACATCAGTAAGAAGAATAAAACAAAGGCACAGCAAGGTGCTCCAGAAGAAGAATAGGGCCTGAAGGAATCATGTGGTTATGAGGCAAGACCACAAAAATAAGAGCTGAAAAATGGAGCTAAGGGTCACTGCAATTCAAAAACATGCAGAGTTATAAAGGCCAACTATTTTCAAAAAATATATTGAGGTAAGGCTATGAAAAGGCATTGAAAGCAAGGCAGAATTGCAGGAAACCGATTTCAGGAGGTAGACTGGAATTGCATTTAAAGCATAGGAAAAGAGGCAGAACGTCCACAATGATGCACTTGGCCAAAAAGGGCGTATGCATTCTTTCCTGAATATATTCAGGAAAAAACGCATACGCCCTTTTTGGCCAACCAAGCAAGCTTGCACAGGAAATCTGCACTACAATGAAGTCTCACTTCCCCCCGGTCAAAAGGGCCATCTGAAAAAGTGTAAAATCCAGAAAGGCAGGACAGGCCATGGAGAACTGGGAGCCTTGTTATGCTGATGGGCGGGATGTCAATTGCCAAGAGCCACTCGGGAGAGGTGTATGGTGTTTCCTGAAACATCTAAAAAACAAAGCAACAGAGCCTAGAGCACTTCCACTTATGGTCCTATAGCTTAGGGAAATTAAAATCAAAAAGACACAGCCACCCCAAAGTTTGGGACAGCTCTGTTTACAAGAACCTCGTTTACGGTACAAGTTCAATATCGCAGAAAGTGAAAAATGGATAAAGAATTTGTGGTACTGACGTACAATGCAATATCACTCAGCAATGAAATCTATGTCATCAGGCCCGTAGCAGCATAATGAGTGGATTCAGGTATGATGATTCTAACTGAAATAAGTCACACAGAAAAAGAAACATCATAAGATATCACTAATACACGGAATGTAAACTTGGCTACACAGGAACTGGATTACAAAACAGAACAGGGTCTCAAATTTAGAAAACCAACTTATGCTTGCTTAAGTGGAAAGGTGAGTTGGGGTGCTGCATAAAACAAGAGATTGAAATGAGCACAGATAAAGTTCCTTAAGCCAAATATAGAATAGACAAGAACTACTCCTTGCTCAACGAAATGGACTCAACACCCCATATTAAACGCCTAAGAATGTACCTGACTAGTAAGTATCTTAAAACCTATGCACTGCTATGTCTCTGAAAGAAAATCAAGCATGTGTATAGGGGCATAAACGCAGCAGTGATAGGATTGGAGAGGTTCGGTGAGCAAATGAAGACCCTTTGAAGTCATATTGCATGGTACCCATTCCACGGGTCTCAACTCTCCAGGTTTAAGGGATTCTTCCTTCAGCTAAAACATGCACGTGGAACCCAGAGTATGATCAACCGTGTGATCGGGAGACGTGTTCCAATATGTCTCAGTTCTCGTCCCCTGGTACTCGGGTGCAACATTCCAGACGCTTTACTAACACTCTCCCGACTTGGAGAGTCAGTGCCTTTAACCTCCTGTTTGGCCCAGTTTGCAATTTCTGCGGAAGATGAACAGGAATAGGGAGAACCAATGAGAGACTAGCTGGAGGTGTCTGGACGGGCAAATTTAACTCTCATTTCCCACCAGGAAGAGGAATTAACCAAAGGCTCAGCGTGCCGTGCCGGAACCAGATTAGGGCCTGAAGCAATCCTGCGGTGTTGCGGCCAGCTCACAAGAAAGCGAGTTGAAGAAAGGAGCTCAGGGGCACTGTAATTCACAAACCTGCAGAGTTATAAATGACAGCTATCGTCCAAAAATATACTGAAGTAAGGCTGCCAAGAGGACTTGAAAGCGGGGCAGAATTGCAGGAAACCGATTTCAGGAGGTAGACTGGAATTGCATTTAAAGCATAGGAAAAGAGGCAGAACGTCCACAATGATGCACTTGGCCAAAAAGGGCGTATGCGTTTTTTCCTGAATATATTCAGGAAAAAACGCATACGCCCTTTTTGGCCAACCAAGCAAGCTTGCAAAGGAAATCTGCACTACAATGAAGTCTCACTTCCCCCCGGTCAAAAGGGCCATCTGAAAAAAGTGTAAAATCCAGAAAGGCAGGACAGGCCATGGAGAACTGGGAGCCTTGTTATGCTGATGGGCGGGATGAAAATTGCCAACAGCCACTCGGGAGAGGTGTATGGTGTTTCCTGAAACATCTAAAAAACAAAGCAACAGAGCCTAGGGCACTTCCACTTATGGTCCTATAGCTTAGGGAAATTAAAATCAAAAAGACACAGCCACCCCAAAGTTTGGGACGGCTCTGTTTACAAGAACCTCGTTTACGGTACAAGTTCAATATCGCAGAAAGTGAAAAATGGATAAAGAAGTTGTGGTACTTACGTACAATGCAATATCACTCAGCAATGAAATCTATGTCATCAGGCCCGTAGCAGCATAATGAGTGGATTCAGGTATGATGATTCTAACTGAAATAAGTCACACAGAAAAAGAAACATCATAAGATATCACTAATACACGGGATGTAAACTTGGCTACACAGGAACTGGATTACAAAACAGAACAGGGTCTCAAATTTAGAAAACCAACTTATGCTTGCTTAAGAGGAAAGGTGAGTTGGGGTGCTGCATAAAACCAGAGATTGAAATGAGCACAGATAAAGTTCCTTAAGCCAAATATGGAATAGACAAGAACTACTCCTTGCTCAACGAAATGGACTCAACACCCCATATTAAACGCCTAAGAATGTACCTGACTAGTAAGTATCTTAAAACCTATGCACTGCTATGTCTCTGAAAGAAAATCAAGCGTGTGTACAGGGGCATAAATGCAGCAGTGATAGAATTGGAGAGGTTCGGTGAGCAAATGAAGACCCTTTGAAGTCATATTGCATGGTACCCATTCCACGGGTCTCAACTCTCCAGGTTTAAGGGATTCTTCCTTCAGCTAAAACATGCACGTGGAACCCAGAGTATGATCAGCCGTGTGATCGGGAGACGTGTTCCAATATGTCTCAGTTCTCGTCCCCTGGTACTCGGGTGCAACATTCCAGACGCTTTACTAACACTCTCCCGACTTGGAGAGTCAGTGCCTTTAACCTCCTGTTTGGCCCAGTTTGCAATTTCTGCGGAAGATGAACAGGAATAGGGAGAACCAATGAGAGACTAGCTGGAGGTGTCTGGACGGGCAAATTTAACTCTCATTTCCCACCAGGAAGAGGAATTAACCAAAGGCTCAGCGTGCCGTGCCGGAACCAGATTAGGGCCTGAAGCAATCCTGCGGTGTTGCGGCCAGCTCACAAGAAAGCGAGTTGAAGAAAGGAGCTCAGGGGCACTGTAATTCACAAACCTGCAGAGTTATAAATGACAGCTATCGTCCAAAAATATACTGAAGTAAGGCTGCCAAGAGGACTTGAAAGCGGGGCAGAATTGCAGGAAACCGATTTCAGGAGGTAGACTGGAATTGCATTTAAAGCATAGGAAAAGAGGCAGAACGTCCACAATGATGCACTTGGCCAAAAAGGGCGTATGCGTTTTTTCCTGAATATATTCAGGAAAAAACGCATACGCCCTTTTTGGCCAACCAAGCAAGCTTGCAAAGGAAATCTGCACTACAATGAAGTCTCACTTCCCCCCGGTCAAAAGGGCCATCTGAAAAAAGTGTAAAATCCAGAAAGGCAGGACAGGCCATGGAGAACTGGGAGCCTTGTTATGCTGATGGGCGGGATGTAAATTGCCAACAGCCACTCGGGAGAGGTGTATGGTGTTTCCTGAAACATCTAAAAAACAAAGCAACAGAGCCTAGGGCACTTCCACTTATGGTCCTATAGCTTAGGGAAATTAAAATCAAAAAGACACAGCCACCCCAAAGTTTGGGACGGCTCTGTTTACAAGAACCTTGTTTACGGTACAAGTTCAATATCGCAGAAAGTGAAAAATGGATAAAGAAGTTGTGGTACTTACGTACAATGCAATATCACTCAGCAATGAAATCTATGTCATCAGGCCCGTAGCAGCATAATGAGTGGATTCAGGTATGATGATTCTAACTGAAATAAGTCACACAGAAAAAGAAACATCATAAGATATCACTAATACACGGGATGTAAACTTGGCTACACAGGAACTGGATTACAAAACAGAACAGGGTCTCAAATTTAGAAAACCAACTTATGCTTGCTTAAGGGGAAAGGTGAGTTGGGGTGCTGCATCAAACCAAAGATTGAAATGAGCACAGATAAAGTTCCTTAAGCCAAATATGGAATAGACAAGAACTACTCCTTGCTCAACGAAATGGACTCAACACCCCATATTAAACGCCTAAGAATGTACCTGACTAGTAAGTATCTTAAAACCTATGGATTGCTATGTCTCTGAAAGAAAATCAAGCGTGTGTACAGGGGCATAAACGCAGCAGTGATAGGATTGGAGAGGTTCGGTGAGCAAATGAAGACCCTTTGAAGTCATATTGCATGGTACCCATTCCACGGGTCTCAACTCTCCAGGTTTAAGGGATTCTTCCTTCAGCTAAAACATGCACGTGGAACCCAGAGTATGATCAACCGTGTGATCGGGAGACGTGTTCCAATATGTCTCAGTTCTCGTCCCCTGGTACTCGGGTGCAACATTCCAGACGCTTTACTAACACTCTCCCGACTTGGAGAGTCAGTGCCTTTAACCTCCTGTTTGGCCCAGTTTGCAATTTCTGCGGAAGATGAACAGGAATAGGGAGAACCAATGAGAGACTAGCTGGAGGTGTCTGGACGGGCAAATTTAACTCTCATTTCCCACCAGGAAGAGGAATTAACCAAAGGCTCAGAGTGCCGTGCCGGAACCAGATTAGGGCCTGAAGCAATCCTGCGGTGTTGCGGCCAGCTCACAAGAAAGCGAGTTGAAGAAAGGAGCTCAGGGGCACTGTAATTCACAAACCTGCAGAGTTATAAATGACAGCTATCGTCCAAAAATATACTGAAGTAAGGCTGCCAAGAGGACTTGAAAGCGGGGCAGAATTGCAGGAAACCGATTTCAGGAGGTAGACTGGAATTGCATTTAAAGCATAGGAAAAGAGGCAGAACGTCCACAATGATGCGCTTGACCAAAAAGGGCGTATGCGTTTTTTCCTGAATATATTCAGGAAAAAACGCATACGCCCTTTTTGGCCAACAAAGCAAGCTTGCAAAGGAAATCTGCACTACAATGAAGTCTCACTTCCCACCGGTCAAAAGGGCCATCTGAAAAAAGTGTAAAATCCAGAAAGGCAGGACAGGCCATGGAGAACTGGGAGCCTTGTTATGCTGATGGGCGGGATGTAAATTGCCAACAGCCACTCGGGAGAGGTGTATGGTGTTTCCTGAAACATCTAAAAAACAAAGCAACAGAGCCTAGGGCACTTCCACTTATGGTCCTATAGCTTAGGGAAAGTAAAATCAAAAAGACACAGCCACCCCAAAGTTTGGGCCGGCTCTGTTTACAAGAACCTCGTTTACGGTACAAGTTCAATAGCGCAGAAAGTGAAAAATGGATAAAGAAGTTGTGGTACTTACGTACAATGCAATATCACTCAGCAATGAAATCTATGTCATCAGGCCCGTAGCAGCATAATGAGTGGATTCAGGTATGATGATTCTAACTGAAATAAGTCACACAGAAAAGAAACATCATAAGATATCACTAATACACGGGATGTAAACTTGGCTACACAGGAACTGGATTACAAAACAGAACAGGGTCTCAAATTTAGAAAACCAACTTATGCTTGCTTAAGGGGAAAGGTGAGTTGGGGTGCTGCATAAAACCAGAGATTGAAATGAACACAGATAAAGTTCCTTAAGCCAAATATGGAATAGACAAGAACTACTCCTTGCTCAACGAAATGGACTCAACACCCCATATTAAACGCCTAAGAATGTACCTGACTAGTAAGTATCTTAAAACCTATGGATTGCTATGTCTCTGAAAGAAAATCAAGCGTGTGTACAGGGGCATAAACGCAGCAGTGATAGGATTGGAGAGGTTCGGTGAGCAAATGAAGACCCTTTGAAGTCATATTGCATGGTACCCATTCCACGGGTCTCAACTCTCCAGGTTTAAGGGATTCTTCCTTCAGCTAAAACATGCACGTGGAAACCAGAGTATGATCAACCATGTGATCGGGAGACGTGTTCCAATATGTCTCAGTTCTCGTCCCCTGGTACTCGGGTGCAACATTCCAGACGCTTTACTAACACTCTCCCGACTTGGAGAGTCAGTGCCTTTAACCTCCTGTTTGGCCCAGTTTGCAATTTCTGCGGAAGATGAACAGGAATAGGGAGAACCAATGAGAGACTAGCTGGAGGTGTCTGGACGGGCGAATTTAACTCTCATTTCCCACCAGGAAGAGGAATTAACCAAAGGCTCAGCGTGCCGTGCCGGAACCAGATTAGGGCCTGAAGCAATCCTGCGGTGTTGCGGCCAGCTCACAAGAAAGCGAGTTGAAGAAAGGAGCTCAGGGGCACTGTAATTCACAAACCTGCAGAGTTATAAATGACAGCTATCGTCCAAAAATATACTGAAGTAAGGCTGCCAAGAGGACTTGAAAGCGGGGCAGAATTGCAGGAAACCGATTTCAGGAGGTAGACTGGAATTGCATTTAAAGCATAGGAAAAGAGGCAGAACGTCCACAATGATGCACTTGGCCAAAAAGGGCGTATGCGTTTTTTCCTGAATATATTCAGGAAAAAATGCATACGCCCTTTTTGGCCAACCAAGCAAGCTTGCAAAGGAAATCTGCACTACAATGAAGTCTCACTTCCCCCTGGTCAAAAGGGCCATCTGAAAAAAGTGTAAAATCCAGAAAGGCAGGACAGGCCATGGAGAACTGGGAGCCTTGTTATGCTGATGGGCGGGATGTAAATTGCCAACAGCCACTCGGGAGAGGTGTATGGTGTTTCCTGAAACATCTAAAAAACAAAGCAACAGAGCCTAGGGCACTTCCACTTATGGTCCTATAGCTTAGGGAAATTAAAATAAAAAAGACACAGCCACCCCAAAGTTTGGGACGGCTCTGTTTACAAGAACCTCGTTTACGGTACAAGTTCAATAGCGCAGAAAGTGAAAAATGGATAAAGAAGTTGTGGTACTTACGAACAATGCAATATCACTCAGCAATGAAATCTATGTCATCAGGCCCGTAGCAGCATAATGAGTGGATTCAGGTATGATGATTCTAACTGAAATAAGTCACACAGAAAAAGAAACATCATAAGATATCACTAATACACGGAATGTAAACTTGGCTACACAGGAACTGTATTACAAAACAGAACAGGGTCTCAAATTTAGAAAACCAACTTATGCTTGCTTAAGGGGAAAGGTGAGTTGGGGTGCTGCATAAAACCAGAGATTGAAATGAGCACAGATAAAGTTCCTTAAGCCAAATATGGAATAGACAAGAACTACTCCTTGCTCAACGAAATGGACTCAACACCCCATATTAAACGCATAAGAATGTACCTGACTAGTAAGTATCTTAAAATCTATGGATTGCTATGTCTCTGAAAGAAAATCAAGCGTGTGCACAGGGGAATAAACGCAGCAGTGATAGGATTGGAGAGGTTCGGTGAGCAAATGAAGACCCTTTGAAGTCATATTGCATGGTACCCATTCCACGGGTCTCAACTCTCCAGGTTTAAGGAATTCTTCCTTCAGCTAAAACATGCACGTGGAACCCAGAGTATGATCAACCGTGTGATCGGGAGACGTGTTCCAATATGTCTCAGTTCTCGTTCCCTGGTACTCGGGTGCAACATTCCAGACGCTTTACTAACACTCTCCCGACGTGGAGAGTCAGTGCCTTTAACCTCCTGTTTGGCCCATTTGCAATTTCTGAGGAAGATGAACAGGAATAAGGAGAACCAATGAGAGACTATGTGGAGGTGTCTGGACGGGCAAATTTAACTCTCATTTCCCACCAGGAAGAGGAATTAACCAAAGGCTCAGCGTGCCATGCCGGAACCAGATTAGGGACTGAAGCAATCCTGCGGTGTTGCGGCCAGCTCACAAGAAAGCGAGTTGAAGAAAGGAGCTCAGGGGCACTGTAATTCACAAACCTGCAGAGTTATAAATGACAGCTATCGTCCAAAAATATACTGAAGTAAGGCTGTCAAGAGGACTTGAAAGCGGGGCAGAATTGCAGGAAACCGATTTCAGGAGGTAGACTGGAATTGCATATAAAGCATAGGAAAAGAGGCAGAACGTCCACAATGATGCACTTGGTAAAAAGGGCGTATGCGTTTTTTCCTGAATATATTCAGGAAAAAACGCATACGCCCTTTTTGGCCAACCAAACAAGCTTGCAAAGGAAATCTGCACTACAATGAAGTCTCACTTCCCCCCGGTCAAAAGGGCCATCTGAAAAAAGTGTAAAATCCAGAAAGTCAGGACAGGCCATGGAGAACTGGGAGCCTTGTTATGCTGATGGGCGGGATGTAAATTGCCAACAGCCACTTGGGAGAGGTGTATGGTGTTTCCTGAAACATCTAAAAAACAAAGCAACAGAGCCTAGGGCACTTCCACTTATGGTCCTATAGCTTAGGGAAATTAAAATCAAAAAGACACAGCCACCCCAAAGTTTGGGACGGCTCTGTTTACAAGAACCTCGTTTACGGTACAAGTTCAATATCGCAGAAAGTGAAAAATGGATAAAGAAGTTCTGGTACTTACGTACAATGCAATATCACTCAGCAATGAAATCTATGTCATCAGGCCCGTAGCAGCATAATGAGTGGATTCAGGTATGATGATTCTAACTGAAATAAGTCACACAGAAAAAGAAACATCATAAGATATCACTAATACACGGGATGTAAACTTGGCTACACAGGAACTGGATTACAAAACAGAACAGGGTCTCAAATTTAGAAAACCAACTTATGCTTGCTTAAGGGGAAAGGTGAGTTGGGGTGCTGCATCAAACCAAAGATTGAAATGAGCACAGATAAAGTTCCTTAAGCCAAATATGGAATAGACAAGAACTACTCCTTGCTCAACGAAATGGACTCAACACCCCATATTAAACGCCTAAGAATGTACCTGACTAGTAAGTATCTTAAAACCTATGGATTGCTATGTCTCTGAAAGAAAATCAAGCGTGTGTACAGGGGCATAAACGCAGCAGTGATAGGATTGGAGAGGTTCGGTGAGCAAATGAAGACCCTTTGAAGTCATATTGCATGGTACCCATTCCACGGGTCTCAACTCTCCAGGTTTAAGGGATTCTTCCTTCAGCTAAAACATGCACGTGGAACCCAGAGTATGATCAACCGTGTGATCGGGAGACGTGTTCCAATATGTCTCAGTTCTCGTCCCCTGGTACTCGGGTGCAACATTCCAGACGCTTTACTAACACTCTCCCGACTTGGAGAGTCAGTGCCTTTAACCTCCTGTTTGGCCCAGTTTGCAATATCTGCGGAAGATGAACAGGAATAGGGAGAACCAATGAGAGACTAGCTGGAGGTGTCTGGACGGGCAAATTTAACTCTCATTTCCCACCAGGAAGAGGAATTAACCAAAGGCTCAGAGTGCCGTGCCGGAACCAGATTAGGGCCTGAAGCAATCCTGCGGTGTTGCGGCCAGCTCACAAGAAAGCGAGTTGAAGAAAGGAGCTCAGGGGCACTGTAATTCACAAACCTGCAGAGTTATAAATGACAGCTATCGTCCAAAAATATACTGAAGTAAGGCTGCCAAGAGGACTTGAAAGCGGGGCAGAATTGCAGGAAACCGATTTCAGGAGGTAGACTGGAATTGCATTTAAAGCATAGGAAAAGAGGCAGAACGTCCACAATGATGCACTTGGCCAAAAAGGGCATATGCGTTTTTTCCTGAATATATTCAGGAAAAAACGCATACGCCCTTTTTGGCCAACAAAGCAAGCTTGCAAAGGAAATCTGCACTACAATGAAGTCTCACTTCCCACCGGTCAAAAGGGCCATCTGAAAAAAGTGTAAAATCCAGAAAGGCAGGACAGGCCATGGAGAACTGGGAGCCTTGTTATGCTGATGGGCGGGATGTAAATTGCCAACAGCCACTCGGGAGAGGTGTATGGTGTTTCCTGAAACATCTAAAAAACAAAGCAACAGAGCCTAGGGCACTTCCACTTATGGTCCTATAGCTTAGGGAAAGTAAAATCAAAAAGACACAGCCACCCCTAAGTTTGGGCCGGCTCTGTTTACAAGAACCTCGTTTACAGTACAAGTTCAATAGCGCAGAAAGTGAAAAATGGATAAAGAAGTTGTGGTACTTACGTACAATGCAATATCACTCAGCAATGAAATCTATGTCATCAGGCCCGTAGCAGCATAATGAGTGGATTCAGGTATGATGATTCTAACTGAAATAAGTCACACAGAAAAAGAAACATCATAAGATATCACTAATACACGGGATGTAAACTTGGCTACACAGGAACTGGATTACAAAACAGAACAGGGTCTCAAATTTAGAAAACCAACTTATGCTTGCTTAAGGGGAAAGGTGAGTTGGGGTGCTGCATAAAACCAGAGATTGAAATGAACACAGATAAAGTTCCTTAAGCCAAATATGGAATAGACAAGAACTACTCCTTGCTCAACGAAATGGACTCAACACCCCATATTAAACGCCTAAGAATGTACCTGACTAGTAAGTATCTTAAAACCTATGGATTGCTATGTCTCTGAAAGAAAATCAAGCGTGTGTACAGGGGCATAAACGCAGCAGTGATAGGATTGGAGAGGTTCTGTGAGCAAATGAAGACCCTTTGAAGTCATATTGCATGGTACCCATTCCACGGGTCTCAACTCTCCAGGTTTAAGGGATTCTTCCTTCAGCTAAAACATGCACGTGGAACCCAGAGTATGATCAACCGTGTGATCGGGAGACGTGTTCCAATATGTCTCAGTTCTCGTCCCCTGGTACTCGGGTGCAACATTCCAGACGCTTTACTAACACTCTCCCGACTTGGAGAGTCAGTGCCTTTAACCTCCTGTTTGGCCCAGTTTGCAATTTCTGCGGAAGATGAACAGGAATAGGGAGAACCAATGAGAGACTAGCTGGAGGTGTCTGGACGGGCGAATTTAACTCTCATTTCCCACCAGGAAGAGGAATTAACCAAAGGCTCAGCGTGCCGTGCCGGAACCAGATTAGGGCCTGAAGCAATCCTGCGGTGTTGCGGACAGCTCACAAGAAAGCGAGTTGAAGAAAGGAGCTCAGGGGCACTGTAATTCACAAACCTGCAGAGTTATAAATGACAGCTATCGTCCAAAAATATACTGAAGTAAGGCTGCCAAGAGGACTTGAAAGCGGGGCAGAATTGCAGGAAACCGATTTCAGGAGGTAGACTGGAATTGCATTTAAAGCATAGGAAAAGAGGCAGAACGTCCACAATGATGCACTTGGCCAAAAAGGGCGTATGCGTTTTTTCCTGAATATATTCAGGAAAAATGCATACGCCCTTTTTGGCCAACCAAGCAAGCTTGCAAAGGAAATCTGCACTACAATGAAGTCTCACTTCCCCCCGGTCAAAAGGGCCATCTGAAAAAAGTGTAAAATCCAGAAAGGCAGGACAGGCCATGGAGAACTGGGAGCCTTGTTATGCTGATGGGCGGGATGTAAATTGCCAACAGCCACTCGGGAGAGGTGTATGGTGTTTCCTGAAACATCTAAAAAACAAAGCAACAGAGCCTAGGGCACTTCCACTTATGGTCCTATAGCTTAGGGAAATTAAAATCAAAAAGACACAGCCACCCCAAAGTTTGGGACCGCTCTGTTTACAAGAACCTCGTTTACGGTACAAGTTCAATAGCGCAGAAAGTGAAAAATGGATAAAGAAGTTGTGGTACTTACGTACAATGCAATATCACTCAGCAATGAAATCTATGTCATCAGGCCCGTAGCAGCATAATGAGTGGATTCAGGTATGATGATTCTAACTGAAATAAGTCACACAGAAAAAGAAACATCATAAGATATCACTAATACACGGAATGTAAACTTGGCTACACAGGAACTGTATTACAAAACAGAACAGGGTCTCAAATTTAGAAAACCAACTTATGCTTGCTTAAGGGGAAAGGTGAGTTGGGGTGCTGCATAAAACCAGAGATTGAAATGAGCACAGATAAAGTTCCTTAAGCCAAATATGGAATAGACAAGAACTACTCCTTGCTCAACGAAATGGACTCAACACCCCATATTAAACGCCTAAGAATGTACCTGACTAGTAAGTATCTTAAAACCTATGGATTGCTATGTCTCTGAAAGAAAATCAAGCGTGTGTACAGGGGAATAAACGCAGCAGTGATAGGATTGGAGAGGTTCGGTGAGCAAATGAAGACCCTTTGAAGTCATATTGCATGGTACCCATTCCACGGGTCTCAACTCTCCAGGTTTAAGGAATTCTTCCTTCAGCTAAAACATGCACGTGGAACCCAGAGTATGATCAACCGTGTGATCGGGAGACGTGTTCCAATATGTCTCAGTTCTCGTTCCCTGGTACTCGGGTGCAACATTCCAGACGCTTTACTAACACTCTCCCGACGTGGAGAGTCAGTGCCTTTAACCTCCTGTTTGGCCCATTTGCAATTTCTGAGGAAGATGAACAGGAATAGGGAGAACCAATGAGAGACTAGCTGGAGGTGTCTGGACGGGCAAATTTAACTCTCATTTCCCACCAGGAAGAGGAATTAACCAAAGGCTCAGCGTGCCATGCCGGAACCAGATTAGGGACTGAAGCAATCCTGCGGTGTTGCGGCCAGCTCACAAGAAAGCGAGTTGAAGAAAGGAGCTCAGGGGCACTGTAATTCACAAACCTGCAGAGTTATAAATGACAGCTATCGTCCAAAAATATACTGAAGTAAGGCTGTCAAGAGGACTTGAAAGCGGGGCAGAATTGCAGGAAACCGATTTCAGGAGGTAGACTGGAATTGCATTTAAAGCATAGGAAAAGAGGCAGAACGTCCACAATGATGCACTTGGTAAAAAGGGCGTATGCGTTTTTTCCTGAATATATTCAGGAAAAAACGCATACGCCCTTTTTGGCCAACCAAACAAGCTTGCAAAGGAAATCTGCACTACAATGAAGTCTCACTTCCCCCCGGTCAAAAGGGCCATCTGAAAAAAGTGTAAAATCCAGAAAGTCAGGACAGGCCATGGAGAACTGGGAGCCTTGTTATGCTGATGGGCGGGATGTAAATTGCCAACAGCCACTCGGGAGAGGTGTATGGTGTTTCCTGAAACATCTAAAAAACAAAGCAACAGAGCCTAGGGCACTTCCACTTATGGTCCTATAGCTTAGGGAAATTAAAATCAAAAAGACACAGCCACCCCAAAGTTTGGGACGGCTCTGTTTACAAGAACCTCGTTTACGGTACAAGTTCAATATCGCAGAAAGTGAAAAATGGATAAAGAAGTTCTGGTACTTACGTACAATGCAATATCACTCAGCAATGAAATCTATGTCATCAGGCCCGTAGCAGCATAATGAGTGGATTCAGGTATGATGATTCTAACTGAAATAAGTCACACAGAAAAAGAAACATCATAAGATATCACTAATACACGGGATGTAAACTTGGCTACACAGGAACTGGATTACAAAACAGAACAGGGTCTCAAATTTAGAAAACCAACTTATGCTTGCTTAAGGGGAAAGGTGAGTTGAGGTGCTGCATCAAACCAGAGATTGAAATGAGCACAGATAAAGTTCCTTAAGCCAAATATGGAATAGACAAGAACTACTCCTTGCTCAACGAAATGGACTCAACACCCCATATTAAACGCCTAAGAATGTACCTGACTAGTAAGTATCTTAAAACCTATGGATTGCTATGTCTCTGAAAGAAAATCAAGCATGTGTACAGGGGCATAAACGCAGCAGTGATAGGATTGGAGAGGTTCGGTGAGCAAATGAAGACCCTTTGAAGTCATATTGCATGGTACCCATTCCACGGGTCTCAACTCTCCAGGTTTAAGGGATTCTGCCTTCAGGTAAAACATGCACGTGGAACCCAGAGTATGATCAACCGTGTGATCGGGAGACGTGTTCCAATATGTCTCAGTTCTCGTCCCCTGGTACTCGGGTGCAACATTCCACACGCTTTACTAACACTCTCCCGACTTGGAGAGTCAGTGCCTTTAACCTCCTGTTTGGCCCATTTGCAATTTCTGAGGAAGATGAACAGGAATAGGGAGAACCAATGAGAGACTAGGTGGAGGTGTCTGGACGGGCAAATTTAACTCTCATTTCCCACCAGGAAGAGGAATTAACCAAAGGCTCAGCGTGCCATGCCGGAACCAGATTAGGGCCTGAAGCAATCCTGCGGTGTTGCGGCCAGCTCACAAGAAAGCGAGTTGAAGAAAGGAGCTCAGGGGCACTGTAATTCACAAACCTGCAGAGTTATAAATGACAGCTATCGTCCAAAAATATACTGAAGTAAGGCTGCCAAGAGGACTTGAAAGCGGGGCAGAATTGCAGGAAACCGATTTCAGGAGGTAGACTGGAATTGCATTTAAAGCATAGGAAAAGAGGCAGAACGTCCACAATGATGCGCTTGACCAAAAAGGGCGTATGCGTTTTTTCCTGAATATATTCAGGAAAAAACGCATACGCCCTTTTTGGCCAACCAAGCAAGCTTGCAAAGGAAATCTGCACTACAATGAAGTCTCACTTCCCCCCGGTCAAAAGGGCCATCTGAAAAAAGTGTAAAATCCAGAAAGGCAGGACAGGCCATGGAGAACTGGGAGCCTTGTTATGCTGATGGGCGGGATGTAAATTGCCAACAGCCACTCGGGAGAGGTGTATGGTGTTTCCTGAAACATCTAAAAAACAAAGCAACAGAGCCTAGGGCACTTCCACTTATGGTCCTATAGCTTAGGGAAATTAAAATCAAAAAGACACAGCCACCCCAAAGTTTGGGACGGCTCTGTTTACAAGAACCTCGTTTACGGTACAAGTTCAATAGCGCAGAAAGTGAAAAATGGATAAAGAAGTTGTGGTACTTACGTACAATGCAATATCACTCAGCAATGAAATCTATGTCATCAGGCCCGTAGCAGCATAATGAGTGGATTCAGGTATGATGATTCTAACTGAAATAAGTCACACAGAAAAAGAAACATCATAAGATATCACTAATACATGGGATGTAAACTTGGCTACACAGGAACTGCATTACAAAACAGAACAGGGTTTCAAATTTAGAAAACCAACTTATGCTTGCTTAAGGGGAAAGGTGAGTTGGGGTGCTGCATAAAACCAGAGATTGAAATGAGCACAGATAAAGTTCCTTAAGCCAAATATAGAATAGACAAGAACTACTCCTTGCTCAACGAAATGGACTCAACACCCCATATTAAACGCCTAAGAATGTACCTGACTAGTAAGTATCTTAAAACCTATGGATTGCTATGTCTCTGAAAGAAAATCAAGCGTGTGTACAGGGGCATAAACGCAGCAGTGATAGGATTGGAGAGGTTCGGTGAGCAAATGAAGACCCTTTGAAGTCATATTGCATGGTACCCATTCCACGGGTCTCAACTCTCCAGGTTTAAGGGATTCTTCCTTCAGCTAAAACATGCACGTGGAACCCAGAGTATGATCAACCGTGTGATCGGGAGACGTGTTCCAATATGTCTCAGTTCTCGTCCCCTGGTACTCGGGTGCAACATTCCAGACGCTTTACTAACACTCTCCTGACTTGGAGAGTCAGTGCCTTTAACCTCCTGTTTGGCCCAGTTTGCAATTTCTGCGGAAGATGAACAGGAATAGGGAGAACTAATGAGAGACTAGCTGGAGGTGTCTGGACGGGCAAATTTAACTCTCATTTCCCACCAGGAAGAGGAATTAACCAAAGGCTCAGCGTGCCGTGCCGGAACCAGATTAGGGCCTGAAGCAATCCTGCGGTGTTGCGGCCAGCTCACAAGAAAGCGAGTTGAAGAAAGGAGCTCAGGGGCACTGTAATTCACAAACCTGCAGAGTTATAAATGACAGCTATCGTCCAAAAATATACTGAAGTAAGGCTGCCAAGAGGACTTGAAAGCGGGGCAGAATTGCAGGAAACCGATTTCAGGAGGTAGACTGGAATTGCATTTAAAGCATAGGAAAAGAGGCAGAACGTCCACAATGATGCACTTGGTAAAAAGGGCGTATGCGTTTTTTCCTGAATATATTCAGGAAAAAACGCATACGCCCTTTTTGGCCAACCAAACAAGCTTGCAAAGGAAATCTGCACTACAATGAAGTCTCACTTCCCCCCGGTCAAAAGGGCCATCTGAAAAAAGTGTAAAATCCAGAAAGGCAGGACAGGCCATGGAGAACTGGGAGCCTTGTTATGCTGATGGGCGGGATGTAAATTGCCAACAGCCACTCGGGAGAGGTGTATGGTGTTTCCTGAAACATCTAAAAAACAAAGCAACAGAGCCTAGGGCACTTCCACTTATGGTCCTATAGCTTAGGGAAATTAAAATCAAAAAGACACAGCCACCCCAAAGTTTGGGACGGCTCTGTTTACAAGAACCTCGTTTACGGTACAAGTTCAATATCGCAGAAAGTGAAAAATGGATAAAGAAGTTGTGGTACTTACGTACAATGCAATATCACTCAGCAATGAAATCTATGTCATCAGGCCCGTAGCAGCATAATGAGTGGATTCAGGTATGATGATTCTAACTGAAATAAGTCACACAGAAAAAGAAACATCATAAGATATCACTAATACACGGGATGTAAACTTGGCTACACAGGAACTGGATTACAAAACAGAACAGGGTCTCAAATTTAGAAAACCAACTTATGCTTGCTTAAGGGGAAAGGTGAGTTGAGGTGCTGCATCAAACCAGAGATTGAAATGAGCACAGATAAAGTTCCTTAAGCCAAATATGGAATAGACAAGAACTACTCCTTGCTCAACGAAATGGACTCAACACCCCATATTAAACGCCTAAGAATGTACCTGACTAGTAAGTATCTTAAAACCTATGGATTGCTATGTCTCTGAAAGAAAATCAAGCATGTGTACAGGGGCATAAACGCAGCAGTGATAGGATTGGAGACGTTCGGTGAGCAAATGAAGACCCTTTGAAGTCATATTGCATGGTACCCATTCCACGGGTCTCAACTCTCCAGGTTTAAGGGATTCTGCCTTCAGGTAAAACATGCACGTGGAACCCAGAGTATGATCAACCGTGTGATCGGGAGACGTGTTCCAATATGTCTCAGTTCTCGTCCCCTGGTACTCGGGTGCAACATTCCACACGCTTTACTAACACTCTCCCGACTTGGAGAGTCAGTGCCTTTAACCTCCTGTTTGGCCCATTTGCAATTTCTGAGGAAGATGAACAGGAATAGGGAGAACCAATGAGAGACTAGGTGGAGGTGTCTGGACGGGCAAATTTAACTCTCATTTCCCACCAGGAAGAGGAATTAACCAAAGGCTCAGCGTGCCATGCCGGAACCAGATTAGGGCCTGAAGCAATCCTGCGGTGTTGCGGCCAGCTCACAAGAAAGCGAGTTGAAGAAAGGAGCTCAGGGGCACTGTAATTCACAAACCTGCAGAGTTATAAATGACAGCTATCGTCCAAAAATATACTGAAGTAAGGCTGCCAAGAGGACTTGAAAGCGGGGCAGAATTGCAGGAAACCGATTTCAGGAGGTAGACTGGAATTGCATTTAAAGCATAGGAAAAGAGGCAGAACGTCCACAATGATTCGCTTGACCAAAAAGGGCGTATGCGTTTTTTCCTGAATATATTCAGGAAAAAACGCATACGCCCTTTTTGGCCAACCAAGCAAGCTTGCAAAGGAAATCTGCACTACAATGAAGTCTCACTTCCCCCCGGTCAAAAGGGCCATCTGAAAAAAGTGTAAAATCCAGAAAGGCAGGACAGGCCATGGAGAACTGGGAGCCTTGTTATGCTGATGGGCGGGATGTAAATTGCCAACAGCCACTTGGGAGAGGTGTATGGTGTTTCCTGAAACATCTAAAAAACAAAGCAACAGAGCCTAGGGCACTTCCACTTATGGTCCTATAGCTTAGGGAAATTAAAATCAAAAAGACACAGCCACCCCAAAGTTTGGGATGGCTCTGTTTACAAGAACCTCGTTTACGGTACAAGTTCAATAGCGCAGAAAGTGAAAAATGGATAAAGAAGTTGTGGTACTTACGTACAATGCAATATCACTCAGCAATGAAATCTATGTCATCAGGCCCGTAGCAGCATAATGAGTGGATTCAGGTATGATGATTCTAACTGAAATAAGTCACACAGAAAAAGAAACATCATAAGATATCACTAATACACGGGATGTAAACTTGGCTACACAGGAACTGGATTACAAAACAGAACAGGGTCTCAAATTTAGAAAACCAACTTATGCTTGCTTAAGGGGAAAGGTGAGTTGGGGTGCTGCATAAAACCAGAGATTGAAATGAGCACAGATAAAGTTCCTTAAGCCAAATATGGAATAGACAAGAACTACTCCTTGCTCAACGAAATGGACTCAACACCCCATATTAAACGCCTAAGAATGTACCTGACTAGTAAGTATCTTAAAACCTATGGATTGCTATGTCTCTGAAAGAAAATCAAGCGTGTGTACAGGGGCATAAACGCAGCAGTGATAGGATTGGAGAGGTTCGGTGAGCAAATGAAGACCCTTTGAAGTCATATTGCATGGTACCCATTCCACGGGTCTCAACACTCCAGGTTTAAGGGATTCTTCCTTCAGCTAAAACATGCACGTGGAACCCAGAGTATGATCAACCGTGTGATCGGGAGACGTGTTCCAATATGTCTCAGTTCTCGTCCCCTGGTACTCGGGTGCAACATTCCAGACGCTTTACTAACACTCTCCCGACTTGGAGAGTCAGTGCCTTTAACCTCCTGTTTGGCCCAGTTTGCAATTTCTGCGGAAGATGAACAGGAATAGGGAGAACCAATGAGAGACTAGCTGGAGGTGTCTGGACGGGCGAATTTAACTCTCATTTCCCACCAGGAAGAGGAATTAACCAAAGGCTCAGCGTGCCGTGCCGGAACCAGATTAGGGCCTGAAGCAATCCTGCGGTGTTGCGGCCAGCTCACAAGAAAGCGAGTTGAAGAAAGGAGCTCAGGGGCACTGTAATTCACAAACCTGCAGAGTTATAAATGACAGCTATCGTCCAAAAATATACTGAAGTAAGGCTGCCAAGAGGACTTGAAAGCGGGGCAGAATTGCAGGAAACCGATTTCAGGAGGTAGACTGGAATTGCATTTAAAGCATAGGAAAAGAGGCAGAACGTCCACAATGATGCACTTGGCCAAAAAGGGCGTATGCGTTTTTTCCTGAATATATTCAGGAAAAAACGCATACGCCCTTTTTGGCCAACCAAGCAAGCTTGCAAAGGAAATCTGCACTACAATGAAGTCTCACTTCCCCCCGGTCAAAAGGGCCATCTGAAAAAAGTGTAAAATCCAGAAAGGCAGGACAGGCCATGGAGAACTGGGAGCCTTGTTATGCTGATGGGCGGGATGTAAATTGCCAACAGCCACTCGGGAGAGGTGTATGGTGTTTCCTGAAACATCTAAAAAACAAAGCAACAGAGCCTAGGGCACTTCCACTTATGGTCCTATAGCTTAGGGAAATTAAAATCAAAAAGACACAGCCACCCCAAAGTTTGGGACGGCTCTGTTTACAAGAACCTCGTTTACGGTACAAGTTCAATAGCGCAGAAAGTGAAAAATGGATAAAGAAGTTGTGGTACTTACGTACAATGCAATATCACTCAGCAATGAAATCTATGTCATCAGGCCCGTAGCAGCATAATGAGTGGATTCAGGTATGATGATTCTAACTGAAATAAGTCACACAGAAAAAGAAACATCATAAGATATCACTAATACACGGAATGTAAACTTGGCTACACAGGAACTGGATTACAAAACAGAACAGGGTCTCAAATTTAGAAAACCAACTTATGCTTGCTTAAGGGGAAAGGTGAGTTGGGGTGCTGCATAAAACCAGAGATTGAAATGAGCACAGATAAAGTTCCTTAAGCCAAATATGGAATAGACAAGAACTACTCCTTGCTCAACGAAATGGACTCAACACCCCATATTAAACGCCTAAGAATGTACCTGACTAGTAAGTATCTTAAAACCTATGGATTGCTATGTCTCTGAAAGAAAATCAAGCGTGTGTACAGGGGCATAAACGCAGCAGTGATAGGATTGGAGAGGTTCGGTGAGCAAATGAAGACCCTTTGAAGTCATATTGCATGGTACCCATTCCACGGGTCTCAACTCTCCAGGTTTAAGGAATTCTTCCTTCAGCTAAAACATGCACGTGGAACCCAGAGTATGATCAACCGTGTGATCGGGAGACGTGTTCCAATATGTCTCAGTTCTCGTTCCCTGGTACTCGGGTGCAACATTCCAGACGCTTTACTAACACTCTCCCGACGTGGAGAGTCAGTGCCTTTAACCTCCTGTTTGGCCCATTTGCAATTTCTGAGGAAGATGAACAGGAATAGGGAGAACCAATGAGAGACTAGGTGGAGGTGTCTGGACGGGCAAATTTAACTCTCATTTCCCACCAGGAAGAGGAATTAACCAAAGGCTCAGCGTGCCATGCCGGAACCAGATTAGGGACTGAAGCAATCCTGCGGTGTTGCGGCCAGCTCACAAGAAAGCGAGTTGAAGAAAGGAGCTCAGGGGCACTGTAATTCACAAACCTGCAGAGTTATAAATGACAGCTATCGTCCAAAAATATACTGAAGTAAGGCTGTCAAGAGGACTTGAAAGCGGGGCAGAATTGCAGGAAACCGATTTCAGGAGGTAGACTGGAATTGCATTTAAAGCATAGGAAAAGAGGCAGAACGTCCACAATGATGCACTTGGTAAAAAGGGCGTATGCGTTTTTTCCTGAATATATTCAGGAAAAAACGCATACGCCCTTTTTGGCCAACCAAGCAAGCTTGCAAAGGAAATCTGCACTACAATGAAGTCTCAATTCCCCCCGGTCAAAAGGGCCATCTGAAAAAAGTGTAAAATCCAGAAAGGCAGGACAGGCCATGGAGAACTGGGAGCCTTGTTATGCTGATGGGCGGGATGTAAATTGCCAACAGCCACTCGGGAGAGGTGTATGGTGTTTCCTGAAACATCTAAAAAACAAAGCAACAGAGCCTAGGGCACTTCCACTTATGGTCCTATAGCTTAGGGAAATTAAAATCAAAAAGACACAGCCACCCCAAAGTTTGGGACGGCTCTGTTTACAAGAACCTCGTTTACGGTACAAGTTCAATATCGCAGAAAGTGAAAAATGGATAAAGAAGTTCTGATACTTACGTACAATGCAATATCACTCAGCAATGAAATCTATGTCATCAGGCCCGTAGCAGCATAATGAGTGGATTCAGGTATGATGATTCTAACTGAAATAAGTCACACAGAAAAAGAAACATCATAAGATATCACTAATACACGGGATGTAAACTTGGCTACACAGGAACTGGATTACAAAACAGAACAGGGTCTCAAATTTAGAAAACCAACTTATGCTTGCTTAAGGGGAAAGGTGAGTTGGGGTGCTGCATAAAACCAGAGATTGAAATGAGCACAGATAAAGTTCCTTAAGCCAAATATGGAATAGACAAGAACTACTCCTTGCTCAACGAAATGGACTCAACACCCCATATTAAACGCCTAAGAATGTACCTGACTAGTAAGTATCTTAAAACCTATGGATTGCTATGTCTCTGAAAGAAAATCAAGCGTGTGTACAGGGGCATAAACGCAGCAGTGATAGGATTGGAGAGGTTCGGTGAGCAAATGAAGACCCTTTGAAGTCATATTGCATGGTACCCATTCCACGGGTTTCAACTCTCCAGGTTTAAGGGATTCTTCCTTCAGCTAAAACATGCACGTGGAACCCAGAGTATGATCAACCGTGTGATCAGGAGACGTGTTCCAATATGTCTCAGTTCTCGTGCCCTGGTACTCGGGTGCAACATTCCAGACGCTTTACTAACACTCTCCCGACTTGGAGAGTCAGTGCCTTTAACCTCCTGTTTGGCCCAGTTTGCAATTTCTGCGGAAGATGAACAGGAATAGGGAGAACCAATGAGAGACTAGCTGGAGGTGTCTGGACGGGCAAATTTAACTCTCATTTCCCACCAGGAAGAGGAATTAACCAAAGGCTCAGCGTGACGTGCCGGAACCAGATTAGGGCCTGAAGCAATCCTGCGGTGTTGCGGCCAGCTCACAAAAAAGCGAGTTGAAGAAAGGAGCTCAGGGGCACTGTAATTCACAAACCTGCAGAGTTAAAAATGACAGCTATCGTCCAAAAATATACTGAAGTAAGGCTGCCAAGAGGACTTGAAAGCGGGGCAGAATTGCAGGAAACCGATTTCAGGAGGTAGACTGGAATTGCATTTAAAGCATAGGAAAAGAGGCAGAACGTCCACAATGATGCACTTGGCCAAAAAGGGCGTATGCGTTTTTTCCTGAATATATTCAGGAAAAAACGCATACGCCCTTTTTGGCCAACCAAGCAAGCTTGCAAAGGAAATCTGCACTACAATGAAGTCTCACTTCCCCCCGGTCAAAAGGGCCATCTGAAAAAAGTGTAAAATCCAGAAAGGCAGGACAGGCCATGGAGAACTGGGAGCCTTGTTATGCTGATGGGCGGGATGTCAATTGCCAACAGCCACTCGGGAGAGGTGTATGGTGTTTCCTGAAACATCTAAAAAACAAAGCAACAGAGCCTAGGGCACTTCCACTTATGGTCCTATAGCTTAGGGAAAGTAAAATCAAAAAGACACAGCCACCCCAAAGTTTGGGCCGGCTCTGTTTACAAGAACCTCGTTTACGGTACAAGTTCAATAGCGCAGAAAGTGTAAAATGGATAAAGAAGTTGTGGTACTTACGTACAATGCAATATCACTCAGCAATGAAATCTATGTCATCAGGCCCGTAGCAGCATAATGAGTGGATTCAGGTATGATGATTCTAACTGAAATAAGTCACACAGAAAAAGAAACATCATAAGATATCACTAATACACGGGATGTAAACTTGGCTACACAGGAACTGGATTACAAAACAGAACAGGGTCTCAAATTTAGAAAACCAACTTATGCTTGCTTAAGGGGAAAGGTGAGTTTGGGTGCTGCATAAAACCAGAGATTGAAATGAGCACAGATAAAGTTCCTTAAGCCAAATATGGAATAGACAAGAACTACTCCTTGCTCAACGAAATGGACTCAACACCCCATATTAAACGCCTAAGAATGTACCTGACTAGTAAGTATCTTAAAACCTATGGATTGCTATGTCTCTGAAAGAAAATCAAGCGTGTGTACAGGGGCATCAACGCAGCAGTGATAGGATTGGAGAGGTTCGGTGAGCAAATGAAGACCCTTTGAAGTCATATTGCATTGTACCCATTCCACGGGTCTCAACACTCCAGGTTTAAGGGATTCTTCCTTCAGCTAAAACATGCACGTGGAACCCAGAGTATGATCAACCGTGTGATCGGGAGACGTGTTCCAATATGTCTCAGTTCTCGTCCCCTGGTACTCGGGTGCAACATTCCAGACGCTTTACTAACACTCTCCCGACTTGGAGAGTCAGTGCCTTTAACCTCCTGTTTGGCCCAGTTTGCAATTTCTGCGGAAGATGAACAGGAATAGGGAGAACCAATGAGAGACTAGCTGGAGGTGTCTGGACGGGCGAATTTAACTCTCATTTCCCACCAGGAAGAGGAATTAACCAAAGGCTCAGCGTGCCGTGCCGGAACCAGATTAGGGCCTGAAGCAATCCTGCGGTGTTGCGGCCAGCTCACAAGAAAGCGAGTTGAAGAAAGGAGCTCAGGGGCACTGTAATTCACAAACCTGCAGAGTTATAAATGACAGCTATCGTCCAAAAATATACTGAAGTAAGGCTGCCAAGAGGACTTGAAAGCGGGGCAGAATTGCAGGAAACCGATTTCAGGAGGTAGACTGGAATTGCATTTAAAGCATAGGAAAAGAGGCAGAACGTCCACAATGATGCACTTGGCCAAAAAGGGCGTATGCGTTTTTTCCTGAATATATTCAGGAAAAAACGCATACGCCCTTTTTGGCCAACCAAGCAAGCTTGCAAAGGAAATCTGCACTACAATGAAGTCTCACTTCCCCCCGGTCAAAAGGGCCATCTGAAAAAAGTGTAAAATCCAGAAAGGCAGGACAGGCCATGGAGAACTGGGAGCCTTGTTATGCTGATGGGCGGGATGTAAATTGCCAACAGCCACTCGGGAGAGGTGTATGGTGTTTCCTGAAACATCTAAAAAACAAAGCAACAGAGCCTAGGGCACTTCCACTTATGGTCCTATAGCTTAGGGAAATTAAAATCAAAAAGACACAGCCACCCCAAAGTTTGGGACGGCTCTGTTTACAAGAACCTCGTTTACGGTACAAGTTCAATAGCGCAGAAAGTGAAAAATGGATAAAGAAGTTGTGGTACTTACGTACAATGCAATATCACTCAGCAATGAAATCTATGTCATCAGGCCCGTAGCAGCATAATGAGTGGATTCAGGTATGATGATTCTAACTGAAATAAGTCACACAGAAAAAGAAACATCATAAGATATCACTAATACACGGAATGTAAACTTGGCTACACAGGAACTGGATTACAAAACAGAACAGGGTCTCAAATTTAGAAAACCAACTTATGCTTGCTTAAGGGGAAAGGTGAGTTGGGGTGCTGCATAAAGCCAGAGATTGAAATGAGCACAGATAAAGTTCCTTAAGCCAAATATGGAATAGACAAGAACTACTCCTTGCTCAACGAAATGGACTCAACACCCCATATTAAACGCCTAAGAATGTACCTGACTAGTAAGTATCTTAAAACCTATGGATTGCTATGTCTCTGAAAGAAAATCAAGCGTGTGTACAGGGGCATAAACGCAGCAGTGATAGGATTGGAGAGGTTCGGTGAGCAAATGAAGACCCTTTGAAGTCATATTGCATGGTACCCATTCCACGGGTCTCAACTCTCCAGGTTTAAGGAATTCTTCCTTCAGCTAAAACATGCACGTGGAACCCAGAGTATGATCAACCGTGTGATCGGGAGACGTGTTCCAATATGTCTCAGTTCTCGTTCCCTGGTACTCGGGTGCAACATTCCAGACGCTTTACTAACACTCTCCCGACGTGGAGAGTCAGTGCCTTTAACCTCCTGTTTGGCCCATTTGCAATTTCTGAGGAAGATGAACAGGAATAGGGAGAACCAATGAGAGACTAGGTGGAGGTGTCTGGACGGGCAAATTTAACTCTCATTTCCCACCAGGAAGAGGAATTAACCAAAGGCTCAGCATGCCATGCCGGAACCAGATTAGGGACTGAAGCAATCCTGCGGTGTTGCGGCCAGCTCACAAGAAAGCGAGTTGAAGAAAGGAGCTCAGGGGCACTGTAATTCACAAACCTGCAGAGTTATAAATGACAGCTATCGTCCAAAAATATACTGAAGTAAGGCTGTCAAGAGGACTTGAAAGCGGGGCAGAATTGCAGGAAACCGATTTCAGGAGGTAGACTGGAATTGCATTTAAAGCATAGGAAAAGAGGCAGAACGTCCACAATGATGCACTTGGTAAAAAGGGCGTATGCGTTTTTTCCTGAATATATTCAGGAAAAAACGCATACGCCCTTTTTGGCCAACAAAGCAAGCTTGCAAAGGAAATCTGCACTACAATGAAGTCTCAATTCCCCCCGGTCAAAAGGGCCATCTGAAAAAAGTGTAAAATCCAGAAAGGCAGGACAGGCCATGGAGAACTGGGAGCCTTGTTATGCTGATGGGCGGGATGTCAATTGCCAACAGCCACTCGGGAGAGGTGTATGGTGTTTCCTGAAACATCTAAAAAACAAAGCAACAGAGCCTAGGGCACTTCCACTTATGGTCCTATAGCTTAGGGAAATTAAAATCAAAAAGACACAGCCACCCCAAAGTTTGGGACGGCTCTGTTTACAAGAACCTCGTTTACGGTACAAGTTCAATATCGCAGAAAGTGAAAAATGGATAAAGAAGTTCTGGTACTTACGTACAATGCAATATCACTCAGCAATGAAATCTATGTCATCAGGCCCGTAGCAGCATAATGAGTGGATTCAGGTATGATGATTCTAACTGAAATAAGTCACACAGAAAAAGAAACATCATAAGATATCACTAATACACGGGATGTAAACTTGGCTACACAGGAACTGGATTACAAAACAGAACAGGGTCTCAAATTTAGAAAACCAACTTATGCTTGCTTAAGGGGAAAGGTGAGTTGGGGTGCTGCATAAAACCAGAGATTGAAATGAGCACAGATAAAGTTCCTTAAGCCAAATATGGAATAGACAAGAACTACTCCTTGCTCAACGAAATGGACTCAACACCCCATATTAAACGCCTAAGAATGTACCTGACTAGTAAGTATCTTAAAACCTATGGATTGCTATGTCTCTGAAAGAAAATCAAGCGTGTGTACAGGGGCATAAACGCAGCAGTGATAGGATTGGAGAGGTTCGGTGAGCAAATGAAGACCCTTTGAAGTCATATTGCATGGTACCCATTCCACGGGTCTCAACTCTCCAGGTTTAAGGGATTCTTCCTTCAGCTAAAACATGCACGTGGAACCCAGAGTATGATCAACCGTGTGATCGGGAGACGTGTTCCAATATGTCTCAGTTCTCGTCCCCTGGTACTCGGGTGCAACATTCCAGACGCTTTACTAACACTCTCCTGACTTGGAGAGTCAGTGCCTTTAACCTCCTGTTTGGCCCAGTTTGCAATTTCTGTGGAAGATGAACAGGAATAGGGAGAACTAATGAGAGACTAGCTGGAGGTGTCTGGACGGGCAAATTTAACTCTCATTTCCCACCAGGAAGAGGAATTAACCAAAGGCTCAGCGTGCCGTGCCGGAACCAGATTAGGGCCTGAAGCAATCCTGCGGTGTTGCGGCCAGCTCACAAGAAAGCGAGTTGAAGAAAGGAGCTCAGGGGCACTGTAATTCACAAACCTGCAGAGTTATAAATGACAGCTATCGTCCAAAAATATACTGAAGTAAGGCTGCCAAGAGGACTTGAAAGCGGGGCAGAATTGCAGGAAACCGATTTCAGGAGGTAGACTGGAATTGCATTTAAAGCATAGGAAAAGAGGCAGAACGTCCACAATGATGCACTTGGCCAAAAAGGGCGTATGCGTTTTTTCCTGAATATATTCAGGAAAAAATGCATACGCCCTTTTTGGCCAACCAAGCAAGCTTGCAAAGGAAATCTGCACTACAATGAAGTCTCACTTCCCCCCGGTCAAAAGGGCCATCTGAAAAAAGTGTAAAATCCAGAAAGGCAGGACAGGCCATGGAGAACTGGGAGCCTTGTTATGCTGATGGGCGGGATGTAAATTGCCAACAGCCACTCGGGAGAGGTGTATGGTGTTTCCTGAAACATCTAAAAAACAAAGCAACAGAGCCTAGGGCACTTCCACTTATGGTCCTATAGCTTAGGGAAATTAAAATCAAAAAGACACAACCACCCCAAAGTTTGGGATGGCTCTGTTTACAAGAACCTCGTTTACGGTACAAGTTCAATATCGCAGAAAGTGAAAAATGGATAAAGAAGTTGTGGTACTTACGTACAATGCAATATCACTCAGCAATGAAATCTATGTCATCAGGCCCGTAGCAGCATAATGAGTGGATTCAGGTATGATGATTCTAACTGAAATAAGTCACACAGAAAAAGAAACATCATAAGATATCACTAATACACGGGATGTAAACTTGGCTACACAGGAACTGGATTACAAAACAGAACAGGGTCTCAAATTTAGAAAACCAACTTATGCTTGCTTAAGGGGAAAGGTGAGTTGGGGCGCTGCATAAAACCAGAGATTGAAATGAGCACAGATAAAGTTCCTTAAGCCAAATATGGAATAGACAAGAACTACTCCTTGCTCAACGAAATGGACTCAACACCCCATATTAAACGCCTAAGAATGTACCTGACTAGTAAGTATCTTAAAACCTATGGATTGCTATGTCTCTGAAAGAAAATCAAGCGTGTGTACAGGGGCATAAACGCAGCAGTGATAGGATTGGAGAGGTTCGGTGAGCAAATGAAAACCCTTTGAAGTCATATTGCATGGTACCCATTCCACGGGTCTCAACTCTCCAGGTTTAAGGGATTCTTCCTTCAGCTAAAACATGCACGTGGAACCCAGAGTATGATCAACCGTGTGATCGGGAGACGTGTTCCAATATGTCTCAGTTCTCGTCCCCTGGTACTCGGGTGCAACATTCCAGACGCTTTACTAACACTCTCCCGACTTGGAGAGTCAGTGCCTTTAACCTCCTGTTTGGCCCAGTTTGCAATTTCTGCGGAAGATGAACAGGAATAGGGAGAACCAATGAGAGACTAGCTGGAGGTGTCTGGACGGGCAAATTTAACTCTCATTTCCCACCAGGAAGAGGAATTAACCAAAGGCTCAGCGTGCCGTGCCGGAACCAGATTAGGGCCTGAAGCAATCCTGCGGTGTTGCGGCCAGCTCACAAGAAAGCGAGTTGAAGAAAGGAGCTCAGGGGCACTGTAATTCACAAACCTGCAGAGTTATAAATGACAGCTATCGTCCAAAAATATACTGAAGTAAGGCTGCCTAGAGGACTTGAAAGCGGGGCAGAATTGCAGGAAACCGATTTCAGGAGGTAGACTGGAATTGCATTTAAAGCATAGGAAAAGAGGCAGAACGTCCACAATGATGCACTTGGCCAAAAAGGGCGTATGCGTTTTTTCCTGAATATATTCAGGAAAAAACGCATACGCCCTTTTTGGCCAACCAAGCAAGCTTGCAAAGGAAATCTGCACTACAATGAAGTCTCACTTCCCCCCGGTCAAAAGGGCCATCTGAAAAAAGTGTAAAATCCAGAAAGGCAGGACAGGCCATGGAGAACTGGGAGCCTTGTTATGCTGATGGGCGGGATGTCAATTGCCAACAGCCACTCGGGAGAGGTGTATGGTGTTTCCTGAAACATCTAAAAAACAAAGCAACAGAGCCTAGGGCACTTCCACTTATGGTCCTATAGCTTAGGGAAATTAAAATCAAAAAGACACAGCCACCCCAAAGTTTGGGACGGCTCTGTTTACAAGAACCTCGTTTACGGTACAAGTTCAATATCGCAGAAAGTGAAAAATGGATAAAGAAGTTGTGGTACTTACGTACAATGCAATATCACTCAGCAATGAAATCTATGTCATCAGGCCCGTAGCAGCATAATGAGTGGATTCAGGTATGATGATTCTAACTGAAATAAGTCACACAGAAAAAGAAATATCATAAGATATCGCTAATACACGGGATGTAAACTTGGCTACACAGGAACTGGATTACAAAACAGAACAGGGTCTCAAATTTAGAAAACCAACTTATGCTTGCTTAAGGGGAAAGGTGAGTTGGGGTGCTGCATAAAACCAGAGATTGAAATGAACACAGATAAAGTTCCTTAAGCCAAATATAGAATAGACAAGAACTACTCCTTGCTCAACGAAATGGACTCAACACCCCATATTAAACGCCTAAGAATGTACCTGACTAGTAAGTATCTTAAAACCTATGGATTGCTATGTCTCTGAAAGAAAATCAAGCGTGTGTACAGGGGCATAAACGCAGCAGTGATAGGATTGGAGAGGTTCGGTGAGCAAATGAAGACCCTTTGAAGTCATATTGCATGGTACCCATTCCACGGGTCTCAACTCTCCAGGTTTAAGGGATTCTTCCTTCAGCTAAAACATGCACGTGGAACCCAGAGTATGATCAACCGTGTGATCAGGAGACGTGTTCCAATATGTCTCAGTTCTCGTCCCCTGGTACTCGGGTGCAACATTCCAGACGCTTTACTAACACTCTCCCGACTTGGAGAGTCAGTGCCTTTAACCTCCTGTTTGGCCCAGTTTGCAATTTCTGCGGAAGATGAACAGGAATAGGGAGAACCAATGAGAGACTAGCTGGAGGTGTCTGGACGGGCAAATTTAACTCTCATTTCCCACCAGGAAGAGGAATTAACCAAAGGCTCAGCGTGTCGTGCCGGAACCAGATTAGGGCCTGAAGCAATCCTGCGGTCTTGCGGCCAGCTCACAAAAAAGCGAGTTGAAGAAAGGAGCTCAGGGGCACTGTAATTCACAAACCTGCAGAGTTATAAATGACAGCTATCGTCCAAAAATATACTGAAGTAAGGCTGCCAAGAGGACTTGAAAGCGGGGCAGAATTGCAGGAAACCGATTTCAGGAGGTAGACTGGAATTGCATTTAAAGCATAGGAAAAGAGGCAGAACGTCCACAATGATGCACTTGGCCAAAAAGGGCGTATGCGTTTTTTCCTGAATATATTCAGGAAAAAACGCATACGCCCTTTTTGGCCAACCAAGCAAGCTTGCAAAGGAAATCTGCACTACAATGAAGTCTCACTTCCCCCCGGTCAAAAGGGCCATCTGAAAAAAGTGTAAAATCCAGAAAGGCAGGACAGGCCATGGAGAACTGGGAGCCTTGTTATGCTGATGGGCGGGATGTCAATTGCCAACAGCCACTCGGGAGAGGTGTATGGTGTTTCCTGAAACATCTAAAAAACAAAGCAACAGAGCCTAGGGCACTTCCACTTATGGTCCTATAGCTTAGGGAAATTAAAATCAAAAAGACACAGCCACCCCAAAGATTGGGACGGCTCTGTTTACAAGAACCTCGTTTACGGTACAAGTTCAATATCGCAGAAAGTGAAAAATGGATAAAGAAGTTGTGGTACTTACGTACAATGCAATATCACTCAGCAATGAAATCTATGTCATCAGGCCCGTAGCAGCATAATGAGTGGATTCAGGTATGATGATTCTAACTGAAATAAGTCACACAGAAAAAGAAACATCATAAGATATCACTAATACACGGGATGTAAACTTGGCTACACAGGAACTGGATTACAAAACAGAACAGGGTCTCAAATTTAGAAAACCAACTTATGCTTGCTTAAGGGGAAAGGTGAGTTGCGGTGCTGCATAAAACCAGAGATTGAAATGAACACAGATAAAGTTCCTTAAGCCAAATATAGAATAGACAAGAACTACTCCTTGCTCAACGAAATGGACTCAACACCCCATATTAAACGCCTAAGAATGTACCTGACTAGTAAGTATCTTAAAACCTATGGATTGCTATGTCTCTGAAAGAAAATCAAGCGTGTGTACAGGGGCATAAACGCAGCAGTGATAGGATTGGAGAGGTTCGGTGAGCAAATGAAGACCCTTTGAAGTCATATTGCATGGTACCCATTCCACGGGTCTCAACTCTCCAGGTTTAAGGGATTCTTCCTTCAGCTAAAACATGCACGTGGAACCCAGAGTATGATCAACCGTGTGATCGGGAGACGTGTTCCAATATGTCTCAGTTCTCGTCCCCTGGTACTCGGGTGCAACATTCCAGACGCTTTACTAACACTCTCCCGACTTGGAGAGTCAGTGCCTTTAACCTCCTGTTTGGCCCAGTTTGCAATTTCTGCGGAAGATGAACAGGAATAGGGAGAACCAATGAGAGACTAGCTGGAGGTGTCTGGACGGGCAAATTTAACTCTCATTTCCCACCAGGAAGAGGAATTAACCAAAGGCTCAGCGTGCCGTGCCGGAACCAGATTAGGGCCTGAAGCAATCCTGCGGTGTTGCGGCCAGCTCACAAGAAAGCGAGTTGAAGAAAGGAGCTCAGGGGCACTGTAATTCACAAACCTGCAGAGTTATAAATGACAGCTATCGTCCAAAAATATACTGAAGTAAGGCTGCCTAGAGGACTTGAAAGCGGGGCAGAATTGCAGGAAACCGATTTCAGGAGGTAGACTGGAATTGCATTTAAAGCATAGGAAAAGAGGCAGAACGTCCACAATGATGCACTTGGCCAAAAAGGGCGTATGCGTTTTTTCCTGAATATATTCAGGAAAAAACGCATACGCCCTTTTTGGCCAACCAAGCAAGCTTGCAAAGGAAATCTGCACTACAATGAAGTCTCACTTCCCCCCGGTCAAAAGGGCCATCTGAAAAAAGTGTAAAATCCAGAAAGGCAGGACAGGCCATGGAGAACTGGGAGCCTTGTTATGCTGATGGGCGGGATGTCAATTGCCAACAGCCACTCGGGAGAGGTGTATGGTGTTTCCTGAAACATCTAAAAAACAAAGCAACAGAGCCTAGGGCACTTCCACTTATGGTCCTATAGCTTAGGGAAATTAAAATCAAAAAGACACAGCCACCCCAAAGTTTGGGACGGCTCTGTTTACAAGAACCTCGTTTACGATACAAGTTCAATATCGCAGAACGTGAAAAATGGATAAAGAAGTTGTCGTACTTACGTACAATGCAATATCACTCAGCAATGAAATCTATGTCATCAGGCCCGTAGCAGCATAATGAGTGGATTCAGGTATGATGATTCTAACTGAAATAAGTCACACAGAAAAAGAAATATCGTAAGATATAACTAATAAACGGAATGTAAACTTGGCTACAGAGGAACTGGATTACAAAACAGAACAGGGTCTCAAATTTACAAAACCAACTTATGCTTGCTTAAGGGTAAAGGTGAGTTGGGGTGCTGCATAAAGCCAGAGATTGAAATGAGCACAGATAAAGTTCCTTAAGCCAAATATGGAATAGACAAGAACTACTCCTTGCTCAACGAAATGGACTCAACACCCCATATTAAACGCCTAAGAATGTACCTGACTAGTAAATATCTTAAAACCTATGGATTGCTATGTCTCTGAAAGAAAATGAAGTGTGTGTACAGGGGCATAAACGCAGCAGTGATAGGATTGGAGAGGTTCGGTGAGCAAATGAAGACCCTTTGAAGTCATATTGCATGGTACCCATTCCACGGGTCTCAACTCTCCAGGTTTAAGGGATTCTTCCTTCAGCTAAAACATGCATGTGGAACCCAGAGTATGATCAACCATGTGATCGGGAGACGTGTTCCAATATGTCTCAGTTCTCGTCCCCTGGTACTCGGGTGCAACATTCCAGACGCTTTACTAACACTCTCCCGACTTGGAGAGTCAGTGCCTTTAACCTCCTGTTTGGCCCAGTTTGCAATTTCTCCGGAAGATGAACAGGAATAGGGAGAACCAATGAGAGACTAGCTGGAGGGGTCTGGACGGGCAAATTTAACTCTCATTTCCCACCAGGAAGAGGAATTAACCAAAGGCTCAGCGTAGCGTGCCGTGCCGGAACCAGATTAGGGCCTGAAGCAATCCTGCGGTGTTGCGGCCAGCTCACAAGAAAGCGAGTTGAAGAAAGGAGCTCAGGGGCACTGTAATTCACAAACCTGCAGAGTTATAAATGACAGCTATCGTCCAAAAATATACTGAAGTAAGGCTGCCAAGAGGACTTGAAAGCGGGGCAGAATTGCAGGGAACCGATTTCTGGAGGTAGACTGGAATTGCATTTAAAGCATAGGAAAAGAGGCAGAACGTCCACAATGATGCACTTGGCCAAAAAGTGCGTATGCGTTTTTTCGAGCAGGAAAAAACGCATACGCCCTTTTTGGCCAACCAAGCAAGCTTGCAAAGGAAATCTGCACTACAATGAAGTCTCACTTCCCCCCGGTCAAAAGGGCCATCTGAAAAAAGTGTAAAATCCAGAAAGGCAGGACAGGCCATGGAGAACTGGGAGCCTTGTTATGCTGATGGGCGGGATGTCAATTGCCAACAGCCACTCGGGAGAGGTGTATGGTGTTTCCTGAAACATCTAAAAAACAAAGCAACAGAGCCTAGGGCACTTCCACTTATGGTCCTATAGCTTAGGGAAATTAAAATCAAAAAGACACAGCCACCCCAAAGTTTGGGACAGCTCTGTTTACAAGAACCTCGTTTACGATACAAGTTCAATATCGCAGAACGTGAAAAATGGATAAAGAAGTTGTCGTACTTACGTACAATGCAATATCACTCAGCAATGAAATCTATGTCATCAGGCCCGTAGCAGCATAATGAGTGGATTCAGGTATGATGATTCTAACGGAAATAAGTCACACAGAAAAAGAAATATCGTAAGATATAACTAATAAACGGAATGTAAACTTGGCTACAGAGGAACTGGATTACAAAACAGAACAGGGTCTCAAATTTACAAAACCAACTTATGCTTGCTTAAGGGTAAAGGTGAGTTGGGGTGCTGCATAAAGCCAGAGATTGAAATGAGCACAGATAAAGTTCCTTAAGCCAAATATGGAATAGACAAGAACTACTCCTTGCTCAACGAAATGGACTCAACACCCCATATTAAACGCCTAAGAATGTACCTGACTAGTAAATATCTTAAAACCTATGCATTGCTATGTCTCTGAAAGAAAATGAAGTGTGTGTACAGGGGCATAAACGCAGCAGTGATAGGATTGGAGAGGTTCGGTGAGCAAATGAAGACCCTTTGAAGTCATATTGCATGGTACCCATTCCACGGGTCTCAACTCTCCAGGTTTAAGGGATTCTTCCTTCAGCTAAAACATGCATGTGGAACCCAGAGTATGATCAACCATGTGATCGGGAGACGTGTTCCAATATGTCTCAGTTCTCGTCCCCTGGTACTCGGGTGCAACATTCCAGACGCTTTACTAACACTCTCCCGACTTGGAGAGTCAGTGCCTTTAACCTCCTGTTTGGCCCAGTTTGCAATTTCTCCGGAAGATGAACAGGAATAGGGAGAACCAATGAGAGACTAGCTGGAGGGGTCTGGACGGGCAAATTTAACTCTCATTTCCCACCAGGAAGAGGAATTAACCAAAGGCTCAGCGTAGCGTGCCGTGCCGGAACCAGATTAGGGCCTGAAGCAATCCTGCGGTGTTGCGGCCAGCTCACAAGAAAGCGAGTTGAAGAAAGGAGCTCAGGGGCACTGTAATTCACAAACCTGCAGAGTTATAAATGACAGCTATCGTCCAAAAATATACTGAAGTAAGGCTGCCAAGAGGACTTGAAAGCGGGGCAGAATTGCAGGGAACCGATTTCTGGAGGTAGACTGGAATTGCATTTAAAGCATAGGAAAAGAGGCAGAACGTCCACAATGATGCACTTGGCCAAAAAGGGCGTATGCGTTTTTTCGAGCAGGAAAAAACGCATACGCCCTTTTTGGCCAACCAAGCAAGCTTGCAAAGGAAATCTGCACTACAATGAAGTCTCACTTCCCCCCGGTCAAAAGGGCCATCTGAAAAAAGTGTAAAATCCAGAAAGGCAGGACAGGCCATGGAGAACTGGGAGCCTTGTTATGCTGATGGGCGGGATGTCAATTGCCAACAGCCACTCGGGAGAGGTGTATGGTGTTTCCTGAAACATCTAAAAAACAAAGCAACAGAGCCTAGGGCACTTCCACTTATGGTCCTATAGCTTAGGGAAATTAAAATCAAAAAGACACAGCCACCCCAAAGTTTGGGACAGCTCTGTTTACAAGAACCTCGTTTACGATACAAGTTCAATATCGCAGAACGTGAAAAATGGATAAAGAAGTTGTGGTACTTACGTACAATGCAATATCACTCAGCAATGAAATCTATGTCATCAGGCCCGTAGCAGCATAATGAGTGGATTCAGGTATGATGATTCTAACGGAAATAAGTCACACAGAAAAAGAAATATCGTAAGATATAACTAATAAACGGAATGTAAACTTGGCTACAGAGGAACTGGATTACAAAACAGAACAGGGTCTCAAATTTACAAAACCAACTTATGCTTGCTTAAGGGTAAAGGTGAGTTGGGGTGCTGCATAAAGCCAGAGATTGAAATGAGCACAGATAAAGTTCCTTAAGCCAAATATGGAATAGACAAGAACTACTCCTTCCTCAACGAAATGGACTCAACACCCCATATTAAACGCCTAAGAATGTACCTGACTAGTAAATATCTTAAAACCTATGCATTGCTATGTCTCTGAAAGAAAATGAAGTGTGTGTACAGGGGCATAAACGCAGCAGTGATAGGATTGGAGAGGTTCGGTGAGCAAATGAAGACCCTTTGAAGTCATATTGCATGGTACCCATTCCACGGGTCTCAACTCTCCAGGTTTAAGGGATTCTTCCTTCAGCTAAAACATGCATGTGGAACCCAGAGTATGATCAACCATGTGATCGGGAGACGTGTTCCAATATGTCTCAGTTCTCGTCCCCTGGTACTCGGGTGCAACATTCCAGACGCTTTACTAACACTCTCCCGACTTGGAGAGTCAGTGCCTTTAACCTCCTGTTTGGCCCAGTTTGCAATTTCTCCGGAAGATGAACAGGAATAGGGAGAACCAATGAGAGACTAGCTGGAGGGGTCTGGACGGGCAAATTTAACTCTCATTTCCCACCAGGAAGAGGAATTAACCAAAGGCTCAGCGTAGCGTGCCGTGCCGGAACCAGATTAGGGCCTGAAGCAATCCTGCGGTGTTGCGGCCAGCTCACAAGAAAGCGAGTTGAAGAAAGGAGCTCAGGGGCACTGTAATTCACAAACCTGCAGAGTTATAAATGACAGCTATCGTCCAAAAATATACTGAAGTAAGGCTGCCAAGAGGACTTGAAAGCGGGGCAGAATTGCAGGTAACCGATTTCAGGAGGTAGACTGGAATTGCATTTAAAGCATAGGAAAAGAGGCAGAACGTCCACAATGATGCACTTGGCCAAAAAGGGCGTATGCGTTTTTTCGAGCAGGAAAAAACGCATACGCCCTTTTTGGCCAACCAAGCAAGCTTGCAAAGGAAATCTGCACTACAATGAAGTCTCACTTCCCCCCGGTCAAAAGGGCCATCTGAAAAAAGTGTAAAATCCAGAAAGGCAGGACAGGCCATGGAGAACTGGGAGCCTTGTTATGCTGATGGGCAGGATGTAAATTGCCAACAGCCACTCGGGAGAAGTGTATGGTGTTTTCTGAAACATCTAAAAAACAACGCAAGAGAGCCTAGGGCACTTCCACTTATGGTGCTGTAGCTTAGGGAAAGTAAAATCAAAAAGACACAGCCACCCCAAAGTTTGGGACGGCTCTGTTTACAAGAACCTCGTTTACGGTACAAGTTCAATATCGCAGAAAGTGAAAAATGGATAAAGAAGTTGTGGTACTTACGTACAATGCAATATCACTCAGCAATGAAACCTATGTCATCAGGCCCGTAGCAGCATAATGAGTGGATTCAGGTATGATGATTCTAACTGAAATAAGTCACACAGAAAAAGAAACATCATAAGATATCACTAATACACGGAATGTGAACTTGGCTACACATGAACTGAATTATAAAACAGAACAGGGTCTCAAGTTTAGAAAACCAACTTATGCTTTTTTAAGGGGGAAGGTGAGTTGGGGTGCTGCATAAAACCAGAGTTTGACATTAGCACAGATACTGTTCCATAAGCCAAATGTGTAATAGACAAGACCTACCCCTTGCTCAACAAAATGGACTCAACAATGAGGTATCACCACACACCTGATAGAATGGACATCATCAGAAAGTCCAGAAACAATAAATGCTGGAAAGGGTGTGGAGAAAAGGAACCCTCTTCCACTATTGTTGGGAATATAAATTGTTACATTCACTATGGAGAACAATATGGAGTTTCTTAAGAAACTAACAATAGAATTACCATATGATACAGCAATCCCAGTACTGGACATATACCCAGACAAAACCATAAATCAAAAAGAGACATTCACCGCAATGTTCATTGCATCACTATTTACAATATCGAGGTAATGGAAGCAACCTAAATGCCCACAGACAGACGAATGCATAAAGCTGTGGTACATATATAAAATGGAATATTACTAAGCCATGAAAAGGAATGAAATTGGGTCATTTGTAGAGACGTCGATGGATCTAGAGACTGTCATACAGAGTGAAGTAAGTCAGAAAGAGAAAAACAAATCTTGTATATTCATGCATATATGTGGAACCTAGAAAAACCGTACAGATTAACCATTTTGCAAGGCATAAATAGAGCAACAGATGTAGACAACAAATGTATGGACAACAAGGGGGAAAGCTGTTGGGGGGGTGGTGGTGGGAGGAGTTGAGAGACTGGGATTGGCATGTATACATTTATATGTATAAAATAGATAACCAATAAGAACCTGCTGTATAAAAATATAAAATAAAATTCAAAATTGAAAAGAAATAAAATTTAAAAAATAAAACAGAAAAAACAATTATTCCCTTCACATACATGTATTTATATGAATAAATTATTTCCATGCTTATATCTGTAAATACAAAAAAGAGGAATAAAATCTACCTTGAACCAAAAACGAAAAAGAGAAAAAAAACACAGAACCCACCAGTTCCACAGAGGAAAACCGTATCAGGGCACTTGCTCCAGTTGTAAACAATTCTGAAGTTGGTCAGTGGTGGGGAATCGTCTCCCATTCAGCCAGCAGCCCCCACGTAACAAGCGTCCTCATTGCAAAGCTGGGGCACCGTGCCGAGGCATCTGTGAGTAAACGTGAGCTGAGCCCCAGGCCAGTTGCTGCTGAACTATTCCCACCCGTCCCAGGTAAAACACCTGAATATATACAAGGACTTGAAAGCCTAGAGGAAGGACCATAGAGCCACACGAGTGACAGCATGCCAGCCGACTTGGTGCCTGCAGGCCAGCCAGGATGGTCCTGGCCCTGGGTGCTCTTCTGGAAGATTTCCATTTCCCTGCCTGAGATACCCGTCCTGTCCCTGCCCCCACTGCTTTTTTCCTTCCTCACCTCTGCCCAGGGAGAAATTCCAGCAGCAGGTATGGGTGACACATCCTCTTCTTTAGCAGGTGGCAGCCTGGCAACTGCTGCAGAAAGTCCAGCAGAGCCCCACTCACACTGGGCCACCCACAAAGCCGTGGCCTCTCACTCCCTCCCACCAGCCCAGCCCCGAGACTGCTGACAGGGCAGAGAAAATGGCGTCAGGCACGGCTGCAGGGGCTCTTGCTGCCTGGAGTGGTATTTATATTGATCTCAACCCAGGCACACCTGGGGAGGGCTGGCCGGCACGGTAAGGCTGCCCAGCTCAGCCAATCATCACCCCTCAGGGGCTCACAGTTGCAGAAAATGGAACTTGCTGAACCGGCCAGGTCCAAGGAACAGGTGTGGGCTCCTGAGAGTCAGGATAGACAAGGGGCTGCAGCTTTGGCTTGTTTTCTAATCATTTTATCTGGCCCATGAGTGGGAGACAACTTCAAGAAAACCCTCTCCTAATGAGAGGAACCCAGGAGTCAGGGAGAGGAGGGGTGAGTGGTGGTTGGAGACAGAGGCCTGGTGCCCCGGGTACAGTGGAAGTCTCTGGAAGACCAGGTGGAGGGAGGCCGCACAGAGTGATGCCCAGGGTCACAGACCTGTCGCAGCTGCTGTTTGTTAGTTCAAGTCCTGCTCTGAGGTGCTCTGTGTCAGCTCTGAGCGACAGGTGAGCTGGGGGTGCTCTGCAATGAGGGCTATGTGCATGGTTCCTGTGTGCCCAGCCCTGCCACGGGACCTGCAAGGGTAGCTCTGTATCCTGGGAAGGGCCTGACCACGAGAGCCCCGTGGGCTGGGGTGGGGGTGGGGTACCTGCCCAGGTGAGCTCCATATTCTGGGATTGGTCTGACCACGAGAGCCCCATGGGCTGCTGGGGACCTGGTAAAGGATGTCAGGACACTCAGTGAAGCCACCGAGGATATACCTCCAGTTGCTCCTAATTCCTACACCCTGCTGGTCATTCTACCAACCACCAGGACATGGTATTCTGTATTAGTCTTCAATGATGCCTTCTTTTGTATTCCATTAGTCCCAGAGTCACAAGAAATTTTGGCTTGTGAGTGGCAGGACTCAACATACAACTAAAACAATACTTCCGGGCCGTCTTGCCCCAAGGGTGCAAAAATTCCCACACCATCTTTGGGGAAACCTTAGCTAAAGACCTAAAAGTTCTACCTCTGGAAAAGGAAACCCTCCTTCAGTACGCAGACGACATTCTGATCGCCAGCCCTACTAAGGAGGCCTCTGAACTACCAAGCCAATAAAGGATAGAAGTTGTCCAAGAAAAAGCTCAAATATCACAGACTGCGGTGACCTGCCTGGGCTTCATTCTCACAGAAGGTCGGAGAAGCCCATCCCAGGAAAGGGAAGAAACCATTTTCGGCCTTACTCCTTTCTAAAACTAGAAGACAGCTTAGGGGTTCCTGGGGAGGCCAGGGTTTGCTGCTTCTGGATCCCTAACTGCAGTCTACTAGCTGGGCCTCTATATGAAACACTGAAAGGAAAAGATGATGATCCTTTTGAATAGAATCCAGAAGTGGCCTTTCAAGAATGGAAAGAGCAGTCAATTCAGACCCTTGCCCTGGAACTCCCTAATTTAGCTAAACCCTTTGACCTTTACATTCCCGGTGAAAGGTGAATCGCCATTGGAGAATTAGTGCAAAAACTGGGACCACTTGAAATGGAACAATGCAAGAATGCCATCCAGGTAGGATAAACTATGGTCACCAAGGGGCTTGGCCCACTGCCGCATCTGGCCAAGATACTGGCGGTATCTAAAAACCTGGAAATCAGCAGCCCAAAAGGCCTCCTCCCTCCTAAGGGAAAAGGACCTCACGTGGTGATCCTAACCACCAACCATGCCCTGAAGTTGCAGGGTTTGCTCCGTGGGCACACCAACCTCGAGTGAGGAGGCCCTCCAACTCCAACATCCAGAGAGATAACCGGGGGCAACAGGGCACCATGACGACTCGTGTGAACATCACTTGACCTGGAGTTTCTCTCATAAAACAACAGGAGTGTGTCCCAAAAGAGTAGACTACTGCTTGCAGGACTTACTGCACCCAGAGGGGAGCTAGTAATCTTGGCGGGGGAACCGTATATCACACTGTCACCATAGAAAAGCCTACAGACACCGTGATGATGGTGGCCAATAAGACCGGCTGGACTCCTGTTTACTTCAAAAGGCTGTTGACTCAGTGGCCATCATGGTCCTTGATCACCACTGACCCTGGACTGTGTGGGACTTGAGCGGGCAGGGCTCTGACACCTGGTGCTGTTTGTACGTTAATTCAGGGGCCTAATTGAAGAAAGCGCAGACTACTGGTCAGAGCATCTAGGCTGGCAGAAACGGTCAGCCTAAGGTGGCCGAACAAATGTGGGGCGGGGTGAAACCGGCCCCCACAGCGTCTCTGCACATCTCTTTCCTGGACCCTTAAAGGTCATTAGAATCTATAACACTTCCAATGCTGGTGCTCGGGTGGACGAGCAGGGAGGCAGGGGGCCTGGGGACAATCAACGTCACCTGGAGGCTGCTGGGGAGAAGCTCTGACCCTCACCCCTTGGTATGAGGGCTCCCAACTCAGCACTCAGCAGTTACAGAAGAAGGGTCTGCACCCTCAGCACTCCAAGAATGAGGAACGGGACAAAAGGCAGAGGAGGGCTTTGTCCCCAGCAAAGCCCATTAAAAATCCCTGGGAGATAAAAATAGAATCTGGGCAATAAAGTCAAGTCTAACCTTTTTTATCCTTTGTGCTTTGTCTAATTTCATGTGCTCCTAGGGTCCCGCATGCAGAGGTTCCACACCCGGCACTTCAGACCAGATTTCCTAGTGCAGAATGGCTGGGTCGACACCTCAGCTCCTGGGGCCCAGTGCAGACTCCGCGATATAGAGCCTGAGCTGCAGCCAACCCGGCCCTCGAGAGCTCCGCCCCCTCCCTCCCACTGACTCTGACAGGATCTCTACACAGCAGCCCAGCCCACAGCCCACGGGGTAGTGCATGCTCTCACCTCTCCATTCTCTGATCAAAATATAAAGTTTCCTTTGCTTGTGAACCAAACTCAGTCTCGATCTGTTGGCCCCAATGACACTGTGCAGGGGGACACTTGTTGGGGTCCACTCTGGAGGATCAGTAACAGAAATTGAGACTATTGTAACCTCAATGAACAGATGTGTGAGCCAAACTGTAGTTAACATAGAACAGTGTATAAGGCTCGGGTAAAATAAGATGTTTCTAACGCTTCCATTGGATATTTCCATCACTTTATTATAAGCAAGTTCAGTGAAAAGGTTTGTCTTATTTGTCAGGTCAATATTAGAGAAACGAAGTGATTTCTTTCCAAGGATGTACATCTAATAATCTTGGTTAAAGCTTCAATCTTGTTTTAAATGCTTTTCCATTGAAAATGATACCTCTCTTTCAGCTCCCCCATTTCTGAGAAGTATAAAATCTTATAATTTATTATTACCAAAGCGGAAAGGTGGGAGGAGGGATAAATTAACAGTTTGGGATTAACACATACACACTGCTATGTATAAAATAGATCATCAACAAGGAACTACTGTATAGCACAGGGAACTACACTCAACATTTTGCAATAACCTATAAGGGGAAATAATCTGAAAAAGAATAGATATTTTTATTGACATCATCTATCAATGACAGTTAAAGTGTAACCTAAGGGAAGCTGGTGGTGAGTGCTTCTGACCCTGAAGACTTCAATCATCTAAAGTTTGGACTCTGCCTACTTCCCAAGGCCCTTAATGAACATATGTGTAGCCGTAGCTTAAAAAATTCCCCAGTTTGGGTTTCGGGGAGACACTGATTTTGAAAAAGCCCTGGTGTTCTCCTTACATGAATGGGACTCTTCCTACTGCTAAAACATGTCTGTCACACCCAGAGGATGGTATACCGTCTGATCGGGAAGAGTTTGGAAAAGGCATCTCATCTCCTCATCTCCTGGTGCTCGGGTTCACCCATCCAGCGTCTTTACTAACAGTCTCCCCACTTGGAGATGACAGCACTGTCAACATCCTGTTGCGTACAGTTTGGAATTTGTCCAGAGGATGAAGCGGAAGGATGAGGAACAATGAGAGACAAGTCCTAGGTGTTCAGACAGGCACATGTCACTCTAATTTCCAATCAGGAAGACGAATTGACCAAAGGCTAGGGTTGCCCATGGAAACAGTATAGGGCTTGAGGAAATCCCGCTGCTTTGTGGCCAGTTCCCATAAACACAAGTTGAACAATGGAACTCAGGGACAGTAAAATTCACGAAACTGCAGAGTTGAAAATATCCATCACTGAAAAATGTCTTGAGGAAAGTCAGAGAAAAGGACTTGTAAGCAAGGGAGAATGGCAGGAAAGGGATTTGAGGAGGTAGAAAGGACTCGCCATTAAGCACAAGAAAAGGAGCTGAACATTGCCAACATTGCAGTTGGCCAAAAAGGGTGTATGCGTTTTTTTCTGTATATATTCAAGAAAAGGGCATACACTTTTTTAGCCAACCAAACAGGTGGGCACTGGAAGTCAATACTACAAGAGATATCACTTCGCATCAGTCAGAAGAGCCATCCTCATAAAGCGTAAACAACAGAAATGCAGGACAGGGCAAGGAGAAGAGGGAGCCCTGTGAGACTTATAGTGGAAATGTATATTGCCAACGGCCATTCTGGAGAAGTGTATTGTGTTTACTAAAGCATCTAAGAAATGAGCTACAGAGCATAGGGCACTTGCACTCATGGGCGTATATCTTGGGAAAAACAAAAATCGAGAGGACACAGGCACCCCAATGTTTACCCCCTCTCTGTTTAAAAGATCCTCGACTAGGATATAACTTAAATGTCTCTGGAGAGAAAAAATGGATAGAGATGTGGTACTTAGGTAGAGTGGAATATTATTCAGCCTGGAAATCAATGAAATATGGCCAGTTGTAACAACTCCGGAGGAGTTACGTATGATCATTCTAAGTGACATAATTCAAAAAGAAAAAGACACATATCATAAGATATCACTTAAAGGTGGAATCCAAAATGGCTACACATGAAATAAATTACAAAACAAAAACATAGTCAAATATGTAGAAAACACGCATAAGGCTGCTAAACGGGAAAGGTGGGGAGGGGTGAGGCATCATCCAGGAGGTTGAAATTAGCAAAGATACCATTCCAAATACCAAACTGATAATCAACAAGGCCTACACGGTAGCTAAAAGAACTGCACTCAGCACACTCAAGTCACCGGAAAAGAATATATACGACTGGTAAGAATCTGAAAAAGAATTTACTGATGTCTCTCTGTACGTGAATCAAGTGGATGTACAGCAGCAAGAAACAGAGCTTTGAAAATCAGCTGTAACCAATATAGTAATAAATTGAAAAAAATAAACGACAGAGAGACAGAGAAAACCTCTTACAACTTTTCCTCAGGGCCGGTGATGCAACATGGATTGAACACATCTAGACCCACAGCAGGATGAGACATAAGGCTGGAAACTGTTTGCACTAAGAGAAATGTGAGGTTGGGTGAGGAAATGCACACCCTTTAAAGTAATACTACCTGGTACCCATTCAATGGGTCCCAAATCTGCAGGTTCAAGGGATCTTCCTACAGCTAAAACATGCATGGAAAACCCAGAGGACTGTACACCATGTGATCGGGAGATGTGTCTAAAATGCAGCTCATTTATCCTCTCCTGGTGCTCCTGTTCACCATTCCAGCCACGTTACTTAGAATCTCCCCACTTGGAGAATCAGCACATTTCAACTTCTGTTTCAAACATTTTGCAAATTGTGAGGAGGATGAACGGGAAGAGGGGGAACCAATGAGAGAATAGTTGTAGGGGTTTGGACGGGCACATATCACTCTAATTTCCCATTAAGAATAAGAATTGAAAAAAGGCTCAGCCCGCCTCGCCCGAGCCAAAATAGGGCCTGAAGCAATCCTGTGGGTTTGAGGCCAGCTCACAAAAGAGCAACTTAAAAAATGGAGCTCAGGGTCACTGCAATTCACAAACCTGCAGAGTTATAAATGAAAACTAACGTCCAAAAATATGTTGAGGTAAGGCAAAGAAGAGGATCTGAATGCAAGACAGAATTGCAAGAAACAGATTTCAAGAGATAGATTGGACTCGTCTTTAAAGCACATGAAAAGCGGCAGAATTTCGACAATGATGCAGTTGGCCCAAAAGGGCGTATGCGTTTTTTCCTGATTATATCCAGGAAAAAACGCATACACACTTTATGGGCAACGAAGCAAGCAAGCAATGCAAATGTGCACAACAAAGAAGTCTCATTTCCCACCGGTCAAAAGGGCCATCCTAAACAATTGTAAAAACCAGAAATGCAGGACAGGCCATGGAGAACAGGGAGCCTTTATACGCTGATGGGCAGTGTGTGAACTGCCGAGAGCCACTCTGGAGAAGTGTATGGTGGTTCCTAAATCATCTAAAAAACAGAGCTACAGAGCATAGGACACTTCCAATCATGGGAGTATATCTAGGGAAGTCTAAAAATCAACAAGACACAAGCACACCACAGTTTAGGGCTACTCTGTTTACAAGAACCTCAACTTCAGTACACCTTAAATATCCCAGGAAAGAGAACAATGGATAAAGAAGATGTGGTACTTATGTACAATGGAATATCTCTTCACCATGAAATCAATGTAATAAGGCTAGTAGAAGGATAAAGAGTGGATTTAGGTCCGATAATACTACTTGAAATAAGTCAAACAGAAAAAGAAACATATCATAAGATATCACTTATAGAGGGAGGGTAAATATGGCTGCACAAGAAATGAATTACAGAACAGAACAGTGTCTCACATTTAGAAAACACACTTATTTCAGCTTAAGGGGAAAGGAGAGGTGGGGTGATGCATAAAACCAGAGTTTGAAATTAGCACAGATACCGTTCAATAAACCAAATAGATATTAGACAAGATCTACACCTTGCTCAATGAACTGGCCTCAACACACCCTATACACCGCAGAGAAATATATCTGAGTAATAAGAATCTTAAAACCCATGTATTGATATATCTCCATAAGGGAATCAAGTGTGTGCAGAGCGGCACAAACACAGCAGTGAAAATGAGCTAAACCCCATTATAGAAATAAATTTTAAAAACAAAACGCAGAAACAATGAAAGAGAGAAAAATTCTTACAAAATTCGCTCAGGGGCTGTGATGCAACCTGGATTGACCACATATAAACCCACAGCTGGATAAGACATAAGGCTGGACACTTGGGGCTGAGAGGATTGGTGAGCTTTGGTGAGCAACTGCCAAAAGTTTAATGCAATACTTCATGCTACTCATTCCAAGGGTCCCAACACTCCAGGTTGAAGGGAATCTTCCTACAGCTAAACCATGCTTGGGAAACCCAGCGACTGGTATACCATATGATCGGGAAAGGTTTCTAAAACGCACCTCATTTTTCCTCTCCTGGGGCTCCGGATCGACATTCCAGCCGCTTTACTAAAAATATCCCCACATGGAGAGTCAATGCCTTTAAGTTCTGGTATCGCACAGTCTGCAGTTAGTGCGGAGGATGAATGGGAATAGGGGGAACCAGTAAGAAACTAGCTGTAGCAGTTTCAATGGGCACATGTCACTCTAATTTCATATCAGTGAGAAAAATAAACCAAAGGCACAGCAAGGTGCCCCAGAAGAACAATAGGGCCTGAAGGAATTCTGTGGTTATGAGGCAAGATCACAAAAATAAGAGCTGTAAAATGGAGCTAAGGGCCACTGCAATTCAAAATCTGCAGAGTTATAAAGGCCAACTATTTTCAAAAAATATATTGAGGTAAGGCTATGAAGAGGCATTGAAAGCAAGGCAGAATTGCAGGAAACCGATTTCAGGAGGTAGACTGGAATTGCATTTAAAGCACAGGAAAAGAGGCAGAACATCAACAATGATGCACTTGGTCAAAAAGGGCATATGCGTTTTTTCCTGAATATATTCAGCAAAAAACACATACGCCCTTTTGGGCCAACCAAGCAAGCTTGCAAAGGAAATCTGCACTACAATGAAGTCTCACTTCCCCCTGGTCAAAAGGGCCATCTGAAAAAAGTGTAAAATCCAGAAAGTCAGGACAGGCCATGGAGACCTGGGAGCCTTGTTATGCTGATGGGCGGGATGTAAATTGCCAACAGCCACTCCTGAGAAGTGTATGGTGTTTCCTGAAACATCCAAAAAACAAAGCAACAGAGCCTAGGGCACTTCCACTTATGGTCCTATAGCTTAGGGAAATTAAAATCAAAAAGACACAGCCACCCCAAAGTTTGGGACGGCTCTGTTTACAAGAACCTCGTTTACGGTACAAGTTCAATATCGCAGAAAGTGAAAAATGGATAAAGAATTTGTGGTACTTACGTACAATGCAATATCACTCAGCAATGAAATCTATGTCATCAGGCCCGTAGCAGCATAATGAGTGGATTCAGGTATGATGATTCTAACTGAAATAAGTCACACAGAAAAAGAAACATCATAAGATATCACTAATACACGGAATGTAAACTTGGCTACACAGGAACTGGATTACAAAACAGAACAGGGTCTCAAATGTAGAAAACCAACTTATGCTTGCTTAAGGGGAAAGGTGAGTTGGGGTGCTGCATAAAACCAGAGATTGAAATGAGCACAGATAAAGTTCCTTAAGCCAAATATAGAATAGACAAGAACTACTCCTTGCTCAACGAAATGGACTCAACACCCCATATTAAACGCCTAAGAATGTACCTGACTAGTAAGTATCTTAAAACCTATGCACTGCTATGTCTCTGAAAGAAAATCAAGCATGTGTTCAGGGGCATAAACGCAGCAGTGATAGGATTGGAGAGGTTCGGTGAGCAAATGAAGACCCTTTGAAGTCATATTGCATGGTACCCATTCCACGGGTCTCAACTCTCCAGGTTTAAGGGATTCTTCCTTCAGCTAAAACATGCACGTGGAAACCAGAGTATGATCAACCGTGTGATCGGGAGACGTGTTCCAATATGTCTCAGTTCTTGTCCCCTGGTACTCGGGTGCAACATTCCAGACGCTTTACTAACACTCTCCCGACTTGGAGAGTCAGTGCCTTTAACCTCCTGTTTGGCCCAGTTTGCAATTTCTGCGGAAGATGAACAGGAATAGGGAGAACCAATGAGAGACTAGCTGGAGGTGTCTGGACGGGCAAATTTAACTCTCATTTCCCACCAGGAAGAGGAATTAACCAAAGGCTCAGCGTGCCGTGCCGGAACCAGATTAGGGCCTGAAGCAATCCTGCGGTGTTGCGGCCAGCTCACAAGAAAGCGAGTTGAAGAAAGGAGCTCAGGGGCACTGTAACTCACAAACCTGCAGAGTTATAAATGACAGCTATCGTCCAAAAATATACTGAAGTAAGGCTGCCAAGAGGACTTGAAAGCAGGGCAGAATTGCAGGAAACCGATTTCAGGAGGTAGACTGGAATTGCATTTAAAGCATAGGAAAAGAGGCAGAACGTCCACAATGATGCACTTGGCCAAAAAGGGCGTATGCGTTTTTTCCTGAATATATTCAGGAAAAAACGCATACGCCCTTTTTGGCCAACCAAGCAAGCTTGCAAAGGAAATCTGCACTACAATGAAGTCTCACTTCCCCCAGGTAAAAAGGGCCATCTGAAAAAAGTGTAAAATCCAGAAAGGCAGGACAGGCCATGGAGAACTGGGAGCCTTGTTATGCTGATGGGCGGGATGTAAATTGCCAACAGCCACTCGGGAGAGGTGTATGGTGTTTCCTGAAACATCTAAAAAACAAAGCAACAGAGCCTAGGGCACTTCCACTTATGGTCCTATAGCTTAGGGAAATTAAAATCAAAAAGACACAGCCACCCCAAAGTTTGGGACGGCTCTGTTTACAAGAACCTTGTTTACGGTACAAGTTCAATATCGCAGAAAGTGAAAAATGGATAAAGAAGTTGTGGTACTTACGTACAATGCAATATCACTCAGCAATGAAATCTATGTCATCAGGCCCATAGCAGCATAATGAGTGGATTCAGGTATGATGATTCTAACTGAAATAAGTCACACAGAAAAAGAAACATCATAAGATATCACTAATACACGGGATGTAAACTTGGCTACACAGGAACTGGATTACAAAACAGAACAGGGTCTCAAATTTAGAAAACCAACTTATGCTTGCTTAAGGGGAAAGGTGAGTTGGGGTGCTGCATAAAACCAGAGATTGAAATGAGCACAGATAAAGTTCCTTAAGCCAAATATGGAATAGACAAGAACTACTCCTTGCTCAACGAAATGGACTCAACACCCCATATTAAACGCCTAAGAATGTACCTGACTAGTAAGTATCTTAAAACCTATGGATTGCTATGTCTCTGAAAGAAAATCAAGCGTGTGTACAGGGGCATAAACGCAGCAGTGATAGGATTGGAGAGGTTCGGTGAGCAAATGAAGACCCTTTGAAGTCATATTGCATGGTACCCATTCCACGGGTCTCAACTCTCCAGGTTTAAGGGATTCTTCCTTCAGCTAAAACATGCACGTGGAACCCAGAGTATGATCAACCGTGTGATCGGGAGACGTGTTCCAATATGTCTCAGTTCTCGTCCCCTGGTACTCGGGTGCAACATTCCAGACGCTTTACTAACACTCTCCTGACTGGAGAGTCAGTGCCTTTAACCTCCTGTTTGGCCCAGTTTGCAATTTCTGCGGAAGATGAACAGGAATAGGGAGAACCAATGAGAGACTAGCTGGAGGTGTCTGGACGGGCAAATTTAACTCTCATTTCCCACCAGGAAGAGGAATTAACCAAAGGCTCAGCGTGCCGTGCCGGAACCAGATTAGGGCCTGAAGCAATCCTGCGGTGTTGCGGCCAGCTCACAAGAAAGCGAGTTGAAGAAAGGAGCTCAGGGGCACTGTAATTCACAAACCTGCAGAGTTATAAATGACAGCTATCGTCCAAAAATATACTGAAGTAAGGCTGCCAAGAGGACTTGAAAGCGGGGCAGAATTGCAGGAAACCGATTTCAGGAGGTAGACTGGAATTGCATTTAAAGCATAGGAAAAGAGGCAGAACGTGGAGAATGATGCACTTGGCCAAAAAGGGCGTATGCGTTTTTTCCTGAATATATTCAGGAAAAAACGCATACGCCCTTTTTGGCCAACCAAGCAAGCTTGCAAAGGAAATCTGCACTACAATGAAGTCTCACTTCCCCCTGGTCAAAAGGGCCATCTGAAAAAAGTGTAAAATCCAGAAAGGCAGGACAGGCCATGGAGAACTGGGAGCCTTGTTATGCTGATGGGCGGGTTGTCAATTGCCAAGAGCCACTCGGGAGAGGTGTATGGTGTTTCCTGAAACATCTAAAAAACAAAGCAACAGAGCCTAGGGCACTTCCACTTATGGTCCTATAGCTTAGGGAAATTAAAATCAAAAAGACACAGCCACCCCAAAGTTTGGGACGGCTCTGTTTACAAGAACCTCGTTTACGGTACAAGTTCAATATCGCAGAAAGTGAAAAATGGATAAAGAAGTTGTGGTACTTACGTACAATGCAATATCACTCAGCAATGAAATCTATATCATCAGGCCCGTAGCAGCATAATGAGTGGATTCAGGTATGATGATTCTAACTGAAATAAGTCACACAGAAAAAGAAACATCATAAGATATCACTAATACACGGGATGTAAACTTGGCTACACAGGAACTGGATTACAAAACAGAACAGGGTCTCAAATTTAGAAAACCAACTTATGCTTGCTTAAGGGGAAAGGTGAGTTGGGGTGCTGCATAAAACCAGAGATTGAAATGAGCACAGATAAAGTTCCTTAAGCCAAATATGGAATAGACAAGAACTACTCCTTGCTCAACGAAATGGACTCAACACCCCATATTAAACGCCTAAGAATGTACCTGACTAGTAAGTATCTTAAAACCTATGGATTGCTATGTCTCTGAAAGAAAATCAAGCGTGTGTACAGGGGCATAAACGCAGCAGTGATAGGATTGGAGAGGTTCGGTGAGCAAATGAAGACCCTTTGAAGTCATATTGCATGGTACCCATTCCACGGGTCTCAACTCTCCAGGTTTAAGGGATTCTTCCTTCAGCTAAAACATGCACGTGGAACCCAGAGTATGATCAACCGTGTGATCGGGAGACGTGTTCCAATATGTCTCAGTTCTCGTCCCCTGGTACTCGGGTGCAACATTCCAGACGCTTTACTAACACTCTCCCGACTTGGAGAGTCAGTGCCTTTAACCTCCTGTTTGGCCCAGTTTGCAATTTCTGCGGAAGATGAACAGGAATAGGGAGAACCAATGAGAGACTAGCTGGAGGTGTCTGGACGGGCAAATTTAACTCTCATTTCCCACCAGGAAGAGGAATTAACCAAAGGCTCAGCGTGCCGTGCCGGAACCAGATTAGGGCCTGAAGCAATCCTGCGGTGTTGCGGCCAGCTCACAAGAAAGCGAGTTGAAGAAAGGAGCTCAGGGGCACTGTAATTCACAAACCTGCAGAGTTATAAATGACAGCTATCGTCCAAAAATATACTGAAGTAAGGCTGCCAAGAGGACTTGAAAGCGGGTCAGAATAGCAGGAAACCGATTTCAGGAGGTAGACTGGAATTGCATTTAAAGCATAGGAAAAGAGGCAGAACGTCCACAATGATGCACTTGGCCAAAAAGGGCGTATGCGTTTTTTCCTGAATATATTCAGGAAAAAACGCATACGCCCTTTTTGGCCAACCAAGCAAGCTTGCAAAGGAAATCTGCACTACAATGAAGTCTCACTTCCCCCCAGTCAAAAGGGCCATCTGAAAAAAGTGTAAAATCCAGAAAGGCAGGACAGGCCATGGAGAACTGGGAGCCTTGTTATGCTGATGGGCAGGATGTAAATTGCCAACAGCCACTCGGGAGAGGTGTATGGTGTTTCCTGAAACATCTAAAAAACAAAGAAACAGAGCCTAGGGCACTTCCACTTATGGTCCTATAGCTTAGGGAAATTAAAATCAAAAAGACACAGCCACCCCAAAGTTTGGGACGGCTCTGTTTACAAGAACCTCGTTTACGGTACAAGTTCAATATCGCAGAAAGTGAAAAATGGATAAAGAAGTTGTGGTACTTACGTACAATGCCATATCACTCAGCAATGAAATCTATGTCATCAGGCCCGTAGCAGCATAATGAGTGGATTCAGGTATGATGATTCTAACTGAAATAAGTCACACAGAAAAAGAAACATCATAAGATATCACTAATACACGGGATGTAAACTTGGCTACACAGGAACTGGATTACAAAACAGAACAGGGTCTCAAATTTAGAAAACCAACTTATGCTTGCTTAAGGGGAAAGGTGAGTTGGGGTGCTGCATAAAACCAGAGATTGAAATGAGCACAGATAAAGTTCCTTAAGCCAAATATGGAATAGACAAGAACTACTCCTTGCTCAACGAAATGGACTCAACACCCCATATTAAACGCCTAAGAATGTACCTGACTAGTAAGTATCTTAAAACCTATGGATTGCTATGTCTCTGAAAGAAAATCAAGCGTGTGTACAGGGGCATAAACGCAGCAGAGATAGGATTGGAGAGGTTCGGTGAGCAAATGAAGACCCTTTGAAGTCATATTGCATGGTACCCATTCCACGGGTCTCAACTCTCCAGGTTTAAGGGATTCTTCCTTCAGCTAAAACATGCACGTGGAACCCAGAGTATGATCAACCGTGTGATCGGGAGACGTGTTCCAATATGTCTCAGTTCTCGTCCCCTGGTACTCGGGTGCAACATTCCAGACGCTTTACTAACACTCTCCCGACTTGGAGAGTCAGTGCCTTTAACCTCCTGTTTGGCCCAGTTTGCAATTTCTGCGGAAGATGAACAGGAATAGGGAGAACCAATGAGAGACTAGCTGGAGGTGTCTGGACGGGCAAATTTAACTCTCATTTCCCACCAGGAAGAGGAATTAACCAAAGGCTCAGCATGCCGTGCCGGAACCAGATTAGGGCCTGAAGCAATCCTGCGGTGTTGCGGCCAGCTCACAAGAAAGCGAGTTGAAGAAAGGAGCTCAGGGGCACTGTAATTCACAAACCTGCAGAGTTATAAATGACAGCTATCGTCCAAAAATATACTGAAGTAAGGCTGCCAAGAGGACTTGAAAGCGGGGCAGAATTGCAGGAAACCGATTTCAGGAGGTAGACTGGAATTGCATTTAAAGCATAGGAAAAGAGGCAGAACGTCCACAATGATGCACTTGGCCAAAAAGGGCGTATGCATTTTTTCCTGAATATATTCAGGAAAAAACGCATACGCCCTTTTTGGCCAACCAAGCAAGCTTGCAAAGGAAATCTGCACTACAATGAAGTCTCACTTCCCCCCGGTCAAAAGGGCCATCTGAAAAAAGTGTAAAATCCAGAAAGGCAGGACAGGCCATGGAGAACTGGGAGCCTTGTTATGCTGATGGGCGGGATGTCAATTGCCAAGAGCCACTCGGGAGAGGTGTATGGTGTTTCCTGAAACATCTAAAAAACAAAGCAACAGAGCCTAGGGCACTTCCACTTATGGTCCTATAGCTTAGGGAAATTAAAATCAAAAAGACACAGCCACCCCAAAGTTTGGGACGGCTCTGTTTACAAGAACCTCGTTTACGGTACAAGTTCAATATCGCAGAAAGTGAAAAATTGATAAAGAAGTTGTGGTACTTACGTACAATGCAATATCACTCAGCAATGAAATCTATGTCATCAGGCCCGTAGCAGCATAATGAGTGGATTCAGGTATGATGATTCTAACTGAAATAAGTCACACAGAAAAAGAAACATCATAAGATATCACTAATACACGGGATGTAAACTTGGCTACACAGGAACTGGATTACAAAACAGAACAGGGTCTCAAATTTAGAAAACCAACTTATGCTTGCTTAAGGGGAAAGGTGAGTTGGGGTGCTGCATAAAAGCAGAGATTGAAATGAGCACAGATAAAGTTCCTTAAGCCAAATATAGAATAGACAAGAGCTACTCCTTGCTCAACGAAATGGACTCAACACCCCATATTAAACGCCTAAGAATGTACCTGACTAGTAAGTATCTTAAAACCTATGGATTGCTATGTCTCTGAAAGAAAATCAAGCGTGTGTACAGGGGCATAAACGCAGCAGTGATAGGATTGGAGAGGTTCGGTGAGCAAATGAAGACCCTTTGAAGTCATATTGCATGGTACCCATTCCACGGGTCTCAACTCTCCAGGTTTAAGGGATTCTTCCTTCAGCTAAAACATGCACGTGGAACCCAGAGTATGATCAACCGTGTGATCGGGAGACGTGTTCCAATATGTCTCAGTTCTCGTCCCCTGGTACTCGGGTGCAACATTCCAGACGCTTTACTAACACTCTCCCGACTTGGAGAGTCAGTGCCTTTAACCTCCTGTTTGGCCCAGTTTGCAATTTCTGCGGAAGATGAACAGGAATAGGGAGAACCAATGAGAGACTAGCTGGAGGTGTCTGGACAGGCAAATTTAACTCTCATTTCCCACCAGGAAGAGGAATTAACCAAAGGCTCAGCGTGCCGTGCCGGAACCAGATTAGGGCCTGAAGCAATCCTGCGGTGTTGCGGCCAGCTCACAAGAAAGCGAGTTGAAGAAAGGAGCTCAGGGGCACTGTAATTCACAAACCTGCAGAGTTATAAATGACAGCTATCGTCCAACAATATACTGAAGTAAGGCTGCCAAGAGGACTTGAAAGCGGGGCAGAATTGCAGGAAACCGATTTCAGGAGGTAGACTGGAATTGCATTTAAAGCATAGGAAAAGAGGCAGAACGTCCACAATGATGCACTTGGCCAAAAAGGGCGTATGCGTTTTTTCCTGAATATATTCAGGAAAAAACGCATACGCCCTTTTTGGCCAACCAAGCAAGCTTGCAAAGGAAATCTGCACTACAATGAAGTCTCACTTCCCCCCCGGTCAAAAGGGCCATCTGAAAATAGTGTAAAATCCAGAAAGGCAGGACAGGCCATGGAGAATTGGGAGCCTTGTTATGCTGATGGGCGGGATGTAAATTGCCAACAGCCACTCGGGAGAGGTGTATGGTGTTTCCTGAAACATCTAAAAAACAAAGCAACAGAGCCTAGGGCACTTCCACTTATGGTCCTATAGCTTAGGGAAATTAAAATCAAAAAGACACAGCCACCCCAAAGTTTGGGACGGCTCTGTTTACAAGAACCTCGTTTACGGTACAAGTTCAATATCGCAGAAAGTGAAAAATGGATAAAGAAGTTGTGGTACTTACGTACAATGCAATATCACTCAGCAATGAAATCTATGTCATCAGGCCCGTAGCAGCATAATGAGTGGATTCAGGTATGATGATTCTAACTGAAATAAGTCACACAGAAAAAGAAACATCATAAGATATCACTAATACACGGGATGTAAACTTGGCTACACAGGAACTGGATTACAAAACAGAACAGGGTCTCAAATTTAGAAAACCAACTTATGCTTGCTTAAGGGGAAAGGTGAGTTGGGGTGCTGCATAAAACCAGAGATTGAAATGAGCACAGATAAAGTTCCTTAAGCCAAATATAGAATAGACAAGAACTACTCCTTGCTCAACGAAATGGACTCAACACCCCATATTAAACGCCTAAGAATGTACCTGACTAGTAAGTATCTTAAAACCTATGGATTGCTATGTCTCTGAAAGAAAATCAAGCGTGTGTACAGGGGCATAAACGCAGCAGTGATAGGATTGGAGAGGTTCGGTGAGCAAATGAAGACCCTTTGAAGTCATATTGCATGGTACCCATTCCACGGGTCTCAACTCTCCAGGTTTAAGGGATTCTTCCTTCAGCTAAAACATGCACGTGGAACCCAGAGTATGATCAACCGTGTGATCGGGAGACGTGTTCCAATATGTCTCAGTTCTCGTCCCCTGGTACTCGGGTGCAACATTCCAGACGCTTTACTAACACTCTCCCGACTTGGAGAGTCAGTGCCTTTAACCTCCTGTTTGGCCCAGTTTGCAATTTCTGCGGAAGATGAACAGGAATAGGGAGAACCAATGAGAGACTAGCTGGAGGTGTCTGGACGGGCAAATTTAACTCTCATTTCCCACCAGGAAGAGGAATTAACCAAAGGCTCAGCGTGCCGTGCCGGAACCAGATTAGGGCCTGAAGCAATCCTGCGGTGTTGCGGCCAGCTCACAAGAAAGCGAGTTGAAGAAAGGAGCTCAGGGGCACTGTAATTCACAAACCTGCAGAGTTATAAATGACAGCTATCGTCCAAAAATATACTGAAGTAAGGCTGCCAAGAGGACTTGAAAGCGGGGCAGAATTGCAGGAAACCGATTTCAGGAGGTAGACTGGAATTGCATTTAAAGCATAGGAAAAGAGGCAGAACGTCCACAATGATGCACTTGGCCAAAAAGGGCGTATGCGTTTTTTCCTGAATATATTCAGGAAAAAACGCATACGCCCTTTTTGGCCAACCAAGCAAGCTTGCAAAGGAAATCTGCACGACAATCTGCACTACAATGAAGTCTCACTTCCCCCCGGTCAAAAGGGCCATCTGAAAAAAGTGTAAAATCCAGAAAGGCAGGACAGGCCATGGAGAACTGGGAGCCTTGTTATGCTGATGGGCGGGATGTAAATTGCCAACAGCCACTCGGGAGAGGTGTATGGTGTTTCCTGAAACATCTAAAAAACAAAGCAACAGAGCCTAGGGCACTTCCACTTATGGTCCTATAGCTTAGGGAAATTAAAATCAAAAAGACACAGCCACCCCAAAGTTTGGGACGGCTCTGTTTACAAGAACCTCGTTTACGGTACAAGTTCAATATCGCAGAAAGTGAAAAATGGATAAAGAAGTTGTGGTACTTACGTACAATGCAATATCACTCAGCAATGAAATCTATGTCATCAGGCCCGTAGCAGCATAATGAGTGGATTCAGGTATGATGATTCTAACTGAAATAAGTCACACAGAAAAAGAAACATCATAAGATATCACTAATACACGGGATGTAAACTTGGCTACACAGGAACTGGATTACAAAACAGAACAGGGTCTCAAATTTAGAAAACCAACTTATGCTTGCTTAAGGGGAAAGGTGAGTTGGGGTGCTGCATAAAACCAGAGATTTAAATGAACACAGATAAAGTTCCTTAAGCCAAATATAGAATAGACAAGAACTACTCCTTGCTCAACGAAATGGACTCAACACCCCATATTAAACGCCTAAGAATGTACCTGACTAGTAAGTATCTTAAAACCTATGGATTGCTATGTCTCTGAAAGAAAATCAAGCGTGTGTACAGGGGCATAAACGCAGCAGTGATAGGATTGGAGAGGTTCGGTGAGCAAATGAAGACCCTTTGAAGTCATATTGCATGGTACCCATTCCACGGGTCTCAACTCTCCAGGTTTAAGGGATTCTTCCTTCAGCTAAAACATGCACGTGGAACCCAGAGTATGATCAACCGTGTGATCGGGAGACGTGTTCCAATATGTCTCAGTTCTCGTCCCCTGGTACTCGGGTGCAACATTCCAGACGCTTTACTAACACTCTCCCGACTTGGAGAGTCAGTGCCTTTAACCTCCTGTTTGGCCCAGTTTGCAATTTCTGCGGAAGATGAACAGGAATAGGGAGAACCAATGAGAGACTAGCTGGAGGTGTCTGGACGGGCAAATTTAACTCTCATTTCCCACCAGGAAGAGGAATTAACCAAAGGCTCAGCGTGCCGTGCCGGAACCAGATTAGGGCCTGAAGCAATCCTGCGGTGTTGCGGCCAGCTCACAAGAAAGCGAGTTGAAGAAAGGAGCTCAGGGGCACTGTAATTCACAAACCTGCAGAGTTATAAATGACAGCTATCGTCCAAAAATATACTGAAGTAAGGCTGCCAAGAGGACTTGAAAGCGGGGCAGAATTGCAGGAAACCGATTTCAGGAGGTAGACTGGAATTGCATTTAAAGCATAGGAAAAGAGGCAGAACGTCCACAATGATGCACTTGGCCAAAAAGGGCGTATGCGTTTTTTCCTGAATATATTCAGGAAAAAACGCATACGCCCTTTTTGGCCAACCAAGCAAGCTTGCAAAGGAAATCTGCACGACAATCTGCACTACAATGAAGTCTCACTTCCCCCCCGGTCAAAAGGGCCATCTGAAAAAAGTGTAAAATCCAGAAAGGCAGGACAGGCCATGGAGAACTGGGAGCCTTGTTATGCTGATGGGCGTGATGTAAATTGCCAACAGCCACTCGGGAGAGGTGTATGGTGTTTCCTGAAACATCTAAAAAACAAAGCAACAGAGCCTAGGGCACTTCCACTTATGGTCCTATAGCTTAGGGAAATTAAAATCAAAAAGACACAGCCACCCCAAAGTTTGGGACGGCTCTGTTTACAAGAACCTCGTTTAAGGTACAAGTTCAATATCGCAGAAAGTGAAAAATGGATAAAGAAGTTGTGGTACTTACGTACAATGCAATATCACTCAGCAATGAAATCTATGTCATCAGGCCCGTAGCAGCATAATGAGTGGATTCAGGTATGATGATTCTAACTGAAATAAGTCACACAGAAAAAGAAACATCATAAGATATCACTAATACACGGGATGTAAACTTGGCTACACAGGAACTGGATTACAAAACAGAACAGGGTCTCAAATTTAGAAAACCAACTTATGCTTGCTTAAGGGGAAAGGTGAGTTTGGGTGCTGCATAAAAGCAGAGATTGAAATGAGCACAGATAAAGTTCCTTAAGCCAAATATAGAATAGACAAGAGCTACTCCTTGCTCAACGAAATGGACTCAACACCCCATATTAAACACCTAAGAATGTACCTGACTAGTAAGTATCTTAAAACCTATGGATTGCTATGTCTCTGAAAGAAAATCAAGCGTGTGTGCAGGGGCATAAACGCAGCAGTGATAGGATTGGAGAGGTTCGGTGAGCAAATGAAGACCCTTTGAAGTCATATTGCATGGTACCCCTTCCACAGGTCTCAACTCTCCAGGTTTAAGGGATTCTTCCTTCAGCTAAAACATGCACGTGGAACCCAGAGTATGATCAACCGTGTGATCGGGAGACGTGTTCCAATATGTCTCAGTTCTCGTCCCCTGGTACTCGGGTGCAACATTCCAGACGCTTTACTAACACTCTCCCGACTTGGAGAGTCAGTGCCTTTAACCTCCTGTTTGGCCCAGTTTGCAATTTCTGCGGAAGATGAACAGGAATAGGGAGAACCAATGAGAGACTAGCTGGAGGTGTGTGGACGGGCAAATTTAACTCTCATTTCCCACCAGGAAGAGGAATTAACCAAAGGCTCAGCGTGCCGTGCCGGAACCAGATTAGGGCCTGAAGCAATCCTGCGGTGTTGCAGCCAGCTCACAAGAAAGCGAGTTGAAGAAAGGAGCTCAGGGGCCCTGTAATTCACAAACCTGCAGAGTTATAAATGACAGCTATCGTCCAAAAATATACTGAAGTAAGGCTGCCAAGAGGACTTGAAAGCGGGGCAGAATTGCAGGAAACCGATTTCAGGAGGTAGACTGGAATTGCATTTAAAGCATAGGAAAAGAGGCAGAACGTCCACAATGATGCACTTGGCCAAAAAGGGCGTATGCGTTTTTTCCTGAATATATTCAGGAAAAAACGCATACGCCCTTTTTGGCCAACCAAGCAAGCTTGCAAAGGAAATCTGCACTACAATGAAGTCTCACTTCCCCCCGGTCAAAAGGGCCATCTGAAAAAAGTGTAAAATCCAGAAAGGCAGGACAGGCCATGGAGAACTGGGAGCCTTGTTATGCTGATGGGCGTGATGTAAATTGCCAACAGCCACTCGGGAGAGGTGTATGGTGTTTCCTGAAACATCTAAAAAACAAAGCAACAGAGCCTAGGGCACTTCCACTTATGGTCCTATAGCTTAGGGAAATTAAAATCAAAAAGACACAGCCACCCCAAAGTTTGGGACGGCTCTGTTTACAAGAACCTCGTTTAAGGTACAAGTTCAATATCGCAGAAAGTGAAAAATGGATAAAGAAGTTGTGGTACTTACGTACAATGCCATATCACTCAGCAATGAAATCTATGTCATCAGGCCCGTAGCAGCATAATGAGTGGATTCAGGTATGATGATTCTAACTGAAATAAGTCACACAGAAAAAGAAACATCATAAGATATCACTAATACACGGGATGTAAACTTGGCTACACAGGAACTGGATTACAAAACAGAACAGGGTCTCAAATTTAGAAAACCAACTTATGCTTGCTTAAGGGGAAAGGTGAGTTGGGGTGCTGCATTAAAGCAGAGATTGAAATGAGCACAGATAAAGTTCCTTAAGCCAAATATAGAATAGACAAGAGCTACTCCTTGCTCAGCGAAATGGACTCAACACCCCATATTAAACGCCTAAGAATGTACCTGACTAGTAAGTATCTTAAAACCTATGGATTGCTATGTCTCTGAAAGAAAATCAAGCGTGTGTACAGGGGCATAAACGCAGCAGTGATAGGATTGGAGAGGTTCGGTGAGCAAATGAAGACCCTTTGAAGTCATATTGCATGGTACCCATTCCACGGGTCTCAACTCTCCAGGTTTAAGGGATTCTTCCTTCAGCTAAAACATGCACGTGGAACCCAGAGTATGATCAACTGTGTGATCGGGAGACGTGTTCCAATATGTCTCAGTTCTCGTCCCCTGGTACTCGGGTGCAACATTCCAGACGCTTTACTAACACTCTCCCGACTTGGAGAGTCAGTGCCTTTAACCTCCTGTTTGGCCCAGTTTGCAATTTCTGCGGAAGATGAACAGGAATAGGGAGAACCAATGAGAGACTAGCTGGAGGTGTCTGGACGGGCAAATTTAACTCTCATTTCCCACCAGGAAGAGGAATTAACCAAAGGCTCAGCGTGCCGTGCCGGAACCAGATTAGGGCCTGAAGCAATCCTGCGGTGTTGCGGCCAGCTCACAAGAAAGCGAGTTGAAGAAAGGAGCTCAGGGGCACTGTAATTCACAAACCTGCAGAGTTATAAATGACAGCTATCGTCCAAAAATATACTGAAGTAAGGCTGCCAAGAGGACTTGAAAGCGGGGCAGAATTGCAGGAAACCGATTTCAGGAGGTAGACTGGAATTGCATTTAAAGCATAGGAAAAGAGGCAGAACGTCCACAATGATGCACTTGGCCAAAAAGGGCGTATGCGTTTTTTCCTGAATATATTCAGGAAAAAACGCATACGCCCTTTTTGGCCAACCAAGCAAGCTTGCAAAGGAAATCTGCACTACAATGAAGTCTCACTTCCCCCTGGTCAAAAGGGCCATCTGAAAAAAGTGTAAAATCCAGAAAGGCAGGACAGGCCATGGAGAACTGGGAGCCTTGTTATGCTGATGGGCGGGATGTAAATTGCCAAGAGCCACTCGGGAGAGGTGTATGGTGTTTCCTGAAACATCTAAAAAACAAAGCAACAGAGCCTAGGGCACTTCCACTTATGGTCCTATAGCTTAGGGAAATTAAAATCAAAAAGACACAGCCACCCCAAAGTTTGGGACGGCTCTGTTTACAAGAACCTCGTTTACGGTACAAGTTCAATATCGCAGAAAGTGAAAAATGGATAAAGAAGTTGTGGTACTTACGTACAATGCAATATCACTCAGCAATGAAATCTATGTCATCAGGCCCGTAGCAGCATAATGAGTGGATTCAGGTATGATGATTCTAACTGAAATAAGTCACACAGAAAAAGAAACATCATAAGATATCACTAATACACGGGATGTAAACTTGGCTACACAGGAACTGGATTACAAAACAGAACAGGGTCTCAAATTTAGAAAACCAACTTATGCTTGCTTAAGGGGAAAGGTGAGTTGGGGTGCTGCATAAAAGCAGAGATTGAAATGAGCACAGATAAAGTTCCTTAAGCCAAATATAGAATAGACAAGAGCTACTCCTTGCTCAACGAAATAGACTCAACACCCCATATTAAACGCCTAAGAATGTACCTGACTAGTAAGTATCTTAAAACCTATGGATTGCTATGTCTCTGAAAGAAAATCAAGCGTGTGTACAGGGGCATAAACGCAGCAGTGATAGGATTGGAGAGGTTCGGTGAGCAAATGAAGACCCTTTGAAGTCATATTGCATGGTACCCATTCCACGGGTCTCAACTCTCCAGGTTTAAGGGATTCTTCCTTCAGCTAAAACATGCACGTGGAACCCAGAGTATGATCAACTGTGTGATCGGGAGACGTGTTCCAATATGTCTCAGTTCTCGTCCCCTGGTACTCGGGTGCAACATTCCAGACGCTTTACTAACACTCTCCCGACTTGGAGAGTCAGTGCCTTTAACCTCCTGTTTGGCCCAGTTTGCAATTTCTCCGGAAGATGAACAGGAATAGGGAGAACCAATGAGAGACTAGCTGGAGGTGTCTGGACGGGCAAATTTAACTCTCATTTCCCACCAGGAAGAGGAATTAACCAAAGGCTCAGCGTGCCGTGCCGGAACCAGATTAGGGCCTGAAGCAATCCTGCGGTGTTGCGGCCAGCTCACAAGAAAGCGAGTTGAAGAAAGGAGCTCAGGGGCACTGTAATTCACAAACCTGCAGAGTTATAAATGACAGCTATCGTCCAAAAATATACTGAAGTAAGGCTGCCAAGAGGACTTGAAAGCGGGGCAGAATTGCAGGAAACCGATTTCAGGAGGTAGACTGGAATTGCATTTAAAGCATAGGAAAAGAGGCAGAACGTCCACAATGATGCACTTGGCCAAAAAGGGCGTATGCGTTTTTTCGTGCAGGAAAAAACGCATACGCCCTTTTTGGCCAACCAAGCAAGCTTGCAAAGGAAATCTGCAGTGCAATGAAGTCTCACTTCCCCCCAGTCAAAGGGGCCATCTGAAAAAAGTGTAAAATCCAGAAAGGCAGGACAGGCCATGGAGAACTGGGAGCCTTGTTATGCTGATGGGCGGGATGTAAATTGCCAAGAGCCACTCGGGAGAAGTGTATGGTGTTTTCTGAAACGTCTAAAAAACAACGCAAGAGAGCCTAGGGCACTTCCACTTATGGTGCTGTAGCTTAGGGAAAGTAAAATCAAAAAGACACAGCCACCCCAAAGTTTGGGACGGCTCTGTTTACAAGAACCTCGTTTACGGTACAAGTTCAATATCGCAGAAAGTGAAAAATGGATAAAGAAGTTGTGGTACTTACGTACAATGCAATATCACTCAGCAATGAAACCTATGTCATCAGGCCCATAGCAGCATAATGAGTGGATTCAGGTATGATGATTCTAACTGAAATAAGTCACACAGAAAAAGAAACATCATAAGATATCACTAATACACGGAATGTGAACTTGGCTACACATGAACTGAATTATAAAACAGAACAGGGTCTCAAGTTTAGAAAACCAACTTATGCTTTTTTAAGGGGGAAGGTGAGTTGGGGTGCTGCATAAAACCAGAGTTTGACATTAGCACAGATAGTGTTCCATAAGCCAAATGTGTAATAGACAAGACCTACCCCTTGCTCAACAAAATGGACTCAACAATGAGGTATCACCTCACACCTGATAGAATGGGCATCATCAGAAAATCTACAAACAATAAATGCTGGAAAGGGTGTGGAGAAAAGGAACCCTCTTCCACTATTGTTGGGAATATAAATTGTTACATTCACTATGGAGAACAATATGGAGTTTCTTAAGAAACTAACAATAGAATTACCATATGATACAGCAATCCCAGTACTGGACATATACCCAGACAAAACCATAAATCAAAAAGAGACATTCACCGCAATGTTCATTGCATCACTATTTACAATATCGAGGTAATGGAAGCAACCTAAATGCCCACAGACAGACGAATGCATAAAGCTGTGGTACATATATAAAATGGAATATTACTAAGCCATGAAAAGGAATGAAATTGGGTCATTTGTAGAGACGTCGATGGATCTAGAGACTGTCATACAGAGTGAAGTAAGTCAGAAAGAGAAAAACAAATCTTGTATATTCATGCATATATGTGGAACCTAGAAAAACCGTACAGATTAACCATTTTGCAAGGCATAAATAGAGCAACAGATGTAGACAACAAATGTATGGACAACAAGGGGGGAAAGCTGTTGGGGGGGTGGTGGTGGGAGGAGTTGAGAGACTGGGATTGGCATGTATACATTTATATGTATAAAATAGATAACCAATAAGAACCTGCTGTATAAAAATATAAAATAAAATTCAAAATTGAAAAGAAATAAAATTTAAAAAATAAAACAGAAAAAACAATTATTCCCTTCACATACATGTATTTATATGAATAAATTATTTCCATGCTTATATCTGTAAATACAAAAAAGAGGAATAAAATCTACCTTGAACCAAAAACGAAAAAGAGAAAAAAAACACAGAACCCACCAGTTCCACAGAGGAAAACCGTATCAGGGCACTTGCTCCAGTTGTAAACAATTCTGAAGTTGGTCAGTGGTGGGGAATCGTCTCCCATTCAGCCAGCAGCCCCCACGTAACAAGCATCCTCATTGCAAAGCTGGGGCACCGTGCCGAGGCATCTGTGAGTAAACGTGAGCTGAGCCCCAGGCCAGTTGCTGCTGAACTATTCCCACCCGTCCCAGGTAAAACACCTGAATATATACAAGGACTTGAAAGCCTAGAGGAAGGACCATAGAGCCACACGAGTGACAGCATGCCAGCCGACTTGGTGCCTGCAGGCCAGCCAGGATGGTCCTGGCCCTGGGTGCTCTTCTGGAAGATTTCCATTTCCCTGCCTGAGATACCCGTCCTGTCCCTGCCCCCACTGCTTTTTTCCTTCCTCACCTCTGCCCAGGGAGAAATTCCAGCAGCAGGTATGGGTGACACATCCTCTTCTTTAGCAGGTGGCAGCCTGGCAACTGCTGCAGAAAGTCCAGCAGAGCCCCACTCACACTGGGCCACACACAAAGCCGTGACATCTCACTCCCTCCCACCAGCCCAGCCCCGAGACTGCTGACAGGGCAGAGAAAATGGCGTCAGGCACGGCTGCAGGGGCTCTTGCTGCCTGGAGTGGTATTTATATTGATCTCAACCCAGGCACACCTGGGGAGGGCTGGCCGGCACGGTAAGGCTGCCCAGCTCAGCCAATCATCACCCCTCAGGGGCTCACAGTTGCAGAAAATGGAACTTGCTGAACCGGCCAGGTCCAAGGAACAGGTGTGGGCTCCTGAGAGTCAGGATAGACAAGGGGCTGCAGCTTTGGCTTGTTTTCTAATCATTTTATCTGGCCCATGAGTGGGAGACAACTTCAAGAAAACCCTCTCCTAATGAGAGGAACCCAGGAGTCAGGGAGAGGAGGGGTGAGTGGTGGTTGGAGACAGAGGCCTGGTGCCCCGGGTACAGTGGAAGTCTCTGGAAGACCAGGTGGAGGGAGGCCGCACAGAGTGATGCCCAGGGTCACAGACCTGTCGCAGCTGCTGTTTGTTAGTTCAAGTCCTGCTCTGAGGTGCTCTGTGTCAGCTCTGAGCGACAGGTGAGCTGGGGGTGCTCTGCAATGAGGGCTATGTGCATGGTTCCTGTGTGCCCAGCCCTGCCACGGGACCTGCAAGGGTAGCTCTGTATCCTGGGAAGGGCCTGACCACGAGAGCCCCGTGGGCTGGGGTGGGGGTGGGGTACCTGCCCAGGTGAGCTCCATATTCTGGGATTGGTCTGACCACGAGAGCCCCATGGGCTGCTGGGGACCTGGTAAAGGATGTCAGGACACTCAGTGAAGCCACCGAGGATATACCTCCAGTTGCTCCTAATTCCTACACCCTGCTGGTCATTCTACCAACCACCAGGACATGGTATTCTGTATTAGTCTTCAATGATGCCTTCTTTTGTATTCCATTAGTCCCAGAGTCACAAGAAATTTTGGCTTGTGAGTGGCAGGACTCAACATACAACTAAAACAATACTTCCGGGCCGTCTTGCCCCAAGGGTGCAAAAATTCCCACACCATCTTTGGGGAAACCTTAGCTAAAGACCTAAAAGTTCTACCTCTGGAAAAGGAAACCCTCCTTCAGTACGCAGACGACATTCTGATCGCCAGCCCTACTAAGGAGGCCTCTGAACTACCAAGCCAATAAAGGATAGAAGTTGTCCAAGAAAAAGCTCAAATATCACAGACTGCGGTGACCTGCCTGGGCTTCATTCTCACAGAAGGTCGGAGAAGCCCATCCCAGGAAAGGGAAGAAACCATTTTCGGCCTTACTCCTTTCTAAAACTAGAAGACAGCTTAGGGGTTCCTGGGGAGGCCAGGGTTTGCTGCTTCTGGATCCCTAACTGCAGTCTACTAGCTGGGCCTCTATATGAAACACTGAAAGGAAAAGATGATGATCCTTTTGAATAGAATCCAGAAGTGGCCTTTCAAGAATGGAAAGAGCAGTCAATTCAGACCCTTGCCCTGGAACTCCCTAATTTAGCTAAACCCTTTGACCTTTCCATTCCCGGTGAAAGGTGAATCGCCATTGGAGAATTAGTGTAAAAACTGGGACCACTTGAAATGGAACAATGCAAGAATGCCATCCAGGTAGGATAAACTATGGTCACCAAGGGGCTTGGCCCACTGCCGCATCTGGCCAAGATACTGGCGGTATCTAAAAACCTGGAAATCAGCAGCCCAAAAGGCCTCCTCCCTCCTAAGGGAAAAGGACCCCACGTGGTGATCCTAACCACTAACCATGCCCTGAAGTTGCAGGGTTTGCTCCATGGGCACACCAACCTCGAGTGAGGAGGCCCTCCAACTCCAACATCCAGAGAGATAACCGGGGGCAACAGGGCACCATGACGACTCGTGTGAACATCACTTGACCTGGAGTTTCTCTCATAAAACAACAGGAGTGTGTCCCAAAAGAGTAGACTACTGCTTGCAGGACTTACTGCACCCAGAGGGGAGCTAGTAATCTTGGCGGGGGAACCGTATATCACACTGTCACCATAGAAAAGCCTACAGACACCGTGATGATGGTGGCCAATAAGACTGGCTGGACTCCTGTTTACTTCAAAAGGCTGTTGACTCAGTGGCCATCATGGTCCTTGATCACCACTGACCCTGGACTGTCTGGGAGTTGAGCGGGCAGGGCTCTGACACCTGGTGCTGTTTGTACGTTAATTCAGGGGCCTAATTGAAGAAAGTGCAGACTACTGGTCAGAGCATCTAGGCTGGCAGAAACGGTCAGCCTAAGGTGGCCGAACAAATGTGGGGCGGGGTGAAACCGGCCCCCACAGCGTCTCTGCACATCTCTTTCCTGGACCCTTAAAGGTCATTAGAATCTATAACGCTTCCAATGCTGGTGCTCGGGTGGACGAGCAGGGAGGCAGGGGGCCTGGGGACAATCAACGTCACCTGGAGGCTGCTGGGGAGAAGCTCTGACCCTCACCCCTTGGTATGAGGGCTCCCAACTCAGCACTCAGCAGTTACAGAAGAAGGGTCTGCACCCTCAGCACTCCAAGAATGAGGAACGGGACAAAAGGCAGAGGAGGGCTTTGTCCCCAGCAAAGCCCATTAAAAATCCCTGGGAGATAAAAATAGAATCTGGGCAATAAAGTCAAGTCTAACCTTTTTTATCCTTTGTGCTTTGTCTAATTTCATGTGCTCCTAGGGTCCCGCATGCAGAGGTTCCACACCCGGCACTTCAGACCAGATTTCCTAGTGCAGAATGGCTGGGTCGACACCTCAGCTCCTGGGGCCCAGTGCAGACTCCGCGATATAGAGCCTGAGCTGCAGCCAACCCGGCCCTCGAGAGCTCCGCCCCCTCCCTCCCACTGACTCTGACAGGATCTCTACACAGCAGCCCAGCCCACAGCCCACGGGGTAGTGCATGCTCTCACCTCTCCATTCTCTGATCAAAATATAAAGTTTCCTTTGCTTGTGAACCAAACTCAGTCTCGATCTGTTGGCCCCAATGACACTGCGCAGGGGGACACTTGTTGGGGTCCACTCTGGAGGATCAGTAACAGAAATTGAGACTATTGTAACCTCAATGAACAGATGTGTGAGCCAAACTGTAGTTAACATAGAACAGTGTATAAGGCTCGGGTAAAATAAGATGTTTCTAACGCTTCCATTGGATATTTCCATCACTTTATTATAAGCAAGTTCAGTGAAAAGGTTTGTCTTATTTGTCAGGTCAATATTAGAGAAACGAAGTGATTTCTTTCCAAGGATGTACATCTAATAATCTTGGTTAAAGCTTCAATCTTGTTTTAAATGCTTTTCCATTGAAAATGATACCTCTCTTTCAGCTCCCCCATTTCTGAGAAGTATAAAATCTTATAATTTATTATTACCAAAGCGGAAAGGTGGGAGGAGGGATAAATTAACAGTTTGGGATTAACACATACACACTGCTATGTATAAAATAGATCATCAACAAGGAACTACTGTATAGCACAGGGAACTACACTCAACATTTTGCAATAACCTATAAGGGGAAATAATCTGAAAAAGAATAGATATTTTTATTGACATCATCTATCAATGACAGTTAAAGTGTAACCTAAGGGAAGCTGGTGGTGAGTGCTTCTGACCCTGAAGACTTCAATCATCTAAAGTTTGGACTCTGCCTACTTCCCAAGGCCCTTAATGAACATATGTGTAGCCATAGCTTAAAAAATTCCCCAGTTTGGGTTTCGGGGAGACACTGATTTTGAAAAAGCCCTGGTGTTCTCCTTACATGAATGGGACTCTTCCTACTGCTAAAACATGTCTGTCACACCCAGAGGATGGTATACCGTCTGATCGGGAAGAGTTTGGAAAAGGCATCTCATCTCCTCATCTCCTGGTGCTCGGGTTCACCCATCCAGCGTCTTTACTAACAGTCTCCCCACTTGGAGATGACAGCACTGTCAACATCCTGTTGCGTACAGTTTGGAATTTGTCCAGAGGATGAAGCGGAAGGATGAGGAACAATGAGAGACAAGTCCTAGGTGTTCAGACAGGCACATGTCACTCTAATTTCCAATCAGGAAGACGAATTGACCAAAGGCTAGGGTTGCCCATGGAAACAGTATAGGGCTTGAGGAAATCCCGCTGCTTTGTGGCCAGTTCCCATAAACACAAGTTGAACAATGGAACTCAGGGACAGTAAAATTCACGAAACTGCAGAGTTGAAAATATCCATCACTGAAAAATGTCTTGAGGAAAGTCAGAGAAAAGGACTTGTAAGCAAGGGAGAATGGCAGGAAAGGGATTTGAGGAGGTAGAAAGGACTCGCCATTAAGCACAAGAAAAGGAGCTGAACATTGCCAACATTGCAGTTGGCCAAAAAGGGTGTATGCGTTTTTTTCTGTATATATTCAAGAAAAGGGCATACACTTTTTTAGCCAACCAAACAGGTGGGCACTGGAAGTCAATACTACAAGAGATATCACTTCGCATCAGTCAGAAGAGCCATCCTCATAAAGCGTAAACAACAGAAATGCAGGACAGGGCAAGGAGAAGAGGGAGCCCTGTGAGACTTATAGTGGAAATGTATATTGCCAACGGCCATTCTGGAGAAGTGTATTGTGTTTACTAAAGCATCTAAGAAATGAGCTACAGAGCATAGGGCACTTGCACTCATGGGCGTATATCTTGGGAAAAACAAAAATCGAGAGGACACAGGCACCCCAATGTTTACCCCCTCTCTGTTTAAAAGATCCTCGACTAGGATATAACTTAAATGTCTCTGGAGAGAAAAAATGGATAGAGATGTGGTACTTAGGTAGAGTGGAATATTATTCAGCCTGGAAATCAATGAAATATGGCCAGTTGTAACAACTCCGGAGGAGTTACGTATGATCATTCTAAGTGACATAATTCAAAAAGAAAAAGACACATATCATAAGATATCACTTAAAGGTGGAATCCAAAATGGCTACACATGAAATAAATTACAAAACAAAAACATAGTCAAATATGTAGAAAACACGCATAAGGCTGCTAAACGGGAAAGGTGGGGAGGGGTGAGGCATCATCCAGGAGGTTGAAATTAGCAAAGATACCATTCCAAATACCAAACTGATAATCAACAAGGCCTACACGGTAGCTAAAAGAACTGCACTCAGCACACTCAAGTCACCGGAAAAGAATATATACGACTGGTAAGAATCTGAAAAAGAATTTACTGATGTCTCTCTGTACGTGAATCAAGTGGATGTACAGCAGCAAGAAACAGAGCTTTGAAAATCAGCTGTAACCAATATAGTAATAAATTGAAAAAAATAAACGACAGAGAGACAGAGAAAACCTCTTACAACTTTTCCTCAGGGCCGGTGATGCAACATGGATTGAACACATCTAGACCCACAGCAGGATGAGACATAAGGCTGGAAACTGTTTGCACTAAGAGAAATGTGAGGTTGGGTGAGGAAATGCACACCCTTTAAAGTAATACTACCTGGTACCCATTCAATGGGTCCCAAATCTGCAGGTTCAAGGGATCTTCCTACAGCTAAAACATGCATGGAAAACCCAGAGGACTGTACACCATGTGATCGGGAGATGTGTCTAAAATGCAGCTCATTTATCCTCTCCTGGTGCTCCTGTTCACCATTCCAGCCACGTTACTTAGAATCTCCCCACTTGGAGAATCAGCACATTTCAACTTCTGTTTCAAACATTTTGCAAATTGTGAGGAGGATGAACGGGAAGAGGGGGAACCAATGAGAGAATAGTTGTAGGGGTTTGGACGGGCACATATCACTCTAATTTCCCATTAAGAATAAGAATTGAAAAAAGGCTCAGCCCGCCTCGCCCGAGCCAAAATAGGGCCTGAAGCAATCCTGCGGGTTTGAGGCCAGCTCACAAAAGAGCAACTTAAAAAATGGAGCTCAGGGTCACTGCAATTCACAAACCTGCAGAGTTATAAATGAAAACTAACGTCCAAAAATATGTTGAGGTAAGGCAAAGAAGAGGATCTGAATGCAAGACAGAATTGCAAGAAACAGATTTCAAGAGATAGATTGGACTCGTCTTTAAAGCACATGAAAAGCGGCAGAATTTCGACAATGATGCAGTTGGCCCAAAAGGGCGTATGCGTTTTTTCCTGATTATATCCAGGAAAAAACGCATACACACTTTATGGGCAACGAAGCAAGCAAGCAATGCAAATGTGCACAACAAAGAAGTCTCATTTCCCACCGGTCAAAAGGGCCATCCTAAACAATTGTAAAAACCAGAAATGCAGGACAGGCCATGGAGAACAGGGAGCCTTTATACGCTGATGGGCAGTGTGTGAACTGCCGAGAGCCACTCTGGAGAAGTGTATGGTGGTTCCTAAATCATCTAAAAAACAGAGCTACAGAGCATAGGACACTTCCAATCATGGGAGTATATCTAGGGAAGTCTAAAAATCAACAAGACACAAGCACACCACAGTTTAGGGCTACTCTGTTTACAAGAACCTCAACTTCAGTACACCTTAAATATCCCAGGAAAGAGAACAATGGATAAAGAAGATGTGGTACTTATGTACAATGGAATATCTCTTCACCATGAAATCAATGTAATAAGGCTAGTAGAAGGATAAAGAGTGGATTTAGGTCCGATAATACTACTTGAAATAAGTCAAACAGAAAAAGAAACATATCATAAGATATCACTTATAGAGGGAGGGTAAATATGGCTGCACAAGAAATGAATTACAGAACAGAACAGTGTCTCACATTTAGAAAACACACTTATTTCAGCTTAAGGGGAAAGGAGAGGTGGGGTGATGCATAAAACCAGAGTTTGAAATTAGCACAGATACCGTTCAATAAACCAAATAGATATTAGACAAGATCTACACCTTGCTCAATGAACTGGCCTCAACACACCCTATACACCGCAGAGAAATATATCTGAGTAATAAGAATCTTAAAACCCATGTATTGATATATCTCCATAAGGGAATCAAGTGTGTGCAGAGCGGCACAAACACAGCAGTGAAAATGAGCTAAACCCCATTATAGAAATAAATTTTAAAAACAAAACGCAGAAACAATGAAAGAGAGAAAAATTCTTACAAAATTCGCTCAGGGGCTGTGATGCAACCTGGATTGACCACATATAAACCCACAGCTGGATAAGACATAAGGCTGGACACTTGGGGCTGAGAGGATTGGTGAGCTTTGGTGAGCAACTGCCAAAAGTTTAATGCAATACTTCATGCTACTCATTCCAAGGGTCCCAACACTCCAGGTTGAAGGGAATCTTCCTACAGCTAAACCATGCTTGGGAAACCCAGCGACTGGTATACCATATGATCGGGAAAGGTTTCTAAAACGCACCTCATTTTTCCTCTCCTGGGGCTCCGGATCGACATTCCAGCCGCTTTACTAAAAATATCCCCACATGGAGAGTCAATGCCTTTAAGTTCTGGTATCGCACAGTCTGCAGTTAGTGCGGAGGATGAATGGGAATAGGGGGAACCAGTAAGAAACTAGCTGTAGCAGTTTCAATGGGCACATGTCACTCTAATTTCATATCAGTGAGAAAAATAAACCAAAGGCACAGCAAGGTGCCCCAGAAGAACAATAGGGCCTGAAGGAATTCTGTGGTTATGAGGCAAGATCACAAAAATAAGAGCTGTAAAATGGAGCTAAGGGCCACTGCAATTCAAAATCTGCAGAGTTATAAAGGCCAACTATTTTCAAAAAATATATTGAGGTAAGGCTATGAAGAGGCATTGAAAGCAAGGCAGAATTGCAGGAAACCGATTTCAGGAGGTAGACTGGAATTGCATTTAAAGCACAGGAAAAGAGGCAGAACATCAACAATGATGCACTTGGTCAAAAAGGGCATATGCGTTTTTTCCTGAATATATTCAGCAAAAAACACATACGCCCTTTTGGGCCAACCAAGCAAGCTTGCAAAGGAAATCTGCACTACAATGAAGTCTCACTTCCCCCTGGTCAAAAGGGCCATCTGAAAAAAGTGTAAAATCCAGAAAGTCAGGACAGGCCATGGAGACCTGGGAGCCTTGTTATGCTGATGGGCGGGATGTAAATTGCCAACAGCCACTCCTGAGAAGTGTATGGTGTTTCCTGAAACATCCAAAAAACAAAGCAACAGAGCCTAGGGCACTTCCACTTATGGTCCTATAGCTTAGGGAAATTAAAATCAAAAAGACACAGCCACCCCAAAGTTTGGGACGGCTCTGTTTACAAGAACCTCGTTTACGGTACAAGTTCAATATCGCAGAAAGTGAAAAATGGATAAAGAATTTGTGGTACTTACGTACAATGCAATATCACTCAGCAATGAAATCTATGTCATCAGGCCCGTAGCAGCATAATGAGTGGATTCAGGTATGATGATTCTAACTGAAATAAGTCACACAGAAAAAGAAACATCATAAGATATCACAAATACACGGGATGTAAACTTGGCTACACAGGAACTGGATTACAAAACAGAACAGGGTCTCAAATGTAGAAAACCGACTTATGCTTGCTTAAGGGGGAAGGTGAGTTGGGGTGCTGCATAAAACCAGAGATTGAAATGAGCACAGATAAAGTTCCTTAAGCCAAATATGGAATAGACAAGAGCTACTCCTTGCTCAACGAAATGGACTCAACACACCGTATTAAACGCCTAAGAATGTACCTGACTAGTAAGTATCTTAAAACCTATGGATGGCTATATCTACGAAAGAGAATCAAGCGTGTGTACAGGGGCATAAACGCAGCAGTGATAGGATTGGAGAGGTTCGGTGAGCAAATGAAGACCCTTTGAAGTCATATTGCATGGTACCCATTCCACGGGTCTCAACTCTCCAGGTTTAAGGGATTCTTCCTTCAGCTAGAACATGCATGTGGAACCCAGCGTATGATCAACCATGTGATCGGCAGACGTGTTCCAATATGTCTCAGTTCTCGTCCCCTGGTACTCGGGTGCAACATTCCAGACGCTTTACTAACACTCTCCCGACTTGGAGAGTCAGTGCCTTTAACCTCCTGTTTGGCCCAGTTTGCAATTTCTCCGGAAGATGAACAGGAATAGGGAGAACCAATGAGAGACTAGCTGGAGGGGTCTGGACGGGCAAATTTAACTCTCATTTCCCACCAGGAAGAGGAATTAACCAAAGGCTCAGCGTAGCGTGCCGTGCCGGAACCAGATTAGGGCCTGAAGCAATCCTGCGGTGTTGCGGCCAGCTCACAAGAAAGCGAGTTGAAGAAAGGAGCTCAGGGGCACTGTAATTCACAAACCTGCAGAGTTATAAATGACAGCTATCGTCCAAAAATATACTGAAGTAAGGCTGCCAAGAGGACTTGAAAGCGGGGCAGAATTGCAGGTAACCGATTTCTGGAGGTAGACTGGAATTGCATTTAAAGCATAGGAAAAGAGGCAGAACGTCCACAATGATGCACTTGGTCAAAAAGGGCATATGCGTTTTTTCCTGAATATATTCAGCAAAAAACACATACGCCCTTTTGGGCCAACCAAGCAAGCTTGCAAAGGAAATCTGCACTACAATGAAGTCTCACTTCCCCCTGGTCAAAAGGGCCATCTGAAAAAAGTGTAAAATCCAGAAAGGCAGGACAGGCCATGGAGAACTGGGAGCCTTGTTATGCTGATGGGCGGGATGTAAATTGCCAAGAGCCACTCGGGAGAAGTGTATGGTGTTTTCTGAAACGTCTAAAAAACAACGCAAGAGAGCCTAGGGCACTTCCACTTATGGTGCTGTAGCTTAGGGAAAGTAAAATCAAAAAGACACAGCCACCCCAAAGTTTGGGACGGCTCTGTTTACAAGAACCTCGTTTACGGTACAAGTTCAATATCGCAGAAAGTGAAAAATGGATAAAGAAGTTGTGGTACTTACGTACAATGCAATATCACTCAGCAATGAAACCTATGTCATCAGGCCCGTAGCAGCATAATGAGTGGATTCAGGTATGATGATTCTAACTGAAATAAGTCACACAGAAAAAGAAACATCATAAGATATCACTAATACACGGAATGTGAACTTGGCTACACATGAACTGAATTATAAAACAGAACAGGGTCTCAAGTTTAGAAAACCAACTTATGCTTTTTTAAGGGGGAAGGTGAGTTGGGGTGCTGCATAAAACCAGAGTTTGACATTAGCACAGATACTGTTCCATAAGCCAAATGTGTAATAGACAAGACCTACCCCTTGCTCAACAAAATGGACTCAACAATGAGGTATCACCTCACACCTGATAGAATGGGCATCATCAGAAAATCTACAAACAATAAATGCTGGAAAGGGTGTGGAGAAAAGGAACCCTCTTCCACTATTGTTGGGAATATAAATTGTTACATTCACTATGGAGAACAATATGGAGTTTCTTAAGAAACTAACAATAGAATTACCATATGATACAGCAATCCCAGTACTGGACATATACCCAGACAAAACCATAAATCAAAAAGAGACATTCACCGCAATGTTCATTGCATCACTATTTACAATATCGAGGTAATGGAAGCAACCTAAATGCCCACAGACAGACGAATGCATAAAGCTGTGGTACATATATAAAATGGAATATTACTAAGCCATGAAAAGGAATGAAATTGGGTCATTTGTAGAGACGTCGATGGATCTAGAGACTGTCATACAGAGTGAAGTAAGTCAGAAAGAGAAAAACAAATCTTGTATATTCATGCATATATGTGGAACCTAGAAAAACCGTACAGATTAACCATTTTGCAAGGCATAAATAGAGCAACAGATGTAGACAACAAATGTATGGACAACAAGGGGGGAAAGCTGTTGGGGGGGTGGTGGTGGGAGGAGTTGAGAGACTGGGATTGGCATGTATACATTTATATGTATAAAATAGATAACCAATAAGAACCTGCTGTATAAAAATATAAAATAAAATTCAAAATTGAAAAGAAATAAAATTTAAAAAATAAAACAGAAAAAACAATTATTCCCTTCACATACATGTATTTATATGAATAAATTATTTCCATGCTTATATCTGTAAATACAAAAAAGAGGAATAAAATCTACCTTGAACCAAAAACGAAAAAGAGAAAAAAAACACAGAACCCACCAGTTCCACAGAGGAAAACCGTATCAGGGCACTTGCTCCAGTTGTAAACAATTCTGAAGTTGGTCAGTGGTGGGGAATCGTCTCCCATTCAGCCAGCAGCCCCCACGTAACAAGCATCCTCATTGCAAAGCTGGGGCACCGTGCCGAGGCATCTGTGAGTAAACGTGAGCTGAGCCCCAGGCCAGTTGCTGCTGAACTATTCCCACCCGTCCCAGGTAAAACACCTGAATATATACAAGGACTTGAAAGCCTAGAGGAAGGACCATAGAGCCACACGAGTGACAGCATGCCAGCCGACTTGGTGCCTGCAGGCCAGCCAGGATGGTCCTGGCCCTGGGTGCTCTTCTGGAAGATTTCCATTTCCCTGCCTGAGATACCCGTCCTGTCCCTGCCCCCACTGCTTTTTTCCTTCCTCACCTCTGCCCAGGGAGAAATTCCAGCAGCAGGTATGGGTGACACATCCTCTTCTTTAGCAGGTGGCAGCCTGGCAACTGCTGCAGAAAGTCCAGCAGAGCCCCACTCACACTGGGCCACACACAAAGCCGTGACATCTCACTCCCTCCCACCAGCCCAGCCCCGAGACTGCTGACAGGGCAGAGAAAATGGCGTCAGGCACGGCTGCAGGGGCTCTTGCTGCCTGGAGTGGTATTTATATTGATCTCAACCCAGGCACACCTGGGGAGGGCTGGCCGGCACGGTAAGGCTGCCCAGCTCAGCCAATCATCACCCCTCAGGGGCTCACAGTTGCAGAAAATGGAACTTGCTGAACCGGCCAGGTCCAAGGAACAGGTGTGGGCTCCTGAGAGTCAGGATAGACAAGGGGCTGCAGCTTTGGCTTGTTTTCTAATCATTTTATCTGGCCCATGAGTGGGAGACAACTTCAAGAAAACCCTCTCCTAATGAGAGGAACCCAGGAGTCAGGGAGAGGAGGGGTGAGTGGTGGTTGGAGACAGAGGCCTGGTGCCCCGGGTACAGTGGAAGTCTCTGGAAGACCAGGTGGAGGGAGGCCGCACAGAGTGATGCCCAGGGTCACAGACCTGTCGCAGCTGCTGTTTGTTAGTTCAAGTCCTGCTCTGAGGTGCTCTGTGTCAGCTCTGAGCGACAGGTGAGCTGGGGGTGCTCTGCAATGAGGGCTATGTGCATGGTTCCTGTGTGCCCAGCCCTGCCACGGGACCTGCAAGGGTAGCTCTGTATCCTGGGAAGGGCCTGACCACGAGAGCCCCGTGGGCTGGGGTGGGGGTGGGGTACCTGCCCAGGTGAGCTCCATATTCTGGGATTGGTCTGACCACGAGAGCCCCATGGGCTGCTGGGGACCTGGTAAAGGATGTCAGGACACTCAGTGAAGCCACCGAGGATATACCTCCAGTTGCTCCTAATTCCTACACCCTGCTGGTCATTCTACCAACCACCAGGACATGGTATTCTGTATTAGTCTTCAATGATGCCTTCTTTTGTATTCCATTAGTCCCAGAGTCACAAGAAATTTTGGCTTGTGAGTGGCAGGACTCAACATACAACTAAAACAATACTTCCGGGCCGTCTTGCCCCAAGGGTGCAAAAATTCCCACACCATCTTTGGGGAAACCTTAGCTAAAGACCTAAAAGTTCTACCTCTGGAAAAGGAAACCCTCCTTCAGTACGCAGACGACATTCTGATCGCCAGCCCTACTAAGGAGGCCTCTGAACTACCAAGCCAATAAAGGATAGAAGTTGTCCAAGAAAAAGCTCAAATATCACAGACTGCGGTGACCTGCCTGGGCTTCATTCTCACAGAAGGTCGGAGAAGCCCATCCCAGGAAAGGGAAGAAACCATTTTCGGCCTTACTCCTTTCTAAAACTAGAAGACAGCTTAGGGGTTCCTGGGGAGGCCAGGGTTTGCTGCTTCTGGATCCCTAACTGCAGTCTACTAGCTGGGCCTCTATATGAAACACTGAAAGGAAAAGATGATGATCCTTTTGAATAGAATCCAGAAGTGGCCTTTCAAGAATGGAAAGAGCAGTCAATTCAGACCCTTGCCCTGGAACTCCCTAATTTAGCTAAACCCTTTGACCTTTCCATTCCCGGTGAAAGGTGAATCGCCATTGGAGAATTAGTGTAAAAACTGGGACCACTTGAAATGGAACAATGCAAGAATGCCATCCAGGTAGGATAAACTATGGTCACCAAGGGGCTTGGCCCACTGCCGCATCTGGCCAAGATACTGGCGGTATCTAAAAACCTGGAAATCAGCAGCCCAAAAGGCCTCCTCCCTCCTAAGGGAAAAGGACCCCACGTGGTGATCCTAACCACCAACCATGCCCTGAAGTTGCAGGGTTTGCTCCGTGGGCACACCAACCTCGAGTGAGGAGGCCCTCCAACTCCAACATCCAGAGAGATAACCGGGGGCAACAGGGCACCATGACGACTCGTGTGAACATCACTTGACCTGGAGTTTCTCTCATAAAACAACAGGAGTGTGTCCCAAAAGAGTAGACTACTGCTTGCAGGACTTACTGCACCCAGAGGGGAGCTAGTAATCTTGGCGGGGGAACCGTATATCACACTGTCACCATAGAAAAGCCTACAGACACCGTGATGATGGTGGCCAATAAGACTGGCTGGACTCCTGTTTACTTCAAAAGGCTGTTGACTCAGTGGCCATCATGGTCCTTGATCACCACTGACCCTGGACTGTCTGGGAGTTGAGCGGGCAGGGCTCTGACACCTGGTGCTGTTTGTACGTTAATTCAGGGGCCTAATTGAAGAAAGTGCAGACTACTGGTCAGAGCATCTAGGCTGGCAGAAACGGTCAGCCTAAGGTGGCCGAACAAATGTGGGGCGGGGTGAAACCGGCCCCCACAGCGTCTCTGCACATCTCTTTCCTGGACCCTTAAAGGTCATTAGAATCTATAACGCTTCCAATGCTGGTGCTCGGGTGGACGAGCAGGGAGGCAGGGGGCCTGGGGACAATCAACGTCACCTGGAGGCTGCTGGGGAGAAGCTCTGACCCTCACCCCTTGGTATGAGGGCTCCCAACTCAGCACTCAGCAGTTACAGAAGAAGGGTCTGCACCCTCAGCACTCCAAGAATGAGGAACGGGACAAAAGGCAGAGGAGGGCTTTGTCCCCAGCAAAGCCCATTAAAAATCCCTGGGAGATAAAAATAGAATCTGGGCAATAAAGTCAAGTCTAACCTTTTTTATCCTTTGTGCTTTGTCTAATTTCATGTGCTCCTAGGGTCCCGCATGCAGAGGTTCCACACCCGGCACTTCAGACCAGATTTCCTAGTGCAGAATGGCTGGGTCGACACCTCAGCTCCTGGGGCCCAGTGCAGACTCCGCGATATAGAGCCTGAGCTGCAGCCAACCCGGCCCTCGAGAGCTCCGCCCCCTCCCTCCCACTGACTCTGACAGGATCTCTACACAGCAGCCCAGCCCACAGCCCACGGGGTAGTGCATGCTCTCACCTCTCCATTCTCTGATCAAAATATAAAGTTTCCTTTGCTTGTGAACCAAACTCAGTCTCGATCTGTTGGCCCCAATGACACTGCGCAGGGGGACACTTGTTGGGGTCCACTCTGGAGGATCAGTAACAGAAATTGAGACTATTGTAACCTCAATGAACAGATGTGTGAGCCAAACTGTAGTTAACATAGAACAGTGTATAAGGCTCGGGTAAAATAAGATGTTTCTAACGCTTCCATTGGATATTTCCATCACTTTATTATAAGCAAGTTCAGTGAAAAGGTTTGTCTTATTTGTCAGGTCAATATTAGAGAAACGAAGTGATTTCTTTCCAAGGATGTACATCTAATAATCTTGGTTAAAGCTTCAATCTTGTTTTAAATGCTTTTCCATTGAAAATGATACCTCTCTTTCAGCTCCCCCATTTCTGAGAAGTATAAAATCTTATAATTTATTATTACCAAAGCGGAAAGGTGGGAGGAGGGATAAATTAACAGTTTGGGATTAACACATACACACTGCTATGTATAAAATAGATCATCAACAAGGAACTACTGTATAGCACAGGGAACTACACTCAACATTTTGCAATAACCTATAAGGGGAAATAATCTGAAAAAGAATAGATATTTTTATTGACATCATCTATCAATGACAGTTAAAGTGTAACCTAAGGGAAGCTGGTGGTGAGTGCTTCTGACCCTGAAGACTTCAATCATCTAAAGTTTGGACTCTGCCTACTTCCCAAGGCCCTTAATGAACATATGTGTAGCCATAGCTTAAAAAATTCCCCAGTTTGGGTTTCGGGGAGACACTGATTTTGAAAAAGCCCTGGTGTTCTCCTTACATGAATGGGACTCTTCCTACTGCTAAAACATGTCTGTCACACCCAGAGGATGGTATACCGTCTGATCGGGAAGAGTTTGGAAAAGGCATCTCATCTCCTCATCTCCTGGTGCTCGGGTTCACCCATCCAGCGTCTTTACTAACAGTCTCCCCACTTGGAGATGACAGCACTGTCAACATCCTGTTGCGTACAGTTTGGAATTTGTCCAGAGGATGAAGCGGAAGGATGAGGAACAATGAGAGACAAGTCCTAGGTGTTCAGACAGGCACATGTCACTCTAATTTCCAATCAGGAAGACGAATTGACCAAAGGCTAGGGTTGCCCATGGAAACAGTATAGGGCTTGAGGAAATCCTGCTGCTTTGTGGCCAGTTCCCATAAACACAAGTTGAACAATGGAACTCAGGGACAGTAAAATTCACGAAACTGCAGAGTTGAAAATATCCATCACTGAAAAATGTCTTGAGGAAAGTCAGAGAAAAGGACTTGTAAGCAAGGGAGAATGGCAGGAAAGGGATTTGAGGAGGTAGAAAGGACTCGCCATTAAGCACAAGAAAAGGAGCTGAACATTGCCAACATTGCAGTTGGCCAAAAAGGGTGTATGCGTTTTTTTCTGTATATATTCAAGAAAAGGGCATACACTTTTTTAGCCAACCAAACAGGTGGGCACTGGAAGTCAATACTACAAGAGATATCACTTCGCATCAGTCAGAAGAGCCATCCTCATAAAGCGTAAACAACAGAAATGCAGGACAGGGCAAGGAGAAGAGGGAGCCCTGTGAGACTTATAGTGGAAATGTATATTGCCAACGGCCATTCTGGAGAAGTGTATTGTGTTTACTAAAGCATCTAAGAAATGAGCTACAGAGCATAGGGCACTTGCACTCATGGGCGTATATCTTGGGAAAAACAAAAATCGAGAGGACACAGGCACCCCAATGTTTACCCCCTCTCTGTTTAAAAGATCCTCGACTAGGATATAACTTAAATGTCTCTGGAGAGAAAAAATGGATAGAGATGTGGTACTTAGGTAGAGTGGAATATTATTCAGCCTGGAAATCAATGAAATATGGCCAGTTGTAACAACTCCGGAGGAGTTACGTATGATCATTCTAAGTGACATAATTCAAAAAGAAAAAGACACATATCATAAGATATCACTTAAAGGTGGAATCCAAAATGGCTACACATGAAATAAATTACAAAACAAAAACATAGTCAAATATGTAGAAAACACGCATAAGGCTGCTAAACGGGAAAGGTGGGGAGGGGTGAGGCATCATCCAGGAGGTTGAAATTAGCAAAGATACCATTCCAAATACCAAACTGATAATCAACAAGGCCTACACGGTAGCTAAAAGAACTGCACTCAGCACACTCAAGTCACCGGAAAAGAATATATACGACTGGTAAGAATCTGAAAAAGAATTTACTGATGTCTCTCTGTACGTGAATCAAGTGGATGTACAGCAGCAAGAAACAGAGCTTTGAAAATCAGCTGTAACCAATATAGTAATAAATTGAAAAAAATAAACGACAGAGAGACAGAGAAAACCTCTTACAACTTTTCCTCAGGGCCGGTGATGCAACATGGATTGAACACATCTAGACCCACAGCAGGATGAGACATAAGGCTGGAAACTGTTTGCACTAAGAGAAATGTGAGGTTGGGTGAGGAAATGCACACCCTTTAAAGTAATACTACCTGGTACCCATTCAATGGGTCCCAAATCTGCAGGTTCAAGGGATCTTCCTACAGCTAAAACATGCATGGAAAACCCAGAGGACTGTACACCATGTGATCGGGAGATGTGTCTAAAATGCAGCTCATTTATCCTCTCCTGGTGCTCCTGTTCACCATTCCAGCCACGTTACTTAGAATCTCCCCACTTGGAGAATCAGCACATTTCAACTTCTGTTTCAAACATTTTGCAAATTGTGAGGAGGATGAACGGGAAGAGGGGGAACCAATGAGAGAATAGTTGTAGGGGTTTGGACGGGCACATATCACTCTAATTTCCCATTAAGAATAAGAATTGAAAAAAGGCTCAGCCCGCCTCGCCCGAGCCAAAATAGGGCCTGAAGCAATCCTGCGGGTTTGAGGCCAGCTCACAAAAGAGCAACTTAAAAAATGGAGCTCAGGGTCACTGCAATTCACAAACCTGCAGAGTTATAAATGAAAACTAACGTCCAAAAATATGTTGAGGTAAGGCAAAGAAGAGGATCTGAATGCAAGACAGAATTGCAAGAAACAGATTTCAAGAGATAGATTGGACTCGTCTTTAAAGCACATGAAAAGCGGCAGAATTTCGACAATGATGCAGTTGGCCCAAAAGGGCGTATGCGTTTTTTCCTGATTATATCCAGGAAAAAACGCATACACACTTTATGGGCAACGAAGCAAGCAAGCAATGCAAATGTGCACAACAAAGAAGTCTCATTTCCCACCGGTCAAAAGGGCCATCCTAAACAATTGTAAAAACCAGAAATGCAGGACAGGCCATGGAGAACAGGGAGCCTTTATACGCTGATGGGCAGTGTGTGAACTGCCGAGAGCCACTCTGGAGAAGTGTATGGTGGTTCCTAAATCATCTAAAAAACAGAGCTACAGAGCATAGGACACTTCCAATCATGGGAGTATATCTAGGGAAGTCTAAAAATCAACAAGACACAAGCACACCACAGTTTAGGGCTACTCTGTTTACAAGAACCTCAACTTCAGTACACCTTAAATATCCCAGGAAAGAGAACAATGGATAAAGAAGATGTGGTACTTATGTACAATGGAATATCTCTTCACCATGAAATCAATGTAATAAGGCTAGTAGAAGGATAAAGAGTGGATTTAGGTCCGATAATACTACTTGAAATAAGTCAAACAGAAAAAGAAACATATCATAAGATATCACTTATAGAGGGAGGGTAAATATGGCTGCACAAGAAATGAATTACAGAACAGAACAGTGTCTCACATTTAGAAAACACACTTATTTCAGCTTAAGGGGAAAGGAGAGGTGGGGTGATGCATAAAACCAGAGTTTGAAATTAGCACAGATACCGTTCAATAAACCAAATAGATATTAGACAAGATCTACACCTTGCTCAATGAACTGGCCTCAACACACCCTATACACCGCAGAGAAATATATCTGAGTAATAAGAATCTTAAAACCCATGTATTGATATATCTCCATAAGGGAATCAAGTGTGTGCAGAGCGGCACAAACACAGCAGTGAAAATGAGCTAAACCCCATTATAGAAATAAATTTTAAAAACAAAACGCAGAAACAATGAAAGAGAGAAAAATTCTTACAAAATTCGCTCAGGGGCTGTGATGCAACCTGGATTGACCACATATAAACCCACAGCTGGATAAGACATAAGGCTGGACACTTGGGGCTGAGAGGATTGGTGAGCTTTGGTGAGCAACTGCCAAAAGTTTAATGCAATACTTCATGCTACTCATTCCAAGGGTCCCAACACTCCAGGTTGAAGGGAATCTTCCTACAGCTAAACCATGCTTGGGAAACCCAGCGACTGGTATACCATATGATCGGGAAAGGTTTCTAAAACGCACCTCATTTTTCCTCTCCTGGGGCTCCGGATCGACATTCCAGCCGCTTTACTAAAAATATCCCCACATGGAGAGTCAATGCCTTTAAGTTCTGGTATCGCACAGTCTGCAGTTAGTGCGGAGGATGAATGGGAATAGGGGGAACCAGTAAGAAACTAGCTGTAGCAGTTTCAATGGGCACATGTCACTCTAATTTCATATCAGTGAGAAAAATAAACCAAAGGCACAGCAAGGTGCCCCAGAAGAACAATAGGGCCTGAAGGAATTCTGTGGTTATGAGGCAAGATCACAAAAATAAGAGCTGTAAAATGGAGCTAAGGGCCACTGCAATTCAAAATCTGCAGAGTTATAAAGGCCAACTATTTTCAAAAAATATATTGAGGTAAGGCTATGAAGAGGCATTGAAAGCAAGGCAGAATTGCAGGAAACCGATTTCAGGAGGTAGACTGGAATTGCATTTAAAGCACAGGAAAAGAGGCAGAACATCAACAATGATGCACTTGGTCAAAAAGGGCATATGCGTTTTTTCCTGAATATATTCAGCAAAAAACACATACGCCCTTTTGGGCCAACCAAGCAAGCTTGCAAAGGAAATCTGCACTACAATGAAGTCTCACTTCCCCCTGGTCAAAAGGGCCATCTGAAAAAAGTGTAAAATCCAGAAAGTCAGGACAGGCCATGGAGACCTGGGAGCCTTGTTATGCTGATGGGCGGGATGTAAATTGCCAACAGCCACTCCTGAGAAGTGTATGGTGTTTCCTGAAACATCCAAAAAACAAAGCAACAGAGCCTAGGGCACTTCCACTTATGGTCCTATAGCTTAGGGAAATTAAAATCAAAAAGACACAGCCACCCCAAAGTTTGGGACGGCTCTGTTTACAAGAACCTCGTTTACGGTACAAGTTCAATATCGCAGAAAGTGAAAAATGGATAAAGAATTTGTGGTACTTACGTACAATGCAATATCACTCAGCAATGAAATCTATGTCATCAGGCCCGTAGCAGCATAATGAGTGGATTCAGGTATGATGATTCTAACTGAAATAAGTCACACAGAAAAAGAAACATCATAAGATATCACAAATACACGGAATGTAAACTTGGCTACACAGGAACTGGATTACAAAACAGAACAGGGTCTCAAATTTAGAAAACCAACTTATGCTTGCTTAAGGGGGAAGGTGAGTTGGGGTGCTGCATCAAACCAGAGATTGAAATGAGCACAGATAAAGTTCCTTAAGCCAAATATGGAATAGACAAGAGCTACTCCTTGCTCAACGAAATGGACTCAACACACCGTATTAAACGCCTAAGAATGTACCTGACTAGTAAGTATCTTAAAACCTATGGATGGCTATATCTACGAAAGAGAATCAAGCGTGTGTACAGGGGCATAAACGCAGCAGTGATAGGATTGGAGAGGTTCGGTGAGCAAATGAAGACCCTTTGAAGTCATATTGCATGGTACCCATTCCACGGGTCTCAACTCTCCAGGTTTAAGGGATTCTTCCTTCAGCTAGAACATGCATGTGGAACCCAGCGTATGATCAACCATGTGATCGGGAGACGTGTTCCAATATGTCTCAGTTCTCGTCCCCTGGTACTCGGGTGCAACATTCCAGACGCTTTACTAACACTCTCCCGACTTGGAGAGTCAGTGCCTTTAACCTCCTGTTTGGCCCAGTTTGCAATTTCTGCGGAAGATGAACAGGAATAGGGAGAACCAATGAGAGACTAGCTGGAGGTGTCTGGACGGGCAAATTTAACTCTCATTTCCCACCAGGAAGAGGAATTAACCAAAGGCTCAACGTGTCGTGCCGGAACTAGATTAGGGCCTGAAGCAATCCTGCGGTGTTGCGGCCAGCTCACAAGAAAGCGAGTTGAAGAAAGGCGCTCAGGGGCACTGTAATTCACAAACCTGCAGAGTTATAAATGACAGTGATCGTCCAAAAATTTACTGAAGTAAGGGTGCCAAGAGGACTTGAAAGTGGGGCAGAATTGCAGGAAACCGATTTCAGGAGGTAGACTGGAATTGCATTTAAAGCATAGGAAAAGAGGCAGAACGTGGAGAATGATGCACTTGGCCAAAAAGGGCGTATGCGTTTTTTCCTGAATATATTCAGGAAAAAACGCATACGCCCTTTTTGGCCAACCAAGCAAGCTTGCAAAGGAAATCTGCACTACAATGAAGTCTCACTTCCCCCCGGTCAAAAGAGCCATCTGAAAAAAGTGTAAAATCCAGAAAGGCAGGACAGGCCATGGAGAACTGGGAGCCTTGTTATGCTGATGGGCGGGATGAAAATTGCGAACAGCCACTCGGGAGAAGTGTATGGTGTTTCCTGAAACATCTAAAAAACAAAGCAACAGAGCCTAGGGCACTTCCACTTATGGTCCTATAGCTTAGGGAAATTAAAATCAAAAAGACACAGCCACCCCACAGTTTGGGACGGCTCTGTTTACAAGAACCTCGTTTACAGTACAAGTTCAATATTGCAGAAAGCGAAAAATGGATAAAGAAGTTGTGGTACTTACGTACAATGCAATATCACTCAGCAATGAAATCTATGTCATCAGGCCCGTAGCAGCATAATGAGTGGATTCAGGTATGATGATTCTAACGGAAATAAGTCACACAGAAAAAGAAATATCGTAAGATATAACTAATACACGGAATGTAAACTTGGCTACACAGGAACTGGATTACAAAACAGAACAGGGTCTCAAATTTAGAAAACCAACTTATGCTTGCTTAAGGGTAAAGGTGAGTTGGGGTGCTGCATAAAGCCAGAGATTGAAATGAGCACAGATAAAGTTCCTTAAGCCAAATATGGAATAGACAAGAACTACTCCTTGCTCAACGAAATGGACTCAACAGCCCATATTAAACGCCTAAGAATGTACCTGACTAGTAAGTATCTTAAAACCTATGGATTGCTATGTCTCTGAAAGAAAATGAAGCATGTGTACAGGGGCATAAACGCAACATTGATAGGATTGGAGAGGTTCGGTGAGCAAATGAAGACCCTTTGAAGTCATATTGCATGGTACCCATTCCACGGGTCTCAACTCTCCAGGTTTAAGGGATTCTTCCTTCAGCTAAAACATGCATGTGGAACCCAGAGTATGATCAACAATGTGATCGGGAGACGTGTTCCAATATGTCTCAGTTCTCGTCCCCTGGTACTCGGGTGTAACATTCCAGACGCTTTACTAACACTCTCCCGACTTGGAGAGTCAGTGCCTTTAACCTCCTGTTTGGCCCAGTTTGCAATTTCTCCGGAAGATGAACAGGAATAGGGAGAACCAATGAGAGACTAGCTGGAGGGGTCTGGACGGGCAAATTTAACTCTCATTTCCCACCAGGAAGAGGAATTAACCAAAGGCTCAGCGTAGCGTGCCGTGCCGGAACCAGATTAGGGCCTGAAGCAATCCTGCGGTGTTGCGGCCAGCTCACAAGAAAGCGAGTTGAAGAAAGGAGGTCAGGGGCACTGTAATTCACAAACATGCAGAGTTATAAATGACAGCTATCGTCCAAAAATATACTGAAGTAAGGCTGCCAAGAGGACTTGAAAGCGGGGCAGAATTGCAGGTAACCGATTTCTGGAGGTAGACTGGTATTGCATTTAAAGCATAGGAAAAGAGGCAGAACGTCCACAATGATGCACTTGGCCAAAAAGGGCGTATGCGTTTTTTCGTGCAGGAAAAAACGCATACGCCCTTTTTGGCCAACCAAGCAAGCTTGCAAAGGAAATCTGCAGTGCAATGAAGTCTCACTTCCCCCCAGTCAAAGGGGCCATCTGAAAAAAGTGTAAAATCCAGAAAGGCAGGACAGGCCATGGAGAACTGGGAGCCTTGTTATGCTGATGGGCGGGATGTAAATTGCCAAGAGCCACTCGGGAGAAGTGTATGGTGTTTTCTGAAACGTCTAAAAAACAACGCAAGAGAGCCTAGGGCACTTCCACTTATGGTGCTGTAGCTTAGGGAAAGTAAAATCAAAAAGACACAGCCACCCCAAAGTTTGGGACGGCTCTGTTTACAAGAACCTCGTTTACGGTACAAGTTCAATATCGCAGAAAGTGAAAAATGGATAAAGAAGTTGTGGTACTTACGTACAATGCAATATCACTCAGCAATGAAACCTATGTCATCAGGCCCGTAGCAGCATAATGAGTGGATTCAGGTATGATGATTCTAACTGAAATAAGTCACACAGAAAAAGAAACATCATAAGATATCACTAATACACGGAATGTGAACTTGGCTACACATGAACTGAATTATAAAACAGAACAGGGTCTCAAGTTTAGAAAACCAACTTATGCTTTTTTAAGGGGGAAGGTGAGTTGGGGTGCTGCATAAAACCAGAGTTTGACATTAGCACAGATACTGTTCCATAAGCCAAATGTGTAATAGACAAGACCTACCCCTTGCTCAACAAAATGGACTCAACAATGAGGTATCACCTCACACCTGATAGAATGGGCATCATCAGAAAATCTACAAACAATAAATGCTGGAAAGGGTGTGGAGAAAAGGAACCCTCTTCCACTATTGTTGGGAATATAAATTGTTACATTCACTATGGAGAACAATATGGAGTTTCTTAAGAAACTAACAATAGAATTACCATATGATACAGCAATCCCAGTACTGGACATATACCCAGACAAAACCATAAATCAAAAAGAGACATTCACCGCAATGTTCATTGCATCACTATTTACAATATCGAGGTAATGGAAGCAACCTAAATGCCCACAGACAGACGAATGCATAAAGCTGTGGTACATATATAAAATGGAATATTACTAAGCCATGAAAAGGAATGAAATTGGGTCATTTGTAGAGACGTCGATGGATCTAGAGACTGTCATACAGAGTGAAGTAAGTCAGAAAGAGAAAAACAAATCTTGTATATTCATGCATATATGTGGAACCTAGAAAAACCATACAGATTAACCATTTTGCAAGGCATAAATAGAGCAACAGATGTAGACAACAAATGTATGGACAACAAGGGGGGAAAGCTGTTGGGGGGGTGGTGGTGGGAGGAGTTGAGAGACTGGGATTGGCATGTATACATTTATATGTATAAAATAGATAACCAATAAGAACCTGCTGTATAAAAATATAAAATAAAATTCAAAATTGAAAAGAAATAAAATTTAAAAAATAAAACAGAAAAAACAATTATTCCCTTCACATACATGTATTTATATGAATAAATTATTTCCATGCTTATATCTGTAAATACAAAAAAGAGGAATAAAATCTACCTTGAACCAAAAACGAAAAAGAGAAAAAAAACACAGAACCCACCAGTTCCACAGAGGAAAACCGTATCAGGGCACTTGCTCCAGTTGTAAACAATTCTGAAGTTGGTCAGTGGTGGGGAATCGTCTCCCATTCAGCCAGCAGCCCCCACGTAACAAGCATCCTCATTGCAAAGCTGGGGCACCGTGCCGAGGCATCTGTGAGTAAACGTGAGCTGAGCCCCAGGCCAGTTGCTGCTGAACTATTCCCACCCGTCCCAGGTAAAACACCTGAATATATACAAGGACTTGAAAGCCTAGAGGAAGGGCCATAGAGCCACACGAGTGACAGCATGCCAGCCGACTTGGTGCCTGCAGGCCAGCCAGGATGGTCCTGGCCCTGGGTGCTCTTCTGGAAGATTTCCATTTCCCTGCCTGAGATACCCGTCCTGTCCCTGCCCCCACTGCTTTTTTCCTTCCTCACCTCTGCCCAGGGAGAAATTCCAGCAGCAGGTATGGGTGACACATCCTCTTCTTTAGCAGGTGGCAGCCTGGCAACTGCTGCAGAAAGTCCAGCAGAGCCCCACTCACACTGGGCCACCCACAAAGCCGTGGCCTCTCACTCCCTCCCACCAGCCCAGCCCCGAGACTGCTGACAGGGCAGAGAAAATGGCGTCAGGCACGGCTGCAGGGGCTCTTGCTGCCTGGAGTGGTATTTATATTGATCTCAACCCAGGCACACCTGGGGAGGGCTGGCCGGCACGGTAAGGCTGCCCAGCTCAGCCAATCATCACCCCTCAGGGGCTCACAGTTGCAGAAAATGGAACTTGCTGAACCGGCCAGGTCCAAGGAACAGGTGTGGGCTCCTGAGAGTCAGGATAGACAAGGGGCTGCAGCTTTGGCTTGTTTTCTAATCATTTTATCTGGCCCATGAGTGGGAGACAACTTCAAGAAAACCCTCTCCTAATGAGAGGAACCCAGGAGTCAGGGAGAGGAGGGGTGAGTGGTGGTTGGAGACAGAGGCCTGGTGCCCCGGGTACAGTGGAAGTCTCTGGAAGACCAGGTGGAGGGAGGCCGCACAGAGTGATGCCCAGGGTCACAGACCTGTCGCAGCTGCTGTTTATTAGTTCAAGTCCTGCTCTGAGGTGCTCTGTGTCAGCTCTGAGCGACAGGTGAGCTGGGGGTGCTCTGCAATGAGGGCTATGTGCATGGTTCCTGTGTGCCCAGCCCTGCCACGGGACCTGCAAGGGTAGCTCTGTATCCTGGGAAGGGCCTGACCACGAGAGCCCCGTGGGCTGGGGTGGGGGTGGGGTACCTGCCCAGGTGAGCTCCATATTCTGGGATTGGTCTGACCACGAGAGCCCCATGGGCTGCTGGGGACCTGGTAAAGGATGTCAGGACAGTCAGTGAAGCCACCGAGGATATACCTCCAGTTGCTCCTAATTCCTACACCCTGCTGGTCATTCTACCAACCACCAGGACATGGTATTCTGTATTAGTCTTCAATGATGCCTTCTTTTGTATTCCATTAGTCCCAGAGTCACAAGAAATTTTGGCTTGTGAGTGGCAGGACTCAACATACAACTAAAACAATACTTCCGGGCCGTCTTGCCCCAAGGGTGCAAAAATTCCCACACCATCTTTGGGGAAACCTTAGCTAAAGACCTAAAAGTTCTACCTCTGGAAAAGGAAACCCTCCTTCAGTACGCAGACGACATTCTGATCGCCAGCCCTACTAAGGAGGCCTCTGAACTACCAAGCCAATAAAGGATAGAAGTTGTCCAAGAAAAAGCTCAAATATCACAGACTGCGGTGACCTGCCTGGGCTTCATTCTCACAGAAGGTCGGAGAAGCCCATCCCAGGAAAGGGAAGAAACCATTTTCGGCCTTACTCCTTTCTAAAACTAGAAGACAGCTTAGGGGTTCCTGGGGAGGCCAGGGTTTGCTGCTTCTGGATCCCTAACTGCAGTCTACTAGCTGGGCCTCTATATGAAACACTGAAAGGAAAAGATGATGATCCTTTTGAATAGAATCCAGAAGTGGCCTTTCAAGAATGGAAAGAGCAGTCAATTCAGACCCTTGCCCTGGAACTCCCTAATTTAGCTAAACCCTTTGACCTTTCCATTCCCGGTGAAAGGTGAATCGCCATTGGAGAATTAGTGTAAAAACTGGGACCACTTGAAATGGAACAATGCAAGAATGCCATCCAGGTAGGATAAACTATGGTCACCAAGGGGCTTGGCCCACTGCCGCATCTGGCCAAGATACTGGCGGTATCTAAAAACCTGGAAATCAGCAGCCCAAAAGGCCTCCTCCCTCCTAAGGGAAAAGGACCCCACGTGGTGATCCTAACCACCAACCATGCCCTGAAGTTGCAGGGTTTGCTCCGTGGGCACACCAACCTCGAGTGAGGAGGCCCTCCAACTCCAACATCCAGAGAGATAACCGGGGGCAACAGGGCACCATGACGACTCGTGTGAACATCACTTGACCTGGAGTTTCTCTCATAAAACAACAGGAGTGTGTCCCAAAAGAGTAGACTACTGCTTGCAGGACTTACTGCACCCAGAGGGGAGCTAGTAATCTTGGCGGGGGAACCGTATATCACACTGTCACCATAGAAAAGCCTACAGACACCGTGATGATGGTGGCCAATAAGACTGGCTGGACTCCTGTTTACTTCAAAAGGCTGTTGACTCAGTGGCCATCATGGTCCTTGATCACCACTGACCCTGGACTGTCTGGGAGTTGAGCGGGCAGGGCTCTGACACCTGGTGCTGTTTGTACGTTAATTCAGGGGCCTAATTGAAGAAAGTGCAGACTACTGGTCAGAGCATCTAGGCTGGCAGAAACGGTCAGCCTAAGGTGGCCGAACAAATGTGGGGCGGGGTGAAACCGGCCCCCACAGCGTCTCTGCACATCTCTTTCCTGGACCCTTAAAGGTCATTAGAATCTATAACGCTTCCAATGCTGGTGCTCGGGTGGACGAGCAGGGAGGCAGGGGGCCTGGGGACAATCAACGTCACCTGGAGGCTGCTGGGGAGAAGCTCTGACCCTCACCCCTTGGTATGAGGGCTCCCAACTCAGCACTCAGCAGTTACAGAAGAAGGGTCTGCACCCTCAGCACTCCAAGAATGAGGAACGGGACAAAAGGCAGAGGAGGGCTTTGTCCCCAGCAAAGCCCATTAAAAATCCCTGGGAGATAAAAATAGAATCTGGGCAATAAAGTCAAGTCTAACCTTTTTTATCCTTTGTGCTTTGTCTAATTTCATGTGCTCCTAGGGTCCCGCATGCAGAGGTTCCACACCCGGCACTTCAGACCAGATTTCCTAGTGCAGAATGGCTGGGTCGACACCTCAGCTCCTGGGGCCCAGTGCAGACTCCGCGATATAGAGCCTGAGCTGCAGCCAACCCGGCCCTCGAGAGCTCCGCCCCCTCCCTCCCACTGACTCTGACAGGATCTCTACACAGCAGCCCAGCCCACAGCCCAGGGGGTAGTGCATGCTCTCACCTCTCCATTCTCTGATCAAAATATAAAGTTTCCTTTGCTTGTGAACCAAACTCAGTCTCGATCTGTTGGCCCCAATGACACTGCGCAGGGGGACACTTGTTGGGGTCCACTCTGGAGGATCAGTAACAGAAATTGAGACTATTGTAACCTCAATGAACAGATGTGTGAGCCAAACTGTAGTTAACATAGAACAGTGTATAAGGCTCGGGTAAAATAAGATGTTTCTAACGCTTCCATTGGATATTTCCATCACTTTATTATAAGCAAGTTCAGTGAAAAGGTTTGTCTTATTTGTCAGGTCAATATTAGAGAAACGAAGTGATTTCTTTCCAAGGATGTACATCTAATAATCTTGGTTAAAGCTTCAATCTTGTTTTAAATGCTTTTCCATTGAAAATGATACCTCTCTTTCAGCTCCCCCGTTTCTGAGAAGTATAAAATCTTATAATTTATTATTACCAAAGCGGAAAGGTGGGAGGAGGGATAAATTAACAGTTTGGGATTAACACATACACACTGCTATGTATAAAATAGATCATCAACAAGGAACTACTGTATAGCACAGGGAACTACACTCAACATTTTGCAATAACCTATAAGGGGAAATAATCTGAAAAAGAATAGATATTTTTATTGACATCATCTATCAATGACAGTTAAAGTGTAACCTAAGGGAAGCTGGTGGTGAGTGCTTCTGACCCTGAAGACTTCAATCATCTAAAGTTTGGACTCTGCCTACTTCCCAAGGCCCTTAATGAACATATGTGTAGCCGTAGCTTAAAAAATTCCCCAGTTTGGGTTTCGGGGAGACACTGATTTTGAAAAAGCCCTGGTGTTCTCCTTACATGAATGGGACTCTTCCTACTGCTAAAACATGTCTGTCACACCCAGAGGATGGTATACCGTCTGATCGGGAAGAGTTTGGAAAAGGCATCTCATCTCCTCATCTCCTGGTGCTCGGGTTCACCCATCCAGCGTCTTTACTAACAGTCTCCCCACTTGGAGATGAAAGTACTGTCAACATCCTGTTGCGTACAGTTTGGAATTTGTCCAGAGGATGAAGCGGAAGGATGAGGAACAATGAGAGACAAGTCCTAGGTGTTCAGACAGGCACATGTCACTCTAATTTCCAATCAGGAAGACGAATTGACCAAAGGCTAGGGTTGCCCATGGAAACAGTATAGGGCTTGAGGAAATCCCGCTGCTTTGTGGCCAGTTCCCATAAACACAAGTTGAACAATGGAACTCAGGGACAGTAAAATTCACGAAACTGCAGAGTTGAAAATATCCATCACTGAAAAATGTCTTGAGGAAAGTCAGAGAAAAGGACTTGTAAGCAAGGGAGAATGGCAGGAAAGGGATTTGAGGAGGTAGAAAGGACTCGCCATTAAGCACAAGAAAAGGAGCTGAACATTGCCAACATTGCAGTTGGCCAAAAAGGGTGTATGCGTTTTTTTCTGTATATATTCAAGAAAAGGGCATACACTTTTTTAGCCAACCAAACAGGTGGGCACTGGAAGTCAATACTACAAGAGATATCACTTCGCATCAGTCAGAAGAGCCATCCTCATAAAGCGTAAACAACAGAAATGCAGGACAGGGCAAGGAGAAGAAGGAGCCCTGTGAGACTTATAGTGGAAATGTATATTGCCAACGGCCATTCTGGAGAAGTGTATTGTGTTTACTAAAGCATCTAAAAAATGAGCTACAGAGCATAGGGCACTTGCACTCATGGGCGTATATCTTGGGAAAAACAAAAATCGAGAGGACACAGGCACCCCAATGTTTACCCCCTCTCTGTTTAAAAGATCCTCGACTAGGATATAACTTAAATGTCTCTGAAGAGAAAAAATGGATAGAGATGTGGTACTTAGGTAGAGTGGAATATTATTCAGCCTGGAAATCAATGAAATATGGCCAGTTGTAACAACTCTGGAGGAGTTACGTATGATCATTCTAAGTGACATAATTCAAAAAGAAAAAGACACATATCATAAGATATCACTTAAAGGTGGAATCCAAAATGGCTACACATGAAATAAATTACAAAACAAAAACATAGTCAAATATGTAGAAAACACGCATAAGGCTGCTAAACGGGAAAGGTGGGGAGGGGTGAGGCATCATCCAGGAGGTTGAAATTAGCAAAGATACCATTCCAAATACCAAACTGATAATCAACAAGGCCTACACGGTAGCTAAAAGAACTGCACTCAGCACACTCAAGTCACCGGAAAAGAATATATACGACTGGTAAGAATCTGAAAAAGAATTTACTGATGTCTCTCTGTACGTGAATCAAGTGGATGTACAGCAGCAAGAAACAGAGCTTTGAAAATCAGCTGTAACCAATATAGTAATAAATTGAAAAAAATAAACGACAGAGAGACAGAGAAAACCTCTTACAACTTTTCCTCAGGGCCGGTGATGCAACATGGATTGAACACATCTAGACCCACAGCAGGATGAGACATAAGGCTGGAAACTGTTTGCACTAAGAGAAATGTGAGGTTGGGTGAGGAAATGCACACCCTTTAAAGTAATACTACCTGGTACCCATTCAATGGGTCCCAAATCTGCAGGTTCAAGGGATCTTCCTACAGCTAAAACATGCATGGAAAACCCAGAGGACTGTACACCATGTGATCGGGAGATGTGTCTAAAATGCAGCTCATTTATCCTCTCCTGGTGCTCCTGTTCACCATTCCAGCCACGTTACTTAGAATCTCCCCACTTGGAGAATCAGCACATTTCAACTTCTGTTTCAAACATTTTGCAAATTGTGAGGAGGATGAACGGGAAGAGGGGGAACCAATGAGAGAATAGTTTTAGGGGTTTGGACGGGCACATATCACTCTAATTTCCCATTAAGAATAAGAATTGCAAAAAGGCTCAGCCCGCCTCGCCCGAGCCAAAATAGGGCCTGAAGCAATCCTGCGGATTTGAGGCCAGCTCACAAAAGAGCAACTTAAAAAATGGAGCTCAGGGTCACTGCAATTCACAAACCTGCAGAGTTATAAATGAAAACTAACGTCCAAAAATATGTTGAGGTAAGGCAAAGAAGAGGATCTGAATGCAAGACAGAATTGCAAGAAACAGATTTCAAGAGATAGATTGGACTCGTCTTTAAAGCACATGAAAAGCGGCAGAATTTCGACAATGATGCAGTTGGCCCAAAAGGGCGTATGCGTTTTTTCCTGATTATATCCAGGAAAAAACGCATACACACTTTATGGGCAACGAAGCAAGCAAGCAATGCAAATGTGCACAACAAAGAAGTCTCATTTCCCACCGGTCAAAAGGGCCATCCTAAACAATTGTAAAAACCAGAAATGCAGGACAGGCCATGGAGAACAGGGAGCCTTTATACGCTGATGGGCAGTGTGTGAACTGCCGAGAGCCACTCTGGAGAAGTGTATGGTGGTTCCTAAATCAACTAAAAAACAGAGCTACAGAGCATAGGACACTTCCAATCATGGGAGTATATCTAGGGAAGTCTAAAAATCAACAAGACACAAGCACACCACAGTTTAGGGCTACTCTGTTTACAAGAACCTCAACTTCAGTACACCTTAAATATCCCAGGAAAGAGAACAATGGATAAAGAAGATGTGGTACTTATGTACAATGGAATATCTCTTCACCATGAAATCAATGTAATAAGGCTAGTAGAAGGATAAAGAGTGGATTTAGGTCCGATAATACTACTTGAAATAAGTCAAACAGAAAAAGAAACATATCATAAGATATCACTTATAGAGGGAGGGTAAATATGGCTGCACAAGAAATGAATTACAGAACAGAACAGTGTCTCACATTTAGAAAACACACTTATTTCAGCTTAAGGGGAAAGGAGAGGTGGGGTGATGCATAAAACCAGAGTTTGAAATTAGCACAGATACCGTTCAATAAACCAAATAGATATTAGACAAGATCTACACCTTGCTCAATGAACTGGCCTCAACACACCCTATACACCGCAGAGAAATATATCTGAGTAATAAGAATCTTAAAACCCATGTATTGATATATCTCCATAAGGGAATCAAGTGTGTGCAGAGCGGCACAAACACAGCAGTGAAAATGAGCTAAACCCCATTATAGAAATAAATTTTAAAAACAAAACGCAGAAACAATGAAAGAGAGAAAAATTCTTACAAAATTCGCTCAGGGGCTGTGATGCAACCTGGATTGACCACATATAAACCCACAGCTGGATAAGACATAAGGCTGGACACTTGGGGCTGAGAGGATTGGTGAGCTTTGGTGAGCAACTGCCAAAAGTTTAATGCAATACTTCATGCTACTCATTCCAAGGGTCCCAACACTCCAGGTTGAAGGGAATCTTCCTACAGCTAAACCATGCTTGGGAAACCCAGCGACTGGTATACCATATGATCGGGAAAGGTTTCTAAAACGCACCTCATTTTTCCTCTCCTGGGGCTCCGGATCGACATTCCAGCCGCTTTACTAAAAATATCCCCACATGGAGAGTCAATGCCTTTAAGTTCTGGTATCGCACAGTCTGCAGTTAGTGCGGAGGATGAATGGGAATAGGGGGAACCAGTAAGAAACTAGCTGTAGCAGTTTCAATGGGCACATGTCACTCTAATTTCATATCAGTGAGAAAAATAAACCAAAGGCACAGCAAGGTGCCCCAGAAGAACAATAGGGCCTGAAGGAATTCTGTGGTTATGAGGCAAGATCACAAAAATAAGAGCTGTAAAATGGAGCTAAGGGCCACTGCAATTCAAAATCTGCAGAGTTATAAAGGCCAACTATTTTCAAAAAATATATTGAGGTAAGGCTATGAAGAGGCATTGAAGGCAAGGCAGAATTGCAGGAAACCGATTTCAGGAGGTACACTGGAATTGCATTTAAAGCACAGGAATAGAGGCAGAACATCAACAATGATGCACTTGGTCAAAAAGGGCATATGCGTTTTTTCCTGAATATATTCAGCAAAAAACACAGACGCACTTTTGGGCCAACCAAGCAAGCTTGCAAAGGAAATCTGCACTACAATGAAGTCTCACTTCCCCCTGGTCAAAAGGGCCATCTGAAAAAAGTGTAAAATCCAGAAAGTCAGGACAGGCCATGGAGACCTGGGAGCCTTGTTATGCTGATGGGCGGGATGTAAATTGCCAACAGCCACTCCTGAGAAGTGTATGGTGTTTCCTGAAACATCCAAAAAACAAAGCAACAGAGCCTAGGGCACTTCCACTTATGGTCCTATAGCTTAGGGAAATTAAAATCAAAAAGACACAGCCACCCCAAAGTTTGGGACGGCTCTGTTTACAAGAACCTCGTTTACGGTACAAGTTCAATATCGCAGAAAGTGAAAAATGGATAAAGAATTTGTGGTACTTACGTACAATGCAATATCACTCAGCAATGAAATCTATGTCATCAGGCCCGTAGCAGCATAATGAGTGGATTCAGGTATGATGATTCTAACTGAAATAAGTCACACAGAAAAAGAAACATCATAAGATATCACAAATACACGGAATGTAAACTTGGCTACACAGGAACTGGATTACAAAACAGAACAGGGTCTCAAATGTAGAAAACCAACTTATGCTTGCTTAAGGGGGAAGGTGAGTTGGGGTGCTGCATAAAACCAGAGATTGAAATGAGCACAGATAAAGTTCCTTAAGCCAAATATAGAATAGACAAGAGCTACTACTTGCTCAACGAAATGGACTCAACACACCGTATTAAACGCCTAAGAATGTACCTGACTAGTAAGTATCTTAAAACCTATGGATGTCTATATCTACGAAAGAGAATCAAGCGTGTGTACAGGGGCATGAACGCAGCAGTGATAGGATTGGAGAGGTTCGGTGAGCAAATGAAGACCCTTTGAAGTCATATTGCATGGTACCCATTCCACGGGTCTCAACTCTCCAGGTTTAAGGGATTCTTCCTTCAGCTAAAACATGCATGTGGAACCCAGAGTATGATCAACCATGTGATCGGGAGATGTGTTCCAATATGTCTCAGTTCTCGTCCCCTGGTACTCGGGTGCAACATTCCAGACGCTTTACTAACACTCTCCCGACTTGGAGAGTCAGTGCCTTTAACCTCCTGTTTGGCCCAGTTTGCAATTTCTCCGGAAGATGAACAGGAATAGGGAGAACCAATGAGAGACTAGCTGGAGGTGTCTGGACGGGCAAATTTAACTCTCATTTACCACCAGGAAGAGGAATTAACCAAAGGCTCAACGTGTCGTGCCGGAACTAGATTAGGGACTGAAGCAAACCTGCGGTGTTGCGGCCAGCTCACAAGAAAGCGAGTTGAAGAAAGGAGCTCAGGGGCACTGTAATTCACAAACCTGCAGAGTTATAAATGACAGCTATCGTCCAAAAATATACTGAAGTAAGGCTGCCAAGAGGACTTGAAAGCAGGGCAGAATTGCAGGAAACCGATTTCAGGAGGTAGACTGGAATTGCATTTAAAGCATAGGAAAAGAGGCAGAACGTCCACAATGATGCACTTGGCCAAAAAGGGCGTATGCGTTTTTTCCTGAATATATTCAGGAAAAAACTCATACGCCCTTTTTGGACAACCAAGCAAGCTTGCAAAGGAAATCTGCACTACAATGAAGTCTCACTTCCCCCCGGTCAAAAGGGCCATCTGAAAAAAGTGTAAAATCCAGAAAGGCAGGACAGGCCATGGAGAACTGGGAGCCTTGTTATGCTGATGGGCGGGATGTAAATTGCCAACAGCCACTCGGGAGAGGTGTATGGTGTTTCCTGAAACATCTAAAAAACAAAGCAACAGAGCCTAGGGCACTTCCACTTATGGTCCTATAGCTTAGGGAAATTAAAATAAAAAAGACACAGCCACCCCAAATTTTGGGACGGCTCTGTTTACAAGAACCTCGTTTACGGTACAAGTTCAATATCGCAGAAAGTGAAAAATGGATAAAGAAGTTGTGGTACTTACGTACAATGCAATATCACTCAGCAATGAAATCTATGTCATCAGGCCCATAGCAGCATAATGAGTGGATTCAGGTATGATGATTCTAACTGAAATAAGTCACACAGAAAAAGAAACATCATAAGATATCACTAATACACGGAATGTAAACTTGGCTACACAGGAACTGGATTACAAAACAGAACAGGGTCTCAAATTTAGAAAACCAACTTATGCTTGCTTAAGGGGAAAGGTGAGTTGGGGTGCTGCATCAAACCAGAGATTGAAATGAGCACAGATAAAGTTCCTTAAGCCAAATATGGAATAGACAAGAACTACTCCTTGCTCAACGAAATGGACTCAACACCCCATATTAAACGCCTAAGAATGTACCTGACTAGTAAGTATCTTAAAACCTATGGATTGCTATGTGTCTGAAAGAAAATCAAGCGTGTGTACAGGGGCATAAACGCAGCAGTGATAGGATTGGAGAGGTTCGGTGAGCAAATGAAGACCCTTTGAAGTCATATTGCATGGTACCCATTCCACGGGTCTCAACTCTCCAGGTTTAAGGGATTCTTCCTTCAGCTAAAACATGCACGTGGAACCCAGAGTATGATCAACCATGTGGTCGGGAGACATGTTCCAATATGTCTCAGTTCTCGTCCCCTGGTACTCGGGTGCAACATTCCAGACGCTTTACTAACACTCTCCCGACTTGGAGAGTCAGTGCCTTTAACCTCCTGTTTGGCCCAGTTTGCAATTTCTGCGGAAGATGAACAGGAATAGGGAGAACCAATGAGAGACTAGCTGGAGGTGTCTGGACGGGCAAATTTAACTCTCATTTCCCACCAGGAAGAGGAATTAACCAAAGGCTCAGCGTGCCGTGCCGGAACCAGATTAGGGCCTGAAGCAATCCTGCGGTGTTGCGGCCAGCTCACAAGAAAGCGAGTTGAAGAAAGGAGCTCAGGGGCACTGTAATTCACAAACCTGCAGAGTTATAAATGACAGCTATCGTCCAAAAATATACTGAAGTAAGGCTGCCAAGAGGACTTGAAAGCGGGGCAGAATTGCAGGAAACCGATTTCAGGAGGTAGACTGGAATTGCATTTAAAGCATAGGAAAAGAGGCAGAACGTCCACAATGATGCACTTGGCCAAAAAGGGCGTATGCGTTTTTTCCTGAATATATTCAGGAAAAAACGCATACGCCCTTTTTGGCCAACCAAGCAAGCTTGCAAAGGAAATCTGCACTACAATGAAGTCTCACTTCCCCCCGGTCAAAAGGGCCATCTGAAAAAAGTGTAAAATCCAGAAAGGCAGGACAGGCCATGGAGAACTGGGAGCCTTGTTATGCTGATGGGCGGGATGTCAATTGCCAACAGCCACTCGGGAGAGGTGTATGGTGTTTCCTGAAACATCTAAAAAACAAAGCAACAGAGCCTAGGGCACTTCCACTTATGGTCCTATAGCTTAGGGAAATTAAAATCAAAAAGACACAGCCACCCCAAAGTTTGGGACGGCTCTGTTTACAAGAACCTCGTTTACGGTACAAGTTCAATATCGCAGAAAGTGAAAAATGGATAAAGAAGTTGTGGTACTTACGTACAATGCAATATCACTCAGCAATGAAATCTATGTCATCAGGCCCGTAGCAGCATAATGAGTGGATTCAGGTATGATGATTCTAACTGAAATAAGTCACACAGAAAAAGAAACATCATAAGATATCACTAATACACGGGATGTAAACTTGGCTACACAGGAACTGGATTACAAAACAGAACAGGGTCTCAAATTTAGAAAACCAACTTATGCTTGCTAAAGGGGAAAGGTGAGTTGGGGTGCTGCATAAAACCAGAGATTTAAATGAACACAGATAAAGTTCCTTAAGCCAAATATAGAATAGACAAGAACTACTCCTTGCTCAACGAAATGGACTCAACACCCCATATTAAACGCCTAAGAATGTACCTGACTAGTAAGTATCTTAAAACCTATGGATTGCTATGTGTCTCAAAGAAAATCAAGCGTGTGTACAGGGGCATAAACGCAGCAGTGATAGGATTGGAGACGTTCGGTGAGCAAATGAAGACCCTTTGAAGTGATATTGCATGGTACCCATTCCACGGGTCTCAACTCTCCAGGTTTAAGGGATTCTTCCTTCAGCTAAAACATGCACGTGGAACCCAGAGTATGATCAACCGTGTGATCGGGAGACGTGTTCCAATATGTCTCAGTTCTCGTCCCCTGGTACTCGGGTGCAACATTCCAGACGCTTTACTAACACTCTCCCGACTTGGAGAGTCAGTGCCTTTAACCTCCTGTTTGGCCCAGTTTGCAATTTCTGCGGAAGATGAACAGGAATAGGGAGAACCAATGAGAGACTAGCTGGAGGTGTCTGGACGGGCAAATTTAACTCTCATTTCCCACCAGGAAGAGGAATTAACCAAAGGCTCAGCGTGCCGTGCCGGAACCAGATTAGGGCCTGAAGCAATCCTGCGGTGTTGCGGCCAGCTCACAGGAAAGCGAGTTGAAGAAAGGAGCTCAGGGACACTGTAATTCACAAACCTGCAGAGTTATAAATGACAGCTATCGTCCAAAAATATACTGAAGTAAGGCTGCCAAGAGGACTTGAAAGCGGGGCAGAATTGCAGGAAACCGATTTCAGGAGGTAGACTGGAATTGCATTTAAAGCATAGGAAAAGAGGCAGAACGTCCACAATGATGCACTTGGCCAAAAAGGGCGTATGCGTTTTTTCCTGAATATATTCAGGAAAAAACGCATACGCCCTTTTTGGCCAACCAAGCAAGCTTGCAAAGGAAATCTGCACTACAATGAAGTCTCACTTCCCCCCGGTCAAAAGGGCCATCTGAAAAAAGTGTAAAATCCAGAAAGGCAGGACAGGCCATGGAGAACTGGGAGCCTTGTTATGCTGATGGGCGGGATGTAAATTGCCAACAGCCACTCGGGAGAGGTGTATGGTGTTTCCTGAAACATCTAAAAAACAAAGCAACAGAGCCTAGGGCACTTCCACTTATGGTCCTATAGCTTAGGGAAATTAAAATCAAAAAGACACAGCCACCCCAAAGTTTGGGACAGCTCTGTTTACAAGAACCTCGTTTACGGTACAAGTTCAATATCGCAGAAAGTGAAAAATGGATAAAGAAGTTGTGGTACTTACGTACAATGCAATATCACTCAGCAATGAAATCTATGTCATCAGGCCCATAGCAGCATAATGAGTGGATTCAGGTATGATGATTCTAACTGAAATAAGTCACACAGAAAAAGAAACATCATAAGATATCACTAATACACGGAATGTAAACTTGGCTACACAGGAACTGGATTACAAAACAGAACAGGGTCTCAAATTTAGAAAACCAACTTATGCTTGCTTAAGGGGAAAGGTGAGTTGGGGTGCTGCATCAAACCAGAGATTGAAATGAGCACAGATAAAGTTCCTTAAGCCAAATATGGAATAGACAAGAACTACTCCTTGCTCAACGAAATGGACTCAACACCCCATATTAAACGCCTAAGAATGTACCTGACTAGTAAGTATCTTAAAACCTATGGATTGCTATGTCTCTGAAAGAAAATCAAGCGTGTGTACAGGGGCATAAACGCAGCAGTGATAGGATTGGAGAGGTTCGGTGAGCAAATGAAGACCCTTTGAAGTCATATTGCATGGTACCCATTCCACGGGTCTCAACTCTCAATGTTTAAGGGATTCTGCCTTCAGCTAAAACATGCACGTGGAACCCAGAGTATGATCAACCGTGTGATCGGGAGACGTGTTCCAATATGTCTCAGTTCTCGTCCCCTGGTACTCGGGTGCAACATTCCAGACGCTTTACTAACACTCTCCCGACTTGGAGAGTCAGTGCCTTTAACCTCCTGTTTGGCCCATTTGCAATTTCTGAGGAAGATGAACAGGAATAGGGAGAACCAATGAGAGACTAGCTGGAGGTGTCTGGACGGGCAAATTTAACTCTCATTTCCCACCAGGAAGAGGAATTAACCAAAGGCTCAGCGTGCCGTGCCGGAACCAGATTAGGGCCTGAAGCAATCCTGCGGTGTTGCGGCCAGCTCACAAGAAAGTGAGTTGAAGAAAGGAGCTCAGGGACACTGTAATTCACAAACCTGCAGAGTTATAAATGACAGCTATCGTCCAAAAATATACTGAAGTAAGGCTGCCAAGAGGACTTGAAAGCGGGGCAGAATTGCAGGAAACCGATTTCAGGAGGTAGACTGGAATTGCATTTAAAGCATAGGAAAAGAGGCAGAACGTCCACAATGATGCACTTGGCCAAAAAGGGCGTATGCGTTTTTTCCTGAATATATTCAGGAAAAAACGCATACGCCCTTTTTGGCCAACCAAGCAAGCTTGCAAAGGAAATCTGCACTACAATGAAGTCTCACTTACCCCCGGTCAAAAGGGCCATCTGAAAAAAGTGTAAAATCCAGAAAGGCAGGACAGGCCATGGAGAACTGGGAGCCTTGTTATGCTGATGGGCGGGATGTAAATTGCCAACAGCCACTCGGGAGAGGTGTATGGTGTTTCCTGAAACATCTAAAAAACAAAGCAACAGAGCCTAGGGCACTTCCACTTATGGTCCTATAGCTTAGGGAAATTAAAATCAAAAAGACACAGCCACCCCAAAGTTTGGGACGGCTCTGTTTACAAGAACCTCGTTTACGGTACAAGTTCAATATCGCAGAAAGTGAAAAATGGATAAAGAAGTTGTGGTACTTACGTACAATGCAATATCACTCAGCAATGAAATCTATGTCATCAGGCCCGTAGCAGCATAATGAGTGGATTCAGGTATGATGATTCTAACTGAAATAAGTCACACAGAAAAAGAAACATCATAAGATATCACTAATACACGGGATGTAAACTTGGCTACAGAGGAACTGGATTACAAAACAGAACAGGGTCTCAAATTTAGAAAACCAACTTATGCTTGCTAAAGGGGAAAGGTGAGTTGGGGTGCTGCATAAAACCAGAGATTTAAATGAACACAGATAAAGTTCCTTAAGCCAAATATAGAATAGACAAGAACTACTCCTTGCTCAACGAAATGGACTCAACACCCCATATTAAACGCCTAAGAATGTACCTGACTAGTAAGTATCTTAAAACCTATGGATTGCTATGTGTCTCAAAGAAAATCAAGCGTGTGTACAGGGGCATAAACGCAGCAGTGATAGGATTGGAGAGGTTCGGTGAGCAAATGAAGACCCTTTGAAGTGATATTGCATGGTACCCACTCCACGGGTCTCAACTCTCCAGGTTTAAGGGATTCTTCCTTCAGCTAAAACATGCACGTGGAACCCAGAGTATGATCAACCGTGTGATCGGGAGACGTGTTCCAATATGTCTCAGTTCTCGTCCCCTGGTACTCGGGTGCAACATTCCAGACGCTTTACTAACACTCTCCCGACTTGGAGAGTCAGTGCCTTTAACCTCCTGTTTGGCCCAGTTTGCAATTTCTGCGGAAGATGAACAGGAATAGGGAGAACCAATGAGAGACTAGCTGGAGGTGTCTGGACGGGCAAATTTAACTCTCATTTCCCACCAGGAAGAGGAATTAACCAAAGGCTCAGCGTGCCGTGCCGGAACCAGATTAGGGCCTGAAGCAATCCTGCGGTGTTGCGGCCAGCTCACAGGAAAGCGAGTTGAAGAAAGGAGCTCAGGGACACTGTAATTCACAAACCTGCAGAGTTATAAATGACAGCTATCGTCCAAAAATATACTGAAGTAAGGCTGCCAAGAGGACTTGAAAGCGGGGCAGAATTGCAGGAAACCGATTTCAGGAGGTAGACTGGAATTGCATTTAAAGCATAGGAAAAGAGGCAGAACGTCCACAATGATGCACTTGGCCAAAAAGGGCGTATGCGTTTTTTCCTGAATATATTCAGGAAAAAACGCATACGCCCTTTTTGGCCAACCAAGCAAGCTTGCAAAGGAAATCTGCACTAAAATGAAGTCTCACTTCCCCCCGGTCAAAAGGGCCATCTGAAAAAAGTGTAAAATCCAGAAAGGCAGGACAGGCCATGGAGAACTGGGAGCCTTGTTATGCTGATGGGCGGGATGTAAATTGCCAACAGCCACTCGGGAGAGGTGTATGGTGTTTCCTGAAACATCTAAAAAACAAAGCAACAGAGCCTAGGGCACTTCCACTTATGGTCCTATAGCTTAGGGAAATTAAAATCAAAAAGACACAGCCACCCCAAAGTTTGGGACAGCTCTGTTTACAAGAACCTCGTTTACGGTACAAGTTCAATATCGCAGAAAGTGAAAAATGGATAAAGAAGTTGTGGTACTTACGTACAATGCAATATCACTCAGCAATGAAATCTATGTCATCAGGCCCGTAGCAGCATAATGAGTGGATTCAGGTATGATGATTCTAACTGAAATAAGTCACACAGAAAAAGAAACATCATAAGATATCACTAATACACGGAATGTAAACTTGGCTACACAGGAACTGGATTACAAAACAGAACAGGGTCTCAAATTTAGAAAACCAACTTATGCTTGCTTAAGGGGAAAGGTGAGTTGGGGTGCTGCATCAAACCAGAGATTGAAATGAGCACAGATAAAGTTCCTTAAGCCAAATATGGAATAGACAAGAACTACTCCTTGCTCAACGAAATGGACTCAACACCCCATATTAAACGCCTAAGAATGTACCTGACTAGTAAGTATCTTAAAACCTATGGATTGCTATGTCTCTGAAAGAAAATCAAGCGTGTGTACAGGGGCATAAACGCAGCAGTGATAGGATTGGAGAGGTTCGGTGAGCAAATGAAGACCCTTTGAAGTCATATTGCATGGTACCCATTCCACGGGTCTCAACTCTCAAGGTTTAAGGGATTCTGCCTTCAGCTAAAACATGCACGTGGAACCCAGAGTATGATCAACCGTGTGATCGGGAGACGTGTTCCAATATGTCTCAGTTCTCGTCCCCTGGTACTCGGGTGCAACATTCCAGACGCTTTACTAACACTCTCCCGACTTGGAGAGTCAGTGCCTTTAACCTCCTGTTTGGCCCATTTGCAATTTCTGAGGAAGATGAACAGGAATAGGGAGAACCAATGAGAGACTAGCTGGAGGTGTCTGGACGGGCAAATTTAACTCTCATTTCCCACCAGGAAGAGGAATTAACCAAAGGCTCAGCGTGCCGTGCCGGAACCAGATTAGGGCCTGAAGCAATCCTGCGGTGTTGCGGCCAGCTCACAAGAAAGTGAGTTGAAGAAAGGAGCTCAGGGACACTGTAATTCACAAACCTGCAGAGTTATAAATGACAGCTATCGTCCAAAAATATACTGAAGTAAGGCTGCCAAGAGGACTTGAAAGCGGGGCAGAATTGCAGGAAACCGATTTCAGGAGGTAGACTGGAATTGCATTTAAAGCATAGGAAAAGAGGCAGAACGTCCACAATGATGCACTTGGCCAAAAAGGGCGTATGCGTTTTTTCCTGAATATATTCAGGAAAAAACGCATACGCCCTTTTTGGCCAACCAAGCAAGCTTGCAAAGGAAATCTGCACTACAATGAAGTCTCACTTCCCCCCGGTCAAAAGGGCCATCTGAAAAAAGTGTAAAATCCAGAAAGGCAGGACAGGCCATGGAGAACTGGGAGCCTTGTTATGCTGATGGGCGGGATGTAAATTGCCAACAGCCACTCGGGAGAGGTGTATGGTGTTTCCTGAAACATCTAAAAAACAAAGCCACAGAGCCTAGGGCACTTCCACTTATGGTCCTATAGCTTAGGGAAATTAAAATCAAAAAGACACAGCCACCCCAAAGTTTGGGACCGCTCTGTTTACAAGAACCTCGTTTACGGTACAAGTTCAATATCGCAGAAAGTGAAAAATGGATAAAGAAGTTGTGGTACTTACGTACAATGCAATATCACTCAGCAATGAAATCTATGTCATCAGGCCCGTAGCAGCATAATGAGTGGATTCAGGTATGATGATTCTAACTGAAATAAGTCACACAGAAAAAGAAACATCATAAGATATCACTAATACACGGAATGTAAACTTGGCTACACAGGAACTGGATTACAAAACAGAACAGGGTCTCAAATTTAGAAAACCAACTTATGCTTGCTTAAGGGGAAAGGTGAGTTGGGGTGCTGCATCAAACCAGAGATTGAAATGAGCACAGATAAAGTTCCTTAAGCCAAATATGGAATAGACAAGAACTACTCCTTGCTCAACGAAATGGACTCAACACCCCATATTAAACGCCTAAGAATGTACCTGACTAGTAAGTATCTTAAAACCTATGGATTGCTATGTCTCTGAAAGAAAATCAAGCGTGTGTACAGGGGCATAAACGCAGCAGTGATAGGATTGGAGAGGTTCGGTGAGCAAATGAAGACCCTTTGAAGTCATATTGCATGGTACCCATTCCACGGGTCACAACTCTCCAGGTTTAAAGGATTCTGCCTTCAGCTAAAACATGCACGTGGAACCCAGAGTATGATCAACCGTGTGATCGGGAGACGTGTTCCAATATGTCTCAGTTCTCGTCCCCTGGTACTCGGGTGCAACATTCCAGACGCTTTAATAACACTCTCCCGACTTGGAGAGTCAGTGCCTTTAACCTCCTGTTTGGCCCAGTTTGCGATTTCTGCGGAAGATGAACAGGAATAGGGAGAACCAATGAGAGACTAGCTGGAGGTGTCTGGACGGGCAAATTTAACTCTCATTTCCCACCAGGAAGAGGAAGTAACCAAAGGCTCAGCGTGCCGTGACGGAACCAGATTAGGGCCTGAAGCAATCCTGCGGTGTTGCGGCCAGCTCACAAGAAAGCGAGTTGAAGAAAGGAGCTCAGGGGCACTGTAATTCACAAACCTGCAGAGTTATAAATGACAGCTATCGTCCAAAAATATACTGAAGTAAGGCTGCCAAGAGGACTTGAAAGCGGGGCAGAATTGCATGAAACCGATTTCAGGAGGTAGACTGGAATTGCATTTAAAGCATAGGAAAAGAGGCAGAACGTCCACAATGATGCACTTGGCCAAAAAGGGCGTATGCGTTTTTTCCTGAATATATTCAGGAAAAAACGCATACGCCCTTTTTGGCCAACCAAGCAAGCTTGCAAAGGAAATCTGCACTACAATGAAGTCTCACTTCCCCCCGGTCAAAAGGGCCATCTGAGAAAAGTGTAAAATCCAGAAAGGCAGGACAGGCCATGGAGAACTGGGAGCCTTGTTATGCTGATGGGCGGGATGTAAATTGCCAACAGCCACTCGGGAGAGGTGTATGGTGTTTCCTGAAACATCTAAAAAACAAAGCAACAGAGCCTAGGGCACTTCCACTTATGGTCCTATAGCTTAGGGAAATTAAAATCAAAAAGACACAGCCACCCCAAAGTTTGGGACGGCTCTGTTTACAAGAACCTCGTTTACGGTACAAGTTCAATATCGCAGAAAGTGAAAAATGGATAAAGAAGTTGTGGTACTTACGTACAATGCAATATCACTCAGCAATGAAATCTATGTCATCAGGCCCGTAGCAGCATAATGAGTGGATTCAGGTATGATGATTCTAACTGAAATAAGTCACACAGAAAAAGAAACATCATAAGATATCACTAATACACGGAATGTAAACTTGGCTACACAGGAACTGGATTACAAAACAGAACAGGGTCTCAAATTTAGAAAACCACCTTATGCTTGCTTAAGGGGAAAGGTGAGTTGGGATGCTGCATCAAACCAGAGATTGAAATGAGCACAGATAAAGTTCCTTAAGCCAAATATGGAATAGACAAGAACTACTCCTTGCTCAACGAAATGGACTCAACACCCCATATTAAACGCCTAAGAATGTACCTGACTAGTAAGTATCTTAAAACCTAAGGATTGCTATGTCTCTGAAAGAAAATCAAGCGTGTGTACAGGGGCATAAACGCAGCAGTGATAGGATTGGAGAGGTTCGGTGAGCAAATGAAGACCCTTTGAAGTCATATTGCATGGTACCCATTCCACGGGTCTCAACTCTCCATGTTTAAAGGATTCTGCCTTCAGCTAAAACATGCACGTGGAACCCAGAGTATGATCAACCGTGTGATCGGGAGACGTGTTCCAATATGTCTCAGTTCTCGTCCCCTGGTACTCGGGTGCAACATTCCAGGCGCTTTACTAACACTCTCCCGACTTGGAGAGTCAGTGCCTTTAACCTCCTGTTTGGCCCAGTTTGCGATTTCTGCGGAAGATGAACAGGAATAGGGAGAACCAATGAGAGACTAGCTGGAGGTGTCTGGACGGGCAAATTTAACTCTCATTTCCCACCAGGAAGAGGAAGTAACCAAAGGCTCAGCGTGCCGTGACGGAACCAGATTAGGGCCTGAAGCAATCCTGCGGTGTTGCGGCCAGCTCACAAGAAAGCGAGTTGAAGAAAGGAGCTCAGGGGCACTGTAATTCACAAACCTGCAGAGTTATAAATGACAGCTATCGTCCAAAAATATACTGAAGTAAGGCTGCCAAGAGGACTTGAAAGCGGGGCAGAATTGCAGGAAACCGATTTCAGGAGGTAGACTGGAATTGCATTTAAAGCATAGGAAAAGAGGCAGAACGTCCACAATGATGCACTTGGCCAAAAAGGGCGTATGCGTTTTTTCCTGAATATATTCAGGAAAAAACGCATACGCCCTTTTTGGCCAACCAAGCAAGCTTGCAAAGGAAATCTGCACTACAATGAAGTCTCACTTCCCCCCGGTCAAAAGGGCCATCTGAGAAAAGTGTAAAATCCAGAAAGGCAGGACAGGCCATGGAGAACTGGGAGCCTTGTTATGCTGATGGGCGGGATGTAAATTGCCAACAGCCACTCGGGAGAGGTGTATGGTGTTTCCTGAAACATCTAAAAAACAAAGCAACAGAGCCTAGGGCACTTCCACTTATGGTCCTATAGCTTAGGGAAATTAAAATCAAAAAGACACAGCCACCCCAAAGTTTTGGACCGCTCTGTTTACAAGAACCTCGTTTACGGTACAAGTTCAATATCGCAGAAAGTGAAAAATGGATAAAGAAGTTGTGGTACTTACGTACAATGCAATATCACTCAGCAATGAAATCTATGTCATCAGGCCCGTAGCAGCATAATGAGTGGATTCAGGTATGATGATTCTAACTGAAATAAGTCACACAGAAAAAGAAACATCATAAGATATCACTAATACACGGAATGTAAACTTGGCTACACAGGAACTGGATTACAAAACAGAACAGGGTCTCAAATTTAGAAAACCAACTTATGCTTGCTTAAGGGGAAAGGTGAGTTGGGGTGCTGCATCAAACCAGAGATTGAAATGAGCACAGATAAAGTTCCTTAAGCCAAATATGGAATAGACAAGAACTACTCCTTGCTCAACGAAATGGACTCAACACCCCATATTAAACGCCTAAGAATGTACCTGACTAGTAAGTATCTTAAAACCTATGGATTGCTATGTCTCTGAAAGAAAATCAAGCGTGTGTACAGGGGCATAAACGCAGCAGTGATAGGATTGGAGAGGTTCGGTGAGCAAATGAAGACCCTTTGAAGTCATATTGCATGGTACCCATTCCACGGGTCTCAACTCTCAAGGTTTAAGGGATTCTGCCTTCAGCTAAAACATGCACGTGGAACCCAGAGTATGATCAACCGTGTGATCGGGAGACGTGTTCCAATATGTCTCAGTTCTCGTCCCCTGGTACTCGGGTGCAACATTCCACACGCTTTACTAACACTCTCCGGACTTGGAGAGTCAGTGCCTTTAACCTCCTGTTTGGCCCATTTGCAATTTCTGAGGAAGATGAACAGGAATAGGGAGAACCAATGAGAGACTAGCTGGAGGTGTCTGGACGGGCAAATTTAACTCTCATTTCCCACCAGGAAGAGGAATTAACCAAAGGCTCAGCGTGCCGTGCCGGAACCAGATTAGGGCCTGAAGCAATCCTGCGGTGTTGCGGCCAGCTCACAAGAAAGCGAGTTGAAGAAAGGAGCTCAGGGACACTGTAATTCACAAACCTGCAGAGTTATAAATGACAGCTATCGTCCAAAAATATACTGAAGTAAGGCTGCCAAGAGGACTTGAAAGCGGGGCAGAATTGCAGGAAACCGATTTCAGGAGGTAGACTGGAATTGCATTTAAAGCATAGGAAAAGAGGCAGAACGTCCACAATGATGCACTTGGCCAAAAAGGGCGTATGCATTTTTTCCTGAATATATTCAGGAAAAAACGCATACGCCCTTTTTGGCCAACCAAGCAAGCTTGCAAAGGAAATCTGCACTACAATGAAGTCTCACTTCCCCCCGGTCAAAAGGGCCATCTGAAAAAAGTGTAAAATCCAGAAAGGCAGGACAGGCCATGGAGAACTGGGAGCCTTGTTATGCTGATGGGCGGGATGTAAATTGCCAACAGCCACTCGGGAGAGGTGTATGGTGTTTCCTGAAACATCTAAAAAACAAAGCAACAGAGCCTAGGGCACTTCCACTTATGGTCCTATAGCTTAGGGAAATTAAAATCAAAAAGACACAGCCACCCCAAAGTTTTGGACCGCTCTGTTTACAAGAACCTCGTTTACGGTACAAGTTCAATATCGCAGAAAGTGAAAAATGGATAAAGAAGTTGTGGTACTTACGTACAATGCAATATCACTCAGCAATGAAATCTATGTCATCAGGCCCGTAGCAGCATAATGAGTGGATTCAGGTATGATGATTCTAACTGAAATAAGTCACACAGAAAAAGAAACATCATAAGATATCACTAATACACGGAATGTAAACTTGGCTACACAGGAACTGGATTACAAAACAGAACAGGATCTCAAATTTATAAAACCAACTTATGCTTGCTTAAGGGGAAAGGTGAGTTGGGGTGCTGCATCAAACCAGAGATTGAAATGAGCACAGATAAAGTTCCTTAAGCCAAATATGGAATAGACAAGAACTACTCCTTGCTCAACGAAATGGACTCAACACCCCATATTAAACGCCTAAGAATGTACCTGACTAGTAAGTATCTTAAAACCTATGGATTGCTATGTCTCTGAAAGAAAATCAAGCGTGTGTACAGGGGCATAAACGCAGCAGTGATAGGATTGGAGAGGTTCGGTGAGCAAATGAAGACCCTTTGAAGTCATATTGCATGTTACCCATTCCACGGGTCTCAACTCTCAAGGTTTAAGGGATTCTGCCTTCAGGTAAAACATGCACGTGGAACCCAGAGTATGATCAACCGTGTGATCGGGAGACGTGTTCCAATATGTCTCAGTTCTCGTCCCCTGGTACTCGGGTGCAACATTCCACACGCTTTACTAACACTCTCCCGACTTGGAGAGTCAGTGCCTTTAACCTCCTGTTTGGCCCATTTGCAATTTCTGAGGAAGATGAACAGGAATAGGGAGAACCAATGAGAGACTAGGTGGAGGTGTCTGGACGGGCAAATTTAACTCTCATTTCCCACCAGGAAGAGGAATTAACCAAAGGCTCAGCGTGCCGTGCCGGAACCAGATTAGGGCCTGAAGCAATCCTGCGGTGTTGCGGCCAGCTCACAAGAAAGCGAGTTGAAGAAAGGAGCTCAGGGACACTGTAATTCACAAACCTGCAGAGTTATAAATGACAGCTATCGTCCAAAAATATACTGAAGTAAGGCTGCCAAGAGGACTTGAAAGCGGGGCAGAATTGCAGGAAACCGATTTCAGGAGGTAGACTGGAATTGCATTTAAAGCATAGGAAAAGAGGCAGAACGTCCACAATGATGCACTTGGCCAAAAAGGGCGTATGCATTTTTTCCTGAATATATTCAGGAAAAAACGCATACGCCCTTTTTGGCCAACCAAGCAAGCTTGCAAAGGAAATCTGCACTACAATGAAGTCTCACTTCCCCCCGGTCAAAAGGGCCATCTGAAAAAAGTGTAAAATCCAGAAAGGCAGGACAGGCCATGGAGAACTGGGAGCCTTGTTATGCTGATGGGCGGGATGTAAATTGCCAACAGCCACTCGGGAGAGGTGTATGGTGTTTCCTGAAACATCTAAAAAACAAAGCAACAGAGCCTAGGGCACTTCCACTTATGGTCCTATAGCTTAGGGAAATTAAAATCAAAAAGACACAGCCACCCCAAAGTTTGGGACCGCTCTGTTTACAAGAACCTCGTTTACGGTACAAGTTCAATATCGCAGAAAGTGAAAAATGGATAAAGAAGTTGTGGTACTTACGTACAATGCAATATCACTCAGCAATGAAATCTATGTCATCAGGCCCGTAGCAGCATAATGAGTGGATTCAGGTATGATGATTCTAACTGAAATAAGTCACACAGAAAAAGAAACATCATAAGATATCACTAATACACGGAATGTAAACTTGGCTACACAGGAACTGGATTACAAAACAGAACAGGGTCTCAAATTTAGAAAACCAACTTATGCTTGCTTAAGGGGAAAGGTGAGTTGGGGTGCTGCATCAAACCAGAGATTGAAATGAGCACAGATAAAGTTCCTTAAGCCAAATATGGAATAGACAAGAACTACTCCTTGCTCAACGAAATGGACTCAACACCCCATATTAAACGCCTAAGAATGTACCTGACTAGTAAGTATCTTAAAACCTATGGATTGCTATGTCTCTGAAAGAAAATCAAGCGTGTGTACAGGGGCATAAACGCAGCAGTGATAGGATTGGAGAGGTTCGGTGAGCAAATGAAGACCCTTTGAAGTCATATTGCATGTTACCCATTCCACGGGTCTCAACTCTCAAGGTTTAAGGGATTCTGCCTTCAGCTAAAACATGCACGTGGAACCCAGAGTATGATCAACCGTGTGATCGGGAGACGTGTTCCAATATGTCTCAGTTCTCGTCCCCTGGTACTCGGGTGCAACATTCCACACGCTTTACTAACACTCTCCCGACTTGGAGAGTCAGTGCCTTTAACCTCCTGTTTGGCCCATTTGCAATTTCTGAGGAAGATGAACAGGAATAGGGAGAACCAATGAGAGACTAGGTGGAGGTGTCTGGACGGGCAAATTTAACTCTCATTTCCCACCAGGAAGAGGAATTAACCAAAGGCTCAGCGTGCCGTGCCGGAACCAGATTAGGGCCTGAAGCAATCCTGCGGTGTTGCGGCCAGCTCACAAGAAAGCGAGTTGAAGAAAGGAGCTCAGGGACACTGTAATTCACAAACCTGCAGAGTTATAAATGACAGCTATCGTCCAAAAATATACTGAAGTAAGGCTGCCAAGAGGACTTGAAAGCGGGGCAGAATTGCAGGAAACCGATTTCAGGAGGTAGACTGGAATTGCATTTAAAGCATAGGAAAAGAGGCAGAACGTCCACAATGATGCACTTGGCCAAAAAGGGCGTATGCGTTTTTTCCTGAATATATTCAGGAAAAAACGCATACGCCCTTTTTGGCCAACCAAGCAAGCTTGCAAAGGAAATCTGCACTACAATGAAGTCTCACTTCCCCCCGGTCAAAAGGGCCATCTGAAAAAAGTGTAAAATCCAGAAAGGCAGGACAGGCCATGGAGAACTGGGAGCCTTGTTATGCTGATGGGCGGAATGTAAATTGCCAAGAGTCACTTGGGAGAGGTGTATGGTGTTTCCTGAAACATCTAAAAAACAAAGCAACAGAGCCTAGGGCACTACCACTTATGGTCCTATAGCTTAGGGAAATTAAAATCAAAAAGACACAGCCACCCCAAAGTTTGGGACGGCTCTGTTTACAAGAACCTCGTTTACGGTACAAGTTCAATATCGCAGAAAGTGAAAAATGGATAAAGAAGTTGTGGTACTTACGTACAATGCAATATCACTCAGCAATGAAATCTATGTCATCAGGCCCGTAGCAGCATAATGAGTGGATTCAGTTATGATGATTCTAACTGAAATAAGTCACACAGAAAAAGAAACATCATAAGATATCACTAATACACGGAATGTAAACTTGGCTACACAGGAACTGGATTACAAAACAGAACAGGGTCTCAAATTTAGAAAACCACCTTATGCTTGCTTAAGGGGAAAGGTGAGTTGGGATGCTGCATCAAACCAGAGATTGAAATGAGCACAGATAAAGTTCCTTAAGCCAAATATGGAATAGACAAGAACTACTCCTTGCTCAATGAAATGGACTCAACACCCCATATTAAACGCCTAAGAATGTACCTGACTAGTAAGTATCTTAAAACCTAAGGATTGCTATGTCTCTGAAAGAAAATCAAGCGTGTGTACAGGGGCATAAACGCAGCAGTGATAGGATTGGAGAGGTTCGGTGAGCAAATGAAGACCCTTTGAAGTCATATTGCATGGTACCCATTCCACGGGTCTCAACTCTCCAGGTTTAAAGGATTCTGCCTTCAGCTAAAACATGCACGTGGAACCCAGAGTATGATCAACCGTGTGATCGGGAGACGTGTTCCAATATGTCTCAGTTCTCGTCCCCTGGTACTCGGGTGCAACATTCCAGACGCTTTACTAACACTCTCCCGACTTGGAGAGTCAGTGCCTTTAACCTCCTGTTTGGCCCAGTTTGCGATTTCTGCGGAAGATGAACAGGAATAGGGAGAACCAATGAGAGACTAGCTGGAGGTGTCTGGACGGGCAAATTTAACTCTCATTTCCCACCAGGAAGAGGAAGTAACCAAAGGCTCAGCGTGCCGTGCCGGAACCAGATTAGGGCCTGAAGCAATCCGGCGGTGTTGCGGCCAGCTCACAAGAAAGCGAGTTGAAGAAAGGAGCTCAGGGGCACTGTAATTCACAAACCTGCAGAGTTATAAATGACAGCTATCGTCCAAAAATATACTGAAGTAAGGCTGCCAAGAGGACTTGAAAGCGGGGCAGAATTGCAGGAAACCGATTTCAGGAGGTAGACTGGAATTGCATTTAAAGCATAGGAAAAGAGGCAGAACGTCCACAATGATGCACTTGGCCAAAAAGGGCGTATGCGTTTTTTCCTGAATATATTCAGGAAAAAACGCATACGCCCTTTTTGGCCAACCAAGCAAGCTTGCAAAGGAAATCTGCACTACAATGAAGTCTCACTTACCCCCGGTCAAAAGGGCCATCTGAAAAAAGTGTAAAATACAGAAAGGCAGGACAGTCCATGGAGAACTGGGAGCCTTGTTATGCTGATGGGCGGGATGTAAATTGCCAACAGCCACTCAGGAGAAGTGTATGGTGTTTCCTGAAACATCTAAAAAACAAAGCAATGGAGCTTAGGGCACTTCCACTTATGGTCCTATAGCATATGGAAATTAAAATCAAAAAGACACTCACCCCAAAGTTTGGGACCGCTCTGTTTACAAGAACCTCGTTTACGGTACAAGTTCAATATCAGAGAAAGCGAAAAATGGATAAAGAAGTTGTGGTACTTACGTACAATGCAATATCACTCAGCAATGATATCTATGACTTCAGGCCCATAGCAGCATAAAGAGTGGATTCAGGTATGAAGATTCCTACTGAAATAAGTCACACAGAAAAAGAAACATCATAAGATATCACTAATACACGGAATGTAAACTTGGCTACACAGGAACTGAATTACAAAACAGAACAGGGTCTCAAATTTAGAAAACCAACTTATGCTTGCTTAAGGGGAAAGGTGAGTTGGGGTGCTGCATCAAACCAGAGATTGAAATGAGCACAGATAAAGTTCCTTAAGCCAAATATGGAATAGACAAGAGCTACTCCTTGCTCAACGAAATGGACTCAACACCCTATATTAAACGCCTAAGAATGTACCTGACTAGTAAGTATCTTAAAAACTATGGAGTGCTATGTGTCCGAAAGAGAATCAAGCGTGTGTACAGGGGCATAAACGTAGCAGTGATAGGATTGGAGAGGTTCGGTGAGCAAATGAAGACCCTTTGAAGTCATATTGCATGGTACCCATTCCACGGGTCTCAACTCTCCAGGTTTAAGGGATTCTTCCTTCAGCTAAAACATGCACGTGGAACCCAGAGTATGATCAACCATGTGATCGGGAGACGTGTTCCAATATGTCTCAGTTCTCGTCCCCTGGTACTCGGGTGCAACATTCCAGACACTTTACTAACACTCTCCCGACTTGGAGAGTCAGTGCCTTTAACCTCCTGTTTGGCCCAGTTTGCAATTTCTGCGGAAGATAAACAGGAATAGGGAGAACCAATGAGAGACTAGCTGGAGGTGTCTGGAAGGGCAAATTTAACTCTCAATTCCCACCAGGAAGAGGAATTAACCAAAGGCTCAGCGTGCTGTGCCGGAACCAAATTAGGGCCTGAAGCAATCCTGCGGTGCTGCGGCCAGCTCACAAGAAAGAGAGTTGAAGAAAGGAGCTCAGAGGCACTGTAATTCACAAACCTGCAGAGTTATAAATGACAGCTATCGTCCAAAAATATACTGAAGTAAGGCTGCCAAGAGGACTTGAAAGTGGGGCAGAATTGCAGGAAACCGATTTCAGGAGGTAGACTGGAATTGCATTTAAAGCATAGGAAAAGAGGCAGAACGTCCACAATGATGCACTTGGCCAAAAAGGGCGTATGCGTTTTTTCCTGAATATATTCAGGAAAAAACGCATACGCCCTTTTTGGCCAACCAAGCAAGCTTGCAAAGGAAATCTGCACTACAATGAAGTCTCACTTCCCCCCGGTCAAAAGGGCCATCTGAAAAAAGTGTAAAATCCAGAAAGGCAGGACAGGCCATGGAGAACTGGGAGCCTTGTTATGCTGATGGGCGGGATGTAAATTGCCAACAGCCACTCGGGAGAGGTGTATGGTGTTTCCTGAAACATCTAAAAAACAAAGCAACAGAGCCTAGGGCACTTCCACTTATGGTCCTATAGCTTAGGGAAATTAAAATCAAAAAGACACAGCCACCCCAAAGTTTGGGACCGCTCTGTTTACAAGAACCTCGTTTACGGTACAAGTTCAATATCGCAGAAAGTGAAAAATGGATAAAGAAGTTGTGGTACTTACGTACAATGCAATATCACTCAGCAATGAAATCTATGTCATCAGGCCCGTAGCAGCATAATGAGTGGATTCAGGTATGATGATTCTAACTGAAATAAGTCACATAGAAAAAGAAACATCATAAGATATCACTAATACACGGGATGTAAACTTGGCTACACAGGAACTGGATTACAAAACAGAACAGGGTCTCAAATTTAGAAAACCAACTTATGCTTGCTTAAGGGGAAAGGTGAGTTGGGGTGCTGCATAAAAGCAGAGATTGAAATGAGCACAGATAAAGTTCCTTAAGCCAAATATGGAATAGACAAGAACTACTCCTTGCTCAACGAAATGGACTCAACACCCCATATTAAACGCCTAAGAATGTACCTGACTAGTAAGTATCTTAAAACCTATGGATTGCTATGTCTCTGAAAGAAAATCAAGCGTGTGTACAGGGGCATAAACGCAGCAGTGATAGGATTGGAGAGGTTCGGTGAGCAAATGAAGACCCTTTGAAGTCATATTGCATGGTACCCATTCCACGGGTCTCAACTCTCCAGGTTTAAGGGATTCTTCCTTCAGCTAAAACATGCACGTGGAACCCAGAGTATGATCAACCGTGTGATCGGGAGACGTGTTCCAATATGTCTCAGTTCTCGTCCCCTGGTACTCGGGTGCAACATTCCAGACGCTTTACTAACACTCTCCCGACGTGGAGAGTCAGTGCCTTTAACCTCCTGTTTGGCCCAGTTTGCAATTTCTGCGGAAGATGAACAGGAATAGGGAGAACCAATGAGAGACTAGCTGGAGGTGTCTAGACGGGCAAATTTAACTCTCATTTCCCACCAGGAAGAGGAAGTAACCAAAGGCTCAGCGTGCCGTGCCGGAACCAGATTAGGGCCTGAAGCAATCCTGCGGTGTTGCGGCCAGCTCACAAGAAAGCGAGTTGAAGAAAGGAGCTCAGGGGCACTGTAATTCACAAACCTGCAGAGTTATAAATGACAGCTATCGTCCAAAAATATACTGAAGTAAGGCTGCCAAGAGGACTTGAAAGCGGGGCAGAATTGCAGGAAATCGATTTCAGGAGGTAGACTGGAATTGCATTTAAAGCATAGGAAAAGAGGCAGAACGTCCACAATGATGCACTTGGCCAAAAAGGGCGTATGCGTTTTTTCCTGAATATATTCAGGAAAAAACGCATACGCCCTTTTTGGCCAACCAAGCAAGCTTGCAAAGGAAATCTGCACTACAATGAAGTCGCACATCCCCATGGTCAAAACGGCCATCTGAAAAAAGTGTAAAATCCAGAAAGGCAGGACAGGCCATGGAGAACTGGGAGCCTTGTTATGCTGATGGGCGGGATGTAAATTGCCAACAGCCACTAGGGAGAGGTGTATGGTGTTTCCTGAAACATCTAAAAAACAAAGCAACAGAGCCTAGGGCACTTCCACTTATGGTCCTATAGCTTAGGGAAATTAAAATCAAAAAGACACAGCCACCCCAAAGTTTGGGACGGCTCTGTTTACAAGAACCTCATTTACGGTTAAGGTTCAATATCGCAGAAAGTGAAAAATGGATAAAGAAGTTGTGGTACTTACGTACAATGCAATATCACTCAGCAATGAAATCTATGTCATCAGGCCCGTAGCAGCATAATGAGTGGATTCAGGTATGATGATTCTAACTGAAATAAGTCACACAGAAAAAGAAACATCATAAGATATCACTAATTCACGGAATGTAAACTTGGCTACACAGGAACTGTATTACAAATCAGAACAGGGTCTCAAATTTAGAAAACCAACTTATGCTTGCTTAAGCGAAAAGGTGAGTTGGGGTGCTGCATCAAACCAGAGATTGAAATGAGCACAGATAAAGTTCCTTAAGCCAAATATGGAATAGACAAGAACTACTCCTTGCTCAACGAAATGGACTCAACATCCCATATTAAACGCCTAAGAATGTACCTGACTAGTAAGTATCTTAAAACCTATGGATTGCTATGTCTCTGAAAGAAAATGAAGCATGTATACAGGGGCATAAACGCAGCAGTGATAGGATTGGAGAGGTTCAGTGAGCAAATGAAGACCCTTTGAAGTCATATTGCATGGTACCCATTCCACGGGTCTCAATTCTCCAGGTTTAAGGGATTCTTCCTTCAGCTAAAACATGCATGTGGAACGCAGAGTATGATCAATCGTGTGATCGGGAGATGTGTTCCAATATGTCTCAGTTTTTGTCCCCTGGTACTCAGGTGCAAGATTCCAGATGCTTTACTAACACTCTCCCGACTTGGAGAGTCAGTGCCTTTAACCTCCTGTTTGGCCCAGTTTGCAATTTCTGCGGAAGATGAACAGGAATAGGGAGAACCAATGAGAGACTAGCTGGACGTGTCTGGACAGGCAAATTTAACTCTCATTTCCCACCAGGAAGAGGAATTAACCAAAGGCTCAGCGTGCCGTGCCAGAGCCACATCAGGGCCTGAAGCACTCATGTGGTGTTGCGGCCAGCTCACAAGAAAGCGAGTTGAAGAAAGGAGCTCAGGGGCACTGTAATCCACAAACCTGCAGAGTTATAAATGACAGCTATCGTCCAAAAATATACTGAAGTAAGGCTGCCAAGAGGACTTGAAAGCGGGGCAGAATTGCAGGAAACCGATTTCTGGAGGCAGACTGGAATTGCATTTAAAGCATAGGAAAAGAGGCAGAACGTCCACAATGATGCACTTGGCCAAAAGGGGCGTATGCATTTTTTCCTGAATATATTCAGGAAAAAACGCATACGCACTTCTTGGCCAACCAAGCAAGCTTGCAAAGGAAATCTGCACTACAATGAAGTCTCACTTCCCCCCGGTCAAAAGGGCCATCTGAAAAAAGTGTAAAATACAGAAAGGCAGGACAGTCCATGGAGAACTGGGAGCCTTGTTATGCTGATGGGCGGGATGTAAATTGCCAACAGCCACTCGGGAGAAGTGTATGGTGTTTTCTGAAACATCTAAAAAACAAAGCAATGGAGCTTAGGGCACTTCCACTTATGGTCCTATAGCATATGGAAATTAAAATCAAAAAGACACTCACCCCAAAGTTTGGGACCGCTCTGTTTACAAGAACCTCGTTTACGGTACAAGTTCAATATCAGAGAAAGCGAAAAATGGATAAAGAAGTTGTGGTACTTACGTACAATGCAATATCACTCAGCAATGATATCTATGACTTCAGGCCCATAGCAGCATAAAGAGTGGATTCAGGTATGAAGATTCCTACTGAAATAAGTCACACAGAAAAAGAAACATCATAAGATATCACTAATACACGGAATGTAAACTTGGCTACACAGGAACTGAATTACAAAACAGAACAGGGTCTCAAATTTAGAAAACCAACTTATGCTTGCTTAAGGGGAAAGGTGAGTTGGGGTGCTGCATCAAACCAGAGATTGAAATGAGCACAGATAAAGTTCCTTAAGCCAAATATGGAATAGACAAGAGCTACTCCTTGCTCAACGAAATGGACTCAACACCCTATATTAAACGCCTAAGAATGTACCTGACTAGTAAGTATCTTAAAAACTATGGAGTGCTATGTGTCCGAAAGAGAATCAAGCGTGTGTACAGGGGCATAAACGTAGCAGTGATAGGATTGGAGAGGTTCGGTGAGCAAATGAAGACCCTTTGAAGTCATATTGCATGGTACCCATTCCACGGGTCTCAACTCTCCAGGTTTAAGGGATTCTTCCTTCAGCTAAAACATGCACGTGGAACCCGGAGTATGATCAACCATGTGATCGGGAGGAGTGTTCCAATATGTCTCAGTTCTCGTCCCCTGGTACTCGGGTGCAACATTCCAGACACTTTACTAACACTCTCCCGACTTGGAGAGTCAGTGCCTTTAACCTCCTGTTTGGCCCAGTTTGCAATTTCTGCGGAAGATAAACAGGAATAGGGAGAACCAATGAGAGACTAGCTGGAGGTGTCTGGAAGGGCAAATTTAACTCTCAATTCCCACCAGGAAGAGGAATTAACCAAAGGCTCAGCGTGCTGTGCCGGAACCAAATTAGGGCCTGAAGCAATCCTGCGTTGCTGCGGCCAGCTCACAAGAAAGAGAGTTGAAGAAAGGAGCTCAGAGGCACTGTAATTCACAAACCTGCAGAGTTATAAATGACAGCTATCGTCCAAAAATATACTGAAGTAAGGCTGCCAAGAGGACTTGAAAGTGGGGCAGAATTGCAGGAAACCGATTTCAGGAGGTAGACTGGAATTGCATTTAAAGCATAGGAAAAGAGGCAGAACGTCCACAATGATGCACTTGGCCAAAAAGGGCGTATGCGTTTTTTCCTGAATATATTCAGGAAAAAACGCATACGCCCTTTTTGGCCAACCAAGCAAGCTTGCAAAGGAAATCTGCACTACAATGAAGTCTCACTTCCCCCCGGTCAAAAGGGCCATCTGATAAAAGTGTAAAATCCAGAAAGGCAGGACAGGCCATGGAGAACTGGGAACCTTGTTATGCTGATGGGCGGGATGAAAATTGCCAACAGCCACTCGGGAGAAGTGTATGGTGTTTCCTGAAACATCTGAAAAACAAAGCAACAGAGCCTAGGGCACTTCCACTTATGGTCCTATAGCTTAGGGAAATTAAAATCAAAAAGACACAGCCACCCCAAAGTTTGGGACGGCACTGTTTACAAGAACCTCGTTTACGGTACAAGTTCAATATTGCAGAAAGCAAAAAATGGATAAAGAAGTTGTGGTACTTACGTACAATGCAATATCACTCAGCAATGAAATCTATGTCATCAGGCCCGTAGCAGCATAATGAGTGGATTCAGGTATGAAGATTCTACCTGAAATAAGTCACACAGAAAAAGTAACATCATAAGATATCACTAATACACGGAATGTAAAATTGGCTACACAGGAACTGGATTACAAAACAGAACAGGGTCTCAAATTTAGAAAACCAACTTATGCTTGCTTAAGGGGAAAGGTGAGTTGGGGTGCTGCATCAAACCAGAGATTGAAATGAGCACAGATAAAGTTCCTTAAGCCAAATATGGATTAGACAAGAGCTACTCCTTGCTCAACGAAATGGTCTCAACACACCATATTAAACGCCTAAGAATGTACCTGACTAGTAAGTATCTTAAAACCTATGGATTGCTATGTGTCTGAAAGAAAATCAAGCGTGTGTACAGGGGCATAAACGCAGCAGTGATAGGATTGGAGAGGTTCGGTGAGCAAATGAAGACCCTTTGAAGTCATATTGCATGGTACCCATTCCACGGGTCTCAACTCTCCAGGTTTAAGGGATTCTTCCTTCAGCTAAAACATGCTCGTGGAACCCAGAGTATGATCAGCCGTGTGATCGGGAGACGTGTTCCAATATGTCTCAGTTCTCGTCCCCTGGTACTCGGGTGCAACATTCCAGACGCTTTACTAACACTCTCCCGACTTGGAGAGTCAGTGCCTTTAACCTCCTGTTTGGCCCAGTTTGCAATTTCTGCGGAAGATGAACAGGAATAGGGAGAACCAATGAGAGACTAGCTGGAGGTGTCTGGACAGGCAAATTTAACTCTCATTTCCCACCAGGAAGAGGAATTAACCAAAGGCTCAGCGTGCCGTGCCGGAACCAGATTAGGGCCTCAAGCAATCCTGCGGTGTTGCGGCCAGCTCACAAGAAAGCGAGTTGAAGAAAGGAGCTCAGGGGCACTGTAATTCACAAACCTGCAGAGTTTTAATGACAGCTATCGTCCAAAAATATACTGAAGTAAGGCTGCCAAGAGGACTTGAAAGCGGGGCAGAATTGCAGGAAACCGATTTCAGGAGGTAGACTGGAATTGCATTTAAAGCATAGGAAAAGAGGCAGAACGTCCACAATGATGCACTTGGCCAAAAAGGGCGTATGCGTTTTTTCCTGAATATATTCAGGAAAAAACGCATACGCCCTTTTTGGCCAACCAAGCAAGCTTGCAAAGGAAATCTGCACTACAATGAAGTCTCACTTCCCCCCGGTCAAAAGGGCCATCTGAAAAAAGTGTAAAATCCAGAAAGGCAGGACAGGCCATGGAGAACTGGGAGCCTTGTTATGCTGATGGGCGGGATGTAAATTGCCAACAGCCACTCGGGAGAGGTGTATGGTGTTTCCTGAAACATCTAAAAAACAAAGCAACAGAGCCTAGGGCACTTCCACTTATGGTCCTATAGCTTAGGGAAATTAAAATCAAAAAGACACAGCCACCCCAAAGTTTGGGACGGCTCTGTTTACAAGAACCTCGTTTACGGTACAAGTTCAATATCGCAGAAAGTGAAAAATGGATAAAGAAGTTGTGGTACTTACGTACAATGCAATATCACTCAGCAATGAAATCTATGTCATCAGGCCCGTAGCAGCATAATGAGTGGATTCAGGTATGATGATTCTAACTGAAATAAGTCACATAGAAAAAGAAACATCATAAGATATCACTAATACACGGGATGTAAACTTGGCTACACAGGAACTGGATTACAAAACAGAACAGGGTCTCAAATTTAGAAAACCAACTTATGCTTGCTTAAGGGGAAAGGTGAGTTGGGGTGCTGCATAAAACCAGAGATTGAAATGAGCACAGATAAAGTTCCTTAAGCCAAATATGGAATAGACAAGAACTACTCCTTGCTCAACGAAATGGACTCAACACCCCATATTAAACGCCTAAGAATGTACCTGACTAGTAACTATCTTAAAACCTATGGATTGCGATGTCTCTGAAAGAAAATCAAGCGTGTGTACAGGGGCATAAACGCAGCAGTGATAGGATTGGAGAGGTTCGGTGAGCAAATGAAGACCCTTTGAAGTCATATTGCATGGTACCCATTCCACGGGTCTCAACTCTCCAGGTTTAAGGGATTCTGCCTTCAGCTAAAACATCCATGTGGAACCCAGAGTATGATCAACCGTGTGATCGGGAGACATGTTCCAATATGTCTCAGTTCTTGTCCCCTGGTACTTGGGTGCAATGTTCCAGACGCTTTACTAACACTCTCCCGACTTGGAGAGTCAGTGCCTTTAACCTCCTGTTTGGCCGAGTTTGCAATTTCTGCGGAAGATGAACAGGAATAGGGAGAACCAATGAGAGACTAGCTGGAGGTGTCTGGAAGGGCAAATTTAACTCTCATTTCCCACCAGGAAGAGGAATTAACCAAAGGCTCAGCGTGCCGTGCCAGAACCAGATTAGGGCCTGAAGCAATCCTGCGGTGTTGCGGCCAGCTCACAAGAAAGCGAGTTGAAGAAAGGAGCTCAGGGGCACTGTAATTCACAAACCTGCAGGCTTATAAATGACAGCTATCGTCCAAAAATATACTGAAGTAAGGCTGCCAAGAGGACTTGAAAGCGGGGCAGAATTGCAGGAAATCGATTTCAGGAGGTAGACTGGAATTGCATTTAAAGCATAGGAAAAGAGGCAGAACGTCCACAATGATGCACTTGGCCAAAAAGGGCGTATGCGTTTTTTCCTGAATATATTCAGGAAAAAACGCATACGCCCTTTTTGGCCAACCAAGCAAGCTTGCAAAGGAAATCTGCACTACAATGAAGTCGCACTTCCCCACGGTCAAAAGGGCCATCTGAAAAAAGTGTAAAATCCAGAAAGGCAGGACAGGCCATGGAGAACTGGGAGCCTTGTTATGCTGATGGGCGGGATGTAAATTGCCAACAGCCACTAGGGAGAGGTGTATGGTGTTTCCTGAAACATCTAAAAAACAAAGCAACAGAGCCTAGGGCACTTCCACTTATGGTCCTATAGCTTAGGGAAATTAAAATCAAAAAGACACAGCCACCCCAAAGTTTGGGACGGCTCTGTTTACAAGAACCTCATTTACGGTTAAGCTTCAATATCGCAGAAAGTGAAAAATGGATAAAGAAGTTGTGGTACTTACGTACAATGCAATATCACTCAGCAATGAAATCTATGTCATCAGGCCCGTAGCAGCATAATGAGTGGATTCAGGTATGATGATTCTAACTGAAATAAGTCACACAGAAAAAGAAACATCATAAGATATCACTAATTCACGGAATGTAAACTTGGCTACACAGGAACTGGATTACAAATCAGAACAGGGTCTCAAATTTAGAAAACCAACTTATGCTTGCTTAAGCGAAAAGGTGAGTTGGGGTGCTGCATCAAACCAGAGATTGAAATGAGCACAGATAAAGTTCCTTAAGCCAAATATAGAATAGACAAGAACTACTCCTTGCTCAACGAAATGGACTCAACATCCCATATTAAATGCCTAAGAATGTACCTGACTAGTAAGTATCTAAAAACCTATGGATTGCTATGTCTCTGAAAGAAAATGAAGCATGTATACAGGGACATAAACGCAGCAGTGATAGGATTGGAGAGGTTCAGTGAGCAAATGAAGACCCTTTGAAGTCATATTGCATGGTACCCATTCCACGGGTCTCAACTCTCCAGGTTTAAGGGATTCTTCCTTCAGCTAAAACATGCACGTGGAACCCAGAGTATGATCAACCGTGTGATTGGGAGACGTGTTCCAATATGTCTCAGATCTCGTCCCCTGGTACTTGGGTGCAAATGCCAGACACTTTACTAACACTCTCCCGACTTGGAGAGTCAGTGCCTTTAACCTCCTGTTTGGCCCAGTTTGCAATTTCTGCGGAAGATGAACAGGAATAGGGAGAACCAATGAGAGACTAGCTGGAGGTGTCTGGACGGGCAAATTTAACTCTCATTTCCCACCAGGAAGAGGAATTAACCAAAGGCTCAGCGTGCCGTGCCGGAACCAGATTAGGGCCTGAAGCAATCCTGCGGGGTTGCGGCCAGCTCCCAAGAAAGCGAGTTGAAGAAAGGAGCTCAGGGGCACTGTAATTCACAAACCTGCAGAGTTATAAATGACAGCTATCATCCAAAAATATACTGAAGTAAGGCTGCGAAGAGTACTTGAAAGCGGGGCAGAATTGCAGGAAACCGATTTCAGGAGGTAGACTGGAATTGCATTTAAAGCATAGGAAAAGAGGCAGAACGTCCACAATGATGCACTTGGACAAAAAGGGCGTATGCGTTTTTTCCTGAATATATTCAGGAAAAAACGCATACGCCCTTTTTGGCCAACCAAGCAAGCTTGCAAAGGAAATCTGCACTACAATGAAGTCTCACTTCCCCCCGGTCAAAAGGACCATCTGAAAAAAGTGTAAAATCCAGAAAGGCAGGACAGGCCATGGAGAACTGGGAGCCTTGTTATGCTGATGGGCGGGATGTAAATTGCCAACAGCCACTCGGGAGAGGTGTATGGTGTTTCCTGAAACATCTTAAAAAAAAGCAACAGAGCCTAGGGCACTTCCACTTATGGAACTATAGCTTAGGGAAATTAAAATCAAAAAGACACAGCCACCCCAAAGTTTGGGACGGCTCTGTTTACAAGAACCTCATTTACGGTTAAGGTTCAATATCGCAGAAAGTGAAAAATGGATAAAGAAGTTGTGGTACTTACGTACAATGCAATATCACTCAGCAATGAAATCTATGTCATCAGGCCCGTAGCAGCATAATGAGTGGATTCAGGTATGATGATTCTACCTGAAATAAGTCACACAGAAAAAGAAACATCATAAGATATCACTAATACACGGAATGTAAAATTGGCTACACAGGAACTGGATTACAAAGCAGAACAGTGTCTCAAATTTAGAAAACCAACTTATGCTTGCTTAAGGGGAAAGGTGAGTTGGGGTGCTGCATAAAACCAGAGATTGAAATGAGCACAGATAAAGTTCCTTAAGCCAAATATGGAATAGACAAGAACTACTCCTTGCTCAACGAAATGGACTCAACACCCCATATTAAACGCCTAAGAATGTACCTGACTAATAAGTATCTTAAAATCTATGGATTGCTATGTCTCTGAAAGAGAATCAAGCATGTGTACAGGGGCATAAATGCAGCAGTGATAGGATTGGAGAGGTTCGGTGAGCAAATGAAGATCCTTTGAAGTCATATTGCATGGTACCCATTCCACGGGTCTCAACTCTCTAGGTTTAAGGGATTCTGCCTTCAGCTAAAACATGCACGTGGAACCCAGAGTATGATCAACCGTGTGTTCGGGAGATGTGTTCCAATATGTCTCAGTTCTCGTCCCCTGGTACTCGGGTGCAACATTCCAGACGCTTTACTAACACTCTCCCAACTTGGAGAGTCAGTGCCTTTAACCTCCTGTTTGGCCCAGTTTACAATTTCTCCAGAAGATGAACAGGAATAGGGAGAACCAATGAGAGACTAGCTGGAGGTGTCTGAACGGGCAAATTTAACTCTCATTTCCCACCAGGAAGAGGAATTAACCAAAGGGTCAGCATGCCGTGCCAGAAACAGATGAGGGCCTGAAGCAATCCTGCGGTGTTGCGGCCAGCTCACAAGAAAGCGAGTTGAAGAAAGGAGCTCAGGGGCATTGTAATTCACAAACCTGCAGAGTTATAAATGACAGCTATCGTCCAAAAATATACTGAAGTAAGGCTGCCAAGAGGACTTGAAAGAGGGTCAGAATTGCAGGAAAACGATTTCAGGAGGTAGACTGGAATTGCCTTTAAAGCATATGAAAAGAGGCAGAACATCCACAATGATGCACTTGGCCAAAAAGGGCGTATGCATTTTTTCCTGAATATATTCAGGAAAAAACGCATACGCGCTTTTCGGACAACCAAGCAAGCTTGCAAAGGAAATCTGCACTACAATGAAGTCTCACTTCCCCCCGGTCAAAAGGGTCATCTGAAAAAAGTGTAAAATCCAGAAAGGCAGGACAGGCCATGGAGAACTGGGAACCTTGTTATGCTGATGGGCGGGATGTAAATTGCCAACAGCCACTTGGGAGAAGTGTATGGTGTTTCCTGAAACATCTAAAAAACAAAGCCACAGAGCCTAGGGCACTTCCACTTATGGTCCTATAGCTTAGGGAAATTAAAATCAAAAAGACACAGCCACCCCAAAGATTGGGACGGCTCTGTTTACAACAACCCCGTTTATGGTACAAGTTCAATATCGCAGAAATTGAAAAATGAATAAAGAAGTTGGGTACTTACGTACAATGCAATATCACTCAGCAATAAAATCTATGTTATGAGGCCCGTGGAAGCATAATGAGTGGATTCAGGTATGATGATTCTAAGTGAAATAAGGCACACAGAAAAAGAAACATCATAAGATATCACTAATACACGGGATGTAAACTTGGCTACACAGGAACTGGATTACAAAACACAACAGGGTCTCAAATTTAGAAAACCAACTTTTGCTTGCTTAAGGGGGAAGGTGAGTTGGGGTGCTGCATAAACCAGAGATTGAAATGAGCACAGATAAAGTTCCTTAAGCCAAACATGGAATAGACAAGAGCTACTCCTTGCTCAACGAAATGGGCTCAACACCCCATATTAAACGCCTAAGAATGTACCTGACTAGTAAGTACATTAAAACCTATGGATTGCTATGTCTCTGAAAGAGAATCAACCATGTGTACAGGGGTATAAACGCAGCAGTGATAGGATTGGAGAGGTTCGGTGAGGAAATGAAGACCCTTTGAAGACATATTGCATGGTACCCATTCCACGGGTCTCAATTCTCCAGGTTTAAGGGATTCTTCCTTCAGCTAAAACATGCATGTGGAACACAGAGTATGATCAACCGTGTGATCGGGAGATGTGTTCCAATATGTCTCAGTTTTTGTCCCCTGGTACTCAGGTGCAACATTCCAGACGCTTTACTAACACTCTCCAGACTTGGAGAGTCAGTGCCTTTAACCTCCTGTTTGGCCCAGTTTGCAATTTCTGCGGAAGATGAACAGGAATAGGGAGAACCAATGAGAGACTAGCTGGACGTGTCTGGACAGGCAAATTTAACTCTCATTTCCCACCAGGAAGAGGAATTAACCAAAGGCTCAGCGTGCCATGCCAGAGCCACATCAGGGCCTGAAGCACTCATGTGGTGTTGCGGCCAGCTCACAAGAAAGCGAGTTGAAGAAAGGAGCTCAGGGGCACTGTAATTCACAAACCTGCAGAGTTATAAATGACAGCTATCGTCCAAAAATATACTGAAGTAAGGCTGCCAAGAGGACTTGAAAGCGAGGCAGAATTGCAGGAAACCGATTTCTGGAGGTAGACTGGAATTGCATTTAAAGCATAGGAAAAGAGGCAGAACGTCCACAATGATGCACTTGGCCAAAAGGGGCGTATGCGTTTTTTCCTGAATATATTCAGGAAAAAACGCATACGCACTTTTTGGCCAACCAAGCAAGCTTGCAAAGGAAATCTGCACTACAATGAAGTCTCACTTCCCCCCGGTCAAAAGGGCCATCTGAAAAAAGTGTAAAATCCAGAAAGGCAGGACAGGCCATGGAGAACTGGGAGCCTTGTTATGCTGATGGGCGGGATGATAATTGCCAACAGCCACTCGGGAGAAGTGTATGGTGTTTCCTGAAACATCTAAAAAAAAAAGCAATGGAGCTTAGGGTACTTCCACTTATGGTCCTATAGCATATGGAAATTAAAATCAAAAAGACACCCACCCCAAAGTTTGGGAAGTCTCTGTATACAAGAACCTCGTTTACGGTACAAGTTCAATATCGCAAAAAGCAAAAAATGGATAAAGAAGTTGTGGTACTTACGTACAATGCAATATCACTCAGCAATGATATCTATGACTTCAGGCCCATAGCAGCATAAAGAGTGGATTCAGGTATGAAGATTCCTACTGAAATAAGTCACACAGAAAATGAAACATCATAAGATATCACTAATACACGGAATGTAAACTTGGCTACACAGGAACTGAATTACAAAACAGAACAGGGTCTCAAATTTAGAAAACAAACTTATGCTTGCTTAAGGGGAAAGATGAGTTGGGGTGTTCCCTAAAACCAGAGATTGAAATGAGCACAGATAAAGTTCCTTAAGCCAAATATGGAATAGACAAGAGCTACTCCTTGCTCAACGAAATGGACTCAACACCCCATATTAAATGCCTAAGAATGTACCTGACTAGTAAGTATCTTAAAAGCTATGGAGTGCTATGTCTCCGAAAGAGAATCAAGCGTGTGTACAGGGGCATAAACGTAGCAGTGATAGGACTGGAGAGGTGCGGTGAGCAAATGAAGACCCTTTGAAGTCATATTGCATGGTACCCATTCCACGGGTCTCAACTCTCCAGGTTTAAGGGATTCTTCCTTCAGCTAAAACATGCATGTGAAACCCAGAGTATGATCAACTGTGTGATCGGGAGACGTGTTCAAATATGTCTCAGTTTTCGTCCCCTGGTACTCGGGTGCAACATTCCAGACACTTCACTAACACTCTACCGACTTGGAGAGTCAGTGCCTTTAACCTCCTGTTTGGCCCATTTGCAATTTCTGAGGAAGATGAACAGGAATAGGGAGAACCAATGAGAGACTAGCTGGAGGTGTCTGGACGGGCAAATTTAACTCTCATTTCCCACCAGGAAGAGGAATTAACCAAAGGCTCAGCGTGCCGTGCCGGAACCAGATTAGGGCCTGAAGCAATCCTGCGGTGTTGCGGCCAGCTCACAAGAAAGCGAGTTGAAGAAAGGAGCTCAGGGACACTGTAATTCACAAACCTGCAGAGTTATAAATGACAGCTATCGTCCAAAAATATACTGAAGTAAGGCTGCCAAGAGGACTTGAAAGCGGGGCAGAATTGCAGGAAACCGATTTCAGGAGGTAGACTGGAATTGCATTTAAAGCATAGGAAAAGAGGCAGAACGTCCACAATGATGCACTTGGACAAAAAGGGCGTATGCGTTTTTTCCTGAATATATTCAGGAAAAAACGCATACGCCCTTTTTGGCCAACCAAGCAAGCTTGCAAAGGAAATCTGCACTACAATGAAGTCTCACTTCCCCCCGGTCAAAAGGGCCATCTGAAAAAAGTGTAAAATCCAGAAAGGCAGGACAGGCCATGGAGAACTGGGAGCCTTGTTATGCTGATGGGCGGGATGTAAATTGCCAACAGCCACTCGGGAGAGGTGTATGGTGTTTCCTGAAACATCTAAAAAACAAAGCAAAAGAGCCTAGGGCACTTCCACTTATGGTCCTATAGCTTAGGGAAATTAAAATCAAAAAGACACAGCCACCCCAAAGTTTGGGACCGCTCTGTTTACAAGAACCTCGTTTACGGTACAAGTTCAATATCGCAGAAAGTGAAAAATGGATAAAGAAGTTGTGGTACTTACGTACAATGCAATATCACTCAGCAATGAAATCTATGTCATCAGGCCCGTAGCAGCATAATGAGTGGATTCAGGTATGATGATTCTAACTGAAATAAGTCACACAGAAAAAGAAACATCATAAGATATCACTAATACACGGGATGTAAACTTGGCTACACAGGAACTGGATTACAAAACAGAACAGGGTCTCAAATTTAGAAAACCACCTTATGCTTGCTTAAGGGGAAAGGTGAGTTGGGATGCTGCATCAAACCAGAGATTGAAATGAGCACAGATAAAGTTCCTTAAGCCAAATATGGAATAGACAAGAACTACTCCTTGCTCAACGAAATGGACTCAACACCCCATATTAAACGCCTAAGAATGTACCTGACTAGTAAGTATCTTAAAACCTATGGATTGCTATGTCTCTGAAAGAAAATCAAGCGTGTGTACAGGGGCATAAACGCAGCAGTGATAGGATTGGAGAGGTTCGGTGAGCAAATGAAGACCCTTTGAAGTCATATTGCATGGTACCCATTCCACGGGTCTCAACTCTCCAGGTTTAAGGAATTCTTCCTTCAGCTAAAACATGCACGTGGAACCCAGAGTATGATCAACCGTGTGATCGGGAGACGTGTTCCAATATGTCTCAGTTCTCGTCCCCTGGTACTTGGGTGCAACATGCCAGACACTTTACTAACACTCTCCCGACTTGGAGAGTCAGTGCCTTTAACCTCCTGTTTGGCCCAGTTTGCAATTTCTGCGGAAGATGAACAGGAATAGGGAGAACCAATGAGAGACTAGCTGGAGGTGTCTGGACGGGCAAATTTAACTCTCATTTCCCACCAGGAAGAGGAATTAACCAAAGGCTCAGCGTGCCGTGCCGGAACCAGATTAGGGCCTGAAGCAATCCTGCGGGGTTGCGGCCAGCTCCCAAGAAAGCGAGTTGAAGAAAGGAGCTCAGGGGCACTGTAATTCACAAACCTGCAGAGTTATAAATGACAGCTATCATCCAAAAATATACTGAAGTAAGGCTGCGAAGAGTACTTGAAAGCGGGGCAGAATTGCAGGAAACCGATTTCAGGAGGTAGACTGGAATTGCATTTAAAGCATAGGAAAAGAGGCAGAACGTCCACAATGATGCACTTGGACAAAAAGGGCGTATGCGTTTTTTCCTGAATATATTCAGGAAAAAACGCATACGCCCTTTTTGGCCAACCAAGCAAGCTTGCAAAGGAAATCTGCACTACAATGAAGTCTCACTTCCCCCCGGTCAAAAGGACCATCTGAAAAAAGTGTAAAATCCAGAAAGGCAGGACAGGCCATGGAGAACTGGGAGCCTTGTTATGCTGATGGGCGGGATGTAAATTGCCAACAGCCACTCGGGAGAGGTGTATGGTGTTTCCTGAAACATCTTAAAAAAAAGCAACAGAGCCTAGGGCACTTCCACTTATGGAACTATAGCTTAGGGAAATTAAAATCAAAAAGACACAGCCACCCCAAAGTTTGGGACGGCTCTGTTTACAAGAACCTCATTTACGGTTAAGGTTCAATATCGCAGAAAGTGAAAAATGGATAAAGAAGTTGTGGTACTTACGTACAATGCAATATCACTCAGCAATGAAATCTATGTCATCAGGCCCGTAGCAGCATAATGAGTGGATTCAGGTATGATGATTCTACCTGAAATAAGTCACACAGAAAAAGAAACATCATAAGATATCACTAATACACGGAATGTAAAATTGGCTACACAGGAACTGGATTACAAAGCAGAACAGTGTCTCAAATTTAGAAAACCAACTTATGCTTGCTTAAGGGGAAAGGTGAGTTGGGGTGCTGCATAAAACCAGAGATTGAAATGAGCACAGATAAAGTTCCTTAAGCCAAATATGGAATAGACAAGAACTACTCCTTGCTCAACGAAATGGACTCAACACCCCATATTAAACGCCTAAGAATGTACCTGACTAATAAGTATCTTAAAATCTATGGATTGCTATGTCTCTGAAAGAGAATCAAGCATGTGTACAGGGGCATAAATGCAGCAGTGATAGGATTGGAGAGGTTCGGTGAGCAAATGAAGATCCTTTGAAGTCATATTGCATGGTACCCATTCCACGGGTCTCAACTCTCTAGGTTTAAGGGATTCTGCCTTCAGCTAAAACATGCACGTGGAACCCAGAGTATGATCAACCGTGTGTTCGGGAGATGTGTTCCAATATGTCTCAGTTCTCGTCCCCTGGTACTCGGGTGCAACATTCCAGACGCTTTACTAACACTCTCCCTACTTGGAGAGTCAGTGCCTTTAACCTCCTGTTTGGCCCAGTTTACAATTTCTCCAGAAGATGAACAGGAATAGGGAGAACCAATGAGAGACTAGCTGGAGGTGTCTGAACGGGCAAATTTAACTCTCATTTCCCACCAGGAAGAGGAATTAACCAAAGGGTCAGCATGCCGTGCCAGAAACAGATGAGGGCCTGAAGCAATCCTGCGGTGTTGCGGCCAGCTCACAAGAAAGCGAGTTGAAGAAAGGAGCTCAGGGGCATTGTAATTCACAAACCTGCAGAGTTATAAATGACAGCTATCGTCCAAAAATATACTGAAGTAAGGCTGCCAAGAGGACTTGAAAGAGGGTCAGAATTGCAGGAAACCGATTTCAGGAGGTAGACTGGAATTGCCTTTAAAGCATATGAAAAGAGGCAGAACGTCCACAATGATGCACTTGGCCAAAAAGGGCGTATGCATTTTTTCCTGAATATATTCAGGAAAAAACGCATACGCGCTTTTCGGACAACCAAGCAAGCTTGCAAAGGAAATCTGCACTACAATGAAGTCTCACTTCCCCCCGGTCAAAAGGGTCATCTGAAAAAAGTGTAAAATCCAGAAAGGCAGGACAGGCCATGGGGAACTGGGAACCTTGTTATGCTGATGGGCGGGATGTAAATTGCCAACAGCCACTTGGGAGAAGTGTATGGTGTTTCCTGAAACATCTAAAAAACAAAGCCACAGAGCCTAGGGCACTTCCACTTATGGTCCTATAGCTTAGGGAAATTAAAATCAAAAAGACACAGCCACCCCAAAGATTGGGACGGCTCTGTTTACAACAACCCCGTTTATGGTACAAGTTCAATATCGCAGAAATTGAAAAATGAATAAAGAAGTTGGGTACTTACGTACAATGCAATATCACTCAGCAATAAAATCTATGTTATGAGGCCCGTGGAAGCATAATGAGTGGATTCAGGTATGATGATTCTAAGTGAAATAAGGCACACAGAAAAAGAAACATCATAAGATATCACTAATACACGGAATGTAAACTTGGCTACACAGGAACTGGATTACAAAACACAACAGGGTCTCAAATTTAGAAAACCAACTTTTGCTTACTTAAGGGGGAAGGTGAGTTGGGGTGCTGCATAAACCAGAGATTGAAATGAGCACAGATAAAGTTCCTTAAGCCAAACATGGAATAGACAAGAGCTACTCCTTGCTCAACGAAATGGGCTCAACACCCCATATTAAACGCCTAAGAATGTACCTGACTAGTAAGTACATTAAAACCTATGGATTGCTATGTCTCTGAAAGAGAATCAACCATGTGTACAGGGGTATAAACGCAGCAGTGATAGGATTGGAGAGGTTCGGTGAGGAAATGAAGACCCTTTGAAGTCATATTGCATGGTACCCATTCCACGGGTCTCAATTCTCCAGGTTTAAGGGATTCTTCCTTCAGCTAAAACATGCATGTGGAACACAGAGTATGATCAACCGTGTGATCGGGAGATGTGTTCCAATATGTCTCAGTTTTTGTCCCCTGGTACTCAGGTGCAACATTCCAGACGCTTTACTAACACTCTCCAGACTTGGAGAGTCAGTGCCTTTAACCTCCTGTTTGGCCCAGTTTGCAATTTCTGCGGAAGATGAACAGGAATAGGGAGAACCAATGAGAGACTAGCTGGACGTGTCTGGACAGGCAAATTTAACTCTCATTTCCCACCAGGAAGAGGAATTAACCAAAGGCTCAGCGTGCCATGCCAGAGCCACATCAGGGCCTGAAGCACTCATGTGGTGTTGCGGCCAGCTCACAAGAAAGCGAGTTGAAGAAAGGAGCTCAGGGGCACTGTAATTCACAAACCTGCAGAGTTATAAATGACAGCTATCGTCCAAAAATATACTGAAGTAAGGCTGCCAAGAGGACTTGAAAGCGGGGCAGAATTGCAGGAAACCGATTTCTGGAGGTAGACTGGAATTGCATTTAAAGCATAGGAAAAGAGGCAGAACGTCCACAATGATGCACTTGGCCAAAAGGGGCGTATGCGTTTTTTCCTGAATATATTCAGGAAAAAACGCATACGCACTTTTTGGCCAACCAAGCAAGCTTGCAAAGGAAATCTGCACTACAATGAAGTCTCACTTCCCCCCGGTCAAAAGGGCCATCTGAAAAAAGTGTAAAATCCAGAAAGGCAGGACAGGCCATGGAGAACTGGGAGCCTTGTTATGCTGATGGGCGGGATGATAATTGCCAACAGCCACTCGGGAGAAGTGTATGGTGTTTCCTGAAACATCTAAAAAAAAAAGCAATGGAGCTTAGGGTACTTCCACTTATGGTCCTATAGCATATGGAAATTAAAATCAAAAAGACACCCACCCCAAAGTTTGGGACGTCTCTGTATACAAGAACCTCGTTTACGGTACAAGTTCAATATCGCAAAAAGCAAAAAATGGATAAAGAAGTTGTGGTACTTACGTACAATGCAATATCACTCAGCAATGATATCTATGACTTCAGGCCCATAGCAGCATAAAGAGTGGATTCAGGTATGAAGATTCCTACTGAAATAAGTCACACAGAAAAAGAAACATCATAAGATATCACTAATACACGGAATGTAAACTTGGCTACACAGGAACTGAATTACAAAACAGAACAGGGTCTCAAATTTAGAAAACAAACTTATGCTTGCTTAAGGGGAAAGATGAGTTGGGGTGCTGCATCAAACCAGAGATTGAAATGAGCACAGATAAAGTTCCTTAAGCCAAATATGGAATAGACAAGAGCTACTCCTTGCTCAACGAAATGGACTCAACACCCCATATTAAATGCCTAAGAATGTACCTGACTAGTAAGTATCTTAAAAGCTATGGAGTGCTATGTCTCCGAAAGAGAATCAAGCGTGTGTACAGGGGCATAAACGTAGCAGTGATAGGACTGGAGAGGTGCGGTGAGCAAATGAAGACCCTTTGAAGTCATATTGCATGGTACCCATTCCACGGGTCTCAACTCTCCAGGTTTAAGGGATTCTTCCTTCAGCTAAAACATGCATGTGAAACCCAGAGTATGATCAACTGTGTGATCGGGAGACGTGTTCAAATATGTCTCAGTTTTCGTCCCCTGGTACTCGGGTGCAACATTCCAGACACTTTACTAACACTCTCCCGACTTGGAGAGTCAGTGCCTTTAACCTCCTGTTTGGCCCATTTGCAATTTCTGAGGAAGATGAACAGGAATAGGGAGAACCAATGAGAGACTAGCTGGAGGTGTCTGGACGGGCAAATTTAACTCTCATTTCCCACCAGGAAGAGGAATTAACCAAAGGCTCAGCGTGCCGTGCCGGAACCAGATTAGGGCCTGAAGCAATCCTGCGGTGTTGCGGCCAGCTCACAAGAAAGCGAGTTGAAGAAAGGAGCTCAGGGACACTGTAATTCACAAACCTGCAGAGTTATAAATGACAGCTATCGTCCAAAAATATACTGAAGTAAGGCTGCCAAGAGGACTTGAAAGCGGGGCAGAATTGTAGGAAACCGATTTCAGGAGGTAGACTGGAATTGCATTTAAAGCATAGGAAAAGAGGCAGAACGTCCACAATGATGCACTTGGCCAAAAAGGGCGTATGCGTTTTTTCCTGAATATATTCAGGAAAAAACGCATACGCCCTTTTTGGCCAACCAAGCAAGCTTGCAAAGGAAATCTGCACTACAATGAAGTCTCACTTACCCCCGGTCAAAAGGGCCATCTGAAAAAAGTGTAAAATCCAGAAAGGCAGGACAGGCCATGGAGAACTGGGAGCCTTGTTATGCTGATGGGCGGGATGTAAATTGCCAACAGCCACTCGGGAGAGGTGTATGGTGTTTCCTGAAACATCTAAAAAACAAAGCAACAGAGCCTAGGGCACTTCCACTTATGGTCCTATAGCTTAGGGAAATTAAAATCAAAAAGACACAGCCACCCCAAAGTTTGGGACAGCTCTGTTTACAAGAACCTCGTTTACGGTACAAGTTCAATATCGCAGAAAGTGAAAAATGGATAAAGAAGTTGTGGTACTTACGTACAATGCAATATCACTCAGCAATGAAATCTATGTCATCAGGCCCGTAGCAGCATAATGAGTGGATTCAGGTATGATGATTCTAACTGAAATAAGTCACACAGAAAAAGAAACATCATAAGATATCACTAATACACGGAATGTAAACTTGGCTACACAGGAACTGGATTACAAAACAGAACAGGGTCTCAAATTTAGAAAACCACCTTATGCTTGCTTAAGGGGAAAGGTGAGTTGGGATGCTGCATCAAACCAGAGATTGAAATGAGCACAGATAAAGTTCCTTAAGCCAAATATGGAATAGACAAGAACTACTCCTTGCTCAACGAAATGGACTCAACACCCCATATTAAACGCCTAAGAATGTACCTGACTAGTAAGTATCTTAAAACCTATGGATTGCTATGTCTCTGAAAGAAAATCAAGCGTGTGTACAGGGGCATAAACGCAGCAGTGATAGGATTGAAGAGGTTCGGTGAGCAAATGAAGACCCTTTGAAGTCATATTGCATGGTACACATTCCACGGGTCTCAACTCTCCAGGTTTAAAGGATTCTGCCTTCAGCTAAAACATGCACGTGGAACCCAGAGTATGATCAACCGTGTGATCGGGAGACGTGTTCCAATATGTCTCAGTTCTCGTCCCCTGGTACTCGGGTGCAACATTCCAGACGCTTTACTAACACTCTCCCGACTTGGAGAGTCAGTGCCTTTAACCTCCTGTTTGGCCCATTTGCAATTTCTGAGGAAGATGAACAGGAATAGGGAGAACCAATGAGAGACTAGGTGGAGGTGTCTGGACGGGCAAATTTAACTCTCATTTCCCACCAGGAAGAGGAATTAACCAAAGGCTCAGCGTGCCGTGCCGGAACCAGATTAGGGCCTGAAGCAATCCTGCGGTGTTGCGGCCAGCTCACAAGAAAGCGAGTTGAAGAAAGGAGCTCAGGGACACTGTAATTCACAAACCTGCAGAGTTATAAATGACAGCTATCGTCCAAAAATATACTGAAGTAAGGCTGCCAAGAGGACTTGAAAGCGGGGCAGAATTGCAGGAAACCGATTTCAGGAGGTAGACTGGAATTGCATTTAAAGCATAGGAAAAGAGGCAGAACGTCCACAATGATGCACTTGGCCAAAAAGGGCGTATGCGTTTTTTCCTGAATATATTCAGGAAAAAACGCATACGCCCTTTTTGGCCAACCAAGCAAGCTTGCAAAGGAAATCTGCACTACAATGAAGTCGCACTTCCCCCCGGTCAAAAGGGCCATCTGAAAAAAGTGTAAAATCCAGAAAGGCAGGACAGGCCATGGATAACTGGGAACCTTGTTATGCTGATGGGTGGGATGTAAATAGCCAACAGCCACTCGGGAGAGGTGTATGGTGTTTCCTGAAACATCTAAAAAACAAAGCAACAGAGCCTAGGGCACTTCCACTTATGGTCCTATAGCTTAGGGAAATTAAAATCAAAAAGACACAGCCACCCCAAAGTTTGGGACAGCTCTGTTTACAAGAACCTCGTTTACGGTACAAGTTCAATATCGCAGAAAGTGAAAAATGGATAAAGAAGTTGTGGTACTTACGTACAATGCAATATCACTCAGCAATGAAATCTATGTCATCAGGCCCGTAGCAGCATAATGAGTGGATTCAGGTATGATGATTCTAACTGAAATAAGTCACACAGAAAAAGAAACATCATAAGATATCACTAATACACGGAATGTAAACTTGGCTACACAGGAACTGGATTACAAAACAGAACAGGGTCTCAAATTTAGAAAACCAACTTATGCTTGCTTAAGGGGAAAGGTGAGTTGGGGTGCTGCATCAAACCAGAGATTGAAATGAGCACAGATAAAGTTCCTTAAGCCAAATATGGAATAGACAAGAACTACTCCTTGCTCAACGAAATGGACTCAACACCCCATATTAAACGCCTAAGAATGTACCTGACTAGTAAGTATCTTAAAACCTATGGATTGTTATGTCTCTGAAAGAAAATCAAGCGTGTGTACAGGGGCATAAACGCAGCAGTGATAGGATTGGAGAGGTTCGGTGAGCAAATGAAGACCCTTTGAAGTCATATTGCATGGTACCCATTCCACGGGTCTCAACTCTCAAGGTTTAAGGGATTCTGCCTTCAGCTAAAACATGCACGTGGAACCCAGAGTATGATCAACCGTGTGATCGGGAGACGTGTTCCAATATGTCTCAGTTCTCGTCCCCTGGTACTCGGGTGCAACATTCCACACGCTTTACTAACACTCTCCCGACTTGGAGAGTCAGTGCCTTTAACCTCCTGTTTGGCCCATTTGCAATTTCTGAGGAAGATGAACAGGAATAGGGAGAACCAATGAGAGACTAGCTGGAGGTGTCTGGATGCACAAATTTAGCTCTCATTTCCCACCAGGAAGAGGAATTAACCAAAGGCTCAGCGTGCCGTGCCGGAACCAGATTAGGGCCTGAAGCAATCCTGCGGTGTTGCGGCCAGCTCACAAGAAAGCGAGTTGAAGAAAGGAGCTCAGGGGCACTGTAATTCACAAACCTGCAGAGTTATAAATGACAGCTATCGTCCAAAAATATACTGAAGTAAGGCTGCCAAGAGGACTTGAAAGCGGGGCAGAATTGCAGGAAACCGATTTCAGGAGGTAGACTGGAATTGCATTTAAAGCATAGGAAAAGAGGCAGAACGTCCACAATGATGCACTTGGCCAAAAAGGGCGTATGCGTTTTTTCCTGAATATATTCAGGAAAAAACGCATACGCCCTTTTTGGCCAACCAAGCAAGCTTGCAAAGGAAATCTGCACTACAATGAAGTCTCACTTCCCCCCGGTCAAAAGGGCCATCTGAAAAAAGTGTAAAATCCAGAAAGGCAGGACAGGCCATGGAGAACTGGGAGCCTTGTTATGCTGATGGGCGGGATGTAAATTGCCAAGAGCCACTTGGGAGAGGTGTATGGTGTTTCCTGAAACATCTAAAAAACAAAGCAACAGAGCCTAGGGCACTTCCACTTATGGTCCTTTAGCTTAGGGAAATTAAAATCAAAAAGACACAGCCACCCCGAAGTTTGGGACAGCTCTGTTTACAAGAACCTCGTTTACGGTACAAGTTCAATATCGCAGAAAGTGAAAAATGGATAAAGAAGTTGTGGTACTTATGTACAATGCAATATCACTCAGCAATGAAATCTATGTCATCAGGCCCGTAGCAGCATAATGAGTGGATTCAGGTATGATGATTCTAACTGAAATAAGTCACACAGAAAAAGAAACATCATAAGATATCACTAATACATGGGATGTAAACATGGCTACACAGGAACTGGATTACAAAACAGAACAGGGTCTCAAATTTAGAAAACCAACTTATGCTTGCTTAAGGGGAAAGGTGAGTTGGGGTGCTGCATAAAACCAGAGATTGAAATGAGCACAGATAAAGTTCCTTAAGCCAAATATGGAATAGACAAGAGCTACTCCTTGCTCAACGAAATGGACTCAACACCCCATATTAAACGCCTAAGAATGTACCTGACTAGTAAGTATCTTAAAACCTATGGATTGCTATGTCTCTGAAAGAAAATCAAGCGTGTGTACAGGGGCATAAACGCAGCAGTGATAGGATTGGAGAGGTTCGGTGAGCAAATGAAGACCCTTTGAAGTCATATTGCATGGTACCCATTCCACGGGTCTCAACTCTCAAGGTTTAAGGGATTCTGCCTTCAGGTAAAACATGCACGTGGAACCCAGAGTATGATCAACCGTGTGATTGGGAGACGTGTTCCAATATGTCTCAGTTCTCGTCCCCTGGTACTCGGGTGCAACATTCCACACGCTTTACTAACACTCTCCCGACTTGGAGAGTCAGTGCCTTTAACCTCCTGTTTGGTCCATTTGCAATTTCTGAGGAAGATGAACAGGAAAAGGGAGAACCAATGAGAGACTAGGTGGAGGTGTCTGGACGGGCAAATTTAACTCTCATTTCCCACCAGGAAGAGGAATTAACCAAAGGCTCAGCGTGCCGTGCCGGAACCAGATTAGGGCCTGAAGCAATCCTGCGGTGTTGCGGCCAGCTCACAATAAAGCGAGTTGAAGAAAGGAGCTCAGGGACACTGTAATTCACAAACCTGCAGAGTTATAAATGACAGCTATCGTCCAAAAATATACTGAAGTAAGGCTGCCAAGAGGACTTGAAAGCGGGGCAGAATTGCAGGAAACTGATTTCAGGAGGTAGACTGGAATTGCATTTAAAGCATAGGAAAAGAGGCAGAACGTCCACAATGATGCACTTGGCCAAAAAGGGCGTATGCCTTTTTTCCTGAATATATTCAGGAAAAAAGGCATACGCCCTTTTTGGCCAACCAAGCAAGCTTGCAAAGGAAATCTGCACTACAATGAAGTCTCACTTCCCCCCGGTCAAAAGGGCCATCTGAAAAAAGTGTAAAATCCAGAAAGGCAGGACAGGCCATGGAGAACTGGGAGCCTTGTTATGCTGATGGGCGGGATGTAAATTGCCAAGAGTCACTTGGGAGAGGTGTATGGTGTTTCCTGAAACATCTAAAAAACAAAGCAACAGAGCCTAGGGCACTACCACTTATGGTCCTATAGCTTAGGGAAATTAAAATCAAAAAGACACAGCCACCCCAAAGTTTGGGACGGCTCTGTTTACAAGAACCTCGTTTACGGTACAAGTTCAATATCGCAGAAAGTGAAAAATGGATAAAGAAGTTGTTGTACTTACGTACACTGCAATATCACTCAGCAATGAAATCTATGTCATCAGGCCCGTAGCAGCATAATGAGTGGATTCAGGTATGATGATTCTAACTGAAATAAGTCACACAGAAAAAGAAACATCATAAGATATCACTAATACATGGGATGTAAACTTGGCTACACAGGAACTGGATTACAAAACAGAACAGGGTCTCAAATTTAGAAAACCAACTTATGCTTGCTTAAGGGGAAAGGTGAGTTGGGGTGCTGCATAAAACCAGAGATTGAAATGAGCACAGATAAAGTTCCTTAAGCCAAATATAGAATAGACAAGAACTACTCCTTGCTCAACGAAATGGACTCAACACCCCATATTAAAGGCCTAAGAATGTACCTGAGTAGTAAGTATCTTAAAACCTATGGATTGCTATGTCTCTGAAAGAAAATCAAGCATGTGTACAGGGGCATAAACGCAGCAGTGATAGGATTGGAGAGGTTCGGTGAGCAAATGAAGACCCTTTGAAGTCATATTGCATGGTACCCATTCCACGGGTCTCAACTCTCCAGGTTTAAGGGATTCTTCCTTCAGCTAAAACATGCACGTGGAACCCAGAGTATGATCAACCGTGTGATCGGGAGACGTGTTCCAATATGTCTCAGTTCTCGTCCCCTGGTACTCGGGTGCAACATTCCAGACGCTTTACTAACACTCTCCCGACGTGGAGAGTCAGTGCCTTTAACCTCCTGTTTGGCCCAGTTTGCAATTTCTGCGGAAGATGAACAGGAATAGGGAGAACCAATGAGAGACTAGCTGGAGGTGTCTAGACGGGCAAATTTAACTCTCATTTCCCACCAGGAAGAGGAAGTAACCAAAGGCTCAGCGTGCCGTGCCGGAACCAGATTAGGGCCTGAAGCAATCCTGCGGTGTTGCGGCCAGCTCACAAGAAAGCGAGTTGAAGAAAGGAGCTCAGGAGCACTGTAATTCACAAACCTGCAGAGTTATAAATGACAGCTATCGTCCAAAAATATACTGAAGTAAGGCTGCCAAGAGGACTTGAAAGCGGGGCAGAATTGCAGGAAATCGATTTCAGGAGGTAGACTGGAATTGCATTTAAAGCATAGGAAAAGAGGCAGAACGTCCACAATGATGCACTTGGCCAAAAAGGGCGTATGCGTTTTTTCCTGAATATATTCAGGAAAAAACGCATACGCCCTTTTTGGCCAACCAAGCAAGCTTGCAAAGGAAATCTGCACTACAATGAAGTCTCACTTCCCCCCGGTCAAAAGGGCCATCTGAAAAAAGTGTAAAATCCAGAAAGGCAGGACAGGCCATGGAGAACTGGGAGCCTTGTTATGCTGATGGGCGGGATGTAAATTGCCAACAGCCACTCGGGAGAGGTGTATGGTGTTTCCTGAAACATCTAAAAAACAAAGCAAAAGAGCCTAGGGCACTTCCACTTATGGTCCTATAGCTTAGGGAAATTAAAATCAAAAAGACACAGCCACCCCAAAGTTTGGGACCGCTCTGTTTACAAGAACCTCGTTTACGGTACAAGTTCAATATCGCAGAAAGTGAAAAATGGATAAAGAAGTTGTGGTACTTACGTACAATGCAATATCACTCAGCAATGAAATCTATGTCATCAGGCCCGTAGCAGCATAATGAGTGGATTCAGGTATGATGATTCTAACTGAAATAAGTCACACAGAAAAAGAAACATCATAAGATATCACTAATACACGGGATGTAAACTTGGCTACACAGGAACTGGATTACAAAACAGAACAGGGTCTCAAATTTAGAAAACCACCTTATGCTTGCTTAAGGGGAAAGGTGAGTTGGGATGCTGCATCAAACCAGAGATTGAAATGAGCACAGATAAAGTTCCTTAAGCCAAATATGGAATAGACAAGAACTACTCCTTGCTCAACGAAATGGACTCAACACCCCATATTAAACGCCTAAGAATGTACCTGACTAGTAAGTATCTTAAAACCTATGGATTGCTATGTCTCTGAAAGAAAATCAAGCGTGTGTACAGGGGCATAAACGCAGCAGTGATAGGATTGGAGAGGTTCGGTGAGCAAATGAAGACCCTTTGAAGTCATATTGCATGGTACCCATTCCACGGGTCTCAACTCTCCAGGTTTAAGGAATTCTTCCTTCAGCTAAAACATGCACGTGGAACCCAGAGTATGATCAACCGTGTGATCGGGAGACGTGTTCCAATATGTCTCAGTTCTCGTCCCCTGGTACTTGGGTGCAACATGCCAGACACTTTACTAACACTCTCCCGACTTGGAGAGTCAGTGCCTTTAACCTCCTGTTTGGCCCAGTTTGCAATTTCTGCGGAAGATGAACAGGAATAGGGAGAACCAATGAGAGACTAGCTGGAGGTGTCTGGACGGGCAAATTTAACTCTCATTTCCCACCAGGAAGAGGAATTAACCAAAGGCTCAGCGTGCCGTGCCGGAACCAGATTAGGGCCTGAAGCAATCCTGCGGGGTTGCGGCCAGCTCCCAAGAAAGCGAGTTGAAGAAAGGAGCTCAGGGGCACTGTAATTCACAAACCTGCAGAGTTATAAATGACAGCTATCATCCAAAAATATACTGAAGTAAGGCTGCGAAGAGTACTTGAAAGCGGGGCAGAATTGCAGGAAACCGATTTCAGGAGGTAGACTGGAATTGCATTTAAAGCATAGGAAAAGAGGCAGAACGTCCACAATGATGCACTTGGACAAAAAGGGCGTATGCGTTTTTTCCTGAATATATTCAGGAAAAAACGCATACGCCCTTTTTGGCCAACCAAGCAAGCTTGCAAAGGAAATCTGCACTACAATGAAGTCTCACTTCCCCCCGGTCAAAAGGACCATCTGAAAAAAGTGTAAAATCCAGAAAGGCAGGACAGGCCATGGAGAACTGGGAGCCTTGTTATGCTGATGGGCGGGATGTAAATTGCCAACAGCCACTCGGGAGAGGTGTATGGTGTTTCCTGAAACATCTTAAAAAAAAGCAACAGAGCCTAGGGCACTTCCACTTATGGAACTATAGCTTAGGGAAATTAAAATCAAAAAGACACAGCCACCCCAAAGTTTGGGACGGCTCTGTTTACAAGAACCTCATTTACGGTTAAGGTTCAATATCGCAGAAAGTGAAAAATGGATAAAGAAGTTGTGGTACTTACGTACAATGCAATATCACTCAGCAATGAAATCTATGTCATCAGGCCCGTAGCAGCATAATGAGTGGATTCAGGTATGATGATTCTACCTGAAATAAGTCACACAGAAAAAGAAACATCATAAGATATCACTAATACACGGAATGTAAAATTGGCTACACAGGAACTGGATTACAAAGCAGAACAGTGTCTCAAATTTAGAAAACCAACTTATGCTTGCTTAAGGGGAAAGGTGAGTTGGGGTGCTGCATAAAACCAGAGATTGAAATGAGCACAGATAAAGTTCCTTAAGCCAAATATGGAATAGACAAGAACTACTCCTTGCTCAACGAAATGGACTCAACACCCCATATTAAACGCCTAAGAATGTACCTGACTAATAAGTATCTTAAAATCTATGGATTGCTATGTCTCTGAAAGAGAATCAAGCATGTGTACAGGGGCATAAATGCAGCAGTGATAGGATTGGAGAGGTTCGGTGAGCAAATGAAGATCCTTTGAAGTCATATTGCATGGTACCCATTCCACGGGTCTCAACTCTCTAGGTTTAAGGGATTCTGCCTTCAGCTAAAACATGCACGTGGAACCCAGAGTATGATCAACCGTGTGTTCGGGAGATGTGTTCCAATATGTCTCAGTTCTCGTCCCCTGGTACTCGGGTGCAACATTCCAGACGCTTTACTAACACTCTCCCTACTTGGAGAGTCAGTGCCTTTAACCTCCTGTTTGGCCCAGTTTACAATTTCTCCAGAAGATGAACAGGAATAGGGAGAACCAATGAGAGACTAGCTGGAGGTGTCTGAACGGGCAAATTTAACTCTCATTTCCCACCAGGAAGAGGAATTAACCAAAGGGTCAGCATGCCGTGCCAGAAACAGATGAGGGCCTGAAGCAATCCTGCGGTGTTGCGGCCAGCTCACAAGAAAGCGAGTTGAAGAAAGGAGCTCAGGGGCATTGTAATTCACAAACCTGCAGAGTTATAAATGACAGCTATCGTCCAAAAATATACTGAAGTAAGGCTGCCAAGAGGACTTGAAAGAGGGTCAGAATTGCAGGAAACCGATTTCAGGAGGTAGACTGGAATTGCCTTTAAAGCATATGAAAAGAGGCAGAACGTCCACAATGATGCACTTGGCCAAAAAGGGCGTATGCATTTTTTCCTGAATATATTCAGGAAAAAACGCATACGCGCTTTTCGGACAACCAAGCAAGCTTGCAAAGGAAATCTGCACTACAATGAAGTCTCACTTCCCCCCGGTCAAAAGGGTCATCTGAAAAAAGTGTAAAATCCAGAAAGGCAGGACAGGCCATGGGGAACTGGGAACCTTGTTATGCTGATGGGCGGGATGTAAATTGCCAACAGCCACTTGGGAGAAGTGTATGGTGTTTCCTGAAACATCTAAAAAACAAAGCCACAGAGCCTAGGGCACTTCCACTTATGGTCCTATAGCTTAGGGAAATTAAAATCAAAAAGACACAGCCACCCCAAAGATTGGGACGGCTCTGTTTACAACAACCCCGTTTATGGTACAAGTTCAATATCGCAGAAATTGAAAAATGAATAAAGAAGTTGGGTACTTACGTACAATGCAATATCACTCAGCAATAAAATCTATGTTATGAGGCCCGTGGAAGCATAATGAGTGGATTCAGGTATGATGATTCTAAGTGAAATAAGGCACACAGAAAAAGAAACATCATAAGATATCACTAATACACGGAATGTAAACTTGGCTACACAGGAACTGGATTACAAAACACAACAGGGTCTCAAATTTAGAAAACCAACTTTTGCTTACTTAAGGGGGAAGGTGAGTTGGGGTGCTGCATAAACCAGAGATTGAAATGAGCACAGATAAAGTTCCTTAAGCCAAACATGGAATAGACAAGAGCTACTCCTTGCTCAACGAAATGGGCTCAACACCCCATATTAAACGCCTAAGAATGTACCTGACTAGTAAGTACATTAAAACCTATGGATTGCTATGTCTCTGAAAGAGAATCAACCATGTGTACAGGGGTATAAACGCAGCAGTGATAGGATTGGAGAGGTTCGGTGAGGAAATGAAGACCCTTTGAAGTCATATTGCATGGTACCCATTCCACGGGTCTCAATTCTCCAGGTTTAAGGGATTCTTCCTTCAGCTAAAACATGCATGTGGAACACAGAGTATGATCAACCGTGTGATCGGGAGATGTGTTCCAATATGTCTCAGTTTTTGTCCCCTGGTACTCAGGTGCAACATTCCAGACGCTTTACTAACACTCTCCAGACTTGGAGAGTCAGTGCCTTTAACCTCCTGTTTGGCCCAGTTTGCAATTTCTGCGGAAGATGAACAGGAATAGGGAGAACCAATGAGAGACTAGCTGGACGTGTCTGGACAGGCAAATTTAACTCTCATTTCCCACCAGGAAGAGGAATTAACCAAAGGCTCAGCGTGCCATGCCAGAGCCACATCAGGGCCTGAAGCACTCATGTGGTGTTGCGGCCAGCTCACAAGAAAGCGAGTTGAAGAAAGGAGCTCAGGGGCACTGTAATTCACAAACCTGCAGAGTTATAAATGACAGCTATCGTCCAAAAATATACTGAAGTAAGGCTGCCAAGAGGACTTGAAAGCGGGGCAGAATTGCAGGAAACCGATTTCTGGAGGTAGACTGGAATTGCATTTAAAGCATAGGAAAAGAGGCAGAACGTCCACAATGATGCACTTGGCCAAAAGGGGCGTATGCGTTTTTTCCTGAATATATTCAGGAAAAAACGCATACGCACTTTTTGGCCAACCAAGCAAGCTTGCAAAGGAAATCTGCACTACAATGAAGTCTCACTTCCCCCCGGTCAAAAGGGCCATCTGAAAAAAGTGTAAAATCCAGAAAGGCAGGACAGGCCATGGAGAACTGGGAGCCTTGTTATGCTGATGGGCGGGATGATAATTGCCAACAGCCACTCGGGAGAAGTGTATGGTGTTTCCTGAAACATCTAAAAAAAAAAGCAATGGAGCTTAGGGTACTTCCACTTATGGTCCTATAGCATATGGAAATTAAAATCAAAAAGACACCCACCCCAAAGTTTGGGACGTCTCTGTATACAAGAACCTCGTTTACGGTACAAGTTCAATATCGCAAAAAGCAAAAAATGGATAAAGAAGTTGTGGTACTTACGTACAATGCAATATCACTCAGCAATGATATCTATGACTTCAGGCCCATAGCAGCATAAAGAGTGGATTCAGGTATGAAGATTCCTACTGAAATAAGTCACACAGAAAAAGAAACATCATAAGATATCACTAATACACGGAATGTAAACTTGGCTACACAGGAACTGAATTACAAAACAGAACAGGGTCTCAAATTTAGAAAACAAACTTATGCTTGCTTAAGGGGAAAGATGAGTTGGGGTGCTGCATCAAACCAGAGATTGAAATGAGCACAGATAAAGTTCCTTAAGCCAAATATGGAATAGACAAGAGCTACTCCTTGCTCAACGAAATGGACTCAACACCCCATATTAAATGCCTAAGAATGTACCTGACTAGTAAGTATCTTAAAAGCTATGGAGTGCTATGTCTCCGAAAGAGAATCAAGCGTGTGTACAGGGGCATAAACGTAGCAGTGATAGGACTGGAGAGGTGCGGTGAGCAAATGAAGACCCTTTGAAGTCATATTGCATGGTACCCATTCCACGGGTCTCAACTCTCCAGGTTTAAGGGATTCTTCCTTCAGCTAAAACATGCATGTGAAACCCAGAGTATGATCAACTGTGTGATCGGGAGACGTGTTCAAATATGTCTCAGTTTTCGTCCCCTGGTACTCGGGTGCAACATTCCAGACACTTTACTAACACTCTCCCGACTTGGAGAGTCAGTGCCTTTAACCTCCTGTTTGGCCCATTTGCAATTTCTGAGGAAGATGAACAGGAATAGGGAGAACCAATGAGAGACTAGCTGGAGGTGTCTGGACGGGCAAATTTAACTCTCATTTCCCACCAGGAAGAGGAATTAACCAAAGGCTCAGCGTGCCGTGCCGGAACCAGATTAGGGCCTGAAGCAATCCTGCGGTGTTGCGGCCAGCTCACAAGAAAGCGAGTTGAAGAAAGGAGCTCAGGGACACTGTAATTCACAAACCTGCAGAGTTATAAATGACAGCTATCGTCCAAAAATATACTGAAGTAAGGCTGCCAAGAGGACTTGAAAGCGGGGCAGAATTGTAGGAAACCGATTTCAGGAGGTAGACTGGAATTGCATTTAAAGCATAGGAAAAGAGGCAGAACGTCCACAATGATGCACTTGGCCAAAAAGGGCGTATGCGTTTTTTCCTGAATATATTCAGGAAAAAACGCATACGCCCTTTTTGGCCAACCAAGCAAGCTTGCAAAGGAAATCTGCACTACAATGAAGTCTCACTTACCCCCGGTCAAAAGGGCCATCTGAAAAAAGTGTAAAATCCAGAAAGGCAGGACAGGCCATGGAGAACTGGGAGCCTTGTTATGCTGATGGGCGGGATGTAAATTGCCAACAGCCACTCGGGAGAGGTGTATGGTGTTTCCTGAAACATCTAAAAAACAAAGCAACAGAGCCTAGGGCACTTCCACTTATGGTCCTATAGCTTAGGGAAATTAAAATCAAAAAGACACAGCCACCCCAAAGTTTGGGACAGCTCTGTTTACAAGAACCTCGTTTACGGTACAAGTTCAATATCGCAGAAAGTGAAAAATGGATAAAGAAGTTGTGGTACTTACGTACAATGCAATATCACTCAGCAATGAAATCTATGTCATCAGGCCCGTAGCAGCATAATGAGTGGATTCAGGTATGATGATTCTAACTGAAATAAGTCACACAGAAAAAGAAACATCATAAGATATCACTAATACACGGAATGTAAACTTGGCTACACAGGAACTGGATTACAAAACAGAACAGGGTCTCAAATTTAGAAAACCACCTTATGCTTGCTTAAGGGGAAAGGTGAGTTGGGATGCTGCATCAAACCAGAGATTGAAATGAGCACAGATAAAGTTCCTTAAGCCAAATATGGAATAGACAAGAACTACTCCTTGCTCAACGAAATGGACTCAACACCCCATATTAAACGCCTAAGAATGTACCTGACTAGTAAGTATCTTAAAACCTATGGATTGCTATGTCTCTGAAAGAAAATCAAGCGTGTGTACAGGGGCATAAACGCAGCAGTGATAGGATTGAAGAGGTTCGGTGAGCAAATGAAGACCCTTTGAAGTCATATTGCATGGTACACATTCCACGGGTCTCAACTCTCCAGGTTTAAAGGATTCTGCCTTCAGCTAAAACATGCACGTGGAACCCAGAGTATGATCAACCGTGTGATCGGGAGACGTGTTCCAATATGTCTCAGTTCTCGTCCCCTGGTACTCGGGTGCAACATTCCAGACGCTTTACTAACACTCTCCCGACTTGGAGAGTCAGTGCCTTTAACCTCCTGTTTGGCCCATTTGCAATTTCTGAGGAAGATGAACAGGAATAGGGAGAACCAATGAGAGACTAGGTGGAGGTGTCTGGACGGGCAAATTTAACTCTCATTTCCCACCAGGAAGAGGAATTAACCAAAGGCTCAGCGTGCCGTGCCGGAACCAGATTAGGGCCTGAAGCAATCCTGCGGTGTTGCGGCCAGCTCACAAGAAAGCGAGTTGAAGAAAGGAGCTCAGGGACACTGTAATTCACAAACCTGCAGAGTTATAAATGACAGCTATCGTCCAAAAATATACTGAAGTAAGGCTGCCAAGAGGACTTGAAAGCAGGGCAGAATTGCAGGAAACCGATTTCAGGAGGTAGACTGGAATTGCATTTAAAGCATAGGAAAAGAGGCAGAACGTCCACAATGATGCACTTGGCCAAAAAGGGCGTATGCGTTTTTTCCTGAATATATTCAGGAAAAAACGCATACGCCCTTTTTGGCCAACCAAGCAAGCTTGCAAAGGAAATCTGCACTACAATGAAGTCGCACTTCCCCCCGGTCAAAAGGGCCATCTGAAAAAAGTGTAAAATCCAGAAAGGCAGGACAGGCCATGGATAACTGGGAACCTTGTTATGCTGATGGGTGGGATGTAAATAGCCAACAGCCACTCGGGAGAGGTGTATGGTGTTTCCTGAAACATCTAAAAAACAAAGCAACAGAGCCTAGGGCACTTCCACTTATGGTCCTATAGCTTAGGGAAATTAAAATCAAAAAGACACAGCCACCCCAAAGTTTGGGACAGCTCTGTTTACAAGAACCTCGTTTACGGTACAAGTTCAATATCGCAGAAAGTGAAAAATGGATAAAGAAGTTGTGGTACTTACGTACAATGCAATATCACTCAGCAATGAAATCTATGTCATCAGGCCCGTAGCAGCATAATGAGTGGATTCAGGTATGATGATTCTAACTGAAATAAGTCACACAGAAAAAGAAACATCATAAGATATCACTAATACACGGAATGTAAACTTGGCTACACAGGAACTGGATTACAAAACAGAACAGGGTCTCAAATTTAGAAAACCAACTTATGCTTGCTTAAGGGGAAAGGTGAGTTGGGGTGCTGCATCAAACCAGAGATTGAAATGAGCACAGATAAAGTTCCTTAAGCCAAATATGGAATAGACAAGAACTACTCCTTGCTCAACGAAATGGACTCAACACCCCATATTAAACGCCTAAGAATGTACCTGACTAGTAAGTATCTTAAAACCTATGGATTGTTATGTCTCTGAAAGAAAATCAAGCGTGTGTACAGGGGCATAAACGCAGCAGTGATAGGATTGGAGAGGTTCGGTGAGCAAATGAAGACCCTTTGAAGTCATATTGCATGGTACCCATTCCACGGGTCTCAACTCTCAAGGTTTAAGGGATTCTGCCTTCAGCTAAAACATGCACGTGGAACCCAGAGTATGATCAACCGTGTGATCGGGAGACGTGTTCCAATATGTCTCAGTTCTCGTCCCCTGGTACTCGGGTGCAACATTCCAGACGCTTTACTAACACTCTCCCGACTTGGAGAGTCAGTGCCTTTAACCTCCTGTTTGGCCCATTTGCAATTTCTGAGGAAGATGAACAGGAATAGGGAGAACCAATGAGAGACTAGCTGGAGGTGTCTGGATGCACAAATTTAGCTCTCATTTCCCACCAGGAAGAGGAATTAACCAAAGGCTCAGCGTGCCGTGCCGGAACCAGATTAGGGCCTGAAGCAATCCTGCGGTGTTGCGGCCAGCTCACAAGAAAGCGAGTTGAAGAAAGGAGCTCAGGGACACTGTAATTCACAAACCTGCAGAGTTATAAATGACAGCTATCGTCCAAAAATATACTGAAGTAAGGCTGCCAAGAGGACTTGAAAGCAGGGCAGAATTGCAGGAAACCGATTTCAGGAGGTAGACTGGAATTGCATTTAAAGCATAGGAAAAGAGGCAGAACGTCCACAATGATGCACTTGGCCAAAAAGGGCGTATGCGTTTTTTCCTGAATATATTCAGGAAAAAACGCATACGCCCTTTTTGGCCAACCAAGCAAGCTTGCAAAGGAAATCTGCACTACAATGAAGTCGCACTTCCCCCCGGTCAAAAGGGCCATCTGAAAAAAGTGTAAAATCCAGAAAGGCAGGACAGGCCATGGATAACTGGGAACCTTGTTATGCTGATGGGTGGGATGTAAATAGCCAACAGCCACTCGGGAGAGGTGTATGGTGTTTCCTGAAACATCTAAAAAACAAAGCAACAGAGCCTAGGGCACTTCCACTTATGGTCCTATAGCTTAGGGAAATTAAAATCAAAAAGACACAGCCACCCCAAAGTTTGGGACAGCTCTGTTTACAAGAACCTCGTTTACGGTACAAGTTCAATATCGCAGAAAGTGAAAAATGGATAAAGAAGTTGTGGTACTTACGTACAATGCAATATCACTCAGCAATGAAATCTATGTCATCAGGCCCGTAGCAGCATAATGAGTGGATTCAGGTATGATGATTCTAACTGAAATAAGTCACACAGAAAAAGAAACATCATAAGATATCACTAATACACGGAATGTAAACTTGGCTACACAGGAACTGGATTACAAAACAGAACAGGGTCTCAAATTTAGAAAACCAACTTATGCTTGCTTAAGGGGAAAGGTGAGTTGGGGTGCTGCATCAAACCAGAGATTGAAATGAGCACAGATAAAGTTCCTTAAGCCAAATATGGAATAGACAAGAACTACTCCTTGCTCAACGAAATGGACTCAACACCCCATATTAAACGCCTAAGAATGTACCTGACTAGTAAGTATCTTAAAACCTATGGATTGTTATGTCTCTGAAAGAAAATCAAGCGTGTGTACAGGGGCATAAACGCAGCAGTGATAGGATTGGAGAGGTTCGGTGAGCAAATGAAGACCCTTTGAAGTCATATTGCATGGTACCCATTCCACGGGTCTCAACTCTCAAGGTTTAAGGGATTCTGCCTTCAGCTAAAACATGCACGTGGAACCCAGAGTATGATCAACCGTGTGATCGGGAGACGTGTTCCAATATGTCTCAGTTCTCGTCCCCTGGTACTCGGGTGCAACATTCCACACGCTTTACTAACACTCTCCCGACTTGGAGAGTCAGTGCCTTTAACCTCCTGTTTGGCCCATTTGCAATTTCTGAGGAAGATGAACAGGAATAGGGAGAACCAATGAGAGACTAGCTGGAGGTGTCTGGATGCACAAATTTAGCTCTCATTTCCCACCAGGAAGAGGAATTAACCAAAGGCTCAGCGTGCCGTGCCGGAACCAGATTAGGGCCTGAAGCAATCCTGCGGTGTTGCGGCCAGCTCACAAGAAAGCGAGTTGAAGAAAGGAGCTCAGGGGCACTGTAATTCACAAACCTGCAGAGTTATAAATGACAGCTATCGTCCAAAAATATACTGAAGTAAGGCTGCCAAGAGGACTTGAAAGCGGGGCAGAATTGCAGGAAACCGATTTCAGGAGGTAGACTGGAATTGCATTTAAAGCATAGGAAAAGAGGCAGAACGTCCACAATGATGCACTTGGCCAAAAAGGGCGTATGCGTTTTTTCCTGAATATATTCAGGAAAAAACGCATACGCCCTTTTTGGCCAACCAAGCAAGCTTGCAAAGGAAATCTGCACTACAATGAAGTCTCACTTCCCCCCGGTCAAAAGGGCCATCTGAAAAAAGTGTAAAATCCAGAAAGGCAGGACAGGCCATGGAGAACTGGGAGCCTTGTTATGCTGATGGGCGGGATGTAAATTGCCAAGAGCCACTTGGGAGAGGTGTATGGTGTTTCCTGAAACATCTAAAAAACAAAGCAACAGAGCCTAGGGCACTTCCACTTATGGTCCTTTAGCTTAGGGAAATTAAAATCAAAAAGACACAGCCACCCCGAAGTTTGGGACAGCTCTGTTTACAAGAACCTCGTTTACGGTACAAGTTCAATATCGCAGAAAGTGAAAAATGGATAAAGAAGTTGTGGTACTTATGTACAATGCAATATCACTCAGCAATGAAATCTATGTCATCAGGCCCGTAGCAGCATAATGAGTGGATTCAGGTATGATGATTCTAACTGAAATAAGTCACACAGAAAAAGAAACATCATAAGATATCACTAATACATGGGATGTAAACATGGCTACACAGGAACTGGATTACAAAACAGAACAGGGTCTCAAATTTAGAAAACCAACTTATGCTTGCTTAAGGGGAAAGGTGAGTTGGGGTGCTGCATAAAACCAGAGATTGAAATGAGCACAGATAAAGTTCCTTAAGCCAAATATGGAATAGACAAGAGCTACTCCTTGCTCAACGAAATGGACTCAACACCCCATATTAAACGCCTAAGAATGTACCTGACTAGTAAGTATCTTAAAACCTATGGATTGCTATGTCTCTGAAAGAAAATCAAGCGTGTGTACAGGGGCATAAACGCAGCAGTGATAGGATTGGAGAGGTTCGGTGAGCAAATGAAGACCCTTTGAAGTCATATTGCATGGTACCCATTCCACGGGTCTCAACTCTCAAGGTTTAAGGGATTCTGCCTTCAGGTAAAACATGCACGTGGAACCCAGAGTATGATCAACCGTGTGATTGGGAGACGTGTTCCAATATGTCTCAGTTCTCGTCCCCTGGTACTCGGGTGCAACATTCCACACGCTTTACTAACACTCTCCCGACTTGGAGAGTCAGTGCCTTTAACCTCCTGTTTGGTCCATTTGCAATTTCTGAGGAAGATGAACAGGAAAAGGGAGAACCAATGAGAGACTAGGTGGAGGTGTCTGGACGGGCAAATTTAACTCTCATTTCCCACCAGGAAGAGGAATTAACCAAAGGCTCAGCGTGCCGTGCCGGAACCAGATTAGGGCCTGAAGCAATCCTGCGGTGTTGCGGCCAGCTCACAATAAAGCGAGTTGAAGAAAGGAGCTCAGGGACACTGTAATTCACAAACCTGCAGAGTTATAAATGACAGCTATCGTCCAAAAATATACTGAAGTAAGGCTGCCAAGAGGACTTGAAAGCGGGGCAGAATTGCAGGAAACTGATTTCAGGAGGTAGACTGGAATTGCATTTAAAGCATAGGAAAAGAGGCAGAACGTCCACAATGATGCACTTGGCCAAAAAGGGCGTATGCCTTTTTTCCTGAATATATTCAGGAAAAAAGGCATACGCCCTTTTTGGCCAACCAAGCAAGCTTGCAAAGGAAATCTGCACTACAATGAAGTCTCACTTCCCCCCGGTCAAAAGGGCCATCTGAAAAAAGTGTAAAATCCAGAAAGGCAGGACAGGCCATGGAGAACTGGGAGCCTTGTTATGCTGATGGGCGGGATGTAAATTGCCAAGAGTCACTTGGGAGAGGTGTATGGTGTTTCCTGAAACATCTAAAAAACAAAGCAACAGAGCCTAGGGCACTACCACTTATGGTCCTATAGCTTAGGGAAATTAAAATCAAAAAGACACAGCCACCCCAAAGTTTGGGACGGCTCTGTTTACAAGAACCTCGTTTACGGTACAAGTTCAATATCGCAGAAAGTGAAAAATGGATAAAGAAGTTGTTGTACTTACGTACACTGCAATATCACTCAGCAATGAAATCTATGTCATCAGGCCCGTAGCAGCATAATGAGTGGATTCAGGTATGATGATTCTAACTGAAATAAGTCACACAGAAAAAGAAACATCATAAGATATCACTAATACATGGGATGTAAACTTGGCTACACAGGAACTGGATTACAAAACAGAACAGGGTCTCAAATTTAGAAAACCAACTTATGCTTGCTTAAGGGGAAAGGTGAGTTGGGGTGCTGCATAAAACCAGAGATTGAAATGAGCACAGATAAAGTTCCTTAAGCCAAATATAGAATAGACAAGAACTACTCCTTGCTCAACGAAATGGACTCAACACCCCATATTAAAGGCCTAAGAATGTACCTGAGTAGTAAGTATCTTAAAACCTATGGATTGCTATGTCTCTGAAAGAAAATCAAGCATGTGTACAGGGGCATAAACGCAGCAGTGATAGGATTGGAGAGGTTCGGTGAGCAAATGAAGACCCTTTGAAGTCATATTGCATGGTACCCATTCCACGGGTCTCAACTCTCCAGGTTTAAGGGATTCTTCCTTCAGCTAAAACATGCACGTGGAACCCAGAGTATGATCAACCGTGTGATCGGGAGACGTGTTCCAATATGTCTCAGTTCTCGTCCCCTGGTACTCGGGTGCAACATTCCAGACGCTTTACTAACACTCTCCCGACGTGGAGAGTCAGTGCCTTTAACCTCCTGTTTGGCCCAGTTTGCAATTTCTGCGGAAGATGAACAGGAATAGGGAGAACCAATGAGAGACTAGCTGGAGGTGTCTAGACGGGCAAATTTAACTCTCATTTCCCACCAGGAAGAGGAAGTAACCAAAGGCTCAGCGTGCCGTGCCGGAACCAGATTAGGGCCTGAAGCAATCCTGCGGTGTTGCGGCCAGCTCACAAGAAAGCGAGTTGAAGAAAGGAGCTCAGGAGCACTGTAATTCACAAACCTGCAGAGTTATAAATGACAGCTATCGTCCAAAAATATACTGAAGTAAGGCTGCCAAGAGGACTTGAAAGCGGGGCAGAATTGCAGGAAATCGATTTCAGGAGGTAGACTGGAATTGCATTTAAAGCATAGGAAAAGAGGCAGAACGTCCACAATGATGCACTTGGCCAAAAAGGGCGTATGCGTTTTTTCCTGAATATATTCAGGAAAAAACGCATACGCCCTTTTTGGCCAACCAAGCAAGCTTGCAAAGGAAATCTGCACTACAATGAAGTCGCACTTCCCCATGGTCAAAACGGCCATCTGAAAAAAGTGTAAAATCCAGAAAGGCAGGACAGGCCATGGAGAACTGGGAGCCTTGTTTTGCTGATGGGCGGGATGTAAATTGCCAACAGCCACTAGGGAGAGGTGTATGGTGTTTCCTGAAACATCTAAAAAACAAAGCAACAGAGCCTAGGGCACTTCCACTTATGGTCCTATAGCTTAGGGAAATTAAAATCAAAAAGACACAGCCACCCCAAAGTTTGGGACGGCTCTGTTTACAAGAACCTCATTTACGGTTAAGGTTCAATATCGCAGAAAGTGAAAAATGGATAAAGAAGTTGTGGTACTTACGTACAATGCAATATCACTCAGCAATGAAATCTATGTCATCAGGCCCGAAGCAGCATAATGAGTGGATTCAGGTATGATGATTCTAACTGAAATAAGTCACACAGAAAAAGAAACATCATAAGATATCACTAATTCACGGAATGTAAACTTGGCTACACAGGAACTTATTTACAAATCAGAACAGGGTCTCAAATTTAGAAAACCAACTTATGCTTGCTTAAGCGAAAAGGTGAGTTGGGGTGCTGCATCAAACCAGAGATTGAAATGAGCACAGATAAAGTTCCTTAAGCCAAATATGGAATAGACAAGAACTACTCCTTGCTCAACGAAATGGACTCAACATCCCATATTAAACGCCTAAGAATGTACCTGACTAGTAAGTATCTTAAAACCTATGGATTGCTATGTCTCTGAAAGAAAATGAAGCATGTATACAGGGGCATAAACGCAGCAGTGATAGGATTGGAGAGGTTCAGTGAGCAAATGAAGACCCTTTGAAGTCATATTGCATGGTACCCATTCCACGGGTCTCAATTCTCCAGGTTTAAGGGATTCTTCCTTCAGCTAAAACATGCATGTGGAACGCAGAGTATGATCAACCGTGTGATCGGGAGATGTGTTCCAATATGTCTCAGTTTTTGTCCCCTGGTACTCAGGTGCAAGATTCCAGATGCTTTACTAACACTCTCCCGACTTGGAGAGTCAGTGCCTTTAACCTCCTGTTTGGCCCAGTTTGCAATTTCTGCGGAAGATGAACAGGAATAGGGAGAACCAATGAGAGACTAGCTGGACGTGTCTGGACGGGCAAATTTAACTCTCATTTCCCACCAGGAAGAGGAATTAACCAAAGGCTCAGCGTGCCGTGCCAGAGCCACATCAGGGCCTGAAGCACTCATGTGGTGTTGCGGCCAGCTCACAAGAAAGCGAGTTGAAGAAAGGAGCTCAGGGGCACTGTAATCCACAAAAATGCAGAGTTATAAATGACAGCTATCGTCCAAAAATATACTGAAGTAAGGCTGCCAAGAGGACTTGAAAGCGGGGCAGAATTGCAGGAAACCGATTTCTGGAGGCAGACTGGAATTGCATTTAAAGCATAGGAAAAGAGGCAGAACGTCCACAATGATGCACTTGGCCAAAAGGGGCGTATGCATTTTTTCCTGAATATATTCAGGAAAAAACGCATACGCACTTTTTGGCCAACCAAGCAAGCTTGCAAAGGAAATCTGCACTACAATGAAGTCTCACTTCCCCCCGGTCAAAAGGGCCATCTGAAAAAAGTGTAAAATACAGAAAGGCAGGACAGTCCATGGAGAACTGGGAGACTTGTTATGCTGATGGGCGGGATGTAAATTGCCAACAGCCACTCGGAGAAGTGTATGGTGTTTCCTGAAACATCTAAAAAACAAAGCAATGGAGCTCAGGGCACTTCCACTTATGGTCCTATAGCATATGGAAATTAAAATCAAAAAGACACTTACCCCAAAGTTTGGGACGGCTCTGTTTACAAGAACCTCGTTTACGGTACAAGTTCAATATCACAGAAAGCGAAAAATGGATAAAGAAGTTGTGGTACTTACGTACAATGCAATATCACTCAGCAATGATATCTATGACTTCAGGCCCGTAGCAGCATAAAGAGTGGATTCAGGTATGAAGATTCCTACTGAAATAAGTCACACAGAAAAAGAAACATCATAAGATATCACTAATACACGGAATGTAAACTTGGCTACACAGGAACTGAATTACAAAACAGAACAGGGTCTCAAATTTAGAAAACCAACTTATGCTTGCTTAAGGGGAAAGGTGAGTTGGGGTGCTGCATCAAACCAGAGATTGAAATGAGCACAGATAAAGTTCCTTAAGCCAAATATGGAATAGACAAGAGCTACTCCTTGCTCAACGAAATGGACTCAACACCCTATATTAAACGCCTAAGAATGTACCTGACTAGTAAGTATCTTAAAAACTATGGAGTGCTATGTGTCCGAAAGAGAATCAAGCTTGTGTACAGGGGCATAAACGTAGCAGTGATAGGATTGGAGAGGTTCGGTGAGCAAATGAAGACCCTTTGAAGTCATATTGCATGGTACCCATTCCACGGGTCTCAACTCTCCAGGTTTAAGGGATTCTTCCTTCAGCTAAAACATGCTCGTGGAACCCAGAGTATGATCAACCGTGTGATCGGGAGACGTGTTCCAATATGTCTCAGTTCTCGTCCCCTGGTACTCGGGTGCAACATTCCACACGCTTTACTAACACTCTCCCGACTTGGAGAGTCAGTGCCTTTAACCTCCTGTTTGGCCCAGTTTGCAATTTCTGCGGAAGATGAACAGGAATAGGGAGAACCAATGAGAGACTAGCTGGAGGTGTCTGGACGGGCAAATTTAACTCTCATTTCCCACCAGGAAGAGGAATTAACCAAAGGCTCAGCGTGCCATGCCGGAACCAGATTAGGGCCTCAAGCAATCCTGCGGTGTTGCGGCCAGCTCACAAGAAAGCGAGTTGAAGAAAGGAGCTCAGGGGCACTGTAATTCACAAACCTGCAGACTTATAAATGACAGCTATCGTCCAAAAATATACTGAAGTAAGGCTGCCAAGAGGACTTGAAAGTGGGGCAGAATTGCAGGAAACCGATTTCAGGAGGTAGACTGGAATTGCATTTAAAGCATAGGAAAAGAGGCAGAACGTCCACAATGATGCACTTGGCAAAAAGGGCGTATGCATTTTTTCCTGAATATATTCAGGAAAAAACGCATACGCCCTTTTTGGCCAACCAAGCAAGCTTGCAAAGGAAATCTGCACTACAATGAAGTCTCACTTCCTACCGGTCAAAAGGGCCATCTGAAAAAAGTGTAAAATCCAGAAAGGCAGGACAGGCCATGGAGAACTGGGAGCCTTGTTATGCTGATGGGCGGGATGTAAATCGCCAACAGCCACTCGGGAGAGGTGTATGGTGTTTCCTGAAACATCTAAAAAACAAAGCAACAGAGCCTAGGGCACTTCCACTTATGGTCCTATAGCTTAGGGAAATTAAAATCAAAAAGACACAGCCACCCCAAAGTTTGGGACCGCTCTGTTTACAAGAACCTCATTTACGGTTAAGGTTCAATATCGCAGAAAGTGAAAAATGGATAAAGAAGTTGTGGTACTTACGTACAATGCAATATCACTCAGCAATGAAATCTATGTCATCAGGCCCGTAGCAACATAATGAGTGGATTCAGGTATGATGATTCTAACTGAAATAAGTCACACAGAAAAAGAAACATCATAAGATATCACTAATTCACGGAATGTAAACTTGGCTACACAGGAACTGTATTACAAATCAGAACAGGGTCTCAAATTTAGAAAACCAACTTATGCTTGCTTAAGCGAAAAGGTGAGTTGGGGTGCTGCATCAAACCAGAGATTGAAATGAGCACAGATAAAGTTCCTTAAGCCAAATATGGAATAGACAAGAACTACTTCTTGCTCAACGAAATGGACTCAACATCCCATATTAAACGCCTAAGAATGTACCTGACTAGTAAGTATCTTAAAACCTATGGATTGCTATGTCTCTGAAAGAAAATGAAGCATGTATACAGGGGCATAAACGCAGCAGTGATAGGATTGGAGAGGTTCAGTGAGCAAATGAAGACCCTTTGAAGTCATATTGCATGGTACCCATTCCACGGGTCTCAATTCTCCAGGTTTAAGGGATTCTTCCTTCAGCTAAAACATGCATGTGGAACGCAGAGTATGATCAACCGTGTGATCGGGAGATGTGTTCCAATATGTCTCAGTTTTTGTCCCCTGGTACTCAGGTGCAAGATTCCAGATGCTTTACTAACACTCTCCCGACTTGGAGAGTCAGTGCCTTTAACCTCCTGTTTGGCCCAGTTTGCAATTTCTGCGGAAGATGAACAGGAATAGGGAGAACCAATGAGAGACTAGCTGGACGTGTCTGGACGGGCAAATTTAACTCTCATTTCCCACCAGGAAGAGGAATTAACCAAAGGCTCAGCGTGCCGTGCCAGAGCCACATCAGGGCCTGAAGCACTCATGTGGTGTTGCGGCCAGCTCACAAGAAAGCGAGTTGAAGAAAGGAGCTCAGGGGCACTGTAATCCACAAACCTGCAGAGTTATAAATGACAGCTATCGTCCAAAAATATACTGAAGTAAGGCTGCCAAGAGGACTTGAAAGCGGGGCAGAATTGCAGGAAACCGATTTCTGGAGGCAGACTGGAATTGCATTTAAAGCATAGGAAAAGAGGCAGAACGTCCACAATGATGCACTTGGCCAAAAGGGGCGTATGCATTTTTTCCTGAATATATTCAGGAAAAAACGCATACGCACTTTTTGGCCAACCAAGCAAGCTTGCAAAGGAAATCTGCACTACAATGAAGTCTCACTTCCCCCCGGTCAAAAGGGCCATCTGAAAAAAGTGTAAAATACAGAAAGGCAGGACAGTCCATGGAGAACTGGGAGACTTGTTATGCTGATAGGCGGGATGTAAATTGCCAACAGCCACTCGGAGAAGTGTATGGTGTTTCCTGAAACATCTAAAAAACAAAGCAATGGAGCTCAGGGCACTTCCACTTATGGTCCTATAGCATATGGAAATTAAAATCAAAAAGACACTTACCCCAAAGTTTGGGACGGCTCTGTTTACAAGAACCTCGTTTACGGTACAAGTTCAATATCGCAGAAAGTGAAAAATGGATAAAGAAGTTGTGGTACTTACGTACAATGCAATATCACTCAGCAATGAAATCTATGTCATCAGGCCCGTAGCAGCATAATGAGTGGATTCAGGTATGATGATTCTAACTGAAATAAGTCACACAGAAAAAGAAACATCATAAGATATCACTAATACACGGAATGTAAACTTGGCTACACAGGAACTGGATTACAAAACAGAACAGGGTCTCAAATTTAGAAAACCAACTTATGCTTGCTTAAGGGGAAAGGTGAGTTGGGGTGCTGCATAAAAGCAGAGATTGAAATGAGCACAGATAAAGTTCCTTAAGCCAAATATGGAATAGACAAGAACTACTCCTTGCTCAACGAAATGGACTCAACACCCCATATTAAACGCCTAAGAATGTACCTGACTAGTAAGTATCTTAAAACCTATGGATTGCTATGTCTCTGAAAGAAAATCAAGCGTGTGTACAGGGGCATAAACGCAGCAGTGATAGGATTGGAGAGGTTCGGTGAGCAAATGAAGACCCTTTGAAGTCATATTGCATGGTACCCATTCCACGGGTCTCAACTCTCCAGGTTTAAGGGATTCTGCCTTCAGCTAAAACATGCATGTGGAACCCAGAGTATGATCAACTGTGTGATTGGGAGACATGTTCCAATATGTCTCAGTTCTTGTCCCCTGGTACTCGGGTGCAACATTCCAGACGCTTTACTCACACTCTCCCGACTTGGAGAGTCAGTGCCTTTAACCTCCTGTTTGGCCCAGTTTGCAATTTCTGCGGAAGATGAACAGGAATAGGGAGAACCAATGAGAGACTAGCTGGAGGTGTCTGGACGGGCAAATTTAACTCTCATTTCCCACCAGGAAGAGGAATTAACCAAAGGCTCAGCGTGCCGTGCCGGAACCAGATTAGGGCCTGAAGCAATCCTGCGGTGTTGCGGCCAGCTCACAAGAAAGCGAGTTGAAGAAAGGAGCTCAGGGGCACTGTAATTCACAAACCTGCAGACTTATAAATGACAGCTATCGTCCAAAAATATACTGAAGTAAGGCTGCCAAGAGGACTTGAAAGCGGGGCAGAATTGCAGGAAACCGATTTCTGGAGGCAGACTGGAATTGCATTTAAAGCATAGGAAAAGAGGCAGAACGTCCACAATGATGCACTTGGCCAAAAGGGGCGTATGCATTTTTTCCTGAATATATTCAGGAAAAAACGCATACGCACTTTTTGGCCAACCAAGCAAGCTTGCAAAGGAAATCTGCACTACAATGAAGTCTCACTTCCCCCCGGTCAAAAGGGCCATCTGAAAAAAGTGTAAAATCCAGAAAGGCAGGACAGTCCATGGAGAACTGGGAGCCTTGTTATGTTGATGGGCGGGATGTAAATTGCCAACAGCCACTCGGGAGAAGTGTATGGTGTTTCCTGAAACATCTAAAAAACAAAGCAACAGAGCCTAGGGCACTTCCACTTATGGTCCTATAGCTTAGGGAAATTAAAATCAAAAAGACACAGCCACCCCAAAGTTTGGGACGGCTCTGTTTACAAGAACCTCATTTACGGTTAAGGTTCAATATCGCAGAAAGTGAAAAATGGATAAAGAAGTTGTGGTACTTACGTACAATGCAATATCACTCAGCAATGAAATCTATGTCATCAGGCCCGTAGCAGCATAATGAGTGGATTCAGGTATGATGATTCTAACTGAAATAAGTCACACAGATAAAGAAACATCATAAGATATCACTAATACACGGGATGTAAACTTGGCTACACAGGAACTGGATTACAAAACAGAACAGGGTCTCAAATTTAGAAAACCAACTTATGCTTGCTTAAGGGGAAAGGTGAGTTGGGGTGCTGCATAAAACCAGAGATTTAAATGAACACAGATAAAGTTCCTTAAGCCAAATATAGAATAGACAAGAACTACTCCTTGCTCAACGAAATGGACTCAACACCCCATATTAAACGCCTAAGAATGTACCTGACTAGTAAGTATCTTAAAACCTATGGATTGCTATGTCTCTGAAAGAAAATCAAGCGTGTGTACAGGGGCATAAACGCAGCAGTGATAGGATTGGAGAGGTTCGGTGAGCAAATGAAGACCCTTTGAAGTCATATTGCATGGTACCCATTCCACGGGTCTCAACTCTCCAGGTTTAAGGAATTCATCCTTCAGCTAAAACATGCACGTGGAACCCAGAGTATGATCAACCGTGTGATCGGGAGACGTGTTCCAATATGTCTCAGTTCTCGTCCCCTGGTACTTGGGTGCAACATGCCAGACACTTTACTAACACTCTCCCGACTTGGAGAGTCAGTGCCTTTAACCTCCTGTTTGGCCCAGTTTGCAATTTCTGCGGAAGATGAACAGGAATAGGGAGAACCAATGAGAGACTAGCTGGAGGTGTCTGGACGGGCAAATTTAACTCTCATTTCCCACCAGGAAGAGGAATTAACCAAAGGCTCAGCGTGCCGTGCCGGAACCAGATTAGGGCCTGAAGCAATCCTGCGGTGTTGCGGCCAGCTCCCAAGAAAGCGAGTTGAAGAAAGGAGCTCAGGGGCACTGTAATTCACAAACCTGCAGAGTTATAAATGACAGCTATCATCCAAAAATATACTGAAGTAAGGCTGCGAAGAGTACTTGAAAGCGGGGCAGAATTGCAGGAAACCGATTTCAGGAGGTAGACTGGAATTGCATTTAAAGCATAGGAAAAGAGGCAGAACGTCCACAATGATGCACTTGGACAAAAAGGGCGTATGCGTTTTTTCCTGAATATATTCAGGAAAAAACGCATACGCCCTTTTTGGCCAACCAAGCAAGCTTGCAAAGGAAATCTGCACTACAATGAAGTCTCACTTCCCCTCCGGTCAAAAGGGCCATCTGAAAAAAGTGTAAAATCCAGAAAGGCAGGACAGGCCATGGAGAACTGGGAGCCTTGTTATGCTGATGGGCGGGATGTCAACTGCCAAGAGCCACTTGGGAGAGGTGTATGGTGTTTCCTGAAACATCTTAAAAAAAAGCAACAGAGCCTAGGGCACTTCCACTTATGGAACTATAGCTTAGGGAAATTAAAATCAAAAAGACACAGCCACCCCAAAGTTTGGGACGGCTCTGTATACAAGAACCTCATTTACGGTTAAGGTTCAATATCGCAGAAAGTGAAAAATGGATAAAGAAGTTGTGGTACTTACGTACAATGCAATATCACTCAGCAATGAAATCTATGTCATCAGGCCCGTAGCAGCATAATGAGTGGATTCAGGTATGATGATTCTACCTGAAATAAGTCACACAGAAAAAGAAACATCATAAGATATCACTAATACACGGAATGTAAAATTGGCTACACAGGAACTGGATTACAAAGCAGAACAGGGTCTCAAATATAGAAAACCAACTTATGCTTGCTTAAGGGGAAAGGTGAGTTGGGGTGCTGCATAAAACCAGAGATTGAAATGAGCACAGATAAAGTTCCTTAAGCCAAATATGGAATAGACAAGAACTACTCCTTGCTCAACGAAATGGACTCAACACCCCATATTAAACGCCTAAGAATGTACCTGACTAATAAGTATCTTAAAATCTATGGATTGCTATGTCTCTGAAAGAGAATCAAGCATGTGTACAGGGGCATAAGTGCAGCAGTGATAGGATTGGAGAGGTTCGGTGAGCAAATGAAGATCCTTTGAAGTGATATTGCATGGTACCCACTCCACGGGTCTCAACTCTCTAGGTTTAAGGGATTCTGCCTTCAGCTAAAACATGCACGTGGAACCCAGAGTATGATCAACCGTGTGTTCGGGAGATGTGTTCCAATATGTCTCAGTTCTCGTCCCCTGGTACTCGGGTGCAACATTCCAGACGCTTTACTAACACTCTCCCAACTTGGAGAGTCAGTGCCTTTAACCTCCTGTTTGGCCCAGTTTACAATTTCTCCAGAAGATGAACAGGAATAGGGAGAACCAATGAGAGACTAGCTGGAGGTGTCTGAACGGGCAAATTTAACTCTCATTTCCCACCAGGAAGAGGAATTAACCAAAGGGTCAGCATGCCGTGCCAGAAACAGATGAGGGCCTGAAGCAATCCTGCGGTGTTGCGGCCAGCTCACAAGAAAGCGAGTTGAAGAAAGGAGCTCAGGGGCATTGTAATTCACAAACCTGCAGAGTTATAAATGACAGCTATCGTCCAAAAATATACTGAAGTAAGGCTGCCAAGAGGACTTGAAAGAGGGTCAGAATTGCAGGAAACCGATTTCAGGAGGTAGACTGGAATTGCATTTAAAGCATATGAAAAGAGGCAGAACGTCCACAATGATGCACTTGGCCAAAAAGGGCGTATGCATTTTTTCCTGAATATATTCAGGAAAAAACGCATACGAGCTTTTCGGACAACCAAGCAAGCTTGCAAAGGAAATCTGCACTACAATGAAGTCTCACTTCCCCCCGGTCAAAAGGGTCATCTGAAAAAAGTGTAAAATCCAGAAAGGCAGGACAGGCCATGGAGAACTGGGAACCTTGTTATGCTGATGGGCGGGATGTAAATTGCCAACAGCCACTTGGGAGAAGTGTATGGTGTTTCCTGAAACATCTAAAAAACAAAGCCACAGAGCCTAGGGCACTTCCACTTATGGTCCTATAGCTTAGGGAAATTAAAATCAAAAAGACACAGCCACCCCAAAGTTTGGGACGGCTCTGTTTACAAGAACCCCGTTTATGGTACAAGTTCAATATCGCAGAAATTGAAAAATGAATAAAGAAGTTGGGTACTTACGTACAATGCAATATCACTCAGCAATAAAATCTATGTTATGAGGCCCGTGGAAGCATAATGAGTGGATTCAGGTATGATGATTCTAAGTGAAATAAGGCACACAGAAAAAGAAACATCATAAGATATCACTAATACACGGAATGTAAACTTGGCTACACAGGAACTGGATTACAAAACACAACAGGGTCTCAAATGTAGAAAACCAACTTTTGCTTGCTTAAGGGGGAAGGTGAGTTGGGGTGCTGCATAAACCAGAGATTGAAATGAGCACAGATAAAGTTCCTTAAGCCAAACATGGAATAGACAAGAGCTACTCCTTGCTCAACGAAATGGGCTCAACACCCCATATTAAACGCCTAAGAATGTACCTGACTAGTAAGTACATTAAAACCTATGGATTGCTATGTCTCTGAAAGAGAATCAACCATGTGTACAGGGGTATAAACGCAGCAGTGATAGGATTGGAGAGGTTCGGTGAGGAAATGAAGACCCTTTGAAGTCATATTGCATGGTACCCATTCCACGGGTCTCAATTCTCCAGGTTTAAGGGATTCTTCCTTCAGCTAAAACATGCATGTGGAACACAGAGTATGATCAACCGTGTGATCGGGAGATGTGTTCCAATATGTCTCAGTTTTTGTCCCCTGGTACTCAGGTGCAACATTCCAGACGCTTTACTAACACTCTCCAGACTTGGAGAGTCAGTGCCTTTAACCTCCTGTTTGGCCCAGTTTGCAATTTCTGCGGAAGATGAACAGGAATAGGGAGAACCAATGAGAGACTAGCTGGACGTGTCTGGACAGGCAAATTTAACTCTCATTTCCCACCAGGAAGAGGAATTAACCAAAGGCTCAGCGTGCCATGCCAGAGCCACATCAGGGCCTGAAGCACTCATGTGGTGTTGCGGCCAGCTCCCAAGAAAGCGAGTTGAAGAAAGGAGCTCAGGGGCACTGTAATTCACAAACCTGCAGAGTTATAAATGACAGCTATCGTCCAAAAATATACTGAAGTAAGGCTGCCAAGAGGACTTGAAAGCGGGGCAGAATTGCAGGAAACCGATTTCTGGAGGTAGACTGGAATTGCATTTAAAGCATAGGAAAAGAGGCAGAACGTCCACAATGATGCACTTGGCCAAAAGGGGCGTATGCGTTTTTTCCTGAATATATTCAGGAAAAAACGCATACGCACCTTTTGGCCAACCAAGCAAGCTTGCAAAGGAAATCTGCACTACAATGAAGTCTCACTTCCCCCCGGTCAAAAGGGCCATCTGAAAAAAGTGTAAAATCCAGAAAGGCAGGACAGGCCATGGAGAACTGGGAGCCTTGTTATGCTGATGGGCGGGATGATAATTGCCAACAGCCACTCGGGAGAAGTGTATGGTGTTTCCTGAAACATCTAAAAAAAAAAGCAATGGAGCTTAGGGTACTTCCACTTATGGTCCTATAGCTTAGGGAAATTAAAATCAAAAAGACACAGCCACCCCAAAGTTTGGGACGGCTCTGTTTACAAGAACCTCGTTTACGGTCCAAGTTCAATAGCGCAGAAAGTGAAAAATGAATAAAGAAATTGTGGTACTTACTTTCAATGCAATATCACTCAGCAATGAAATCTATGTCATCAGGCCCATAGTAGCATAATGAGTGGATTCAGGTATGATGATTCTAACTGAAATAAGTCACACAGAAAAAGAAACATCATAAGATATCACTAATACACGGGATGTAAACTTGGCTACACAGGAACTGGATTACAAAACAGAACAGGGTCTCAAATTTAGAAAACCAACTTATGCTTGCTTAAGGGGAAAGGTGAGTTGGGGTGCTGCATAAAAGCAGAGATTGAAATGAGCACAGATAAAGTTCCTTAAGCCAAATATGGAATAGACTAGAACTACTCCTTGCTCAACGAAATGGACTCAACACCCCATATTAAAGGCCTAAGAATGTACCTGACTAGTAACTATCTTAAAACCTATGGATTGCTATGTCTCTGAAAGAAAATCAAGCGTGTGTACAGGGGCATAAACGCAGCAGTGATAGGATTGGAGAGGTTCGGTAAGCAAATGAAGACCCTTTGAAGTCATATTGCATGGTACCCATTCCACGGGTCTCAACTCTCCAGGTTTAAGGGATTCTGCCTTCAGCTAAAACATGCATGTGGAACCCAGAGTATGATCAACCGTGTGATCGGGAGACGTGTTCCAATATGTCTCAGTTCTCGTCCCCTGGTACTCGGGTGCAACGTTCCAGACGCTTTACTAACACTCTCCCGACTTGGAGAGTCAGTGCCTTTAACCTCCTGTTTGGCCCAGTTTGCAATTTCTGCGGAAAATGAACAGGAATAGGGAGAACCAATGAGAGACTAGCTGGAGGTGTCTGGACGGGCAAATTTAACTCTCATTTCCCACCAGGAAGAGGAATTAACCAAAGGCTCAGCGTGCCGTGCCGGAACCAGATTAGGGCCTGAAGCAATCCTGCGGTGTTGCGGCCAGCTCCCAAGAAAGCGAGTTGAAGAAAGGAGCTCAGAGGCACTGTAATTCACAAACCTGCAGAGTTATAAATGACAGCTATCATCCAAAAATATACTGAAGTAAGGCTGCCAAGAGTACTTGAAAGCGGGGCAGAATTGCAGGAAACCGATTTCAGGAGGTAGACTGGAATTGCATTTAAAGCATAGGAAAAGAGGCAGAACGTCCACAATGATGCACTTGGACAAAAAGGGCGTATGCGTTTTTTCCTGAATATATTCAGGAAAAAACGCATACGCCCTTTTTGGCCAACCAAGCAAGCTTGCAAAGGAAATCTGCACTACAATGAAGTCTCACTTCCCCACGGTCAAAAGGGCCATCTGAAAAAAGTGTAAAATCCAGAAAGGCAGGACAGGCCATGGAGAACTGGGAGCCTTGTTATGCTGATGGGCGGGATGTAAATTGCCAACAGCCACTCGGGAGAGGTGTATGGTGTTTCCTGAAACATCTAAAAAAAAAGGAACAGAGCCTAGGGCACTTCCACTTATGGAACTATAGCTTAGGGAAATTAAAATCAAAAAGACACAGCCACCCCAAAGTTTGGGACGGCTCTGTTTACAAGAACCTCATTTACGGTTAAGGTTCAATATCGCAGAAAGTGAAAAATGGATAAAGAAGTTGTGGTACTTACGTACAATGCAATATCACTCAGCAATGAAATCTATGTCATCAGGCCCGTAGCAGCATAATGAGTGGATTCAGGTATGATGATTCTAAGTGAAATAAGTCACACAGAAAAAGAAACATCATAAGATATCACTAATACACGGAATGTAAACTTGGCTACACAGGAACTGGATTACACAACAGAACAGGGTCTCAAATTTAGAAAACCAACTTATGCTTGCTTAAGGGGAAAGGTGAGTTGGGGTGCTGCCTAAAACCAGAGATTGAAATGAGCACAGATAAAATTCCTTAAGCCAAATATGGAATAGACAAGAGCTACTCCTTGCTCAACGAAATGGACTCAACACCCCATATTAAACGCCTAAGAATGTACCTGACTAGTAAGTATCTTAAAACCTATGGATTGCTATGTCTCCGAAAGAAAGTCAAGCGTGTGTACAGGGGCATAAACGCAGCAGTGATAGGATTGGAGAGGTTCGGTGAGCAAATGAAGACCCTTTGAAGTCATATTGCATGGTACCCATTACACGCGTCTCAACTCTCCAGGTACAAGGGATTTTCCCTTCAGCTAAAACAGGCATGTGGAACCCAGAGTATGATCAACCGTGTGATCGGGAGACGTGTTCCAATATGTCTCAGTTCTCGTCCCCTGGTACTCGGGTGCAACATTCCAGACGCTTTACTAACACTCTCCGGACTTGGAGAGTCAGTGTCTTTAACCTCCTGTTTGGCCCAGTTTGCAATTTCTGCGGAAGATGAACAGGAATAGGGAGAACCAATGAGAGACTAGGTGGAGGTGTCTGGACGGGCAAATTTAACTCTCATTTCCCACCAGGAAGAGGAATTAACCAAAGGGTCAGCATGCCGTGCCAGAAACAGATGAGGGCCTGAAGCAATCCTGTGGTGTTGCGGCCAGCTCACAAGAAAGCGAGTTGAAGAAAGGAGCTCAGGGGCACTGAAATTCACAAACCTGCAGTGTTATAAATGACAGCTATCGTCCAAAAATATACTGAAGTAAGGTTGCCAAGAGGACTTGAAAGCAGGGCAGAATTGCAGGAAACCGATTTCAGGAGGTAGACTGGAATTGCATTTAAAGCATAGGAAAAGAGGCAGAACGTCCACAATGATGCACTTGGCCAAGAAGTGCATATGCGTTTTTTCCTGAATATATTCCTGAATTTCCTGAATATATTCAGGAAAAAACGCATACGCCCTTTTTGGCCAACCAAGCAAGCTTGCAAAGGAAATCTGCACTACAATGAAGTCTCACTTCCCCCCGGTCAAAAGGGCCATCTGAAAAAAGTGTAAAATCCAGAAAGGCAGGACAGGCCATGGAGAACTGGGAGCCTTGTTATGCTGATGGGCGGGATGTAAATTGCCAACAGCCACTCGGGAGAGGTGTATGGTGTTTCCTGAAACATCTAAAAAACAAAGCAACAGAGCCTAGGGCACTTCCACTTATGGTCCTATAGCTTAGGGAAATTAAAATCAAAAAGACACAGCCACCCCAAAGTTTGGGACGGCTCTGTTTACAAGAACCTCGTTTACGGTACAAGTTCAATATCGCAGAAAGTGAAAAATGGATAAAGAAGTTGTGGTACTTACGTACAATGCAATATCACTCAGCAATGAAATCTATGTCATCAGGCCTGTAGCAGCATAATGAGTGGATTCAGGTATGATGATTCTAACTGAAATAAGTCACACAGAAAAAGAAACATCATAAGATATCACTAATACACCGGATGTAAACTTGGCTACACAGGAACTGGATTACAAAACAGAACAGGGTCTCAAATTTAGAAAACCAACTTATGCTTGCTTAAGGGGAAAGGTGAGTTGGGGTGCTGCATAAAACCAGAGATTTAAATGAACACAGATAAAGTTCCTTAAGCCAAATATAGAATAGACAAGAACTACTCCTTGCTCAACGAAATGGACTCAACACCCCATATTAAACGCCTAAGAATGTACCTGACTAGTAAGTATCTTAAAACCTATGGATTGCTATGTCTCTGAAAGAAAATCAAGCGTGTGTACAGGGGCATAAACGCAGCAGTGATAGGATTGGAGAGGTTCGGTGAGCAAATGAAGACCCTTTGAAGTCATATTGCATGGTACCCATTCCACGGGTCTCAACTCTCCAGGTTTAAGGGATTCTGCCTTCAGGTAAGACATGCACGTGGAACCCAGAGTGTGATCAACCGTGATATCGGGAGACATGTTCCAATATGTCTCAGTTCTCGTCCCCTGGAACTCGGGTGCAACATTCCAGATGCTTTACTAACACTCTCCCGACTTGGAGAGTCAGTGCCTTTAACCTCCTGTTTGGCCCATTTGCAATTTCTGAGTAACATGAACAGGAATAGGGAGAACCAATGAGATTCTAGGTGGAGGTGTCTGGACGGGCAAATTTAACTCTCATTTCCCACCAGGAAGAGGAATTAAACAAAGGCTCAACGTGTCGTGCCGGAACCAGATTAGGGCCTGAAGCAATCCTGCGGTGTTGCGGCCAGCTCACAAGAAAGCGAGTTGAAGAAAGGAGCTCAGGGGCACTGTAATTCACAAACCTGCAGAGTTATAAATGACAGCTATCGTCCAAAAATATACTGAAGTAAGGCTGCCAAGAGGACTTGAAAGCGGGGCAGAATTGCAGGAAACCGATTTCAGGAGGTAGACTGGAATTGCATTTAAAGCATAGGAAAAGAGGCAGAACGTCCACAATGATGCACTTGGCCAAAAAGGGCGTATGCGTTTTTTCCTGAATATATTCAGGAAAAAACGCATACGCCCTTTTTGGCCAACCAAGCAAGCTTGCAAAGGAAATCTGCACTACAATGAAGTCTCACTTCCCCCCGGTCAAAAGGGCCATCTGAAAAAAGTGTAAAATCCAGAAAGGCAGGACAGGCCATGGAGAACTGGGAGCCTTGTTATGCTGATGGGCGGGATGTAAATTGCCAAGAGCCACTCGGGAGAGGTGTATGGTGTTTCCTGAAACATCTAAAAAACAAAGCAACAGAGCCTAGGGCACTTCCACTTATGGTCCTATAGCTTAGGGAAATTAAAATCAAAAAGACACAGCCACCCCAAAGTTTGGGACGGCTCTGTTTACAAGAACCTCGTTTACGGTACAAGTTCAATATCGCAGAAAGTGAAAAATGGATAAAGAAGTTGTGGTACTTACGTACAATGCAATATCACTCAGCAATGAAATCTATGTCATCAGGCCCGTAGCAGCATAATGAGTGGATTCAGGTATGATGATTCTAACTGAAATAAGTCACACAGAAAAAGAAACATCATAAGATATCACTAATACACGGGATGTAAACTTGGCTACACAGGAACTGGATTACAAAACAGAACAGGGTCTCAAATTTAGAAAACCTACTTATGCTTGCTTAAGGGGAAAGGTGAGTTGGGGTGCTGCATAAAACCTGAGATTGAAATGAGCACAGATAAAGTTCCTTAAGCCAAATAAGGAATAGACAAGAGCTACTCCTTACTCAACGAAATGGACTCAACACCCCATATTAAACGCCTAAGAATGTACCTGACTAGTAAGTATCTTAAAACCTATGGATTGCTATGTCTCTGAAAGAAAATCAAGCGTGTGTACAGGGGCATAAACGCAGCAGTGATAGGATTGGAGAGGTTCGGTGAGCAAATGAAGACCCTTTGAAGTCATATTGCATGGTACCCATTCCACGGGTCTCAACTCTCCAGGTTTAAGGGATTCTGCCTTCAGGTAAAACATGCACGTGGAACCCAGAGTATGATCAACCGTGTGATCGGGAGACATGTTCCAATATGTCTCAGTTCTCGTCCCCTGGTACTCGGGTGCAACATTCCAGACGCTTTAATAACACTCTCCCGACTTGGAGAGTCAGTGCCTTTAACCTCCTGTTTGGCCCATTTGCAATTTCTGAGGAAGATGAACAGGAATAGGGAGAACCAATGAGAGACTAGGTGGAGGTGTCTGGACGGGCAAATTTAACTCTCATTTCCCACCAGGAAGAGGAATTAACCAAAGGCTCAGCGTGCCGTGCCGGAACCAGATTAGGGCCTGAAGCAATTCTGCGGTGTTGCGGCCAGATCACAAGAAAGCGAGTTGAAGAAAGGAGCTCAGGGGCACTGTAATTCACAAACCTGCAGAGTTATAAATGACAGCTATCGTCCAAAAATATACTGAAGTAAGGCTGCCAAGAGGACTTGAAAGCGGGGCAGAATTGCAGGAAACCGATTTCAGGAGGTAGACTGGAATTGCATTTAAAGCATAGGAAAAGAGGCAGAACGTCCACAATGATGCACTTGGCCAAAAAGGGCATATGCGTTTTTTCCTGAATATATTCAGGAAAAAACGCATACGCCCTTTTTGGCCAACCAAGCAAGCTTGCAAAGGAAATCTGCACTACAATGAAGTCTCACTTCCCCCCGGTCAAAAGGGCCATCTGAAAAAAGTGTAAAATCCAGAAAGGCAGGACAGGCCATGGAGAACTGGGAGCCTTGTTATGCTGATGGGCGGGATGTAAATTGCCAAGAGCCACTCCGGAGAGGTGTATGGTGTTTCCTGAAACATCTAAAAAACAAAGCAACAGAGCCTAGGGCACTTCCACTTATGGAACTATAGCTTAGGGAAATTAAAATCAAAAAGACACAGCCACCCCAAAGTTTGGGACGGCTCTGTTTACAAGAACCTCGTTTACGGTACAAGTTCAATATCGCAGAAAGTGAAAAATGGATAAAGAAGTTGTGGTACTTACGTACAATGCAATATCACTCAGCAATGAAATCTATGTCATCAGGCCCGTAGCAGCATAATGAGTGGATTCAGGTATGATGATTCTAACTGAAATAAGTCACACAGAAAAAGAAACATCATAAGATATCACTAATACACGGAATGTAAACTTGGCTACACAGGAACTGGATTACAAAACAGAACAGGGTCTCAAATTTAGAAAACCAACTTATGCTTGCTTAAGGGGAAAGGTGAGTTGGGGTGCTGCATAAAACCAGAGATTTAAATGAACACAGATAAAGTTCCTTAAGCCAAATATGGAATAGACAAGAACTACTCCTTGCTCAACGAAATGGACTCAACACCCCATATTAAACGCCTAAGAATGTACCTGACTAGTAAGTATCTTAAAACCTATGAATTGCTAGGTCTCTGAAACAAAATCAAGCGTGTGTACAGGGGCATAAACGCAGCAGTGATAGGATTGGAGAGGTTCGGTGAGCAAATGAAGACCCTTTGAAGTCATATTGCATGGTACCCATTCCACGGGTCTCAACTCTCCAGGTTTAAGGGATTCTGCCTTCAGGTAAAACATGCACGTGGAACCCAGAGTATGATCACCCGTGTGATCGGGAGACATGTTCCAATATGTCTCAGTTCTCGTCCCCTGGTACTCGGGTGCAACATTCCAGACGCTTTACTAACACTCTCCCGACTTGGAGAGTCAGTGCCTTTAACCTCCTGTTTGGCCCAGTTTGCAATTTCTGAGGAAGATGAACAGGAATAGGGAGAACCAATGAGAGACTAGCTGGAGGTGTCTGGACGGGCAAATTTAACTCTCATATCCCACCAGGAAGAGGAATTAACCAAAGGCTCAGCGTGCCGTGCCGGAACCAGATTAGGGCCTGAAGCAATCCTGCGGTGTTGCGGCCAGCTCACAAGAAAGCGAGTTGAAGAAAGGAGCTCAGGGGCACTGTAATTCACAAACCTGCAGAGTTATAAATGACAGCTATCGTCCAAAAATATACTGAAGTAAGGCTGCCAAGAGGACTTGAAAGCGGGGCAGAATTGCAGGAAACCGATTTCAGGAGGTAGACTGGAATTGCATTTAAAGCATAGGAAAAGAGGCAGAACGTCCACAATGATGCACTTGGCCAAAAAGGGCGTATGCGTTTTTTCCTGAATATATTCAGGAAAAAACGCATACGCCCTTTTTGGCCAACCAAGCAAGCTTGCAAAGGAAATCTGCACTACAATGAAGTCTCACTTCCCCCCGGTCAAAAGGGCCATCTGAAAAAAGTGTAAAATCCAGAAAGGCAGGACAGGCCATGGAGAACTGGGAGCCTTGTTATGCTGATGGGCGGGATGTAAATTGCCAAGAGCCACTCGGGAGAGGTGTATGGTGTTTCCTGAAACATCTAAAAAACAAAGCAACAGAGCCTAGGGCACTTCCACTTATGGTCCTATAGCTTAGGGAAATTAAAATCAAAAAGACACAGCCACCCCAAAGTTTGGGACGGCTCTGTTTACAAGAACCTCGTTTACGGTACAAGTTCAATATCGCAGAAAGTGAAAAATGGATAAAGAAGTTGTGGTACTTACGTACAATGCAATATCACTCAGCAATGAAATCTATGTCATCAGGCCCGTAGCAGCATAATGAGTGGATTCAGGTATGATGATTCTAACTGAAATAAGTCACACAGAAAAAGAAACATCATAAGATATCACTAATACACGGGATGTAAACTTGGCTACACAGGAACTGGATTACAAAACAGAACAGGGTCTCAAATTTAGAAAACCAACTTATGCTTGCTTAAGGGGAAAGGTGAGTTGGGGTGCTGCATAAAACCAGAGATTTAAATGAACACAGATAAAGTTCCTTAAGCCAAATATAGAATAGACAAGAACTACTCCTTGCTCAACGAAATGGACTCAACACCCCATATTAAACGCCTAAGAATGTACCTGACTAGTAACTATCTTAAAACCTATGGATTGCTATGTCTCTGAAAGAAAATCAAGCGTGTGTACAGGGGCATAAATGCAGCAGTGATAGGATTGTGGAGGTTCTGTGAGCAAATGAAGACCCTTTGAAGTCATATTGCATGGTACCCATTCCACGGGTCTCAACTCTCCAGGTTTAAGGGATTCTGCCTTCAGGTAAAACATGCACGTGGAACCCAGAGTATGATCAACCGTGTGGTCGGGAGACATGTTCCAATATGTCTCAGTTCTCGTCCCCTGGTACTCGGGTGCAACATTCCAGACGCTTTACTAACACTCTCCCGACGTGGAGAGTCAGTGCCTTTAACCTCCTGTTTGGCCCATTGCAATTTCTGAGGAAGATGAACAGGAATAGGGAGAACCAATGAGAGACTAGGTGGAGGTGTCTGGACGAGCAAATTTAACTCTCATTTCCCACCAGGAAGAGGAATTAACCAAAGGCTCAGCGTGCCGTGCCGGAACCAGATTAGGGCCTGAAGCAATCCTGCGGTGTTGCGGCCAGCTCACAAGAAAGCGAGTTGAAGAAAGGAGCTCAGGGGCACTGTAATTCACAAACCTGCAGAGTTATAAATGACAGCTATCGTCCAAAAATATACTGAAGTAAGGCTGCCAAGAGGACTTGAAAGCGGGGCAGAATTGCAGGAAACCGATTTCAGGAGGTAGACTGGAATTGCATTTAAAGCATAGGAAAAGAGGCAGAACGTCCACAATGATGCACTTGGCCAAAAAGGGTGTATGCGTTTTTTCCTGAATATATTCAGGAAAAAACGCATACGCCCTTTTTGGCCAACCAAGCAAGCTTGCAAAGGAAATCTGCACTACAATGAAGTCTCACTTCCCCCCGGTCAAAAGGGCCATCTGAAAAAAGTGTAAAATCCAGAAAGGCAGGACAGGCCATGGAGAACTGGGAGCCTTGTTATGCTGATGGGCGGGATGTAAATTGCCAAGAGCCACTCGGGAGAGGTGTATGGTGTTTCCTGAAACATCTAAAAAACAAAGCAACAGAGCCTAGGGCACTTCCACTTATGGTCCTATAGCTTAGGGAAATTAAAATCAAAAAGACACAGCCACCCCAAAGTTTGGGACGGCTCTGTTTACAAGAACCTCGTTTACGGTACAAGTTCAATATCGCAGAAAGTGAAAAATGGATAAAGAAGTTGTGGTACTTACGTACAATGCAATATCACTCAGCAATGAAATCTATGTCATCAGGCCCGTAGCAGCATAATGAGTGGATTCAGGTATGATGATTCTAACTGAAATAAGTCACACAGAAAAAGAAACATCATAAGATATCACTAATACACGGGATGTAAACTTGGCTACACAGGAACTGGATTACAAAACAGAACAGGGTCTCAAATTTAGAAAACCTACTTATGCTTGCTTAAGGGGAAAGGTGAGTTGGGGTGCTGCATAAAACCTGAGATTGAAATGAGCACAGATAAAGTTCCTTAAGCCAAATAAGGAATAGACAAGAGCTACTCCTTACTCAACGAAATGGACTCAACACCCCATATTAAACGCCTAAGAATGTACCTGACTAGTAAGTATCTTAAAACCTATGGATTGCTATGTCTCTGAAAGAAAATCAAGCGTGTGTACAGGGGCATAAACGCAGCAGTGATAGGATTGGAGAGGTTCGGTGAGCAAATGAAGACCCTTTGAAGTCATATTGCATGGTACCCATTCCACGGGTCTCAACTCTCCAGGTTTAAGGGATTCTGCCTTCAGGTAAAACATGCACGTGGAACCCAGAGTATGATCAACCGTGTGATCGGGAGACGTGTTCCAATATGTCTCAGTTCTCGTCCCCTGGTACTCGGGTGCAACATTCCAGACGCTTTAATAACACTCTCCCGACTTGGAGAGTCAGTGCCTTTAACCTCCTGTTTGGCCCATTTGCAATTTCTGAGGAAGATGAACAGGAATAGGGAGAACCAATGAGAGACTAGGTGGAGGTGTCTGGACGGGCAAATTTAACTCTCATTTCCCACCAGGAAGAGGAATTAACCAAAGGCTCAGCGTGCCGTGCCGGAACCAGATTAGGGCCTGAAGCAATTCTGCGGTGTTGCGGCCAGATCACAAGAAAGCGAGTTGAAGAAAGGAGCTCAGGGGCACTGTAATTCACAAACCTGCAGAGTTATAAATGACAGCTATCGTCCAAAAATATACTGAAGTAAGGCTGCCAAGAGGACTTGAAAGCGGGGCAGAATTGCAGGAAACCGATTTCAGGAGGTAGACTGGAATTGCATTTAAAGCATAGGAAAAGAGGCAGAACGTCCACAATGATGCACTTGGCCAAAAAGGGCATATGCGTTTTTTCCTGAATATATTCAGGAAAAAACGCATACGCCCTTTTTGGCCAACCAAGCAAGCTTGCAAAGGAAATCTGCACTACAATGAAGTCTCACTTCCCCCCGGTCAAAAGGGCCATCTGAAAAAAGTGTAAAATCCAGAAAGGCAGGACAGGCCATGGAGAACTGGGAGCCTTGTTATGCTGATGGGCGGGATGTAAATTGCCAAGAGCCACTCCGGAGAGGTGTATGGTGTTTCCTGAAACATCTAAAAAACAAAGCAACAGAGCCTAGGGCACTTCCACTTATGGAACTATAGCTTAGGGAAATTAAAATCAAAAAGACACAGCCACCCCAAAGTTTGGGACGGCTCTGTTTACAAGAACCTCGTTTACGGTACAAGTTCAATATCGCAGAAAGTGAAAAATGGATAAAGAAGTTGTGGTACTTACGTACAATGCAATATCACTCAGCAATGAAATCTATGTCATCAGGCCCGTAGCAGCATAATGAGTGGATTCAGGTATGATGATTCTAACTGAAATAAGTCACACAGAAAAAGAAACATCATAAGATATCACTAATACACGGAATGTAAACTTGGCTACACAGGAACTGGATTACAAAACAGAACAGGGTCTCAAATTTAGAAAACCAACTTATGCTTGCTTAAGGGGAAAGGTGAGTTGGGGTGCTGCATAAAACCAGAGATTTAAATGAACACAGATAAAGTTCCTTAAGCCAAATATGGAATAGACAAGAACTACTCCTTGCTCAACGAAATGGACTCAACACCCCATATTAAACGCCTAAGAATGTACCTGACTAGTAAGTATCTTAAAACCTATGAATTGCTAGGTCTCTGAAACAAAATCAAGCGTGTGTACAGGGGCATAAACGCAGCAGTGATAGGATTGGAGAGGTTCGGTGAGCAAATGAAGACCCTTTGAAGTCATATTGCATGGTACCCATTCCACGGGTCTCAACTCTCCAGGTTTAAGGGATTCTGCCTTCAGGTAAAACATGCACGTGGAACCCAGAGTATGATCACCCGTGTGATCGGGAGACATGTTCCAATATGTCTCAGTTCTCGTCCCCTGGTACTCGGGTGCAACATTCCAGACGCTTTACTAACACTCTCCCGACTTGGAGAGTCAGTGCCTTTAACCTCCTGTTTGGCCCAGTTTGCAATTTCTGAGGAAGATGAACAGGAATAGGGAGAACCAATGAGAGACTAGCTGGAGGTGTCTGGACGGGCAAATTTAACTCTCATATCCCACCAGGAAGAGGAATTAACCAAAGGCTCAGCGTGCCGTGCCGGAACCAGATTAGGGCCTGAAGCAATCCTGCGGTGTTGCGGCCAGCTCACAAGAAAGCGAGTTGAAGAAAGGAGCTCAGGGGCACTGTAATTCACAAACCTGCAGAGTTATAAATGACAGCTATCGTCCAAAAATATACTGAAGTAAGGCTGCCAAGAGGACTTGAAAGCGGGGCAGAATTGCAGGAAACCGATTTCAGGAGGTAGACTGGAATTGCATTTAAAGCATAGGAAAAGAGGCAGAACGTCCACAATGATGCACTTGGCCAAAAAGGGCGTATGCGTTTTTTCCTGAATATATTCAGGAAAAAACGCATACGCCCTTTTTGGCCAACCAAGCAAGCTTGCAAAGGAAATCTGCACTACAATGAAGTCTCACTTCCCCCCGGTCAAAAGGGCCATCTGAAAAAAGTGTAAAATCCAGAAAGGCAGGACAGGCCATGGAGAACTGGGAGCCTTGTTATGCTGATGGGCGGGATGTAAATTGCCAAGAGCCACTCGGGAGAGGTGTATGGTGTTTCCTGAAACATCTAAAAAACAAAGCAACAGAGCCTAGGGCACTTCCACTTATGGTCCTATAGCTTAGGGAAATTAAAATCAAAAAGACACAGCCACCCCAAAGTTTGGGACGGCTCTGTTTACAAGAACCTCGTTTACGGTACAAGTTCAATATCGCAGAAAGTGAAAAATGGATAAAGAAGTTGTGGTACTTACGTACAATGCAATATCACTCAGCAATGAAATCTATGTCATCAGGCCCGTAGCAGCATAATGAGTGGATTCAGGTATGATGATTCTAACTGAAATAAGTCACACAGAAAAAGAAACATCATAAGATATCACTAATACACGGGATGTAAACTTGGCTACACAGGAACTGGATTACAAAACAGAACAGGGTCTCAAATTTAGAAAACCAACTTATGCTTGCTTAAGGGGAAAGGTGAGTTGGGGTGCTGCATAAAACCAGAGATTTAAATGAACACAGATAAAGTTCCTTAAGCCAAATATAGAATAGACAAGAACTACTCCTTGCTCAACGAAATGGACTCAACACCCCATATTAAACGCCTAAGAATGTACCTGACTAGTAACTATCTTAAAACCTATGGATTGCTATGTCTCTGAAAGAAAATCAAGCGTGTGTACAGGGGCATAAATGCAGCAGTGATAGGATTGTGGAGGTTCTGTGAGCAAATGAAGACCCTTTGAAGTCATATTGCATGGTACCCATTCCACGGGTCTCAACTCTCCAGGTTTAAGGGATTCTGCCTTCAGGTAAAACATGCACGTGGAACCCAGAGTATGATCAACCGTGTGGTCGGGAGACATGTTCCAATATGTCTCAGTTCTCGTCCCCTGGTACTCGGGTGCAACATTCCAGACGCTTTACTAACACTCTCCCGACGTGGAGAGTCAGTGCCTTTAACCTCCTGTTTGGCCCATTGCAATTTCTGAGGAAGATGAACAGGAATAGGGAGAACCAATGAGAGACTAGGTGGAGGTGTCTGGACGAGCAAATTTAACTCTCATTTCCCACCAGGAAGAGGAATTAACCAAAGGCTCAGCGTGCCGTGCCGGAACCAGATTAGGGCCTGAAGCAATCCTGCGGTGTTGCGGCCAGCTCACAAGAAAGCGAGTTGAAGAAAGGAGCTCAGGGGCACTGTAATTCACAAACCTGCAGAGTTATAAATGACAGCTATCGTCCAAAAATATACTGAAGTAAGGCTGCCAAGAGGACTTGAAAGCGGGGCAGAATTGCAGGAAACCGATTTCAGGAGGTAGACTGGAATTGCATTTAAAGCATAGGAAAAGAGGCAGAACGTCCACAATGATGCACTTGGCCAAAAAGGGCGTATGCGTTTTTTCCTGAATATATTCAGGAAAAAACGCATACGCCCTTTTTGGCCAACCAAGCAAGCTTGCAAAGGAAATCTGCACTACAATGAAGTCTCACTTCCCCCCGGTCAAAAGGGCCATCTGAAAAAAGTGTAAAATCCAGAAAGGCAGGACAGGCCATGGAGAACTGGGAGCCTTGTTATGCTGATGGGCGGGATGTAAATTGCCAAGAGCCACTCGGGAGAGGTGTATGGTGTTTCCTGAAACATCTAAAAAACAAAGCAACAGAGCCTAGGGCACTTCCACTTATGGTCCTATAGCTTAGGGAAATTAAAATCAAAAAGACACAGCCACCCCAAAGTTTGGGACGGCTCTGTTTACAAGAACCTCGTTTACGGTACAAGTTCAATATCGCAGAAAGTGAAAAATGGATAAAGAAGTTGTGGTACTTACGTACAATGCAATATCACTCAGCAATGAAATCTATGTCATCAGGCCTGTAGCAGCATAATGAGTGGATTCAGGTATGATGATTCTAACTGAAATAAGTCACACAGAAAAAGAAACATCATAAGATATCACTAATACACCGGATGTAAACTTGGCTACACAGGAACTGGATTACAAAACAGAACAGGGTCTCAAATTTAGAAAACCAACTTATGCTTGCTTAAGGGGAAAGGTGAGTTGGGGTGCTGCATAAAACAAGAGATTGAAATGAGCACAGATAAAGTTCCTTAAGCCAAATATGGAATAGACAAGAACTACTCCTTGCTCAATGAAATGGACTCAACACCCCATATTAAACGCGTAAGAATGTACCTGACTAGTAAGTATCTTAAAACCTATGGATTGCTATGTGTCTGCAAGAAAATCAAGCGTGTGCACAGGGGCATAAACGCAGCAGTGATAGGATTGGAGAGGTTCGGTGAGCAAATGAAGACCCTTTGAAGTCATATTGCATGGTACCCATTACACGCGTCTCAACTCTCCAGGTACAAGGGATTTTCCCTTCAGCTAAAACAGGCATGTGGAACCCAGAGTATGATCAACCGTGTGATCGGGAGACGTGTTCCAATATGTCTCAGTTCTCGTCCCCTGGTACTCGGGTGCAACATTCCAGACGCTTTACTAACACTCTCCCGACTTGGAGAGTCAGTGTCTTTAACCTCCTGTTTGGCCCAGTTTGCAATTTCTGCGGAAGATGAACAGGAATAGGGAGAACCAATGAGAGACTAGGTGGAGGTGTCTGGACGGGCAAATTTAACTCTCATTTCCCACCAGGAAGAGGAATTAACCAAAGGGTCAGCATGCCGTGCCAGAAACAGATGAGGGCCTGAAGCAATCCTGTGGTGTTGCGGCCAGCTCACAAGAAAGCGAGTTGAAGAAAGGAGCTCAGGGGCACTGAAATTCACAAACCTGCAGAGTTATAAATGACAGCTATCGTCCAAAAATATACTGAAGTAAGGTTGCCAAGAGGACTTGAAAGCAGGGCAGAATTGCAGGAAACCGATTTCAGGAGGTAGACTGGAATTGCATTTAAAGCATAGGAAAAGAGGCAGAACGTCCACAATGATGCACTTGGCCAAGAAGTGCATATGCGTTTTTTCCTGAATATATTCCTGAATTTCCTGAATATATTCAGGAAAAAACGCATACGCCCTTTTTGGCCAACCAAGCAAGCTTGCAAAGGAAATCTGCACTACAATGAAGTCTCACTTCCCCCCGGTCAAAAGGGCCATCTGAAAAAAGTGTAAAATCCAGAAAGGCAGGACAGGCCATGGAGAACTGGGAGCTTTGTTATGCTGATGGTCGGGATGTAAATTGCCAACAGCCACTCGGAAGAAGTGTATGGTGCTTCCTGAAACATCTAAAAAACATAGCAGCGGAGCCTAGGGCACTTCCACTTATGGTCCTATAGCTTAGGGAAATTCAAATCAAAAAGACACAGCCACCCCAAAGTTTGGGATGGATCTCTTTAAAAGAACCTGGTTTATGGTACAAGCTAAATATCACAGAAAGTGAAAAATGCATAAAGAAGCTGTGGTACTTACGTACAATGCAATATCACTCAGCAATGAAATCTATGTCATCAGGCCCGTAGCAGCATAATGAGTGGATTCAGGTATGATGATTCTAACTGAAATAAGTCACACAGAAAAAGAAACATCATAAGATATCACTAATACACGGAATGTAAACTTGGCTACACAGGAACTGGATTACAAAACAGAACAGGGTCTCAAATTTAGAAAACCAACTTATGCTTGCTTAAGGGGAAAGGTGAGTTGGGGTGCTGCATTAAACAAGAGATTGAAATGAGCACAGATAGAGTTCCTTAAGCCAAATATGGAATAGACAAGAACTAATCCTTGCTCAACGAAATGGACTCAACACCCCATATTAAACGCCTAAGAATGTACCTGACTAGTAAGTATCTTAAAACCTATGGATTGCTATGTCTCTGAAAGAAAATCAAGCGTGTGTACAGGGGCATAAACGCAGCAGTGATAGGATTGGAGAGGTTCGGTGAGCAAATGAAGACCCTTTGAAGTCATATTGCATGGTACCCATTCCACGGGTCTCAACTCTCCAGGTTTAAGGGATTCTGCCTTCAGCTAAAACATGCACGTGGAACCCAGAGTATGATCAACCATGTGATCGGGAGACATGTTCCAATATGTCTCAGTTCTCGTCCCCTGGTACTCGGGTGCAACATTCCAGACGCTTTACTAACACTCTCCCGACTTGGAGAGTCAGTGCCTTTAACCTCCTGTTTCGCCCATTTGCAATTTCTGAGGAAGATGAACAGGAATAGGGAGAACCAATGAGATTCTAGGTGGAGGTGTCTGGACGGGCAAATTTAACTCTCATTTCCCACCAGGAAGAGGAATTAACCAAAGGCTCAGCGTGTCGTGCCGGAACCAGATTAGGGCCTGAAGCAATCCTGCGGTGTTGCGGCCAGCTCACAAGAAAGCGAGTTGAAGAAAGGAGCTCAGGGGCACTGTAATTCACAAACCTGCAGAGTTATAAATGACAGCTATCGTCCAAAAATATACTGAAGTAAGGCTGCCAAGAGGACTTGAAAGCGGGGCAGAATTGCAGGAAACCGATTTCAGGAGGTAGACTGGAATTGCATTTAAAGCATAGGAAAAGAGGCAGAACGTCCACAATGATGCACTTGGCCAAAAAGGGCGTATGCGTTTTTTCCTGAATATATTCAGGAAAAAACGCATACGCCCTTTTTGGCCAACCAAGCAAGCTTGCAAAGGAAATCTGCACTACAATGAAGTCTCACTTCCCCCCGGTCAAAAGGGCCATCTGAAAAAAGTGTAAAATCCAGAAAGGCAGGACAGGCCATGGAGAACTGGGAGCCTTGTTATGCTGATGGGCGGGATGTAAATTGCCAAGAGCCACTCGGGAGAGGTGTATGGTGTTTCCTGAAACATCTAAAAAACAAAGCAACAGAGCCTAGGGCACTTCCACTTATGGTCCTATAGCTTAGGGAAATTAAAATCAAAAAGACACAGCCACCCCAAAGTTTGGGACGGCTCTGTTTACAAGAACCTCGTTTACGGTACAAGTTCAATATCGCAGAAAGTGAAAAATGGATAAAGAAGTTGTGGTACTTACGTACAATGCAATATCACTCAGCAATGAAATCTATGTCATCAGGCCCGTAGCAGCATAATGAGTGGATTCAGGTATGATGATTCTAACTGAAATAAGTCACACAGAAAAAGAAACATCATAAGATATCACTAATACACGGGATGTAAACTTGGCTACACAGGAACTGGATTACAAAACAGAACAGGGTCTCAAATTTAGAAAACCAACTTATGCTTGCTTAAGGGGAAAGGTGAGTTGGGGTGCTGCATAAAACCAGAGATTTAAATGAACACAGATAAAGTTCCTTAAGCCAAATATAGAATAGACAAGAACTACTCCTTGCTCAACGAAATGGACTCAACACCCCATATTAAACGCCTAAGAATGTACCTGACTAGTAAGTATCTTAAAACCTATGGATTGCTATGTCTCTGAAAGAAAATCAAGCGTGTGTACAGGGGCATAAACGCAGCAGTGATAGGATTGGAGAGGTTCGGTGAGCAAATGAAGACCCTTTGAAGTCATATTGCATGGTACCCATTCCACGGGTCTCAACTCTCCAGGTTTAAGGGATTCTGCCTTCAGGTAAAACATGCACGTGGAACCCAGAGTGTGATCAACCGTGATATCGGGAGACATGTTCCAATATGTCTCAGTTCTAGTCCCCTGGAACTCGGGTGCAACATTCCAGATGCTTTACTAACACTCTCCCGACTTGGAGAGTCAGTGCCTTTAACCTCCTGTTTGGCCCATTTGCAATTTCTGAGTAACATGAACAGGAATAGGGAGAACCAATGAGATTCTAGGTGGAGGTGTCTGGACGGGCAAATTTAACTCTCATTTCCCACCAGGAAGAGGAATTAACCAAAGGCTCAGCGTGTCGTGCCGGAACCAGATTAGGGCCTGAAGCAATCCTGCGGTGTTGCGGCCAGCTCACAAGAAAGCGAGTTGAAGAAAGGAGCTCAGGGGCACTGTAATTCACAAACCTGCAGAGTTATAAATGACAGCTATCGTCCAAAAATATACTGAAGTAAGGCTGCCAAGAGGACTTGAAAGCGGGGCAGAATTGCAGGAAACCGATTTCAGGAGGTAGACTGGAATTGCATTTAAAGCATAGGAAAAGAGGCAGAACGTCCACAATGATGCACTTGGCCAAAAAGGGCGTATGCGTTTTTTCCTGAATATATTCAGGAAAAAACGCATACGCCCTTTTTGGCCAACCAAGCAAGCTTGCAAAGGAAATCTGCACTACAATGAAGTCTCACTTCCCCCCGGTCAAAAGGGCCATCTGAAAAAAGTGTAAAATCCAGAAAGGCAGGACAGGCCATGGAGAACTGGGAGCCTTGTTATGCTGATGGGCGGGATGTAAATTGCCAACAGCCACTCGGGAGAGGTGTATGGTGTTTCCTGAAACATCTAAAAAACAAAGCAACAGAGCCTAGGGCACTTCCACTTATGGTCCTATAGCTTAGGGAAATTAAAATCAAAAAGACACAGCCACCCCAAAGTTTGGGACGGCTCTGTTTACAAGAACCTCGTTTACGGTACAAGTTCAATATCGCAGAAAGTGAAAAATGGATAAAGAAGTTGTGGTACTTACGTACAATGCAATATCACTCAGCAATGAAATCTATGTGATCAGGCCCGTAGCAGCATAATGAGTGGATTCAGGTATGATGATTCTAACTGAAATAAGTCACACAGAAAAAGAAACATCATAAGATATCACTAATACACGGGATGTAAACTTGGCTACACAGGAACTGGATTACAAAACAGAACAGGGTCTCAAATTTAGAAAACCTACTTATGCTTGCTTAAGGGGAAAGGTGAGTTGGGGTGCTGCATAAAACCTGAGATTGAAATGAGCACAGATAAAGTTCCTTAAGCCAAATAAGGAATAGACAAGAGCTACTCCTTACTCAACGAAATGGACTCAACACCCCATATTAAACGCCTAAGAATGTACCTGACTAGTAAGTATCTTAAAACCTATGGATTGCTATGTCTCTGAAAGAAAATCAAGCGTGTGTACAGGGGCATAAACGCAGCAGTGATAGGATTGGAGAGGTTCGGTGAGCAAATGAAGACCCTTTGAAGTCATATTGCATGGTACCCATTCCACGGGTCTCAACTCTCCAGGTTTAAGGGATTCTGCCTTCAGGTAAAACATGCACGTGGAACCCAGAGTATGATCAACCGTGTGATCGGGAGACATGTTCCAATATGTCTCAGTTCTCGTCCCCTGGTACTCGGGTGCAACATTCCAGACGCTTTAATAACACTCTCCCGACTTGGAGAGTCAGTGCCTTTAACCTCCTGTTTGGCCCATTTGCAATTTCTGAGGAAGATGAACAGGAATAGGGAGAACCAATGAGAGACTAGGTGGAGGTGTCTGGACGGGCAAATTTAACTCTCATTTCCCACCAGGAAGAGGAATTAACCAAAGGCTCAGCGTGCCGTGCCGGAACCAGATTAGGGCCTGAAGCAATTCTACGGTGTTGCGGCCAGATCACAAGAAAGCGAGTTGAAGAAAGGAGCTCAGGGGCACTGTAATTCACAAACCTGCAGAGTTATAAATGACAGCTATCGTCCAAAAATATACTGAAGTAAGGCTGCCAAGAGGACTTGAAAGCGGGGCAGAATTGCAGGAAACCGATTTCAGGAGGTAGACTGGAATTGCATTTAAAGCATAGGAAAAGAGGCAGAACGTCCACAATGATGCACTTGGCCAAAAAGGGCATATGCGTTTTTTCCTGAATATATTCAGGAAAAAACGCATACGCCCTTTTTGGCCAACCAAGCAAGCTTGCAAAGGAAATCTGCACTACAATGAAGTCTCACTTCCCCCCGGTCAAAAGGGCCATCTGAAAAAAGTGTAAAATCCAGAAAGGCAGGACAGGCCATGGAGAACTGGGAGCCTTGTTATGCTGATGGGCGGGATGTAAATTGCCAAGAGCCACTCCGGAGAGGTGTATGGTGTTTCCTGAAACATCTAAAAAACAAAGCAACAGAGCCTAGGGCACTTCCACTTATGGAACTATAGCTTAGGGAAATTAAAATCAAAAAGACACAGCCACCCCAAAGTTTGGGACGGCTCTGTTTACAAGAACCTCGTTTACGGTACAAGTTCAATATCGCAGAAAGTGAAAAATGGATAAAGAAGTTGTGGTACTTACGTACAATGCAATATCACTCAGCAATGAAATCTATGTCATCAGGCCCGTAGCAGCATAATGAGTGGATTCAGGTATGATGATTCTAACTGAAATAAGTCACACAGAAAAAGAAACATCATAAGATATCACTAATACACGGAATGTAAACTTGGCTACACAGGAACTGGATTACAAAACAGAACAGGGTCTCAAATTTAGAAAACCAACTTATGCTTGCTTAAGGGGAAAGGTGAGTTGGGGTGCTGCATAAAACCAGAGATTTAAATGAACACAGATAAAGTTCCTTAAGCCAAATATGGAATAGACAAGAACTACTCCTTGCTCAACGAAATGGACTCAACACCCCATATTAAACGCCTAAGAATGTACCTGACTAGTAAGTATCTTAAAACCTATGAATTGCTAGGTCTCTGAAACAAAATCAAGCGTGTGTACAGGGGCATAAACGCAGCAGTGATAGGATTGTGGAGGTTCTGTGAGCAAATGAAGACCCTTTGAAGTCATATTGCATGGTACCCATTCCACGGGTCTCAACTCTCCAGGTTTAAGGGATTCTGCCTTCAGGTAAAACATGCACGTGGAACCCAGAGTATGATCAACCGTGTGGTCGGGAGACATGTTCCAATATGTCTCAGTTCTCGTCCCCTGGTACTCGGGTGCAACATTCCAGACGCTTTACTAACACTCTCCCGACGTGGAGAGTCAGTGCCTTTAACCTCCTGTTTGGCCCATTGCAATTTCTGAGGAAGATGAACAGGAATAGGGAGAACCAATGAGAGACTAGGTGGAGGTGTCTGGACGAGCAAATTTAACTCTCATTTCCCACCAGGAAGAGGAATTAACCAAAGGCTCAGCGTGCCGTGCCGGAACCAGATTAGGGCCTGAAGCAATCCTGCGGTGTTGCGGCCAGCTCACAAGAAAGCGAGTTGAAGAAAGGAGCTCAGGGGCACTGTAATTCACAAACCTGCAGAGTTATAAATGACAGCTATCGTCCAAAAATATACTGAAGTAAGGCTGCCAAGAGGACTTGAAAGCGGGGCAGAATTGCAGGAAACCGATTTCAGGAGGTAGACTGGAATTGCATTTAAAGCATAGGAAAAGAGGCAGAACGTCCACAATGATGCACTTGGCCAAAAAGGGCGTATGCGTTTTTTCCTGAATATATTCAGGAAAAAACGCATACGCCCTTTTTGGCCAACCAAGCAAGCTTGCAAAGGAAATCTGCACTACAATGAAGTCTCACTTCCCCCCGGTCAAAAGGGCCATCTGAAAAAAGTGTAAAATCCAGAAAGGCAGGACAGGCCATGGAGAACTGGGAGCCTTGTTATGCTGATGGGCGGGATGTAAATTGCCAACAGCCACTCGGGAGAGGTGTATGGTGTTTCCTGAAACATCTAAAAAACAAAGCAACAGAGCCTAGGGCACTTCCACTTATGGTCCTATAGCTTAGGGAAATTAAAATCAAAAAGACACAGCCACCCCAAAGTTTGGGACGGCTCTGTTTACAAGAACCTCGTTTACGGTACAAGTTCAATATCGCAGAAAGTGAAAAATGGATAAAGAAGTTGTGGTACTTACGTACAATGCAATATCACTCAGCAATGAAATCTATGTCATCAGGCCTGTAGCAGCATAATGAGTGGATTCAGGTATGATGATTCTAACTGAAATAAGTCACACAGAAAAAGAAACATCATAAGATATCACTAATACACCGGATGTAAACTTGGCTACACAGGAACTGGATTACAAAACAGAACAGGGTCTCAAATTTAGAAAACCAACTTATGCTTGCTTAAGGGGAAAGGTGAGTTGGGGTGCTGCATAAAACAAGAGATTGAAATGAGCACAGATAAAGTTCCTTAAGCCAAATATGGAATAGACAAGAACTACTCCTTGCTCAACGAAATGGACTCAACACCCCATATTAAACGCCTAAGAATGTACCTGACTAGTAAGTATCTTAAAACCTATGGATTGCTATGTGTCTGAAAGAAAATCAAGCGTGTGCACAGGGGCATAAACGCAGCAGTGATAGGATTGGAGAGGTTCGGTGAGCAAATGAAGACCCTTTGAAGTCATATTGCATGGTACCCATTCCACGGGACTCAACTCTCCAGGTTTAAGGGATTCTGCCTTCAGGTAAAACATGCACGTGGAACCCAGAGTATGATCAACCGTGTGGTCGGGAGACATGTTCCAATATGTCTCAGTTCTCGTCCCCTGGTACTCGGGTGCAACATTCCAGACGCTTTACTAACACTCTCCCGACGTGGAGAGTCAGTGCCTTTAACCTCCTGTTTGGCCCATTTGCAATTTCTGAGGAAGATGAACAGGAATAGGGAGAACCAATGAGAGACTAGGTGGAGGTGTCTGGACGAGCAAATTTAACTGTCATTTCCCACCAGGAAGAGGAATTAACCAAAGGCTCAGCGTGCCGTGCCGGAACCAGATTAGGGCCTGAAGCAATCCTGTGGTGTTGCGACCAGATCACAAGAAAGCGAGTTGAAGAAAGGAGCTCAGGGGCACTGTAATTCACAAACCTGCAGAGTTATAAATGACAGCTATCGTCCAAAAATATACTGAAGTAAGGCTGCCAAGAGGACTTGAAAGCGGGGCAGAATTGCAGGAAACCGATTTCAGGAGGTAGACTGGAATTGCATTTAAAGCATAGGAAAAGAGGCAGAACGTCCACAATGATGCACTTAGCCCAAAAGGGCGTATGCGTTTTTTCCTGAATATATTCAGGAAAAAACGCATACGCCCTTTTTGGCCAACCAAGCAAGCTTGCAAAGGAAATCTGCACTACAATGAAGTCTCACTTCCCCCCGGTCAAAAGGGCCATCTGAATAAAGTGTAAAATCCAGAAAGGCAGGACAGGCCATGGAGAACTGGGAGCCTTGTTATGCTGATGGGTGGGATGTAAATTGCCAACAGCCACTCGGGAGAGGTGTATGGTGTTTCCTGAAACATCTAAAAAACAAAGCAACAGAGTCTAGGGCACTTCCACTTATGGTCCTATAGCTTAGGGAAATTAAAATCAAAAAGACACAGCCACCCCAAAGTTTGGGACGGCTCTGTTTACAAGAACCTCGTTTACGGTACAAGTTCAATATCGCAGAAAGTGAAAAATGGATAAAGAAGTTTTGGTACTTACATACAATGCAATATCACTCAGCAATGAAATCTATGTCATCAGGCCCGTAGCAGCATAATGAGTGGATTCAGGTATGATGATTCTAACTGAAATAAGTCACACAGAAAAAGAAACATCATAAGATATCACTAATACACGGAATGTAAACTTGGCTACACAGGAACTGGATTACAAAACAGAACAGGGTCTCAAATTTAGAAAACCAACTTATGCTGGCTTAAGGGGAAAGGTGAGTTGGGGTGCTGCATAAAACCAGAGATTGAAATGAACACAGATAAAGTTCCTTAAGCCAAATATAGAATAGACAAGAACTACTCCTTGCTCAACGAAATGGACTCAACACCCCATATTAAACGCCTAAGAATGTACCTGACTAGTAAGTATCTTAAAACCTATGGATTGCTATGTCTCTGAAAGAAAATCAAGCGTGTGTACAGGGGCATAAACGCAGCAGTGATAGGATTGGAGAGGTTCGGTGAGCAAATGAAGACCCTTTGAAGTCATATTGCATGGTACCCATTCCACGGGTCTCAACTCTCCAGGTTTAAGGGATTCTGCCTTCAGGTAAAACATGCACGTGGAACCCAGAGTATGATCAACCGTGTGATCGGGAGACATGTTCCAATATGTCTCAGTTCTCGTCCCCTGGTACTCGGGTGCAACATTCCAGACGCTTTAATAACACTCTCCCGACTTGGAGAGTCAGTGCCTTTAACCTCCTGTTTGGCCCAGTTTGCAATTTCTGCGGAAGATGAACAGGAATAGGGAGAACCAATGAGAGACTAGGTGGAGGTGTCTGGACGAGCAAATTTAACTGTCATTTCCCACCAGGAAGAGGAATTAACCAAAGGCTCAGCGTGCCGTGCCGGAACCAGATTAGGGCCTGAAGCAATCCTGTGGTGTTGCGACCAGATCACAAGAAAGCGAGTTGAAGAAAGGAGCTCAGGGGCACTGTAATTCACAAACCTGCAGAGTTATAAATGACAGCTATCGTCCAAAAATATACTGAAGTAAGGCTGCCAAGAGGACTTGAAAGCGGGGCAGAATTGCAGGAAACCGATTTCAGGAGGTAGACTGGAATTGCATTTAAAGCATAGGAAAAGAGGCAGAACGTCCACAATGATGCACTTAGCCCAAAAGGGCGTATGCGTTTTTTCCTGAATATATTCAGGAAAAAACGCATACGCCCTTTTTGGCCAACCAAGCAAGCTTGCAAAGGAAATCTGCACTACAATGAAGTCTCACTTCCCCCCGGTCAAAAGGGCCATCTGAATAAAGTGTAAAATCCAGAAAGGCAGGACAGGCCATGGAGAACTGGGAGCCTTGTTATGCTGATGGGTGGGATGTAAATTGCCAACAGCCACTCGGGAGAGGTGTATGGTGTTTCCTGAAACATCTAAAAAACAAAGCAACAGAGTCTAGGGCACTTCCACTTATGGTCCTATAGCTTAGGGAAATTAAAATCAAAAAGACACAGCCACCCCAAAGTTTGGGACGGCTCTGTTTACAAGAACCTCGTTTACGGTACAAGTTCAATATCGCAGAAAGTGAAAAATGGATAAAGAAGTTGTGGTACTTACGTACAATGCAATATCACTCAGCAATGAAATCTATGTCATCAGGCCCGTAGCAGCATAATGAGTGGATTCAGGTATGATGATTCTAACTGAAATAAGTCACACAGAAAAAGAAACATCATAAGATATCACTAATACACGGAATGTAAACTTGGCTACACAGGAACTGGATTACAAAACAGAACAGGGTCTCAAATTTAGAAAACCAACTTATGCTGGCTTAAGGGGAAAGGTGAGTTGGGGTGCTGCATAAAACCAGAGATTTAAATGAACACAGATAAAGTTCCTTAAGCCAAATATGGAATAGACAAGAACTACTCCTTGCTCAACGAAATGGACTCAACACCCCATATTAAACGCCTAAGAATGTACCTGACTAGTAAGTATCTTAAAACCTATGAATTGCTATGTCTCTGAAAGAAAATCAAGCGTGTGTACAGGGGCATAAACGCAGCAGTGATAGGATTGGAGAGGTTCGGTGAGCAAATGAAGACCCTTTGAAGTCATATTGCATGGTACCCATTCCACGGGTCTCAACTCTCCAGGTTTAAGGGATTCTGCCTTCAGGTAAAACATGCACGTGGAACCCAGAGTATGATCACCCGTGTGATCGGGAGACATGTTCCAATATGTCTCAGTTCTCGTCCCCTGGTACTCGGGTACAACATTCCAGACGCTTTACTAACACTCTCCTGACTTGGAGAGTCAGTGCCTTTAACCTCCTGTTTGGCCCAGTTTGCAATTTCTGCGGAAGATGAACAGGAATAGGGAGAACCAATGAGAGACTAGCTGGAGGTGTCTGGACGGGCAAATTTAACTCTCATTTCCCACCAGGAAGAGGAATTAACCAAAGGCTCAGCGTGCCGTGCCGGAACCAGATTAGGGCCTGAAGCAATCCTGCGGTGTTGCGGCCAGCTCACAAGAAAGCGAGTTGAAGAAAGGAGCTCAGGGGCACTGTAATTCACAAACCTGCAGAGTTATAAATGACAGCTATCGTCCAAAAATATACTGAAGTAAGGCTGCCAAGAGGACTTGAAAGCGGGGCAGAATTGCAGGAAACCGATTTCAGGAGGTAGACTGGAATTGCATTTAAAGCATAGGAAAAGAGGCAGAACGTCCACAATGATGCACTTGGCCAAAAAGGGCGTATGCGTTTTTTCCTGAATATATTCAGGAAAAAACGCATACGCCCTTTTTGGCCAACCAAGCAAGCTTGCAAAGGAAATCTGCACTACAATGAAGTCTCACTTCCCCCCGGTCAAAAGGGCCATCTGAAAAAAGTGTAAAATCCAGAAAGGCAGGACAGGCCATGGAGAACTGGGAGCCTTGTTATGCTGATGGGCAGGATGTAAATTGCCAACAGCCACTCGGGAGAGGTGTATGGTGTTTCCTGAAACATCTAAAAAACAAAGCAACAGAGCCTAGGGCACTTCCACTTATGGTCCTATAGCTTAGGGAAATTAAAATCAAAAAGACACAGCCACCCCAAAGTTTGGGACGGCTCTGTTTACAAGAACCTCGTTTACGGTACAAGTTCAATATCGCAGAAAGTGAAAAATGGATAAAGAAGTTGTGGTACTTACGTACAATGCAATATCACTCAGCAATGAAATCTATGTCATCAGGCCCGTAGCAGCATAATGAGTGGATTCAGGTATGATGATTCTAACTGAAATAAGTCACACAGAAAAAGAAACATCATAAGATATCACTAATACACGGAATGTAAACTTGGCTACACAGGAACTGGATTACAAAACAGAACAGGGTCTCAAATTTAGAAAACCAACTTATGCTTGCTTAAGGGGAAAGGTGAGTTGGGGTGCTGCATCAAACCAGAGATTGAAATGAGCACAGATAAAGTTCCTTAAGCCAAATATGGAATAGACAAGAACTACTCCTTGCTCAACGAAATGGACTCAACACCCCATATTAAACGCCTAAGAATGTACCTGACTAGTAAGTATCTTAAAACCTATGGATTGCTATGTCTCTGAAAGAAAATCAAGCGTGTGTACAGGGGCATAAACGCAGCAGTGATAGGATTGGAGAGGTTCGGTGAGCAAATGAAGACCCTTTGAAGTCATATTGCATGGTACCCATTCCACGGGTCCCAACTCTCCAGGTTTAAGGGATTCTGCCTTCAGGTAAAACATGCACGTGGAACCCAGAGTATGATCAACCGTGTGATCGGGAGACGTGTTCCAATATGTCTCAGTTCTCGTCCCCTGGTACTCGGGTGCAACATTCGACACGCTTTACTAACACTCTCCCGACTTGGAGAGTCAGTGCCTTTAACCTCCTGTTTGGCCCAGTTTGCAATTTCTGCGGAAGATGAACAGGAATAGGGAGAACCAATGAGAGACTAGCTGGAGGTGTCTGGACGGGCAAATTTAACTCTCATTTCCCACCAGGAAGAGGAATTAACCAAAGGCTCAGCGTGCCGTGCTGGAACCAGATTAGGGCCTGAAGCAATCCTGCGGTGTTGCGGCCAGCTCACAAGAAAGCGAGTTGAAGAAAGGAGCTCAGGGGCACTGTAATTCACAAACCTGCAGAGTTATAAATGACAGCTATCGTCCAAAAATATACTGAAGTAAGGCTGCCAAGAGGACTTAAAAACGGGGCAGAATTGCAGGAAACCGATTTCAGGAGGTAGACTGGAATTGCATTTAAAGCATAGGAAAAGAGGCAGAACGTCCACAATGATGCACTTGGCCAAAAAGGGCGTATGCGTTTTTTCCTGAATATATTCAGGAAAAAACACATACGCACTTTTTGGCCAACCAAGCAAGCTTGCAAAGGAAATCTGCACTACAATGAAGTCTCACATCCCGCAGGTAAAAAGGGCCATCTGAAAAAAGTGTAAAATCCAGAAAGGCAGGACAGGCCATGGAGAACTGGGAGCCTTGTTATGCTGATTGGCGGGATGTAAATTGACAACAGCCACTCGGGAGAGGTGTATGGTGTTTCCTGAAACATCTAAAAAACAAAGCAACAGAGCCTAGGGCACTTCCACTTATGGTCCTATAGCTTAGGGAAATTAAAATCAAAAAGACACAGCCACCCCAAAGTTTGGGACGGCTCTGTTTACAAGAACCTCGTTTACGGTACAAGTTCAATATCGCAGAAAGTGAAAAATGGATAAAGAAGTTGTGGTACTTACGTACAATGCAATATCACTCAGCAATGAAATCTATGTCATCAGGCCCGTAGCAGCATAATGAGTGGATTCAGGTATGATGATTCTAACTGAAATAAGTCACACAGAAAAAGAAACATCATAAGATATCACTAATACACGGAATGTAAACTTGGCTACACAGGAACTGGATTACAAAACAGAACAGGGTCTCAAATTTAGAAAACCAACTTATGCTTGCTTAAGGGGAAAGGTGAGTTGGGGTGCTGCATCAAACCAGAGATTGAAATGAGCACAGATAAAGTTCCTTAAGCCAAATATGGAATAGACAAGAACTACTCCTTGCTCAACGAAATGGACTCAACACCCCATATTAAACGCCTAAGAATGTACCTGACTAGTAAGTATCTTAAAACCTATGGATTGCTATGTCTCTGAAAGAAAATCAAGCGTGTGTACAGGGGCATAAACGCAGCAGTGATAGGATTGGAGAGGTTCGGTGAGCAAATGAAGACCCTTTGAAGTCATATTGCATGGTACCCATTCCACGGGTCTCAACTCTCAAGGTTTAAGGGATTCTGCCTTCAGCTAAAACATGCACGTGGAACCCAGAGTATGATCAACCGTGTGATCGGGAGACGTGTTCCAATATGTCTCAGTTCTCGTCCCCTGGTACTCGGGTGCAACATTCCACACGCTTTACTAACACTCTCCCGACTTGGAGAGTCAGTGCCTTTAACCTCCTGTTTGGCCCATTTGCAATTTCTGAGGAAGATGAACAGGAATAGGGAGAACCAATGAGAGACTAGCTGGAGGTGTCTGGACGGGCAAATTTAACTCTCATTTCCCACCAGGAAGAGGAATTAACCAAAGGCTCAGCGTGCCGTGCCGGAACCAGATTAGGGCCTGAAGCAATCCTGCGGTGTTGCGGCCAGCTCACAAGAAAGCGAGTTGAAGAAAGGAGCTCAGGGACACTGTAATTCACAAACCTGCAGAGTTATAAATGACAGCTATCGTCCAAAAATATACTGAAGTAAGGCTGCCAAGAGGACTTGAAAGCGGGGCAGAATTGCAGGAAACCGATTTCAGGAGGTAGACTGGAATTGCATTTAAAGCATAGGAAAAGAGGCAGAACGTCCACAATGATGCACTTGGCCAAAAAGGGCGTATGCGTTTTTTCCTGAATATATTCAGGAAAAAACGCATACGCCCTTTTTGGCCAACCAAGCAAGCTTGCAAAGGAAATCTGCACTACAATGAAGTCTCACTTACCCCCGGTCAAAAGGGCCATCTGAAAAAAGTGTAAAATCCAGAAAGGCAGGACAGGCCATGGAGAACTGGGAGCCTTGTTATGCTGATGGGCGGGATGTAAATTGCCAACAGCCACTCGGGAGAGGTGTATGGTGTTTCCTGAAACATCTAAAAAACAAAGCAACAGAGCCTAGGGCACTTCCACTTATGGTCCTATAGCTTAGGGAAATTAAAATCAAAAAGACACAGCCACCCCAAAGTTTGGGACAGCTCTGTTTACAAGAACCTCGTTTACGGTACAAGTTCAATATCGCAGAAAGTGAAAAATGGATAAAGAAGTTGTGGTACTTACGTACAATGCAATATCACTCAGCAATGAAATCTATGTCATCAGGCCCGTAGCAGCATAATGAGTGGATTCAGGTATGATGATTCTAACTGAAATAAGTCACACAGAAAAAGAAACATCATAAGATATCACTAATACACGGAATGTAAACTTGGCTACACAGGAACTGGATTACAAAACAGAACAGGGTCTCAAATTTAGAAAACCACCTTATGCTTGCTTAAGGGGAAAGGTGAGTTGGGATGCTGCATCAAACCAGAGATTGAAATGAGCACAGATAAAGTTCCTTAAGCCAAATATGGAATAGACAAGAACTACTCCTTGCTCAACGAAATGGACTCAACACCCCATATTAAACGCCTAAGAATGTACCTGACTAGTAAGTATCTTAAAACCTATGGATTGCTATGTCTCTGAAAGAAAATCAAGCGTGTGTACAGGGGCATAAACGCAGCAGTGATAGGATTGGAGAGGTTCGGTGAGCAAATGAAGACCCTTTGAAGTCATATTGCATGGTACCCATTCCACGGGTCTCAACTCTCCAGGTTTAAGGGATTCTGCCTTCAGCTAAAACATGCACGTGGAACCCAGAGTATGATCAACCGTGTGATCGGGAGACGTGTTCCAATATGTCTCAGTTCTCGTCCCCTGGTACTCGGGTGCAACATTCCAGACGCTTTACTAACACTCTCCCGACTTGGAGAGTCAGTGCCTTTAACCTCCTGTTTGGCCCAGTTTGCGATTTCTGCGGAAGATGAACAGGAATAGGGAGAACCAATGAGAGACTAGCTGGAGGTGTCTGGACGGGCAAATTTAACTCTCATTTCCCACCAGGAAGAGGAAGTAACCAAAGGCTCAGCGTGCCGTGCCGGAACCAGATTAGGGCCTGAAGCAATCCTGCGGTGTTGCGGCCAGCTCACAAGAAAGCGAGTTGAAGAAAGGAGCTCAGGGGCACTGTAATTCACAAACCTGCAGAGTTATAAATGACAGCTATCGTCCAAAAATATACTGAAGTAAGGCTGCCAAGAGGACTTGAAAGCGGGGCAGAATTGCAGGAAACCGATTTCAGGAGGTAGACTGGAATTGCATTTAAAGCATAGGAAAAGAGGCAGAACGTCCACAATGATGCACTTGGACAAAAAGGGCGTATGCGTTTTTTCCTGAATATATTCAGGAAAAAACGCATACGCCCTTTTTGGCCAACCAAGCAAGCTTGCAAAGGAAATCTGCACTACAATGAAGTCTCACTTCCCCCCCCCCCCCCGGTCAAAAGGGCCATCTGAAAAAAGTGTAAAATCCAGAAAGGCAGGACAGGCCATGGATAACTGGGAACCTTGTTATGCTGATGGGTGGGATGTAAATTGCCAACAGCCACTCGGGAGAGGTGTATGGTGTTTCCTGAAACATCTAAAAAACAAAGCAACAGAGCCTAGGGCACTTCCACTTATGGTCCTTTAGCTTAGGGAAATTAAAATCAAAAGGACACAGCCACCCCAAAGTTTGGGACAGCTCTGTTTACAAGAACCTCGTTTACGGTACAAGTTCAATATCACAGAAAGTGAAAAATGGATAAAGAAGTTGTGGTACTTACGTACAATGCAATATCACTCAGCAATGAAATCTATGTCATCAGGCCCGTAGCAGCATAATGAGTGGATTCAGGTATGATGATTCTAACTGAAATAAGTCACACAGAAAAAGAAACATCATAAGATATCACTAATACATGGGATGTAAACTTGGCTACACAGGAACTGGATTACAAAACAGAACAGGGTCTCAAATTTAGAAAACCAACTTATGCTTGCTTAAGGGGAAAGGTGAGTTGGGGTGCTGCATAAAACCAGAGATTGAAATGAGCACAGATAAAGTTCCTTAAGCCAAATATGGAATAGACAAGAACTACTCCTTGCTCAACGAAATGGACTCAACACCCCATATTAAACGCCTAAGAATGTACCTGACTAGTAAGTATCTTAAAACCTATGGATTGCTATGTCTCTGAAAGAAAATCAAGCGTGTGTACAGGGGCATAAACGCAGCAGTGATAGGATTGGAGAGGTTCGGTGAGCAAATGAAGACCCTTTGAAGTCATATTGCATGGTACCCATTCCACGGGTCTCAACTCTCAAGGTTTAAGGGATTCTGCCTTCAGGTAAAACATGCACGTGGAACCCAGAGTATGATCAACCGTGTGATTGGGAGACGTGTTCCAATATGTCTCAGTTCTCGTCCCCTGGTACTCGGGTGCAACATTCCAGACGCTTTACTAACACTCTCCCGACTTGGAGAGTCAGTGCCTTTAACCTCCTGTTTGGCCCATTTGCAATTTCTGAGGAAGATGAACAGGAATAGGGAGAACCAATGAGAGACTAGGTGGAGGTGTCTGGACGGGCAAATTTAACTCTCATTTCCCACCAGGAAGAGGAATTAACCAAAGGCTCAGCGTGCCGTGCCGGAACCAGATTAGGGCCTGAAGCAATCCTGCGGTGTTGCGGCCAGCTCACAAGAAAGCGAGTTGAAGAAAGGAGCTCAGGGACACTGTAATTCACAAACCTGCAGAGTTATAAATGACAGCTATCGTCCAAAAATATACTGAAGTAAGGCTGCCAAGAGGACTTGAAAGCGGGGCAGAATTGCAGGAAACCGATTTCAGGAGGTAGACTGGAATTGCATTTAAAGCATAGGAAAAGAGGCAGAACGTCCACAATGATGCACTTGGCCAAAAAGGGCGTATGCGTTTTTTCCTGAATATATTCAGGAAAAAACGCATACGCCCTTTTTGGCCAACCAAGCAAGCTTGCAAAGGAAATCTGCACTACAATGAAGTCTCACTTCCCCCCGGTCAAAAGGGCCATCTGAAAAAAGTGTAAAATCCAGAAAGGCAGGACAGGCCATGGATAACTGGGAACCTTGTTATGCTGATGGGTGGGATGTAAATTGCCAACAGCCACTCGGGAGAGGTGTATGGTGTTTCCTGAAACATCTAAAAAACAAAGCAACAGAGCCTAGGGCACTTCCACTTATGGTCCTATAGCTTAGGGAAATTAAAATCAAAAAGACACAGCCACCCCAAAGTTTGGGACAGCTCTGTTTACAAGAACCTCGTTTACGGTACAAGTTCAATATCGCAGAAAGTGAAAAATGGATAAAGAAGTTGTGGTACTTACGTACAATGCAATATCACTCAGCAATGAAATCTATGTCATCAGGCCCGTAGCAGCATAATGAGTGGATTCAGGTATGATGATTCTAACTGAAATAAGTCACACAGAAAAAGAAACATCATAAGATATCACTAATACACGGAATGTAAACTTGGCTACACAGGAACTGGATTACAAAACAGAACAGGGTCTCAAATTTAGAAAACCAACTTATGCTTGCTTAAGGGGAAAGGTGAGTTGGGGTGCTGCATCAAACCAGAGATTGAAATGAGCACAGATAAAGTTCCTTAAGCCAAATATGGAATAGACAAGAACTACTCCTTGCTCAACGAAATGGACTCAACACCCCATATTAAACGCCTAAGAATGTACCTGACTAGTAAGTATCTTAAAACCTATGGATTGCTATGTCTCTGAAAGAAAATCAAGCGTGTGTACAGGGGCATAAACGCAGCAGTGATAGGAGTGGAGAGGTTCGGTGAGCAAATGTAGACCCTTTGAAGTCATATTGCATGGTACCCATTCCACGGGTCTCAACTCTCCAGGTTTAAGGGATTCTGCCTTCAGGTAAAACATGCACGTGGAACCCAGAGTATGATCAACCGTGTGATCGGGAGACGTGTTCCAATATGTCTCAGTTCTCGTCCCCTGGTACTCGGGTGCAACATTCCACACGCTTTACTAACACTCTCCCGACTTGGAGAGTCAGTGCCTTTAACCTCCTGTTTGGCCCATTTGCAATTTCTGAGGAAGATGAACAGGAATAGGGAGAACCAATGAGAGACTAGCTGGAGGTGTCTGGACGGGCAAATTTAACTCTCATTTCCCACCAGGAAGAGGAAGTAACCAAAGGCTCAGCGTGCCGTGCCGGAACCAGATTAGGGCCTGAAGCAATCCTGCGGTGTTGCGGCCAGCTCACAAGAAAGCGAGTTGAAGAAAGGAGCTCAGGGGCACTGTAATTCACAAACCTGCAGAGTTATAAATGACAGCTATCGTCCAAAAATATACTGAAGTAAGGCTGCCAAGAGGACTTGAAAGCAGGGCAGAATTGCAGGAAACCGATTTCAGGAGGTAGACTGGAATTGCATTTAAAGCATAGGAAAAGAGGCAGAACGTCCACAATGATGCACTTGGCCAAAAAGGGCGTATGCGTTTTTTCCTGAATATATTCAGGAAAAAACGCATACGCCCTTTTTGGCCAACCAAGCAAGCTTGCAAAGGAAATCTGCACTACAATGAAGTCTCACTTCCCCCCGGTCAAAAGGGCCATCTGAAAAAAGTGTAAAATCCAGAAAGGCAGGACAGGCCATGGAGAACTGGGAACCTTGTTATGCTGATGGGTGGGATGTAAATTGCCAACAGCCACTCGGGAGAGGTGTATGGTGTTTCCTGAAACATCTAAAAAACAAAGCAACAGAGCCTAGGGCACTTCCACTTATGGTCCTATAGCTTAGGGAAATTAAAATCAAAAAGACACAGCCACCCCAAAGTTTGGGACAGCTCTGTTTACAAGAACCTCGTTTACGGTACAAGTTCAATATCGCAGAAAGTGAAAAATGGATAAAGAAGTTGTGGTACTTACGTACAATGCAATATCACTCAGCAATGAAATCTATGTCATCAGGCCCGTAGCAGCATAATGAGTGGATTCAGGTATGATGATTCTAACTGAAATAAGTCACACAGAAAAAGAAACATCATAAGATATCACTAATACATGGGATGTAAACTTGGCTACACAGGAACTGGATTACAAAACAGAACAGGGTCTCAAATTTAGAAAACCAACTTATGCTTGCTTAAGGGGAAAGGTGAGTTGGGGTGCTGCATCAAACCAGAGATTGAAATGAGCACAGATAAAGTTCCTTAAGCCAAATATGGAATAGACAAGAACTACTCCTTGCTCAACGAAATGGACTCAACACCCCATATTAAACGCCTAAGAATGTACCTGACTAGTAAGTATCTTAAAACCTATGGATTGCTATGTCTCTGAAAGAAAATCAAGCGTGTGTACAGGGGCATAAACGCAGCAGTGATAGGATTGGAGAGGTTCGGTGAGCAAATGAAGACCCTTTGAAGTCATATTGCATGGTACCCATTCCACGGGTCCCAACTCTCCAGGTTTAAGGGATTCTTCCTTCAGCTAAAACATGCACGTGGAACCCAGAGTATGATCAACCGTGTGATCGGGAGACGTGTTCCAATATGTCTCAGTTCTCGTCCCCTGGTACTCGGGTGCAACATTCCAGACGCTTTACTAACACTCTCCCGACTTGGAGAGTCAGTGCCTTTAACCTGCTGTTTGGCCCAGTTTGCAATTTCTGCGGAAGATGAACAGGAATAGGGAGAACCAATGAGAGACTAGCTGGAGGTGTCTGGACGGGCAAATTTAACTCTCATTTCCCACCAGGAAGAGGAATTAACCAAAGGCTCAGCGTGCCGTGCCGGAACCAGATTAGGGCCTGAAGCAATCCTGCGGTGTTGCGGCCAGCTCACAAGAAAGCGAGTTGAAGAAAGGAGCTCAGGGGCACTGTAATTCACAAACCTGCAGAGTTATAAATGACAGCTATCGTCCAAAAATATACTGAAGTAAGGCTGCCAAGAGGACTTGAAAGCGGGGCAGAATTGCAGGAAACCGATTTCAGGAGGTAGACTGGAATTGCATTTAAAGCATAGGAAAAGAGGCAGAACGTCCACAATGATGCACTTGGCCAAAAAGGGCGTATGCGTTTTTTCCTGAATATATTCAGGAAAAAACACATACGCCCTTTTTGGCCAACCAAGCAAGCTTGCAAAGGAAATCTGCACTACAATGAAGTCTCACTTCCCCCCGGTCAAAAGGGCCATCTGAAAAAAGTGTAAAATCCAGAAAGGCAGGACAGGCCATGGAGAACTGGGAGCCTTGTTATGCTGATGGGCGGGATGTAAATTGCCAACAGCCACTCGGGAGAGGTGTATGGTGTTTCCTGAAACATCTAAAAAACAAAGCCACAGAGCCTAGGGCACTTCCACTTATGGTCCTATAGCTTAGGGAAATTAAAATCAAAAAGACACAGCCACCCCAAAGTTTGGGACAGCTCTGTTTACAAGAACCTCGTTTACGGTACAAGTTCAATATCGCAGAAAGTGAAAAATGGATAAAGAAGTTGTGGTACTTACGTACAATGCAATATCACTCAGCAATGAAATCTATGTCATCAGGCCCGTAGCAGCATAATGAGTGGATTCAGGTATGATGATTCTAACTGAAATAAGTCACACAGAAAAAGAAACATCATAAGATATCACTAATACACGGAATGTAAACTTGGCTACACAGGAACTGGATTACAAAACAGAACAGGGTCTCAAATTTAGAAAACCAACTTATGCTTGCTTAAGGGGAAAGGTGAGTTGGGGTGCTGCATCAAACCAGAGATTGAAATGAGCACAGATAAAGTTCCTTAAGCCAAATATGGAATAGACAAGAACTACTCCTTGCTCAACGAAATGGACTCAACACCCCATATTAAACGCCTAAGAATGTACCTGACTAGTAAGTATCTTAAAACCTATGGATTGCTATGTCTCTGAAAGAAAATCAAGCGTGTGTACAGGGGCATAAACGCAGCAGTGATAGGATTGGAGAGGTTCGGTGAGCAAATGAAGACCCTTTGAAGTCATATTGCATGGTACCCATTCCACGGGTCTCAACTCTCCAGGTTTAAGGGATTCTGCCTTCAGCTAAAACATGCACGTGGAACCCAGAGTATGATCAACCGTGTGATCGGGAGACGTGTTCCAATATGTCTCAGTTCTCGTCCCCTGGTACTCGGGTGCAACATTCCACACGCTTTACTAACACTCTCCCGACTTGGAGAGTCAGTGCCTTTAACCTCCTGTTTGGCCCAGTTTGCAATTTCTGCGGAAGATGAACAGGAATAGGGAGAACCAATGAGAGACTAGCTGGAGGTGTCTGGACGGGCAAATTTAACTCTCATTTCCCACCAGGAAGAGGAATTAACCAAAGGCTCAGCGTGCCGTGCCGGAACCAGATTAGGGCCTGAAGCAATCCTGCGGTGTTGTGGCCAGCTCACAAGAAAGCGAGTTGAAGAAAGGAGCTCAGGGGCACTGTAATTCACAAACCTGCAGAGTTATAAATGACAGCTATCGTCCAAAAATATACTGAAGTAAGGCTGCCAAGAGGACTTGAAAGCGGGGCAGAATTGCAGGAAACCGATTTCAGGAGGTAGACTGGAATTGCATTTAAAGCATAGGAAAAGAGGCAGAACGTCCACAATGATGCACTTGGCCAAAAAGGGCGTATGCGTTTTTTCCTGAATATATTCAGGAAAAAACGCATACGCCCTTTTTGGCCAACCAAGCAAGCTTGCAAAGGAAATCTGCACTACAATGAAATCTCCCTTCCCCCTGGTCAAAAGGGCCATCTGAAAAAAGTGTAAAATCCAGAAAGGCAGGACAGGCCATGGAGAACTGGGAGCCTTGTTATGCTGATGGGCGGGATGTAAATTGCCAAGAGCCACTCGGGAGAGGTGTATGGTGTTTCCTGAAACATCTAAAAAACAAAGCAACAGAGCCTAGGGCACTTCCACTTATGGTCCTATAGCTTAGGGAAATTAAAATCAAAAAGACACAGCCACCCCAAAGTTTGGGACGGCTCTGTTTACAAGAACCTCGTTTACGGTACAAGTTCAATATCGCAGAAAGTGAAAAATGGATAAAGAAGTTGTGGTACTTACGTACAATGCAATATCACTCAGCAATGAAATCTATGTCATCAGGCCCGTAGCAGCATAATGAGTGGATTCAGGTATGATGATTCTAACTGAAATAAGTCACACAGAAAAAGAAACATCATAAGATATCACTAATACACGGGATGTAAACTTGGCTACACAGGAACTGGATTACAAAACAGAACAGGGTCTCAAATTTAGAAAACCAACTTATGCTTGCTTAAGGGGAAAGGTGAGTTGGGGTGCTGCATCAAACCAGAGATTGAAATGAGCACAGATAAAATTCCTTAAGCCAAATATAGAATAGACAAGAACTACTCCTTGCTCAACGAAATGGACTCAACACCCCATATTAAACGCCTAAGAATGTACCTGACTAGTAAGTATCTTAAAACCTATGGATTGCTATGTCTCTGAAAGAAAATCAAGCGTGTGTACAGGGGCACAAACGCAGCAGTGATAGGATTGGAGAGGTTCGGTGAGCAAATGAAGACCCTTTGAAGTCATATTGCATGGTACCCATTCCACGGGTCTCAACTCTCCAGGTTTAAGGGATTCTGCCTTCAGGTAAAACATGCAAATGGAACCCAGAGTATGATCAACCGTGTGATCGGGAGACGTGTTCCAATATGTCTCAGTTCTCGTCCCCTGGTACTCGGGTGCAACATTCCACACGCTTTACTAACACTCTCCCGACTTGGAGAGTCAGTGCCTTTAACCTCCTGTTTGGCCCATTTGCAATTTCTGAGGAAGATGAACAGGAATAGGGAGAACCAATGAGAGACTAGGTGGAGGTGTCTGGACGGGCAAATTTAACTCTCATTTCCCACCAGGAAGAGGAATTAACCAAAGGCTCAGCGTGCCGTGCCAGAACCAGATTAGGGCCTGAAGCAATCCTGCGGTGTTGCGGCCAGCTCACAAGAAAGCGAGTTGAAGAAAGGAGCTCAGGGACACTGTAATTCACAAACCTGCAGAGTTATAAATGACAGCTATCGTCCAAAAATATACTGAAGTAAGGCTGCCAAGAGGACTTGAAAGCGGGGCAGAATTGCAGGAAACCGATTTCAGGAGGTAGACTGGAATTGCATTTAAAGCATAGGAAAAGAGGCAGAACGTCCACAATGATGCACTTGGACAAAAAGAGCGTATGCGTTTTTTCCTGAATATATTCAGGAAAAAACGCATACGCCCTTTTTGGCCAACCAAGCAAGCTTGCAAAGGAAATCTGCACTACAATGAAGTGTCACTTCCCCCCGGTCAAAACGGCCATCTGAAAAAAGTGTAAAATCCAGAAAGGCAGGACAGGCCATGGATAACTGGGAACCTTGTTATGCTGATGGGCGGGATGTAAATTGCCAACAGCCACTCGGGAGAGGTGTATGGTGTTTCCTGAAACATCTAAAAAACAAAGCAACAGAGCCTAGGGCACTTCCACTTATGGTCCTATAGCTTAGGGAAATTAAAATCAAAAAGACACAGCCACCCCAAAGTTTGGGACCGCTCTGTTTACAAGAACCTCGTTTACGGTACAAGTTCAATATCGCAGAAAGTGAAAAATGGATAAAGAAGTTGTGGTACTTACGTACAATGCAATATCACTCAGCAATGAAATCTATGTCATCAGGCCCGTAGCAGCATAATGAGTGGATTCAGGTATGATGATTCTAACTGAAATAAGTCACACAGAAAAAGAAACATCATAAGATATCACTAATACACGGAATGTAAACTTGGCTACACAGGAACTGGATTACAAAACAGAACAGGGTCTCAAATTTAGAAAACCAACTTATGCTTGCTTAAGGGGAAAGGTGAGTTGGGGTGCTGCATCAAACCAGAGATTGAAATGAGCACAGATAAAGTTCCTTAAGCCAAATATGGAATAGACAAGAACTACTCCTTGCTCAACGAAATGGACTCAACACCCCATATTAAACGCCTAAGAATGTACCTGACTAGTAAGTATCTTAAAACCTATGGATTGCTATGTCTATGAAAGAAAATCAAGCGTGTGTACAGGGGCATAAACGCAGCAGTGATAGGAGTGGAGAGGTTCGGTGAGCAAATGTAGACCCTTTGAAGTCATATTGCATGGTACCCATTCCACGGGTCTCAACTCTCCAGGTTTAAGGGATTCTGCCTTCAGGTAAAACATGCACGTGGAACCCAGAGTATGATCAACCGTGTGATCGGGAGACGTGTTCCAATATGTCTCAGTTCTCGTCCCCTGGTACTCGGGTGCAACATTCCACACGCTTTACTAACACTCTCCCGACTTGGAGAGTCAGTGCCTTTAACCTCCTGTTTGGCCCATTTGCAATTTCTGAGGAAGATGAACAGGAATAGGGAGAACCAATGAGAGACTAGCTGGAGGTGTCTGGACGGGCAAATTTAACTCTCATTTCCCACCAGGAAGAGGAAGTAACCAAAGCCTCAGCGTGCCGTGCCGGAACCAGATTAGGGCCTGAAGCAATCCTGCGGTGTTGCGGCCAGCTCACAAGAAAGCGAGTTGAAGAAAGGAGCTCAGGGGCACTGTAATTCACAAACCTGCAGAGTTATAAATGACAGCTATCGTCCAAAAATATACTGAAGTAAGGCTGCCAAGAGGACTTGAAAGCGGGGCAGAATTGCAGGAAACCGATTTCAGGAGGTAGACTGGAATTGCATTTAAAGCATAGGAAAAGAGGCAGAACGTCCACAATGATGCACTTGGCCAAAAAGGGCGTATGCGTTTTTTCCTGAATATATTCAGGAAAAAACGCATACGCCCTTTTTGGCCAACCAAGCAAGCTTGCAAAGGAAATCTGCACTACAATGAAGTCTCACTTCCCCCCGGTCAAAAGGGCCATCTGAAAAAAGTGTAAAATCCAGAAAGGCAGGACAGGCCATGGAGAACTGGGAGCCTTGTTATGCTGATGGGCGGGATGTAAATTGCCAAGAGCCACTCGGGAGAGGTGTATGGTGTTTCCTGAAACATCTAAAAAACAAAGCAACAGAGCCTAGGGCACTTCCACTTATGGTCCTATAGCTTAGGGAAATTAAAATCAAAAAGACACAGCCACCCCAAAGTTTGGGACAGCTCTGTTTACAAGAACCTCATTTACGGTACAAGTTCAATATCGCAGAAAGTGAAAAATGGATAAAGAAGTTGTGGTACTTACGTACAATGCAATATCACTCAGCAATGAAATCTATGTCATCAGGCCCATAGCAGCATAATGAGTGGATTCAGGTATGATGATTCTAACTGAAATAAGTCACACAGAAAAAGAAACATCATAAGATATCACTAATACACGGAATGTAAACTTGGCTACACAGGAACTGGATTACAAAACAGAACAGGGTCTCAAATTTAGAAAACCAACTTATGCTTGCTTAAGGGGAAAGGTGAGTTGGGGTGCTGCATCAAACCAGAGATTGAAATGAGCACAGATAAAGTTCCTTAAGCCAAATATGGAATAGACAAGAACTACTCCTTGCTCAACGAAATGGACTCAACACCCCATATTAAACGCCTAAGAATGTACCTGACTAGTAAGTATCTTAAAACCTATGGATTGCTATGTCTCTGAAAGAAAATCAAGCGTGTGTACAGGGGCATAAACGCAGCAGTGATAGGATTGGAGAGGTTCGGTGAGCAAATGAAGACCCTTTGAAGTCATATTGCATGGTACCCATTCCACGGGTCTCAACTCTCCAGGTTTAAGGGATTCTGCCTTCAGCTAAAACATGCACGTGGAACCCAGAGTATGATCAACCGTGTGATCGGGAGACGTGTTCCAATATGTCTCAGTTCTCGTCCCCTGGTACTCGGGTGCAACATTCCACACGCTTTACTAACACTCTCCCGACTTGGAGAGTCAGTGCCTTTAACCTCCTGTTTGGCCCATTTGCAATTTCTGAGGAAGATGAACAGGAATAGGGAGAACCAATGAGAGACTAGCTGGAGGTGTCTGGACGGGCAAATTTAACTCTCATTTCCCACCAGGAAGAGGAATTAACCAAAGGCTCAGCGTGCCGTGCCGGAACCAGATTAGGGCCTGAAGCAATCCTGCGGTGTTGTGACCAGCTCACAAGAAAGCGAGTTGAAGAAAGGAGCTCAGGGACACTGTAATTCAAAAACCTGCAGAGTTATAAATGACAGCTATCGTCCAAAAATATACTGAAGTAAGGCTGCCAAGAGGACTTGAAAGCGGGGCAGAATTGCAGGAAACCGATTTCAGGAGGTAGACTGGAATTGCATTTAAAGCATAGGAAAAGAGGCAGAACGTCCACAATGATGCACTTGGACAAAAAGGGCGTATGCGTTTTTTCCTGAATATATTCAGGAAAAAACGCATACGCCCTTTTTGGCCAACCAAGCAAGCTTGCAAAGGAAATCTGCACTACAATGAAGTCTCACTTACCCCCGGTCAAAAGGGCCATCTGAAAAAAGTGTAAAATCCAGAAAGGCAGGACAGGCCATGGAGAACTGGGAGCCTTGTTATGCTGATGGGCGGGATGTAAATTGCCAACAGCCACTCGGGAGAGGTGTATGGTGTTTCCTGAAACATCTAAAAAACAAAGCAACAGAGCCTAGGGCACTTCCACTTATGGTCCTATAGCTTAGGGAAATTAAAATCAAAAAGACACAGCCACCCCAAAGTTTGGGACCGCTCTGTTTACAAGAACCTCGTTTACGGTACAAGTTCAATATCGCAGAAAGTGAAAAATGGATAAAGAAGTTGTGGTACTTACGTACAATGCAATATCACTCAGCAATGAAATCTATGTCATCAGGCCCGTAGCAGCATAATGAGTGGATTCAGGTATGATGATTCTAACTGAAATAAGTCACACAGAAAAAGAAACATCATAAGATATCACTAATACACGGAATGTAAACTTGGCTACACAGGAACTGGATTACAAAACAGAACAGGGTCTCAAATTTAGAAAACCACCTTATGCTTGCTTAAGGGGAAAGGTGAGTTGGGATGCTGCATCAAACCAGAGATTGAAATGAGCACAGATAAAGTTCCTTAAGCCAAATATGGAATAGACAAGAACTACTCCTTGCTCAACGAAATGGACTCAACACCCCATATTAAACGCCTAAGAATGTACCTGACTAGTAAGTATCTTAAAACCTATGGATTGCTATGTCTCTGAAAGAAAATCAAGCGTGTGTACAGGGGCATAAACGCAGCAGTGATAGGATTGGAGAGGTTCGGTGAGCAAATGAAGACCCTTTGAAGTCATATTGCATGGTACCCATTCCACGGGTCTCAACTCTCCAGGTTTAAGGGATTCTGCCTTCAGCTAAAACATGCACGTGGAACCCAGAGTATGATCAACCGTGTGATCGGGAGACGTGTTCCAATATGTCTCAGTTCTCGTCCCCTGGTACTCGGGTGCAACATTCCAGACGCTTTACTAACACTCTCCCGACTTGGAGAGTCAGTGCCTTTAACCTCCTGTTTGGCCCAGTTTGCGATTTCTGCGGAAGATGAACAGGAATAGGGAGAACCAATGAGAGACTAGCTGGAGGTGTCTGGACGGGCAAATTTAACTCTCATTTCCCACCAGGAAGAGGAAGTAACCAAAGGCTCATCGTGCCGTGCCGGAACCAGATTAGGGCCTGAAGCAATCCTGCGGTGTTGCGGCCAGCTCACAAGAAAGCGAGTTGAAGAAAGGAGCTCAGGGGCACTGTAATTCACAAACCTGCAGAGTTATAAATGACAGCTATCGTCCAAAAATATACTGAAGTAAGGCTGCCAAGAGGACTTGAAAGCGGGGCAGAATTGCAGGAAACCGATTTCAGGAGGTAGACTGGAATTGCATTTAAAGCATAGGAAAAGAGGCAGAACGTCCACAATGATGCCCTTGGCCAAAAAGGGCGTATGCGTTTTTTCCTGAATATATTCAGGAAAAAACACATACGCCCTTTTTGGCCAACCAAGCAAGCTTGCAAAGGAAATCTGCACTACAATGAAGTCTCACTTCCCCCCGGTCAAAAGGGCCATCTGAAAAAAGTGTAAAATCCAGAAAGGCAGGACAGGCCATGGAGAACTGGGAGCCTTGTTATGCTGATGGGCGGGATGTAAATTGCCAACAGCCACTCGGGAGAGGTGTATGGTGTTTCCTGAAACATCTAAAAAACAAAGCCACAGAGCCTAGGGCACTTCCACTTATGGTCCTATAGCTTAGGGAAATTAAAATCAAAAAGACACAGCCACCCCAAAGTTTGGGACGGCTCTGTTTACAAGAACCTCGTTTACGGTACAAGTTCAATATCGCAGAAAGTGAAAAATGGATAAAGAAGTTGTGGTACTTACGTACAATGCAATATCACTCAGCAATGAAATCTATGTCATCAGGCCCGTAGCAGCATAATGAGTGGATTCAGGTATGATGATTCTAACTGAAATAAGTCACACAGAAAAAGAAACATCATAAGATATCACTAATACACGGAATGTAAACTTGGCTACACAGGAACTGGATTACAAAACAGAACAGGGTCTCAAATTTAGAAAACCAACTTATGCTTGCTTAAGGGGAAAGGTGAGTTGGGGTGCTGCATCAAACCAGAGATTGAAATGAGCACAGATAAAGTTCCTTAAGCCAAATATGGAATAGACAAGAACTACTCCTTGCTCAACGAAATGGACTCAACACCCCATATTAAACGCCTAAGAATGTACCTGACTAGTAAGTATCTTAAAACCTATGGATTGCTATGTCTATGAAAGAAAATCAAGCGTGTGTACAGGGGCATAAACGCAGCAGTGATAGGAGTGGAGAGGTTCGGTGAGCAAATGTAGACCCTTTGAAGTCATATTGCATGGTACCCATTCCACGGGTCTCAACTCTCCAGGTTTAAGGGATTCTGCCTTCAGGTAAAACATGCACGTGGAACCCAGAGTATGATCAACCGTGTGATCGGGAGACGTGTTCCAATATGTCTCAGTTCTCGTCCCCTGGTACTCGGGTGCAACATTCCACACGCTTTACTAACACTCTCCCGACTTGGAGAGTCAGTGCCTTTAACCTCCTGTTTGGCCCATTTGCAATTTCTGAGGAAGATGAACAGGAATAGGGAGAACCAATGAGAGACTAGCTGGAGGTGTCTGGACGGGCAAATTTAACTCTCATTTCCCACCAGGAAGAGGAAGTAACCAAAGGCTCAGTGTGCCGTGCCGGAACCAGATTAGGGCCTGAAGCAATCCTGCGGTGTTGCGGCCAGCTCACAAGAAAGCGAGTTGAAGAAAGGAGCTCAGGGGCACTGTAATTCACAAACCTGCAGAGTTATAAATGACAGCTATCGTCCAAAAATATACTGAAGTAAGGCTGCCAAGAGGACTTGAAAGCGGGGCAGAATTGCAGGAAACCGATTTCAGGAGGTAGACTGGAATTGCATTTAAAGCATAGGAAAAGAGGCAGAACGTCCACAATGATGCACTTGGCCAAAAAGGGCGTATGCGTTTTTTCCTGAATATATTCAGGAAAAAACGCATACGCCCTTTTTGGCCAACCAAGCAAGCTTGCAAAGGAAATCTGCACTACAATGAAGTCTCACTTCCCCCCGGTCAAAAGGGCCATCTGAAAAAAGTGTAAAATCCAGAAAGGCAGGACAGGCCATGGAGAACTGGGAACCTTGTTATGCTGATGGGCGGGATGTAAATTGCCAAGAGCCACTCGGGAGAGGTGTATGGTGTTTCCTGAAACATCTAAAAAACAAAGCAACAGAGCCTAGGGCACTTCCACTTATGGTCCTATAGCTTAGGGAAATTAAAATCAAAAAGACACAGCCACCCCAAAGTTTGGGACAGCTCTGTTTACAAGAACCTCGTTTACAGTACAAGTTCAATATCGCAGAAAGTGAAAAATGGATAAAGAAGTTGTGGTACTTACGTACAATGCAATATCACTCAGCAATGAAATCTATGTCATCAGACCCGTAGCAGCATAATGAGTGGATTCAGGTATGATGATTCTAACTGAAATAAGTCACACAGAAAAAGAAACATCATAAGATATCACTAATACACGGAATGTAAACTTGGCTACACAGGAACTGGATTACAAAACAGAACAGGGTCTCAAATTTAGAAAACCAACTTATGTTTGCTTAAGGGGAAAGGTGAGTTGGGGTGCTGCATCAAACCAGAGATTGAAATGAGCACAGATAAAGTTCCTTAAGCCAAATATGGAATAGACAAGAACTACTCCTTGCTCAACGAAATGGACTCAACACCCCATATTAAACGCCTAAGAATGTACCTGACTAGTAAGTATCTTAAAACCTAAGGATTGCTATGTCTCTGAAAGAAAATCAAGCGTGTGTACAGGGGCATAAACGCAGCAGTGATAGGATTGGAGAGGTTCGGTGAGCAAATGAAGACCCTTTGAAGTCATATTGCATGGTACCCATTCCACGGGTCTCAACTCTCCAGGTTTAAAGGATTCTGCCTTCAGCTAAAACATGCACGTGGAACCCAGAGTATGATCAACCGTGTGATCGGGAGACGTGTTCCAATATGTCTCAGTTCTCGTCCCCTGGTACTCGGGTGCAACATTCCAGACGCTTTACTAACACTCTCCCGACTTGGAGAGTCAGTGCCTTTAACCTCCTGTTTGGCCCAGTTTGCGATTTCTGCGGAAGATGAACAGGAATAGGGAGAACCAATGAGAGACTAGCTGGAGGTGTCTGGACGGGCAAATTTAACTCTCATTTCCCACCAGGAAGAGGAAGTAACCAAAGGCTCAGCGTGCCGTGCCGGAACCAGATTAGGGCCTGAAGCAATCCTGCGGTGTTGCGGCCAGCTCACAAGAAAGCGAGTTGAAGAAAGGAGCTCAGGGGCACTGTAATTCACAAACCTGCAGAGTTATAAATGACAGCTATCGTCCAAAAATATACTGAAGTAAGGCTGCCAAGAGGACTTGAAAGCGGGGCAGAATTACAGGAAACCGATTTCAGGAGGTAGACTGGAATTGCATTTAAAGCATAGGAAAAGAGGCAGAACGTCCACAATGATGCACTTGGCCAAAAAGGGCGTATGCGTTTTTTCCTGAATATATTCAGGAAAAAACGCATACGCCCTTTTTGGCCAACCAAGCAAGCTTGCAAAGGAAATCTGCACTACAATGAAGTCTCACTTCCCCCCGGTCAAAAGGGCCATCTGAAAAAAGTGTAAAATCCAGAAAGGCAGGACAGGCCATGGAGAACTGAGAACCTTGTTATGCTGATGGGCGGGATGTAAATTGCCAACAGCCACTCGGGAGAGGTGTATGGTGTTTCCTGAAACATCTAAAAAACAAAGCAACAGAGCCTAGGGCACTTCCACTTATGGTCCTATAGCTTAGGGAAATTAAAATCAAAAAGACACAGCCACCCCAAAGTTTGGGACAGCTCTGTTTACAAGAACCTCGTTTACGGTACAAGTTCAATATCGCAGAAAGTGAAAAATGGATAAAGAAGTTGTGGTACTTACGTACAATGCAATATCACTCAGCAATGAAATCTATGTCATCAGGCCCGTAGCAGCATAATGAGTGGATTCAGGTATGATGATTCTAACTGAAATAAGTCACACAGAAAAGAAACATCATAAGATATCACTAATACACGGAATGTAAACTTGGCTACACAGGAACTGGATTACAAAACAGAACAGGGTCTCAAATTTAGAAAACCAACTTATGCTTGCTTAAGGGGAAAGGTGAGTTGGGGTGCTGCATCAAACCAGAGATTGAAATGAGCACAGATAAAGTTCCTTAAGCCAAATATGGAATAGACAAGAACTACTCCTTGCTCAACGAAATGGACTCAACACCCCATATTAAACGCCTAAGAATGTACCTGACTAGTAAGTATCTTAAAACCTATGGATTGCTATGTCTCTGAAAGAAAATCAAGGGTGTGTACAGGGGCATAAACGCAGCAGTGATAGGATTGGAGAGGTTCGGTGAGCAAATGAAGACCCTTTGAAGTCATATTGCATGGTACCCATTCCACGGGTCTCAACTCTCAAGGTTTAAGGGATTCTGCCCTCAGGTAAAACATGCACGTGGAACCCAGAGTATGATCAACCGTGTGATCGGGAGACGTGTTCCAATATGTCTCAGTTCTCGTCCCCTGGTACTCGGGTGCAACATTCCACACGCTTTACTAACACTCTCCCGACTTGGAGAGTCAGTGCCTTTAACCTCCTGTTTCGCCCATTTGCAATTTCTGAGGAAGATGAACAGGAATAGGGAGAACCAATGAGAGACTAGGTGGAGGTGTCTGGACGGGCAAATTTAACTCTCATTTCCCACCAGGAAGAGGAATTAACCAAAGGCTCAGCGTGCCGTGCCGGAACCAGATTAGGGCCTGAAGCAATCCTGCGGTGTTGCGGCCAGCTCACAAGAAAGCGAGTTGAAGAAAGGAGCTCAGGGACACTGTAATTCACAAACCTGCAGAGTTATAAATGACAGCTATCGTCCAAAAATATACTGAAGTAAGGCTGCCAAGAGGACTTGAAAGCGGGGCAGAATTGCAGGAAACCGATTTCAGGAGGTAGACTGGAATTGCATTTAAAGCATAGGAAAAGAGGCAGAACGTCCACAATGATGCACTTGGCCAAAAAGGGCGTATGCGTTTTTTCCTGAATATATTCAGGAAAAAACGCATACGCCCTTTTTGGCCAACCAAGCAAGCTTGCAAAGGAAATCTGCACTACAATGAAGTCTCACTTACCCCCGGTCAAAAGGGCCATCTGAAAAAAGTGTAAAATCCAGAAAGGCAGGACAGGCCATGGAGAACTGGGAGCCTTGTTATGCTGATGGGCGGGATGTAAATTGCCAACAGCCACTCGGGAGAGGTGTATGGTGTTTCCTGAAACATCTAAAAAACAAAGCAACAGAGCCTAGGGCACTTCCACTTATGGTCCTATAGCTTAGGGAAATTAAAATCAAAAAGACACAGCCACCCCAAAGTTTGGGACAGCTCTGTTTACAAGAACCTCATTTACGGTACAAGTTCAATATCGCAGAAAGTGAAAAATGGATAAAGAAGTTGTGGTACTTACGTACAATGCAATATCACTCAGCAATGAAATCTATGTCATCAGGCCCATAGCAGCATAATGAGTGGATTCAGGTATGATGATTCTAACTGAAATAAGTCACACAGAAAAAGAAACATCATAAGATATCACTAATACACGGAATGTAAACCTGGCTACACAGGAACTGGATTACAAAACAGAACAGGGTCTCAAATTTAGAAAACCAACTTATGCTTGCTTAAGGGGAAAGGTGAGTTGGGGTGCTGCATCAAACCAGAGATTGAAATGAGCACAGATAAAGTTCCTTAAGCCAAATATGGAATAGACAAGAACTACTCCTTGCTCAACGAAATGGACTCAACACCCCATATTAAACGCCTAAGAATGTACCTGACTAGTAAGTATCTTAAAACCTATGGATTGCTATGTCTCTGAAAGAAAATCAAGCGTGTGTACAGGGGCATAAACGCAGCAGTGATAGGATTGGAGAGGTTCGGTGAGCAAATGAAGACCCTTTGAAGTCATATTGCATGGTACCCATTCCACGGGTCTCAACTCTCAAGGTTTAAGGGATTCTGCCTTCAGCTAAAACATGCACGTGGAACCCAGAGTATGATCAACCGTGTGATCGGGAGACGTGTTCCAATATGTCTCAGTTCTCGTCCCCTGGTACTCGGGTGCAACATTCCACACGCTTTACTAACACTCTCCCGACTTGGAGAGTCAGTGCCTTTAACCTCCTGTTTGGCCCATTTGCAATTTCTGAGGAAGATGAACAGGAATAGGGAGAACCAATGAGAGACTAGCTGGAGGTGTCTGGACGGGCAAATTTAACTCTCATTTCCCACCAGGAAGAGGAATTAACCAAAGGCTCAGCGTGCCGTGCCGGAACCAGATTAGGGCCTGAAGCAATCCTGCGGTGTTGCGGCCAGCTCACAAGAAAGCGAGTTGAAGAAAGGAGCTCAGGGACACTGTAATTCAAAAACCTGCAGAGTTATAAATGACAGCTATCGTCCAAAAATATACTGAAGTAAGGCTGTCAAGAGGACTTGAAAGCGGGGCAGAATTGCAGGAAACCGATTTCAGGAGGTAGACTGGAATTGCATTTAAAGCATAGGAAAAGAGGCAGAACGTCCACAATGATGCACTTGGACAAAAAGGGCGTATGCGTTTTTTCCTGAATATATTCAGGAAAAAACGCATACGCCCTTTTTGGCCAACCAAGCAAGCTTGCAAAGGAAATCTGCACTACAATGAAGTCTCACTTCCCCCCGGTCAAAAGGGCCATCTGAAAAAAGTGTAAAATCCAGAAAGGCAGGACAGGCCATGGAGAACTGGGAGCCTTGTTATGCTGATGGGCGGGATGTAAATTGCCAAGAGCCACTCGGGAGAGGTGTATGGTGTTTCCTGAAACATCTAAAAAACAAAGCAACAGAGCCTAGGGCACTTCCACTTATGGTCCTATAGCTTAGGGAAATTAAAATCAAAAAGACACAGCCACCCCAAAGTTTGGGACCGCTCTGTTTACAAGAACCTCGTTTACGGTACAAGTTCAATATCGCAGAAAGTGAAAAATGGATAAAGAAGTTGTGGTACTTACGTACAATGCAATATCACTCAGCAATGAAATCTATGTCATCAGGCCCGTAGCAGCATAATGAGTGGATTCAGGTATGATGATTCTAACTGAAATAAGTCACACAGAAAAAGAAACATCATAAGATATCACTAATACACGGAATGTAAACTTGGCTACACAGGAACTGGATTACAAAACAGAACAGGGTCTCAAATTTAGAAAACCAACTTATGCTTGCTTAAGGGGAAAGGTGAGTTGGGGTGCTGCATAAAACCAGAGATTGAAATGAGCACAGATAAAGTTCCTTAAGCCAAATATGGAATAGACAAGAACTACTCCTTGCTCAACGAAATGGACTCAACACCCCATATTAAACGCCTAAGAATGTACCTGACTAGTAAGTATCTTAAAACCTATGGATTGCTATGTCTCTGAAAGAAAATCAAGCGTGTGTACAGGGGCATAAACGCAGCAGTGATAGGATTGGAGAGGTTCGGTGAGCAAATGAAGACCCTTTGAAGTCATATTGCATGGAACCCATTCCACGGGTCTCAACTCTCAAGGTTTAAGGGATTCTGCCTTCAGGTAAAACATGCACGTGGAACCCAGAGTATGATCAACCGTGTGATCGGGAGACGTGTTCCAATATGTCTCAGTTCTCGTCCCCTGGTACTCGGGTGCAACATTCCACACGCTTTACTAACACTCTCCCGACTTGGAGAGTCAGTGCCTTTAACCTCCTGTTTGGCCCATTTGCAATTTCTGAGGAAGATGAACAGGAATAGGGAGAACCAATGAGAGACTCGGTGGAGGTGTCTGGACGGGCAAATTTAACTCTCATTTCCCACCAGGAAGAGGAATTAACCAAAGGCTCAGCATGCCGTGCCAGAACCAGATTAGGGCCTGAAGCAATCCTGCGGTGTTGCGGCCAGCTCACAAGAATGCGAGTTGAAGAAAGGAGCTCAGGGGCACTGTAATTCACAAAACCTGCAGAGTTATAAATGACAGCTATCGTCCAAAAACATACTGAAGTAAGGCTGCCAAGACGACTTGAATGCGGGGCAGAATTGCAGGAAACCGATTTCAGGAGGTAGACTGGATTTGCATTTAAAGCATAGGAAAAGAGGCAGAACGTCCACAATGATGCACTTGGCCAAAAAGGGCGTATGCGTTTTTTCCTGAATATATTCAGGAAAAAACGCATACGCCCTTTTTGGCCAACCAAGCAAGCTTGCAAAGGAAATCTGCACTACAATGAAGTCTCACTTCCCCCCGGTCAAAAGGGCCATCTGAAAAAAGTGTAAAATCCAGAAAGGCAGGACAGGCCATGGAGAACTGGGAGCCTTGTTATGCTGATGGGCGGGATGTAAATTGCCAACAGCCACTCTGGAGAAGTGTATGGTGTTTCCTGAAATACCTAAAAAACAAAGCAACAGAGCCTAGGGCACTTCCACTTATGGTCCTATAGCTTAGGGAAATTAAAATCAAAAAGACACAGCCACCCCAAAGTTTGGGACGGCTCTGTTTACAAGAACCTCGTTTACGGTACAAGTTCAATACCGCAGAAAGTGGAAAATGGATAAAGAAGTTGTGGTACTTACGTACAATGCAATATCACTCAGCAATGAAATCTATGTCATAAGGCTCGTACCAGCATAATGAGTGGATTCAGGTATGATGATTCTAACTGAAATAAGTCACACAGAAAAAGAAACATCATAAGATATCACTAATACACGGAATGTAAACTTGGCTACACAGGAACTGGATTACAAAACAGAACAGGGTCTCAAATTTAGAAAACCAACTTATGCTTGCTTAAGGGGAAAGGTGAGTTGGGGTGCTGCATAAAACCAGAGATTGAAATGAGCACAGATAAAGTTCCTTAAGCCAAATATGGAATAGACAAGAGCTACTCCTTGCTCAACAAAGTGGACTCAACACCCCATATTAAACGCCTAAGAATGTACCTGACTAGTAAGTATCTTAAAACCTATGGATTGCTATGTCTCTGAAAAAAAATCAAGCGTGTGTACAGGGGCATAAACGCAGCAGTGATAGGATTGGAGAGGTTCGGTGAGCAAATGAAGACCCTTTGAAGTCATATTGCATGGTACCCATTCCACGGGTCTCAACTCTCCAGGTTTAAGGGATTCTTCCTTCAGCTAAAACATGCATATGGAACCCAGAGTATGTTCAACCGTGTGATCGGGAGACGTGTTCCTATATGTCTCAATTCTGGTTCCGTGGTACTCAGGTACAACATTCCAGACGCTTTACTAACACTCTCCCGACTTGGAGAGTCAGTGCCTTTAACCTCCTGTTTGGCCCAGTTTGCAATTTCTGCGGAAGATGAACAGGAATAGGGAGAACCAATGAGAGACTAGCTGGAGGTGTCTGGATGCACAAATTTAACTCTCATTTCCCACCAGGAAGAGGAATTAACCAAAGGCTCAGCATGCCGTGCCAGAACCATATTAGGGCCTGAAGCAATCCTGCGGTGTTGCGGCCAGCTCACAAGAATGCGAGTTGAAGAAAGGAGCTCAGGGGCACTGTAATTCACAAAACCTGCAGAGTTATAAATGACAGCTATCGTCCAAAAACATACTGAAGTAAGGCTGCCAAGAGGACTTGAAAGCGGGGCAGAATTGCAGGAAACCGATTTCAGGAGGTAGACTGGATTTGCATTTAAAGCATAGGAAAAGAGGCAGAACGTCCACAATGATGCACTTGGCCAAAAAGGGCGTATGCGTTTTTTCCTGAATATATTCAGGAAAAAACGCATACGCCCTTTTTGGCCAACCAAGCAAGCTTGCAAAGGAAATCTGCACTACAATGAAGTCTCACTTCCCCCCGGTCAAAAGGGCCATCTGAAAAAAGTGTAAAATCCAGAAAGGCAGGACAGGCCATGGAGAACTGGGAGCCTTGTTATGCTGATGGGCGGGATGTAAATTGCCAACAGCCACTCGGGAGAGGTGTATGGTGTTTCCTGAAACATCTAAAAAACAAAGCAACAGAGCCTAGGGCACTTCCACTTATGGTCCTATAGCTTAGGGAAATTAAAATCAAAAAGACACAGCCACCCCAAAGTTTGGGCCGGCTCTGTTTACAAGAACCTCGTATACGGTACAAGTTCAATATCGCAGAAAGTGAAAAATGGATAAAGAAGTTGTGGTACTTACGTACAATGCAATATCACTCAGCAATGAAATCTATGTCATCAGGCCCGTAGCAGCATAATGAGTGGATTCAGGTATGATGATTCTAACTGAAATAAGTCACACAGAAAAAGAAACATCATAAGATATCACTAATACACGGGATGTAAACTTGGCTACACAGGAACTGGATTACAAAACAGAACAGGGTCTCAAATTTAGAAAACCAACTTATGCTTGCTTAAGGGGAAAGGTGAGTTGGGGTGCTGCATAAAACCAGAGATTGAAATGAGCACAGATAAAGTTCCTTAAGCCAAATATGGAATAGACAAGAACTACTCCTTGCTCAACGAAATGGACTCAACACCCCATATTAAACGCCTAAGAATGTACCTGACTAGTAAGTATCTTAAAACCTATGGATTGCTATGTCTCTGAAAGAAAATCAAGCGTGTGTACAGGGGCATAAACGCAGCAGTGATAGGATTGGAGAAGTTCGGTGAGCAAATGAAGACCCTTTGAAGTCATATTGCATGGTACCCATTCCACGGGTCTCAACTCTCAAGGTTTAAGGGATTCTTCCTTCAGCTAAAACATGCACGTGGAACCCAGAGTATGATCAACCGTGTGATCGGGAGACGTGTTCCAATATGTCTCAGTTCTCGTCCCCTGGTACTCGGGTGCAACATTCCAGACGCTTTACTAACACTCTCCCGACTTGGAGAGTCAGTGCCTTTAACCTCCTGTTTGGCCCAGTTTGCAATTTCTGCGGAAGATGAACAGGAATAGGGAGAACCAATGAGAGACTAGCTGGAGGTGTCTGGACGGGCAAATTTAACTCTCATTTCCCACCAGGAAGAGGAATTAACCAAAGGCTCAGCGTGCCGTGCCGGAACCAGATTAGGGCCTGAAGCAATCCTGCGGTGTTGCGGCCAGCTCACAAGAAAGCGAGTTGAAGAAAGGAGCTCAGGGGCACTGTAATTCACAAACCTGCAGAGTTATAAATGACAGCTATCGTCCAAAAATATACTGAAGTAAGGCTGCCAAGAGGACTTGAAAGCGGGGCAGAATTGCAGGAAACCGATTTCAGGAGGTAGACTGGAATTGCATTTAAAGCATAGGAAAAGAGGCAGAACGTCCACAATGATGCACTTGGCCAAAAAGGGCGTATGCGTTTTTTCCTGAATATATTCAGGAAAAAACGCATACGCCCTTTTTGGCCAACCAAGCAAGCTTGCAAAGGAAATCTGCACTACAATGAAATCTCACTTCCCCCCGGTCAAAAGGGCCATCTGAAAAAAGTGTAAAATCCAGAAAGGCAGGACAGGCCATGGAGAACTGGGAGCCTTGTTATGCTGATGGGCGGGATGTAAATTGCCAACAGCCACTCGGGAGAGGTGTATGGTGTTTCCTGAAACATCTAAAAAACAAAGCAACAGAGCCTAGGGCACTTCCACTTATGGTCCTATAGCTTAGGGAAATTAAAATCAAAAAGACACAGCCACCCCAAAGTTTGGGACGGCTCTGTTTACAAGAACCTCGTTTACGGTACAAGTTCAATATCGCAGAAAGTGAAAAATGGATAAAGAAGTTGTGGTACTTACGTACAATGCAATATCACTCAGCAATGAAATCTATGTCATCAGGCCCGTAGCAGCATAATGAGTGGATTCAGGTATGATGATTCTAACTGAAATAAGTCACACAGAAAAAGAAACATCATAAGATATCACTAATACACGGGATGTAAACTTGGCTACACAGGAACTGGATTACAAAACAGAACAGGGTCTCAAATTTAGAAAACCAACTTATGCTTGCTTAAGGGGAAAGGTGAGTTGGGGTGCTGCATCAAACCAGAGATTGAAATGAGCACAGATAAAGTTCCTTAAGCCAAATATGGAATAGACAAGAACTACTCCTTGCTCAACGAAATGGACTCAACACCCCATATTAAACGCCTAAGAATGTACCTGACTAGTAAGTATCTTAAAACCTATGGATTGCTATGTCTCTGAAAGAAAATCAAGCGTGTGTACAGGGGCATAAACGCAGCAGTGATAGGATTGGAGAGGTTCGGTGAGCAAATGAAGACCCTTTGAAGTCATATTGCATGGTACCCATTCCACGGGTCTCAACTCTCAAGGTTTAAGGGATTCTGCCTTCAGGTAAAACATGCACGTGGAACCCAGAGTATGATCAACCGTGTGATCGGGAGACGTGTTCCAATATGTCTCAGTTCTCGTCCCCTGGTACTCGGGTGCAACATTCCACACGCTTTACTAACACTCTCCCGACTTGGAGAGTCAGTGCCTTTAACCTCCTGTTTGGCCCATTTGCAATTTCTTAGGAAGATGAACAGGAATAGGGAGAACCAATGAGAGACTAGGTGGAGGTGTCTGGACGGGCAAATTTAACTCTCATTTCCCACCAGGAAGAGGAATTAACCAAAGGCTCAGCGTGCCGTGCCGGAACCAGATTAGGGCCTGAAGCAATCCTGCGGTGTTGCGGCCAGCTCACAAGAAAGCGAGTTGAAGAAAGGAGCTCAGGGACACTGTAATTCACAAACCTGCAGAGTTATAAATGACAGCTATCGTCCAAAAATATACTGAAGTAAGGCTGCCAAGAGGACTTGAAAGCGGGGCAGAATTGCAGGAAACCGATTTCAGGAGGTAGACTGGAATTGCATTTAAAGCATAGGAAAAGAGGCAGAACGTCCACAATGATGCACTTGGACAAAAAGGGCGTATGCGTTTTTTCCTGAATATATTCAGGAAAAAACGCATACGCCCTTTTTGGCCAACCAAGCAAGCTTGCAAAGGAAATCTGCACTACAATGAAGTCTCACTTCCCCCCGGTCAAAAGGGCCATCTGAAAAAAGTGTAAAATCCAGAAAGGCAGGACAGGCCATGGAGAACTGGGAGCCTTGTTATGCTGATGGGCGGGATGTCAATTGCCAAGAGCCACTCGGGAGAGGTGTATGGTGTTTCCTGAAACATCTAAAAAACAAAGCAACAGAGCCTAGGGCACTTCCACTTATGGTCCTATAGCTTAGGGAAATTAAAATCAAAAAGACACAGCCACCCCAAAGTTTGGGACAGCTCTGTTTACAAGAACCTCGTTTACGGTACAAGTTCAATATCGCAGAAAGTGAAACATGGATAAAGAAGTTGTGGTACTTACGTACAATGCAATATCACTCAGCAATGAAATCTATGTCATCAGGCCCGTAGCAGCATAATGAGTGGATTCAGGTATGATGATTCTAACTGAAATAAGTCACACAGAAAAAGAAACATCATAAGATATCACTAATACACGGAATGTAAACTTGGCTACACAGGAACTGGATTACAAAACAGAACAGGGTCTCAAATTTAGAAAACCAACTTATGCTTGCTTAAGGGGAAAGGTGAGTTGGGGTGCTGCATCAAACCAGAGATTGAAATGAGCACAGATAAAGTTCCTTAAGCCAAATATGGAATAGACAAGAACTACTCCTTGCTCAACGAAATGGACTCAACACCCCATATTAAACGCCTAAGAATGTACCTGACTAGTAAGTATCTTAAAACCTATGGATTGCTATGTCTCTGAAAGAAAATCAAGCGTGTGTACAGGGGCATAAACGCAGCAGTGATAGGATTGGAGAGGTTCGGTGAGCAAATGAAGACCCTTTGAAGTCATATTGCATGGTACCCATTCCACGGGTCTCAACTCTCAAGGTTTAAGGGATTCTGCCTTCAGGTAAAACATGCACGTGGAACCCAGAGTATGATCAACCGTGTGATCGGGAGACGTGTTCCAATATGTCTCAGTTCTCGTCCCCTGGTACTCGGGTGCAACATTCCAGACGCTTTACTAACACTCTCCCGACTTGGAGAGTCAGTGCCTTTAACCTCCTGTTTGGCCCATTTGCAATTTCTGAGGAAGATGAACAGGAATAGGGAGAACCAATGAGAGACTAGCTGGAGGTGTCTGGACGGGCAAATTTAACTCTCATTTCCCACCAGGAAGAGGAAGTAACCAAAGCCTCAGCGTGCCGTGCCGGAACCAGATTAGGGCCTGAAGCAATCCTGCGGTGTTGCGGCCAGCTCACAAGAAAGCGAGTTGAAGAAAGGAGCTCAGGGGCACTGTAATTCACAAACCTGCAGAGTTATAAATGACAGCTATCGTCCAAAAATATACTGAAGTAAGGCTGCCAAGAGGACTTGAAAGCGGGGCAGAATTGCAGGAAACCGATTTCAGGAGGTAGACTGGAATTGCATTTAAAGCATAGGAAAAGAGGCAGAACGTCCACAATGATGCACTTGGCCAAAAAGTGCGTATGCGTTTTTTCCTGAATATATTCAGGAAAAAACGCATACGCCCTTTTTGGCCAACCAAGCAAGCTTGCAAAGGAAATCTGCACTACAATGAAGTCTCACTTCCCCCCGGTCAAAAGGGCCATCTGAAAAAAGTGTAAAATCCAGAAAGGCAGGACAGGCCATGGAGAACTGGGAGCCTTGTTATGCTGATGGGCGGGATGTAAATTGCCAAGAGCCACTCGGGAGAGGTGTATGGTGTTTCCTGAAACATCTAAAAAACAAAGCAACAGAGCCTAGGGCACTTCCACTTATGGTCCTATAGCTTAGGGAAATTAAAATCAAAAAGACACAGCCACCCCAAAGTTTGGGACAGCTCTGTTTACAAGAACCTCATTTACGGTACAAGTTCAATATCGCAGAAAGTGAAAAATGGATAAAGAAGTTGTGGTACTTACGTACAATGCAATATCACTCAGCAATGAAATCTATGTCATCAGGCCCATAGCAGCATAATGAGTGGATTCAGGTATGATGATTCTAACTGAAATAAGTCACACAGAAAAAGAAACATCATAAGATATCACTAATACACGGAATGTAAACTTGGCTACACAGGAACTGGATTACAAAACAGAACAGGGTCTCAAATTTAGAAAACCAACTTATGCTTGCTTAAGGGGAAAGGTGAGTTGGGGTGCTGCATAAAACCAGAGATTTAAATGAGCACAGATAAAGTTCCTTAAGCCAAATATGGAATAGACAAGAACTACTCCTTGCTCAACGAAATGGACTCAACACCCCATATTAAACGCCTAAGAATGTACCTGACTAGTAAGTATCTTAAAACCTATGGATTGCTATGTCTCTGAAAGAAAATCAAGCGTGTGTACAGGGGCATAAACGCAGCAGTGATAGGATTGGAGAGGTTCGGTGAGCAAATGAAGACCCTTTGAAGTCATATTGCATGGTACCCATTCCACGGGTCTCAACTCTCCAGGTTTAAGGGATTCTGCCTTCAGCTAAAACATGCACGTGGAACCCAGAGTATGATCAACCGTGTGATCGGGAGACGTGTTCCAATATGTCTCAGTTCTCGTCCCCTGGTACTCGGGTGCAACATTCCACACGCTTTACTAACACTCTCCCGACTTGGAGAGTCAGTGCCTTTAACCTCCTGTTTGGCCCATTTGCAATTTCTGCGGAAGATGAACAGGAATAGGGAGAACCAATGAGAGACTAGCTGGAGGTGTCTGGACGGGCAAATTTAACTCTCATTTCCCACCAGGAAGAGGAAGTAACCAAAGGCTCAGCGTGCCGTGCCGGAACCAGATTAGGGCCTGAAGCAATCCTGCGGTGTTGCGGCCAGCTCACAAGAAAGCGAGTTGAAGAAAGGAGCTCAGGGGCACTGTAATTCACAAACCTGCAGAGTTATAAATGACAGCTATCGTCCAAAAATATACTGAAGTAAGGCTGCCAAGAGGACTTGAAAGCGGGGCAGAATTGCAGGAAACCGATTTCAGGAGGTAGACTGGAATTGCATTTAAAGCATAGGAAAAGAGGCAGAACGTCCACAATGATGCACTTGGCCAAAAAGGGCGTATGCGTTTTTTCCTGAATATATTCAGGAAAAAACACATACGCCCTTTTTGGCCAACCAAGCAAGCTTGCAAAGGAAATCTGCACTACAATGAAGTCTCACTTCCCCCCGGTCAAAAGGGCCATCTGAAAAAAGTGTAAAATCCAGAAAGGCAGGACAGGCCATGGAGAACTGGGAGCCTTGTTATGCTGATGGGCGGGATGTAAATTGCCAACAGCCACTCGGGAGAGGTGTATGGTGTTTCCTGAAACATCTAAAAAACAAAGCCACAGAGCCTAGGGCACTTCCACTTATGGTCCTATAGCTTAGGGAAATTAAAATCAAAAAGACACAGCCACCCCAAAGTTTGGGACGGCTCTGTTTACAAGAACCTCGTTTACGGTACAAGTTCAATATCGCAGAAAGTGAAAAATGGATAAAGAAGTTGTGGTACTTACGTACAATGCAATATCACTCAGCAATGAAATCTATGTCATCAGGCCCGTAGCAGCATAATGAGTGGATTCAGGTATGATGATTCTAACTGAAATAAGTCACACAGAAAAAGAAACATCATAAGATATCACTAATACACGGAATGTAAACTTGGCTACACAGGAACTGGATTACAAAACAGAACAGGGTCTCAAATTTAGAAAACCAACTTATGCTTGCTTAAGGGGAAAGGTGAGTTGGGGTGCTGCATCAAACCAGAGATTGAAATGAGCACAGATAAAGTTCCTTAAGCCAAATATGGAATAGACAAGAACTACTCCTTGCTCAACGAAATGGACTCAACACCCCATATTAAACGCCTAAGAATGTACCTGACTAGTAAGTATCTTAAAACCTATGGATTGCTATGTCTCTGAAAGAAAATCAAGCGTGTGTACAGGGGCATAAACGCAGCAGTGATAGGAGTGGAGAGGTTCGGTGAGCAAATGTAGACCCTTTGAAGTCATATTGCATGGTACCCATTCCACGGGTCTCAACTCTCCAGGTTTAAGGGATTCTGCCTTCAGGTAAAACATGCACGTGGAACCCAGAGTATGATCAACCGTGTGATCGGGAGACGTGTTCCAATATGTCTCAGTTCTCGTCCCCTGGTACTCGGGTGCAACATTCCACACGCTTTACTAACACTCTCCCGACTTGGAGAGTCAGTGCCTTTAACCTCCTGTTTGGCCCATTTGCAATTTCTGAGGAAGATGAACAGGAATAGGGAGAACCAATGAGAGACTAGCTGGAGGTGTCTGGACGGGCAAATTTAACTCTCATTTCCCACCAGGAAGAGGAAGTAACCAAAGGCTCAGTGTGCCGTGCCGGAACCAGATTAGGGCCTGAAGCAATCCTGCGGTGTTGCGGCCAGCTCACAAGAAAGCGAGTTGAAGAAAGGAGCTCAGGGGCACTGTAATTCACAAACCTGCAGAGTTATAAATGACAGCTATCGTCCAAAAATATACTGAAGTAAGGCTGCCAAGAGGACTTGAAAGCGGGGCAGAATTGCAGGAAACCGATTTCAGGAGGTAGACTGGAATTGCATTTAAAGCATAGGAAAAGAGGCAGAACGTCCACAATGATGCACTTGGCCAAAAAGGGCGTATGCGTTTTTTCCTGAATATATTCAGGAAAAAACGCATACGCCCTTTTTGGCCAACCAAGCAAGCTTGCAAAGGAAATCTGCACTACAATGAAGTCTCACTTCCCCCCGGTCAAAAGGGCCATCTGAAAAAAGTGTAAAATCCAGAAAGGCAGGACAGGCCATGGAGAACTGGGAACCTTGTTATGCTGATGGGCGGGATGTAAATTGCCAAGAGCCACTCGGGAGAGGTGTATGGTGTTTCCTGAAACATCTAAAAAACAAAGCAACAGAGCCTAGGGCACTTCCACTTATGGTCCTATAGCTTAGGGAAATTAAAATCAAAAAGACACAGCCACCCCAAAGTTTGGGACAGCTCTGTTTACAAGAACCTCGTTTACAGTACAAGTTCAATATCGCAGAAAGTGAAAAATGGATAAAGAAGTTGTGGTACTTACGTACAATGCAATATCACTCAGCAATGAAATCTATGTCATCAGACCCGTAGCAGCATAATGAGTGGATTCAGGTATGATGATTCTAACTGAAATAAGTCACACAGAAAAAGAAACATCATAAGATATCACTAATACACGGAATGTAAACTTGGCTACACAGGAACTGGATTACAAAACAGAACAGGGTCTCAAATTTAGAAAACCAACTTATGTTTGCTTAAGGGGAAAGGTGAGTTGGGGTGCTGCATCAAACCAGAGATTGAAATGAGCACAGATAAAGTTCCTTAAGCCAAATATGGAATAGACAAGAACTACTCCTTGCTCAACGAAATGGACTCAACACCCCATATTAAACGCCTAAGAATGTACCTGACTAGTAAGTATCTTAAAACCTAAGGATTGCTATGTCTCTGAAAGAAAATCAAGCGTGTGTACAGGGGCATAAACGCAGCAGTGATAGGATTGGAGAGGTTCGGTGAGCAAATGAAGACCCTTTGAAGTCATATTGCATGGTACCCATTCCACGGGTCTCAACTCTCCAGGTTTAAAGGATTCTGCCTTCAGCTAAAACATGCACGTGGAACCCAGAGTATGATCAACCGTGTGATCGGGAGACGTGTTCCAATATGTCTCAGTTCTCGTCCCCTGGTACTCGGGTGCAACATTCCAGACGCTTTACTAACACTCTCCCGACTTGGAGAGTCAGTGCCTTTAACCTCCTGTTTGGCCCAGTTTGCGATTTCTGCGGAAGATGAACAGGAATAGGGAGAACCAATGAGAGACTAGCTGGAGGTGTCTGGACGGGCAAATTTAACTCTCATTTCCCACCAGGAAGAGGAAGTAACCAAAGGCTCAGCGTGCCGTGCCGGAACCAGATTAGGGCCTGAAGCAATCCTGCGGTGTTGCGGCCAGCTCACAAGAAAGCGAGTTGAAGAAAGGAGCTCAGGGGCACTGTAATTCACAAACCTGCAGAGTTATAAATGACAGCTATCGTCCAAAAATATACTGAAGTAAGGCTGCCAAGAGGACTTAAAAACGGGGCAGAATTGCAGGAAACCGATTTCAGGAGGTAGACTGGAATTGCATTTAAAGCATAGGAAAAGAGGCAGAACGTCCACAATGATGCACTTGGCCAAAAAGGGCGTATGCGTTTTTTCCTGAATATATTCAGGAAAAAACGCATACGCCCTTTTTGGCCAACCAAGCAAGCTTGCAAAGGAAATCTGCACTACAATGAAGTCTCACTTCCCCCCGGTCAAAAGGGCCATCTGAAAAAAGTGTAAAATCCAGAAAGGCAGGACAGGCCATGGAGAACTGAGAACCTTGTTATGCTGATGGGCGGGATGTAAATTGCCAACAGCCACTCGGGAGAGGTGTATGGTGTTTCCTGAAACATCTAAAAAACAAAGCAACAGAGCCTAGGGCACTTCCACTTATGGTCCTATAGCTTAGGGAAATTAAAATCAAAAAGACACAGCCACCCCAAAGTTTGGGACAGCTCTGTTTACAAGAACCTCGTTTACGGTACAAGTTCAATATCGCAGAAAGTGAAAAATGGATAAAGAAGTTGTGGTACTTACGTACAATGCAATATCACTCAGCAATGAAATCTATGTCATCAGGCCCGTAGCAGCATAATGAGTGGATTCAGGTATGATGATTCTAACTGAAATAAGTCACACAGAAAAGAAACATCATAAGATATCACTAATACACGGAATGTAAACTTGGCTACACAGGAACTGGATTACAAAACAGAACAGGGTCTCAAATTTAGAAAACCAACTTATGCTTGCTTAAGGGGAAAGGTGAGTTGGGGTGCTGCATCAAACCAGAGATTGAAATGAGCACAGATAAAGTTCCTTAAGCCAAATATGGAATAGACAAGAACTACTCCTTGCTCAACGAAATGGACTCAACACCCCATATTAAACGCCTAAGAATGTACCTGACTAGTAAGTATCTTAAAACCTATGGATTGCTATGTCTCTGAAAGAAAATCAAGGGTGTGTACAGGGGCATAAACGCAGCAGTGATAGGATTGGAGAGGTTCGGTGAGCAAATGAAGACCCTTTGAAGTCATATTGCATGGTACCCATTCCACGGGTCTCAACTCTCAAGGTTTAAGGGATTCTGCCCTCAGGTAAAACATGCACGTGGAACCCAGAGTATGATCAACCGTGTGATCGGGAGACGTGTTCCAATATGTCTCAGTTCTCGTCCCCTGGTACTCGGGTGCAACATTCCACACGCTTTACTAACACTCTCCCGACTTGGAGAGTCAGTGCCTTTAACCTCCTGTTTCGCCCATTTGCAATTTCTGAGGAAGATGAACAGGAATAGGGAGAACCAATGAGAGACTAGGTGGAGGTGTCTGGACGGGCAAATTTAACTCTCATTTCCCACCAGGAAGAGGAATTAACCAAAGGCTCAGCGTGCCGTGCCGGAACCAGATTAGGGCCTGAAGCAATCCTGCGGTGTTGCGGCCAGCTCACAAGAAAGCGAGTTGAAGAAAGGAGCTCAGGGACACTGTAATTCACAAACCTGCAGAGTTATAAATGACAGCTATCGTCCAAAAATATACTGAAGTAAGGCTGCCAAGAGGACTTGAAAGCGGGGCAGAATTGCAGGAAACCGATTTCAGGAGGTAGACTGGAATTGCATTTAAAGCATAGGAAAAGAGGCAGAACGTCCACAATGATGCACTTGGCCAAAAAGGGCGTATGCGTTTTTTCCTGAATATATTCAGGAAAAAACGCATACGCCCTTTTTGGCCAACCAAGCAAGCTTGCAAAGGAAATCTGCACTACAATGAAGTCTCACTTCCCCCCGGTCAAAAGGGCCATCTGAAAAAAGTGTAAAATCCAGAAAGGCAGGACAGGCCATGGAGAACTGGGAGCCTTGTTATGCTGATGGGCGGGATGTAAATTGCCAACAGCCACTCGGGAGAGGTGTATGGTGTTTCCTGAAACATCTAAAAAACAAAGCAACAGAGCCTAGGGCACTTCCACTTATGGTCCTATAGCTTAGGGAAATTAAAATCAAAAAGACACAGCCACCCCAAAGTTTGGGACAGCTCTGTTTACAAGAACCTCATTTACGGTACAAGTTCAATATCGCAGAAAGTGAAAAATGGATAAAGAAGTTGTGGTACTTACGTACAATGCAATATCACTCAGCAATGAAATCTATGTCATCAGGCCCATAGCAGCATAATGAGTGGATTCAGGTATGATGATTCTAACTGAAATAAGTCACACAGAAAAAGAAACATCATAAGATATCACTAATACACGGAATGTAAACTTGGCTACACAGGAACTGGATTACAAAACAGAACAGGGTCTCAAATTTAGAAAACCAACTTATGTTTGCTTAAGGGGAAAGGTGAGTTGGGGTGCTGCATCAAACCAGAGATTGAAATGAGCACAGATAAAGTTCCTTAAGCCAAATATGGAATAGACAAGAACTACTCCTTGCTCAATGAAATGGACTCAACACCCCATATTAAACGCCTAAGAATGTACCTGACTAGTAAGTATCTTAAAACCTATGGATTGCTATGTCTCTGAAAGAAAATCAAGCGTGTGTACAGGGGCATAAACGCAGCAGTGATAGGATTGGAGAGGTTCGGTGAGCAAATGAAGACCCTTTGAAGTCATATTGCATGGTACCCATTCCACGGGTCTCAACTCTCCAGGTTTAAGGGATTCTGCCTTCAGCTAAAACATGCACGTGGAACCCAGAGTATGATCAACCGTGTGATCGGGAGACGTGTTCCAATATGTCTCAGTTCTCGTCCCCTGGTACTCGGGTGCAACATTCCACACGCTTTACTAACACTCTCCCGACTTGGAGAGTCAGTGCCTTTAACCTCCTGTTTGGCCCATTTGCAATTTCTGAGGAAGATGAACAGGAATAGGGAGAACCAATGAGAGACTAGCTGGAGGTGTCTGGACGGGCAAATTTAACTCTCATTTCCCACCAGGAAGAGGAATTAACCAAAGGCTCAGCGTGCCGTGCCGGAACCAGATTAGGGCCTGAAGCAATCCTGCGGTGTTGCGGCCAGCTCACAAGAAAGCGAGTTGAAGAAAGGAGCTCAGGGACACTGTAATTCAAAAACCTGCAGAGTTATAAATGACAGCTATCGTCCAAAAATATACTGAAGTAAGGCTGTCAAGAGGACTTGAAAGCGGGGCAGAATTGCAGGAAACCGATTTCAGGAGGTAGACTGGAATTGCATTTAAAGCATAGGAAAAGAGGCAGAACGTCCACAATGATGCACTTGGACAAAAAGGGCGTATGCGTTTTTTCCTGAATATATTCAGGAAAAAACGCATACGCCCTTTTTGGCCAACCAAGCAAGCTTGCAAAGGAAATCTGCACTACAATGAAGTCTCACTTCCCCCCGGTCAAAAGGGCCATCTGAAAAAAGTGTAAAATCCAGAAAGGCAGGACAGGCCATGGAGAACTGGGAGCCTTGTTATGCTGATGGGCGGGATGTAAATTGCCAAGAGCCACTCGGGAGAGGTGTATGGTGTTTCCTGAAACATCTAAAAAACAAAGCAACAGAGCCTAGGGCACTTCCACTTATGGTCCTATAGCTTAGGGAAATTAAAATCAAAAAGACACAGCCACCCCAAAGTTTGGGACCGCTCTGTTTACAAGAACCTCGTTTACGGTACAAGTTCAATATCGCAGAAAGTGAAAAATGGATAAAGAAGTTGTGGTACTTACGTACAATGCAATATCACTCAGCAATGAAATCTATGTCATCAGGCCCGTAGCAGCATAATGAGTGGATTCAGGTATGATGATTCTAACTGAAATAAGTCACACAGAAAAAGAAACATCATAAGATATCACTAATACACGGAATGTAAACTTGGCTACACAGGAACTGGATTACAAAACAGAACAGGGTCTCAAATTTAGAAAACCAACTTATGCTTGCTTAAGGGGAAAGGTGAGTTGGGATGCTGCATCAAACCAGAGATTGAAATGAGCACAGATAAAGTTCCTTAAGCCAAATATGGAATAGACAAGAACTACTCCTTGCTCAACGAAATGGACTCAACACCCCATATTAAACGCCTAAGAATGTACCTGACTAGTAAGTATCTTAAAACCTATGGATTGCTATGTCTCTGAAAGAAAATCAAGCGTGTGTACAGGGGCATAAACGCAGCAGTGATAGGATTGGAGAGGTTCGGTGAGCAAATGAAGACCCTTTGAAGTCATATTGCATGGTACCCATTCCACGGGTCTCAACTCTCCAGGTTTAAGGGATTCTGCCTTCAGGTAAAACATGCACGTGGAACCCAGAGTATGATCAACCGTGTGATCGGGAGACGTGTTCCAATATGTTTCAGTTCTCGTCCCCTGGTACTCGGGTGCAACATTCCAGACGCTTTACTAACACTCTCCCGACTTGGAGAGTCAGTGCCTTTAACCTCCTGTTTGGCCCAGTTTGCGATTTCTGCGGAAGATGAACAGGAATAGGGAGAACCAATGAGAGACTAGCTGGAGGTGTCTGGACGGGCAAATTTAACTCTCATTTCCCACCAGGAAGAGGAAGTAACCAAAGGCTCAGCGTGCCGTGCCGGAACCAGATTAGGGCCTGAAGCAATCCTGCGGTGTTGCGGCCAGCTCACAAGAAAGCGAGTTGAAGAAAGGAGCTCAGGGGCACTGTAATTCACAAACCTGCAGAGTTATAAATGACAGCTATGGTCCAAAAATATACTGAAGTAAGGCTGCCAAGAGGACTTGAAAGCGGGGCAGAATTGCAGGAAACCGATTTCAGGAGGTAGACTGGAATTGCATTTAAAGCATAGGAAAAGAGGCAGAACGTCCACAATGATGCACTTGGCCAAAAAGGGCGTATGCGTTTTTTCCTGAATATATTCAGGAAAAAATGCATACGCCCTTTTTGGCCAACCAAGCAAGCTTGCAAAGGAAATCTGCACTACAATGAAGTCTCACTTCCCCCCGGTCAAAACGGCCATCTGAAAAAAGTGTAAAATCCAGAAAGGCAGGACAGGCCATGGATAACTGGGAGCCTTGTTATGCTGATGGGCGGGATGTAAATTGCCAACAGCCACTCGGGAGAGGTGTATGGTGTTTCCTGAAACATCTAAAAAACAAAGCAACAGAGCCTAGGGCACTTCCACTTATGGTCCTATAGCTTAGGGAAATTAAAATCAAAAAGACACAGCCACCCCAAAGTTTGGGACGGCTCTGTTTACAAGAACCTCGTTTACGGTACAAGTTCAATAGCGCAGAAAGTGAAAAATGGATAAAGAAGTTGTGGTACTTACGTACAATGCAATATCACTCAGCAATGAAATCTATGTCATCAGGCCCGTAGCAGCATAATGAGTGGATTCAGGTATGATGATTCTAACTGAAATAAGTCACACAGAAAAAGAAACATCATAAGATATCACTAATACACGGGATGTAAACTTGGCTACACAGGAACTGGATTACAAAACAGAACAGGGTCTCAAATTTAGAAAACCAACTTATGCTTGCTTAAGGGGAAAGGTGAGTTGGGGTGCTGCATAAAACCAGAGATTGAAATGAGCACAGATAAAGTTCCTTAAGCCAAATATGGAATAGACAAGAACTACTCCTTGCTCAACGAAATGGACTCAACACCCCATATTAAACGCCTAAGAATGTACCTGACTAGTAAGTATCTTAAAACCTATGGATTGCTATGTGTCTGAAAGAAAATCAAGCGTGTGTACAGGGGCATAAACGCAGCAGTGATAGGATTGGAGAGGTTCGGTGAGCAAATGAAGACCTTTTGAAGTCATATTGCATGGTACCCATTCCACGGGTCTCAACTCTCCAGGTTTAAGGGATTCTTCCTTCAGCTAAAACATGCACGTGGAACCCAGAGTATGATCAACCGTGTGATCGGGAGACGTGTTCAAATATGTCTCAGTTCTCGTCCCCTGGTACTCGGGTGCAACATTCCAGACGCTTTACTAACACTCTCCCGACTTGGAGAGTCAGTGCCTTTAACCTCCTGTTTGGCCCAGTTTGCAATTTCTGCGGAAGATGAACAGGAATAGGGAGAACCAATGAGAGACTAGCTGGAGGTGTCTGGACGGGCAAATTTAACTCTCATTTCCCACCAGGAAGAGGAATTAACCAAAGGCTCAGCGTGCCGTGCCGGAACCAGATTAGGGCCTGAAGCAATCCTGCGGTGTTGCGGCCAGCTCACAAGAAAGCGAGTTGAAGAAAGGAGCTCAAGGGAACTGTAATTCACAAACCTGCAGAGTTATAAATGACAGCTATCGTCCAAAAATATACTGAAGTAAGGCTGCCAAGAGGACTTGAAAGCGGGGCAGAATTGCAGGAAACCGATTTCAGGAGGTAGACTGGAATTGCATTTAAAGCATAGGAAAAGAGGCAGAACGTCCACAATGATGCGCTTGGCCAAAAAGGACATATGCGTTTTTTCCTGAATATATTCAGGAAAAAACGCATACGCCCTTTTTGGCCAACCAAGCAAGCTTGCAAAGGAAATCTGCACTACAATGAAGTCTCACTTCCCCCCGGTCAAAACGGCCATCTGAAAAAAGTGTAAAATCCAGAAAGGCAGGACAGGCCATGGAGAACTGGGAGCCTTGTTATGCTGATGGGCGGGATGTAAATTGCCAACAGCCACTCGGGAGAGGTGTATGGTGTTTCCTGAAACATCTAAAAAACAAAGCAACAGAGCCTAGGGCACTTCCACTTATGGTCCTATAGCTTAGGGAAATTAAAATCAAAAAGACACAGCCACCCCAAAGTTTGGGACGGCTCTGTTTACAAAAACCTCGTTTACGGTACAAGTTCAATATCGCAGAAAGTGAAAAATGGATAAAGAAGTTGTGGTACTTACGTACAATGCAATATCACTCAGCAATGAAACCTATGTCATCAGGCCCGTAGCAGCATAATGAGTGGATTCAGGTATGATGATTCTAACTGAAATAAGTCACACAGAAAAAGAAACATCATAAGATATCACTAATACACGGAATGTAAACTTGGCTACACAGGAACTGGATTACAAAACAGAACAGTGTCTCAAATTTAGAAAACCAACTTATCCTTGCTTAAGGGGAAAGGTGAGTTGGGGTGCTGCATAAAACCAGAGATTGAAATGAGCACAGATAAAGTTCCTTAAGCCAAATATGGAATAGACAAGAACTACTCCTTGCTCAACGAAATGGACTCAACACCCCATATTAAACGCCTAAGAATGTACCTGACTAGTAAGTATCTTAAAACCTATGGATTGCTATGTCTCTGAAAGAAAATCAAGCGTGTGTACAGGGGCATAAACGCAGCAGTGATAGGATTGGAGAGGTTCGGTGAGCAAATGAAGACCCTTTGAAGTCATATTGCATGGTACCCATTCCACGGGTCTCAACTCTCCAGGTTTAAGGGATTCTGCCTTCAGGTAAAACATGCACGTGGAACCCAGAGTATGATCAACCGTGTGATCGGGAGACGTGTTCCAATATGTCTCAGTTCTCGTCCCCTGGTACTCGGGTGCAACATTCCAGACGCTTTACTAACACTCTCCCGACTTGGAGAGTCAGTGCCTTTAACCTCCTGTTTGGCCCAGTTTGCAATTTCTGTGGAAGATGAACAGGAATAGGGAGAACCAATGAGAGACTAGCTGGAGGTGTCTGGACGGGCAAATTTAACTCTCATTTCCCACCAGGAAGAGGAATTAACCAAAGGCTCAGCGTGCCGTGCCGGAACCAGATTAGGGCCTGAAGCAATCCTGCGGTGTTGCGGCCAGCTCACAAGAAAGCGAGTTGAAGAAAGGAGCTCAGGGGCACTGTAATTCACAAACCTGCAGAGTTATAAATGACAGCTATCGTCCAAAAATATACTGAAGTAAGGCTGCCAAGAGGACTTGAAAGCGGGGCAGAATTGCAGGAAACCGATTTCAGGAGGTAGACTGGAATTGCATTTAAAGCATAGGAAAAGAGGCAGAACGTCCACAATGATGCACTTGGCCAAAAAGGGCGTATGCGTTTTTTCCTGAATATATTCAGGAAAAAACGCATACGCCCTTTTTGGCCAACCAAGCAAGCTTGCAAAGGAAATCTGCACTACAATGAAGTCTCACTTCCCCCCGGTCAAAAGGGCCATCTGAAAAAAGTGTAAAATCCAGAAAGGCAGGACAGGCCATGGAGAACTGGGAGCCTTGTTATGCTGATGGGCGGGATGTAAATTGCCAACAGCCACTCGGGAGAGGTGTATGGTGTTTCCTGAAACATCTAAAAAACAAAGCAACAGAGCCTAGGGCACTTCCACTTATGGTCCTATAGCTTAGGGAAATTAAAATCAAAAAGACACAGCCACCCCAAAGTTTGGGACGGCTCTGTTTACAAGAACCTTGTTTACGGTACAAGTTCAATATCGCAGAAAGTGAAAAATGGATAAAGAAGTTGTGGTACTTACGTACAATGCAATATCACTCAGCAATGAAATCTATGTCATCAGGCCCGTAGCAGCATAATGAGTGGATTCAGGTATGATGATTCTAACTGAAATAAGTCACACAGAAAAAGAAACATCATAAGATATCACTAATACACGGGATGTAAACTTGGCTACACAGGAACTGGATTACAAAACAGAACAGTGTCTCAAATTTAGAAAACCAACTTATGCTTGCTTAAGGGGAAAGGTGAGTTGGGGTGCTGCATCAAACCAGAGATTGAAATGAGCACAGATAAAGTTCCTTAAGCCAAATATGGAATAGACAAGAACTACTCCTTGCTCAAAGAAATGGACTCAACACCCCATATTAAACGCCTAAGAATGTACCTGACTAGTAAGTATCTTAAAACCTATGGATTGCTATGTCTCTGAAAGAAAATCAAGCGTGTGTACAGGGGCATAAACGCAGCAGTGATAGGATTGGAGAGGTTCGGTGAGCAAATGAAGACCCTTTGAAGTCATATTGCATGGTACCCATTCCACGGGACTCAACTCTCCAGGTTTAAGGGATTCTTCCTTCAGCTAAAACATGCACGTGGAACCCAGAGTATGATCAACCGTGTGATTGGGAGACGTGTTCCAATATGTCTCAGTTCTCGTCCCCTGGTACTCGGGTGCAACATTCCAGACGCTTTACTAACACTCTCCCGACTTGGAGAGTCAGTGCCTTTAACCTCCTGTTTGGCCCAGTTTGCAATTTCTGCGGAAGATGAACAGGAATAGGGAGAACCAATGAGAGACTAGCTGGAGGTGTCTGGACGGGCAAATTTAACTCTCATTTCCCACCAGGAAGAGGAATTAACCAAAGGCTCAGCGTGCCGTGCCGGAACCAGATTAGGGCCTGAAGCAATCCTGCGGTGTTGCGGCCAGCTCACAAGAAAGCGAGTTGAAGAAAGGAGCTCAGGGGCACTGTAATTCACAAACCTGCAGAGTTATAAATGACAGCTATCGTCCAAAAATATACTGAAGTAAGGCTGCCAAGAGGACTTGAAAGCGGGGCAGAATTGCAGGAAACCGATTTCAGGAGGTAGACTGGAATTGCATTTAAAGCATAGGAAAAGAGGCAGAACGTCCACAATGATGCACTTGGCCAAAAAGGGCGTATGCGTTTTTTCCTGAATATATTCAGGAAAAAACGCATACGCCCTTTTTGGCCAACCAAGCAAGCTTGCAAAGGAAATCTGCACTACAATGAAGTCTCACTTCCCCCCGGTCAAAAGGGCCATCTGAAAAAAGTGTAAAATCCAGAAAGGCAGGACAGGCCATGGAGAACTGGGAGCCTTGTTATGCTGATGGGCGGGATGTAAATTGCCAACAGCCACTCGGGAGAGGTGTATGGTGTTTCCTGAAACATCTAAAAAACAAAGCAACAGAGCCTAGGGCACTTCCACTTATGGTCCTATAGCTTAGGGAAATTAAAATCAAAAAGACACAGCCACCCCAAAGTTTGGGACGGCTCTGTTTACAAGAACCTCGTTTACGGTACAAGTTCAATATCGCAGAAAGTGAAAAATGGATAAAGAAGTTGTGGTACTTACGTACAATGCAATATCACTCAGCAATGAAATCTATGTCATCAGGCCCGTAGCAGCATAATGAGTGGATTCAGGTATGATGATTCTAACTGAAATAAGTCACACAGAAAAAGAAACATCATAAGATATCACTAATACACGGAATGTAAACTTGGCTACACAGGAACTGGATTACAAAACAGAACAGGGTCTCAAATTTAGAAACCCAACTTATGCTTGCTTAAGGGGAAAGGTGAGTTTGGGTGCTGCATCAAACCAGAGATTGAAATGAGCACAGATAAAGTTCCTTAAGCCAAATATGGAATAGACAAGAACTACTCCTTGCTCAACGAAATGGACTCAACACCCCATATTAAACGCCTAAGAATGTACCTGACTAGTAAGTATCTTAAAACCTATGGATTGCTATGTCTCTGAAAGAAAATCAAGCGTGTGTACAGGGGCATAAACGCAGCAGTGATAGGATTGGAGAGGTTCGGTGAGCAAATGAAGACCCTTTGAAGTCATATTGCATGGTACCCATTCCACGGGTCTCAACTCTCCAGGTTTAAGGGATTCTTCCTTCAGCTAAAACATGCACGTGGAACCCAGAGTATGATCAACCGTGTGATTGGGAGACGTGTTCCAATATGTCTCAGTTCTCGTCCCCTGGTACTCGGGTGCAACATTCCAGACGCTTTACTAACACTCTCCCGACTTGGAGAGTCAGTGCCTTTAACCTCCTGTTTGGCCCAGTTTGCAATTTCTGCGGAAGATGAACAGGAATAGGGAGAACCAATGAGAGACTAGCTGGAGGTGTCTGGACGGGCAAATTTAACTCTCATTTCCCACCAGGAAGAGGAATTAACCAAAGGCTCAGCGTGCCGTGCCAGAACCAGATTAGGGCCTGAAGCAATCCTGCGGTGTTGTGGCCAGCTCACAAGAAAGCGAGTTGAAGAAAGGAGCTCAGGGGCACTGTAATTCACAAACCTGCAGAGTTATAAATGACAGCTATCGTCCAAAAATATACTGAAGTAAGGCTGCCAAGAGGACTTGAAAGCGGGGCAGAATTGCAGGAAACCGATTTCAGGAGGTAGACTGGAATTGCATTTAAAGCATAGGAAAAGAGGCAGAACGTCCACAATGATGCACTTGGCCAAAAAGGGCGTATGCGTTTTTTCCTGAATATATTCAGGAAAAAACGCATACGCCCTTTTTGGCCAACCAAGCAAGCTTGCAAAGGAAATCTGCACTACAATGAAGTCTCACTTCCCCCCGGTCAAAAGGGCCATCTGAAAAAAGTGTAAAATCCAGAAAGGCAGGACAGGCCATGGAGAACTGGGAGCCTTGTTATGCTGATGGGCGGGATGTAAATTGCCAAGAGCCACTCGGGAGAGGTGTATGGTGTTTCCTGAAACATCTAAAAAACAAAGCAACAGAGCCTAGGGCACTTCCACTTATGGTCCTATAGCTTAGGGAAATTAAAATCAAAAAGACACAGCCACCCCAAAGTTTGGGACGGCTCTGTTTACAAGAACCTCGTTTACGGTACAAGTTCAATAGCGCAGAAAGTGAAAAATGGATAAAGAAGTTGTGGTACTTACGTACAATGCAATATCACTCAGCAATGAAATCTATGTCATCAGGCCCGTAGCAGCATAATGAGTGGATTCAGGTATGATGATTCTAACTGAAATAAGTCACACAGAAAAAGAAACATCATAAGATATCACTAATACACGGAATGTAAACTTGGCTACACAGGAACTGGATTACAAAACAGAACAGGGTCTCAAATTTAGAAAACCAACTTATGCTTGCTTAAGGGGAAAGGTGAGTTGGGGTGCTGCATAAAACCAGAGATTGAAATGAGCACAGATAAAGTTCCTTAAGCCAAATATGGAATAGACAAGAACTACTCCTTGCTCAACGAAATGGACTCAACACCCCATATTAAACGCCTAAGAATGTACCTGACTAGTAAGTATCTTAAAACCTATGGATTGCTATGTCTCTGAAAGAAAATCAAGCGTGTGTACAGGGGCATAAACGCAGCAGTGATAGGATTGGAGAGGTTCGGTGAGCAAATGAAGACCCTTTGAAGTCATATTGCATGGTACCCATTCCACGGGTCTCAACTCTCCAGGTTTAAGGGATTCTTCCTTCAGCTAAAACATGCACGTGGAACCCAGAGTATGATCAACCGTGTGATCGGGAGACGTGTTCCAATATGTCTCAGTTCTCGTCCCCTGGTACTCGGGTGCAACATTCCAGACGCTTTACTAACACTCTCCCGACTTGGAGAGTCAGTGCCTTTAACCTCCTGTTTGGCCCAGTTTGCAATTTCTGCGGAAGATGAACAGGAATAGGGAGAACCAATGAGAGACTAGCTGGAGGTGTCTGGACGGGCAAATTTAACTCTCATTTCCCACCAGGAAGAGGAATTAACCAAAGGCTCAGCGTGCCGTGCCGGAACCAGATTAGGGCCTGAAGCAATCCTGCGGTGTTGCGGCCAGCTCACAAGAAAGCGAGTTGAAGAAAGGAGCTCAGGGGCACTGTAATTCACAAACCTGCAGAGTTATAAATGACAGCTATCGTCCAAAAATATACTGAAGTAAGGCTGCCAAGAGGACTTGAAAGTGGGGCAGAATTGCAGGAAACCGATTTCAGGAGGTAGACTGGAATTGCATTTAAAGCATAGGAAAAGAGGCAGAACGTCCACAATGATGCACTTGGCCAAAAAGGGCGTATGCGTTTTTTCCTGAATATATTCAGGAAAAAACGCATACGCCCTTTTTGGCCAACCAAGCAAGCTTGCAAAGGAAATCTGCACTACAATGAAGTCTCACTTCCCCCCGGTCAAAAGGGCCATCTGAAAAAAGTGTAAAATCCAGAAAGGCAGGACAGGCCATGGAGAACTGGGAGCCTTGTTATGCTGATGGGCGGGATGTAAATTGCCAACAGCCACTCGGGAGAGGTGTATGGTGTTTCCTGAAACATCTAAAAAACAAAGCAACAGAGCCTAGGGCACTTCCACTTATGGTCCTATAGCTTAGGGAAATTAAAATCAAAAAGACACAGCCACCCCAAAGTTTGGGACGGCTCTGTTTACAAGAACCTCGTTTACGGTACAAGTTCAATAGCGCAGAAAGTGAAAAATGGATAAAGAAGTTGTGGTACTTACGTACAATGCAATATCACTCAGCAATGAAATCTATGTCATCAGGCCCGTAGCAGCATAATGAGTGGATTCAGGTATGATGATTCTAACTGAAATAAGTCACACAGAAAAAGAAACATCATAAGATATCACTAATACACGGAATGTAAACTTGGCTACACAGGAACTGGATTACAAAACAGAACAGGGTCTCAAATTTAGAAAACCAACTTATGCTTGCTTAAGGGGAAAGGTGAGTTGGGGTGCTGCATCAAACCAGAGATTGAAATGAGCACAGATAAAGTTCCTTAAGCCAAATATGGAATAGACAAGAACTACTCCTTGCTCAACGAAATGGACTCAACACCCCATATTAAACGCCTAAGAATGTACCTGACTAGTAAGTATCTTAAAACCTATGGATTGCTATGTCTCTGAAAGAAAATCAAGCGTGTGTACAGGGGCATAAACGCAGCAGTGATAGGATTGGAGAGGTTCGGTGAGCAAATGAAGACCCTTTGAAGTCATATTGCATGGTACCCATTCCACGGGTCTCAACTCTCCAGGTTTAAGGGATTCTTCCTTCAGCTAAAACATGCACGTGGAACCCAGAGTATGATCAACCGTGTGATCGGGAGACGTGTTCCAATATGTCTCAGTTCTCGTCCCCTGGTACTCGGGTGCAACATTCCAGACGCTTTACTAACACTCTCCCGACTTGGAGAGTCAGTGCCTTTAACCTCCTGTTTGGCCCAGTTTGCAATTTCTGCGGAAGATGAACAGGAATAGGGAGAACCAATGAGAGACTAGCTGGAGGTGTCTGGACGGGCAAATTTAACTCTCATTTCCCACCAGGAAGAGGAATTAACCAAAGGCTCAGTGTGCCGTGCCGGAACCAGATTAGGGCCTGAAGCAATCCTGCGGTGTTGCGGCCAGCTCACAAGAAAGCGAGTTGAAGAAAGGAGCTCAGGGGCACTGTAATTCACAAACCTGCAGAGTTATAAATGACAGCTATCGTCCAAAAATATACTGAAGTAAGGCTGCCAAGAGGACTTGAAAGCGGGGCAGAATTGCAGGAAACCGATTTCAGGAGGTAGACTGGAATTGCATTTAAAGCATAGGAAAAGAGGCAGAACGTCCACAATGATGCACTTGGCCAAAAAGGGTGTATGCATTTTTTCCTGAATATATTCAGGAAAAAACGCATACGCCCTTTTTGGCCAACCAAGCAAGCTTGCAAAGGAAATCTGCACTACAATGAAGTCTCACTTCCCCCCGGTCAAAAGGGCCATCTGAAAAAAGTGTAAAATCCAGAAAGGCAGGACAGGCCATGGAGAACTGGGAGCCTTGTTATGCTGATGGGCGGGATGTAAATTGCCAACAGCCACTCGGGAGAGGTGTATGGTGTTTCCTGAAACATCTAAAAAACAAAGCAACAGAGCCTAGGGCACTTCCACTTATGGTCCTATAGCTTAGGGAAATTAAAATCAAAAAGACACAGCCACCCCAAAGTTTGGGACGGCTCTGTTTACAAGAACCTCGTTTACGGTACAAGTTCAATAGCGCAGAAAGTGAAAAATGGATAAAGAAGTTGTGGTACTTACGTACAATGCAATATCACTCAGCAATGAAATCTATGTCATCAGGCCCGTAGCAGCATAATGAGTGGATTCAGGTATGATGATTCTAACTGAAATAAGTCACACATAAAAAGAAACATCATAAGATATCACTAATACACGGAATGTAAACTTGGCTACACAGGAACTGGATTACAAAACAGAACAGGGTCTCAAATTTAGAAAACCAACTTATGCTTGCTTAAGGGGAAAGGTGAGTTGGGGTGCTGCATAAAACCAGAGATTGAAATGAGCACAGATAAAGTTCCTTAAGCCAAATATGGAATAGACAAGAACTACTCCTTGCTCAACGAAATGGACTCAACACCCCATATTAAACGCCTAAGAATGTACCTGACTAGTAAGTATCTTAAAACCTATGGATTGCTATGTCTCTGAAAGAAAATCAAGCGTGTGTACAGGGGCATAAACGCAGCAGTGATAGGATTGGAGAGGTTCGGTGAGCAAATGAAGACCCTTTGAAGTCATATTGCATGGTACCCATTCCACGGGTCTCAACTCTCCAGGTTTAAGGGATTCTTCCTTCAGCTAAAACATGCACGTGGAACCCAGAGTATGATCAACCGTGTGATCGGGAGACGTGTTCCAATATGTCTCAGTTCTCGTCCCCTGGTACTCGGGTGCAACATTCCAGACGCTTTACTAACACTCTCCCGACTTGGAGAGTCAGTGCCTTTAACCTCCTGTTTGGCCCAGTTTGCAATTTCTGCGGAAGATGAACAGGAATAGGGAGAACCAATGAGAGACTAGCTGGAGGTGTCTGGACGGGCAAATTTAACTCTCATTTCCCACCAGGAAGAGGAATTAACCAAAGGCTCAGCGTGCCGTGCCGGAACCAGATTAGGGCCTGAAGCAATCCTGCGGTGTTGCGGCCAGCTCACAAGAAAGCGAGTTGAAGAAAGGAGCTCAGGGGCACTGTAATTCACAAACCTGCAGAGTTATAAATGACAGCTATCGTCCAAAAATATACTGAAGTAAGGCTGCCAAGAGGACTTGAAAGCGGGGCAGAATTGCAGGAAACCGATTTCAGGAGGTAGACTGGAATTGCATTTAAAGCATAGGAAAAGAGGCAGAACGTCCACAATGATGCACTTGGCCAAAAAGGGCGTATGCATTTTTTCCTGAATATATTCAGGAAAAAACGCATACGCCCTTTTTGGCCAACCAAGCAAGCTTGCAAAGGAAATCTGCACTACAATGAAGTCTCACTTCCCCCCGGTCAAAAGGGCCATCTGAAAAAAGTAAAATCCAGAAAGGCAGGACAGGCCATGGAGAACTGGGAGCCTTGTTATGCTGATGGGCGGGATGTAAATTGCCAACAGCCACTCGGGAGAGGTGTATGGTGTTTCCTGAAACATCTAAAAAACAAAGCAACAGAGCCTAGGGCACTTCCACTTATGGTCCTATAGCTTAGGGAAATTAAAATCAAAAAGACACAGCCACCCCAAGGTTTGGGAGGGCTCTGTTTACAAGAACCTCGTTTACGGTACAAGTTCAATATCGCAGAAAGTGAAAAATGGATAAAGAAGTTGTGGTACTTACGTACAATGCAATATCACTCAGCAATGAAATCTATGTCATCAGGCCCGTAGCAGCATAATGAGTGGATTCAGGTATGATGATTCTAACTGAAATAAGTCACACAGAAAAAGAAACATCATAAGATATCACTAATACACGGGATGTAAACTTGGCTACACAGGAACTGGATTACAAAACAGAACAGGGTCTCAAATTTAGAAAACAAACTTATGCTTGCTTAAGGGGAAAGGTGAGTTGGGGTGCTGCATCAAACCAGAGATTGAAATGAGCACAGATAAAGTTCCTTAAGCCAAATATGGAATAGACAAGAACTACTCCTTGCTCAACGAAATGGACTCAACACCCCATATTAAACGCCTAAGAATGTACCTGACTAGTAAGTATCTTAAAACCTATGCACTGCTATGTCTCTGAAAGAAAATCAAGCGTGTGTACAGGGGCATAAACGCAGCAGTGATAGGATTGGAGAGGTTCGGTGAGCAAATGAAGACCCTTTGAAGTCATATTGCATGGTACCCATTCCACGGGTCTCAACTCTCCAGGTTTAAGGGATTCTTCCTTCAGCTAAAACATGCACGTGGAACCCAGAGTATGATCAACCGTGTGATCGGGAGACGTGTTCCAATATGTCTCAGTTCTCGTCCCCTGGTACTCGGGTGCAACATTCCAGACGCTTTACTAACACTCTCCCGACTTGGAGAGTCAGTGCCTTTAACCTCCTGTTTGGCCCAGTTTGCAATTTCTGCGGAAGATGAACAGGAATAGGGAGAACCAATGAGAGACTAGCTGGAGGTGTCTGGACGGGCAAATTTAACTCTCATTTCCCACCAGGAAGAGGAATTAACCAAAGGCTCAGCGTGCCGTGCCGGAACCAGATTAGGGCCTGAAGCAATCCTGTGGTGTTGCGGCCAGCTCACAAGAAAGCGAGTTGAAGAAAGGAGCTCAGGGGCACTGTAATTCACAAACCTGCAGAGTTATAAATGACAGCTATCGTCCAAAAATATACTGAAGTAAGGCTGCCAAGAGGACTTGAAAGCGGGGCAGAATTGCAGGAAACCGATTTCAGGAGGTAGACTGGAATTGCATTTAAACCATAGGAAAAGAGGCAGAACGTCCACAATGATGCACTTGGCCAAAAAGGGCGTATGCGTTTTTTCCTGAATATATTCAGGAAAAAACGCATACGCCCTTTTTGGCCAACCAAGCAAGCTTGCAAAGGAAATCTGCACTACAATGAAGTCTCACTTCCCCCCGGTCAAAAGGGCCATCTGAAAAAAGTGTAAAATCCAGAAAGGCAGGACAGGCCATGGAGAACTGGGAGCCTTGTTATGCTGATGGGCGGGATGTAAATTGCCAAGAGCCACTCGGGAGAGGTGTATGGTGTTTCCTGAAACATCTAAAAAACAAAGCAACAGAGCCTAGGGCACTTCCACTTATGGTCCTATAGCTTAGGGAAATTAAAATCAAAAAGACACAGCCACCCCAAAGTTTGGGACGGCTCTGTTTACAAGAACCTCGTTTACGGTACAAGTTCAATATCGCAGAAAGTGAAAAATGGATAAAGAAGTTGTGGTACTTACGTACAATGCAATATCACTCAGCAATGAAATCTATGTCATCAGGCCCGTAGCAGCATAATGAGTGGATTCAGGTATGATGATTCTAACTGAAATAAGTCACACAGAAAAAGAAACATCATAAGATATCACTAATACACGGGATGTAAACTTGGCTACACAGGAACTGGATTACAAAACAGAACAGGGTCTCAAATTTAGAAAACCAACTTATGCTTGCTTAAGGGGAAAGGTGAGTTGGGGTGCTGCATAAAACCAGAGATTGAAATGAGCACAGATAAAGTTCCTTAAGCCAAATATGGAATAGACAAGAACTACTCCTTGCTCAACGAAATGGACTCAACACCCCATATTAAACGCCTAAGAATGTACCTGACTAGTAAGTATCTTAAAACCTATGCACTGCTATGTCTCTGAAAGAAAATCAAGCGTGTGTACAGGGGCATAAACGCAGCAGTGATAGGATTGGAGAGGTTCGGTGAGCAAATGAAGACCCTTTGAAGTCATATTGCATGGTACCCATTCCACGGGTCTCAACTCTCCAGGTTTAAGGGATTCTTCCTTCAGCTAAAACATGCACGTGGAACCCAGAGTATGATCAACCGTGTGATCGGGAGACGTGTTCCAATATGTCTCAGTTCTCGTCCCCTGGTACTCGGGTGCAACATTCCAGACGCTTTACTAACACTCTCCCGACTTGGAGAGTCAGTGCCTTTAACCTCCTGTTTGGCCCAGTTTGCAATTTCTGCGGAAGATGAACAGGAATAGGGAGAACCAATGAGAGACTAGCTGGAGGTGTCTGGACGGGCAAATTTAACTCTCATTTCCCACCAGGAAGAGGAATTAACCAAAGGCTCATCGTGCCGTGCCGGAACCAGATTAGGGCCTGAAGCAATCCTGCGGTGTTGCGGCCAGCTCACAAGAAAGCGAGTTGAAGAAAGGAGCTCAGGGGCACTGTAATTCACAAACCTGCAGAGTTATAAATGACAGCTATCGTCCAAAAATATACTGAAGTAAGGCTGCCAAGAGGACTTGAAAGCGGGGCAGAATTGCAGGAAACCGATTTCAGGAGGTAGACTGGAATTGCATTTAAAGCATAGGAAAAGAGGCAGAACGTCCACAATGATGCGCTTGGCCAAAAAGGGTGTATGCATTTTTTCCTGAATATATTCAGGAAAAAACGCATACGCCCTTTTTGGCCAACCAAGCAAGCTTGCAAAGGAAATCTGCACTACAATGAAGTCTCACTTCCCCCCGGTCAAAAGGGCCATCTGAAAAAAGTGTAAAATCCAGAAAGGCAGGACAGGCCATGGAGAACTGGGAGCCTTGTTATGCTGATGGGCGGGATGTAAATTGCCAACAGCCACTCGGGAGAGGTGTATGGTGTTTCCTGAAACATCTAAAAAACAAAGCAACAGAGCCTAGGGCACTTCCACTTATGGTCCTATAGCTTAGGGAAATTAAAATCAAAAAGACACAGCCACCCCAAAGTTTGGGACGGCTCTGTTTACAAGAACCTCGTTTACGGTACAAGTTCAATAGCGCAGAAAGTGAAAAATGGATAAAGAAGTTGTGGTACTTACGTACAATGCAATATCACTCAGCAATGAAATCTATGTCATCAGGCCCGTAGCAGCATAATGAGTGGATTCAGGTATGATGATTCTAACTGAAATAAGTCACACAGAAAAAGAAACATCATAAGATATCACTAATACACGGAATGTAAACTTGGCTACACAGGAACTGGATTACAAAACAGAACAGGGTCTCAAATTTAGAAAACCAACTTATGCTTGCTTAAGGGGAAAGGTGAGTTGGGGTGCTGCATAAAACCAGAGATTTAAATGAACACAGATAAAGTTCCTTAAGCCAAATATAGAATAGACAAGAACTACTCCTTGCTCAACGAAATGGACTCAACACCCCATATTAAACGCCTAAGAATGTACCTGACTAGTAAGTATCTTAAAACCTATGGATTGCTATGTCTCTGAAAGAAAATCAAGCGTGTGTACAGGGGCATAAACGCAGCAGTGATAGGATTGGAGAGGTTCGGTGAGCAAATGAAGACCCTTTGAAGTCATATTTCATGGTACCCATTCCACGAGTCTCAACTCTCCAGGTTTAAGGGATTCTTCCTTCAGCTAAAACATGCACGTGGAACCCAGAGTATGATCAACCGTGTGATCGGGAGACGTGTTCCAATATGTCTCAGTTCTCGTCCCCTGGTACTCGGGTGCAACATTCCAGACGCTTTACTAACACTCTCCCGACTTGGAGAGTCAGTGCCTTTAACCTCCTGTTTGGCCCAGTTTGCAATTTCTGTGGAAGATGAACAGGAATAGGGAGAACCAATGAGAGACTAGCTGGAGGTGTCTGGACGGGCAAATTTAACTCTCATTTCCCACCAGGAAGAGGAATTAACCAAAGGCTCAGCGTGCCGTGCCGGAACCAGATTAGGGCCTGAGGCAATCCTGCGGTGTTGCGGCCAGCTCACAAGAAAGCGAGTTGAAGAAAGGAGCTCAGGGGCACTGTAATTCACAAACCTGCAGAGTTATAAATGACAGCTATCGTCCAAAAATATACTGAAGTAAGGCTGCCAAGAGGACTTGAAAGCGGGGCAGAATTGCAGGAAACCGATTTCAGGAGGTAGACTGGAATTGCATTTAAAGCATAGGAAAAGAGGCAGAACGTCCACAATGATGCACTTGGCCAAAAAGGGCGTATGCGTTTTTTCCTGAATATATTCAGGAAAAAACGCATACGCCCTTTTTGGCCAACCAAGCAAGCTTGCAAAGGAAATCTGCACTACAATGAAGTCTCACTTCCCCCCGGTCAAAAGGGCCATCTGAAAAAAGTGTAAAATCCAGAAAGGCAGGACAGGCCATGGAGAACTGGGAGCCTTGTTATGCTGATGGGCGGGATGTAAATTGCCAACAGCCACTCGGGAGAGGTGTATGGTGTTTCCTGAAACATCTAAAAAACAAAGCAACAGAGCCTAGGGCACTTCCACTTATGGTCCTATAGCTTAGGGAAATTAAAATCAAAAAGACACAGCCACCCCAAAGTTTGGGACGGCTCTGTTTACAAGAACCTCGTTTACGGTACAAGTTCAATATCGCAGAAAGTGAAAAATGGATAAAGAAGTTGTGGTACTTACGTACAATGCAATATCACTCAGCAATGAAACCTATGTCATCAGGCCCGTAGCAGCATAATGAGTGGATTCAGGTATGATGATTCTAACTGAAATAAGTCACACAGAAAAAGAAACATCATAAGATATCACTAATACACGGGATGTAAACTTGGCTACACAGGAACTGGATTACAAAACAGAACAGGGTCTCAAATTTAGAAAACCAACTTATGCTTGCTTAAGGGGAAAGGTGAGTTGGGGTGCTGCATAAAACCAGAGATTGAAATGAGCACAGATAAAGTTCCTTAAGCCAAATATAGAATAGACAAGAACTACTCCTTGCTCAACGAAATGGACTCAACACCCCATATTAAACGCCTAAGAATGTACCTGACTAGTAAGTATCTTAAAACCTATGCACTGCTATGTCTCTGAAAGAAAATCAAGCGTGTGTACAGGGACATAAACGCAGCAGTGATAGGATTGGAGAGGTTCGGTGAGCAAATGAAGACCCTTTGAAGTCATATTGCATGGTACCCATTCCACGGGTCTCAACTCTTCAGGTTTAAGGGATTCTTCCTTCAGCTAAAACATGCACATGGAACCCAGAGTATGATCAACCATGTGATCGGGAGACGTGTTCCAATATGTCTCAGTTCTCGTCCCCTGGTACTCGGGTGCAACATTCCAGACGCTTTACTAACACTCTCCCGACGTGGAGAGTCAGTGCCTTTAACCTCCTGTTTGGCCCATTTGCAATTTCTGCGGAAGATGAACAGGAATAGGGAGAACCAATGAGAGACTAGGTGGAGGTGTCTGGACGGGCAAATTTAACTCTCATTTCCCACCAGGAAGAGGAATTAACCAAAGGCTCAGCGTGCCGTGCCGGAACCAGATTAGGGCCTGAAGGAATCCTGCGGTGTTGCGGCCAGCTCACAAGAAAGCGAGTTGAAGAAAGGAGCTCAGGGGCACTGTAATTCACAAACCTGCAGAGTTATAAATGACAGCTATCGTCCAAAAATATACTGAAGTAAGGCTGCCAAGAGGACTTGAAAGCGGGGCAGAATTGCAGGAAACCGATTTCAGGAGGTAGACTGGAATTGCATTTAAAGCATAGGAAAAGAGGCAGAACGTCCACAATGATGCGCTTGGCCAAAAAGGGCGTATGCGTTTTTTCCTGAATATATTCAGGAAAAAACGCATACGCCCTTTTTGGCCAACCAAGCAAGCTTGCAAAGGAAATCTGCACTACAATGAAGTCTCACTTCCCCCCGGTCAAAAGGGCCATCTGAAAAAAGTGTAAAATCCAGAAAGGCAGGACAGGCCATGGAGAACTGGGAGCCTTGTTATGCTGATGGGCGGGATGTAAATTGCCAACAGCCACTCGGGAGAGGTGTATGGTGTTTCCTGAAACATCTAAAAAACAAAGCAACAGAGCCTAGGGCACTTCCACTTATGGTCCTATAGCTTAGGGAAATTAAAATCAAAAAGACACAGCCACCCCAAAGTTTGGGACGGCTCTGTTTACAAGAACCTCGTTTACGGTACAAGTTCAATAGCGCAGAAAGTGAAAAATGGATAAAGAAGTTGTGGTACTTACGTACAATGCAATATCACTCAGCAATGAAATCTATGTCATCAGGCCCGTAGCAGCATAATGAGTGGATTCAGGTATGATGATTCTAACTGAAATAAGTCACACAGAAAAAGAAACATCATAAGATATCACTAATACACGGAATGTAAACTTGGCTACACAGGAACTGGATTACAAAACAGAACAGGGTCTCAAATTTAGAAAACCAACTTATGCTTGCTTAAGGGGAAAGGTGAGTTGGGGTGCTGCATCAAACCAGAGATTGAAATGAGCACAGAAAAAGTTCCTTAAGCCAAATATGGAATAGACAAGAACTACTCCTTGCTCAACGAAATGGACTCAACACCCCATATTAAACGCCTAAGAATGTACCTGACTAGTAAGTATCTTAAAACCTATGGATTGCTATGTGTCTGAAAGAAAATCAAGCATGTGTACAGGGGCATAAACGCAGCAGTGATAGGATTGGAGAGGTTCGGTGAGCAAATGAAGACCCTTTGAAGTCATATTGCATGGTACCCATTCCACGGGACTCAACTCTCCAGGTTTAAGGGATTCTGCCTTCAGGTAAAACATGCACATGGAACCCAGAGTATGATCAACCGTGTGGTCTGGAGACATGTTCCAATATGTCTCAGTTCTCGTCCCCTGGTACTCGGGTGCAACATTCCAGACGCTTTACTAACACTCTCCCGACGTGGAGAGTCAGTGCCTTTAACCTCCTGTTTGGCCCATTTGCAATTTCTGAGGAAGATGAACAGGAATACGGAGAACCAATGAGAGACTAGCTGGAGGTGTCTGGACGGGCAAATTTAACTCTCATTTCCCACCAGGAAGAGGAATTAACCAAAGGCTCAGCGTGCCGTGCCGGAACCAGATTAGGGCCTGAAGCAATCCTGCGGTGTTGCGGCCAGCTCACAAGAAAGCGAGTTGAAGAAAGGAGCTCAGGGGCACTGTAATTCACAAACCTGCAGAGTTATAAATGACAGCTATCGTCCAAAAATATACTGAAGTAAGGCTGCCAAGAGGACTTGAAAGCGGGGCAGAATTGCAGGAAACCGATTTCAGGAGGTAGACTGGAATTGCATTTAAAGCATAGGAAAAGAGGCAGAACGTCCACAATGATGCACTTGGCCAAAAAGGGCGTATGCGTTTTTTCCTGAATATATTCAGGAAAAAACGCATACGCCCTTTTTGGCCAACCAAGCAAGCTTGCAAAGGAAATCTGCACTACAATGAAGTCTCACTTCCCCCCGGTCAAAAGGGCCATCTGAAAAAAGTGTAAAATCCAGAAAGGCAGGACAGGCCATGGAGAACTGGGAGACTTGTTATGCTGATGGGCGGGATGTAAATTGCCAAGAGCCACTCGGGAGAGGTGTATGGTGTTTCCTGAAACATCTAAAAAACAAAGCAACAGAGCCTAGGGCACTTCCACTTATGGTCCTATAGCTTAGGGAAATTAAAATCAAAAAGACACAGCCACCCCAAAGTTTGGGACGGCTCTGTTTACAAGAACCTCGTTTACTATCGCAGAAAGTGAAAAATGGATAAAGAAGTTGTGGTACTTACGTACAATGCAATATCACTCAGCAATGAAATCTATGTCATCAGGCCCGTAGCAGCATAATGAGTGGATTCAGGTATGATGATTCTAACTGAAATAAGTCACACAGAAAAAGAAACATCATAAGATATCACTAATACACGGAATGTAAACTTGGCTACACAGGAACTGGATTACAAAACAGAACAGGGTCTCAAATTTAGAAAACCAACTTATGCTTGCTTAAGGGGAAAGGTGAGTTGGGGTGCTGCATCAAACCAGAGATTGAAATGAGCACAGATAAAGTTCCTTAAGCCAAATATGGAATAGACAAGAACTACTCCTTGCTCAACGAAATGGACTCAACACCCCATATTAAACGCCTAAGAATGTACCTGACTAGTAAGTATCTTAAAACCTATGGATTGCTATGTCTCTGAAAGAAAATCAAGCGTGTGTACAGGGGCATAAACGCAGCAGTGATAGGATTGGAGAGGTTCGGTGAGCAAATGAAGACCCTTTGAAGTCATATTGCATGGTACCCTTTCCACGGGTCTCAACTCTCCAGGTTTAAGGGATTCTGCCTTCAGGTAAAACATGCACGTGGAACCCAGAGTATGATCAACCGTGTGATCGAGAGACGTGTTCCAATATGTCTCAGTTCTCGTCCCCTGGTACTCGGGTGAAACATTCCAGACGCTTTACTAACACTCTCCCGACTTGGAGAGTCAGTGCCTTTAACCTCCTGTTTGGCCCAGTTTGCAATTTCTGCGGAAGATGAACAGGAATAGGGAGAACCAATGAGAGACTAGCTGGAGGTGTCTGGACGGGCAAATTTAACTCTCATTTCCCACCAGGAAGAGGAATTAACCAAAGGCTCAGCGTGCCGTGCCGGAACCAGATTAGGGCCTGAAGCAATCCTGCGGTGTTGCGGCCAGCTCACAAGAAAGCGAGTTGAAGAAAGGAGCTCAGGGGCACTGTAATTCACAAACCTGCAGAGTTATAAATGACAGCTATCGTCCAAAAATATACTGAAGTAAGGCTGCCAAGAGGACTTGAAAGCGGGGCAGAATTGCAGGAAACCGATTTCAGGAGGTAGACTGGAATTGCATTTAAAGCATAGGAAAAGAGGCAGAACGTCCACAATGATGCACTTGGCCAAAAAGGGCGTATGCGTTTTTTCCTGAATCAGGAAAAAACGCATACGCCCTTTTTGGCCAACCAAGCAAGCTTGCAAAGGAAATCTGCACTACAATGAAGTCTCACTTCCCCCCGGTCAAAAGGGCCATCTGAAAAAAGTGTAAAATCCAGAAAGGCAGGACAGGCCATGGAGAACTGGGAACCTTGTTATGCTGATGGGCGGGATGTAAATTGCCAACAGCCACTCGGGAGAGGTGTATGGTGTTTCCTGAAACATCTAAAAAACAAAGCAACAGAGTCTAGGGCACTTCCACTTATGGTCCTATAGCTTAGGGAAATTAAAATCAAAAAGACACAGCCACCCCAAAGTTTGGGACGGCTCTGTTGACAAGAACCTCGTTTACGGTACAAGTTCAATATCGCAGAAAGTGAAAAATGGATAAAGAAGTTGTGGTACTTACGTACAATGCAATATCACTCAGCAATGAAATCTATGTCATCAGGCCCGTAGCAGCATAATGAGTGGATTCAGGTATGATGATTCTAACTGAAATAAGTCACACAGAAAAAGAAACATCATAAGATATCACTAATACACGGAATGTAAACTTGGCTACACAGGAACTGGATTACAAAACAGAACAGGGTCTCAAATTTAGAAAACCAACTTATGCTTGCTTAAGGGGAAAGGTGAGTTGGGGTGCTGCATCAAACCAGAGATTGAAATGAGCACAGATAAAGTTCCTTAAGCCAAATATGGAATAGACAAGAACTACTCCTTGCTCAACGAAATGGACTCAACACCCCATATTAAACACCTAAGAATGTACCTGACTAGTAAGTATCTTAAAACCTATGGATTGCTATGTCTCTGAAAGAAAATCAAGCGTGTGTACAGGGGCATAAACGCAGCAGTGATAGGATTGGAGAGGTTCGGTGAGCAAATGAAGACCCTTTGAAGTCATATTGCATGGTACCCATTCCACGGGTCTCAACTCTCCAGGTTTAAGGGATTCTGCCTTCAGGTAAAACATGCACGTGGAACCCAGAGTATGATCAACCGTGTGATCGGGAGACGTGTTCCAATATGTCTCAGTTCTCGTCCCCTGGTACTCGGGTGCAACATTCCAGACGCTTTACTAACACTCTCCCGACTTGGAGAGTCAGTGCCTTTAACCTCCTGTTTGGCCCATTTGCAATTTCTGAGGAAGATGAACAGGAATAGGGAGAACCAATGAGAGACTAGGTGGAGGTGTCTGGACGGGCAAATTTAACTCTCATTTCCCACCAGGAAGAGGAATTAACCAAAGGCTCAGCGTGCCGTGCCGGAACCAGATTAGGGCCTGAAGCAATCCTGCGGTGTTGCGGCCAGCTCACAAGAAAGCGAGTTGAAGAAAGGAGCTCAGGGGCACTGTAATTCACAAACCTGCAGAGTTATAAATGACAGCTATCTTCCAAAAATATATTGAAGTAAGGCTCCCAAGAGGAGTTGAAAGCGGGGCAGAATTGCAGGAAACCGATTTCAGGAGGTAGACTGGAATTGCATGTAAAGCATAGGGAAAGAGGCAGAACGTCCACAATGATGCACTTGGCCAAAAAGTGCGTATGCGTTTTATCCTGAATATATTCAGGAAAAAACGCATACGCCCTTTTTGGCCAACCAAGCAAGCTTGCAAAGGAAATCTGCACTACAATGAAGTCTCACTTCGCCCCTGTCAAAAGGGCCATCTGAAAAAAGTGTAAAATCCAGAAAGGCAGGACAGGCCATGGAGAACTGGGAACCTTGTTATGCTGATGGGCGGGATGTAAATTGCCAACAGCCACTCGGGAGAGGTGTATGGTGTTTCCTGAAACATCTAAAAAACAAAGCAACAGAGTCTAGGGCACTTCCACTTATGGTCCTATAGCTTAGGGAAATTAAAATCAAAAAGACACAGCCACCCCAAAGTTTGGGACAGCTCTGTTGACAAGAACCTCGTTTACGGTACAAGTTCAATATCGCAGAAAGTGAAAAATGGATAAAGAAGTTGTGGTACTTACGTACAATGCAATATCACTCAGCAATGAAATCTATGTCATCAGGCCCGTAGCAGCATAATGAGTGGATTCAGGTATGATGATTCTAACTGAAATAAGTCACACAGAAAAAGAAACATCATAAGATATCACTAATACACGGAATGTAAACTTGGCTACACAGGAACTGGATTACAAAACAGAACAGGGTCTCAAATTTAGAAAACCAACTTATGCTTGCTTAAGGGGAAAGGTGAGTTGGGGTGCTGCATCAAACCAGAGATTGAAATGAGCACAGATAAAGTTCCTTAAGCCAAATATGGAATAGACAAGAACTACTCCTTGCTCAACGAAATGGACTCAACACCCCATATTAAACGCCTAAGAATGTACCTGACTAGTAAGTATCTTAAAACCTATGGATTGCTATGTCTCTGAAAGAAAATCAAGCGTGTGTACAGGGGCATAAACGCAGCAGTGATAGGATTGGAGAGGTTCGGTGAGCAAATGAAGACCCTTTGAAGTCATATTGCATGGTACCCATTCCACGGGTCTCAACTCTCCAGGTTTAAGGGATTCTGCCTTCAGGTAAAACATGCACGTGGAACCCAGAGTATGATCAACCGTGTGATCGGGAGACGTGTTCCAATATGTCTCAGTTCTCGTCCCCTGGTACTCGGGTGCAACATTCCAGACGCTTTACTAACACTCTCCCGACTTGGAGAGTCAGTGCCTTTAACCTCCTGTTTGGCCCATTTGCAATTTCTGAGGAAGATGAACAGGAATAGGGAGAACCAATGAGAGACTAGGTGGAGGTGTCTGGACGGGCAAATTTAACTCTCATTTCCCACCAGGAAGAGGAATTAACCAAAGGCTCAGCGTGCCGTGCCGGAACCAGATTAGGGCCTGAAGCAATCCTGCGGTGTTGCGGCCAGCTCACAAGAAAGCGAGTTGAAGAAAGGAGCTCAGGGGCACTGTAATTCACAAACCTGCAGAGTTATAAATGACAGCTATCTTCCAAAAATATATTGAAGTAAGGCTCCCAAGAGGAGTTGAAAGCGGGGCAGAATTGCAGGAAACCGATTTCAGGAGGTAGACTGGAATTGCATGTAAAGCATAGGGAAAGAGGCAGAACGTCCACAATGATGCACTTGGCCAAAAAGGGCGTATGCGTTTTATCCTGAATATATTCAGGAAAAAACGCATACGCCCTTTTTGGCCAACCAAGCAAGCTTGCAAAGGAAATCTGTACTACAATGAAGTCTCACTGCCCCCCGGTCAAAAGGGCCATCTGAAAAAAGTGTAAAATCCAGAAAGGCAGGACAGGCCATGGAGAACTGGGAGCCTTGTTATGCTGATGGGCGGGATGTAAATTGCCAGCAGCCACTCTGGAGAAGTGTATGGTGTTTCCTGAAACATCCAAAAAACAAAGCAACAGAGCCTAGGGCACTTCCACTTATGGTCCTATAGCTTAGGGAAATTAAAATCAAAAAGACACAGCCACCCCAAATTTTGGGACGGCTCTGTTTACAAGAACCTCGTTTACGGTACCAGTTCAATATCACACAAAGCGAAAAATGGATAAAGAAGTTGTCGTACTTACGTACAATGCAATATCACTCAGCAATGAAATCTATGTCATCAGGCCCATAGCAGCATAATGAGTGGATTCAGGTATGATGATTCTAACTGAAATAAGTCACACAGAAAAAGAAACATCATAAGCTATCACTAATACACGGAATGTAAACTTGGCTACACAGGAACTGGATTACAAAACAGAACAGTGTCTCCAATTAAGAAAACCAACTTTTGCTTCCTTAACGGGAATGGTGAGTTGGGGTGCTGCATAAAACCAGAGATTGAAATTAGCACAGATACCGTTCCATAAGCCAAATATGTAATAGACAAGAGCTACTCCTTGCTCAACGAAGTGGACTCAACACCCCATATTAAACGCCTAAGAATATACCTGACTAGTAAGAATCTTAAAACCTATGGATTTATATGTCTCCGAAAGAGAATGAAGCGTGTGTACAGCGGCATAAACGCAGCAGTGATAGGATTGGTGAGGTTCGGTGAGCAAATGCAGACCCTTTGAAGTCATATTGCATGATACCCATTCCATGGGTCTCAACTCTCCACGTTTAAGAGATTCTTCCTTCAGCTAAAACATGCATGTGGAACCCAGAGTATGATCCACCGTGTGATCGGGAAACGTGTTCAAATGTGTCTCAGTTTTCGTCCCCTGGTACTCGGGTGCAACATTCCAGACGCTTTACTAACACTCTCCCCACTTGGAGAGTCAGTGCCTTTAACCTCCTGTTTGGCCCAGTTTGCAATTTCTTCGGAAGATGAACAGGAATAAGGAGAAGCATTGGGAGACTATCTGTCGGTGTCTGGACGGCAAATTTAACTCTCATTTCCCACCAGGAAGATAAATGAACCAAAGGCTCCGCGTGCCATGCTGGAACTAAATTAGGGCCTGAGGAGATCCTGCGGTGTTGCGGCCAGCTCACAAGAAAGCGAGTTGAAGAAAGGAGTTCAGGGGCACTGTAATTCAGAAACCTGCGGAGTTATAAATGACAGCTATCATCCAAAATTATGCTGAAGTAAGGCTGCGAAGAGGACTTGAATGCGGGGCAGAATTGCTGGAATTTGATTTCAGAACATACACGGGAGTAGCTCTTAAAGCATAGGAAAAGAGACAGAACTTGGAAAATAATGCACTTGGCAAAAAAGAGCATATGTGTTTTATCCAGAGCTCTCATAACTGAGGGGAGGAGATTCCCAGCAGGCTCCAACTGCCACCTGAGGGCTCACATTGCCAAGGCAACGTTAGCATGCCAGGCAGGAGTTACCTCACAGCAGAGGTCCCACCTCACAGAAGGGTGAGAAACCCAGCCAACATCAGACTCTCACCAGAGGGCCCACATCACCAAGGGGATGGGAACCAGGCAGGAGTGTCTTCACATCAGTGGGGCCACATCATCGAAAGCTGAGGTACTCAGCACATGTGTCCTCAAACCAGAGGACCCACATCACCAAGGACCTCGGAGTGAGGCAGGCAGGAGTAGCCTCACAACACTGGGCACATAGAATAAAAAAGTGAGGAATCCAGCAGTTGGAACCTCCCAGCAGGCGGCCCAGAGCACCGAGACTATGGGATCCAGGCCACAGTGAACTCACAGAAGAGGGCCCATGTCATGAAACTGAGCAACCCAGCCATTGGGACCTCAGAGCAGGAGGCCCACATCCCCATGGGGATGGAATTCTGGTAGGAGTGTCCTCGCACCACTGAGAACGTATCAGAAAATTTTGGGCGACCAGCAGTTAGGGCCTGGTGCCAGAGGACCCTCATCACCAAGGGAAGGAGGCTCCCAGCAGGCTCCAACTGCCACCAGAGGGCTGACGTCGCCAAGGCGATGTGTGCCAACCAGGCACGAATGACCTCACAGCAGAGGGCCCACCTCAGAGAAGTGTGACGAACCCAGTCAGGATCAGACTCGCACCAGAGGGCCCACATCACCAAATGGATTGGAACCAGGCAGGAGTGTCCTCACATGAGTAGGGCCACATCATCTAAAGGTGAGGAACCCAGAATATGTGGCTTCAAACCATAGGACACCCATCACCAAGGGGCTGGGAGTGAGGCAGGCAGGAGGAGCCTCATAACAGAGGGCCCAAAAATAAGAAAGGTGAGGAATCCAGCAGTTGGAACCTCCCAGCAGGCGGCCCAGAGCACAGAGGCTAGAGGAACCAGGCCAGAGTGAACTAACACCAGACAGCCCACATCATGAAACTGTGAGCAACCCAGACATTGGGACCTCAGAGCAGAAGGCCCACATCCCCATGGTGATGGGAACATGACAGGAGTGTCCTGGCATCACTGGGCTCACATCAGAAAACGTGGGGTGCTCAGAAGTTAGGGCCTGACGCTAGAGGGCACTCATCACCGAGAGGAGGAGGCTCCCAGCAGGCTCCAGCTGCCACCAGAGGGCCAACGTCGCCAAGGCGATGTGTGCCAGCCTGGCAGGAGTGACCTCACAGCAGAGGGCCCACCTCACAGAAGGAACCTCACAGAAGGACCTCACAGCAGAGGGCCCACCTCACAGAGGGTGACCTCACAGCAGAGGGCCCACCTCACAGAAGGAACACAGCCAGGATCAGACTCTCACCAGAGGGCCCACATCACCAAGGGGATGGGAACCAGGCAGGAGTGTCCCCACACCAGTGGGACAACATCATCGAAAGGTGAGGATCCCAGCACATGTGTCCTCAAACCAGAGGAACCACATCACCAAGGGGTTTGGAATGAGGCTGGCAGGACTGGCCTCACAACACAGGGTCCATAGAATATAAAAGTTGAGGAATCCAGCAGTTGGAACCTCCCAGCAAGTGGCCCAGAGCACCGAGGCTATGGGATCCAGGCCGCAGTGAACTCACAGCAGAGGGCCCACATCATGAACCTGTGAGCAGCCCAGCTGTTGGGACCTCAGAACAGAAGGCCCACATCCCCATTGGGATGGGAACCTGGCAGGAGTGGCTTCACACCACTTAGCACATATCAGAAAATGTTAGGAGCCCAGCAGTTAGGGCCTGATGCCAGGGGGCCCTCATAACTGAGGGGAGGAGACTCCCAGCAGGTTCCAACTGCCAACAGAGGGCCCACGTCTACAAGGTGGCATGCACCAGCCAGGCAGTAGTGACCTCACAGCAGAGGGCCTATCTCACAGAAGGGTGAGGAACCGAGGCAGGATGAGACTCTCACCAGAGGGCCCACAACACCAAGGGGATGGGAACCAGTCAGGACTGTCCTCCCACCAGTGGGGCCACATCATCGAAAGGTGAGGAACCCAGCACATGTGGCCTCATATCAGAGGACATACATCACAAAGGGGATGGGAGTGAGGCAGGTAGGAGTAGCCTAAAAACAGAGGGCCCAAAGAATAAAAAAAGTGAGGAATCCAGCATTTGGAACCTCCCAGCAGGCGGCCGAGAGCACAGAAGCTATGGGATGCAGGCAGGAGTTAACTAACACCAGAGAGCCCACATCATGAAACTGTGAGCAACCCAGGCATTGGGACCTCAGAGCAGAAAGCCCACATCCCCATGGGGATGGGAACCTGACAGGAGTGTCCTGGCATCACTGGGCTCACATCAGAAAATGTGGGGAGCCCAGCAGTTAGAGCCTGATGCTAGAGGGCCATCATCACCGAGGGCAGGAGGCTCCCAGCAGGTTCCATGTGCCAACAGAGGGCCCACGTCGCCAAGGTGATGTGTGCAAGTCAGGCAGGATTGACCTCACAGCAGAGGGCCTACCTCACAGAAGAGTGAGGAACCCAGCCAGGATAAGACTGTCACCAGAAGGCCCACATCACCAAGGGGATGGGAACCAGGCAGGAGTGTCCTCACACCAGTGGGGCCACATCATTGAAAGTTGCCTAACCCAACACATGTGGCCTCAAACCAGAAGACCCACATCACGAAGGGGTTGCGAGTGAGGCAGGCAGGAGGAGCATCACAACACAGGACCCATAGAATACAAAAGTTGAGGAATCGAGCAGTTGGAACCTCCCAGCAGGCAGCCAAGACCACAGAGGCTATGGGATCCAGGCCACAGTGAACTAACACCAGAGAGCCCACATCATGAAATTGTGATCAACCCAGCCGTTGGAACCTCAGAGCAGAAGGCCCACATCCCCATGGGGATGGGAACCTAAGAGGAGTGCTTGAGCAACACTGGGCTCACTAAGAAAAGTTGGGGAGCCCAGCAGTTAGGGCCTGACATCAGAGGGCCCTCATCACAGAGCTGAGGAGGCTCCCAGCAGGGTCCAATTGCCACCAGAGGGCTCATGTCAACAAGGCGAGGTGAGCAACCCAGGCAAGAGTTACCTGATAGTAGAGGGCCCACCTCACAGATGGGTGAGGAACCCAGCCAGGATCAGACTCTCACCAGAGGGCCCACATCACAAAGGGGATGGGACCCAGTCAGGATTATCCTCACACCAGTGGGGCCTCATCATCTTAAGGTGAGGAACCCAGCACATGTGTCCTCAAACCAGAGGACCCACATCACCAAGGGCCTTGGAGTGAGGCAGGCAGGAGTAGCCTCACAACACAGGGCACATAATATAAAAAACGTGAGGATTCCAGCATTTAGACCTTCCAGCAGGCGGCCCAGAACACCGAGGCTATGGGATCCAGGCCACAGTGAACTCACAGCAGAGGGCCCACATCACAAAACTGTGAGCAACCCAGAAGTTGAGACCTCAGCGCAGAAGGACCACATCCCCATGGGAATGGGAACCTGGCTGGAGTGTCCTCGCACCACTGGGCGCACATCAGAAAATGTGGGGAGCCCACCATTTAGGGCCTGACGCCAGAGGGCCGTCATCACCGAGAGGAGGAGGCGCCCTGCACGCTCCAACTGCCACCAGAGGGCTCACGTCTCCAAGGTGACGTGTGCCAGCCAGACAGGAGTGACCTCACAGCAGAGGGCCTACCTCACAGAACGTTGAGGAACCCAGCCAGGATTAGACTCTCGCCAGAGGGCCCACCTCACCAAGGGGATGGGAACCAGGCAGGAGTGTCCTCACACGAGTGGGGTCACATCATCGAAAGGTGAGGAACGCAGCACATGTGGCCTCAAGCCATAGGACAGTCATCACCAAGGGGCTGGCAGTGAGGCAGGCAGGAGGAGCCTCACAACAGAGGGCACATAGAATAAAAAAGTTGAGGAATCCAGCAGTTGGAACCTCCCAGCAGGCGGCTCAGAGCACCGATGATAAGGGATCCTTGCCGGAGTGAACTCACAGCAGAGGGCCCACATCATGGTACTGTGAGCAAGCCAGCCGTTTTGACCTCAGAGCAGAAGGCCCATATCGCCATGGGGATGGGAACCTGGCAAGAGTCTCCTCACTCACTTGGCGCACATCAGAAAATGTGGGGAGCCCAGCAGTTATGGCCTAAGGCAAGAGGGCCCTCATCACCGAGGGGAGGAGGATCCCAGCACACTCCAACTGCCACCAGAGGGCCCACGTCGCCAAGGTGACGTGTGCCAGACAGGCATGATTGACCTCACAGCAGAGGGCCCACCTCACAGAAGGGTGAGGAACCCAGCCAGGATCAGACTCTCACCTGAGGGCCCACATCAGCAAGGGGATGGGAACCAGTCAGGACTGTCTTCCCTCCAGTGGGGTCACATCATCGAAAGGTGTGGAACCCAGCACATGTAGCCTCAAATCAGAGGACACATATCACAAAGGGAATGGGAGTGAGGCAGGCAGGAGTAGCCTAAAAACAGAGGGCCCAAAGAATAAGAAAGGTGAGGAATCCAGCAGTTGGAACCTCCCAGCAGGCGGCCCAGAGCACAGAAGCTATGGGATGCAGGCAGGAGTGAACTAACAGCAGAGAGCCCACATCATGAAACTGTGAGCAACCCAGGCTTTGGGACCTCAGAGCAGAAGGCCCACACCCCAATGGGGATGTGAACCTGGCTGGAGTGTCCTCGCACCACTGGGCGCACATCACAAAATGTAGGGAGCCCAGCAGTTAGGGCCTGATGCCAGAGGGCCCTCATCACCGACGAGAGGAGGCTCCCAGCAGGCTCCAAGTGCCACCAGAGGGCTCATGTCCACAAGGCGAGGTGAGCAAGCCAGGCAAGAGTGACCTCACATCAGACGGCCTACCTCACAGATGGGTGAGGAACCCAGCCGGGATCAGACTCTCAACAGAGGGCCCACATCACCAAGGGGATGTGAACCAGGCAGGAGTCTCCTAAGACCATTGGTCCCACATCATCGAAAGGTGAGGAACCCAGCACATGTGGCCTCAAACCAGACGACACACATCACGAAGGGGCTGGGAGTGAGGCAGGCAGGAGGATCCTCACAACAGAGGGCCCAAAAAATTAAAAAAGTGAGGAATCCAGCAGTTGGAACCTCCCAGCAGGCAGCCAAGAGCACAGAGGCTATGGGATCCAGGCTTCTGTGAACTAACACCAGAGAGCCCACATCATGAAAATGTGAACAACCCAGCCGTTGGGACCTCAGAGCAGAAGGCCCACATCCCCATGGAGATGGGATCCTAAGAGGAGTGCCAAAGCATCACTGGGCTCCCTAAGAAAAGTTGGTGAGCCCAGCAGTTAGGGCCTGACGCAAGAGGGCCCTCATCACCGGGGGAAGAGATTCCCAGCACGCTCCAACTGCCACCACACGGCTGACTTCACCAAGGCAATGTGTGCCAGCCATGCAGGAGTGACCTATCAGCAGAGGGTCTCCCTCACAGGTGGGTGAGGAACAAAGCCAGGAACAGACTCTCACCAGGGGGTCCACATAACCACGTGGATGAGAACCAAGCAGGAGTGTCCTCACACTAGTGGGGCCACATCATTGAAAGGTGAGGAACCCAGCAAAAGTGGCCACAAACCAGAGGACCCACATCACCAAGGGGTTGAGAGTGAGGTAGGTGTCTGGACGGGCATATTTAACACTCATTTCCCACCAGGAAGAGGAATTAACCAAAGGCTCAGCGTGCCCTGCCAGAAGCAGATTAGGGCCTGAAGCAGTCTTGCGGGTTTGCGGCCAGCTCACAAGAAAGCGAGTTGAAGAAAGGAGCTCAGGGGCCCTGTAATTCACAAACCTGCAGAGTTATAAATGACAGATAACGTCCAAAAATATATTGAAGTAAGGCTGTGAAGAGGACTTGAAAGCGGGGCAGAATTGCAGGAAACCGATTTCAGGAGGTAGACTGGATTTGCATTTAAAGCATAGGAAAAGAGGCAGAACATCGACAATGATGCACTTGGCAACAAAGGGCATATGAGTTTGTTCCTGAATATATTCAGGAAAAAACACATACGCCCTTTTTGGCAAACCAAGCAAGCTTGCAATGGAAATCCGAACTACTATGAAGTGTCACTTCCCCCCGGTCTAAAGGGCCACTGAGAAAAGTGTAAAATCCAGAAAGGCAAGACAGGCCATGGGGAAAAAGGAGCCTTGTTATGCTTATGGGCGGGATGTACATTGCCAACAGCCACTCTGGAGAAGTGTATGGTGTTTCCTGATACATCTGAAAAACAAAGCAACAGAATCTAGGGCATTTCCACTTATGGTCCTATAGCTTAGGGAAATTAAAATCAAAAAGACACAGCCACCCCAAAATTTACAACGGCTCTGTTTACAGGAGCCTCTTCTACAGTACAAGTTAAATATCCCAGAGAACAAATAATTGATAAAGAAGTTGCGGTACTTATGTACAACAGAATACCACTCAGCAATGAAATCTGTGTCACCAGGCCTGTACCAGCATAATGAGTGGATTGAGGCATGATGATTCTAAGTGAAATAAGTCACACAGAAAAAGAAACATCATAAGGTATCACTAATGCACGGAATGTAAACTTGGCTACACATGAACTGAATTACAAAACAGAACAGGGTCTCAAGTTTAGAAAACCAACTTATGCTTGCTTAAGGGGAAAGGTGAGTTGGGGTGCTGCATAAAACCAGAGTTTGAAATTAGCACAGATACCGTTCCATAAGCCAAATATGTAATAGACAAGACCTACCCGTTGCTCAACGAAATGGACTCAACAATGAGGTATCACCTCACACCTGTTAGAATGGGCATCATCTGAAAATCTACAAACAACAAATGCTGGAAAGGGTGTGGAGAAAAGGAACACTCTTCCACTATTGTTGGGAATATAAATTGATACAGTCACTATGGAGAACAATATGGAGTTTCTTAAGAAACTAATAATAGAATTACCATATGATACAGCAATCCCAGGACTGGACATATACTCAGACAAAACCATAAATCAAAAAGAGACATTCACCGCAATGTTCATTGCATCACTATTTACAATATCGAGGTAATGGAAGCAACCTAAATGCCCACAGACAGACGAATGCATAAAGCTGTGGTACATATATAAAATGGAATATTACTAAGCCATGAAAGGAATGAAATTGGGTCATTTGTAGAGACGTCGATGGATCTAGAGACTGTCCTACAGAGTGAAGTAAGTCAGAAAGAGAAAAACAAATCTTGTATATTCATGCATATATGTGGAACCTAGAAAAACTGTACAGATTAACCGTTTTGCAAGGCATAAATAGAGCAACAGATGTAGACAACAATCGTATGGACAACAAGGGGGGAAAGCTCTTGGAGGGGTGGTGGTGGGAGGAGTTGAGAGATTGGGATTGGCATGTAAACATTTATATGTATAAAATAGATAACCAATGAGAACCTGCTGTATAAAAATATAAAATAAAATTCAAAATTAAAAAGAAATAAAATTTAAAAAATAAAACAGAAAAAACAATTATTCCCTTCACATACATGTATTTATATGAATAAATTATTTCCATGCTTATATCTGTAAATACAAAAAAGAGGAATAAAATCTACCTTGAACCAAAAACGAAAAAGAGAAAAAAAAAACAGAACCCACCAGTTACTCAGAGGAAAACCGTATCAGGGCACTTGCTCCAGTTGTAAACAATTCTGAAGTTGGTCAGTGGTGGGGAATCGTCTCCCATTCAGCCAGCAGCCCCCACACAACAAGCGTCCTCATTGCAAAGCTGGGGCACCGTGCCGAGGCATCTGTGAGTAAACGTGAGCTGAGCCCCAGGCCACTTGCTGCTGAACTGTTCCCACCCTTCCCAGGTAAAACACCTGAATATATACAAGGACTTGAAAGCCTAGAGGAAGGGCCATGGAGCCACACGAGTGACAGCATGCCAGCTGACTTGGTGCCTGCAGGCCAGCCAGGATGGTCCTGGCCCTGGGTGCTCTTCTGGAAGATTTCCATTTCCCTGCCTGAGATACCCGTCCTGTCCCTGCCCCCACTGCTTTTTTCCTTCCTCACCTCTGCCCAGGGAGAAATTCCAGCAGCAGGTATGGGTGACACATCCTCTTCTTTAGCAGGTGGCAGCCTGGCAACTGCTGCAGAAAGTCCAGCAGAGCCCCACTCACACTGGGCCACCCACAAAGCCGTGGCCTCTCACTCCCTCCCACCAGCCCAGCCCCGAGACTGCTGACAGGGCAGAGAAAATGGCGTCAGGCACAGCTGCAGGGGCTTTTGCTGCCCGGAGTGGTATTTATATTGATCTCAACCCAGGCACACCTGGGGAGGGCTGGCCGGCATGGTAAGGCTGCCCAGGTAGCCAATCATCACCCCTCAGGGGCTCACAGTTGCAGAAAATGGAACTTGCTGAACCGGCCAGGTCCAAGGAACAGGTGTGGGCTCCTGAGAGTCAGGATAGACAAGGGGCTGCAGCTTTGGCTTGTTTTCTAATCATTTTATCTGGCCCATGAGTGGGAGACAACTTCAAGAAAACCCTCTCCTAATGAGAGGAACCCAGGAGTCAGGGAGAGGAGGGGTGGGTGGTGGTTGGAGACAGAGGCCTGGTGCCCTGGGTGCAGTGGAAGTCTCTGGAAGACCAGGTGGAGGGAGGCCACACAGAGTGATGCCCAGGGTCACAGACCTGTCGGAGCTGCTGTTTGTTAGTTCAAGTCCTGCTCTGAGGTGCTCTGTGTCAGCTCTGAGCGACAGGTGAGCTGGGGGTGCTCTTCAATGAGGGCTATGTGCACGGTTCCTGTGTGCCCAGCCCTGCCACGGTACCTGCAAGGGTAGCTCTGTATCCTGGGAGGGGCCTGACCATGAGAGCCCCGTGGGCTGGGTTGGGGGTGGGGTACCTGCCCAGGAGAGCTCCATATCCTGGGATTGGCCTGACCACGAGAGCCCCATGGGCTGCTGGGGACCTGGTAAAGGATGTCAGGACAGTCAGTGAAGCCACCGAGGATATACCTCCAGTTGCTCCTGATTCCTACACCCTGCTGGTCATTCTACCAACCACCAGGACATGGTATTCTGTATTAGTCTTCAATGATGCCTTCTTTTGTATTCCATTAGTCCCAGAGTCACAAGAAATTTTGGCTTGTGAGTGGCAGGACTCAACATACAACTAAAACAATACTTCCGGGCCGTCTTGCCCCAAGGGTTCAAAAATTCCCACACCATCTTTGGGGAAAGCTTAGCTAACGACCGAAAAGTTCTACCTCTGGAAAAGGAAACCCTCCTTCAATATGCAGACGACATTCTGATCGCCAGCCCTACTAAGGAGGCCTCTGAACTACCAAGCCAATAAAGGATAGAAGTTGTCCAAGAAAAAGCTCAAATATCACAGACTGCGGTGACCTGCCTGGGCTTCATTCTCACACAAGGTCAGAGAAGCCCATCCCAGGAAAGGGAAGAAACCATTTTCAGCCTTACCCCTTTCTAAAACTAGAAGACAGCTTAGGGGTTCCTGGGGAGGCCAGGGTTTGCTGCTTCTGGATCCCTAACTACAGTCTACTAGCTGGGCCTCTATATGAAACACTGAAAGGAAAAGATGATGATCCTTTTGAACAGAATCCAGAAGTGGCCTTTCAAGAATGGAAAGAGCAGTCAATTCAGACCCTTGCCCTGGAACTCCCTAATTGAGCTAAACCCTTTGACCTTTCCATTCCCGGTGAAAGGTGAATCGCCATTGGAGAATTAGTGCAAAAACTGGGACCACTTGAAATGGAACAACGCAAGAATGCCATCCAGGTAGGATAAACTACAGTCACCAAGGGGCTTGGCCCACTGCCACATCTGGCCAAGATACTGGCGGTATCTAAAAACCTGGAAATCAGCAGCCCAAAAGGCCACCTCCCTCCTAAGGGAAAAGGACCCCACGTGGTGATCCTAATCACCAACCATGCCCTGAAGTTGCAGGGTTCGCTCCGTGGGCACACCGACCTCGAGTGAGGAGGCCCTCCAACTCCAACATCCAGAGAGATAACCGGAGGCAACAGGGCACCATGACGACTCATGTGAACATCACTTGACCTGGAGTTTCTCTCATAAAACAACAATAGTGTGTCCCGAAGGAGTAGACTACTGCTTGCAGGACTTCCTGCACCCGGAGGGGAGCTAATAATCTTGGCGGGGGAACCGTATATCACACTGTCACCATAGAAAAGCCTACAGACACCGTGATGATGGTGGCCAATAAGACCGGCTGGACTCCTGTTTACTTCAAAAGGCTGTTGACTCAGTGGCCATCATGGTCCTTGATCACCACTGACCCTGGACTGTCTGGGAGTTGAGCGGGCAGGGCTCTGACACCTGGTGCTGTTTTTATGTTAATTCAGGGGCCTAATTGAAGAAAGAGCAGACTACTGGTCAGAGCATCTAGGCTGGCAGAAACGGTCAGCCTAAGGTGGCCGAACAAATGTGGGGCGGGGTGAAACCGGCCCCCACAGCGTCTCTGCACATCTCTTTCCTGGACCCTTAAAGGTCATTAGAATCTATAACACTTCCAATGCTGGTGCTCAGGCGGACGAGCAGGGAGGCAGGGGTCCTGGGGCCAATCAACGTCACCTGGAGGCTGCTGGGGAGAAGTTCTGACCCTCGTCCCCTGGTATGAGGGCTCCCAACTCAGCACTCAGCAGTTACAGAAGAAGGGTCTGCACCCTCAGCACTCCAAGAATGAGGAACGGGACAAAAGGCAGAGGAGGGGTTTGTCCCCAGCAAAGCCCATTAAAAATCCCTGGGAGATAAAAATAGAATCTGGGCAATAAAGTCAAGTCTGACCTTTTTTATCCTTTGTACTTTGTCTAATTTCACGTGCTCCTAGGGTCCCGCATGCAGAGGTTCCACACCCGGCACTTCAGACCAGATTTCCTGGTGCAGAATGGCTGGGTCGACACCTCAGCTCCTGGGGCCCAGTGCAGACTCCGAGATATAGAGCCTGAGCTGCAGCCAACCCAGCCCTTGAGAGCTCCGCCCCCTCCCTCCCACTGACTCTGACAGGATCTCTACACAGCAGCCCAGCCCACAGCCCACGGGGTAGTGCATGCTCTCACCTCTCCATTCTCTGATGAAAATATAAAGTTTCCTTTGCTTGGGAACCAAACTCAGTCTCGATCTGTTGGCCCCAATGACACTGGGCAGGGGGACCCTTGTTGGGGTCCACTCTGGAGGATCAGTAACAGAAATTGAGACTATTGTAACTTCAATGAACAGATGTGTGAGCCAAACTGTAGTTAACATAGAACAGTTTATAAGGCTCGGGTAAAATAAGATGTTTCTAACACTTCCATTTGATATTTCCATCACTTTATTATAAGCAAGTTCAGTGAGAAGGTTTGTCCTATTTGTCAGGTCAATATTAGAGAAATGAAGTGATTTCTTTCCAAGGATGTACATCTAATAATCTTGGTTAAAGCTTCAATCTTGTTTTAAATGCTTTTCCATTGAAAATGATACCTCTCTTTCAGCTCCCCCATTTCTGAGAAGTATAAAATCTTATAATTTATTATTACCAAAGGGGAAAGGTGGGAGGAGGGATAAATTAACAGTTTGGAATTAACACATACACACTGCTATGTATAAAATAGATCATCAACAAGGAACTACTGTATAGCACAGGGAACTACACTCAATATTGTGCAATAACCTATAAGGGGAAATAATCGGAAAAAGAATAGATATTTTTATTGACATCATCTATCAATGACAGTTAAAGTGTAACCTAAGGGAAGCCGGTGGTGAGTGCTTCTGACCCTGAAGACTTCAGTCATCTAAAGTTTGGACTCTGCCTACTTCCCAAGGCCCTTAATGAACATATGTGTAGCCGTAGCTTAAAAAACTCCCCAGTTTGGGTTTCGGGGAGACACTGATTTTGAAAAAGCCCTGGTGTTCTCCTTACATGAATGGGACTCTTCCTACTGCTAAAACATGTCTGTCACATCCAGAGGATGGTATACCGTCTGATCGGGAAGAGTTTGGAAAAGGCATCTCATCTCCTCATCTCCTGGTGCTCGGGTTCACCCCTCCAGCGTCTTTACTAACAGTCTCCCCACTTGGAGATGTCAACACTGTCAACATCCTGTTGCGTACAGTTTGGAATTTGTCCAGAGGATGAAGCGGAAGGATGAGGAACAATGAGAGACAAGTCCTAGGTGTTCAGACAGGCACATGTCACTCTAATTTCCAATCAGGAAGATGAATTGACCAAAGGCCAGGGTTGCCCATGGAAACAGTATAGGGCTTGAGGAAATCCCACTGCTTTGTGGCCAGTTCCCATAAACACAAGTTGAACAATGGAACTCAGGGGCAGTAAAATTCACGAAACTGCAGAGTTGAAAATATCTATCACTGAAAAATGTCTTGAGGAAAGTCAGAGAAAAGGATTGGCAAGCAAGGGAGAATGGCAGGAAAGGGATTTGAGGAGGTAGAAAGGACTCGCCATTAAGCACAAGAAAAGGGGCTGAACATTGCCAACATTGCAGTTGGCCAAAAAGGCTGTATGCGTTTTTTTCTGTATATATTCAAGAAAAGGGCATACACTTTTTTAGCCAACCAAACAGGTGGGCACTGGAAATCAATACTACAAAAGATATCACTTCGCATCAGTCAGAAGAGCCATCCTCATAAAGTGTAAACGCCAGAAATGCAGGACAGGGCAAGGAGAAGAGGGAGCCCTGTGAGGCTTATAGTGGAAATGTATATTGCCAACGGCCATTCTGGAGAAGTGTATTGTGTTTACTAAAGCATCTAAAAAATGAGCTACAGAGCATAGGGCACTTGCACTCATGGGCGTATATCTTGGGAAAAACAAAAATCGAGAGGACACAGTCACCCCAATGTTTACTGCCTCTCTGTTTAAAAGATCCTCGACTAGGATATAACTTAAATGTCTCTGGAGGGAAAAAATGGATAGAGATGTGGTACTTATGTAGAGTGGAATATTACTCAGCCTGGAAATCAATGAAATATGGCCAGTTGTAACAACTCCGGAGGAGTTACGTATGATCATTCTAAGTGACATAAATATGTAGAAAACACGCGTAAGGCTGCTAAACGGGAAAGGTGGGGAGGGGTGAGGCATCATCCAGGAGGTTGAAATTAGCAAAGATACCATTCCAAATACCAAACTGATAATCAACAAGGCCTACACGGTAGCTAAAAGAACTGCACTCAGCACACTCAAGTCACCGGAAAAGAATATCTATGACTGGTAAGAATCTGAAAAAGAAATTATTGATGTCTCTCTGTACGTGAATCAAGTGGATGTACAGCAGCAAGAAACAGAGCTTTGAAAATCAGCTGTAAACAACATAGTAATAAATTGAAAAAAATAAACGACAGAGAGACAGAGAAAACCTCTTACAACTTTTCCTCAGGGACGGTGATGCAACATGGATTGAACACATCTAGACCCACAGCAGGATGAGACATAAGGCTGGAAACTGTTCGCGCTAAGAGAAATGTGAGGTTGGGTGAGGAAATGCACACCCTTTAAAGTAATACTACCTGGTACCCATTCAATGGGTCCCAAATCTGCAGGTTCAAGGAATCTTCCTACAGCTAAAACATGCATGGAAAACCCAGAGGACTGTACACCATGTGATCGGGAGATGTGTCTAAAATGCACCTCATTTATCCTCTCCTGGTGCTCCTGTTCATCATTCCAGCCACGTTACTTAGAATCTCCCCACTTAGAGAATCAGCACATTTAAACTTCTGTTTCACACATTTTGCAAATTGTGAGGAGGATGAACGGGAACAGGGGGAACCAATGAGAGAATAGTTGTAGGGGTTTGGACGGGCACATGTCACTCTAATTTCCCATTAAGAATAAGAATTAAAAAAAGGCTCAGCCCGCCTCGCCCGAGCCAAAATAGGACCTGAAGCAATCCTGCGGTTTTGAGGCCAGCTCACAAAAGAGCAACTTAAAAAATGGAGCTCAGGGTCACTGCAATTCACAAACCTGCAGAGTTATAAATGAAAACTAACGTCCAAAAATATGTTGAGGTAAGGCAAAGAAGAGGATCTGAATGCAAGACAGAATTGCAAGAAACAGATTTCAAGAGATAGATTGGACTCGCCTTTAAAGCACATGAAAAGCGGCAGAATTTCGAAAATGATGCAGTTGGCCCAAAAGGGAGTATGAGTTATTTCCTGAATATATCCAGGAAAAAACGCATACGCATTTTATGGGCAACCAAGCAAGCAAGCAATGCAAATGTGCACAACAAAGAAGTCTCATTTCCCACCGGTCAAAAGGGCCATCCGAAAAAATTGTAAAAACCAGAAATGCAGGACAGGCCATGGAGAACAGGGAGCCTTTATACGCTGATGGACAGTGTGTGAACTGCCGAGAGCCACTCTGGAGAAGTGTATGGTGGTTCCTAAATCATCTAAAAAACAGAGCGACAGAGCATAGGGCACTTCCAATCACGGGAGTATATCTAGGGAAGTCTAAAAATCAACAAGACACAAGCACACCACAGTTTAGGGCTACTCTGTTTACAAGAACCTCAACTTCAGTACACCTTAAATATCCCAGGAAAGAGAACAATGGATAAAGAAAATGTGGTACTTATGTACAATGGAATATCTCTTCACCATGAAATCAATGTAATAAGGCTAGTAGAAGGATAAAGAGTGGATTGAGGTCCGATAATACTACTTGAAATAAGTCAAACAGAAAAAGAAACATATCATAAGATATCACTTATAGAGGGAGGATAAATATGGCTGCACAAAAAATGAATTACAAAACAGAACAGTGTCTCACATTTAGAAAACACACTTATGTCAGCTTAAGGGGAAAGGAGAGGTGGGGTGATGCATAAAACCAGAGTTTGAAATTAGCACAGATACCGTTCAATAAACCAAATAGGTATCAGACAAGATCTACACCTCGCTCAATGAACTGGCCTCAACACACCCTATACACCACAGAGAAATATATGAGTAATAAGAATCTTAAAACCCATGTATTGATATATCTCCATAAGGGAATCAAGTGTGCGCAGAGCGGCACAAACACAGCAGTGAAAATGAGCTAAACCCCATTATAGAAATAAATTTTAAAACCAAAACACAGAAACAATGAAAGAGAGAAAAATTCTTACAAAATTCGCTCAGGGGCTGTGATGCAACCTGGAATGACCACATATAAACCCACAGCTGGATAAGACATAAGGCTGGACACTTGGGGCTGAAAGGATTGGTGAGCTTTGGTGAGCAACTGCCGAAAGTTTAATGCAATACTTCATGCTACTTATTCCAAGGGTCCCAACACTCCAAGTTGAAGGGAATCTTCCTACAGCTAAACCATGCATGGGAAATCCAGCAGATGGTATACCATATGATCGGGAAAGGTTTCTAAAATGCACCTCATTTACCTCTCCTGGGGCTCCGGATCAACATTCCACCCACTTTACTAACAACATCTCCACATGGAGAGTCAATGCCTTTAAGTTCCAGTATCGCACAGTCTGCAGTTAGTGCGGAGGATGAATGGGAATAGGGGGAACCAGTGAGAAAATAGATGTAGCGGTTTCAATGGGCACATGTCACTCTAATTTCACAGCAGGAAGAAGAATTAACCAAAGGCAGAGCAAGGCGCCCCAGAAGAAGAATAGGGCCTGAAGAAATCCTGTGGATATGAGGCAAGATCACAAAAATAAGAGCTGAAAAATGGAGCTAAGGGCCACTGCAATTCAAAAACCTGCAGAGTTATAAAGGCCAACTATTTTTCAAAAGTATATTGAGGTAAGGCTATGAAGAGGAACTGAGAGCAAGGCAGAACTGCAAGAAACCGAATTCAGGAGGTAGACTGGAATTGCACTGAAAACATAGGAAAAGACTCAGAACGTCGACAATGATGCACTTGGCCAAAAAGGGCGTATGCGTTCTTTCCTGAATATATTCAGGAAGAAACGCATACGCACTTTCTGGCCAACCAAGCAAGCTCGCAAAGGAAATCTGCACTACAATGAAGTCTCACTGCCCCCCGGTCAAAGGGCCTTCTGAAAAAAGTGTAAAATCCAGAAAGGCAGGACAGGCCATGGAGAACTGGGAGCCTTGTTATGCTGATGGGCGAGATGTAAATTGCCAACAGCCACTCTGGAGAAGTGTATGGTGTTTCCTGAAACATCCAAAAAATTAAGCAACAGAGCCTAGGGCACTTCCACTTATGGTCCTATAGCTTAGGGAAATTAAAATCAAAAAGACACAGCCACCCCAAAGTTTGGGATGGCTCTCTTTACAAGAACCTCGTTTACGGTACAAGTTCAATATCGCAAAAAGCGAAAAATGGATAAAGAAGTTGTGGTACTTACGTACAATGCAATATCACTCAGCAATGAAATCTATGTCATCAGGCCCGTAGCAGCATAATGAGTGGATTCAGGTACGATGATTCCAAGTGAAATAAGTCACACAGAAAAAGAAATATCATAAGGTATCACTAATACACGGAATGTAAACGTGGCTACACAGGAACTGAATTACAAAGCAAAACAGTGTCTTAAATGTAGAAAACCAACTTATGCTTGCTTAAGGGGAAAGGTGAGTTGGGGTGCTGCATAAAACCAGAGATTGAAATTAGCACAGATACCGTTCCATAAGCCAAATATGTAATAGACAAGAGCTACTCCTTGCTCAATGAAGTGGACTCAACACCCCATATTAAACGCCTAAAAATATACCTGACTAGTAAGAATCTTAAAACCTATGGATTTATATGTCTCCGAAAGAGAATCAAGCGTGTGTACAGCGGCATAAACGCAGCAGTGATAGGATTGGTGAGGTTCGGTGAGCAAATGCAGACCCTTTGAAGTCATATTGCATGGTACCCATTCCATGGGTCTCAACTCTCCAGGTTTAAGGGATTCTTCCTTCAGCTAAAACATGCATGTGGAACCCAGAGTATGATCCACCGTGTGATCGGGAAACGTGTTCAAATGTGTCTCAGTTTTCGTCCCCAGGTATTCGGGTGCAACATTCCAGACGCTTTACTAACACTCTCCCCACTTGGAGAGTCAGTGCCTTTAACCTCCTGTTTGGCCCAGTTTGCAATTTCTGTGGAAAATGAACAGGAATAGGGAGAACCAATGAGAGACTAGGTGGAGGTGTCCGGACGGGCAACTTTAACTCTCATTTCCCACCAGGAAGAGGAATTAACCAAAGGCTCAGCATGCCGTGCCAGAACCAAACTAGGGCCTGAAGCAATCCTGCGGTGTTGCGGCCAGCTCACAAGAAAGCGAGTTGAAGAAAGGAGCTCAGGGGCACTGTAATTCACAAACCTGCAGAGTTATAAATGACAGCTATCTTCCAAAAATATATTGAAGTAAGACTGCCAAGAGGAGTTGAAAGCGGGCAGAATTGCAGGAAACCGATTTCAGGAGGTAGACTGGAATTGCATGTAAAGCATAGGAAAAGAGGCAGAACGTCCACAATGATGCACTTGGCCAAAAAGGGCGTATGCGTTTTTTCCTGAATATATTCAGGAAAAAACGCATACGCCCTTTTTGGCCAACCAAGCAAGCTTGCAAAGGAAATCTGCACTACAATGAAGTCTCACTGCCCCCCGGTCAAAAGGGTCATCTGAAAAAAGTGTATAATCCAGAAAGGCATGACAGGACATGGAGAACTGGGAGCCTTGTTATGCTGATGGGCGGGATGTAAATTGCCAGCAGCCACTCTGGAGAAGTGTATGGTGTTTCCTGAAACATCCAAAAAACAAAGCAACAGAGCCTAGGGCACTTCCACTTATGGTCCTATAGCTTAGGGAAATTAAAATCAAAAAGACACAGCCACCGCAAAGTTTGGGACGGCTCTGTTTACAAGAACCTCGTTTACGGTACAAGTTCAATATCGCAGAAAGTGAAAAATGGATAAAGAAGTTGTGGTACTTACGTACAATGCAATATCACTCAGCAATGAAATCTATGTCATCAGGCCCGTAGCAGCATAATGAGTGGATTCAGGTATGATGATTCTAACTGAAATAAGTCACACAGAAAAAGAAACATCATAAGATATCACTAATACACGGGATGTAAACTTGGCTACACAGGAACTGGATTACAAAACAGAACAGGGTCTCAAATTTAGAAAACCAACTTATGCTTGCTTAAGGGGAAAGGTGAGTTGGGGTGCTGCATAAAACCAGAGATTGAAATGAGCACAGATAAAGTTCCTTAAGCCAAATATGGAATAGACAAGAACTACTCCTTGCTCAACGAAATGGACTCAACACCCCATATTAAACGCCTAAGAATGTACCTGACTAGTAAGTATCTTAAAACCTATGCACTGCTATGTCTCTGAAAGAAAATCAAGCGTGTGTACAGGGGCATAAACGCAGCAGTGATAGGATTGGAGAGGTTCGGTGAGCAAATGAAGACCCTTTGAAGTCATATTGCATGGTACCCATTCCACGGGTCTCAACTCTCCAGGTTTAAGGGATTCTTCCTTCAGCTAAAACATGCACGTGGAACCCAGAGTATGATCAACCGTGTGATCGGGAGACGTGTTCCAATATGTCTCAGTTCTCGTCCCCTGGTACTCGGGTGCAACATTCCAGACGCTTTACTAACACTCTCCCGACTTGGAGAGTCAGTGCCTTTAACCTCCTGTTTGGCCCAGTTTGCAATTTCTGCGGAAGATGAACAGGAATAGGGAGAACCAATGAGAGACTAGCTGGAGGTGTCTGGACGGGCAAATTTAACTCTCATTTCCCACCAGGAAGAGGAATTAACCAAAGGCTCAGCGTGCCGTGCCGGAACCAGATTAGGGCCTGAAGCAATCCTGCGGTGTTGCGGCCAGCTCACAAGAAAGCGAGTTGAAGAAAGGAGCTCAGGGGCACTGTAATTCACAAACCTGCAGAGTTATAAATGACAGCTATCGTCCAAAAATATACTGAAGTAAGGCTGCCAAGAGGACTTGAAAGCGGGGCAGAATTGCAGGAAACCGATTTCAGGAGGTAGACTGGAATTGCATTTAAAGCATAGGAAAAGAGGCAGAACGTCCACAATGATGCGCTTGGCCAAAAAGGGTGTATGCATTTTTTCCTGAATATATTCAGGAAAAAACGCATACGCCCTTTTTGGCCAACCAAGCAAGCTTGCAAAGGAAATCTGCACTACAATGAAGTCTCACTTCCCCCCGGTCAAAAGGGCCATCTGAAAAAAGTGTAAAATCCAGAAAGGCAGGACAGGCCATGGAGAACTGGGAGCCTTGTTATGCTGATGGGCGGGATGTAAATTGCCAACAGCCACTCGGGAGAGGTGTATGGTGTTTCCTGAAACATCTAAAAAACAAAGCAACAGAGCCTAGGGCACTTCCACTTATGGTCCTATAGCTTAGGGAAATTAAAATCAAAAAGACACAGCCACCCCAAAGTTTGGGACGGCTCTGTTTACAAGAACCTCGTTTACGGTACAAGTTCAATAGCGCAGAAAGTGAAAAATGGATAAAGAAGTTGTGGTACTTACGTACAATGCAATATCACTCAGCAATGAAATCTATGTCATCAGGCCCGTAGCAGCATAATGAGTGGATTCAGGTATGATGATTCTAACTGAAATAAGTCACACAGAAAAAGAAACATCATAAGATATCACTAATACACGGAATGTAAACTTGGCTACACAGGAACTGGATTACAAAACAGAACAGGGTCTCAAATTTAGAAAACCAACTTATGCTTGCTTAAGGGGAAAGGTGAGTTGGGGTGCTGCATAAAACCAGAGATTTAAATGAACACAGATAAAGTTCCTTAAGCCAAATATAGAATAGACAAGAACTACTCCTTGCTCAACGAAATGGACTCAACACCCCATATTAAACGCCTAAGAATGTACCTGACTAGTAAGTATCTTAAAACCTATGGATTGCTATGTCTCTGAAAGAAAATCAAGCGTGTGTACAGGGGCATAAACGCAGCAGTGATAGGATTGGAGAGGTTCGGTGAGCAAATGAAGACCCTTTGAAGTCATATTTCATGGTACCCATTCCACGAGTCTCAACTCTCCAGGTTTAAGGGATTCTTCCTTCAGCTAAAACATGCACGTGGAACCCAGAGTATGATCAACCGTGTGATCGGGAGACGTGTTCCAATATGTCTCAGTTCTCGTCCCCTGGTACTCGGGTGCAACATTCCAGACGCTTTACTAACACTCTCCCGACTTGGAGAGTCAGTGCCTTTAACCTCCTGTTTGGCCCAGTTTGCAATTTCTGTGGAAGATGAACAGGAATAGGGAGAACCAATGAGAGACTAGCTGGAGGTGTCTGGACGGGCAAATTTAACTCTCATTTCCCACCAGGAAGAGGAATTAACCAAAGGCTCAGCGTGCCGTGCCGGAACCAGATTAGGGCCTGAGGCAATCCTGCGGTGTTGCGGCCAGCTCACAAGAAAGCGAGTTGAAGAAAGGAGCTCAGGGGCACTGTAATTCACAAACCTGCAGAGTTATAAATGACAGCTATCGTCCAAAAATATACTGAAGTAAGGCTGCCAAGAGGACTTGAAAGCGGGGCAGAATTGCAGGAAACCGATTTCAGGAGGTAGACTGGAATTGCATTTAAAGCATAGGAAAAGAGGCAGAACGTCCACAATGATGCACTTGGCCAAAAAGGGCGTATGCGTTTTTTCCTGAATATATTCAGGAAAAAACGCATACGCCCTTTTTGGCCAACCAAGCAAGCTTGCAAAGGAAATCTGCACTACAATGAAGTCTCACTTCCCCCCGGTCAAAAGGGCCATCTGAAAAAAGTGTAAAATCCAGAAAGGCAGGACAGGCCATGGAGAACTGGGAGCCTTGTTATGCTGATGGGCGGGATGTAAATTGCCAACAGCCACTCGGGAGAGGTGTATGGTGTTTCCTGAAACATCTAAAAAACAAAGCAACAGAGCCTAGGGCACTTCCACTTATGGTCCTATAGCTTAGGGAAATTAAAATCAAAAAGACACAGCCACCCCAAAGTTTGGGACGGCTCTGTTTACAAGAACCTCGTTTACGGTACAAGTTCAATATCGCAGAAAGTGAAAAATGGATAAAGAAGTTGTGGTACTTACGTACAATGCAATATCACTCAGCAATGAAACCTATGTCATCAGGCCCGTAGCAGCATAATGAGTGGATTCAGGTATGATGATTCTAACTGAAATAAGTCACACAGAAAAAGAAACATCATAAGATATCACTAATACACGGGATGTAAACTTGGCTACACAGGAACTGGATTACAAAACAGAACAGGGTCTCAAATTTAGAAAACCAACTTATGCTTGCTTAAGGGGAAAGGTGAGTTGGGGTGCTGCATAAAACCAGAGATTGAAATGAGCACAGATAAAGTTCCTTAAGCCAAATATAGAATAGACAAGAACTACTCCTTGCTCAACGAAATGGACTCAACACCCCATATTAAACGCCTAAGAATGTACCTGACTAGTAAGTATCTTAAAACCTATGCACTGCTATGTCTCTGAAAGAAAATCAAGCGTGTGTACAGGGACATAAACGCAGCAGTGATAGGATTGGAGAGGTTCGGTGAGCAAATGAAGACCCTTTGAAGTCATATTGCATGGTACCCATTCCACGGGTCTCAACTCTTCAGGTTTAAGGGATTCTTCCTTCAGCTAAAACATGCACATGGAACCCAGAGTATGATCAACCATGTGATCGGGAGACGTGTTCCAATATGTCTCAGTTCTCGTCCCCTGGTACTCGGGTGCAACATTCCAGACGCTTTACTAACACTCTCCCGACGTGGAGAGTCAGTGCCTTTAACCTCCTGTTTGGCCCATTTGCAATTTCTGCGGAAGATGAACAGGAATAGGGAGAACCAATGAGAGACTAGGTGGAGGTGTCTGGACGGGCAAATTTAACTCTCATTTCCCACCAGGAAGAGGAATTAACCAAAGGCTCAGCGTGCCGTGCCGGAACCAGATTAGGGCCTGAAGGAATCCTGCGGTGTTGCGGCCAGCTCACAAGAAAGCGAGTTGAAGAAAGGAGCTCAGGGGCACTGTAATTCACAAACCTGCAGAGTTATAAATGACAGCTATCGTCCAAAAATATACTGAAGTAAGGCTGCCAAGAGGACTTGAAAGCGGGGCAGAATTGCAGGAAACCGATTTCAGGAGGTAGACTGGAATTGCATTTAAAGCATAGGAAAAGAGGCAGAACGTCCACAATGATGCGCTTGGCCAAAAAGGGCGTATGCGTTTTTTCCTGAATATATTCAGGAAAAAACGCATACGCCCTTTTTGGCCAACCAAGCAAGCTTGCAAAGGAAATCTGCACTACAATGAAGTCTCACTTCCCCCCGGTCAAAAGGGCCATCTGAAAAAAGTGTAAAATCCAGAAAGGCAGGACAGGCCATGGAGAACTGGGAGCCTTGTTATGCTGATGGGCGGGATGTAAATTGCCAACAGCCACTCGGGAGAGGTGTATGGTGTTTCCTGAAACATCTAAAAAACAAAGCAACAGAGCCTAGGGCACTTCCACTTATGGTCCTATAGCTTAGGGAAATTAAAATCAAAAAGACACAGCCACCCCAAAGTTTGGGACGGCTCTGTTTACAAGAACCTCGTTTACGGTACAAGTTCAATATCGCAGAAAGTGAAAAATGGATAAAGAAGTTGTGGTACTTACGTACAATGCAATATCACTCAGCAATGAAATCTATGTCATCAGGCCCGTAGCAGCATAATGAGTGGATTCAGGTATGATGATTCTAACTGAAATAAGTCACACAGAAAAAGAAACATCATAAGATATCACTAATACACGGAATGTAAACTTGGCTACACAGGAACTGGATTACAAAACAGAACAGGGTCTCAAATTTAGAAAACCAACTTATGCTTGCTTAAGGGGAAAGGTGAGTTGGGGTGCTGCATCAAACCAGAGATTGAAATGAGCACAGAAAAAGTTCCTTAAGCCAAATATGGAATAGACAAGAACTACTCCTTGCTCAACGAAATGGACTCAACACCCCATATTAAACGCCTAAGAATGTACCTGACTAGTAAGTATCTTAAAACCTATGGATTGCTATGTGTCTGAAAGAAAATCAAGCATGTGTACAGGGGCATAAACGCAGCAGTGATAGGATTGGAGAGGTTCGGTGAGCAAATGAAGACCCTTTGAAGTCATATTGCATGGTACCCATTCCACGGGACTCAACTCTCCAGGTTTAAGGGATTCTGCCTTCAGGTAAAACATGCACATGGAACCCAGAGTATGATCAACCGTGTGGTCGGGAGACATGTTCCAATATGTCTCAGTTCTCGTCCCCTGGTACTCGGGTGCAACATTCCAGACGCTTTACTAACACTCTCCCGACGTGGAGAGTCAGTGCCTTTAACCTCCTGTTTGGCCCATTTGCAATTTCTGAGGAAGATGAACAGGAATACGGAGAACCAATGAGAGACTAGCTGGAGGTGTCTGGACGGGCAAATTTAACTCTCATTTCCCACCAGGAAGAGGAATTAACCAAAGGCTCAGCGTGCCGTGCCGGAACCAGATTAGGGCCTGAAGCAATCCTGCGGTGTTGCGGCCAGCTCACAAGAAAGCGAGTTGAAGAAAGGAGCTCAGGGGCACTGTAATTCACAAACCTGCAGAGTTATAAATGACAGCTATCGTCCAAAAATATACTGAAGTAAGGCTGCCAAGAGGACTTGAAAGCGGGGCAGAATTGCAGGAAACCGATTTCAGGAGGTAGACTGGAATTGCATTTAAAGCATAGGAAAAGAGGCAGAACGTCCACAATGATGCACTTGGCCAAAAAGGGCGTATGCGTTTTTTCCTGAATATATTCAGGAAAAAACGCATACGCCCTTTTTGGCCAACCAAGCAAGCTTGCAAAGGAAATCTGCACTACAATGAAGTCTCACTTCCCCCCGGTCAAAAGGGCCATCTGAAAAAAGTGTAAAATCCAGAAAGGCAGGACAGGCCATGGAGAACTGGGAGACTTGTTATGCTGATGGGCGGGATGTAAATTGCCAACAGCCACTCGGGAGAGGTGTATGGTGTTTCCTGAAACATCTAAAAAACAAAGCAACAGAGCCTAGGGCACTTCCACTTATGGTCCTATAGCTTAGGGAAATTAAAATCAAAAAGACACAGCCACCCCAAAGTTTGGGACGGCTCTGTTTACAAGAACCTCGTTTACTATCGCAGAAAGTGAAAAATGGATAAAGAAGTTGTGGTACTTACGTACAATGCAATATCACTCAGCAATGAAATCTATGTCATCAGGCCCGTAGCAGCATAATGAGTGGATTCAGGTATGATGATTCTAACTGAAATAAGTCACACAGAAAAAGAAACATCATAAGATATCACTAATACACGGAATGTAAACTTGGCTACACAGGAACTGGATTACAAAACAGAACAGGGTCTCAAATTTAGAAAACCAACTTATGCTTGCTTAAGGGGAAAGGTGAGTTGGGGTGCTGCATCAAACCAGAGATTGAAATGAGCACAGATAAAGTTCCTTAAGCCAAATATGGAATAGACAAGAACTACTCCTTGCTCAACGAAATGGACTCAACACCCCATATTAAACGCCTAAGAATGTACCTGACTAGTAAGTATCTTAAAACCTATGGATTGCTATGTCTCTGAAAGAAAATCAAGCGTGTGTACAGGGGCATAAACGCAGCAGTGATAGGATTGGAGAGGTTCGGTGAGCAAATGAAGACCCTTTGAAGTCATATTGCATGGTACCCTTTCCACGGGTCTCAACTCTCCAGGTTTAAGGGATTCTGCCTTCAGGTAAAACATGCACGTGGAACCCAGAGTATGATCAACCGTGTGATCGAGAGACGTGTTCCAATATGTCTCAGTTCTCGTCCCCTGGTACTCGGGTGCAACATTCCAGACGCTTTACTAACACTCTCCCGACTTGGAGAGTCAGTGCCTTTAACCTCCTGTTTGGCCCAGTTTGCAATTTCTGCGGAAGATGAACAGGAATAGGGAGAACCAATGAGAGACTAGCTGGAGGTGTCTGGACGGGCAAATTTAACTCTCATTTCCCACCAGGAAGAGGAATTAACCAAAGGCTCAGCGTGCCGTGCCGGAACCAGATTAGGGCCTGAAGCAATCCTGCGGTGTTGCGGCCAGCTCACAAGAAAGCGAGTTGAAGAAAGGAGCTCAGGGGCACTGTAATTCACAAACCTGCAGAGTTATAAATGACAGCTATCGTCCAAAAATATACTGAAGTAAGGCTGCCAAGAGGACTTGAAAGCGGGGCAGAATTGCAGGAAACCGATTTCAGGAGGTAGACTGGAATTGCATTTAAAGCATAGGAAAAGAGGCAGAACGTCCACAATGATGCACTTGGCCAAAAAGGGCGTATGCGTTTTTTCCTGAATCAGGAAAAAACGCATACGCCCTTTTTGGCCAACCAAGCAAGCTTGCAAAGGAAATCTGCACTACAATGAAGTCTCACTTCCCCCCGGTCAAAAGGGCCATCTGAAAAAAGTGTAAAATCCAGAAAGGCAGGACAGGCCATGGAGAACTGGGAACCTTGTTATGCTGATGGGCGGGATGTAAATTGCCAACAGCCACTCGGGAGAGGTGTATGGTGTTTCCTGAAACATCTAAAAAACAAAGCAACAGAGTCTAGGGCACTTCCACTTATGGTCCTATAGCTTAGGGAAATTAAAATCAAAAAGACACAGCCACCCCAAAGTTTGGGACGGCTCTGTTGACAAGAACCTCGTTTACGGTACAAGTTCAATATCGCAGAAAGTGAAAAATGGATAAAGAAGTTGTGGTACTTACGTACAATGCAATATCACTCAGCAATGAAATCTATGTCATCAGGCCCGTAGCAGCATAATGAGTGGATTCAGGTATGATGATTCTAACTGAAATAAGTCACACAGAAAAAGAAACATCATAAGATATCACTAATACACGGAATGTAAACTTGGCTACACAGGAACTGGATTACAAAACAGAACAGGGTCTCAAATTTAGAAAACCAACTTATGCTTGCTTAAGGGGAAAGGTGAGTTGGGGTGCTGCATCAAACCAGAGATTGAAATGAGCACAGATAAAGTTCCTTAAGCCAAATATGGAATAGACAAGAACTACTCCTTGCTCAACGAAATGGACTCAACACCCCATATTAAACGCCTAAGAATGTACCTGAGTAGTAAGTATCTTAAAACCTATGGATTGCTATGTCTCTGAAAGAAAATCAAGCGTGTGTACAGGAGCATAAACGCAGCAGTGATAGGATTGGAGAGGTTCGGTGAGCAAATGAAGACCCTTTGAAGTCATATTGCATGGTACCCATTCCACGGGTCTCAACTCTCCAGGTTTAAGGGATTCTGCCTTCAGGTAAAACATGCACGTGGAACCCAGAGTATGATCAACCGTGTGATCGGGAGACGTGTTCCAATATGTCTCAGTTCTCGTCCCCTGGTACTCGGGTGCAACATTCCAGACGCTTTACTAACACTCTCCCGACTTGGAGAGTCAGTGCCTTTAACCTCCTGTTTGGCCCATTTGCAATTTCTGAGGAAGATGAACAGGAATAGGGAGAACCAATGAGAGACTAGGTGGAGGTGTCTGGACGGGCAAATTTAACTCTCATTTCCCACCAGGAAGAGGAATTAACCAAAGGCTCAGCGTGCCGTGCCGGAACCAGATTAGGGCCTGAAGCAATCCTGCGGTGTTGCGGCCAGCTCACAAGAAAGCGAGTTGAAGAAAGGAGCTCAGGGGCACTGTAATTCACAAACCTGCAGAGTTATAAATGACAGCTATCTTCCAAAAATATATTGAAGTAAGGCTCCCAAGAGGAGTTGAAAGCGGGGCAGAATTGCAGGAAACCGATTTCAGGAGGTAGACTGGAATTGCATGTAAAGCATAGGGAAAGAGGCAGAACGTCCACAATGATGCACTTGGCCAAAAAGGGCGTATGCGTTTTATCCTGAATATATTCAGGAAAAAACGCATACGCCCTTTTTGGCCAACCAAGCAAGCTTGCAAAGGAAATCTGCACTACAATGAAGTCTCACTTCGCCCCTGTCAAAAGGGCCATCTGAAAAAAGTGTAAAATCCAGAAAGGCAGGACAGGCCATGGAGAACTGGGAACCTTGTTATGCTGATGGGCGGGATGTAAATTGCCAACAGCCACTCGGGAGAGGTGTATGGTGTTTCCTGAAACATCTAAAAAACAAAGCAACAGAGTCTAGGGCACTTCCACTTATGGTCCTATAGCTTAGGGAAATTAAAATCAAAAAGACACAGCCACCCCAAAGTTTGGGACAGCTCTGTTGACAAGAACCTCGTTTACGGTACAAGTTCAATATCGCAGAAAGTGAAAAATGGATAAAGAAGTTGTGGTACTTACGTACAATGCAATATCACTCAGCAATGAAATCTATGTCATCAGGCCCGTAGCAGCATAATGAGTGGATTCAGGTATGATGATTCTAACTGAAATAAGTCACACAGAAAAAGAAACATCATAAGATATCACTAATACACGGAATGTAAACTTGGCTACACAGGAACTGGATTACAAAACAGAACAGGGTCTCAAATTTAGAAAACCAACTTATGCTTGCTTAAGGGGAAAGGTGAGTTGGGGTGCTGCATCAAACCAGAGATTGAAATGAGCACAGATAAAGTTCCTTAAGCCAAATATGGAATAGACAAGAACTACTCCTTGCTCAACGAAATGGACTCAACACCCCATATTAAACGCCTAAGAATGTACCTGACTAGTAAGTATCTTAAAACCTATGGATTGCTATGTCTCTGAAAGAAAATCAAGCGTGTGTACAGGGGCATAAACGCAGCAGTGATAGGATTGGAGAGGTTCGGTGAGCAAATGAAGACCCTTTGAAGTCATATTGCATGGTACCCATTCCACGGGTCTCAACTCTCCAGGTTTAAGGGATTCTGCCTTCAGGTAAAACATGCACGTGGAACCCAGAGTATGATCAACCGTGTGATCGGGAGACGTGTTCCAATATGTCTCAGTTCTCGTCCCCTGGTACTCGGGTGCAACATTCCAGACGCTTTACTAACACTCTCCCGACTTGGAGAGTCAGTGCCTTTAACCTCCTGTTTGGCCCATTTGCAATTTCTGAGGAAGATGAACAGGAATAGGGAGAACCAATGAGAGACTAGGTGGAGGTGTCTGGACGGGCAAATTTAACTCTCATTTCCCACCAGGAAGAGGAATTAACCAAAGGCTCAGCGTGCCGTGCCGGAACCAGATTAGGGCCTGAAGCAATCCTGCGGTGTTGCGGCCAGCTCACAAGAAAGCGAGTTGAAGAAAGGAGCTCAGGGGCACTGTAATTCACAAACCTGCAGAGTTATAAATGACAGCTATCTTCCAAAAATATATTGAAGTAAGGCTCCCAAGAGGAGTTGAAAGCGGGGCAGAATTGCAGGAAACCGATTTCAGGAGGTAGACTGGAATTGCATGTAAAGCATAGGGAAAGAGGCAGAACGTCCACAATGATGCACTTGGCCAAAAAGGGCGTATGCGTTTTATCCTGAATATATTCAGGAAAAAACGCATACGCCCTTTTTGGCCAACCAAGCAAGCTTGCAAAGGAAATCTGTACTACAATGAAGTCTCACTGCCCCCCGGTCAAAAGGGCCATCTGAAAAAAGTGTAAAATCCAGAAAGGCAGGACAGGCCATGGAGAACTGGGAGCCTTGTTATGCTGATGGGCGGGATGTAAATTGCCAGCAGCCACTCTGGAGAAGTGTATGGTGTTTCCTGAAACATCCAAAAAACAAAGCAACAGAGCCTAGGGCACTTCCACTTATGGTCCTATAGCTTAGGGAAATTAAAATCAAAAAGACACAGCCACCCCAAATTTTGGGACGGCTCTGTTTACAAGAACCTCGTTTACGGTACCAGTTCAATATCACACAAAGCGAAAAATGGATAAAGAAGTTGTCGTACTTACGTACAATGCAATATCACTCAGCAATGAAATCTATGTCATCAGGCCCATAGCAGCATAATGAGTGGATTCAGGTATGATGATTCTAACTGAAATAAGTCACACAGAAAAAGAAACATCATAAGCTATCACTAATACACGGAATGTAAACTTGGCTACACAGGAACTGGATTACAAAACAGAACAGTGTCTCCAATTAAGAAAACCAACTTTTGCTTCCTTAACGGGAATGGTGAGTTGGGGTGCTGCATAAAACCAGAGATTGAAATTAGCACAGATACCGTTCCATAAGCCAAATATGTAATAGACAAGAGCTACTCCTTGCTCAACGAAGTGGACTCAACACCCCATATTAAACGCCTAAGAATATACCTGACTAGTAAGAATCTTAAAACCTATGGATTTATATGTCTCCGAAAGAGAATGAAGCGTGTGTACAGCGGCATAAACGCAGCAGTGATAGGATTGGTGAGGTTCGGTGAGCAAATGCAGACCCTTTGAAGTCATATTGCATGATACCCATTCCATGGGTCTCAACTCTCCACGTTTAAGAGATTCTTCCTTCAGCTAAAACATGCATGTGGAACCCAGAGTATGATCCACCGTGTGATCGGGAAACGTGTTCAAATGTGTCTCAGTTTTCGTCCCCTGGTACTCGGGTGCAACATTCCAGACGCTTTACTAACACTCTCCCCACTTGGAGAGTCAGTGCCTTTAACCTCCTGTTTGGCCCAGTTTGCAATTTCTTCGGAAGATGAACAGGAATAAGGAGAAGCATTGGGAGACTATCTGTCGGTGTCTGGACGGCAAATTTAACTCTCATTTCCCACCAGGAAGATAAATGAACCAAAGGCTCCGCGTGCCATGCTGGAACTAAATTAGGGCCTGAGGAGATCCTGCGGTGTTGCGGCCAGCTCACAAGAAAGCGAGTTGAAGAAAGGAGTTCAGGGGCACTGTAATTCAGAAACCTGCGGAGTTATAAATGACAGCTATCATCCAAAATTATGCTGAAGTAAGGCTGCGAAGAGGACTTGAATGCGGGGCAGAATTGCTGGAATTTGATTTCAGAACATACACGGGAGTAGCTCTTAAAGCATAGGAAAAGAGACAGAACTTGGAAAATAATGCACTTGGCAAAAAAGAGCATATGTGTTTTATCCAGAGCTCTCATAACTGAGGGGAGGAGATTCCCAGCAGGCTCCAACTGCCACCTGAGGGCTCACATTGCCAAGGCAACGTTAGCATGCCAGGCAGGAGTTACCTCACAGCAGAGGTCCCACCTCACAGAAGGGTGAGAAACCCAGCCAACATCAGACTCTCACCAGAGGGCCCACATCACCAAGGGGATGGGAACCAGGCAGGAGTGTCTTCACATCAGTGGGGCCACATCATCGAAAGCTGAGGTACTCAGCACATGTGTCCTCAAACCAGAGGACCCACATCACCAAGGACCTCGGAGTGAGGCAGGCAGGAGTAGCCTCACAACACTGGGCACATAGAATAAAAAAGTGAGGAATCCAGCAGTTGGAACCTCCCAGCAGGCGGCCCAGAGCACCGAGACTATGGGATCCAGGCCACAGTGAACTCACAGAAGAGGGCCCATGTCATGAAACTGAGCAACCCAGCCATTGGGACCTCAGAGCAGGAGGCCCACATCCCCATGGGGATGGAATTCTGGTAGGAGTGTCCTCGCACCACTGAGAACGTATCAGAAAATTTTGGGCGACCAGCAGTTAGGGCCTGGTGCCAGAGGACCCTCATCACCAAGGGAAGGAGGCTCCCAGCAGGCTCCAACTGCCACCAGAGGGCTGACGTCGCCAAGGCGATGTGTGCCAACCAGGCACGAATGACCTCACAGCAGAGGGCCCACCTCAGAGAAGTGTGACGAACCCAGTCAGGATCAGACTCGCACCAGAGGGCCCACATCACCAAATGGATTGGAACCAGGCAGGAGTGTCCTCACATGAGTAGGGCCACATCATCTAAAGGTGAGGAACCCAGAATATGTGGCTTCAAACCATAGGACACCCATCACCAAGGGGCTGGGAGTGAGGCAGGCAGGAGGAGCCTCATAACAGAGGGCCCAAAAATAAGAAAGGTGAGGAATCCAGCAGTTGGAACCTCCCAGCAGGCGGCCCAGAGCACAGAGGCTAGAGGAACCAGGCCAGAGTGAACTAACACCAGACAGCCCACATCATGAAACTGTGAGCAACCCAGACATTGGGACCTCAGAGCAGAAGGCCCACATCCCCATGGTGATGGGAACATGACAGGAGTGTCCTGGCATCACTGGGCTCACATCAGAAAACGTGGGGTGCTCAGAAGTTAGGGCCTGACGCTAGAGGGCACTCATCACCGAGAGGAGGAGGCTCCCAGCAGGCTCCAGCTGCCACCAGAGGGCCAACATCGCCAAGGCGATGTGTGCCAGCCTGGCAGGAGTGACCTCACAGCAGAGGGCCCACCTCACAGAAGGAACCTCACAGAAGGACCTCACAGCAGAGGGCCCACCTCACAGAGGGTGACCTCACAGCAGAGGGCCCACCTCACAGAAGGAACACAGCCAGGATCAGACTCTCACCAGAGGGCCCACATCACCAAGGGGATGGGAACCAGGCAGGAGTGTCCCCACACCAGTGGGACAACATCATCGAAAGGTGAGGATCCCAGCACATGTGTCCTCAAACCAGAGGAACCACATCACCAAGGGGTTTGGAATGAGGCTGGCAGGACTGGCCTCACAACACAGGGTCCATAGAATATAAAAGTTGAGGAATCCAGCAGTTGGAACCTCCCAGCAAGTGGCCCAGAGCACCGAGGCTATGGGATCCAGGCCGCAGTGAACTCACAGCAGAGGGCCCACATCATGAACCTGTGAGCAGCCCAGCTGTTGGGACCTCAGAACAGAAGGCCCACATCCCCATTGGGATGGGAACCTGGCAGGAGTGGCTTCACACCACTTAGCACATATCAGAAAATGTTAGGAGCCCAGCAGTTAGGGCCTGATGCCAGGGGGCCCTCATAACTGAGGGGAGGAGACTCCCAGCAGGTTCCAACTGCCAACAGAGGGCCCACGTCTACAAGGTGGCATGCACCAGCCAGGCAGTAGTGACCTCACAGCAGAGGGCCTATCTCACAGAAGGGTGAGGAACCGAGGCAGGATGAGACTCTCACCAGAGGGCCCACAACACCAAGGGGATGGGAACCAGTCAGGACTGTCCTCCCACCAGTGGGGCCACATCATCGAAAGGTGAGGAACCCAGCACATGTGGCCTCATATCAGAGGACATACATCACAAAGGGGATGGGAGTGAGGCAGGTAGGAGTAGCCTAAAAACAGAGGGCCCAAAGAATAAAAAAAGTGAGGAATCCAGCATTTGGAACCTCCCAGCAGGCGGCCGAGAGCACAGAAGCTATGGGATGCAGGCAGGAGTTAACTAACACCAGAGAGCCCACATCATGAAACTGTGAGCAACCCAGGCATTGGGACCTCAGAGCAGAAAGCCCACATCCCCATGGGGATGGGAACCTGACAGGAGTGTCCTGGCATCACTGGGCTCACATCAGAAAACGTGGGGAGCCCAGCAGTTAGAGCCTGATGCTAGAGGGCCATCATCACCGAGGGCAGGAGGCTCCCAGCAGGTTCCATGTGCCAACAGAGGGCCCACGTCGCCAAGGTGATGTGTGCAAGTCAGGCAGGATTGACCTCACAGCAGAGGGCCTACCTCACAGAAGAGTGAGGAACCCAGCCAGGATAAGACTGTCACCAGAAGGCCCACATCACCAAGGGGATGGGAACCAGGCAGGAGTGTCCTCACACCAGTGGGGCCACATCATTGAAAGTTGCCTAACCCAACACATGTGGCCTCAAACCAGAAGACCCACATCACGAAGGGGTTGCGAGTGAGGCAGGCAGGAGGAGCATCACAACACAGGACCCATAGAATACAAAAGTTGAGGAATCGAGCAGTTGGAACCTCCCAGCAGGCAGCCAAGACCACAGAGGCTATGGGATCCAGGCCACAGTGAACTAACACCAGAGAGCCCACATCATGAAATTGTGATCAACCCAGCCGTTGGAACCTCAGAGCAGAAGGCCCACATCCCCATGGGGATGGGAACCTAAGAGGAGTGCTTGAGCAACACTGGGCTCACTAAGAAAAGTTGGGGAGCCCAGCAGTTAGGGCCTGACATCAGAGGGCCCTCATCACAGAGCTGAGGAGGCTCCCAGCAGGGTCCAATTGCCACCAGAGGGCTCATGTCAACAAGGCGAGGTGAGCAACCCAGGCAAGAGTTACCTGATAGTAGAGGGCCCACCTCACAGATGGGTGAGGAACCCAGCCAGGATCAGACTCTCACCAGAGGGCCCACATCACAAAGGGGATGGGACCCAGTCAGGATTATCCTCACACCAGTGGGGCCTCATCATCTTAAGGTGAGGAACCCAGCACATGTGTCCTCAAACCAGAGGACCCACATCACCAAGGGCCTTGGAGTGAGGCAGGCAGGAGTAGCCTCACAACACAGGGCACATAATATAAAAAACGTGAGGATTCCAGCATTTAGACCTTCCAGCAGGCGGCCCAGAACACCGAGGCTATGGGATCCAGGCCACAGTGAACTCACAGCAGAGGGCCCACATCACAAAACTGTGAGCAACCCAGAAGTTGAGACCTCAGCGCAGAAGGACCACATCCCCATGGGAATGGGAACCTGGCTGGAGTGTCCTCGCACCACTGGGCGCACATCAGAAAATGTGGGGAGCCCACCATTTAGGGCCTGACGCCAGAGGGCCGTCATCACCGAGAGGAGGAGGCGCCCTGCACGCTCCAACTGCCACCAGAGGGCTCACGTCTCCAAGGTGACGTGTGCCAGCCAGACAGGAGTGACCTCACAGCAGAGGGCCTACCTCACAGAACGTTGAGGAACCCAGCCAGGATTAGACTCTCGCCAGAGGGCCCACCTCACCAAGGGGATGGGAACCAGGCAGGAGTGTCCTCACACGAGTGGGGTCACATCATCGAAAGGTGAGGAACGCAGCACATGTGGCCTCAAGCCATAGGACAGTCATCACCAAGGGGCTGGCAGTGAGGCAGGCAGGAGGAGCCTCACAACAGAGGGCACATAGAATAAAAAAGTTGAGGAATCCAGCAGTTGGAACCTCCCAGCAGGCGGCTCAGAGCACCGATGATAAGGGATCCTTGCCGGAGTGAACTCACAGCAGAGGGCCCACATCATGGTACTGTGAGCAAGCCAGCCGTTTTGACCTCAGAGCAGAAGGCCCATATCGCCATGGGGATGGGAACCTGGCAAGAGTCTCCTCACTCACTTGGCGCACATCAGAAAATGTGGGGAGCCCAGCAGTTATGGCCTAAGGCAAGAGGGCCCTCATCACCGAGGGGAGGAGGATCCCAGCACACTCCAACTGCCACCAGAGGGCCCACGTCGCCAAGGTGACGTGTGCCAGACAGGCATGATTGACCTCACAGCAGAGGGCCCACCTCACAGAAGGGTGAGGAACCCAGCCAGGATCAGACTCTCACCTGAGGGCCCACATCAGCAAGGGGATGGGAACCAGTCAGGACTGTCTTCCCTCCAGTGGGGTCACATCATCGAAAGGTGTGGAACCCAGCACATGTAGCCTCAAATCAGAGGACACATATCACAAAGGGAATGGGAGTGAGGCAGGCAGGAGTAGCCTAAAAACAGAGGGCCCAAAGAATAAGAAAGGTGAGGAATCCAGCAGTTGGAACCTCCCAGCAGGCGGCCCAGAGCACAGAAGCTATGGGATGCAGGCAGGAGTGAACTAACAGCAGAGAGCCCACATCATGAAACTGTGAGCAACCCAGGCTTTGGGACCTCAGAGCAGAAGGCCCACACCCCAATGGGGATGTGAACCTGGCTGGAGTGTCCTCGCACCACTGGGCGCACATCACAAAATGTAGGGAGCCCAGCAGTTAGGGCCTGATGCCAGAGGGCCCTCATCACCGACGAGAGGAGGCTCCCAGCAGGCTCCAAGTGCCACCAGAGGGCTCATGTCCACAAGGCGAGGTGAGCAAGCCAGGCAAGAGTGACCTCACATCAGACGGCCTACCTCACAGATGGGTGAGGAACCCAGCCGGGATCAGACTCTCAACAGAGGGCCCACATCACCAAGGGGATGTGAACCAGGCAGGAGTCTCCTAAGACCATTGGTCCCACATCATCGAAAGGTGAGGAACCCAGCACATGTGGCCTCAAACCAGACGACACACATCACGAAGGGGCTGGGAGTGAGGCAGGCAGGAGGATCCTCACAACAGAGGGCCCAAAAAATTAAAAAAGTGAGGAATCCAGCAGTTGGAACCTCCCAGCAGGCAGCCAAGAGCACAGAGGCTATGGGATCCAGGCTTCTGTGAACTAACACCAGAGAGCCCACATCATGAAAATGTGAACAACCCAGCCGTTGGGACCTCAGAGCAGAAGGCCCACATCCCCATGGAGATGGGATCCTAAGAGGAGTGCCAAAGCATCACTGGGCTCCCTAAGAAAAGTTGGTGAGCCCAGCAGTTAGGGCCTGACGCAAGAGGGCCCTCATCACCGGGGGAAGAGATTCCCAGCACGCTCCAACTGCCACCACACGGCTGACTTCACCAAGGCAATGTGTGCCAGCCATGCAGGAGTGACCTATCAGCAGAGGGTCTCCCTCACAGGTGGGTGAGGAACAAAGCCAGGAACAGACTCTCACCAGGGGGTCCACATAACCACGTGGATGAGAACCAAGCAGGAGTGTCCTCACACTAGTGGGGCCACATCATTGAAAGGTGAGGAACCCAGCAAAAGTGGCCACAAACCAGAGGACCCACATCACCAAGGGGTTGAGAGTGAGGTAGGTGTCTGGACGGGCATATTTAACACTCATTTCCCACCAGGAAGAGGAATTAACCAAAGGCTCAGCGTGCCCTGCCAGAAGCAGATTAGGGCCTGAAGCAGTCTTGCGGGTTTGCGGCCAGCTCACAAGAAAGCGAGTTGAAGAAAGGAGCTCAGGGGCCCTGTAATTCACAAACCTGCAGAGTTATAAATGACAGATAACGTCCAAAAATATATTGAAGTAAGGCTGTGAAGAGGACTTGAAAGCGGGGCAGAATTGCAGGAAACCGATTTCAGGAGGTAGACTGGATTTGCATTTAAAGCATAGGAAAAGAGGCAGAACATCGACAATGATGCACTTGGCAACAAAGGGCATATGAGTTTGTTCCTGAATATATTCAGGAAAAAACACATACGCCCTTTTTGGCAAACCAAGCAAGCTTGCAATGGAAATCCGAACTACTATGAAGTGTCACTTCCCCCCGGTCTAAAGGGCCACTGAGAAAAGTGTAAAATCCAGAAAGGCAAGACAGGCCATGGGGAAAAAGGAGCCTTGTTATGCTTATGGGCGGGATGTACATTGCCAACAGCCACTCTGGAGAAGTGTATGGTGTTTCCTGATACATCTGAAAAACAAAGCAACAGAATCTAGGGCATTTCCACTTATGGTCCTATAGCTTAGGGAAATTAAAATCAAAAAGACACAGCCACCCCAAAATTTACAACGGCTCTGTTTACAGGAGCCTCTTCTACAGTACAAGTTAAATATCCCAGAGAACAAATAATTGATAAAGAAGTTGCGGTACTTATGTACAACAGAATACCACTCAGCAATGAAATCTGTGTCACCAGGCCTGTACCAGCATAATGAGTGGATTGAGGCATGATGATTCTAAGTGAAATAAGTCACACAGAAAAAGAAACATCATAAGGTATCACTAATGCACGGAATGTAAACTTGGCTACACATGAACTGAATTACAAAACAGAACAGGGTCTCAAGTTTAGAAAACCAACTTATGCTTGCTTAAGGGGAAAGGTGAGTTGGGGTGCTGCATAAAACCAGAGTTTGAAATTAGCACAGATACCGTTCCATAAGCCAAATATGTAATAGACAAGACCTACCCGTTGCTCAACGAAATGGACTCAACAATGAGGTATCACCTCACACCTGTTAGAATGGGCATCATCTGAAAATCTACAAACAACAAATGCTGGAAAGGGTGTGGAGAAAAGGAACACTCTTCCACTATTGTTGGGAATATAAATTGATACAGTCACTATGGAGAACAATATGGAGTTTCTTAAGAAACTAATAATAGAATTACCATATGATACAGCAATCCCAGGACTGGACATATACTCAGACAAAACCATAAATCAAAAAGAGACATTCACCGCAATGTTCATTGCATCACTATTTACAATATCGAGGTAATGGAAGCAACCTAAATGCCCACAGACAGACGAATGCATAAAGCTGTGGTACATATATAAAATGGAATATTACTAAGCCATGAAAGGAATGAAATTGGGTCATTTGTAGAGACGTCGATGGATCTAGAGACTGTCCTACAGAGTGAAGTAAGTCAGAAAGAGAAAAACAAATCTTGTATATTCATGCATATATGTGGAACCTAGAAAAACTGTACAGATTAACCGTTTTGCAAGGCATAAATAGAGCAACAGATGTAGACAACAATCGTATGGACAACAAGGGGGGAAAGCTCTTGGAGGGGTGGTGGTGGGAGGAGTTGAGAGATTGGGATTGGCATGTAAACATTTATATGTATAAAATAGATAACCAATGAGAACCTGCTGTATAAAAATATAAAATAAAATTCAAAATTAAAAAGAAATAAAATTTAAAAAATAAAACAGAAAAAACAATTATTCCCTTCACATACATGTATTTATATGAATAAATTATTTCCATGCTTATATCTGTAAATACAAAAAAGAGGAATAAAATCTACCTTGAACCAAAAACGAAAAAGAGAAAAAAAAAACAGAACCCACCAGTTACTCAGAGGAAAACCGTATCAGGGCACTTGCTCCAGTTGTAAACAATTCTGAAGTTGGTCAGTGGTGGGGAATCGTCTCCCATTCAGCCAGCAGCCCCCACACAACAAGCGTCCTCATTGCAAAGCTGGGGCACCGTGCCGAGGCATCTGTGAGTAAACGTGAGCTGAGCCCCAGGCCACTTGCTGCTGAACTGTTCCCACCCTTCCCAGGTAAAACACCTGAATATATACAAGGACTTGAAAGCCTAGAGGAAGGGCCATGGAGCCACACGAGTGACAGCATGCCAGCTGACTTGGTGCCTGCAGGCCAGCCAGGATGGTCCTGGCCCTGGGTGCTCTTCTGGAAGATTTCCATTTCCCTGCCTGAGATACCCGTCCTGTCCCTGCCCCCACTGCTTTTTTCCTTCCTCACCTCTGCCCAGGGAGAAATTCCAGCAGCAGGTATGGGTGACACATCCTCTTCTTTAGCAGGTGGCAGCCTGGCAACTGCTGCAGAAAGTCCAGCAGAGCCCCACTCACACTGGGCCACCCACAAAGCCGTGGCCTCTCACTCCCTCCCACCAGCCCAGCCCCGAGACTGCTGACAGGGCAGAGAAAATGGCGTCAGGCACAGCTGCAGGGGCTTTTGCTGCCCGGAGTGGTATTTATATTGATCTCAACCCAGGCACACCTGGGGAGGGCTGGCCGGCATGGTAAGGCTGCCCAGGTAGCCAATCATCACCCCTCAGGGGCTCACAGTTGCAGAAAATGGAACTTGCTGAACCGGCCAGGTCCAAGGAACAGGTGTGGGCTCCTGAGAGTCAGGATAGACAAGGGGCTGCAGCTTTGGCTTGTTTTCTAATCATTTTATCTGGCCCATGAGTGGGAGACAACTTCAAGAAAACCCTCTCCTAATGAGAGGAACCCAGGAGTCAGGGAGAGGAGGGGTGGGTGGTGGTTGGAGACAGAGGCCTGGTGCCCTGGGTGCAGTGGAAGTCTCTGGAAGACCAGGTGGAGGGAGGCCACACAGAGTGATGCCCAGGGTCACAGACCTGTCGGAGCTGCTGTTTGTTAGTTCAAGTCCTGCTCTGAGGTGCTCTGTGTCAGCTCTGAGCGACAGGTGAGCTGGGGGTGCTCTGCAATGAGGGCTATGTGCACGGTTCCTGTGTGCCCAGCCCTGCCACGGTACCTGCAAGGGTAGCTCTGTATCCTGGGAGGGGCCTGACCATGAGAGCCCCGTGGGCTGGGTTGGGGGTGGGGTACCTGCCCAGGAGAGCTCCATATCCTGGGATTGGCCTGACCACGAGAGCCCCATGGGCTGCTGGGGACCTGGTAAAGGATGTCAGGACAGTCAGTGAAGCCACCGAGGATATACCTCCAGTTGCTCCTGATTCCTACACCCTGCTGGTCATTCTACCAACCACCAGGACATGGTATTCTGTATTAGTCTTCAATGATGCCTTCTTTTGTATTCCATTAGTCCCAGAGTCACAAGAAATTTTGGCTTGTGAGTGGCAGGACTCAACATACAACTAAAACAATACTTCCGGGCCGTCTTGCCCCAAGGGTTCAAAAATTCCCACACCATCTTTGGGGAAAGCTTAGCTAACGACCGAAAAGTTCTACCTCTGGAAAAGGAAACCCTCCTTCAATATGCAGACGACATTCTGATCGCCAGCCCTACTAAGGAGGCCTCTGAACTACCAAGCCAATAAAGGATAGAAGTTGTCCAAGAAAAAGCTCAAATATCACAGACTGCGGTGACCTGCCTGGGCTTCATTCTCACACAAGGTCAGAGAAGCCCATCCCAGGAAAGGGAAGAAACCATTTTCAGCCTTACCCCTTTCTAAAACTAGAAGACAGCTTAGGGGTTCCTGGGGAGGCCAGGGTTTGCTGCTTCTGGATCCCTAACTACAGTCTACTAGCTGGGCCTCTATATGAAACACTGAAAGGAAAAGATGATGATCCTTTTGAACAGAATCCAGAAGTGGCCTTTCAAGAATGGAAAGAGCAGTCAATTCAGACCCTTGCCCTGGAACTCCCTAATTGAGCTAAACCCTTTGACCTTTCCATTCCCGGTGAAAGGTGAATCGCCATTGGAGAATTAGTGCAAAAACTGGGACCACTTGAAATGGAACAACGCAAGAATGCCATCCAGGTAGGATAAACTACAGTCACCAAGGGGCTTGGCCCACTGCCACATCTGGCCAAGATACTGGCGGTATCTAAAAACCTGGAAATCAGCAGCCCAAAAGGCCACCTCCCTCCTAAGGGAAAAGGACCCCACGTGGTGATCCTAATCACCAACCATGCCCTGAAGTTGCAGGGTTCGCTCCGTGGGCACACCGACCTCGAGTGAGGAGGCCCTCCAACTCCAACATCCAGAGAGATAACCGGAGGCAACAGGGCACCATGACGACTCATGTGAACATCACTTGACCTGGAGTTTCTCTCATAAAACAACAATAGTGTGTCCCGAAGGAGTAGACTACTGCTTGCAGGACTTCCTGCACCCGGAGGGGAGCTAATAATCTTGGCGGGGGAACCGTATATCACACTGTCACCATAGAAAAGCCTACAGACACCGTGATGATGGTGGCCAATAAGACCGGCTGGACTCCTGTTTACTTCAAAAGGCTGTTGACTCAGTGGCCATCATGGTCCTTGATCACCACTGACCCTGGACTGTCTGGGAGTTGAGCGGGCAGGGCTCTGACACCTGGTGCTGTTTTTATGTTAATTCAGGGGCCTAATTGAAGAAAGAGCAGACTACTGGTCAGAGCATCTAGGCTGGCAGAAACGGTCAGCCTAAGGTGGCCGAACAAATGTGGGGCGGGGTGAAACCGGCCCCCACAGCGTCTCTGCACATCTCTTTCCTGGACCCTTAAAGGTCATTAGAATCTATAACACTTCCAATGCTGGTGCTCAGGCGGACGAGCAGGGAGGCAGGGGTCCTGGGGCCAATCAACGTCACCTGGAGGCTGCTGGGGAGAAGTTCTGACCCTCGTCCCCTGGTATGAGGGCTCCCAACTCAGCACTCAGCAGTTACAGAAGAAGGGTCTGCACCCTCAGCACTCCAAGAATGAGGAACGGGACAAAAGGCAGAGGAGGGGTTTGTCCCCAGCAAAGCCCATTAAAAATCCCTGGGAGATAAAAATAGAATCTGGGCAATAAAGTCAAGTCTGACCTTTTTTATCCTTTGTACTTTGTCTAATTTCACGTGCTCCTAGGGTCCCGCATGCAGAGGTTCCACACCCGGCACTTCAGACCAGATTTCCTGGTGCAGAATGGCTGGGTCGACACCTCAGCTCCTGGGGCCCAGTGCAGACTCCGAGATATAGAGCCTGAGCTGCAGCCAACCCAGCCCTTGAGAGCTCCGCCCCCTCCCTCCCACTGACTCTGACAGGATCTCTACACAGCAGCCCAGCCCACAGCCCACGGGGTAGTGCATGCTCTCACCTCTCCATTCTCTGATGAAAATATAAAGTTTCCTTTGCTTGGGAACCAAACTCAGTCTCGATCTGTTGGCCCCAATGACACTGGGCAGGGGGACCCTTGTTGGGGTCCACTCTGGAGGATCAGTAACAGAAATTGAGACTATTGTAACTTCAATGAACAGATGTGTGAGCCAAACTGTAGTTAACATAGAACAGTTTATAAGGCTCGGGTAAAATAAGATGTTTCTAACACTTCCATTTGATATTTCCATCACTTTATTATAAGCAAGTTCAGTGAGAAGGTTTGTCCTATTTGTCAGGTCAATATTAGAGAAATGAAGTGATTTCTTTCCAAGGATGTACATCTAATAATCTTGGTTAAAGCTTCAATCTTGTTTTAAATGCTTTTCCATTGAAAATGATACCTCTCTTTCAGCTCCCCCATTTCTGAGAAGTATAAAATCTTATAATTTATTATTACCAAAGGGGAAAGGTGGGAGGAGGGATAAATTAACAGTTTGGAATTAACACATACACACTGCTATGTATAAAATAGATCATCAACAAGGAACTACTGTATAGCACAGGGAACTACACTCAATATTGTGCAATAACCTATAAGGGGAAATAATCGGAAAAAGAATAGATATTTTTATTGACATCATCTATCAATGACAGTTAAAGTGTAACCTAAGGGAAGCCGGTGGTGAGTGCTTCTGACCCTGAAGACTTCAGTCATCTAAAGTTTGGACTCTGCCTACTTCCCAAGGCCCTTAATGAACATATGTGTAGCCGTAGCTTAAAAAACTCCCCAGTTTGGGTTTCGGGGAGACACTGATTTTGAAAAAGCCCTGGTGTTCTCCTTACATGAATGGGACTCTTCCTACTGCTAAAACATGTCTGTCACATCCAGAGGATGGTATACCGTCTGATCGGGAAGAGTTTGGAAAAGGCATCTCATCTCCTCATCTCCTGGTGCTCGGGTTCACCCCTCCAGCGTCTTTACTAACAGTCTCCCCACTTGGAGATGTCAACACTGTCAACATCCTGTTGCGTACAGTTTGGAATTTGTCCAGAGGATGAAGCGGAAGGATGAGGAACAATGAGAGACAAGTCCTAGGTGTTCAGACAGGCACATGTCACTCTAATTTCCAATCAGGAAGATGAATTGACCAAAGGCCAGGGTTGCCCATGGAAACAGTATAGGGCTTGAGGAAATCCCACTGCTTTGTGGCCAGTTCCCATAAACACAAGTTGAACAATGGAACTCAGGGGCAGTAAAATTCACGAAACTGCAGAGTTGAAAATATCTATCACTGAAAAATGTCTTGAGGAAAGTCAGAGAAAAGGATTGGCAAGCAAGGGAGAATGGCAGGAAAGGGATTTGAGGAGGTAGAAAGGACTCGCCATTAAGCACAAGAAAAGGGGCTGAACATTGCCAACATTGCAGTTGGCCAAAAAGGCTGTATGCGTTTTTTTCTGTATATATTCAAGAAAAGGGCATACACTTTTTTAGCCAACCAAACAGGTGGGCACTGGAAATCAATACTACAAAAGATATCACTTCGCATCAGTCAGAAGAGCCATCCTCATAAAGTGTAAACGCCAGAAATGCAGGACAGGGCAAGGAGAAGAGGGAGCCCTGTGAGGCTTATAGTGGAAATGTATATTGCCAACGGCCATTCTGGAGAAGTGTATTGTGTTTACTAAAGCATCTAAAAAATGAGCTACAGAGCATAGGGCACTTGCACTCATGGGCGTATATCTTGGGAAAAACAAAAATCGAGAGGACACAGTCACCCCAATGTTTACTGCCTCTCTGTTTAAAAGATCCTCGACTAGGATATAACTTAAATGTCTCTGGAGGGAAAAAATGGATAGAGATGTGGTACTTATGTAGAGTGGAATATTACTCAGCCTGGAAATCAATGAAATATGGCCAGTTGTAACAACTCCGGAGGAGTTACGTATGATCATTCTAAGTGACATAAATATGTAGAAAACACGCGTAAGGCTGCTAAACGGGAAAGGTGGGGAGGGGTGAGGCATCATCCAGGAGGTTGAAATTAGCAAAGATACCATTCCAAATACCAAACTGATAATCAACAAGGCCTACACGGTAGCTAAAAGAACTGCACTCAGCACACTCAAGTCACCGGAAAAGAATATCTATGACTGGTAAGAATCTGAAAAAGAAATTATTGATGTCTCTCTGTACGTGAATCAAGTGGATGTACAGCAGCAAGAAACAGAGCTTTGAAAATCAGCTGTAAACAACATAGTAATAAATTGAAAAAAATAAACGACAGAGAGACAGAGAAAACCTCTTACAACTTTTCCTCAGGGACGGTGATGCAACATGGATTGAACACATCTAGACCCACAGCAGGATGAGACATAAGGCTGGAAACTGTTCGCGCTAAGAGAAATGTGAGGTTGGGTGAGGAAATGCACACCCTTTAAAGTAATACTACCTGGTACCCATTCAATGGGTCCCAAATCTGCAGGTTCAAGGAATCTTCCTACAGCTAAAACATGCATGGAAAACCCAGAGGACTGTACACCATGTGATCGGGAGATGTGTCTAAAATGCACCTCATTTATCCTCTCCTGGTGCTCCTGTTCATCATTCCAGCCACGTTACTTAGAATCTCCCCACTTAGAGAATCAGCACATTTAAACTTCTGTTTCACACATTTTGCAAATTGTGAGGAGGATGAACGGGAACAGGGGGAACCAATGAGAGAATAGTTGTAGGGGTTTGGACGGGCACATGTCACTCTAATTTCCCATTAAGAATAAGAATTAAAAAAAGGCTCAGCCCGCCTCGCCCGAGCCAAAATAGGACCTGAAGCAATCCTGCGGTTTTGAGGCCAGCTCACAAAAGAGCAACTTAAAAAATGGAGCTCAGGGTCACTGCAATTCACAAACCTGCAGAGTTATAAATGAAAACTAACGTCCAAAAATATGTTGAGGTAAGGCAAAGAAGAGGATCTGAATGCAAGACAGAATTGCAAGAAACAGATTTCAAGAGATAGATTGGACTCGCCTTTAAAGCACATGAAAAGCGGCAGAATTTCGAAAATGATGCAGTTGGCCCAAAAGGGAGTATGAGTTATTTCCTGAATATATCCAGGAAAAAACGCATACGCATTTTATGGGCAACCAAGCAAGCAAGCAATGCAAATGTGCACAACAAAGAAGTCTCATTTCCCACCGGTCAAAAGGGCCATCCGAAAAAATTGTAAAAACCAGAAATGCAGGACAGGCCATGGAGAACAGGGAGCCTTTATACGCTGATGGACAGTGTGTGAACTGCCGAGAGCCACTCTGGAGAAGTGTATGGTGGTTCCTAAATCATCTAAAAAACAGAGCGACAGAGCATAGGGCACTTCCAATCACGGGAGTATATCTAGGGAAGTCTAAAAATCAACAAGACACAAGCACACCACAGTTTAGGGCTACTCTGTTTACAAGAACCTCAACTTCAGTACACCTTAAATATCCCAGGAAAGAGAACAATGGATAAAGAAAATGTGGTACTTATGTACAATGGAATATCTCTTCACCATGAAATCAATGTAATAAGGCTAGTAGAAGGATAAAGAGTGGATTGAGGTCCGATAATACTACTTGAAATAAGTCAAACAGAAAAAGAAACATATCATAAGATATCACTTATAGAGGGAGGATAAATATGGCTGCACAAAAAATGAATTACAAAACAGAACAGTGTCTCACATTTAGAAAACACACTTATGTCAGCTTAAGGGGAAAGGAGAGGTGGGGTGATGCATAAAACCAGAGTTTGAAATTAACACAGATACCATTCAATAAACCAAATAGGTATCAGACAAGATCTACACCTCGCTCAATGAACTGGCCTCAACACACCCTATACACCACAGAGAAATATATGAGTAATAAGAATCTTAAAACCCATGTATTGATATATCTCCATAAGGGAATCAAGTGTGCGCAGAGCGGCACAAACACAGCAGTGAAAATGAGCTAAACCCCATTATAGAAATAAATTTTAAAACCAAAACACAGAAACAATGAAAGAGAGAAAAATTCTTACAAAATTCGCTCAGGGGCTGTGATGCAACCTGGAATGACCACATATAAACCCACAGCTGGATAAGACATAAGGCTGGACACTTGGGGCTGAAAGGATTGGTGAGCTTTGGTGAGCAACTGCCGAAAGTTTAATGCAATACTTCATGCTACTTATTCCAAGGGTCCCAACACTCCAAGTTGAAGGGAATCTTCCTACAGCTAAACCATGCATGGGAAATCCAGCAGATGGTATACCATATGATCGGGAAAGGTTTCTAAAATGCACCTCATTTACCTCTCCTGGGGCTCCGGATCAACATTCCACCCACTTTACTAACAACATCTCCACATGGAGAGTCAATGCCTTTAAGTTCCAGTATCGCACAGTCTGCAGTTAGTGCGGAGGATGAATGGGAATAGGGGGAACCAGTGAGAAAATAGATGTAGCGGTTTCAATGGGCACATGTCACTCTAATTTCACAGCAGGAAGAAGAATTAACCAAAGGCAGAGCAAGGCGCCCCAGAAGAAGAATAGGGCCTGAAGAAATCCTGTGGATATGAGGCAAGATCACAAAAATAAGAGCTGAAAAATGGAGCTAAGGGCCACTGCAATTCAAAAACCTGCAGAGTTATAAAGGCCAACTATTTTTCAAAAGTATATTGAGGTAAGGCTATGAAGAGGAACTGAGAGCAAGGCAGAACTGCAAGAAACCGAATTCAGGAGGTAGACTGGAATTGCACTGAAAACATAGGAAAAGACTCAGAACGTCGACAATGATGCACTTGGCCAAAAAGGGCGTATGCGTTCTTTCCTGAATATATTCAGGAAGAAACGCATACGCACTTTCTGGCCAACCAAGCAAGCTCGCAAAGGAAATCTGCACTACAATGAAGTCTCACTGCCCCCCGGTCAAAGGGCCTTCTGAAAAAAGTGTAAAATCCAGAAAGGCAGGACAGGCCATGGAGAACTGGGAGCCTTGTTATGCTGATGGGCGAGATGTAAATTGCCAACAGCCACTCTGGAGAAGTGTATGGTGTTTCCTGAAACATCCAAAAAATTAAGCAACAGAGCCTAGGGCACTTCCACTTATGGTCCTATAGCTTAGGGAAATTAAAATCAAAAAGACACAGCCACCCCAAAGTTTGGGATGGCTCTCTTTACAAGAACCTCGTTTACGGTACAAGTTCAATATCGCAAAAAGCGAAAAATGGATAAAGAAGTTGTGGTACTTACGTACAATGCAATATCACTCAGCAATGAAATCTATGTCATCAGGCCCGTAGCAGCATAATGAGTGGATTCAGGTACGATGATTCCAAGTGAAATAAGTCACACAGAAAAAGAAATATCATAAGGTATCACTAATACACGGAATGTAAACGTGGCTACACAGGAACTGAATTACAAAGCAAAACAGTGTCTTAAATGTAGAAAACCAACTTATGCTTGCTTAAGGGGAAAGGTGAGTTGGGGTGCTGCATAAAACCAGAGATTGAAATTAGCACAGATACCGTTCCATAAGCCAAATATGTAATAGACAAGAGCTACTCCTTGCTCAATGAAGTGGACTCAACACCCCATATTAAACGCCTAAAAATATACCTGACTAGTAAGAATCTTAAAACCTATGGATTTATATGTCTCCGAAAGAGAATCAAGCGTGTGTACAGCGGCATAAACGCAGCAGTGATAGGATTGGTGAGGTTCGGTGAGCAAATGCAGACCCTTTGAAGTCATATTGCATGGTACCCATTCCATGGGTCTCAACTCTCCAGGTTTAAGGGATTCTTCCTTCAGCTAAAACATGCATGTGGAACCCAGAGTATGATCCACCGTGTGATCGGGAAACGTGTTCAAATGTGTCTCAGTTTTCGTCCCCAGGTATTCGGGTGCAACATTCCAGACGCTTTACTAACACTCTCCCCACTTGGAGAGTCAGTGCCTTTAACCTCCTGTTTGGCCCAGTTTGTAATTTCTGTGGAAAATGAACAGGAATAGGGAGAACCAATGAGAGACTAGGTGGAGGTGTCCGGACGGGCAACTTTAACTCTCATTTCCCACCAGGAAGAGGAATTAACCAAAGGCTCAGCATGCCGTGCCGGAACCAAACTAGGGCCTGAAGCAATCCTGCGGTGTTGCGGCCAGCTCACAAGAAAGCGAGTTGAAGAAAGGAGCTCAGGGGCACTGTAATTCACAAACCTGCAGAGTTATAAATGACAGCTATCTTCCAAAAATATATTGAAGTAAGACTGCCAAGAGGAGTTGAAAGCGGGCAGAATTGCAGGAAACCGATTTCAGGAGGTAGACTGGAATTGCATGTAAAGCATAGGAAAAGAGGCAGAACGTCCACAATGATGCACTTGGCCAAAAAGGGCGTATGCGTTTTTTCCTGAATATATTCAGGAAAAAACGCATACGCCCTTTTTGGCCAACCAAGCAAGCTTGCAAAGGAAATCTGCACTACAATGAAGTCTCACTGCCCCCCGGTCAAAAGGGTCATCTGAAAAAAGTGTATAATCCAGAAAGGCATGACAGGACATGGAGAACTGGGAGCCTTGTTATGCTGATGGGCGGGATGTAAATTGCCAGCAGCCACTCTGGAGAAGTGTATGGTGTTTCCTGAAACATCCAAAAAACAAAGCAACAGAGCCTAGGGCACTTCCACTTATGGTCCTATAGCTTAGGGAAATTAAAATCAAAAAGACACAGCCACCGCAAAGTTTGGGACGGCTCTGTTTACAAGAACCTCGTTTACGGTACAAGTTCAATATCACAGAAAGCGAAAAATGGATAAAGAAGTTGTGGTACTTACATACAATGCAATATCACTCAGCAATGAAATCTATGTCATCAGGCCCGTAGCATCATAATGAGTGGATTCAGGTACGATGATTCTAAGTGAAATAAGTCACACAGAAAAAGAAACATCATAAGGTATCACTAATACATGGAATGTAAACTTGGCTACACAGGAACAGAATTACAAAGCAAAACAGGGTCTCAAATATAGAAAACCAACTTATGCTTGCTTAAGGGGAAAGGTGAGTTGGGGTGCTGCATAAAACCAGAGATTGAAATTAGCACAGATACCGATCCCTAAGCCAAATATGTAATAGAGAAGAGCTACTCCTTGCTCAACGAACTGGACTCAACACACCATATTAAACGCCTAAAAATATACCTGACTAGTAAGAATCTTAAAACCTATGGATTTATATGTCTCCGAAAGAGAATCAAGCGTGTGTACAGCGGCATAAACGCAGCAGTGATAGGATTGGTGAGGTTCGGTGAGCAAATGCAGACCCTTTGAAGTCATATTGCATGGTACCCATTCCATGGGTCTCAACTCTCCAGGTTTAAGGGATTCTTCCTTCAGCTAAAACATGCATGTGGAACCCAGAGTATGATCCACCGTGTGATCGGGAAACGTGTTCAAATGTGTCTCAGTTTTCGTCCCCAGGTATTCGGGTGCAACATTCCAGACGCTTTACTAACACTCTCCCCACTTGGAGAGTCAGTGCCTTTAACCTCCTGTTTGGCCCAGTTTGCAATTTCTGTGGAAAATGAACAGGAATAGGGAGAACCAATGAGAGACTAGGTGGAGGTGTCCGGACGGGCAACTTTAACTCTCATTTCCCACCAGGAAGAGGAATTAACCAAAGGCTCAGCATGCCGTGCCGGAACCAAACTAGGGCCTGAAGCAATCCTGCGGTGTTGCGGCCAGCTCACAAGAAAGCGAGTTGAAGAAAGGAGCTCAGGGGCACTGTAATTCACAAACCTGCAGAGTTATAAATGACAGCTATCTTCCAAAAATATATTGAAGTAAGACTGCCAAGAGGAGTTGAAAGCGGGCAGAATTGCAGGAAACCGATTTCAGGAGGTAGACTGGAATTGCATGTAAAGCATAGGAAAAGAGGCAGAACGTCCACAATGATGCACTTGGCCAAAAAGGGCGTATGCGTTTTTTCCTGAATATATTCAGGAAAAAACGCATACGCCCTTTTTGGCCAACCAAGCAAGCTTGCAAAGGAAATCTGCACTACAATGAAGTCTCACTGCCCCCCGGTCAAAAGGGTCATCTGAAAAAAGTGTATAATCCAGAAAGGCATGACAGGACATGGAGAACTGGGAGCCTTGTTATGCTGATGGGCGGGATGTAAATTGCCAGCAGCCACTCTGGAGAAGTGTATGGTGTTTCCTGAAACATCCAAAAAACAAAGCAACAGAGCCTAGGGCACTTCCACTTATGGTCCTATAGCTTAGGGAAATTAAAATCAAAAAGACACAGCCACCGCAAAGTTTGGGACGGCTCTGTTTACAAGAACCTCGTTTACGGTACAAGTTCAATATCACAGAAAGCGAAAAATGGATAAAGAAGTTGTGGTAATTACATACAATGCAATATCACTCAGCAATGAAATCTATGTCATCAGGCCCGTAGCATCATAATGAGTGGATTCAGGTACGATGATTCTAAGTGAAATAAGTCACACAGAAAAAGAAACATCATAAGGTATCACTAATACATGGAATGTAAACTTGGCTACACAGGAACAGAATTACAAAGCAAAACAGGGTCTCAAATATAGAAAACCAACTTATGCTTGCTTAAGGGGAAAGGTGAGTTGGGGTGCTGCATAAAACCAGAGATTGAAATTAGCACAGATACCGATCCCTAAGCCAAATATGTAATAGAGAAGAGCTACTCCTTGCTCAACGAACTGGACTCAACACACCATATTAAACGCCTAAGAATATAACTGACTAGTAAGAAACTTAAAACCTATGGATTCATATGTGTCCGAAAGAGAATCAAGCGTTTGTACAGCGACATAAACGCAGCAGTGATAGGATTGGTGAGGTTCGGTGAGCAAATGCAGACCCTTTGAAGTCATATTGCATGGTACCCATTCTATGGGTCTCAAGTCTCCAGGTTTAAGGGATTCTTCCTTCAGCTAAAACATGCATGTGGAACCCAGAGTATGATCCACCGTGTGATTGGGAAACGTGTTCAAATGTGTCTCAGGTTTCGTCCCCAGGTACTCGGGTGCAACATTCCAGACGCTTTACTAACACTCTCCCCACATGGAGAGTCAGTGCCTTTAAACTCCTGTTTGGCCCAGTTTGCAATTTCTGTGGAAAATGAACAGGAATAGGGAGAACCAATGAGAGACTAGGTGGAGGTGTCTGGACGGGCAAATTTAACTCTCATTTCCCACCAGGAAGAGGAATTAACCAAAGGATCAGCATGCCGTGCCGGAACCAAACTAGGGCCTGAAGCAATCCTGCGGTGTTGCGGCCAGCTCACAAGAAAGCGACTTGAAGAAAGGAGGTCAGGGGCACTGTAATTCACAAACCTGCAGAGTTATAAATGACAGCTATCTTCCAAAAATATATTGAAGTAAGGCTGCCAAGAGGAGTTGAAAGCGGGCAGAATTGCAGGAAACCGATTTCAGGAGGTAGACTGGAATTGCATGTAAAGCATAGGAAAAGAGGCAGAACGTCCACAATGATGCACTTGGCCAAAAAGGGCGTATGCGTTTTTTCCTGAATATATTCAGGAAAAAACGCATACGCACTTTTTGGCCAACCAAGCAAGCTTGCAAAGGAAATCTGCACTACAATGAAGTCTCACTGCCCCCCGGTCAAAAGGGCCATCCGAAAAAAGTGTAAAATCCAGAAAGGCAGGACAGGCCATGGAGAACTGGGAGCCTTGTTATGCTGATGGGCGGGATGTAAATTGCCAGCAGCCACTCTGGAGAAGTGTATGGTGTTTCCTGAAACATCCAAAAAACAAAGCAACAGAGCCTAGGGCACTTCCACTTATGGTCCTATAGCTTAGGGAAATTAAAATCAAAAAGACACAGCCACCCCAAAGTTTGGGACGGCTCTGTTTACAAGAACCTCGTTTACGGTACAAGTTCAATATCACAGAAAGCGAAAAATGGATAAAGAAGTTGTGGTACTTACGTACAATGCAATATCACTCAGCAATGAAATCTATGTCATCAGGCCCGTAGCAGCATAATGAGTGGATTCAGGTACGATGATTCTAAGTGAAATAAGTCACACAGAAAAAGAAACATCATAAGATATCACTACTACACGGAATGTAAACTTGGCTTCACAAGAACAGAATTACAAAACAGAACAGTGTGTCAAATGTAGAAAACCAACTTATGCTTGCTTAAGGGGAAAGGTGAGTTGGGGTGCTGCATAAAACCAGAGATTGAAATGAGCACAGATACCATTCCATAAGCCAAATATGTAATAGACAAGAGCTACTCCTTGCTCAACGAAGTGGACTCAACACCCCATATTAAACGCCTAAGAATATACATGACTAGTAAGAATCTTAAAACCTATGGATTTATATGTCTCCGAAAGAGAATCAAGCGTGTGTACAGCGGCATAAACGCAGCAGTGATAGGACTGGTGAGGTTCGGTGAGGAAATGCAGACCCTTTGAAGTCATATTGCATGGTACCCATTCCATGGGTCTCAACTCTCCATGTTTAAGGGATTCTTCCTTCAGCTAAAACATGCATGTGGAACCCAGAGTATGATCCACCGTGTGATCGGGAAACGTGTTCAAATGTGTCTCAGTTTTCGTCCCCTGGTACTCGGGTGCAACATTCCAGACGCTTTACTAACACTCTCCCCACTTGGAGAGTTAGTGCCTTTAACCTCCTGTTTGGCCCAGTTTGCAATTTCTGTGGAAAATGAACAGGAATAGGGAGAACCAATGAGAGATTAGGTGGAGGTGTCTGGACGGGCAAATTTAACTCTCATTTCCCACCAGGAAGAGGAATTAACCAAAGGCTCAGCATGCCGTGCCGGATCCAAACTAGGGCCTGAAGCAATCCTACGGTGTTGCGGCCAGCTCACAAGAAAGCGAGTTGAAGAAAGGTGCTTAGGGTCACTGTAATTCACAAACCTGCAGAGTTATAAATGACGGCTGTCTTCCAAAAATATATTGAAGTAAGGCAGCCAAGAGGAGTTGAAAGCCGGGCAGAATTGCAGGAAACCGATTTCAGGAGGTAGACTGGAATTGCATGTAAAGCATAGGAAAAGAGGCAGAACGTCCACAATGATGCACTTGGTCAAAAAGGGCGTATGCGTTTTTTCCTGAATATATTCAGGAAAAAACGCATACGCCCTTTTTGGCCAACCAAGCAAGCTTGCAAAGGAAATCTGCACTACAATGAAGTCTCACTGCCCCCCGGTCAAAAGGGCCATCTGAAAAAAGTGTAAAATCCAGAAAGGCAGGACAGGCCATGGAGAACTGGGAGCCTTGTTATGCTGATGGGCGCGATGTAAATTGCCAGCAGCCACTCTGGAGAAGTGTATGGTGTTTCCTGAAACATCCAAAAAACAAAGCAACAGAGCCTAGGGCACTTCCACTTATGGTCCTATAGCTTAGGGAAATTAAAATCAAAAAGACACAGCCACCCCAAAGTTTGGGACTGCTCTGTTTACAAGAACCTCGTTTACGGTACAAGTTCAATATCACAGAAAGCGAAAAATGGATAAAGAAGTTGTGGTACTTACGTACAATGCAATATCACTCAGCAATGAAATCTATGTCATCAGGCCCGTAGCAGCATAATGAGTGGATTCAGGTACGATGATTCTAAGTGAAATAAGTCACACAGAAAAAGAAACATCATAAGATATCACTACTACACAGAATGTAAACTTGGCTTCACAAGAACTGAATTACAAAACAGAACAGGGTGTCAAATGGAGAAAACCAACTTATGCTTGCTTAAGGGGAAAGGTGAGTTGGGGTGCTGCATAAAACCAGAGATTGAAATGAGCACAGATACCGTTCCATAAGCCAAATATGTAATAGACAAGAGCTACTCCTTGCTCAACGAAGTGGACTCAACACCCCATATTAAACGCCTAAGAATATACCTGACTAGTAAGAATCTTAAAACCTATGGATTTATATGTCTCCGAAAGAGAATCAAGCGTGTGTACAGCGGCATAAACGCAGCAGTGATAGGACTGTTGAGGTTCGGTGAGCAAATGCAGACCCTTTGAAGTCATATTGCATGGTACCCATTCCATGGGTCTCAACTCTCCATGTTTAAGGGATTCTTCCTTCAGCTAAAACATGCCTGTGGAACCCAGAGTATCATCCACTGTGTGATCGGGAAACGTGTTCAAATGTGTCTCAGTTTTCGTCCCCTGGTACTCGGGTGCAACATTCCAGACGCTTTACTAACACTCTCCCCACTTGGAGGGTCAGTGCCTAAAACCTCCTGTTTGGCCCAGTTTGCAATTTCTGTGGAAAATGAACAGGAATAGGGAGAACCAATGAGAGACTAGGTGGAGGTGTCTGGACGGGCAAATTTAACTCTCATTTCCCACCAGGAAGAGGAATTAACCAAAGGCTCAGCATGACGTGCCAGAACCAAACGAGGGCCTGAAGCAATCCTGCGGTGTTGCGGCCAGCTCACAAGAAAGCGAGTTGAAGAAAGGAGCTCAGGGGCACTGTAATTCACAAACCTGCAGAGTTATAAATGACAGCTATCTTCCAAAAATATATTGAAGTAAGGCTGTCAAGAGGACTTGAAAGTGGAGCAGAATTGCAGGAAACCGATTTCAGGAGGTAGACTGGAATTGCATGTAAAGCATAGGAAAAGAGGCAGAATGTCCACAATGATGCACTTGGCCAAAAAGGTCGTATGCGTTTTTTCCTGAATATATTCAGGAAAAAACGCATACGCACTTTTTGGCCAACCAAGCAAGCTTGCAAAGGAAATCTGCACTACAATGAAGTCTCACTGCCCCCCGGTCAAAAGGGCCATCCGAAAAATGTGTAAAATCCAGAAAGGCAGGACAGGCCATGGAGAACTGGGAGCCTTGTTATGCTGATGGGCGGGATGTAAATTGCCAGCAGCCACTCTGGAGAAGTGTATGGTGTTTCCTGAAACATCCAAAAAACAAAGCAACAGAGCCTAGGGCACTTCCACTTATGGTCCTATAGCTTAGGGAAATTAAAATCAAAAAGACACAGCCACCCCAAAGTTTGGGACGGCTCTGTTTACAAGAACCTCGTTTACGGTACAAGTTCAATATCACAGAAAGTGAAAAATGGATAAAGAAGTTGTGGTACTTACGTACAATTCAATATCACTCAGCAATGAAATCTATGTCATCAGGCCCGTAGCAGCATAATGAGTGGATTCAGGTACGATGATTCTAAGTGAAATAAGTCACACAGAAAAAGAAACATCATAAGATATCACTAATACACGGAATGTAAACTTGGCTACACAAGAACTGAATTACAAAACAGAACAGGGTGTCAAATGTAGAAAACCAACTTATGCTTGCTTAAGGGGAAAGGTGAGTTGGGGTGCTGCATAAAACCAGAGATTGAAATTAGCACAGATACCGTTCCATAAGCCAAATATGTAATAGACAAGAGCTACTCCTTGCTCAACGAAGTGGACTCAACACCCCATATTAAACGCCTAACAATATACCTGACTAGTAAGAATCTTAAAACCTATGGATTTATATGTCTCCGAAAGAGAATCAAGCGTGTGTACAGTGGCATAAACGCAGCAGTCATAGGATTGGTGAGGTTCAGTGAGCAAATGCAGACCCTTTGAAGTCATATTGCATGGTACCCATTCCATGGGTCTCAACTCTCCATGTTTAAGGGATTCTTCCTTCAGTTAAAACATGCATGTGGAACCCAGAGTATGATCCACCGTGTGATCGGGAAACGTGTTCAAATGTGTCTCAGTTTTCGTCCCCTGGTACTCGGGTGCAACATTCCAGACGCTTTACTAACACTCTCCCCACTTGGAGAGTCAGTGCCTTTAACCTCCTGTTTGGCCCAGTTTGCAATTTCTGCGGAAAATGAACAGGAATAGGGAGAACCAATGAGAGACTAGGTGGAGGTGTCTGGACGGGCAAATTTAACTCTCATTTCCCACCAGGAAGGGGAATTAACCAAAGGCTCAACATGCCATGCCGGAACCAAACTAGGACCTAAAGCAATCCTGCGGTGTTGCGGCCAGCTCACAAGAAAGCGAGTTGAAGAAAGGAGCTCAGGGGCACTGTAATTCACAAACCTGCAGAGTTATAAATGACAGCTATCTTCCAAAAATATATTGAATTAGGCTGCCAAGAGGAGTTGAAAGTGGGGCAGATTGCAGGAAACCGATTTCAGGAGGTAGACTGGAATTGCATGTAAAGCATAGGAAAAGAGGCAGAACGTCCACAATGATGCACTTGGCCAAAAAGGGCGTATGCGTTTTTTCCTGAATATATTCAGGAAAAAACGCATACGCCCTTTTTGGCCAACCAAGCAAGCTTGCAAAGGAAATCTGCACTACAATGAAGTCTCACTGCCCCCCGGTCAAACGGGCCATCCGGAAAAAAGTGTAAAATCCAGAAAGGCAGGACAGGCCATGGAGAACTGGGAGCCTTGTTATGCTGATGGGCGGGATGTAAATTGCCAACAGCCACTCGGGAGAGGTGTATGGTGTTTCCTGAAACATCTAAAAAACAAAGCAACAGAGCCTAGGGCACTTCCACTTATGGTCCTATAGCTTAGGGAAATTAAAATCAAAAAGACACAGCCACCCCAAAGTTTGGGACGGCTCTGTTTACAAGAACCTCGTTTACGGTACAAGTTCAATAGCGCAGAAAGTGAAAAATGGATAAAGAAGTTGTGGTACTTACGTACAATGCAATATCACTCAGCAATGAAATCTATGTCATCAGGCCCGTAGCAGCATAATGAGTGGATTCAGGTATGATGATTCTAACTGAAATAAGTCACACAGAAAAAGAAACATCATAAGATATCACTAATACACGGAATGTAAACTTGGCTACACAGGAACTGGATTACAAAACAGAACAGGGTCTCAAATTTAGAAAACCAACTTATGCTTGCTTAAGGGGAAAGGTGAGTTGGGGTGCTGCATCAAACCAGAGATTGAAATGAGCACAGATAAAGTTCCTTAAGCCAAATATGGAATAGACAAGAACTACTCCTTGCTCAACGAAATGGACTCAACACCCCATATTAAACGCCTAAGAATGTACCTGACTAGTAAGTATCTTAAAACCTATGGATTGCTATGTCGCTGAAAGAAAATCAAGCGTGTGTACAGGGGCATAAACGCAGCAGTGATAGGATTGGAGACGTTCGGTGAGCAAATGAAGACCCTTTGAAGTCATATTGCATGGTACCCATTCCACGGGTCTCAACTCTCCAGGTTTAAGGGATTCTGCCTTCAGGTAAAACATGCACGTGGAACCCAGAGTATGATCAACCGTGTGATCGGGAGACGTGTTCCAATATGTCTCAGTTCTCGTCCCCTGGTACTCGGGTGCAACATTCCAGACACTTTACTAACACTCTCCCGACTTGGAGAGTCAGTGCCTTTAACCTCCTGTTTGGCCCAGTTTGCAATTTCTGCGGAAGATGAACAGGAATAGGGAGAACCAATGAGAGACTAGCTGGAGGTGTCTGGACGGGCAAATTTAACTCTCATTTCCCACCAGGAAGAGGAATTAACCAAAGGCTCAGCGTGCCGAGCCGGAACCAGATTAGGGCCTGAATCAATCCTGCGGTGTTGCGGCCAGCTCACAAGAAAGCGAGTTGAAGAAAGGAGCTCAGGGGCACTGTAATTCACAAACCTGCAGAGTTATAAATGACAGCTATCGTCCAAAAATATACTGAAGTAAGGCTGCCAAGAGGACTTGAAAGCGGGGCAGAATTGCAGGAAACCGATTTCAGGAGGTAGACTGGAATTGCATTTAAAGCATAGGAAAAGAGGCAGAACGTCCACAATGATGCACTTGGCCAAAAAGGGCTTATGCGTTTTTTCCTGAATATATTCAGGAAAAAACGCATAAGCCCTTTTTGGCCAACCAAGCAAGCTTGCAAAGGAAATCTGCACTACAATGAAGTCTCACTTCCCCCCGGTCAAAAGGGCCATCTGAAAAAAGTGTAAAATCCAGAAAGGCAGGACAGGCCATGGAGAACTGGGAGCCTTGTTATGTTGATGGGCGGGATGTAAATTGCCAACAGCCACTCGGGAGAGGTGTATGGTGTTTCCTGAAACATCTAAAAAACAAAGCAACAGAGCCTAGGGCACTTCCACTTATGGTCCTATAGCTTAGGGAAATTAAAATCAAAAAGACACAGCCACCCCAAAGTTTGGGACGGCTCTGTTTACAAGAACCTCGTTTACGGTACAAGTTCAATAGCGCAGAAAGTGAAAAATGGATAAAGAAGTTGTGGTACTTACGTACAATGCAATATCACTCAGCAATGAAATCTATGTCATCAGGCCCGTAGCAGCATAATGAGTGGATTCAGGTATGATGATTCTAACTGAAATAAGTCACACAGAAAAAGAAACATCATAAGATATCACTAATACACGGGATGTAAACTTGGCTACACAGGAACTGGATTACAAAACAGAACAGGGTCTCAAATTTAGAAAACCAACTTATGCTTGCTTAAGGGGAAAGGTGAGTTGGGGTGCTGCATCAAACCAGAGATTGAAATGAGCACAGATAAAGTTCCTTAAGCCAAATATGGAATAGACAAGAACTACTCCTTGCTCAACGAAATGGACTCAACACCCCATATTAAACGCCTAAGAATGTACCTGACTAGTAAGTATCTTAAAACCTATGCACTGCTATGTCTCTGAAAGAAAATCAAGCGTGTGTACAGGGGCACAAACGCAGCAGTGATAGGATTGGAGAGGTTCGGTGAGCAAATGAAGACCCTTTGAAGTCATATTGCATGGTACCCATTCCACGGGTCTCAACTCTCCAGGTTTAAGGGATTCTTCCTTCAGCTAAAACATGCACATGGAACCCAGAGTATGATCAACCGTGTGATCGGGAGACGTGTTCCAATATGTCTCAGTTCTCGTCCCCTGGTACTCGGGTGCAACATTCCAGACGCTTTACTAACACTCTCCCGACTTGGAGAGTCAGTGCCTTTAACCTCCTGTTTGGCCCAGTTTGCAATTTCTGCGGAAGATGAACAGGAATAGGGAGAACCAATGAGAGACTAGCTGGAGGTGTCTGGACGGGCAAATTTAACTCTCATTTCCCACCAGGAAGAGGAATTAACCAAAGGCTCAGCGTGCCGTGCCGGAACCAGATTAGGGCCTGAAGCAATCCTGCGGTGTTGCGGCCAGCTCACAAGAAAGCGAGTTGAAGAAAGGAGCTCAGGGGCACTGTAATTCACAAACCTGCAGAGTTATAAATGACAGCTATCGTCCAAAAATATACTGAAGTAAGGCTGCCAAGAGGACTTGAAAGCGGGGCAGAATTGCAGGAAACCGATTTCAGGAGGTAGACTGGAATTGCATTTAAAGCATAGGAAAAGAGGCAGAACGTCCACAATGATGCACTTGACGAAAAAGGGCGTATGCGTATTTTCGTGCAGGAAAAAACGCATACGCCCTTTTTGGCCAACCAAGCAAGCTTGCAAAGGAAATCTGCACTACAATGAAGTCTCACTTCCCGCCAGTCAAAGGGGCCATCTGAAAAAAGTGTAAAATCAAGAAAGGCAGGACAGGCCATGGAGAACTGGGAGCCTTGTTATGCTGATGGGCGGGATGTAAATTGCCAACAGCCACTCGGGAGAGGTGTATGGTGTTTCCTGAAACATCTAAAAAACAAAGCAACAGAGCCTAGGGCACTTCCACTTATGGTCCTATAGCTTAGGGAAATTAAAATCAAAAAGACACAGCCACCCCAAAGTTTGGGACGGCTCTGTTTACAAGAACCTTGTTTACGGTACAAGTTCAATATCGCAGAAAGTGAAAAATGGATAAAGAAGTTGTGGTACTTACGTAGAATGCAATATCACTCAGCAATGAAATCTATGTCATCAGGCCCGTAGCAGCATAATGAGTGGATTCAGGTATGATGATTCTAACTGAAATAAGTCACACAGAAAAAGAAACATCATAAGATATCACTAATACACGGGATGTAAACTTGGCTACACAGGAACTGGATTACAAAACAGAACAGGGTCTCAAATTTAGAAAACCAACTTATGCTTGCTTAAGGGGAAAGGTGAGTTGGGGTGCTGCATAAAACCAGAGATTGAAATGAGCACAGATAAAGTTCCTTAAGCCAAATATGGAATAGACAAGAACTACTCCTTGCTCAACGAAATGGACTCAACACCCCATATTAAACGCCTAAGAATGTACCTGACTAGTAAGTATCTTAAAACCTATGCACTGCTATGTCTCTGAAAGAAAATCAAGCGTGTGTACAGGGGCATAAACGCAGCAGTGATAGGATTGGAGAGGTTCGGTGAGCAAATGAAGACCCTTTGAAGTCATATTGCATGGTACCCATTCCACGGGTCTCAACTCTCCAGGTTTAAGGGATTCTTCCTTCAGCTAAAACATGCACGTGGAACCCAGAGTATGATCAACCGTGTGATCGGGAGACGTGTTCCAATATGTCTCAGTTCTCGTCCCCTGGTACTCGGGTGCAACATTCCAGACGCTTTACTAACACTCTCCCGACTTGGAGAGTCAGTGCCTTTAACCTCCTGTTTGGCCCAGTTTGCAATTTCTGCGGAAGATGAACAGGAATAGGGAGAACCAATGAGAGACTAGCTGGAGGTGTCTGGACGGGCAAATTTAACTCTCATTTCCCACCAGGAAGAGGAATTAACCAAAGGCTCAGCGTGCCGTGCCGGAACCAGATTAGGGCCTGAAGCAATCCTGCGGTGTTGCGGCCAGCTCACAAGAAAGCGAGTTGAAGAAAGGAGCTCAGGGGCACTGTAATTCACAAACCTGCAGAGTTATAAATGACAGCTATCGTCCAAAAATATACTGAAGTAAGGCTGCCAAGAGGACTTGAAAGCGGGGCAGAATTGCAGGAAACCGATTTCAGGAGGTAGACTGGAATTGCATTTAAAGCATAGGAAAAGAGGCAGAACGTCCACAATGATGCACTTGGACAAAAAGGGCGTATGCATTTTTTCCTGAATATATTCAGGAAAAAACGCATACGCACTTTTTGGCCAACCAAGCAAGCTTGCAAAGGAAATCTGCACTACAATGAAGTCTCACTTCCCCCCGGTCAAAAGGGCCATCTGAAAAAAGTGTAAAATCCAGAAAGGCAGGACAGGCCATGGAGAACTGGGAGCCTTGTTATGCTGATGGGCAGGATGTAAATTGCCAACAGCCACTCGGGAGAGGTGTATGGTGTTTCCTGAAACATCTAAAAAACAAAGCAACAGAGCCTAGGGCACTTCCACTTATGGTCCTATAGCTTAGGGAAATTAAAATCAAAAAGACACAGCCACCCCAAAGTTTGGGACGGCTCTGTTTACAAGAACCTCGTTTACGGTACAAGTTCAATATCGCAGAAAGTGAAAAATGGATAAAGAAGTTGTGGTACTTACGTACAATGCAATATCACTCAGCAATGAAATCTATGTCATCAGGCCCGTAGCAGCATAATGAGTGGATTCAGGTATGATGATTCTAACTGAAATAAGTCACACAGAAAAAGAAACATCATAAGATATCACTAATACACGGGATGTAAACTTGGCTACACAGGAACTGGATTACAAAACAGAACAGGGTCTCAAATTTAGAAAACCAACTTATGCTTGCTTAAGGGGAAAGGTGAGTTGGGGTGCTGCATAAAACCAGAGATTGAAATGAGCACAGATAAAGTTCCTTAAGCCAAATATGGAATAGACAAGAACTACTCCTTGCTCAACGAAATGGACTCAACACCCCATATTAAACGCCTAAGAATGTACCTGACTAGTAAGTATCTTAAAACCTATGGATTGCTATGTCTCTGAAAGAAAATCAAGCGTGTGTACAGGGGCATAAACGCAGCAGTGATAGGATTGGAGAGGTTCGGTGAGCAAATGAAGACCCTTTGAAGTCATATTGCATGGTACCCATTCCACGGGTCTCAACTCTCCAGGTTTAAGGGATTCTTCCTTCAGCTAAAACATGCACGTGGAACCCAGAGTATGATCAACCGTGTGATCGGGAGACGTGTTCCAATATGTCTCAGTTCTCGTCCCCTGGTACTCGGGTGCAACATTCCAGACGCTTTACTAACACTCTCCCGACTTGGAGAGTCAGTGCCTTTAACCTCCTGTTTGGCCCAGTTTGCAATTTCTGCGGAAGATGAACAGGAATAGGGAGAACCAATGAGAGACTAGCTGGAGGTGTCTGGACGGGCAAATTTAACTCTCATTTCCCACCAGGAAGAGGAATTAACCAAAGGCTCAGCGTGCCGTGCCGGAACCAGATTAGGGCCTGAAGCAATCCTGTGGTGTTGCGGCCAGCTCACAAGAAAGCGAGTTGAAGAAAGGAGCTCAGGGGCACTGTAATTCACAAACCTGCAGAGTTATAAATGACAGCTATCGTCCAAAAATATACTGAAGTAAGGCTGCCAAGAGGACTTGAAAGCGGGGCAGAATTGCAGGAAACCGATTTCAGGAGGTAGACTGGAATTGCATTTAAAGCATAGGAAAAGAGGCAGAACGTCCACAATGATGCACTTGGCCAAAAAGGGCGTATGCGTTTTTTCCTGAATATATTCAGGAAAAAACGCATACGCCCTTTTTGGCCAACCAAGCAAGCTTGCAAAGGAAATCTGCACTACAATGAAGTCTCACTTCCCCCCGGTCAAAAGGGCCATCTGAAAAAAGTGTAAAATCCAGAAAGGCAGGACAGGCCATGGAGAACTGGGAGCCTTGTTATGCTGATGGGCGGGATGTAAATTGCCAACAGCCACTCGGGAGAGGTGTATGGTGTTTCCTGAAACATCTAAAAAACAAAGCAACAGAGCCTAGGGCACTTCCACTTATGGTCCTATAGCTTAGGGAAATTAAAATCAAAAAGACACAGCCACCCCAAAGTTTGGGACGGCTCTGTTTACAAGAACCTCGTTTACGGTACAAGTTCAATATCGCAGAAAGTGAAAAATGGATAAAGAAGTTGTGGTACTTACGTACAATGCAATATCACTCAGCAATGAAATCTATGTCATCAGGCCCGTAGCAGCATAATGAGTGGATTCAGGTATGATGATTCTAACTGAAATAAGTCACACAGAAAAAGAAACATCATAAGATATCACTAATACACGGAATGTAAACTTGGCTACACAGGAACTGGATTACAAAACAGAACAGGGTCTCAAATTTAGAAAACCAACTTATGCTTGCTTAAGGGGAAAGGTGAGTTGGGGTGCTGCATCAAACCAGAGATTGAAATGAGCACAGATAAAGTTCCTTAAGCCAAATATGGAATAGACAAGAACTACTCCTTGCTCAACGAAATGGACTCAACACCCCATATTAAACGCCTAAGAATGTACCTGACTAGTAAGTATCTTAAAACCTATGGATTGCTATGTGTCTGAAAGAAAATCAAGCATGTGTACAGGGGCATAAACGCAGCAGTGATAGGATTGGAGAGGTTCGGTGAGCAAATGAAGACCCTTTGAAGTCATATTGCATGGTACCCATTCCACGGGTCTCAACTCTCCAGGTTTAAGGGATTCTTCCTTCAGCTAAAACATGCACGTGGAACCCAGAGTATGATCAACCGTGTGATCGGGAGACGTGTTCCAATATGTCTCAGTTCTCGTCCCCTGGTACTCGGGTGCAACATTCCAGATGCTTTACTAACACTCTCCCGACTTGGAGAGTCAGTGCCTTTAACCTCCTGTTTGGCCCAGTTTGCAATTTCTGTGGAAGATGAACAGGAATAGGGAGAACCAATGAGAGACTAGCTGGAGGTGTCTGGACGGGCAAATTTAACTCTCATTTCCCACCAGGAAGAGGAATTAACCAAAGGCTCAGCGTGCCGTGCCGGAACCAGATTAGGGCCTGAAGCAATCCTGCGGTGTTGCGGCCAGCTCACAAGAAAGCGAGTTGAAGAAAGGAGCTCAGGGGCACTGTAATTCACAAACCTGCAGAGTTATAAATGACAGCTATCGTCCAAAAATATACTGAAGTAAGGCTGCCAAGAGGACTTGAAAGCGGGGCAGAATTGCAGGAAACCGATTTCAGGAGGTAGACTGGAATTGCATTTAAAGCATAGGAAAAGAGGCAGAACGTCCACAATGATGCACTTGGCCAAAAAGGGCGTATGCGTTTTTTCCTGAATATATTCAGGAAAAAACGCATACGCCCTTTTTGGCCAACCAAGCAAGCTTGCAAAGGAAATCTGCACTACAATGAAGTCTCACTTCCCCCCGGTCAAAAGGGCCATCTGAAAAAAGTGTAAAATCCAGAAAGGCAGGACAGGCCATGGAGAACTGGGAGCCTTGTTATGCTGATGGGCGGGATGTAAATTGCCAAGAGCCACTCGGGAGAGGTGTATGGTGTTTCCTGAAACATCTGAAAAACAAAGCAACAGAGCCTAGGGCACTTCCACTTATGGTCCTATAGCTTAGGGAAATTAAAATCAAAAAGACACAGCCACCCCAAAGTTTGGGACGGCTCTGTTTACAAGAACCTCGTTTACGGTACAAGTTCAATATCGCAGAAAGTGAAAAATGGATAAAGAAGTTGTGGTACTTACGTAGAATGAAATATCACTCAGCAATGCAACCTATGTGATCAGGCCCGTAGCAGCATAATGAGTGGATTCAGGTATGATGATTCTAACTGAAATAAGTCACACAGAAAAACTAACATCATAAGATATCACTAATACACGGGATGTAAACTTGGCTACACAGGAACTGGATTACAAAACAGAACAGGGTCTCAAATTTAGAAAACCAACTTATGCTTGCTTAAGGGGAAAGGTGAGTTGGGGTGCTGCATCAAACCAGAGATTGAAATGAGCACAGATAAAGTTCCTTAAGCCAAATATGGAATAGACAAGAACTACTCCTTGCTCAACGAAATGGACTCAACACCCCATATTAAACGCCTAAGAATGTACCTGACTAGTAAGTATCTTAAAACCTATGGATTGCTATGTCTCTGAAAGAAAATCAAGCGTGTGTACAGGGGCATAAACGCAGCAGTGATAGGATTGGAGAGGTTCTGTGAGCAAATGAAGACCCTTTGAAGTCATATTGCATGGTACCCATTCCACGGGTCTCAACTCTCCAGGTTTAAGGGATTCTGCCTTCAGGTAAAACATGCACGTGGAACCCAGAGTATGATCAACCGTGTGATCGGGAGACGTGTTCCAATATGTCTCAGTTCTCGTCCCCTGGTACTCGGGTGCAACATTCCAGACGCTTTACTAACACTCTCCCGACTTGGAGAGTCAGTGCCTTTAACCTCCTGTTTGGCCCAGTTTGCAATTTCTGCGGAAGATGAACAGGAATAGGGAGAACCAATGAGAGACTAGCTGGAGGTGTCTGGACGGGCAAATTTAACTCTCATTTCCCACCAGGAAGAGGAATTAACCAAAGGCTCAGCGTGCCGTGCCGGAACCAGATTAGGGCCTGAAGCAATCCTGCGGTGTTGCGGCCAGCTCACAAGAAAGCGAGTTGAAGAAAGGAGCTCAGGGGCACTGTAATTCACAAACCTGCAGAGTTATAAATGACAGCTATCGTCCAAAAATATACTGAAGTAAGGCTGCCAAGAGGACTTGAAAGCGGGGCAGAATTGCAGGAAACCGATTTCAGGAGGTAGACTGGAATTGCATTTAAAGCATAGGAAAAGAGGCAGAACGTCCACAATGATGCACTTGGCCAAAAAGGGCGTACGCGTTTTTTCCTGAATATATTCAGGAAAAAACGCGTACGCCCTTTTTGGCCAACCAAGCAAGCTTGCAAAGGAAATCTGCACTACAATGAAGTCTCACTTCCCCCCGGTCAAAAGGGCCATCTGAAAAAAGTGTAAAATCCAGAAAGGCAGGACAGGCCATGGAGAACTGGGAGCCTTGTTATGCTGATGGGCGGGATGTAAATTGCCAACAGCCACTCCGGAGAGGTGTATGGTGTTTCCTGAAACATCTAAAAAACAAAGCAACAGAGCCTAGGGCACTTCCACTTATGGTCCTATAGCTTAGGGAAATTAAAATCAAAAAGACACAGCCACCCCAAAGTTTGGGACGGCTCTGTTTACAAGAACCTCGTTTACGGTACAAGTTCAATATCGCAGAAAGTGAAAAATGGATAAAGAAGTTGTGGTACTTACGTACAATGCAATATCACTCAGCAATGAAATCTATGTCATCAGGCCCGTAGCAGCATAATGAGTGGATTCAGGTATGATGATTCTAACTGAAATAAGTCACACAGAAAAAGAAACATCATAAGATATCACTAATACACGGAATGTAAACTTGGCTACACAGGAACTGGATTACAAAACAGAACAGGGTCTCAAATTTAGAAAACCAACTTATGCTTGCTTAAGGGGAAAGGTGAGTTGGGGTGCTGCATCAAACCAGAGATTTAAATGAACACAGATAAAGTTCCTTAAGCCAAATATGGAATAGACAAGAACTACTCCTTGCTCAACGAAATGGACTCAACACCCCATATTAAACGCCTAAGAATGTACCTGACTAGTAAGTATCTTAAAACCTATGAATTGCTATGTCTCTGAAAGAAAATCAAGCGTGTGTACAGGGGCATAAACGCAGCAGTGATAGGATTGGAGAGGTTCGGTGAGCAAATGAAGACCCTTTGAAGTCATATTGCATGGTACCCATTCCACGGGTCTCAACTCTCCAGGTTTAAGGGATTCTGCCTTCAGGTAAAACATGCACGTGGAACCCAGAGTATGATCACCCGTGTGATCGGGAGACATGTTCCAATATGTCTCAGTTCTCGTCCCCTGGTACTCGGGTGCAACATTCCAGACGCTTTACTAACACTCTCCCGACTTGGAGAGTCAGTGCCTTTAACCTCCTGTTTGGCCCAGTTTGCAATTTCTGCGGAAGATGAACAGGAATAGGGAGAACCAATGAGAGACTAGCTGGAGGTGTCTGGACGGGCAAATTTAACTCTCATTTCCCACCAGGAAGAGGAATTAACCAAAGGCTCAGCGTGCCGTGCCGGAACCAGATTAGGGCCTGAAGCAATCCTGCGGTGTTGCGGCCAGCTCACAAGAAAGCGAGTTGAAGAAAGGAGCTCAGGGGCACTGTAATTCACAAACCTGCAGAGTTATAAATGACAGCTATCGTCCAAAAATATACTGAAGTAAGGCTGCCAAGAGGACTTGAAAGCGGGGCAGAATTGCAGGAAACCGATTTCAGGAGGTAGACTGGAATTGCATTTAAAGCATAGGAAAAGAGGCAGAACGTCCACAATGATGCACTTGGCCAAAAAGGGCGTATGCGTTTTTTCCTGAATATATTCAGGAAAAAACGCATACGCCCTTTTTGGCCAACCAAGCAAGCTTGCAAAGGAAATCTGCACTACAATGAAGTCTCACTTCCCCCCGGTCAAAAGGGCCATCTGAAAAAAGTGTAAAATCCAGAAAGGCAGGACAGGCCATGGAGAACTGGGAGCCTTGTTATGCTGATGGGCGGGATGTAAATTGCCAACAGCCACTCGGGAGAGGTGTATGGTGTTTCCTGAAACATCTAAAAAACAAAGCAACAGAGCCTAGGGCACTTCCACTTATGGTCCTATAGCTTAGGGAAATTAAAATCAAAAAGACACAGCCACCCCAAAGTTTGGGACGGCTCTGTTTACAAGAACCTCGTTTACGGTACAAGTTCAATAGCGCAGAAAGTGAAAAATGGATAAAGAAGTTGTGGTACTTACGTACAATGCAATATCACTCAGCAATGAAATCTATGTCATCAGGCCCGTAGCAGCATAATGAGTGGATTCAGGTATGATGATTCTAACTGAAATAAGTCACACAGAAAAAGAAACATCATAAGATATCACTAATACACGGAATGTAAACTTGGCTACACAGGAACTGGATTACAAAACAGAACAGGGTCTCAAATTTAGAAAACCAACTTATGCTTGCTTAAGGGGAAAGGTGAGTTGGGGTGCTGCATCAAACCAGAGATTGAAATGAGCACAGATAAAGTTCCTTAAGCCAAATATGGAATAGACAAGAACTACTCCTTGCTCAACGAAATGGACTCAACACCCCATATTAAACGCCTAAGAATGTACCTGACTAGTAAGTATCTTAAAACCTATGGATTGCTATGTCTCTGAAAGAAAATCAAGCGTGTGTACAGGGGCATAAACGCAGCAGTGATAGGATTGGAGAGGTTCGGTGAGCAAATGAAGACCCTTTGAAGTCATATTGCATGGTACCCATTCCACGGGTCTCAACTCTCCAGGTTTAAGGGATTCTTCCTTCAGCTAAAACATGCACGTGGAACCCAGAGTATGATCAACCGTGTGATCGGGAGACGTGTTCCAATATGTCTCAGTTCTCGTCCCCTGGTACTCGGGTGCAACATTCCAGACGCTTTACTAACACTCTCCCGACTTGGAGAGTCAGTGCCTTTAACCTCCTGTTTGGCCCAGTTTGCAATTTCTGCGGAAGATGAACAGGAATAGGGAGAACCAATGAGAGACTAGCTGGAGGTGTCTGGACGGGCAAATTTAACTCTCATTTCCCACCAGGAAGAGGAATTAACCAAAGGCTCAGTGTGCCGTGCCGGAACCAGATTAGGGCCTGAAGCAATCCTGCGGTGTTGCGGCCAGCTCACAAGAAAGCGAGTTGAAGAAAGGAGCTCAGGGGCACTGTAATTCACAAACCTGCAGAGTTATAAATGACAGCTATCGTCCAAAAATATACTGAAGTAAGGCTGCCAAGAGGACTTGAAAGCGGGGCAGAATTGCAGGAAACCGATTTCAGGAGGTAGACTGGAATTGCATTTAAAGCATAGGAAAAGAGGCAGAACGTCCACAATGATGCACTTGGCCAAAAAGGGTGTATGCATTTTTTCCTGAATATATTCAGGAAAAAACGCATACGCCCTTTTTGGCCAACCAAGCAAGCTTGCAAAGGAAATCTGCACTACAATGAAGTCTCACTTCCCCCCGGTCAAAAGGGCCATCTGAAAAAAGTGTAAAATCCAGAAAGGCAGGACAGGCCATGGAGAACTGGGAGCCTTGTTATGCTGATGGGCGGGATGTAAATTGCCAACAGCCACTCGGGAGAGGTGTATGGTGTTTCCTGAAACATCTAAAAAACAAAGCAACAGAGCCTAGGGCACTTCCACTTATGGTCCTATAGCTTAGGGAAATTAAAATCAAAAAGACACAGCCACCCCAAAGTTTGGGACGGCTCTGTTTACAAGAACCTCGTTTACGGTACAAGTTCAATAGCGCAGAAAGTGAAAAATGGATAAAGAAGTTGTGGTACTTACGTACAATGCAATATCACTCAGCAATGAAATCTATGTCATCAGGCCCGTAGCAGCATAATGAGTGGATTCAGGTATGATGATTCTAACTGAAATAAGTCACACAGAAAAAGAAACATCATAAGATATCACTAATACACGGGATGTAAACTTGGCTACACAGGAACTGGATTACAAAACAGAACAGGGTCTCAAATTTAGAAAACAAACTTATGCTTGCTTAAGGGGAAAGGTGAGTTGGGGTGCTGCATCAAACCAGAGATTGAAATGAGCACAGATAAAGTTCCTTAAGCCAAATATGGAATAGACAAGAACTACTCCTTGCTCAACGAAATGGACTCAACACCCCATATTAAACGCCTAAGAATGTACCTGACTAGTAAGTATCTTAAAACCTATGCACTGCTATGTCTCTGAAAGAAAATCAAGCGTGTGTACAGGGGCATAAACGCAGCAGTGATAGGATTGGAGAGGTTCGGTGAGCAAATGAAGACCCTTTGAAGTCATATTGCATGGTACCCATTCCACGGGTCTCAACTCTCCAGGTTTAAGGGATTCTTCCTTCAGCTAAAACATGCACGTGGAACCCAGAGTATGATCAACCGTGTGATCGGGAGACGTGTTCCAATATGTCTCAGTTCTCGTCCCCTGGTACTCGGGTGCAACATTCCAGACGCTTTACTAACACTCTCCCGACTTGGAGAGTCAGTGCCTTTAACCTCCTGTTTGGCCCAGTTTGCAATTTCTGCGGAAGATGAACAGGAATAGGGAGAACCAATGAGAGACTAGCTGGAGGTGTCTGGACGGGCAAATTTAACTCTCATTTCCCACCAGGAAGAGGAATTAACCAAAGGCTCAGCGTGCCGTGCCGGAACCAGATTAGGGCCTGAAGCAATCCTGTGGTGTTGCGGCCAGCTCACAAGAAAGCGAGTTGAAGAAAGGAGCTCAGGGGCACTGTAATTCACAAACCTGCAGAGTTATAAATGACAGCTATCGTCCAAAAATATACTGAAGTAAGGCTGCCAAGAGGACTTGAAAGCGGGGCAGAATTGCAGGAAACCGATTTCAGGAGGTAGACTGGAATTGCATTTAAAGCATAGGAAAAGAGGCAGAACGTCCACAATGATGCACTTGGCCAAAAAGGGCGTATGCGTTTTTTCCTGAATATATTCAGGAAAAAACGCATACGCCCTTTTTGGCCAACCAAGCAAGCTTGCAAAGGAAATCTGCACTACAATGAAGTCTCACTTCCCCCCGGTCAAAAGGGCCATCTGAAAAAAGTGTAAAATCCAGAAAGGCAGGACAGGCCATGGAGAACTGGGAGCCTTGTTATGCTGATGGGCGGGATGTAAATTGCCAAGAGCCACTCGGGAGAGGTGTATGGTGTTTCCTGAAACATCTAAAAAACAAAGCAACAGAGCCTAGGGCACTTCCACTTATGGTCCTATAGCTTAGGGAAATTAAAATCAAAAAGACACAGCCACCCCAAAGTTTGGGACGGCTCTGTTTACAAGAACCTCGTTTACGGTACAAGTTCAATATCGCAGAAAGTGAAAAATGGATAAAGAAGTTGTGGTACTTACGTACAATGCAATATCACTCAGCAATGAAATCTATGTCATCAGGCCCGTAGCAGCATAATGAGTGGATTCAGGTATGATGATTCTAACTGAAATAAGTCACACAGAAAAAGAAACATCATAAGATATCACTAATACACGGGATGTAAACTTGGCTACACAGGAACTGGATTACAAAACAGAACAGGGTCTCAAATTTAGAAAACCAACTTATGCTTGCTTAAGGGGAAAGGTGAGTTGGGGTGCTGCATAAAACCAGAGATTGAAATGAGCACAGATAAAGTTCCTTAAGCCAAATATGGAATAGACAAGAACTACTCCTTGCTCAACGAAATGGACTCAACACCCCATATTAAACGCCTAAGAATGTACCTGACTAGTAAGTATCTTAAAACCTATGCACTGCTATGTCTCTGAAAGAAAATCAAGCGTGTGTACAGGGGCATAAACGCAGCAGTGATAGGATTGGAGAGGTTCGGTGAGCAAATGAAGACCCTTTGAAGTCATATTGCATGGTACCCATTCCACGGGTCTCAACTCTCCAGGTTTAAGGGATTCTTCCTTCAGCTAAAACATGCACGTGGAACCCAGAGTATGATCAACCGTGTGATCGGGAGACGTGTTCCAATATGTCTCAGTTCTCGTCCCCTGGTACTCGGGTGCAACATTCCAGATGCTTTACTAACACTCTCCCGACTTGGAGAGTCAGTGCCTTTAACCTCCTGTTTGGCCCAGTTTGCAATTTCTGCGGAAGATGAACAGGAATAGGGAGAACCAATGAGAGACTAGCTGGAGGTGTCTGGACGGGCAAATTTAACTCTCATTTCCCACCAGGAAGAGGAATTAACCAAAGGCTCAGCGTGCCGTGCCGGAACCAGATTAGGGCCTGAAGCAATCCTGCGGTGTTGCGGCCAGCTCACAAGAAAGCGAGTTGAAGAAAGGAGCTCAGGGGCACTGTAATTCACAAACCTGCAGAGTTATAAATGACAGCTATCGTCCAAAAATATACTGAAGTAAGGCTGCCAAGAGGACTTGAAAGCGGGGCAGAATTGCAGGAAACCGATTTCAGGAGGTAGACTGGAATTGCATTTAAAGCATAGGAAAAGAGGCAGAACGTCCACAATGATGCACTTGGCCAAAAAGGGTGTATGCATTTTTTCCTGAATATATTCAGGAAAAAACGCATACGCCCTTTTTGGCCAACCAAGCAAGCTTGCAAAGGAAATCTGCACTACAATGAAGTCTCACTTCCCCCCGGTCAAAAGGGCCATCTGAAAAAAGTGTAAAATCCAGAAAGGCAGGACAGGCCATGGAGAACTGGGAGCCTTGTTATGCTGATGGGCGGGATGTAAATTGCCAACAGCCACTCGGGAGAGGTGTATGGTGTTTCCTGAAACATCTAAAAAACAAAGCAACAGAGCCTAGGGCACTTCCACTTATGGTCCTATAGCTTAGGGAAATTAAAATCAAAAAGACACAGCCACCCCAAAGTTTGGGACGGCTCTGTTTACAAGAACCTCGTTTACGGTACAAGTTCAATATCGCAGAAAGTGAAAAATGGATAAAGAAGTTGTGGTACTTACGTACAATGCAATATCACTCAGCAATGAAACCTATGTCATCAGGCCCGTAGCAGCATAATGAGTGGATTCAGGTATGATGATTCTAACTGAAATAAGTCACACAGAAAAAGAAACATCATAAGATATCACTAATACACGGGATGTAAACTTGGCTACACAGGAACTGGATTACAAAACAGAACAGGGTCTCAAATTTAGAAAACCAACTTATGCTTGCTTAAGGGGAAAGGTGAGTTGGGGTGCTGCATAAAACCAGAGATTGAAATGAGCACAGATAAAGTTCCTTAAGCCAAATATAGAATAGACAAGAACTACTCCTTGCTCAACGAAATGGACTCAACACCCCATATTAAACGCCTAAGAATGTACCTGACTAGTAAGTATCTTAAAACCTATGCACTGCTATGTCTCTGAAAGAAAATCAAGCGTGTGTACAGGGACATAAACGCAGCAGTGATAGGATTGGAGAGGTTCGGTGAGCAAATGAAGACCCTTTGAAGTCATATTGCATGGTACCCATTCCACGGGTCTCAACTCTTCAGGTTTAAGGGATTCTTCCTTCAGCTAAAACATGCACATGGAACCCAGAGTATGATCAACCATGTGATCGGGAGACGTGTTCCAATATGTCTCAGTTCTCGTCCCCTGGTACTCGGATGCAACATTCCAGACGCTTTACTAACACTCTCCCGACGTGGAGAGTCAGTGCCTTTAACCTCCTGTTTGGCCCATTTGCAATTTCTGCGGAAGATGAACAGGAATAGGGAGAACCAATGAGAGACTAGGTGGAGGTGTCTGGACGGGCAAATTTAACTCTCATTTCCCACCAGGAAGAGGAATTAACCAAAGGCTCAGCGTGCCGTGCCGGAACCAGATTAGGGCCTGAAGGAATCCTGCGGTGTTGCGGCCAGCTCACAAGAAAGCGAGTTGAAGAAAGGAGCTCAGGGGCACTGTAATTCACAAACCTGCAGAGTTATAAATGACAGCTATCGTCCAAAAATATACTGAAGTAAGGCTGCCAAGAGGACTTGAAAGCGGGGCAGAATTGCAGGAAACCGATTTCAGGAGGTAGACTGGAATTGCATTTAAAGCATAGGAAAAGAGGCAGAACGTCCACAATGATGCGCTTGGCCAAAAAGGGCGTATGCGTTTTTTCCTGAATATATTCAGGAAAAAACGCATACGCCCTTTTTGGCCAACCAAGCAAGCTTGCAAAGGAAATCTGCACTACAATGAAGTCTCACTTCCCCCCGGTCAAAAGGGCCATCTGAAAAAAGTGTAAAATCCAGAAAGGCAGGACAGGCCATGGAGAACTGGGAGCCTTGTTATGCTGATGGGCGGGATGTAAATTGCCAACAGCCACTCGGGAGAGGTGTATGGTGTTTCCTGAAACATCTAAAAAACAAAGCAACAGAGCCTAGGGCACTTCCACTTATGGTCCTATAGCTTAGGGAAATTAAAATCAAAAAGACACAGCCACCCCAAAGTTTGGGACGGCTCTGTTTACAAGAACCTCGTTTACGGTACAAGTTCAATAGCGCAGAAAGTGAAAAATGGATAAAGAAGTTGTGGTACTTACGTACAATGCAATATCACTCAGCAATGAAATCTATGTCATCAGGCCCGTAGCAGCATAATGAGTGGATTCAGGTATGATGATTCTAACTGAAATAAGTCACACAGAAAAAGAAACATCATAAGATATCACTAATACACGGAATGTAAACTTGGCTACACAGGAACTGGATTACAAAACAGAACAGGGTCTCAAATTTAGAAAACCAACTTATGCTTGCTTAAGGGGAAAGGTGAGTTGGGGTGCTGCATCAAACCAGAGATTGAAATGAGCACAGAAAAAGTTCCTTAAGCCAAATATGGAATAGACAAGAACTACTCCTTGCTCAACGAAATGGACTCAACACCCCATATTAAACGCCTAAGAATGTACCTGACTAGTAAGTATCTTAAAACCTATGGATTGCTATGTGTCTGAAAGAAAATCAAGCATGTGTACAGGGGCATAAACGCAGCAGTGATAGGATTGGAGAGGTTCGGTGAGCAAATGAAGACCCTTTGAAGTCATATTGCATGGTACCCATTCCACGGGACTCAACTCTCCAGGTTTAAGGGATTCTGCCTTCAGGTAAAACATGCACATGGAACCCAGAGTATGATCAACCGTGTGGTCGGGAGACATGTTCCAATATGTCTCAGTTCTCGTCCCCTGGTACTCGGGTGCAACATTCCAGACGCTTTACTAACACTCTCCCGACGTGGAGAGTCAGTGCCTTTAACCTCCTGTTTGGCCCATTTGCAATTTCTGAGGAAGATGAACAGGAATAGGGAGAACCAATGAGAGACTAGCTGGAGGTGTCTGGACGGGCAAATTTAACTCTCATTTCCCACCAGGAAGAGGAATTAACCAAAGGCTCAGCGTGCCGTGCCGGAACCAGATTAGGGCCTGAAGGAATCCTGCGGTGTTGCGGCCAGCTCACAAGAAAGCGAGTTGAAGAAAGGAGCTCAGGGGCACTGTAATTCACAAACCTGCAGAGTTATAAATGACAGCTATCGTCCAAAAATATACTGAAGTAAGGCTGCCAAGAGGACTTGAAAGCGGGGCAGAATTGCAGGAAACCGATTTCAGGAGGTAGACTGGAATTGCATTTAAAGCATAGGAAAAGAGGCAGAACGTCCACAATGATGCGCTTGGCCAAAAAGGGCGTATGCGTTTTTTCCTGAATATATTCAGGAAAAAACGCATACGCCCTTTTTGGCCAACCAAGCAAGCTTGCAAAGGAAATCTGCACTACAATGAAGTCTCACTTCCCCCCGGTCAAAAGGGCCATCTGAAAAAAGTGTAAAATCCAGAAAGGCAGGACAGGCCATGGAGAACTGGGAGCCTTGTTATGCTGATGGGCGGGATGTAAATTGCCAACAGCCACTCGGGAGAGGTGTATGGTGTTTCCTGAAACATCTAAAAAACAAAGCAACAGAGCCTAGGGCACTTCCACTTATGGTCCTATAGCTTAGGGAAATTAAAATCAAAAAGACACAGCCACCCCAAAGTTTGGGACGGCTCTGTTTACAAGAACCTCGTTTACGGTACAAGTTCAATAGCGCAGAAAGTGAAAAATGGATAAAGAAGTTGTGGTACTTACGTACAATGCAATATCACTCAGCAATGAAATCTATGTCATCAGGCCCGTAGCAGCATAATGAGTGGATTCAGGTATGATGATTCTAACTGAAATAAGTCACACAGAAAAAGAAACATCATAAGATATCACTAATACACGGAATGTAAACTTGGCTACACAGGAACTGGATTACAAAACAGAACAGGGTCTCAAATTTAGAAAACCAACTTATGCTTGCTTAAGGGGAAAGGTGAGTTGGGGTGCTGCATCAAACCAGAGATTGAAATGAGCACAGAAAAAGTTCCTTAAGCCAAATATGGAATAGACAAGAACTACTCCTTGCTCAACGAAATGGACTCAACACCCCATATTAAACGCCTAAGAATGTACCTGACTAGTAAGTATCTTAAAACCTATGGATTGCTATGTGTCTGAAAGAAAATCAAGCATGTGTACAGGGGCATAAACGCAGCAGTGATAGGATTGGAGAGGTTCGGTGAGCAAATGAAGACCCTTTGAAGTCATATTGCATGGTACCCATTCCACGGGACTCAACTCTCCAGGTTTAAGGGATTCTGCCTTCAGGTAAAACATGCACATGGAACCCAGAGTATGATCAACCGTGTGGTCGGGAGACATGTTCCAATATGTCTCAGTTCTCGTCCCCTGGTACTCGGGTGCAACATTCCAGACGCTTTACTAACACTCTCCCGACGTGGAGAGTCAGTGCCTTTAACCTCCTGTTTGGCCCATTTGCAATTTCTGAGGAAGATGAACAGGAATAGGGAGAACCAATGAGAGACTAGCTGGAGGTGTCTGGACGGGCAAATTTAACTCTCATTTCCCACCAGGAAGAGGAATTAACCAAAGGCTCAGCGTGCCGTGCCGGAACCAGATTAGGGCCTGAAGCAATCCTGCGGTGTTGCGGCCAGCTCACAAGAAAGCGAGTTGAAGAAAGGAGCTCAGGGGCACTGTAATTCACAAACCTGCAGAGTTATAAATGACAGCTATCGTCCAAAAATATACTGAAGTAAGGCTGCCAAGAGGACTTGAAAGCGGGGCAGAATTGCAGGAAACCGATTTCAGGAGGTAGACTGGAATTGCATTTAAAGCATAGGAAAAGAGGCAGAACGTCCACAATGATGCACTTGGCCAAAAAGGGCGTATGCGTTTTATCCTGAATATATTCAGGAAAAAACGCATACGCCCTTTTTGGCCAACCAAGCAAGCTTGCAAAGGAAATCTGCACTACAATGAAGTCTCACTTCCCCCCGGTCAAAAGGGCCATCTGAAAAAAGTGTAAAATCCAGAAAGGCAGGACAGGCCATGGAGAACTGGGAGACTTGTTATGCTGATGGGCGGGATGTAAATTGCCAAGAGCCACTCGGGAGAGGTGTATGGTGTTTCCTGAAACATCTAAAAAACAAAGCAACAGAGCCTAGGGCACTTCCACTTATGGTCCTATAGCTTAGGGAAATTAAAATCAAAAAGACACAGCCACCCCAAAGTTTGGGACGGCTCTGTTTACAAGAACCTCGTTTACTATCGCAGAAAGTGAAAAATGGATAAAGAAGTTGTGGTACTTACGTACAATGCAATATCACTCAGCAATGAAATCTATGTCATCAGGCCCGTAGCAGCATAATGAGTGGATTCAGGTATGATGATTCTAACTGAAATAAGTCACACAGAAAAAGAAACATCATAAGATATCACTAATACACGGAATGTAAACTTGGCTACACAGGAACTGGATTACAAAACAGAACAGGGTCTCAAATTTAGAAAACCAACTTATGCTTGCTTAAGGGGAAAGGTGAGTTGGGGTGCTGCATCAAACCAGAGATTGAAATGAGCACAGATAAAGTTCCTTAAGCCAAATATGGAATAGACAAGAACTACTCCTTGCTCAACGAAATGGACTCAACACCCCATATTAAACGCCTAAGAATGTACCTGACTAGTAAGTATCTTAAAACCTATGGATTGCTATGTCTCTGAAAGAAAATCAAGCGTGTGTACAGGGGCATAAACGCAGCAGTGATAGGATTGGAGAGGTTCGGTGAGCAAATGAAGACCCTTTGAAGTCATATTGCATGGTACCCTTTCCACGGGTCTCAACTCTCCAGGTTTAAGGGATTCTGCCTTCAGGTAAAACATGCACGTGGAACCCAGAGTATGATCAACCGTGTGATCGAGAGACGTGTTCCAATATGTCTCAGTTCTCGTCCCCTGGTACTCGGGTGCAACATTCCAGACGCTTTACTAACACTCTCCCGACTTGGAGAGTCAGTGCCTTTAACCTCCTGTTTGGCCCAGTTTGCAATTTCTGCGGAAGATGAACAGGAATAGGGAGAACCAATGAGAGACTAGCTGGAGGTGTCTGGACGGGCAAATTTAACTCTCATTTCCCACCAGGAAGAGGAATTAACCAAAGGCTCAGCGTGCCGTGCCGGAACCAGATTAGGGCCTGAAGCAATCCTGCGGTGTTGCGGCCAGCTCACAAGAAAGCGAGTTGAAGAAAGGAGCTCAGGGGCACTGTAATTCACAAACCTGCAGAGTTATAAATGACAGCTATCGTCCAAAAATATACTGAAGTAAGGCTGCCAAGAGGACTTGAAAGCGGGGCAGAATTGCAGGAAACCGATTTCAGGAGGTAGACTGGAATTGCATTGAAAGCATAGGAAAAGAGGCAGAACGTCCACAATGATGCACTTGGCCAAAAAGGGCGTATGCGTTTTTTCCTGAATCAGGAAAAAACGCATACGCCCTTTTTGGCCAACCAAGCAAGCTTGCAAAGGAAATCTGCACTACAATGAAGTCTCACTTCCCCCCGGTCAAAAGGGCCATCTGAAAAAAGTGTAAAATCCAGAAAGGCAGGACAGGCCATGGAGAACTGGGAACCTTGTTATGCTGATGGGCGGGATGTAAATTGCCAACAGCCACTCGGGAGAGGTGTATGGTGTTTCCTGAAACATCTAAAAAACAAAGCAACAGAGTCTAGGGCACTTCCACTTATGGTCCTATAGCTTAGGGAAATTAAAATCAAAAAGACACAGCCACCCCAAAGTTTGGGACGGCTCTGTTGACAAGAACCTCGTTTACGGTACAAGTTCAATATCGCAGAAAGTGAAAAATGGATAAAGAAGTTGTGGTACTTACGTACAATGCAATATCACTCAGCAATGAAATCTATGTCATCAGGCCCGTAGCAGCATAATGAGTGGATTCAGGTATGATGATTCTAACTGAAATAAGTCACACAGAAAAAGAAACATCATAAGATATCACTAATACACGGAATGTAAACTTGGCTACACAGGAACTGGATTACAAAACAGAACAGGGTCTCAAATTTAGAAAACCAACTTATGCTTGCTTAAGGGGAAAGGTGAGTTGGGGTGCTGCATCAAACCAGAGATTGAAATGAGCACAGATAAAGTTCCTTAAGCCAAATATGGAATAGACAAGAACTACTCCTTGCTCAACGAAATGGACTCAACACCCCATATTAAACGCCTAAGAATGTACCTGACTAGTAAGTATCTTAAAACCTATGGATTGCTATGTCTCTGAAAGAAAATCAAGCGTGTGTACAGGGGCATAAACGCAGCAGTGATAGGATTGGAGAGGTTCGGTGAGCAAATGAAGACCCTTTGAAGTCATATTGCATGGTACCCATTCCACGGGTCTCAACTCTCCAGGTTTAAGGGATTCTGCCTTCAGGTAAAACATGCACGTGGAACCCAGAGTATGATCAACCGTGTGATCGGGAGACGTGTTCCAATATGTCTCAGTTCTCGTCCCCTGGTACTCGGGTGCAACATTCCAGACGCTTTACTAACACTCTCCCGACTTGGAGAGTCAGTGCCTTTAACCTCCTGTTTGGCCCATTTGCAATTTCTGAGGAAGATGAACAGGAATAGGGAGAACCAATGAGAGACTAGGTGGAGGTGTCTGGACGGGCAAATTTAACTCTCATTTCCCACCAGGAAGAGGAATTAACCAAAGGCTCAGCGTGCCGTGCCGGAACCAGATTAGGGCCTGAAGCAATCCTGCGGTGTTGCGGCCAGCTCACAAGAAAGCGAGTTGAAGAAAGGAGCTCAGGGGCACTGTAATTCACAAACCTGCAGAGTTATAAATGACAGCTATCTTCCAAAAATATATTGAAGTAAGGCTCCCAAGAGGAGTTGAAAGCGGGGCAGAATTGCAGGAAACCGATTTCAGGAGGTAGACTGGAATTGCATGTAAAGCATAGGGAAAGAGGCAGAACGTCCACAATGATGCACTTGGCCAAAAAGGGCGTATGCGTTTTATCCTGAATATATTCAGGAAAAAACGCATACGCCCTGTTTGGCCAACCAAGCAAGCTTGCAAAGGAAATCTGCACTACAATGAAGTCTCACTTCGCCCCTGTCAAAAGGGCCATCTGAAAAAAGTGTAAAATCCAGAAAGGCAGGACAGGCCATGGAGAACTGGGAACCTTGTTATGCTGATGGGCGGGATGTAAATTGCCAACAGCCACTCGGGAGAGGTGTATGGTGTTTCCTGAAACATCTAAAAAACAAAGCAACAGAGTCTAGGGCACTTCCACTTATGGTCCTATAGCTTAGGGAAATTAAAATCAAAAAGACACAGCCACCCCAAAGTTTGGGACAGCTCTGTTGACAAGAACCTCGTTTACGGTACAAGTTCAATATCGCAGAAAGTGAAAAATGGATAAAGAAGTTGTGGTACTTACGTACAATGCAATATCACTCAGCAATGAAATCTATGTCATCAGGCCCGTAGCAGCATAATGAGTGGATTCAGGTATGATGATTCTAACTGAAATAAGTCACACAGAAAAAGAAACATCATAAGATATCACTAATACACGGAATGTAAACTTGGCTACACAGGAACTGGATTACAAAACAGAACAGGGTCTCAAATTTAGAAAACCAACTTATGCTTGCTTAAGGGGAAAGGTGAGTTGGGGTGCTGCATCAAACCAGAGATTGAAATGAGCACAGATAAAGTTCCTTAAGCCAAATATGGAATAGACAAGAACTACTCCTTGCTCAACGAAATGGACTCAACACCCCATATTAAACGCCTAAGAATGTACCTGACTAGTAAGTATCTTAAAACCTATGGATTGCTATGTCTCTGAAAGAAAATCAAGCGTGTGTACAGGGGCATAAACGCAGCAGTGATAGGATTGGAGAGGTTCGGTGAGCAAATGAAGACCCTTTGAAGTCATATTGCATGGTACCCATTCCACGGGTCTCAACTCTCCAGGTTTAAGGGATTCTGCCTTCAGGTAAAACATGCACGTGGAACCCAGAGTATGATCAACCGTGTGATCGGGAGACGTGTTCCAATATGTCTCAGTTCTCGTCCCCTGGTACTCGGGTGCAACATTCCAGACGCTTTACTAACACTCTCCCGACTTGGAGAGTCAGTGCCTTTAACCTCCTGTTTGGCCCATTTGCAATTTCTGAGGAAGATGAACAGGAATAGGGAGAACCAATGAGAGACTAGGTGGAGGTGTCTGGACGGGCAAATTTAACTCTCATTTCCCACCAGGAAGAGGAATTAACCAAAGGCTCAGCGTGCCGTGCCGGAACCAGATTAGGGCCTGAAGCAATCCTGCGGTGTTGCGGCCAGCTCACAAGAAAGCGAGTTGAAGAAAGGAGCTCAGGGGCACTGTAATTCACAAACCTGCAGAGTTATAAATGACAGCTATCTTCCAAAAATATATTGAAGTAAGGCTCCCAAGAGGAGTTGAAAGCGGGGCAGAATTGCAGGAAACCGATTTCAGGAGGTAGACTGGAATTGCATGTAAAGCATAGGGAAAGAGGCAGAACGTCCACAATGATGCACTTGGCCAAAAAGGGCGTATGCGTTTTATCCTGAATATATTCAGGAAAAAACGCATACGCCCTTTTTGGCCAACCAAGCAAGCTTGCAAAGGAAATCTGTACTACAATGAAGTCTCACTGCCCCCCGGTCAAAAGGGCCATCTGAAAAAAGTGTAAAATCCAGAAAGGCAGGACAGGCCATGGAGAACTGGGAGCCTTGTTATGCTGATGGGCGGGATGTAAATTGCCAGCAGCCACTCTGGAGAAGTGTATGGTGTTTCCTGAAACATCCAAAAAACAAAGCAACAGAGCCTAGGGCACTTCCACTTATGGTCCTATAGCTTAGGGAAATTAAAATCAAAAAGACACAGCCACCCCAAATTTTGGGACGGCTCTGTTTACAAGAACCTCGTTTACGGTACCAGTTCAATATCACACAAAGCGAAAAATGGATAAAGAAGTTGTCGTACTTACGTACAATGCAATATCACTCAGCAATGAAATCTATGTCATCAGGCCCATAGCAGCATAATGAGTGGATTCAGGTATGATGATTCTAACTGAAATAAGTCACACAGAAAAAGAAACATCATAAGCTATCACTAATACACGGAATGTAAACTTGGCTACACAGGAACTGGATTACAAAACAGAACAGTGTCTCCAATTAAGAAAACCAACTTTTGCTTCCTTAACGGGAATGGTGAGTTGGGGTGCTGCATAAAACCAGAGATTGAAATTAGCACAGATACCGTTCCATAAGCCAAATATGTAATAGACAAGAGCTACTCCTTGCTCAACGAAGTGGACTCAACACCCCATATTAAACGCCTAAGAATATACCTGACTAGTAAGAATCTTAAAACCTATGGATTTATATGTCTCCGAAAGAGAATGAAGCGTGTGTACAGCGGCATAAACGCAGCAGTGATAGGATTGGTGAGGTTCGGTGAGCAAATGCAGACCCTTTGAAGTCATATTGCATGATACCCATTCCATGGGTCTCAACTCTCCACGTTTAAGAGATTCTTCCTTCAGCTAAAACATGCATGTGGAACCCAGAGTATGATCCACCGTGTGATCGGGAAACGTGTTCAAATGTGTCTCAGTTTTCGTCCCCTGGTACTCGGGTGCAACATTCCAGACGCTTTACTAACACTCTCCCCACTTGGAGAGTCAGTGCCTTTAACCTCCTGTTTGGCCCAGTTTGCAATTTCTTCGGAAGATGAACAGGAATAAGGAGAAGCATTGGGAGACTATCTGTCGGTGTCTGGACGGCAAATTTAACTCTCATTTCCCACCAGGAAGATAAATGAACCAAAGGCTCCGCGTGCCATGCTGGAACTAAATTAGGGCCTGAGGAGATCCTGCGGTGTTGCGGCCAGCTCACAAGAAAGCGAGTTGAAGAAAGGAGTTCAGGGGCACTGTAATTCAGAAACCTGCGGAGTTATAAATGACAGCTATCATCCAAAATTATGCTGAAGTAAGGCTGCGAAGAGGACTTGAATGCGGGGCAGAATTGCTGGAATTTGATTTCAGAACATACACGGGAGTAGCTCTTAAAGCATAGGAAAAGAGACAGAACTTGGAAAATAATGCACTTGGCAAAAAAGAGCATATGTGTTTTATCCAGAGCTCTCATAACTGAGGGGAGGAGATTCCCAGCAGGCTCCAACTGCCACCTGAGGGCTCACATTGCCAAGGCAACGTTAGCATGCCAGGCAGGAGTTACCTCACAGCAGAGGTCCCACCTCACAGAAGGGTGAGAAACCCAGCCAACATCAGACTCTCACCAGAGGGCCCACATCACCAAGGGGATGGGAACCAGGCAGGAGTGTCTTCACATCAGTGGGGCCACATCATCGAAAGCTGAGGTACTCAGCACATGTGTCCTCAAACCAGAGGACCCACATCACCAAGGACCTCGGAGTGAGGCAGGCAGGAGTAGCCTCACAACACTGGGCACATAGAATAAAAAAGTGAGGAATCCAGCAGTTGGAACCTCCCAGCAGGCGGCCCAGAGCACCGAGACTATGGGATCCAGGCCACAGTGAACTCACAGAAGAGGGCCCATGTCATGAAACTGAGCAACCCAGCCATTGGGACCTCAGAGCAGGAGGCCCACATCCCCATGGGGATGGAATTCTGGTAGGAGTGTCCTCGCACCACTGAGAACGTATCAGAAAATTTTGGGCGACCAGCAGTTAGGGCCTGGTGCCAGAGGACCCTCATCACCAAGGGAAGGAGGCTCCCAGCAGGCTCCAACTGCCACCAGAGGGCTGACGTCGCCAAGGCGATGTGTGCCAACCAGGCACGAATGACCTCACAGCAGAGGGCCCACCTCAGAGAAGTGTGACGAACCCAGTCAGGATCAGACTCGCACCAGAGGGCCCACATCACCAAATGGATTGGAACCAGGCAGGAGTGTCCTCACATGAGTAGGGCCACATCATCTAAAGGTGAGGAACCCAGAATATGTGGCTTCAAACCATAGGACACCCATCACCAAGGGGCTGGGAGTGAGGCAGGCAGGAGGAGCCTCATAACAGAGGGCCCAAAAATAAGAAAGGTGAGGAATCCAGCAGTTGGAACCTCCCAGCAGGCGGCCCAGAGCACAGAGGCTAGAGGAACCAGGCCAGAGTGAACTAACACCAGACAGCCCACATCATGAAACTGTGAGCAACCCAGACATTGGGACCTCAGAGCAGAAGGCCCACATCCCCATGGTGATGGGAACATGACAGGAGTGTCCTGGCATCACTGGGCTCACATCAGAAAACGTGGGGTGCTCAGAAGTTAGGGCCTGACGCTAGAGGGCACTCATCACCGAGAGGAGGAGGCTCCCAGCAGGCTCCAGCTGCCACCAGAGGGCCAACATCGCCAAGGCGATGTGTGCCAGCCTGGCAGGAGTGACCTCACAGCAGAGGGCCCACCTCACAGAAGGAACCTCACAGAAGGACCTCACAGCAGAGGGCCCACCTCACAGAGGGTGACCTCACAGCAGAGGGCCCACCTCACAGAAGGAACACAGCCAGGATCAGACTCTCACCAGAGGGCCCACATCACCAAGGGGATGGGAACCAGGCAGGAGTGTCCCCACACCAGTGGGACAACATCATCGAAAGGTGAGGATCCCAGCACATGTGTCCTCAAACCAGAGGAACCACATCACCAAGGGGTTTGGAATGAGGCTGGCAGGACTGGCCTCACAACACAGGGTCCATAGAATATAAAAGTTGAGGAATCCAGCAGTTGGAACCTCCCAGCAAGTGGCCCAGAGCACCGAGGCTATGGGATCCAGGCCGCAGTGAACTCACAGCAGAGGGCCCACATCATGAACCTGTGAGCAGCCCAGCTGTTGGGACCTCAGAACAGAAGGCCCACATCCCCATTGGGATGGGAACCTGGCAGGAGTGGCTTCACACCACTTAGCACATATCAGAAAATGTTAGGAGCCCAGCAGTTAGGGCCTGATGCCAGGGGGCCCTCATAACTGAGGGGAGGAGACTCCCAGCAGGTTCCAACTGCCAACAGAGGGCCCACGTCTACAAGGTGGCATGCACCAGCCAGGCAGTAGTGACCTCACAGCAGAGGGCCTATCTCACAGAAGGGTGAGGAACCGAGGCAGGATGAGACTCTCACCAGAGGGCCCACAACACCAAGGGGATGGGAACCAGTCAGGACTGTCCTCCCACCAGTGGGGCCACATCATCGAAAGGTGAGGAACCCAGCACATGTGGCCTCATATCAGAGGACATACATCACAAAGGGGATGGGAGTGAGGCAGGTAGGAGTAGCCTAAAAACAGAGGGCCCAAAGAATAAAAAAAGTGAGGAATCCAGCATTTGGAACCTCCCAGCAGGCGGCCGAGAGCACAGAAGCTATGGGATGCAGGCAGGAGTTAACTAACACCAGAGAGCCCACATCATGAAACTGTGAGCAACCCAGGCATTGGGACCTCAGAGCAGAAAGCCCACATCCCCATGGGGATGGGAACCTGACAGGAGTGTCCTGGCATCACTGGGCTCACATCAGAAAATGTGGGGAGCCCAGCAGTTAGAGCCTGATGCTAGAGGGCCATCATCACCGAGGGCAGGAGGCTCCCAGCAGGTTCCATGTGCCAACAGAGGGCCCACGTCGCCAAGGTGATGTGTGCAAGTCAGGCAGGATTGACCTCACAGCAGAGGGCCTACCTCACAGAAGAGTGAGGAACCCAGCCAGGATAAGACTGTCACCAGAAGGCCCACATCACCAAGGGGATGGGAACCAGGCAGGAGTGTCCTCACACCAGTGGGGCCACATCATTGAAAGTTGCCTAACCCAACACATGTGGCCTCAAACCAGAAGACCCACATCACGAAGGGGTTGCGAGTGAGGCAGGCAGGAGGAGCATCACAACACAGGACCCATAGAATACAAAAGTTGAGGAATCGAGCAGTTGGAACCTCCCAGCAGGCAGCCAAGACCACAGAGGCTATGGGATCCAGGCCACAGTGAACTAACACCAGAGAGCCCACATCATGAAATTGTGATCAACCCAGCCGTTGGAACCTCAGAGCAGAAGGCCCACATCCCCATGGGGATGGGAACCTAAGAGGAGTGCTTGAGCAACACTGGGCTCACTAAGAAAAGTTGGGGAGCCCAGCAGTTAGGGCCTGACATCAGAGGGCCCTCATCACAGAGCTGAGGAGGCTCCCAGCAGGGTCCAATTGCCACCAGAGGGCTCATGTCAACAAGGCGAGGTGAGCAACCCAGGCAAGAGTTACCTGATAGTAGAGGGCCCACCTCACAGATGGGTGAGGAACCCAGCCAGGATCAGACTCTCACCAGAGGGCCCACATCACAAAGGGGATGGGACCCAGTCAGGATTATCCTCACACCAGTGGGGCCTCATCATCTTAAGGTGAGGAACCCAGCACATGTGTCCTCAAACCAGAGGACCCACATCACCAAGGGCCTTGGAGTGAGGCAGGCAGGAGTAGCCTCACAACACAGGGCACATAATATAAAAAACGTGAGGATTCCAGCATTTAGACCTTCCAGCAGGCGGCCCAGAACACCGAGGCTATGGGATCCAGGCCACAGTGAACTCACAGCAGAGGGCCCACATCACAAAACTGTGAGCAACCCAGAAGTTGAGACCTCAGCGCAGAAGGACCACATCCCCATGGGAATGGGAACCTGGCTGGAGTGTCCTCGCACCACTGGGCGCACATCAGAAAATGTGGGGAGCCCACCATTTAGGGCCTGACGCCAGAGGGCCGTCATCACCGAGAGGAGGAGGCGCCCTGCACGCTCCAACTGCCACCAGAGGGCTCACGTCTCCAAGGTGACGTGTGCCAGCCAGACAGGAGTGACCTCACAGCAGAGGGCCTACCTCACAGAACGTTGAGGAACCCAGCCAGGATTAGACTCTCGCCAGAGGGCCCACCTCACCAAGGGGATGGGAACCAGGCAGGAGTGTCCTCACACGAGTGGGGTCACATCATCGAAAGGTGAGGAACGCAGCACATGTGGCCTCAAGCCATAGGACAGTCATCACCAAGGGGCTGGCAGTGAGGCAGGCAGGAGGAGCCTCACAACAGAGGGCACATAGAATAAAAAAGTTGAGGAATCCAGCAGTTGGAACCTCCCAGCAGGCGGCTCAGAGCACCGATGATAAGGGATCCTTGCCGGAGTGAACTCACAGCAGAGGGCCCACATCATGGTACTGTGAGCAAGCCAGCCGTTTTGACCTCAGAGCAGAAGGCCCATATCGCCATGGGGATGGGAACCTGGCAAGAGTCTCCTCACTCACTTGGCGCACATCAGAAAATGTGGGGAGCCCAGCAGTTATGGCCTAAGGCAAGAGGGCCCTCATCACCGAGGGGAGGAGGATCCCAGCACACTCCAACTGCCACCAGAGGGCCCACGTCGCCAAGGTGACGTGTGCCAGACAGGCATGATTGACCTCACAGCAGAGGGCCCACCTCACAGAAGGGTGAGGAACCCAGCCAGGATCAGACTCTCACCTGAGGGCCCACATCAGCAAGGGGATGGGAACCAGTCAGGACTGTCTTCCCTCCAGTGGGGTCACATCATCGAAAGGTGTGGAACCCAGCACATGTAGCCTCAAATCAGAGGACACATATCACAAAGGGAATGGGAGTGAGGCAGGCAGGAGTAGCCTAAAAACAGAGGGCCCAAAAAATAAGAAAGGTGAGGAATCCAGCAGTTGGAACCTCCCAGCAGGCGGCCCAGAGCACAGAAGCTATGGGATGCAGGCAGGAGTGAACTAACAGCAGAGAGCCCACATCATGAAACTGTGAGCAACCCAGGCTTTGGGACCTCAGAGCAGAAGGCCCACACCCCAATGGGGATGTGAACCTGGCTGGAGTGTCCTCGCACCACTGGGCGCACATCACAAAATGTAGGGAGCCCAGCAGTTAGGGCCTGATGCCAGAGGGCCCTCATCACCGACGAGAGGAGGCTCCCAGCAGGCTCCAAGTGCCACCAGAGGGCTCATGTCCACAAGGCGAGGTGAGCAAGCCAGGCAAGAGTGACCTCACATCAGACGGCCTACCTCACAGATGGGTGAGGAACCCAGCCGGGATCAGACTCTCAACAGAGGGCCCACATCACCAAGGGGATGTGAACCAGGCAGGAGTCTCCTAAGACCATTGGTCCCACATCATCGAAAGGTGAGGAACCCAGCACATGTGGCCTCAAACCAGACGACACACATCACGAAGGGGCTGGGAGTGAGGCAGGCAGGAGGATCCTCACAACAGAGGGCCCAAAAAATTAAAAAAGTGAGGAATCCAGCAGTTGGAACCTCCCAGCAGGCAGCCAAGAGCACAGAGGCTATGGGATCCAGGCTTCTGTGAACTAACACCAGAGAGCCCACATCATGAAAATGTGAACAACCCAGCCGTTGGGACCTCAGAGCAGAAGGCCCACATCCCCATGGAGATGGGATCCTAAGAGGAGTGCCAAAGCATCACTGGGCTCCCTAAGAAAAGTTGGTGAGCCCAGCAGTTAGGGCCTGACGCAAGAGGGCCCTCATCACCGGGGGAAGAGATTCCCAGCACGCTCCAACTGCCACCACACGGCTGACTTCACCAAGGCAATGTGTGCCAGCCATGCAGGAGTGACCTATCAGCAGAGGGTCTCCCTCACAGGTGGGTGAGGAACAAAGCCAGGAACAGACTCTCACCAGGGGGTCCACATAACCACGTGGATGAGAACCAAGCAGGAGTGTCCTCACACTAGTGGGGCCACATCATTGAAAGGTGAGGAACCCAGCAAAAGTGGCCACAAACCAGAGGACCCACATCACCAAGGGGTTGAGAGTGAGGTAGGTGTCTGGACGGGCATATTTAACACTCATTTCCCACCAGGAAGAGGAATTAACCAAAGGCTCAGCGTGCCCTGCCAGAAGCAGATTAGGGCCTGAAGCAGTCTTGCGGGTTTGCGGCCAGCTCACAAGAAAGCGAGTTGAAGAAAGGAGCTCAGGGGCCCTGTAATTCACAAACCTGCAGAGTTATAAATGACAGATAACGTCCAAAAATATATTGAAGTAAGGCTGTGAAGAGGACTTGAAAGCGGGGCAGAATTGCAGGAAACCGATTTCAGGAGGTAGACTGGATTTGCATTTAAAGCATAGGAAAAGAGGCAGAACATCGACAATGATGCACTTGGCAACAAAGGGCATATGAGTTTGTTCCTGAATATATTCAGGAAAAAACACATACGCCCTTTTTGGCAAACCAAGCAAGCTTGCAATGGAAATCCGAACTACTATGAAGTGTCACTTCCCCCCGGTCTAAAGGGCCACTGAGAAAAGTGTAAAATCCAGAAAGGCAAGACAGGCCATGGGGAAAAAGGAGCCTTGTTATGCTTATGGGCGGGATGTACATTGCCAACAGCCACTCTGGAGAAGTGTATGGTGTTTCCTGATACATCTGAAAAACAAAGCAACAGAATCTAGGGCATTTCCACTTATGGTCCTATAGCTTAGGGAAATTAAAATCAAAAAGACACAGCCACCCCAAAATTTACAACGGCTCTGTTTACAGGAGCCTCTTCTACAGTACAAGTTAAATATCCCAGAGAACAAATAATTGATAAAGAAGTTGCGGTACTTATGTACAACAGAATACCACTCAGCAATGAAATCTGTGTCACCAGGCCTGTACCAGCATAATGAGTGGATTGAGGCATGATGATTCTAAGTGAAATAAGTCACACAGAAAAAGAAACATCATAAGGTATCACTAATGCACGGAATGTAAACTTGGCTACACATGAACTGAATTACAAAACAGAACAGGGTCTCAAGTTTAGAAAACCAACTTATGCTTGCTTAAGGGGAAAGGTGAGTTGGGGTGCTGCATAAAACCAGAGTTTGAAATTAGCACAGATACCGTTCCATAAGCCAAATATGTAATAGACAAGACCTACCCGTTGCTCAACGAAATGGACTCAACAATGAGGTATCACCTCACACCTGTTAGAATGGGCATCATCTGAAAATCTACAAACAACAAATGCTGGAAAGGGTGTGGAGAAAAGGAACACTCTTCCACTATTGTTGGGAATATAAATTGATACAGTCACTATGGAGAACAATATGGAGTTTCTTAAGAAACTAATAATAGAATTACCATATGATACAGCAATCCCAGGACTGGACATATACTCAGACAAAACCATAAATCAAAAAGAGACATTCACCGCAATGTTCATTGCATCACTATTTACAATATCGAGGTAATGGAAGCAACCTAAATGCCCACAGACAGACGAATGCATAAAGCTGTGGTACATATATAAAATGGAATATTACTAAGCCATGAAAGGAATGAAATTGGGTCATTTGTAGAGACGTCGATGGATCTAGAGACTGTCCTACAGAGTGAAGTAAGTCAGAAAGAGAAAAACAAATCTTGTATATTCATGCATATATGTGGAACCTAGAAAAACTGTACAGATTAACCGTTTTGCAAGGCATAAATAGAGCAACAGATGTAGACAACAATCGTATGGACAACAAGGGGGGAAAGCTCTTGGAGGGGTGGTGGTGGGAGGAGTTGAGAGATTGGGATTGGCATGTAAACATTTATATGTATAAAATAGATAACCAATGAGAACCTGCTGTATAAAAATATAAAATAAAATTCAAAATTAAAAAGAAATAAAATTTAAAAAATAAAACAGAAAAAACAATTATTCCCTTCACATACATGTATTTATATGAATAAATTATTTCCATGCTTATATCTGTAAATACAAAAAAGAGGAATAAAATCTACCTTGAACCAAAAACGAAAAAGAGAAAAAAAAAACAGAACCCACCAGTTACTCAGAGGAAAACCGTATCAGGGCACTTGCTCCAGTTGTAAACAATTCTGAAGTTGGTCAGTGGTGGGGAATCGTCTCCCATTCAGCCAGCAGCCCCCACACAACAAGCGTCCTCATTGCAAAGCTGGGGCACCGTGCCGAGGCATCTGTGAGTAAACGTGAGCTGAGCCCCAGGCCACTTGCTGCTGAACTGTTCCCACCCTTCCCAGGTAAAACACCTGAATATATACAAGGACTTGAAAGCCTAGAGGAAGGGCCATGGAGCCACACGAGTGACAGCATGCCAGCTGACTTGGTGCCTGCAGGCCAGCCAGGATGGTCCTGGCCCTGGGTGCTCTTCTGGAAGATTTCCATTTCCCTGCCTGAGATACCCGTCCTGTCCCTGCCCCCACTGCTTTTTTCCTTCCTCACCTCTGCCCAGGGAGAAATTCCAGCAGCAGGTATGGGTGACACATCCTCTTCTTTAGCAGGTGGCAGCCTGGCAACTGCTGCAGAAAGTCCAGCAGAGCCCCACTCACACTGGGCCACCCACAAAGCCGTGGCCTCTCACTCCCTCCCACCAGCCCAGCCCCGAGACTGCTGACAGGGCAGAGAAAATGGCGTCAGGCACAGCTGCAGGGGCTTTTGCTGCCCGGAGTGGTATTTATATTGATCTCAACCCAGGCACACCTGGGGAGGGCTGGCCGGCATGGTAAGGCTGCCCAGGTAGCCAATCATCACCCCTCAGGGGCTCACAGTTGCAGAAAATGGAACTTGCTGAACCGGCCAGGTCCAAGGAACAGGTGTGGGCTCCTGAGAGTCAGGATAGACAAGGGGCTGCAGCTTTGGCTTGTTTTCTAATCATTTTATCTGGCCCATGAGTGGGAGACAACTTCAAGAAAACCCTCTCCTAATGAGAGGAACCCAGGAGTCAGGGAGAGGAGGGGTGGGTGGTGGTTGGAGACAGAGGCCTGGTGCCCTGGGTGCAGTGGAAGTCTCTGGAAGACCAGGTGGAGGGAGGCCACACAGAGTGATGCCCAGGGTCACAGACCTGTCGGAGCTGCTGTTTGTTAGTTCAAGTCCTGCTCTGAGGTGCTCTGTGTCAGCTCTGAGCGACAGGTGAGCTGGGGGTGCTCTTCAATGAGGGCTATGTGCACGGTTCCTGTGTGCCCAGCCCTGCCACGGTACCTGCAAGGGTAGCTCTGTATCCTGGGAGGGGCCTGACCATGAGAGCCCCGTGGGCTGGGTTGGGGGTGGGGTACCTGCCCAGGAGAGCTCCATATCCTGGGATTGGCCTGACCACGAGAGCCCCATGGGCTGCTGGGGACCTGGTAAAGGATGTCAGGACAGTCAGTGAAGCCACCGAGGATATACCTCCAGTTGCTCCTGATTCCTACACCCTGCTGGTCATTCTACCAACCACCAGGACATGGTATTCTGTATTAGTCTTCAATGATGCCTTCTTTTGTATTCCATTAGTCCCAGAGTCACAAGAAATTTTGGCTTGTGAGTGGCAGGACTCAACATACAACTAAAACAATACTTCCGGGCCGTCTTGCCCCAAGGGTTCAAAAATTCCCACACCATCTTTGGGGAAAGCTTAGCTAACGACCGAAAAGTTCTACCTCTGGAAAAGGAAACCCTCCTTCAATATGCAGACGACATTCTGATCGCCAGCCCTACTAAGGAGGCCTCTGAACTACCAAGCCAATAAAGGATAGAAGTTGTCCAAGAAAAAGCTCAAATATCACAGACTGCGGTGACCTGCCTGGGCTTCATTCTCACACAAGGTCAGAGAAGCCCATCCCAGGAAAGGGAAGAAACCATTTTCAGCCTTACCCCTTTCTAAAACTAGAAGACAGCTTAGGGGTTCCTGGGGAGGCCAGGGTTTGCTGCTTCTGGATCCCTAACTACAGTCTACTAGCTGGGCCTCTATATGAAACACTGAAAGGAAAAGATGATGATCCTTTTGAACAGAATCCAGAAGTGGCCTTTCAAGAATGGAAAGAGCAGTCAATTCAGACCCTTGCCCTGGAACTCCCTAATTGAGCTAAACCCTTTGACCTTTCCATTCCCGGTGAAAGGTGAATCGCCATTGGAGAATTAGTGCAAAAACTGGGACCACTTGAAATGGAACAACGCAAGAATGCCATCCAGGTAGGATAAACTACAGTCACCAAGGGGCTTGGCCCACTGCCACATCTGGCCAAGATACTGGCGGTATCTAAAAACCTGGAAATCAGCAGCCCAAAAGGCCACCTCCCTCCTAAGGGAAAAGGACCCCACGTGGTGATCCTAATCACCAACCATGCCCTGAAGTTGCAGGGTTCGCTCCGTGGGCACACCGACCTCGAGTGAGGAGGCCCTCCAACTCCAACATCCAGAGAGATAACCGGAGGCAACAGGGCACCATGACGACTCATGTGAACATCACTTGACCTGGAGTTTCTCTCATAAAACAACAATAGTGTGTCCCGAAGGAGTAGACTACTGCTTGCAGGACTTCCTGCACCCGGAGGGGAGCTAATAATCTTGGCGGGGGAACCGTATATCACACTGTCACCATAGAAAAGCCTACAGACACCGTGATGATGGTGGCCAATAAGACCGGCTGGACTCCTGTTTACTTCAAAAGGCTGTTGACTCAGTGGCCATCATGGTCCTTGATCACCACTGACCCTGGACTGTCTGGGAGTTGAGCGGGCAGGGCTCTGACACCTGGTGCTGTTTTTATGTTAATTCAGGGGCCTAATTGAAGAAAGAGCAGACTACTGGTCAGAGCATCTAGGCTGGCAGAAACGGTCAGCCTAAGGTGGCCGAACAAATGTGGGGCGGGGTGAAACCGGCCCCCACAGCGTCTCTGCACATCTCTTTCCTGGACCCTTAAAGGTCATTAGAATCTATAACACTTCCAATGCTGGTGCTCAGGCGGACGAGCAGGGAGGCAGGGGTCCTGGGGCCAATCAACGTCACCTGGAGGCTGCTGGGGAGAAGTTCTGACCCTCGTCCCCTGGTATGAGGGCTCCCAACTCAGCACTCAGCAGTTACAGAAGAAGGGTCTGCACCCTCAGCACTCCAAGAATGAGGAACGGGACAAAAGGCAGAGGAGGGGTTTGTCCCCAGCAAAGCCCATTAAAAATCCCTGGGAGATAAAAATAGAATCTGGGCAATAAAGTCAAGTCTGACCTTTTTTATCCTTTGTACTTTGTCTAATTTCACGTGCTCCTAGGGTCCCGCATGCAGAGGTTCCACACCCGGCACTTCAGACCAGATTTCCTGGTGCAGAATGGCTGGGTCGACACCTCAGCTCCTGGGGCCCAGTGCAGACTCCGAGATATAGAGCCTGAGCTGCAGCCAACCCAGCCCTTGAGAGCTCCGCCCCCTCCCTCCCACTGACTCTGACAGGATCTCTACACAGCAGCCCAGCCCACAGCCCACGGGGTAGTGCATGCTCTCACCTCTCCATTCTCTGATGAAAATATAAAGTTTCCTTTGCTTGGGAACCAAACTCAGTCTCGATCTGTTGGCCCCAATGACACTGGGCAGGGGGACCCTTGTTGGGGTCCACTCTGGAGGATCAGTAACAGAAATTGAGACTATTGTAACTTCAATGAACAGATGTGTGAGCCAAACTGTAGTTAACATAGAACAGTTTATAAGGCTCGGGTAAAATAAGATGTTTCTAACACTTCCATTTGATATTTCCATCACTTTATTATAAGCAAGTTCAGTGAGAAGGTTTGTCCTATTTGTCAGGTCAATATTAGAGAAATGAAGTGATTTCTTTCCAAGGATGTACATCTAATAATCTTGGTTAAAGCTTCAATCTTGTTTTAAATGCTTTTCCATTGAAAATGATACCTCTCTTTCAGCTCCCCCATTTCTGAGAAGTATAAAATCTTATAATTTATTATTACCAAAGGGGAAAGGTGGGAGGAGGGATAAATTAACAGTTTGGAATTAACACATACACACTGCTATGTATAAAATAGATCATCAACAAGGAACTACTGTATAGCACAGGGAACTACACTCAATATTGTGCAATAACCTATAAGGGGAAATAATCGGAAAAAGAATAGATATTTTTATTGACATCATCTATCAATGACAGTTAAAGTGTAACCTAAGGGAAGCCGGTGGTGAGTGCTTCTGACCCTGAAGACTTCAGTCATCTAAAGTTTGGACTCTGCCTACTTCCCAAGGCCCTTAATGAACATATGTGTAGCCGTAGCTTAAAAAACTCCCCAGTTTGGGTTTCGGGGAGACACTGATTTTGAAAAAGCCCTGGTGTTCTCCTTACATGAATGGGACTCTTCCTACTGCTAAAACATGTCTGTCACATCCAGAGGATGGTATACCGTCTGATCGGGAAGAGTTTGGAAAAGGCATCTCATCTCCTCATCTCCTGGTGCTCGGGTTCACCCCTCCAGCGTCTTTACTAACAGTCTCCCCACTTGGAGATGTCAACACTGTCAACATCCTGTTGCGTACAGTTTGGAATTTGTCCAGAGGATGAAGCGGAAGGATGAGGAACAATGAGAGACAAGTCCTAGGTGTTCAGACAGGCACATGTCACTCTAATTTCCAATCAGGAAGATGAATTGACCAAAGGCCAGGGTTGCCCATGGAAACAGTATAGGGCTTGAGGAAATCCCACTGCTTTGTGGCCAGTTCCCATAAACACAAGTTGAACAATGGAACTCAGGGGCAGTAAAATTCACGAAACTGCAGAGTTGAAAATATCTATCACTGAAAAATGTCTTGAGGAAAGTCAGAGAAAAGGATTGGCAAGCAAGGGAGAATGGCAGGAAAGGGATTTGAGGAGGTAGAAAGGACTCGCCATTAAGCACAAGAAAAGGGGCTGAACATTGCCAACATTGCAGTTGGCCAAAAAGGCTGTATGCGTTTTTTTCTGTATATATTCAAGAAAAGGGCATACACTTTTTTAGCCAACCAAACAGGTGGGCACTGGAAATCAATACTACAAAAGATATCACTTCGCATCAGTCAGAAGAGCCATCCTCATAAAGTGTAAACGCCAGAAATGCAGGACAGGGCAAGGAGAAGAGGGAGCCCTGTGAGGCTTATAGTGGAAATGTATATTGCCAACGGCCATTCTGGAGAAGTGTATTGTGTTTACTAAAGCATCTAAAAAATGAGCTACAGAGCATAGGGCACTTGCACTCATGGGCGTATATCTTGGGAAAAACAAAAATCGAGAGGACACAGGCACCCCAATGTTTACTGCCTCTCTGTTTAAAAGATCCTCGACTAGGATATAACTTAAATGTCTCTGGAGGGAAAAAATGGATAGAGATGTGGTACTTATGTAGAGTGGAATATTACTCAGCCTGGAAATCAATGAAATATGGCCAGTTGTAACAACTCCGGAGGAGTTACGTATGATCATTCTAAGTGACATAAATATGTAGAAAACACGCGTAAGGCTGCTAAACGGGAAAGGTGGGGAGGGGTGAGGCATCATCCAGGAGGTTGAAATTAGCAAAGATACCATTCCAAATACCAAACTGATAATCAACAAGGCCTACACGGTAGCTAAAAGAACTGCACTCAGCACACTCAAGTCACCGGAAAAGAATATCTATGACTGGTAAGAATCTGAAAAAGAAATTATTGATGTCTCTCTGTACGTGAATCAAGTGGATGTACAGCAGCAAGAAACAGAGCTTTGAAAATCAGCTGTAAACAACATAGTAATAAATTGAAAAAAATAAACGACAGAGAGACAGAGAAAACCTCTTACAACTTTTCCTCAGGGACGGTGATGCAACATGGATTGAACACATCTAGACCCACAGCAGGATGAGACATAAGGCTGGAAACTGTTCGCGCTAAGAGAAATGTGAGGTTGGGTGAGGAAATGCACACCCTTTAAAGTAATACTACCTGGTACCCATTCAATGGGTCCCAAATCTGCAGGTTCAAGGAATCTTCCTACAGCTAAAACATGCATGGAAAACCCAGAGGACTGTACACCATGTGATCGGGAGATGTGTCTAAAATGCACCTCATTTATCCTCTCCTGGTGCTCCTGTTCATCATTCCAGCCACGTTACTTAGAATCTCCCCACTTAGAGAATCAGCACATTTAAACTTCTGTTTCACACATTTTGCAAATTGTGAGGAGGATGAACGGGAACAGGGGGAACCAATGAGAGAATAGTTGTAGGGGTTTGGACGGGCACATGTCACTCTAATTTCCCATTAAGAATAAGAATTAAAAAAAGGCTCAGCCCGCCTCGCCCGAGCCAAAATAGGACCTGAAGCAATCCTGCGGTTTTGAGGCCAGCTCACAAAAGAGCAACTTAAAAAATGGAGCTCAGGGTCACTGCAATTCACAAACCTGCAGAGTTATAAATGAAAACTAACGTCCAAAAATATGTTGAGGTAAGGCAAAGAAGAGGATCTGAATGCAAGACAGAATTGCAAGAAACAGATTTCAAGAGATAGATTGGACTCGCCTTTAAAGCACATGAAAAGCGGCAGAATTTCGAAAATGATGCAGTTGGCCCAAAAGGGAGTATGAGTTATTTCCTGAATATATCCAGGAAAAAACGCATACGCATTTTATGGGCAACCAAGCAAGCAAGCAATGCAAATGTGCACAACAAAGAAGTCTCATTTCCCACCGGTCAAAAGGGCCATCCGAAAAAATTGTAAAAACCAGAAATGCAGGACAGGCCATGGAGAACAGGGAGCCTTTATACGCTGATGGACAGTGTGTGAACTGCCGAGAGCCACTCTGGAGAAGTGTATGGTGGTTCCTAAATCATCTAAAAAACAGAGCGACAGAGCATAGGGCACTTCCAATCACGGGAGTATATCTAGGGAAGTCTAAAAATCAACAAGACACAAGCACACCACAGTTTAGGGCTACTCTGTTTACAAGAACCTCAACTTCAGTACACCTTAAATATCCCAGGAAAGAGAACAATGGATAAAGAAAATGTGGTACTTATGTACAATGGAATATCTCTTCACCATGAAATCAATGTAATAAGGCTAGTAGAAGGATAAAGAGTGGATTGAGGTCCGATAATACTACTTGAAATAAGTCAAACAGAAAAAGAAACATATCATAAGATATCACTTATAGAGGGAGGATAAATATGGCTGCACAAAAAATGAATTACAAAACAGAACAGTGTCTCACATTTAGAAAACACACTTATGTCAGCTTAAGGGGAAAGGAGAGGTGGGGTGATGCATAAAACCAGAGTTTGAAATTAGCACAGATACCGTTCAATAAACCAAATAGGTATCAGACAAGATCTACACCTCGCTCAATGAACTGGCCTCAACACACCCTATACACCACAGAGAAATATATGAGTAATAAGAATCTTAAAACCCATGTATTGATATATCTCCATAAGGGAATCAAGTGTGCGCAGAGCGGCACAAACACAGCAGTGAAAATGAGCTAAACCCCATTATAGAAATAAATTTTAAAACCAAAACACAGAAACAATGAAAGAGAGAAAAATTCTTACAAAATTCGCTCAGGGGCTGTGATGCAACCTGGAATGACCACATATAAACCCACAGCTGGATAAGACATAAGGCTGGACACTTGGGGCTGAAAGGATTGGTGAGCTTTGGTGAGCAACTGCCGAAAGTTTAATGCAATACTTCATGCTACTTATTCCAAGGGTCCCAACACTCCAAGTTGAAGGGAATCTTCCTACAGCTAAACCATGCATGGGAAATCCAGCAGATGGTATACCATATGATCGGGAAAGGTTTCTAAAATGCACCTCATTTACCTCTCCTGGGGCTCCGGATCAACATTCCACCCACTTTACTAACAACATCTCCACATGGAGAGTCAATGCCTTTAAGTTCCAGTATCGCACAGTCTGCAGTTAGTGCGGAGGATGAATGGGAATAGGGGGAACCAGTGAGAAAATAGATGTAGCGGTTTCAATGGGCACATGTCACTCTAATTTCACAGCAGGAAGAAGAATTAACCAAAGGCAGAGCAAGGCGCCCCAGAAGAAGAATAGGGCCTGAAGAAATCCTGTGGATATGAGGCAAGATCACAAAAATAAGAGCTGAAAAATGGAGCTAAGGGCCACTGCAATTCAAAAACCTGCAGAGTTATAAAGGCCAACTATTTTTCAAAAGTATATTGAGGTAAGGCTATGAAGAGGAACTGAGAGCAAGGCAGAACTGCAAGAAACCGAATTCAGGAGGTAGACTGGAATTGCACTGAAAACATAGGAAAAGACTCAGAACGTCGACAATGATGCACTTGGCCAAAAAGGGCGTATGCGTTCTTTCCTGAATATATTCAGGAAGAAACGCATACGCACTTTCTGGCCAACCAAGCAAGCTCGCAAAGGAAATCTGCACTACAATGAAGTCTCACTGCCCCCCGGTCAAAGGGCCTTCTGAAAAAAGTGTAAAATCCAGAAAGGCAGGACAGGCCATGGAGAACTGGGAGCCTTGTTATGCTGATGGGCGAGATGTAAATTGCCAACAGCCACTCTGGAGAAGTGTATGGTGTTTCCTGAAACATCCAAAAAATTAAGCAACAGAGCCTAGGGCACTTCCACTTATGGTCCTATAGCTTAGGGAAATTAAAATCAAAAAGACACAGCCACCCCAAAGTTTGGGATGGCTCTCTTTACAAGAACCTCGTTTACGGTACAAGTTCAATATCGCAAAAAGCGAAAAATGGATAAAGAAGTTGTGGTACTTACGTACAATGCAATATCACTCAGCAATGAAATCTATGTCATCAGGCCCGTAGCAGCATAATGAGTGGATTCAGGTACGATGATTCCAAGTGAAATAAGTCACACAGAAAAAGAAATATCATAAGGTATCACTAATACACGGAATGTAAACGTGGCTACACAGGAACTGAATTACAAAGCAAAACAGTGTCTTAAATGTAGAAAACCAACTTATGCTTGCTTAAGGGGAAAGGTGAGTTGGGGTGCTGCATAAAACCAGAGATTGAAATTAGCACAGATACCGTTCCATAAGCCAAATATGTAATAGACAAGAGCTACTCCTTGCTCAATGAAGTGGACTCAACACCCCATATTAAACGCCTAAAAATATACCTGACTAGTAAGAATCTTAAAACCTATGGATTTATATGTCTCCGAAAGAGAATCAAGCGTGTGTACAGCGGCATAAACGCAGCAGTGATAGGATTGGTGAGGTTCGGTGAGCAAATGCAGACCCTTTGAAGTCATATTGCATGGTACCCATTCCATGGGTCTCAACTCTCCAGGTTTAAGGGATTCTTCCTTCAGCTAAAACATGCATGTGGAACCCAGAGTATGATCCACCGTGTGATCGGGAAACGTGTTCAAATGTGTCTCAGTTTTCGTCCCCAGGTATTCGGGTGCAACATTCCAGACGCTTTACTAACACTCTCCCCACTTGGAGAGTCAGTGCCTTTAACCTCCTGTTTGGCCCAGTTTGCAATTTCTGTGGAAAATGAACAGGAATAGGGAGAACCAATGAGAGACTAGGTGGAGGTGTCCGGACGGGCAACTTTAACTCTCATTTCCCACCAGGAAGAGGAATTAACCAAAGGCTCAGCATGCCGTGCCGGAACCAAACTAGGGCCTGAAGCAATCCTGCGGTGTTGCGGCCAGCTCACAAGAAAGCGAGTTGAAGAAAGGAGCTCAGGGGCACTGTAATTCACAAACCTGCAGAGTTATAAATGACAGCTATCTTCCAAAAATATATTGAAGTAAGACTGCCAAGAGGAGTTGAAAGCGGGCAGAATTGCAGGAAACCGATTTCAGGAGGTAGACTGGAATTGCATGTAAAGCATAGGAAAAGAGGCAGAACGTCCACAATGATGCACTTGGCCAAAAAGGGCGTATGCGTTTTTTCCTGAATATATTCAGGAAAAAACGCATACGCCCTTTTTGGCCAACCAAGCAAGCTTGCAAAGGAAATCTGCACTACAATGAAGTCTCACTGCCCCCCGGTCAAAAGGGTCATCTGAAAAAAGTGTATAATCCAGAAAGGCATGACAGGACATGGAGAACTGGGAGCCTTGTTATGCTGATGGGCGGGATGTAAATTGCCAGCAGCCACTCTGGAGAAGTGTATGGTGTTTCCTGAAACATCCAAAAAACAAAGCAACAGAGCCTAGGGCACTTCCACTTATGGTCCTATAGCTTAGGGAAATTAAAATCAAAAAGACACAGCCACCGCAAAGTTTGGGACGGCTCTGTTTACAAGAACCTCGTTTACGGTACAAGTTCAATATCACAGAAAGCGAAAAATGGATAAAGAAGTTGTGGTACTTACATACAATGCAATATCACTCAGCAATGAAATCTATGTCATCAGGCCCGTAGCATCATAATGAGTGGATTCAGGTACGATGATTCTAAGTGAAATAAGTCACACAGAAAAAGAAACATCATAAGGTATCACTAATACATGGAATGTAAACTTGGCTACACAGGAACAGAATTACAAAGCAAAACAGGGTCTCAAATATAGAAAACCAACTTATGCTTGCTTAAGGGGAAAGGTGAGTTGGGGTGCTGCATAAAACCAGAGATTGAAATTAGCACAGATACCGATCCCTAAGCCAAATATGTAATAGAGAAGAGCTACTCCTTGCTCAACGAACTGGACTCAACACACCATATTAAACGCCTAAAAATATACCTGACTAGTAAGAATCTTAAAACCTATGGATTTATATGTCTCCGAAAGAGAATCAAGCGTGTGTACAGCGGCATAAACGCAGCAGTGATAGGATTGGTGAGGTTCGGTGAGCAAATGCAGACCCTTTGAAGTCATATTGCATGGTACCCATTCCATGGGTCTCAACTCTCCAGGTTTAAGGGATTCTTCCTTCAGCTAAAACATGCATGTGGAACCCAGAGTATGATCCACCGTGTGATCGGGAAACGTGTTCAAATGTGTCTCAGTTTTCGTCCCCAGGTATTCGGGTGCAACATTCCAGACGCTTTACTAACACTCTCCCCACTTGGAGAGTCAGTGCCTTTAACCTCCTGTTTGGCCCAGTTTGCAATTTCTGTGGAAAATGAACAGGAATAGGGAGAACCAATGAGAGACTAGGTGGAGGTGTCCGGACGGGCAACTTTAACTCTCATTTCCCACCAGGAAGAGGAATTAACCAAAGGCTCAGCATGCCGTGCCGGAACCAAACTAGGGCCTGAAGCAATCCTGCGGTGTTGCGGCCAGCTCACAAGAAAGCGAGTTGAAGAAAGGAGCTCAGGGGCACTGTAATTCACAAACCTGCAGAGTTATAAATGACAGCTATCTTCCAAAAATATATTGAAGTAAGACTGCCAAGAGGAGTTGAAAGCGGGCAGAATTGCAGGAAACCGATTTCAGGAGGTAGACTGGAATTGCATGTAAAGCATAGGAAAAGAGGCAGAACGTCCACAATGATGCACTTGGCCAAAAAGGGCGTATGCGTTTTTTCCTGAATATATTCAGGAAAAAACGCATACGCCCTTTTTGGCCAACCAAGCAAGCTTGCAAAGGAAATCTGCACTACAATGAAGTCTCACTGCCCCCCGGTCAAAAGGGTCATCTGAAAAAAGTGTATAATCCAGAAAGGCATGACAGGACATGGAGAACTGGGAGCCTTGTTATGCTGATGGGCGGGATGTAAATTGCCAGCAGCCACTCTGGAGAAGTGTATGGTGTTTCCTGAAACATCCAAAAAACAAAGCAACAGAGCCTAGGGCACTTCCACTTATGGTCCTATAGCTTAGGGAAATTAAAATCAAAAAGACACAGCCACCGCAAAGTTTGGGACGGCTCTGTTTACAAGAACCTCGTTTACGGTACAAGTTCAATATCACAGAAAGCGAAAAATGGATAAAGAAGTTGTGGTACTTACATACAATGCAATATCACTCAGCAATGAAATCTATGTCATCAGGCCCGTAGCATCATAATGAGTGGATTCAGGTACGATGATTCTAAGTGAAATAAGTCACACAGAAAAAGAAACATCATAAGGTATCACTAATACATGGAATGTAAACTTGGCTACACAGGAACAGAATTACAAAGCAAAACAGGGTCTCAAATATAGAAAACCAACTTATGCTTGCTTAAGGGGAAAGGTGAGTTGGGGTGCTGCATAAAACCAGAGATTGAAATTAGCACAGATACCGATCCCTAAGCCAAATATGTAATAGAGAAGAGCTACTCCTTGCTCAACGAACTGGACTCAACACACCATATTAAACGCCTAAGAATATAACTGACTAGTAAGAAACTTAAAACCTATGGATTCATATGTGTCCGAAAGAGAATCAAGCGTTTGTACAGCGACATAAACGCAGCAGTGATAGGATTGGTGAGGTTCGGTGAGCAAATGCAGACCCTTTGAAGTCATATTGCATGGTACCCATTCTATGGGTCTCAAGTCTCCAGGTTTAAGGGATTCTTCCTTCAGCTAAAACATGCATGTGGAACCCAGAGTATGATCCACCGTGTGATTGGGAAACGTGTTCAAATGTGTCTCAGGTTTCGTCCCCAGGTACTCGGGTGCAACATTCCAGACGCTTTACTAACACTCTCCCCACATGGAGAGTCAGTGCCTTTAAACTCCTGTTTGGCCCAGTTTGCAATTTCTGTGGAAAATGAACAGGAATAGGGAGAACCAATGAGAGACTAGGTGGAGGTGTCTGGACGGGCAAATTTAACTCTCATTTCCCACCAGGAAGAGGAATTAACCAAAGGATCAGCATGCCGTGCCGGAACCAAACTAGGGCCTGAAGCAATCCTGCGGTGTTGCGGCCAGCTCACAAGAAAGCGACTTGAAGAAAGGAGGTCAGGGGCACTGTAATTCACAAACCTGCAGAGTTATAAATGACAGCTATCTTCCAAAAATATATTGAAGTAAGGCTGCCAAGAGGAGTTGAAAGCGGGCAGAATTGCAGGAAACCGATTTCAGGAGGTAGACTGGAATTGCATGTAAAGCATAGGAAAAGAGGCAGAACGTCCACAATGATGCACTTGGCCAAAAAGGGCGTATGGGTCAGGAAAAAACGCAAACGCCCTTTTTGGCCAACCAAGCAAGCTTGCAAAGGAAATCTGCACTACAATGAAGTCTCACTGCCCCCAGGTAAAAAGGGCCATCTGAAAAAAGTGTAAAATCCAGAAAGGCAGGACAGGCCATGGAGAACTGGGACCCTTGTTATGCTGAAGGGCGGGATGTAAATTGCCAGCAGCCACTCTGGAGAAGTGTATGGTGTTTCCTGAAACATCCAAAAAACAAAGCAACAGAGCCTAGGGCACTTCCACTTATGGTCCTATAGCTTAGGGAAATTAAAATCAAAAAGACACAGCCACCCCAAAGATTGGGACGGCTCTGTTTACAAGAACCTCTTTTACGGTTCAAGTTCAATATCACAAAAAGCGATAAATGGATAAAGAAGTTGTGGTACTTACGTACAATGCAATATCACTCAGCAATGAAATCTATGTCATCAGGCCCATAGCAGCATAATGAGTGGATTCAGGTACGATGATTCTAAGTGAAATAAGTCACACAGAAAAAGAAACATCATAAGATATCACTACTACACGGAATGTAAACTTGGCTACACAGGAAGAGAATTACAAAACAGAACAGGGTGTCAAATGTAGAAAACCAACTTATGCTTGCTTAAGGGGAAAGGTGAGTTGGGGTGTTGCATAAAACCAGAGATTGAAATTAGCACAGATACCGTTCCATAAGCCAAATATGTAATAGACAAGAGCTACTCCTTGCTCAACGAAGTGGACTCAACACCCCATATTAAACGCCTAAGAATATACCTGACTAGTAAGAATCTTAAAACCTATGGATTGATATGTTTCCGAAAGAGAATCAAGCGTGTGTACAGCGGCATAAACGCAGCAGTGATAGGACTGGTGAGGTTCGGTGAGCAAATGCAGACCCATTGAAGTCATATTGCATGGTACCCATTCCACGGGTCTCAACTCTCCATGTTTAAGGGATTCTTCCTTCAGCTAAAACATGCCTGTGGAACACAGAGTATGATCCACCGTGTGATCGGGAAACGTGTTCAAATGTGTCTCAGTTTTTGTCCCCTGGTACTCGGGTGCAACATTCCAGACGCTTTACTAACACTCTCCCCACTTGGAGAGTCAGTGCTTAAAACCTCCTGTTTGGCCCAGTTTGCAATTTCTGTGGAAAATGAACAGGAATAGGGAGAACCAATGAGAGACTAGGTGGAGGTGTCTGGTCGGGCAAATTTAACTCTCATTTCCCACCAGGAAGAGGAATTAACCAAAGGCTCAGCATGCCGTGCCGGAACCAAACTAGGGCCTGAAGCAATCCTGCGGTGTTGCAGCCAGCTCACAAGAAAGCGAGTTGAAGAAAGGAGCTCAGGGGCACTGTAATTCACAAACCTGCAGAGTTTTAAATGACAGCTATCTTCCAAAAATATATTGAAGTAAGGCTGCCAAGAGGAGTTGAAAGCGGGCAGAATTGCAGGAAACCGATTTCAGGAGGTAGACTGGAATTGCATGTAAAGCATAGGAAAAGAGGCAGAACGTCCACAATGATGCACTTGGCCAAAAAGGGCGTATGCGTTTTTTCCTGAATATATTCAGGAAAAAACGCATACGCACTTTTTGGCCAACCAAGCAAGCTTGCAAAGGAAATCTGCACTACAATGAAGTCTCACTGCCCCCCGGTCAAAAGGGCCATCCGAAAAAAGTGTAAAATCCAGAAAGGCAGGACAGGCCATGGAGAACTGGGAGCCTTGTTATGCTGATGGGCGGGATGTAAATTGCCAGCAGCCACTCTGGAGAAGTGTATGGTGTTTCCTGAAACATCCAAAAAACAAAGCAACAGAGCCTAGGGCACTTCCACTTATGGTCCTATAGCTTAGGGAAATTAAAATCAAAAAGACACAGCCACCGCAAAGTTTGGGACGGCTCTGTTTACAAGAACCTCGTTTACGGTACAAGTTCAATATCACAGAAAGCGAAAAATGGATAAAGAAGTTGTGGTACTTACGTACAATGCAATATCACTCAGCAATGAAATCTATGTCATCAGGCCCGTAGCAGCATAATGAGTGGATTCAGGTACGATGATTCTAAGTGAAATAAGTCACACAGAAAAAGAAACATCATAAGATATCACTACTACACGGAATGTAAACTTGGCTTCACAAGAACAGAATTACAAAACAGAACAGTGTGTCAAATGTAGAAAACCAACTTATGCTTGCTTAAGGGGAAAGGTGAGTTGGGGTGCTGCATAAAACCAGAGATTGAAATGAGCACAGATACCATTCCATAAGCCAAATATGTAATAGACAAGAGCTACTCCTTGCTCAACGAAGTGGACTCAACACCCCATATTAAACGCCTAAGAATATACATGACTAGTAAGAATCTTAAAACCTATGGATTTATATGTCTCCGAAAGAGAATCAAGCGTGTGTACAGCGGCATAAACGCAGCAGTGATAGGACTGGTGAGGTTCGGTGAGGAAATGCAGACCCTTTGAAGTCATATTGCATGGTACCCATTCCATGGGTCTCAACTCTCCATGTTTAAGGGATTCTTCCTTCAGCTAAAACATGCATGTGGAACCCAGAGTATGATCCACCGTGTGATCGGGAAACGTGTTCAAATGTGTCTCAGTTTTCGTCCCCTGGTACTCGGGTGCAACATTCCAGACGCTTTACTAACACTCTCCCCACTTGGAGAGTTAGTGCCTTTAACCTCCTGTTTGGCCCAGTTTGCAATTTCTGTGGAAAATGAACAGGAATAGGGAGAACCAATGAGAGATTAGGTGGAGGTGTCTGGACGGGCAAATTTAACTCTCATTTCCCACCAGGAAGAGGAATTAACCAAAGGCTCAGCATGCCGTGCCGGATCCAAACTAGGGCCTGAAGCAATCCTACGGTGTTGCGGCCAGCTCACAAGAAAGCGAGTTGAAGAAAGGTGCTTAGGGTCACTGTAATTCACAAACCTGCAGAGTTATAAATGACGGCTGTCTTCCAAAAATATATTGAAGTAAGGCAGCCAAGAGGAGTTGAAAGCCGGGCAGAATTGCAGGAAACCGATTTCAGGAGGTAGACTGGAATTGCATGTAAAGCATAGGAAAAGAGGCAGAACGTCCACAATGATGCACTTGGTCAAAAAGGGCGTATGCGTTTTTTCCTGAATATATTCAGGAAAAAACGCATACGCCCTTTTTGGCCAACCAAGCAAGCTTGCAAAGGAAATCTGCACTACAATGAAGTCTCACTGCCCCCCGGTCAAAAGGGCCATCTGAAAAAAGTGTAAAATCCAGAAAGGCAGGACAGGCCATGGAGAACTGGGAGCCTTGTTATGCTGATGGGCGCGATGTAAATTGCCAGCAGCCACTCTGGAGAAGTGTATGGTGTTTCCTGAAACATCCAAAAAACAAAGCAACAGAGCCTAGGGCACTTCCACTTATGGTCCTATAGCTTAGGGAAATTAAAATCAAAAAGACACAGCCACCCCAAAGTTTGGGACTGCTCTGTTTACAAGAACCTCGTTTACGGTACAAGTTCAATATCACAGAAAGCGAAAAATGGATAAAGAAGTTGTGGTACTTACGTACAATGCAATATCACTCAGCAATGAAATCTATGTCATCAGGCCCGTAGCAGCATAATGAGTGGATTCAGGTACGATGATTCTAAGTGAAATAAGTCACACAGAAAAAGAAACATCATAAGATATCACTACTACACAGAATGTAAACTTGGCTTCACAAGAACTGAATTACAAAACAGAACAGGGTGTCAAATGGAGAAAACCAACTTATGCTTGCTTAAGGGGAAAGGTGAGTTGGGGTGCTGCATAAAACCAGAGATTGAAATGAGCACAGATACCGTTCCATAAGCCAAATATGTAATAGACAAGAGATACTCCTTGCTCAACGAAGTGGACTCAACACCCCATATTAAACGCCTAAGAATATACCTGACTAGTAAGAATCTTAAAACCTATGGATTTATATGTCTCCGAAAGAGAATCAAGCGTGTGTACAGCGGCATAAACGCAGCAGTGATAGGACTGTTGAGGTTCGGTGAGCAAATGCAGACCCTTTGAAGTCATATTGCATGGTACCCATTCCATGGGTCTCAACTCTCCATGTTTAAGGGATTCTTCCTTCAGCTAAAACATGCCTGTGGAACCCAGAGTATCATCCACTGTGTGATCGGGAAACGTGTTCAAATGTGTCTCAGTTTTCGTCCCCTGGTACTCGGGTGCAACATTCCAGACGCTTTACTAACACTCTCCCCACTTGGAGGGTCAGTGCCTAAAACCTCCTGTTTGGACCAGTTTGCAATTTCTGTGGAAAATGAACAGGAATAGGGAGAACCAATGAGAGACTAGGTGGAGGTGTCTGGACGGGCAAATTTAACTCTCATTTCCCACCAGGAAGAGGAATTAACCAAAGGCTCAGCATGACGTGCCAGAACCAAACGAGGGCCTGAAGCAATCCTGCGGTGTTGCGGCCAGCTCACAAGAAAGCGAGTTGAAGAAAGGAGCTCAGGGGCACTGTAATTCACAAACCTGCAGAGTTATAAATGACAGCTATCTTCCAAAAATATATTGAAGTAAGGCTGTCAAGAGGACTTGAAAGTGGAGCAGAATTGCAGGAAACCGATTTCAGGAGGTAGACTGGAATTGCATGTAAAGCATAGGAAAAGAGGCAGAACGTCCACAATGATGCACTTGGCCAAAAAGGTCGTATGCGTTTTTTCCTGAATATATTCAGGAAAAAACGCATACGCACTTTTTGGCCAACCAAGCAAGCTTGCAAAGGAAATCTGCACTACAATGAAGTCTCACTGCCCCCCGGTCAAAAGGGCCATCCGAAAAATGTGTAAAATCCAGAAAGGCAGGACAGGCCATGGAGAACTGGGAGCCTTGTTATGCTGATGGGCGGGATGTAAATTGCCAGCAGCCACTCTGGAGAAGTGTATGGTGTTTCCTGAAACATCCAAAAAACAAAGCAACAGAGCCTAGGGCACTTCCACTTATGGTCCTATAGCTTAGGGAAATTAAAATCAAAAAGACACAGCCACCCCAAAGTTTGGGACGGCTCTGTTTACAAGAACCTCGTTTACGGTACAAGTTCAATATCACAGAAAGTGAAAAATGGATAAAGAAGTTGTGGTACTTACGTACAATTCAATATCACTCAGCAATGAAATCTATGTCATCAGGCCCGTAGCAGCATAATGAGTGGATTCAGGTACGATGATTCTAAGTGAAATAAGTCACACAGAAAAAGAAACATCATAAGATATCACTAATACACGGAATGTAAACTTGGCTACACAAGAACTGAATTACAAAACAGAACAGGGTGTCAAATGTAGAAAACCAACTTATGCTTGCTTAAGGGGAAAGGTGAGTTGGGGTGCTGCATAAAACCAGAGATTGAAATGAGCACAGATACCGTTCCATAAGCCAAATATGTAATAGAAAAGAGCTACTCCTTGCTCAACGAAGTGGACTCAACACCCCATATTAAACGCCTAACAATATACCTGACTAGTAAGAATCTTAAAACCTATGGATTTATATGTCTCCGAAAGTGAATCAAGCGTGTGTACAGCGGCATAAACGCAGCAGTGATAGGACTGTTGAGGTTCGGTGAGCAAATGCAGACCCTTTGAAGTCATATTGCATGGTACCCATTCCATGGGTCTCAACTCTCCATGTTTAAGGGATTCTTCCTTCAGCTAAAACATGCCTGTGGAACCCAGAGTATCATCCACTGTGTGATCGGGAAACGTGTTCAAATGTGTCTCAGTTTTCGTCCCCTGGTACTCGGGTGCAACATTCCAGACGCTTTACTAACACTCTCCCCACTTGGAGAGTCAGTGCCTAAAACCTCCTGTTTGGCCCAGTTTGCAATTTCTGTGGAAAATGAACAGGAATAGGGAGAACCAATGAGAGACTAGGTGGAGGTGTCTGGACGGGCAAATTTAACTCTCATTTCCCACCAGGAAGAGGAATTAACCAAAGGCTCAGCATGCCGTGCTGGAACCAAACGAGGACCTGAAGCAATCCTGCGGTGTTGCGGCCAGCTCACAAGAAAGCGAGTTGAAGAAAGGAGCTCAGGGGCACTGTAATTCACAAACCTGCAGAGTTATAAATGACAGCTATCGTCCAAAAATATACTGAAGTAAGGTAGCCAAGAGGAGTTGAAAGCCGGGCAGAATTGCAGGAAACCGATTTCAGGAGGTAGACTGGAATTGCATGTAAAGCATAGGAAAAGAGGCAGAACGTCCACAATGATGCACTTGGCCAAAAAGGGCGTATGCGTTTTTTCCTGAATATATTCAGGAAAAAACGCATACGCCCTTTTTGGCCAACCAAGCAAGCTTGCAAAGGAAATCTGCACTACAATGAAGTCTCACTGCCCCCCGGTCAAACGGGCCATCCGAAAAAAGTGTAAAATCCAGAAAGGCAGGACAGGCCATGGAGAACTGGGAGCCTTGTTATGCTGATGGGCGGGATGTAAATTGCCAACAGCCACTCGGGAGAGGTGTATGGTGTTTCCTGAAACATCTAAAAAACAAAGCAACAGAGCCTAGGGCACTTCCACTTATGGTCCTATAGCTTAGGGAAATTAAAATCAAAAAGACACAGCCACCCCAAAGTTTGGGACGGCTCTGTTTACAAGAACCTCGTTTACGGTACAAGTTCAATAGCGCAGAAAGTGAAAAATGGATAAAGAAGTTGTGGTACTTACGTACAATGCAATATCACTCAGCAATGAAATCTATGTCATCAGGCCCGTAGCAGCATAATGAGTGGATTCAGGTATGATGATTCTAACTGAAATAAGTCACACAGAAAAAGAAACATCATAAGATATCACTAATACACGGAATGTAAACTTGGCTACACAGGAACTGGATTACAAAACAGAACAGGGTCTCAAATTTAGAAAACCAACTTATGCTTGCTTAAGGGGAAAGGTGAGTTGGGGTGCTGCATCAAACCAGAGATTGAAATGAGCACAGATAAAGTTCCTTAAGCCAAATATGGAATAGACAAGAACTACTCCTTGCTCAACGAAATGGACTCAACACCCCATATTAAACGCCTAAGAATGTACCTGACTAGTAAGTATCTTAAAACCTATGGATTGCTATGTCGCTGAAAGAAAATCAAGCGTGTGTACAGGGGCATAAACGCAGCAGTGATAGGATTGGAGACGTTCGGTGAGCAAATGAAGACCCTTTGAAGTCATATTGCATGGTACCCATTCCACGGGTCTCAACTCTCCAGGTTTAAGGGATTCTGCCTTCAGGTAAAACATGCACGTGGAACCCAGAGTATGATCAACCGTGTGATCGGGAGACGTGTTCCAATATGTCTCAGTTCTCGTCCCCTGGTACTCGGGTGCAACATTCCAGACACTTTACTAACACTCTCCCGACTTGGAGAGTCAGTGCCTTTAACCTCCTGTTTGGCCCAGTTTGCAATTTCTGCGGAAGATGAACAGGAATAGGGAGAACCAATGAGAGACTAGCTGGAGGTGTCTGGACGGGCAAATTTAACTCTCATTTCCCACCAGGAAGAGGAATTAACCAAAGGCTCAGCGTGCCGAGCCGGAACCAGATTAGGGCCTGAATCAATCCTGCGGTGTTGCGGCCAGCTCACAAGAAAGCGAGTTGAAGAAAGGAGCTCAGGGGCACTGTAATTCACAAACCTGCAGAGTTATAAATGACAGCTATCGTCCAAAAATATACTGAAGTAAGGCTGCCAAGAGGACTTGAAAGCGGGGCAGAATTGCAGGAAACCGATTTCAGGAGGTAGACTGGAATTGCATTTAAAGCATAGGAAAAGAGGCAGAACGTCCACAATGATGCACTTGGCCAAAAAGGGCTTATGCGTTTTTTCCTGAATATATTCAGGAAAAAACGCATAAGCCCTTTTTGGCCAACCAAGCAAGCTTGCAAAGGAAATCTGCACTACAATGAAGTCTCACTTCCCCCCGGTCAAAAGGGCCATCTGAAAAAAGTGTAAAATCCAGTAAGGCAGGACAGGCCATGGAGAACTGGGAGCCTTGTTATGTTGATGGGCGGGATGTAAATTGCCAACAGCCACTCGGGAGAGGTGTATGGTGTTTCCTGAAACATCTAAAAAACAAAGCAACAGAGCCTAGGGCACTTCCACTTATGGTCCTATAGCTTAGGGAAATTAAAATCAAAAAGACACAGCCACCCCAAAGTTTGGGACGGCTCTGTTTACAAGAACCTCGTTTACGGTACAAGTTCAATATCGCAGAAAGTGAAAAATGGATAAAGAAGTTGTGGTACTTACGTACAATGCAATATCACTCAGCAATGAAATCTATGTCATCAGGCCCGTAGCAGCATAATGAGTGGATTCAGGTATGATGATTCTAACTGAAATAAGTCACACAGAAAAAGAAACATCATAAGATATCACTAATACACGGGATGTAAACTTGGCTACACAGGAACTGGATTACAAAACAGAACAGGGTCTCAAATTTAGAAAACCAACTTATGCTTGCTTAAGGGGAAAGGTGAGTTGGGGTGCTGCATCAAACCAGAGATTGAAATGAGCACAGATAAAGTTCCTTAAGCCAAATATGGAATAGACAAGAACTACTCCTTGCTCAACGAAATGGACTCAACACCCCATATTAAACGCCTAAGAATGTACCTGACTAGTAAGTATCTTAAAACCTATGCACTGCTATGTCTCTGAAAGAAAATCAAGCGTGTGTACAGGGGCACAAACGCAGCAGTGATAGGATTGGAGAGGTTCGGTGAGCAAATGAAGACCCTTTGAAGTCATATTGCATGGTACCCATTCCACGGGTCTCAACTCTCCAGGTTTAAGGGATTCTTCCTTCAGCTAAAACATGCACATGGAACCCAGAGTATGATCAACCGTGTGATCGGGAGACGTGTTCCAATATGTCTCAGTTCTCGTCCCCTGGTACTCGGGTGCAACATTCCAGACGCTTTACTAACACTCTCCCGACTTGGAGAGTCAGTGCCTTTAACCTCCTGTTTGGCCCAGTTTGCAATTTCTGCGGAAGATGAACAGGAATAGGGAGAACCAATGAGAGACTAGCTGGAGGTGTCTGGACGGGCAAATTTAACTCTCATTTCCCACCAGGAAGAGGAATTAACCAAAGGCTCAGCGTGCCGTGCCGGAACCAGATTAGGGCCTGAAGCAATCCTGCGGTGTTGCGGCCAGCTCACAAGAAAGCGAGTTGAAGAAAGGAGCTCAGGGGCACTGTAATTCACAAACCTGCAGAGTTATAAATGACAGCTATCGTCCAAAAATATACTGAAGTAAGGCTGCCAAGAGGACTTGAAAGCGGGGCAGAATTGCAGGAAACCGATTTCAGGAGGTAGACTGGAATTGCATTTAAAGCATAGGAAAAGAGGCAGAACGTCCACAATGATGCACTTGGCCAAAAAGGGCGTACGCGTTTTTTCCTGAATATATTCAGGAAAAAACGCGTACGCCCTTTTTGGCCAACCAAGCAAGCTTGCAAAGGAAATCTGCACTACAATGAAGTCTCACTTCCCCCCGGTCAAAAGGGCCATCTGAAAAAAGTGTAAAATCCAGAAAGGCAGGACAGGCCATGGAGAACTGGGAGCCTTGTTATGCTGATGGGCGGGATGTAAATTGCCAACAGCCACTCCGGAGAGGTGTATGGTGTTTCCTGAAACATCTAAAAAACAAAGCAACAGAGCCTAGGGCACTTCCACTTATGGTCCTATAGCTTAGGGAAATTAAAATCAAAAAGACACAGCCACCCCAAAGTTTGGGACGGCTCTGTTTACAAGAACCTCGTTTACGGTACAAGTTCAATATCGCAGAAAGTGAAAAATGGATAAAGAAGTTGTGGTACTTACGTACAATGCAATATCACTCAGCAATGAAATCTATGTCATCAGGCCCGTAGCAGCATAATGAGTGGATTCAGGTATGATGATTCTAACTGAAATAAGTCACACAGAAAAAGAAACATCATAAGATATCACTAATACACGGAATGTAAACTTGGCTACACAGGAACTGGATTACAAAACAGAACAGGGTCTCAAATTTAGAAAACCAACTTATGCTTGCTTAAGGGGAAAGGTGAGTTGGGGTGCTGCATCAAACCAGAGATTTAAATGAACACAGATAAAGTTCCTTAAGCCAAATATGGAATAGACAAGAACTACTCCTTGCTCAACGAAATGGACTCAACACCCCATATTAAACGCCTAAGAATGTACCTGACTAGTAAGTATCTTAAAACCTATGAATTGCTATGTCTCTGAAAGAAAATCAAGCGTTTGTACAGGGGCATAAACGCAGCAGTGATAGGATTGGAGAGGTTCGGTGAGCAAATGAAGACCCTTTGAAGTCATATTGCATGGTACCCATTCCACGGGTCTCAACTCTCCAGGTTTAAGGGATTCTGCCTTCAGGTAAAACATGCACGTGGAACCCAGAGTATGATCACCCGTGTGATCGGGAGACATGTTCCAATATGTCTCAGTTCTCGTCCCCTGGTACTCGGGTGCAACATTCCAGACGCTTTACTAACACTCTCCCGACTTGGAGAGTCAGTGCCTTTAACCTCCTGTTTGGCCCAGTTTGCAATTTCTGCGGAAGATGAACAGGAATAGGGAGAACCAATGAGAGACTAGCTGGAGGTGTCTGGACGGGCAAATTTAACTCTCATTTCCCACCAGGAAGAGGAATTAACCAAAGGCTCAGCGTGCCGTGCCGGAACCAGATTAGGGCCTGAAGCAATCCTGCGGTGTTGCGGCCAGCTCACAAGAAAGCGAGTTGAAGAAAGGAGCTCAGGGGCACTGTAATTCACAAACCTGCAGAGTTATAAATGACAGCTATCGTCCAAAAATATACTGAAGTAAGGCTGCCAAGAGGACTTGAAAGCGGGGCAGAATTGCAGGAAACCGATTTCAGGAGGTAGACTGGAATTGCATTTAAAGCATAGGAAAAGAGGCAGAACGTCCACAATGATGCACTTGGCCAAAAAGGGCGTATACGTTTTTTCCTGAATCAGGAAAAAACGCATACGCCCTTTTTGGCCAACCAAGCAAGCTTGCAAAGGAAATCTGTACTACAATGAAGTCTCACTTCCCCCCGGTCAAAAGGGCCATCTGAAAAAAGTGTAAAATCCAGAAAGGCAGGACAGGCCATGGAGAACTGGGAGCCTTGTTATGCTGATGGGCGGGATGTAAATTGCCAGCAGCCACTCTGGAGAAGTGTATGGTGTTTCCTGAAACATCCAAAAAACAAAGCAACAGAGCCTAGGGCACTTCCACTTATGGTCCTATAGCTTAGGAAAATTAAAATCAAAAAGACACAGCCACCCCAAATTTTGGGACGGCTCTGTTTACAAGAACCTCGTTTACGGTACCAGTTCAATATCACACAAAGCGAAAAATGGATAAAGAAGTTGTCGTACTTACGTACAATGCAATATCACTAAGCAATGAAATCTATGTCATCAGGCCCATAGCAGCATAATGAGTGGATTCAGGTATGATGATTCTAAGTGAAATAAGTCACACAGAAAAAGTAACATCATAAGATATCACTAATACACGGAATGTAAACTTGGCTACACAGGAACTGGATTACAAAACAGAACAGTGTCTCCAATTAAGAAAACCAACTTTTGCTTCCTTAACGGGAATGGTGAGTTGGGGTGCTGCATAAAACCAGAGATTGAAATTAGCACAGATACCGTTCCATAAGCCAAATATGTAATAGATAAGAGCTACTCCTTGCTCAACGAAGTGGACTCAACACCCCATATTAAACGCCTAAGAATATACCTGACTAGTAAGAATCTTAAAACCTATGGATTTATATGTCTCCGAAAGAGAATGAAGCGTGTGTACAGCGGCATAAACGCAGCAGTGATAGGATTGCTGAGGTTCGGTGAGCAAATGCAGACCCTTTGAAGTCATATTGCATGATACCCATTCCATGGGTCTCAACTCTCCACGTTTAAGAGATTCTTCCTTCAGCTAAAACATGCATGTGGAACCCAGAGTATGATCCACCGTGTGATCGGGAAACGTGTTCAAATGTGTCTCAGTTTTCGTCCCCTGGTACTCGGGTGCAACATTCCAGACGCTTTACTAACACTCTCCCCACTTGGAGAGTCAGTGCCTTTAACCTCCTGTTTGGCCCAGTTTGCAATTTCTTCGGAAGATGAACAGGAATAAGGAGAAGCATTGGGAGACTATCTGTCGGTGTCTGGACGGCAAATTTAACTCTCATTTCCCACCAGGAAGATAAATGAACCAAAGGCTCCGCGTGCCATGCTGGAACTAAATTAGGGCCTGAGGAGATCCTGCGGTGTTGCGGCCAGCTCACAAGAAAGCGAGTTGAAGAAAGGAGTTCAGGGGCACTGTAATTCAGAAACCTGCGGAGTTATAAATGACAGCTATCATTCAAAATTATGCTGAAGTAAGCCTGCGAAGAGGACTTGAATGCGGTGCAGAATTGCTGGAAATTGATTTCAGAACATACACGGGAGTAGCTCTTAAAGCATAGGAAAAGAGACAGAACTTGGAAAATAATGCACTTGGCAAAAAAGAGCATATGTGTTTTATCCAGAGCTCTCATAACTGAGGGGAGGAGATTCCCAGCAGGCTCCAACTGCCACCTGAGGGCTCACATTGCCAAGGCAACGTTAGCATGCCAGGCAGGAGTTACCTCACAGCAGAGGTCCCACCTCACAGAAGGGTGAGAAACCCAGCCAACATCAGACTCTCACCAGAGGGCCCACATCACCAAGGGGATGGGAACCAGGCAGGAGTGTCTTCACATCAGTGGGGCCACATCATCGAAAGCTGAGGTACTCAGCACATGTGTCCTCAAACCAGAGGACCCACATCACCAAGGACCTCGGAGTGAGGCAGGCAGGAGTAGCCTCACAACACTGGGCACATAGAATAAAAAAGTGAGGAATCCAGCAGTTGGAACCTCCCAGCAGGCGGCCCAGAGCACCGAGACTATGGGATCCAGGCCACAGTGAACTCACAGAAGAGGGCCCATGTCATGAAACTGAGCAACCCAGCCATTGGGACCTCAGAGCAGGAGGCCCACATCCCCATGGGGATGGAATTCTGGTAGGAGTGTCCTCGCACCACTGAGAACGTATCAGAAAATTTTGGGCGACCAGCAGTTAGGGCCTGGTGCCAGAGGACCCTCATCACCAAGGGAAGGAGGCTCCCAGCAGGCTCCAACTGCCACCAGAGGGCTGACGTCGCCAAGGCGATGTGTGCCAACCAGGCACGAATGACCTCACAGCAGAGGGCCCACCTCAGAGAAGTGTGACGAACCCAGTCAGGATCAGACTCGCACCAGAGGGCCCACATCACCAAATGGATTGGAACCAGGCAGGAGTGTCCTCACATGAGTAGGGCCACATCATCTAAAGGTGAGGAACCCAGAATATGTGGCTTCAAACCATAGGACACCCATCACCAAGGGGCTGGGAGTGAGGCAGGCAGGAGGAGCCTCATAACAGAGGGCCCAAAAATAAGAAAGGTGAGGAATCCAGCAGTTGGAACCTCCCAGCAGGCGGCCCAGAGCACAGAGGCTAGAGGAACCAGGCCAGAGTGAACTAACACCAGACAGCCCACATCATGAAACTGTGAGCAACCCAGACATTGGGACCTCAGAGCAGAAGGCCCACATCCCCATGGTGATGGGAACATGACAGGAGTGTCCTGGCATCACTGGGCTCACATCAGAAAACGTGGGGTGCTCAGAAGTTAGGGCCTGACGCTAGAGGGCACTCATCACCGAGAGGAGGAGGCTCCCAGCAGGCTCCAGCTGCCACCAGAGGGCCAACGTCGCCAAGGCGATGTGTGCCAGCCTGGCAGGAGTGACCTCACAGCAGAGGGCCCACCTCACAGAAGGAACCTCACAGAAGGACCTCACAGCAGAGGGCCCACCTCACAGAGGGTGACCTCACAGCAGAGGGCCCACCTCACAGAAGGAACACAGCCAGGATCAGACTCTCACCAGAGGGCCCACATCACCAAGGGGATGGGAACCAGGCAGGAGTGTCCCCACACCAGTGGGACAACATCATCGAAAGGTGAGGATCCCAGCACATGTGTCCTCAAACCAGAGGAACCACATCACCAAGGGGTTTGGAATGAGGCTGGCAGGACTGGCCTCACAACACAGGGTCCATAGAATATAAAAGTTGAGGAATCCAGCAGTTGGAACCTCCCAGCAAGTGGCCCAGAGCACCGAGGCTATGGGATCCAGGCCGCAGTGAACTCACAGCAGAGGGCCCACATCATGAACCTGTGAGCAGCCCAGCTGTTGGGACCTCAGAACAGAAGGCCCACATCCCCATTGGGATGGGAACCTGGCAGGAGTGGCTTCACACCACTTAGCACATATCAGAAAATGTTAGGAGCCCAGCAGTTAGGGCCTGATGCCAGGGGGCCCTCATAACTGAGGGGAGGAGACTCCCAGCAGGTTCCAACTGCCAACAGAGGGCCCACGTCTACAAGGTGGCATGCACCAGCCAGGCAGTAGTGACCTCACAGCAGAGGGCCTATCTCACAGAAGGGTGAGGAACCGAGGCAGGATGAGACTCTCACCAGAGGGCCCACAACACCAAGGGGATGGGAACCAGTCAGGACTGTCCTCCCACCAGTGGGGCCACATCATCGAAAGGTGAGGAACCCAGCACATGTGGCCTCATATCAGAGGACATACATCACAAAGGGGATGGGAGTGAGGCAGGTAGGAGTAGCCTAAAAACAGAGGGCCCAAAGAATAAAAAAAGTGAGGAATCCAGCATTTGGAACCTCCCAGCAGGCGGCCGAGAGCACAGAAGCTATGGGATGCAGGCAGGAGTTAACTAACACCAGAGAGCCCACATCATGAAACTGTGAGCAACCCAGGCATTGGGACCTCAGAGCAGAAAGCCCACATCCCCATGGGGATGGGAACCTGACAGGAGTGTCCTGGCATCACTGGGCTCACATCAGAAAACGTGGGGAGCCCAGCAGTTAGAGCCTGATGCTAGAGGGCCATCATCACCGAGGGCAGGAGGCTCCCAGCAGGTTCCATGTGCCAACAGAGGGCCCACGTCGCCAAGGTGATGTGTGCAAGTCAGGCAGGATTGACCTCACAGCAGAGGGCCTACCTCACAGAAGAGTGAGGAACCCAGCCAGGATAAGACTGTCACCAGAAGGCCCACATCACCAAGGGGATGGGAACCAGGCAGGAGTGTCCTCACACCAGTGGGGCCACATCATTGAAAGTTGCCTAACCCAGCACATGTGGCCTCAAACCAGAAGACCCACATCACGAAGGGGTTGCGAGTGAGGCAGGCAGGAGGAGCATCACAACACAGGACCCATAGAATACAAAAGTTGAGGAATCGAGCAGTTGGAACCTCCCAGCAGGCAGCCAAGACCACAGAGGCTATGGGATCCAGGCCACAGTGAACTAACACCAGAGAGCCCACATCATGAAATTGTGATCAACCCAGCCGTTGGAACCTCAGAGCAGAAGGCCCACATCCCCATGGGGATGGGAACCTAAGAGGAGTGCTTGAGCAACACTGGGCTCACTAAGAAAAGTTGGGGAGCCCAGCAGTTAGGGCCTGACATCAGAGGGCCCTCATCACAGAGCTGAGGAGGCTCCCAGCAGGGTCCAATTGCCACCAGAGGGCTCATGTCAACAAGGCGAGGTGAGCAACCCAGGCAAGAGTTACCTGATAGTAGAGGGCCCACCTCACAGATGGGTGAGGAACCCAGCCAGGATCAGACTCTCACCAGAGGGCCCACATCACAAAGGGGATGGGACCCAGTCAGGATTATCCTCACACCAGTGGGGCCTCATCATCTTAAGGTGAGGAACCCAGCACATGTGTCCTCAAACCAGAGGACCCACATCACCAAGGGCCTTGGAGTGAGGCAGGCAGGAGTAGCCTCACAACACAGGGCACATAATATAAAAAACGTGAGGATTCCAGCATTTAGACCTTCCAGCAGGCGGCCCAGAACACCGAGGCTATGGGATCCAGGCCACAGTGAACTCACAGCAGAGGGCCCACATCACAAAACTGTGAGCAACCCAGGAGTTGAGACCTCAGCGCAGAAGGACCACATCCCCATGGGAATGGGAACCTGGCTGGAGTGTCCTCGCACCACTGGGCGCACATCAGAAAATGTGGGGAGCCCACCATTTAGGGCCTGACGCCAGAGGGCCATCATCACCGAGAGGAGGAGGCGCCCTGCACGCTCCAACTGCCACCAGAGGGCTCACGTCTCCAAGGTGACGTGTGCCAGCCAGGCAGGAGTGACCTCACAGCAGAGGGCCTACCTCACAGAACGTTGAGGAACCCAGCCAGGATTAGACTCTCGCCAGAGGGCCCACCTCACCAAGGGGATGGGAACCAGGCAGGAGTGTCCTCACACGAGTGGGGTCACATCATCGAAAGGTGAGGAACGCAGCACATGTGGCCTCAAGCCATAGGACAGTCATCACCAAGGGGCTGGCAGTGAGGCAGGCAGGAGGAGCCTCACAACAGAGGGCACATAGAATAAAAAAGTTGAGGAATCCAGCAGTTGGAACCTCCCAGCAGGCGGCTCAGAGCACCGATGATAAGGGATCCTTGCCGGAGTGAACTCACAGCAGAGGGCCCACATCATGGTACTGTGAGCAAGCCAGCCGTTTTGACCTCAGAGCAGAAGGCCCATATCGCCATGGGGATGGGAACCTGGCAAGAGTCTCCTCACTCACTTGGCGCACATCAGAAAATGTGGGGAGCCCAGCAGTTATGGCCTAAGGCAAGAGGGCCCTCATCACCGAGGGGAGGAGGATCCCAGCACACTCCAACTGCCACCAGAGGGCCCACGTCGCCAAGGTGACGTGTGCCAGACAGGCATGATTGACCTCACAGCAGAGGGCCCACCTCACAGAAGGGTGAGGAACCCAGCCAGGATCAGACTCTCACCTGAGGGCCCACATCAGCAAGGGGATGGGAACCAGTCAGGACTGTCTTCCCTCCAGTGGGGTCACATCATCGAAAGGTGTGGAACCCAGCACATGTAGCCTCAAATCAGAGGACACATATCACAAAGGGAATGGGAGTGAGGCAGGCAGGAGTAGCCTAAAAACAGAGGGCCCAAAGAATAAGAAAGGTGAGGAATCCAGCAGTTGGAACCTCCCAGCAGGCGGCCCAGAGCACAGAAGCTATGGGATGCAGGCAGGAGTGAACTAACAGCAGAGAGCCCACATCATGAAACTGTGAGCAACCCAGGCTTTGGGACCTCAGAGCAGAAGGCCCACACCCCAATGGGGATGTGAACCTGGCTGGAGTGTCCTCGCACCACTGGGCGCACATCACAAAATGTAGGGAGCCCAGCAGTTAGGGCCTGATGCCAGAGGGCCCTCATCACCGACGAGAGGAGGCTCCCAGCAGGCTCCAAGTGCCACCAGAGGGCTCATGTCCACAAGGCGAGGTGAGCAAGCCAGGCAAGAGTGACCTCACATCAGACGGCCTACCTCACAGATGGGTGAGGAACCCAGCCGGGATCAGACTCTCAACAGAGGGCCCACATCACCAAGGGGATGTGAACCAGGCAGGAGTCTCCTAAGACCATTGGTCCCACATCATCGAAAGGTGAGGAACCCAGCACATGTGGCCTCAAACCAGACGACACACATCACGAAGGGGCTGGGAGTGAGGCAGGCAGGAGGATCCTCACAACAGAGGGCCCAAAAAATTAAAAAAGTGAGGAATCCAGCAGTTGGAACCTCCCAGCAGGCAGCCAAGAGCACAGAGGCTATGGGATCCAGGCTTCTGTGAACTAACACCAGAGAGCCCACATCATGAAAATGTGAACAACCCAGCCGTTGGGACCTCAGAGCAGAAGGCCCACATCCCCATGGAGATGGGATCCTAAGAGGAGTGCCAAAGCATCACTGGGCTCCCTAAGAAAAGTTGGTGAGCCCAGCAGTTAGGGCCTGACGCAAGAGGGCCCTCATCACCGGGGGAAGAGATTCCCAGCACGCTCCAACTGCCACCACACGGCTGACTTCACCAAGGCAATGTGTGCCAGCCATGCAGGAGTGACCTATCAGCAGAGGGTCTCCCTCACAGGTGGGTGAGGAACAAAGCCAGGAACAGACTCTCACCAGGGGGTCCACATAACCACGTGGATGAGAACCAAGCAGGAGTGTCCTCACACTAGTGGGGCCACATCATTGAAAGGTGAGGAACCCAGCAAAAGTGGCCACAAACCAGAGGACCCACATCACCAAGGGGTTGAGAGTGAGGTAGGTGTCTGGACGGGCATATTTAACACTCATTTCCCACCAGGAAGAGGAATTAACCAAAGGCTCAGCGTGCCCTGCCAGAAGCAGATTAGGGCCTGAAGCAGTCTTGCGGGTTTGCGGCCAGCTCACAAGAAAGCGAGTTGAAGAAAGGAGCTCAGGGGCCCTGTAATTCACAAACCTGCAGAGTTATAAATGACAGATAACGTCCAAAAATATATTGAAGTAAGGCTGTGAAGAGGACTTGAAAGCGGGGCAGAATTGCAGGAAACCGATTTCAGGAGGTAGACTGGATTTGCATTTAAAGCATAGGAAAAGAGGCAGAACATCGACAATGATGCACTTGGCAACAAAGGGCATATGAGTTTGTTCCTGAATATATTCAGGAAAAAACACATACGCCCTTTTTGGCAAACCAAGCAAGCTTGCAATGGAAATCCGAACTACTATGAAGTGTCACTTCCCCCCGGTCTAAAGGGCCACTGAGAAAAGTGTAAAATCCAGAAAGGCAAGACAGGCCATGGGGAAAAAGGAGCCTTGTTATGCTTATGGGCGGGATGTACATTGCCAGCAGCCACTCTGGAGAAGTGTATGGTGTTTCCTGATACATCTGAAAAACAAAGCAACAGAATCTAGGGCATTTCCACTTATGGTCCTATAGCTTAGGGAAATTAAAATCAAAAAGACACAGCCACCCCAAAATTTACAACGGCTCTGTTTACAGGAGCCTCTTCTACAGTACAAGTTAAATATCCCAGAGAACAAATAATTGATAAAGAAGTTGCGGTACTTATGTACAACAGAATACCACTCAGCAATGAAATCTGTGTCACCAGGCCTGTACCAGCATAATGAGTGGATTGAGGCATGATGATTCTAAGTGAAATAAGTCACACAGAAAAAGAAACATCATAAGGTATCACTAATGCACGGAATGTAAACTTGGCTACACATGAACTGAATTACAAAACAGAACAGGGTCTCAAGTTTAGAAAACCAACTTATGCTTGCTTAAGGGGAAAGGTGAGTTGGGGTGCTGCATAAAACCAGAGTTTGAAATTAGCACAGATACCGTTCCATAAGCCAAATATGTAATAGACAAGACCTACCCGTTGCTCAACGAAATGGACTCAACAATGAGGTATCACCTCACACCTGTTAGAATGGGCATCATCTGAAAATCTACAAACAACAAATGCTGGAAAGGGTGTGGAGAAAAGGAACACTCTTCCACTATTGTTGGGAATATAAATTGATACAGTCACTATGGAGAACAATATGGAGTTTCTTAAGAAACTAATAATAGAATTACCATATGATACAGCAATCCCAGGACTGGACATATACTCAGACAAAACCATAAATCAAAAAGAGACATTCACCGCAATGTTCATTGCATCACTATTTACAATATCGAGGTAATGGAAGCAACCTAAATGCCCACAGACAGACGAATGCATAAAGCTGTGGTACATATATAAAATGGAATATTACTAAGCCATGAAAGGAATGAAATTGGGTCATTTGTAGAGACGTCGATGGATCTAGAGACTGTCCTACAGAGTGAAGTAAGTCAGAAAGAGAAAAACAAATCTTGTATATTCATGCATATATGTGGAACCTAGAAAAACTGTACAGATTAACCGTTTTGCAAGGCATAAATAGAGCAACAGATGTAGACAACAATCGTATGGACAACAAGGGGGGAAAGCTCTTGGAGGGGTGGTGGTGGGAGGAGTTGAGAGATTGGGATTGGCATGTAAACATTTATATGTATAAAATAGATAACCAATGAGAACCTGCTGTATAAAAATATAAAATAAAATTCAAAATTAAAAAGAAATAAAATTTAAAAAATAAAACAGAAAAAACAATTATTCCCTTCACATACATGTATTTATATGAATAAATTATTTCCATGCTTATATCTGTAAATACAAAAAAGAGGAATAAAATCTACCTTGAACCAAAAACGAAAAAGAGAAAAAAAAAACAGAACCCACCAGTTACTCAGAGGAAAACCGTATCAGGGCACTTGCTCCAGTTGTAAACAATTCTGAAGTTGGTCAGTGGTGGGGAATCGTCTCCCATTCAGCCAGCAGCCCCCACACAACAAGCGTCCTCATTGCAAAGCTGGGGCACCGTGCCGAGGCATCTGTGAGTAAACGTGAGCTGAGCCCCAGGCCACTTGCTGCTGAACTGTTCCCACCCTTCCCAGGTAAAACACCTGAATATATACAAGGACTTGAAAGCCTAGAGGAAGGGCCATGGAGCCACACGAGTGACAGCATGCCAGCTGACTTGGTGCCTGCAGGCCAGCCAGGATGGTCCTGGCCCTGGGTGCTCTTCTGGAAGATTTCCATTTCCCTGCCTGAGATACCCGTCCTGTCCCTGCCCCCACTGCTTTTTTCCTTCCTCACCTCTGCCCAGGGAGAAATTCCAGCAGCAGGTATGGGTGACACATCCTCTTCTTTAGCAGGTGGCAGCCTGGCATCTGCTGCAGAAAGTCCAGCAGAGCCCCACTCACACTGGGCCACCCACAAAGCCGTGGCCTCTCACTTCCTCCCACCAGCCCAGCCCCGAGACTGCTGACAGGGCAGAGAAAATGGCGTCAGGCACAGCTGCAGGGGCTTTTGCTGCCTGGAGTGGTATTTATATTGATCTCAACCCAGGCACACCTGGGGAGGGCTGGCCAGCATGGTAAGGCTGCCCAGGTAGCCAATCATCACCCCTCAGGGGCTCACAGTTGCAGAAAATGGAACTTGCTGAACCAGCCAGGTCCAAGGAACAGGTGTGGGCTCCTGAGAGTCAGGATAGACAAGGGGCTGCAGCTTTGGCTTGTTTTCTAATCATTTTATCTGGCCCATGAGTGGGAGACAACTTCAAGAAAACCCTCTCCTAATGAGAGGAACCCAGGAGTCAGGGAGAGGAGGGGTGGGTGGTGGTTGGAGACAGAGGCCTGGTGCCCTGGGTGCAGTGGAAGTCTCTGGAAGACCAGGTGGAGGGAGGCCACACAGAGTGATGCCCAGGGTCACAGACCTGTCGGAGCTGCTGTTTGTTAGTTCAAGTCCTGCTCTGAGGTGCTCTGTGTCAGCTCTGAGCGACAGGTGAGCTGGGGGTGCTCTTCAATGAGGGCTATGTGCACGGTTCCTGTGTGCCCAGCCCTGCCACGGTACCTGCAAGGGTAGCTCTGTATCCTGGGAGGGGCCTGACCATGAGAGCCCCGTGGGCTGGGTTGGGGGTGGGGTACCTGCCCAGGAGAGCTCCATATCCTGGGATTGGCCTGACCACGAGAGCCCCATGGGCTGCTGGGGACCTGGTAAAGGATGTCAGGACAGTCAGTGAAGCCACCGAGGATATACCTCCAGTTGCTCCTGATTCCTACACCCTGCTGGTCATTCTACCAACCACCAGGACATGGTATTCTGTATTAGTCTTCAATGATGCCTTCTTTTGTATTCCATTAGTCCCAGAGTCACAAGAAATTTTGGCTTGTGAGTGGCAGGACTCAACATACAACTAAAACAATACTTCCGGGCCGTCTTGCCCCAAGGGTTCAAAAATTCCCACACCATCTTTGGGGAAAGCTTAGCTAACGACCGAAAAGTTCTACCTCTGGAAAAGGAAACCCTCCTGCAATATGCAGACGACATTCTGATCGCCAGCCCTACTAAGGAGGCCTCTGAACTACCAAGCCAATAAAGGATAGAAGTTGTCCAAGAAAAAGCTCAAATATCACAGACTGCGGTGACCTGCCTGGGCTTCATTCTCACACAAGGTCAGAGAAGCCCATCCCAGGAAAGGGAAGAAACCATTTTCAGCCTTACCCCTTTCTAAAACTAGAAGACAGCTTAGGGGTTCCTGGGGAGGCCAGGGTTTGCTGCTTCTGGATCCCTAACTACAGTCTACTAGCTGGGCCTCTATATGAAACACTGAAAGGAAAAGATGATGATCCTTTTGAACAGAATCCAGAAGTGGCCTTTCAAGAATGGAAAGAGCAGTCAATTCAGACCCTTGCCCTGGAACTCCCTAATTGAGCTAAACCCTTTGACCTTTCCATTCCCGGTGAAAGGTGAATCGCCATTGGAGAATTAGTGCAAAAACTGGGACCACTTGAAATGGAACAACGCAAGAATGCCATCCAGGTAGGATAAACTACAGTCACCAAGGGGCTTGGCCCACTGCCACATCTGGCCAAGATACTGGCGGTATCTAAAAACCTGGAAATCAGCAGCCCAAAAGGCCACCTCCCTCCTAAGGGAAAAGGACCCCACGTGGTGATCCTAATCACCAACCATGCCCTGAAGTTGCAGGGTTCGCTCCGTGGGCACACCGACCTCGAGTGAGGAGGCCCTCCAACTTCAACATCCAGAGAGATAACCGGAGGCAACAGGGCACCATGACGACTCATGTGAACATCACTTGACCTGGAGTTTCTCTCATAAAACAACAATAGTGTGTCCCGAAGGAGTAGACTACTGCTTGCAGGACTTCCTGCACCCGGAGGGGAGCTAATAATCTTGGCGGGGGAACCGTATATCACACTGTCACCATAGAAAAGCCTACAGACACCGTGATGATGGTGGCCAATAAGACCGGCTGGACTCCTGTTTACTTCAAAAGGCTGTTGACTCAGTGGCCATCATGGTCCTTGATCACCACTGACCCTGGACTGTCTGGGAGTTGAGCGGGCAGGGCTCTGACACCTGGTGCTGTTTTTATGTTAATTCAGGGGCCTAATTGAAGAAAGAGCAGACTACTGGTCAGAGCATCTAGGCTGGCAGAAACGGTCAGCCTAAGGTGGCCGAACAAATGTGGGGCGGGGTGAAACCGGCCCCCACAGCGTCTCTGCACATCTCTTTCCTGGACCCTTAAAGGTCATTAGAATCTATAACACTTCCAATGCTGGTGCTCAGGCGGACGAGCAGGGAGGCAGGGGTCCTGGGGCCAATCAACGTCACCTGGAGGCTGCTGGGGAGAAGTTCTGACCCTCGTCCCCTGGTATGAGGGCTCCCAACTCAGCACTCAGCAGTTACAGAAGAAGGGTCTGCACCCTCAGCACTCCAAGAATGAGGAACGGGACAAAAGGCAGAGGAGGGGTTTGTCCCCAGCAAAGCCCATTAAAAATCCCTGGGAGATAAAAATAGAATGTGGGCAATAAAGTCAAGTCTGACCTTTTTTATCCTTTGTGCTTTGTCTAATTTCACGTGCTCCTAGGGTCCCGCATGCAGAGGTTCCACACCCGGCACTTCAGACCAGATTTCCTGGTGCAGAATGGCTGGGTCGACACCTCAGCTCCTGGGGCCCAGTGCAGACTCCGAGATATAGAGCCTGAGCTGCAGCCAACCCGGCCCTTGAGAGCTCCGCCCCCTCCCTCCCACTGACTCTGACAGGATCTCTACACAGCAGCCCAGCCCACAGCCCACGGGGTAGTGCATGCTCTCACCTCTCCATTCTCTGATGAAAATATAAAGTTTCCTTTGCTTGGGAACCAAACTCAGTCTCGATCTGTTGGCCCCAATGACACTGGGCAGGGGGACCCTTGTTGGGGTCCACTCTGGAGGATCAGTAACAGAAATTGAGACTATTGTAACTTCAATGAACAGATGTGTGAGCCAAACTGTAGTTAACATAGAACAGTTTATAAGGCTCGGGTAAAATAAGATGTTTCTAACACTTCCATTTGATATTTCCATCACTTTATTATAAGCAAGTTCAGTGAGAAGGTTTGTCCTATTTGTCAGGTCAATATTAGAGAAATGAAGTGATTTCTTTCCAAGGATGTACATCTAATAATCTTGGTTAAAGCTTCAATCTTGTTTTAAATGCTTTTCCATTGAAAATGATACCTCTCTTTCAGCTCCCCCATTTCTGAGAAGTATAAAATCTTATAATTTATTATTACCAAAGGGGAAAGGTGGGAGGAGGGATAAATTAACAGTTTGGAATTAACACATACACACTGCTATGTATAAAATAGATCATCAACAAGGAACTACTGTATAGCACAGGGAACTACACTCAATATTGTGCAATAACCTATAAGGGGAAATAATCGGAAAAAGAATAGATATTTTTATTGACATCATCTATCAATGACAGTTAAAGTGTAACCTAAGGGAAGCCGGTGGTGAGTGCTTCTGACCCTGAAGACTTCAGTCATCTAAAGTTTGGACTCTGCCTACTTCCCAAGGCCCTTAATGAACATATGTGTAGCCGTAGCTTAAAAAACTCCCCAGTTTGGGTTTCGGGGAGACACTGATTTTGAAAAAGCCCTGGTGTTCTCCTTACATGAATGGGACTCTTCCTACTGCTAAAACATGTCTGTCACATCCAGAGGATGGTATACCGTCTGATCGGGAAGAGTTTGGAAAAGGCATCTCATCTCCTCATCTCCTGGTGCTTGGGTTCACCCCTCCAGCGTCTTTACTAACAGTCTCCCCACTTGGAGATGTCAACACTGTCAACATCCTGTTGCGTACAGTTTGGAATTTGTCCAGAGGATGAAGCGGAAGGATGAGGAACAATGAGAGACAAGTCCTAGGTGTTCAGACAGGCACATGTCACTCTAATTTCCAATCAGGAAGATGAATTGACCAAAGGCTAGGGTTGCCCATGGAAACAGTATAGGGCTTGAGGAAATCCCACTGCTTTGTGGCCAGTTCCCATAAACACAAGTTGAACAATGGAACTCAGGGGCAGTAAAATTCACGAAACTGCAGAGTTGAAAATATCTATCACTGAAAAATGTCTTGAGGAAAGTCAGAGAAAAGGATTGGCAAGCAAGGGAGAATGGCAGGAAAGGGATTTGAGGAGGTAGAAAGGACTCGCCATTAAGCACAAGAAAAGGGGCTGAACATTGCCAACATTGCAGTTGGCCAAAAAGGCTGTATGCGTTTTTTTCTGTATATATTCAAGAAAAGGGCATACACTTTTTTAGCCAACCAAACAGGTGGGCACTGGAAATCAATACTACAAAAGATATCACTTCGCATCAGTCAGAAGAGCCATCCTCATAAAGTGTAAACGCCAGAAATGCAGGACAGGACAAGGAGAAGAGGGAGCCCTGTGAGGCTTATAGTGGAAATGTATATTGCCAACGGCCATTCTGGAGAAGTGTATTGTGTTTACTAAAGCATCTAAAAAATGAGCTACAGAGCATAGGGCACTTGCACTCATGGGTGTATATCTTGGGAAAAACAAAAATCGAGAGGACACAGGCACCCCAATGTTTACTGCCTCTCTGTTTAAAAGATCCTCGACTAGGATATAACTTAAATGTCTCTGGAGGGAAAAAATGGATAGAGATGTGGTACTTATGTAGAGTGGAATATTACTCAGCCTGGAAATCAATGAAATATGGCCAGTTGTAACAACTCCGGAGGAGTTACGTATGATCATTCTAAGTGACATAAATATGTAGAAAACACGCGTAAGGCTGCTAAACGGGAAAGGTGGGGAGGGGTGAGGCATCATCCAGGAGGTTGAAATTAGCAAAGATACCATTCCAAATACCAAACTGATAATCAACAAGGCCTACACGGTAGCTAAAAGAACTGCACTCAGCACACTCAAGTCACCGGAAAAGAATATCTATGACTGGTAAGAATCTGAAAAAGAAATTATTGATGTCTCTCTGTACGTGAATCAAGTGGATGTACAGCAGCAAGAAACAGAGCTTTGAAAATCAGCTGTAAACAACATAGTAATAAATTGAAAAAAATAAACGACAGAGAGACAGAGAAAACCTCTTACAACTTTTCCTCAGGGACGGTGATGCAACATGGATTGAACACATCTAGACCCACAGCAGGATGAGACATAAGGCTGGAAACTGTTCGCGCTAAGAGAAATGTGAGGTTGGGTGAGGAAATGCACACCCTTTAAAGTAATACTACCTGGTACCCATTCAATGGGTCCCAAATCTGCAGGTTCAAGGAATCTTCCTACAGCTAAAACATGCATGGAAAACCCAGAGGACTGTACACCATGTGATCGGGAGATGTGTCTAAAATGCACCTCATTTATCCTCTCCTGGTGCTCCTGTTCATCATTCCAGCCACGTTACTTAGAATCTCCCCACTTAGAGAATCAGCACATTTAAACTTCTGTTTCACACATTTTGCAAATTGTGAGGAGGATGAACGGGAACAGGGGGAACCAATGAGAGAATAGTTGTAGGGGTTTGGACGGGCACATGTCACTCTAATTTCCCATTAAGAATAAGAATTAAAAAAAGGCTCAGCCCACCTCGCCGGAGCCAAAATAGGACCTGAAGCAATCCTGCGGTTTTGAGGCCAGCTCACAAAAGAGCAACTTAAAAAATGGAGCTCAGGGTCACTGCAATTCACAAACCTGCAGAGTTATAAATGAAAACTAACGTCCAAAAATATGTTGAGGTAAGGCAAAGAAGAGGATCTGAATGCAAGACAGAATTGCAAGAAACAGATTTCAAGAGATAGATTGGACTCGCCTTTAAAGCACATGAAAAGCGGCAGAATTTCGACAATGATGCAGTTGGCCCAAAAGGGAGTATGCGTTATTTCCTGAATATATCCAGGAAAAAACGCATACGCATTTTATGGGCAACCAAGCAAGCAAGCAATGCAAATGTGCACAAAAAAGAAGTCTCATTTCCCACCGGTCAAAAGGGCCATCCGAAAAAATTGTAAAAACCAGAAATGCAGGACAGGCCATGGAGAACAGGGAGCCTTTATACGCTGATGGACAGTGTGTGAACTGCCGAGAGCCACTCTGGAGAAGTGTATGGTGGTTCCTAAATCATCTAAAAAACAGAGCGACAGAGCATAGGGCACTTCCAATCACGGGAGTATATCTAGGGAAGTCTAAAAATCAACAAGACACAAGCACACCACAGTTTAGGGCTACTCTGTTTACAAGAACCTCAACTTCAGTACACCTTAAATATCCCAGGAAAGAGAACAATGGATAAAGAAAATGTGGTACTTATGTACAATGGAATATCTCTTCACCATGAAATCAATGTAATAAGGCTAGTAGAAGGATAAAGAGTGGATTGAGGTCCGATAATACTACTTGAAATAAGTCAAACAGAAAAAGAAACATATCATAAGATATCACTTATAGAGGGAGGATAAATATGGCTGCACAAAAAATGAATTACAAAACAGAACAGTGTCTCACATTTAGAAAACACACTTATGTCAGCTTAAGGGGAAAGGAGAGGTGGGGTGATGCATAAAACCAGAGTTTGAAATTAGCACAGATACCGTTCAATAAACCAAATAGGTATCAGACAAGATCTACACCTCGCTCAATGAACTGGCCTCAACACACCCTATACACCACAGAGAAATATATCTGAGTAATAAGAATCTTAAAACCCATGTATTGATATATCTCCATAAGGGAATCAAGTGTGCGCAGAGCGGCACAAACACAGCAGTGAAAATGAGCTAAACCCCATTATAGAAATAAATTTTAAAACCAAAACACAGAAACAATGAAAGAGAGAAAAATTCTTACAAAATTCGCTCAGGGGCTGTGATGCAACCTGGAATGACCACATATAAACCCACAGCTGGATAAGACATAAGGCTGGACACTTGGGGCTGAAAGGATTGGAGAGCTTTGGTGAGCAACTGCCGAAAGTTTAATGCAATACTTCATGCTACTTATTCCAAGGGTCCCAACACTCCAAGTTGAAGGGAATCTTCCTACAGCTAAACCATGCATGGGAAATCCAGCAGATGGTATACCATATGATCGGGAAAGGTTTCTAAAATGCACCTCATTTTCCTCTCCTGGGGCTCCGGATCAACATTCCAGCCACTTTACTAACAACATCTCCACATGGAGAGTCAATGCCTTTAAGTTCCAGTATCGCACAGTCTGCAGTTAGTGCGGAGGATGAATGGGAATAGGGGGAACCAGTGAGAAAATAGCTGTAGCGGTTTCAATGGGCACATGTCACTCTAATTTCACATCAGGAAGAAGAATTAACCAAAGGCAGAGCAAGGCGCCCCAGAAGAAGAATAGGGCCTGAAGAAATCCTGTGGATATGAGGCAAGATCACAAAAATAAGAGCTGAAAAATGGAGCTAAGGGCCACTGCAATTCAAAAACCTGCAGAGTTATAAAGGCCAACTATTTTTCAAAAGTATATTGAGGTAAGGCTATGAAGAGGAACTGAGAGCAAGGCAGAACTGCAAGAAACCGAATTCAGGAGGTAGACTGGAATTGCACTGAAAACATAGGAAAAGACTCAGAACGTCGACAATGATGCACTTGGCCAAAAAGGGCGTATGCGTTCTTTCCTGAATATATTCAGGAAGAAACGCATACGCACTTTCTGGCCAACCAAGCAAGCTCGCAAAGGAAATCTGCACTACAATGAAGTCTCACTGCCCCCCGGTCAAAGGGCCTTCTGAAAAAAGTGTAAAATCCAGAAAGGCAGGACAGGCCATGGAGAACTGGGAGCCTTGTTATGCTGATGGGCGAGATGTAAATTGCCAACAGCCACTCTGGAGAAGTGTATGGTGTTTCCTGAAACATCCAAAAAATTAAGCAACAGAGCCTAGGGCACTTCCACTTATTGTCCTATAGCTTAGGGAAATTAAAATCAAAAAGACACAGCCACCCCAAAGTTTGGGATGGCTCTCTTTACAAGAACCTCGTTTACGGTACAAGTTCAATATCGCAAAAAGCGAAAAATGGATAAAGAAGTTGTGGTACTTACGTACAATGCAATATCACTCAGCAATGAAATCTATGTCATCAGGCCCGTAGCAGCATAATGAGTGGATTCAGGTACGATGATTCCAAGTGAAATAAGTCACACAGAAAAACAAATATCATAAGGTATCACTAATACACGGAATGTAAACTTGGCTACACAGGAACTGAATTACAAAGAAAAACAGTGTCTTAAATGTAGAAAACCAACTAATGCTTGCTTAAGGGGAAAGGTGAGTTGGGGTGCTGCATAAAACCAGAGATTGAAATTAGCACAGATACCGTTCCATAAGCCAAATATGTAATAGACAAGAGCTACTCCTTGCTCAATGAAGTGGACTCAACACCCCATATTAAACGCCTAAAAATATACCTGACTAGTAAGAATCTTAAAACCTATGGATTTATATGTCTCCGAAAGAGAATCAAGCGTGTGTACAGCGGCATAAACGCAGCAGTGATAGGATTGGTGAGGTTCGGTGAGCAAATGCAGACCCTTTGAAGTCATATTGCATGGTACCCATTCCATGGGTCTCAACTCTCCAGGTTTAAGGGATTCTTCCTTCAGCTAAAACATGCATGTGGAACCCAGAGTATGATCCACTGTGTGATCGGGAAACGTGTTCAAATGTGTCTCAGTTTTCGTCCCCTGGTACTCGGGTGCAACATTCCAGACGCTTTACTAACACTCTCCCCACTTGGAGAGTCAGTGCCTTTAACCTCCTGTTTGGCCCAGTTTGCAATTTCTGCGGAAGATGAACAGGAATAGGGAGAACCAATGAGAGACTAGGTGGAGGTGTCTGGACGGGCAAATTTAACTCTCATTTCCCACCAGGAAGAGGAATGAACCAAAGGCTCAGCATGCCGTGCCGGAACCAAACGAGGGCCTGAAGCAATCCTGCGGTGTTGCGGCCAGCTCACAAGAAAGCGAGTTGAAGAAAGGAGCTCAGGGGCACTGTAATTCACAAACCTGCAGAGTTATAAATGACAGCTATCTTCCAAAAATATATTGAAGGAAGGCAGCCAAGAGGACTTGAAAGCGGGGCAGAAATGCAGGAAACCGATTTCAGGAGGTAGACTGGAATTGCATGTAAAGCATAGGAAAAGAGGCAGAACGTCCACAATGATGCACTTGGCCAAAACGGGCGTAGGCGTTTTTTCCTGAATATATTCAGGAAAAAACGCATACGCCCTTTTTGGCCAACCAAGCAAGCTTGCAAAGGAAATCTGCACTACAATGAAGTCTCACTGCCCCCCGGTCAAAAGGGCCATCTGAAAAAAGTGTAAAATCCTGAAAGGCAGGACAGGACATGGAGAACTGGGAGCCTTGTTATGCTGATGGGTGGGATGTAAATTGCCAGCAGCCACTCTGGAGAAGTGTATGGTGTTTCCTGAAACATCCAAAAAACAAAGCAACAGAGCCTAGGGCACTTCCACTTATGGTCCTATAGCTTAGGGAAATTAAAATCAAAAAGACACAGCCACCCCAAAGTTTGGGACGGCTCTGTTTACAAGAACCTCGTTTACGGTACAAGTTCAATATCACAGAAAGCGAAAAATGGATAAAGAAGTTGTGGTACTTACGTACAATGCAATATCACTCAGCAATGAAATCTATGTCATCAGGCCCGTAGCAGCATAATGAGTGGATTCAGGTACGATGATTCTAAGTGAAATAAGTCACACAGAAAAAGAAACATCATAAGGTATCACTAATACATGGAATGTAAACTTGGCTACACAGGAACTGAATTACAAAGCAAAACAGGGTCTCAAATGTAGAAAACCAACTTATGCTTGCTTAAGGGGAAAGGTGAGTTGGGGTGCTGCATAAAACCAGAGATTGAAATTAGCACAAATACCGTTCCATAAGCCAAATATGTAATAGACAAGAGCTACTCCTTGCTCAACGAAGTGGACTCAACACCCCATATTAAACGCCTAACAATATACCTGACTAGTAAGAATCTTAAAACCTATGGATTTATATGTCTCCGAAAGTGAATCAAGCGTGTGTACAGCGGCATAAACGCAGCAGTGATAGGACTGGTGAGGTTCGGTGAGCAAATGCAGACCCTTTGAAGTCATATTGCATGGTACCCATTCCATGGGTCTAAACTCTCCAGGTTTAAGGGATTCTTCCTTCAGCTAAAACATGCATGTGGAACCCAGAGTATGATCCACCGTGTGATAGGCAAACGTGTTCAAATGTGTCTCAGTTTTCGTCCCCTGGTACTCGGGTGCAACATTCCAGACGCTTTACTAACACTCTCCTCACTTGGAGAGTCAGTGCCTTTAACCTCCTGTTTGGCCCAGTTTGCAATTTCTGTGGAAAATGAACAGGAATAGGGAGAACCAATGAGAGACTAGGTGGAGGTGTCCGGACGGGCAAATTTAACTCTCATATCCGACCAGGAAGAGGAATTAACCAAAGGCTCAGCGTGCCATGCCGGAACCACACTAGGGCCAGAAGCAATCCTGCGGTGTTGCGGCCAGCTCACAAGAAAGCGAGTTGAAGAAAGGAGCTCAGGGGCACTGTAATTCACAAACCTGCAGAGTTTTAAATGACAGCTATCTTCCAAAAATATATTGAAGGAAGGCTGCCAAGAGGAGTTGAAAGCGGGCAGAATTGCAGGAAACCGATTTCAGGAGGTAGACTGGAATTGCATGTAAAGCATAGGAAAAGAGGCAGAACGTCCACAATGATGCACTTGGCCAAAAAGGGCGTATGCGTTTTTTCCTGAATATATTCAGGAAAAAACGCATACGCCCTTTTTGGCCAACCAAGCAAGCTTGCAAAGGAAATCTGCACTACAATGAAGTCTCTCTGCCCCCCGGTCAAAAGGGCCATCTGAAAAAAGTGTAAAATCCAGAAAGTCAGGACAGGCCATGGAGAACTGGGAGCCTTGTTATGCTGATGGTCGCGATGTAAATTGCCAGCAGCCACTCTGGAGAAGTGTATGGTGTTTCCTGAAACATCCAAAAAACAAAGCAACAGAGCCTAGGGCACTTCCACTTATGGTCCTATAGCTTAGGGAAATTAAAATCAAAAAGACACAGCCAACCAAAAGTTTGGAACGCCTCTGTTTACAAGAACCTCTTTTACGGTACAAGTTCAATATCACACAAAGCGATAAATGGATAAAGAAGTTGTGGTACTTACGTACAATGCAATATCACTCAGCAATGAAATCTATGTCATCAGGCCCATAGCAGCATAATGAGTGGATTCAGGTACGATGATTCTAAGTGAAATAAGTCACACAGAAAAAGAAACATCATAAGATATCACTACTACACGGAATGTAAACTTGGCTACACAGGAAGTGAATTACAAAACAGAACAGGGTGTCAAATGTAGAAAACCAACTTATGCTTGCTTAAGGGGAAAGGTGAGTTGGGGTGTTGCATAAAACCAGAGATTGAAATTAGCACAGATACCGTTCCATAAGCCAAATATGTAATAGACAAGAGCTACTCCTTGCTCAACGAAGTGGACTCAACACCCCATATTAAACGCCTAAGAATATACCTGACTAGTAAGAATCTTAAAACCTATGGATTTATATGTCTCCGAAAGAGAATCAAGCATGTGTACAGCGGCATAAACGCAGCAGTGATAGGACTGGTGAGGTTCGGTGAGCAAATGCAGACCCATTGAAGTCATATTGCATGGTACCCATTCCACGGGTCTCAACTCTCCATGTTTAAGGGATTCTTCCTTCAGCTAAAACATGCCTGTGGAACACAGAGTATGATCCACCGTGTGATCGGGAAACGTGTTCAAATGTGTCTCAGTTTTCGTCCCCTGGTACTCGGGTGCAACATTCCAGACGCTTTACTAACACTCTCCCCACTTGGAGAGTCAGTGCCTTTAACCTCCTGTTTGGCCCAGTTTGCAATTTCTGTGGAAAATGAACAGGAATAGGGAGAACCAATGAGAGACTAGGTGGATGTGTCTGGTCGGGCAAATTTAACTCTCATTTCCCACCAGGAAGAGGAATTAACCAAAGGCTCAGCATGCCGTGTCGGAACCAAACTAGGGCCTGAAGCAATCCTGCGGTGTTGCAGCCAGCTCACAAGAAAGCGAGTTGAAGAAAGGAGCTCAGGGGCACTGTAATTCACAAACCTGCAGAGTTTTAAATGACAGCTATCTTCCAAAAATATATTGAAGTAAGGCTGCCAAGAGGAGTTGAAAGCGGGCAGAATTGCAGGAAACCGATTTCAGGAGGTAGACTGGAATTGCATGTAAAGCATAGGAAAAGAGGCAGAACGTCCACAATGATGCACTTGGCCAAAAAGGGCGTATGCGTTTTTTCCTGAATATATTCAGGAAAAAACGCATACGCCCTTTTTGGCCAACCAAGCAAGCTTGCAAAGGAAATCTGCACTACAATGAAGTCTCACTGCCCCCCGGTCAAAAGGGCCATCTGAAAAAAGTGTAAAATCCAGAAAGGCAGGACAGGCCATGGAGAACTGGGAGCCTTGTTATGCTAATGGGCGCGATGTAAATTGCCAGCAGCCACTTTGGAGAAGTGTATGGTGTTTCCTGAAACATCCAAAAAACAAAGCAACAGAGCCTAGGGCACTTCCACTTATGGTCCTATAGCTTAGGGAAATTAAAATCAAAAAGACACAGCCAACCCAAAGTTTGGAACGCCTCTGTTTACAAGAACCTCGTTTACGGTACAAGTTCAATATCACCGAAAGCGAAAAATGGATAAAGAAGTTGTGGTACTAACGTACAATGCAATATCACTCAGCAATGAAATCTATGTCATCAGGCCCGTAGCAGCATAATGAGTGGATTCAGGTACGATGATTCTAAGTGAAATAAGTCACACAGAAAAAGAAACATCATAAGATATCACTAATACACGGAATGTAAACTTGGCTACACAAGAACTGAATTACAAAACAGAACAGGGTGTCAAATGTAGAAAACCAACTTATGCTTGCTTAAGGGGAAAGGTGAGTTGGGGTGCTGCATAAAACCAGAGATTGAAATTAGCACAGATACCGTTCCATAAGCCAAATATGTAATAGACAAGAGCTACTCCTTGCTCAACGAAGTGGACTCAACACCCCATATTAAACGCCTAACAATATACCTGACTAGTAAGAATCTTAAAACCTATGGATTTATATGTCTCCGAAAGTGAATCAAGCGTGTGTACAGCGGCATAAACGCAGCAGTGATAGGACTGGTGAGGTTCGGTGAGCAAATGCAGACCCTTTGAAGTCATATTGCATGGTACCCATTCCATGGGTCTAAACTCTCCAGGTTTAAGGGATTCTTCCTTCAGCTAAAACATGCATGTGGAACCCAGAGTATGATCCACCGTGTGATAGGCAAACGTGTTCAAATGTGTCTCAGTTTTCGTCCCCTGGTACTCGGGTGCAACATTCCAGACGCTTTACTAACACTCTCCTCACTTGGAGAGTCAGTGCCTTTAACCTCCTGTTTGGCCCAGTTTGCAATTTCTGTGGAAAATGAACAGGAATAGGGAGAACCAATGAGAGACTAGGTGGAGGTGTCCGGACGGGCAAATTTAACTCTCATATCCGACCAGGAAGAGGAATTAACCAAAGGCTCAGCGTGCCATGCCGGAACCACACTAGGGCCAGAAGCAATCCTGCGGTGTTGCGGCCAGCTCACAAGAAAGCGAGTTGAAGAAAGGAGCTCAGGGGCACTGTAATTCACAAACCTGCAGAGTTTTAAATGACAGCTATCTTCCAAAAATATATTGAAGTAAGGCTGCCAAGAGGAGTTGAAAGCGGGCAGAATTGCAGGAAACCGATTTCAGGAGGTAGACTGGAATTGCATGTAAAGCATAGGAAAAGAGGCAGAACGTCCACAATGATGCACTTGGCCAAAAAGGGCGTATGCGTTTTTTCCTGAATATATTCAGGAAAAAACGCATACGCCCTTTTTGGCCAACCAAGCAAGCTTGCAAAGGAAATCTGCACTACAATGAAGTCTCTCTGCCCCCCGGTCAAAAGGGCCATCTGAAAAAAGTGTAAAATCCAGAAAGGCAGGACAGGCCATGGAGAACTGGGAGCCTTGTTATGCTGATGGTCGCGATGTAAATTGCCAGCAGCCACTCTGGAGAAGTGTATGGTGTTTCCTGAAACATCCAAAAAACAAAGCAACAGAGCCTAGGGCACTTCCACTTATGGTCCTATAGCTTAGGGAAATTAAAATCAAAAAGACACAGCCAACCAAAAGTTTGGAACGCCTCTGTTTACAAGAACCTCTTTTACGATACAAGTTCAATATCACACAAAGCGATAAATGGATAAAGAAGTTGTGGTACTTACGTACAATGCAATATCACTCAGCAATGAAATCTATGTCATCAGGCCCATAGCAGCATAATGAGTGGATTCAGGTACGATGATTCTAAGTGAAATAAGTCACACAGAAAAAGAAACATCATAAGATATCACTACTACACGGAATGTAAACTTGGCTACACAGGAAGTGAATTACAAAACAGAACAGGGTGTCAAATGTAGAAAACCAACTTATGCTTGCTTAAGGGGAAAGGTGAGTTGGGGTGTTGCATAAAACCAGAGATTGAAATTAGCACAGATACCGTTCCATAAGCCAAATATGTAATAGACAAGAGCTACTCCTTGCTCAACGAAGTGGACTCAACACCCCATATTAAACGCCTAAGAATATACCTGACTAGTAAGAATCTTAAAACCTATGGATTTATATGTCTCCGAAAGAGAATCAAGCATGTGTACAGCGGCATAAACGCAGCAGTGATAGGACTGGTGAGGTTCGGTGAGCAAATGCAGACCCATTGAAGTCATATTGCATGGTACCCATTCCACGGGTCTCAACTCTCCATGTTTAAGGGATTCTTCCTTCAGCTAAAACATGCCTGTGGAACACAGAGTATGATCCACCGTGTGATCGGGAAACGTGTTCAAATGTGTCTCAGTTTTCGTCCCCTGGTACTCGGGTGCAACATTCCAGACGCTTTACTAACACTCTCCCCACTTGGAGAGTCAGTGCCTTTAACCTCCTGTTTGGCCCAGTTTGCAATTTCTGTGGAAAATGAACAGGAATAGGGAGAACCAATGAGAGACTAGGTGGATGTGTCTGGTCGGGCAAATTTAACTCTCATTTCCCACCAGGAAGAGGAATTAACCAAAGGCTCAGCATGCCGTGCCGGAACCAAACTAGGGCCTGAAGCAATCCTGCGGTGTTGCAGCCAGCTCACAAGAAAGCGAGTTGAAGAAAGGAGCTCAGGGGCACTGTAATTCACAAACCTGCAGAGTTTTAAATGACAGCTATCTTCCAAAAATATATTGAAGTAAGGCTGCCAAGAGGAGTTGAAAGCGGGCAGAATTGCAGGAAACCGATTTCAGGAGGTAGACTGGAATTGCATGTAAAGCATAGGAAAAGAGGCAGAACGTCCACAATGATGCACTTGGCCAAAAAGGGCGTATGCGTTTTTTCCTGAATATATTCAGGAAAAAACGCATACGCCCTTTTTGGCCAACCAAGCAAGCTTGCAAAGGAAATCTGCACTACAATGAAGTCTCACTGCCCCCCGGTCAAAAGGGCCATCTGAAAAAAGTGTAAAATCCAGAAAGGCAGGACAGGCCATGGAGAACTGGGAGCCTTGTTATGCTGATGGGCGCGATGTAAATTGCCAGCAGCCACTCTGGAGAAGTGTATGGTGTTTCCTGAAACATCCAAAAAACAAAGCAACAGAGCCTAGGGCACTTCCACTTATGGTCCTATAGCTTAGGGAAATTAAAATCAAAAAGACACAGCCAACCCAAAGTTTGGAACGCCTCTGTTTACAAGAACCTCGTTTACGGTACAAGTTCAATATCACCGAAAGCGAAAAATGGATAAAGAAGTTGTGGTACTAACGTACAATGCAATATCACTCAGCAATGAAATCTATGTCATCAGGCCCGTAGCAGCATAATGAGTGGATTCAGGTACGATGATTCTAAGTGAAATAAGTCACACAGAAAAAGAAACATCATAAGATATCACTAATACACGGAATGTAAACTTGGCTACACAAGAACTGAATTACAAAACAGAACAGGGTGTCAAATGTAGAAAACCAACTTATGCTTGCTTAAGGGGAAAGGTGAGTTGGGGTGCTGCATAAAACCAGAGATTGAAATTAGCACAGATACCGTTCCATAAGCCAAATATGTAATAGACAAGAGCTACTCCTTGCTCAACGAAGTGGACTCAACACCCCATATTAAACGCCTAAGGATATACATGACTAGTAAGAATCTTAAAACCTATGGATTTATATGTCTCCGAAAGAGAATCAAGCGTGTGTACAGCGGCATAAACGCAGCAGTGATAGGACTGGTGAGGTTCGGTGAGCAAATGCAGACCCTTTGAAGTCATATTGCATGGTACCCATTCCATGGGTCTCAACTCTCCATGTTTAAGGGATTCTTCCTTCAGCTAAAACATGCCTGTGGAACCCAGAGTATGATCCACTGTGTGATCGGGAAACGTGTTCAAATGTGTCTCAGTTTTCGTCCCCTGGTACTCGGGTGCAACATTCCAGACGCTTTACTAACACTCTCCCCACTTGGAGAGTCAGTGCCTAAAACCTCCTGTTTGGCCCAGTTTGCAATTTCTGTGGAAAATGAACAGGAATAGGGAAAACCAATGAGAGACTAGGTGGAGGTGTCTGGACGGGCAAATTTAACTCTCATTTCCCACCAGGAAGAGTAATTAACCAAAGGCTCAGCATGCCGTGCCGGAACCAAACTAGGGCCTGAAGCAATCCTGCGGTGTTGCGGCCAGCTCACAAGAAAGCGAGTTGAAGAAAGGAGCTCAGGGGCACTGTAATTCACAAACCTGCAGAGTTATAAATGACAGCTATCTTCCAAAAATATATTGAAGTAAGGCTGTCAAGAGGACTTGAAAGTGGAGCAGAATTGCAGGAAACCGATTTCAGGAGGTAGACTGGAATTGCATGTAAAGCATAGGAAAAGAGGCAGAACGTCCACAATGATGCACTTGGCCAAAAAGGGCGTATGCGTTTTTTCCTGAATATATTCAGGAAAAAACGCATACGCACTTTTTGGCCAACCAAGCAAGCTTGCAAAGGAAATCTGCACTACAATGAAGTCTCACAGCCCCCCGGTCAAAAGGGCCATCCGAAAAATGTGTAAAATCCAGAAAGGCAGGACAGGCCATGGAGAACTGGGAGCCTTCTTATGCTGATGGGCGGGATGTAAATTGCCAGCAGCCACTCTGGAGAAGTGTATGGTGTTTCCTGAAACATCCAAAAAACAAAGCAACAGAGCCTAGGGCACTTCCACTTATGGTCCTATAGCTTAGGGAAATTAAAATCAAAAAGACACAGCCACCCCAAAGTTTGGGACGGCTCTGTTTACAAGAACCTCGTTTACGGTACAAGTTCAATATCACAGAAAGCGAAAAATGGATAAAGAAGTTGTGGTACTTACGTACAATGCAATATCACTCAGCAATGAAATCTATGTCATCAGGCCCGTAGCAGCATAATGAGTGGATTCAGGTACGATGATTCTAAGTGAAATAAGTCACACAGAAAAAGAAACATCATAAGATATCACTACTACACGGAATGTAAACTTGGCTTCACAAGAACTGAATTACAAAACAGAACAGGGTGTCAAATGTAGAAAACCAACTTATGCTTGCTTAAGGGGAAAGGTGAGTTGGGGTGCTGCATAAAACCAGAGATTGAAATGAGCACAGATACCATTCCATAAGCCAAATATGTAATACACAAGAACTACTCCTTGCTCAACGAAGTGGACTCAACACCCCATATTAAACGCCTAAGAATATACATGACTAGTAAGAATCTTAAAACCTATGGATTTATATGTCTCCGAAAGAGAATCAAGCGTGTGTACAGCGGCATAAACGCAGCAGTGATAGGACTGGTGAGGTTCGGTGAGCAAATGCAGACCCTTTGAAGTCATATTGCATTGTACCCATTCCATGGGTCTCAACTCTCCATGTTTAAGGGATTCTTCCTTCAGCTAAAACATGCATGTGGAACCCAGAGTATGATCCACCGTGTGATCGGGAAACGTGTTCAAATGTGTCTCAGTTTTCGTCCCCTGGTACTCGGGTGCAACATTCCAGACGCTTTACTAACACTCTCCCCACTTGGAGAGTCAGTGCCTTTAACCTCCTGTTTGGCCCAGTTTGCAATTTCTGTGGAAAATGAACAGGAATAGGGAGAACCAATGAGAGATTAGGTGGAGGTGTTTGGACGGGCAAATTTAACTCTCATTTCCCACCAGGAAGAGGAATGAACCAAAGGCTCAGCATGCCGTGCCGGAACCAAACTAGGGCCTGAAGCAATCCTGCGGTGTTGCGGCCAGCTCACAAGAAAGCGAGTTGAAGAAAGGTGCTCAGGGTCACTGTAATTCACAAACCTGCAGAGTTATAAATGACAGCTGTCTTCCAAAAATATATTGAAGTAAGGCAGCCAAGAGGAGTTGAAAGCCGGGCAGAAGTGCAGGAAACCGATTTCAGGAGGTAGACTGGAATTGCATGTAAAGCATAGGAAAAGAGGCAGAACGTCCACAATGATGCACTTGGCCAAAAAGGGCGTATGCGTTTTTTCCTGAATATATTCAGGAAAAAATGCATACGCCCTTTTTGGCCAACCAAGCAAGCTTGCAAAGGAAATCTGCACTACAATGAAGTCTCACTGCCCCCCGGTCAAAAGGGCCATCCGAAAAAAGTGTAAAATCCAGAAAGGCAGGACAGGCCATGGAGAACTGGGAGCCTTGTTATGCTGATGGGCGGGATGTAAATTGCCAGCAGCCACTCTGGAGAAGTGTATGGTGTTTCCTGAAACATCCAAAAAACTAAGCAACAGAGCCTAGGGCACTTCCACTTATGGTCCTATAGCTTAGGGAAATTAAAATCAAAAAGACACAGCCACCCCAAAGTTTGGGACGGCTCTGTTTACAAGAACCTCGTTTACGGTACAAGTTCAATATCACAGAAAGTGAAAAATGGATAAAGAAGTTGTGGTACTTACGTACAATGCAATATCACTCAGCAATGAAATCTATGTCATCAGGCCCGTAGCAGCATAATGAGTGGATTCAGGTACGATGATTCTAAGTGAAATAAGTCACACAGAAAAAGAAACATCATAAGATATCACTACTACACGGAATGTAAACTTGGCTACACAGGAACTGAATTACAAAACAGAACAGGGTGTCAAATGTAGAAAACCAACTTATGCTTGCTTAAGGGGAAAGGTGAGTTGGGGTGCTGCATAAAACCAGAGATTGAAATTAGCACAGATACCGTTCCATAAGCCAAATATGTAATAGACAAGAGCTACTCCTTGCTCAACGAAGTGGACTCAACACCCCATATTAAACGCCTAACAATATACCTGACTAGTAAGAATCTTAAAACCTATGGATTTATATGTCTCCGAAAGAGAATCAAGCGTGTGTACAGTGGCATAAACGCAGCAGTGATAGGATTCGTGAAGTTCGGTGAGCAAATGCAGACCCTTTGAAGTCATATTGCATGGTACCCATTCCATGGGTCTCAACTCTCCATGTTTAAGGGATTCTTCCTTCAGCTAAAACATGCATGTGGAACCCAGAGTATGATACACCGTGTGATCGGGAAACGTGTTCAAATGTGTCTCAGTTTTCGTCCCCTGGTACTCGGGTGCAACATTCCAGACGCTTTACTAACACTCTCCCCACTTGGAGAGTCAGTGCCTTTAACCTCCTGTTTGGCCCAGTTTGCAATTTCTGTGGAAAATGAACAGGAATAGGGAGAACCAATGAGAGACTAGCTGGAGGTGTCCGGACGGGCAAATTTAACTCTCATTTCCCACCAGGAAGAGGAATTAACCAAAGGCTCAGCATGCCGTGCCGGAACCAAACTAGGGCCTGAAGCAATCCTGCGGTGTTGCGGCCAGCTCACAAGAAACGAGTTGAAGAAAGGAGCTCAGGGGCACTGTAATTCACAAACCTGCAGAGTTTTAAATGACAGCTATCTTCCAAAAATATATTGAAGTAAGGCTGCCAAGAGGAGATGAAAGCGGGCAGAATTGCAGGAAACCGATTTCAGGAGGTACACTGGAATTGCATGTAAAGCATAGGAAAAGAGGCAGAACGTCCACAATGATGCACTTGGCCAAAAAGGTCGTATGCGTTTTTTCCTGAATATATTCAGGAAAAAACACATACGCCCTTTTTGGCCAACCAAGCAAGCTTGCAAAGGAAATCTGCACTACAATGAAGTCTCACTGTCCCCCGGTCAAAAGGGCCATCCGAAAAAAGTGTAAAATCCAGAAAGGCAGGACAGGCCAAGGAGAACTAGGAGCCTTCTTATGCTGAAGGGTGGGATGTAAATTGCCAGCAGCCACTCTGGAGAAGTGTATGGTGTTTCCTGAAACATCCAAAAAACAAAGCAACAGAGCCTAGGGCACTTCCACTTATGGTCCTATAGCTTAGGGAAATTAAAATCAAAAAGACACAGACACCCCAAAGTTTGGGACAGCTCTGTTTACAAGAACCTCGTTTACGGTACAAGTTCAATATCACAGAAAGCGAAAAATGGATAAAGAAGTTGTGGTACTTACGTACAATGCAATATCACTCAGCAATGAAATCTATGTCATCAGGCCCGTAGCAGCATAATGAGTGGATTCAGGTACGATGATTCTAAGTGAAATAAGTCACACAGAAAAAGAAACATCATAAGATATCACTACTACACGGAATGTAAACTTGGCTACACAAGAACTGAATTACAAAACAGAACAGGGTGTCAAATGTAGAAAACCAACTTATGCTTGCTTAAGGGGAAAGTTGAGTTGGGGTGCTGCATAAAACCAGAGATTGAAATTAGCACAGGTACTGTTCCATAAGCCAAATATGTAATAGACAAGAGCTACTCCTTGCTCAACGAAGTGGACTCAACACCCCATATTAAACGCCTAACAATATACCTGACTAGTAAGAATCTTAAAACCTATGGATTTATATGTCTCCGAAAGTGAATCAAGCGTGTGTACAGCAGCATAAACGCAGCAGTGATAGGATTGGTGAGGTTTGGTGAGCAAATGCAGACCCTTTGAAGTCATATTGCATGGTACCCATTCCATGGGTCTAAACTCTCCATGTTTAAGGGATTCTTCCTTCAGCTAAAACATGCATGTGGAACCCAGAGTATGATCCACCGTGTGATAGGCAAACGTGTTCAAATGTGTCTCAGTTTTCGTCCCCTGGTACTCGGGTGCAACATTCCAGACGCTTTACTAACACTCTCCTCACTTGGAGAGTCAGTGCCTTTAACCTCCTGTTTGGCCCAGTTTGCAATTTCTGTGGAAAATGAACAGGAATAGGGAGAACCAATGAGAGACTAGGTGGAGGTGTCCGGACGGGCAAATTTAACTCTCATATCCGACCAGGAAGAGGAATTGACCAAAGGCTCAGCGTGCCATGCCGGAACCACACTAGGGCCACAAGCAATCCTGCGGTGTTGCGGCCAGCTCACAAGAAAGCGAGTTGAAGAAAGGAGCTCAGGGACACTGTAATTCACAAACCTTCAGAGTTATAAATGACAGCTATCTTCCAAAAATATATTGAAGTAAGGCTGCCAAGAGGAGTTGAAAGCTGGCAGAATTGCACAAAACAGATTTCAGGAGGTAGACGGGAATTGCATGTAAAGCATAGGAAAAGAGGCAGAACGTCCACAATGATGCACTTGGCCAAAAAGGGCGTATGCGTTTTTTCCTGAGGAAAAAACGCATACGCCCTTTTTGGCCAACCAAGCAAGCTTGCAAAGGAAATCTGCACTACAATGAAGTCTCACTGCCCCCTGGTCAAAAGGGCCATCTGAAAAAAGTATAAAATCCAGAAAGGCAGGACAGGCCATGGAGAACTGGGAGCCTTGTTATGCTGATGGGCGGGATGTAAATTGCCAGCAGCCACTCTGGAGAAGTGTATGGTGTTTCCTGAAACATCCAAAAAACAAAGCAACAGAGCCTAGGGCACTTCCACTTATGGTCCTATAGCTTAGGGAAATTAAAATCAAAAAGACACAGCCACCCCAAAGTTTGGGAGGACTCTGTTTACAAGAACCCCGTTTACCGTACAAGTTCAATATCACAGAAAGCGAAAAATGGATAAAGAAGTTGTGGTACTTACGTACAATGCAATATCACTCAGCAATGAAATCTATGTCATCAGGCCCGTAGCAGCATAATGAGTGGATTCAGGTACAATGATTCTAAGTGAAATAAGTCACACAGAAAAAGTAACATCATATGGTATCACTACTACACGGAATGTAAACTTGGCTACACAACAACTGAATTACAAAACAGAACAGGGTGTCAAATGTAGAAAACCAACTTATGCTTGCTTAAGGGGAAAGGTGAGTTGGGGTGCTGCTTAAAACCAGAGATTGAAATGAGCACAGATACCGTTCCATAAGCCAAATATGTAATAGACAAGAGCTACTCCTTGCTCAACGAAGTGGACTCAACACCCCATATTAAACGCCTAAGAATATACCTGACTAGTAAGAATCTTAAAACCTATGGATTTATATGTCACCGAAAGAGAATCAAGCGTGTGTACAGCGGCATAAATGCAGCAGTGATAGGACTGGTGAGGTTCGGTGAGCAAATGCAGACCCTTTGAAGTCATATTGCATGGTACCCATTCCATGGGTCTCAACTCTCCAGGTTTAAGGGATTCTTCCTTCAGCTAAAACATGCATGTGGAACCCAGAGTATGATCCACCGTGTGATCGGAAAACGTGTTCAAATCTGTCTCAGTTTTCGTCCCCTGGTACTCGGGTGCAACATTCCAGACGCTTTAGTAACACTCTCCCCACTTGGAGAGTCAGTGCCTTTAACCTCCTGTTTGGCCCAGTTTGCAATTTCTGTGGAAAATGAACAGGAATAGGGAGAACCAATGAGAGACTAGGTGGAGGTGTCCGGACTGGCAAATTTAACTCTCATTTCCCACCAGGAAGAGGAATTAACCAAAGGCTCAGCATGCCGTGCCGGAACCAAACTAGGGCCTGAAGCAATCCTGCGGTGTTGCGGCCAGCTCACAAGAAAGCGAGTTGAAGAAAGGAGCTCAGGGTCACTGTAATTCACAAACCTGCAGAGTTATAAATGACAGCTATCTTCCAAAAATATATTGAAGTTAGGCTACGAAGAGGAGTTGAAAGCGGGGCAGAATTGCAGGAAACCGATTTCAGGAGGTACACTGGAATTGCACGTAAAGCATAGGAAAAGAGTCAGAACGTCCACAATGATGCACTTGGCCAAAAAGGGCGTATGCGTTTTTTCCTGAGGAAAAAACGCATACGCCCTTTTTGGCCAACCAAGCAAGCTTGCAAAGGAAATCTGCACTACAATGAAGTCTCACTGCCCCCCGGTCAAAAGGGCCATCTGAAAAAAGTATAAAATCCAGAAAGGCAGGACAGGCCATGGAGAACTGGGAGCCTTGTTATGCTGATGGGCGGGATGTAAATTGCCAGCAGCCACTCTGGAGAAGTGTATGGTGTTTCCTGAAACATCCAAAAAACAAAGCAACAGAGCCTAGGGCACTTCCACTTATGGTCCTATAGCTTAGGGAAATTAAAATCAAAAAGACACAGCCACCCCAAAGTTTGGGAGGGCTCTGTTTACAAGAACCCCGTTTACCGTACAAATTGAATATCACAGAAAGCGAAAAATGGATAAAGAAGTTGTGGTACTTACGTACAATGCAGTATCACTCAGCAATGAAATCTATGTCATCAGGCCCGTAGCAGCATAATGAGTGGATTCAGGTACAATGATTCTAAGTGAAATAAGTCACACAGAAAAAGGAACATCATATGGTATCACTACTACATGGAATGTAAACTTGGCTACACAAGAACTGAATTACAAAACAGAACAGGGTGTCAAATGTAGAAAACCAACTTATGCTTGCTTAAGGGGAAAGGTGCGTTGGGGTGCTGCATAAAACCAGAGATTGAAATTAGCACAGATACCGTTCCATAAGCCAAATATGTAATAGACAAGAGCTACTCCTTGCTCAACGAAGTGGACTCAACACCCCATATTAAACGCCTAAGAATATACCTGACTAGTAAGAATCTACCTGACTAGTAAGAATCTTAAAACCTATGGATTTATATGTCTCCGAAAGAGAATCAAGCGTGTGTACAGCGGCATAAACGCAGCAGTGATAGGATTGGTGAGGTTCGGTGAGCAAATGCAGACCCTTTGAAGTCATATTGCATGGTACCCATTCCATGGGTCTCAACTCTCCATGTTTAAGGGATTCTTCCTTCAGTTAAAACATGCATGTGGAACCCAGAGTATGATCCACCGTGTGATCGGGAAACGTGTTCAAATGTGTCTCAGTTTTCGTCCCCTGGTACTCGGGTGCAACATTCCAGACGCTTTACTAACACTCTCCCCACTTGGAGAGTCAGTGCCTTTAACCTCCTGTTTGGCCCAGTTTGCAATTTCTGCGGAAAATGAACAGGAATAGGGAGAACCAATGAGAGACTAGGTGGAGGTGTCTGGACGGGCAAATTTAACTCTCATTTCCCACCAGGAAGGGGAATTAACCAAAGGCTCAACATGCCGTGCCGGAACCAAACTAGGACCTGAAGCAATCCTGCGGTGTTGCGGCCAGCTCACAAGAAAGCGAGTTGAAGAAAGGAGCTCAGGGACACTGTAATTCACAAACCTGCAGAGTTATAAATGACAGCTATCTTCCAAAAATATATTGAATTAGGCTGCCAAGAGGAGTTGAAAGTGGGGCAGAATTGCAGGAAACCGATTTCAGGAGGTAGACTGGAATTGCATGTAAAGCATAGGAAAAGAGGCAGAACGTCCACAATGATGCACTTGGCCAAAAAGGGCGTATGCGTTTTTTCCTGAGGAAAAAACGCATACGCCCTTTTTGGCCAACCAAGCAAGCTTGCAAAGGAAATCTGCACTACAATGAAGTCTCACTGCCCCCCGGTCAAAAGGGCCATCTGAAAAAAGTGTAAAATCCAGAAAGGCAGGACAGGCCATGGAGAACTGGGAGCCTAGTTATGCTGATGGGCGGGATGTAAATTGCCAGCAGCCACTCTGGAGAAGTGTATGGTGTTTCCTGAAACATCCAAAAAACAAACCAACAGAGCCTAGGGCACTTCCACTTATGGTCCTATAGCTTAGGGAAATTAAAATCAAAAAGACACAGCCACCCCAAAGTTTGGGAAGGCTCTGTTTACAAGAACCTCGTTTACGGTACAAGTTCAATATCACAGAAAGCGAAAAATTGATAAAGAAGTTGTGGTACTTACGTACAATGCAATATCACTCAGCAATGAAATCTATGTCATCAGGCCCGTAGCAGCATAATGAGTGGATTCAGTTACGATGATTCTAAGTGAAATAAGTCACACAGAAAAAGAAACATCATAAGATATCACTACTACACGGAATGTAAACTTGGCTACACAGGAACTGAATTACAAAACAGAACAGGGTGTCAAATGTAGAAAACCAACTTATGCTTGCTTAAGGGGAAAGGTGAGTTGGGGTGCTGCATAAAACCAGAGATTGAAATTAGCACAGATACCGTTCCATAAGCCAAATATGTAATAGACAAGAGCTACTCCTTGCTCAACGAAGTGGACTCAACACCCCATATTAAACGCCTAACAATATACCTGACTAGTAAGAATCTTAAAACCTATGGATTTATATGTCTCCGAAAGAGAATCAAGCGTGTGTACAGCGGCATAAACGCAGCAGTGATAGGACTGGTGAGGTTCGGTGAGCAAATGCAGACCCTTTGAAGTCATATTGCATGGTATCCATTCCATGGGTCTCAACTCTCCATGTTTAAGGGATTCTTCCTTCAGCTAAAACATGCATGTGGAACCCAGAGTATGATCCACCGTGTGATCGGGAAACGTGTTCAAATGTGTCTCAGTTTTCGTCCCCTGGTACTCGGGTGCAACATTCCAGACGCTTTACTAACACTCTCCCCACTTGGAGAGTCAGTGCCTTTAACCTCCTGTTTGGCCCAGTTTGCAATTTCTGTGGAAAATGAACAGGAATAGGGAAAACCAATGAGAGACTAGGTGGAGGTGTCCGGACGGGCAAATTTAACTCTCATTTCCCACCAGGAAGAGGAATTAACCAAAGGCTCAGCATGCCGTGCCAGAACCAAACTAGGGCCTGAAGCAATCCTGCGGTGTTGTGGCCAGCTCACAAGAAAGCGAGTTGAAGAAAGGAGTTCAGGGGCACTGTAATTCACAAACCTGCAGAGTTATAAATGACAGCTATCTTCCAAAAATATATTGAAGTAAGGCTGCCAAGAGGAGTTGAAAGCGGGACAGAATTGCAGGAAACCGATTTCAGGAGGTAGACTGGAATTGCATGTAAAGCATAGGAAAAGAGGCAGAACGTCCACAATGATGCACTTGGCCAAAAAGAGTGTATGCGTTTTTTCCTGAATATATTCAGGAAAAAACGCATACGCCCTTTTTGGCCAACCAAGCAAGCTTGCAAAGGAAATCTGCACTACTATGAAGTCTCACTGCCCCCCTGTCAAAAGGGCCATCTGAAAAAAGTGTAAAATCCAGAAAGGCAGGACAGGCCATGGAGAACTGGGAGCCTTGTTATGCTGATGGGCGGGATGTAAATTGCCAGCAGCCACTCTGGAGAAGTGTATGGTGTTTCCTGAAACATCCAAAAAACAAAGCAACAGAGCCTAGGGCACTTCCACTTATGGTCCTATAGCTTAGGGAAATTAAAATCAAAAAGACACAGCCACCCCAAAGTTTGGGACGGCTCTGTTTACAAGAACCTCGTTTACGGTACAAGTTCAATATCACAGAAAGCGAAAAATGGATAAAGAAGTTGTGGTACTTACGTACAATGCAATATCACTCAGCAATGAAATCTATGTCATCAGGCCCGTAGCATCATAATGAGTGGATTCAGGTACGATGATTCTAAGTGAAATAAGTCACACGGAAAAAGGAACATCATAAGATATCACTACTACACGGAATGTAAACTTGGCTACACAAGAACTGAATTACAAAACAGAACAGGGTGTCAAATGTACAAAACCAACTTATGCTTGCTTAAGGGGAAAGGTGAGTTGGGGTGCTGCATAAAACCAGAGATTGAAATTAGCACAGATACCGTTCCATAAGCCAAATATGTAATAGACAAGAGCTACTCCTTGCTCAACGAAGTGGACTCAACACCCCATATTAAACGCCTAAGACTATACCTGACTAGTAAGAATCTACCTGACTAGTAAGAATCTTAAAACCTATGGATTTATATGTCTCTGAAAGAGAATCAAGCGTGTGTACAGCGGCATAAACGCAGCAGTGATAGGATTGGTGAGGTTTGGTGAGCAAATGCAGACCCTTTGAAGTCATATTGCATGGTACCCATTCCATGGGTCTCAACTCTCCCTGTTTAAGGGATTCTTCCTTCAGCTAAAACATGCATGTGGAACCCAGAGTATGATCCACCGTGTGATCGGAAAACGTGTTCAAACGTGTCTCAGTTTTCGTCCCCTGGTACTCGGGTGCAACATTCCAGACGCTTTACTAACACTCTCCCCACTTCGAGAGTCAGTGCGTTTAACTTCCTGTTTGGCCCAGTTAGCAATTTCTGTGGAAAATGAACAGGAATAGGGAGAACCAATGAGAGACTAGGTGGAGGTGTCCGGACGGGCAAATTTAACTCTATTTCCCACCAGGAAGAGGAATTAAGCAAAGGCTCAGCGTGCCAGGCCGGAACCACACTAGAACCAGAAGCAATCCTGCGGTGTTGTGGCCAGCTCACAAGAAAGCGAGTTGAAGAAAGGATCTCAGGGGCACTGTAATTCACAAACCTGCAGAGTTATAAAGGACAGCTATCTTCCAAAAATATATTGAAGTAAGGCTGCCAAGAGGAGTTGAAAGCGGGGCAGAATTGCAGGAAACCGATTTCAGGAGGTAGACTGGAATTGCATGTAAAGCATAGGAAAAGAGGCAGAACGTCCACAATGATGCACTTGGCCAAAAAGGGCGTATGCGTTTTTTCCTGAATATATTCAGGAAAAAACGCATACGCCCTTTTTGGCCAACCAAGCAAGCTTGCAAAGGAAATCTGCACTACAATGAAGTCTCACTGCCCCCCGGTCAAAAGGGCCATCTGAAAAAAGTGTAAAATCCAGAAAGGCAGGACAGGCCATGGAGAACTGGGAGCCTAGTTATGCTGATGGGCGGGATGTAAATTGCCAGCAGCCACTCTGGAGAAGTGTATGGTGTTTCCTGAAACATCCAAAAAACAAAGCAACAGAGCCTAGGGCACTTCCACTTATGGTCCTATAGCTTAGGGAAATTAAAATCAAAAAGACACAGCCACCCCAAAGTTTGGGACGGCTCTGTTTACAAGAACCTCGTTTACGGTACAAGTTCCATATCACAGAAAGCGAAAAATGGATAAAGAAATTGTGGTACTTACGTACAATGCAATATCACTCAGCAATGAAATCTATGTCATCAGGCCCGTAGCAGCATAATGAGTGGATTCAGGTACGATGATTCTAAGTGAAATTAGTCACACAGAAAAAGAATCATCATAAGATATCACTAATACACGGAATGTAAACTTGGCTACACAAGAACTGAATTACAAAACAGAACAGGGTGTCAAATGTAGAAAATCAACTTATGCTTGCTTAAGGGGACGGGTGAGTTGGGGTGCTGCATAAAACCAGAGATTGAAATTAGCACAGATACCGTTCCATAAGCCAAATATGTAATAGACAAGAGCTACTCCTTGCTCAACGAAGTGGACTCAACACCCCATATTAAACGCCTAAGAATATACCTGACTAGTAAGAATCTACCTGACTAGTAAGAATCTTAAAACCTATGGATTTATATGTCTCCGAAAGAGAATCAAGCGTGTGTACAGCGGCATAAATGTAGCAGTGATAGGATTGGTGAGGTTCGGTGAGCAAATGCAGACCCTTTGAAGTCATATTGCATGGTACCCATTCCATGGGTCTCAACTCTCCATGTTTAAGGGATTCTTCCTTCAGCTAAAACATTCATGTGGAACCCAGAGTATGATCCACCGTGTGATTGGAAAACGTGTTCAAATGTGTCTCAGTTTTCGTTCCCTGGTACTCGGGTGCAACATTCCAGACGCTTTACTAACACTCTCCCCACATGGAGAGTCAGTGCCTTTAACCTCCTGTTTGGCCCAGTTTGCAATTTCTGTGGAAAATGAACAGGAATAGGGAGAACCAATGAGAGACTAGTTGGAGGTGTCCAGACGGGCAAATTTAACTCTCATTTCCCACCAGGAAGAGGAATTAACCAAAGGCTCAGCGTGCCATGCAGGAACCACACTAGGACCAGAAGCAATCCTGCGATGTTGCGGCCAGCTCACAAGAAAGCGAGTTGAAGAAAGGAGCTCAGGGGCACTGTAATTCACAAACCTGCAGAGTTATAAAGGACAGCTATCTTCCAAAAATATATTGAAGTAAGGCTGCCAAGAGGAGTTGAAAGGGGGGCAGAATTGCAGGAAACCGATTTCAGGAGGTAGACTGGAATTGCATGTAAAGCATAGGAAAAGAGGCAGAACGTCCACAATGATGCACTTGGCCAAAAAGGGCGTATGCGTTTTTTCCTGAATATATTCAGGAAAAAACGCATACGCCCTTTTTGGCCAACCAAGCAAGCTTGCAAAGGAAATCTGCAGTACAATGAAGTCTCACTGCCTCCCGGTCAAAAGGGCCACCTGAAAAAAGTGTAAAATCCAGAAAGGCAGGACAGGCCATAGAGAACTGGGAGCCTAGTTATGCTGATGGGCGGGATGTAAATTGCCAGCAGCCACTCTGGAGAAGTGTATGGTGTTTCCTGAAACATCCAAAAAACAAAGCAACAGAGCCTAGGGCACTTCCACTTATGGTCCTATAGCTTAGGGAAATTAAAATCAAAAAGACACAGCCACCCCAAAGTTTGGGACGGCTCTGTTTACAAGAACCTCGTTTACGGTACAAGTTCAATATCACAGAAAGCGAAAAATGGATAAAGAAATTGTGGTACTTACGTACAATGCAATATCACTCAGCAATGAAATCTATGTCATCAGGCCCATAGCAGCATAATGAGTGGATTCAGGTACGATGATTCTAAGTGAAATTAGTCACAGAGAAAAAGAAACATCATAAGATATCACTAATACACGGAATGTAAACTTGGCTACACAAGAACTGAATTACAAAACAGAACAGGGTGTCAAATGTAGAAAACCAACTTATGCTTGCTTCAGGGGACGGGTGAGTTGGGGTGCTGCATAAAACCAGAGATTGAAATTAGCACAGATACCGTTCCATAAGCCAAATATGTAATAGACAAGAGCTACTCCTTGCTCAACGAAGTGGACTCAACACCCCATATTAAACGCCTAAGAATCTACCTGACTAGTAAGAATCTTAAAACCTATGGATTTATATGTCTCCGAAAGAGAATCAAGCGTGTGTACAGCGGCATAAACGCAGCAGTGATAGGATTGCTGAGGTTCGGTGAGCAAATGCAGACCCTTTGAAGTCATATTGCATGGTACCCATTCCATGGGTCTGAACTCTCCCTGTTTAAGGGATTCTATCTTCAGCTAAAACATGCATGTGGAACCCAGAGTATGATCCACCGTGTGATTGGAAAACGTGTTCAAATGTGTCTCAGTTTTCGTCCCCTGGTACTCGGGTGCAACATTCCAGACGCTTTACTAACACTCTCCCCACTTGGAGAGTCCGTGCCTTTAACCTCCTGTTTGGCCCAGTTTGCAATTTCTGTGGAAAATGAACAGGAATAGGGAGAACCAATGAGAGACTAGGTGGAGGTGTCCAGACGGGCAAATTTAACTCTCATTTCCCACCAGGAAGAGGAATTAACCAAAGGCTCAGCGTGCCATGCCGGAACCACACTAGGACCAGAAGCAATCCTGCGGTGTTGCGGCCAGCTCACAAGAAAGCGAGTTGAAGAAAGGAGCTCAGGGGCACTGTAATTCACAAACCTGCAGAGTTATAAAGGACAGCTATCTTCCAAAAATATATTGAAGTAAGGCTGCCAAGAGGAGTTGAAAGGGGGGCAGAATTGCAGGAAACCGATTTCAGGAGGTAGACTGGAATTGCATGTAAAGCATAGGAAAAGAGGCAGAACGTCCACAATGATGCACTTGGCCAAAAAGGGCGTATGCGTTTTTTCCTGAATATATTCAGGAAAAAACGCATACGCCCTTTTTGGCCAACCAAGCAAGCTTGCAAAGGAAATCTGCACTACAATGAAGTCTCACTGCCCCCCGGTCAAAAGGGCCATCTGAAAAAAGTGTAAAATCCAGAAAGGCAGGACAGGCCATGGAGAACTGGGAGCCTAGTTATGCTGATGGGCGGGATGTAAATTGCCAGCAGCCACTCTGGAGAAGTGTATGGTGTTTCCTGAAACATCCAAAAAACAAAGCAACAGAGCCTAGGGCACTTCCACTTATGGTCCTATAGCTTAGGGAAATTAAAATCAAAAAGACACAGCCACCCCAAAGTTTGGGACGGCTCTGTTTACAAGAACCTCGTTTACGGTACAAGTTCAATATCACAGAAAGCGAAAAATGGATAAAGAAATTGTGGTACTTACGTACAATGCAATATCACTCAGCAACGAAATCTATGTCATCAGGCCCGTAGCAGCATAATGAGTGGATTCAGGTACGATGATTCTAAGTGAGATTAGTCACACAGAAAAAGAAATATCATAAGATATCACTAATAGACGGAATGTAAACTTGGCTACACAAGAACTGAATTACAAAACAGAACAGGGTGTCAAATGTACAAAACCAACTTATGCTTGCTTAAGGGGACGGGTGAGTTGGGGTGCTGCATAAAACCAGAGATTGAAATTAGCACAGATACCGTTCCATAAGCCAAATATGTAATAGACAAGAGCTACTCCTTGCTCAACGAAGTGGACTCAACACCCCATATTAAACGCCTAACAATATACCTGACTAGTAAGAATCTTAAAACCTATGGATTTATATGTCTCCGAAAGAGAATCAAGCGTGTGTACAGCGGCATAAACGCAGCAGTGATAGGATTGCTGAGGTTCGGTGAGCAAATGCAGACCCTTTGAAGTCATATTGCATGGTACCCATTCCATGGGTCTCAACACTCCAGGTTTAAGGGATTCTTCCTTTAGCTAAAACATGCATGTGGAACCCAGAGTCTGATCCACCGTGTGATCGGGAAAAGTGTTCAAATGTGTCTCAGTTTTCGTCCCCTGGTACTCGGGTGCAACATTCCAGACGCTTTACTAACACTCTCCCCACTTGGAGAGTCAGTGCCTTTAACCTCCTGTTTGGCCCAGTTTGCAATTTCTGTGGAAAATGAACAGGAATAGGGAGAACCAATGAGAGACTAGGTGGAGGTGTCCGGACGGGCAAATTTAACTCTCATTTCCCACCAGGAAGAGGAATTAACCAAAGGCTCAGCATGCCGTGCCGGAACCAAACTAGGGCCTGAAGCAATCCTGCGGTGTTGCGGCCAGCTCACAAGAAAGCGAGTTGAAGAAAGGAGCTCAGGGGCACTGTAATTCACAAAACTGCAGAGTTATAAATGACAGCTATCTTCCAAAAATATATTGAAGTAAGGCTGCCAAGAGGAGTTGAAAGCGGGGCAGAATTGCAGGAAACCGATTTCTGGAGGTACACTGGAATTGCATGTAAAGCATAGGAAAAGAGGCAGAACGTCCACAATGATGCACTTGGCCAAAAAGGGCGTATGCGTTTTTTCCTGAATATATTCAGGAAAAAACGCATACGCCCTTTTTGGTCAACCAAGCAAGCTTGCAAAGGAAATCTGCACTACAATGAAGTCTCACTGTCCCCCGGTCAAAAGGGCCATCTGAAAAAAGTGTAAAATCCAGAAAGGCAGGACAGGCCATGGAGAACTGGGAGCCTTGTTATGCTGATGGGCGGGATGTAAATTGCCAGCAGCCACTCTGGAGAAGTGTATGGTGTTTCCTGAAACATCCAAAAAACAAAGCAACAGAGCCTAGGGCACTTCCACTTATGGTCCTATAGCTTAGGGAAATTAAAATCAAAAAGACACAGCCACCCCAAAGTTTGGGACGGCTCTGTTTACAAGAACCTCGTTTACCGAACAAGTTCAATATCACAGAAAGCGAAAAATGGATAAAGAAGTTGTGGTACTTATGTACAATGCAATATCACTCAGCAATGAAATCTATGTCATCAGGCCCGTAGCAGCATAATGAGTGGATTCAGGTACGATGATTCTAAGTAAAATTAGTCACACAGAAAAAGAAACATCATAAGATATCACTAATACACGGAATGTAAACTTGGCTACACAAGAACTGAATTACAAAACAGAACAGGGTTTCAAATGTAGAAAACCAACTTATGCTTGCTTAAGGGGACGGGTGAGTTGGGGTGCTGCATAAAACCAGAGATTGAAATTAGCACAGATACCGTTCCATAAGCCAAATATGTAATAGACAAGAGCTACTCCTTGCTCAACGAAGTGGACTCAACACCCCATATTAAAGGCCTAAGAATATACCTGACTAGTAAGAATCTTAAAACCTATGGATTAATATGTCTCCGAAAGAGAATCAAGCGTGTGTACATTGGCATAAACGCAGCAGTGATAGGATTGCTGAGGTTCGGTGAGCAAATGCAGACCCTTTGAAGTCATATTGCATGGTACCCATTCCATGGGTCTCAACTCTCCAGGTTTAAGGGATTCTTCCTTCAGCTAAAACATGCATGTGGAACCCAGAGTATGATCCACCGTGTGATCGGGAAACGTGTTCAAATGTGTCTCAGTTTTCGTTCCCTGGTACTCGGGTGCAACATTCCAGACGCTTTACTAACACTCTCCCCACTTGGAGAGTCAGTGCCTTTAACCTCCTGTTTGGCCCAGTTTGCAATTTCTGTGGAAAATGAACAGGAATAGGGAGAACCAATGAGAGACTAGGTGGAGGTATCCGGACGGGCAAATTTAACTCTCATTTCCCACCAGGAAGAGGAATTAACCAAAGGCTCAGCATGCCGTGCCGGAATCAAACTAGGGCCTGAAGCAATCCTGCGGTGTTGCGGCCAGCTCACAAGAAAGCGAGTTGAAGAAAGGAGCTCAGGGGCACTGTAATTCACAAACCTGCAGAGTTATAAATGACAGCTATCGTCCAAAAATATACTGAAGTAAGGCTGCCAAGAGGACTTGATAGCGGGGCAGAATTGCAGGAAACCGATTTCAGGAGGTAGACTGGAATTGCATTTAAAGCATAGGAAAAGAGGCAGAACGTCCAAAATGATGCACTTGGCCAAAAAGGGCGTATGCGTTTTTTCCTGAATATATTCAGGAAAAAACGCATACGCCCTTTTTGGCCAACCAAGCAAGCTTGCAAAGGAAATCTGCACTACAATGAAGTCTCACTTCCCCCCGGTCAAAAGGGCCATCTGAAAAAAGTGTAAAATCCAGAAATGCAGGACAGGCCATGGAGAACTGGGAGCCTTGTTATGCTGATGGGCGGGATGTAAATTGCCAACAGCCACTCGGGAGAGGTGTATGGTGTTTCCTGAAACATCTAAAAAACAAAGCAACAGAGCCTAGGGCACTTCCACTTATGGTCCTATAGCTTAGGGAAATTAAAATCAAAAAGACACAGCCACCCCAAAGTTTGGGACGGCTCTGTTTACAAGAACCTCGTTTACGGTACAAGTTCAATATCGCAGAAAGTGAAAAATGGATAAAGAAGTTGTGGTATTTACGTACAATGCAATATCACTCAGCAATGAAATCTATGTCATCAGGCCCGTAGCAGCATAATGAGTGGATTCAGGTATGATGATTCTAACTGAAATAAGTCACACAGAAAAAGAAACATCATAAGATATCACTAATACACGGGATGTAAACTTGGCTACACAGGAACTGGATTACAAAACAGAACAGGGTCTCAAATTTAGAAAACCAACTTATGCTTGCTTAAGGGGAAAGGTCAGTTGGGGTGCTGCATAAAACCAGAGATTGAAATGAGCACAGATAAAGTTCCTTAAGCCAAATATGGAATAGACAAGAACTACTCCTTGCTCAACGAAATGGACTCAACACCCCATATTAAACGCCTAAGAATGTACCTGACTAGTAAGTATCTTAAAACCTATGGATTGCTATGTGTCTGAAAGAAAATCAAGCGTGTGTACAGGGGCATAAATGCAGCAGTGATAGGATTGGAGAGGTTCGGTGAGCAAATGAAGACCCTTTGAAGTCATATTGCATGGTACCCATTCCACGGGTCTCAACTCTCCAGGTTTAAGGGATTCTTCCTTCAGCTAAAACATGCACGTGGAACCCAGAGTATGATCAACCGTGTGATCGGGAGACGTGTTCCAATATGTCTCAGTTCTCGTCCCCTGGTACTCGGGTGCAACATTCCAGACGCTTTACTAACACTCTCCCGACGTGGAGAGTCAGTGCCTTTAACCTCCTGTTTGGCCCAGTTTGCAATTTCTGCGGAAGATGAACAGGAATAGGGAGAACCAATGAGAGACTAGCTGGAGGTGTCTGGACGGGCAAATTTAACTCTCATTTCCCACCAGGAAGAGGAATTAACCAAAGGCTCAGCGTGCCGTGCCGGAACCAGATTAGGGCCTGAAGCAATCCTGCGGTGTTGCGGCCAGCTCACAAGAAAGCGAGTTGAAGAAAGGAGCTCAGGGGCACTGTAATTCACAAACCTGCAGAGTTATAAATGACAGCTATCGTCCAAAAATATACTGAAGTAAGGCTGCCAAGAGGACTTGAAAGCGGGGCAGAATTGCAGGAAACCGATTTCAGGAGGTAGACTGGAATTGCATTTAAAGCATAGGAAAAGAGGCAGAACGTCCACAATGATGCACTTGGCCAAAAAGGGCGTATGCGTTTTTTCCTGAATATATTCAGGAAAAAACGCATACGCCCTTTTTGGCCAACCAAGCAAGCTTGCAAAGGAAATCTGCACTACAATGAAGTCTCACTTCCCCCCGGTCAAAAGGGCCATCTGAAAAAAGTGTAAAATCCAGAAAGGCAGGACAGGCCATGGAGAACTGGGAGCCTAGTTATGCTGATGGGCGGAATGTAAATTGCCAACAGCCACTCGGGAGAGGTGTATGGTGTTTCCTGAAACATCTAAAAAACAAAGCAACAGAGCCTAGGGCACTTCCACTTATGGTCCTATAGCTTAGGGAAATTAAAATCAAAAAGACACAGCCACCCCAAAGTTTGGGACGGCTCTGTTTACAAGAACCTCGTTTACGGAACAAGTTCAATATCGCAGAAAGTGAAAAATGGATAAAGAAGTTGTGGTACTTACGTACAATGCAATATCACTCAGCAATGAAATCTATGTCATCAGGCCCATAGCAGCATAATGAGTGGATTCAGGTATGATGATTCTAACTGAAATAAGTCACACAGAAAAAGAAACATCATAAGATATCACTAATACACGGGATGTAAACTTGGCTACACAGGAACTGGATTACAAAACAGAACAGGGTCTCAAATTTAGAAAACCAACTTATGCTTGCTTAAGGGGAAAGGTGAGTTGGGGTGCTGCATAAAACCAGAGATTGAAATGAGCACAGATAAAGTTCCTTAAGCCAAATATGGAATAGACAAGAACTACTCCTTGCTCAACGAAATGGACTCAACACCCCATATTAAACGCCTAAGAATGTACCTGACTAGTAAGTATCTTAAAACCTATGGATTGCTATGTCTCTGAAAGAAAATCAAGCGTGTGTACAGGGGCACAAACGCAGCAGTGATAGGATTGGAGAGGTTCGGTGAGCAAATGAAGACCCTTTGAAGTCATATTGCATGGTACCCATTCCACGGGTCTCAACTCTCCAGGTTTAAGGGATTCTTCCTTCAGCTAAAACATGCACGTGGAACCCAGAGTATGATCAACCGTGTGATCGGGAGACGTGTTCCAATATGTCTCAGTTCTCGTCCCCTGGTACTCGGGTGCAACATTCCAGACGCTTTACTAACACTCTCCCGACTTGGAGAGTCAGTGCCTTTAACCTCCTGTTTGGCCCAGTTTGCAATTTCTGCGGAAGATGAACAGGAATAGGGAGAACCAATGAGAGACTAGCTGGAGGTGTCTGGACGGGCAAATTTAACTCTCATTTCCCACCAGGAAGAGGAATTAACCAAAGGCTCAGCGTGCCGTGCCGGAACAAGATTAGGGCCTGAAGCAATCCTGCGGTGTTGCGGCCAGCTCACAAGAAAGCGAGTTGAAGAAAGGAGCTCAGGGGCACTGTAATTCACAAACCTGCAGAGTTATAAATGACAGCTATCGTCCAAAAATATACTGAAGTAAGGCTGCCAAGAGGACTTGAAAGCGGGGCAGAATTGCAGGAAACCGATTTCAGGAGGTAGACTGGAATTGCATTTAAAGCATAGGAAAAGAGGCAGAACGTCCACAATGATGCACTTGGCCAAAAAGGGCGTATGCGTTTTTTCCTGAATATATTCAGGAAAAAACGCATACGCCCTTTTTGGCCAACCAAGCAAGCTTGCAAAGGAAATCTGCACTACAATGAAGTCTCACTTCCCCCCGGTCAAAAGGGCCATCTGAAAAAAGTGTAAAATCCAGAAAGGCAGGACAGGCCATGGAGAACTGGGAGCCTTGTTATGCTGATGGGCGGGATGTAAATTGCCAACAGCCACTCGGGAGAGGTGTATGGTGTTTCCTGAAACATCTAAAAAACAAAGCAACAGAGCCTAGGGCACTTCCACTTATGGTCCTATAGCTTAGGGAAATTAAAATCAAAAAGACACAGCCACCCCAAAGTTTGGGACGGCTCTGTTTACAAGAACCTCGTTTACGGTACAAGTTCAATATCGCAGAAAGTGAAAAATGGATAAAGAAGTTGTGGTACTTACGTACAATGCAATATCACTCAGCAATGAAATCTATGTCATCAGGCCCGTAGCAGCATAATGAGTGGATTCAGGTATGATGATTCTAACTGAAATAAGTCACACAGAAAAAGAAACATCATAAGATATCACTAATACACGGGATGTAAACTTGGCTACACAGGAACTGGATTACAAAACAGAACAGGGTCTCAAATTTAGAAAACCTACTTATGCTTGCTTAAGGGGAAAGGTGAGTTGGGGTGCTGCATCAAACCAGAGATTGAAATGAGCACAGATAAAGTTCCTTAAGCCAAATATAGAATAGACAAGAACTACTCCTTGCTCAACGAAATGGACTCAACATCCCATATTAAATGCCTAAGAATGTACCTGACTAGTAAGTATCTAAAAACCTATGGATTGCTATGTCTCTGAAAGAAAATGAAGCATGTATACAGGGACATAAACGCAGCAGTGATAGGATTGGAGAGGTTCAGTGAGCAAATGAAGACCCTTTGAAGTCATATTGCATGGTACCCATTCCACGGGTCTCAACTCTCCAGGTTTAAGGGATTCTTCCTTCAGCTAAAACATGCACGTGGAACCCAGAGTATGATCAACCGTGTGATTGGGAGACGTGTTCCAATATGTCTCAGATATCGTCCCCTGGTACTTGGGTGCAAATGCCAGACACTTTACTAACACTCTCCCGACTTGGAGAGTCAGTGCCTTTAACCTCCTGTTTGGCCCAGTTTGCAATTTCTGCGGAAGATGAACAGGAATAGGGAGAACCAATGAGAGACTAGCTGGAGGTGTCTGGACGGGCAAATTTAACTCTCATTTCCCACCAGGAAGAGGAATTAACCAAAGGCTCAGCGTGCCGTGCCGGAACCAGATTAGGGCCTGAAGCAATCCTGCGGGGTTGCGGCCAGCTCCCAAGAAAGCGAGTTGAAGAAAGGAGCTCAGGGGCACTGTAATTCACAAACCTGCAGAGTTATAAATGACAGCTATCATCCAAAAATATACTGAAGTAAGGCTGCGAAGAGTACTTGAAAGCGGGGCAGAATTGCAGGAAACCGATTTCAGGAGGTAGACTGGAATTGCATTTAAAGCATAGGAAAAGAGGCAGAACGTCCACAATGATGCACTTGGACAAAAAGGGCGTATGCGTTTTTTCCTGAATATATTCAGGAAAAAACGCATACGCCCTTTTTGGCCAACCAAGCAAGCTTGCAAAGGAAATCTGCACTACAATGAAGTCTCACTTCCCCCCGGTCAAAAGGACCATCTGAAAAAAGTGTAAAATCCAGAAAGGCAGGACAGGCCATGGAGAACTGGGAGCCTTGTTATGCTGATGGGCGGGATGTAAATTGCCAACAGCCACTCGGGAGAGGTGTATGGTGTTTCCTGAAACATCTTAAAAAAAAGCAACAGAGCCTAGGGCACTTCCACTTATGGAACTATAGCTTAGGGAAATTAAAATCAAAAAGACACAGCCACCCCAAAGTTTGGGACGGCTCTGTTTACAAGAACCTCATTTACGGTTAAGGTTCAATATCGCAGAAAGTGAAAAATGGATAAAGAAGTTGTGGTACTTACGTACAATGCAATATCACTCAGCAATGAAATCTATGTCATCAGGCCCGTAGCAGCATAATGAGTGGATTCAGGTATGATGATTCTACCTGAAATAAGTCACACAGAAAAAGAAACATCATAAGATATCACTAATACACGGAATGTAAAATTGGCTACACAGGAACTGGATTACAAAGCAGAACAGTGTCTCAAATTTAGAAAACCAACTTATGCTTGCTTAAGGGGAAAGGTGAGTTGGGGTGCTGCATAAAACCAGAGATTGAAATGAGCACAGATAAAGTTCCTTAAGCCAAATATGGAATAGACAAGAACTACTCCTTGCTCAACGAAATGGACTCAACACCCCATATTAAACGCCTAAGAATGTACCTGACTAATAAGTATCTTAAAATCTATGGATTGCTATGTCTCTGAAAGAGAATCAAGCATGTGTACAGGGGCATAAATGCAGCAGTGATAGGATTGGAGAGGTTCGGTGAGCAAATGAAGATCCTTTGAAGTCATATTGCATGGTACCCATTCCACGGGTCTCAACTCTCTAGGTTTAAGGGATTCTGCCTTCAGCTAAAACATGCACGTGGAACCCAGAGTATGATCAACCGTGTGTTCGGGAGATGTGTTCCAATATGTCTCAGTTCTCGTCCCCTGGTACTCGGGTGCAACATTCCAGACGCTTTACTAACACTCTCCCAACTTGGAGAGTCAGTGCCTTTAACCTCCTGTTTGGCCCAGTTTACAATTTCTCCAGAAGATGAACAGGAATAGGGAGAACCAATGAGAGACTAGCTGGAGGTGTCTGAACGGGCAAATTTAACTCTCATTTCCCACCAGGAAGAGGAATTAACCAAAGGGTCAGCATGCCGTGCCAGAAACAGATGAGGGCCTGAAGCAATCCTGCGGTGTTGCGGCCAGCTCACAAGAAAGCGAGTTGAAGAAAGGAGCTCAGGGGCATTGTAATTCACAAACCTGCAGAGTTATAAATGACAGCTATCGTCCAAAAATATACTGAAGTAAGGCTGCCAAGAGGACTTGAAAGAGGGTCAGAATTGCAGGAAAACGATTTCAGGAGGTAGACTGGAATTGCCTTTAAAGCATATGAAAAGAGGCAGAACGTCCACAATGATGCACTTGGCCAAAAAGGGCGTATGCATTTTTTCCTGAATATATTCAGGAAAAAACGCATACGCGCTTTTCGGACAACCAAGCAAGCTTGCAAAGGAAATCTGCACTACAATGAAGTCTCACTTCCCCCCGGTCAAAAGGGTCATCTGAAAAAAGTGTAAAATCCAGAAAGGCAGGACAGGCCATGGAGAACTGGGAACCTTGTTATGCTGATGGGCGGGATGTAAATTGCCAACAGCCACTTGGGAGAAGTGTATGGTGTTTCCTGAAACATCTAAAAAACAAAGCCACAGAGCCTAGGGCACTTCCACTTATGGTCCTATAGCTTAGGGAAATTAAAATCAAAAAGACACAGCCACCCCAAAGATTGGGACGGCTCTGTTTACAACAACCCCGTTTATGGTACAAGTTCAATATCGCAGAAATTGAAAAATGAATAAAGAAGTTGGGTACTTACGTACAATGCAATATCACTCAGCAATAAAATCTATGTTATGAGGCCCGTGGAAGCATAATGAGTGGATTCAGGTATGATGATTCTAAGTGAAATAAGGCACACAGAAAAAGAAACATCATAAGATATCACTAATACACGGGATGTAAACTTGGCTACACAGGAACTGGATTACAAAACACAACAGGGTCTCAAATTTAGAAAACCAACTTTTGCTTGCTTAAGGGGGAAGGTGAGTTGGGGTGCTGCATAAACCAGAGATTGAAATGAGCACAGATAAAGTTCCTTAAGCCAAACATGGAATAGACAAGAGCTACTCCTTGCTCAACGAAATGGGCTCAACACCCCATATTAAACGCCTAAGAATGTACCTGACTAGTAAGTACATTAAAACCTATGGATTGCTATGTCTCTGAAAGAGAATCAACCATGTGTACAGGGGTATAAACGCAGCAGTGATAGGATTGGAGAGGTTCGGTGAGGAAATGAAGACCCTTTGAAGACATATTGCATGGTACCCATTCCACGGGTCTCAATTCTCCAGGTTTAAGGGATTCTTCCTTCAGCTAAAACATGCATGTGGAACACAGAGTATGATCAACCGTGTGATCGGGAGATGTGTTCCAATATGTCTCAGTTTTTGTCCCCTGGTACTCAGGTGCAACATTCCAGACGCTTTACTAACACTCTCCAGACTTGGAGAGTCAGTGCCTTTAACCTCCTGTTTGGCCCAGTTTGCAATTTCTGCGGAAGATGAACAGGAATAGGGAGAACCAATGAGAGACTAGCTGGACGTGTCTGGACAGGCAAATTTAACTCTCATTTCCCACCAGGAAGAGGAATTAACCAAAGGCTCAGCGTGCCATGCCAGAGCCACATCAGGGCCTGAAGCACTCATGTGGTGTTGCGGCCAGCTCACAAGAAAGCGAGTTGAAGAAAGGAGCTCAGGGGCACTGTAATTCACAAACCTGCAGAGTTATAAATGACAGCTATCGTCCAAAAATATACTGAAGTAAGGCTGCCAAGAGGACTTGAAAGCGAGGCAGAATTGCAGGAAACCGATTTCTGGAGGTAGACTGGAATTGCATTTAAAGCATAGGAAAAGAGGCAGAACGTCCACAATGATGCACTTGGCCAAAAGGGGCGTATGCGTTTTTTCCTGAATATATTCAGGAAAAAACGCATACGCACTTTTTGGCCAACCAAGCAAGCTTGCAAAGGAAATCTGCACTACAATGAAGTCTCACTTCCCCCCGGTCAAAAGGGCCATCTGAAAAAAGTGTAAAATCCAGAAAGGCAGGACAGGCCATGGAGAACTGGGAGCCTTGTTATGCTGATGGGCGGGATGATAATTGCCAACAGCCACTCGGGAGAAGTGTATGGTGTTTCCTGAAACATCTAAAAAAAAAAGCAATGGAGCTTAGGGTACTTCCACTTATGGTCCTATAGCATATGGAAATTAAAATCAAAAAGACACCCACCCCAAAGTTTGGGAAGTCTCTGTATACAAGAACCTCGTTTACGGTACAAGTTCAATATCGCAAAAAGCAAAAAATGGATAAAGAAGTTGTGGTACTTACGTACAATGCAATATCACTCAGCAATGATATCTATGACTTCAGGCCCATAGCAGCATAAAGAGTGGATTCAGGTATGAAGATTCCTACTGAAATAAGTCACACAGAAAATGAAACATCATAAGATATCACTAATACACGGAATGTAAACTTGGCTACACAGGAACTGAATTACAAAACAGAACAGGGTCTCAAATTTAGAAAACAAACTTATGCTTGCTTAAGGGGAAAGATGAGTTGGGGTGTTCCCTAAAACCAGAGATTGAAATGAGCACAGATAAAGTTCCTTAAGCCAAATATGGAATAGACAAGAGCTACTCCTTGCTCAACGAAATGGACTCAACACCCCATATTAAATGCCTAAGAATGTACCTGACTAGTAAGTATCTTAAAAGCTATGGAGTGCTATGTCTCCGAAAGAGAATCAAGCGTGTGTACAGGGGCATAAACGTAGCAGTGATAGGACTGGAGAGGTGCGGTGAGCAAATGAAGACCCTTTGAAGTCATATTGCATGGTACCCATTCCACGGGTCTCAACTCTCCAGGTTTAAGGGATTCTTCCTTCAGCTAAAACATGCATGTGAAACCCAGAGTATGATCAACTGTGTGATCGGGAGACGTGTTCAAATATGTCTCAGTTTTCGTCCCCTGGTACTCGGGTGCAACATTCCAGACACTTCACTAACACTCTACCGACTTGGAGAGTCAGTGCCTTTAACCTCCTGTTTGGCCCATTTGCAATTTCTGAGGAAGATGAACAGGAATAGGGAGAACCAATGAGAGACTAGCTGGAGGTGTCTGGACGGGCAAATTTAACTCTCATTTCCCACCAGGAAGAGGAATTAACCAAAGGCTCAGCGTGCCGTGCCGGAACCAGATTAGGGCCTGAAGCAATCCTGCGGTGTTGCGGCCAGCTCACAAGAAAGCGAGTTGAAGAAAGGAGCTCAGGGACACTGTAATTCACAAACCTGCAGAGTTATAAATGACAGCTATCGTCCAAAAATATACTGAAGTAAGGCTGCCAAGAGGACTTGAAAGCGGGGCAGAATTGCAGGAAACCGATTTCAGGAGGTAGACTGGAATTGCATTTAAAGCATAGGAAAAGAGGCAGAACGTCCACAATGATGCACTTGGACAAAAAGGGCGTATGCGTTTTTTCCTGAATATATTCAGGAAAAAACGCATACGCCCTTTTTGGCCAACCAAGCAAGCTTGCAAAGGAAATCTGCACTACAATGAAGTCTCACTTCCCCCCGGTCAAAAGGGCCATCTGAAAAAAGTGTAAAATCCAGAAAGGCAGGACAGGCCATGGAGAACTGGGAGCCTTGTTATGCTGATGGGCGGGATGTAAATTGCCAACAGCCACTCGGGAGAGGTGTATGGTGTTTCCTGAAACATCTAAAAAACAAAGCAAAAGAGCCTAGGGCACTTCCACTTATGGTCCTATAGCTTAGGGAAATTAAAATCAAAAAGACACAGCCACCCCAAAGTTTGGGACCGCTCTGTTTACAAGAACCTCGTTTACGGTACAAGTTCAATATCGCAGAAAGTGAAAAATGGATAAAGAAGTTGTGGTACTTACGTACAATGCAATATCACTCAGCAATGAAATCTATGTCATCAGGCCCGTAGCAGCATAATGAGTGGATTCAGGTATGATGATTCTAACTGAAATAAGTCACACAGAAAAAGAAACATCATAAGATATCACTAATACACGGGATGTAAACTTGGCTACACAGGAACTGGATTACAAAACAGAACAGGGTCTCAAATTTAGAAAACCACCTTATGCTTGCTTAAGGGGAAAGGTGAGTTGGGATGCTGCATCAAACCAGAGATTGAAATGAGCACAGATAAAGTTCCTTAAGCCAAATATGGAATAGACAAGAACTACTCCTTGCTCAACGAAATGGACTCAACACCCCATATTAAACGCCTAAGAATGTACCTGACTAGTAAGTATCTTAAAACCTATGGATTGCTATGTCTCTGAAAGAAAATCAAGCGTGTGTACAGGGGCATAAACGCAGCAGTGATAGGATTGGAGAGGTTCGGTGAGCAAATGAAGACCCTTTGAAGTCATATTGCATGGTACCCATTCCACGGGTCTCAACTCTCCAGGTTTAAGGAATTCTTCCTTCAGCTAAAACATGCACGTGGAACCCAGAGTATGATCAACCGTGTGATCGGGAGACGTGTTCCAATATGTCTCAGTTCTCGTCCCCTGGTACTTGGGTGCAACATGCCAGACACTTTACTAACACTCTCCCGACTTGGAGAGTCAGTGCCTTTAACCTCCTGTTTGGCCCAGTTTGCAATTTCTGCGGAAGATGAACAGGAATAGGGAGAACCAATGAGAGACTAGCTGGAGGTGTCTGGACGGGCAAATTTAACTCTCATTTCCCACCAGGAAGAGGAATTAACCAAAGGCTCAGCGTGCCGTGCCGGAACCAGATTAGGGCCTGAAGCAATCCTGCGGGGTTGCGGCCAGCTCCCAAGAAAGCGAGTTGAAGAAAGGAGCTCAGGGGCACTGTAATTCACAAACCTGCAGAGTTATAAATGACAGCTATCATCCAAAAATATACTGAAGTAAGGCTGCGAAGAGTACTTGAAAGCGGGGCAGAATTGCAGGAAACCGATTTCAGGAGGTAGACTGGAATTGCATTTAAAGCATAGGAAAAGAGGCAGAACGTCCACAATGATGCACTTGGACAAAAAGGGCGTATGCGTTTTTTCCTGAATATATTCAGGAAAAAACGCATACGCCCTTTTTGGCCAACCAAGCAAGCTTGCAAAGGAAATCTGCACTACAATGAAGTCTCACTTCCCCCCGGTCAAAAGGACCATCTGAAAAAAGTGTAAAATCCAGAAAGGCAGGACAGGCCATGGAGAACTGGGAGCCTTGTTATGCTGATGGGCGGGATGTAAATTGCCAACAGCCACTCGGGAGAGGTGTATGGTGTTTCCTGAAACATCTTAAAAAAAAGCAACAGAGCCTAGGGCACTTCCACTTATGGAACTATAGCTTAGGGAAATTAAAATCAAAAAGACACAGCCACCCCAAAGTTTGGGACGGCTCTGTTTACAAGAACCTCATTTACGGTTAAGGTTCAATATCGCAGAAAGTGAAAAATGGATAAAGAAGTTGTGGTACTTACGTACAATGCAATATCACTCAGCAATGAAATCTATGTCATCAGGCCCGTAGCAGCATAATGAGTGGATTCAGGTATGATGATTCTACCTGAAATAAGTCACACAGAAAAAGAAACATCATAAGATATCACTAATACACGGAATGTAAAATTGGCTACACAGGAACTGGATTACAAAGCAGAACAGTGTCTCAAATTTAGAAAACCAACTTATGCTTGCTTAAGGGGAAAGGTGAGTTGGGGTGCTGCATAAAACCAGAGATTGAAATGAGCACAGATAAAGTTCCTTAAGCCAAATATGGAATAGACAAGAACTACTCCTTGCTCAACGAAATGGACTCAACACCCCATATTAAACGCCTAAGAATGTACCTGACTAATAAGTATCTTAAAATCTATGGATTGCTATGTCTCTGAAAGAGAATCAAGCATGTGTACAGGGGCATAAATGCAGCAGTGATAGGATTGGAGAGGTTCGGTGAGCAAATGAAGATCCTTTGAAGTCATATTGCATGGTACCCATTCCACGGGTCTCAACTCTCTAGGTTTAAGGGATTCTGCCTTCAGCTAAAACATGCACGTGGAACCCAGAGTATGATCAACCGTGTGTTCGGGAGATGTGTTCCAATATGTCTCAGTTCTCGTCCCCTGGTACTCGGGTGCAACATTCCAGACGCTTTACTAACACTCTCCCTACTTGGAGAGTCAGTGCCTTTAACCTCCTGTTTGGCCCAGTTTACAATTTCTCCAGAAGATGAACAGGAATAGGGAGAACCAATGAGAGACTAGCTGGAGGTGTCTGAACGGGCAAATTTAACTCTCATTTCCCACCAGGAAGAGGAATTAACCAAAGGGTCAGCATGCCGTGCCAGAAACAGATGAGGGCCTGAAGCAATCCTGCGGTGTTGCGGCCAGCTCACAAGAAAGCGAGTTGAAGAAAGGAGCTCAGGGGCATTGTAATTCACAAACCTGCAGAGTTATAAATGACAGCTATCGTCCAAAAATATACTGAAGTAAGGCTGCCAAGAGGACTTGAAAGAGGGTCAGAATTGCAGGAAACCGATTTCAGGAGGTAGACTGGAATTGCCTTTAAAGCATATGAAAAGAGGCAGAACGTCCACAATGATGCACTTGGCCAAAAAGGGCGTATGCATTTTTTCCTGAATATATTCAGGAAAAAACGCATACGCGCTTTTCGGACAACCAAGCAAGCTTGCAAAGGAAATCTGCACTACAATGAAGTCTCACTTCCCCCCGGTCAAAAGGGTCATCTGAAAAAAGTGTAAAATCCAGAAAGGCAGGACAGGCCATGGGGAACTGGGAACCTTGTTATGCTGATGGGCGGGATGTAAATTGCCAACAGCCACTTGGGAGAAGTGTATGGTGTTTCCTGAAACATCTAAAAAACAAAGCCACAGAGCCTAGGGCACTTCCACTTATGGTCCTATAGCTTAGGGAAATTAAAATCAAAAAGACACAGCCACCCCAAAGATTGGGACGGCTCTGTTTACAACAACCCCGTTTATGGTACAAGTTCAATATCGCAGAAATTGAAAAATGAATAAAGAAGTTGGGTACTTACGTACAATGCAATATCACTCAGCAATAAAATCTATGTTATGAGGCCCGTGGAAGCATAATGAGTGGATTCAGGTATGATGATTCTAAGTGAAATAAGGCACACAGAAAAAGAAACATCATAAGATATCACTAATACACGGAATGTAAACTTGGCTACACAGGAACTGGATTACAAAACACAACAGGGTCTCAAATTTAGAAAACCAACTTTTGCTTACTTAAGGGGGAAGGTGAGTTGGGGTGCTGCATAAACCAGAGATTGAAATGAGCACAGATAAAGTTCCTTAAGCCAAACATGGAATAGACAAGAGCTACTCCTTGCTCAACGAAATGGGCTCAACACCCCATATTAAACGCCTAAGAATGTACCTGACTAGTAAGTACATTAAAACCTATGGATTGCTATGTCTCTGAAAGAGAATCAACCATGTGTACAGGGGTATAAACGCAGCAGTGATAGGATTGGAGAGGTTCGGTGAGGAAATGAAGACCCTTTGAAGTCATATTGCATGGTACCCATTCCACGGGTCTCAATTCTCCAGGTTTAAGGGATTCTTCCTTCAGCTAAAACATGCATGTGGAACACAGAGTATGATCAACCGTGTGATCGGGAGATGTGTTCCAATATGTCTCAGTTTTTGTCCCCTGGTACTCAGGTGCAACATTCCAGACGCTTTACTAACACTCTCCAGACTTGGAGAGTCAGTGCCTTTAACCTCCTGTTTGGCCCAGTTTGCAATTTCTGCGGAAGATGAACAGGAATAGGGAGAACCAATGAGAGACTAGCTGGACGTGTCTGGACAGGCAAATTTAACTCTCATTTCCCACCAGGAAGAGGAATTAACCAAAGGCTCAGCGTGCCATGCCAGAGCCACATCAGGGCCTGAAGCACTCATGTGGTGTTGCGGCCAGCTCACAAGAAAGCGAGTTGAAGAAAGGAGCTCAGGGGCACTGTAATTCACAAACCTGCAGAGTTATAAATGACAGCTATCGTCCAAAAATATACTGAAGTAAGGCTGCCAAGAGGACTTGAAAGCGGGGCAGAATTGCAGGAAACCGATTTCTGGAGGTAGACTGGAATTGCATTTAAAGCATAGGAAAAGAGGCAGAACGTCCACAATGATGCACTTGGCCAAAAGGGGCGTATGCGTTTTTTCCTGAATATATTCAGGAAAAAACGCATACGCACTTTTTGGCCAACCAAGCAAGCTTGCAAAGGAAATCTGCACTACAATGAAGTCTCACTTCCCCCCGGTCAAAAGGGCCATCTGAAAAAAGTGTAAAATCCAGAAAGGCAGGACAGGCCATGGAGAACTGGGAGCCTTGTTATGCTGATGGGCGGGATGTAAATTGCCAAGAGCCACTCCGGAGAGGTGTATGGTGTTTCCTGAAACATCTAAAAAACAAAGCAACAGAGCCTAGGGCACTTCCACTTATGGTCCTATAGCTTAGGGAAATTAAAATCAAAAAGACACAGCCACCCCAAAGTTTGGGACGACTCTGTTTACAAGAACCTCGTTTACGGTACAAGTTCAATATCACAGAAAGCGAAAAATGGATAAAGAAATTGTGGTACTTACGTACAATGCAATATCACTCAGCATTGAAATCTATGTCATCAGGCCCGTAGCAGCATAATGAGTGGATTCAGGTATGATGATTCTAACTCAAATAAGTCACACAGAAAAAGAAACATCATAAGATATCACTAATACACAGGATGTAAACTTGGCTACACAGGAACTGGATTACAAAACAGAACAGGGTCTCAAATTTAGAAAACCAACTTATGCTTGCTTAAGGGGAAAGGTGAGTTGGGGTGCTGCATAAAACCAGAGATTGAAATGAGCACAGATAAAGTTCCTTAAGCCAAATATGGAATAGACAAGAACTACTCCTTGCTCAACGAAATGGACTCAACACCCCATATTAAACGCCTAAGAATGTACCTGACTAGTAAGTATCTTAAAACCTATGGATTGCTATGTCTCTGAAAGAAAATCAAGCGTGTGTACAGGGGCATAAACGCAGCAGTGATAGGATTGGAGAGGTTCGGTGAGCAAATGAAGACCCTTTGAAGTCATATTGCATGGTACCCATTCCACGGGTCTCAACTGTCCAGGTTTAAGGGATTCTTCCTTCAGCTAAAACATGCACGTGGAACCCAGAGTATGATCAACCGTGTGATCGGGAGACATGTTCCAATATGTCTCAGTTCTCGTCCCCTGGTACTCGGGTGCAACATTCCACACGCTTTACTAACACTCTCCCGACTTGGAGAGTCAGTGCCTTTAACCTCCTGTTTGGCCCAGTTTGCAATTTCTGCGGAAGATGAACAGGAATAGGGAGAACCAATGAGAGACTAGCTGGAGGTGTCTGGAAGGGCAAATTTAACTCTCATTTCCCACCAGGAAGAGGAATTAACCAAAGGCTCAGCGTGCCTTGCCGGAACCAGATTAGGGCCTGAAGCAATCCTGCGGTGTTGCGGCCAGCTCACAAGAAAGCGAGTTGAAGAAAGGAGCTCAGGGGCACTGTAATTCACAAACCTGCAGAGTTATAAATGACAGCTATCATCCAAAAATATACTGAAGTAAGGCTGCCAAGAGGACTTGAAAGCGGGGCAGAATTGCAGGAAACCGATTTCAGGAGGTAGACTGGAATTGCATTTAAAGCATAGGAAAAGAGGCAGAACGTCCACAATGATGCACTTGGCCAAAAAGGGCGTATGCGTTTTTTCCTGAATATATTCAGGAAAAAACGCATACGCCCTTTTTGGCCAACCAAGCAAGCTTGCAAAGGAAATCTGCACTACAATGAAGTCTCACTTCCCCCCGGTCAAAAGGGCCATCTGAAAAAAGTGTAAAATCCAGAAAGGCAGGACAGGCCATGGAGAACTGGGAGCCTTGTTATGCTGATGGGCGGGATGTAAATTGCCAAGAGCCACTCGGGAGAGGTGTATGGTGTTTCCTGAAACATCTAAAAAACAAAGCAACAGAGCCTAGGGCACTTCCACTTATGGTCCTATAGCTTAGGGAAATTAAAATCAAAAAGACACAGCCACCCCAAAGTTTGGGACGGCTCTGTTTACAAGAACCTCGTTTACGGTACAAGTTCAATATCGCAGAAAGTGAAAAATGGATAAAGAAGTTGTGGTACTTACGTACAATGCAATATCACTCAGCAATGAAATCTATGTCATCAGGCCCGTAGCAGCATAATGAGTGGATTCAGGTATGATGATTCTAACTCAAATAAGTCACACAGAAAAAGAAACATCATAAGATATCACTAATACACAGGATGTAAACTTGGCTACACAGGAACTGGATTACAAAACAGAACAGGGTCTCAAATTTAGAAAACCAACTTATGCTTGCTTAAGGGGAAAGGTGAGTTGGGGTGCTGCATAAAACCTGAGATTGAAATGAGCACAGATAAAGTTCCTTAAGCCAAATATGGAATAGACAAGAACTACTCCTTGCTCAACGAAATGGACTCAACACCCCATATTAAACGCCTAAGAATGTACCTGACTAGTAAGTATCTTAAAACCTATGTTTTGCTATGTCTCTGAAAGAAAATCAAGCGTGTGTACAGGGGCATAAACGCAGCAGTGATAGGATTGGAGAGGTTCGGTGAGCAAATGAAGACCCTTTGAAGTCATATTGCATGGTACCCATTCCACGGGTCTCAACTCTCCAGGTTTAAGGGATTCTTCCTTCAGCTAAAACATGCACGTGGAACCCAGAGTATGATCAACCGTGTGATCGGGAGACGTGTTCCAATATGTCTCAGTTCTTGTCCCCTGGTACTCGGGTGCAACATTCCAGACGCTTTACTAACACTCTCCCGACTTGGAGAGTCAGTGCCTTTAACCTCCTGTTTGGCCCAGTTTGCAATTTCTGCGGAAGATGAACAGGAATAGGGAGAACCAATGAGAGACTAGGTGGAGGTGTCTGGACGGGCAAATTTAACTCTCATTTCCCACCAGGAAGAGGAATTAACCAAAGGCTCAGCGTGCCGTGCCGGAACCAGATTAGGGCCTGAAGCAATCCTGCGGTGTTGCGGCCAGCTCACAAGAAAGCGAGTTGAAGAAAGGAGCTCAGGGGCACTGTAATTCACAAACCTGCAGAGTTATAAATGACAGCTATCGTCCAAAAATATACTGAAGTAAGGCTGCCAAGAGGACTTGAAAGCGGGGCAGAATTGCAGGAAACCGATTTCAGGAGGTAGACTGGAATTGCATTTAAAGCATAGGAAAAGAGGCAGAACGTCCACAATGATGCACTTGGCCAAAAGGGCTTATGCGTTTTTTCGTGCAGGAAAAAACGCATACGCCCTTTTTGGCCAACCAAGCAAGCTTGCAAAGGAAATCTGCACTACAATGAAGTCTCACTTCCCCCCAGTCAAAGGGGCCATCTGAAAAAAGTGTAAAATCCAGAAAGGCAGGACAGGCCATGGAGAACTGGGAGCCTTGTTATGCTGATGGGCGGGATGTAAATTGCCAAGAGCCACTGGGGAGAAGTGTATGGTGTTTTCTGAAACATCTAAAAAACAACGCAAGAGAGCCTAGGGCACTTCCACTTATGGTGCTGTAGCTTAGGGAAAGTAAAATCAAAAAGACACAGCCACCCCAAAGTTTGGGACGGCTCTGTTTACAAGAACCTCGTTTACGGTACAAGTTCAATATCGCAGAAAGTGAAAAATGGATAAAGAAGTTGTGGTACGTAAGTTGTGTGTACGTAAGTACAATGCAATATCACTCAGCAATGAAACCTATGTCATCAGGCCCGTAGCAGCATAATGAGTGGATTCAGGTATGATGATTCTAACTGAAATAAGTCACACAGAAAAAGAAACATCATAAGATATCACTAATACACGGAATGTGAACTTGGCTACACATGAACTGAATTATAAAACAGAACAGGGTCTCAAGTTCAGAAAACCAACTTATGCTTTTTTAACGGGGAAGGTGAGTTGGGGTGCTGCATAAAACCAGAGTTTGACATTAGCACAGATACTGTTCCATAAGCCAAATGTGTAATAGACAAGACCTACCCCTTGCTCAACAAAATGGACTCAACAATGAGGTATCACCTCACACCTGATAGAATGGGCATCATCAGAAAATCTACAAACAATAAATGCTGGAAAGGGTGTGGAGAAAAGGAACCCTCTTCCACTATTGTTGGGAATATAAATTGTTACATTCACTATGGAGAACAATATGGAGTTTCTTAAGAAACTAACAATAGAATTACCATATGATACAGCAATCCCAGTACTGGACATATACCCAGACAAAACCATAAATCAAAAAGAGACATTCACCGCAATGTTCATTGCATCACTATTTACAATATCGAGGTAATGGAAGCAACCTAAATGCCCACAGACAGACGAATGCATAAAGCTGTGGTACATATATAAAATGGAATATTACTAAGCCATGAAAAGGAATGAAATTGGGTCATTTGTAGAGACGTCGATGGATCTAGAGACTGTCATACAGAGTGAAGTAAGTCAGAAAGAGAAAAACAAATCTTGTATATTCATGCATATATGTGGAACCTAGAAAAACCGTACAGATTAACCATTTTGCAAGGCATAAATAGAGCAACAGATGTAGACAACAAATGTATGGACAACAAGGGGGGAAAGCTGTTGGGGGGGTGGTGGTGGGAGGAGTTGAGAGACTGGGATTGGCATGTATACATTTATATGTATAAAATAGATAACCAATAAGAACCTGCTGTATAAAAATATAAAATAAAATTCAAAATTGAAAAGAAAATTTAAAAAATAAAACAGAAAAAACAATTATTCCCTTCACATACATGTATTTATATGAATAAATTATTTCCATGCTTATATCTGTAAATACAAAAAAGAGGAATAAAATCTACCTTGAACCAAAAACGAAAAAGAGAAAAAAAACACAGAACCCACCAGTTCCACAGAGGAAAACCGTATCAGGGCACTTGCTCCAGTTGTAAACAATTCTGAAGTTGGTCAGTGGTGGGGAATCGTCTCCCATTCAGCCAGCAGCCCCCACGTAACAAGCATCCTCATTGCAAAGCTGGGGCACCGTGCCGAGGCATCTGTGAGTAAACGTGAGCTGAGCCCCAGGCCAGTTGCTGCTGAACTATTCCCACCCGTCCCAGGTAAAACACCTGAATATATACAAGGACTTGAAAGCCTAGAGGAAGGGCCATAGAGCCACACGAGTGACAGCATGCCAGCCGACTTGGTGCCTGCAGGCCAGCCAGGATGGTCCTGGCCCTGGGTGCTCTTCTGGAAGATTTCCATTTCCCTGCCTGAGATACCCGTCCTGTCCCTGCCCCCACTGCTTTTTTCCTTCCTCACCTCTGCCCAGGGAGAAATTCCAGCAGCAGGTATGGGTGACACATCCTCTTCTTTAGCAGGTGGCAGCCTGGCAACTGCTGCAGAAAGTCCAGCAGAGCCCCACTCACACTGGGCCACCCACAAAGCCGTGGCCTCTCACTCCCTCCCACCAGCCCAGCCCCGAGACTGCTGACAGGGCAGAGAAAATGGCGTCAGGCACGGCTGCAGGGGCTCTTGCTGCCTGGAGTGGTATTTATATTGATCTCAACCCAGGCACACCTGGGGAGGGCTGGCCGGCACGGTAAGGCTGCCCAGCTCAGCCAATCATCACCCCTCAGGGGCTCACAGTTGCAGAAAATGGAACTTGCTGAACCGGCCAGGTCCAAGGAACAGGTGTGGGCTCCTGAGAGTCAGGATAGACAAGGGGCTGCAGCTTTGGCTTGTTTTCTAATCATTTTATCTGGCCCATGAGTGGGAGACAACTTCAAGAAAACCCTCTCCTAATGAGAGGAACCCAGGAGTCAGGGAGAGGAGGGGTGAGTGGTGGTTGGAGACAGAGGCCTGGTGCCCCGGGTACAGTGGAAGTCTCTGGAAGACCAGGTGGAGGGAGGCCGCACAGAGTGATGCCCAGGGTCACAGACCTGTCGCAGCTGCTGTTTGTTAGTTCAAGTCCTGCTCTGAGGTGCTCTGTGTCAGCTCTGAGCGACAGGTGAGCTGGGGGTGCTCTGCAATGAGGGCTATGTGCATGGTTCCTGTGTGCCCAGCCCTGCCACGGGACCTGCAAGGGTAGCTCTGTATCCTGGGAAGGGCCTGACCACGAGAGCCCCGTGGGCTGGGGTGGGGGTGGGGTACCTGCCCAGGTGAGCTCCATATTCTGGGATTGGTCTGACCACGAGAGCCCCATGGGCTGCTGGGGACCTGGTAAAGGATGTCAGGACAGTCAGTGAAGCCACCGAGGATATACCTCCAGTTGCTCCTAATTCCTACACCCTGCTGGTCATTCTACCAACCACCAGGACATGGTATTCTGTATTAGTCTTCAATGATGCCTTCTTTTGTATTCCATTAGTCCCAGAGTCACAAGAAATTTTGGCTTGTGAGTGGCAGGACTCAACATACAACTAAAACAATACTTCCGGGCCGTCTTGCCCCAAGGGTGCAAAAATTCCCACACCATCTTTGGGGAAACCTTAGCTAAAGACCTAAAAGTTCTACCTCTGGAAAAGGAAACCCTCCTTCAGTACGCAGACGACATTCTGATCGCCAGCCCTACTAATGAGGCCTCTGAACTACCAAGCCAATAAAGGATAGAAGTTGTCCAAGAAAAAGCTCAAATATCACAGACTGCGGTGACCTGCCTGGGCTTCATTCTCACAGAAGGTCGGAGAAGCCCATCCCAGGAAAGGGAAGAAACCATTTTCGGCCTTACTCCTTTCTAAATCTAGAAGACAGCTTAGGGGTTCCTGGGGAGGCCAGGATTTGCTGCTTCTGGATCCCTAACTGCAGTCTACTAGCTGGGCCTCTATATGAAACACTGAAAGGAAAAGATGATGATCCTTTTGAATAGAATCCAGAAGTGGCCTTTCAAGAATGGAAAGAGCAGTCAATTCAGACCCTTGCCCTGGAACTCCCTAATTTAGCTAAACCCTTTGACCTTTACATACCCAGTGAAAGGTGAATCGCCATTGGAGAATTAGTGCAAAAACTGGGACCACTTGAAATGGAACAATGCAAGAATGCCATCCAGGTAGGATAAACTATGGTCACCAAGGGGCTTGGCCCACTGCCGCATCTGGCCAAGATACTGGCGGTATCTAAAAACCTGGAAATCAGCAGCCCAAAAGGCCACCTCCCTCCTAAGGGAAAAGGACCCCACGTGGTGATCCTAACCACCAACCATGGCCTGAAGTTGCAGGGTTTGCTCCATGGGCACACCAACCTCGAGTGAGGAGGCCCTCCAACTCCAACATCCAGAGAGATAACCGGGGGCAACAGGACACCATGACGACTCGTGTGAACATCACTTGACCTGGAGTTTCTCTCATAAAACAACAAGAGTGTGTCCCAAAAGAGTAGACTACTGCTTGCAGGACTTACTGCACCCAGAGGGGAGCTAATAATCTTGGCGGGGGAACCGTATATCACACTGTCACCATAGAAAAGCCTACAGACACCGTGATGATGGTGGCCAATAAGACTGGCTGGACTCCTGTTTACTTCAAAAGGCTGTTGACTCAGTGACCATCATGGTCCTTGATCACCACTGACCCTGGACTGTCTGGGAGTTGAGCGGGCAGGGCTCTGACACCTGGTGCTGTTTGTACGTTAATTCAGGGGCCTAATTGAAGAAAGCGCAGACTACTGGTCAGAGCATCTAGGCTGGCAGAAACGGTCAGCCTAAGGTGGCCGAATAAATGTGGGGCGGGGTGAAACCGGCCCCCACAGCGTCTCTGCACATCTCTTTCCTGGACCCTTAAAGGTCATTAGAATCTATAACGCTTCCAATGCTGGTGCTCGGGTGGACGAGCAGGGAGGCAGGGGGCCTGGGGACAATCAACGTCACCTGGAGGCTGCTGGGGAGAAGCTCTGACCCTCACCCCTTGGTATGAGGGCTCCCAACTCAGCACTCAGCAGTTACAGAAGAAGGGTCTGCACCCTCAGCACTCCAAGAATGAGGAACGGGACAAAAGGCAGAGGAGGGGTTTGTCCCCAGCAAAGCCCATTAAAAATCCCTGGGAGATAAAAATAGAATCTGGGCAATAAAGTCAAGTCTAACCTTTTTTATCCTTTGTGCTTTGTCTAATTTCATGTGCTCCTAGGGTCCCGCATGCAGAGGTTCCACACCCGGCACTTCAGACCAGATTTCCTAGTGCAGAATGGCTGGGTCGACACCTCAGCTCCTGGGGCCCAGTGCAGACTCCGCGATATAGAGCCTGAGCTGCAGCCAACCCGGCCCTCGAGAGCTCCGCCCCCTCCCTCCCACTGACTCTGACAGGATCTCTACACAGCAGCCCAGGCCACAGCCCACAGGGTAGTGCATGCTCTCACCTCTCCATTCTCTGATCAAAATATAAAGTTTCCTTTGCTTGTGAACCAAACTCAGTCTCGATCTGTTGGCCCCAATGACACTGCGCAGGGGGACACTTGTTGGGGTCCACTCTGGAGGATCAGTAACAGAAATTGAGACTATTGTAACCTCAATGAACAGATGTGTGAGCCAAACTGTAGTTAACATAGAACAGTGTATAAGGCTCGGGTAAAATAAGATGTTTCTAACGCTTCCATTGGATATTTCCATCACTTTATTATAAGCAAGTTCAGTGAAAAGGTTTGTCTTATTTGTCAGGTCAATATTAGAGAAACGAAGTGATTTCTTTCCAAGGATGTACATCTAATAATCTTGGTTAAAGCTTCAATCTTGTTTTAAATGCTTTTCCATTGAAAATGATACCTCTCTTTCAGCTCCCCCGTTTCTGAGAAGTATAAAATCTTATAATTTATTATTACCAAAGCGGAAAGGTGGGAGGAGGGATAAATTAACAGTTTGGGATTAACACATACACACTGCTATGTATAAAATAGATCATCAACAAGGAACTACTGTATAGCACAGGGAACTACACTCAACATTTTGCAATAACCTATAAGGGGAAATAATCTGAAAAAGAATAGATATTTTTATTGACATCATCTATCAATGACAGTTAAAGTGTAACCTAAGGGAAGCTGGTGGTGAGTGCTTCTGACCCTGAAGACTTCAATCATCTAAAGTTTGGACTCTGCCTACTTCCCAAGGCCCTTAATGAACATATGTGTAGCCGTAGCTTAAAAAATTCCCCAGTTTGGGTTTCGGGGAGACACTGATTTTGAAAAAGCCCTGGTGTTCTCCTTACATGAATGGGACTCTTCCTACTGCTAAAACATGTCTGTCACACCCAGAGGATGGTATACCGTCTGATCGGGAAGAGTTTGGAAAAGGCATCTCATCTCCTCATCTCCTGGTGCTCGGGTTCACCCATCCAGCGTCTTTACTAACAGTCTCCCCACTTGGAGATGACAGCACTGTCAACATCCTGTTGCGTACAGTTTGGAATTTGTCCAGAGGATGAAGCGGAAGGATGAGGAACAATGAGAGACAAGTCCTAGGTGTTCAGACAGGCACATGTCACTCTAATTTCCAATCAGGAAGACGAATTGACCAAAGGCTAGGGTTGCCCATGGAAACAGTATAGGGCTTGAGGAAATCCCGCTGCTTTGTGGCCAGTTCCCATAAACACAAGTTGAACAATGGAACTCAAGGACAGTAAAATTCACGAAACTGCAGAGTTGAAAATATCCATCACTGAAAAATGTCTTGAGGAAAGTCAGAGAAAAGGACTTGTAAGCAAGGGAGAATGGCAGGAAAGGGATTTGAGGAGGTAGAAAGGACTCGCCATTAAGCACAAGAAAAGGAGCTGAACATTGCCAACATTGCAGTTGGCCAAAAAGGGTGTATGCGATTTTTTCTGTATATATTCAAGAAAAGGGCATACACTTTTTTAGCCAACCAAACAGGTGGGCACTGGAAGTCAATACTACAAGAGATATCACTTCGCATCAGTCAGAAGAGCCATCCTCATAAAGCGTAAACAACAGAAATGCAGGACAGGGCAAGGAGAAGAGGGAGCCCTGTGAGACTTATAGTGGAAATGTATATTGCCAACGGCCATTCTGGAGAAGTGTATTGTGTTTACTAAAGCATCTAAAAAATGAGCTACAGAGCATAGGGCACTTGCACTCATGGGCGTATATCTTGGGAAAAACAAAAATCGAGAGGACACAGGCACCCCAATGTTTACCCCCTCTCTGTTTAAAAGATCCTCGACTAGGATATAACTTAAATGTCTCTGGAGAGAAAAAATGGATAGAGATGTGGTACTTAGGTAGAGTGGAATATTATTCAGCCTGGAAATCAATGAAATATGGCCAGTTGTAACAACTCCGGAGGAGTTACGTATGATCATTCTAAGTGACATAATTCAAAAAGAAAAAGACACATATCATAAGATATCACTTAAAGGTGGAATCCAAAATGGCTACACATGAAATAAATTACAAAACAAAAACATAGTCAAATATGTAGAAAACACGCATAAGGCTGCTAAACGGGAAAGGTGGGGAGGGGTGAGGCATCATCCAGGAGGTTGAAATTAGCAAAGATACCATTCCAAATACCAAACTGATAATCAACAAGGCCTACACGGTAGCTAAAAGAACTGCACTCAGCACACTCAAGTCACCGGAAAAGAATATATACGACTGGTAAGAATCTGAAAAAGAATTTACTGATGTCTCTCTGTACGTGAATCAAGTGGATGTACAGCAGCAAGAAACAGAGCTTTGAAAATCAGCTGTAACCAATATAGTAATAAATTGAAAAAAATAAACGACAGAGAGACAGAGAAAACCTCTTACAACTTTTCCTCAGGGGCGGTGATGCAACATGGATTGAACACATCTAGACCCACAGCAGGATGAGACATAAGGCTGGAAACTGTTTGCACTAAGAGAAATGTGAGGTTGGGTGAGGAAATGCACACCCTTTAAAGTAATACTACCTGGTACCCATTCAATGGGTCCCAAATCTGCAGGTTCAAGGGATCTTCCTACAGCTAAAACATGCATGGAAAACCCAGAGGACTGTACACCATGTGATCGGGAGATGTGTCTAAAATGCAGCTCATTTATCCTCTCCTGGTGCTCCTGTTCACCATTCCAGCCACGTTACTTAGAATCTCCCCACTTGGAGAATCAGCACATTTCAACTTCTGTTTCAAACATTTTGCAAATTGTGAGGAGGATGAACGGGAAGAGGGGGAACCAATGAGAGAATAGTTGTAGGGGTTTGGACGGGCACATATCACTCTAATTTCCCATTAAGAATAAGAATTGAAAAAAGGCTCAGCCCGCCTCGCCCGAGCCAAAATAGGGCCTGAAGCAATCCTGCGGGTTTGAGGCCAGCTCACAAAAGAGCAACTTAAGAAATGGAGCTCAGGGTCACTGCAATTCACAAACCTGCAGAGTTATAAATGAAAACTAACGTCCAAAAATATGTTGAGGTAAGGCAAAGAAGAGGATCTGAATGCAAGACAGAATTGCAAGAAACAGATTTCAAGAGATAGATTGGACTCGTCTTTAAAGCACATGAAAAGCGGCAGAATTTCGACAATGATGCAGTTGGCCCAAAAGGGCATATGCGTTTTTTCCTGATTATATCCAGGAAAAAACGCATACACACTTTATGGGCAATGAAGCAAGCAAGCAATGCAAATGTGCACAACAAAGAAGTCTCATTTCCCACCAGTCAAAAGGGCCATCCTAAACAATTGTAAAAACCAGAAATGCAGGACAGGCCATGGAGAACAGGGAGCCTTTATACGCTGATGGGCAGTGTGTGAACTGCCGAGAGCCACTCTGGAGAAGTGTATGGTGGTTCCTAAATCATCTAAAAAACAGAGCTACAGAGCATAGGACACTTCCAATCATGGGAGTATATCTAGGGAAGTCTAAAAATCAACAAGACACAAGCACACCACAGTTTAGGGCTACTCTGTTTACAAGAACCTCAACTTCAGTACACCTTAAATATCCCAGGAAAGAGAACAATGGATAAAGAAGATGTGGTACTTATGTACAATGGAATATCTCTTCACCATGAAATCAATGTAATAAGGCTAGTAGAAGGATAAAGAGTGGATTTAGGTCCGATAATACTACTTGAAATAAGTCAAACAGAAAAAGAAAGATATCATAAGATATCACTTATAGAGGGAGGGTAAATATGGCTGCACAAGAAATGAATTACAGAACAGAACAGTGTCTCACATTTAGAAAACACACTTATTTCAGCTTAAGGGGAAAGGAGAGGTGGGGTGATGCATAAAACCAGAGTTTGAAATTAGCACAGATACCGTTCAATAAACCAAATAGATATTAGACAAGATCTACACCTTGCTCAATGAACTGGCCTCAACACACCCTATACACCGCAGAGAAATATATCTGAGTAATAAGAATCTTAAAACCCATGTATTGATATATCTCCATAAGGGAATCAAGTGTGTGCAGAGCAGCACAAACACAGCAGTGAAAGTGAGCTAAACCCCATTATAGAAATAAATTTTAAAAACAAAACGCAGAAACAATGAAAGAGAGAAAAATTCTTACAAAATTCGCTCAGGGGCTGTGATGCAACCTGGATTGACCACATATAAACCCACAGCTGGATAAGACATAAGGCTGGACACTTGGGGCTGAGAGGATTGGTGAGCTTTGGTGAGCAACTGCCAAAAGTTTAATGCAATACTTCATGCTACTCATTCCAAGGGTCCCAACACTCCAGGTTGAAGGGAATCTTCCTACAGCTAAACCATGCTTGGGAAACCCAGCGAGTGGTATACCATATGATCGGGAAAGGTTTCTAAAACGCACCTCATTTTTCCTCTCCTGGGGCTCCGGATCGACATTCCAGCCGCTTTACTAAAAATATCCCCACATGGAGAGTCAATGCCTTTAAGTTCTGGTATCGCACAGTCTGCAGTTAGTGCGGAGGATGAATGGGAATAGGGGGAACCAGTAAGAAACTAGCTGTAGCAGTTTCAATGGGCACATGTCACTCTAATTTCATATCAGTGAGAAAAATAAACCAAAGGCACAGTAAGGTGTCCCAGAAGAACAATAGGGCCTGAAGGAATTCTGTGGTTATGAGGCAAGATCACAAAAATAAGAGCTGTAAAATGGAGCTAAGGGCCACTGCAATTCAAAATCTGCAGAGTTATAAAGGCCAACTATTTTCAAAAAGTATATTGAGGTAAGGCTATGAAGAGGCACTGAAAGCAAGGCAGAATTGCAGGAAACCGATTTCAGGAGGTAGACTGGAATTGCATTTAAAGCACAGGAAAAGAGGCAGAACATCAACAATGATGCACTTGGTCAAAAAGGGCATATGCGTTTTTTCCTCAATATATTCAGCAAAAAACACATACGCACTTTTGGGCCAACCAAGCAAGCTTGCAAAGGAAATCTGCACTACAATGAAGTCTCACTTCCCCCGGGTCAAAAGGGCCATCTGAAAAATGTGTAAAATCCAGAAAGGCAGGACAGGCCTTGGAGAACTGGGAGCCTTGTTATGCTGATGGGCGGGATGTAAATTGCCAACAGCCACTCCGGAGAGGTGTATGGTATTTCCTGAAACATCTAAAAAACAAAGCAACAGAGCCTAGGGCACTTCCACTTATGGTCCTATAGCTTAGGGAAATTAAAATCAAAAAGACACAGCCACCCCAAAGTTTGGGACAGCTCTGTTTACAAGAACCTCGTTTACGGTACAAGTTCAATATCGCAGAAAGTGAAAAATGGATAAAGAAGTTGTGGTACTTACGTACAATGCAATATCACTCAGCAATGAAATCTATGTCATCAGGCCCGTAGCAGCATAATGAGTGGATTCAGGTACGATGATTCTAAGTGAAATTAGTCACACAGAAAAAGAAACATCATAAGATATCACTAATACATGGAATGTAAACTTGGCTACACAGGAACTGGATTACAAAACAGAACAGGGTCTCAAATTTAGAAAACCAACATATGCTTGCTTAAGGAGAAAGTTGAGTTGGGGTGCTGCATAAAACCAGAGATTGAAATGAGCACAGATAAAGTTCCTTAAGCCAAATATGGAATAGACAAGAACTACTCCTTGCTCAACGAAATGGACTCAACACCCCATATTAAACGCCTAAGAATGTACCTGACTAGTAAGTATCTTAAAACCTATGGATTGCTATGTCTCTGAAAAAAAATCAAGCGTGTGTACAAGGGCATAAACGCAGCAGTGATAGGATTGGAGAGGTTCGGTGAGCAAATGAAGACCCTTTGAAGTCATATTGCATGGTACCCATTCCACGGGTCTCAACTCTCCAGGTTTAAGGGATTCTTCCTTCAGCTAAAACATGCACGTGGAACCCAGAGTATGATCAACCGTGTGATCGGGAGACGTGTTCCAATATGTCTCAGTTCTCGTCCCCTGGTACTCGGGTGCAACATTCCAGACGCTTTACTAACACTCTCCCGACTTGGAGAGTCACTGCCTTTAACCTCCTGTTTGGCCCAGTTTGCAATTTCTGCGGAAGATGAACAGGAATAGGGAGAACCAATGAGAGACTAGCTGGAGGTGTCTGGACGGGCAAATATAACTCTCATTTCCCACCAGGAAGAGGAATTAACCAAAGGCTCAGCGTGCCGTGCCGGAACCAGATTAGGGCCTGAAGCAATCCTGCGGTGTTGCGGCCAGCTCACAAGAAAGCGAGTTGAAGAAAGGAGCTCAGGGACACTGTAATTCACAAACCTGCAGAGTTATAAATGACAGCTATCGTCCAAAAATATACTGAAGTAAGGCTGCCAAGAGGACTTGAAAGCGGGGCAGAATTGCAGGAAACCGATTTCAGGAGGTAGACTGGAATTGCATTTAAAGCATAGGAAAAGAGGCAGAACGTCCACAATGATGCACTTGGCCAAAAAGGGCGTATGCGTTTTTTCCTAAATATATTCAGGAAAAAACGCATACGCCCTTTTTGGCCAACCAAGCAAGCTTGCAAAGGAAATCTGCACTACAATGAAGTCTCACTTCCCTCCCGGTCAAAAGGGCCATCTGAAAAAAGTGTAAAATCCAGAAAGGCAGGACAGGCCATGGAGAACTGGGAGCCTTGTTATGCTGATGGGCGGGATGTAAATTGCCAACAGCCACTTGGGAGAAGTGTATGGTGTTTCCTGAAACATCTAAAAAACAAAGCCACAGAGCCTAGGGCACTTCCACTTATGGTCCTATAGCTTAGGGAAATTAAAATCAAAAAGACACAGCCACCCCAAAGTTTGGGACGGCTCTGTTTACAAGAACCTCGTTTACGGTACAAGTTCAATATCGCAGAAAGTGAAAAATGGATAAAGAAGTTGTGGTACTTACGTACAATGCAATATCACTCAGCAATGAAATCTATGTCATCAGGCCCGTAGCAGCATAATGAGTGGATTCAGGTATGATGATTCTAACTGAAATAAGTCACACAGAAAAAGAAATATCATAAGATATCACTAATACATGGAATGTAAACTTGGCTATACAGGAACTGGATTACAAAACAGAACAGGGTCTCAAATTTAGAAAACCTACTTATGCTTGCTTAAGGGGAAAGGTGAGTTGGGGTGCTGCATAAAACCAGAGATTGAAATGAGCACAGATAAAGTTCCTTAAGCCAAATATGGAATAGACAAGAACTACTCCTTGCTCAACGAAATGGACTCAACACCCCATATTAAACGCCTAAGAATGTACCTGACTAGTAAGTATCTTAAAACCTATGGATTGCTATGTCTCTGAAAGAAAATCAAGCGTGTGTACAGGAGCATAAAAGCAGCAGTGATAGGATTGGAGAGGTTCGGTGAGCAAATGAAGACCCTTTGAAGTCATATTGCATGGTACCCATTCCACGGGTCTCAACTCTCCAGGTTTAAGGGATTCTTCCTTCAGCTAAAACATGCACGTGGAACCCAGAGTATGATCAACCGTGTGATCGGGAGACGTGTTCCAATATGTCTCAGTTCTCGTCCCCTGGTACTCAGGTGCAACATTCCAGACGCTTTAATAACACTCTCCCGACTTGGAGAGTGAGTGCCTTTAACCACCTGTTTGGCCCAGTTTGCAATTTCTGCGGAAGATGAACAGGAATAGGGAGAACCAATGAGAGACTAGGTGGAGGTGTCTGGACGGGCAAATTTAACTCTCATTTCCCACCAGGAAGAGGAATTAACCAAAGGCTCAGCGTGCCGTGCCGGAACGAGATTAGGGCCTGAAGCAATCCTGCGGTGTTGCGGCCAGCTCACAAGAAAGCGAGTTGAAGAAAGGAGCTCAGGGGCACTGTAATTCACAAACCTGCAGAGTTATAAATGACAGCTATCGTCCAAAAATATACTGAAGTAAGGCTGCCAAGAGGACTTGAAAGCGGGGCAGAATTGCAGGAAACCGATTTCAGGAGGTAGACTGGAATTGCATTTAAAGCATAGGAAAAGAGGCAGGACGTCCACAATGATGCACTTGGCCAAAAAGGACGTATGCGTTTTTTCCTGAATATATTCAGGAAAAAACGCATACGCCCTTTTTGGCCAACCAAGCAAGCTTGCAAAGGAAATCTGCACTACAATGAAGTCTCACTTCCCCCCGGTCAAAAGGGACACCTGAAAAAAGTGTAAAATCCAGAAAGGCAGGACAGGCCATGGAGAACTGGGAGCCTTGTTATGCTGATGGGCGGGATGTAAATTGCCAACAGCCACTCCAGAGAAGTGTATGGTGATTCCTGAAACATCTAAAAAACAAAGCAACAGAGCCTAGGGCACTTCCACTTATGGTCCTATAGTTTAGGGAAATTAAAATCAAAAAGACACAGCCACCCCAAAGTTTGGGACGGCTCTGTTTACAAGAACTTCATTTACGGTACAAGTTCAATATCACAGAAAGTGAAAAATGGATAAAGAAGTTGTGGTACTTACGTACAATTCAATATCACTCAGCAATGAAATCTATGTCATCAGGCCCGTAGCAGCATAATGAGTGGATTCAGGTATGATGATTCTAACTGAAATAAGTCACACAGAAAAAGAAACATCATAAGATATCACTAATACACGGAATGTAAACTTGGCTACACAGGAACTGGATTACAAAACAGAACAGGGTCTCAAATTTAGAAAACCTACTTATGCTTGCTTAAGGAGAAAGGTGAGTTGGGGTGCTGCATAAAACCTGAGATTGAAATGAGCACAGATAAAGTTCCTTAAGCCAAATAAGGAATAGACAAGAGCTACTCCTTGCTCAACGAAATGGACTCAAAAGCCCATATTAAACGCCTAAGAATGTACCTGACTAGTAAGTATCTTAAAACCTATGGATTGCTATGTCTCTGAAAGAAAATCAAGCGTGTGTACAGGGGCATAAACGCAGCAGTGATAGGATTGGAGAGGTTCGGTGAGCAAATGAAGACCCTTTGAAGTCATATTGCATGGTACCCATTCCACGGGTCTCAACTCTCCAGGTTTAAGGGATTCTTCCTTCAGCTAAAACATGCACGTGGAACCCAGAGTATGATCAACCGTGTGATCGGGAGACGTGTTCCAATATGTCTCAGTTCTCGTCCCCTGGTACTCGGGTGCAACATTCCAGACGCTTTAATAACACTCTCCCGACTTGGAGAGTCAGTGCCTTTAACCACCTGTTTGGCCCAGTTTGAAATTTCTGCGGAAGATGAACAGGAATAGGGAGAACCAAAGAGAGACTAGCTGGAGGTGTCTGGACGCGCAAAATTTAACTCTCATATCCCACCAGGAAGAGGAATTAACCAAAGGCTCAGCGTGCCGTGCCGGAACCAGATTAGGGCCTGAAGCAATGCTGCGGTGTTCCGGCCAGCTCCCATGAAAGCGAGTTGATAAAAGGAGCTCAGGGGCACTGTAATTCACAAACCTGCAGAGTTATAAATGACAGCTATCGTCCAAAAATATACTGAAGTAAGGCTGCCAAGAGGACTTGAAAGCGGGGCAGAATTGCAGGAAACCGATTTCAGCAGGTAGACCGGAATTGCATTTAAAGCATAGGAAAAGAGGCAGAACGTCCACAATGATGCACTTGGCCAAAAAGGGCGTATGCGTTTTTTCCTGAATATATTCAGGAAAAAACGCATACGCACTTTTTGGCCAACCAAGCAAGCTTGCAAAGGAAATCTGCACTACAATGAAGTCTCACTTCACCCTGGTCAAAAGGGCCATCTGAAAAAAGTGTAAAATCCAGAAAGGCAGGACAGGCCATGGAGAACTGGGAGCCTTGTTATGCTGATGGGTGGGATGTAAATTGCCAAGAGCCACTCCGGAGAGGTGTATGGTGTTTCCTGAAACATCTAAAGAACAAAGCAACAGAGCCTAGGGCAATTCCACTTATGGTCCTATAGCTTAGGGAAATTAAAATCAAAAAGACACAGCCACCCCAAAGTTTGGGACGGCTCTGTTTACAAGAAGGTTGTTTACGGTACAAGTTCAATATCACAGAAAGTGAAAAATGGATAAAGAAGTTGTGGTACTTACGTACAATGCAATATCACTCAGCAATGAAATCTATGTCATCAGGCCCATAGCAGCATAATAAGTGGATTCAGGTATGATGATTCTAACCGAAATAAGTCACACAGAAAAAGAAACATCATAAGATATCACTAATACACGGAATGTAAACTTGGCTACACAGGAACTGGATTACAAAACAGAACAGGGTCTCAAATTTAGAAAACCAACTTATGCTTGCTTAAGGGGAAAGGTGAGTTGGGGTGCTACATAAAACAAGAGATTGAAATGAGCACAGATAAAGTTCCTTAAGCCAAATATGGAATAGACAAGAACTACTCCTTGCTCAACGAAATGGACTCAACACCCCATATTAAACGCCTAAGAATGTACCTGACTTGTAAGTATCTTAAAACCTATGGATTGCTATGTCTCTGAAAGAAAATCAAGCGTGTTTACAGGGGCATAAACGCAGCAGTGATAGGATTGGAGAGGTTCGGTGAGCAAATGAAGACCCTTTGAAGTCATATTGCATGGTACCCATTCCACGGGTCTCAACTCTCCAGGTTTAAGGGATTCTTCCTTCAGCTAAAACATGCACGTGGAACCCAGAGTATGATCAACCGTGTGATCGGGAGACGTGTTCCAATATGTCTCAGTTCTCGTCCCCTGGTACTCGGGTGCAACATTCCAGACGCTTTACTAACACTCTCCCGACTTGGAGAGTCAGTGCCTTTAACCTCCTGTTTGGCCCAGTTTGCAATTTCTCCAGAAGATGAACAGGAATAGGGAGAACCAATGAGAGACTAGCTGAGGTGTCTGGACGGGCAAATTTAACTCTCATTTCCCACCAGGAAGAGGAATTAACCAAAGGCTCAGCGTGCCTTGCCGGAACCAGATTAGGGCCTGAAGCAATCCTGCGGTTTTGCGGCCAGCTCACAAGAAAGCGAGTTGATGAAAGGAGCTCAGGGGCACTGTAATTCACAAACCTGCAGAGTTATAAATGACAGCTATCGTCCAAAAATATACTGAAGTAAGGCTGCCAAGAGGACTTGAAAGCGGGGCAGAATTGCAGGAAACCGATTTCAGGAGGTAGACTGGAATTGCATTTAAAGCATAGGAAAAGAGGCAGAACGTCCACAATGATGCACTTGGCCAAAAAGGGCGTATGCGTTTTTTCCTGAATATATTCAGGAAAAAACGCATACGCCCTTTTTGGTCAACCAAGCAAGCTTGCAAAGGAAATCTGCACTACAATGAAGTCTCACTTCCCCCGGTCAAAAGGGCCACCTGAAAAAAGTGTAAAATCCAGAAAGGCAGGACAGGCCATGGAGAACTGGGAGCCTTGTTATGCTGATGGGCGGGATGTAAATTGCCAAGAGCCACTCGGGAGAGGTGTATGGTGTTTCCTGAAACATCTAAAGAACAAAGCAACAGAGTCTAGGGCACTTCCACTTATGGTCCTATAGCTTAGGGAAATTAAAATCAAAAACACACAGCCACCCCAAAGTTTGGGATGGCTCTGTTTACAAGAACCTCGTTTACGGTACAAGTTCAATATCACAGAAAGTGAAAAATGGATAAAGAAGTTGTGGTACTTACGTACAATGCAATATCACTCAGCAATGAAATCTATGTCATCAGGCCCGTAGCAGCATAATGAGTGGATTCAGGTATGATGATTCTAACTGAAATAAGTCACACAGAAAAAGAAATATCATAAGATATCACTAATACATGGAATGTAAACTTGGCTACACAGGAACTGGATTACAAAACAGAACAGGGTCTCAAATTTAGAAAACCAACATATGCTTGCTTAAGGAGAAAGTTGAGTTGGGGTGCTGCATAAAACCAGAGATTGAAATGAGCACAGATAAAGTTCCTTAAGCCAAATATGGAATAGACAAGAACTACTCCTTGCTCAACGAAATGGACTCAACACCGCATATTAAACGCCTAAGAATGTACCTGACTAGTAAGTATCTTAAAACCTATGGATTGCTATGTCTCTGAAAGAAAATCAAGCGTGTGTACAGGGGCATAAACGCAGCAGTGATAGGATTGGAGAGGTTCGGTGAGCAAATGAAGACCCTTTGAAGTCATATTGCATGGTACCCATTCCACGGGTCTCAACTGTCCAGGTTTAAGGGATTCTTCCTTCAGCTAAAACATGCACGTGGAACCCAGAGTATGATCAACCGTGTGATCGGGAGACGTGTTCCAATATGTCTCAGTTCTCGTCCCCTGGTACTCGGGTGCAACATTCCAGACGCTTTACTAACACTCTCCCGACTTGGAGAGTCAGTGCCTTTAACCTCCTGTTTGGCCCAGTTTGCAATTTCTGCGGAAGATGAACAGGAATAGGGAGAACCAATGAGAGACTAGCTGGAGGTGTCTGGACGGGCAAATTTAACTCTCATTTCCCACCAGGAAGAGGAATTAACCAAAGGCTCAGCGTGCCGTGCCGGAACCAGATTAGGGCCTGAAGCAATGGTGCGGTGTTCCGGCCAGCTCCCATGAAAGCGAGTTGAAAAAAGGAGCTCAGGGGCACTGTAATTCACAAACCTGCAGAGTTATAAATGACAGCTATCGTCCAAAAATATACTGAAGTAAGGCTGCCAAGAGGACTTGAAAGCGGGGCAGAATTGCAGGAAACCGATTTCAGCAGGTAGACCGGAATTGCATTTAAAGCATAGGAAAAGAGGCAGAACGTCCACAATGATGCACTTGGCCAAAAAGGGCGTATGCGTTTTTTCCTGAATATATTCAGGAAAAAACGCATACGCCCTTTTTGGCCAACCAAGCAAGCTTGCAAAGGAAATCTGCACTACAATGAAGTCTCACTTCCCCCCGGTCAAAAGGGCCATCTGAAAAAAGTGTAAAATCCAGAAAGGCAGGACAGGCCATGGAGAACTGGGAACCTTGTTATGCTGATGGGCGGGATGTAAATTGCCAACAGCCACTTGGGAGAAGTGTATGGTGTTTCCTGAACCATCTAAAAAACAAAGCCACAGAGCCTAGGGCACATCCACTTATGGTCCTATAGCTTAGGGAAATTAAAATCAAAAAGACACAGCCACCCCAAAATTTGGGACGGCTCTGTTTACAAGAACCCCGTTTATGGTACAAGTTCAATATCGCAGAAATTGAAAAATGAATAAAGAAGTTGTGGTACTTACGTACAATGCAATATCACTCAGCAATAAAATCTATGTTATCAGGCCCGTAGAAGCATAATGAGTGGATTCAGGTATGATGATTCTAAGTGAAATAAGTCACACAGAAAAAGAAACATCATAAGATATCACTAATACACGGAATGTAAACTTGGCTACACAGGAACTGGATTACAAAACACAACAGGGTCTCAAATGTAGAAAACCAACTTATGCTTGCTTAAGGGGGAAGGTGAGTTGGGGTGCTGCATAAACCAGAGATTGAAATGAGCACAGATAAAGTTCCTTAAGCCAAACATGTAATAGACAAGAACTACTCCTTGCTCAACGAAATGGACTCAACACCCCATATTAAACGCCTAAGAATGTACCTGACTAGTAAGTATCTTAAAACCTATGGATTGCTTTGTCTCTGAAAGAAAATCAAGCGTGTGTACAGGGGCATAAACGCAGCAGAGATACGATTGGAGAGGTTCGGTGATCAAATGAAGACCCTTTGAAGTCATATTGCATGGTACCCATTCCATGGGTCTCAACTCTCCAGGTTTAAGGGATTCTTCCTTCAGCTAAAACATGCACGTGGAACCCAGAGTATGATCAACCATGTGATCGGGAGACGTGTTCCAATATGTCTCAGTTCTCGTCCCCTGGTACTCGGGTGCAACATTCCAGACGCTTTACTAACACTCTCCCGACTTGGAGAGTCACTGCCTTTAACCTCCTGTTTGGCCCAGTTTGCAATTTCTGCGGAAGATGAACAGGAATAGGGAGAACCAATGAGAGACTAGCTGGAGGTGTCTGGACGGGCAAATTTAACTCTCATTTCCCACCAGGAAGAGGAATTAACCAAAGGCTCAGCGTGCCGTGCCGGAACCAGATTAGGGCCTGAAGCAATGCTGCGGTGTTCCGGCCAGCTCCCATGAAAGCGAGTTGAAAAAAGGAGCTCAGGGGCACTGTAATTCACAAACCTGCAGAGTTATAAATGACAGCTATCGTCCAAAAATATACTGAAGTAAGGCTGCCAAGAGGACTTGAAAGCGGGGCAGAATTGCAGGAAACCGATTTCAGCAGGTAGACCGGAATTGCATTTAAAGCATAGGAAAAGAGGCAGAACGTCCACAATGATGCACTTGGCCAAAAAGGGCGTATGCGTTTTTTCCTGAATATATTCAGGAAAAAACGCATACGCCCTTTTTGGCCAACCAAGCAAGCTTGCAAAGGAAATCTGCACTACAATGAAGTCTCACTTACCCCCGGTCAAAAGGGCCATCTGAAAAAAGTGTAAAATCCAGAAAGGCAGGACAGGCCATGGAGAACTGGGAGCCTTGTTATGCTGATGGGCGGGATGTAAATTGCCAACAGCCACTCGGGAGAGGTGTATGGTGTTTCCTGAAACATCTAAAAAACATAGCAGCGGAGCCTAGGGCACTTCCACTTATGGTCCTATAGCTTAGGGAAATTAAAATCAAAAAGACACAGCCACCCCAAAGTTTGGGACGGCTCTGTTTACAAGAACTTCATTTACGGTACAAGTTCAATATCACAGAAAGTGAAAAATGGATAAAGAAGTTGTGGTACTTACGTACAATTCAATATCACTCAGCAATGAAATCTATGTCATCAGGCCCGTAGCAGCATAATGAGTGGATTCAGGTATGATGATTCTAACTGAAATAAGTCACACAGAAAAAGAAACATCATAAGATATCACTAATACACGGAATGTAAACTTGGCTACACAGGAACTGGATTACAAAACAGAACAGGGTCTCAAATTTAGAAAACCTACTTATGCTTGCTTAAGGGGAAAGGTGAGTTGGGGTGCTGCATAAAACCTGAGATTGAAATGAGCACAGATAAAGTTCCTTAAGCCAAATAAGGAATAGACAAGAGCTACTCCTTGCTCAACGAAATGGACTCAACACCCCATATTAAACGCCTAAGAATGTACCTGACTAGTAAGTATCTTAAAACCTATGGATTGCTATGTCTCTGAAAGAAAATCAAGCGTGTGTACAGGGGCATAAACGCAGCAGTGATAGGATTGGAGAGGTTCGGTGAGCAAATGAAGACCCTTTGAAGTCATATTGCATGGTACCCATTCCACGGGTCTCAACTCTCCAGGTTTAAGGGATTCTTCCTTCAGCTAAAACATGCACGTGGAACCCAGAGTATGATCAACCGTGTGATCGGGAGACGTGTTCCAATATGTCTCAGTTCTCGTCCCCTGGTACTCGGGTGCAACATTCCAGACGCTTTAATAACACTCTCCCGACTTGGAGAGTGAGTGCCTTTAACCACCTGTTTGGCCCAGTTTGCAATTTCTGCGGAAGATGAACAGGAATAGGGAGAACCAATGAGAGACTAGGTGGAGGTGTCTGGACGGGCAAATTTAACTCTCATTTCCCACCAGGAAGAGGAATTAACCAAAGGCTCAGCGTGCCGTGCCGGAACCAGATTAGGGCCTGAAGCAATCCTGCGGTGTTGCGGCCAGCTCACAAGAAAGCGAGTTGAAGAAAGGAGCTCAGGGGCACTGTAATTCACAAACCTGCAGAGTTATAAATGACAGCTATCGTCCAAAAATATACTGAAGTAAGGCTGCCAAGAGGACTTGAAAGCGGGGCAGAATTGCACGAAACCGATTTCAGGAGGTAGACTGGAATTGCATTTAAAGCATAGGAAAAGAGGCAGAACGTCCACAATGATGCACTTGGCCAAAAAGGACGTATGCGTATATTCAGGAAAAAACGCATACGCCCTTTTTGGCCAACCAAGCAAGCTTGCAAAGGAAATCTGCACTACAATGAAGTCTCACTTCCCCCGGGTCAAAAGGGCCACCTGAAAAAAGTGTAAAATCCAGAAAGGCAGGACAGGCCATGGAGAACTGGGAGCCTTGTTATGCTGATGGGCGGGATGTAAATTGCCAACAGCCACTCCAGAGAAGTGTATGGTGATTCCTGAAACATCTAAAAAACAAAGCAACAGAGCCTAGGGCACTTCCACTTATGGTCCTATAGTTTAGGGAAATTAAAATCAAAAAGACACAGCCACCCCAAAGTTTGGGACGGCTCTGTTTACAAGAACTTCATTTACGGTACAAGTTCAATATCACAGAAAGTGAAAAATGGATAAAGAAGTTGTGGTACTTACGTACAATTCAATATCACTCAGCAATGAAATCTATGTCATCAGGCCCGTAGCAGCATAATGAGTGGATTCAGGTATGATGATTCTAACTGAAATAAGTCACACAGAAAAAGAAACATCATAAGATATCACTAATACACGGAATGTAAACTTGGCTACACAGGAACTGGATTACAAAACAGAACAGGGTCTCAAATTTAGAAAACCTACTTATGCTTGCTTAAGGGGAAAGGTGAGTTGGGGTGCTGCATAAAACCTGAGATTGAAATGAGCACAGATAAAGTTCCTTAAGCCAAATAAGGAATAGACAAGAGCTACTCCTTGCTCAACGAAATGGACTCAACACCCCATATTAAACGCCTAAGTATGTACCTGACTAGTAAGTATCTTAAAACCTATGGATTGCTATGTCTCTGAAAGAAAATCAAGCGTGTGTACAGGGGCATAAACGCAGCAGTGATAGGATTGGAGAGGTTCGGTGAGCAAATGAAGACCCTTTGAAGTCATATTGCATGGTACCCATTCCACGGGTCTCAACTCTCCAGGTTTAAGGGATTCTTCCTTCAGCTAAAACATGCACGTGGAACCCAGAGTATGATCAACCGTGTGATCGGGAGACGTGTTCCAATATGTCTCAGTTCTCGTCCCCTGGTACACGGGTGCAACATTCCAGACGCTTTAATAACACTCTCCCGACTTGGAGAGTCAGTGCCTTTAACCACCTGTTTGGCCCAGTTTGAAATTTCTGCGGAAGATGAACAGGAATAGGGAGAACCAAAGAGAGACTAGCTGGAGGTGTCTGGACGCGCAAAATTTAACTCTCATATCCCACCAGGAAGAGGAATTAACCAAAGGCTCAGCGTGCCGTGCCGGAACCAGATTAGGGCCTGAAGCAATGCTGCGGTGTTCCGGCCAGCTCCCATGAAAGCGAGTTGAAAAAAGGAGCTCAGGGGCACTGTAATTCACAAACCTGCAGAGTTATAAATGACAGCTATCGTCCAAAAATATACTGAAGTAAGGCTGCCAAGAGGACTTGAAAGCGGGGCAGAATTGCAGGAAACCGATTTCAGCAGGTAGACCGGAATTGCATTTAAAGCATAGGAAAAGAGGCAGAACGTCCACAATGATGCACTTGGCCAAAAAGGGCGTATGCGTTTTTTCCTGAATATATTCAGGAAAAAACGCATACGCCCTTTTTGGCCAACCAAGCAAGCTTGCAAAGGAAATCTGCACTACAATGAAGTCTCACTTCCCCCTGGTCAAAAGGGCCATCTGAAAAAAGTGTAAAATCCAGAAAGGCAGGACAGGCCATGGAGAACTGGGAGCCTTGTTATGCTGATGGGTGGGATGTAAATTGCCAAGAGCCACTCCGGAGAGGTGTATGGTGTTTCCTGAAACATCTAAAGAACAAAGCAACAGAGCCTAGGGCAATTCCACTTATGGTCCTATAGCTTAGGGAAATTAAAATCAAAAAGACACAGCCACCCCAAAGTTTGGGACGGCTCTGTTTACAAGAAGGTTGTTTACGGTACAAGTTCAATATCACAGAAAGTGAAAAATGGATAAAGAAGTTGTGGTACTTACGTACAATGCAATATCACTCAGCAATGAAATCTATGTCATCAGGCCCATAGCAGCATAATAAGTGGATTCAGGTATGATGATTCTAACCGAAATAAGTCACACAGAAAAAGAAACATCATAAGATATCACTAATACACGGAATGTAAACTTGGCTACACAGGAACTGGATTACAAAACAGAACAGGGTCTCAAATTTAGAAAACCAACTTATGCTTGCTTAAGGGGAAAGGTGAGTTGGGGTGCTGCATAAAACAAGAGATTGAAATGAGCACAGATAAAGTTCCTTAAGCCAAATATGGAATAGACAAGAACTACTCCTTGCTCAACGAAATGGACTCAACACCCCATATTAAACGCCTAAGAATGTACCTGACTAGTAAGTATCTTAAAACCTATGGATTGCTATGTCTCTGAAAGAAAATCAAGCGTGTGTACAGGGGCATAAACGCAGCAGTGATAGGATTGGAGAGGTTCGGTGAGCAAATGAAGACCCTTTGAAGTCATATTGCATGGTACCCATTCCACGGGTCTCAACTCTCCAGGTTTAAGGGATTCTTCCTTCAGCTAAAACATGCACGTGGAACCCAGAGTATGATCAACCGTGTGATCGGGAGACGTGTTCCAATATGTCTCAGTTCTCGTCCCCTGGTACTCGGGTGCAACATTCCAGACGCTTTACTAACACTCTCCCGACTTGGAGAGTCAGTGCCTTTAACCTCCTGTTTGGCCCAGTTTGCAATTTCTCCAGAAGATGAACAGGAATAGGGAGAACCAATGAGAGACTAGCTGAGGTGTCTGGACGGGCAAATTTAACTCTCATTTCCCACCAGGAAGAGGAATTAACCAAAGGCTCAGCGTGCCTTGCCGGAACCAGATTAGGGCCTGAAGCAATCCTGCGGTGTTGCGGCCAGCTCACAAGAAAGCGAGTTGATGAAAGGAGCTCAGGGGCACTGTAATTCACAAACCTGCAGAGTTATAAATGACAGCTATCGTCCAAAAATATACTGAAGTAAGGCTGCCAAGAGGACTTGAAAGCGGGGCAGAATTGCAGGAAACCGATTTCAGCAGGTAGACCGGAATTGCATTTAAAGCATAGGAAAAGAGGCAGAACGTCCACAATGATGCACTTGGCCAAAAAGGGCGTATGCGTTTTTTCCTGAATATATTCAGGAAAAAACGCATACGCCCTTTTTGGCCAACCAAGCAAGCTTGCAAAGGAAATCTGCACTACAATGAAGTCTCACTTACCCCCGGTCAAAAGGGCCATCTGAAAAAAGTGTAAAATCCAGAAAGGCAGGACAGGCCATGGAGAACTGGGAGCCTTGTTATGCTGATGGGCGGGATGTAAATTGCCAACAGCCACTCGGGAGAGGTGTATGGTGTTTCCTGAAACATCTAAAAAACATAGCAGCGGAGCCTAGGGCACTTCCACTTATGGTCCTATAGCTTAGGGAAATTAAAATCAAAAAGACACAGCCACCCCAAAGTTTGGGACGGCTCTGTTTACAAGAACTTCATTTACGGTACAAGTTCAATATCACAGAAAGTGAAAAATGGATAAAGAAGTTGTGGTACTTACGTACAATTCAATATCACTCAGCAATGAAATCTATGTCATCAGGCCCGTAGCAGCATAATGAGTGGATTCAGGTATGATGATTCTAACTGAAATAAGTCACACAGAAAAAGAAACATCATAAGATATCACTAATACACGGAATGTAAACTTGGCTACACAGGAACTGGATTACAAAACAGAACAGGGTCTCAAATTTAGAAAACCTACTTATGCTTGCTTAAGGGGAAAGGTGAGTTGGGGTGCTGCATAAAACCTGAGATTGAAATGAGCACAGATAAAGTTCCTTAAGCCAAATAAGGAATAGACAAGAGCTACTCCTTGCTCAACGAAATGGACTCAACACCCCATATTAAACGCCTAAGAATGTACCTGACTAGTAAGTATCTTAAAACCTATGGATTGCTATGTCTCTGAAAGAAAATCAAGCGTGTGTACAGGGGCATAAACGCAGCAGTGATAGGATTGGAGAGGTTCGGTGAGCAAATGAAGACCCTTTGAAGTCATATTGCATGGTACCCATTCCACGGGTCTCAACTCTCCAGGTTTAAGGGATTCTTCCTTCAGCTAAAACATGCACGTGGAACCCAGAGTATGATCAACCGTGTGATCGGGAGACGTGTTCCAATATGTCTCAGTTCTCGTCCCCTGGTACTCGGGTGCAACATTCCAGACGCTTTAATAACACTCTCCCGACTTGGAGAGTGAGTGCCTTTAACCACCTGTTTGGCCCAGTTTGCAATTTCTGCGGAAGATGAACAGGAATAGGGAGAACCAATGAGAGACTAGGTGGAGGTGTCTGGACGGGCAAATTTAACTCTCATTTCCCACCAGGAAGAGGAATTAACCAAAGGCTCAGCGTGCCGTGCCGGAACCAGATTAGGGCCTGAAGCAATCCTGCGGTGTTGCGGCCAGCTCACAAGAAAGCGAGTTGAAGAAAGGAGCTCAGGGGCACTGTAAATCACAAACCTGCAGAGTTATAAATGACAGCTATCGTCCAAAAATATACTGAAGTAAGGCTGCCAAGAGGACTTGAAAGCGGGGCAGAATTGCACGAAACCGATTTCAGGAGGTAGACTGGAATTGCATTTAAAGCATAGGAAAAGAGGCAGAACGTCCACAATGATGCACTTGGCCAAAAAGGACGTATGCGTATATTCAGGAAAAAACGCATACGCCCTTTTTGGCCAACCAAGCAAGCTTGCAAAGGAAATCTGCACTACAATGAAGTCTCACTTCCCCCGGGTCAAAAGGGCCACCTGAAAAAAGTGTAAAATCCAGAAAGGCAGGACAGGCCATGGAGAACTGGGAGCCTTGTTATGCTGATGGGCGGGATGTAAATTGCCAACAGCCACTCCAGAGAAGTGTATGGTGATTCCTGAAACATCTAAAAAACAAAGCAACAGAGCCTAGGGCACTTCCACTTATGGTCCTATAGTTTAGGGAAATTAAAATCAAAAAGACACAGCCACCCCAAAGTTTGGGACGGCTCTGTTTACAAGAACTTCATTTACGGTACAAGTTCAATATCACAGAAAGTGAAAAATGGATAAAGAAGTTGTGGTACTTACGTACAATTCAATATCACTCAGCAATGAAATCTATGTCATCAGGCCCGTAGCAGCATAATGAGTGGATTCAGGTATGATGATTCTAACTGAAATAAGTCACACAGAAAAAGAAACATCATAAGATATCACTAATACACGGAATGTAAACTTGGCTACACAGGAACTGGATTACAAAACAGAACAGGGTCTCAAATTTAGAAAACCTACTTATGCTTGCTTAAGGGGAAAGGTGAGTTGGGGTGCTGCATAAAACCTGAGATTGAAATGAGCACAGATAAAGTTCCTTAAGCCAAATAAGGAATAGACAAGAGCTACTCCTTGCTCAACGAAATGGACTCAACACCCCATATTAAACGCCTAAGTATGTACCTGACTAGTAAGTATCTTAAAACCTATGGATTGCTATGTCTCTGAAAGAAAATCAAGCGTGTGTACAGGGGCATAAACGCAGCAGTGATAGGATTGGAGAGGTTCGGTGAGCAAATGAAGACCCTTTGAAGTCATATTGCATGGTACCCATTCCACGGGTCTCAACTCTCCAGGTTTAAGGGATTCTTCCTTCAGCTAAAACATGCACGTGGAACCCAGAGTATGATCAACCGTGTGATCGGGAGACGTGTTCCAATATGTCTCAGTTCTCGTCCCCTGGTACACGGGTGCAACATTCCAGACGCTTTAATAACACTCTCCCGACTTGGAGAGTCAGTGCCTTTAACCACCTGTTTGGCCCAGTTTGAAATTTCTGCGGAAGATGAACAGGAATAGGGAGAACCAAAGAGAGACTAGCTGGAGGTGTCTGGACGCGCAAAATTTAACTCTCATATCCCACCAGGAAGAGGAATTAACCAAAGGCTCAGCGTGCCGTGCCGGAACCAGATTAGGGCCTGAAGCAATGCTGCGGTGTTCCGGCCAGCTCCCATGAAAGCGAGTTGAAAAAAGGAGCTCAGGGGCACTGTAATTCACAAACCTGCAGAGTTATAAATGACAGCTATCGTCCAAAAATATACTGAAGTAAGGCTGCCAAGAGGACTTGAAAGCGGGGCAGAATTGCAGGAAACCGATTTCAGCAGGTAGACCGGAATTGCATTTAAAGCATAGGAAAAGAGGCAGAACGTCCACAATGATGCACTTGGCCAAAAAGGGCGTATGCGTTTTTTCCTGAATATATTCAGGAAAAAACGCATACGCCCTTTTTGGCCAACCAAGCAAGCTTGCAAAGGAAATCTGCACTACAATGAAGTCTCACTTCCCCCTGGTCAAAAGGGCCATCTGAAAAAAGTGTAAAATCCAGAAAGGCAGGACAGGCCATGGAGAACTGGGAGCCTTGTTATGCTGATGGGTGGGATGTAAATTGCCAAGAGCCACTCCGGAGAGGTGTATGGTGTTTCCTGAAACATCTAAAGAACAAAGCAACAGAGCCTAGGGCAATTCCACTTATGGTCCTATAGCTTAGGGAAATTAAAATCAAAAAGACACAGCCACCCCAAAGTTTGGGACGGCTCTGTTTACAAGAAGGTTGTTTACGGTACAAGTTCAATATCACAGAAAGTGAAAAATGGATAAAGAAGTTGTGGTACTTACGTACAATGCAATATCACTCAGCAATGAAATCTATGTCATCAGGCCCATAGCAGCATAATAAGTGGATTCAGGTATGATGATTCTAACCGAAATAAGTCACACAGAAAAAGAAACATCATAAGATATCACTAATACACGGAATGTAAACTTGGCTACACAGGAACTGGATTACAAAACAGAACAGGGTCTCAAATTTAGAAAACCAACTTATGCTTGCTTAAGGGGAAAGGTGAGTTGGGGTGCTGCATAAAACAAGAGATTGAAATGAGCACAGATAAAGTTCCTTAAGCCAAATATGGAATAGACAAGAACTACTCCTTGCTCAACGAAATGGACTCAACACCCCATATTAAACGCCTAAGAATGTACCTGACTAGTAAGTATCTTAAAACCTATGGATTGCTATGTCTCTGAAAGAAAATCAAGCGTGTGTACAGGGGCATAAACGCAGCAGTGATAGGATTGGAGAGGTTCGGTGAGCAAATGAAGACCCTTTGAAGTCATATTGCATGGTACCCATTCCACGGGTCTCAACTCTCCAGGTTTAAGGGATTCTTCCTTCAGCTAAAACATGCACGTGGAACCCAGAGTATGATCAACCGTGTGATCGGGAGACGTGTTCCAATATGTCTCAGTTCTCGTCCCCTGGTACTCGGGTGCAACATTCCAGACGCTTTACTAACACTCTCCCGACTTGGAGAGTCAGTGCCTTTAACCTCCTGTTTGGCCCAGTTTGCAATTTCTCCAGAAGATGAACAGGAATAGGGAGAACCAATGAGAGACTAGCTGAGGTGTCTGGACGGGCAAATTTAACTCTCATTTCCCACCAGGAAGAGGAATTAACCAAAGGCTCAGCGTGCCTTGCCGGAACCAGATTAGGGCCTGAAGCAATCCTGCGGTGTTGCGGCCAGCTCACAAGAAAGCGAGTTGATGAAAGGAGCTCAGGGGCACTGTAATTCACAAACCTGCAGAGTTATAAATGACAGCTATCGTCCAAAAATATACTGAAGTAAGGCTGCCAAGAGGACTTGAAAGCGGGGCAGAATTGCAGGAAACCGATTTCAGCAGGTAGACCGGAATTGCATTTAAAGCATAGGAAAAGAGGCAGAACGTCCACAATGATGCACTTGGCCAAAAAGGGCGTATGCGTTTTTTCCTGAATATATTCAGGAAAAAACGCATACGCCCTTTTTGGCCAACCAAGCAAGCTTGCAAAGGAAATCTGCACTACAATGAAGTCTCACTTACCCCCGGTCAAAAGGGCCATCTGAAAAAAGTGTAAAATCCAGAAAGGCAGGACAGGCCATGGAGAACTGGGAGCCTTGTTATGCTGATGGGCGGGATGTAAATTGCCAACAGCCACTCGGGAGAGGTGTATGGTGTTTCCTGAAACATCTAAAAAACATAGCAGCGGAGCCTAGGGCACTTCCACTTATGGTCCTATAGCTTAGGGAAATTAAAATCAAAAAGACACAGCCACCCCAAAGTTTGGGACGGCTCTGTTTACAAGAACTTCATTTACGGTACAAGTTCAATATCACAGAAAGTGAAAAATGGATAAAGAAGTTGTGGTACTTACGTACAATTCAATATCACTCAGCAATGAAATCTATGTCATCAGGCCCGTAGCAGCATAATGAGTGGATTCAGGTATGATGATTCTAACTGAAATAAGTCACACAGAAAAAGAAACATCATAAGATATCACTAATACACGGAATGTAAACTTGGCTACACAGGAACTGGATTACAAAACAGAACAGGGTCTCAAATTTAGAAAACCTACTTATGCTTGCTTAAGGGGAAAGGTGAGTTGGGGTGCTGCATAAAACCTGAGATTGAAATGAGCACAGATAAAGTTCCTTAAGCCAAATAAGGAATAGACAAGAGCTACTCCTTGCTCAACGAAATGGACTCAACACCCCATATTAAATGCCTAAGAATGTACCTGACTAGTAAGTATCTTAAAACCTATGGATTGCTATGTCTCTGAAAGAAAATCAAGCGTGTGTACAGGGGCATAAACGCAGCAGTGATAGGATTGGAGAGGTTCGGTGAGCAAATGAAGACCCTTTGAAGTCATATTGCATGGTACCCATTCCACGGGTCTCAACTCTCCAGGTTTAAGGGATTCTTCCTTCAGCTAAAACATGCACGTGGAACCCAGAGTATGATCAACCGTGTGATCGGGAGACGTGTTCCAATATGTCTCAGTTCTCGTCCCCTGGTACTCGGGTGCAACATTCCAGACGCTTTAATAACACTCTCCCGACTTGGAGAGTGAGTGCCTTTAACCACCTGTTTGGCCCAGTTTGCAATTTCTGCGGAAGATGAACAGGAATAGGGAGAACCAATGAGAGACTAGGTGGAGGTGTCTGGACGGGCAAATTTAACTCTCATTTCCCACCAGGAAGAGGAATTAACCAAAGGCTCAGCGTGCCGTGCCGGAACCAGATTAGGGCCTGAAGCAATCCTGCGGTGTTGCGGCCAGCTCACAAGAAAGCGAGTTGAAGAAAGGAGCTCAGGGGCACTGTAATTCACAAACCTGCAGAGTTATAAATGACAGCTATCGTCCAAAAATATACTGAAGTAAGGCTGCCAAGAGGACTTGAAAGCGGGGCAGAATTGCACGAAACCGATTTCAGGAGGTAGACTGGAATTGCATTTAAAGCATAGGAAAAGAGGCAGAACGTCCACAATGATGCACTTGGCCAAAAAGGACGTATGCGTATATTCAGGAAAAAACGCATACGCCCTTTTTGGCCAACCAAGCAAGCTTGCAAAGGAAATCTGCACTACAATGAAGTCTCACTTCCCCCGGGTCAAAAGGGCCACCTGAAAAAAGTGTAAAATCCAGAAAGGCAGGACAGGCCATGGAGAACTGGGAGCCTTGTTATGCTGATGGGCGGGATGTAAATTGCCAACAGCCACTCCAGAGAAGTGTATGGTGATTCCTGAAACATCTAAAAAACAAAGCAACAGAGCCTAGGGCACTTCCACTTATGGTCCTATAGTTTAGGGAAATTAAAATCAAAAAGACACAGCCACCCCAAAGTTTGGGACGGCTCTGTTTACAAGAACTTCATTTACGGTACAAGTTCAATATCACAGAAAGTGAAAAATGGATAAAGAAGTTGTGGTACTTACGTACAATTCAATATCACTCAGCAATGAAATCTATGTCATCAGGCCCGTAGCAGCATAATGAGTGGATTCAGGTATGATGATTCTAACTGAAATAAGTCACACAGAAAAAGAAACATCATAAGATATCACTAATACACGGAATGTAAACTTGGCTACACAGGAACTGGATTACAAAACAGAACAGGGTCTCAAATTTAGAAAACCTACTTATGCTTGCTTAAGGGGAAAGGTGAGTTGGGGTGCTGCATAAAACCTGAGATTGAAATGAGCACAGATAAAGTTCCTTAAGCCAAATAAGGAATAGACAAGAGCTACTCCTTGCTCAACGAAATGGACTCAACACCCCATATTAAACGCCTAAGTATGTACCTGACTAGTAAGTATCTTAAAACCTATGGATTGCTATGTCTCTGAAAGAAAATCAAGCGTGTGTACAGGGGCATAAACGCAGCAGTGATAGGATTGGAGAGGTTCGGTGAGCAAATGAAGACCCTTTGAAGTCATATTGCATGGTACCCATTCCACGGGTCTCAACTCTCCAGGTTTAAGGGATTCTTCCTTCAGCTAAAACATGCACGTGGAACCCAGAGTATGATCAACCGTGTGATCGGGAGACGTGTTCCAATATGTCTCAGTTCTCGTCCCCTGGTACACGGGTGCAACATTCCAGACGCTTTAATAACACTCTCCCGACTTGGAGAGTCAGTGCCTTTAACCACCTGTTTGGCCCAGTTTGCAATTTCTGCGGAAGATGAACAGGAATAGGGAGAACCAAAGAGAGACTAGCTGGAGGTGTCTGGACGCGCAAAATTTAACTCTCATATCCCACCAGGAAGAGGAATTAACCAAAGGCTCAGCGTGCCGTGCCGGAACCAGATTAGGGCCTGAAGCAATGCTGCGGTGTTCCGGCCAGCTCCCATGAAAGCGAGTTGAAAAAAGGAGCTCAGGGGCACTGTAATTCACAAACCTGCAGAGTTATAAATGACAGCTATCGTCCAAAAATATACTGAAGTAAGGCTGCCAAGAGGACTTGAAAGCGGGGCAGAATTGCAGGAAACCGATTTCAGCAGGTAGACCGGAATTGCATTTAAAGCATAGGAAAAGAGGCAGAACGTCCACAATGATGCACTTGGCCAAAAAGGGCGTATGCGTTTTTTCCTGAATATATTCAGGAAAAAACGCATACGCCCTTTTTGGCCAACCAAGCAAGCTTGCAAAGGAAATCTGCACTACAATGAAGTCTCACTTCCCCCTGGTCAAAAGGGCCATCTGAAAAAAGTGTAAAATCCAGAAAGGCAGGACAGGCCATGGAGAACTGGGAGCCTTGTTATGCTGATGGGTGGGATGTAAATTGCCAAGAGCCACTCCGGAGAGGTGTATGGTGTTTCCTGAAACATCTAAAGAACAAAGCAACAGAGCCTAGGGCAATTCCACTTATGGTCCTATAGCTTAGGGAAATTAAAATCAAAAAGACACAGCCACCCCAAAGTTTGGGACGGCTCTGTTTACAAGAAGGTTGTTTACGGTACAAGTTCAATATCACAGAAAGTGAAAAATGGATAAAGAAGTTGTGGTACTTACGTACAATGCAATATCACTCAGCAATGAAATCTATGTCATCAGGCCCATAGCAGCATAATAAGTGGATTCAGGTATGATGATTCTAACCGAAATAAGTCACACAGAAAAAGAAACATCATAAGATATCACTAATACACGGAATGTAAACTTGGCTACACAGGAACTGGATTACAAAACAGAACAGGGTCTCAAATTTAGAAAACCAACTTATGCTTGCTTAAGGGGAAAGGTGAGTTGGGGTGCTGCATAAAACAAGAGATTGAAATGAGCACAGATAAAGTTCCTTAAGCCAAATATGGAATAGACAAGAACTACTCCTTGCTCAACGAAATGGACTCAACACCCCATATTAAACGCCTAAGAATGTACCTGACTAGTAAGTATCTTAAAACCTATGGATTGCTATGTCTCTGAAAGAAAATCAAGCGTGTGTACAGGGGCATAAACGCAGCAGTGATAGGATTGGAGAGGTTCGGTGAGCAAATGAAGACCCTTTGAAGTCATATTGCATGGTACCCATTCCACGGGTCTCAACTCTCCAGGTTTAAGGGATTCTTCCTTCAGCTAAAACATGCACGTGGAACCCAGAGTATGATCAACCGTGTGATCGGGAGACGTGTTCCAATATGTCTCAGTTCTCGTCCCCTGGTACTCGGGTGCAACATTCCAGACGCTTTACTAACACTCTCCCGACTTGGAGAGTCAGTGCCTTTAACCTCCTGTTTGGCCCATTTGCAATTTCTGAGGAAGATGAACAGGAATAGGGAGAACCAATGAGATTCTAGGTGGAGGTGTCTGGACGGGCAAATTTAACTCTCATTTCCCACCAGGAAGAGGAATTAACCAAAGGCTCAGCGTGCCGTGCCGGAACCAGATTAGGGCCTGAAGCAATCCTGCGGTGTTGCGGCCAGCTCACAAGAAAGCGAGTTGAAGAAAGGAGCTCAGGGGCACTGTAATTCACAAACCTGCAGAGTTATAAATGACAGCTATCGTCCAAAAATATACTGAAGTAAGGCTGCCAAGAGGACTTGAAAGCGGGGCAGAATTGCAGGAAACCGATTTCAGGAGGTAGACTGGAATTGCATTTAAAGCATAGGAAAAGAGGCAGAACGTCCACAATGATGCACTTGGCCAAAAAGGGCGTATGCGTTTTTTCCTGAATATATTCAGGAAAAAACGCATACGCCATTTTTGGCCAACCAAGCAAGCTTGCAAAGGAAATCTGCACTACAATGAAGTCTCACTTACCCCCGGTCAAAAGGGCCATCTGAAAAAAGTGTAAAATCCAGAAAGGCAGGACAGGCCATGGAGAACTGGGAGCCTTGTTATGCTGATGGGCGGGATGTAAATTGCCAAGAGCCACTCGGGAGAGGTGTATGGTGTTTCCTGAAACATCTAAAAAACAAAGCAACAGAGCCTAGGGCACTTCCACTTATGGTCCTATAGCTTAGGGAAATTAAAATCAAAAAGACACAGCCACCCCAAAGTTTGGGACGGCTCTGTTTACAAGAACTTCATTTACGGTACAAGTTCAATATCACAGAAAGTGAAAAATGGATAAAGAAGTTGTGGTACTTACGTACAATTCAATATCACTCAGCAATGAAATCTATGTCATCAGGCCCGTAGCAGCATAATGAGTGGATTCAGGTATGATGATTCTAACTGAAATAAGTCACACAGAAAAAGAAACATCATAAGATATCACTAATACACGGAATGTAAACTTGGCTACACAGGAACTGGATTACAAAACAGAACAGGGTCTCAAATTTAGAAAACCTACTTATGCTTGCTTAAGGGGAAAGGTGAGTTGGGGTGCTGCATAAAACCTGAGATTGAAATGAGCACAGATAAAGTTCCTTAAGCCAAATAAGGAATAGACAAGAGCTACTCCTTGCTCAACGAAATGGACTCAACACCCCATATTAAACGCCTAAGAATGTACCTGACTAGTAAGTATCTTAAAACCTATGGATTGCTATGTCTCTGAAAGAAAATCAAGCGTGTGTACAGGGGCATAAACGCAGCAGTGATAGGATTGGAGAGGTTCGGTGAGCAAATGAAGACCCTTTGAAGTCATATTGCATGGTACCCATTCCACGGGTCTCAACTCTCCAGGTTTAAGGGATTCTTCCTTCAGCTAAAACATGCACGTGGAACCCAGAGTATGATCAACCGTGTGATCGGGAGACGTGTTCCAATATGTCTCAGTTCTCGTCCCCTGGTACTCGGGTGCAACATTCCAGACGCTTTAATAACACTCTCCCGACTTGGAGAGTCAGTGCCTTTAACCACCTGTTTGGCCCAGTTTGCAATTTCTGCGGAAGATGAACAGGAATAGGGAGAACCAATGAGAGACTAGGTGGAGGTGTCTGGACGGGCAAATTTAACTCTCATTTCCCACCAGGAAGAGGAATTAACCAAAGGCTCAGCGTGCCGTGCCGGAACCAGATTAGGGCCTGAAGCAATCCTGCGGTGTTGCGGCCAGCTCACAAGAAAGCGAGTTGAAGAAAGGAGCTCAGGGGCACTGTAATTCACAAACCTGCAGAGTTATAAATGACAGCTATCGTCCAAAAATATACTGAAGTAAGGCTGCCAAGAGGACTTGAAAGCGGGGCAGAATTGCACGAAACCGATTTCAGGAGGTAGACTGGAATTGCATTTAAAGCATAGGAAAAGAGGCAGAACGTCCACAATGATGCACTTGGCCAAAAAGGACGTATGCGTATATTCAGGAAAAAACGCATACGCCCTTTTTGGCCAACCAAGCAAGCTTGCAAAGGAAATCTGCACTACAATGAAGTCTCACTTCCCCCCGGTCAAAAGGGCCACCTGAAAAAAGTGTAAAATCCAGAAAGGCAGGACAGGCCATGGAGAACTGGGAGCCTTGTTATGCTGATGGGCAGGATGTAAATTGCCAAGAGCCACTCCGGAGAGGTGTATGGTGTTTCCTGAAACATCTGAAAAACAAAGCAACAGAGCCTAGGGCACTTCCACTTATGGTCCTATAGCTTAGGGAAATTAAAATCAAAAAGACACAGCCACCCCAAAGTTTGGGATGGCTCTGTTTACAAGAAGGTTGTTTACGGTACAAGTTCAATATCACAGAAAGTGAAAAATGGATAAAGAAGTTGTGGTACTTACGTACAATGCAATATCACTCAGCAATGAAATCTATGTCATCAGGCCCATAGCAGCATAATGAGTGGATTCAGGTATGATGATTCTAACTGAAATAAGTCACACAGAAAAAGAAACATCATAAGATATCACTAATACACGGAATGTAAACTTGGCTACACAGGAACTGGATTACAAAACAGAACAGGGTCTCAAATTTAGAAAACCAACTTATGCTTGCTTAAGGGGAAAGGTGAGTTGGGGTGCTGCATCAAACCAGAGTTTGAAATGAGCACAGATAAAGTTCCTTAAGCCAAATATGGAATAGACAAGAACTACTCCTTGCTCAACGAAATGGACTCAACACCCCATATTAAACGCCTAAGAATGTACCTGACTAGTAAGTATCTTAAAACCTATGGATTGCTATGTCTGTGAAAGAATATCAAGCGTGTGTACAGGGGCATAAACGCAGCAGTGATAGGATTGGAGAGGTTCGGTGAGCAAATGAAGACCCTTTGAAGTCATATTGCATGGTACCCATTCCACGGGTCTCAACTCTCCAGGTTTAAGGGATTCTGCCTTCAGGTAAAACATGCACGTGGAACCCAGAGTATGATCAACCGTGTGATCGGGATACGTGTTCCAATATGTCTCAGTTCTCGTCCCCTGGTACTCGGGTACAACATTCCACACGCTTTACTAACACTCTCCCGACTTGGAGAGTCAGTGCCTTTAACCTCCTGTTTGGCCCAGTTTGCAATTTCTGCGGAAGATGAACAGGAATAGGGAGAACCAATGAGAGACTAGCTGGAGGTGTCTGGACGGGCAAATTTAACTCTCATTTCCCACCAGGAAGAGGAATTAACCAAAGGCTCAGCGTGCCGTGCCGGAACCAGATTAGGGCCTGAAGCAATCCTGCGGTGTTGCGGCCAGCTCACAAGAAAGCGAGTTGAAGAAAGGAGCTCAGGGGCACTGTAATTCACAAACCTGCAGAGTTATAAATGACAGCTATCGTCCAAAAATATACTGAAGTAAGGCTGCCAAGAGGACTTGAAAGCGGGGCAGAATTGCAGGAAACCGATTTCAGGAGGTAGACTGGAATTGCATTTAAAGCATAGGAAAAGAGGCAGAACGTCCACAATGATGCACTTGGCCAAAAAGGGCGTATGCGTTTTTTCCTGAATTTCAGGAAAAAACGCATACGCCCTTTTTGGCCAACCAAGCAAGCTTGCAAAGGAAATCTGCACTACAATGAAGTCTCACTTCCCCCCGGTCAAAAGGGCCATCTGAAAAAAGTGTAAAATCCAGAAAGGCAGGACAGGCCATGGAGAACTGGGAGCCTTGTTATGCTGATGGGCGGGATGTAAATTGCCAACAGCCACTCGGGAGAGGTGTATGGTGTTTCCTGAAACATCTAAAAAACAAAGCAACAGAGCCTAGGGCACTTCCACTTATGGTCCTATAGCTTAGGGAAATTAAAATCAAAAAGACACAGCCACCCCAAAGTTTGGGACGGCTCTGTTTACAAGAACCTCGTTTACGGTACAAGTTCAATATCGCAGAAAGTGAAAAATGGATAAAGAAGTTGTGGTACTTACGTACAATGCAATATCACTCAGCAATGAAATCTATGTCATCAGGCCCATAGCAGCATAATGAGTGGATTCAGGTATGATGATTCTAACTGAAATAAGTCACACAGAAAAAGAAACATCATAAGATATCACTAATACACGGGATGTAAACTTGGCTACACAGGAACTGGATTACAAAACAGAACAGGGTCTCAAATTTAGAAAACCAACTTATGCTTGCTTAAGGGGAAAGGTGAGTTGGGGTGCTGCATAAAACCAGAGATTGAAATGAGCACAGATAAAGTTCCTTAAGCCAAATATGGAATAGACAAGAACTACTCCTTGCTCAACGAAATGGACTCAACACCCCATATTAAACGCCTAAGAATGTACCTGACTAGTAAGTATCTTAAAACCTATGGATTGCTATGTCTCTGAAAGAAAATCAAGCGTGTGTACAGGGGCACAAACGCAGCAGTGATAGGATTGGAGAGGTTCGGTGAGCAAATGAAGACCCTTTGAAGTCATATTGCATGGTACCCATTCCACGGGTCTCAACTCTCCAGGTTTAAGGGATTCTTCCTTCAGCTAAAACATGCACGTGGAACCCAGAGTATGATCAACCGTGTGATCGGGAGACGTGTTCCAATATGTCTCAGTTCTCGTCCCCTGGTACTCGGGTGCAACATTCCAGACGCTTTACTAACACTCTCCCGACTTGGAGAGTCAGTGCCTTTAACCTCCTGTTTGGCCCAGTTTGCAATTTCTGCGGAAGATGAACAGGAATAGGGAGAACCAATGAGAGACTAGCTGGAGGTGTCTGGACGGGCAAATTTAACTCTCATTTCCCACCAGGAAGAGGAATTAACCAAAGGCTCAGCGTGCCGTGCCGGAACCAGATTAGGGCCTGAAGCAATCCTGCGGTGTTGCGGCCAGCTCACAAGAAAGCGAGTTGAAGAAAGGAGCTCAGGGGCACTGTAATTCACAAACCTGCAGAGTTATAAATGACAGCTATCGTCCAAAAATATACTGAAGTAAGGCTGCCAAGAGGACTTGAAAGCGGGGCAGAATTGCAGGAAACCGATTTCAGGAGGTAGACTGGAATTGCATTTAAAGCATAGGAAAAGAGGCAGAACGTCCACAATGATGCACTTGGCCAAAAAGGGCGTATGCGTTTTTTCCTGAATATATTCAGGAAAAAACGCATACGCCCTTTTTGGCCAACCAAGCAAGCTTGCAAAGGAAATCTGCACTACAATGAAGTCTCACTGCCCCCCGGTCAAAAGGGCCATCTGAAAAAAGTGTAAAATCCAGAAAGGCAGGACAGGCCATGGAGAACTGGGAGCCTTGTTATGCTGATGGGCGGGATGTAAATTGCCAACAGCCACTCGGGAGAGGTGTATGGTGTTTCCTGAAACATCTAAAAAACAAAGCAACAGAGCCTAGGGCACTTCCACTTATGGTCCTATAGCTTAGGGAAATTAAAATCAAAAAGACACAGCCACCCCAAAGTTTGGGACGGCTCTGTTTACAAGAACCTCGTTTACGGTACAAGTTCAATATCGCAGAAAGTGAAAAATGGATAAAGAAGTTGTGGTACTTACGTACAATGCAATATCACTCAGCAATGAAATCTATGTCATCAGGCCCGTAGCAGCATAATGAGTGGATTCAGGTATGATGATTCTAACTGAAATAAGTCACACAGAAAAAGAAACATCATAAGATATCACTAATACACGGGATGTAAACTTGGCTACACAGGAACTGGATTACAAAACAGAACAGGGTCTCAAATTTAGAAAACCAACTTATGCTTGCTTAAGGGGAAAGGTGAGTTGGGGTGCTGCATAAAACCAGAGATTGAAATGAGCACAGATAAAGTTCCTTAAGCCAAATATGGAATAGACAAGAACTACTCCTTGCTCAACGAAATGGACTCAACACCCCATATTAAACGCCTAAGAATGTACCTGACTAGTAAGTATCTTAAAACCTATGCACTGCTATGTCTCTGAAAGAAAATCAAGCGTGTGTACAGGGGCATAAACGCAGCAGTGATAGGATTGGAGAGGTTCGGTGAGCAAATGAAGACCCTTTGAAGTCATATTGCATGGTACCCATTCCACGGGTCTCAACTCTCCAGGTTTAAGGGATTCTGCCTTCAGGTAAAACATGCACGTGGAACCCAGAGTATGATCAACCGTGTGATCGGGAGACGTGTTCCAATATGTCTCAGTTCTCGTCCCCTGGTACTCGGGTGCAACATTCCAGACGCTTTACTAACACTCTCCCGACGTGGAGAGTCAGTGCCTTTAACCTCCTGTTTGGCCCAGTTTGCAATTTCTGCGGAAGATGAACAGGAATAGGGAGAACCAATGAGAGACTAGCTGGAGGTGTCTGGACGGGCAAATTTAACTCTCATTTCCCACCAGGAAGAGGAATTAACCAAAGGCTCAGCGTGCCGTGCCGGAACCAGATTAGGGCCTGAAGCAATCCTGCGGTGTTGCGGCCAGCTCACAAGAAAGCGAGTTGAAGAAAGGAGCTCAGGGGCACTGTAATTCACAAACCTGCAGAGTTATAAATGACAGCTATCGTCCAAAAATATACTGAAGTAAGGCTGCCAAGAGGACTTGAAAGCGGGGCAGAATTGCAGGAAACCGATTTCAGGAGGTAGACTGGAATTGCATTTAAAGCATAGGAAAAGAGGCAGAACGTCCACAATGATGCACTTGGCCAAAAAGGGCGTATGCGTTTTTTCCTGAATATATTCAGGAAAAAACGCATACGCCCTTTTTGGCCAACCAAGCAAGCTTGCAAAGGAAATCTGCACTACAATGAAGTCTCACTGCCCCCCGGTCAAAAGGGCCATCTGAAAAAAGTGTAAAATCCAGAAAGGCAGGACAGGCCATGGAGAACTGGGAGCCTTGTTATGCTGATGGGCGGGATGTAAATTGCCAACAGCAACTCGGGAGAGGTGTATGGTGTTTCCTGAAACATCTAAAAAACAAAGCAACAGAGCCTAGGGCACTTCCACTTATGGTCCTATAGCTTAGGGAAATTAAAATCAAAAAGACACAGCCACCCCAAAGTTTGGGACGGCTCTGTTTACAAGAACCTCGTTTACGGTACAAGTTCAATATCGCAGAAAGTGAAAAATGGATAAAGAAGTTGTGGTACTTACGTACAATGCAATATCACTCAGCAATGAAATCTATGTCATCAGGCCCGTAGCAGCATAATGAGTGGATTCAGGTATGATGATTCTAACTGAAATAAGTCACACAGAAAAAGAAACATCATAAGATATCACTAATACACGGAATGTAAACTTGGCTACACAGGAACTGGATTACAAAACAGAACAGGGTCTCAAATTTAGAAAACCAACTTATGCTTGCTTAAGGGGAAAGGTGAGTTGGGGTGCTGCATAAAACCAGAGATTGAAATGAGCACAGATAAAGTTCCTTAAGCCAAATATGGAATAGACAAGAACTACTCCTTGCTCAATGAAATGGACTCAACACCCCATATTAAACGCCTAAGAATGTACCTGACTAGTAAGTATCTTAAAACCTATGGATTGCTATGTCTCTGAAAGAAAATCAAGCGTGTGTACAGGGGCACAAACGCAGCAGTGATAGGATTGGAGAGGTTCGGTGAGCAAATGAAGACCCTTTGAAGTCATATTGCATGGTACCCATTCCACGGGTCTCAACTCTCCAGGTTTAAGGGATTCTTCCTTCAGCTAAAACATGCACGTGGAACCCAGAGTATGATCAACCGTGTGATCGGGAGACGTGTTCCAATATGTCTCAGTTCTCGTCCCCTGGTACTCGGGTGCAACATTCCAGACGCTTTACTAACACTCTCCCGACTTGGAGAGTCAGTGCCTTTAACCTCCTGTTTGGCCCAGTTTGCAATTTCTGCGGAAGATGAACAGGAATAGGGAGAACCAATGAGAGACTAGCTGGAGGTGTCTGGACGGGCAAATTTAACTCTCATTTCCCACCAGGAAGAGGAATTAACCAAAGGCTCAGCGTGCCGTGCCGGAACCAGATTAGGGCCTGAAGCAATCCTGCGGTGTTGCGGCCAGCTCACAAGAAAGCGAGTTGAAGAAAGGAGCTCAGGGGCACTGTAATTCACAAACCTGCAGAGTTATAAATGACAGCTATCGTCCAAAAATATACTGAAGTAAGGCTGCCAAGAGGACTTGAAAGCGGGGCAGAATTGCAGGAAACCGATTTCAGGAGGTAGACTGGAATTGCATTTAAAGCATAGGAAAAGAGGCAGAACGTCCACAATGATGCACTTGGCCAAAAAGGGCGTATGCGTTTTTTCCTGAATATATTCAGGAAAAAACGCATACGCCCTTTTTGGCCAACCAAGCAAGCTTGCAAAGGAAATCTGCACTACAATGAAGTCTCACTTCCCCCCGGTCAAAAGGGCCATCTGAAAAAAGTGTAAAATCCAGAAAGGTAGGACAGGCCATGGAGAACTGGGAGCCTAGTTATGCTGATGGGCGGAATGTAAATTGCCAACAGCCACTCGGGAGAGGTGTATGGTGTTTCCTGAAACATCTAAAAAACAAAGCAACAGAGCCTAGGGCACTTCCACTTATGGTCCTATAGCTTAGGGAAATTAAAATCAAAAAGACACAGCCACCCCAAAGTTTGGGACGGCTCTGTTTACAAGAACCTCGTTTACGGAACAAGTTCAATATCGCAGAAAGTGAAAAATGGATAAAGAAGTTGTGGTACTTACGTACAATGCAATATCACTCAGCAATGAAATCTATGTCATCAGGCCCATAGCAGCATAATGAGTGGATTCAGGTATGATGATTCTAACTGAAATAAGTCACACAGAAAAAGAAACATCATAAGATATCACTAATACACGGGATGTAAACTTGGCTACACAGGAACTGGATTACAAAACAGAACAGGGTCTCAAATTTAGAAAACCAACTTATGCTTGCTTAAGGGGAAAGGTGAGTTGGGGTGCTGCATAAAACCAGAGATTGAAATGAGCACAGATAAAGTTCCTTAAGCCAAATATGGAATAGACAAGAACTACTCCTTGCTCAACGAAATGGACTCAACACCCCATATTAAACGCCTAAGAATGTACCTGACTAGTAAGTATCTTAAAACCTATGGATTGCTATGTCTCTGAAAGAAAATCAAGCGTGTGTACAGGGGCACAAACGCAGCAGTGATAGGATTGGAGAGGTTCGGTGAGCAAATGAAGACCCTTTGAAGTCATATTGCATGGTACCCATTCCACGGGTCTCAACTCTCCAGGTTTAAGGGATTCTTCCTTCAGCTAAAACATGCACGTGGAACCCAGAGTATGATCAACCGTGTGATCGGGAGACGTGTTCCAATATGTCTCAGTTCTCGTCCCCTGGTACTCGGGTGCAACATTCCAGACGCTTTACTAACACTCTCCCGACTTGGAGAGTCAGTGCCTTTAACCTCCTGTTTGGCCCAGTTTGCAATTTCTGCGGAAGATGAACAGGAATAGGGAGAACCAATGAGAGACTAGCTGGAGGTGTCTGGACGGGCAAATTTAACTCTCATTTCCCACCAGGAAGAGGAATTAACCAAAGGCTCAGCGTGCCGTGCCGGAACCAGATTAGGGCCTGAAGCAATCCTGCGGTGTTGCGGCCAGCTCACAAGAAAGCGAGTTGAAGAAAGGAGCTCAGGGGCACTGTAATTCACAAACCTGCAGAGTTATAAATGACAGCTATCGTCCAAAAATATACTGAAGTAAGGCTGCCAAGAGGACTTGATAGCGGGGCAGAATTGCAGGAAACCGATTTCAGGAGGTAGACTGGAATTGCATTTAAAGCATAGGAAAAGAGGCAGAACGTCCAAAATGATGCACTTGGCCAAAAAGGGCGTATGCGTTTTTTCCTGAATATATTCAGGAAAAAACGCATACGCCCTTTTTGACCAACCAAGCAAGCTTGCAAAGGAAATCTGCACTACAATGAAGTCTCACTTCCCCCCGGTCAAAAGGGCCATCTGAAAAAAGTGTAAAATCCAGAAATGCAGGACAGGCCATGGAGAACTGGGAGCCTTGTTATGCTGATGGGCGGGATGTAAATTGCCAACAGCCACTCGGGAGAGGTGTATGGTGTTTCCTGAAACATCTAAAAAACAAAGCAACAGAGCCTAGGGCACTTCCACTTATGGTCCTATAGCTTAGGGAAATTAAAATCAAAAAGACACAGCCACCCCAAAGTTTGGGACGGCTCTGTTTACAAGAACCTCGTTTACGGTACAAGTTCAATATCGCAGAAAGTGAAAAATGGATAAAGAAGTTGTGGTATTTACGTACAATGCAATATCACTCAGCAATGAAATCTATGTCATCAGGCCCGTAGCAGCATAATGAGTGGATTCAGGTATGATGATTCTAACTGAAATAAGTCACACAGAAAAAGAAACATCATAAGATATCACTAATACACGGGATGTAAACTTGGCTACACAGGAACTGGATTACAAAACAGAACAGGGTCTCAAATTTAGAAAACCAACTTATGCTTGCTTAAGGGGAAAGGTCAGTTGGGGTGCTGCATAAAACCAGAGATTGAAATGAGCACAGATAAAGTTCCTTAAGCCAAATATGGAATAGACAAGAACTACTCCTTGCTCAACGAAATGGACTCAACACCCCATATTAAACGCCTAAGAATGTACCTGACTAGTAAGTATCTTAAAACCTATGGATTGCTATGTGTCTGAAAGAAAATCAAGCGTGTGTACAGGGGCATAAATGCAGCAGTGATAGGATTGGAGAGGTTCGGTGAGCAAATGAAGACCCTTTGAAGTCATATTGCATGGTACCCATTCCACGGGTCTCAACTCTCCAGGTTTAAGGGATTCTTCCTTCAGCTAAAACATGCACGTGGAACCCAGAGTATGATCAACCGTGTGATCGGGAGACGTGTTCCAATATGTCTCAGTTCTCGTCCCCTGGTACTCGGGTGCAACATTCCAGACGCTTTACTAACACTCTCCCGACGTGGAGAGTCAGTGCCTTTAACCTCCTGTTTGGCCCAGTTTGCAATTTCTGCGGAAGATGAACAGGAATAGGGAGAACCAATGAGAGACTAGCTGGAGGTGTCTGGACGGGCAAATTTAACTCTCATTTCCCACCAGGAAGAGGAATTAACCAAAGGCTCAGCGTGCCGTGCCGGAACCAGATTAGGGCCTGAAGCAATCCTGCGGTGTTGCGGCCAGCTCACAAGAAAGCGAGTTGAAGAAAGGAGCTCAGGGGCACTGTAATTCACAAACCTGCAGAGTTATAAATGACAGCTATCGTCCAAAAATATACTGAAGTAAGGCTGCCAAGAGGACTTGAAAGCGGGGCAGAATTGCAGGAAACCGATTTCAGGAGGTAGACTGGAATTGCATTTAAAGCATAGGAAAAGAGGCAGAACGTCCACAATGATGCACTTGGCCAAAAAGGGCGTATGCGTTTTTTCCTGAATATATTCAGGAAAAAACGCATACGCCCTTTTTGGCCAACCAAGCAAGCTTGCAAAGGAAATCTGCACTACAATGAAGTCTCACTTCCCCCCGGTCAAAAGGGCCATCTGAAAAAAGTGTAAAATCCAGAAAGGCAGGACAGGCCATGGAGAACTGGGAGCCTAGTTATGCTGATGGGCGGAATGTAAATTGCCAACAGCCACTCGGGAGAGGTGTATGGTGTTTCCTGAAACATCTAAAAAACAAAGCAACAGAGCCTAGGGCACTTCCACTTATGGTCCTATAGCTTAGGGAAATTAAAATCAAAAAGACACAGCCACCCCAAAGTTTGGGACGGCTCTGTTTACAAGAACCTCGTTTACGGAACAAGTTCAATATCGCAGAAAGTGAAAAATGGATAAAGAAGTTGTGGTACTTACGTACAATGCAATATCACTCAGCAATGAAATCTATGTCATCAGGCCCATAGCAGCATAATGAGTGGATTCAGGTATGATGATTCTAACTGAAATAAGTCACACAGAAAAAGAAACATCATAAGATATCACTAATACACGGGATGTAAACTTGGCTACACAGGAACTGGATTACAAAACAGAACAGGGTCTCAAATTTAGAAAACCAACTTATGCTTGCTTAAGGGGAAAGGTGAGTTGGGGTGCTGCATAAAACCAGAGATTGAAATGAGCACAGATAAAGTTCCTTAAGCCAAATATGGAATAGACAAGAACTACTCCTTGCTCAACGAAATGGACTCAACACCCCATATTAAACGCCTAAGAATGTACCTGACTAGTAAGTATCTTAAAACCTATGGATTGCTATGTCTCTGAAAGAAAATCAAGCGTGTGTACAGGGGCACAAACGCAGCAGTGATAGGATTGGAGAGGTTCGGTGAGCAAATGAAGACCCTTTGAAGTCATATTGCATGGTACCCATTCCACGGGTCTCAACTCTCCAGGTTTAAGGGATTCTTCCTTCAGCTAAAACATGCACGTGGAACCCAGAGTATGATCAACCGTGTGATCGGGAGACGTGTTCCAATATGTCTCAGTTCTCGTCCCCTGGTACTCGGGTGCAACATTCCAGACGCTTTACTAACACTCTCCCGACTTGGAGAGTCAGTGCCTTTAACCTCCTGTTTGGCCCAGTTTGCAATTTCTGCGGAAGATGAACAGGAATAGGGAGAACCAATGAGAGACTAGCTGGAGGTGTCTGGACGGGCAAATTTAACTCTCATTTCCCACCAGGAAGAGGAATTAACCAAAGGCTCAGCGTGCCGTGCCGGAACAAGATTAGGGCCTGAAGCAATCCTGCGGTGTTGCGGCCAGCTCACAAGAAAGCGAGTTGAAGAAAGGAGCTCAGGGGCACTGTAATTCACAAACCTGCAGAGTTATAAATGACAGCTATCGTCCAAAAATATACTGAAGTAAGGCTGCCAAGAGGACTTGAAAGCGGGGCAGAATTGCAGGAAACCGATTTCAGGAGGTAGACTGGAATTGCATTTAAAGCATAGGAAAAGAGGCAGAACATCCACAATGATGCACTTGGCCAAAAAGGGCGTATGCGTTTTTTCCTGAATATATTCAGGAAAAAACGCATACGCCCTTTTTGGCCAACCAAGCAAGCTTGCAAAGGAAATCTGCACTACAATGAAGTCTCACTTCCCCCCGGTCAAAAGGGCCATCTGAAAAAAGTGTAAAATCCAGAAAGGCAGGACAGGCCATGGAGAACTGGGAGCCTTGTTATGCTGATGGGCGGGATGTAAATTGCCAACAGCCACTCGGGAGAGGTGTATGGTGTTTCCTGAAACATCTAAAAAACAAAGCAACAGAGCCTAGGGCACTTCCACTTATGGTCCTATAGCTTAGGGAAATTAAAATCAAAAAGACACAGCCACCCCAAAGTTTGGGACGGCTCTGTTTACAAGAACCTCGTTTACGGTACAAGTTCAATATCGCAGAAAGTGAAAAATGGATAAAGAAGTTGTGGTACTTACGTACAATGCAATATCACTCAGCAATGAAATCTATGTCATCAGGCCCGTAGCAGCATAATGAGTGGATTCAGGTATGATGATTCTAACTGAAATAAGTCACACAGAAAAAGAAACATCATAAGATATCACTAATACACGGGATGTAAACTTGGCTACACAGTAACTGGATTACAAAACAGAACAGGGTCTCAAATTTAGAAAACCAACTTATGCTTGCTTAAGGGGAAAGGTGAGTTGGGGTGCTGCATAAAACCAGAGATTGAAATGAGCACAGATAAAGTTCCTTAAGCCAAATATGGAATAGACAAGAACTACTCCTTGCTCAACGAAATGGACTCAACACCCCATATTAAACGCCTAAGAATGTACCTGACTAGAATGTATCTTAAAACCTATGCACTGCTATGTCTCTGAAAGAAAATCAAGCGTGTGTACAGGGGCATAAACGCAGCAGTGATAGGATTGGAGAGGTTCGGTGAGCAAATGAAGACCCTTTGAAGTCATATTGCATGGTACCCATTCCACGGGTCTCAACTCTCCAGGTTTAAGGGATTCTTCCTTCAGCTAAAACATGCACGTGGAACCCAGAGTATGATCAACCGTGTGATCGGGAGACGTGTTCCAATATGTCTCAGTTCTCGTCCCCTGGTACTCGGGTGCAACATTCCAGACGCTTTACTAACACTCTCCCGACGTGGAGAGTCAGTGCCTTTAACCTCCTGTTTGGCCCAGTTTGCAATTTCTGCGGAAGATGAACAGGAATAGGGAGAACCAATGAGAGACTAGCTGGAGGTGTCTGGACGGGCAAATTTAACTCTCATTTCCCACCAGGAAGAGGAATTAACCAAAGGCTCAGCGTGCCGTGCCGGAACCAGATTAGGGCCTGAAGCAATCCTGCGGTGTTGCGGCCAGCTCACAAGAAAGCGAGTTGAAGAAAGGAGCTCAGGGGCACTGTAATTCACAAACCTGCAGAGTTATAAATGACAGCTATCGTCCAAAAATATACTGAAGTAAGGCTGCCAAGAGGACTTGAAAGCGGGGCAGAATTGCAGGAAACCGATTTCAGGAGGTAGACTGGAATTGCATTTAAAGCATAGGAAAAGAGGCAGAACGTCCACAATGATGCACTTGGCCAAAAAGGGCGTATGCGTTTTTTCCTGAATATATTCAGGAAAAAACGCATACGCCCTTTTTGGCCAACCAAGCAAGCTTGCAAAGGAAATCTGCACTACAATGAAGTCTCACTTCCCCCCGGTCAAAAGGGCCATCTGAAAAAAGTGTAAAATCCAGAAAGGCAGGACAGGCCATGGAGAACTGGGAGCCTTGTTATGCTGATGGGCGGGATGTAAATTGCCAACAGCCACTCGGGAGAGGTGTATGGTGTTTCCTGAAACATCTAAAAAACAAAGCAACAGAGCCTAGGGCACTTCCACTTATGGTCCTATAGCTTAGGGAAATTAAAATCAAAAAGACACAGCCACCCCAAAGTTTGGGACGGCTCTGTTTACAAGAACCTCGTTTACGGAACAAGTTCAATATCGCAGAAAGTGAAAAATGGATAAAGAAATTGTGGTACTTACGTACAATGCAATATCACTCAGCAATGAAATCTATGTCATCAGGCCCATAGCAGCATAATGAGTGGATTCAGGTATGATGATTCTAACTGAAATAAGTCACACAGAAAAAGAAACATCATAAGATATCACTAATACACGGAATGTAAACTTGGCTACACAGGAACTGGATTACAAAACAGAACAGGGTCTCAAATTTAGAAAACCAACTTATGCTTGCTTAAGGGGAAAGGTGAGTTGGGGTGCTGCATCAAACCAGAGATTGAAATGAGCACAGATAAAGTTCCTTAAGCCAAATATGGAATAGACAAGAACTACTCCTTGCTCAACGAAATGGACTCAACACCCCATATTAAACGCCTAAGAATGTACCTGACTAGTAAGTATCTTAAAACCTATGGATTGCTATGTCTGTGAAAGAATATCAAGCGTGTGTACAGGGGCATAAACGCAGCAGTGATAGGATTGGAGAGGTTCGGTGAGCAAATGAAGACCCTTTGAAGTCATATTGCATGGTACCCATTCCACGGGTCTCAACTCTCCAGGTTTAAGGGATTCTGCCTTCAGGTAAAACATGCACGTGGAACCCAGAGTATGATCAACCGTGTGATCGGGATACGTGTTCCAATATGTCTCAGTTCTCGTCCCCTGGTACTCGGGTACAACATTCCACACGCTTTACTAACACTCTCCCGACTTGGAGAGTCAGTGCCTTTAACCTCCTGTTTGGCCCAGTTTGCAATTTCTGCGGAAGATGAACAGGAATAGGGAGAACCAATGAGAGACTAGCTGGAGGTGTCTGGACGGGCAAATTTAACTCTCATTTCCCACCAGGAAGAGGAATTAACCAAAGGCTCAGCGTGCCGTGCCGGAACCAGATTAGGGCCTGAAGCAATCCTGCGGTGTTGCGGCCAGCTCACAAGAAAGCGAGTTGAAGAAAGGAGCTCAGGGGCACTGTAATTCACAAACCTGCAGAGTTATAAATGACAGCTATCGTCCAAAAATATACTGAAGTAAGGCTGCCAAGAGGACTTGAAAGCGGGGCAGAATTGCAGGAAACCGATTTCAGGAGGTAGACTGGAATTGCATTTAAAGCATAGGAAAAGAGGCAGAACGTCCACAATGATGCACTTGGCCAAAAAGGGCGTATGCGTTTTTTCCTGAATTTCAGGAAAAAACGCATACGCCCTTTTTGGCCAACCAAGCAAGCTTGCAAAGGAAATCTGCACTACAATGAAGTCTCACTTCCCCCCGGTCAAAAGGGCCATCTGAAAAAAGTGTAAAATCCAGAAAGGCAGGACAGGCCATGGAGAACTGGGAGCCTTGTTATGCTGATGGGCGGGATGTAAATTGCCAACAGCCACTCGGGAGAGGTGTATGGTGTTTCCTGAAACATCTAAAAAACAAAGCAACAGAGCCTAGGGCACTTCCACTTATGGTCCTATAGCTTAGGGAAATTAAAATCAAAAAGACACAGCCACCCCAAAGTTTGGGACGGCTCTGTTTACAAGAACCTCGTTTACGGTACAAGTTCAATATCGCAGAAAGTGAAAAATGGATAAAGAAGTTGTGGTACTTACGTACAATGCAATATCACTCAGCAATGAAATCTATGTCATCAGGCCCATAGCAGCATAATGAGTGGATTCAGGTATGATGATTCTAACTGAAATAAGTCACACAGAAAAAGAAACATCATAAGATATCACTAATACACGGGATGTAAACTTGGCTACACAGGAACTGGATTACAAAACAGAACAGGGTCTCAAATTTAGAAAACCAACTTATGCTTGCTTAAGGGGAAAGGTGAGTTGGGGTGCTGCATAAAACCAGAGATTGAAATGAGCACAGATAAAGTTCCTTAAGCCAAATATGGAATAGACAAGAACTACTCCTTGCTCAACGAAATGGACTCAACACCCCATATTAAACGCCTAAGAATGTACCTGACTAGTAAGTATCTTAAAACCTATGGATTGCTATGTCTCTGAAAGAAAATCAAGCGTGTGTACAGGGGCACAAACGCAGCAGTGATAGGATTGGAGAGGTTCGGTGAGCAAATGAAGACCCTTTGAAGTCATATTGCATGGTACCCATTCCACGGGTCTCAACTCTCCAGGTTTAAGGGATTCTTCCTTCAGCTAAAACATGCACGTGGAACCCAGAGTATGATCAACCGTGTGATCGGGAGACGTGTTCCAATATGTCTCAGTTCTCGTCCCCTGGTACTCGGGTGCAACATTCCAGACGCTTTACTAACACTCTCCCGACTTGGAGAGTCAGTGCCTTTAACCTCCTGTTTGGCCCAGTTTGCAATTTCTGCGGAAGATGAACAGGAATAGGGAGAACCAATGAGAGACTAGCTGGAGGTGTCTGGACGGGCAAATTTAACTCTCATTTCCCACCAGGAAGAGGAATTAACCAAAGGCTCAGCGTGCCGTGCCGGAACCAGATTAGGGCCTGAAGCAATCCTGCGGTGTTGCGGCCAGCTCACAAGAAAGCGAGTTGAAGAAAGGAGCTCAGGGGCACTGTAATTCACAAACCTGCAGAGTTATAAATGACAGCTATCGTCCAAAAATATACTGAAGTAAGGCTGCCAAGAGGACTTGAAAGCGGGGCAGAATTGCAGGAAACCGATTTCAGGAGGTAGACTGGAATTGCATTTAAAGCATAGGAAAAGAGGCAGAACGTCCACAATGATGCACTTGGCCAAAAAGGGCGTATGCGTTTTTTCCTGAATATATTCAGGAAAAAACGCATACGCCCTTTTTGGCCAACCAAGCAAGCTTGCAAAGGAAATCTGCACTACAATGAAGTCTCACTGCCCCCCGGTCAAAAGGGCCATCTGAAAAAAGTGTAAAATCCAGAAAGGCAGGACAGGCCATGGAGAACTGGGAGCCTTGTTATGCTGATGGGCGGGATGTAAATTGCCAACAGCCACTCGGGAGAGGTGTATGGTGTTTCCTGAAACATCTAAAAAACAAAGCAACAGAGCCTAGGGCACTTCCACTTATGGTCCTATAGCTTAGGGAAATTAAAATCAAAAAGACACAGCCACCCCAAAGTTTGGGACGGCTCTGTTTACAAGAACCTCGTTTACGGTACAAGTTCAATATCGCAGAAAGTGAAAAATGGATAAAGAAGTTGTGGTACTTACGTACAATGCAATATCACTCAGCAATGAAATCTATGTCATCAGGCCCGTAGCAGCATAATGAGTGGATTCAGGTATGATGATTCTAACTGAAATAAGTCACACAGAAAAAGAAACATCATAAGATATCACTAATACACGGGATGTAAACTTGGCTACACAGGAACTGGATTACAAAACAGAACAGGGTCTCAAATTTAGAAAACCAACTTATGCTTGCTTAAGGGGAAAGGTGAGTTGGGGTGCTGCATAAAACCAGAGATTGAAATGAGCACAGATAAAGTTCCTTAAGCCAAATATGGAATAGACAAGAACTACTCCTTGCTCAACGAAATGGACTCAACACCCCATATTAAACGCCTAAGAATGTACCTGACTAGTAAGTATCTTAAAACCTATGCACTGCTATGTCTCTGAAAGAAAATCAAGCGTGTGTACAGGGGCATAAACGCAGCAGTGATAGGATTGGAGAGGTTCGGTGAGCAAATGAAGACCCTTTGAAGTCATATTGCATGGTACCCATTCCACGGGTCTCAACTCTCCAGGTTTAAGGGATTCTTCCTTCAGCTAAAACATGCACGTGGAACCCAGAGTATGATCAACCGTGTGATCGGGAGACGTGTTCCAATATGTCTCAGTTCTCGTCCCCTGGTACTCGGGTGCAACATTCCAGACGCTTTACTAACACTCTCCCGACGTGGAGAGTCAGTGCCTTTAACCTCCTGTTTGGCCCAGTTTGCAATTTCTGCGGAAGATGAACAGGAATAGGGAGAACCAATGAGAGACTAGCTGGAGGTGTCTGGACGGGCAAATTTAACTCTCATTTCCCACCAGGAAGAGGAATTAACCAAAGGCTCAGCGTGCCGTGCCGGAACCAGATTAGGGCCTGAAGCAATCCTGCGGTGTTGCGGCCAGCTCACAAGAAAGCGAGTTGAAGAAAGGAGCTCAGGGGCACTGTAATTCACAAACCTGCAGAGTTATAAATGACAGCTATCGTCCAAAAATATACTGAAGTAAGGCTGCCAAGAGGACTTGAAAGCGGGGCAGAATTGCAGGAAACCGATTTCAGGAGGTAGACTGGAATTGCATTTAAAGCATAGGAAAAGAGGCAGAACGTCCACAATGATGCACTTGGCCAAAAAGGGCGTATGCGTTTTTTCCTGAATATATTCAGGAAAAAACGCATACGCCCTTTTTGGCCAACCAAGCAAGCTTGCAAAGGAAATCTGCACTACAATGAAGTCTCACTGCCCCCCGGTCAAAAGGGCCATCTGAAAAAAGTGTAAAATCCAGAAAGGCAGGACAGGCCATGGAGAACTGGGAGCCTTGTTATGCTGATGGGCAGGATGTAAATTGCCAACAGCAACTCGGGAGAGGTGTATGGTGTTTCCTGAAACATCTAAAAAACAAAGCAACAGAGCCTAGGGCACTTCCACTTATGGTCCTATAGCTTAGGGAAATTAAAATCAAAAAGACACAGCCACCCCAAAGTTTGGGACGGCTCTGTTTACAAGAACCTCGTTTACGGTACAAGTTCAATATCGCAGAAAGTGAAAAATGGATAAAGAAGTTGTGGTACTTACGTACAATGCAATATCACTCAGCAATGAAATCTATGTCATCAGGCCCGTAGCAGCATAATGAGTGGATTCAGGTATGATGATTCTAACTGAAATAAGTCACACAGAAAAAGAAACATCATAAGATATCACTAATACACGGAATGTAAACTTGGCTACACAGGAACTGGATTACAAAACAGAACAGGGTCTCAAATTTAGAAAACCAACTTATGCTTGCTTAAGGGGAAAGGTGAGTTGGGGTGCTGCATAAAACCAGAGATTGAAATGAGCACAGATAAAGTTCCTTAAGCCAAATATGGAATAGACAAGAACTACTCCTTGCTCAATGAAATGGACTCAACACCCCATATTAAACGCCTAAGAATGTACCTGACTAGTAAGTATCTTAAAACCTATGGATTGCTATGTCTCTGAAAGAAAATCAAGCGTGTGTACAGGGGCACAAACGCAGCAGTGATAGGATTGGAGAGGTTCGGTGAGCAAATGAAGACCCTTTGAAGTCATATTGCATGGTACCCATTCCACGGGTCTCAACTCTCCAGGTTTAAGGGATTCTTCCTTCAGCTAAAACATGCACGTGGAACCCAGAGTATGATCAACCGTGTGATCGGGAGACGTGTTCCAATATGTCTCAGTTCTCGTCCCCTGGTACTCGGGTGCAACATTCCAGACGCTTTACTAACACTCTCCCGACTTGGAGAGTCAGTGCCTTTAACCTCCTGTTTGGCCCAGTTTGCAATTTCTGCGGAAGATGAACAGGAATAGGGAGAACCAATGAGAGACTAGCTGGAGGTGTCTGGACGGGCAAATTTAACTCTCATTTCCCACCAGGAAGAGGAATTAACCAAAGGCTCAGCGTGCCGTGCCGGAACCAGATTAGGGCCTGAAGCAATCCTGCGGTGTTGCGGCCAGCTCACAAGAAAGCGAGTTGAAGAAAGGAGCTCAGGGGCACTGTAATTCACAAACCTGCAGAGTTATAAATGACAGCTATCGTCCAAAAATATACTGAAGTAAGGCTGCCAAGAGGACTTGAAAGCGGGGCAGAATTGCAGGAAACCGATTTCAGGAGGTAGACTGGAATTGCATTTAAAGCATAGGAAAAGAGGCAGAACGTCCACAATGATGCACTTGGCCAAAAAGGGCGTATGCGTATTTTCGTGCAGGAAAAAACGCATACGCCCTTTTTGGCCAACCAAGCAAGCTTGCAAAGGAAATCTGCACTACAATGAAGTCTCACTTCCCGCCAGTCAAAGGGGCCATCTGAAAAAAGTGTAAAATCCAGAAAGGCAGGACAGGCCATGGAGAACTGGGAGCCTTGTTATGCTGATGGGCGGGATGTAAATTGCCAACAGCCACTCGGGAGAGGTGTATGGTGTTTCCTGAAACATCTAAAAAACAAAGCAACAGAGCCTAGGGCACTTCCACTTATGGTCCTATAGCTTAGGGAAATTAAAATCAAAAAGACACAGCCACCCCAAAGTTTGGGACGGCTCTGTTTACAAGAACCTCGTTTACGGTACAAGTTCAATATCGCAGAAAGTGAAAAATGGATAAAGAAGTTGTGGTACTTACGTACAATGCAATATCACTCAGCAATGAAATCTATGTCATCAGGCCCGTAGCAGCATAATGAGTGGATTCAGGTATGATGATTCTAACTGAAATAAGTCACACAGAAAAAGAAACATCATAAGATATCACTAATACACGGAATGTAAACTTGGCTACACAGGAACTGGATTACAAAACAGAACAGGGTCTCAAATTTAGAAAACCAACTTATGCTTGCTTAAGGGGAAAGGTGAGTTGGGGTGCTGCATAAAACCAGAGATTGAAATGAGCACAGATAAAGTTCCTTAAGCCAAATATGGAATAGACAAGAACTACTCCTTGCTCAACGAAATGGACTCAACACCCCATATTAAACGCCTAAGAATGTACCTGACTAGTAAGTATCTTAAAACCTATGGATTGCTATGTCGCTGAAAGAAAATCAAGCGTGTGTACAGGGGCATAAACGCAG